>NC_064825.1:68998645-71744479 GCF_024166365.1 Elephas maximus indicus
AGTACTAAGATCTGTTCCTTTTATCATTGCTGTGTAACAAACACCCCGAAGTAAGTGGCTTTAAACAATCATTTTGTATGATTTCTCACTATATGGGTCAGGAATTTTAGAAGGGCTTGGCGAGATGGTTCTGGCTTAGAGTCTTGCAAGGGGTACAGTCAGACAGGGAGTGGAGCCAGGTACAATGTGGAGGAAGGAGGGGTAAAGAGGTACAAAGCAGCTGGGGTGGCCAGGCATCTTTCTCTCTGCCTGTAGTCTCAGCCTTTCCATGTGGTCTCTCCACATGGACCAGTTTGGGCTTCCTCACGGCATGGCAACCTCAGGGGGAGCTGGACAGCATACGTGGCAACTGAAGGCTTCAAGGGTGAGTATTCCAGTGAGCAAGGCAGAAAGCTCCATTTCCTTTTCTAATGTAGCCTTGGAAGTTACAGTGTTACTTCCACTTTATTCTGTTGGTTACAAGAGACCTTCACCTCTTGATGGGAAGATGTTTAGGGTGAAATTGTAGATGAGAATGTAAGATGGTAGATACTATTGCAGTCACCTTTGGAAGTTAAAATCTGCCACAAATAGGAAGTAGCAAGTAAAGAATCTTCTTACTTGAGGTTTGCCCTGTGTGAAGCCAGCTTTCTAAGTATCAAAGCAGGAATGATTCATGACCACTGGGAGATTATAGCCTAAAAGCAACAAGGGACATAAATGTTTTTTATTTTGACTTTTTATAAATGTTAGCTACAAAGTTTTAAAATTTATCTTTTTAAATTTGTGTAGATATTTTCTGAGCAAGGCACTAGGCTTCTTTTTTAAATATAGTGCCTACTTTTATATTAAATTAATATCAATCATGTCATTCATGGTGTTTACTCTTACATTTTTCTGAGTGGCAGCTAGATAAAAATCTGACTCACTATGTATCTTGACATAATTATAAAAAGTACAACTCAGACATGCATCACATGGATTCCTGGTTAATAATCATTGGGAACTAGAATGTATATTGTTATATGTAGAAGCAGGGTAAATTATTCATTTTGGCACTTGAAATACAGTAGACATTTCATCATTGTTAAAAATGCATCTCAGAAAAAATAGCTCCATGGTCTTGTGCTTTGGTTATTTAGCTTAACCCTCTTGAGCTCAACTTCTCTGAACCTAGTATTTCTCAATTGTGGTTCTCACTTTGGGACAATTTTGTACCCCCAGGGAACTTTTGACAATGTTTGGAGATATTTGTAGTTATTAAAAAGGGGGGAGTATTGTTACTGGCATCTGATGATAAGAGGCCAGGGATACTACCAAACATCTTAGAGTGCACAGGACAGCCCTCCACAACAAAGAATTTTCTGGCCCAAAATGTCTACAGTGCTGAGGTTGAGAAACTCTGAATTAGATATCCATGAAGATCTTGTCCTACTCTAAAGAGTTGCCATTATTTTTTGAATGTTGCCGTAATAAAAAATAAATACTTGGAACATACGTGGCAATGTAATCACAAGCATCTGCTCTTATGGCATGCTTGACCAAAGAGTGATGGGCAATGTTTAAGTTTTTTTTCATTCTCCATAGTATTCAATGTAGTAGTTCTGTTGCCTGATAGTCTATGAATTTTATATATAAATGGCCTTTTTAATTTCTTTCTTCCCATTTTTTAGTTGTAATTATTTTTGAATGGCTGAATCAATTCTTGTTTTTAGGGTAATTCTGTCACTTAAATGTATCTTAAAGACTAGATGAGAATGGTCAGTTAAAAATACTTAGGAAGAAAATCTTTTATGATATATGTTGGAAAATTGCGTTAACCAAGTATGTGTGTCATTTGAATATATTATACTGACTGTGATAGTGTGTATTGATTTATTTACAAACCTGTTAAGTCTTTTTGTTGATTTTTAGAAGAAAATTGTCTTAATTTCTTCTTTCTAAAAGCAAGCCTGTCTTCCCCCCGCCCCCTCCCCATGTGCTTTCTGTCTGTGTGAACTATTCATGTCCAAATAGAGCCTTTGATGCTTGATGATTCTTTTAATGTTTAATGGGGGTTTTGTTTTAGAATCATTTTACTGCATGAACTACAGTTTTTCTTTACATAGTCCATATTGCCTTATTTTCTCATAGTATTCTGGATTCAGGGTTTCATTCTAAATGTATTGAATGTGTCTGTCATCAGAATTGTTTAGCTAATGTTACTGTTTTGATTTTTGCCCCTGATTTCTAATGTTCATCCTTAACTCAGGGGCTTCAAAACTACATATAATGCCAATCCTTATTGTTGGAATAATAATGGGATTATTTTTAAAGTATTTCTCAAAAAATGTTTTTGTTTTTACCTGAAGTTGGTTTTTTTGGGTGTTTTGTTGCAGAAAATTCTTTCTTCCCTCTCCTTACTTATCATAGGTGATAATTACATTGTATAGATTTTTTTTTTTTATACCACTCAGGTTAATGTTATGATATCAATGACTTACAGTATGCTAGGATATATAAATTGACAGATTTAAAGATTAAGGACCCTGCCCTCTTAAAATGAAGCAAACAAAAAATTATTGAACTCTCTTATTTCCATAAAAAACGGATATTGGGACTATATGAGGAAATGAAATATTTGAAGGTCTTTTTCAGAAAGTTTCAGTGTAAGTCATTGAAATCACGGCACAAGCAGATGACCAAGAGTGGCACCAATTAATGCTAAAGAGGAAGTTATTGTTACTGTTGTTTTTTAAAGAGAGTTGATTAAATGGCAAAGGAATATTTCTGTGTGCTTTGCTTTAGTGATGCTGAAGAGCTGGAATTACGATGTTACACACTGTATTACGAGTTTACAGAAAATCTTAGTAATGCAGCTAAACTAAAATGTAGTTTAAAGAACAAAAAGGGAATGTTAAATTCATTTATTTCTCTAGTATTTTATGTAAAATTCGACTTTGTAAAGTATTGAATTTCCTTTGTGAATTAATTTTATGTATCAGCAGAACTCATTTATGGAGTATTAAATTCATTTGATACTGCTTCAGTTTTTCTTTTCGAATTTATGAAGTGTCATTCCAAGATACAGAAATATTCTTAATCCCTGTTGGTTTTGTGTATTTAATTATGCATTAAAATTTTAATGCTAATGTCTATATTGGCAGTTACTGGTACCTTGGGTGGTGGTAGAATTTTTCCTAATGGATACAAAATATGAATCTATCAATTTTTCTTATAATACAGGATGATGAAAACAATAACTCGCCTTCACAAAGCTATGGTGTTTCTTGAATATTTCACAAGTAATTCTTGGGTTTGGAATACTGACAATGTCAATATGTTAATGAACCAACTAAACCCTGAAGATAAAAAGGCAAGTATTTTCTGTTTTATATTAGGAAATAAGCAGTATACTAATTACAGAACCATTAGCAACCTGAGAAATAATTGGATAAGTCAGCGATTTATTTATAATCATTAAAGCTCAGTCATAATTGTTGGTGATAATTAAAGTTGCTTTATCTTAGGATTTATAGTGTAAGTATTTAAAAGCAGCAAAGGTGTCTTCAAAGTTTGACTGAAATGCTGATTAACTTTCCCTTTAAATGTTGGGTTAAGAGAGAAACTTGACTTTTATATCCTTTTCTCCCCCCAACACCTTTTCTCTGAATTTTGAGACAGAAATTGTTTTGCATATGCTCTTTTACTTTCTATCATTCCCATATTTTCCCCTCTGCTAGTTTGGAATTTAAACAAATGATTAATTAGCTCAGCTGCTAATTGTAAGGTCAGTGCCTTGGAAAAGACGTGGCATCTACTGAAAAATCAGCAGCTGAAACCCCTGTGGAGGGCACACACTTCTACTCTGACACACAGGGGGCTCCCCATGAGTTGGAATCATTTCCATGGCAACCACAAAAAAATGCATTCTCCCCACATGTGCTTTTTCTCTGAATTTTGAGAAAACCTTCTCTCAGAAATCATTTTTTATATACTCTTACTTTTTGTCATTCTATATTTCGCCCTTTGCTGATTTGGAATTTAAACTCTTTATGTGTGGGTTTTTTTTTTTTTTTTTTGAGGTTACCCTAGTTCTTTTAACATGCACACCAAACAAAGGGTTAAACAATTCCTATAGTCTTCTCTTTAATGGGAAACCCTGGTGTCATAGTGGCTGAGAGTTCGGCTGTTCAAATCCACCTGGTGTTCCTTGGAAAGCCCGTGGGGCAATTCTACTCTGTCCTAGGGTCACTATGGGTTGGCCTCAACTCAACAGCAGTGGGTTTTTTTTGGTTCTCTTTATTGATATTTAGAACCTTAAAATGTTTTAGCTGTGGTCCCTACTTGCACCAACTTACATGATTGCCCATTACTTTAGTTCTCTATTTAAACCCTGTAATTAGAAATTATTATTTTATTCAGTTTTTATTTAGATTTAATTATATATCTACTAGAGTCTTTGCTCACCATTCCTTCTTGTATCTCAGATCTTCTCTTTAGGATCATTTTCTTTTTGCCTGAAATATATTCTTTAGAACATGGCTTAGTAGGGGATGGGATCTGTTAGTAATGAACTCTCAGATTTTGATTGTCTGACGTCTTTATTTCACCTTTGTTTTTGTAACACGATTTCAGCACATTAAAGATAATCTTTTTGTGTTTTGTCTTGTGTTGTTGCTATTGAACAGTCTAATTTCTGTTCTTTACAGGTTATCTGTTAATCCTCACATAGTTTCAAATTTTGTTTATGTTTGGTGTCCTACGCTTTTACTATGAATATGTCTGGATGTAGTTTTTAAAAATTATTCTGCTTGGGCTGGGCTTTCTAGATATAAAGTTTGTGTCTTTCAGCAGTTTGAGATAATTCTTAGCCATTGTTTATTCAAATATTTGTTCATCATTCTCTAGTCTTTTTATGAAATTCTACTGTATGTTAGGTCATTGTATTCTCTGGGACTTTTAATTTCCTATTTTATATCTATTTCTTTCTGAGGTGAAATGTAGTTCTTTTTTTTTTTTTTTTTTAAGTTTTATGCTCTAGTCTATCAGCTGTGTCTAAACCATCCAATGTAATTTTGGGTTTCAGTTACTGTTTTTATTTTTAGAAATTCTGTTGATTTTTCAAATCTTACGAACATTTAAAAAATAATATCGGAGCTAAAAGAGTGTCTGCAGGCCGTGCTCTTGGGGTTTCTCCAGTCTCTGTCAGACCAGCAAGCCTGGTCTTTTTTTTTTTTTTTTTTTTTGGTGAATATGAATTTCGTTCTACATTTTTCTCCTGCTCTGTCCGGGACCCTCTGTAGTGATCCCTGCCAGAACAGTTAGTGGTAGTTCTGGGTTCAGTCTGGTGGAGGTTGTGGTAGTTGTGGTCCACTAGTCCTTTGTACTAATCTTTCCCTGTGTCTGGTTTTCTTCATTCTCCTTTGCTCTAATCAGATGTATCTTAGATGGCTGCTCACAGCCTTTTAAGACCTCAGTCACTATTCCCCACAGCCAGATGTAGAACATTTTCTTTATAGACTATGTTATGCCAGTTGAGCTGGATGTCCCCCGAGGCCATGGTCCCCAGTCCTAGGCCCAGTAGCTTAGTCCCTCAGGGCATTTGAATGTGCCTGTAAAGCTTCTGTGACTTTGCCCAGGTCAAATTGTGCTGATATCCCCAGTATTGTGTACTGTCTTAACCTATATAGCAAAGTTACCACTCATTTCCTATCTAGTTAGTGTTTTTTCTTCCCCACCCTTCCACTCCCTCATAACCATCTAAGATTGTTTCTTTCTGTATGTAAACCTTTCTTGAGTTTTCATAATAGTGGTCTCATACAGTATTTGGCCTTTCGTGATTGACTTATTTCACCCAGCATAAGGCCCTCCAGATTCATCCATGTTGTGAGGAGGCATTTCACAGATTCACCATTGTTCTTTATCATTGTGTAGTATTCCATTGTGTGTATGTACCATAGTTTGTTTATCCATGGACACTTAGGTTATTTCCATCTTTTTGCTATCGTGAATAATGCTGCAATGAAAATGGGTGTGTGTATGCCTATCTGTGTGACGGCTCTTATTTCTCTAGGATATATTTCTAGGAGTGGGTTTGCTAGATTGTATGGTGTTTCTATTTCTAGCTTTTTAAGAAAGCGCCATATCGTTTTCCAAAATAGATGTACCATTTTGCATTCCCACCAACAGTGTGTAAGAGTTCCGTTCCCACTACAACCTCTCCAACATTGTTATTTTCTGCTTTTTTTTAATTTGTGCCAGTAATATTGAGGTGAGATAGTATCTCATTGTAGTTTTGACTTGCATTTCTCTAATGGCTAATGATCACGAGTATTTCCTCAATGTGTCTGTTAGCCACCTGAATGTCTTCTTTGGTGAAGTGTCTGTTCATTTCGTTTGCCCATTTTTAAAATGAATTATTTGTCTTTTTATTGTAGAGGTATTAGATTTTCCCATGGATTTTGGAGATTAGATCTTTTCCAGTTATATCAAAGCCAAAAAATTTGTCCTAGTCGGTTGTTGATAGATATTTCAGTTTTTGGTTATTAGGAATAATTTTTCTAAGAACATTCATGTTGCCCATGTACACACATTTGTGTAGGGTATATATCTTGGTAGAATAGCTGTGTCATAGGGTATGTGTCTCAGGCTGGGTTCTCTAGAGAAGCAAAACCAGTAAAGCGTGTAAATATAGAGAGAGAGAGATTTATATCAAGGTCGTACAGGCTGGAACATCTCAAGAGTGTGGGTCAAGATAGAGGCTTCTGATTCACGTAGCTGCAGGGGCCGGCAAACCCAAGATCAGCAGGTCAGGCAGCAGGGCTCTTGCTCACCAGCAGCGGTGATTCTTGGCTGGCAGTTTTTTTCCTTCAAGGCATTATATATGTCATCCCATTGCCTTCTTGACTGTGTGGTTTCTGCCAAGTAGTCCAAGCTTGCTCTTATTGACTTTTCTTTGTAGGTGACTTTTTGTTTATCCCTAACCGCTCTTTAAAATTTTCTCTTTGTCTTTGGTATTGGCAAGTTTGATTATAATATGTCTTGGTGATTTTCTTTTGGGATCTACCTTGTGTGGGGTTCGATGAGCATGTTGGATAGATATCATCACGTCTTTCATGATACCAGAAAGTTTTCGGCCAACAAATCTTCAACAATTCTCTCTATATTTTGTTTTCCCTCCCTGTTCTGGTACTCCAATTACTTGTAGGTTATTTCTCTTGATAGAGTCCCACATGATTCTTAGGGTTTCTTCATTTTTTTAAATTCTTTTATCTGATTTTTCTTCAAATATGTTGGTGCCAAGTGTTTTATCTCACTAATTCTAACTTTCATTTCCTCAATTTTGCTCCTCTAACTTTCTATAATAGAGTTGTCTAATTCTGAAATTTTATTGTTAATCTTCCGAATTTCTGATTGCTGTCTCTCTATAGATTCTTGCAGCCTGTTAAACTTTTCATTATGCTCTTGAGTAACCTTCTTAATTTCCTTGAGTGCTTTCTCTGTGTGTTCCTTGGCTTGTTCTGCATTTTGCCTGATCTCCTTCAGAGTTCTGTATATTAATTTTTTGTATTCTACCTCTGGTAATTCCAGGAATATCTGTTTGTCTGGAAAATTCCTTGATTATTTGTTTTGGGAGCTTGTTGAAGCGATCATGGTGTGCTTCTTTATGTGATTTGATATTGTCTGTTGTCTCTGAGCCATTTATAAGTTATTGTATTATGTTTGCTTACTGTGTCCTAGCTTCTTGCTTTGTTTTGTTTTGATACAACCAAATGGGCTGCTTGAGTGAGCTAGCTTATTAGCGCCTTTGAAGGTCTAATGTCCTGTTACCAGATGTCACCAGATGGCTAGAGCTGTTACCAGGTATATGAGTCTGGGAGTCCGTTCACTTTTCATGTATGGATTCAGTTTGGATGTCCAGAAAGTCAGTCACCAAGTATGTGGTGCAGGCTCTCGTGTATGGCCTTAGAGGAGCAGAGGCAATTGGTGTATGCACAGGTATCTTGTTGCAGCAGGGAGTCACACTATGAGCAAGGCAGGGGGCTTACAACCAACCCCCAAATGTGAGGATCACACATCCCGGTTCCCTAGAGCACACAGGTGGGTGGGCTCTGCAGCCGGACCATGGACACCCAGTGCTTTTAGATGTAAGGACTGGGAGGCATCACTTATCCTTGGGCCCCTCTCATGGGTAGGTGGATGGCATGGGTGGAGCCACCAGTCCTCAGGCCCCTGATGTGGGTAGGTAAGGACCCTGTTTAATAGGCAGGTAGCATCAAATGTCAAAAACCTGCCTCTCCACTGCACAACTGAAACAGTAAAAGTCGGACCTCAGGTGCATGCACCCTCGCACCGTGCCAACAAGTGCAAATGCTGCTGAGATGGGCCCACACAGGTCCATGCAGGGGTAAAAGGCATTCACAGTCTGGGGACCGCTTGTGCCTGGACGGGAGCTGCTTGTGCCCTGAGTTCTTAGCTTAGGGGAGCCAGCAGATTATTTTTTTCCCCCCATTTGCTATTTTGTTCCTTCTCCAAGACCAGGAAAATGGCTCAAGGTGCACAGCAGGACCTATCTCAGGCCCAGGGAATTCAGCTGCCACTGAAGCTGGCTCGGGGCCTGGGGCAGAAGGAGGAGGGATCAGATAAATGGGAGAGAGTTTTTTTCAAAAGGGGTGCTTTTAGATCCACGCGGCAAATGATACGCAAGCACTTTTGCCGAGAGCACTGTTCTTCGCTGATCCCAGAGGGATGAGTAGACTCTGCAGCTCTCTCTGTGGCTGATAAAACCGTGTCCTGACTGCTACCACCAGCCTCGCTGTTGTAGCGCCAGGGGATTGGGGCTGAGGGGTGCCAGTTCCTGCCAAGTCAGGTCTGGCAACTTCTCACTACTTCTGAACCATCTCTCCCTCCTTCTGCAGCTCAGTCTGATTTCTTAACTTTGCCTTTGTTGTTCAGGGCTTCTAACTTGTCACATATATAATCAATTCACTTGTTTTTTCGGGTCTTTGTTGTAAGAGGGACCACTGGAAGTGTGTGACTCCTCTGCGATCTTGGCCTCACCTCCATTTTCATGTTTTTAATGATTTATTTCAGTAGGAGTTTTTGTTAGTTTAGAATTTGCTGTTTTCAGTTAAGTGATGGCCTATAGTCAATAATCTCTTTGTCACTCCAAAAAAATTAATCTGTTTGTGGGCTGAGGAGCACTGCATGGTACGTAGCCCTGTTATTTTACCATTTTTTGGGTTTGGGTTTTAGCATTTCTGAAAGGCTTCCTTTTTTGGCCCAGTCACTGTTACCTAAACTCCTAAATTGGCTTTCATAACACATCCTTTCTTTTGATATCAAAAGCGTTCTTAGGAAAATTAATCAGTGTCGTATACAGGACGTATTGAAGAAAGGAGAGACTGCAGATAGGAAGGAACTGGAAATGCATAAAGTGGTGAGGAATACATAGATCTGACTATTTGGACGATGGGATTTTGCCTTTTTTACTTTTTTTTAAACAAAATAGTGTAGGTTTCTTTCTCCTTACACTTAACACACTCCTCTTCAAATGCTGTCATGTCTTCTCAAGTGTTTCTTTGTGTAATGGAAAGTGTGAAATAGGAATAAGAACATTGTTGTGACTAACAGTAAGATTTCAAAAGTTAATTCCATATTTAAGCATTATATAGTCATGTCTTTTAGAATTGGCCTGTAAGAAAAATACGAATTTTTGACTAGTTTTGATAAAAATTACTCCAGAAAGTAACCAATAATTTTTTGTTAATTAACGTAGACATTTAATATTGATGTACGGCAGTTACATTGGGCAGAATATATAGAGAACTACTGCATGGGAACTAAGAAATACGTATTGAATGAAGAAATGTCTGGCCTTCCTGCAGCTAGAAAACATCTGAACAAGTAAGTTTGTCATGAGTTTAATTTCTTCTTGTCTTGCTATGAAATATTAAAGAATTTTTAAAATAATTTGGCATGGTGAATGAAAGATGGTGTTAATCTGTTGTATTTAGAAAAGAACTTAACTTTGGACTAGAACAGTAAAAAAAAACAGTAGTGGTATTTATTTCAGCCTAGGATTGTTGAAGCTTACTAGCGTCGCCAAATTATACTGTTCTTTAGCATGAAGTTCATTTGGAATTTAGTTTTAAAAGTCACTATGACCCTCCCTTTTATTACTACTGAAGAAGTACTAATTAGGAAAAAATAAAAATATATTGTAAACTGGAGGTAATGCATTAAAGTTTTTTTTACACTGTTCAAGAGGAAGGGTGATAACAGTACATCATTCAGCATAGAATTCTAACTTTGTTTATAAAACAATTTTTATTCTGTTAGGTTCTTTGTAAATAAAAAATCAGGAAAGAGGGAAAATCAATAGTCCATTATTTAGAGATGCAAGTAACTTTAATAGTAATCTCTTTTATTTGTATAGTAGTTTTTTATAAGTTTTCAGAACTTTCATATTATTATGTTTCTCATGTTATACAATTCTATGAGAATTTGCAGAGCAACCAGTTTTACAGATGAGGAAATGGGCTCAGGGATGTTGTCTTTTTTTAGCTCATATCATATTAAGTGGCAAAGCAAGTTAGAATATTGATCTTTTGACACCTAATTCAAAGAAAGCTCTTTTCTCTATATCTGTTGTTCCTATATTATAGTCTTAGCTTACACAGCCTACTGAAGTTAATAGAATTTATATATTATTATATATCTGGAGAGTTTATATTCCTTTCAAACACCATCAAAAGTGTTTTGAAACATGAGCAAAGTAACTTGTGTTATTCTTTCAGAATGGAAAGGCCCTCCTTTATAGAGCCAGTGCCATGTTTCATTCTTAGATGAGGACTTGTCCAGTTGGCTGTTGATCATGTGGCCCTCTGCTGTTTACTATATTTTGTTTATATTGTGATGTATATAATAAACCGTTTTAGATAGGAAGCTCCAGAAGTTCAAGGGACAGATCTGTTTTGCGTACAATATACTTGATGCCTAGCACAGTATTGGGTATACAAAGGATGCTCCTTAATATTTGTCGAATGAATAAATTTCCATCCCAAAGGTACTGTTATGAAAGACTAAAATTCACTTAGTTTCAAATTAACATGTATTTGAACTTTGAGTAGATTAAAACCTGAGCATTAATTAGCTGCCATCCAACAATATAGTATTCTAGGATATAATTGTCCGACATGTCTCTTCCTTTGCTTTCCAGATTGAGGAACATACGTTATGGTTTCAATACTATCCTTGTGATCCTGATCTGGCGCATTTTTATTGCAAGATCACAAATGGCAAGAAACATCTGGTACTTTGTGGTTAGTCTGTGTTACAAGTTTCTGTCATACTTCCGAGCATCCAGCACTATGAGATACTGAAGACAAGAATTTAGCATTAGAACATCTATGCATACGGTGGTCTAAATGCACAAAATGTAAACTGTACTTAAGTCATCTCACCTTTTGTCAAGACATTAAACCATCTTAGATCGGAGTGTGGAGTAAATTATGGTACATTTTATGTAACATTTTAATGTTTATGCTCATAAAAGCCTAGTGAACACACCGTGGTATGCCAGCTCAAATCTACAATAGCCACCGAAACCATAATTTTTAACATTTTGATCCCTGGGGGACAGGGGTGGGGTGAGGGTAGGAGTGGGGAAATAGGAACACTGACCAGTATAACTGTGCGATTCTGGAACATATTAATTAAAATATGCCTTAAACATATAGTGAATTTCTAATTCTAATATTCAGTGCAATGGAAAGCATCTGTTTGGACAGGAATACTAGCTAAGTTGGTAGATATTTGATTCATCAGTGTTTGATTTTTTTTCCTAAGTTGAAGTGGGTTTTAGCTTTGTTATATTATAGCAAAACTACTCTCACGTCATCCTGTCGCTGAATGGTCTCAAATGTGAAAGACATGTTCTCTTTTTTTCTGATTAAAGGTCTAATACAGATCATTTTTCTATGAACACTCAATTGCTTTCATAATCAGAAGGCTGTATATTCTTCTAAAGACCATACTGGATCTAATTGTGTTTGAGAATCCGTATCAACACGAGCTATGTGTTTTTTGAAGGAACATGAAAACAAATTTTATAAAATTGTTAGTATTAAAAATAATAGAAATAAAATTTTCTTGTCCAAATTATGATCAAATAAAAATCAATCCTGTGAGATTTTGTTCATGTTTTGAAGCAAGAGGATTTCTTGAGCCTTTGGTTGGGGCCCCTGGTGGTGCAGTGGTTAAGAGCCAACCTAAAGGTCAGCAGTTGGAACCCACGAACCACTCCTTAGAAACCCTGTAAGGCAGTTCTACTCTGTCCTGTAGGGTCAGAATCGACTTCACAGCAATGGATTTGGTTTGGCTTTTTGGTTTTGGTTGGGCAGGAAGGGATTCATCACCATATCTTTGCTCACCTCGCTTTATAAATTTTATTCAAAAGACTTTAAAAAGATTTGTTCTGTCTTTCCATTGAAAACTGAAAGTGCATTATTATGGAAGAATGTAATAAAGCTAAGAAATGTTCTCACGTGTGTAAGCACAGAAACTAATTTTTGATTTTGAAAGCTGAATTCCTTCAAGAAGAATAGAATAATGTGTACAAAATTAAATAAAGGACTTTATTTACATACCACATAAAGTAGCAAACTGTTGAATGAGTTTGAAGATACCATCTATTTTTTTCTGCATGTGGTTTTAGCTTTAGAAAGAAATGCATCATAGAAACAAGTAATAGCAAGAAAATTGATGTATATTTTAATGATACCTTATAATTCCTTTTAAATCTTAATAGTAGTTAATTCTACTTACTGTTTTAACATACATTTGTTTTAACAGATTATTTAGCATAATACTATTCTAATTAAGCTGATCAAGTTGTAGTATATTAAAATCATCAGCAGTATATCTTGAACATGTTTAAAGAGGTCAGTTCACAATACAGAAAGTTACATAGAACTTTACATCTAAATTTTCTTTGTCAATTTAAATGCAGTGTATAAATAGTTTATTTTGTTATTGTTATTAAAAAAAAAAAAAAAACTAAATGTAAAGGAAATCACCTTCTTCCATGCAGGTGTATAATCTTGAAAAGGGAAAATGCTTCCATGTTGAAGCCAGATTTTCTGTAGTAAAACTTTTAAACATTGTTTTAAAAGAAATATGTATATATAAATATATATATATATTCTTTGAGATGATACTAAAGTCTCTGGTCTAGGACCATACCTTGTATAAGGTGTGAGAGACCATGAAAACGTTTAAAAATGGAATAAATGCTGATGCCTTTGATTTAAAATGGCCCATGTAGTTAGCTACAGATGCTGTATACATTGATTGCTCCATCTCTCCAAATATATTTCCATAATGTATTGAAATCATGCTAACATTTGTATGTTTTTTATACTTTGGCCAAATATACCTAGAATCAATTCAGTTGTCTTTATATCTTGCAAAAGAATCAGGTACAACTTGGGCAGGTTTGTGTAGTGTATAGGGGTTTAGGCCTCTGAACTATTTTATTGCTCTTACAATCTAACTTTCAGAGAAATGACAACTAGGAGTATGCAGAGGCTACTACATTTATTTTATATGCTTGTTTGTTTAGAATTCTGTGGTCAAAAGAAAAGCTAATGAATAAAGTAACTGTATCATCCTGGAACTTAAAATTTTAAAAACTAATAGAAAGAATATAGATTGTTGACCCTTACCAACTAGACTTTAAGCTTAAGTCAGAACTTAAAGGTTTTGGAAGTCATTTCTGTTTGCTGTAGATTTTAGTTCTGTTTGATTATATCCTCTACACAAACTTTCATTAATTAACAGGATAGCCTATTAAATAAATATAATATTTTATTAACTCATTTGTTTAAGCTGTATTTTAAAACATTTGTCCGTCCCCCCCCATTCATTATGGACTCTCATAAATCTGGCATATTACGCACCTGTCAATTGTGAGGTCATTGTGACTACATGTAAATGTGACTTGGCGCTATTGATGTGTCCTAAAGCTCAGCATAGAGAAGCACAGCAGTATGCTCTTTGACTTAAGGCTGGTATTAAAGTAAACATTTTATGAATCTGTGTAATAAAAGTTTGGAAGCAGGGAGGAAAAAGTCTTATTTCTTCCTTTTTTGTGATTGTCTACAGGAACTGGTTTGGGGTTTTTGTTTGTTTTAAATGTAAATTGATAATCGTTTACAAGAATAAATAGAAGCATTATTGGGTGCCTTTGTTTGTAAACCAAAAAAGGAATAAATGAATCCCTATATTTCCATTATAGTATTTATTGTATTTTTACATTCTGGAAATTATCCTTGAGATAACATGGCTAACATTACAGGAAGCAGTCCTCATGTATACTTCTGGTCCTTTTTAGGTGTATTCATTAATTCTTGTATCTTCATTTTATTTAATTCTAACTCCCTTAAACAATATTTTACGGGAAGCATATAGGCAGGATGAACACTTTTTGTTACAAGTATTGTTTTTCTGTATTAGCTGCAATGAAGGTGGTTTTTCTGTTTTCTAGAAATGGTACCAGGAGACTGCCAGGGTGTCGTTAGGCTCTAGCTGCACTCCTCCACATTGAGTGATGCTGCGTTAATTTATAGGTACATTTGCAGTAATTTGTCTGTCTGCTGGGTAGGGTACAAGGATTCATGAAGTAGTAATAGATATTAACTGACTCTTTTTGGGGGGAGGGAAGCATTAAGCTGAGGTGCGAGTGAATGTTAATTAATGGCTTGTGACCTTGATCTTCTAGGCCGACTCCAAGCCCTGACTTGAAACCGTTAGCACTGACTTGGACGGTGCTAAAAGTTTCTTTCTCTCTTTTGCGAATACTCTCTAACCTTTGCACGAGAAACTGGAAAGGGATAGCTATGTACACTGCATAACTTGATATTGAAATGAGTTAAATGAATAGTCTCTGTGATAAAAAAAGATATGAAATGTTTTCTTACTGAATTAATGTTTTTTTCTTGGAGCGTTTTCTAGTGATAGAATATGTTTGTTTGTATGGTGGTATCCTCTTAGCATACTTCTCTGCTACTCTAAAATCACTTAAGATTCCTAAACAAGTCATCTTTATCAGATGAATGTTGTTGTGCAGAATTGTTAGATAATTCCTTTGATTATCTTGAGTTAAGGAAAAATTTGAGTAACATTGTCAGTGTGCTCCTTTGCAAGTTGATGGCTCCAAAACCCTTTTTTTTAAAAGAAAGAAAGAAAAACCCAAAGTAATAAGTATGAGTTTAATATCTTTGCTGTGATCCTCAGCGCAGAGGTGTAAGGCTAATTTGTCCTTTTTGCGGGGGGGAGTAGGAGAGGGCAGATATCACAGATAATACTTATAATACCTGTAATTTTCAAAAGGGGAGAGAGACGATCAAGGTTTTTTGAATTCATTAAAACGTACAAACAGTCCTAGTTATTCTCTTAGAAATATTTATCTTTAAAGGTTCTCTTCTAGACATTTAACTTAGTTTTCCTCTTATAGCTACATGAAGTTGAATTAGGTGTCCTCCAAAGATGCTTTGAACGCAGAATTCCTTCATTTTCTGCTCCTGTACAGAAAACCTAACTCTCCCTCTCTCTTGCATAAATCTCTGGAGAACTTGCCTTCAGTTGTGAGCAAGATGTAACTAGAAAGTCCTAGGTTGAACAATATAAAAATACTAATAGTTGACAGACTTTGACCTAGAAAGATAGTTTAATATGACTCAACCTAGTGTTAAAGCCACTAATTAGGTTTCATTTTGTTTTTTAACAGACACACCTGCACCTAAACATACAGACGAGTGTACTTTTCTTCAAAATAGTCATTTTGGGGAGATTTTATATTTATATCATGAGTACTTAATTGTTTGACACTAGCTAACACTTGTTGAGCACATACTATGTGCCAGGCACTATTCTAAGCATTTCACATGTATTATCCCATTTATTCCTTATAGCAATTCTTTGAGGAGGGTACCTCTATTACCCATATCTTATAGATGTGGTAACTAAGGCATATGAGGTTAAGAACTTACCCCATGTTATACTGCTAGTGACCAAGAGCCTGTGTTTGAACTCGAGTAGTCTAGCCCCAAAGACCACACTCTCATTCGTTGCACTGTCTTTCACTATAGGAGCATAAATGTTTCTTATGTTCAGAGAGGTCCTATAACATGCAGTTAGACTAAAACGTCTTTATTAACATCTTTATTTCTAAAACCCAGCATTCATCCATTCAGCAAATACTGAGTACCTATTTGGGGCTAGGATCTGTGTTTTATAATTCTCTCTTTACCTGTCTGTATCACTCATCAAACTGTAAGCTTCTCAGTGGCCCAACCTGAATATGACATACTGCCTACACGTTAGGATTTTATGATTTGACATAGATATCAGATGGATATTGATAACAGATCATTTGAATATTACAGATATGAACAAGATACCACAAGCATCAAGCATTGAGGAGCAATTTATTGCATAATTGTTTCAGTGTTTCAAGAAAAAGTTCATACAAACATGACATTGGAATTGTGGTTTGAAGTCTGATTGGGAGCAGTGCTGAGATAGGGAAACATTCCAGGCAGAGGGAAGAACATGTGCCAAGACTGCTAAGGGTGGAGAGCAGCAAAGAAGCTTTTTGTTGTGAATGATAAGATGGCTGAGGAGGTAGTTGAGGGCCAGCATGGGAAGGACCTTTTGCATGCTTGGAATTCGCTGTAGGCTGTGGAATGCATGTCAACAAACTCAGGTTTTGCTAGCCAAAGCACAACCCAATTCTTACTAAAATACGAATAGATTGGACTTCAAATGAATAGTCTATTACATGTCCTTTCAGAATGAAATCAATTTGAAAGAAAAAAGTTACCAGTAGAGTGTCACTAAGTGTTTTTGAGACTACGGACCAGACCTTTGTCTAAACAACCAGTCTCTTTGGTTTTTGTTTTTGTTTTGTAATTCTCAAAGTGCAGTCCCCAGACCAGCAGCATCAACATCATCTGGGAACTTAATAGAAATGCAAATTCTCATTGCCCATTCCAGACCTGCAGAAACTCTGGGGGCAGGGACCAGGGACCCTTTTATGAGCCCTCCAGATGATTCTGCTGCTCACTAAAGTTTGAGAACTACCGGTATTGTAGTCAGTATTCATGGGATACCGACAGGATCCAAATAAGAATTTATGCCTAGGATTTGGGAACATCAGGAAAGTACCTCTTGAAACTAAAAATCAGTATATAAAGTATGATACAAAACATACAGGTAGACATAGGAAAAAGTCTGGCCAGGCAGGAATGACGCCAAAATGTTAAGAGGTTAGGCTTACATGGTGCAGTTAAATGTGGTGTAGATTTTTGCCCCTTATTCTTTCATATTTTTCCAGTTTTCTGCAGTGAAACTGAGAATTTTTAAACCAAAGCAGATTTTTTGTTTTAAAGGAACTTGAAGATGAGGATGTATGAAATCTAGAAAAATAACAAAAGGCAAAAAGTATATCTTTCCTCCAGTAACAGGTCAGGGTCCATACATTCTGGGTTTTTAGTTCCAGATCTTGAGATGAAATTTTTATCTCCTTACTAGCGAACAACAACTTACTGGACTGCTATAGCCCTTGAAAGTGTCTAGGTCTTTTTGCTTGTTATGTTTTTGGTATACTTGGTAAATTATTTATTTATGTGCTTACCAGTTTCTCTGGTGACCTTGGCAGCTGAAGTGTGTTTGTCCTATTCTGCTTCAAAGTAATCCCAGTCCTCCAGCTAGCGTTGTTCACCTTTAATTTCCAGTGTAACGCTACACTGGCATTCTCATTTATAAATCCATTATGAGTTTATAGAGAATCAGTTCCCCTAGAGACCACTCAACTCTTGGTAGATTGAGAAGGTATTTATGATCCTGTAAAGCTTTGAGTTCTAGATCCTGTGCCATAGGGACCTCTCTACCACCGCCCCTGAGACCATGAGAAGTAGCCAGTCAAGCTCCCCCTCATTGGGCCTCTCTTAACTACCATAGCATGGGCCAGGCGGTTGAAGATATTGCTATTTTTTAGAATGTCTTATTTGAAGAAATCTGAAATGATCAGGGTTATTTTGCCTTAACTATTATAAAAAGATTTATTGCTTGTTTGCTTCGTTTCCTCCATTAGATTTTGAGCTCACCTAGAGGCCAGGACATATTTCTTCAGGTGCGTGGCACATAGAAGCTACTCAATAAATGTTTCAACTTATCTGGTGGAGTGAAGTTTGGGCATGCTTTTATTAATCACAGGTGTATGTATGCAGCGTTTTGCAATCAAGACAGCTTTGCTGAAAGAAGTGTAAAAGTTGATTCCACATCAGCAACCTTTTTTTTCTCATCTAGAGATGCTAGCAAAACAGATAATATAAATGCTCCAAGTTAGAAACTCCACAGTTGACACACTTTACAACATCTTCTATTCAGCAAATATTGGGTGGCTCTTTGTTATCCATTACCGTAAAATCATGCAAAATGACTATCTTCTAAATCCTTAGCAGGTTGTAGTCAAAGTACTAATTCTGATTGCCATCTGCACTACCTCCACAGTTTTACTTTATGAAGACATTTAGCCAAAGAAATATAGTTGCCTAGGCTGAAGGGCAGCCTGATTCCTGGGTGGCTGTAATGGTATGTGCTTTAGATTGGCAAAGCTCTGGATAAGCTTTATGTATCTGTTTAGCTCAGTAGTGCTAAAGTGGTTGGAGGGTGGCTGTGCATGTAACGCCTGCCAGAGCATACTAGAATGAACTAATGGAACTCTTTCACTTCACTACATCATCTGCCTTCTGCCCCAGTGTGCCAGAATTCATCTCGTAGGCCTTAGTGGGTTTAGTCCTCTGGTGTAAGAGACAGTGCTCACCCTCCTCTGACATCCACCAGACTTCAATCCTTCATTCCCTCGTCGTATAATTCCGGTATTCTAACTCATACTGTGTTATGTATACCCTCCTACCTCTCCTGTGGAAGGAAACCCTGGTGGCGTAGTGGTTAAGGGCTATGGCTGCCAACTAAAAGGTCAGCAGTTCAAATCTACCAGGCACTCCTTGGAAACCCTATGGGGCAGTTCTGCTCTGTCCTTTAGGGTCGCTATGCATCGGAACCGACTTGACGGCACCTAAAAACAACAACCTCTCCTGTATTGTTAAATGCATTTTACCAACAAGCACATAATATCCATACTCAGCTTAAGAGACCGGCCAGATTGTTTTTATTTGTAAACTATATAACCCCCCCTCTGCATTTTAGGTCATCATAGAGCAAATGGACAGTTTCTTAAAGAACTGTCAGAACTGGGGTTCTGGAATTGGCTCTGGAGTATCCAGAGATTCTCCTTGTCACTAGAGTGGCAGACATACTAGCTTAATTTCAAAAAGACATGCACAAAACTATCCCCTAGAAGGAAAATGGAGGGACCCCTTATATCAAAAAGGAAGCCTTTTTTTTTTTTCTTAATGCAGAAAAATAAGTTAGCCTCATCTGTTTGAGAGCCACTGCTGTTTGCCCACCCCAGTCCCATTGCTACTCTGCCTTTTGTCATGTAATTCGTGATAGATCCTCTAAGCCGTTGCTTTCCCCAGCTCCCACTTTAAAGCTCCCTTTCCAGCTGTGCTGGGACTTCCAGGACCATCTGGCATTCTTCCAGGGAATCAGACTGTTTCTTCTTCTAGGGGAGCCCTGGTGGCACGGTGGTTAAGAGCTCGGCTGCTAACCAAAGGTCAGCAGTTTGAATCCACCAGCTGCTCCTTGGAAACACTGTGGAGCAGTTCTACTCAGTCCTGTAGGGTTGCTATAAGTTAGAGTCGACTGGACAGCAACAGGTTTCTCCTAGGAGACTCTGGGTTCCTCTAAGGTCTATATCCAAGACAGAGATACACATGAAGGGTTTGCAGCTATGGAAAATAGCTAAGCAGTTACAAATTAGTGTCAAAAGGAGTTCTTCCAGAGCATTGAATATCCATTGCTAATTTGCTAATCTGAGGTTCATTTTAACCCAACTGACCTTTGTGTATATACAGATACTTTACCTTTTTTTTTTTTGCCAGATAACAGCAAGTAAGTTTTTTATTAGAGAAAGAGTATCAGGGAGGGGAGGAGCTTACCCTGAAATATAAAGTAATAACAAAAATGTAGGAAGGATAAGCACTATGCTTATTTAATCCTTATTTAAGTTGGGTAATTTCTGTGAGCTCACACACTCTGCAGCACTGCTAGAGCTTTGAAGAATCAGGTCAAAAGTTAGTCCAGCCCCAAATGAAAATTCCATCTCCCCCTGGATGATCCAGATTGCTTTGCAACCTTCCAACCACTACACAGCCAGAGTTCATTCCAGGTAACCCCCAAACGAAACCAAACCTTTTGCTGTTGAGTCCATTCCAACTCATGGCAACCCCATATGCTACACAGTAGAACTGCTTCATAGAGTTTTCTTGGCTGTAATCTTTTTTTTTTTTTTTTAATTATATTTTAGATGAAGTTTTATAGAACAAACTAGTTTCTCATTAAATACTACACATTGTTTTATGACATTGGTTAACATCCCCACTACATGTCAACACTCCCTTCTCAACCTTGGGTTCCCCTCTTACCGACTTTACTGTCCCCTCCTGCCTTCTAGTCCTTGCCCCTGGGCTGGTGTGCCCCTTAGTCTTGTTTTGTTTTATGGGCCTGTCCAGTCTTTGGTTGAAGGGTGGACCTCAGGAGTGACTTCATTACTGAGCTGAAAGGGTGTTCGGGGGCCGTACTCTCAGGGTTTCTCCAGTTTCTGTCAGGCCAGCAAGTCTGGTCTTTCTTTTGTAGTTAGAATTTCGTTCTACACTTTTCTGCAGCTCTGTCCGGGACGCTCTATTATGATCCCTGTCAGAGCAGTCAGTGGTAGCCAGACACCATCTAGTTTACTGGACTCAAGTCTGGTGGAGGCCGTGGTAATGTCCTTTGGACTAATGTTTCCCTTGTGTCTTTAGTTTTCTTCATTCTTCCTTGTTCCCAAAGAGGTGAGACCAGTGGAGTATCTAGATGGCTGCTCACGGGCTTTTAAGACCCCAGATGCTACTCACCAAAGTAGAAGGTAGAACATTTTCTTTATAACATTGCCAATGTTTAGGTTAGCAGATGAGCAAACTGTATATGCCACCCAGGGACCTTCAAACCAGAGGCTTTCATACCTGGACCGATCAAAATGATCAGGGAAACTTTTTAAACATAGAGGTTCCCAGGACCCATCCCCAGAATTTAGTGGTGTCTAGGGAGATTTGAGTTTTTCTAATTCTCTCTCAGTGATTCTGATGATGAACCAAGCTTGGGTTTTCCTAAGCCAAGTAGTGTGCAGCAGAATCCTGTGAGGAGCTCTTTAGGCATAGAGCTACCCAGGGATCTTTTAGTCCCAGAGATCTGGGATGGGAATCTGGCATCTGTATAACAATCCTTGTGGGTGATTCGGTGTACTCAGGGCAGCTCAGGAACCACCCAAACCTTTTTAAGAATTTTTTTCCAAATAGAACCAAAGCAGATGACAGAAACGTGCAAAATTGCAATTCTGTAGCATTTTCAGCAAATTCCACTGCCATTTCAGTGCAGGCATTGTGATGGTTTTATAAGTAAATACTCCATATCTGCAGCTTTAACATAATATTCCATGGTGACTGCTGAGTGGAAGTACCTGGTCACTTCTAAAATTTAAAAAAATATCATAATAACAAAACTCTTCAGGACCGAGAGGCCAAATTGTATAGTGGAAAGAATGTAAGTTTTGCTGAGAGTAGGTATGAGTTGACTGCCACTTACCAGTTGTGTGACTGTGAGCGAGTCATTTAACCTCTCAGCCTCAGTTTCCACTTCTGTAAAATAGTTAGCTGGCAGGGTGGTTATAAGGGTTGAATGATAAAATGTGATTATAAAGTGCATGGTGCGTTGTAAATGTTCAGTAACTCTTCCCTCAGAATCTCCAGAAAATCTGAAGTGTGAAATGAATTCCATGAGAATTATATTAACACAACTCAGTTTATATTCTCCAATTTTACACTATGATTTTCCTATTTCTAATGTTTTATTTCTGTCACAATTTTTTTCATCATTAAAGAATATACATTTTGAACATTTTGAGTTAAAGTATTAAAAATCAGCTCTCCCCTTGCACATTCATATTTAATATCACTTGAATTGAACATCCCTCTGTGGCTTATCTGCAACCAGGAGCTGCTTGTCTACTGGGATAGTGAAGATCTTTGAAAACCGCCCCGCCCAAGGACAAAATCTCCATTAACATACTTCCCCTGAGGACAGAAAAAATCTTAAACTTGGCGAGAGTTCCCAAACCACTGAGCCCCACTGATTTTTTGTTAGCCATACCTTGTGGCAACTCACCCCTCCTTATTATCCTAGTGATCTGCAGTCCAGGCAGCTGTCCAGTGAACAATAGTTTGTCTTCTCTTGCTTCTGAGGTTGAGAAGTTCATAGTGTGTGAACTCCTGGGCCTCAGTTTTCTTTAAAGAATATTCTGAGAGTTTCCCTGCTCTTTTGAGTATTTAAAAGAGAGAAACCCAAAATACAAAACTGTAATTGCTATATAACTTGGACCCTAAGAGCGTTACATATTCCATTAGAAGTTGTTGAAAAATTAACCATCTTGAAAGGCACACACTATCTGTATCCTGTAACTAGATGAGAATGAACTGTCCAGAAACTGAAATATCCCAGCTAACTGAAATAGAAATCATCCCACCCACACATGTACGCATTTAAAATCTTTCCATTTGAACTAGGCTCTTGGAATCAAAATAGTTCACCAAAAAAGTTCCACGTATAATTGGAAATTGCAGATATATGTGTTTAGAAATTGCCAAATCTCACATTCTTAGCTTTGGATTTGGGCCCTTGCTGCTTTCAGGCGTTCCATACAACTCACTCTTCTCATCTTCAAAAGAGAATGTACAGCGTTACTATGTTCACTTGCCAGGTTTTTTCTAGGCTTGAATTTTTTTTTTTCCTGTGGGAAAAAATTTTTTTTATTGTGCTTTAAGTGAAAGTTTACAGCTGCAGTTAATTTCTCACACAAAAATTTACTCACATTATTATGTGACCCTAGTTGCTTACTCTGTAATGTGACAGCACACTCATCCTTTCCACCCCGGATTTCCCATGTCCATTCAACCAGCTCCTGTCCCTTTCTGCCTTCTCATCTCGCCTCCAGATGAAGCACATACTTCGTGAGTATCATTTTATGTCTTATAGCCCAGTCTAATCTTTGTTTGAAAAGTTGGCTTTGGGGATGGTTTTAGTTCTGGGTTAACAGAGAGTCCCGGGGCCATGTCTTCTGGGGTCCCTCCAGTCTCAGACCATTAAGTCCGGTCTTTTTACTGGAATTTGCGTTCTGCACTCCATTTTTCTCCTGCTCCATCAGGGACTCTTGTGTTCCCTGTAAGGTGTTCATTGGTAGTAGCTGGGCACCATCTAGTTCTTCTGGTCTCAGGCTGATGGAGTCTCTGGTTTATGTGGCGCTAGGTTTGAATTGGAAACCCTGGTGGTGTAGTGGTTACGAGCTATCGCTGCTAACCAAAAGGTTGGCAGTTTGAATCCACCAGGCATTCCTTGGAAACCATATGGGGCAGTTCTACTTGGTCCTATAGGGTCGCTATGAGTCAGGATTGACTCAACGGTAGCGGTTTTAGCCTTGAATTTTTTTTTTTCTTTAATTCCAGTTGCAGTTTAAACCAATACATTCACAAATCTGCTTACCTTTTGCCATTTTTTCCCTTGGCTAGAACTTTGTAGTTATTTCAATTAAATTGAGTTTCTCATTCTGACTGACAGCCCCCACTTTGGCGGCAGTGTTTTCCCAGTCCCACCCCCTTCCCCCTTTACCCTAAGAGGAGGCTTCCTGTTCTGAAAGTTCTCCATTTGTCCCTGGAGACCCACTCTTCTCTGTACTGCTCTTTGCCACAGTAGGTTCCCTTGCCTGCTGGCTTCCAGATGGGTTTGGCCAATGAAAGACATTGGGAGGGGTGAGCTCACAGCAGGAGAAGAGAGAGAATGGGGTATTCATTCCTTGATTATTCCTTTTGAGCTCTGGCTTGGCAGTGGTTGCATTCCTCTATCAAATGCCACTGCTTCTGTGAGGGGTTCCTTGCTAACAGCTACACATTTCTCAGAGTTCCAGTAATCACCTCCCCTTACCTCGTAGCTCTTCCCACTTAGGCTAATCCCTGTTGTCTCTTAACCCAGCTCATGCCTCTATTGATAGTCCCTACCTTAAAAACTATTACTTTTCTGAGTGTACTACTGTTTCCTGTCTGGACTCTGATACAACTCCTCATCTATGTCTTGATAGTGCTAATATATTTCACTGGTAGAATTCAGAACTCCAAATGTGGAATAAAGACTGTTGGTCCTGGGGAAAAAAAAAAAAAAAAAACTTCACTGCCCTTTTTCTCTTTTTCAAATTAGCTACTACCTACTTCCCTTGTCAGTGCCTGATACGGAGATGCCATCATTTCGTGGGAATAATTCCTGCTCTTTCACGTGTGTCACTATACAGCAGATTGCTGAGTGCACAGACTTGGCCAGCCCACCAACATTCAGAAAGCAAATTCCTTGACTACAAAAACACTTTCCATTCTTTCTACCCAACCTATTTCCTCTGTCCATACATTCTGCACACAAATACATCATCCTGTTGTACGTCAGAAAATGAAGTTGAAACAAATACATTGCCTTTACCCATTCTGGACAATGAGTTAAGGAAGACCAAAGAAGAATTGATGCCTTTGAATTATGGTGTTGACAAAGAATATCGACTATACCATGGATTGCCAGAACAAACAAATCTGTCTTGGAAAAAGTACAGCCAGAATGCTTCTTAAAAGCAAGGATGGTGAGACTATGTCTTACATACTTCGGGCATGTTATCAGGAAGGATCAGTCCCTAGAGAAG
This sequence comes from Elephas maximus indicus, assembly GCF_024166365.1. Lineage (NCBI taxonomy): Eukaryota > Metazoa > Chordata > Mammalia > Proboscidea > Elephantidae > Elephas > Elephas maximus. The sequence continues at coordinate 69,023,562 of NC_064825.1, forward strand.
GACATCATGCTTGGTAAAGTAGAGGGTCATTGAAAAAGAGGAAGGCCCTCAACGAGATGGGTTGACACAGTGACTGCAACAGTGGGCTAAAGCATAACGATTGTGAGAATGGTCCAGGACCAGACTGTGTTTCCTTCTGTTGTACATGGTGTCATTACCAGTTGGAACAGGCTCAACAGCACCTAACAACAACCCATTCCCTAAGGTCGACGTGGGAAGCCCTGGTGGCGTAGTTGTTAAGAGCTATAGCTGCCAGCCAAAAGGTCAGCAATTTGAATCCACCAGGCACTCCTTGGGAACTCTATGGGGCGGATCTCTGTCCTAGAGAGTGGCTATGAGTCGGAATTGACAGCAATGGGTTTTAAGATTAACTTGAGGAGCCCTGGTGGCACAGTGGCTAAGCGCTTGATTGCTCGCTTGAAAGGTCGAGGTTCTAACCCACCAGCTGTTTTGCAGGAGAAAGGTCTGGCGGTCTGCTTCCATGAAGATTACAGCCTTGGAAACCCTACAGGGCAGTTCTACTCTGTCCTGTAGGGTCGCTATGAGTCGGAATCAACTCTACAGCAATGGGTTTAAGTTTGGTTAAGATGAACTCAGCTCTGGAATAGATTGCTCAAGGTTGTCCAGAATGGAAATTATCTATTACTCTGGAACCCTTCTTGCTACCCACAGAAATTCGTCTTCTGTGTCTCATCAATAAAGACCCAGTCATCCACCCAGGTAAGCTAGAACCTGGGAGTCATTCTCGACTCTTCCCCCTCCTTATGACTAAATACCGCATCAGTCACCAAAGTTTTTCATTCTATTTCCTTAACATTTTGGGGATATGTTAACTACCCTCCATCTTCACTGCTATCACTGTTCCAGAAGACCTACTCCCTATACAGTCAAGGTCATTTTAGATTTAATTGTAAGGGGTCTGGAAACCGACTCAGCTCCTGGCCCCATTGGTTGGCCTAAGAAAATTTCCTATTGGTGCTCTGCCAGACAGAGAATGATCAAAAGGAACTGGGAAACCATCCTGCCCTGTGAAGCTCAGCTTCCCTTTTGTCCCCCATGAACATTCTTCCTGGCTAACCTGACTCACGCTTTCCCTGGAGCTTCTGGGAAGCCTGGCCTAAACTGGCAGCTATGTTGCTAAGGAGGGAACACCCTTCTTTCCTCACACTTTCACCCCCAGTCCTGGACCCCCCAAAGTTCTAGAAGCTTCTCCTGAGGGAGAGCCCCGGTGACTTCGGTACTATTTCTGGCTACCTGATTAGGGAGGTGCCTGACAGCCAGAAAGGAACCTGCAGCTTCCTTTGCCCCGCTAGATACAGATGAAGCAACCAGCTCCCTGTCCCTGTCCCTACTGAGTTTACCTGCACCACAGGCCTTCCAAACCACAAAGCTTCACCACAGGAGGTCAGTGTCAGTGAAAAGGGGTGGGTTGAGGAAAACTGTAAACAACAAAAAGCCATACCAGTTACCGTTGAGTTGATGCCTATTCATGAGGAGCCCATGTATTTCGGAATAAAAACGTGCTCCATAGGGCTCTCAATGGCTCTGATCTTTCAGAAGTAGATCATCAGGCCTTTCTTCTGAGTCACCCCGGGTGGATTCGAACCATAACCTTTTGGCTAGTAGCTGAATGCTTAACTGTGCCGCCCAGGGACTCCAGAGGAGGCTTTAGTCCCTCCATAATCTCCACTAAAACCCTCTAGTAATCTCTTGGCATTTAATGATGTTAGTTGCCGTCGAGTTGATTCTAACTCATGGTGCCCACATGAGTAGAACTGGTGCTGTATAGGGTTTTCAAGGCTTTGACCTTTCGGAAACAGATAGCCAGGCTTGTCTTCAAGGTGCCTCTGGGTGGGTTCGAACTGCCAATCTTTTGACTAGTAGGTCAGTGCTTAACTGCACCTCCAGGGAGCCTATTTTTCTCAAATGTGAAAATCTTGAATATAAGCATTTTAGAAAATATTGCTTCTTTTATTGATCTTAAGTTGAAAAAAAAATAATGTGGCAATTTGGGTTCATAGAAAGAGACTCTGTGTTGGGGTTTAGGCTGAAAATGTTTACTAAGGATCAACCTGTGAAAAGAAGGGAAGAAGCAGGATTGGGCAGAGGAAGAAACCAAACTGTGTTGCAGGCCTGATAAAGTCGCAGCCCCTGAGCAGAGGGCTCAGGAGTCAGCCTTGAATTGAGCTGAAATGGCTGAGCCTTAATACCCAACCAGTACTCATCACCAGATATGGACTGCCCTATACCAGATACAAGGACTTGGCAAATCTGCAGCCGAGGCTGACCCTGCAGGAGCTGACATCGAAGGCTGCCTGGTGACTGCACTCCCTGCGGTTGAACAGCAAGTCCTTCCTTGAAGGGGTATGTGGGTGGTACATCTCCGTGTCTACCACAAAAGAGGTGCTTGCTATGCAAATGCAACTTTAAGACAAATTTTCTCCCGGACCTTTGTAACCTTATTGCCACTCCTTAAGCCCCTCGTATTTAGAAATTCTGGGGCCAATTGGACTCATCTTTAGAAATACCAGACAGTAGTAAAGGCGAGAATATCTTCAAGCTTCGCTGGGGTGAAGTCTGGGCAGGAGTCACTTGGCAGACACCAGTAGGCAGGAATGGCATCTATCCACATAGCTATCCATGCCAACCACTTGCCCATCTCTTCATATGTCCACCCACAAATTGTTGCTTGTGCCAGGTCCTGTGTAAAGTGCTGGGGAGATAACTGATACCAACAGCATCTCTGTCTTCAAGGAAGTCATAGTCAATGGGTGTTAGGGATTGAATTGATCTCCCCAAAAGATATTTTGAAGTCCTAACCTCCAGTACCTGTGAACATGACCCTGTTTGGAAATAGAGCCTTTGAAGATAATACCAGTTAACATGAGGGCATACTGGAGTAAAATAGGTCTTAGTCCCACTTTACTAATACGATGGTATCCTTATAAAAGAGATGATACACAGAGACAGACATGGAGTGATACACCTACAAGCCACAGAACACCAAGGATTAATGCCTGCTACCAGAAACTAGGTGAGCAGTATGGAACAGATTCTCCTCCAGAGCCCTAAGATGGGATTAACATACTTTGATAGCCCTAGTGGCACAATGGTTAAGCACTCAACAGCTAACCAAAAGTTTGTTAGTACTCACAAGCTGTTCTGTGGGAGAAAAGACCTGGTGATCTGCCTCTGTAAAGATTATAGCCTAGAAAACCCTATGGGGGCACTTCCACTCTGTCCTATAGCATTGCTATGAGCCAGGATTGACTCAATGCCACAAAACAACAATAGCCCCCAGAACTGTGAGACAAGACACTTCTGCTCTTCTTAGAAGCCACTCACTTTGTGGTACTTTGGTACTTTGTGTTACTTTGCAGCCCTAGGAAACTAATGCTTTCGGGGTGACATCGTGGGGACCTCAGTGTGACTCAGGCAGATGACTGAACCCACAGCAGGAGGCCTCAGCAAGTCAGTTGTTCCCACTGCTGTCTGGGTCCAGAAGTCAGTGTCAGGCAAGGAAACACTGAGAAGTCAGCCCATAGGGGAAAGTACTAGCTAGCCATGAGGCCATGAACAGGGCTGGGGAGGTAAGAACTGCCAAAGGAAGAGTCCATGCCTGGGTCCGGGATATACAGGGTGGGCATGGGAGTGCTAGGCCATGGGCTCTATAGGAGTTCTCTTGACCCAAAGCCCCTGAGGTATGTGGGCACAGGATGCAGCTGAGCTTTGAGGGACTGGGGAGATGCCGTGAATCCAGGAATAAGGGGTGAGGAAGCAGAGCTGGGCAGAGTAGGAGTGGCGTGAAGTGGAGTGAGACAAAAGTGTTTGTGACAGGTGGGAGGGCCACAGGTTCAGGTCATGGAGAGAGTATTGGCTTCCTCCTGGTGTAGGAGTACATGCTTCTAAATGTTCTTCCTCAGAGGGGCTTACTTGGTGGCTTCTCACTTTCTTACTTGTACTTGGTATGCCTCCCAATCCAGGGCTGCTCCAGGAGGAAACTGGATTAAGGGGTTGGCTGGGGCTCTTTTGCACCAGGCTATTCAAACAGAAAAAGTCACAGTGAATGAGAAAGAGGAAGGTTAGCCCCTGTCTTGGTAGCTTTCACTTAGCTGGCTGTGATCCTTAGCTGAGGGATCTAGCCCAGTTGAAGAGAGGCTGACTAAGCAATGACTATGGGCCTCCCAGTGAAGGGAGACACCGTTATTTCCCAAGCTTCTGCTGTTTTGGAAGCTTGAGGCAATTCCAAAAACTTTTCTACAGTCTTCGTCAACCTGGAAATGTTTTCTCTGCCTCCAGACTGCTCCAAAGAAACAGCTCCCACATCTGGAGCATATGTGCTCCTGCTATCCTCTCACCCAGGCACATCCACTCAGGCTGTCAGGAAAGATGGTTTTTGGAAGATCTGGCATCAAAAACCAATATTCTAATAGGCATTGTCCAGCCTAAGGAAGCGGGCCAGGAGGAGGCCCGAAGAGGCCTTTTGGAAGCGTCAGCGGTAATATTATTTCTGGGCAATCAAAGGTACTCTTTATTTTTTTTTAATTTTTGTTGTGCTCTAAGTGAAAGTTTACATATCAAGTCAGTCTCTCACACAAAAATTTATATACACCTTGCTATATATACTCCTAATTGCTCTCCCCCTAATGAGACAGCCTACTCCTTCCCTCCACTCTCTGTTTTCATGTCCGTTCTGCCAGCTTCTAACCCCCTCTGCCCTCTCACCTCCCCTTCAGATAGGAGATGCCAACATAGTCTCAAGTGTCTACTTGATCCAAGAAGCTCATTCTTCACCAGCATCTTTTTCTATCCCATTGTCCAGTCCAATCCCTGTGTGAAGAGTTGGCTTTGGGAATGGTTCCTGTCTTGGGCTAACAGAAGGTCTGGGGGCCATGACCACCAGGTCCTTCTAGTCTTAGACCATTAATTCTGGTCTTTTTATGAGAATTTGGGGTCTGCATCCCACTGCTCTCCTGCTCCCTCAGGGGTTCTCTGTTGTGTTCCTTGTCAGGGCAGTCATCAGTTGTAGCCGGGCAGCATCTAGTTCTTCTGGTCTCAGGCTGATGTAGTCTCTGGTTTCTGTGGCCCTTTCTGTCTCTTGGGCTCATAATTACCTTGTGTCTTTGGTGTTCTTCATTCTCCTTTGCTCCAGGCGGGTTGAGACCAACAGATGCATCTTAGATGGCCGCTTGCTAGCGTTTAAGACCCCAGATGCTACTCTTCGAAGTGGGATGCAGAATGTTTTCTTAACAGATTTTATTATGCCAGTTAACATAGATGTCCCCTGAAACCATGGTTCCCAAACCCCTGCCCCTGCTACACTGGCCTTCAAAGTATTCAGTTTATTCAGGAAACTTCTTTGCTTTTGGTTTAGTCCAGTTGTGCTGACCTCTCCTGTATTGTGTGTTGTCTTTCCCTTCACCTAAAGTAGTTCTTATCTACTATCTAATTAGTGAATACCCTTTTCCCTCCCTCCTTTCCTCCTTCCCTCCCCACGCTCATGACCATCAAAGAATATTTTCTTCTCTGTTTAAACTATTTCTTGAGTTCTTATCATAGTGGTCTTTTTTTTTTTTTTATTGTGTTTTAAGTGAAAGTCCACAAATCAAGTCACTCTCTCACACAAAAACTAATATACACCCTGCTACACACTTCCAGTTGCTCCCCCTGCAATGAGACAGCCCGCTCCCTCTCTACACTCTCTCTTTTGGTGTCCATTTTGCCAGCTTCTAACCCCCTCTACCCACTCATCTCCCCACCAGGGAGGAGATGCCAACATAGTCTCAAGTGTCCACCTGATCCAAGAAGCTCATTCGTCACCAGCATTTCCCTCCAACCCATTGTCCAGTCCAATCCCTGTCTGAAGAGTTGGCCCCGGGAATGGTTCCTGTCCCAGGCCAACAGAAGGTCTGGGGGCCATGAGCACCAGGTCCTTCTAGTCTCAGTCAGAATATTAAGTCTGGTCTTTTTACAAGAATTTGGGGTCTGCATCCCACTGCTCTCCTGCTCCCTCATGGGTTCTCTGTTGTGTTCCCTGTCAGGGCAGTCATTGGTTGTAGCCAGGCACCATCTAGTTCTTCTGGTCTCAGGCTGATGTAGTCTCTGGTTTATGTGGACTTTTCTGTCTCTTGGGCTTGTGTGATTACCTTGTGTCCTTGGTGTTCTTCATTCTCCTTTGATCAAGGTGGGTTGAGACCAATCGATGCATATTAGGTGGCCGCTTGCTAGCGTTTAAGACCCCAGACACCACTCTCCAAAGTGGGATGCAGAATGTTTTCTTAATAGATTTTATTATGCCAATTGATTTAGATGTCCCCTGAAATCATGGTCCCCAAACCCCCGCCCCTGCTACGTTGATCTTCAAAATATTCAGTTTATTCAGGAAACTTCTTTGCTTTTGGTTTAGTCCAGTTGTGCTGACCTCTCCTGTATTGTGTGTTGTCTTTCCCTTCACCTAAAGTAGTTCTTATCTACTATCTAATTAGTGAATACCCCTCTCCCTCCCTCCCTCCCCCCTCTTATAACCACCACATAATATTTTCTTCTCTGTTTAAACTGTTTCTCAAGTTCTTATAATAGTGGTCTTATACAATATTTGTCCTTTTGCAACTGACTAATTTCACTCAGCATAATGCCTTCCAGATTCCTCTGTGTTATGAAATGCTTCATGGATTCATCATTGTTCTTCATTGATGCATAGTATTCCATTGTGTGAATATACCATAATTGATTTATCCGTCTGTTGATGGGCACCTTGGTTGCTTCCATCTTTTTGCTATTGTAAACAGTGCTGCAATGAACATGGGTGTGCATATATCTGTTTGTGTAAAGGCTCTTATTTCTCTAGGATATATTCCAACAAGTGGGATTGCTGGATCGTATGGTTGTTCTATTTCTAGCTTTTTAAGGAAGCGCCAAATTGATTTCCAAAGTGGTCGTACCATTTTACATTCCCACCAGCAGTGTATAAGTGTTCCAGTCTCTCCACAGCCTCTCCAACACTTATTATTTTTTATATTTTGGATTAATTCCAGCCTTGTTGAAGTAAGATGAAATCTCATTGTAGTTTTGATTTGCATTTCTCTAACGGCTAATGATCATGAGCTACCTGAATGTCTTCTTTAGTGAAGTGTCTATTCATTATCTTTTGCCCATTTTTAAATTGGGTTATTTGTCTTTTTGTAGTTGAGTCTTTGCAGTATCATGTAGATTTTAGAGATCAGGCACTGATCAGAAATGTCATAGCTAAAAACTTTCTCCCAGTCTGTAGGTAATCTTTTTACTCTTTTGGTGAAGTCTTTGGATGAGCATGGGTGTTTGATTTTTAGGAGCTCCCAGTTATCTAGTTTCTCTTCTGCATTGTTGGCGATGTTTATACCGTTTAGCTCCTAACGTTGTCCCTATTTTTTCTTCCATGATCTTTATCACTTTAGATTTTATATTTAGGTCTTTGATCCATTTTGAGCTCATTTTTGTGCAAGAAGTGAGGTATCGGCCTTGTTTCATTTTTTTGCAGGTGGATATACAGTTATGCCAGCACCATTTATTAAAAAGACTGTCTTTTCCCTATTTAACTGTTTTGGGGCCTTTGTCAAATATCAGCTGCTCATATGTGGATGGATTTATGTCTGGATTCTCAATTCTCTTCCATTGGTCTATGTATCTGTTGTTGTACTAGTACCAGGCTGTTTTGACTACTGTGGTGGTATAATAGGTTCTAAAATCAGGTAGAGTAAGGCCTCCCATCTTGTTCTTCTTTTTCAGTAATGCTTTACTTATCCGGGGCCTCTTTGTCTTCCATATGAAGCTGGCCATTTGTTTCTCGATCTCATTAAAGAATGTTGTTAGAATTTGGATCAGAATTGCATTAAAAGTATAGATCGCTTTTGGTAGAATAGACATTTTTACAATGTTAAGTGTTCCTATCCATGAGCTACGCATGTTTTTCCACTTATGTAGGTCTCTTTTGGTTTCCTGCAGAAATGTTTTGTAGTTTTCTTTGTATAAGTTTTTACATCTCTGGTAAGATTTATTCCTAAGTATTTTATCTTCTTGGGGGCTACTCTAAATGGTATTGATTTGGTGATTTCCTCTTCTATGTTCTTTTTGTTGGTGTAGAGGAATCCAACTGATTTTTGTATTTTTATCTTGTATCCTGATACTCTGCTGAACTCTTCTAATAGTTTTCTTGAGGATTCCTTAGGATGTTCTGTGTATAAGATCACGTCATCTGCGAATTGAGATACTTTTACTTCTTCCTTGCCAACCTGGATGACCTTTATTTCTTTATCTAGCCTAATTGCTAGGACCTCCAGCACAATGTTGAATAAGAGTGGTGATAAAGGACATCCTTGTCTGGTTCTCGATCTCGAGGGGAATGCTGTCCATTTAGGATGATGTTGGCTATTGGCTTTGTATGAATGCCCTTTATTATGTTGAGGGATTTTCCTTCTATTCCTGTTTTGCTGAGAGTTTTTATTGTGAATGGGTGTTGAACTTTGTCAAATGCCTTTTCTGCATCAATTGATAAAATCATGTGATTCTTATCTTTTGTTTTATTTATATGATGGGTTACATTAATTGCTTTTCTAATGTTGAACCATCCCTGCATACCTGATATGTTGTTGAATTCTATTGGCTAGAATTTGTTGAGGATTTTTGCATCTAAGTTCATGAGGGATATAGGTCTGTAATTTTCTTTTTTTGTGGTATCTTTACCTGGCTTCAGTATCAGGGGTATGGTGGCTTCATAGAACGAGTTTGGGAGAATTCCGTCCTTTTCTATGCTCTGAAGTACCTTTAGTGGTGGTATTAACTCTTCCCTGAAAGTTTGGTGGAACTGTACAGTGAAGCCTTCCAGGCCAGGGCTTTTTTTTGTTGGGAGTTTTTTGATTACCTTTTCAATCTCTTCTTTTGTTATGGGTCTATTTAGTTGTTCTACCTTTGTGTTAGTTTAGGTAGGTAGTGTGCTTCTAGGAATTCATCCATTTCTTCTAGGTTTTCAAATTTGTTAGAGTATAATTTTTTATAGTAATTTGATATGATTCCTTTAATTTCAGTTGGGTCTGTTGTAATGTCCCCCATCTCGTTTCTTATTTGGGTTTTTTGCTTCCTCTCCTGCTTTTCTTTTGTCAGTTTGGCCAGTGGTTTATCAATTTTGTTAATTTTTTCAAAGAACCAGCTTTTGTCCTTGTTAATTCTTTCAATTGTTTTTCTGTTTTCTATTTCATTTAATTCTGCTCTAATTTTTATTATTTGCTTTCTTCTGGTGCCTGAGGGTTTCTTTTGTTGCTCTCTTTCTATTTGTTTTTAAGTTGAAGGAATAATTTTTTTTATTTTCGCTCTTTCCTCTTTTTGGATGTGTACATTTGTTGATACAAATTGACCTCTGAGCACTGCTTTTGCTGTATCCCAAAGGTTATGATAGGAAGTGTTTTCATTCTCATTGGATTCTCTGAATTTCTTTATTCCATCCTTAATGTCTTCTATAATCCAGTCTTTTTTGAGCAGGGTATTGTTCAGTTTCCAAGTGTTTGATTTCTTTTCTCTGCTTTTCCTGTTACTGATTTCCACTTTTATGGCCTTATGGTCAGAGAAGATGCTTTGTAATATTTCAATGTTTTGGATTCTGCTAAGGTTTGCTTTATGGCCTAATGTGTGGTTTATTCTAGAGAATGTCCCATGTGCACTAGAAAAGAAAGTATAGTTGGTTGCTGTTGGGTGGAGTGTTCTATATATGTCTATGAGGTCAAGTTGGTTGATTGTGGCATTTAGATCTTCTTTGTTTTTATTGAGCTTCTTTCTGGATGTCCTGTCCTTCACCGAATGTGGTGTGTTGAAGTCTCCTACTATTATTGTGGAGCTGTCTATCACACTTTTCAAAGCTGTTAGAGTTTGTTTTATGTATCTTACAGCCCTGTCATTGGGTGCATAAATATTTAATATGGTTATATCTTCTTGGTGTACTGTCCCTTTAATCACTATGTAGTGTCCTTCCTTATCCTTTCTGATGGATTTAACTTTAAAGTCTATTTTGTCAGAAATTAATATTGCCACTCCAGCTCTTTTTTGATTGTTGTTTGCTTGATGTATTTTTTTCCATCCTTTGAGTTTTAGTATGTGTCTCTAAGTCTAAGGTGTGTCTCTTGTAGGCAGCATACAGACGGATCATGTTTTTTTAATCCATTCTGCCACTCTCTCTCTCTTTATTGGTTTATTTAGTCTATTTACATTCAGCGTACTTATGGATAGGTGTGAATTTAGTGCTATCATTTTGATGTCTTTTTTTGTGTGTTGTTGACAGTTTCTTTTTCCCACTTAATTTTTTGTGCTGAGTTGTTTTCCTCATATTTGTTGTTGTTGATTTTGTTTCTGCTGAGTCTCTATTTTTTTCTTGTATTTTATTTTGATGTGTAGGATAGCTTGTCTCCTTTGTGGTTACCTTAATATTTACCCGTATTTTTCTAAATTTAAACTTATCTTTTATTTCTTTGTATTGCCTCATCTTCCTCCCCATATGGAAGATCTATGACTACATTTTTTAGTCCCTCTTTATTGTTTTATTGTTGTCTTCTTTTACGTAATGACATCTTTGTTTCCCTGTTTTGAGCATTTTTTTTTTTTTTAATCTTGATTTATTTTTGTGATTTCCCTGTGTGGGTTGACATCTGATTGCTCTGTCCAGTGTTCTAGTCTTGGGTTGTTAACTAATATTATTGATTTTCTAACCAAAGAACTCCCTTTAGTATTTCTTGTAGTTTTGGTTTGGTTTTTACGAATTCCCTAAACTTGTGTTTATCTGGAAATGTCCTAATTTCACCTTCATATTTGAGAGACAGTTTTGCTGGATATATGATTCTCGGCTGGCAATTTTTTTCCATCAATGGTTTATATAAGTTATCCCATGGCCTTCTTGCTTGCATGGTTTCTGCCAAGTAGTCTGAGCTTATTCTTATTGACTCTCCCTAGTAGGTGAGTTTTTGTTTATCCCTAGATGCCCTTAAAATTCTCTCTTTATCTTTGATTTTGGCAGGTTTGATTATAATATGTCTTTTAACTTTCTTTTTTAAAATCTACCTTATATGGAGTTCGATGAGCATCTTGGATAGATAACCTCTCATCTTTCACGATATCAGGGAAGTTTTCTGCCAACAAATCTTCAACAATTGTCTCTGTATTTTCTGTTACCCCTCCCTGTTCTGGCACTCCAATCACTCCTAGGTTATTTCTCTCGATAGAGTCCCACATGATTTTTAAGGTTTCTTCATTTTGTAAATTCTTTTATCTGATTTTTCTTCAAATATATTGGTGCCAAGTGCTTTATCTTCAAGTTCACTTGCTCAGTTCTGCTCCTCTGACTTTCTATTGAGTTGTCTAATTCTGTAATTTTATTGTTAATCTTCTGAATTTCTGATTGCTGTCTGTAGATTTTTCTAGCTTATTAAATTTTTCATTATGTTCCTGAATAAATTTTTTAATTTCTTCAACTGCTTTATCTGTGTGTTCCTTGGCTTGTTCTGTGTATTGCCTGATTTCATTCCTGATGTCTTGAAGGGTTCTGTATATTAATCTTTTGTATTCTGTATCTGGTAATTCCAGGAAGGCACTTTCATCTACAAGATTTCTTGATTCTTTGTTTTGAGAGCTTGTTGAGGCGATCATGTTCTGTTTCTTTATGTGACTTGATATTGACCGTTGTCTCTGAGCCATGTGTAAGTTATTGTATTTGTTCATTTTATGGTTGCTTACTATATCTTAGCTTTTTGCTTTGTTTTGTTTTGATATGCCCAAATGTGTTGCTTGAGTGAACTAGCTTGATTATTTTTGCCTTTGGAGCTCTGACGTCCTGTCACCAGATGGCTAGAACTGTTGTTAGGTATATCAGTATAGCAGTCCATTCACTTTTCTTGTATAAATTCAGCTCAGGTGTCCAGGTTGCTGATCATCAAGTGTGTGGTACAGGCTCTGACCTACAGTCTTAGCGTGGAAGAGGTGATTGGTGTAGGTACCAGTGTCTGGTTGCAGCAGGGGGTTACGCTCTGAACAAAGCAAGGGGCTGAGAATCATGCCCCAAGTGTCTCTGAGGAAAGCGTGTCCCTGTTTCCTAGAGCATACAGGTGGGTGGGTTCTGTAGACTTACCATGGGGACCCAATGTTTTTGGTTGTAAAGACTGGGAGGTACCAGTTATCCTTGGACCCCTGTCGTGAGTGGCTCGGTGACTTAAATGGAGCCACCAGTCCTTAGGCCCCTGATGTGGGTAGGTGAGGACCCTGTTTAATATGCAAAGCAGTGTCAAACTTCAAACACCCACTTCTCCACCACACAGCTGAAACAGTTTTAGTCTGCCAGCAAGGGCCTATTCTCCTGAAATAGGCCCACAGAGGTCCACGCAGTGGGGAAAAGTACTCAAAGTGTATGCACCGTTTATGCCTGGACAGGATCTGCTTCTGTCTTGAGCTCCCCCCTGTTAGTGGAGCTGGCAAATTATCTTCTCCCCCAGTTGCAAATTTATTCCTTCTCCAAGGTGGGGAGGATGGCTCTAGGCACTCAACAGGGCCTATCTTAGGCCCAGGGAAATCAATAGCCACTGAAGCTGGCTTGGGGGAGGGGGGTGCAGTGAATACACACAAGGACTTAACTTTTGTCAAGAGCACCGTTCTTCTGTGGTTCTGGAGGTGTGAGTAGGCTATGTGGCTGGCTGCTTCTCCCTGAGGAAACTGTGGCTGAATGCTAGTATCAGCCACTGCAGCTGCTCCTGGGAACGGTGCCTGAGGGTTTCTGGCGGTTCAGGTCCAGTAACTCCTCTCTACTTCTGAATCGTCTCCACACCACCCCCCCCACCACCCCCCCCCGCTCAGGTCATTTTTCTGACTTTGCCTTTGATGTTCAGGGCTCCTATCTTGTCAAAAATATACTTGTTTCACTTTTTTTTTTTTTTTGGTCTTTGTTGTAAGAGGGCTGCTGGAAGCATCCGTCTATTCTGCCATCTTGGCCCCGCCTCTCAGTACTTTCTGATAAACATTTGTGAAAAGAAAAATGGCTTAAGGTTTCACAGGACACTTGCTTTTTGCAGAAAAGTTGAAGGTGCAAGAGGGGAAAAAGAGAACCCAAGGCCAGGTGACTACCTGGCCATGAATACAGGCATTGTCTTCCAGTTCCCTTGGCTGGATGTGGCGTGCAGAGAGCTGTAGGGGTTTCACTCAGCTGTTGTTTTTCTGCTTCGGCAAATTCTCTTGCACCTGGGCTGCAGGAAAAACAAAGCAGAAACAAAACAGCTCTTCTCAGCAACTCTTGTGGGCTCCTTTGCCTACTCCCCATGGTGGTGGTTGTGTGTCTTCTCCACTCTCCACAAATTCTTATATCAGTCTAGATTCCTTCCTCCAAAATATCAGAGACCCTCAGGCATGAAAACCCCTCCAGTTAGAGCCTCACCTGTGAGTGCAGCCGTCCTTCCCTGAGTCTTAGAAGTTATATTCCTCCTACTGTTCAAGGCCAGGCCCCCCATTTGTGCACAGGTACTACAGATCCTTCTTTGTTTCCAATTTTCGCATTCCAATCTCCAGTAATTATCAATGCATCTTGATTGCATGTTCGATCAATTTCTGACTGCAGCAGCTGATAAAAATCTTCTATTTCTTCATCTTTGGCCCTAGTGGTTGATGCGTTAATTTGAATAATAGTCATATTAACTGGTCTTCCTTCTAGGCGTATGGATATTATCCTGTCACTGACAGCATTGTACTTCAGGATAGATGTTGAAATGTTCTTTTTGACGATGAATGCAACACCATTCCTCTTCAAGTTGTCATTCCCAGCATAGTAGACTATACGATTGTCCAATTCAAAATGGCCAATACCAGTCCATTTCAGTTCACTAATGCCTAGAATATCGATGTTTATGTGTTCCATTTCATTTCTGACAATTTCTAATTTTCCTAGATTCGTACTTCATACATTCCAGGTTCCAATCATTAATGGATGTTTGTAGCTGTTTCTTCTCATTTTGAGTTATGCCACATCAGCAAATGAAGGTCCCGAAAGCTTTACTGCATCCACGTCATTAAGGTCGACTCTACTTTGAGGAGGCAGCTCTTCCCCAGTCATCTTTTGAGTGCCTTCCAACCTGGGGGGCTCATCTTTCAGCACTATATCAGACAATGTTCCGCTGCTATTCATAAGCTTTTCACTGGCTAATGCTTTTCAGAAGTAGACTGCCAGGTCCTTCTTCCTAGTCTGTCTTAGCCTGGAAGCTCAGCTGAAACCTGTCCTCCATGGGTGACTCTGCTGGTATCTGAATACTGGTGGCATAGCTTCCAGCATCACAGCAACACGCAAGCCCCCACAGTACGACAAACTGACAGACATGGGGCAACAGAACCTAGGTTCACTTTATGCATAGTACAATATAGAGGAGCTAAGTTATGCACAGGATGATGCCAATAAGGTGAAATACTGAGAGTAGAATCTGGGCCAGAGGGCTTTTTATTGTAAAAGGGTTCCAGGAGTAGGTGAGGACCACATAGGCCACACCTACTATTTGCCAGCCATTGTTGACCTCAACTATGTGACTCCCACCCACCCCACCTCCCGGCTTCACCCGCCTGAGAATGTACGTGTGGTTGAATTAACCTTGAGTCTCACTTCCTGAGGGCTGTGGGTCCCATGTGCTCACAAAAGAGTCCAGGTGCTCTCAAAGTCACCCCTAGGTGTTTCTGTTTACCTGTGTTCAGGTAAACTTTATTCATGTTTTTCCACTCCTCTTTGGAATTTGGTGCCTGCAGACATTTGTGTCCCTGTTGACAATGCCCTTGGTATATTATGCTGCTCTGTCAGGCACACCTGTCCTCTCAGTGTTCCCCTAAGCCCTCAGTGGAGGGGTGTGGTGTGAACGCCCTTCCCCAACAGTGAGTCGTGTTGGGTGGCTTGGCTCCTGAAGCAGCACAGATGCCTTCTCAGACAGAACGTCTTCAGCTTCTGACCCTATCCCCTGCCCCCATCAGGAAGAGCGCAAAACCAGTGCCTCAAGCGGGGCCAGAGATCTGGCAGCATTTTTTTCTCCACAACCTTGTTCTCATCTTCCCCTTTGCCCCAGCTCAGGGCCCTCTGTGCCCTGCTCACCCATTCACATCCTCTCAGGATTATGGATTCCAGCAAATGGATACTTGGGTAGAATGTTAACTAATTTCACTTCTTAAGTATCAGCCTTAGCCCTGACAAGACATCCTGTTCACTTTTAATGTTCGTTTAACCCTGCAAGTTAAGTGGTTATTATACCAAAAGGTTGCTAACTTCGCCCAGGATCAAACAAGCAGTGATTGGTAGAGCCAGGATTTAAATCCTTGCCTGTTTATGCCCTTTGCCCTAACAGCACACACTGCCTTTTCGAAGCAGTTTCAGACTCTGTTAAGATAAAAATCAAGTACAGAAATTAGCTCTTTCCAATTAAGACTATTTTTCTACCTCTCCCCAGACTGGTTCTTCCCTGTGGATTCCTTATTTCAGGGGATGGCTCCACCATCCACCTGGCTTGCTCAAGCCAGAAATTTGGGAATCATTCTCCATTCTGTCCTCTCTGTCGCCCTCCACAGCCAATCCCTCAGCAAGTCCTGTCAGTGCTACTTTCAAAATATAGCTCAAATCCATTCACTCCACCACATTGCCACTGCCACCACCCTAGTTAGTCCACGCCACTGTTATCCCTCTTCTGATCTATTATTAACAACCTCCTTTAATTTAAAAAAAAAAATTTTTTTATTTAACTGGTCTCCTGCTTTCACAACGTGTCCCCTTCCAATTCCAATTAAACTAGTTGCCATCAAGTCACTTCTGACTCATGGCAACCCCACGTGTGTTAGAGTAGAACTGCTCAATAGGGTTTTCAATGGCTGATTTTTGGAAGTAGATTTCCAGGCCTATCTTTCAAGGCACCTCTGAGTGGATTTGAACCTCCAACCTTTGGGTTAACAGCAGAATATGTTAACTATTTGCACCACCCAGGGACTCCCCCTTCCAGTTAATTCTCCCTAAAACATATACCCCATTACTGGGTTTCATACATCATGCTGTCTTCCTTAAGCACTGGTCACACATTTGTTTATGTGGCACAATTGATCATATTTCAAAATACTCCTGAGCGTGTTTCTCCCTGGTGTTCACTGATTTCCCTGCTGAACCCCGAGGGCCTCCTCCCTGCCTGTCTGAACAGCTCGGTAGAATCCACCCACTGTGGAACTAGAAACAAAAGCCTGCAGATCTTCCAGTGTAAGCAAAGAAGCATGTTGCTGGTCTAAGCACAAGACTGAAATATTCCGGTGCAAATTTGCAGAGTGAGTGGTTTGTTTTGTTTTGTTTTTTCCTTCCTCTCCAAGAGATTAGTAAAAAGAGGTCAAGTCCCGAACTGGGAAGAAGATGAGCTGGGCAGATGAGAAACCCAACATTCCCTGAGGACATGCCACCTTTCTACGGCCAGGCACGCTCAGTAACTCCCAGAGTGTAAGATTGGGGTCTTTGTGTCTTGATGGGTATGGGGGCAACAAGGGGAACCCTTGCCCTCTCCAAGGAAGGGCTACACGGAGCCAATTTGTAATTGCCACTGAGCTGGGGCAGCAGAGAAACACAGGTCCACTGTGTTCGTGACATTATTTGATTAATGTCTGTCTCCCCAGCTAGACTAAGCTCCATGAGGACAGGACTGTGTCTGTTTTTTGCTGTTTATTGGCTCAGCACAGTGCCAGGCACATGGTAGGTGCGTGGTACATACCTGCTGAATGAATAAATGAATGAATGAGCAAATTCTCTCTCTCTCTCTCTCTCTCTATATATATATATATACACACACACACACACAGACACTTAAGCATATATTTACAAACATACATATATATAAATATATGCATATATATCTATATGCATAAGGTTAAGGCTTCAGTTTGGTTAATGTTCACACGTGTCTTTAAAATTCTACATTAGTCAGCAGGATTTTACTGAAGAACAGAAAAGGCTCAAAAAGGTGATAAAACCCACAAAACCCTGAGAGTGCTATGATATGAAGTCCTTGCTGCTTTTATCATGACTAAGGTGATTTTCCATGGGGGTGGGCATATGCCCCCACACTGTGGGGTTATATCAGATTGGGGGGGGTAATGTTTTGATCTAAGAGTATCATTGCTTTCATTTAATTTTTTTTTCAAAATATTTAGTTTAAAATTTCAAATTACCTTAGAAGAAGAGAGTAGGGGATTTTTATGTCTAGCAAAAGAGAACAAAGGTTAAAAATCGTTGAAAAATACTGTTCTAAAGTGAGGAAACCAGAAAGTACCGCAATGAAGGGCTTGCCATGTTTTAAATCTCTGGTTGGGAATAGGCAGTGTTGGTCAGGGGCCAATTCTTTCTAACATGAATGAAGAAGCTTTTTTTTTTTTTTTTAAGGGCGGTACCTCTATGGTGAAGAATAGGATTAGGTTGTAGCAGCCAGGACTGTATATTGTTGGCAGAATAAAGAAAGGTGTGGTTGTGAAATGTGGCTGCTGGTGATAAAGGAACCCTGGAGAGAGTTGACTCAGAGCAGATGAAAGAAGTAGGAACGCAGTCACACAGAAACCACAGGAATGAGACAATGGGTTGGAAACAAAGTTTATATGATGAAAATCAATCTACTGTGGGTATCTGGGTGTTACAAACTTCATATTCTAAAACACACAGATCTGGCTTAGTTGTAAATCTGCCAGGATTAGCGCAAAAAGCAAAGTCTATCTTGTGTGTATGTGTGTGACTTTTCTGCCTAGTGATTGTGCAAGAGTCCTGGGGGCTTATGGGTGTTCCCCAAAGAAGGCTGTTAGGAGGTGGGTGCAGCTCTTGGAACTTTGTGCCCATGTTCTGCTCAACCCATTCAGAGGCAGTGGACCCTGTGTGTGTTATAACAAGCTCAGACACAGCGATCTTCAACAAGATTCCCAAGTCCTGGTACACAGTGTCCTCAGCCACCTCTGTTTGGAGTCTCTAGTACTGTAATCATTTGTAATGTTTGCTGCTCAGGATCCATTCCCCCCTTCTTTCAGTTATAGTATCCCAATTCTCCGAGTTTCAGGGAAGGAGCATATGACTGACCAATTAAGAGTATTATACCTTGTGGCTCCAGTGGTTGGCTCAGTAACTGACATACTTTCTACTGAGAAAACAATGAGAATTTTTGTCTGAGACCGCTGCCGGGGACCATAACATGGATTGGGACAATGAAGCTAACAGGGGGAAAGTCAATGCTGAGAGTTGGATGGAAATAGTCCTCATGACATCTTTTGGATCCCTGGATCTAGCCATATCTGAAGTTAGATAGCTTTGTATTTTCTAGTAACATAAATCGATAAATGAAGAGTCTCACTTTGTCTCCCTGTCCCTTAAGCCTATTTGGCTGTATTTTCTGCCATTTGCAATAGCAGAGGAAATCCTAACAGATATGGAGTCCTGCCCCTCCTGGGAGACTTTATGGAAGGCAAAGGTCATGATCACTTATGAATCAGCATCTCCCCTTTGTCCTCTAAATCTCAAACATTCTAGTTCTTTTCTGGGTTGGTATATTTCCTCCTCTTCAACTCTTGGAGTACAGTCCACCCTGGAACAATCAGTTCTATAGGCTTTATGTGACTAGGCCTTTGAAAACAAAAGCTGGTTAATTCTCCCACAAGGCAGGGGTCACTTAGATCTCTAGGACACAAATGTTTGGTTGTTCTTCTGGGAACAGGGAGAGAAAAATTACCTTTTCATTTGCCCACAGCTGGGGGAATAAGCTAGAATAAATATCTCAATAAATTATCTGCTGATTAATTTGTAGGATTTAAAGCCCAGGCAGCAAAGTCCTAGTAAAAAGTGTCTCTGATCATTGACATACATCCAGGCATGTTTGAAACAACACTAAATAGGACAGCAGAGCAAGACAGAAGGCACTTTGCTTGAACTTGCCCTCCAGGGCTAGAGAACCTTGTCAAATGGCCACTGGAGAGGCTGGGAGCTCAGAGAGAAACTCACACAGCTAATCAGGATCTGCACCTCTAATGCTCCAGGGCCAGGCACGTAACAGAATTAGGGAACTGGGGAGGATGGAGAACCACAGGGAGTGAAGGGACACTGGGAACAGAAGGAGGTGGTTCAATAAAGGGGCTGCAGCTACTCAGATCAGCCTATCGTCACCATGTGGGGAAACGGGCCCAGCGTGGCTCCAGTTTCTTATTTTTTGAGGGAAGCCACAAACCCAGGCACTGATGTGAGATCTCCCATGTTCTAAATATTGGCAACTCATTCAAGTTAAAACCAGAGACAAACAAAAAAATACCAGTTAGCCAAACAAAACACACCTGTAGGGCAGCTCAGCCCAGAGTTTTTAAACCTATTCCTGTAGAGTCTGTAATTATTTGTATTTAATTTACCTCCATAGTAAATCTGCTTATAAATTTGTGAATAGTATGATGATATTATTTTCAACCATTTTTTTTTTTTCTGTTCCTTTGTTTAAGTTCAAGATAGTCTCTATTGGATATTGTGTTCATGAGAAACCAAATTCCCCAGATTTCATGAGCTTTGATGCCTGGCTCGGGCACCCATGCGTGATGAGTGTCTGGGTTGATATGTTCCCTCTTTCCAGGTACTGCACCTGTATTTCCTTTGGGGATTTCTTCCTCTCTTCCTACATGGCATGTGATTTGGGTGGGGCTGACCCAAACCCTGATTCCAAGGGTCATCCCTCAAAACTGGTCTGGCCAATCAGAGACTTCGTTCTTGGACCACAGTGGACCGGTTCAAATGGGGTGCACACCTATCAAGCTGCCCCAATGCGACAATTCCTGGATTTTTTTTTTTAATTTGCAAAAATTATCGGGAAAGAGAAGCTTTCTTCTGGGAATGCTAGCTACAGGATTATGAACCTGGAGCCCCAGGTGTCATAAGGGGGACAGAACCTGGAAAAGAATGAAGCTGAAGACAGAAAATAGGGTGGGGGGGGTTGGAGGGGAGTGTGGTGATGGTGGGAAAGAGAGATAAAGACACAGGGATGAAATTTGAGCCCCTGAATCCAAGCGATCCTGAAGCTACATATAACTGAACTTTTTAGGTTAGCAAAACTACTTCTTAAGACAGTTTTAGTTGGGATTCTCTCACTTGCAATCAAAATAAGCCTGTCAGATACACACTGTTCCCCTAACTATCTGATAGCACAGCACCTGGGATATAACAGGAGCCTTGGAGCCCAGAACGATTATTGGGCCTTGTTGGCTGGTAGGTGGGGACGTCTGTGAATCCCACCTGAAGTTCTAGGGAGACAGACTAGAGGAAGAAGCAAAGCTGGCAGAATTCATCCTTTTTAGCAAGAGTTAGTGTCAAGATGTGTGTAAGAGATGCATCCCACGTTCAGAATCTGTTTTGCTATAACACTTGCATGTTTGTGTGTGATTTTAATATAAATTAGCTCCAATATGATTGCTGAATGCTGGAATGAGGTGAGTAAAATGTGGAAGTTGCTTTGGTTTATATGTGATGCTCCCAGCCTGTCACTATCCTGTACCAGCAAGTGGCAAAAGGTGACGGAAACTGCATGGACACAGCTGAAGACAGCACTCTGTGGAGGGATGCAGGGCAGGACACGGTGCCCCACTGTCCCCCTTGGGACTTGTTGTTAGTTGCTGTCAGAGTAGGCCTCTGACCCCCGGTGACCAAATCACAATGGAAGTAATGTTCCCCAGTATTGTGCCATCCCCATAGCTGGTTGTGGATTGGGCCATTGTGATCCATAGGATTTTCACTGGCAATTCACTAGGTGGTTTCACTTTCAATTTTTTGGAAGTAGATTGCCAGGCCTTTCTTCTTGTCTATCTTAGTCTGCAAGCTCCACTGAGAACTATTCAGCATCACAGCATGACACAAACCTCCACTGACAGGTGGGCGGCGGCTGCACCTGAGGTGCATTGGCCAGGAATCAAATCCAGGTCTCCGGCACTGAGCCACCAATGCCCCTAGCCGTTTGGGCTTATTTTGGCCACTCACTTTGTCTTCAGAGTGCTCATTGCTCAGTTCTGCTTGATCTGGTCTAGTCTCCATGATTCAGAAGCACCAGCTTCTCTTACATTGCCTTCCATCAAGTTATCTTCATGTTTTCTCTCTTCATCTCTCTTTTTGTTAAGGTAAAGTCCTTTATTTTCTGCAGAATTTCTTTTTTAGGATCTGAACGTTGTTTTTAAACTGTGCTGATATTCTTAATAAGATCGTCATTGCCTTTGTTAGGGCTCTGGTTGCAAGGTTGGATGCGTTTTGAGTTGTCTGCTGCAATTCTTTTTTTCCCATAAGTCTTATTATTTTTAGTGTGCAATTTTGCGGAAAGTACATTTTCCCCAGGAGCACACATATCTCATCCCTGTAGAAACACCTGCTTTGTTTTTTTTAAGAGCAGAATGATAGCCATAAATGTGCTGACCCTGGACCATGTTGCTTCAGCTCTTATTCATCTCCTTGCTTTTATGCAGAATCATCAAAGTTCAGTCTGTCTTCTGATCATTTTCTTGTATGATGTTGAAATATAAAGAGAGTTGTACTCTATTCCTGGGTTCTAATAGGCTGGGCCAAAACCTTGTCTGGATCCCAGAATCAGATTTTCAAACCCAGGAGACCTAGCACACACACTGCCCCTCAACATCTGGGAAGGGCTTTTAAACAACACCATATACATCAGTATCAGGGACGGATTACCCGTAAACAAGGTAAGCATGGTCTTAGTTGTGCTTACTAACCTGTAGTGACCAATTTCACATGTGGTGAAACCTCATGACTTGGTCAATTTCACGTGTGGTGAAACCCATGTGAAATTGGTCACTACAGATTAGTAAGTAAGCACAGGTAAGCTCGTGCTTCCGTTGCTTACGGGGTAACCTGTCCTTGTCATGGATTGTAAATTTGAAAAGAGGCTTTGATTCTGTAGGAAGGTGCTATGAGGTTGAGAGAGAGAGACAGATGCCAGCCATACCTAGAAGCAGAACCTTTGATGTGGTGACAAAATGTGAAATTGTTCACTACAGATAATATGGTACACTACAGATGATATGGTAAGCAATGTAAGTGCCATGCTTACCTTGCCTATTGGCTAGTCTGCCCTGCCACCAATGCAGCACAGGTTACGCACTGTAAAAGGCACAGGATGCAAGCAGCTGGAAAATTGCGCTACAAAAAATAAACATCCGGCTTCTGCAAATTGGGCAACTCTTTTTAGCCCTAGGAAACTCATTTTCATGGTTAAGTAGTAAAGTGGCTGATGAAAGGCACAAGACCATTTAGGCGCCTGCTTACTTCCTCGTTTTCATTTTACACATTGGCCAGGAGATGGCGCTCTTGAACGGAATTTGGCCGAGGATTCCTCACAGCGCTACTAGAACAAATTCAGCACCTGACAATAGTCCCTTCTTAAACTGAGAAAATAACTCGGATTTTCAGAGGGGAAGAGGAATGCAATTTTAAAACCAGCTAGAAGCCGAGTGGTTTAGAACATAATAACACCACCTGTCATTTCTTCATTTGGATTTGAAAATCCAATTATTGCTGATTAGCGGAGGGGCCAGGTGTAGCCCCAATGCTATGATGTTGAACGAGGACGTAATCATATTTTGAAGTTAAGAAAAAAAGAAGCCACTTGAGGAAGAAGCGGTTTTAGAGCTTACCATATTAGAAGACAGACAGACAGCGTGGTAGGCTGCAGTGTGGCGGCCTGAATTTGAATCTTGTAAGCAAACACCATGTACGGTGGTTCACACCTTCCGTCCGTACCTTTGCATGTTATCAGAAGCCTTCAAAGCAGTCCTGCCCAGGACCGAGTGGCAGGGGAAGAAGTTTTGGGACCAAAGAATTTATTTCAAATACTGCTTTTTAATCATCTTCCACCTATATTTGAAGAGCTAGTTCTAGAATGGAATCCCTGGGTGGTGGAAATGGTTAACACTCTTGGCTGCTAACTAAAAGGTTGCAGGTTCAAGACCACTCAGAAGCACCTGTGAAGAAAGACCTGATGATCTACTTCCAAAACATTAGCTATTGAAAACCCGATGGAGCACAGTTTTACTCTGACAGTGGGGTTACCATGAGTTGAAAGTGACTCGGTGGTAGCTGGTACTGGTAGTTCTAGAATACACATACATCGAGATGTGGGCCCAAGGGAGTAATAGCCTAAAATAGGGTCATGACTAACATGTATTGAGGGCTTACCATGTGCTGAGCCCTGTGCAAAGGTCCTCTGAATACATTCTCTCTCTCTTTTTTTAATTGAGATGCAATTCATAGAACATAAAATAACCATTTTAAAGTGGACAATTCAGAGGCATTTAGGATATTCACAGTGCTGTGCCACCACTATCTCTATGCAGTTCCAGAACATTTCCATCATTACAAAATAAAGTCTTGTGCCCATGAAGCAGTTCTCTGCATGATCTCCTATCGTGGATTGAATTGTGCCTCTCCCCCCGCCCCCCCGCCCATCGCTTACCCCATGCAAAATATGTACTGAAGTCCTGGTCCCTGTACCTGTGGATGTGATCCTGTTTGGAAATAGAGGGGTTTTCTTATGTTTTGTAAATGACCTCATAACAGAGTAGGGTGGATCCTAAAGCTAATCACTTCTAAGTTATAAAGAGCAGAACAGACACAGAGTTACAAGTGAAGGCCAGGCACTACCTGAGGATCGTCTACAAGCAGAGGAACACCAAGGAACTCTCCAAAACCCAAACCCGGTGCCATGGAGTCGATTCCGACTCATAGCGACCCTACAGGACAGAGTAGAACTGCCCCATAGAGTTTCCAAGGAGTGCCTGGCAGATTCAACCTCTTGACCGTTTGTTTAGCAGCTGTGGCACTTAACCACTACTCCACCAGAGTTTCCAAGGAACCCTCAGGGCTACTAGAACCATGCCTTGAGTTTGGACTTTTTAGCCTCCTAAAATATGAAAAATATATTTCTGCCCTTTAAAACCACTCATTTGTGGTATTTTGTTACAGTAGCACTAAGAAACTAAGATAGTAGACTTCCAATAAGTATTTGCTGAATCAATGACTGATAAAACAAACAAAAAACCGTTGCTGTCGAGTTGGTTCTGACTAATAGTGACCCTATAGGGTAGAGTAGAACTCCCCCATATGGTTTCCAAGGAGCAGCTGGTGAATCCAAATTGCCGACCTTTGGTTAGCAGTTGCAGCTCCTAACCACTATGCCACCAGGGCTCCCTATGACTGATAAGTGCGTTATTAAAGAGGGCAACCCATTTTTATTTAGAATTACAATCTTAGTTCCCAGAATTGGCAGGCAGAAACCCCTGTTCCTTTAGAGAGAGGGGTCTGTCTAAACTTGTCTTTTCTACTAAGGGGGACTCTTTGACATGAACTCCTGAGGGGATTTTGCTCAACCCCATCTTGCAAGGTCTGTTTACATCGCTTACCCTCTGAGCACCCTGGGACAGCATCTTCTGCTGCTCTTGCTTAATTGTCTCCTAAAAAAAAAAAGGAACCAGAAGGAAAAATTACTGTTCCATGAGGAGGTACTGCTGGGCTCTGATTCCTTCAGCTGGCATTAAAGCAGTGTCAGCATTTGTTGCAAAGTTCCCAAGCATATGCTTCCCACAAGTGCTCAGGGCCTTGGGTCATTATTTTGTGACATTTTTTAAAGAAATATGTTTTCTTTTTCACAGTCAGAAACGTCTCACCTCAGGTGTGTTTCCCTCTTTGGTTTGCCTCAGCTTGTCTTGGTGGGGTTGAGGCTGAGTTCACTGAAGGATGAACTCATGTCGATTTTTAATTAATCACTGCTCCTGGGTGGAGGCAGATTCTAGTTCTGAGGTTGCTACTAAAGGCAAAAGGGCAAGGAATTTTAAATCTAACTTGAGTTAAAGGATCATCAAAACAAAGAACAAATTTAAAATGAACTTAGTTATATTACAAAAAAAATGCAGATTATGATTACTTTAAGTTCTTTTTTTTTTTTTTTTTTGCTGTCTTTGAGATGGAGGCGTGGTGGCATAGTGGTTAAGAGCTCGGCTGCTAACCAAAAAGGCTGGCAGTTCAAATCCACTAGCTGCTTCTTGGAAACGCCATGGAGCAGTTCCACTCTGTGACTTGATACCTAACACCTAACAACAACTTTGGGAAGTTCAAAAGTTATGGCCCATCATTCCCAAGGTGAGGAAAACAGATGACCACTTCTTTGGAGCTGCACTTATTGTACCTTATTTTGTGCAACACATTTAAGCAATGCCTCTGTCATGGACTGAATTATGTTCCCCCCAAAGCATGTGTATCAACTTGGTTAGGCCATGATTCCCTGTATTGTGTGGCTGTCTTCCATTTTGTGATTGTAATTTTATGTCGAGAAGATTAGGGTGGGATTGTACCACCACCCTTACTCAGGTCACCTCCATGATCCAAGGTAAAGGGAGTTTCCCTGGGGTGTGGCCTGCACCACCTTTTATCTCTCAAGAGATGAAAGGGAAGGAAGCAGAGAGTTGGGGACCTCACACCACCAAGAAAGCAGCACCAGAAGCAGAGCGCATCCTTTGGACACGAGGTTCCTGTGCCTGAGAAGCTCCTTGACCAGGGGACAACTGAGGACAAGGACCTTCCTCCAGAGCTGACAGAGAGAGAAGGCAAGCCTTCCCCTGGAGCCGACACCCTGAATTTGGACTTGTAATCTACTAGGCTGTGAGAGAATAAATTTCTCTTTGTTAAAACCGTACCAAATAACTAAGGTAACCTCTCACAGTCTGTCTGCACCGTAATCTGAAGGTGCTGGGATGATAGTTTCTGCAGATAATTTGGGGTTCACCTGCATAAGGTAGGTGGTATGTCCCAAGAGCAGGAAAGAAATACAGGCTTAGATACTAGGGTCCTTGAAACAGAAGGGATCACAGCAGCAAGGGGGAGCCTGTATTTAACAACAGATACTGCCTAGTAACCCTGCTGGGGCGGAGAAGGCTACAGAACAGCAGCACAAAAGTTTACAACTTCCAAATTTTTTTTTTTTTTAATTAACTTTTATTGAGCTTCAAGTGAACGTTTACAAATCAAGTCAGACTGTCACATATAAGTTTATATACATCTTACTCCGTACTCCCACTTGCTCTCCCCCTAATGAGTCAACCCTTCCAGTCTCTCCTTTCGTGACAATTTTGCCAGCTTCCAACTCTCTCTATCCTCCCATCCCCCCTCCAGACAGGAGATGCCAACACAGTCTCAAGTGTCCACCTGATATAATTAGCTCACTCTTCATCAGCATCTCTCTCCCACCCACTGTCCAGTCCCTTTCATGTCTGATGAGTTGTCTTCAGGAATGGTTCCTGTCCTGGGCCAACAGAAGGTTTGGCGACCATGACCGCTGGGATTCCTCTAGTCTCAGTCAGACCATTAAGTATGGTCTTTTTGTGAGAATTTGGGGTCTGCATCCCACTGATCTCCTGCTCCCTCAGGGGTTCTCTGTTGTGCTCCGTGTCAGGGCAGTCATCGATTGTGGCCGGGCACCAACTAGTTCTTCTGGTCTCAGGATGATGTAAGTCTCTGGTTCATGTGGCCCTTTCTGTCTCTTGGGCTCATAGTTATCGTGTGACCTTGGTGTTCTTCATTCTCCTTTGCTCCAGGTGGGTTGAGACCAATTGATGCATCTTAGATGGCCGCTTGTTAGCATTTAAGACCCCAGACGCCACATTTCAAAGTGGGATACAGAATGTTTTCATAATAGAATTATTTTGCCAGTTGACTTAGAAGTCTCCTTAAACCATGGTTCCTGAACCCCTGCCCTTGCTCCGCTGACCTTTAAAGTATTCACTTTATCCCGGAAGCTTCTTTGCTTTTGGTCCAGTCCAGTCCAGTTGAGCTGACTTTCCATGTATTGAGTGTTGTCCTTCCCATCACCTAAAGCCGTTCTTTTCAGCTAATTAATCAGTAAAAAACCCTCTCCCTCCCTCCCTCCCTCCCCTACTCGTAAACACAAAAGTGTGTGTTCTTCTCAGTTTATACTATTTCTCAAGATCTTATAATAGTGGTCTTATACAATATTTGCCCTTTTGCCTCTGACTCATTTCGCTCGGCATAATGCCTTCCAGATTCCTCCATGTTATGAAATGTTTCACAGACTCGTCACTGTTCTTTATCGATGCGTAGTATTCCATTGTGTGAATATACCACAATTTATTTACCCATTCATCCGTTGATGGACATCTTGGTTGCTTCCAGCTTTTTGCTATTGTAAACAGAGCTGCAATAAACATGGGTGTGCATATATCTGTTTGTGTGAAGGCTCTTGTTTCTCTAGGGTATATTCCGAGGAGTGGGATTTCTGGGTTGTATGGTAGTTCTATTTCTAACTGTTTAAGATAACGCCAGATGGATTTCCAAAGTGGTTGTACCATTTTACATTCCCACCAGCAATGTATAAGAGTTCCAATCTCTCCGCAGCCTCTCCAACATTTATTATTTTGTGTTTTTTGGATTAATGCCAGTCTAGTTGGTGTGAGATGGAATCTCATCGTAGTTTTAATTTGCATTTCTCTAATGACTAATGATCGAGAACATTTTATCATGTGTCTGTTAGCTGCCTGAATATCTTCTTTAGTGAAGTGTGTGTTCATATCCTTTGCCCACTTCTTGATTGGGTTGTTTGTCTTTTTGTGGTTGAGTTTTGACAGAATCATATAGATTTTAGAGATCAGGCGCTGGTCTGAGATGTCATAGCTGAAAATTCTTTCCCAGTCTGTAGGTGGTCTTTTTACTCTTTTGGTGAAGTCTTTAGATGAGCATAGGTGTTTGATTTTTAGGAGCTCCCAGTTATCTGGTTTCTCTTCATCATTTTTGGTAATGTTTTGTATTCTGTTTATGCCTTGTATTAGGGCTCCTAAGGTTGTCCCTATTTTTTCTTCCATGATCTTTATCGTTTTAGTCTTTATGTTTAGGTCTATGATCCACTTGGAGTTAGTTTTTGTGCATGGTGTGAGGTATGGGTCCTGTTTCATTTTTTTGCAAATGGATATCCAGTTATGCCAGCACCATTTGTTAAAAAGACTATCTTTTCCCCAATTAACTGACACTCGGCCTTTGTCAAATATCAGCTGCTCATACGTGGATGGATTTATATCTGGGTTCTCAATTCTGTTCCATTAGTCTATGTGCCTGTTGTTGTACCAGTACCAGGCTGTTTTGACTACTGTGGCTATATAATAGATTCTGAAATCAGGTAGAGTGAGGCCTCCCACTTTCTTCTTCTTTTTCAGTAATGCTTTGCTTATCCGGGGCTTCTTTCCCTTCCATATGAAATTGGTGATTTGTTTCTCTATCCCCTTAAAATATGACATTGGAATTTGGATCGGAAGTGCATTTTATGTATAGATGGCTTTTGGTAGAACAGACATTTTTACTATGTTAAGTCTTCCTATCCATGAGCAAGGTATGTTTTTCCACTTAAGTATGTCCTTTTGAATTTCTTGTAGTAGAGCTTTGTAGTTTTCTTTGTATAGGTCTTTTACATCCTTGGTAAGATTTATTGCTAAGTATTTTATCTTCTTGGGGGCTACTGTGAATGGTATTGATTTGGTTATTTCCTCTTCGATGTTCTTTTTGTTGATGTAGAGGAGTCCAAGTGATTTTTGTATGTTTATCTTATAACCTGAGACTCTTCCAAACTCTTCTATTAGTTTCAGTAGTTTTCTGGAGGATTCCTTAGGGTTTTCTGTGTATAAGATCATGTCATCTGCAAATAGTGATAGCTTTACTTCCTCCTTGCCAATCCGGATGCCCTTTATTTCTTTGTCTAGCCTAATTGCCCTGGCTAGGACTTCTAGCACAATGTTGAATAAGAGCGGTGATAAAGGGCATCCTTGTCTGGTTCCCATTCTCAAGGGAAATGCTTTCAGGCTCTCTCCGTTTAGAGTGATGTTGGCTGTTGGCTTTGCATAGATGCCCTTTATTATGTTGAGGAATTTTCCTTCAATTCCTATTTTGGTGAGAGTTTTTATCATAAAAGGGTGTTGGACTTTGTCGAATGCCTTTTCTGCATCAATTGATAAGATCATGTGGTTTTTGTCTTTTGTTTTATTTATGTGGTGGATTACATTAATGGTTTTTCTGATATTAAACCAGCCTTGCATACCTGGTATAAATCCCACTTGATCGTGGTGAATTATTTTTTTGATATGTTGTTGAATTCTATTGGCTAGAATTTTGTTGAGGATTTTTGCATCTATGTTCATGAGGGATATAGGTGTGTAATTTTCTTTTTTTGTGTTGTCTTTACCTGGTTTTGGTGTCAGGGAGATGGTGGCTTCATAGAATGAGTTAGGTAGTATTCCGTCATTTTCTATGCTTTGAAATACCTTCAGTAGTAGTGGTGTTAAGTCTTCTCTGAAAGTTTGGTAGAACTCTGCAGTGAAGCCGTCCGGGCCAGGGCTTTTTTTTGTTGGGAGTTTTTTGATTACCGTTTCAATCTCTTTTTTTGTTATGGGTCTATTTAGTTGTTCTACTTCTGAATGTGTTAGTTTAGGTAGGTAGTGTTTTTCCAGGAATTCATCCATTTCTTCTAGGTTTGCAAATTTGTTAGAGTACGATTTTTCGTAATAATCTGATATGATTCTTTTAATTTCAGTTGGGTCTGTTGTGATGTGGCCCTTCTCGTTTCTTATTTGGGTTATTGGTTTCCTTTCCTGCATTTCTTTAGTCAGTCTAGCCAATGGTTTATCAATTTTGTTAATTTTTTCAAAGAACCAGCTTTTGGCTTTGTTAAGTCTTTCAATTGTTTTTCTGTTCTCTAATTCATTTAGTTCAGCTCTAATTTTTATTATTTGTTTTCTTCTGGTGCCTGATGGATTGTTTTGTTGCTCACTTTCTATTTGTTCAAGTTGTCGGGACAGTTCTCTGATTTTGGCTCTTTCTTCTTTTTGTATGTGTGCATTTATCAATATAAATTGGCCTCTGAGCACTGCTTTTGCTGTGTCCCAGAGGTTTGGATAGGAAGTATTTTCATTCTCGTTGCAGTCTATGAATTTCCTTATTCCCTACTTAATGTCTTCTATAAACCCAGTCTTTTTTCAGGAGGGTACTGTTCAGTTTCCAAGTATTTGATTTCTTTTCCCTAGTTTTTCTGTTATTGATTTCTACTTTTATTGCCTTGTGGTCTGAGAAGATGCTTTGTAATATTTTGATGGTTTGGACTCTGCAGAGGTTTGTTTTATGACCTAATATGTGGTCTATTCTAGAGAATGTTCCATGTGCGCTAGAAAAAAAAGTATACTTTGCAGCAGTTGGGTGGAGAGTTCTGTATAAGTCAATGAGGTCAAGTTGGTTGATTGTTGTAAGTAGGTCTTCCGTGTCTCTATTGAGCTTCTTACTGGATGTCCTGTCCTTCTCTGAAAGTGGTGTGTTGAAGTCTCCTACTATAATTGTGGAGGTGTCTATCTCACTTTTCAGTTCTGTTAAAATTTGATTTATGTATCTTGCAGCCCTGTCATTGGGTGCATATATATTTAATATGGTTATATCTTCCTGATCAATTGTCCCTTTTATCATTATGTAGTGTCCTTCTTTATCCTTTGTGGTGGATTTAAGTTTAAAGTCTATTTTGTCAGAAATTAATATTGCTACTCCTCTTCTTTTTTGCTTATTGTTTGCTTGATATATTTTTTTCCATCCTTTCAGTTTTAGTTTGTTTGTGTCTCTAAGTCTAAGTCTAAGGTGTGTCTCTTGTAGGCAGCATATAGATGGATCGTGTTTCTTTATCCAGTCCGTGACTCTCTGTCTCTTTATTGGTGCATTTAGTCCATTTACGTTCAGTGTAATTATAGATAAGTGTTTAGTGTTGTCATTTTGATGCCTTTTTATGTATGTTGTTGACAATTTCATTTTTCCACTTACTTTTTTGTGCTGAGACGTTTTTCTTTGCAAATTGTGAGATCCTCATTTTCGTAGTATTTGACTTTATGTTTGTTGAGTCGTTACGTTTTTCTTGGCTTTTATTTTGAGTTATGGAGTTGTTATACCTCTTTGTGGTTACCTTAATATTTACCCCTATTTTTCTAAGTAAAAACCTAACTTGTATTGTCCTATATCGCCTTGTATCCCTCTCCATATGGCAGTTCTATGCCACCTGTATTTAGTCCCTCT
The DNA here is from genome assembly GCF_024166365.1 of Elephas maximus indicus. Lineage (NCBI taxonomy): Eukaryota > Metazoa > Chordata > Mammalia > Proboscidea > Elephantidae > Elephas > Elephas maximus. Next base: position 69,054,712 of record NC_064825.1, read on the forward strand.
TTTTGATTATTGTGATCTCTTACATATTGACTTCAATGATTCCCTGTTTTGAGCATTTTTTTAAATTAATCTTAATTTGTTTTTGTGATTTCCCTATTTGAGTTGATATCAGGATGTTCTGTTCTTTGACCTTGTGTTGTGCTGGTATCTGATATTATTGGTTTTCTGACCAATTTCCTTTAGTATTTCTTGTAGCTTTGGTTTGGTTTTTGCAAATTTTCTAAGCTTGTGTTTATCTGTAAATATCTTAATTTCGCCTTCATATTTCAGAGAGAGTTTTGCTGGATATATGATCCTTGGCTGGCAGTTTTTCTCCTTCAGTGCTCTGTATATGTCATCCCATTGCCTTCTTGCCTGCATGGTTTCTGCTGAGTAAAAAAAAAAGTAGTCTGAACTTATTCTTATTGATTTTCCCTTGAAGGAGAGCTTTCTTTTCTCCCTGGCTGCTTTTAAAATTTTCTCTTTATCTTTGGTTTTGGCAAGTTTGTTGATAATATGTCTTGGTGTTTTTCTTTTTGGATCAATCTTAAATGGGGTTTGATGAGCATCTTGGATAGATATCCTTCCGTCTTTCACGATGTCAGGGAAGTTTTCTGTCAGCAGATCTTCAACTATTTTCTCTGTGTTTTCTGTCCTCCCTCCGAGTTCTGGGACTCCAATCACATGCAAGTTATCCTTCTTGATAGAGTCCCACATGATTCTTAGGGTTTCTTCATTTTTTTTAATTCTTTTATCTGATTTTTTTTCAGCTATGTTGGTGTTAATTCCCTGGTCCTCCAGATGTCCCAGTCTGCATTCTAATTGCTGGAGTGTGCTCCTCTGACTTCCTATTGCGTTGTCTAATTCTGTAATTTGATTGTTAATCTTTTGGATTTCTACATGCTGTCTCTCTATGGATTCTTGCAACTTATTAATTTTTCCACTATGTTCTTGAATAATCTTTTTGAGTTCTTCAACTGTTTTATCAGTGTGTCCCTTGGCTTTTTCTGCAGTTTGCCTTATTTCATTTCTGAGGTCATCCCTGATGTCTTGAAGCATTCTGTAAATTAGTTTTTTATATTCTGTATCTGATAATTCCAGGATTGTATCTTCATTTGGGAAAGATTTTGATTCTTTTGTTTGGGGGGTTGTAGAAGCTGTCATGGTCTGCTTCTTTATGTGGTTTGATATCGACTGCTGTCTCCGAGCCAGTAGTGATTTATTCTATATTTGCTCACTGAGTCTTATCTTGTTTTGTTTTCTTTCAATATACGTGGATGGGCTACTAGATTGTGCTGTCTTGTTTGTTGTAGCCCTTGACTTACTTATGACCTATTACCAGCTGGTTTGGGCTGTTGCCAGATATATATGCCTGAGTCTATTCACTATTCTTGAGTGGAATCTGATTTTGGGTCATCAAGTGTGTGCTGCACCCTAACACCTATCCACCTCAAGAAGTAGTGGTGATAGTTGTGTGCACCAGATTCTATTAGCAGCTGGGGTTCACACTCCGGGGGGGGCAGGATGCTGACAGGCTTCCCCCAAGTGTCAGTGAGGTAGGTGTGTCTCTATTCCTAAAGCACCTTGGTGGGAGCGCTCTGCAGCTGTACCTTAGGCCCCCAATGCAAGTACCTCTACTGATTGGTAGGTGTCACCCTCCTTAGACCCCCGAGGCAAGAGGCTAGGTGGTCTGGGGAGAGCTTCAGCCCTCAGTTCCCTGTTGTGGGTCAGTTAGGGCTCTATTGAATAAACAGAGATATCAGACCTGGGAAACTTGTTTTTCCAGTAAATCCGCTAAAAAAAAATGCAGTCAGATCCCTATCAGAACTGCCTTTGCATTATAACAGCCACCTTGTTCCCTGTAAGGATGAAAGCCCGAGATTTGGATCATATATGCTTGGCTGGAGCTGGTTCTGTGTTTTCAGTCCAATTAGGGAGGGATTTTCGGTCCCTGGGTTTTTTGTGGTTGCTTCTCTCAGGCTGGAAGAATGGGTTAGGGAACGACCAAAAAAAGGGAAAAGCAAAGGCGCGGAGCTGGAGCCGTTCTCCCTCTGGCTCAGGAAATTCCAATGTTAATGAAGCCTCCTGGGAAGGGGAGGGGAGGGTTCAGAAAAACAGGAGAGAGTAGCACCCCGGAATATAGCCAAAGTTGCTTATCTTGCTTGGGATGACTATTTTATCTGAGATTCCCGAGGGGTGTGTTGCCTATGTGTGCTGGCTGGGTAGAGATTGCCCCCAAGGGTCTGGCCCGCAGAAGCCGCGGTCAGATCCTCCACTGCCAGTCCAAAGCCCAGCGTCAAGGTTCCCCTGCTGGGACGCTGCACTCCAGGCTCCAAAATCAGTCGCTGCCTCCCGGGGACTTCTCGTCCCGCCAGCCGCGTCGCCGCGCCACCTCCGCGGACCGGCTGGGTCTCCTCCCGGGGTTAGTTCAGGGAAGTAGGGCTGCGCCCCATGTTTGTGCCATGACCCATGCTTAGCTCCCCTGTGCCCAGTCCGAAGCCCGGCGCCAAGGTTCCCTGGCTGGAACGCTGCACTCCCGGCTCCAAAACCAGTCACTGCCTCCCGGGGACTTCTCTTCCCACCAGTCACATTGCCACGCCACCCATGCAGACCAGCTGGGCCCCCCTCCTGGGGTCAGTTCAGGGGGCTAGGGCTGCACCCCGTGTTTGCGCTGTCACAAGATGTTGTTTAGCTCCCCTGGGCCCAGTCCTAAGCCCAGTGCCAAGGTTACCTGACTGGGACACTGGCTCCAGGCTCCGAAAACAGTCGTTGCTTCCCCATAGTTGTTCGTTCTCCGTCTCTGTCGCTCAGGTCAACTCTTTAAATCTGTGTTTGTTGTTCAGGGTTCGTAGATTGTCATGTATGTGATTGATTCACTTGTTTTTCCGAGTCTTTGTTGCAAGAGGGATCCGAGGTAGCGTCTACCTAGTCAGCCATCTTGGCCCCCCTCCCTACAACTTCCAAATTAAAAAAAAAAAAAAAAGTAACATCCCACCTATCTCAGGGTGGGTGGCTTGCTATAGAAGTGTCTTGTAAGCTGGGAAGCCCATCCAGAAACACCTCACTAATTGGTAGTTCTGAAAGTCAGAATCTTCTTGGAAGATGGTAGGGCAGCAGATCAGGACCCAGGCCTGGTACGTGAACCTCCTGGTGCCACGCCTGTGGTTGCGGTGCTGCTGCCTTCTCTGGGGATGCTTCATCCCCATTTGCTGCTGTAGATGGTGGCTTCAGCTGTGCATTCCTCCTCTTCAGTTCTCTCTGCCTCCCTGGCCTCTGGTGTTGGTTCTTAGGGCAGGAGTGAAGGATTCTGGGAAACCCACGCCTTCCGGAACCCCAGCTTAGGAGAAATCAGTTCCTCTTGAAAATTTATCCAGAGATTGTGAAGCAGTGACTTCAGGTGTTATTCTGGAAAAACTAACTGCTATGACTTAGAATTGACTCTACAGCAACAGGTTTTTTTTTTTTTTTTCTTTTTTATGGATTGAATTGTGTCTCTCAAAAAATCAACTTGTTGGCCACTAGTTTTTAACCCCTGGTTTCTGTGAACAAGGAGCCCTGGTGGTGCAGCGGTTGAGCTCTCTCTCTAGGAAAGGTCGGCAGTTCAAACCCACCAGCTGATGTGGCAGTCTGCTTCCATAAAGGCTATTATAGCCTTGGAAACTCTATGGAGGCAGTTCTATTCTGTCCTGTAGGGTCTCTATGAGTCGGAATGCACTCAAGTGATGACGGGTTTACCTGTGAACGTGAACTTGTTTGGAAATGGAGTCTTTGAAGACTCTGTCAGTTAAATTGACAAGAGGCCACAGTGGAGTAGGGTAGGTCCTAATCCCATCTGAGTGGTGTCATTATAGAAGAAGGGAAGAGACACAAAGAAAAAGACTGCGGGAAGACCTTCATGAGAAGATGGAGTTATGTTGCAGCTGCAAGCCAAGGGATGCCTGAGGCTACCAGAGGCTGAGAGAGATAAAAAGGGTTTTCTTCTAGAGCATTCTGAGTGAACATGTCCTGCTGACATCCTGAATTTGGACTACTAGCCTACAGAACAGTGAAAGAATAAATTTCTGTTTTTGTATGCCACCCAATTTGTGATATTTTATTGTGGCAATCCTAGGACACTAAGACAGAAGGTTTGCATCATCTGCATCAGTGGAAGGGAGGGGAGAAAAGTGGGAAGAGCCAGGGCTTGATGTGCTCCTTGCTCCCCCCAGGCCTTTGTTACCTAAATATTCATTACTCAAGTCCCTGTAGTAATGAAGGTGGGAAAGGAGGCAATTCTTTAATACGAAATATTCACAAATCAATTGACCACTTATATTACTGTCTTTGCTCAAAACCCTCTGCCCTCTGAATATTAATTTCTGTCCCCACCCACTTGTATCAACTTATTTGAGGTCAACTTTGCACTGATTCTTGCAAATTACAATGTTAATGGAGCAAATTATTCGTGAAGTGAAATTTCAAATCTTGCAAAAGATGCAGAATTCTTGAAGTCAGTGAAATTGACAATGGAGAATTGCTGAAATCACATGTAAACTATAGACAAATAAAGATCTGGTAGAGTTAGACTCGTTAATTGCAGAAAAGAAAAGCAACACTTATGAACCATCTGTGCTGTTCAATAAAGTACCCACTTACCACATGTGGGTACTTAAATTCAAATTCAAATGATTACAATTAGATAGAATAAAGAATTAAGTTTCTCGGTCTCACTAGCCACATTTCAAGTACTCCATAGCTACACATGGCTAGTGACTACAGTATTGACAGCATAGATACAGAACACTTACATCATTACAGAAAGTTCTTTTGGGCTGTGCAGCCATAGATGATATAGAAGAGAAAGATTTGGAGGGGGGAAAGAGAACTACTGAATATTAATGAAAGTTCCTTGGAGAAATTAAAGACATCCTATAATATTTTTTTCTAGAAAAAGACCCCCTTGTGTTGTGAAAGTCAAGTGTAAAAAATAGTTGCATTCATTGTTGTTGTGTTGTTGGGTGCCATTGAGTCAGTTCCAACTCATAGTGACTCGATGTACAACAGAATGAAATACTGCCCAGTCCTGCACCATCCTCACAATCGTTGTTATGCTTTAGCCCACTGTTGCAGCCACTGTGTCAACCCATCTCATTGAGGGCCTTCCTATTTTTTTCTGACCCTCTACTTTACCATCATGCTTGGCAGAGTACAGGGTCAGTGGAAAAGTGGAAGATCCTCAATGAGGTGGATTGACACAGTGGCTGCAACAATGGGCTCAGGCGTAACAACGATTGTAAGGATGGTGCAGGACTGGGCAGCGTTTCGTTCTGTTGTGCATAGGGTAGCTATGAGTCGGAACTGACTCGATGGCACCTAACAACAACAACAACGCTTTACCAAGCATAATGTCTTTTTCCAGGAACTGATCCCTCCTGACAACATGGCCAAAGTACGTGAGACAAAGCCTCGCCATCCTTGCTTCTAAGGGGTATTCTGATAGTACTTCTTCCAAGATAGCTATGTTCATTCTTTTGGCAGTCCATGGTATATTGACACCACAGTTCAAAGGCGTCAGTTCTTCAGTCTTTCTTATTCATTGTCCAGCTTTCACATGCATATGAGGTGACAGAAGACACCAAGGCTTGTGTCAGGAGGACCTTAGTCTTCAAAGTGACTTCTCTTCAACACTTTCAAGAGGTCTTTTGCAGCCGATTTGCCCAAAGCAATGGATCTTTTGATTTCTTGACTGCTGCTTTCATGACTGTTGACTGTTGATCCAAGTAAAATGAAATCCTTGGCAACTTCATTCTTTTCCCCATTTATCATGATGTTGCTTATTGTGAGGATTCTTGTTTTCTTTATGTTGAGATGTAATCCATACCGAAGGCTGTAGTCTTTGATGTTCATCAGTAAATGCTTCAAGTCCTCTTCACTTTCAGCAAGCAATGTTGTGTCATCTGCATAACACAGGTTGTTAATGAGTCTTCCTCCAATCTGGATGCCCCATTCTTATTCAAGTAGTCCAGCTTCTTGGGTTATTTGCTCAGCATACACATTGAATAGGTATGGTGAAAGGACACAACCCTGACACACACCTTTCCTGATGTTAAACCATGCTGTATCCCCTTGTTCTGTTTGAATGTACAGGTTCCTCATGAGCACAATTAAGTGTTCTGGAGTTCCCATTCTTTGCAATGGTATCTATAATTTGTTATGACCCACACAGTCAAATGCCTTCGAATAGTCAATAAAACACAGGTAAACATCTTTCTGGAATTCTCTGCTTTCAGCCAGGATCCATCTGACAACAGCAATGATGTCCCTCGTTTTTGGCCTCTTCTGAATCCAGCTTGAATTTCTGGCAGTTCCCTGTTGATATGCTGCTGCAGCCGCTTTTGAATGTTCAATAATTTCCGCATTCAGTGGGATCACCTTTCTTGGAAATAGGCATAAATATGGATCTTTTCCAGTTGGTTGGCCGGGTAGCTGTCTTCCAGATTTCTTGGCATAGACGAGTACTTCCAGCGTTGTATCCATTTGCTGAAACATCTCAATTGGTATTCTGTCAATTCCCAGAACCTTGTTTTTTGCCAATGCCTTCAGTGCAGTTTGGAATTCTTCTTTCAGTACTGTCCGTTCCTGATCACATGCTACCTCCTGAAGTAGTTGAATATCCACCAGTTCTTTTTGGTATAATGACTGTGTATTCCTTCCATCTTCTTTTGGTGCTTCCTGTGTCATTTAATGTTTTCCCCATAGAATCCTTCAATATAGCAACTTGAGGCTTGAATTTTTTCTTCGGTTCTTTCAGCTTGAAAAATGCTAAGTGAACTCTTCTCTTTTGGTTTTCCATCTCCAGGTCTTTGCATGTGTCATTATAATACTTTACTTTGTCTTCTCAAGCAGCCCTTTTAAATCTTCTGATCAACCCTTTTATTTCATCATTTCTTTCATTCACTTTAGCTGCTCTATATTCAAGAGCAAGCTTCAGAGTCTCTTCTGACAACCATTGTGGTCTTTTTTTTTTTTTCTTTCCTGTCTTTTTAATGACCTCTTGCGTTCTTCAGTTATGATGTCCTTGGTGTCATTCCACAACTCATCTGGTCTTCGGTCATTAGTATTCAACATGTCAAATCAGTTCTTGAGATGGTCTCTAAATTCAGGTGGGTTATTCTGAAGGTCATATTTTGGCTCTCATGGACTTGCTCTGATTTTCTTCAGTTTCAACTTGAACTTGCATGTGAGCAATTGATGGTCTGTTCCACAGTCGGCCCCTTTCCTTGTTCTGACTGAAGATGTTGAGCTTTTCCATCGTCTCTTTCTACAGATGTAGTCGATTTGATTCCTGTGTATTCCATCTGGTGAGGTCCATGTGTATAGTCGTCGTTTATGTTGTTGAAAGAAAGTATGTGCAATGAAGAAGTCATTGGTCTTGAAAAATTCTATCATTCAATCTCCAGCATTTTTTCTATCACCAAGGCCATCTTTTCCAACTACCGATCCTTCTTCTTTGTTTCCAACTTTTGCATTCCGATCATCAGTGATTATCAATGCATCCTAATTGCGTGTTTGATCAATTTCAGACTGCAGAAGTTGGGAAAGATCTTCAATTTCTTCATCTTTTGCCTTAGTGATTGGTTCATAAATTTGAATAATAGTTGTATTAATTGGTCTTCCTTGTTGGCATATGGATATTACCGTATCACTGTCAGCTTTGTACTTTAGTATAGATCTTGAAATGTTCTTTTTGATGGTGAATGCAGTGCCATTCCTCTTCAAGTTGTCTTTCCTGGCATAGTAGACCATATGATTGTCTGATTCAAAACGGTCAATACCAGTTCATTTCAGCTCAGGATATCGATGTTTATGTGTTCCATTTCATTTTTGATGATTTCCAATTTTTCTAGCTTCATACTTCATACATTCCACATTCCAATAATTAATGGATGTTTGCAGATATTTCTTCTCATTTTGAGTCATGGCACATCAGCAAATGAAGGCCCCAAAAGCTTGACTCCATTCACATCATTAAGGTCAACTTTACTTTGAGGAGGCAGCTCTTCCCCAGTTGTATTTTGAGTGCCTTCCAAACTGAGTGGCTCATCTTCTGGCACTATATCAAACAATGTTCTGCTGGTATTTGTAAGGTTTTCACTGGCCAATTTTTTTTTTTTTGCAAATATTTTTTAGAAGTATATCACCAGATCCTTCTTCCTAGTCTTAGTCTGGAGACTCTACTGAAACCTGTCCATCACAGGAGATCTGGCTGGTATTTGAGATGGTGGTGGCATAGCTTCTAGGATCACAGTAACACACAAGCCTCCACAGTTTGACAAACTGACAGTCAAGTGGTGGATCCAACAGAATGCAGAAATTATCAAACAATATCAATATCACACACAAGTAAAATCTGCTAACGATAATTTAAAAATGGTTGCAGCAGTACATCGACAGGAAGCTGCCTGAAATTGAAACCAGATTCAGAAGAGGGCATGGAATGAGGAATAGTATTGCTGATGTCAGAAGGATCTTGGCTGAAAGCAGAGAACACCAGAAAAATGTTTACCTGTGTTTTATTGACTACACAGAGGCGTTCAACTGTGTAGATCATAACAAATTATGGATAACATTTCAAAGGATGGGAATCCAAGAACACTTAATTGTACTCACGAGGAACCTGTACATAACCAAGAGCCAGACATTGGAACAGAACAAGGGGATACTGAGTGATTTAAAATCAGAAAATGTATGTGTCGGGGTTGTATCCTTTCACCATACTTATTCAATTTGTATGCTGTGCAAATAATCCAAGAAGCTGGGCTATATGAAGAAGAATGTGGCATCAGGATTGCTAACCAGGACTCATTAACAACTTGTGACATGTAGATGGCACAACCTTGCTTGTTGAAAGCAAAGAGATCTTGAAACACTTACTGATGAAGATCAAAGACCACAGCCTTCAGTATGGGTTACATCTCAACATGAAGAAAACAAGAATCTTCACAACTGGACCAATAAGCAACATCATGATAAATGGAGAAAAGATTGAAATTGTCAAGGAGTTCATTTTACTTGGGTCCACAACCAATGGCCATGGATGCAGCTGTCAAGAAATCAAATGACATATTCCATTGGGCAAATTTTCTGCAAAAGGTTTTTTTTAATTATTTTTATTGTACTTTAGATGAAGGTTTACAGAACCAACTAGTTTCTCATTAAGCAGTTAGTATACATATTGTTTTCTGACATTGGTTAACCACCCCACAACATGTCAGCACTCTCCCTCCTCAACCTTAGGTTCTCTATTACCAGCTTTCCTGTCCCCTCCTGCCTTCTTGTCCTTGCCCCCGGGCTGGTGTGCCCTTTAGTTTCATTTTGTTTTATGGGCCTGTCTGAACTTTGGCTGGGAGGGGAAGCTCAGGAGTGACTTCATTACTGAGCTGATAGGGTGACTGGGGGCCATACTCTCAGGATTTCTCCAGTCTATGTCAGACCAGCAAATCTGGTCTTTCTTTTTGAGTTAAAATTTTGTTCTACATTTTTCTCCCGCTTTGTCCGGGACCTTCTATTGTGATCGCTGTCAGAGCAGTCAGTAGTGGTAGCCAGGCACCATCTAGTTGTACTGGACTGAGTCTGGTGGAGGCTGTGGTATATGTGGTCCATTAGAAACGACTTCTTTAAAGTGTTCAAAAGCAAAGATATCACTTTGAGGGCTAAAGTGCACCTGACCCAAGTCATCGTATTTTCAGTCGCCTGATATGCCTGCTAAAACTGGGCAATGAATAAGAAAGACCAAAGAAGAATTGACGCCTTTGAATTATGGTGTTGGCAAGCAATATTGAATATACCATGGACTTCCAGAAGAATGAATAAATCTGTCTTGGAAGAAGTATAACCAGAATGCTCCTTAGAAGCGAGGATGGCGGGACATTGTCTCACTTACTTTGGACATGTTATCGGGAGGGGCCAGTCCCTGGAGAGGGACAGCTTGCTTGGAAAAATAGAAGGTCAGCAAAAAAGAGGAAGGCCCTCAACGAGATGGATTGACACAGTGGCTGTAACAATGAGCTCAGACATAGCAAGGATTGTGAGGATGACACAGGATTGGGCAGTATTTCATTCTATTGCACATAGCTATGAGTCGGAACCAACTCAATGACACCTAACAACAGTATCAACAAGCTTAACTGCAGAAACAAGTAGACCAAAATATAGAGGCTCAAACACCATAGAATATTTCTCTCACATATAACAACCTAAAGGCTAATGGATAACTCATGCAACAAACTGCAGTATTTTCTGCAGTAAGAGCAAATATCACCAAGAAAACTGGATTTCTGTTTATACTACTTGGCAACCACAATTTCGCCTCCTCCTCTAATTGAAACAAATATTTCCACGCCTTATAAAAAAAAAAAGGAAAACCAAACCCATTGCTGTTGAGTTGATTCTGACTCATAGCGACCCTATAGGACAGAGTAGAACTGCCCCATAGGGTTTCCAAGGAGTGACTGGTGGATTTGAACTGTGACATTTTGGTTGGCAGCTAAGCTCTTAACCACTGTGCAACCAGGGCTCCATTCCATGCCTTGTATCACAGCCCAATTCCATATGGCTTTTAGAACACTAAGGATCTCTAAGGCTCACAGGAAATCAGTTATCCAAGCTCTCCTGGAAGGTCCAGGTGGCCAAACACCAAGCCCTGGTAAAATCCCTTTTGATCAGAGTCCAGGCTTGGCTCTCAACTTACCATTTGCAGCCAATCATCTGTTGAACTAATTGGCTGGCCAACTGTTACAGCTTTTCTTCCCTGACCAGCTGTTTAACTCAGTGGTCTATCACTTTCTTCCCTACTTGAGATATATGAAATCTTCCATAGATGCCTGTTCTGTCTGGCATAGATTCTACTCCCATTCTCATTCTCTTTCCCTCCTCTCTTGGCATAAGGGCACTTTCAGTTCTGATCCAAAGGGAGAAAGAATCTATAGGATACCCTTAAAACTCTGCTTATTATTATGGAAGGAAGGGATAGCAGTGTATAACAAAATTCTTACTCTTAGTCGAACTCACACATGATCATGAAGATTATCCAAATGGTTTTTCATTTAGGATCAAGTGATCTATTCCACCTGTACAGACTCCACAGAATAGTGAAGATTCATGAGTGGCTTCTGTATCCTGCTTAACTTGCCCCAGCCATCTTTTGTTAGCATGGTGCCTTCGTATGGCTAATTATATGAGTTGTTATTTTTCATTCTGGTATATAACACTTCATGAATATCTTCATGAATCTAAGTTTTTAAAACTTCTTTTGACTTACTTCCTTAGGACTAATTTTCAATAACAGAATGACTGAGTCAAAAGAAATACATATTACTATGGCTCTCTCAAAGTTATCATCTTGCTTTATCTACCACCAGCTCTATGTACAGTGACTTTCTTAGTGAATAATCACCCACATTGAGGGCTATAACTTTCAGTTTATTTTTACTAATTAAATAAATACAAAATACTATTTCCAGTTCCATTTGGTTTCTATTTCCATGGCTGGCACCCTCAAAGTACAACTTCTTATTAAGGTTTTGTCAACTCGGATTTTTAAAGCATCATAAGCTAAATTGCTATTTCCAGATTCTTTTAAACCTGATTTATGTTGATTTTGGCTGGAAATATTTTTGATCTCTGGAAACACTACATCCCACAACTGACCATGAGAGCTCTTCACTGGCCCTGGCCTCTCCCCGCTCCTTGCCTTGTCTACACTGCTGTCTACACAGGTGGTATCTCTCTAGATTTTACATCAGCTCTGCCATGTGAGTTATGACTAACTCTACAATTCTGTCCCTAGAAATGGATTTTGACTCTTTGCTCCAAATGCTCAGGATTATTGCTCTATTCCAACAATGCTGTCAGAACCCAAAATAGCTCAGAAAATGTTGTCTCTGGAAATTGCTTTCAAAGCCATTAGTGTGCTATTTTGAATATCCTTGTCAGTGACAAAACTTGGTATTTAGAAGATAGATTTTATTTTTTGGATTTTTTACATGCTTTCTGTATCAGTCAGTGTCCTGTCCGAAGCCAGAAACCACACCATTGTTTCATTTGAGAGGACTTAATATAAAGAATTACCAGATAGAGGAGAACTGAACAATCAAAAGGGGGATACTGAGGTATCACAAGGATAGTACTTGCAGGAAGCAGCTGTCTCCTCTAAGGGTAAGGGGACAAAGGAAAGATTTTGGCATTTCTAAAACTTACAAGCTCTGAGGGTATTGGTGGTACAGTGGTAGAATTTTCTCCTTCCATGTGGGAGACCGAAGTTTGATTCCCCGCCAATGCACCTCATGTGCAGCCACCGCCCATCTCTCAGTGGAGGCTTGCATGTTGCTATGGTGATGAACAGTTTTCAGCGGAGCTTTCGGACTAAGATGGACTAGGAAGAAAGGTCTGGTGATCTAGTTCTGAAGAAATCAGTCAATGAAAAACCATATGGATCACAATGGTCCAATCCACAACCCTTTATGGGAAGGACGCAGGACTGGACAGTATTTTATTTGTGCATAGGATAGCCATGAGTGGAGGATTGACTTGACAGCAGCTTACAACAACAACAGCTTGGAAAAGGGATCTGCAGAGCTGGCACTCAGACCCATGGGGAGAAAGTGCTGCTCAGATATAAGTGGTGCCTCGGGGCCAGGAGCTTGGAGAAGAGACTCAGCGACGCTGGGGTTCAGACCTCTGAGGAACAGGGTGCTGGCAGCTGGTGCTGTGATTTGAAGAGGGCACGATGAGGCTGGTTTTGACAACGAGGCTTGTTCTAACAATGAGGCTGGTTCTAAGAGTGTGGAACAACTGCAAACTAGAACTGTGTGCCAACTGTTCTTCTGGAACCAATTACTGCTGCCAGGGTGAAGACATGTTGCTGGGGCAACGCCGATAGGAACAGAAAGCAAACAAAAGAGAAAGCCCCCACTCCTTTCTGCAACCTTCAAGCTCCTTGTAGCATCCCTGACAGGCAGAGCTTACCAATGAGCCTGCTGACAAAGCAGACATGTAGTTTGCAGAGTCCTAGCCTCAGCTTCTGAAAGCAGAGTGTAGAAGAGGGGGAAATTGGAGCCAAGAGACAATGGCTTAATAACCAGCAGCCTACCATGTAAGCCTTGTGGTAGCAGAAAGCAGAAATCTGAAAGTTTTATGACTTCTCTAGGCTATGTAAGTCATTTGTAGCTTAAAACTTGGGAGTCCCTGATATTAAATTATACCCATTTTACAGATGGAGAAATGCAAACTTAGAAAGGTTATATAACATAACTATTAAGTTGTAAAACCTGGATTTGAACTCAGGTCTGTCTAATTCCAAAAATACTTCCTCTCCAAAGTGGAATGGACAAAAGAAGCCACAATAGTATTATTACCTATCATTTATTTAACATCTTATTACATACCTGCCTCACAATTACAGATGAAAAAACTGAAGCTGACAGGCTAAAAATTATACCCTCTTCGCAGTGTGCAAACCACTGCATGGTTTAAAGTCAGGAAAACTGTATATCAGGGTTGTATCCTTTCACCATACCTATTCAGTCTGTATGCTGAGCAAATAATCTGAGGAGCTGGACTATATGAAGAACAGGGCATCTGAATTGGAGGAAGACTCATTAACAACCTGTAATACACAGATGACACAACCTTGTTTGCTTAAAGTGAAGAGGACTTGAAGCACTTACTGATGAAGATCAAAGACCACAGCCTGATGTTAAGTTATACCCATTTTACACCTCATAGATTACACCTCAGCATAAAGAAAACAAAAATCCTCACAACTGGACCAATAAGCAACATCATGATAAAGAGAAAAGATTGAAGCTGTCAAGGATTTCATTTTACTTGGACCCACAATCAACGCCCATGGAAGCAGCAGTCAAGAAATCAAACGATGCTTTGCATTGGGCAAATCGGCGGCAAAAGACCTCTTTAAAGTGTTGAAAAGAGAAGATATCACTTTGAAGGCCAAGGTGCACCTGACCCAAGCCATGATGTTTTCAATTGCCTTATATGCATGGGAAAGCTGGACGATGAATAAGGAAGACCAAAGAAGAATTGACGCCTTTGAATTGTGGTGTTGGTGAAGAATATGGGATATACCATGGACTGCCAAAAGAATCAACAAATCTGTCTTGGAGGAAGCGCAACTAGAATGCTCCTTAGAAGCAAGGATGATGAGACTACATCTCACATACTTTGGCCGTGTTATCAGGAGGAATCAGTCCCTAGAGAAGGACATGGTGCTTGGTAAAGTAGAGGATCAGTGAAAAAGAGGAAGACCCTCAACGAGAAGAATTGACATAGCGGCTGCAACAATGGACTCAAACATAACAAAGATTGTGAGAATGGCTTAGGATTGGGCAGTATTTTGTTCTGTTGTATTATGGTCACTATAAGTCGGAACCGACTCGACAGCACCTAACGACGGCAATAACTTCAAAGCTAGTAGTAGGTGAAGTTGGAATTCCCACTTAAGTCAATTGGACTCCAAATCTTGTGCTCCTAATCAGTGCATCTCAGCCTTTAATGAGCCCGAGAACCCCTTGGGCATCTTGTTAAATGCATAAATGCAGATTCCTGTTCAGTAAGTCAGAAACCCTGGTGATGTAGTGGTCAAGAGCTATGGCTGCTAACCAAAAGTCTGGCAGTTCAAATCCACCAGGCACTCCTTGGAAATTCTATGGGGCAGTTCTATTCCATCCTACAAGGTCGCTATCAGTCGGAATTGACTCGATGGCAACAGGTTTGGTTGTATTCAGTAGGTCTGGAGTGGGGTCTGAGATGCTGCATTTCTCATAAGCTTCCCAGTGATGCTGATGCTACTGGTCTGTGGACCTCACTTTAAGTAGCAAAGGTCCTAACAACAGCACCATATTGCTTCGCTATTCTGCAAATCCCACCTCATTGTTTTCGCGTCAACTCACCCCTGAAGCCAAGGTGTCTTGGTCAGGCTCATTTATTATATAACACCAGGGCTCATTCTTCTTCCTCTTTCTTTCCTTAGAAAGGTGTCCGGAGTAAAGTAAGGAACCAAACAAATCCATCATCTGGGAAGTCATTAAGGAAAACATGATTTTTGCCCCTAAATGACTACATTCAATTAATGAATCTGTCATTAAAATCCATGAATGTGTTAAGAAAATTAGTTTCAGCTGTTGGATTGTTTTCGTTCTAGAATAATTTCTATATTTTTAATGAGGAATATTGGAAATATCATCACCCTTCCCCCCATCAGGGGCTTACAGCTCAGGGTAGCTAAGACGTGTGGCATTCTGGGCTTGGTGGAATGTTTACAGAAGCAATTAACAGCAGCTTATTGTAGTCTCTCTTCATTACTGTGAGGCTGCTCATAAGAGCCGTGGTGTTCCTTTGGGGAAAAAGAGGAAAATGTAGCTTATAAAAAATGCTGGCGACTTTGTAAAAGGACCCAAAGAGTGCTAAGCAGAGATCTCCACTGACATAGTCAGCTTGTAAAATGGAAAGACTGGAGGAATATTAATTTTTCCTCCCTAACATAGAGCAAATGACTAAAACTTCTGATTAAAAGAAATATTTTATTCCAAGAAGTAAACGAGGTGGTGGTGATTGCCCAACACGGAGCACATAGTTAATGTCACTGAATTGTACATTGGTTCAATTCCGACTCACAGAGACCCTACAGGACAGGGTAGAACTGCCCCATAGGATTTCCAAAGCTGTAATCTTTATGGAAGCAGACTGCCACATCTTTCTCTCATGGAGTGGCTGGTAGATTTGAACCACCGATCTTTCAGTTAGTACCATTGTACTAACCAGGGTTCCTTTAAATTTTACCAGAATACAAAAAATTTTGATGTATAACTCAAATGTAGTCAAAATATAAGTCTACACTGAACACACGTGGAAATGATATTTAATTGTAAAATAGAAAAGTAGGCCAGAGCACACTTTTAAGAGTAATTGCTTCTTTACACAGTACAGATAATCTAGAGGGGCTTTGGGCTTAGATAAACATTTTCATAAAGCAATAAAACATATTTTTTAAAAGTGAGAAAAGAAAAAGAAGTTAATGAGGTGAGTTAGTATTTTAAAATAAAAGCTGGCATATTTTCTTCCTGCAGTTTCCTGCCTTTTGTTCCTAATCTAGTTCAACTTTTTTTTTTCTCCTTGCCAATGAGTTGACTCCACCTCATGGTGACCTTATATGTGTCAGAGTAGAACTATGCTTCATAGGATTTTCAATGGCCGATTTTTAGGAAGTAGATTGCCAGGCCTTTCTTTTGAGTGCTTCTGGGTGGACTCGAACCTCCAAACTTTTGGTTAGCGGCTAAGCATGTTAACCCCTTGCACTACCCAGGGACTCCAAAACAGCACTTTATGAGGTATAAATTCTCCTTGATAGTAGCACATCGTTCTTTTACTACACCAGCTGCAAACATTTTCTTTAGGATTTTTGTATAGATATCCATAAGTAAGCTGGCTTGTTTTCCTTTGAGTACTCATTATTAGGTTTTGGTGTTAACCTTATGCTAGATTTATAAGATAATTTGGGAAACTTTCCACCTGTAAGTTCTAGAACCGTTTAGAATAGCATATATGTTCTAGAACAGTTTAGTATAGTAGGATTATATATTCCTTGAAGGTTAGGTTTGTTAGATCTTGCCTATGAAACAGCTACGGTCTACTGTTCTTTTTTATTTTTATTTTTTTAAAGTGGTAGATCCATGAAATGCTTGTTTAGTTTATTGTATGGTTGTTGATTTATTCAGGCAGTCTACTTTTTCTGGAATCGATTTTGGTAATAATGTTATACTGGAAAATTATCCATTTCATCTAGATTTGAAATTTATTGACATTTAAAATTATACTTTATAGATATTTTTGCTACTTTTCATAATGATGCTTATGTCTTCTTTCTCTTTCCTGATATATATGTTTGCCTCCCTTTTTCAAGTCAAACTTGTCAGAGTGTTGGGCATATCTATCATTTCTGCTGGCATTTTGTTTTGTGATTCATTCTTTCCAGCCTCTTATCTCTGTTAATTCTCTTATATTCTTTTAGTTTATTTTGTTTTTGTTCTAATCTCGTAAATTGAATGCTTAGTTCATTTGTGTTCAAATTTTCAAATGCAGACACCAAGGGAAAGGTAGACACAGGATTGTAAATAAGAAATGGAGTCAAGAATTAGGAGAAGGGCAAGAAATGAGGTGGGTGGGATGATACTGGGAACCACACGAGGAGGAATTTGGAGTGTTATGATAAGTAAAGTTAGAATGTCTGAAGCTTGGTTGTCAGGGTGACATGTTATAAAACATTGCCACCGGGACGCCGTGTCTCAGCAGGCTCTGTATTCAACTTCTGTCCCCATTTTGGCCATGAGCACATCAATAAGAGCTTGCCCAATGCTCAACAGAAAGCCAGACCCATAATGTCTACTACATTTTTGTTCCAAGACTTATAGATTTCAAAGCCTAATAATAATAATAATAAAACTTAAATAGGGACAAACATAGGATTGCCAATTTTTATTTTGTCAAGTAAAGATGTAAAATATCCACACATAACCATTTGTTAGCACAGTGACTTCACCAGGTTTAGGATATTTTAACGTAAAACTAAGAATGTCAAAATAAAGGAATTGCAGAGTTTTATTCAATTTATAATAATTTAGCTTTACGAGAAAAATAACCTCTTAATGTGGGACTCTGCTTGTTTACCATGAACTCATAAAAACTTTGTCATAAGAAAAGGATGACCTGTGGCAGTGTTTGACTTTTCTCGTTTTCTTATACACAATATTCAATCCATCAGTAGCTTTAATCAGCTGTCCTTCAAAATATGTTGAAAGTCCTGCCACCTCTTACCAACTCCTCAAACTACCATCATCTATTGTCTGCAATATTGTGATAGCCTTCTAACTGGTCTCTCTTCTTTAGTAACCCTTGCCTCCCTACCACCTATTTTCTATAGAGCAGCCAAAGGGATTCCTTCGTTTTTTGGTTTTTTTTTTAATTTTTATTGTGCTATAAGTGAAAGTTTACAAATCAAGTCAGTCTCTCGTACAAAAATTTATATACACCTTGCTATGTACTCCTTTTTTTTTTTTTTTTATGTACTCCTAGTTGCTCTCCCCCTAATGAGACAGCATACTCTTTCCCTCCGCTTTCTCTTTTCATGTCCATTCGGCCAGCCTCTGACCCCCTCTGCCCTCTCATCTCCCCTCTAGACAGGAGCTGCCCACATGGTCTCACGTGTCTACTTGATTCAAGAAGCTCACTCTTTACCAGTATCATTTTCTATCCCATAGTCCAGCCCAATCCCTGTCTGAAGAATTGGCTTTGGGAATGGTTCCTGTCTTGGGCTAACAGAAGCTCTGGGGACCATGATCTGCTGGGTCCTTCTAGTCTCAGTCAGACCATTAAGTCTGGTCTTTTTCCAAGAATTTGAGGCCTGCATCCCACTGCTGTCCTGCTCCCTCAGGGGTTCTCTGTTGTGTTCCCTGCCAGGACAGTCATCGGTTGTAGCCAGGCACTATGTAGTTCTTCTGGTCTCAGGCTGATGTAGTCTCTGGTTTATGTGGCCCTTTCAAGAGCAGCCAAAGGGATCCTTTTAAAAAGCAAATCAAATGTTGCCACTTCTCTCCTCAAAGCATCTAATGGTTTTCTGTCTCAGAGTAAGAACCCTAGTTCCTAAAATGGCTTATAAAGACCTATATCGTCTCATTTCCAAGTCTCTCTCCATTCTCAACTCTTCTACTCTCCCCTTTGCTTGGTCTGTTCTAGCCACACTTACTTCCTTGCCATTCCTTGAACACGTCAAAACATGCTCCCTACTCAGTACCCATGTTCCCTCGGCCTGGAATGTGTTTCCCTCAGATACATAATGGCTCACTTGTTTATTGCTGTTAGGCCTCCCTCAAATTTGTGACACCCTTATTAGGGATACCTCAGTCCTTGTTATCCTCTTTCCCTCCTTCATTTTTCTCATGGTATTGGATCACCATCTGAAGTAGATTAATCAGGTCAATCTGATTCCTTTTCTTGGCACCCTGTTATGGATTGAATTGTGTCCTCCAAAAAGATATGTGGAAGTCCTAATCCCTGAACCTGTAAATATGACCCTGTTTGGAAATAGGAGTTTTCTTTTGTTATGTTGATGAGGTAATATTAAAAATAATAATAATATTAGGTGGCTCTTAAATCTAATCCCTCCTGCATGGCCTTATAAAAAGGGAAAACAGACACAGAAACATACATGCAAAGAAGGGAAGACAGATGCCATGTGAAGATACATCTACAAGCAGCCAAGTAATGCAAGGATTTTCCCTTAGTGCTGACAGAGAGAGAAAGAGAGAGCACAGGTAGCCCTGTGAAGGCCCTGAATTTGGACTTTGAGGCCCCAGAACTGTGAGGAAATAAATCTCTTTTCTTTACAGATGCCCACTTGTGGTATTTTTTGTTAGGGCCCGCTGAAATCCACTGCCATTGAGTCGATTCCGACTTATAGCGACCCTGTAGGGCAGAGTAGAACTGTCCCATAGAGTTTCCAAGCAGTGCCTGGCGGATTCAAACTGCTGACCTTTTGTTTAGCAGCTGTAGCACTTAACCACTACGCTACCAGGGTTTCCATTTGTTAGGGCAGCACTAGGTAACTAAGACAGACCCTTAATAATGAGTCAAAGGGTCTTGAAAAGTAGAACAGGATTTAGAGATGCATATGTAGATGGTTAAACTAAAAAGAAATTCAAGACTGTGATTACTGTACAAGTCAGGACAATGGTTACCTTTGGGGTAGAGAGAGGGTAGTGATTGGGAAGGGGCAAGCGGGGGACCCCAGGGTGTTGGCAGTATTCTATTTTTTTTGTTTGTTTTCTATTTCTTGACCTTGAAGCTGGTTGCAGAGTGTTTACTTTGTGATAAATCATTGAGTCATACCTTTGTTTTGTTTACTTTCCTGTGCATGTGTAAGAAAGAAAGAAAAGAGGGACTCCAGAATCTTAGCAAATTTGAGGCCCTCAGGGTTACATTTACAATCTTATGAGTTAAACCAAAGCAAGTCCAACGAAATGTACTGGAAACAACATCTCGTTCTCAATTTTATTTGCTAACCTAGAGGTATAGTGGTTAAGTGCTACAGCTGCTAACTAAAAGGTCGGCAGTTGGAATCCACCCGGCACTCCTTGGAAACTCTATGGGGCAGTTCTACTCTGTCCTATAGGGTCGCTATGAGTCGGAATCGACTCGACGGCAGTGGTTTTTTTGGGTTAACCTGGAAAGGTGTGGCCCAGCCTGAAAGATCTCCTGAACACAGTTTTGGAAATGTTTATTTATTCACTAATATGTTTTTGAGAACCCACAACATACCAGAACTGTGATGTGCTTTTCCTCGAGTTGTGTTTAATGGAGTTCAGAAGAAAGATAGGTAATTTTGGTTTAAATAGCTACTGCTCTCAAACTGAATGATGAGAATCTATTCCCTCACACAACCCCCACCTTTGCCCACACTCTAGTTGGAATGATTAAAACTTGTGAAATACTATGTATTAAAACAGACAGGATGCACATATTCAAAAAAATATCTTGGCCATCTGAGAGCAGGGTGAGAAAGGCTGTTGGGAAATCTGCGGCAGCCTGAGTTGGGGAGTTGATGTGCAATTTCTCTGAATCTTTCAGTTCAGAGAAAGATTTGAACCTTATTGCCTGAAAGCTATCCAAAAGCCTGAAGTGCCTGTTCTGCTGACCCCTCCTTTCTTTAGGAATACAGATGTCATCAAATCTCAGTAATGACAGCTATTAACACAGAACATGAGACTAAAATGAAACTTACTGAGGAGGCATTTATTGTTTCTTAAACTTTTATTACCTTCCATGCCTGGCTTCAAATTCATTGCATACAATCTTTCTGTCTTATTTAATTGTGCGTTTGGAAGGCATGCATCTGTAAAGTGTGCCAAATGTAAATTTCCAGGAGCCCATTTGCCCAGACCTAAGTAAATACATGTTGAAGTGGTGATGTGCCAAGCAAGGTGATTCCAACCAACTTGTGATCATAACACTTCTGTTTTGAGAAGACGTGAGCTTCAGGTGGTGGAAACCAAGTTTCTTTTCTTTACCAGCGTGTGCCCAGTACCTAGCACACAGTAAATGCCAAATACTTGTGATTTATTGATTGAGAAAAGGAATGAACAAATACTCGACAAAACATATTTCCCTAGAATGAGCCATGATATTCCAGAATGGTCTCATCTAAAGTTGTATTTAAAACCCTTCCCTTTCCAAAAAAAAAAAAAAAAAAGCTTCTGACTTTTTGACTTTACTTATTCAATCAGCTAATATTTAGTGAACACCTCACACAGACTCTTGGAGACCTGGTGGTGTAGTGGTTAAGCATTCAGCTGCTAACCCAAAAGGTCGGCAGTTTGAATCCACCAGCCGCTCCTTGGAAACCCTATGAGCAGTTCTACTGTGTCATATATATATATATATATTTGAGTCGGAATGGACTCAACAGCAGTGGGGTTTTTTTTGGTGGGGGGGAGTTTAACATAGACCCTTATGGACATATATTCTTGATGATAAGAACTAAGGGAAAATAAGGAAAAGGGGTAGGAAGTGTTGGGGAAACTATTTTAAAGAGAGTAATGAAGAAAGGCCTCACTGAGAAGGTAATATATGAGTAAAGATCTGAAGGTGGTGAGGGAGTGAGCCCTGGGTATATCTGGCAAAATAGCATTTTGGGCAAAGAGAGTAACATGCTCAATGGCCCTAAAGGCAGAGCATTCTGGGAGAATTTAAGGAAGAGCAAGGAGCCTGTACAGCTGGAGCAAAGTGAGAAGGAAAGAGCAATAGGAGGTGAGGTCAGAGAGGTAATTAGTCCAGATTGTGAAGGACCTTATAAGATACTAGTTTTTACTAAGAATAGAATATGAATCGATGCGATGATTTTGAGCAGAGGATCGATATGACTTGACTTGCTTTTTAACAGGATCACCTGACTGATGTGCTGGAAATAGAAGGATCAAGACCTAGAATCAGGGAGATAAGTCAGGGGGGATTATTGCAATTATTCAATCTAGAGACTGATGGTGTCTAGACCAAGGTTGTTTAGTAGGGGTAGTGAGAAGGGCTCAGACTCTGGATATATTTTGAAGGTGCAACCAACATGATTAGAAATGGGATTGGATATGGAATGTGAGAGAAAGAGGAGTCAAGGATAACTGTACGATTTGGAGCCTGAGAAACTAGAGGAGGTAGGGACGTGACGATAAATGACCTGGGAAAGACTTGTAGGAGAAAAATGGAGGGAATTTCATGAGCAAGGGGGTTTTACCAAGACGCTAATGTAGAGGCATCTGCCAAGGCCATGGGAGGGGATCAGTATGTTCACATGTTCATGTATTTTTGTAAAATTTGCAAAGTAAGGTATTAAATACAATTGATTATGACTGCTGTCCCTTTCCACTCCTGCTACTTGAATAAGGTTCTTGCCTCTCACTGGTCAAGAATGAGCAGGTAAGGCACATAGTTTTCCATACAAGCAAAGCTTTATTGAAGAGGCTTGCAAGCGGAGACAAGGAGGGCCTAGAGCAACGCTTACCCTCATCTCAAAGAACAAAATACAGGCCCTAGTTTTTAAAAGTTCTTGGGCGGGAAAAGATTCATGTTTATTCATAGGTACAGGCGGGGATATGTTAAATAAGGTGCATGCGCAGCAGCTTTCCAAAATGGCTCCTGTCCTGGAGGCCTCTGGGATTCGTAGCAGGACTTATTATGGGGTGTCATGCCTGCACAGTTTCCTGCTCTCTGGGTTCGATTCCCGACTGGGACTGTAGCCCCTCACTGCCCCTAGTGGAAGGTCATACAGCGGTTACAGGTGGTTACAGGTGAATGTTCTGTGCATGTCCCTGGGCCTGGTTTTCTCCAGCAGCTTCTGAAAGGCAACTTCAAAGAAGTTTGTGGGCTATTTTTAGATATCCCACCACACTGTTCTGGGGAATGGCTTTGTTTCTGTGCCCTGGCCCATTTCCTGTTACTTTGTTTGCAGATTTGGGGGCCCCTCTGTTCCTTGTCTTACTAAGTCTCTAGGGTTTTTTTTTTCTGTTCCTTGTCTGACTAAGTCTCTAGGTTCACACTCATCCCCCTATTACCTCCCTTATAATATAGTCTATTTCTCTTTTACTTGCTTCTCCTTTAACCACACCAGTTTCTTCGCTATTTTTCAAACAACAGGCACCCGCTAATCTCAGGGCCTTTGCTCCCTGTCTTACTCCCACTTCCCCTCTGTTACATTTCCCCCCATGACAGGTGGCTTTGGCGTCATTGCAGGCACTTTTAGAATCCAGCTAAGGAGAAGCTGAGATGGAGCAGTCATTTGTGTGTATAATTATCTTACTGTTAGCCATCCTGGTGTAGGAATGGCTTGAGGAATATTCCTATAATTCAATATGCTCACTCACTCAGCATCCAGACATGAAGGTTCAGGGCCAAGCAGTCATATTATGATATGAACAAATTCTTTAGAAAATTTTAGGTAGATCAGGAAACACGTGGTTTGAAATATATGGAGCCAGAATCTAGTCTGTGGAAAATTCTTCCAATTATTAGATATATAAAATTATAAGCAGAACATTCAGTTTTTATTGAGGCCAAATCAAAATGTAGCTCTTCCTTTTCAGAAACATACTTGATGATAGAGTAAGTATAACTATAATTAGGCAATACATACTTTTTTCTTTTTTAGGTGAAAACATGTATTTGATAATGCACAAACATGCTGTTGTAACTACAATTTGGAAAGATATTTTGGAATGTATAAATAAAATAAGTGAGAAATTATAGACTACTGTTTTGAATCTTTTTTTTATAATTTTTATTGTGCTTTAAGTGAAAGTTTACAAATCAAGTCAGTCTCTCACACAAAAACCCATATACACCTTGCTACATACTCCCAATTACTCTCCCCTTTAATGAGACAGCCAGCTCTCTCCCTCCACTCTCTCTTTTCGTGTCCATTTTGCCAGCTTCTAACCCCTCCACCCTCTCATCTCCCCTCCAGGGAGGAGATGCCAACATAGTCTCAAGTGTCCACCTGATCCAAGAAGCTCACTCCTCACCAGCATCCCTCTCCAACCCATTGTCCAGTCCAATCCATGTCTGAAGAGCTGGCTTCGGGAATGTTTCTTGTCCTGGGCCAACAGAGGGTCTGGGGGCCATGACCACCGGGGTCCTTTTAGCCTCAGTCAGACCATTAAGTCCGGTCTTTTTATGAGAATTTGGGGTCTGTCTCCCACTGCTGTCTTGCTCCCTCAGGGGTTCTCTGTTTTGTTCCCTGTCAGGGCAGTCGTTGGTTGTAGCTGGGCACCATCTAGTTCTTCTGGTCTCAGGGTGATGTAGTCTCTGGTTCATGTGGCCCTTGCTGTCTCTTGGCCTCGTAATTACCTTGTGTCCTTGGTGTTCTTCATTCCCCTTTGATCCAGGTGGGTTGAGACCAACTGATGCATCTTAGATAGCTGCTTGCTAGTGTTTAAGGGCCCAGACGGCACTCTTCAAAGTGGGATGAGGAATGTTTTCTTAAGAGATTTTATTATGCCAACTGACTTAGATGTCCCCTGAAACCATGGTCCCCAAACCCCCGCCCCTGCTACACTGGCCTTCGAAGCATTCAGTTTATTCAGGAAACTTCTTTGCTTTTGGTTTAGTCCAGTTGTGCTGACCTCCCCTGTATTGTGTGTTGTCTTTCCATTCACCTAAAATCCTTCTTATCTACTATCTAATTAGTGAATGCCCCTGTCCCGCCTCTCGTAACCATAAAAGAATATTTCTTCTCAGTTTAAACTATTTCTCAAGGTCTTATAATAGTGGTCTTATACAATATTTGTCCTTTTGCAACTGACTAATTTCACTCAGCGTGCTTTCCAGGTTCCTCCATGCTATGAAATATTTCACAGATTCCCCACTGTTCTTTATCGGCACGTAGTATTCCATTGTGTGAATATACCATAATTTATTTATCCATTTATCCGTTGATGGGCACCTTGGTTGCTTCCATGTTTTTGCTATTGTAAACAGTGCTGCAAAAAACATGGGTGTGCATATATCTATCTGTTCGTGTAAAGGCTCTTATTTCTCTAGGATATATTCCGAGGAGTGGGATTGCTGGATTGTATGGCAGTTCTATTTCTACCTTTTTTTTTTTTTTAATTAATTTTTATTAAGCTTCAAGTGAACATTTACCATTCCAATCACTCTGTCACATGTAGATTTACATACATCTTACTCCCTTCTCCCACTTGCTCTCCCCCTATTGAGTCAGCCCTTTCAGTCTCTCGTTTCGTGCCAATTTTGCCATCTTCCCTCTCTCTCTATCTTCCCATCCCCCCTCCAGTCAAGAGTTGCCAACACACTCTCCAGTGTCCACCTGATTTAATTAGCTCACTCTTCATCAGCATCTCTCTCCCTCTCACTGACCAGTCCTTTTCATGCCTGATGAGTTCTCTTCGGGGATGGTTCCTGTCCTGTGCCATCAGAAGTTCTGGGGAGCATTGTCTCTGGGATTCCTCTAGTCGACGTCATACCATTAGGTATGGTCTTTTTATGAGAATTTGGGGTCTGTATCCCATTGGTCTCCTGCTCCCTCAGGAGTTGTCTGTTGTGCTCCCTGACAGGGCAGACATCGATTGTGGCCGGGTACCAATTAGTTCTTCTGGTCTCAGGATAATGTAGGTCTCTGGTTCATGTGGCCCTTTCTGTCTCTTGAGTTCTTAGTTGTCGTGTGACCTTGGTGTTCTTCCTTTGCCTTTGCTCCAGGTGGGTTGAGACCAATTGATGTATCTTAGATGGCCGCTTGTTGGCATTTAGGGCCCCAGGCGCCACAATTCAAAGTGGGATGCAGAATGTTTTCATAATAGAATTATTTTGTCCATTGACTTAGAAGTCCCCTCAAACCAAGTTCCCCAGACCCCAGCCCCTGCTCCGCTGACCTTTGAAGCTTTCATTTTATCCCGGAAACCTCTTTGCTTTTAGTCCAGTCCAATTGGGCTGACCTTCCTTGTATTGAGTGTTGTCTTTCCCTTCACCCAAAGCAGTTCTTATCTACTGATTGATCAATAAAAAGCCCTCTCCCTCCCTCCCTCCCTCCCCCCTTTGTAACCACAAAAGTATGTGTTCTTCTCCGTTTTTTCTATTTCTCAAGATCTTATAATAGTGGTCTTATACAGTATTTGTCCTTTTGCCTCTGACTCATTTCGCTCAGCATAATGCCTTCCAGATTCCTCCATGTTATGAAATGTTTCACAGATTCGTCACTGTTCTTTATCGATGCGTAGTATTCCATTCTGTGAATGTACCACAATTGATTTACACATTCATCCGTTGATGGACATCTTGGTTGCTTCCAGCTTTTTGCTATTGTAAACAGCGCTGCAATAAACATGGGTGTGCATATATCCGTTTGTGTGAAGGCTCTTGTATCTCTAGGGTATATTCCGAGGAGTGGGATTTCTGGGTTGTATGGTAGTTCCATTTCTAACTGTTTAAGATAACGCCAGATGGATTTCCAAAGTGGTTGTACCATTTTACATTCCCACCAGCAGTGTATGAGAGTTCCAATCTCTCCGCAGCCTCTCCAACATTTATTGTGTTTTTTGGATTAATGCCAGTCTAGTTGGTGTGAGATGGAATCTCATCGTAGTTTTAATTTGCATTTCTCTAATGGCTAATGATCGGGAGCATTTTCTCATGTATCTGTTGGCTGCCTGAATATCTTCTTTAGTGAAATGTGTGTTCATATCCTTTGCCCACTTCTTGATTGGGTTGTTTGTCTTTTTGTGGTTGAGTTTTGACAGAATCATGTAGATTTTAGAGATCTGGCGCTGGTCTGAGATGTCATAGCTGAATACTCTTTCCCAGTCTGTAGGTGGTCTTTTTACTCTTTTGGTGAAGTCTTTAGATGAGCATAGGTGTTTGATTTTTAGGAGCTCCCAGTTATCTGGTTTCTCTTCATCATTTTTGGTACTGTTTTGTATTCTGTTTATGCCCTATATTAGGGCTCCTAGGGTTGTCCCTATTTTTTCTTCCATGATCTTTATCGTTTTAGTCTTTATGTTTAGGTCTTTGATCCACTTGGAGTTAGTTTTTGTGCATGGTGTGAGGTATGGGTCCTGTTTCATTCTTTTGCAAATGGATATCCAGTTATGCCAGCATCATTTGTTAAAAAGACTATCATTTCCCCAATTGACTGACACTGGTCCTTTGTCAAATATCAGCTGCTCATATGTGGATGGATTTATATCTGGGTTCTCATTTCTGTTCCACTGGTCTATGTGTCTGTTGTTGTACCAGTACCAGGCTGTTTTGACTACTGTGGCTGTATAATAGGTTCTGAAATCAGGTAGAATGAGGCCTCCCACTTTCTTCTTCTTTTTCAGTAATGCTTTGCTTATCCGGGGCTTCTTTCCCTTCCATATGAAATTAGTGATTTGTTTCTCTATCCCCTTAAAATATGACATTGGTATTTGGATCGGAAGTGCGTTATTTGTATAGATGGCTTTTGGTAGAATAGACATTTTTACTATGTTAAGTCTTCCTATCCATGAGCAGGGTATGTTTTTCCACTTAAGTATGTCCTTTTGAATTTCTTGTAGCAGAGTTTTATAGTTTTCTTTGTATAGGTCTTTTACATCCTTGGTAAGATTTATTCCTAAGTATTTTATCTTCTTGGGGGCTACTGTGAATGGTATTGATTTGGTTATTTCCTCTTCGGTGTTCTTTTTGTTGATGTAGAGGAATCCAAGTGATTTTTATACGTTTATTTTATAACCTGAGACTCTTCCAAACTCTGCTATTAGTTTCAGTAGTTTTCTGGAGGATTCCTTAGCGTTTTCTGTGTATACGATCATGTCATCTGCAAATAGTGATAGCTTTACTTCCTCCTTGCCAATCTGGATACGCTTTATTTCTTTGTCTAGCCTAATTGCCCCGGCTAGGACTTCAAGTACGATGTTGAATAAGAGCGGTGATAAAGGGCATCCTTGTCTGGTTCCCGTTCTCAAGGGAAATGCTTTCAGGTTCTCTCCATTTAGAGTGATATTGGCTGTTGGCTTTGCATAGATGCCCTTTATTATGTTGAGGAATTTTCCTTCAATTCCTATTTTGGTGAGAGTTTTTATCATAAATGGGTGTTGGACTTTGTCAAATGCCTTTTCTGCATCAATTGATAAGATCATGTGGTTTTTGTCTTTTGTTTTATTTATGTGGTGGATTACATTAATGGTTTTTCTGATATTAAACCAGCCTTGCATAACTGGTATAAATCCCACTTGATCAGGGTGAATTATTTTTTTGATGTGTTGTTGGATTCTATTGGCTAGAATTTTGTTAAGGATTTTTGCATCTATGTTCATGAGGGATATAGGTCTAAAATTTTCTTTTTTTTGTGTTGTCTTTACCTGGTTTTGGTATCAGGGAGATGGTAGCTTCATAGAATGAGTTGGGTAGTATTCCGTCTTTTTCTATGCTTTGAAATACCTTCGGTAGCAATGGTGTTAAGTCTTCTCTGAAGGTTTGGTAGAACTCTGCAGTGAAGCCGTCTGGGCCAGGACTTTTTTTTGTTGGAAGTTTTTTGATTACCATTTCAATCTCTTTTTTTGTTATGGGTCTATTTAGTTGTTCTACTTCTGAATGTGTTAGTTTAGGTAGGTAGTGTTTTTCCAAGAATTTATCCATTTCTTCTAGGTTTTCAAATTTGTTAGAGTACAATTTTTCGTAGTAATCTGAAATGATTCTTTTAATTTCATTTGGTTCTGTTGTGATGTGGTCCTTCTCGTTTCTTATTCAGGTTATTTGTTTCCTTTCCTGTTTTTCTTTAGTCAGTCTAGCCAATGGTTTATCAATTTTGTTAATTTTTTCAAAGAACCAGCTTTTGGCTTTGTTAATTCTTTCAATTGTTTTTCTGTTCTCTAATTCATTTAGTTCAGCTCTAATTTTTATTATTTGTTTTCTTCTGGTGCCTGATGGGTTCTTTTGTTGCTCACTTTCTATTTGTTCAAGTTGTCGGGACAGTTCTCTGATTTTGGCTCTTTCTTCTTTTTGTATGTGTGCATTTATCGATATAAATTGGCCTCTGAGCACTGCTTTTGCTGTGTCCCAGAGGTTTTGATAGGAAGTATTTTCATTCTCGTTGCTTTCTAAGAATTTCCTTATTCCCTTCTTAATGTCTTCTACAACCCAGTCTTTTTTCAGGAGGGTATTGTTCATTTTCCAAGTATTTGATTTCTTTTCCCTAGTTTTTCTGTTATTGATTTCTAGCTTCATTGCCTTGTGGTCTGAGAAGATGCTTTGTAATATTTCAATGTTTTGGATTCTGCAAAGATTTGTTTTATGACCTAATATGTGGTCTATTCTAGAGAATGTTCCATGTGCACTGGAAAAAAAAGTATATTTTGCAGCAGTTGGGTGGAGAGTTCTGTATAAGCCAATGAGGTCAAGTTGGTTGATTGTTGTAAGTAGGTCTTCCGTGTCTCTATTGAGCTTCTTACTGGATGTCCTGTCCTTCTCCGAAAGTGGTGTGTCGAAGTCTCCTACTATAAATGTGGAGGTGTCTATCTCACTTTTCAATTCTGTTAAAATTTGATTTCTGTATCTTGCAGCCCTGTCATTGGGTGCGTAAATATTTAATATGGTTATGTCTTCCTGATCAATTGTCCCTTTTATCATTATATAGTGTCCTTCTTTATCCTTTGTGGTGGATTTAAGTCTAAAGTCTGTTTTGTCAGAAATTAATATTGCTACTCCTCTTCTTTTTTGCTTATCATTTGCTTGATATATTTTTTTCCATCCTTTGAGTTTTTGTTTGTTTGTGTCTCTAAGTCTAAGGTGTGTCTCTTGTAGGCAGCATATAGATGGATCGTGTTTCTTTATCCAGTTCGTGACTCTCTGTGTCTTTATTGGTGCATTTAGTCCATTTACATTCAGCATAATTATAGATAAATAAGTTTTTAGTGCTGTCATTTTGATGCCTTTTCATGTGTGTTGTTGGCCATTTCATTTTTCCACATGCTTTTTTGTGCTGAGACGTTTTTCTTAGTAGATTGTGAGATCCTCATTTTCATAATGTTTAACTTTATGTTTGTTGTGTCGTTACGTTTTTCTTGGCTTTTTTCTTGAGTTATGAAATTGATATTCCTTTTTGTGGTTACCTTATTATTTACCCCTATTTCTGTAAGTAAAAACCTAACTTGTATCATTCTATATCGCCTTGTATCACTCTCCATCTGGCAGTTCAATGCCTCCTATATTTAGTCCCTCTTTTTGATTATTGTGATCGTTTATCTATTGATTTCCAGTTATGCGAGTTATTTTGTTTATTTATTTATTTTTTAGAATTAATCTTAATTTGTTTGTTTTTGTGCTTTCCCTATTTGAGTTGCATTGATATTAGGACGGTCTGTTTTGTGACCTTGTATTGTGCTGGTACCTGATATTATTGGTCATCAGGCCAATCTCCTTTAGCATTTCTTGCAGTCTTGGTTTAGTTTTTGCAAATTCTCTAAACTTGTGTTTATCTGTAAATATCTTAATTTCGCCTTCATATTTCAGAGAGAGTTTTGCTGGATATATGATCCTTGGTTGGCAGTTTTTCTCCTTCAGTGCTCTGTATACGTCGTCCCATTCCCTTCTTGCCTGCATGGTTTCTGCTGAGTAGTCTGAACTTATTCTTATTGATTCTCCCTTGAAGGAAACCTTTCTTTTCTGCCTGGCTGCTTTTAAAATTTTCTGTTTGTCTTTGGTTTTGGCAAGTTTGATGATAATATGTCTTGGTGTTTTTCTTTTTGGATCAATCTTAAATGGGGTTCGATGAGCATCTTGGATAGATATCCTTTCGTCTTTCATGATGTCAGGGAAGTTTTGTGTCAGGAGTTCTTCAACTATTTTCTCTGTGTTTTCTGTCCCCCCTCCCTGTTCTGGGACTCCAATCACTCGCAAGTTATCCTTCTTGATAGAGTCCCACATGATTCTTAGGGTTTCTTCATTTTTTTAAATTCTTTTATCTGATTTCTTTTCAGCTATGTTGGTGTTGATTCCCTGGTCCTCCAGAAGTCCCAGTCTACATTCTAATTGCTCGAGTCTGCTCCTCTGACTTTCTATTGCGTTGTCTAATTCTGTAATTTGATTGTTAATCTTTTGGATTTCTACATGCTGTCTCTCTATGGATTCTTGCAACTTATTGATTTTTCCACTATGTTCTTGAATAATCTTTTTGAGTTCTTCAACAGTTTTATCAGTGTGTTCCTTGGCTTTTTCTGCAGTTAGCCTAATTTCATTTGTGATATCTTTAAGCATTCTGTAAATTCGTTTTTTATATTCTGTATGTGATAATTCCAGGATTGTGTCTTCATTTGGGAAAGATTTTGATTCTTTTGTTTGGGGGGTTGGAGAACTTGTCATGGTCTGTTTCTTTATGTGGTTTGATATGGACTGCTGTCTCTGAGCCATCACTGGGAAACTAGATTTTCCAGGTAATCAGCTAAAAAAAAATGCAGTCAGATCCCTATCTGAATTCTCCCTCTGGCTCAGGGTATTCAGATGTTAATGGAGCCGCCTGGGGAGGGTGGGGGAGGGATCAGAGAGCTAGAAGTGTAGCACCACAGAATATAGAGCTGATCCCCGTGTTCACGCTCCGCCCCCATCCGCCAAAATCCCGGCGGGACGGCTCCCCTGCTGGGACGGTGCTCTCCCCACTCCGAGACCAGTCACTTCCTCCCAGGGACTTCTCCCTCCGGTGCGCCGCACCGCACCCGCGAACTGGGTGGGCGTCCCCCGCACGAACGTGTGGGCCCCGCCCCGGGGTCGCTTTAGGGAAATACAGCTGGTCCCCCTGCTCGCGCCACACCCGCTTCCCGCCGAACTCCTGGCGGGACGGCTCCCCGGCTGGGACGCTGCTCTCCCCGCTCCAAGATCGGTCACTGCCTCCCGGGTGCTTCTCCCACCGACTGCGCCGCTACGCCGCCCGCGCCAACCAGCTAGACTTCCTCCCGGGATGGGTTCGGGGGGGATAGGGCTGGGCCCCTTGTCTGTGCCGTCTGCCCCCCTGGGCTCTGCCCCAGATCGGGCTCCGAAGGTCACCTGCCTGGTACGCTGGCTCCTAGTTCTGAAAACGGTCGCTGTCTGCCCGTATTTGTTCATTTTCCGTCTCTAAGTCTGTGTTTGTGGTTTAGAGTTCGTAGATTGTTATGTATGTGATTGATTCACTTGTTTTTCCGAGTCTTTGTTGCAAGAGGGATCCGAGATAGCGTCCACCTAGTCCGCCATCTTGGCCCCGCCTCCTATTTCTGCCTTTTTAAGGAATCACCAAATCGATTTCCAAAGTGGTTCTACCATTTGACATTCCCACCAGCAGTGTATAAGTGTTCCAATCTCTCTGCAGCCTCTCCAACAGTTATTATTTTGTGTTTTTTGGATTAATGCCAGCTTTGTTGGAGTGAGATGAAATCTCATTGTAGTTTTGATCTGCATTTCTCTAATGGCTAATGATCATGAGCATTTCCTCAGGTGTCTCTTAGCTACCGGAATGTCTTCTTTAGTGAAGTGTCTATTCATATCTTTTGCCCATTTCTTAACTGGGTTATTTGTCTTTTTGTAGTTGAGTTTTTGCAGTATC
This sequence comes from Elephas maximus indicus, assembly GCF_024166365.1. Lineage (NCBI taxonomy): Eukaryota > Metazoa > Chordata > Mammalia > Proboscidea > Elephantidae > Elephas > Elephas maximus. The sequence continues at coordinate 69,087,350 of NC_064825.1, forward strand.
ATGTAGATTTTACAGATGAGGCGCTGGTCAGAAATGTCAAAGCTAAAAACTTTTTTCCAGTCTGTAGGTAGTCTTTTTACTCTTTTGGTGAAGTCTTTGGATGAGCATAGGTGTTTGATTTTTAGGAGCTCCCAGTTATCTAGTTTTTCTTCTGCATTCTTAGTAATGTTTTGTATACTGTTTATGCCATGTATTAGGGCTCCTAACGTTGTCCCTATTTTTTCTTCCATGATCTTTATTGTTTTAGGTTTTATATTTAGGTCTTTGATCCATTTTGAGCTCATTTTTGTGCATGGAGTGAGGTATGTTTCATTTTTTTGCAGATGAATATCCAGTTATGCCAGCACCATTTGTTAAAAAGGCTGTCTTTAACGGGTTCCCCATTTAACCGTTTTGGGGCCTTTGTCAAATATCAACTGCTCATATGTGGATGGATTTAAGTCTGGATTCTCAATTCTGTTCCATTGGTCTATGTATCTGTTGTTGTACCAGTACCAGGCTCTTTCGACTACTGTGGTGGTATAATAGGTTCTAAAATCAGGTAAAGTAAGGCCTCCCACTTTGTTCTTCTTTTTCAGTAATGCCTGATTTATCCAGGGCCTCTTTCCCTTCCATATGAAGTAGGTGATTTACTTCTCCACCTCATTAAACAATTTCATTGGGATTTGGATTGGAATTGTATTAAATGTATAGATCGCTTTTGGTAGAATAGACATTTTTATAATGTTAAGTCTTTCTATCCATGAGCAAGGTATGTTCTTCCACTTATGTAAGTCATTTTTGGTTTCTTGCGGAAGTGTACTGAAGTTTCCTTTGTATAAGTCTTTTACAACTCTGGTAAGATTTATTCCTAAGTATTTTATCTTCTTGGGGGCTATTGTAAATGGTGATTTCCTCTTCGATGTTCTTTTTGTTGGTGTAGAGGAATCCAACTGATTTTTGTATGTTTATCTTGTATCCTGATACTCTGCTGAACTCTTCTATCAGTTTCAGCAGTTTTCTTGAGGATTCTTTAGGGTTTTCTGTGTATAAGGTCATGTCATCTGCAAATAGAGATACTTTCACTTCTTCCTTGCCAACCTGGATGCCCTTTATTTCTTTATCTAGCCTAATTGCTCTGGCTAGGCCCTCCAACACAATGTTAAATAGGAGCAGTTATTAAAGGGCATCCTTGTCTGGTTCATGATCTCAGTGGGAATGCTTTCAGGCTCTCTCCATCTACGGTGATGTTGGCTGTTAGCTTTGTATAAATGCCCTTTGTTATATTGAGGAATTTTCCTTCTATTCCTATTTTGCTGAGAGTGTTTATCATGAATGGGTATCGAACTTTGCCAAATGCCTTTTCTGCATCAATTGATAAAATCATGTGATTCTTGTCTCTTTTATTTATGTGGTGGATTATATTAATTGTTTTTCTAATGTTGAACCATCCCTGCATATGAATCCCACTTGGTCATGGTGGCTTATTTTTTTTGATATTTTGTTGATTTCTATTGGCTAGAATTTTGTTGAGGATTTTTGCATCTAGGTTCATGAGGGATATAGGTCTGTAATTTTCTTTTTTTGTGGTGTCTTTACCTGGTTTTGGTATCAGGGATATGGTGGCTTCATAGAATGTGTTTGGTAGTATTCAGTATTTTTCTATGCTCTGAAATACCTTTAGCAGTAGTGGTGTTAACTCTTCTCTGAAAGTTTAGTAGAACTCTGCAGTGAAGCTGTCAGGTTCAGGGCTTTTTTTTGTTGGGAGTTTTTTGATTACCTTTTCAATCTCTTCTTTTGTTAAGGGTCTGTTTAATTGTTCTACCTGTGTTTGTGTTAGTTTAGGTAGGTAGTGTGTTTCTAGGAATTCATCCATTTCTTCTAGGTTTTCAAATTTGTTAGAGTACAATTTCTCATAGTAATTGGATATGATTCTTTTAATTTCAGGTGGGGCTCTTGTAATATCACCCATCTCATTTCTTATTTGGGTTATTTGCTTCCTCTCCTGCTTTTCTTTTGTCAGTTTGGCCAGTGGTTTCTCAATTTTGTTGATTTTTTCAAAAAACCAGCTTTTGGTCTTGTTAATTCTTTCAATTGTTTTTCTGTTTTCCGTCAACTCGGTGGCACTGGGACTGGGTGGGATTTCATTTAGTTCAGCTCTAATTTTTATTATTTGTTTTCTTCTGGTGCCTGAGGGTTTCTTTTGTTGCTCTCTTTCTATTTGTTCAAGTTGTAGGGATAATTCTTTGATTTTGGCCCTTCCTTCTTTTTCGATGTGTGCATTTATTGATATCAATCGGCCTCTGAGCACTGCTTTTGCTGTATCCCAAAGGTTATGATAGGAAGTGTTTTCATTCTCATTGGATTCTCTGAATTTCTTTATTCCATCCTTAATGTCTTCTATAATCCAGTCTTTTTTGAGCAGGGCATTGTTCAGTTTCCAAGTGTTTGATTTCTTTTCCCTGCTTTTCCTGTTATTGATTTTCACTTTTATGGCCTGATGGTCAGAGAAGATGCTTTGTAATATTTCAATGTTTTGGATTCTGCTAAGGCTTGCTTTATGGCCTAATATGTGGTCTATTCTAGAGAATGTCCCATATGCACTAGAAGAGAAAGTATAGTTGGTTGCTGTTGGGTGGAGTGTTCTGTATATGTCTATAAGGTCAAGTTGGTTAATTGTGGCATTTAGATCTTCCGTGTCTTTATTGAGCTTCTTTCTGGGTGTCCCGTCCTTTACCAAATGTGGTGTGTTGAAGTCTCCTACTATTATTGTGGAGCTGTCTATCTCACTTTTCAATGCCGATAGAGTTTGTTTTATGTATCTTGCAGCCCTGTCATTGGGTGCATAAATATTTAATATGGTTATATCTTCTTGGTGTATTGTCCCTTTAATCACTATGTAGTGTCCTTCCTTATCCTTTCTGATGGATTTAACTTTAAAGTCTATTTTGTCAGAAATCAATATTGCCACTCCAGGTCTTTTTTGATTGTTGTTTCCTTGATATATTTTTTTCTCTCCTTTGAGTTTTAGTTTGTTTGTGTCTCTGAATCTAAGGTGTGTCTCTTGTAGGCAGCATATAGACAGATTTTGCTTTTTAATCCATTCTGCCACTCTCTGTCTCTTTATTGGTGCATTTAGTCCATTTACATTCAGCATAATTATGGATAGGTATGAACTTACTGCTATCATTTTGATGTCTTTTTTTGTGCGTGTTGTTGACAGTTTCTTTTTCCCCTTTAATTTTATGTGCTGAGTAGATTATATATTGTCCTTTCCTCATATTTGTTGTTGTTGATTTTCTTTTTGCTGGGTCTCTATTTTTACCTGTGTTTTATTTTGATGAGTAGGATAGTGTGTCTCCTTTGTGGTTACCTTATTATTTACCCCTATCTTTCTAAATTTAAACCTAACTTTTATTCCTTTGTATCACCATATCTTCCTCTCCATATGGAAGGTGTATGATTACATTTCTTAGCCCCTTTTTATTATTTTAATGTTGTCTTCTATATAATAACATCGCTGTTACTCTGTTTTGAGCTTTTTTTTATTTTTTAATAACCTTGTTTTGTTTTTTTTGTATTTCCCTGTCTGGGTTGACTTCTGGTTGCTCTGCCCAGTGTTCTAGTCTTGGGTTGTTAACTAATATTCTTGATTTTCTAACCAAAGAACTCTCTTTAGTATTTCTTGTAGTTTTGGTTTGGTTTTTATGAATTCCCTAAACTTGTGTTTTTCTGGAAATGTCTTAATTTCACCTTCATATTTAAGAGACAGTTTTGCTGGATATGATTCTTGGCTGGCAATTTTTTTCCTTCAATTTTTTAGATACGTCATCCCATTGCCTTCTAGCCCGCATGGTTTCTGCTGAGTAGTCTGAGCTTATTCTCATTGGCTCTCCTTTGTAGGTGACTTTTCATTTTTCCCTCACTGCTCTTACAATTCTCTCTTTATCTTTGGTTTTGCAAGTTTGACTATAATAAGTCTTGGTGACTTTCTTTTAACATCTACCTTATGTGGAGTTCGATGAGAACCTTGGATAGAAATCTTCTCATCTTTCACGATATCAGGGAAGTTTTCTGCCAACAAATCTTCAACAATTTTCTCTGTATTTTCTGTTATCCCTCCCTGTTCTGCTACTCCAATCACTCGTAGGTTATTTCTCTCAATAGAGTCCCACATGATTCTTAAGGTTTCTTCATTTTTTAAAATTCTTTTATCTGATTTTTCTTCAAATATATTAGTGCCAACTGATTTATCTTGGAGTTCAGAAACTCTATCTTCTATTTGCTCAATTCTGCTCCTCTGACTTTCTATTGAGTTGTCTACTTCTGTAATTTTATTGTTAATCTTCTGAATTTCTGATTGTCGTCTGTCTATGGATTTTTCCAGCTTATTAAACTTTTCATTATGTTCCTGAATATTCTTTCCAGTTTCTTCAATTGCTTTATCTCTGTGTTTCTTGGCTCGTTCTGCATATTGTCTCATTTCCTTCCTGATATCTTGAAGGGTTCTGTATATTAAACTTTTGTATTCTGCATCTGGCAATTCCAGGAATGCACTTTCATCTAGAAGATCCCTGGTATCTTTGTTTTGAGAGCCTGTTGAGGTGATCATGGCCTGTTTCTTTATGTGACTTGATATTGACAGTTGTCTCCAAGCCATCTATAAGTTATTGTATTAGCTTATGCTTGCTTACTGTGTCGTAGCTTCTTGCTTTGTTTTGTTTTGTTATACCTCTATGGGTTGCTTGAGTGAGCTAGCTTGATTTTTTTTTGCCTTTGGAGCTCTGATGTCCTGTCCCCAGGTGCCTAGAGTTGTTATTCAGTATATCAGTCTAGGAGTCCATTCAATTTTCTTGTATGAATTCAGCTCAGGTTTCCAGGTAGCTGATCATCAAGTGTGTGGTACAGGCTCTGTCATACAGTCTTAGAGGGGCAGCGGTGATTGGCATATATACCGGTATCTGATTGCAACAGGGCGTCACACTCTGCACAAGGCAGGGGGCTGAGAACGAAACCCCGAGTGTCTTTGAGGAAAGCGCGTCCCTGTTTCCTAGAGCGTGCGGGTGGGTGGGTTCTGCAGACAGACCATGGGTACCCAAAGTTTTTGGTTGTAAGGCCTGGGAGGTACCAGTTATCTTTGGACCTCTGTCGTGGGTGGCTGGGTGACCTGAGTGGAGCTACCAGTCCTTAGGTCCCTGATGTGGGTAGGTGTTGTCGTTGTTGTTAGGTGCTGTTGAGTCGGTTCTGACTCATAGCGACCCTATGCACAACAGCACGAAACACTGCCTGGTCCTGCGCCATCCTTACAATCATTGTTATGCTTGAGCTCATTGTTGCAGCCACTGTGTCAATCCACCTCATTGAGGGTCTTTCTCTTTTCCTCTGACCCTGTACTCTCCCAAGCATGATGTCCTTCTTCAGAGACTGAGCCCTCCTGACAACATGTCCAAAGTATGTAAGATGCAGTCTCACCACCCTTGCCTCTAAGGAGCATTCTGGCCACACTTCCTCCAAGACAGATTTGTTTGTTCTTTTGGCCGTCCATGGTATATTCGATATTCGTTGTCAACACAATTCAAAGGCGTCAACTCTTCTTCAGTCTTCCTTATTCATTGTCCAGCTTTCACATGCATATGATGTGATTGAAAATACCAGGACTTGGGTCAGGGGCACCTTAGTCTTCAGGGTGACATCTTTGCTCTTTAACACTTTGAAGAGGTCCTTTGCAACAGATTTGCCCGATGCAATGCGTCTTTTGATTCCTTGACTGCTGCTTCCATGGCTGTTGATTGTGGATCCAAGTAAAATGAAATCCTTGACAACTTCAATCTTTTCTGTTTATCATGATGTTGCTTATTGGTCCAGTTGTGAGTATTTTTGTTTTCTTTATGTTGAGGTGTAATCCATACTGAAGGCTGTGGTCTTTGATCTTCATTAGTAAGTGCTTCAAGTCCTGTTCACTTTCAGCAAGCAAGGTTGTGTCATCTGCATAACACAGGTTGTTAATGAGTCTTCCTCCAATCCTCATCCCCCGTTCTTGTTCATATAGTCCAGCTTCTCAGATTATTTTTTCAGCATACAAATTAAATAGGTATGGTGAAAGAATACAACCCTGATGCACACCTTTCCTGACTTTAAATCAATCAGTATCCCCTTGTTCTGTCCAAACAACTGCCTCTTGACCTATGTAAAGGTTCCTCATGAGCACAATTAAGTGTTCTGGAATTCCCATTCTTTGCAGTGTTATCCATAGTTTGTTATGATCCACACAGTCAAATGCCTTTGCATAATCAATAAAACACAGGTAAACATCCTTCTGGTATTCTCTGCTTTCATCCAGGATCCATCTGACATCAGCAATAATATCCCTGCTTCCACATCCTCTTCTGAAACCAGCCTGAATTTCTGGCAGTTCCCTGTCGATATAGTGCTGAAGCCATTTTTGAATGATCTGCAAAATTTTGCTTGCGTGTGATATTAATGATATTGTTCTATAATTTCCACATTCAGTTGGATCACCTTTCTTGGGAATAGGCATAAATATGGATCTCTTCCAGTCAGTTGGCCAGGAAGCTGTCTTCCATATTTCTTGGTATAGATGAGTGAGCACCTCCAGCACTGCATCTGTTAGTTGAAACATCTCAATTGATAGTCCATCAATTCCTGGAGCCTTGTTTTTCACCAATGCCTCCAGAGCAGCTTGGACTTCTTCCTTTAGTACCATCGGTTCCTGATCATATGCCACCTCTTGAATTGGTTGAATATCGACTACTTCTTTTTGGTATAATCACTCTGTGTATTCCTTCCATTTTCTTTTGATGCTTCCTGCATCATTTAATATTTTCCCTGTGGAATCCTTGTTTAATAGGTGAAGCAACGTCAAACATCAAACACCGACCTCTCCACCACACAGCTGAAACGGTTGGAGTCTGCCAACAAGGGCCTATTCTCCTGAAATAGGCCCACACATGTCCATGAAGAAGGGAAAGGTGTTCAAGGTCCATGGACAGTTTATGCCTGGACAGAAGCCACTTCTGTCCTGAGCTCTTCCTGTTAGTGGAGCTAGCAAATTACCTTTTCCCCCAATTGCAAATTTTTTCCTTCCTGATGGCCAGGAGGATGGCTCTAGGTGCTCAACAGGGCCTATCTTAGGCCCAGGGAATTCAGTTGCTGAAGCTGAATTGGGGGTGGGGGGGGCAGTAAAACATACGTAAGTACTTAGCTTTTGCTGAGAGCACCGTTCTTCTCAGGTTGCAGCAGTGTGAGTAGGCTGTGTGGCTGGCTGCTTCTCCCTGAAGAAACTGCAGCCAAACGCTAGTATCAGCCCACGGCCACCACCGCTCCAGGAATGGTGCCTGAGGAGTCCCTGTGATTCAGGTCCGGTAACTCCTCTTCACTTCTGAATGGTCTCTTCCTCCCCCTGCCCCTCAGTTCATCTTCTAAGCTTGCCTTTGAAGCTCACAGCTCCCAACTTGTCACAAATATACTCATTTCACTTGTTTTTTCGGGTCCTTGTTGTAAAGAGGGATCGCCGGAAGCGTCTGTCTATTCTGCCATCTTGACTCCGCCTCCTGAATGTTTTTGAAGGATAACATTTGTCATTGTTAAATATATTTTTTAGAGAACTGAAAGAAAATTTAGAAAAGAATCAATGGAATATGAAACAAAATCAATAAAGATGAACAATGAATTCAATAGAAATTATTTTGATAAAAGTGTAAATAGTAACCACACATTTTTCAGATTATACTGAAAGCAGTAATTTATTAAGAGGAAGAGATAAATTTAAAAAAAAGATGTAAACTTGACAAAAGTAGTGATTTATATAAACACATTGCTAATTTGACAAAAAATATTGATATTAATGAAGATAACATAAAACTTAAAATAAGCCAATGCAATAAGATGTCAACAACATCTGCTTAAAGAGTGTTGTCAGTTCAAAGAGTACTTAAGTTCAGTCACTGAACAAAGAAGCTTGAAATGTCCTGAAATCTTACAACTCAAATTTGAAAACAATCCTAAAAGCAAACAGTAGATTACCAAATAATACTTATGAAGCTGAAAGAATGTTTCTAAACTAACAATGGTAAAATCTACTTTTTCTCATTCATGCCATTCTTTCTATTCTTGGACTAGAAAATGAAGAGGAGATCAAAGCATATGTATCCAAAAAATGGTAGGAAGAAAGTATTATAAAGATGTGTTCATTAATTAACTAACAATTAATAAGGACAGCAAATTAATAGAAATATTTTGTTACTTTTCTGAGTTTTGTGATGTTTGTGGGTTTTTAAAATTTGGACTTTGTTATGATTTTTGTCTTATTCTAAATAATTACTTACTTTGTGTCTAATCTTACATGAATAATTTTTTTTAATAATTTTTTTTTATTGAGCTTTAAGTGAACGTTTACAAATCGTCAGTCTGTCACATATAAGCTTATATACACCTTACTCCATACTCCCACTTACTCTCCCCCTAATGAGTCAGCCCTTCCAGTCTCTCCTTTTGTGACAATTTTGCCAGTTTCTAACCCTCTCTACCCTCCCATCTCCCCTCCAGACAGGAGATGCCAACACAGTCTCAAGTGTCCACCTGATATAAGTAGCTCACTCTTCATCAGCATCTCTCTCCCACCCACTGTCCAGTCCCTTTCATGTCTGATGAGTTGTCTTCGGGAATGGTTCCTGTCCTGGGCCAACAGAAGGCTTGGGGACCATGACCGCCGGGATTCCTCTAGTCTCAGTCAGACCATTAAGTATGGTCTTTTTGTGAGAATTTGGGGTCTGCATCCCACTGATCTCCTGTTCCCTCAGGGGTTCTCCGTTGTGCTCCCTGTCAGGGCAGTCATCGGTTGTGGCTGGTCACCATCTAGTTCTTCTGGTCTCAGGATGATGTAAGTCTCTGGTTCCTGTAGCCCTTTCTGTCTCTTGGGCTCATAGTTATTGTGTGACCTTGGTGTTCTTCATTCTCCTTTGATCCAGGTGGGTTGAGACCACATGAATAATTTTTAAAAAACAGAAACTCCTGAATTATATAAGCTTCAGATTCCCAAAAATCTAGATTCACCCTGATCAGCAGCTCAACTTATACATTTTAGAATATGTGTGTGTGTATTTAATTGTGGTGAAATTCACATAACATAAAATTAACCATTTTTAATTGTACAATTCAGTGGCATTTAGTATGTTCGAACTGTTGTGCAATTTCTACCTCTATCCAGTTCCAAAATGTTTTCCTCACCCCAAAAGAAAACCCCATATCCATTAAGTAGTTTCTCTCCATTTTCCCCTCTCTCTGGCAACCACCAGCCTACTTTCTGTCTGTTTTAAACCCAACCCAATCCATAAATGACAACTTCTTTCTGTAAGAGTGCTTCTGAAAGCTAGCCAATCAGCAACATTGACCCTCCAGAAATTGCTTCTACAACTGAAGGCGAAGAATCCCTAAACACTCCCACATTCAAAGGCTATCAATTCCTGAACTTTATAAGTCCTCCGCACCCTATATAAGCACCCCTGACACACACACACATATAAAAGACCATGCTTTATGAATAAACAAAGGAACAGAAGGAGTCCTCAGTGAGGTAGGAGTAAAACCAAGAGAGCATGGCCTCCTGGGAACCAAGTGAAGAAAGTGTTTTGAGAAGGAGAAAGCAATCAACTCTGCTCAATGCTACAAATAAGCCAAGTGAGACAAGAGTTGAGGAATGACCACATGGTTCATCAATGTAGAGGACCTTAGTGACCTTAACAAGAAGAGTTTGAAGGAGTGATAGTGGCAAAAGCCTATCTAGAGTGGGCCCAAGGGAGGCATTGAGCAGACAACTCCTTTGAGGAGTTTTGCTGTAAAAAGGAGAGAAGTAGGACAGTCACTGAGGGGGAGGTGAAGCCAAGAAAGTCTTCTTGTTATAAAACCGGTTAGCTGCAGTCTAGAATTGACTCCTTAGCAACTAGGTATCCCACAACTTGTGTTGCAATCATCCAGCTCCTTTTGTTTTGGTGTGTGTGGTACAACTGGCTTACTCTTCTTGCTGTCTATTTAAGTAATAAACTGTTTAAACCTTAAAAAAAAATTGTCTTTTATGTTTAAGATGAGAGAAATTACAAAATGTTTGTTTGCTCATGGGAAGGATCCAGAAAGTGATAAACTGTGTGTGTGTGTGTGAAAGAGAGAGAGAGAGAGAGAGAGAGGCTGAGTGATGACCTTGAGTTGGGAGGAGATGGAATCTAGGGCACAGAGGGAAGGGCTGACCTCTGCTGACAGCACGGAGCAAAGAGTTCATCAATAGTAATGAGGAAAGGCAGAATATATAGGCACACATGCAGGTGGCTTGTGGGAGCTCGTGGAAGTTCTTTTTTTATTGCTCCCATTTTCTCTTTGAAATAACCATTTAGGGAACTGGTAGTGGAAATCGAGTATAATAGATGGTCAGCATTAAAAGTTCACTGGAGGTGAGAGACCAGGGGGCAGGGGCAAACTTATCTTGTAGCTAATGAACCTTGAGCCTCAGAGCCCCTCACTGCCTGCATGAACTCTTTCCAAGTCTGGCTAGAAGGGTCCTAGCAAGTTCGCATTTGTAATTTTGCAATCTCTTTCTTAAAAAGGGTCCCCAAAGATATAAGCTTCAGGCCTACAAAACCTGGCTGTATCCCTGCCAGCCAGATGGTTGTGTGTTTTTTCTAGCTACATCTGGCTATGAGGGTACAGGTACAGAGCTGGTGATGCGTTAGGTTTAACCTGAATTATGGTTTCGCCAGATGAAAGGGGTGAATCAAGTAAGGAACAAAGGAGTTGAGGGATTATGTATAGGTCTGATTATAACAATTGCCCATGGGGTAATGAAAACAAACAAACAAACAAAAAAACCAAACCCATTGCCATCGAATTGATTCCAACTCATAGCAACACTATAGGACAGAGTACAACTACCCCATAGCATTTTCAAGGAGCGGCTGCTGGATTACAACTGCCAATCTTTTGGATAGCAGCCAAAAGCTTAACCGCTGCACCACTAGGGCTCCAGGGGTAATGAAGGGGTAAGGAAAAAAGTGAGGATAGAAAATGGTAGTTTTAAACAGTGAAAACACCATAGGATAAATGGAATGTGGGCCTTGGTGATTGATGTTTGGAGTTAGAGTAATAGACAGAATGAGCTAGAATAGGAGTTGAAGGATGGAGAGTGGGATGCCTAGTATTAAGTTACAGTCATTGGTAATAAAAAAAAATTGGTAATCAAAAAGTCCAGGATTGTGGCCATGACGGTGAGTGGTTTAGCCAGAGGCTAAATGTACTAAAGGACAATGGCCAGGCTTTATATGATAAAGAACGCTGGTGCTCAAACTCTGCAACATTCTGCCCAGAAAGCCAAACCACAACCTCTTCAACAATTGGCCCAGATGGGTCGTGACTTGATCAACGATTGACAGTTTTCCTTTTTTTTGGTCCCCATTTTTAACTTAGGACCAACCAAAGGAAGCCACAGATACTCTCAAACCAATTACATAAGATGTTCCACCTCTAGTTAGCTTGCTTTCCGCTTCCCCAAACCAGCAATCTCTAATCAGAGCATACCTGAAACATTCCTTTTTTTTTTTTTTCAACTATAAAATTTCCCATTTCACTGACTGCCTCGAGTTTCTGTCAAATACAAGTGATGGTGGCTGAACTCCTTTGCTATATATAGCAAGCTCTGAACAAACAACCTCTGTTTGTTCTCATTTTAGGTGGTCTGTTTATTTCCACAAGGACAAGATCATTGGAGGAGAGGAGATGAAGAAACTGGAGGCCAGGATATGGAAAGTTCAAACATGTGGATATTAAAATCACCTAGAATTATGACAGGCAACGGGTTGGAGGGAGAGACAGTAAGAGTGGACCCAATATTTAAGAACCATGTGGCAGTTCAGTGGATGACTGCAACAACTGAGGGATAGTAAATGATAATGTCTAATGACATGAGATTAAAAGCTATAGCTTTTTAGGAAGGTGCAAAGGAGAATGGCTGGGAAGCAGCAAGGAGGAACAGGAAAGACCTATCCCACCATCAGCTCCAGAAAGAGGAGGGAGTGGATAAAACAGCTACCTCTTGAGAGGACTGCAGGGGAAGCAGCATCCTAAGGAAACAGCCAGGTTTCAGGTAAAGCCAGAAGATAAAGGCAGCCTTTAGAGCAGAGTTGAAGGTTTAGGGGATTGTGGTACGATTGATTACTTTTGTGTGGCCTTTCTAGCCATGGTCTTGTAATTCCCACCCAACTGATTGGATGGGACTGCAGATATGGTAATTGTGGCCCACCAAAGGGATTGCTCAGTTTCATCATCCTTCTGGGCTTAAGGTGAGCCATCCCAGAGGTAGGAGAGAGAGAAGAGCCCACCAATGCCGAGGAAGGAGAGACCTGGCAGCAGAGACCTGGCACCAGGAGATGACATGGTGGGCTTCCCAGCCCATGGAGAGAGAAAGCTGAGTGACTTTGGGCAGAGACCTAAGGCCAGGGAGAGGTGTTCCTATGGGCATGGCTGGGAAGGGCTACCCTGTTGGAAGAACTATATCCTTGAATGTTCCTGAGCCTGAATTCTAACCTGTGGCTTCCCTAATAAACCCCATAATCATAAGTACAGTCTGTGAGTTCTGTGTGGCCATTGCAATGAATTATTGAACCCAGCAGACAAGTAGAAAGTGCCGTGGGAGTGACGGATGGTGTCAGAATTGGTAAAGATGGTGGACAGAGGAGGTTTGTTTGGCCTCTGCCTCGTGGGAATCAGCCTTGCACTGTTGATATTGGTTCTCATTCCCTCTTGTGGGGTTGGAGGAGGTCAGATACCATCCCCTACGCTGTTTTTACAGGGTTACTTCTTTTACTTCTTATTATGACTATGAATTCCAGATGGTAGAGTGGAAGGGTTTTATAAGTTGGACTGTGGAATGATTCAGAAAACGGATGTGCAGATATCTTGGTGATTGGATCTGAGGGATAAGGGATGAACTAAGAGACCTGGGCTTCTTGAAATGACTGACCCAAATGAAGATGAAGAACATGCTGAATTTAGCCCTCATTTATACCAAGACAGGTGGTGTAGTGAGGTTATGTGCATTCAGGGGAAGAGAGGGGTGGGGGTGTTGCTGCAGAGGATTACGAGCTCTGGTGCTTCTTGAAGCCTCCTCCTGGAGGTGTGAAGGCCTGTACGGAGATATTTGTGCACTGAGCATGTAAGGCTCTGTTTAGATTCCAAAGATGAAGGTGTGGAGAATGTGGTCTTACTCCAAGCATGGAAGTTTCCATTATTCAGGTAAAGAGTGTCTGTCTAGATAGCCTTAGTTCCCTCAAAAGATCTACCAAGTCCTCAGTCCAGAGCCTGTTACATAGGCACTTAAATATTTGCTGAATAAATAAATGAATTAGTGAGTAAATAAATAATTTTCTTTACTAAACCTAATACTTAACATGGCAGTGTGAAACATGTGTATTAGAATCACTCCCTGGGTAAGTACATGCCAAGCTTCTACACAATTAAAACAATAACAAAAGATAGAGTCTGCTGTACATACAAATTCCAGCTTCTACCCTAGAAGGGAGAAAATTCTCACAAATCGTAAAATTGTAGTTTTCCAGGTTCAACAGTTAAAAAGTCCACACTGTATAGGACGTGGTACAGGCTATTCTAGAAGGGAAAACAAAAGCAAGGAAGAGGTAAAGTAACAATTTTATTGGTGGTGGTGTTGGGGGTGAGGAAAAGAAGGTGACGAGTTTCCAACATCAATTTGAAGACCAGCATTTAGGAAGAAGGGCAAATGTAACAAGTATTTTCTCTAAGTTATACCAGCTGTGGGGCAATTTTGGGGTACTGGTACCCAAGTACTCTTAATAGAAAGAATTAGTTATTTCATTGGTCTTCCTTAGGTATCCTGTGGGATCACCCAGCATTGCCTACGTTTCTCCCTGGGAGGTAGGAGACAGCCATCCTAAGTGCCTCTTGGCTTCTGGCTCTAGTTGGGTCTGCTCCAGGCACGCAGCCCTGCAGCAGCTTCTGGAAGAATCCGTAGTCTGATTCCCAGCTAAAGGGTAGGCCCCTCAAAGCTACACTCATAAATGACAATTTAAAAGGACCTTAAAGCCTAAGCATATTTAGTCTAATTCCCTACCTGATGCATGTGTCTCTTCCAAAAGTGGAATTCCAATTCCAAGTGACACAGCATTTACCACCTATCTTGGTCATCTAGTACTGCTATAATAGAAATACCACGATTGGATGGCTTTAATAAAGAGAAGTTTATCCTCCCACAGTCCAATAGGCTAGGAGTTCGAATTCGGGGTGCCGGCTCGAGGGGAAGGCCTCTCTGTCAGCTATGGAGGAAGGTTCTTGTGATGCATCAGTCTTCCCTTGGTCTGGGAGCATCTCAGCACAGGAACCTCAGGTCCAAAAGTTGTGTTCTGTTCCCAGCACTGTTTTCTTGGTGGTATGAGGTCCCGATGTCTCTCTGCTCACATTTCTTTTTTATATTTCAAAAGAGATTGGCTTAAGACACTGTCTAATCTTGTAGATCTCATCAATATAACTGCCACTAATCCATCTCATTACATCATAGTGATAGGATTTACAATACATAGGGAAATCACATCAAATGAAAAATGGGAGACAATCATACAATACTGGAAATCATGACCCAGCCAAGTTGACAGATATTTTGGGGGGACACAATTAAATATATGACACCACCTGAGAGGCAAATTATTCCATTTTTGGTCCTTTTCAATGAATAGAATGTTCAGGCTTGTTGAGCTGAAATTCCATCACTTCCTTAACAGCATTCCTCCAAGATTTTGTAATCAGTTTAATAAGATCAGTGATTGCCAGTTACGTGCCATAGGATGTCTCCCTGATGGCCAGAATCCAGAGTCTCTCTTTTGGAAACAGCTGATTAAATCTTTGCCTTTCTAATCAATTTCTCTTTTAAATGCAGTATTTACAAATGCCCTTCTATCCCCTTATTAATTTATTCATTTTTCTCTTATTTACTACAACAGTCATAAAGTAAATTAGAGTGCCCACTATGTATTGGGCACAGGTGTTACTCTGGTAAATGAGCCAAACAAGGTTCCACTCTCTAGGACCCTATTGGCTAGAGAGAGAAAGAGTCAAGGAAACAGGCTATAATTCTGAGGTGAGTAAAGTGCCATGTTATGGAAATTATTAGGGTACACTGGAAGTTCATAGCTGGGCCACATATTCTCATTTGAATCATAACACCAGAAATCAGGTCAATGTTTTCTTTGGGTACATACTAGACCTGAATGTAAACTCTTCTCATTTTGATAAATTTGGATGGGCCCCATATTTTCATCAGCCACTCATTTGCAGACCATCCCCAGTGGTGAAGTGGATGGGTAGGCTCCTCATAGGTGGGCTAGCCCAGTGTCAGGCAGTCATAGTGGAGGTCAGTGATCAGCTGGGGTTGGGTCTTGACCCTGGGTAGTTTCTCTGTTGTCAAATGCTGACATTTTCTGGACTCACCAGTCTTTCCCTTATGACTTTTTCCCAGAGCAACTCAGGTTCCTGGGGCCTCCTCTGATTAAATAGAAACAAGTTTTGTCCAATTGATAATCAATGAAGGAGCAAGATCAAATATTTCAAATTCAAAAAAATTCAAGTATTTCATATAAGTATATAGGGATTCACTGGTTATTTATTTATTTTTGCACAAATTTAATAAGCCTAGGTGAAGATGAAAGCAATCAGGAGGAAAACATTTTCTTAGGGCACTGTTACATATTTCAAGACAAAAGTGATTACTAAATATATTTCTAGCCTCAGGCCATCTTCATAATTGTTACATTTTCTTTAACTTAATGAAATCTGCTCTGATAAAAATATCTCCATAATTATGTTCCAAGTTATGGCCGAGAGAAGAGGAGGGGTCTAATTATAGAGATTCTGTAAGAGCTGCTGCAGGAAGGGTCTCTGGGGAAACATGTGGGCTAGGCTTTAATCCTAGCTCCCCACCGTCTTGTCTGGGAAGGCTGAGCAAGTTACTGAACATTTCCTTAAATGGGGGTGAAAAAAGCCCATGTGTCATAGTCCATCTATCCAGCCATTTATTCACTCAACAAATATTTATTGAGCACCTACTCTGAGGTTTCAAATCCCCAGGCACTGTTCTAGTAGCTTGGGATATAGCAGTGAAAAAGACTGACAAAGATCCTTGCTTTCATGGAATTTACATGGTGCAGGGAATGGTGGTAGGTAATAAACGTAGTAACTAAGTAAATGATATAGAAGGTGATACATACAGTCTTAGTTATCTAGTGCTGCTATAACAGAAATACCACAAGTGGATCGCTTTAACAAAGAGAAATTTATTCTCTCACAGGATAGGTGGCTAGAAGTTCAAATTCAAGGTGCCAGCTCCAGGTGAAGGCTTTTTCTCTCTGTTAGCTCTGGGGGAAGGTCCTTGTCATCAATCTTCCCCTGGTCTGGAAGCTTCTTAGCTCAGGAACCCCAGGTCCAGAGAACACATTAGGTTCCTGGCTCATCTTTATTAGTGGTATGAGGCCTCCGTCTTCTCTTCTTGCTTCTCTGTTTTATATCTCAAAGAGATTAACTCAAGATACAGCCTAATCTTACAGATTGAGTCCTGCCTCATTAACATAACTGCCTGTAATCTTGCCTCATTAACATCACAGAGGTAGGATTTACAACACATGGGAAAATCACATCAGATTACAAAATGGTGGACAATCACAGAATACTGGGAATTGTAACCTATCCAAATTGACACACATTTTTAGGGGACACCATTCAATCCATAACGTTCCACACTTTGGACCTTCAAAATTCACGTCCTTGCCACATGTAAAACGCGGTCACCCCGTCATATCATCCCAAAAGTCTTAAATCAACTCAGAGTCCAAAATCCAATAATTCCTCTTCATCTGTGAAATCTAGAATATGAGTGATGTGCTTCCAAAGTACAATGGTGGAACAGGCACAAGGTAGACATTTCCATTACAAATGGGAGAAATTGGAGTGAAAGAAAGGATAACAGGTACCAAACAAATCAGCAGAACACATTACATTAGCTCTCAAGTCTTGGAAATAATCCTCTGTTTTTGAGACGATTCAGGCAATGGCTCAGCCCTCCAGACTCTGGGTGTTAGCCACACTTTCTGGATTCTGGGTGGAAGTTCCTTGGCCCTGGGTTTCAGCTCTGCCTTCCAAGCCCACTGGAGCAGCAACTCTGCTCCCTCAGTTTGGGCAGCCCCACTCTCCTAGTCCATCCGAGTGGTCTTCTTGGACCTGGCAGGCCCTGTTCTTTTGCACCTTGGGCATGGTAGCCTCACCCCCTAAGTTTTGGGCAGTGAATCTGGCCTTGTCCTGCTGGCACTTGTGAAAGCCAGCCCCACACCCCAGAAGTGAGTTGGTGAAGATTTGACTCTGAAACCTAGGAGGCTGTGGCCCACCCTTTGAAACTCCAGAGGCCATGGCTCCTCCCTTTGAGACCCCAGAAGTCATGTCCCTACCCTTTGAGACTGAGACAGTCTGCTTCCTGTGTTCCTTGTCTCTTCAGCTTCTGCTTCCTGGCTCCTTGGCCTCTTGGTCCCTTGGGCCTTTCGGGCTTGCCCACCATCTTCCCTACTGGAGTAAGTGTTCTGAAGCTCTTTAGCTCCACCATTAAGGGCCTGGAGGCACCTCACTCCACTGGTAAACTTTGACCAGAAGGCACTCAGCTCCCTTGGTCTGTGGTTCAGCTCCAGTGCTGTCCCATGTTGGTCTCTTGGGTCTGCGGCCACTGTTTCTTTGCTGCTACTTCTTGCCATCTGCGCCATCTCCAGTGTAACAGTTCTCCTCACTTCCTTCTGAGTCCTCACTAGAATTGTCTTTCGTATCTATAATTTCACCAACAATCTCTTCTAGGCAATCTAGGCTTTTACTGTTAGGCACTTTAGAACTCTTCCAGCCTCTACCAATTCAGTTTCAAAACCACTTCCACATTTTAGGTATCTGTTAGAGCAGCAACCCACTCTTTCAGTACCAAATTCGGTCTTAGTTATCTAGTGCTGCTATAACAGAAATACCACAGTTGGTTGGCTTTAACAAAGAGAAATTTATTCTCTCATAGCATGGGAGGCTAGAAATCCAAATTCAGGGTGCCAGCTCCAGGGGGAAGCTTTCTCTCTCTATTAGCTTTGGGAGAAGGTCCTTGTCATCAATCTTCCACTGGTATAGGAGCTTCTCAGCACAGGGACCCCAGGTCCAAAGAACATGCTAGGTTCCCAGCTCTTCTTTCTTGGTGGTATGGAGCCTCTCTCTTCTTTGCTTGCTTCTCTGTTATATCTCAAAAGAGACCAACTCAAGATACAACCTAATCTTGTGGATTAAGTCCTGTCTCAGTAACATACTACCTCCAGCTCTGCCTCATTAACATCATAAAAAAATCATAGAGGTAGGATTTACAACTCACAGGAAAATCACATCAGATAACAAAATGGTAGACAATCACACAACACTGGGAATCATGGCCTGTCCAAGTTGACACACATTTTGGGGGAACACAATTCAATCCATAACACGTACTATGGAAAACATGAAAATAGGATAGGGTAAGAGGAGCTGAGAAGGCAAGGCAGAGAGCTAGATAGGCCTGTGCACGTTATAGTGGTAACTAGGGATGTCTCACCTCATTGAGAAGGTGGGATTTAAGCTGAGGCTTGAAGACAGTGAAGGAAATTACCCAAGTGGGTGGTTAGGAGAAGACCCTTGCTGACAGAAGAAACAACCAGTGCAAAGGCCTCAAAGTAGGAAGGTTACTGGTATATTTGAGGTTATGGAGGCGTGTGTAGCTAGACCAGAGTAAGAAAAGGGATCAAATCTGCTGGTGGTGGTAGGGAGTGTCAGTGGATCACATAGGGCCTTGTAGGTTGATGTAATGGTTTGGGGTTTTTAGTCTGAGTAAAACGGGGAAACATTGCAGGATTTTAAACATAAGTTTTGAGCAGAGAAAACGTAAGTTTTGGCTACTGGGTTGAAAATAGACTGTTAGGAAGCAAGGGAAACCAGCTAGGAGGCAGTAATAGAGGTAAGAGATGATGATGATAAGTGGTGAAAAGTGGTGGGCTTCTAGAAACATTCTGGAGGCAGGGTAAGCACAATTTCTTGCTGGATTGAATGTGGAACATGAGCACATTTGTAGAGGAGAATCAAGATCTCAGTTTGGATATGTTTAGTTTGAGATAGCAAAGCAAAAATGTTGAGATGCAGCTGGATATATGAGCCGGGAGTTTGAGAAGGGGGTCCCCAATAGAGATATAATTTGGGTCATTAGATGTCCACTTAAATATATAGTAAGTTGATTCACTGAGATAATAATTTGTATTTTGTTGTCTTTATGTTTTCTCACCCTACCTCTCCGTACCCCTACCCAAGGAGCTCTAGTGGTGCAAATATTAAGCACTTGGCTGCTAACTGAAAAGTTGGTGGTTTGAACTCACCTAGCAGCTCCAGTGGAGAAACAGCTGGTGTCTTAGTCATCCAGTGCTGCTGTAACAGAAATACTGCAAGTGGATGACTTAAAAAAAAAGAAATTCATTCTCCTACAGTCTAGTAGGCTACAAGTCCGAATTCAGGGCATCAGCTCCAGGAGAAGGCTTTCTCTCTCTGTCGGCTCTGGAGGAAGGTCTTTGTCTTCAATCTTCTCCTGGTCAAGGAGCTTCTCAGTGCAGGGGTCCCGTGTCCAAAGGATGCACTCTGCTCCTGGTGCTGCTTTCTTGGTGTTATGAGGTTCCCCTGTCTCTCTGCTTGCTTTTATCTTTTATATCTCAAGAGATTGCCTCAAGACACAATCCAATTGGGTAGGTTGGGTCCTACCTCACTAACACAACTGCTGCCCATCCTCCCTCATTAACATCATAGAGGCAGGATTTACAACATTCAAGAAAATCACAAAATACTGGGAATCACAGCCCAGCCCAATTGATACACACGTTTTTTGGGGGACTTAATTCAATCCATGATACCTGGTGATTTGCTCCCATAAAGATTATAGCCTAGAAAGCCCTGTGGGGCAATTCTACTCTGTCACATGAGGTTGCTATGAGTTGAAATAGATGCTATGGCATCCAGCAATAACAACAATACCCCTGTGCCAAAGAAGGAAACCAGAGCTTTGCTTCTTTTAGCATGGGGTGGGGGCTGGTAATGCAAAGCACACATTGCTTGTAGGCAACCCCCTTTCTTTGCTTTTATCTTCAAAAATCTGTGGTTTCTGAAAAGGGTCTCACAAGGAGGTATGTGTAGCAGTCAAGTGGTTTGGGTTAATTTCATCCACTTTGTCACAATTCAGTTAGCCCAGTGCTTTACCAGTCAGTATAGGATTCCCCTAACCTCAGGGATTGGTTCAGGGGTGGCCCCATTTGTCAGAAGCTGAAGATATTTGATGGGGATTCTGAGATACTCATGTGGTCTCCTCTCTTGGACAATGCGGTGTAAATGTGTTAAACCTGGAATTGATAGTTTCATTTACCCCTATGAGGGAAGTAAGCAGCAAAGCTTCAAACTGGTTCATTCTGGTTCGAACCCCTGCTGAGAAACTTATAATTCTAACAATTTCCCAGCTGATGCTATTGATTCCACTCCAGATATACTGAATCAGAATCTACATTTTAACAAGACCCCCAAGTGATTCTTATTATTACATGTAGATTCTGATTCAGTATATCTGCGGGGAGGGTAGAATCATTAGCATCAGCTGGGAACTTGTTAGAAATGCAAATTTCTCAGCAGAGGTTTGAACCGGAATGAACTGGTTCGAAGCTCTGGTAAACTGACATGTGTAGGAGGGCAAAACAGAAAATTTCAGAAAGGGGCCTTGTGTGGTATAGCAAAGGATTTGGTCTTGCCCAAGTGAAGATCTGGCCTTTGCCCTCAGCTTCAGAAAGGTTATCTCTGGGCCCTTGGAATATTACGCCTGATAGAGGGTCTTTGTTTTCCTGGGGGACTTGGGTCACATAGTCTAAAAAGTGATTTAGGGCAGGGCTTGTCACACTTGTATAGCTTTAGGGTAGTGAATGGCTATGCCAGAAGGGTCAACAATATGACTTAGGGTAGTGGCTTTGGATCATGCATTATTAGTGGACCTGGAGGTTGAGGTCAGTTACATGAGTAATCAGTCAATCAATCATTCCTACATAATGGAGCCCCAATAAACACTCTGAACACTGAAGATCAGGTGAACCTCCTTGGTTGGCAATATTTTGTGTGTATTGTCACATAATGATACCAGCAGGGTAATGTGTCCTGATCCCATGGGGAGAGGACAGAGAAGTTTCCAGTTTGGAACCCTCCCAAACTCTGTCCTATGCTTCTCCTCCTTTGACTGATTTTAATCTATATCCTTTCCCTGTAACAAACTGTAGCTATGAATATAACAACTTTCATTGAGTTCTGAGTTCTTCTAGTGAATTTAAACTAAGAGTGGCTTTGGGAACCCTTGAACTTGCAGTTGGTATCAGAAGTGAGATAGGTCTTGTGGGGAGACTTGCCCTCTAACCTTGTAGTTGGCCCCAACTTATCATAAACCAAAAACCAAACCCAGTGTCGTCAAGTCGATTCCAACTCATAGGATATGTTAATTATCTATTGCTGTGTAACAATTACCCCAAACTAAGTGGTCTAAAACAATAAACAGTTATTATTTCACAAAGTTTATTTGAATGAGGAATTTAGGTGTAGCTTCGCTGCATGGTTCTGACTCAGAGTCTCACATGAGATTGCAGTCAAGAGGTCAGATGGTGCATAATCCATGCAACTTCTCACTTTCAAGGGACCATGTGGATGTGGACAAGAAGTGTATCAGCATTTACCAGTAGGGATACTTCCTGAATGTTATGGACTGTGTAAGACCCTGGGCTAGTAGAGGTAGAGTCATATTCAATCTAATTTTAACAAAAAAAAAAAAAAAAAAAAAATTGATGCTTCTTTACCTGAATGTGGTGATTATAAATTAATACTTGAATTTGTCTTATCCTGCTAAAAAGGAATAGTCAAGGAACTTTTACCTGGTAATTTAAATCTCATAAACAGTCTCTTAGCCTCAGTGGGTGGAGAACCAAATTATTAGCAGCCAGGTCATAAGTAACCTGATATCAGTGGATCTCAGCAGAGGGGAAGGCTGGGTTCAGTCAATCATGATAAGATGAACCAATGGCAGGTCTTCTCTATTTCCTCCTCCTCTTTTCTGTATAAGCCCCATTTGTACCCAGCTTTTTTTTCTTCCAGTCATTGGCATTTTCTGTAATCCAAATCCTATATGCATATGGAATAACTGCTCAGAATAAAGCTTATGTTCAAAAAAACAAAAAATCAGTACTTGCTACATGTTTTATGTTTTTTGAAGAATCTGTGATAATCCTAATAAGCAATTTTTATTGTTCATTAGTTGCTTTTACTTTTCAAAGTAATTCACAAAGATTTATTTTAGAAAGATCTCTAGCCCCTACCATCTCCCGTTTATGACCTCATGATACATTTAAACACTGGGATGTGTGAAAGCATTTGGTGATAACTTCTGTTACACAGATGGTGTGCACCTCACCTCATCTACAAAATCTGAGTCTTCTTACTTTGAAAAATTATACAATTATTTTTGTAAATTCAATCACAGTTCACTTCATTGGTTATTTCAATTTTACATTTCTGGCGACCGACTTGATTTCTCTAAAATCTGAATCTCATTCATCTCTATCTAGTAGGTGAAGAACTTTTATTTATTTTTTTGGATCTATTTCTTTATTCCTGGGTAGGAGGGCAAGCTTCTTTCAACAACTTGCCTAAGACTGACATTCCCAGAAACGTTCTCTCCTTTGTAATCATTCTAACACCTTCCCTGGGTGTTAGAATTCTAACATCTCGGATGGATATTCTTATCCCAGGGCATTTCTCTGAGTTCTTATCTTTAAGCTGCTGCATTATTGTCATCAATGAATGACTGTACATCCTTCGTCACTAATGAGATTGAAGATGACTGGTATGAGGGAGTTCCCTCATTCACATTTAGGTTCCAAATTCTGTGTATCTCTGTGTTAAATTTTTTCATTTTCCTCCAAATGTCAGAAAAGAGATTGTGGGAAGGCACTGTTTTCTTAAGCGAAGCCATTCCTTTTGGTCTTCTTAGGAAAAAGAGCTCCTGTATTCATCACTGCTCATCTATCCATCCATTTAGTCAGCCATCTACCTAACAAGTAATTAGTGAGGAACAACTGCTATTTTGGGGAATCAGAGATGCTGAAGGCACCGTCCTTGCCTTCAAGGACTCGAGAAGAAGACTAATCAGTAAACAAACCAACAATTACAAAATTGTGTACAAAAATACCTAGGTAGCATAAAGGAGGTGATAACTTACTGTGCCATAGGGTGGTGTTTCAGCTATCTGTTGCTATGTACCAAGCCACTCAAAACTTAGTGGCTTAAAACAACAGTAATTTATGATTTCTTGTGATTCTACAATCAGAGTTTGGCTTAGCTCACATACTCTCCTGCTTTACATGTTGTCTGCTAGGGTTAGAAAGTCCAAAATGTCTTCTTCACTTGCATGTCTGGTGATTCATCTAGGATAATGAAGAGCTGGATGCTGGCCAGGCATCTCTCACTCTCCATGTAGCATCTCCACCAAGGTTGCTTGGGCTTCCTCATAGCATGGCTGTCTCAGAGTAGTCAGACTTCTTTTTGGCAGCTGGCTTTTAAAAGGGAGGAGGTAGAAGCTACTAATTCTCTTAAGGCCTGGGCTTGGAAGTCCCAGAATGCCATTTTCACCACATTCTATTGTCAAAGCAGGCCACAGGCCCAATCTGTATTTAAGGAGGGGAGTCATAGATTTTATTTCTTAGTGAGTGGAAAGAGACAATGGAAAATCTCAATATCATCAGTCAGAAAAAGGCCAGGGACCAATCATGGAACAGGCCATCAGTTGCTCATATGCAAGTTCAAGTTGAAATTGACGACAATTAAAATACGTCTGTGAGAGTGAAAATACAACCTTGAGTATATCGCACCTGAATTTGGAGACCATCTTAAGAATAGATTTGACACATTGAACATTAATGACCAAAGACCAGGCAACTTGTGGGATGACATTAAGAACACCATACATGAAGAAGCAAAAGGTCATTAGAAAGACAGGAAAGAAAGAAAAGACTAAAATGGGTAACAGGAGAAACTCTGAAACTTGCTCTTGAACACAGAGCAGATAAAGTGAATGGAAGAGATGATGAAGTAAAAAAGCTAAACAGAAGATTTCAAAGGGTGGCTTGAGAAGACAAAGTAAAGTATTATGACGAAATGTGCAAAGACCTGGAGTTAGAACACCAAAAGGGAAGAACACTCTTGGCATTTCTCAAGCTAAAAATACGGAAGAAAAAATCCAAGCCTCAAGTTGCAATAGTGAAGGATTCTATGGGCAAATATTGAATGACTCAGGAAGCATCAAAAGAAGATAGAAGGAATACACAGAATAACTGTACCAAAAAGAATTAGTCAATGTTCAACCATTTCAGGAGGTAGCATATGATCAAGAAGAGATGGCACTGAAGGAAGAATTCCAAGCTGCACTGAAGGTGTTGGTGAAAAGCAAGGCTTCCAGAATCGATGGAATACCAACTGAGATGTTTCAACAAATGGATGCAGCACTGGAGGTGCTCACTCACCTATGCCAAGAAATTTGGAAGACAACTGACTAGAAGAGATTTATATTTGTTTCCATTCTAAAGAAAGGTGATAGAACAGAATGCATAAATTATGTAACAACAACAAAATGAGTGGAGTAGCATGCATGTATAGGGAGGGAAGGAATTTATTATGGCAGCCACTTGGAGACCACCACAGGTGGGTAGGTCAGGAAAAACATCATAAAGAAGTGATTGAATTGGTTAGGGAAAAATTGTCTAAGCTTAAAGTCACATATTCATTTGGCCTCTCTGAATAAGAACTTTCCTTCCCTACCAACTCTTAATATTCCCTGCTCCATGGCCTGAACTTCATGTATGATTCACTTTTGGCATAAAGATAAGACATGGAGTATCTGGCTATTTCAGATGTGAGAGGGTCAATATTATGCTCTTATATTTATAAGCCTGACCCACAATTGGCCTGTTCATATTTCTGACATTTGTTTTCTTTCCCTTTGTGACATACTCCAGTCAATAAAAACACCATTAACCTAGAGAAGAGATATGTCTCTTAGACTGGAAATCAGGGCTGAGGGAAGGATTCATGTGGATTCAGAAGAATGATAATGACTTGGCCTCTTTGAATCACACCTGGAGTAGAAACTAGAAAGAATATAGGCTAAACCAGGAACTCAATTTATGTGACAGAAAACAAAATGGTGTTTGTTGGAGAAGCCAGACTGGGAGCTGGGAAAGCAATGTGGCCATGGCTGTCTGGACTCAGGAAACGTGGATATGTTTAATCCTATTGGTTAAGTAGCTCATTTCTATAGCCTAAAAAAAAACTTTGAAAATCAAGCTATTTGTATACTTTCTCATTTTTTAGAATTGTTTACTATGCTCTTTCTGGACTTAGTGAAGTTTTCTTGGAAGGAGCCAAGGGCTTAAGCCCATATTTGGGCCAGAACCATAAAGTGGGAGCTGCGTTCCCCCACTCCCAGAGGTCTGCATGGAAAACTTCCCAAGATGGAAATAAAAAACCATGGCAGTGGATTCTTTGGCCAGCCACTCTACTTGCTGGTGTTTCCTTCCTCTCTTCTCAAACTGAGGAGGTTCCATTTTTTGCTTTTATTTCTTCATAGAAGGCTGTTGCTAAAGTCAAAGAGGGGGATGAAGGGTCTAGTGCATTGGAGAGGAATGGCCAGGCATCTTTACTCACGCTATCTTCCATCTCAGGAGTCCCTGGGCCATGCAAATGGTTAAGTCCTCAGCTACTGACTGAAAGGTTGGCAGTTCGAATCCACCCAGAGACATCTTGGAAGAAAGGCCTTGTGATCTACTTCCAAAAGGTCACAGGCATTAAAAACCTTGATGGCAACTGGTGGTAGTGGTAGGCACACATACTTGTACCCCTGTCCTGGGTCAAGACAGCTCAACATTTCTGCTTTGTTTGCACAACAGCTTGTTTTCCCACTCTGTCCTATTCCTGCAAAGAGCCCTGGTGGAGCAGTGGTTAACTGCTTGGCTGCTAAGCAAAAGGTTGACAGTTCGAACCCACCAGCTGCTCCACAGGAGAAAAATGTGTCAGTCAGCTTCCGTCGAGATTAGGGCTTTGGAAACCCTGTTGGGGCAGGTCTACTCTATGTATTGGATCTACTCTGCATATCAGGTCACTATGAGTTGGAATTGACTCATGGCAATGGGTTTGCCTTTCGTTGCACTTTTTCAGGGCGTTGACAGCTCTGCCTGTGAGTATCTGTTCTCCTGGGAGCTGGCTGCCATCATTATCACCATTTAAAATAGTCCCTCCTAAGTCAGATGGAGGAGTGTCCAGGAACACATTGTAACTTCAGAATCCATATGTCAACTAGTCTAAAGACAAATGGAATAACAGAGTTTGTTGCCCTTAAGGAACCAGAGGTTACCCTGGAAATTAACAGTATGAACTCTGGGCCCTAAAGGGCCCTCTCTCTCACAGGTTCCATGCTGGGTCTCCTGGCAGTGCATCACTGGTACTCTTGTTACTCTTAGACCATGACTGTTCAGAGAGGAAGCAGGACCAAGTACATTCCCAATCTAGGGGTAGTCCAAAAAAAAAAAAAACAAAAAAACTTTTTAAACTCTGAATTGCTTTTTACTCGATGAAGATATATCACCAAAACAAATGTTTTTTGACACTAAAAATCTCTGAGAAATGTTGGTATCAGGGCAGGGAGAAAAATGGGAAAAAAGAATCACAGCAACTTTAAGAGGCTGGAATTATTGTTAAACCTGTTTTACAAAGGCACACTGAGATTAAGGAATTGGCCCAAATTTACACAGCCCACAAGGGCAGAGATTTTAACCCCGGACTCTTTGGTCCTGGATGCCTTCCCCTACCCAATTAGGAACCTGTTAACCATGGATGAAGATATCAGGAGCTCCAGGCAGGGTCTTTTTGTTGTTCTGTCCCAGGGTGTTTTCTCAGACCTGGCTAGCTCCCCACACTCTTCCTGTTCTTTTCCTAACATAAACTGCAGAAACTTGGCTTGCTATTGTTTTCTATGGGAGCCACCACCACCCCCTTCACTTCTCCCCCTGGTAGGGGCTTGCCTTTTCCCCAACTCCCAGCTTCCTCCCTGCTCTCAAAGGCAAGCACTTACGCCCTTGGGTTTTAAGACCTGCAGATCTCTACAGGGACAAAGAGAGGGTGTGGCATAAATAAGAGCCCTTCAGAGCCATTGCAGTCCTGGTCTCTTTTAAAATCCAGACTCCCCTCATGAGATGGATAGGGAAAGCTCGGGTGGCCATCGAATATCCATTTTTTTTCAGAAAGCGGAGCTCATTAGCTCTCCTCTTTCCACCATCCTCC
Source organism: Elephas maximus indicus (assembly GCF_024166365.1). Taxonomy (NCBI): domain Eukaryota; kingdom Metazoa; phylum Chordata; class Mammalia; order Proboscidea; family Elephantidae; genus Elephas; species Elephas maximus. Next base: position 69,114,839 of record NC_064825.1, read on the forward strand.
AGTTTAGGGATGAACATGACGGCGCTTCCCTCCATCAGGAAGCTTCCCTTCAGCCCCCAAACTCCAGAGTGCCTGAGCAGTGGTGGTCCCTTGCCTCACCAGAGCAGTTTCCTCTCTGGGATCTTCCAGATGGGCAGTCACTCATTTCCTGAGTCCTGCTTTTCCCAAATTGTCCTCTGGGGGTGCTGTCTCATCATGACTGGTCCCCAACCCTGTCAGACAAGGAGATCTGAGGCCAAGTGAGTGGGGCTGCTGCCCATTTACCCCTCCTCCTACTCCCTCTCGCACCCCCTATTTATTAATGGACTGGCCTCAGAAGTCATCACAGGAACCAGAGAGTGAAGGAGGTCCCATCAACCAGATCACTGACCCAGAGACGGTATTTTCTCAAAATTCAGAGCATTCAACTTGTTACTGCCTAAGAAAAATTCCATAAGGGAATTTTGAGTCATAAACAAAAAGGGAGACTGCTGTGGATTTATTTTCCTTTTTCTTTCCAGTGGAGAGAGAATACAATCAGGTCGGAATAGAATATGTAATTGTCTCACCAGGTGATTCTTAGGGGAGAGCAAAGATGTTGTAGTTTGAAAATAGTCTGGTATCAGCCACAGTCATGGGGTGGGATGGAGTCGGCAGTCTCAGCAGAGAATGAAAGGTGGTTATTCATTACCACCAAGACTTGACAGTACACTGAGCAACTGACATTATATTTATGCTACATAAAATAACGTGATACAATTTTTATGACCCAATTTAATCCAATAGAGGGTATCGGTTTAATAAAGACAAGGACGATAGAATTAAAATTATCTATAGATCTACATAACAAAAGGCTAATAAAAAACAGAATTGGGCTGATTTGACAGGAAATAGATAACATTGTTATAAAATTTGTAAAATGGAGAGGAAGTGCTTCACTCTGAATTTGTGTGACTTAAGTTGACAGGTGCTGAGATCTGTAAAAGGAAAAACGTGAAAGCCATAAGGCAGCATTTTCTGAATTCCCAGGCCAAGCACCAGTTCCCTTCATTTATTTATTCTGTTGACAGCGAAATAGAGTATCTCTGTGAAAAGCTTTAGTGTTTAAACAACTGTCCAAAAAATAAGCAAACTTTCCTATGGTTGTACAAGATTTTTCAAAGTTTAATTTTATTCAGCATTGGTACCTTGCTTACCTCCTAGATATCCATGGCAACTGGTTAAAAATGGCTAATATAAACAGGGAACTATCAGCACTCACTGCTCCCTGGACCCATAGAGAGCTGTGGGCTCAGAGTGGAGCGTGGCTTCACTGAGGAGGGAAAATGCGTACACTGTGGGGATGGATTTCAACTTTGTACCACTCATCAAGCATTTGTGGAGCCTTCCCTAAGAGTCCACTTCAGGGCTGGGTTCTCTGGGAACACACGGAAGTATAGGCCTGGTCATTGCCCTCAAAGAACTCACAGCCCTTGGGGGATGTGAGTCACTCTGATGTGTAGGCATTTCTCTTAAGGGTTTTTCTTAGACTAGGTTCTCTGGAGAAGCAAAACCAGTGAAGCATGCATACATCGTGTTGACTCCAACTCATAATGACCCCATAGGACAGAGTAGAACTGCCCCATGAAGTTTCCAAGGAGCACCTAGTAGATTTGAACTACTGATCTTTTGGTTAGCAGCCGTAACACTTAACCACTATACCACCAGGGTTTCCATATATATATATATATATATATACATATATATATATATACACATATATATATATACATATATATATATATATATACACACACACATATACATATGGCTGAAGCGATTGTAGACATTGGGAAGTCCCAAGTCCATGGGTCAGGCTGTGGCTTCTTCTGACTCAAGTAGCTACAGGGGCCAGTAAACCCAAGATTGTAGGCCAGACAGCAGGCCTCTGGCTCACAGGCTGTGGAGGCAATGAATCCCAAGATTGGCGGGTAAGATGCTAGCTCAAGTCCCAAGAACCTGAGATCAGATGAACAGGAGCCAGTTGCAGGCTCCAGAAGGAGCAAAAGCCCTTGAGTTTTGCCAGAAAGTCTACCTACATTGCATGCAGGCCACACCCCCAAGGAAACTCCCTTTCAACTGATTGGCTGCTTATAAAAGATCTCATCATTGAGGTGATTACATTATACCAGATCTCATTATGGAGGTGATTACATCAGTACATAGCTCCCAAACTGCATCATAACTGCCAAACCACTGAGAATGATGACCCAGCCAAATGACACACAACCTTAACGATCACAGGTTTGATACTGAAAACAAATTCGAATGAGCTTTGTTTTTTCTGCTTAAAGGTTTTTCTTAACCATGTACCTGGTGCCAAGTTCATGATGATGTCTCTTTCCCTTGTGCATCAGTCAGCCCCCTTGAACTACACACTTCACCTTCCAGGTAGAGCCTGATCTTGGATCAATTCAGCCATCAGCTTCCTTTATCCCTTGGGCACATCACATATCTAATCTATGTCAGTCTATTGTCAAATCCTGTGCTCTTTTCTCTCTAGAGTGGTTTTTAATCTCTGCTCCTCAGAACTCAAGCGCTTTTCCGAGGCGCTTCAGGAACACCTGCAGGGAGGGAGGAGAGAGGCTGAGCAGGCTGAGTCAGGCCTTCTCCCCTGCTACAGTCGGGCAATGTATCTGTCTATCTCTGTCTCTATGTTGTTGTTATTAGTTGCTATACAGTCAGCTCCAACTCGTGGTGACCTTATGGGTAACAAATGAAACGTCGCCTGGTCCTGTGCCATCTTCATGATCCTGATGTCTGAGTACATTGTTGAGGCTATTTTGTCAATCCATCTCATTGAGAGTTTCTCTGTTTTCATTGACCTTCTACTTTGGACATACATCAGGAAAGACCAATCATTAGAAAAGGACATTGTGTTCGTTAAATTTGATGACTTATCAATATCTCTCTCTATCTCCATCTCCATATCCATCTATATCTACTGTCAAATCCATATAAGGCTCAGGAAGGATAGAGGCTGAGAAGTGACCATTGGATTTGGCCATTAGGAAACGTCTACTGGCCTTGGATGATTTTCAGTGGAGTGATGGGGGCAGAAGCTAGGTTGAAATACATTGATGGGAGGTAAAAAAGTGAAGTGAAGGTGGTGAATATAAACTTATTATTTTCTATGAAGCAGTAGTATGAGTGGGGGTGAGGGTGGGGCAATAAGATTTAGAGAGCATTTTCTTTGGGAATTCATAGATTCGAGGCTTGAAAGGAAGCTGCTCACAAGTTCAGAAGGAGTCACTGAAGATATTCACAGGAAGCGCAATCAGGTAAACTCAGGCAGATTGGTTGCCCCGTTGAGCCTCCATTCCTTCATTTGTAAACTGGACGTGGCAATGTCCACTTCACTAGGTTGTCAAGATTAAATGAGATGAAGCGTGTAAAAGCAGATAGCATAGGGCCTGGTACATAGAGGGCAATCACTTCTTCCTCTCTCGTCCTCTCTCAGCTTCCTGTCCCCTGGTTTCCACATCTCTATCTATACCTGTGATTAGAGTCAGGTAGACCAGCGTTTAAACCATGGCTGTACCATGTACCTCCTGTTTGACATTAGGTAGTGTCTTAGTCATCTAGTGCTGCTATAACAGAAATACCACAAGTGGATGGCTTTAACAAAGAGAAGCTTATTCTCTCATAGTCCAGTAGACTAAAAGGCTCCAGCTCCAGGGAAAGTCTTTCTGTTTCTGTTGGCTCTGGAGGAAGGTCCCTGTCATCAGTCTTCCCTTGGTCTGGGAGCATATCAGCACAGGAACCTGAGGTCCAAAGGATGTACTCTGCTCCCAGTGCTGCTTTCTTGGTGGTATAAGGTTCCCAACTCTCTGCTTGCTTCACTTTCCTTTTGCCTCTTGTCAGATAAAAGGTGGTGCAGGCCACACTCCAGGGAAACTCCCTTTACATTGGATCAGGGAGGTGACCTGAGCAAGAGTGTTGTATCCCACCCTAATCGTTTTAACCACAAGCAGAGTTTATGATTTATAACACATAGGAAAATTACAAAATGGAGGACAACCACACAGGGCCTAACCAAATTGACACATGTTTTTTGGCGACACACTTCAATCCATTACAGGTAGGTTATCCAATTCATCTAAGCCTCAGTATTGACATCTGTAAAATGGAAACAGTATTTTATATTAGGGTAATTTGTAAAGGTTAAATGAAACAATATATATAAAACACCTAATAAAGTGCCTAAATTACAGAAATTATGAAGAAAGAAATAGCTTAAGTGACTTAATAGCAGGTAAAAGCTTTATTCAGCTGATGTACATCAGGAAGCACCAGATGACCAGATGAGTTTCTGAGTCAAGGTACGATTGCGGAGCAAGGAGGAGAGGTACGTGTCCTTGTGGTTTAGCTAAGGTAGCCATTTCATCACTAACAGCTGTGAAACTTGCTGTTACAGTTATTGGAGATTCTTCCAGTTTCCATGCCTCTTGTTCAGAATGTTGGTACAAACAGCTCTTTCAAGAGCCATTTTCTTAAGCCTTGCAGGTTGTCTGCTAGTCAAATTTAGGGCAGGGGGAGGAGGCAAAAAAAAAAAAAAAAAAAAGGACAAAGAAAGGGGTTGGGGGAGGATAGAAGAGACAAGGATCAAAACAAACAAATGCAAAACTACTTTAATTCTTTTAAGGAAATATACTGAATGAATATTGAATAAAGAAATTCATGTCTGGCCTAGGACCTATCTTAGTACATTTAACTAAGGTACAGTGTTGTTGGAAACCCTGGTACTGTAGTGGTTAATTGCTACAGCTGCTAACCAAAAGGTAAGCAGTTCAAATCCACCAGGCACTATTTAGAAACTCTACGGGGCAGCTCTATTCTGTCCTATGGAGTCGCTAGGAATCGACTTGATGGCAACGGGTTTGGTTTTTTGGTTTTGGACAGTGCTGTCCAAATAAAAAAAATTTTTTTCTTTCTCATACTTATTTTCTTTTTTTAAAAAAGACTTAAAAAACATAACCCATGTTTCCTCAACCTGTCTACTACCTCTGTCTTGCCAGTTTCACCAGATTGCTCAGTTTCCTTAACATATGTTGTCTTTTCCTGCCTTCATGCCTTTGACTTTGCTGTCTCCTTACCTTTGAAGACTTCCATTTTGCCCTCGAAAAAGTTAGCCCGGTGCTGTAGGGAAAAATACATATGAATTTCAATTTTTGTCATATTCTCTATTCATTGTGAGTTTTTGGGCAAGTTGCCCAGAACTTCGCTTTACTCATCGGTTAAATGGGGATGGTAATACCTGTTTGGTAGGGGCGTTGGGAGGATTACATATGATGTTGCATGTTAATGTCCCACACATAGTTGGTGCTCAAAACTGTGGGTGTCCCATTCTTCAAATCCATCTCTTCTGGGGTCTCCTTCAGGACCCCCTCAACCACATGAGATCTCATTGTACCTCTCTCATGACCTTTGCACTTCCTGCATTTTGTTAAGAGTGTCTGTGTGCTTGTTTCATTTCCATCTTTAGGTTTTAAGCTCTTGAGGACAAAGTCTGTGTTGTCTTTGTCTTAGCAGCCTCTGCAGGAGGTGATGCAGAACTGCAGGGACTCACAGCAGTGTGCAAACTATTTAAAAAACATTTGTCGAATTTAATTGAAATGTCCAAAACAACCTGATCCCCTCGTCATTCTAAGAAATATCAGGCTTAAGAGCCACAACTGTGCCAGGCTATCATGCATTATTTATAAAAAAGTTACCCTCTATACTGTTTCCCGGCATACCATAGGAGGAGGAGGCATGCAGCAGATTGGGCTGGACACTTACATTTCAGAAGATCTGGTCTCTCTCCACAGCGGTGTGTCCTAGCCCCAGTGACGTTAGCTCAGCATTGCCAATCACCAAACCAGACTTCTCGTAGTTGTTTCTCATAAGCTCTGGCAAGAATATTGGCTTTTAATGCAACTTCAATTCAAAATCTATGATTTGTTCTTTTCACATTTTTAATATTTTAAAAAAGGAATCCCCTAGCACTATATGCAGACCCAGAGGAGAGAAATTAGTTAGTGAAACAAGACATAGACTTGGCAAAAAAAATGTCTGGGGAAAAGAGCTGCAGTGGAAGCAATAGGATGCTCTGTGAGATGACACACAAGGAGTGTTACTATATTTTTATTTCCTAACTTGATAAAAAGTTGGAGGTTTGATATTGTCACAGAGTAGGTAGATCTGGCATAATTTGTAGCCAATTTCATGTACTTTTTTCAGTTCCATCATGATTCTGACAGTGAGAAATCCATCTCCCATCTCTCGTTACACTAGAACGTTGATGTGTTGGTGTGTTCTGGGAGCATCCTGGAGCTACACCTACAGAACCAAGGATTTTCAGAGTCTTTTTAGAATTTAAAGTGTACTTACTTTAAACCATTTCACTTACAAAATGATATATTCCTCGAAGGACTGAACAATCAACTATAGGCCATTTCTGGATGAGTTGCAGGAAAATTCACTGTGCTTTTTCCTTAAACACCTTCTTTTTGCCAAATTCCTGGATGCCCTCCCCAGTCAGTCCATCATATCTTTGAAGGTGCTGTGCCTTCTGCTGAGAAGGCCTCCCACCCCATTGTCCTTACAGGGGACAAAGTCATCTTTATCTAAGATCAATGTCATCCTTCCTAACCCCAGGCAGAGTGAGCTTGTCCCCACATGATTTTATCCACCTCTTTATAATGCTGATTTTTATGTTGCTGCAATTATTCGTTGATATACCTAACTCTTTTCCTAGATTGTGAATTCTTTAGTGACAGAGCCGATTTCCATTTCTGAGACCATCTTCTGCTTCACTTTGTATCCCATGACTTGCATGAAAATTAAACAAAACAAAGCAAAAAAACCTGTGAGCCAGTCTCAAGGAATTGGCAGTTATGAATACAAACAGAACAGCTTAAAATTCTGCTCTACAGTGATTAGAATCATAGAAAACAAAAAAAAAAGGAAAATGGGTGCAATAAACCAAAAAAAAAAAAAACCCCAGGCCTGTTGCTGTTGAGTTGATTCCGACTCATAGGGACCCTAGAGGACAGAGTTGAACGGCCCCACAGAGTTCCAAAGGAGCGCATGGTGGATTTGGTTCTAAGCACCCATCATATATAGAAGATTGTAATAGTGAAACAAGAGAGAAGTGATCAAAATATGCATAGTACCCAAAATCAGCATATACAAAGAGATGACAGGGATGCAGATTATGGTGCCAGGCTTAGAACTTGCAAGCAATATAGTGTCTGAAGGAGAAGACAAAGAAAATGGACCAGAAACAATGATCAAGAGTGTTATGTAGAACCATCAAGAAAATCCCCGAAAGAGAACTAGAACTACTAGCACCACCATGTAATGATTTTCTGTCTCATGAGAATAGATGAGGCAGAAAAACAAGCAAACAAACTATGATTCTTAAGGAGATTGTGCTCCTGCCTCTCTTTGTACCAGAACTGACTGCCTATCTACACTGAGCAAGAAAAAGAAGTCATATCTGCTAATTTGCTGCTGAAAGCTTCTCTGTGTAGAAGTCCTGCCTTTTTTGTTCAAAAAAAAAAAAAAAAAGTCTTTATAGATAGCTTAGGGAGAAAGTGTCTGTTGGAACCAAAATAAGGTAAAAGGATATTTTGGTAGAAATCGCTAAATATTCACCCAAATCCATTTTCTTTTCTTTCCAGGCACATGGCTAGACTATATTTCCCAGATTTCCTTGCAGTTAGATGTTGCCATATGACTGAGACCTGGCCAATAGAATGTGAGCAGATATAATCTATGCTACTTTAAGGCCTGTCTCTTAAAAAAATCCTCTTTTGCAATCCTCTATTCTCTCTCCTTTGTCATCCAGATCTCAATGACCAGGATAATCCTGGAAGTCACATGTTAAACATGGCAAAGTCTTCATTAACCTGGTTGCCTGAAGACCTTTGTGAAGTAGAGCCTACTTCCTACCCCCTCCCCACCCCTACTGCTTGCTAGATTTTATGTAATCAAGAAATAAACATATATAGTGTTAAAGCACTGAGATATCAGGGTTTATCAGTTTCAGTAGATGTTACCTTAATTAACATAATTTTGATTGGATCTTCTTGCCTGAAATAGTCATCTGATAGTTCTGTGACCAAAATGCATATGTTGTGTGTTCTCCAGTCACTGAATGGGCATTGCCAGATCTGGGACTCAGGACAATGTGGACAATTGAGGGCCTCTACATTCAAGCAAAGGGTTAGAAGCAATGTGAGCAATACCTGGATGTTATTTAATGTAAAGAGTTTAATCTTTTGACCAACTTTTAGAGCCCTGGTGGCACAGTGGAAACCCTGGTGGCGTGGTGGTTAAGTGCTACGGCTGCAAACCAAGAGGTTGGCAGTTCAAATCTGCCAGGTGCTCCTTGGAAACTCTATGGGGCAGTTCTAGTCTGTCCTATAGGGTCGCTATGAGTCGGAAGTGACTCGATGGCAGTAGGTTTTGGTTTGGTGGCACAGTGGTTAAGAGCTTGGTTGCTAACCAAAAGGTCAGCAGTTCGAATCTACCAGCTGCTCCTTAGAAACCCTATGGGGCAGTTCTACTCTGTCCTATAGGGTTGCTATGAGTCAGAATGGACTCAACGACAACGGGTTTGGTTTTTTTGGTTTAACATCCTAAAAATGTATTTTATTGTGATAAAAAGAATCACAATAAAGTTTAGTCCAGATGGGGAATCATCACTAGTTTTGGAATGGCCTAGTACAAAAGATATGGTTAAAGAAGGCATTCTACTACTTCAAAAAGATATGAAATTAGATAATTAAAAATATTCACCGTGTGTCTCCTCAAAACTCACAGAAGTAGCACTAAGTTACTTTAAAATTTTTAGGATAAAAGACTGCTTTAAGTTTCAAACTAGAAATTATAAACTAAGCTAAAACAAACAACTAATTTCTTGATTACTTCTATTTATGAAAACTGATTTTAATGTGTATGGAAAAACAAATAACTATAAAGATGCTAAAAAAAAAAAAAAGAAGAGAAGTAAGGGGGAGGCCTAGCCCAACCGGATATTAAAACATACTGTAAACCCTCCATAATTAAATCAGGGTAGTACTGGGTAGTACTGCTGCATGAAGAGATAGGTATATCAATGGAAGAGATCAGAAAGTCCAAGTATACACTCAAAAAACCACAAGAATTTGGCAAAAGTGGCATCTCATATCCATGGTAGACTTATATGAATCTAGGACTGAAAGGTTTCCTGGCATGTAGGACTTTCAGTGCTAAAACTGGTACTGCTTAGTCCCGGGGAAATGGTGGCAGTTGTTTAATAAATTGTAATAAATATGGAAAATATGACTAATTAATAAATGGTGCTACAAGACTGTAATGAATAATCTTGTATGTATTTCCTTTTGCACAGTTCCCAAAAGTGCAATGACTGTCTTGTTTGTAATAGCAAAAAGATTGGAAACAACACAAGTGTCCACCAATAGTTCACAGAGAATACTGCCCACACAAGATTGCCTTTACTTTTTTTTTTTAATTAACTTTTATTAAGCTTCAAGTGAACATTTACAAATCCAATCAGTCTGTCACATGTAAGTTTACATACATCTTACTCCCTTCTCCCACTTGCTATCCCCCTATTGAGTCAGCCCTTTCAGTCTCTCTTTTCGTGCCAATTTTGCCATCTTCCCTCTCTCTCTATCTTCTCATCCCCCCTCCAGTCAAGAGTTGCCAACACACTCTCCAGTGTCCACCTGATACAATTAGCTCACTCTTCATCAGCATCTCTCTCCCACCCGCTGACCAGTCCCTTTCATGTCTGATGAGTTGTCTTCGGGGATGGTTTCTGTCCTGTGCCAACAGAAGGTCTGGGGACCATGGCTGCCGGGATTCCTCTAGTCGCAGTCAGACCATTAAGTATGGTCTTTTTATGAGAATTTGGGGTCTGCATCCCACTGATCTCCTGCTCCCTCAGGATTTCTCTGTTGTGCTCCCTGACAGGGCAGTCATCGATTGTGGCCAGGCACCAACTAGTTCTTCTGGTCTCAGGATAATGTAGGTCTCTGGCTCATGTGGCCCTTTCTGTCTCTTGGGTTCTTAGTTGTCGTGTGACCTTGGTGTTCTTCATTTTCCTTTGCTCCAGGTGGGTTGAGACCAATTGATGCAACTTAGATGGCCGCTTGTTAGCATTTAGGACCCCAGACGCCACATTTCAAAGTGGGATGCAGAATGTTTTCATAATAGAATTATTTTGCCAATTGACTTAGAAGTCCCCTCAAACCATGTTCCCCAGACCCCCGCCCCTGCTCCGCTGACCTTTGAAGCATTCATTTTATCCCGGAAACCTCTTTGCTTTTAGTCCAGTCCAATTGGGCTGACCTTCCTTGTATTGAGTGTTGTCTTTCCCTTCACCCAAAGCCGTTCTTATCTACTGATTGATCAATAAAAAACCCTCTCCCTCCCTCCCTCCCTCCCTCCCCCCTTCGTAACCACAAAAGTGTGTGTTCTTCTCAGTTTTTTCTATTTCTCAAGATCTTATAATAGTGGTCTTATACAATATTTGTCCTTTTGCCTCTGACTCATTTCGCTCAGCATAATGCCTTCCAGATTCCTCCATGTTATGAAATGTTTCAGAGATTCGTCACTGTTCTTTATCGATGCGTAGTATTCCATTGTGTGAATATACCACAATTTATTTACCCATTCATCCGTTGCCGGACACCTTGGTTGCTTCCAGCTTTTTGCTATTGTAAAGAGCGCTGCAATAAACATGGGTGTGCATACATCTGTTTGTGTGAAGGATCTTGTATCTCTAGGGTATATTCCGAGGAGTGGGATTTCTGGGTTGTATGGTAGTTATATTTCTAACCGTTTAAGATAACGCCAGATGGATTTCCAAAGTGGTTGTACCATTTTACATTCCCACCAGCAGTGTATGAGAGCTCCAATCTCTCCGCAGCCTCTCCAACATTTATTATTTTGTGTTTTTTGGATTAATGCCAGTCTAGTTGGTGTGAGATGGAATCTCATCGTAGTTTTAATTTGAATTTCTGTAATGGCCAATGATCGGGAGCATTTTCTCATGTATCTGTTGGCTGCCTGAATATCTTCTTTAGTGAAATGTGTGTTCATATCCTTTGCCCACTTCTTGATTGGGTTGTTTGTCTTTTTGTGGTTGAGTTTTGACAGAATCATGTAGATTTTAGAGATCAGGCGCTGGTCTGAGATGTCATAGCTGAAAATTCTTTCCCAGTCTGTAGGTGGTCTTTTTACTCTTTTGGTGAAGTCTTTAGATGAGCATAGGTGTTTGATTTTTAGGAGCTCCCAGTTATCTGGTTTCTCTTCATCATTTTTGGTACTGTTTTGTATTCTGTTTATGCCCTATATTAGGGCTCCTAGGGTTGTCCCTATTTTTTCTTCCATGATCTTTATCATTTTAGTCTTTATGTTTAGGTCTTTGATCCACTTGGAGTTAGTTTTTGTGCATGGTGTGAGGTATGGGTCCTGTTTCATTTTTTTGCAAATGGATATCCAGTTATGCCAGCACCATTTGTTAAAAAGACTATCTTTTCCCCAATTAACTGACATTGGTCCTTTGTCAAATATCAGCTGCTCATACGTGGATGGATTTATATCTGGGTTCTCAATTCTGTTCCATTGGTCTATGTGCCTGTTATTGTACCAGTACCAGGCTGTTTTGACTACTGTGGCTGTATAATAGGTTCTGAAATCAGGTAGAGTGAGGCCTCCCACTTTCTTCTTCTTTTTCAGTAATGCTTTGCTTATCCGGGGCTTCTTTCCCTTCCATATGAAATTGGTGATTTGTTTCTCTATCCCCTTAAAATATGACATTGGAATTTGGATCGGAAGTGCGTTATTTGTATAGATGGCTTTTGGTAGAACAGACATTTTTACTATGTTAAGTTTTCCTATCCATGAGCAGGGTATGTTTTTCCACTTAAGTATGTCCTTTTGAATTTCTTGTAGTAGAGCTTTGTAGTTTTCTTTGTATAGGTCTTTTACATCCTTGGTAAAATTTATTCCTAAGTATTTTATCTTCTTGGGGGCTACTGTGAATGGTATTGATTTGGTTATTTCCTCTTCGGTGTTCTTTTTGTTGATGTAGAGGAATCCAAGTGATTTTTGTATGTTTATTTTATATCCTGAGACTCTTCCAAACTCTTCTATTAGTTTCAGTAGTTTTCTGGAGGATTCCTTGGGGTTTTCTGTGTATACGATCATGTCATTTGCAAATAGTGATAGCTTTACTTCCTCCTTGCCAATCCGGATACCCTTTATTTCTTTGTCTAGCCTAATTGCCCTGGCTAGGACTTCAAGTACGATGTTGAATAAGAGCGGTGATAAAGGGCATCCTTGTCTGGTTCCCGTTCTCAAGGGAAATGCTTTCAGGTTCTCTCCATTTAGAGTGATATTGGCTGTTGGCTTTGCATATATGCCCTTTATTATGTTGAGGAATTTTCCTTCAATTCCTATTTTGGTAAGAGTTTTTATCATAAATGGGTGTTGAACTTTGTCAAATGCCTTTTCTGCATCTATTGATAAGATCATGTGGTTTTTATCTTTTGTTTTATCTATGTGATGGATTACATTAATGGTTTTTCTGATATTAAACCAGCCTTGCATACCTGGTATAAATCCCACTTGATCAGGGTGAATTATTTTTTTGATGTGTTGTTGGATTCTATTGGCTAGATTTTGTTGAGGATTTTTGCATCTATGTTCATGAGGGCTATAGGTCTATAATTTTCTTTTTTTGTAATGTCTTTACCTGGTTTTGGTATCAGGGAGATGGTAGCTTCATAGAATGAGTTGGGTAGTATTCCGTCTTTTTCTATGCTTTGAAATACCTTCAGTAGTAGTGGTGTTAAGTCTTCTCTGAAGGTTTGGTAGAACTCTGCAGTGAAGCCATCCGGGCCAGGACTTTTTTTTGTTGGAAGTTTTTTGATTACCATTTCAATCTCTTTTTTTGTTATGGGTCTATCTAGTTGTTCTACTTCTGAATGTGTTAGTTTAGGTAGGTAGTGTTTTTCCAAGAATTTATCCATTTCTTCTAGGTTTTCAAATTTGTTAGAGTACAATTTTTCGTAGTAATCTGAAATGATTCTTTTAATTTCATTTGGTTCTGTTGTGATGTGGTCCTTCTCGTTTCTTATTTGGGTTATTTGTTTCCTTTCCTGCATTTCTTTAGTCAGTCTAGCCAACGGTTTATCAATTTTGTTAATTTTTTCAAAGAACCAGCTTTTGGCTTTGTTAAGTCTTTCAATTGTTTTTCTGTTCTCTGATTCATTTAGTTCAGCTCTAATTTTTATTATTTGTTTTCTTCTTGTGCCTGATGGGTTCTTTTGTTGCTCACTTTCTATTTGTTCAAGTTGTAGGGAGAGTTCTCTGATTTTGGCTCTTTCTTCTTTTTGTATGTGTGCATTTATCGATATAAATTGGCCTCTGAGCACTGCTTTTGCTGTGTCCCAGAGGTTTTGATAGGAAGTATTTTCATTCTCGTTGCATTCTATGAATTTCCTTATTCCCTCCTTGATGTCTTCTATAACCCAGTCTTTTTTCAGGAGGGTATTGTTCATTTTCCAAGTATTTGATTTCTTTTCCCTAGTTTTTCTGTTATTGATTTCTAGTTTCATTGCCTTGTGGTCTGAGAAGATGCTTTGTAATATTTCGATGTTTTGGACTTTGCAAAGATTTGTTTTATGACCTAATATGTGGTCTATTCTAGAGAATGTTCCATGTGCGCTAGAAAAAAAAGTATACTTTGCAGCAGTTGGGTGGAGAGTTCTGTATAAGCCAATGAGGTCAAGTTGGTTGATTGTTGTAATTAGGTCTTCCGTGTCTCTATTGAGCTTCTCACTGGATGTCCTGTCCTTCTCCGAAAGTGGTGTGTTGAAGTCTCCTACTATAAATGTGGAGGTGTCTATCTCACTTTTCAATTCTGTTAAAATTTGATTTCTGTATCTTGCAGCCCTGTCATTGGGTGCATAAATATTTAATATGGTTATGTCTTCCAGATCAATTGTCCCTTTTATCATTATATAGTGTCCTTCTTTATCCTTTGTGGTGGATTTAAGTCTAAAGTCTATTTTGTCAGAAATTAATATTGCTACTCCTTTTCTTTTTTGCTTATTGTTTGCTTGATATATTTTTTCCATCCTTTGAGTTTTAGTTTGTGTCTCTAAGTCTAAGGTGTGTCTCTTGTAGGCAGCATATAGACGGATCGTGTTTCTTTATCCAGTTCGTGACTCTCTGTCTCTTTATTGGTGCATTTAGTCCATTTACTTTCAGCGTAATTATAGATAAATAAGTTTTTAGTGCTGTCATTTTGATGCCTTTTCATGTGTGTTGTTGGCCATTTCATTTTTCCACACACTTTTTGTGCTGAGACGTTTTTCTTAGTAGATTGTGAGATCCTCATTTTCATAATGTTTAACTTTATGTTAGTTGAGTCGTTACGTTTTTCTTGGCTTTTTTCTTGAGTTATGGAGTTGATATTCCTTTTTGTGGTTACCTTATTATTTACCCCTATTTTTCTAAGTAAAAACCTAACTTGTATCATTCTATATCGCCTTGTATCACTCTCCATCTGGCAGTTCAATGCCTCCTATATTCAGTCCCTCTTTTTGATTATTGTGATCTTTTACCTATTGACTTCCATGATTCCCTGTTATGTGTGTTATTTTATTTATTTATTAGAATTAATCTTAATTTGTTTGTTTTTGGGCTTTCGATATTTGAGTTGATATCAGGACGTTCTGTTTTGTGACCTTGTATTGTCCTGGTACCTGATATTATTGGTCATCAGGCCAATCTCCTTTAGCATTTCTTGTAGCCTTGGTTTGGTTTTTGCAAATTCTCTAAACTTGTGTTTATCTGTAAATATCTTAATTTCGCCTTCATATTTCAGAGAGAGTTTTGCTGGATATATGATCCTTGGTTGGCAGTTTTTCTCCTTCAGTGCTCTGTATATGTCGTCCCATTCCCTTCTTGCCTGCATGGTTTCTGCTGAATAGTCTGAACTTATTCTTATCGATTCTCCCTTGAAGGAAACCTTTCTTTTCTGCCTGGCTGCTTTTAAAATTTTCTGTTTGTCTTTGGTTTTGGCAAGTTTGATGATAATATGTCTTGGTGTTTTTCTTTTTGGATCAATCTTAAATGGGGTTCGATGAGCATCTTGGATAGATATCCTTTCGTCTTTCATGATGTCAGGGAAGTTTTGTGTCAGGATTTCTTCAACTATTTTCTCTGTGTTTTCTGTCCTCCCTCCCTGTTCTGGGACTCCAATCACTCGCAAGTTATCCTTCTTGATAGAGTCCCACATGATTCTTAGGGTTTCTTCATTTTTTTAAATTCTTTTATCTGATTTCTTTTCAGCTATGTTGGTGTTGATTCCCTGGTCCTCCAGATGTCCCAGTCTACATTCTAATTGCTCGAGTCTGCTCCTCTGACTTCCTATTGCGTTGTCTAATTCTGTAATTTTATTGTTAATCTTTTGGATTTCTACATGCTGTCTCTCTATGGATTCTTGCAACTTATTAATTTTTCCACTATGTTCTTGAATAATCTTTTTGAGTTCTTCAACAGTTTTATCAGTGTGTTCCTTGGCTTTTTCTGCAGTTAGCCTAATTTCATTTGTGATGTCTTTAAGTATTCTGTAAATTAGTTTTTTATATTCTGTATCTGATAATTCCAGGATTGTATCTTCATTTGGGAAAGATTTTGATTCTTTTGTTTGGGGGGTTGGAGAACTTGTCATGGTCTGCTTCTTTATGTGGTTTGATATGGACTGCTGTCTCCGAGCCATCACTGGGAAACTAGTTTTTCCAGAAAATCCGCTAAAAAAAAATGCAGTCAGATCCCTATCAGAGTTCTCCCTCTGGCTCAGGCTATTCGGATGTTAATGGAGCAGCCTGGGGAGGGTGGGGGAGGGATCAGAGAGCTAGGAGTGTTGCACCTCAGAATATAGCCAGAGTTGTTTGTCTTACTTGGGTTGACTCTTATATCTGAGATTTCTGAGGGGCGCGTCGCCTATATGTACTGGCTGTGTGGAGATTGCCCCCCGGGGGGTCTGGCCCGCTGGGGTCACGGTCAGATCCTCTGCTGTCAGCCCCACCCCCAAGGTCAAGGCTCCCCTACTGGGACGGTGCACTCCCGACTCCAAAATCAGTCGCTGCCTCCCGGGGACTCCCTGTCCCACCAGCCGCGTCACGCGCCGCTCCTGCGAACCAGGTGGGCCCCCCCTGGGTCAGCTCAGGGGAGCGGAGCAGCTCCCAGCGCCTGAGCAGCAAATGTGCGTCCCTGCTGGGACGCCGCTCTCCCTGCTCCAAGACCAGCCACTGCCTCCCGGGGACTTCTTCCACCGGCTGCACCGCCATGCCGCCCACGCAAACCGGCTGGGCCCACGCGAACGGCTGGGCCCCCCCCAGGGTCGATTTAGGGGAATGTAGCTGGTCCCCGCGCTTGCACCACGCCCGCTCCCTGCCAAAATCCTGGCGGGACGGCTCCCCTGCTGGGATGCTGCTCTCCCCGTTCCAAGACCAGTCACTGCCTCCCGGGGACTTCTCCCACCGGCTGCGCCGCCACGCCACCCGGGCCAACCGGCTGGACTCCCTCCCGGGATGAGCTCGGGGGCTAGGGCTGGGCCCCCTGTCTGTGCCGTCTGCCCCCCTGGGCTCTGCCCCAAATCGGGCTCCGAAGGTCACCTGCCTGGTACGCTGGCTCCTGGCTCTGAAAACAATCGCTGTCTCCCCATATCTGTTCGTTCTCTGTCTCTAAATCTGTGTTTGTTGTTCCGAGTTCGTAGATTGTTATGTATGTGATCTATTCACTTGTTTTTCCGAGTCTTTGTTGCAAGAGGGATCGGCGATAGCGTCCACCTAGTCCGCCATCTTGGCCCCGCCTCCTGCCTTTACTTTTGACAACAATTGCAAGTGGGGGGTTCTCAAAACCGCCCTCAGGTTTGACAGTTTGCTAGAAGGATTCAAAGAACTCATTGAAAGCCAGTACACACCCAGTTGCAGTTTATTGCAGGAAAGGATACAGATTAAAATCAGCCCAAGAAAGAGACACCTAGGGCAGAGTCCAGGGGGAGTCCAAACACAGAGCTTCCAGTCATCTTTCTGTGGAGTCATGAACAACCTTAACTCCTGCTGACCGTGGTGTGTTACAATATGCATGGAGTATTGCCAACCCAGGAAGCTCACCCAAGACTTTGGTGTTCAGTTTTCATTGGGTCTTGATTATATACTGCCCATATGGTTGACCTGTAGTCTCCACCCCTTTCTGGAACTCTAGATAATACCTTTAGTCTCCCGTTCCTTTTGGAGGCAAACTCTTACTGTATGACCCTAAGCCTCCATCATAAATCACATTATTAGACTGTTCAGTGGCTAAAATCTCAGGCAAACAAAGATATTCCTATTAGGCAGGACATTCCAAGGGCATAGAGATTACCTCCCAGTAGCTGAAGGCAAGGCCAGATATCTCTTAGGGTAAGGTTAGTTCTTTACCATACACTATTTCTTTTGTAAGGGGGAGAATATATATTTATGTGTAATTGTTTATGCTTAAAAAACTTCTTCCAGAGGGTGTATCTATTAGGCAGATACAGTAGCAGTCATTTTCTGTGGTAACATTGGATAGGAATCAGGTGGGTGGGGAAATAGGATGGGGAGGTATAAATATTTCACAATACCGATCTACCATCTCTCTAGCTGTGCATTATCTCTTCAAGATGTATTACCTATTATTACCCATAAAATGCCCCAAATAGGCTCACATCAGGATAGTTTCACATTCCTCTACTACAGTTTACAGTGTTAGAAGACAATGAGTTCTATTTTCAGAATTTTTAAAGAGAGTAATACAAGATGGCTATATCCATTCAAGCTATTATTCTATCATGAAAGTAACAGAAAGAAATTAAGACCTGAAACTTTTCAGAAAAGTTCAGTTAAAATCATTGGAGGGCATTATCTAGAATGATAAACAGTGTTAAGAAGAGAAATTTTGGCTACAGAAATGCATAAATAATGGTTAGTGAAACCAACTAATCCCTACAAAATATAACTGATTATTTCAACTACCTACTTTGAAGATGGGTAAAAATAACATAAGTGGGGAAGGGTGGTTACCAAGAGAACCAAGAGTAAATAATAACACAAAAAGTGGGGAAGGGGTGCCGATAACTAATTTGGTTGTAGTGAAAGCAAGAAGAGGTATTTTTTTTGCCGTCAGATTAAGCTAATGATTAATGAGAAAGCATGAGGGTAGTAAGGAAATACAAAAAGGACCTAACCTTTTATCTGCCCTATAAAACCCATTGCTGTCAGGTAGATCCTGACTCATAGTGACCCTGTAGGACAGAGTAGAACTGCCCCATAAGGTTTTCAAGGTTGTAATCTTTATGGAAGCAGGCCACCACATCTTTCTCCCACGGAATGGCTGGTGGGTTCAGTGGGTTCAAACTATGGAACTTTCAGTTAGCCCTCAAGTGCTTAACCACTGTACCACCAGAGGTCCTTATTGGCCCTAAAAGAAAGTCTAAATTTTATGCTGGAATAGATTTATGTAATTTGATGGTTATACCACACAGAGTGTTTATGGAAGATCTGAAGTTAATGATGACTAATGTTAAAACAGAGTATTTGCCTTGTAAATCATAAGAAATACCAGAATGAAAAAAGATACTAATTTTCCTCATACATCAAAAAGCCATAATAGAAGAGGGACCTTAAGGAAAAATAACATTTAAAACCATAAACTAGGGTGACAATCCTTGTATTGCAATGATCATCATGCTATCTGCGTTGAAATTGTGCTTTGATAAATTAAAGTTTATTGGCCCTTTGGAAGGTAGTGAAGACAAAGAAAATAATCTTAGTAAGGACTGAGGGATAATGAGAAAAGTCATTTAAGACGTGAAGTTACTTGAAGAGCCAATACATGCGTTAAGATTGTAGCTATGAAATATGTTCGTGGACAGGTGGTAGGGTGGAGGTGTTGGTGTTACAGGGATTTATTTTTGTTACTGTTTCTCTTAATTAAGATTCCCTTTAGTTTTCTTACTATATTATCTTTTCCTTTATTAAACTAAAAATTGTAGTATCAATGATCATATTAAATGAAAACATTCTAAGATATATTTTTTAAAGTTAAATAGTCTCTTCCTACTTCCTCTGAGATTCCATTCCATTTCATTCCATTCCTCTGAGATTACCAATGTTAACAACCTGTTATCTATCTTTCTACTATTTCCTGTATGATCAAACAAACATAAACATATTTAGGATTTTTTTGTGCTGACATTGCTGTTTGTTTTTATAGAGATGGAATCATACTATAGGCGTAACTCTGCAAATTGCTTTTTTAAACAACACCCGTGGATAATAGAGATAAACCTAGTTCATTCTTTTTGGAAGCTGCGTAATAGTTCACAGTATGGGTATGTTGCAATTGAGTCAAGGACATCCTTATTGCTGGACGTTTAGGTTCTTTCCAGATTTTTCCTTCTGTAAACAATGGTACAATAAATATCCTGGTGTATATACCTTTATGTGTTGGAGATTTTATTTCTGTTAGATTCTCCAAAGTGGAGTTTCTGGAAAGTTGGTTGTATTATCTATTAAGAAAGAAAAGACTTGGAGAAAAATGTGAGTTTTTTTTTTTTTGTAGAAGTGTAAACACTTTTTGTAAAAGTGTTTTTTGTAAACACATGTATGTTTACTTTCGCCATATTTTTCTGATATGACTGTTCTTTGAATGACCAAAGATACACGTTTGAGGTTGGTTTCTTCTAGGTGACATCCTGGTACATTCTGGATGAAATGTCAGGTCAGAAGTTGGGGTACACATACATTTTGAGGGAGAAAAGAAGAGAAATAAAAGGAGTCAAGAAGTGGTAAGAGCTAAAGGAGAAAGGAGTTTAAAGAAAGAGGGGTGGTCTTCAGAGTCAAATGTGGCAGAAAGGCAGAGGAGAACATGGACTAAGAAGTGTTCCTTTTATGGACGATAAGGAGGGCTTTTTTACAGAAATTCTGTGTCTCTCTCTGGGCACATGGTAAAATGGCACCTCCTCAATTCTTTTGAAATTAGGCATGGGATGTGACTTGCTTTGATGAATGAAACATGCGCAGAAGCGACGCATGTCACTTTGAAGTAGAAGATTTTAAGAGCCCATGCTCAATTTTCCGTGTTTCTTTCTCCTTATCACAGTGACTGGTGACACTCCAGATATGGATACTCTGTAAGCCAGAGTCCCTGGATGAGGATGAGACAGAGCAGAGCCCTCTCACCTTCCAGTCAAAGCAGAATGAACACATGTAGTATGAGTGAGATATAAACCTTGTTGTTGTCAGCCTAATATTCTCGGGTTGTTTGTTACTGTAGCATAACTTAGCTCATCCAGACTGATATAGTCACCTAGAAAAGAGGCTCAGTTGAAAGATACCGAAGTCAGATTTTAAGGGCATAAAGAGTAGTCAGATTACACAATATGGTGAATCAACATGTTGCATGTTGTAACAACAACAATTAGTGTCACTGAGTTGTATACTTAAAAAATAGTTAAAATGCCAAATTTTGTTATATATATATATATGTTTCACCACAAAAATAAAATGTACGGTCAGATTGTAGCACAGGGGTTTAAAGGGTGGGTGGGTGGGTGGGTAGTGAAAAAGTGTAAATAGCCACTGTTGAATCTCTTTTATACTTGATTAGGGACTATCAGAACCCAATTCTGCCAATTAGTTAAACAAATGCTGTTTGGGAGAATCTAGAAATAATTCTAGAGCATATTAAAAATAAACAAAAAAATTAGCTGCATAAATAATGACAAAATGAAGACACACTATAGAATTATATATATATATGTATATATATGATTCCAGCAGATTTTATGCATCTCAATATATACTGAAGATGTAAGAATATTAAGCAATAAATTCCTATATCTTTACTCCTAGGAAAATGTTTGTTTCTCCTGATGAAATATAGTTTCTTTTATTAGTTAATGAGAATTATTTCAATACCCCTACCTACAAAGCCCTGCTCCTTGCTCTCTTCTTTGCCTTGACTTTCAGGGTCCAGAGTTCAATGTTGTGTTCACATGCAAAAATTATCCTTTACCTGCGTGGTTTGGTACAGCTCTCTCCTCTTGGGGTCTAGCTTGTGGGGCGGGGAGCACCAAACAGGGGGTTTGTGCTAATAGATCGAGAGAGCTTAGGCAACCAGAGTGCCTATAGGCAGCAAAGCTCTGCTACTGATTGTAGCCAAGGCAATCGTGAATGTTTTATAACTGAAAAACCAATCAGAAATGCTATGGTAGCCAGAATATAGGAAAGTGTATGTTTATGTGTGTATGTGTGTGTGTGTGTATGTATGTATGTATATTTTACTGAGGATGGCCCTAAAATTAGTAGCTTTATAGTCATATAACTAGCAAAATCCAGGAACACCTTGATAATCGTTCACTGATAGCCTAATAGTCTAAAGGTAAAAAACAGTATGGATAAGGGCCTGGTTCTCCAGCCAAGACCAGAACTGTCCACCACCCTAGATCAGAGTTTTTGAAACTGTGGGTCACATGCTTTTAGTGGATTATAAAACTGATTTGGAGAATCTTAACCAGAGTATTTTTTATATATATAAAATAAAATAGAATAGCAAATATTAGCATGTATCCCTTACAGTAAAGGTAGGAATTTGGTTTTTTTAGTGAAAGTTTTGTTTCAGATGTGTACGTGTATGTGAGTGTGTATTGTGTTGTGTTGAAAAATGTACTTTCTACTGTGACACACTCTAGGTTTGGTGTTTGAAAGTTATAGACCTACAGCCTGTGTTCTTGTTGTTAGCTGCTGTTGAGTTGTCTCTTGACTCATGGTGACCCCACGTACAAGAGAATAAAACTCAGTCCATTCCTGCGCCATCCTCATAATTGGTTGTGGATCAGACGGTTGTGACCCATGGGGTTTTCATTGGCTGATTTTTGGAAGTACCTCACCAGGCCTTTCTTCCTAGTCTGTCTTAGTCTAGAAGCTCCACTGAAACCTGTTCAGCATCATTAAAAGAAAAAGAAAATTGCCATCGACTTGATTCTGACTCATAGCCACCCTATAGAGTAGAACTGCCCTATAGGGTTTTCAAGGCTGCAACCTTTACTAAAACAGACTGCCACATCTTTCTCTCACAAAGCAGCTGGTGGGTTCAAACCGCTGACCTTTTAGTTAGCAGCTGAGCACTTAACCGCCTTGTTCAGCATCACACAACATGCAAACCTCCACTGATAGAGCCTGTAGGAAGCCTGAATTTATTCTATGACGACAGGGTAGACTGGCAACATCAAGAGATCAAAACTGGGTGTTCCTGAGGAAAGAAGGCCTTGTCAAGCAGTCTGTGGTAATACTGCTGTCTCTCAAGTGAGCTATGGCTGCCTGAGCATGCAGACAATAGGGAACTGCTTAAATGAGTGTTCAGCATCGTAATGGCTGAACATAGTTTGTTAGAGTCAATAAATGTTTAAATTGGTATACCTTGTCAGTAACAATTTGTATGAAATCTTTCTCCTTGATCTTGGATCAATTTCTTCCTGCACAATAAGCCAGAGGGATAATCTGAGTGAGAAACTGCAGGTCAAAGCCAAACAGAAGGGCCTGAGGTGAGATGCGTGTAGCCATCAAGAGCAAGGGTAGCCGTGAGGTCAGAAGCCTGGGGAGTCAGAAGCAGGCCGGGTGCTGGCGTATAAAATGGCCGGGGTGAGAGGCTCAGGATGCGGACCCTGGACAATGCGAAGGTGTTGAAGTGCTGTTTTAGGGGTTCTGCTGCTCAGTGTGAGGGCAAACCTAAGAGATTTTCATTTGTTACATAGGTTTTTGATTATTTTATTTTAGAAGGATAATGTCTTTGAATTTGATTAAAAGCCACTTCCAGTCCTTTTACTAAGCCAGTGACATATAGGTGATAAGTAAATGGATATTGGTAAGACTGTAGCCTATTTCATGTACATCCTCTTGTTTAGGCTACCCTTTGGTGACTTTATAGGCTGTAGCTTTTTCCCCTATCAATAGAAGTTTTAGAGGGCATCAGACATGCCCGAACTGGTTATTATACTTGAATGCACAGGTACTTTAAACCATCACAGTAGTTTCTCATATACCTTTACTGTTTATATCTTATCAATTTTACTGGCAGGCATCATTATCTGACTTCTGAGGAATGTTCTCGCCATAGAACCAGAATTATAACAAACAAACAAAAACCCAGAAACAAAACCCATTGCTGTTGAGTCGATCCTGATTCCTGGCAACCCTGTAGGACAAAGTAGAGTTGTTCCGTATGGTTTCCAAGACTGTAATCTTTATGGAAGCCAACTGCCACATCCTTCTTCAGCAGAGCTGCTGGTGGATTTGAACCACTGATCTTTGGTTAGCAGATGAATGCTTAACCATTGAGCCACAGGGCTCCTAGAATTGTAATTGTATAGAAAAATTTCCCCTCCATTTCTAAAACATTGGCTGTGCCTGGTATGCTACAAGTCTCATATCGTCATCCAGACTAAAATTGTAATTCTGGGTGTGTACAATGTCACTGGGGTTAAATTGCTGATATGGAAGAAACCTGTTTCGGTTCTTGTTAGTTTTAGAGAGTGAAATATGTGGTTGTTCGAATATTTATCTTTTTTTCTTTGTTTTCAGGAAGATTATAAGGATGAAAAAGATCTTCTTCAGGAGAGTAGCACATTTTCTTTAACCTAACACTGCGTAATAAATATGAACACATTTAAGGAAAGATACAACACAGAGCAAGATTTGTTTTTGAAAAACAAATCTCTACCAAAAATTATTTATTTACCTTAGTCACAATCTTAATTGCCTCTGGTCATGGCTTAATCACACTCTTGTTTTATTTATTTCATTTTACTTTTTATTTATTATTTTTACTTCTTGCAGAGAAAGCTGGTCTTCGAAGCTTTGCCCTTTGGCCTGTCCACAGCCTCCAACCATCTGGTTCTCACTTCCAAGTGGCAGTTTGCATCATGACCACTGGCCCTGTACATTCTTAGGTTTGTCTGATTCATTCTAAAATTCCGTGTTTTCCCACTGTATAACACTGCTAGCTTCTTAAAGGGACCAGACTCTCAATTGCCTTATAAACAATTAAAAGCTCCTGTTGTTGTTGGAGCCCTGGTGGCACAGTGGTTAAGAGCTCAGCTGCTAACCAAGAGGTTGGCAGTTGGAATCCACCAGCTACTCCCTGGAAATCCTATGGGGCAGTTCTACTCTGTTTTATAGAGTCGCTGGGATCCCGGTTGTGCAGTGGTTAAGAGCTCGGCGGCTAACCAAAATGTCGGCAGTTGGAATCCACCAGCCACTCCTTGGCCCTCTGGGGCTGTTCTTGATGGCAACAGGTTTGGTTTGATTTGGTTGTTGTTGTTAGTTGCCGTTGAGTTGATTCTCACTCATGGCGACCCCATACATGCAGAGTAGGACTGCTCCATAGGCCTTCTGGAAACACACTGACAGGACTGTATTCTGTGGTGTCTCTGGGTGGGTTTGAACTACCAACTTTTCAGTTAGTAGTTGAGTGCTTAGCCATTTGTACCACCCAGGGACTTTTAAAACCTGTAGGAACAAACAAACAAAAAAAAAAAAAAAAAATTTTTTTTTTTTTAGGAACAAACAAAACAAAATAATTTTAAAAAACCCAAACAAATTTTCCTCATGTACTCAAATATTATTTTTCTACTTTTAGAAGCTTTCAAATATGTATTTTGGGAAAAAGATAAAATACCTCAGGAAAAGAAAACTACATGTTCCTCCTGTTCACTCACCATCCTGCCACCTCACCCCCCTCCCCCATAAAGCCAACAAAAATTTCCTTGTAAGGGAGGTTTGATTTGCATTTGGACATAGCAAAAGTGGACTTTAAAGAAAACACAGTTTACACGTGTCCTGGGCTTTCTAACCACCCTTTCTTCGTGGACTTGAAAAATGAAACACGCTGTGTCCTGTGTACAACCAGATGTGCGTGACTCCTCGATGCTTTGAACGGCTCCAGATCTTTAGTAATTTGAATTTATCTCAAAAATTACTGAACTGCGTGGCAAGAAATTAAACTAAAAATTACTTTCATCCATCACCTTTTATGAGCCATGAAAATCTACATGGGGAATAAATCTTTGCAAGCAAGACAGTTTCTGTTATAAGTGGTTCTTCTCACTTCAAATGCATTAATATTCAAAACCATAACCTGTCGCGTGCTCAGCTTTGCATGAGAAGGGGGACAAATCAATCCCCTCCTTCTGTTTACTGTGTGGATGAACACTGTTCTCCTCTGTGCCCAGGCTAAAGGGAGCTACTGCTGCTTCTCCCTTAAAGGGGTAGGCGCTCAGGAAATCCAAAAAGGAAGGGGGCATCAGCATTTATTATGCGCCCACTATGGGCCATGCTCAATCCCTCCAATAATTTCCTGAGGGTTTTGTTATCCTCAGAGAGCCTGTGGAACTCTGGGAAGCTGACATAGCTAGTATGTACTAAAAAAAAAAAAAAAATGTACTAGCCAGGTCTGAATCCAGCTCAGTCTAACTCCAAATGCTCCCTAGAATCCTCCACGACAGCCCTCAAAAGGCAATCAAAGGAAGCAAGAAAAAGGACGCCTTGAGCAACTAGAGCCTTTCAGCTATCTGCAGAGCAGAGAATAGAGAATGCTGCCTTTCACCAGTTCCTAAGGACAGCTCCTTCACTAGGCTCACAATTTGCCCAGAAATCACAGCATGCTGTTCCTTCCTTGTGTGTGATTGTCTGGGTTGTGAGTGGAAAGCTGCCATGAGTGACTCATGCCACGTGCCCCCACACAGCCCTCATAAGGGTAAGGAGTGCTCCCATCTCCACTCATTCTGAAGCAATTTAGTCCTGCCTGGATGGCACAGTAGTTTTCTAGGTGTCTGGCGTAGACTCTTCCCCCATCCTAAAGAGTGATCCAAGTCAGAATAAATGTCTTTAAAGCAGAAAACAGTCTCTTTACCTTTTGCAGAAGGTTAAGTTGCAGTCTTCTTGATGGGTGACTTGATCACAGTCACTGTGGCCTTGCTAGCTCTTTTCCTGATCTCTACTTGCACGCTTAGCACTGGTTGGTGCTTGTGGGAAGCAACTAGGGAGTTGCTCTTCCCCACAGCTGTCCTGAGTTTAAGTCTATTTGAGCAGCAGCCTCAGTGGGCACCCATGTCTTTCCTGGCAGAGAAAAATCTTGAGACTTTTCCACAATCAAGATGCCATCTTTGCAAACAACCAAAGCTGTAACTGGTTTCCTGGCCTATTGTAGTGAGGCTAGAATGCCTGCTCACCCACTGGCCCACAAGGAGAGCCCTGCAGGTCTCCACTGTGTGCCAGCTTCTGTAGAACAACACTCTTATCTCTGTCCACAGCCCACAACCCCCTCCTGGTCTCATAGTTCCCACTCTATGTGCAAATGATTAAAGTGCTTGGCTGCTAATGGAAAGGTGAGGGTTTAAGTCCACCCAGAGGCACCTCGGGAGAAAGACATGGTGGTCCACTGAAAAATCAGGCATTGAAAACCATATGGAACACAGTTCTGCTCCGACATACATGGGGTCACCATGAGTCAAAATCAACTTGACAGCAACTGGTATACTGGTGATATCACCTATGTCCTCAGCCCCTGTGTGTCCACTGTGCGCCCACCTTGCCAGTCAGCTTCTGTGCCTCTGCCCATCAGCAGCTAAGTGTTGCTAGAGAAACATCACATAGCCAGGCCAAAGAGTGCCACAATGTCACCCTTTCAGGCATCAGCGGGCTCCCAACACAGCTTAGCAACTCTCATAGTCATCTCTGGGTGATTCCCCATCACATTCATGATCCTTAGGGACCCGTCAGAAGCTCCTCTACTGTTCCTGGGTTCACGGCTCACTCCTATTACCTCTTCCACCCCCAATTCTGAGGAAGGCTTTTCTAAGTCAATGATTCTCAGCTCCTTAAGGCTAGGGACAGTGCTTTGTGGCAATACTGTATTGAATACATGATTGAGATGAGTGAACAGAATTAAACTGTTTAACTTGGGTCCTCACGGCTTCAATCCCCTCCCCCCACGGATGCTAATTAAGAAGGGAAGAAGGACTGACTCCTATTGAGCACTAAACCATTTTTCAAGCCCTGTGCTTAGCACTTTCAGAGGCATTATGTCATTTGACTCTCACCTAAATCTGTGAGTAGGTAATATTATTTCCTTTTTACATACACAGAAATTAAAGGAATCCAAAACCAAAACCCACTGCCGTCGAGCCAATTCTGGCTCAACAATCCTACAGGACAGGGTAGACCTGCCCCACAGGGTTTCCAAGGCTATAAATCTTTTTGGAAGCAGACTACTGCATTTTTCTCCAGTGGAGCAGCTGCTGGGTTCAGACCACCTTTCGGTTAGCAGCCGAGTGCTTTAACCACTGTGCCACCAGGACTCCTTGAAGTAATCCAGACTCTTCTAACTCCGCAGCTCACACACTTAACGCTTGCATTAGCTATCAGACTTCTGCCTGCTTTTCCATCATATTTCTCCTAATTCCCTAATGACCAAGGGAATTTGGAGCAAGAAACTAGCACTTTTAGCAGCTGGCTTTAGTGGGAGCTCCCTAGAAGGGGCAGCATTTGGGCAGACAGTAAGAGGAGGAGGGTGTGAGGCCCCTCAAACTTTAAAACTCTCTGCTAATACATGGGAAAGGAGGCAGGAAAGGGCCGAGCCTGTATATTAGTTTGGACACATTTGATTCTGATTGCGAGTGACAGAAGCCCAACTTAAATCAGAGACAGAAAGAAAAAAGGAAACAGTTGTATCAAGTGCCTAGAAATCCAGAGACACCTCTGCTCGATGGCTTGATGTAGAGCTCCAACAATGTTACTGGCATGTTGTCATCCTCCTTTCTGTGTCCAGGTTTTGCTACCTTCCGTGTTGCCTTTATCACAGGGCAGGGTCTCTCTACTGGTGGCCAAGGAGGCGGCCACCACCTCTAGGCTTACACTGTCCTCCTGACACTTACCATAGTGTGCCTTCTCCCTCCACTTTCCTGTCTCTGTTCGAGCTCCTTCAAAGCAAGGCCTATGCCTTCGTCTATATCTCAGGGCCTGGCCCAGTGATCATTTGCTGAATAGACGAATGAATACGAACTGCTGTTCCTCTTCAAATCATCACATATTATACTGGCCACGCTGACCTACTGGTAGGCAGCCAGAGCTGGGATGAAATTTCTCTTTGTATATCTTTCCATTTAGTTTCTAATTCTAGCTCTGTGTGCCTTTGTTCTCTAGTGATATTTGATGGATCTTTTTCTTCCTTAACCTTCAATCAAGAGTTAGAGGGGAACAATGCAGAGCAATTGCTAATCAGTACAGGATTTCATTTTGGGGGGACAAACATGTTCTAAGATTAGATTGTGGTAACGGTTGCACAACCCTGTGAATACACTAAGAAACATCAAATTGTACACTTTTAGAGAGTGAATTGTATGGCACACGAATTTTATCTCAATAATTGTCAGTTCAAACCCACCCAGTGGCTCTGAGGGGGAAGACTGGACGATCTCTTTTTGTAAAAATTACAGCCTAAAAAACCGTATAGAGCAGTTCTAGTCTCACATATGGTGTTGCTATGATTTCGAATCAACTCAACAACACCTAACAACAACAAAGTTATTAAAAAAAAAATACAGGAAAAAAAGAAAATTCAGAAAAGGGTAAAATTACAACATAGAGTAAACAGAAAGCCTACTTTATATTGTTTCTCCCTATATTAACCCTGGAAACCCTGGTGGCGCAGTGGTTAAGAGGTATGACTGCTAACCAGAAGGTGGGCAGTTCTGATCCACCAGGCGCTCCTTAGAAACCCTGTGGGGCAGTTCTACTCTGTCCTATAGGGTGGCTAGGAGTCAGAATCAACTCGATAGCAAAGGGTTTGGTTTTTTGGTTATATTATCTCTAACCATAGTCACTATATATTATTAAAAAAATATATTATTAATAATAGGATAATCAAGTGAGATAATGGAATACTTAGATAGTTGGAGTCCCTGGGTGGTGCAAGTTGTTAACACACGAAGCTGCTAACTAAAACTTTGTCAGTTTAAATCCACCCAGAGGCACCTCAGAAGAAGCTCTTTGCAATCTAGTTCCAAAATATCGATCACTGAAAACCTATGGACACAGTTATACTCTGATGTATGTAGGACAGCCATGAGTCAGAATTAACTTGGAGGCAACTGGTACATATCTGTATAGTTGCCATATATTGCTATAATTATGATGCATTCAAAAAGGCAGCAACTTGCGTTTGTTTTCTACACAGAGATAGCCCCAGTGCTTTTGTTTCTGTTGCTAAAGATTTGGTTTGCCTAGAAAGTATTTCTCCAGAATGAGACACCAACACATGTTCTAATCACTGAGGCATATATTTAAACTAGTTTTTCACCCTGGTGGTAATAATTAGGGCTGAAAATGCTTTGAAAATTAACAAATTTCACAAGGAAAGGAGCAAATTAAGTCTGTGCAGGCAAGAGTCTCTGATTAGATGGAAACAGCACTTTAAAAACAATCGCCTGCCCTGCTAAAGAAGGTACACTCACTCCCCTCAAATTAACACCATCT
This sequence comes from Elephas maximus indicus, assembly GCF_024166365.1. Taxonomy (NCBI): domain Eukaryota; kingdom Metazoa; phylum Chordata; class Mammalia; order Proboscidea; family Elephantidae; genus Elephas; species Elephas maximus. Next base: position 69,144,487 of record NC_064825.1, read on the forward strand.
GGTTATCCACCACGAGAAAAGGGTCCTTCCCAAGGAAACGCCAAGAGCTGGAATGAGGACAAGTAATCTAATTCTCTACGACACTTCCATCTCCATTTTCATATGGAAAATCTCGGTGAAATGGATTCTGCAAGAGCAGATTTTCATTATTGAAAAACCAAGTCAGAATAAATTAGCATGAAGAAGAAGCAGGAAAACACTGGATTGGATTATTCAGAACAATTTGATTATCCACCTATTGGCAAAGTTGTTTCATATGCATTTAGTAGGCGTTAGAGACACTAAGTATTGTTCTTTCTGCTAGTGAAAAAGGTGAATTATCAGGCCTGTCTGAATTTTTGTATTGTTCATTTGGACACGTTCCCTTCTATTTCCATGTCATTTAGTTATTTTGTGTTTTGGTTCAATAACGATGGTAGCAGAGCAGTAGCTGGAAGGGGGATGACCATTTGTAGGCTCAACTCTGCTTCAGAGTCCTTATACCTGAGCATGTACCCGGCAGGAATCTACCTGGAGAATACCATCAAAAGACAGGGAAGAACAAAACTGATATCATCTGGGAAATCTGAGGGTCATGGAGCAAGGCCAGAGCTGCTCCTGTTCTGGGTGAACCGGGGAAGGGCCCCAACGGGGTTGAGCTGTGGGTATGGAAGAGAGAGCTGGGGGCAGGGGAAACTGCTCACAAGCTGATGCTAATGTCTCTGGGGGCTCACATACAAGCACAGGATCTTTACAGATTAAATTGTGTCTCCGCAAAATATGTGCTGATTTCCTGCCTCTTGTACCTGTGGATGTGATCGTGTTTGGAAATAGAGTTTTCCTCTTGCCATAAAAAAAAAAAAAATTTTTTTTATGTTAATGAGGACATACCAGTGTAGGGTGGATTCTAAGCTTTATCACTTCTAAATGATGAAAAGGCCAGATTGGATACACGCGGAAGAGGAAGACAGATGACGGAGACAGATGCACGTACAAGCCCAGGAGCTCCAAGGACTGCTGGCAGCTAGTAGGAGCTGAAATCCACAAGGAAGAAACTTCCTCTAGAGCTACTCCCTGAATTTGGACTTCTAGCCTCCTGAACGGTGAGAAAAAAAATTTTTTTGTACTTTAAAGCCATGCACTTGTGGTATTTGTGTTACAGCAGTACCAGGTTCACTAAGACAGACTGCAAAACCTCTTACCCTAAGGTAGCTTGGGTGGATGAGCTCCCCTTCATTTCTCCGCTGTCCTCCACCAACTTCCAAGCCTCCTTCAGGTTGCCCTTGTTGAATTCAGATTCAACCATTCTTTCTTGAATGTCAGCTGTGTTCCACATTCTGTATTTGTCTCCTTTACGGTCATCGCCCCCATGTAATCAGGTTTTAGAAAATATATACCTAAAAGGGCAAAAGCAGCCACACGCTTCCCTTTTGTTTTACAATTTTCTGTCTACGTGCCAGTCTTCCTGGCTAGGTGGTCAGATCCTGGAGGGTAGGGACCGTGTCTTGCTCATCCAGCAACTATCTCAGTGCTTGGCACATGGCAGGCACATTATAATATTCAATGAATGATTCAACAAATGGATAGTAACCCAGTGACATCAGTCTTAATGTTCCCATTGTTATGAATTGAATTGTGTCCCTGCAAAATGAAGTGTTGAAATCCTAACCCCTATACCTGTGGCTGTAATTCTATTTGGGAATAGAGTTTTCTTTGTTATCTTAATGAGGCCATACCAGTGTAGAGTGTGTCCTAAACCTAATCATTTCTGAATTATAAAAACAGTAGAAACAGAAGCAAGCACAAAAGGGGGAAGACAGATGCCACATGAAAATTTCCAGGGAACTGAGATATGCCAGGACTACAGAAGCTAAAAGAGACAAGGACCTTCCCCCAGAGTCTTCTCCTAGAGCTGGTGCCCTCAGTTTGGACTTCTAGCCTCCTGAAACGTAAGAAAAATAAACTTCTCTTCTTTAAAGCCACTCATTTGTGGTATTTCTGTTACAGCAGCACTAGGAAACTAAGACACCCATTTTACAAATTAAGAAACTGAAACTCAGAGTTTCAATGACTTACCTATGGTTCACACAGCTAATATGCAGATTATACAGCCTTGTCAGCATTTGCCTTTTCTTGGCTGAACAGTAGGATATGTGGGATTGAGGGCCATACTTCATGCCCTCCCTCTTCTATATTATAAGGTCTATGTATCTTATACCACCTAAGTCAAGGGCACTGCTCAGGAAAACACCTGGTTTCTTCAATTCCTTCACCAAGGGAACTTCATCTTGGCCCCCACCCTTCCTGACAGATGGCTTTCCTCAAATGGCAGTTAGGACTGGACCTCACCATTGCCTTATCATGCTTCTTTTCTGATGCTATTTCTAGTCTGAAGGTTTTGCTGGGCCCTGGCTGACCATGGGTCGTGGTGTATTATTGCCACCGGGTGACCACTATGGCCACTCACCCTTGTGGTTGCTTCTCCCTGTGGGACCTGCAGCTCCAAGCACTGGAGCTCCAGCTTCTGCACTGTGCCTCTGAGGCCTCTGCCCTGGTCCCCAAAGGAGCAAAACACCGAGGTCTCTGCCATGAATTTTCTATCTGCTGAAGACTGTGTTCAGGGAACTATATGACCAGTGTATTAAGTGGGAGATGAACACAGGGTGGAACACATTGCTGAAGAAGTAACTAGGACCATATCATGAAGAATCTTATGTATCATATTATTTGTACTGTATTCTGAAGGCAACTAGCTCATTGACCATCACCCCCAAATTTCCTAACTCAACATCTGCAGGATGGGGATGTTTTCTCTCCAGTCCAAATCATGGCATATGATTGCTAATCAATCTCAGATTCCCTTCCTCCCCTGGGCCTAGACAGAGAACTGACATTCCTCTCAATACAGTCTTCCAGGTAGTCACTACTAATGGACTGGATCAGCACATGAGCTGAAACCTATCTGCCATCCTGATTCTAGGCATGCTTCCATTTCCATAAGAGGAGAGAGAAAGGTCTTGTCATTCAGGTACCCTAATTAACCCTCTCCCCTCATTTGCTGTAGGGATCTATGTACAAATAACTCTCCAGGATTAGTCATGCTTTCTCCCCACCCTTCCCATTCCTCAGTCTTACCTCCAAATGTGAAAACCCACCCCCTCTAAGAGTCCCCATGCAATGATAAGGTTCTGGGTTAACCAGTTGCCACCAAGTCGATCCTGACTCATGGAAACCCCATGTGTGTCACAGTAGAACTGTGCTCCATAGATTTTTCAATGTTGATTTTTCCGATGTAGATTGCCAGGCTTTTCTGTCGAGGTGCCATTGGGTGGAGTCAGGAAGGAGCCTTGGTGGTGCAGTAGTTAAAGTGCTCAACTGCTAACACCAGCTGCTTCACAGAAAAAAGATGTGGCAGTCTGCTTCTGTAAAGATTACAGCCTTGGAAACCCTGTGGAGCAATTCTACTCTGTTCTATCAGATCGCTATGAGTCAGAATCAACTGGACGGCAATGGCTCTGGGTGGACCTTTTAGGTTAGCAGCCAAGCGCATTAACCGTTTGCGTCATCAGCTTTCCTGCTAAGCTATCTCAGACTTTCAGTAATTGGGAGTCTAATTTTACTTCCTCCATTAATATCAAATGATAGCCTCCATTTCTAAAGTTGCTTAAAGGCAGCAGGAAGTCAATGAGCATTACGAAGCTAATACCAGAACAGCTCTTCATTAGATGAAAGTTTATAATTCTGCCCAAAAGTTTTGCCTTGGCTCCCTTGCGGTTCCAGTTTCCTTTGTCAAGGGAGAGGGTTCATCTCAGTGAGCTTCTTCCAGGGCGGCACCAAGAGGAGCTGCCAGTGACTGACAGCTCTGGAAGGTGATATGGGGCTCCTGTTGCTACCCCTCTTTCTCAGGCACCAGGACTAGGATTCTCTTACAAACCAGAGCAAACGCAGACTGTTGTCACCCATGAGCAGAGGCTGATGTGTGAGGAATTTTAATCTGGCATTTATTCAGCCCCAATTAAATCCCATATTACAAATTCCCTCTGACTTCTCAACAGGAGAGAGCTCATTAATTTTTTTCCCCACAATAAGCCAGACTAGGTGGCAGTGCTGGGCTGTGTGGATGGAGCTCAGGCTCTGAGGAACGCATCTGTCAGAGCAGAGTTCTGTGGTTTCTTAGAAACAGCAAAACCGTTTATGTGGTATAACTAAGTACCAGAAAGACAAGGTTACCTCTAAGCAGGTGTTAGAAAATAAAATGACTGGCATGAAATAGAAAAAATAATCTTTGAAGAGAACGATTCAAGCAATGCAGGGGCTCACAAATCAAAAGAGAAGAGATTTTATTCTTTGTCTTTTCTTCTTTAAAGAAAGCCAATTCTATCCAGTCAGGGATATCCACTGAGCATTATGGACTTTATAATGGCTCATGATTAAGGCAATTTTTAAAGAGCCTCACAGATAAAGCCTTCTGGGTCGTCTTTTAACTGTTGAATGGGACACCAGAGGATCTCATTCACTTAACACACATCCAGTAGTTAGAAATCATTAAGATTTCCTCACAACCAACAACGCACAAACTCCAGAGGATAAGCTAGATAAATGGGATCTTCTAAAAATTAAACACTTATGCTCATCAAAAGACTTCACCAAAAGAGTAAAAAGAGAACCTACAGACTGGGAAAATATTTTGGCTATTACAAATCAGACAGAGGTCTAATCTCTAAAATCTACAAGAAAATCTAACACCTCTACAACAAAAAGACAAATAATCCAATTAAAAAATGGGCAAAGGAAATGAAAAGACACTTCACCAAAGAAAACATTCAAGCAGCCAACAGACACATGAGATACCATCTCACCTCGGCATTACTGGCATGAATCAATAAAACAGGAAATAACAAATGTTGGAGAAGCTATGGGGAGATCGGAACTCTTATGCACTGCTGGTGGGAGTGCAAAATGGTTCAACCATTTTGGAAAGCTATATGGTGTTTCCTTGGAAAGCTAGAAATAGAAATACCATATGATCCAGCAATCCCACTCCTAGCAATATATCCTAGGGAAATAAGAGCCATCACACGAATAGACATATGCACACCATGTTCATTGCAGCATTGTTCACAATGGCAAAAAGATGGACACAACCCAGATGCCCATCAACAGATGAATGGATAAACAAACTGGTACATACACACAATGGAGTATTACGCAATGATAAAGAACAACTATGAATCTGTGAAGCATCTCATAACATAGATTAATCTGGAGGGTATTATGCTGAGTGAAATAAGTCAGTCACAAAAGGACAAATATTGCACAAGACCACTATGTAAAAACTCATGAAAAGGTTTACATACAAAACTAAACAATCTTTGATGGTTACAAGGGAAGGGAGGGGAGGGGATAGAAAAACACTTAACAGATAAGTGGAAACTTTGGTGAAGGGTAAGATAGTACACAATACTGGGAAAGCCAGCACAACCTGTACAAGGCAAGGTCATGGTAGCGCCATAGACACATCCAAACTCCCTGAGGGACTGAATTGCTGGGGACCATGATCTCGGGGAATATCTAGCTCAATTGGCATAACATAATTTATAAAGAATACCTTCTACATTCTACTTTGGTGAGTAGTGCCTGGGGTCTTAAAAGCCTGTGAACAGCCATCTAGTATACACCACTAGTCTCACTCCTTCAGGAGCAAGGAAGAATGAAGAAAACTAAAGATACAGGGGAAAGATTAGTCCAAAGGACTAATGGACCACATCTACCACGGCCTCCACCAGACTGAGTCCAGTACAACTAGATAGATGGTGCCTGGCTACCACCACTAACTGCTCTGACAGGGATCACAATAGAGGGTCTTGGACAGAGCAGGAGAAAAACGTAGAACAAAATTCTAACTCAAAAAGAAAGACCAGACTTGCTGGCCTGACAGAGACTGGAGAAACCCTGAGACAATGGCCCCCGGACACCCTTTCCGCTCAGTGATGAGGCCACTCCTGAGGTTCACCGTTCAGCCAAAGATTGAACAGACTCATGTAACAAAACAAGACTAAAGGGGCACACCAGCCCTGGGGCAGGGACTGGAAGGCAGAAGGGAACAGGAAAGATGGTAATAGGGAACCTAGGGGTGAGAAAGGAGAGTGTTGACAGGTCGTGGGGCTGTTAACCAATGTCATAGAACAATGTGTGTCATAACTGTTTGAGAAGAAACTAGTTCTGTAGAGCTTCACCTAAAGTACAATTAAAAAAAAAAAAAGATTTCCTAATGTTAGCATTTCTTCTCCTCCAGCCACCATTTACCCAATGCCTTAGTCAGAGGTCTCTATAAAAACAGAACCAGTGAGTAGATAGATATATACTTAAAAAAAAAAAAAAAAACCGTTGCCGTCAAGTCGATTTCAACTTGGGTTTTTTTTTTTTTTAGATAGACATAGGTGCGGTTACATAGATCTCACCAATTCCGTTTTTCTAGAAAACCTGACTAAGGAATTTTAAACTGGAGTTTATTCAGCCCTAAGTGAATTCCATTTTACAAATTCCTTCAACTCCTCAAGGGATGCATTTCAAATCTACTAGAGTGGTTGCTTTCAGGGGAACAGGGCTTGGGAGAGGAGAATATGGATTAGAGGAAATAATCGATCAATCATTCCAGAGAGGCATATTGCAGAGACTGAAAACAACAGTCTGCCATATATTGAGGAGTATGAGTAACTCAACCTTTTCACTTGAGCTCCAAACCTTTCCTACCTTAGCAAACATATGCAAGGGATCCTTCTTCTAAACAGAAAACAAGTGAGGTGTGTATGCACGGTGGTAGGGGATCTGCTGGGCCCAGCTTGCTGCAATAACAGCTGCTCATTAGATAGGTTCTTCTGTATCCTATATGGCATATGTGGGGGTTCTGGTTTGAAACTTCGGGTTTCCACAGTTTCGTCCTCACCAGTCCAACAAATGTCATGGCAGCTTCCAATATCATGGGCCTATCCTTCCTTTCGAAGCCCCCCTCCCTTTGCCTGCTGTGGCCAAGGGTCCCCTGCCTCCTCTGCTAGCCTTTCTAGATGCTTCTTTCCTAACTCATCTTCATCTCCTGACCCACAGTTCACTCTTCTTTCTCTGTTTGAGCTTGTCTCTTTACTTTGTCACTTAGGAAATTCTTAGGCAAGGCATACCTACAGAAGAGGCCACATGTATCTTGGGGCAGTGACTCTAGGCCAGGTACTCCCTGCTATGGGCAGTGAGGTTAGTTTTCCTGAACAACTTTTTCCCCGGTTCATCATTTGTGATGTCTCCAACTAAATGTCACTTCCTCAGAGATACTTTCCTGACTACTCAATCTAGATGTCTCTCCTCCCTGACTCCCTGTTCTTTTCCATATATCACTTACCAGAATTGCAGCAATGGATTTAATTTGTGGGTTACTTGTAGCTGGGTTACTTGTAGCATTTCTGTCTCTACCTTTACATTATAAACTCCACAAGGACAGCTGTCATGTGTTCATTATTTCCCATTATAGATCTAAGCCTTAGCACAGTCCAGGGTAATGAATCAATAAATATACACTGAATGAATGCATGAATAACCTGGTTGCATTCATTCATTTATTCACTCATTCATTCAACAAAGCTTAATTGAGCACTTATTATGTGCCTTAATTGGGCACTTACTTAGCACTTTGCTAAGCTTGGACAAAGCAATAGGTAAGTCAGGTTTTGGCCCTCAAGGAGCACACAGTTCAGTAGGGAAGATAAATAAGTAACCATGCTATTATAGTAGAATATGGTGAGAACAGAAGGAAGAAAATACAAGTTACTGAGGTCTGGGCTGAAAAAGACAGACCATAAAATCAGTGGACAATTGTAAGGGTCAGAAGTTAGAAAGAGTGCAGACAGACACAAAATACTGGAGATAAGGGTTATGAAGTCAGAGCCAAGGCCAAGGATCAAACAAGAAATGCCACACAGAAAATGATAAAACCCACAAGGGTACTGGGATTAAAACTGACCAGAAGAAGCAGATGGGCCAGCCAGAGTCCTGCAATCCCTTGTATATTATTGTTTGTTTCAATTTTGAAGGGCCCTTCCTAGGCCCCAAGACTTGGCACCAACTTCCATTGTCTGATTTTACAGACAATGAAATAAAATAAACACAATAGATAAAGGAAATAAAATAAAATAGAATTAAAATCCTAGCAGATGTTTCTTATGCTCGAATTTCCTCCCTCCTTAAAAAAAAAAAAAATTCCTCTCTCCAACCCTTCCTTCCTTTTTTTGTCCCTAGAGGTAAAATGAGTGAAAAAGCCAGAGCCTCCACCTCAGTTCAGGAACAACCTGACTTTGATTAGTCCCTCAGTTCCCATAAATTTACTATTGGAAGAGGGACACTTCAATTATGAAGAAAAGAAATAGAAAAAAAGTATTTTCTGCAGCATTTCCTTTTGGAACCATCAAAGCCCCACGCAGAACTCTGGGAGAGTTGAACCAGAACAGAGAGTAACAACTTTTCATCCTTATGCAGATTTAAAACACAAGGGAATAAAAAGTGCATCTATTAGAGGAAGGCCACGTACCCACCTTCTCCACTTCTATTTTGTTTGCTCAAACAGGAGACCAGGGGCTCCAACGGCTAGACTTCTCCCAGGACTTTGGATGCACTTGAACATGGGATTCCAAGCAGGACTGACCAGCAGGACTGAGTTTGAGGGCAGAACCTAGGAAGGTTGGAACCAGGACCTGGTCCAGTTTGAGGCCAGCAGGAATAAGTCATGCCAGGGCCAAAGGCAAAAATAAGCCATTCGAGGAAAGAAGGTAGCTATAGAAGTCAGAGAGCTGATTCCATTGTCAGAAAGGAAGCTTGGGCATCAGTGAGCCTACAAAGCAAGGTCCCACAGTCAAACGTCTATAAATATCCAGATGACAACTGAAATGAGGGCAGACGGCAGCACGTTAGACAATAGGGAGCAGTGGGACTGTGTCAAACTAGAGGCCAAGTGGTCCTATGTGCAAGAAACAGACTCTACTCAGACCCAGTGGATTGTGGCCGTGAGGGAACGCAGGTTCACTATTTCCAGATCTTCCCATTTTTTTAAAAAAAGCCTGAAATGTGGATTTTTTATTTGAAACATCCCAGTTTGCAAACATTGGGAAAGTCAATACAAAATATGAGCATGGAATGAGGTTACACAAGTCTGTGACCTGTGTAGAATTTAAATATCAGGGCAAAATATAAATGAAGAAAGGAGAGAAGCTAAAGATGGTACAGATAGGGGTAGGTGGGGCTCTAGGAAAGGCTGAGGTTGGAGGGGGAAATGACTAGCTTTAAGGGGGACAGACAGTGTCTTAGTTATCTAGCGCTGCTCTAACAGAAATATCATAAGTAGATAGCTTTGACAAAGAGAAATTTATTTTCTCACAGTTTAGTAGGCTAGAAGTCCAAATTCAGGGTGTCAGCTCCAGGGGAAGGCTTTCTGCCTGTCTCGGCTCTGGAGAAAGGTGCTTCTCATCAATCTTCTGGTCTCGGAGCTTCTTCATGCAGGAACCCCTGGTCCGAAGGACACACTTTGCTCCTGGTGCTGCTTTCTTGGTGGTATGAGGTCCCCCTATTTCTCTGCTTGCTTCTTTTACATCTCAAAAGAGATTGACTTAAGACACAATCAAATCTTACAGATCTCACCAATATAACTTCCACTAATCCATCTCATTAACGTCATAGTGATAGGATTTACAACATATAGAAAAATCACATCAGATGACAAAAAGGTAGACAATCATCCAATACTGGGAATCATGGCCCAGCCAAATTGACAACGTATTTTTTGGGGGCAAAATTCAATCCATGACACAGAGAATGACTACACTAGGACTTTCAACACAAACTTTCTGCATTGTCATGGGGGCTTCGTGCTGCTGGCCCCTTCTCTGCTTCTCTTCACAGTGGCCTACAAGCCTCTACAGGATCTGGCCCCTCAGACTCTCTGGAATCATCTCCTCCCACAGCTCTCCACTCCAGCCTCATGAGCCTCCTTGTGGCTCCTTTAACATACCAGGCACACTCCTGCCACAGGGCCTTTGCACTGGTTATTCCTCCTGCTTAGATTGCTCTTAGGTCACCTGGTCTTTCTTCAAGATGCCTCTGTGGGGACTCAAACCTCCAACATTTAGGTTAGTAGCTGAGCGTGTTACTGTTTGCACTACCCAGAACGCTCTAAACAGTGCTGGCTGATTCTCTCTTCTTCAAGTCTTCCCTTATGATACCTTCTGACCCACTCTATTTAAAATTTCAGCCTGCAACTGTACCTCTTTGGCTTTTCGAATTCCTATTTTCTTTTTCTATATGACTTATCTCCTTCTAAAATACTATGTAATTTACTTATCCATTATTTATTGTCTGTCTCATGCCACTAGAATGCAAGCTCCTCAAAGGTGAGATTTTAGCTTGCTTTGTTTATTGATATATTGCTGGAACAATGTTTTTCACATGAGAAATACTCGATAAGTACTTATGGAATGTATAATCCTTCCCACTGCCATGTAGCTGTGCAGATTTGAGTTTGAGGAGGAGATTCTCTTTCCCTTCTGTATTTCATTCCTCCTCTATCTTTCCTGGAATTTTGTTCAAGTCCACAAATATTTATTGAGTAACCATATTGTGCTAAGCCTCAAACTGAGTTCTGAGTGCACAAGGACAAAGGAGAAATGTTTCTACCCTTGAAAAGCTCATAATCTCAGAGGAGAAATAAGACACATAAACTCATAACTATAATGTAACATATTAAGAATTATTACAGGGGTATGGATAAAACAAGAGCCCCTGGGTGGTACAGACAGTTAATGTGCTCAGCTACTAACCTAAAAGTTGGAGGTTTGACTCCATGCAGAGACATCTTGAAGAAAGGCTTGGCAATCTACTTCTGAAAAATCAGCCATTGAAAACCTTATGGATTCTACTCTGACACACGAGTGTTGCCATTAGTCAGAGCTGACTCCATGGCAACTGGGCTAAGGGATAAGGTGCTATGAGAATGCAGAGGAGGAGGCAATTATGGGGCAACTGGAGAAGCTTACAAAGAGGAGATGTCACCTGTATTGGGCCTTAAAAGATGTGTGGAGTTCACCAGAAGACAAGGATGTCATGGGCATCCAGAGAGAGAAGGATGGGGAGGAGGAAGAAATAGAATCAATAGGACTGATGCTGTGAACTTCATTTTGTGGCATATTTAAAATGAAGTTACTTGTAGGACATTGGCTTATGTCTCAAAGGAAATATTTTTATAGACATTTTGGTTTTTTTTGTGACTTTATAATTAAAGTTCACAAATTAAATATTCCAAAGGTCATTTTTTCCTCATGTTCCTAGTCCTCCTTGGGAACTTTTCCTACAATTTAGATCTCTGACCGCTAGGTGGCAATAGGTTTTTTTTTTTTTTTTGACACACTGCTTGAACTGCAAGGCTTCTGCTTTGTTTCATAGTTAGACTTCTGACAGAATTTTCCATTTGTGTTTATGAAAATAGTTTTATTGAAACAGGGAAACAAAAGTAATATTTACAAAACACTATTTCTATATGTTACTTATATACTATAAGCTTTTTAAGCAAAATAAACTCTTAGATACACTTTAAGTACCTTCTCCTTTTGCCACACTTGCAAACCCAGTATTCTGATGTCACTTGATCAAAACCCTTAAGTTCCGCCTTTTTTTCTGAAATCGATTTTACCATTCAACACAAGCTCTCACATCTATTTAAAAGAATGTGTTTGCCTTTCTACAGTTTCCTGGGTTGTTTTTCTACATGGCAGGAATAAAAACTACACAGCCCTGTCGAATTGGTATGCTTCTGGAAGTAGGAGAATTTCTCGACTTTTCAATCTCTCAAACTCCCTGTTTCAAATGGAAGTAATTATCCCCTTGACTCCGAAAGCAAAGTGAAATGTGCTCCATCACAACGGGTATTGCTAAATGTTCTAAGTGTGACTGAAACCAATGTCAGAATAGCATATCTTAGGGACAACTTGGGCTCCTAAACTGGCATCTTTAAGGAGCTTCCAGCTATAGGTTCAGACTTAGGCTGAATATTACCTCTTAACCAAAAATATTTAAATACAGATTTGGATAGAAATTAGTTTCTTTCAGCTATAATAGGCAAATATTTATTAAGTGCTTCATTACGTCAGCATTTTTGCTAGGTGCTAAAGATACGGAGTAAGTTATAGACCTTTTTTCAAGGGGTTCAGTTCATAAGGCAGGCAGCTACAGATTCGTATACTAAGTATATTTCTATACATGTGGTATACATATTCAATAACCAAATCATTTGCATTATAAATACAAATGAATCGTATATACATAGATGAATGTACAGGTCTGAAATATACTCTTCACCCCCCCCCCCAAATTATGAAAGTAAACTCATTGTATATACAGGGAACTTCTGAGAAAACATCTGAAGCAAACAATATTTTCGTTTCTTAGTGGGATGATATAAAGAGTTTGCAGTCCCAGATGCTACAGCCAGAGAGACATTTGAAAGCAGGATGTAGAAAGTAAATACAAACAAAAAGGGCTTCTATGTAACAGGAGAAAACTCATCTAGTAGAAATTAACACAGAAATGATTATTTTTTTCCTCCTAAAAGTAACACTAAAGCCAATAGCTACAAAACGAGGGGAGAAAAGACATTTTGGAGTAGGGGTTTTTTATACAGGCTATTCACACTTAGTGGAGCCCTTGTAGTGCAGTGGTTAAGAGTCGGCTGACGAACAAAAGGTTGGCAGGTCAAATCCACCAGCCACTCCTTGGAAACCCTATTGGGCAGTTCTACTCTGTCCTATAGAATAGCTATGAGTTGGAATCAACTCGATGGCAGTAGGTTTGGTTTTTTGGTTTTATTCACACTTAAGTTCCTACCTAGTATACACAGATGAGTAAAATAGCAACGAGATACTACAATAAAAAAAATAGGTAGGATTAAATTGCGGTAGGTGGCAAGTTTATTCTTTGAAGACTGAACTTGGAGCAATTGCAGAAAGAGAGACCGAACTAGATCAATTCCAGTATAAAAGTGTGGTTGGTGTCATATGAACTGGTGTAGGTCAGCATGGGGCCGGGAACATGACAGAAGACCAGAATGACAAAGCAAGGGAGAGAAGACAGGAATGACAAAGTAAAGAAGCCTATTTGTATTAGTTTTAGTATCGACATGACCAGATGTACTTTGACAGGTGACCACCCTCCTCCATACCCTCCCAGCTTTTGTTGTGCTGTTGTTCTAGTTAAGGGACATTGGCCTTCTTTGAAACACAGTTTGGAAAACACTAATTTCCCCCTTTCTGGTTCATATCTTTGATTCATCCCAGATATTTAGTTTTATGGGAAGACTTACTCAGGACTCAAACCAGAAAATGTCAGATTTCCTGGATTGTAAGACACTATAAATTTTAAGACACACAATTTTAAAGCAGCTTTCAGGAAAAATACTACATTAAAGTACATATTTTTTTTTAATTACTACTCATCTTTGTGTAATTATACATTACTTTCTTTTTTTTTTGTTATACAATCAAAACTTAAGCTTTTTATAATCATTGAATTCAAGTCTTTTTGAATAATTTTGGCCCAAACCATCACATTGTGGCACTTACTAGCTATTTGGGTATCTCTTTTGACTCATGGCAACCCCACGTGTATTAGAACTGTGCTCCACAGAGTTTTCAAGGGAAGATTTTTCAGAAGTAGATCACAGATCACCAGGCCTTTCTTCTGAGATACCTCTAGGTAAACTTGAACATTCGTCCATTGGGCGAGCACCAGAGTGCTCCAGAAGATCTATGGTCAACTCAAAAAACTTTTTAGAAAAACCTTCAGAATAACAACGAACAATACAAGAAGTACTCAGTGCATACTTCGTAATTGATATATGTAACATATTTTGTACCACCAAGCCAGTGTTTAACCCTAAGTCTCTGAATATCTTCGTTCTAAAATTACAGGAAGGGAGAGGGAAAGGATCTTTTCTACCTAAATTTATGCTAATCAAAGGAGAAACAGTAATAAACCTCAGACCTAAACAGAATGCAAAACGACTCCAGACCTTAGATAAGGGAATGCGTGTGTCAGAGTTGGTTTCTAGCCAAAAGAATTAAAGGGAGCAAAGGAAGGTTTAAAAGACTCTGCCAGCTGGGTTGGCTTTGTTGTTATTAGGTGCTGTTGAGTTGGTTTCAACTCATTACAACCCTACATATAATAGAATGAAACACTGCCTAGTCCTGCGCCATCCTTACAGTTGTTGCTATGATTGAGCCCATTGTTGCAGCCACTGTGTCAATCCATCTCCTTGAGGGTCTTCCTCTTTTTCAATGACCCATTACTTTATCAAACGTCCTTCTCCAGGGACCAGTACCTCCCGATAACATGTTCAAAGTACGTGAGACCAAGTCTCGCTATCTTCACTTCTAAGGAGCGTTCTACCTGCACTTCTTCCAAAGACAGATTTGTTCATCCTTCTGGAAGTCCATGGTATGTATGTTCGATATTCTTTGCCGACACCATAATTCAAATGCATCAATTCTCCTTTGATCTTCCTTATTTATTGTCCAGCTTTTGGGTGCATATGAGGTGATTGAAAATACCATGGCTTAAGTCAGGTGCACCTTAGTCCTCAAAGTGATGTCTTTGATTTTTAACACTTTAAAGAGGTGTTTTTTAGCAGATTTGCCCAATGCAATAATACATCGTTTGATTTCTTCTTCTCTTTTTTTTTTTTTTTTAATGTTGTTTGATTTCTTGACTGCTGCTTCCGTGGCACTGAGTATGGATCCAACTAAAACGAAATTCTTGACAAATTCAGTATTTTCTTCATTTATCATGATGTTGCTTAATGGTCATATCATGAAGATTTTTGTTTTCTTTATGTTGAGGTATAATCCATACGGAAAGTTGTGGTCTTTGATCTTTATCAGTAAGTGCTTCAAGTCCTCTTCACTTTGGATTAGCTGGACTGAATTCTTCTTAAAATCCCACATTCTCACCTAAAGTATTGTAGCCTCTACCCTTCAGTGTAACTGATCATCAAAGCCGTGTCTTTATTGTTCCACTTCCCTCCTTCCCTCCTCTATGTATATCTTTATTTAGAATATTTTATTTATTTATAGTGGCAATATATACAACCAAACATACATCCATTCACAATTTCTACATCAAGAGTTCAATAATGCTGGCTACATACTTCTCATTGTGTCACCATTCTAGCTCTTTCCATATTGTTTCCTCCCCATTGATTTAGGCTCTCTCCACCTTAAAGTTCTTATCTACGCTTTAAATGAATTGTCCTCTATGTATATTGACTCTACCTTTTATCACTTCTACAACCCACTGCTCAGCTCTGATGCTCCCGTATACAGAGGCCATATTTATCATCAAAGAATCATACAGCTGCCATTGACACCATGACCCACTGTAATAGCTGTTTTCCTAGGGAAGGATTGAGGTCAAAAGGATGGATAAGATAGCTTACCTCATAGCTCAGGTACATCCCCAAGTGTATGAATGTCCTGTAGTAAAGAAGCCTATTTGTATTAGTTCTTATGTCGACATGACCAGATTTACTTTGACAGGAGACCACCCTCCTCCATACCCTCCCAGCTTTTGTTGTTCTGTTGTTGTTCTAGCTAAGGGACAGTGACCTTCTTTGGAACGCAGTTTGGAAAACACTAATTTCTCCCTTCCTGATTATATCTCTGGCTAATTCCACATTTTTAGTTTTCTGGGAAGGCATACTCAGGAGATCTCATCTCACTATCCTTCCCTAAGAAAGTTCTATTTTAGAAATCCAATTTTACAACAAATATACAGCCGGAATATGAACTCAAAGTCTCTGCGAAGCGTAGAATCATTTCTTAAACATGTGGCACTCTAAAATTTCCATTTAAAGTTAAAAATCCTAAAATATTTTAGGTAAGAGTAGGTGGTTTTTTTACTTTGTGCAATGATCCTTGTGGAAACCTATATATAGGTACACCATTGTTTGCCATATTTTATTATATAGATCTGTTGTTTGGGAAGCTACCTTTTAGTATACTTTCATAAACAAAGTTCTGTCTTTTGGAAATGCTGTATGATATTCAAAATAACTTACATCAGAAAAAAATGACTTGTTTTAAGAACCTTGAATGACTTCCCATTTCAAAATGACAGCCTGTCTTCCTAAAAGCTCAACAGAATCTGACCACAGCTCTACCCAGGGCCTACAGAGAAGTTTGCAGATTTAAATATTCATTTATTCAGTTAGTCAGTAAATATTTATGGAGCTTGTGCCAGACTGTGTTCCTGATTCTGGAGATAAAGTAGTGAATAAAGGCAGAAAAGGTCCCCATGCCCTCTTGGATATTGTACTCTGGTAGAGAGGGATAAGAAACAAATGGGAGCATTCCAGGTAGTAACAAGTGTTATGAAGGAAATAAAACAGGGTAAAGAGAAAGAAGGTGACCTGTGAAGGCAGAAGAAGAAAGGCTTCTCTGTGGAGGTGACGTTTGAAATGAAACTGGAACGAATCAAAGGGGCTGTGGGTAAGGGAAGAAGATTGTAGGTAGAAGGAGCAGTAGGTGCATAAACCTGAGATGGGAGCAAACTTGGGATTTTACAGGTACAGAAAGAATGCTGCATGCTTGTATGGAAGAGTCCCCGGGTGGTATAAATGGTTAATGTGCTCAGCTACTAACCAAAAAGTTAGAGGTACGAGTTCCAAAGGCATCTGGGAAGAAAGCCCTGTCAACCTACTTCCAAAAAATCAGCCACTGAAAACCCTTTGGAGCACAGTTCCACTCTGATACACAAGGGGTCACCATGAGTTGAAATCAACTTGATGGCAGCTGACTTTTGGTGCTTGTGTGAAGAATGACGGAGGGAGTGCCAGGGCATGAAGTTGGAGAGGTGGTCAGGGACCAAGCCAGATAGGGAAGCATATGCCTTCACGCTATACCACTTGCTACCTCTCCTTGTTGCTATCCACTAATCTCCCTGTCTCCCCATCATTCACTGAAGGCTTCAGTGCTCAACACTGCTATTGACATTAACAATCATTTTGTTAATGTAAACATCTATAAAGAAGAGTCAGCCAACAATTGGCCTCACTCAGTTATTCAGCTCCTCACTTACCATAATGAATTTCTCCACCTCACTTCAGCTACCAGCTCCCATGGGATACCCCAGCCTAGAGCTTATCATCACCAATAGCTGTACCTCCTCTTGGAATCTCAATTCCAAGACTTCCAACACCTTCTGCTCGCCTTCTAAAACCCATATGTTAATAAGTTCTCATCCTTATTGGGACCTTCAATCCAATCTTTAGACCCTATCAATTTTTACTCTTTATTATTCCCTTCACACTGTGTCACCATTCTATCTCTACTGATATTGTTTCATCACCATTAATTTAGGCTCTCTGCACATTAGATGTCCTCATTTCTCTCTCTTTGTTGTTAGATGCCATCAACTCACTTCCAACTCATAGCAACCCTAAGTAGGACAGAATGAAACACTGCCCGGTCCTGTGCCACCCTCACAATCATTGTTACGGTTGAGCCCACTGTTGCAGCGACTGTGTCAATCCATCTCATTGAGGGTCTTCCTCTTTTTCACTGACCCTCTGCTTTACCAAGCATGATGTCCTTCTCCAAGGACTGATCCTTCCTGTTAACATATCCAAAGTATGTGAGACGTAGTCTTGTCATTCTTGCTTCTAAGGAACATTCTGGCTGTATTTCTTTGAAGATAGATTTGTTCATTCTTTTGGCAGTGCACAGTATATCAATATTCTTCTCCAACACCATAATTCAAAGGCATCAATTCTTCGGTCTTCCTTATTCATTGTCCAGCTTTCTCATGCATATGAGACAATTGAAAACACCATGGCTTGGGTTAGGTGCACCTTAGTTTAGTATTCAAGGTGACATCTTTGCTTCTCAATACTTTAAAAAAGTCTTTTGGAGCAGATTTATCCAACGCAATGCATCATTTGATTTCTTGACTGCTGCTTCCGTGGGTGTTGATTGTGGATCCAAGTAAAATGAAATCTTTGACAATGTCGATCTTTTCTCCGTTTATTATGATGTTGCTTATCGGTCCAGTTGTGAAGATTTTTGTTTTATGTTGAGGTGTAATTCATACTGAAGGCTGTGGTCTTTGATCTCCTTCCCTACCCACCTTATAATTATGATCAGTCCTTTTGAGTTTAACCTATGTCCCAGGTAAGTGCTACATGCTGAGGTTGGAGCAAGGTAAAAAGGGCAACCAGGTTCTACACTCATAGAATTTAAAGGCTAGTAGAGAAACAGGTATTGATTACGTGAGGAAACATATATAGATGTATGATTAAAAACTATGAGAAGTGCTTTGAGGGGAAAGTACAGGCGCAACGATTTTGCATAATTGGATCATCTAATCCAGTCTTGGGGCAGGGAAGACTTCCCTGAAGAATATTAAAAGAACATACTAAAAAAAAAAGGGGGGGGGAGTATTTCTGAAATTTAAATTTTATTTAATTCAAAAGTCCACTCAACTTTTACCTAGAAAAACCACTGACAATTACTTTCTAACAGATCTCAATTACTTCTGATCTTTTCCTACACCCTCCTGGGCTTATTACCCTTCTTAGGCAGCTCCTGTTGTCTATATTTTCTGTCTATCTCACCTCCTACCTCAGGGTGCTTCTGGAGACACCAGCAAAATGATCAAACAGATAATAAGTCCATTGGAAACCCTGAAAGTAATTATTAGCTTTCTTGCCATGTGCAACACACAGACACAATGTCCTATGTTTGCTAATTAAAATAAAAATTGATGCCTTGGATTCTGCAATTAAAATCGGTGTGTTGGCTCCCTGGCTCTCTTCCCACTTAACTGTCCCTGGAAGCTGCCCTATTTATTGTTCACCAGTAGGTGGCTCAAGCCTTCTCCAGAATCTGGGAACCCTACTGGCCCTATGCAAGGGGGTATCTGCATTTGATCTGTCTACAGCTATAATCTCACAGCTGAACATCTGAGTCCCTGATATTTCCTTCCTCCCAGGCAAGGGCATTTATTAGGTGTATTACAAAATTATTTTGTCACTCTTTCATGCCTGTAAAGCCCATCCCACTGCTCCAGGGAATAAATCATTCCCATGTAGCTGGTTGGAACAAATTACAACTATTTTCTGCCAGCCAGGGCAGGCCCCCTGCTGAGTGCTGGCACTCCAAGAAAAGAATTGTCTGAGCCCTGCAAACCTCCATGTCTTGCTTCCCACTCATTGGCCAGTAGTCATCCATATTTTACCTGGAGCCTTCCTCTGACCATCTGACTCCTCTGGAGACAGAAGCAAAATGACCAGAACAGACAATAAGGCTATTGGAAGGAGAAGAGAAAATTATTACCTTTCCTAAAATTTAGAGATTGAAGAATAAAGAAGGTCTTTGAACTGATTACTCCACATACTTGAGAAGGATGCTTTGGAAGGCATTTAGATGATCAATTAAAAAGGTAAATTGGGAGGAGAGAGAGAGAAGGGCAGAGGGAGAGGGAGAGAGTTAAGGAGAGAGAGAGAAAGAGAGAACAAACTAGAACAAAGAACAAAGTGCCAGGAGCAAGAAAACTAGGAAATGACCTTGATTTTAGTCACTGGGCAGCCAAGGAGTTGTAATTTGCCTGGAGCCATCTCAGAATGCTCTTTCGCCACTTGAAGAGTCCTTCCTCCCTGTTGAGGCTCTCAGAACCTCTAATTCTTGACATAAGCTCTTGTGGGATCACTCTTGTGGCAGGGTGGATGATGAACTGTGTGAGTGGGAAGAGATCAAAGTAAGATGGACCTGTTAGAAAGGTGCTGTACTCATTGAGGTGAAAGATGTGCTAAGACAAAGGCTATGTGGGACAGGGAAGGGAGGAGGGTAGATTAAATAGATCCTGAGAAGGTAGAACTAAGAAGATAAATAACCATTGTTGTTGCTGGCTGCTATCGAGTTGGCCCCCAGCTCATAACGACCTGATGTACAATGTAATGAAATGCTGCCTGGTTTGGCTCCACCCCCATGATTGGTTGTGGATCAGGCTGTTGTGGTCTGTAGGGTTTTTAATAGTTGATTTTCAGAAATAGACTACCAGACCTTTCTTCTTAGTCTGTTTTATTCTGGAAGCTCTAATGAAAGCTGTTCAGCATCATAGCAACACACAAACTTCCACTGACAGACAGGTGTTGATTCTGCATGGGGAGCACTGGCCAGGAATCGAACCTGGGTCTCCCACATGGAAGGTGAGAATTCTACCACTGAAACATCAATGCCTCATAAATTATCATTACTGGAGGGAAATAAAAGAGAAGAAGTTGATGATAAGATCTAGGTTCTGACCTAAGCCATAGAATGCATTTCATTGGTGGTGTGACTGCCCTAGAAGGAGTCTGGTGAAGAGAGAGACCCTGCCAGCCATTAGGATGTATGTAGAAGGAGGGCTAGAGCAGGGATAGTGGAGAGGGGCATACAGTCTGACAATCCAACCCTTCCCAATTGGACCTTAAGGCAGATATTAATCAGTTGTAGCACTCCTTCCCACTGAGCTTGAACCCAGTGTCAGAGCACTTGGCAATATAATTCTCCTGGTAGCCATCTAATTAAATTTAGTTTTGAGGATAAAAGCAATTTGCTTTTTCTTATTCCTAGAGGGTTGGAAGTGCAGCTTCTGGGTAAGAAGACTATGGCTTTCGTTCAAAGTGTAGCAGGCAGTGCCTGGTTGGTGAACTCACCACTACCCAGGCCAGTTTCCCCACTGCCACCTCAAGACTCAGTCTTTTCTCTGCACGTATGAGGGCTCAGGGCAGTTCTTAGCAGCCACAATCTGAGGTGAGCGTTATACCATCTTTACCTGGATTCTCCACCTGTCCGTAATCTTCAGACAAGCCAAGTGACACCAAGCTTCCCCTTGCCCAAGCATACCCCTTTGCCCTTCCTCCTCCTCCCCCCCATTTATAAAACTGTGACATCTACCCTAAACCATCCTGAAATCCAGAGCCTGAATGACAAGTCTGAGTGACAAGCATTGTCTCCCATCAAGGGAGACAATGGTGGTATTGACCTACCGACGGGAAGCAGGTATGTACACAGGCTCAGAGGACAGCTTGCAGACAGGCTTTTCCTCTCAAACAGTTGCTGGTTGTTTCCCATGTTACACAAGAGAAGGGGTGCACATTCCAGACAAGGGGACTATTTATTTTCCCACTAAAGGTGACACGTGGCATCCAGAGGTCAAGCCCAGGCTGGGGCCATGTTTGCTGGGCTAAGACTACCTTTTTCTCAGAGGTCCAGATTGTTCTGACTGCCACCCCAGCTGTGTACCCTGGGCTGGGAATGTTTCCTCAACTGCTCTGTACAAACACCCATACAGGCTACTCAGTCTCCCGAGTTTGTTTATAGATTGAAGTCAAGGAATGAGCATCCATTCTAGAGGATAGTGGACACAGTTTTGCTGCACATAGGTGGGTGAGGGGCAGAGGTGGGACTCCCAGGCTGCTGTACACAGTCTGAGCAAGAAGAATTAAATTTAGAATGTAACCAGACCAAACCAAGCCCTCTGCCTTTGAATCAATTCCAATTCATAGCTACCCTATAGGGTTTCCAAGGCTGTAAATCTTTACGGAAGCAGACTGCCACATTTTTCTGCCAAGGAGTGGCTGGTGGGTTGGAACCGCTGACCTTTTGTTTAGCAGCCGACCGCTTTAACCACTGCACCATTAGGTTTTTTTTTTTTTTAGAAGGTAAAGAGGTCTTCAACTCACAAGTCACCCCTTAAAATGAGCAAGAAACTGGGCAAGAAACTAGCAAGAAAGAAGTAGAATGTCTTTCCTTCCTAGTTACATTTTCCAATGGTGTGAAAGCCTTCAATAGCTTCTCAAATAGCTGGAAATGTTCTTGAGACAGCAATAGCAATAACAATGATGACGAATTTTATCTGAAAAGCTTTTAATATCTTACAGGACATTTTTACAAATATTATTTCATTAAATTTGTAATACGACCAAAGAGATCAGTATTACTGACTGTGTTCAAAACACATGTTGGGTTGGACACTGCAAGGTAAGGGCATAATAGAGATGTTAAAGATGAGTGACAGAGTCCCTGGACTGTGGGAGCTCACTGTTACGTGTATGTGCGTGTGGGGTGGGGAAGACTCAGGATATTTTGACCCTGTCTCCACACTCAAAATAAAAAAAATTTTTTAAAAACCCATTGCTGTCGAGTGGAGTCCGACTCATAGCTACCCTTTAGGACAGAGTAGAACTGCCCCATAAGTTTTCCAAGGAAGGGCTGGTGGATTCAAACTACCAACCTTTTGGTTACTAGCCAAGCTTTTAACCACTGCGCCACCAAGGCTCTTCCACACTCAAGGGGCTCTCAAATTTTGGTTGCTCTTCCAGTGCAAATTTGCACAGGGCAGTAGGGTGACGCCAGAGCACGAATACTGATTCTATCTAAAATTTACCAGTCCCAGGCAGTAACCAAACCTGAACAGGTTACCTCAAAAGCTGCCTACACCTCACTTGAAAGATCTACTCAGTCTAATTCAGCAAAGGCAACTAGGTTTCATCTTGAGTGATCGTTTTGATGGGAATTTCAGCTCTGCTACCTTACCAGTCCTGCAACCTTTGACAGGTTTCCCAAGCTTTTTGTGTGTCAACTTCTTCATCTTTAAAATGAGGTCACTATTATTTCTTACTTCATGTGTTGATTGTTGTCAGTGGGTGCCTTTGAGTTGATTCCGACTCATAGTGTCCATGTAGAACAGAGTAGAACTGCTCCATAGGGTTTCCTAGGCTGTAATCTTTATGGGAGCAGATCACCAGGTCTTTTCTTCCATGGAGCAGCTAGGTGGGTTTGAACTGACAACCTTTTGGTTAGTAGCCCAGCGCTTATCCATTTTGCCACCAGAGTTCCTTTCATATATTAGTAGTGAGGATTAAACAAATCAATACTTGTAAAGTACCTGCCACACAGTACATGATTAATACATGCTAGTTGTTATTATTATTCCAGTGATCACACGTAGGATGAGCTGGGTGAAAATAATGTTAGAAGCAGCAATACCAGGTCAGGCACTGGTGGAAAAGTCTTAAGGAGCATTAAAAGAGCCTCGCTTAAGTAAACCCTTTCATCTTCTTTTCTCCCCTCTTCCTCCTTTCCTCCCTTTCTCCTCATTCTTTTCTTCCATTCTTTCCCTTCCTCTGTGGGAGGAGTGTGACTAGGAAATAGGAAGACAGATTGGGTGACTTTTGGCTGGAACCAGAGCAAGGCTGAACCTCAGATTTTGAGAAGACCCAAAAGGATCAGTTCAAACCCAAGACCATGAAAGAGCGAGAGTCTAAACACAAACTCCACATGCAAAGGATGGAGACAAGACTGGAATTAGAAAGATGGATATACAGACCAGAGATCACAATTGGAGGAATGAGGTCAGGGTGAGAGCAGAGTGGAAACAATCAGAAAGGGCTAGAAAGAATCACCCTAATAGGTCTGGAAGGTTTGTGTGTTATTGTGTGCTGTCAAGTCGATTCTGACTCATGGTGACTCTATAGGATAGAGTAGAACGACCCCATAAGGTTTTCAAGGCTGTTTTTTTTTTTTTTTTTTTTAATCTTTATAGAAGCAAATTGCCACATCTTTCTCCTACGGAGTGGCTGATGGGTTCAAACCACTGGCCTGTAGGTTAGAGGCCGAGTTCTTAATCATTGTGTCACCTGGGCTTCTTGAAGGTTTGGGTAGATATGCTGAATGGTCTTAAAAGGTCAGAGGCAGGAAGGATACAATCATTCAAACAACAGCAACAGCAGTGACATTTATTTAGCATTTCCTTTGTTATGGTGAAGTGTTTAGGTGTTACAACCAGTTAACATGCTGGGCTGCTAAAAGAAATGTTGGAGGTTAAAGTCCACCATTTACTAGATGGCAACTGTTTGGTGTTGTTGTTATGGCAGTATGCTAATTCCTTTACAGACATTTTGAGTATAATCTTCACATTATATTAAGTGGGTATTATTATTTTCCTCATTTTGTAAATAACGGGTGACCTTCTTGCTCAAGGTCACAGATCTGGACTTGACAGGGTAGAATCAGACTTGGGACTATTTGACTATGAAGCCCAAGCTCCATACTCTGCTTCTGCCCTTTGATCAAAAGCATTAACTGAATGTATCTAGTGCCCTAACCTCTGGGTAAAGTATTATATAGGGACATACAGATGAATCTGTTCTCCTAGCCAACAGGACAGCAGTGGAGGCAGATGGAGAATCCAAGTGCAATTTGTTAAGGACCATAATAAATATATCTTCTGGTACAAAGGTATCAGGGTTTTCCATAAGCAAAATTGGGAACGTAAAAGGATTCTGAATTAAGGGAGGGCACCCATAGGGGCAGCCTGCTAGAGGGGTTATATGGGAGAGTGGAGGGATGAAGGAGAAGGGACTGGCCAGATGAACCAGGTGAGTGGTAGCACAAGACAGCAGAAAGAGCACAGGTTTCGGAGTCAGAGGGATCTGCTGTTCCCTAGCCCCGGCATCTTGAGCAAGTCTCTTGATTTCTGGGGTCATCATCTATAAAACAGAGATGGAAACTGGTATCTACTTCAGAGGGTAGTGGTGAGGAGTAATGGCAGTGAGTTTTATACAGAGCTATTACAGTGCCTGACACTGCAGAGAGTACTCAACAAATGATGAAAGGATGGAGGAGGAGGAGTGGTGGGAGGGAGGGAGAAAAGAAGGCAAAGGGGAGGACTGCTTCTAAGCAGACCCTGGAAGGGACAGCTTACAGCTTTCCAAACAGCTGTGCCATCCTCTCTGAGGGAGCAGGGTGGCTTCCTGATCCCCAAATCTATGCAAAGATACAGATTAAGGTAGTAGTACTTTCAAGGTCAAAAACACAATGTTTGCAAATTTTACTTTTACACTTAAATATGTGTGTGAAACTGCACTGGATATAACTTTTTAAGGAAAAGGAACTACCCTAGAAGCCAGAGAATGTGTATGTGTGTGTGTGTGTGTATGTGCGTGTGTGTGTGTGTGTAGAGGGGGGAATAGAATACAAACTTTTGGCTCTTGACTGGAAACTATTCACTTAAAAAGCATTTTGAGGGCACCTGTGCTCAGTCCTTGAAGGGAAGTTTGAAACCTAACCTGAAGACAAGGCAGAGTTTTGTGGCCCTGTCAACAGGGCCACAAGGAGTAGGGAAATAAGGGAGCATTAGGAGAAGGAGGAAAACAGCTATTTCTGAGGGAGAGTTGGCAGAACTTGGTAACTAATTGGGGATAGGGGCTGAGGGACATTGTTACCTGTGCTCCCACCAGGGGCACTTCTGTCAGGAACTGGCCTTTGCCACTGGCCACTGGGTCTGGGGTTTCCAGTGATACAGAACACAGCTAGGTAGAGTTTCACCACCCACTGCTGACGAGTAGATTCCGACTCATATCAACCCTGTAGGGCAGTAGAACTGTCCCATAGGGTTTCCAAGGCTGTAAATCTTTATGGAAGCAGACTGCCACATCTTTCTCTCACAGACCGGCTGGTGGGTTTGAACCACCGACCTTTCAGTTAGCAGTTGAGCGCTTTAACCACTGCACCACCAGGGTTCTTACGTAGAGTTTATTGGGCGTTTATTCCATCAGAAGGATGGAAACAAGGTTAAATCCAAGCCTGCTCAGCCAAAGAAAAGATGCCAAGAAGCTTGTGGTACATTCCCATCACGTCTCTCTCCAGCCCTCCCTCCCTTTTGCACCTGTGGCACATTCACCTAAATGGGCCTTCTTTGCCCCACTTTCTTAACCCAGACACAGAGCTGTCCTCTGTCACTTATCGTCCATCTATTTCTACAACCTTGCAGAGCTGGCTCAGTTCTCTGGGCAGGTTGCTGGGAACCTCCTTTCTACTCTAGTTTGCTTAAGGCCTGTTCAAGCCAATGAGCAACAGTAACAGCTACCTCCCCACCCAACTACTGTACCCAGTTAATTAAAAAAAATCTCCAGGCTTAACTTCCATCTCGTGCTCTCTGCTTCAAACTTTCTTGTTCTGGTTGATAATCTAATGCAGATGTCAGCCACCTGGATGTCCCTAATCCTCCAACTTGCTAGGGCATTTCATCCTTTAGTAGATCCAGGAAAACAGCTCAAACTCCATTCCTGGCATCCTCCTAGTATCTACAGTTTCCTATCTTTCAGACATTCTTATCTCTACTCTCTAACTTACTTCCTCTGATACCTTCTTGCTCCATTTCATGTATCGCCCTGATTTTCTCACTCTCTCACTAGGCTACTGCTAGCAGGAGGCCTCTTATAGAGTAGATGTTACTGAAGGTTTTGGGGTAACAGGGAGATATAGCACACGACATTAGAGATCACAACCTATAGTCACATATTACTGTGATGGACGTTTTCTGCCCTGGGAAATCTCCCACTGACCAGGTTTCTCATGGGACTTTGCTCACGTCTTCTCGGAGATGCTCTCAGTCTTGAGATTATTCCTCTTGCCACCTTTGCTGCCAGTTCTCCACCTTAACTGTTGTTGTTTTTGTTAGCTGCCATCGAGTTGGCCCCTGACTCATGGCGACCCATATATAACAGAACGAATCACTGCTTGATCATGTGCCATCCCCATGATTGGTTGCCAGTCATTTCATTGTGATCCATAGGGGTTTCACTGGCTGATTTTCAGAAGTAGATCTCCAGGCCTTCCTTCCCAGTCGATCTTAGTCTGGAAGCTCTGCGGAAACCTGTTCAGCATCATAGCAACACACAAGTCCTCCTGACAGATAAGTGCTGGTTGGGCTGGAGGAGCAGCAGCAGGGAGTCAACCCCAGGTCTCCCACATGGAACATCGGAATTCTACCACTGAACCATCAATACCCCTACCCTAACTAACAAATTCCTATTAATTCCATACTCATAGCACTTTGGTTATTCATCTCCTAGCCACAAAAGAAGTTCTGGACTACATTTACACATTCAAATCTCATTAAAGGACTCTGCTGAACTCTGCTTTCCTCCCAGGAACTTTACTGAAAGGCACCTAAAGAAGCCCTGAAATAGCAGTTTTCCCTTTAACATACCAAATTCATTAGATGGGCTCCCTCCTTTGTCAGAAGAATCCTCCCCACAGGAATGCTGGGTTTTTGTTTGTTTGTTTTTCTTCCTCCATCTGGTTTCCCAGCTTCCATCTCATTATCTTAGCTGAATTCTTCTACACTACTTAACCCCTGGGCTGACCAGTAGGCTGCCTAGATTTGATTTCATTTTCTTGCCCTACTGCCCTTGACCACACACGTAGCAGCCCAGACAGACCCTGGCCTCCAGCAAGGCTCAGTGCTATAAGCTGGCTCTCCAGTGGGGGCATGTAACAGTTCCTTGGAAGACCCCTTTTCCCTCCTTACCTACTCATCCTGTTCCTGGAAGTAGGTCACTTGTTCAGAGAATAGTCACATGTCATCCTGTGCACAGGGGCTGGAGGCAGGGGACCTGGGACCATCCTCTAATGTTGCCATGTCAGGATCAAGGGGACACAGGGAGGACCAGGGAACCCATAGCAGGGAGGAGGAATCTAGGCAGACTCTTGGCTTGGGGACTGACTAGATGAAAGTGACATCAATGGGAACACAAGCAAAGCAGGCTTGGGGGAGGAACTTTCTGCCCAGGCATGTCAGGGCTGAGGAGCCAATGGGGTAGCCGAGGGGGAAAGAGGCCTGGAACTTGTGAAGAAAAACAGGTAAAAATGGAGAGAGGTAAGGGAGTAAAGAGCCAGGAAGAAAGAGTGACAGCCATTTAAGTAGGCTACTGGATGGCTTTGTTCTTCTGGAGCTCCCGGGGGACCAGCGAAGCCTTGACACCTGAGATCTGCCCCCATGAAAAGGCCCACCTGCACCCCTGAACCGCAGTCGAGCAGTCCTCGCACTCAGCCAGCGCAGGCAGGCAGATAATGTGCTCTGGTGTTCAAGGACAATCAGACTCAGCAAAGCGTGAAATCAGGTTTTTCCAACTAACTCACTCGGGGCTGAAGGAATAGTTTCTATCTTCAGAGAGAAAGGAGTGACTTGTCATTCCCTGAAGCAATTCACCTGTTTCAGTGGAAGCAGACATTCTTTGAAAGATCAGGAGGGCATGTATGCCAAACCAGGAACTGCCCATGCACCCAGGTGCAGTTCTTGGAATGGAGCATGGAAACTAGCCTGACTTTCTTCTTGCCCTCAAGTTCAAGGGCTTGTGATGATGGTGGCCAGGTGAGGAAAGCAGATTTTACACAGAAGGAGCCCAGGGCCACCGGGAGCCAAGAAATATGTCTCATTCATTTGTTCATTTCGCTTACAGTTATTAAGCACTTTTTATGCACCAGATCTTGGGCCCCATTGTATCATAAAAGAGACGAAATGCAGTATGGTATTAGGTATGTAGGCTCCAGAGTTAGACCACTTGGGTTTAAGTCCTGGCTCCACCACCGACAAACTGTATGACCTTGAACAACAT
Source organism: Elephas maximus indicus (assembly GCF_024166365.1). Lineage (NCBI taxonomy): Eukaryota > Metazoa > Chordata > Mammalia > Proboscidea > Elephantidae > Elephas > Elephas maximus. The sequence goes on from NC_064825.1 coordinate 69,172,985, forward strand.
GCGTCACTTTCTTGTGCTTCAAATTCCTTATTTGCAAAATGGGAATATAAAACTTTTATCTACATCATGGGGTTGCTGTAAAGACTAACTGCTGTAATACATTTGATATATGTAAATCTATTGGAAACCCTGGTGGTGCAGTGGTTAAGTGCTACAGTTGTTAACCAAAAGGTCGGCAGTTCAGATTCACCAGGTGCTCCTTGGAAACCCTATGGGGCAGTTCTACTCTGCTCCATAGGGTCACTATGAGTCGGAATCGACTCAATGGCAATGGGCTTGGTTTTGGGTATGTAAATAATTATATTATATGTAATACAATATATTTAAAAGCTCTTTGAATCCTGACTGGCACACAGTGAAATAAACAAACAAACCCATGTCTGTTGAGTATATTCTGATTCATGCCAACCCCATGTGTGCAAAGTAGAACAGCTCCATAGGATTTTCAAGGCTGTGACCTTTTGGAAGCAGATCGCTGAGGCACCTCTATGTGAGTTTGAACCACCAAACTTTCAGCTACTAGTTGAGCACTTAAGTCTCGGTGCTACTCAGAACTAAACGTTAGTGTAACTCATTGCCATTGAGTTGATTCCAACTCAAGGCGACCCTATAGGACACAGTAGAACTGCCGCATAGGGTTTCCAAGGAGTGGCTGGTAGATTCGAACTGCTGACCTTTTGGTTAGTAGCTGAGCTCTTAACCATTGTGCCAGCAGGGCTTTATGTTAGTATAGAAAAGAAAAACCATTTGATTAATGTGGTATATGCAATATTGATGGAATGATGGACCAGGTTCTAGGAGAGCACTGAAGAAGGAGTATCTGGAAGGTTTCATGGAGATGGTAAAGGCTGTACCAAGTCTTGAAGAATAGAGAAAGTGTACAACATGTTCAGAGAGCTGCATGTGGCTCTTCACAGCTGGAACCACGATTCATGCAGGGAAGAGGCCAGCAGTGAGGGAAGGAAGGTAGGCAGAGGCAGATCACAGAGGGCCTTGAATGCCACGTTAAGACACTTGGTATTCGTTCGCCGGTGTAAAGATGATCATGGAGTCGTTTAAGGGAACTAAAATGCCATGCCATAATTCATTTGTCTTGGAAATGCTCTCTAGTCAGGAAGGTGGAATTACAGTTTGTTTATTTTTAACAAAATTGATTTTTTTAAACCTCCCATCTCTTTGCCAATAAACGATTGTGTCACTGATGCTGCTTCATAAGCTGGTGCCTGTGCGAGCGAGAGTGTAATAATTGTTTTTCCTCATGGACTGATTGAAGCAGTGGTCTGTGAGGCAAGCGTTAAAGTTCAAATTAGATGGCAGTGCTTCTTTATTTAGGTTCACCTGCTCTGAATATTTAACGAAGCTGGGGGAAAACAAGTGAACAACCGGACAATCTGTAATAGCCTTAGGGTTGGGGAAAAATTCTCCTAGTAAATATAAATGTATTTCTCTCACAATGGAATCTTTCCAGGCTAAGCACACTTTTTTTTTTTTTTTTTGGCTTTAAAGAATAGAAATTTATTTTCTCACTGTTCAGGAGATTAGAAGTTTGAATTCAGGGTACGGCTCTAGGGGAAGGTATCCTTTCTTGTCTATTTCAGCTTCTGGTTGCTTCCAGCAATCCTTGGCGTTCCTGAGCTTGTAGATGCATCTGTCTCTGTAGCCCATCTCTCTCTTCCTTCTGTGTGTGTCTCTGTGTCTATTCTAGTCTTTTTCTAACTCATAAGCGATTAGCTTTAGGATTCACCCTACAGTGGTATGACCTCATTAACATAACAAAAGAAAACTCCCTTTTTCCAAACAAGGTCATGTTTATAGGCACAGGGGTTAGGATTTCAACACATATTTTTGCAGGATACAATTAAATCCCTAATAATACTACATTCTAGACATTTGAAAATATACCCTTAAGATGAAATGAATTAAAATTTTAAGAAATTTGTATCTTCAAGAGGTAAAACAGGCTAAAATATAAACCTAGCACGTATCTTGAAGGATAATTTCTGAGTGTCTTTTATCAGGATCCATTTTCACCTAGCAATGTCCTTTCTCCCTTACCCAGGAGGCAGGTTCCAAAACTAATTTAATTTAGAGAGTCATGTACAGTACACTAGGAAGGGCACAGGTTTTAGTGACAAAAGATCTGGGCTCAGACCCAACTCTGAGCCCTTGTTTCCTCATTCATAACACAGGTATCATGAGGCTGCTTACCTCAATGGGTGTTCAGAGAACTAAGTGAGATTGCGTGTGAGGACCCTGACAGCTGTAGTCACAGCACAGTATGGACAATTATTATTGTTATTCAGTCTGATCCCTCTCTCCTGCCACTGCCACCCCTTCCAAGTGCACCCACAGAGTCACTCTCACAGAATTCGTGTTTGCACAAAAATGGCGGCATAGCACCAGGGGCAAGTGCAATGTTAGAAACAGGGGACTGTGCTGCCCATTGTGGTTAAGAGCTCAGATTTGGGTCTGAACCTACTCCTCGGCAGTAGGAATGGGTATGGTGCCCATGTAGAGGTTCTTATGAAAACTAAATGAAACAATGCATATAATATGTTGTGCTTTTTTTGGTTCATTTGTTTTGGTTCCCAGCAAAGAGTAAACACACAATAAATGTCAACCACTGGTTTGACAGTAGGCTTTAGAAAGCAAAGTGCAGTGGTGCTGGGGAGGTAATAAAAGTGTGGAAGAATTGAGTTTAAGAGAAAGATTGAAGTCTCCTAAAGTCTGAAATGAAGACAGGGAAAACTAGAAAGACCAAAGGAAGGCCTCAGATAGTATAGAAATGCAGAGACAGTGAAAGATAAGAATCCTTAGCAGAGAACGAAGGAAAAGTGAGTCAAACAAACATCAAACAGAGGTTGGGTGACAGGCCTGCGATACAAAGACAGTGACACTAGAAAACCAGACAAGTGGCAGTTACTGTGAGCAAGGTATATCAGCTTCTCAAGCCTCAGTTTCATCATAGGCCAAATAGTCAGGAAGAGTGGAAGGGAGAGGCCTTGGCAGCATATACCTTCAGGAGCTGTTGGCACGGTTAGAGATAATGTGGGCTGATGTCCTGGCACTATGCCTGACACACAGGACACCATATAATTTATCTTCAATTTGGGTCCCTTTTGAGAGTGAAAGGGGGAACTGTTCATAATTACACCAGGACAGCAGGGCAAAACGGGACTCTTCAGGGTAAACTGGATCGTGTGTTCCCCACCCTGTGAGCTCTCTAATAAACAGGCACTATGCCTTCATTAATGGGAATCACATAGTTAGAAAAGGCAATGACCTAATTTTTTTTCCTCCTGAAAAAAAGATAAGTTTTGTAGAAATAAATGCCTGATACCTACAAATAAATGTGCCAACTGCCAAGGTAATGACCAGGATGTAGAGTTGCCAGATAAAATGCAAGAAAGATGCTCTGAGTTATACTAAGAAATTATTCATTGTTTATCTGAAATTCAGACTTAACCGGGCAACCTGTATTTTTATTTTTCAATCTGGCAGTCCTACCAGAATGGAACGCGTGGTCCTTAGGACATAATTATTAAATTAAATTAAACACAATGCAGTGAATGCCTTTTATCTGCCAGGTAAAGTGCTGGATGACAGGGTGGAAGCCCAAATGAGCAAGACACATTTTCTGCCCCCTGTTCACAGGCCATTGAGGGAGGAAGTGGAAAGGACTTGAGCTGATATTTACTGAGCACCTATTAGGATCTGGGTACAGCTCCCAATGTTTTACATATTATCTCAGTAAATCCTCATAATTGGGGTCATTCCAACTTTCTAGATGAGAGAAGAAGGCCCAAAGAGAAGACATGTACTCAAGTTCTCAGAGTTCATGTGTGGTGAGCCAAGGTTAAAACCCAGGTCTGTTTGACTCCAGAGCCATGTTCTTCTCTAGTGAAACACAATTCCCATAGACACATACACAAATAATTGCAACATCGATAGGCAGTGAGTGTACAAAGGAGGGAGAGATGAACTCGACTGTAGGTAATCAGAGAAGTTGTTATCATCAACTTCTTTTCTTTATGAGTCAAATTATTTCATTAAAACAGAGGTGGTTACTGTAAAGGAAATGCATGGACTGGGATTGTGACTGGAAAACTATTTAGATTTGAGGTACATTTATGGACCAGCTGCTCTCTCCATCTCCCCCCAAACCTTGTGGTCTCTTGCTTGGTATCTTCCCTTCTCTTTCCTTGTCTGATTCTTTCTTGTCTCACGACTGGCTGCCTTCTTCTCCTTAGTTACACATTGTGCTTCATCAGAAATTTGGCCTGTGCATAACCACCATGACTTCTAAGGGTCCAAATCTACCTCTAGGCTTTCAGCTTCAACTCCCACTACCAAATTCCTGGCTTAATATTTTGTTTAACAGCTTTCTTGAGGTATAATTTCCAAACCATAAAGTTAATATATTTCCTGGTTTAAATTTTGCAACAGTCCATAGGCTAACTTATGAATGAATTGCCCTTGATCAGGTGCTCATCCCTATATCATGTACCCACCCCTGGTCCAATCAGCTGTGACCAGAGAATGGGTCATATGACTGTCATTTGAGCAAGTGTTGAAGGTTGAGCAGCTTCACTTAGATGGGATTGTGGTCCTTCAGACACTGTGATTAACGACTCTAATATAGAAGGATTCTAAGAGGAGATGACATTGGATATGGAATCGTGAAGGATGAGTTAGCATTCACCAGGAAGAAAAAAAAGGGGAAGTTATTATAAATATGTGGACTGGGATTGTGATAGGTTTAGACATTCTAGCTAAGGGACATAATGGCAAATACAAAGATGCACAAAAGAGAAATGATCAAGTTTGGAGAGTGCAGGGTCCTGGGTGGGAAGGCAGAGGGGTATAAGGTGAAGGTAGGCTTCCAGATTTTCAGCTTGGCTATCTGGGTGGATAGAGGTAGCATTGAATTTGTAGAAGTGCAAGTTTGGTAGGGAAGACTAATGAAGCTGGTTCTGGACATGCAGAGTTCAAGAGGCCTGTAGAACATCCAGGTGGGGGAGGTTCAGTAGGAGTTGGATATACAATTAGGAACTTACAATAACCTTCACCAGAAACTCGTTATAGAATTTAGCAAAACTCCAGCCCTTGCAAGACCTTGAGACTGAGCTGAAAAACAGTGTAGCTGGAAAGCAAGGCCGTCCTTTAGAGATACCTGTCCAAGCCATCCTGAAGGTGGGCCATACCAGCTTCTACACTGTTGATTCAGCCTCAGCGCAAATGTCTAGTACCTTATGAGGAAGTGTAGAGCAGCAGAAGTCTGGAATGCTTTATGTGAAATCTCTGCTTAGCTAGCAAGTTTAGATATTAAATGTTGAAAAGAAAAATATAACTTGCCATAAATTCTCATTACACACATTATTGCCATAATAATAGAACAGATAGGCCTCTAAAGAATTTTCTGATTTGTAGTCAGTACTTAGTTTCAGCTTTTGATTTATTAATTTGTTCTTTTTTCATGTTTGCTTAAGGAAAATATTTTAGAAAATATGGAAGAAAAGAAACATCACCATAAACCCCAACACCCAGTGATAACCACTGTTAACAGTTTGAGTATGTACTTCAAGTTTTCTTCCTTTTTTAAAATTAAATTTTAACTTCTATAACAGCAATACATGCAGAAATTTATACATAAAATAGTACAGAAGGGTTTATAATAAAAGAAACTTGGCCCCATCCTACCTCTTCATACTGTCCCATTCCCCAGAAAGAACACTCCTTAGTGGATTCTATTTCCCATGGCAGTTGTCTCCATAGCTCTTGATCTGTGTTGTCCATATGCTGGCTACTAGCCACATATGGCTACTTAAATTTAACTAATAAAAATGAAGCCAAATTAAAAATTCAATTTCACAGACTGACTAGCCACATTTCAAGTGCTCAATTAGCCACAGGAGGCTAGAAGCCACCATACTGGACAGCACAGATACAGAACATATCCATCATCATAGAAAGTTCTATCAGACAGCCCTGCTCTAGGAAATATGCATTTGCTTTTACTTCGTGATTTATCAACATTAGAGTTTCAATTGCCTTAATTCTGTTTCTATTAGATATGTTTTTATAAAGTTAAAAAAATAGAAATATAACATGCAATCAGAAAAGTATCTCCATCATAAATGTAAATCTTAATGATTTATCACAAAGTGAATAATCCATGTAACTGCCCCCAAGAGCAATAAATATTTCTTGGCACCCAAATTCCCTCTCATGCTTGCTTCCAGTTACTAACCACTCTCTCAATATCTTGACTTTTATCATCATGGATTAGTTTTGTCTGTTTGTGGTCTTTAGTATCTGGCTACTTTCATGCAAATGATGTGTGTGGGATTCATTTATATATATATTGTGTTCAGAAGAGTCCATTCATTGGAATAGTGTTACTGCATAGTTTCCATAGTATGAATTTATCCATTCTACTATTTTTTTTCCACTATTTATTTACAAAGGAGCCCTGGTAGCACAATGGTGAAGACCTTGGCTGCTATCCAAAAGGTTGATGTTCGAACATACCCAGTGGCTCCTGGGAGAAAGACCTGGAGATCTGCTTCCATAAAGATAGTTGTTGTTGTTGTTGTTGTTGTTAGGTGCCATCAAGTTGGTTCTGACTCAGAACAACCCTATGTACAACAGAAAGAAACACTGCCCAGGCCTGTGCCATTCTCACAATCATTATTATGCTTGAGCCCATTGTTGCAGCCACTGTGTCAGTCCATCTCATTGAGGGTCTTCCTCTTTTGCACTGATCCTCTACTTTACCAAGCATCATATCCTTCTCTAGAGACCCATTCCTCCTGATAACACGTCCAAAGTATGTGAGGCGTAGCCTCACCATCCTTGCTTCTAAGGAGCACTCTGGCTGTACTTCTTCCAAAACAGATTTGTCCCCCGACCCGTCAGTCAGTTTGTCGTACTGTAAGGGCTTGCGTGTTGCTGTGGTGCTGGGAGCTATGCCACCAGTATTCAAAAACTAGCAGTGTCACCCATGTTGGACAGGTTTCAATTCAGCTGAGCTTCCAGACTAAGACAGACTAGGAAGAAGGATCTGGCAGTCTACTTCTGAAAAGAATTATCCAGAGAAGACCATAAAGATTACAGCCAAGAAAACCCTAAGGAGGCAGTTCTGCTCAGTCACATGGGATGGTTATAAGTCGGAATCAACTCGATAGCACCCAACAAGAACACTGTTTAGAAACATTTGAGTGATTTCCAGCTTAAGGCTATTTATGAATAATGTTGTGAACTTTCTTGTCCATGTCTTTTGATGTGCATGAGTACACATTTCCATTGGATGTAATCCTAGGAATGGAATTGCTGGCCTGGGTCATGGGGTATGTATATGCTCAGCTTTAGGAGACACTTCTCATCATCTTCCTAAAGGAATTTATAATTGCTCTGGTAGTATCAGCAGTTGCTCCACACCCTCATCAACACATGGTATCCTAACAATTGCATCATTGTTTTAAATTTGCATTTCTCTGATAATTAATGAAGTTTAACACCTTTTTAAATATCCATTGCCTCTTTGGATATTTTCTTTTGTCAAATGTCTGAGTCTCTTGCCTATTTTACTACTGGGTTTTTTGTATTTCTTTAAAAAATAGGTTTTTTAGGCATTTTAAATATTTTTTGGACATAAGCCCGTTTTCAGTTACATGTGTTGCAGAGATTGGAGTGACGCAGCTACAAGCCAAGGAATGCTGGGATTGCCAGCGACACTAGAAGCTAAGAGGAAAGACACGGACCAGTTTCTCCCCTTGAGACTTCAGGGAGTATATGGTGCTTCTGACACCTTGGTTTTGGATTTCTAGCCCCCAGAACTGTGAGAGAATAAATTTCCATTGTTTTAAGCCACTCAGTTTATGGCACTTTGTTATGGCAGCTCCCGGAAACTAATACCATGCTTTTTGTGTCTTATTTAAGAAGACTTTCCCTATGCCAAAGTCATGAATATATTCTCCCTCTTATATTACTTTTCAGAAACCTTGTTGTTTGAATTTCCACACTTATATCTATTATCAAACTGGAATGTACTTTCACCTATGATGTGAGGTAGGGATCAAGTTTCCTTTTTTTCTGTATGGAAAATAAATCTCATTTATTTAAAAAACTGTCCTTTCGCCTTTGTTCTTGAGCACCACTTTTGCCATAAATTGCACATATATATGTGGATCTATTTCTAGATTTTCAATTCCAGGGATCAGCAAACTAAGGCTAGCCATCCATTCTTGTAAATAAAGTTTTACTGACACACAGCCATGCTCATTCATTTGTATATTGTCTATAGCTGCTTTCTTGCCACAACAGCAGAGTTGAGTAGCTGTGACAGAGACCGTATGACCTGAAAAGCCTAAAATATACACTATCTGGCCCTTTTCAGAGAAAGTTTGTGACTCCTACAATCTGTTCCTTTTAATTTTTAAAAAATTATTCTTGCACTAATACTGTACTGCCTTAATTAGTGTAGCTTTACAATCGATCTTGATTTTTGGTAGAGTAAGCCTTCTAATTTTTTTCTTCTTCAAGACTGTTTTGGCTATTCCTAGACCTTTATATTTCCTTATAAATATATATTCAGATATATTTTGATTACAAAAAATTGTTATGTAAATTATATTAAAAGTTTTGTAACTCGTTTTGTAAATTACATAACATATAGTGGAAACCTTTCCATGACAATAAATGTTCTTCTATGACATTGTTTTTAATGATTATATTAATTCAATTATACAGAGAAACTATAATTTACTTGACCAAATACGTTGCTTGGCAATGTGTCTTCCTTATTTTCCTAATCCCCATTATATTATAAATTGCTTCTTTAGGGCGTTCATACTTCCACTAAGTAATTATATTTATGAGAATTGAACCATAGTAAATTAAATTTTAAAAAAGTAAGCATGAGGATGTTTATCACAGCATTACTTATAATCATGAAAAATTAGAAATAATCAATTCACTGATGTTTCATAAATGTCTAATTACGGTACTTCCACTTACTGAAATATTATGCAAATGTTTAAAACAATGGTTATAGAGACTGGGAAATAATTATTATGGGATGTTTTATGCAAAAGAGTGTATATACTCTTTAATTAAATATAACCCTTAGGAAAAGATCTAGAAAGATACACACCAAAGTTACTTTAATACTGTACAAAAAAAAAAAAAACTCAAAACAAAAAAAAACCTGTGCTGTTGAGTCGATTCCAAATCATGTGACCCTACAAGACAGAGGAGAACTGCCCCACAGGGTTACCAAGGAGCAGCTGGTGGATTTGAACTGCTGACCTTTTGGTTAGCAGCTGAGCTTTTAACCACTTCACCACCAGGGCTCCCATTTAAAATTAGAGAGTGGCATTTATGAGAGGAAGAGAAGAGAAAGTGCTTTACTCACTTTTGTATTGTTTGAATATTTCATAGAACTTGTAGTAAAACATTTAAAAATCATTTTTTTAAGTAGACCACATGATGAATGAAATGATAAAATGGTACTGCCCTAGGGAAAAGATAAGCTTTCTGTAAAAAGCAATACTAAAGACTTAGTTTTAAGCAAGCCCATAAACAGAGATTATGATTTAAAGTGAGAATGTAACACCTCCGCTTGCGTGGAACCCACAGAGGGCGACCCCACTTTGACCAGAATTATTCCCTCAGCGACACTGCACACCCTTCACAGCTACTCAGTGAAGAGGAATGGGAATCTGAGGTCACAACCGTCTGTGGATCTGTAGAGACTGCCGCACATAATCAGAGTAAACTGTAAAGGGGTCTCATTTCAGAGTGTGGGCTCGAGGTGAGTCTGGAAGACTGAATATGACACAAGAAGATGTATAACATTGGACTCTCCTGTGAGCGTCTTATGGGGACCACAGAAACAGACCACACACTGATGGGTGGGGTGGGATTTTACCCTGAAGAGGGTAAATATCCCAATACCCAGTCATTCTGGGAAATGTTCACAAAGTGGGTCTTTGTTCTAGTGGAGTGAAAAATATCTGTGTCCCCCACCAAAAAAAAAAAAAAAGCACCAGTTAGGTGCAGCTGGGCCCAGATGTTGAAGGAGGTCTGGGAAAATTTTGGTGGGGGACCTGACTCATCTCTGGCCATGTAGAAGCAGGTGGGAGGAAGCAGCAACAGGATGTAGTTAGTGGCAGCAGCAGCAGCGGCAGCAACAGGATCAAAACCAGTTGCTTTCAAGCTGATTCCTACCCGTGGTGAACCCATGTGTGTCAAAGTCTAGCTGTGTTCCAATGGCTGATTTTTCTAAAGTAGATTGCCAGGCCTTTCTTTCAAAACATCTCTGGGAGGACTTGAACCACCAACCCCTTGGTTAGCAGCTGAGTGCTTTACCATTGGCACCTCCCAGAGATAGCAGACCTAAAAGGCTGCTTCTGTAGTGGACAGTACCCACATCTGAAGGAAGTATTTGTAGAACCAGACCTCTGGCCTCAAAGGGCTCATGCCAACACTGCTATAAAAAATACTGATGCCTGGGCCTCACTCCAGACCCGTCCAATCAGAATGTCTAAGGCGAAGCCCAGGCATTTGTTCACCTCAAAACTCCCCAGGTAAGTCTAATACACTGCCTGCTTTGAGGACCATGGCTCCCAGACCAATGCTTCGCCCACTCCCTCGGGTGGTGGGCTCTCTTGTTAATTGCATCTAATTTGGATTGTGCTGGCCTGCAGATTAATGCTGGGTAAGAGTTTCATTCATCAACAACATACCACAGAGTCCCACAGAATGACTCCATTAGCCCTGGCTAGCTGCCAGTCTTCCTCTTCCCTTTTGCCAGAAAATTAATGAGACCATTTATTGGAAGTTAGCAAACTAACTACTCAATTTTGTCATGTTGTGGGTCAAATTGAACACATTCTGCTACACTTATGTTTGCATCAGGAAGGAGCAGAGGGGAAGGACTCTGGGTTACATGACAGATATTCTTGCCATATGTTATTTCTCTTAATCTTCACAAAACACCCTGGAGAGTAGATATTAGCTCCTTTTTACAGATCAGGATACTGAGACAAAAAGCAGTTAAAAATTTGTCACTGTGCAAGTGGTGGAGTGGAGATTTGAACAAGGTTTATCTCACTCCGAAATTCACCTCTTGTCTTTCTCTTCATTATGCCACCCTCCCTCTTTCAGTTGTCACATGGAAAGCGCTTAAAATAATGTACCGCAAATAGCAACCAACCAACCAGTTAACCAGTTGCCTTCAGAACAATCCCATGTCATGGCGACCCCATATGTTTCAGAGTGGAACTGCGCTCCATAGAATTTTCAACTGCTGACCTTATGGAAGTAGATCTCCACGGCTTTCCATACGAGGTGCCTCTGGGTGGAGTCGACAAACCTCCAACATTTTGGTTAGCAGCTTTGCATCACCCAGGGACTCTGGCAAATAATAAGTGCTCAATAAATACTAGCAATTCCTTCTGGGGTTTTAATGTGAGGAAGGGTGTGGGCACCAGATCCTGAGAGTGGAAGCTGTGACGAGATGAAGAATTTTTCCCAGCATATACTGAAATCTTTAACCCGAGGGTTTAGAGCCCTGTCAAATCACTTACACAAAGTAAAAGATTATGATCCAACTTTGCTAAAAACAGAGCGCAAGTGGTGGGTTAAGTGCGTTAAAAATGTCAAGCAAGTTCTAGAACTTATTGAACTCCTTTCTTAATTAAGCAAATCCTTTATCCAGCAAAGAGCAGCAAGAGCCATGAGTTTCAGGCAATCTCAGTGATTTCCACAATTGATGGCTCAGGAAGCAAGAGGCCCGCACCTTGGCAGGCAACCACGTGAGTTCCTCTGTGGCACTGGAAAGGGCAGAAACAGCAGGTGGCCGCAGGCCCCAGAAAGGGGTGGGTGGGGATGACAAGTCTACAGAAAAATGGTGTCAGAGCTGGTCCCTTGTTAAAACAAAACCCAACCCCTCTCAGGGTGCAGCAGAGGAGAGCTCTGGGGAGTGCTTCTCCAGGCTCTCCTTCTTTAGGGGGGTTCTCTCACTTGGCTCCTTGCCATTAGCAGTAGTGGTGGGAACAGAAGCAGATGGGCTGTGAACCAGGGGCCCTGGCCCAGGTATTTCCATATCACCATGTTCCTGCACAGAACTCTGAGCAACGTGAGCCTTCTAAATTCAAACTTACTTTTTTCACTTTGTTATAAAGGTATATTTTCCAAGGCTAATGGATAGAGTATGTTTTATTTAATAGTTTCTTAGTTTGAGTTATCACTTTTGAACATTCAGACATATGATATGGGGGTCTCCAGTTGTTCTCTTGCCCTGTGTCCTACAAACAAGTGGAATGAGCTTGTCTCCTGGTAACCATTCCCTCCCTTGTCCTCTTGCACCTGGAACTGGGATGCTGCAGGTCTCTGTACAGTCCCCTGTGCTTCCTCTACACTTGCACCTCTGTAAGAGACCATTTGTTGATTAGACCACTTGGAGTGTGCCATCTGCTTGCCCTTGGCATCCTGATGATTCAGCAGGTGTTTCAGGAAGAAGGAACAGCATGTGAAGTGCCCTCCTGCTCCATGCACCATTTTTTGCTTATACTTTTCAGTTCTTCTGCAAGCCATTAGCTGGAGGAAGCAAAGTGCCAAGGACTGTTAAAAGAGACAGGAGGGTTAATGGTTATTGTGGCTGTTAAGTCAACTGTGAGTGGGGGGTGCAGAGGGAGGTGTCTCAGTGCTCTCAGTGCTTTCTTTTCACCAAAAGGGAGCACACACCAAGCCCTCTCTGCAGGGCCTGGCTGGGCTGAGCTAACCCAATGGTGGCTGCAGATGGCCCTGTGGCCCGGGCTTCTCCCATGGCCAGAGCATGGAGAGGGCAGCATCCTCCTGCAATCTCTTAAGCCCTTCCCTATAGAAAAAAAGGATTCCTGTTTCCTCTTGCTCCCCTCCCCAGGGACACTATTTACCCAGTTTTGCTCCTATGGCCTCCCTCATTTCCCAAGTTCCCTAGAAAATATGCAAATTTTCCCTTCCCAGCAAGCAGGTTCATTAAGACAGCTCAGATGAGGGCCATGTATACAAATGTGACTGGGATGTTGAATAAGCAACCCTTGTGGTCTGATCAAAATATTCATTTTATTTTTGTCTCCCACAACTCTTCGGCATATTTGATGGGGATAAATCTCTCCCTTCCCCTGGATGGGAGTCCCCAAGTGGTACTACTAACCGTAAGGTTGGGGGTTCGGACCCACTCAGAGGTGCCTTGGAAGAAAGGCCTGGTGATCTACTTGAAATGGAGTGCAGTTCTGCTCAGTAACACATGGAGCTGCCACGAGTCAGGGTCGACTCGATGGCAGCGGTTTGTTTTTTTGTTTGCCTCTGGATGAAATTTCCAGCAGGCCTACAGTTATCCTGCTCACTCTCGGGTAACACATATTCCTGGGTCACTTTAATAGCAAACACAGGCTAGTTTAGTAATTAGAATATCCAGTCCCAAACTCTAACCTTCATTTGGCTTGATGTTTTCCCCTACCTCTCCTCCCACAAACGAGGTCGCATTCACACGTACAGGGGTTAAAATTTCAACATATTTTGGGGTGAACAGAATTCAATCCATAATGCTCTGAGATACCGTGAATGCTTCCAAGATTGTCTCTGGTTCCCAGGTTCCATTTTCTTCACGTATCCATCTTTGGCTATAAGGAAGCTCAGAGCAAACTGGCAGCTCCCCTTACTAATTGCGTAGCAGGCCTGTGGTGGTGCATCCGTGTTCTAATTTTTCTGCTGAATCTTGTTGCAAGTCAGGCTCTCTGGGGAAGTGGAGATGGAGACCTGTGTGAAGGAAATTTATTGGGTATATCCTTGGTGTACTGCTGGTATTTAAAACACCAGCAGGGTCACCCAGGGTGGACAGGTGTCAGCAGAGCTTCTAGGCTAAGATAGACTAGGAAGAAAGGCCTGGCGATCTACTTCCAAAAATAAGCCAGTGAAAACCTTATGGATCAAAACAGAATAGTGTCTGACTCACTTTAAATTTAAATTTTAACCCCCGTACCTGTGAGCGTGACCTCATTTGGGGGAGGAGGGTGAGGAGAAAACACTTGCTTTGGGCATGCCATCAGGAAGGATCTGTTGCTAGAGGAAAATATCATGTGAGTAAAGTACAGAGTGGAAACCCTGGTGGCGTAGTGGTTAAGTGCTACGGCTGCTAACCAAGGGGTCAGTAGTTCGAATTCACCAGGCGCTCCTTGGAAACTCTTTTGGGCAGTTCTACCCTGTCTTATCTTATAGGGTTGCTATGAGGTGGAATCGACTCAACGGCAGTGGGTCAACGGGTTAAACTAGAAGGTCAGCAAGGGTGAGGGAGACCCTTGGTGAAGATAGCTAGGCAAAATAGCCGCCATGAACTCGAACATACTGGCGATTATGAGGATGACACAAGATTGGGCAACATTTTGTTCTGTTGTACATAAGGTCACCATGAACTGGAGTCAACTAGTTGGCAGCTAACAACCACAACAATAGTAAGACCAATGGGGGAGAGAAGAAAGCAGGATTGGGCAGATCTAAAAGTCCAGTTAATGAATGAGGACTGCTTTGTAGCCTATGTTCAATTTTAAATGCATGATGTCTGTTGGACTTCTGTTCTTAACAGGAAGCTCTGATTGGAGGAGGAGTGCTATTTTAGAGATGATTTTGTGATTGGTTTTAGAGAGTAGATCAGATATGATTCAGAAAGATAGTGCTGAAATTCATGACATATGAAAAAAGGGACCTTATTTATCAGGAGTTGATTTGAAAGTTCATTCTCAAATGAACTCCTGATAAGTACAAAAAGAGTTTCTGAAATAGTTCTCCAAAGCCTTTTGAGGCCCTTAAGAAAGTGCCCAGCTAGGGCTAAAAAGGGCATTAATGGTTATTTCTACAGGACAATTGAATTACAGTGTCAATCTCTACCTAACTTAAATCACATTGAAGCAGGTTATTTCAAAAATTAGATACAAGTGTTCTGGTTTAAAAGGTGGCTGGCTCGTAACCCTTGACACAACTTCTTCCAATCTCCCAATAAATGTCTATGAAGACAGGAAAATGTCAAAAATGCATTTAAAAGCTGTAAACTAGGAGTGACAAACTACAGCTGGAATCTGGGATTAATCTACACCAACTTCAAGGCCAATAGAATTGGCCTGAGAATGTAGATTCTGTCCTGGCCTTGCTCTGATAGTAGAGTAAGTTTTTAATATCAGTAATACTAATAATAGTTGTTAACGCTATTGAGCCTTTACTATGTTCCAGGCACTGTTCTAAGCATTTTGCAAGAATTAGCTCATTTAATCTTCTCAAAAACCCTATGAAGTTGTTGTTGTTAGGTGCTGTTGCGTCAGTTCTGATTCAGAGTGACCTTATGTACAACAGAACGCAACACTGCCTGGTCCTGCACCATCCTCACAATCATTATGCCTGAGCACATTGTTGCAGCCACTGTGTCAATTCATCTCATTGAGGGCCTTCCTCTTTTTGGCTGACCCTCTACTTTAGTAAGCATGGTGTTCTTCTCCAGGGACTGGTCCCTCTTATGAAATATGAACTATTATTTCTCCCATTTTACAGCTGAGGAAACGGAGGCACAAAAAGTTAGGTCTCTTGCTCAGGGTTACAAAGCTGGTAAATAATAGAGCCAGAATTAAAATTCACTCAGTTTATCTAGTCTCTCCTTCAATTTTGTGTCTCCAGTTCAAAGATACAAGGCTCTTCTCTCAGAAACCTAGGCAACTTCATCTCTAATGTCTCAGTGATAACAAAGTGTACCGTCACGAAATTTAAGTGCCAAATTGCAAAGCATCAAACCAGATAAAGAAAAAAAAAAAAGATTATAAATGTAAAACACAAAAAACACTGCCTTCGAGTTAATTTTGACTCATAGTGACCCTATAAGATAGAATAAAACTGCCCCATAGAGTTTCCAAGGACCACCTGGTGGATTTGAACTGGCAACCTTTTGATTAATAGCCGTAGCTCTTAACCACTATCCTACCAGAGTTTCCATAAATGTAATAAGAAACCGATAATAGTACAATTATTTGGGTAACTTCTCCAGATAAATTAGGATCTCCTCCAAAAAACTGGGGTTATAGAGAATTTGAACAATATGCATAGATACAATATATAATATTATAGACAGAAATATACCTTTCAAGAAAATGTTTGAGAAACATTTATAAAAAACTGATCTTAATCTAACCCCAAAACCAAACTTGTTGCCACTGAGTCAATTCGAATTCATGGCAACCCTATAGGACAGAGTAGAACCCTGTCATAGGGTTTCCAGGGAGCAGCTGGTGGATTCCAAATGCCAACCCTTTGATTAGCAGCTTTGTAGAATTATTTGGGTAACTTCTGCAGATAAATGAGGATCCCCCAAAAAACTGGGGTTACAGAGAATTTGAACAATACACGTAGATACACTATATATTATAGGAGGAAACATACCTTTCAAAAAATGTTTGAGAAACACTTATAAAAACTGATCTCATGCTAGTCCCCAAACCAAACTTGTTGCCATCGAGTCAATTCCAATTCATAGCAACCGTATAGGACAGAGTAAAACTGGCCTACAGAGTTTCCAAGGAGCAGCTGGTGGATTCCAACTGCCAACTCTTTGGTTAGCAGCTGAGCTCTTAACCACTGCACTGCTGGGGCACCGATATTATAGTAGATCAAAGAAAAGTTCAATAAATAAAGTCCAGAAAGTAGAGACTGTATTGACTACATTCTCTCCTTACAATGCAGTCTGTCTAGAAATCAAGAATAAAAGTTTAAGCACAAAACCCTCAAATTTGTGGAAATTAAAAACACTGTCCTAAAAAGCTATCAATAAAAGAGAAAAATAGCAATGAGAATATGACATATCAAAGTTCAAAGGATGTTGTCAAATCTGTCCTCATAGGCAAATTCATAGTGTTTATAGTCATTATTTAATGATCACCACAACAAAACAAAATAAACTTATTCAACTCAATAATATAGCAAATAAACAGCAGGATAAGTTTTTTAAAAAAAGATTCAGAAACAAACACAATGGGACTGATACATTTGGTGGAGACTGTAGGATGATTTTCTTAATGCCTAATCGTAACCTCATCTTCCCTAATCTTCTAAAGAAGCCGGAAAGTTACATACTTAATCTGCTAAATTCCTCTGTATTTAGAAATGGCCAGGGGAAGTAAGTCTTATCACTGAGATGTGAGTGCAAGATGACTAAAAGAGCTTCTTGGAAAATTTTCCCTTTCATGGTTAACAGGGATGCAGTGCTTGTCCTCTTCTCCACCCCCAATCACATTTTGTGTTTAGAATGTACACCTGATGTCTGAGGTTGTAACCGTCTTGTGACCATGAACCTACAAAGAGAAGGAGGAAAGCTACTAGGCTAAGGATAGCAAATCTGAAAAACAGAATGAGTCTGGATCCTTGATGGCCCTATGGAATAGTTAAACAATGCTAGCAACCATCTACCTCTGAGCTTGTTACTATGTATGAAAAATAAATGCCTATCTGCTTAAGCCACTGTTAGTTTCATTTTCTTATTGTTGCTGTTAGGTGCCGACGAGTGAATTTCGACTCATAGGGACCCCATGCAACAGAGCGGAACTGCCACATAGGGTTTCCTAGGCTATAACCTTTACAGAAGCAGATCATCAGATCTTTTTTCCGTGGAGCTGCTGGATGGGTTCCAACAGTCAGTCTTTTGGTTAGTAGCTGAGTACTTAGCCTTTGTGCCTCCAGGGCTCCCATCTTTACATGCAGCTAAATACACTTCTAACTTACACAGTATTGCAAATCAAAGAACTGATTTTGAAAATAAGAGCAAAACATGTGGCAAATATAATTTTTTAAAAATAGTGAACTGGAAAATAAAAATTAAGATTTAAATCAGTATATCACAAATACAGAGAGAAGTTTTTAATTTCAAGAGAATGTCATGCTAGTAAAATTGACAACTTCAAATTGGATCTTTTGCTATAAAAAAAAAAATCGCTTTCTATTCAGGCTTTTTATTTCCTTATTGTATTAGGCAGGAAATGATCAGGAAAACATAGTTCTCTGGATACTTTAGGTAGAACATGATTTAAGACAAGAAATTACATGCTTTAAAAAACATTGGGAACAGCAAACAAATTAGTAAAAATGTTGGAAGGGCCAGAGAAGCACATTGTGATGGTTAATATTAGGTGTCAACTTGGCTTGGCCATGATTCTCAGTGGTTTGGCAGATATTATGTAATCATCTTCCATTTTGTGATCTGATGTGAACAGCCAACTGGTTGAAAGGGTAGTTTCTTTGGGGGTGTGGTTCGCATTCAATATATATGGATATTCTGGCAAACCTTGCTCTCTGTCCTGTATCTGACTCTTCACTCTCTGATGTTCAGTTCTTGGGACATGAGCCAGCAGCCCGCCTCCTGACCTGCAGATTTTGGGAATCACCAGCTCTCACAATCCCATGAGTCAGCAGCCTTCTGCTTCACCTGTCTTTTTTGGGTTTGCAGCCCCTGCAACGAGAAGAGTCAGGAAATGCCTCCAGCTTGATGGCTGGCCTACGGATTTGGGACTTGCGAGCCTCCACAACTGCAGGAGCCATTCCCTTGAAATAAATCTCTCTCTCTCTCTCTATTTGCTTCACTGGTTTTGCTCCTTTAGAAAACCCAGCCTAAGACACACAGGCCAAGGAAGATGATGGAGGGCACATGCTCAGGTTCCCTGCTAGCTTTTGTGGTATCAAGAAATTGCTACTGCAAGAAACCAACTGCCGACAATGGTCAGAGTTGCCTGCAGCACCAAGGGGGGTACCTCTGGGAAGAAAGGCCCGGAGGCCACTGCACTGCAGGAGAAGAAATAATAGCATCTGTTTCTCTTCTGTCTTCTAAACCTCACAGTGAGGGCCTCTCATTAATGGGCTATAAATCAGAACTCTGCTGGCAAAGGAGTTGGGGAAATTAGCTCTCAGGGTTTCAGCCCCTGTGATGAACAGACAGCATAGAACGGATGGGAACAAGGGATTGGTGCTAAGTACCAACAGACAACCAGGCACATTTATTTTATTTTGGAATATTTTATTTAAGAAAAAATGAAAAGCCTTTCAATAAAATTTCCATGCTGTATAGCCGTGTTCCTACCCCATATATTGCATTAAAATCCTGGAAACAGAATTATATTCAAAGAGTAGATAATTTAGCAAAGGAATCTCTATAGAGGTGTGGACAAGGAATAAGGGAATCAGCATCCATACTGAGGTATTCAGGACTAGCAACAGTGGAAAGCCATCACTGCCGCCTCCAGGCCTGAAAGGGGCAAAGCAAGTGTCCTGGTTTTAAAATATGTCCCTAAATTTTGGGTACTTCTTTTTTGAAGAAGTGGAGCTTAATTTCTCTCTGCTTAAGTGTGGTTTGGACTTAATGACATGCTTTTAATAAGTAGAATATAGTGGATAACGATGTGTGACTTCTGAGACCAAAAGGCATTTGACTTTCTCCTTGTTTTCTCTCTCTGATCACTTGCTTTGGGGGACACCAGCTGACATTGTGGAGGACACTCCAACGGCCCTATGAAGAGGTCCTCAGGACTAGGACCTGAGGCCTTCTGCCACCAGCCATGTGAGTGAGCTTAGAAGCAGGTCCTCCAGCTCCAGTGAAGCCTCCTGATGACTGTAGCCCCAGCCAACATCTTGACTGTAACCTCAGGAGAGACCCTGAGCCAGAACCATCCAGCTAAGCCACTCCTGGATTCCCAACTCAGAAACTATGAGATAACAAAAGCTTGTTGTTTTAAGATGCCAAATGCTGGGGTAATTTGTTACACAGCAATAGATAACTAGTACATGAAGAATATACTGTTTCTAAAAAAGATGGTGAAAAGTTGAATTGTAGAGTAGGGGAAGAAGTATAGACATAGAGGATGCAGGCACTGCCAGAACCACCAGGCCCAGGCTGGAAGGGAGAGGCAGAAGAAAGCCCCATCCTCCTGACCTTCAACCTTCTGCCAGGGCATACAATGACTAAGCCCAACAAAAGCCAGGTACAAGCGAGCCCTAGTTCGTAGAGATTAGCCTCTCCGTAGCACAAAATAGGGCTGAGACGGTCAGAGAACAAATCATATTGAGTCAACAGAGAATAACCATACTTAGGCCAATCTTATTTATGAACAGTGTTTCAGTCAGGTTTGACCAGAGAAAGCGAACTACCAGGAGAAGTATAAAATAAGTGATATATTATAGCAGCTTGACCTTACACAATTGTGGGAGCTGGTTAAACAGTTTATATGTGGCTGTTGCTTTCGCATCTGAGGTTGGAGCCTGAAGTCAGCAAAGCAGACAGCGGGGAAAGGAAGATAGATGGAGTGGAAGCAACAAGAACTGGAACCTGCGAGAACAGACTGGAACCTGCACGAGCCTTTCTTTGCTTCCAAGCTTTCGGCTTTGACGATTGGATGTGGTCTGCAGAAGAAATGGACTCCACTCTTCACAGAGGTTGCCCGCTCCCAGCCTAGGAACTGGAGAAGCTAAAGGCAAGAGCCGAGGAGCTGCAGGCCCAGCTGCTGCCCTACCCCAACCAGGTGAGCCAGCAGATCAGTGGCAACTTGCTGAGCTACAGCAGTGCCTCCTGCCCTGCATGGACCACGTGCATGTAAAGAGACTATGGCTTCTACTTTACCTCTAACTTCCAAATATCACACAACTTCTCTCTGGTGGCCAGTCTACCCCAGAACTATGCTTTGAACTAAGCTGATACAACGCAAATCCACCACGGAGTTATAAAAGAACAAAATGTAATAAAAACAAAATGAAGTGTCAAAACAATAATCTACCACAGCTAAAGCAGGCTTACTTCAGGGAAGCAAGGATGGTTTTATGTTAGAAAAATCTATTAATATAATAACATCAATTCAACAAGCCTAATAAGAAAAACTATGTGATAATCTCAATAGATGACAAGAAAGCGTTCAGATAAAACTCAACATTCGTGCCTGATTTAAAAAACAAAACAAAACTCTAGAAAACTAGGAATAGAAAAACACTAACATACAGCATCTTATATCATAGCCAGGATCATCCTTAACCTTGAAGCACCAGAAACATTCCCCTAAATTAAAACCAAGAAAAAGCAGAAATGCTGGATCTTTCTATTATTTTGCAGCGCTGTTCTGAAATTCTGTCTGATGCAATAAGACATGAGCAGAAATAAAAGGTAAAAGTGCCGGGAAGGAGAGACAAAATTATTATTGGCAGACAATATAATTATGTATCTTTAAAATTCTGCAAGACAGTTGAAAGCTCCTAATACTAATTCACAATAAGTAAAATGGTGGCATACAAGAAAAATGTAGAAAACCCAGTAGCTTTTCTCTATGCCAGCAATAACCACTCAGATACTATAATAAAGGATTCTAATCACGATAGAAATCTGAAAATGTTAAATGCCCCATGACATTGACATTTTTGAAGGCTGCAGATTATTTTGTTGAATGTCTCTCAGGTTGGGTCTCTCTGACGTTTCTCCATGGATGGATTCAGGTTATAGGCATTTTTTTGTCGGGAATACCTCAGAAGTGATGGTGTATCCCTTCTCAGTGCACCCTGTTAGGAGGAACGTGATGTCTATTTGTCCCATTACTGGTGATACAAACTTTGATCTCTTGGTTAAAGTGATGGTCTGTCAGGTTTCTCTACTGTAACGTTTTCCCCTCTATAGTTAATAAGTACTTTCTGGGAATTTATTTTGAGACCATGTAAATATCAATACTGTTTCTCATCAAACTTTCACCCATTTTCAATTATTTTAAATGATATTGCTGGCAAATGTGCTAAAGAACAGCTCATTGTTGGTGTCAATTTCAACTCATGGTGACTCCACGTATTATAGAGTAGAACTGCTCCGTAGGATTTTCTTGGCTGTTAACCTTTACGGAAGCAGTTAGCAGGTCTTTTTTCTGCAGAGAGGCAAAAGAAAGCCCTATCCTCCAGGCTAGTAGTGAATCACCAACCACTTGGGCTACCCAGGCTCCTTCATGTAGTGCTAGTGGGAGTATAAACAGATCACACCTTCTAGAAAGCAATTGAGCAATCCTTATCAGGAACATTAAAAAATATTCAGTCTTTGATCTAATAATCCAACTTCTAGGAGTCTATTCTAGGAAGAATTAAAATCAGAGATGAGACCAAAGTAGAATAGTTTTAATTTCAGAAACATTTATAATAGTGAAAATTTGGTAGCAGGTAAAGTCCAACAGTAGGTAGGTAGGTAAATAAATTATGGTAGCTGTATGTAATGGAAACCCTGGTGCCTTAGTGGTTAAGTGTTACAGCTGCTAACCAAAGAGTTGGCAGTTTAAATCCACCAGGCGCTCCTAGGAAACTCTATGCGGGCAATTCTACTCTGTCCTGTAGGGTCACTGTAAGTTGGAATTGACTTGATGGCACTGCGTTTGGTTTGGTTTGGCATGTGATGGAAACCCTGGTGGCAAAGTGGTTAAGAGCTAGGGCTGCTAACCAAAAGATCAGCTGTTCGACCTTGGAAATCCTATGGGGCAGTTCCACTCTGTCCTATAGGGTCAATATGAGTTGAAATCGACTCAATGGCAATGTGTTTCTATGTGATGGAATAATATGCAGTCATTATGATATTCTCTAAAACTGGAAGAAAAACTGGGCACTAAACAATGTTTGAAGATACAACATTTGAAACAGCATATACGTTATGAAGACGAAGTATTATAATGACATGTGCAAAGAACTGGAGATAGAAAAACAGAAGTGAAGAACACATTCGGCATTTCTCAAGCCAAAAGAACTAAAGAAAAAATTCAAGCCTCGGGTTTCAATAGTGAAAGATGACAAGGGGAAAATATTAAATGATGCAGGGAGCATCAAAAGAAGATGAAAGGAATACACAGAATCATTATACCAAAGAGAATTGGTCGACGTTCAACCATTTTGAGAGGTAGCATATGATCAGGAACCAATGGTACTGAAGGAAGAAGTCCAAGCTGCACTGAGGGCATTGGTGAAAAAACAAGACTCCAGGAATTGACAGAATATCAACTGAGATGTTTCAACAAACAGGTGCAGTGCTGGAAGTGCTCTCTCATCTATGCCAAGAAATTTGGAAGACAGCTACCTGGCCAACTGACTGGAAGAGATCCATATTTATGCCTGTTCCCAAGACAGGTGATCCAACTGAATGCAGAAATTATCAAACAATATCATTAATATCACATATAAGTAAAATTTTGCTGAAGATCATTCAAAAGCGGCTGCAGCAGTCTATTAACAGCGTGGCCAGAAATTTTGGCCAGTTTCAGAAGAGGATGTGGAACCAGGGATATCATTGCTTATGTCAAATGGATCCTGGCTAAAAGCAGAGAATACCAGAAGGATGTTTACCTGTGTTTTATTGACTATGCAAAGGCATTCGACTGTGTGGATCATAACAAATTATGGATAACATTGCAAAGAATGGAAATACCAGAACACTTAATTGTGCATATGAGGAACCTGTACATGGATCAAGAGTCAGTTGTTCCAAAAGAACAAGCAGATACTGTGTGGTTTAAAGTCAGGAAAGGTATGCATCAGGGTTGTATCCTTCCACCATACCTATTCAATCTGTATGCTGAGCAAATAATCCGAGAAGCTGGACTATATGAAGAAGAATGGGGCATGAGGATTGGAGGAAGACTCATTAACAAACTGCGTTATGCAGATGACACAACCTTGCTTGCTGAAAGTGAAGACGACTTGAAGCACTTACTGATGAAGATCAAAGACCACTGCCTTCAGTAAGGATTACGCCTCAACATAAAGGAAACAAAAATCCTCACAACTGGACCGGTAAGCAACATCATGATAAATGGAGAAAAGATTGAAGTTGTCCAGGATTCCATTTTACTTGAATCCACAATCAACACCCATGGGAGCAGCAGTCAAAGATGCATTGCATTGGGCAAATCTGCTGTAGAAGACCTCTTTAAAGTGTTGAAAAGCAAAGATCTCACCTTGAAGACTAAGGTGCACCTGATCCAAGCCATGGTATTTTCAATCGCATCATGTGCATGTGAAAGCTGGACAATGAATAAGGAAGATGGAAGGATAATTGAAGCCTTCGAATTGTGGTGTTGGTGAAGAATATTGAATATACCACGGACTAGCAAAAGAACAAACAAATCTGTTTTGGGAGAAGTACAATCAAAATGCTCCTTAGAAGCAAGGATGGAGAGACTACGTCTTACACACTTTGGATGTGTTATCAAGACGGATCAGTCCCTGGAGAAGGACATCATGCTTGGTAAAGTACAGTGCCATCAAAAAAGAGGAAGACTCTCAATGAGATGGATTGACATAGTGGCTACAACAATGAGTTCAAGCATAACAACAATTGTGAGCATTGTGCAGGACCGGGCAGTGTTTCGTTCTGTTGTATGTAGGGTTATTATGAGTTGGAACAAACCCGATGGCACCTAATAACAACAACAACAACAATACCATATGTACTTACATGGATATTAGTGGTTTAGAAAAAAATACCAAAATTTTAATACTACTGTTCCTGGGGGTAGTTTTGCAGGTACTTTTCATTTTCTTTTTTGTATTTTACTATATACTCCCAATGTTCTACAATAAGCCTGTTTGTATTCCTTTTTCATAATTGAAAAAATTAATAAGGAGACACCATGTATGAATTAATTTTCCCGAACATTTTCCTTGTATAAATTTGTGATCAATGTGTTACCTCCTCCGTAGTAAGCAACAAAAAGTTGATAGAACAGCTGACAAAGCAAATGAAATCACTTTGATGTGTTTGGTAGCCATAAAAATGTGCTATTTAATGCTGTATGGCTACACCAATCTGGCCAGACCATCTAGTTATTTATTTATTTTTATGTGCCCACATACATTTTTTTTATAAAAATGGGATCATACTGTACAAATCATTTTGTAACCTTTAAAAAAATTGTTGCAAAAGGACATATATAAGACCACTATTACAAGAACTCAAGAAATAGTTTAAACAGAGAAGAAAATATTCTTTGATGGTTATGAGAGTGGGGAGGGAGAAAGGGAGAGAGAGGAGTTATTCACTAATTAGACAGTAGATAAGAACCACTTTAGGTGAAGGGAAAGACAACACACAATACAGGCGAGGTCAGCACAACTGGACTATACAAAAAGCAAAGCAGTTTCCTGAATAAACTAAATGCTTCAAAGGCCAGCATAGCAGCGGTGGGGGTTTGGGGACCATGGTTTCAGGGGACATCTAAGTCAACTGGCATAATAAAATCTATTAAGAAAACATTCTGCATCCCACTTTGAAGAGTGGAGTCTGGGGTCTTAAACTCTAGCAATCAGCCATCTAAGATGCAATAATTGGTCTCAACCCACCTGGAGCAAAAGAGAATGAAGAACACTAAAAACACAAAGTAATTATGAGCCCAAGAGACAGAAAGCCTCCCACAAAGCAGAGACTACATCAGCCTGAGACCAGGGGAACTGGATGGTGCCTGACTACAACTGATGACTGCCCTGACAGGGAACACAACAGAGAACCCCTGAGGGAGCAGGAGAGCAGTGGGATGCAGACCTCAAATTCTCATAAAAAGACCAGACTTACTGGTCTGTCTGAGACTAGAAGGACCCCACTGGTCATGGCCCCCAGACCTTCTGTTAGCCCAAGACAGGAACCATTCCCAAAGCCAACTCTTCAGACAGGAATTGGACTGGACAATGGGACAGGAAATGATACTGGTGAAGAATGAGCTTCTTGGATCAAGTAGACACATGAGACTATGTTGGCATCTCCTATCTGAAGGGGAGATGAGAGTGCAGAGGAGGTCAGAAACTGGCCGGATGGACACAAAAAGAGAGTGGAGGGAAATTGTGTGCTGTCTCATGTGGGGTGGGGGGAACAACTAGGAGTATATAGCAAGGTGTATATAAATTTTTGTATGACAGACTGACTTGATTTGTAAACTTTCACTTAAAGCACAATAAAAATTTTAAAAATCGATAGGAAAAAAAATTAACATGAATTTATTTCCACATCAATAAATATTAACCTATGCTACCACTTTAAGCGGCAGAGCCATATATTTAATAAACTATCATTTATTACTGTGCGTTTAAATCCCTTCTGTTTTTCTCAGCTGTAAACATTATTTTGATGAATACCCTTTTAGCCAAATCTTTGTGCATGTACTTATGTATTTATTAAGGTTATCATCCTAGAAATAAAAAATTGGGTTCAAAGGGGATGAAAAATTTTAAAGTGTTTGCTATGTTTTGCTAAATTTCTCACTAAAAATTTTGTTTTGTTTGCTCAACAGCAAAAACCCATTTTGAATTATTCAGTAGTATCAAAAAACAATATTATTAATGTTTTTTTTTAGACTTTGCTTTAGGTGAAACTTTACAGAGCAAATTAGTTTCTCATTAAACAATTAATACACAAATTGCTTTGTGATATTGGTTGCCACCCCTGCAATGTGTCAACACTGTCCCCTTTTCCATCTCTGTTTCCCCATTTCCATTTGTCCCATTTTCCTGTCATTTCTTGTCTTCTCATCTTTGCTTTTGGGTTCGTATGCCCACTTGGTCTTGTATACATGACCGAACGATGAAGCACGTCCCTCACGTGTGCTATTGTTTGTTTTATAAAGCTGTCTAATCTTTGGCTGAAGGATGAACTTCAGCAGTGACTTCAGTTCTGTATTAAAAGGGTATTTGGGGGCCATAGTCTAAGGGTCCTCCAGTCTCTGCCAGACCAGTAAGTCTGGTCTTTTTTTGTGAATTTGAATTTTGTTCTACTTTTTCTCCTGCTCTGTCCAGAACCCTCTATTGTGATCCCTGTCAGAGCGTGGACCATTTTATTTATTAACCTCACTGATTTAATCAACAGTTGATCCAGTATTTTGGTAATATTTTATAATTTATAATGTACTTTCATTATCTCATTTATTAAATGCTGATTTGTTTTAGGTCATTTAATTTGACCATAATAAAAAATCTAAAAAATGTCATTGAAAAGTGAAGTCATTTAGCTTCTTTAGACCTCTGTTTCCTTGTTTAAGCACACTGGTTGGTAGAAAGAGCTTTGACCTGAGAATCCAAATTCATGGTTGGAGTTGGCTTTCTGCTCCTTATTTGCAGTATGACCCTCTTTTGGTCACTTCATCTGTTTGTGCTTCCTTTTCCTCTTCTTCAAACTGAAGGATTCCTAAGGTTTCATTTAGCTGTGTTAGTCTATGATTCTTATATTACATGTCAGTTTCTTCCATGTCCAACATGCTCAGTGCCTGTGAGTCATGGCATTGTCCACAAACATCAGCACCCTTGCAGTGTATCTACAAACATCATCACACCAATGCACCTTAACAAGCTCACATCAGAAGAGGATTGTATTTTATTTTGCCCTGACAATCATAAACATTGGGCAAAACTGAATTTTAATTCCATTTCCCCAGAAACTTTGGATCTTTCCCTAGTGTGTCCCAGTTCTTCTGCCCCAATTCCTTTCTTTTCCCATTCTATCTCCCTTGAAAGTCTGTTGGCCGCATTGTGTAGAAGGAGCTTTATAAATAAAGTGCAGCTATTAGAAAATGTGCAAGAATATTCCAAGCTCCACAATGTCTCAAATTAACACTTCTGAATGTGTTTTACAGGCTTTGGTGAAAATTTGGCTCACCAGGAGCTGACCACATACACTTCATATCAAACCATTCTGGAACACGATCTCATGTTGTTCTTTGTTGGTCTAAACAGGACAGTTCCATCAACATCTAGCTGATTTTATAGAGGATGAGCTGGTTCCACATGATGGACAGTTTGGTGGACATATGCTGTTTTTGTCTTACTAACATTCATTGTTTTTAACATTATATTTTTCCTTTGTAAAATTGTATTTCTTGCCTGCATTTTTAGTCTAAGTAGTTCAGATTCTTTTGTCCCATCTGAGACCTCCAACGGTGGATGGATGACCTCGTTCTGGCCAATTGGTGGTTTCCATTCACCTAGCCACAGTGACTGGTTCAGGGTGGCACTTGACCCTGCCTGGACAGTGAAGAGTAAAATCTTATAACTCTGACCAAGCAATTTGGAATGAGGCCTGGTTGCTTTGTCAATGTGGTGAACAGTTTGGGGGGCAGGGTGATGTCATTTGAGTGGAATTTATTTAAGAATAACCACACAGAGAAGAATAGAGCCAAGAGATAGAGACAGAGAGGAACTGTTGTTAGCTGCTATGAAGTTGCCTCTACTCATGGTGAGCTTACCTGTAACAGGACGAAACATTGCACAGCCTTGTACCATCTTTATGATCCTTGGTATGTTCGAACTCACTGTTGCGACTACTGTGTCAATTCATCTCATTAGAGTTTCCCTCGTTTTCACTGACCCTCTTCTTTATCAAACATGATGTTCTTTTCTAGCAATTGGTCTATCCTGATAATGTGTCCAAAGTAAGCAAGTCAAAGTCATGCTATCTTTGCTTCTGAGGAACATTCTGGTTGTATTTCTTCTAAGACTGATTTGTTCGTTCTTTTGGCAGTCTACAGAAGCAGAAAAATATTCAATATTCTTTGCCAACACCGCAGTTTCAACTCATCAATTCTTCTGGATTGAAGAGAGGAACTAGCTGTGATGAAATCGATTAAGCCCTCAAGATCCAGTCTCCAAGTTTACTTGAGCCATATAGTCCACCTTCCCCAGCTCACCTCCACCCTTTGTTTCTTAAGTGAGTCTGAGTTAATAATGTTCCTTTTATTGCAACTTGAAGAATCCTGACTAATACAAGTAGCTGCCCCTTGGGAAGATTTTAGTCTCTGTTCAATGCCAGGTGGAAAATTCTAGAAGGTGTGTAAACTAGTGGCATGCTGGGCAACTTAACTCTCAGATGGTTCTTGCCTGGGAAATTCAAGGCCAACCATCAATCAGTAAATGCTGATATATGCACTTATATATTTTTAAAGAAAATTCCTCTGTGGTGAAACAGAATTTAACCAAAGGTAAATGTGGAACTGACTCCAAACCTGCTCATTCCTTATGCAATATAGCAGGCCTACAGTTTCTCAAGGATTCCGAGGGGACACCCAGAAAATAGCCCTCTAATTTGGAGAAGGTAAAGGATTACACTGTTGGTACTACTGACAAATTATAATCTGAGATCATCCTGCAGGGTTTAAATACAGGTAGTCCCCGACTTACAACAGGGTTCTGTTCTGACGGCTCTGTCGTAAGTCGGTTCTGATATAAGTCAAATACCTCAATTTGTCTTTAGCTTTCATTATTATTACCTTTCATTACTAGTATCTTTATAAATCCAAACTTTTCTTTGGGGGTTGGAAATATTACACATACATTTACTAATTTTTTTTAATATATACATATTGTGTTGGTTATCTAGTGCTGCTATAATAGAAATACTACACATGGATGGCTTCAACAAGCAGAAGTTTATTCTCTTACAGTCTAGTAGGCTAGAAGTCCAGATTCAGGGCATCAACTCCAGGGAAAGCCTTTCTCTCTCTGTCAGCTCTGGAGGAAGATCCTTGTCATCAATCTTCCCCTGGACTAGGAGCTTCTCCATGCAGGAACCCTGAGTCCGAAGGATGTGCTCTACTCCTGGTGCTGCTTTCTTTGTGGTATGAGGTCCCCCTGTCTCTCTGCTCACTTCCCTTTCTTTTTACCTCTTGTAAGATAAAAGGTGGTGCAGGCCACACCCCAAGGAAACTCCCTTTACATTTAATCAGGGATATGATCTGAGTTAGGGTGTTACATTCCACCGTAATCTTCTTTAACATAATCTAATCATTTACCACAGGCAGAGATTAGGATTTACAACACATAGGAAAATCACATCAGATGACAAATTGGAGGACAATCACACGATACTGGGAATCATGGCCCAGCCAAATTGATACACATATTTTGGGGAGACACAATTCAATCCATGATGAATACATACATTAAAAAAATACACAAATCATAAAAATTTATTCCAATAATGAAGAAGAGTCAGATGACATTGACATTTTGTCAGTTGTAGTAATAACTCCACTTATGGAAGGTTCTGTATCATTTGGATTATACTTGGAAATGGGGGTGGAATTTCTTGTCAAAATATCAGTGAGAGTTGTCTGTATGGCCCTTTTCATTTTTTGGTATTTCATGGCAACATCTCACTGCTTTCCGAATCTGCCTATTGACTTTAGCAAAGTGATCAGTATTTGGGTCTGTGTTTTCAGGCAACTGAAGACCCTGATTTAGTTTAGAAAACTAAATCTATACTGTATTGTTTTGAACAGTACAACATAAAATTGAACATCTGAGAGTGAACATCTGAGAACAATGACATTAGTAAATTACATGCTGCAGCAAAAAAAAAAAAAAGAAAGTAGTACATAGTACTAATGATAAGATGTACAAGAAAAAACGGATGGTGGTAAGTGTGGTTCATTTTAACTTGAATACGTCCTAAGTCACGGACTACCTGTTCTCACAAGGCCTAAAAAAACCAAGCCACTTGCCATCAAGTTGATTCAGACTCATAGAAACCCTGTAGGACAGAACAGAACTACCCCATAGTGTTTCCAAGGAGCAGCTGGTGGATTCAAACTGCTGACCTTTTGGTTAGCAGCCGAGTTCTTAACCATTGTGCCACCAGGGCTCCCAAGAAGCCTAAATGGGACCTAAAATTCTTCCCTGGTCTAAGGAGGTTAATCGGATATGCTCTTACTAAAGGAGTCACCCAACCTAGGAAGAAGAGTTTGGGAGACTAAAACATCAAAGGGCTATAGAGCAGGGAGAAATAGATGGCAAGAAGAGTTCATGGCCCTGATTTCTCTCAAGGATACCATGCCTGGAGCAAATATTTACAAGGAAATGTTTTTCAATTGACCCTCACACTAAATCCTCTTCCACCCAGTAAAAGCTATAACACTTTTAATAAAACGTGCCCTTTATTTGATTTATCCTTGAGTTGCTTCATCTGAAGTCTGCTTTGGATAAGGCTTGCTAAACTTGCCAAGTTTTTAAGGCTTCTAGAATTCTTTGTCAAACCAGGAGTTGGAAAAAGAATAACACTGATTGAAGACCAACAATGGTAGGATTAAATCTAATTATATCAATTAACCCATAACAATCTTGTGAGCTATTTTATCTTCATTTTACCAAATGAGGAAAAAACCTCAAAGAGATTGACTACCCAAGATTGCACAACGAGACTTATCTGCCTGACAGATCCTATGCTTTTTCTACTGTATCTTAACTAGATCTGGAGAATTCTGGGTTAGTTTCAGCCCATCTTCAAACTCTTGTGATACAATCAATTATTCATTCAACAAACATTTACTGAATATCCCCTGTATGTCACTAACTGTACTAGGCTTTGGGGACTCATCATTTAAAAAAGTCGCCCCACTTGTTGGAAGCTTACCAGTGGAGAAGACCATTATCAAAATCAATAAGTAAAATAAATAGTGTTTAAGTTGTGATAGGCGCCCTAGTGGCAAAGTGGTTAAAGAGCTGTGATAAGTGTTAAAGAGAATGATGAGATTAATTGACAAAGGGCATCAGTTGGGACTGTTGTCCGTTAAACAGCCAAATGAAGGTATCCACAGTACAGTTGGAAATATGGGTCTGGTGCTAAAAAGGGAGATGAGTGAAAACACTGTTTAAAGAAGAGAGTCAGAGAAGAAATCCTAGAATTTTCTCTGTCTGTAGTGGTTAAAGCACTTGACTACTAATCAAAAAGACAGTGGTTCAAACCAACCAGGTGCTCTGTGGGAGAAAGATGTGGTGGTCGACTTCCGGAAAGATTTACAGCCTTGGAAAGTCTATGAGGCAGTTCTACTCTGTCACTATGAGTCAGAATCGACTAGATGGCAATGGGTTTTGGTTAGTCTTGACCCTGATGGCTAAGTCTAAGCAAGTGCAAAGAGCTAGAAGTAAGAGAAATGACAATGTGTTTGAGGAACTGACAGTTGCTTAGTATGGCTGGAATGTGGGATATGGGTAGCAGGGGGGTTGTTTGTGGTGGTGGTAGGAAGAATGGAAAAAGAAGCTAGAGAAGTAGACAGAAAATATAAAGTATGTTGCAAGGAGCTTGGGCTCTGTCCAGATAAGGAGAACCATGAAAGGGTTTAAAGGAGAGAAGGTGTGTGCTTTAGAAAGAGAACTGGCTTAATGGAGACTGAATCGAAGGGCAAGACTGGAGGGAGGGAGGCCCATCCAGAGTTGGCTGCAGTCATCCAGGTAAGAGAGGTCTCTGTAGGAAAGTGGCAAAAAGATGGAGAAAAGCGTGTGGGTTCCAGTTAGGTTTAGACACACAATCGACCGGGGTTGGGAATTGATTGGAAATTAAAGGTCAGTAAAAGTGAGAAGGTTGTTGAGGATATTCAGGTTTCTGGTTTGGACACCTGGCAGGTCCGTTCACCTATATGGAGATTAAGGAAGAGAAGCAGATTTGAAAGGTCAAAGATGAGTTTAATTTTGCATATGCTGAGCTTGAGGTGCCTGTGGAAAATCTAGATAGACGGGGAAGTATGCACATCTGAAACCCGTGGGCAAAATCCAAACTGGAGGTATTTGGGAGATTATATTCTCCCAAATATCTGCAGTTTGGATTTTATATTTATTACACATACATATTACATATATATAATATTATATATATATTAAAAAAAAATTACGCATACGTATTCCATATACTACTTGTAACACATATAGTAGATATTATACGTATGTATCACATGTTGTTGCTGTTGTTGAGGTGGCTCCGACCCATGGCAACCTTATGTATAACAGAATAAAACATTACCTGGGCTTGTGTACTCCTCACAATCATTGGTATGCTTGAGCCCATTGTTGTCATCACCATGTCAATTCATTTCATAGACAGTTTCCTTTATTTTTGCTGACCCAAATATAATTTTTATGCTGAGCAAATAATCTGAGAAACTGGACTATATGAAGAAGAAACAAGGCATCAGGATTGGAGGAAGACTCATTAACAACCCTCAGTATGCAGATGATACAACCTTGCTTGCTGAAAGCGAAGAGGACTTGAAGAACTTACTGATGAAGATTAAAGACAACAGCCTTCAGTATGGATTACACCTCAACATAAAGAAAACAAAAATCCTCACAAATGGACCAATAAGCAACATCATGAAAAAAAGGAGAGTATATTGAAGTTGTCAAGGATGTCGTTTTATTTGGATCCACAATCAATGACCGCAAAAGCAGCAGTCAACAAATCAAATGATGTTTTGCTTTGGGCAAATCGGCTGCAAAAGACCTCTTTAAAGTGTTGAAAAGCAAAGATGTCATGTTAAGGACTAAAATGTGCCTGACCCAAACCATGACATTTTCAATCACTTCATATACATGTGATAGCTGGACAATGAGTAAGAAAAACTGAAGAAGAATCGATGCCTTTGAATTATGGTATTGGCAAAGAATATTGAATATACCATCGACTTCCAGAAGAAGAAACAAGTCAGTCTTAAAAGAAATACAGCCACAGTGTCCCTTGGAAGAGAGGATGGTGAGACTTTCTCTCACGTATTTTGGATATGTTATCAGAAGAGACCAGTCCCTGGAGAAGGATGTCATACTTGGTAAGGTAGAGGGTTAGCAAAAAAGAGGAAGACCCTTGATGAGATGGATTGACACAGTGGCTGCAACAAGGGCGCAAACATAGCCATGATTGTGAGGATGGGGCAGTGTTCTGTAGTACATAGGGTCACTGTGAGTCGGAACTGACTCGACAGCATCTAACAACAACTACTTTACTAAACTTGATGTTCTTTTCTAGTGATTGTTTTTTCCTGATGCTGTGTCCAAAGTAAGCAAGGGAAGGGTTGAATCCTCGTTTCTTAAGAGCATTCTGTGTGTACTTCCTCCAAGATGGATTTGTTCGTTCTTCTAGCAGACCATGGTGTATTTAATATTCTTTGCTAACATCACAATTTAACTGTCAATTCTCCTTCTATCTTCCTTTTTCATTGCCCAGCTTTCGCATGTATATGAGGCAAACAAAAAGACCATGGCTTGGGTCAGGTGCACCTTAGTCATCAATGGACATCTTTTTTTTTTTTTTTTTTTTTTTTTTAACATTTTAAAGATATCTTTTGCAGAAGATTTCCCCAATGTAGTACATTGTTTGATTTCTTGACTTCTGCTTCCATGGTTACTGATTGTTGATCCAAGTAGAATGAAATTCTTGACAACTTCAATTTTTCACCATTTACTGGTCAGATTGTAAGGATTTTCCTTTTCTTTATGTTCAAGTGTAACTCATATTGAAGGCTGTAGTCTTTGACCTTCATATATTACATATATGTTACAAAGTGGGTGGGATCACCCAGGGCTAGTGTAGAGCATGCAAAGTGAAGAGGATAGAACTCCAAGGATCCTGCCTACATTATCCACATGCACTACCTCATTTATCCTTTTAACAACCCTGTGAGTTGAGTTTTATCTTCTCTGTTTTCTCCAGAGTCTACTGAGTCGACAACCATAGGCATTTTCTATCTCTAGCCTTGTTGCTAGGAGTCGGAATCAACCCGACGGCAGCTGG
This sequence comes from Elephas maximus indicus, assembly GCF_024166365.1. NCBI lineage: Eukaryota > Metazoa > Chordata > Mammalia > Proboscidea > Elephantidae > Elephas > Elephas maximus. Next base: position 69,207,582 of record NC_064825.1, read on the forward strand.
TCGGGTCAGGTCAGCCTTGTTGTTAGGTGTCATCGAGTTGGTTCTGCACCATCCTCGTGATCGTTGTTATGCTTGAGCCCGTTGTTGCAGCCACTGTGTCCGTTCATCTCATTGAGGGTCTTCCTCTTTTTCCCTGATCCTCTACTTTACCAAGTATGATGTCCTTCTCCAGGGACTGATCCCTCCTGATAACATGTCCAAGGATGTGAGACACAGCCTCACCATCTTAGCATCTAAGGAGCATTCCGGCTGTCCTTCTCCAAGACAGATTTGTTGTTCTCTAGCCTAGGGAGCCTCATTTGTGTCACCTCTGGGATCCTTTGCCAAATCTGCTTCCATGTGGTTATATCTTTATTACATGAGGAACACCTGTGTGCAAAATCATGTGGAGAAAGTTTGAGCACTATCTTGAAGCCTTTCTTTTAATGCTAGAATCATGTACTATCCTGCACAGGTTGAAATGAGAAACTCCCTCGTTTCTACAATTTTTTTAGGTAAAGATATTTGGACTGACACTGCAGTTTAGACTGAGAGCCAGGAAAATCACTGTTATGGTAGAAGTGAGGCTATAGGACCCCAGAGATCAGACAGGACATGGAGGCTTTAATACATGAACATAGTCTTTTGTTCCATGAAGGTAAAAGAAATAAAATTCCTACATATTCCTTCCTGTAAGATAATTTATCAGGAGTAAATGTGACTAGACAAAGAATCACTCCACAAGGAGAAATATCATAAAATACAAAGTATTTTGCTATTACTTTTAGTGTCTTTCTTGTAGAAGTTCACGGGATGAAAGGGAAAATATCTCTACAAAGTCCTAAGAGAAGCTTTGAGTGTGGGCTGATCCCAAATACATAAGACAGAATAGAGGCTTTTGAAAAGAACTTTTTTAAATAATGGAGAACTGTTTTTTTCCGCTTGAAAATTGTTACACTGTGTGATTTAAAAACATTTTATATCCCCGAACAGAAAGCCACTGAAATGCGATAATTTCATTGTAGGATAAAAATAGTATTTAACCCAGTGACTGAGCATAAAAGTGAGAAAGATTATATGCTACAATGGCACATGTAGCGCATTCCATTGTCCACATAGCTGACTGCCACCGAGTGCCACGGTTGCAAGCTTGATGCTTTCAATGCCATTGTGAAAGTATTCATATTCAACTTAACCATGAGGGTATTACTCTTACATTTATATAAAGGAGAAAAGAAAGTCATTTTCCTAATTTGTTTCCACAGCAACAATATCCCATATTTACTTCTTCTGTGTCTAAACATGAACAAGTTTCAAGTAGAGGTGGTGGAAAAAAATCCTTGCAAAATACCATTTAAGACAGACTGTGAGCTGCAAAGTTTTGGTGATCACATCCATTCAACAAACATTTACTATGAGCTTAATCTAGGCCAGAGCTATGCTAGGCCCTTGGGGGGAAGAAAACTCAAGGCCTTCCCTCTGGATCCTCATGTACTAGTGAGACAGACAGACATGGAAAAAGGTGAATAGCTCAGTTTGGGGTATTAAGAAGGAGCAACTAACAGCCCAAAAAAGTTAGGGATATTTAAGCTAGATCTTGAATTTGACAAAGATATTTGACCTAGATCTTGAATAACCGATTAACTTCTGCCAATGAGAGACAGAAACAATCAAGGCAAGAGAACTGTATGTTCAAAACAATGGAAATATGAAACAATAACATCATTGATAAAAGCAATTTGGGTTAGCTGAAAGAGAGAAAGAATGGGTTGAAGTGGGTAGGGAAAATTTAATGAGTTTAGAAAAATATTCTGCTACGACCTTGGAGAAGCCACATGTGCTGGGCAAAAGTGTAAGGACTTGATCTTGCAGATGATGAACAGTCAGCAAGCATCTTAAATAGGGGCATCTTCAAATTTATGCTATTAGAATTCACATGAGCTGCAGAGTAGAAGATGGGAACAAGTGGAAAGGCTGGGGGAATGGAGATAGAGAGACCTTGGTAAGCTAATTGAAGCCACATAACTGATGCCAAATGGATAAAATGTCACCATTTCCTCCCTTTCAGGGCACACACAGGAAACTCCTTCCAATAGTGCATTCCTGTTATCACTCACATTATCATCACCTGATGTAGTGAATAAAGTGTGGGTGATGGAGTCAGCAGATAGCCTGGGCTCAAATCTCAGATCTCATAGTTTATCTGAAGATTTGAAGCTTTACTGAAATGTAAAATCATATGTATATGCTTTGACTCTTAATAGATTACTGAGCAAAAGGTAGTTTGCTTCCTTTCACCTCTTCTCTCTCCCCCTCCCAATCTTGCTTAGTTCTGAGTGCGCAGCTGGCTGAGGTTAATTCCTTGCTGGAGGTCTTGTTATATAGTGGAAAGAACAAAGGCTTTGGCCCTAGTTCTGCCAGGCACTAACTAAGTGGCCTTGGCCAAATGGTTTAACCATTCTGTATCTTAGTTTTCCTACTTGTAAAATGGGAATAATAACAGCAAACATTTATTGAGCGATTTCTCCATTCTAGGCATTATTCTAGGTGCCTTATATGAGCTAACTCATTTAACATGTTAAACAATGCTATGGAATAGGCATTATATTACGACCCCATTTTGGAGATGAGGAACTATTCCAAGGATTCACAGCTTGTGCAGTGCAATGATTAGCTTTCAAATGACCTTTCTTACCATGGCCTAGTGACTCCTACAAAATGATTCAGTGGGACTATGCAAATAAGGTGCTTGTGGCCCACCAAGGGAATTGGGTAGTTTGCTAATAATGCAGATAAGGCATAGGAACTCCTGTGGGGGTGGGACCATGCAAATAAAATGTATGGAATCCTAACAAGGGGATTGGTCAGTTTTGCCATCCCACTAGGCTTAAAAGAGAGCCAATCCCAGAGCAGAGAGAGGACCTCACCACCACCAAGAAAGAAGAGCTAGGAGTGGAGTGCATCCTTTGGACCCAGGGTCCCTGTACTGAGAACATCCTAGACCCACAAGACAGGGAGCTGTAACACAGGAGACAGTGCAAGATGGCAAGGGGTGGTGGCAGAGATACCGTTGTCAGCAGAACTCAGAAATTGGTGCGAGATGACTCAGAGGGCTTCCTGGCCTGTAGAGCAAGGTGGCTATAGTGGGCAGGCAGAGCTACAGAGCAAGAGATGAGCACTTTCAGGCAGGAGGTTTGTTGGTGGAGAGGGCTGCCTCTGAACACTTGGTAGAGCTAGGCTCGCCAATCCATGGAGTGAGAGAAAGCTAAGAGCCCTTTGAGCTGAGGCTTACTGGCAGAGTAGAGCGCCTCTTGGCACTTATTGGCAGAGCTAAAGAGTTTTGTAGCACTTGCTGGAGCAGGGCAGGGTCCAAAGGTCCAAGGGGCTGAGGGGTTAGAAGCTGAGGACAAGAGAGAGGCCTGCCTATGGGCACAGCTGAGAAGAAGCTGTTCTGATAGAAGAGTTGTTCCTAATCCTGAATTGTAACCTTATTTGACCCATGCATCTGTCAGTTTGTCATACCGTGGTGGCTTGCATATTGCTGTGATGTTGGAAGCTATGCCACTGAGATTTCAATTACCAGGAGGGTCACCCATGGTGGACTGGTTTCAGCAGGACTTCCAGCCTAAGACAGACTAGGAAGAAGGACCTGGTGATTTACTTCTGAAAAAATTGGGCAGTGAAAACCTTATGAATAGTAGCAGAACATTGTCTGGTATAGTGCTGGAAGATGAACCCCTCAAGGCACTCAAAATATGACTGCGGAAGGGCTGCCTCCTCAAAGTAGAGTCAGTCTTAATGATACGGATGGAGTCAAGTTTTGGGACCTTATTTGCTAATGTGGCATGACTCAAAATTTGAAGAAACATCTGCAAACATCAACTGAATAATCAGAACATGAAAAGTATGAAGAATGAATCCAGGAAAATTGGAAGTCGTCAAATATGAAATGGACTGCATAAAGATCAAGTAAACTGAAATGGGCTGGTATTGGCCATTTTGAATTGGACAATCATATGGTCTACTATGCCATGAATGACAAATTGAACAGCACTGGAGCCACATTCATCGTCAAAAAGATAGTATAATATTCTATCATTGTATAATACTATCATCGTCAGTGATAGTATAATATTCATACACCTACAAGGAAGAGCAGTTAATATGACTATTATTCAAATTTATGCACAAACCACTAATGCCAAAGATGAGGAAACTGAAGATTTTCACCAATTGCTACAGTCTGAAATGGATCAAACAGGCAATCAAGATGCATTGATAACTACTGATGATTGGAATGTGAAAGTTGGAAACAAACAAAAAGAAAAGGATCGGTAGTTGGAAAATGTGGCCTTGGTGATAGAAAAGACACCGGAGATCACATGGTGGAATTTTGCAAGACTGATGAATTCTTCACTGCAAATACCTTTTCTCAACAATATAAATGGTGACTATACACATGGACCTTGCCAGATGGAATACACAAGAATCAAATTGACTGCACCTATGAAAAGAGACAATGGAGAAGCTCAATATCATTGGTCAGGACAAGGCCAGGGGTTGACTGTGGAACAGACCACCAATTGCTCATATGCAAGTTCAAGTTGAAACTAAAGAAAATTAGAGCAAGTAGACAAGAGCCAAAATACAACCTTGAGTATATCCCAGCTTAATTTAGAAATCATCCCAAGAATAGATTCTATGCACTGAACACTAATGACCAAAGACCAGACAAGTTGTGGAATGACATCAAGGACATCATACATGAAGAAAGCAAAAGGTCATTAAAGAGACAGGAAAGAAAGAAAAGACCAAAATGAATGTCAGGGGAGACTCTGAAACTTGCTCTTGGAAGTAGAGTAGCTAAAGCAAAAGGAAGAAATTATGAAGTAAATGAGCTGAAAAGAATATTTCAAAGGCCCACTCAAGAAGACAAAGTAAAGTATTATGATGAAATGTGCAAAGATCTGGAGATAGAAAGCCAAAAGGGAAGAACACGCTCGGCATTTCACAAGCTGAAAGAACTGAAGAAAAAATTCAAGCCTCAGGTTGCAATATTGAAGGATTCTATGAAGAAAATATTGAATGATGTAGGAAGCAACAAAAGAAGAAGAATACATAGAATCACTGTACCAAAATAATTGGTCAATGTTCAACCATTTCAGGAGGTGGCTTATGATCAAGTACCTGTAGTATCAAAGGAAGAAGTCTAAGCTACACTGAAGACTTTGGTGAAAAACAAGGCTCCAAGAATTGATGGAATACCAATTGAGATGTTTCGACAAATGGATGCAGCACTGGAGCTGCCCACTTATCTGTGCCAAGAAATTTGGAAGACAGCTACCTGGCCAACCGCCTGAAAGAGATCCATACTTGTGCCCATTCCATAGAAAGGCGATTCAACAGAATGTGAAAATTATTGAACAATATCATACACAAGTAAAATTTTGCTGAAGACCATTCAAAAGCAGTTGCAGCAAGTACATCGACAGGGAACTGCCAGAAATTCAAGCCAGATTTAGAAGAGGGCCTAGAATGAGGGATATCATTGCTGATGTCAGATGGATTCTGGTTGAAAGCAGAGAGTACCGTAAAGTCATTTATCTGTGTTTTATTGACTATGCAAAGGTATTTGACTGCGTGGATCATAACAAATTATGGATAACATTATGAAGAATAGGAATTCCAGAACAGTGCATGAGGAACCTGTACATAGATCAATACACAGTCGTTTGGACAGAACAAGGGGATACTGGGTGTTTTAAAGTCAGGAAAGGTATGCATCAGGGTTGTATCCTTTCACCATACCTATTCGATCTGTATGCTGAGCAAATATTCCAAGAAGCTGGACTATATGAAGAAGAATGGGGCATCGGGATTGGAGGAAGACTCATTAACAACTTGACTTATGCAGATGACACAACCTTGCTTGCTGAAAGTGAAGAGAACTTGAAGCACTTACTGATGAAGATCAAAGACCGCAGCCTTCAGTACGGATTATACCTCAACATAAAGAAAACAAAACTCCTCACAACTGGACCAATAAGCAACATCATGATAAACAGGGAAAAGATTGAAGTTGTCAAGGATTTCATTTTACTTAGATTCACAATCAACACCCATGAAAATAGCAGTCAGGAAATCAAAAGATGCATTGCATTGGGCAAATCTGGTGCAAAGGACCTCTTTAAAGTGTTGAAAAGCAAAGATGTCACCTTGAAGACTAAGATGCGCCTGACCTAAGCCATGGTGTTTTCAATCACCTCCTATGCATGTGAAAGCTGGACTATGAATATGGGAGACTTAAGAAGAATTGAAGCCTTTGAATTATAGTATTGGCAAAGAATATTGAATATACCACAGACTTCCAGAAGAGTGAAAAATTTTTCTTGGAAGAAGTACAGACAGAATGCTCCTTAGAAGCAAGGTTGGCAAGACTTTGTCTCACCTACTTTGGACACGTTATCTGGAAAGACCAGTCCCTGGAGAATGGCATCATGCTTGGTAAAATAAAGTGTCAGCCAAAAAGAGGAAGACCCTCAATGAGATGGATTGACAGATTGGCTGCAACAATGGACTCAAGTATAATAACGATTGTGAGGATGGCTCAGGACCTGGGCAATGTTTTGTTCTGTTGTACATAGGGTCGCTATGAGTCGAAATCAACTTGAAAGTGACTAACAACTTCCCTAGTAAACCGCATAATTGTGAATATTGTTTGTGAGTTCTATGTGGCTATTGCAATGAAATTATCATAACTAGCAGACATTTTTTTTTTTTTTAGCAGAGAAGTAGAGAGTGCTATGGGAGGGATGGCTGGTGTCAGAGTTGGTACAAAGTTCAGAGAGAGGAGGCACATCTGACCTCCATCTCATAGAAATCAACTCTAGGCTGTTGATGCTGATTATCCTTCCCTCTCCTGAAGCTGGGCAAGGTCTGATGCCATCCTGCCATTTTTACGTTTACATGTAGAGTAAGTGGCATAGCTGGAATTGTAACCCAGACATTCAGACTTCAGGAGTTGCTTAATCACTGCACTGTGCCAACTGCTTGGAAGATGTGTTGTAAGGATTAAATGAGAGGGTATATGTTTCTCACTGAAATGACTATATAGTTCATCTTTCAACTGACTCTTTACTCCTCTCCCAACATCTGTCTTCCTGATCTATAATCTTGACCCAGTCACATCTATTTTTCAGAGTCTTACGTTGTAGTTCTGTACTTCTCCTCACCTCAAGGGCAGAGCTGCTGCCTCCTCGATGTACTCCCTTTGCTAATCCCAGGCCCCACCACATACTTTACCATGAAATATCCCTCTCAATAGCCCCTTGTGAAATACTTGAACCTCCTCATACAGCCCCTCGTATTCTTTCCCCTTAAGTTTTAAAAGTGAGATACCACAGAGCCCCTCTCGTCCAGAGACCTTGCTTTTTAGAGAGGCATTAATTAATGTTGCTGAGATGCCTCTCTGACAAAAAATGCCCCACCCAAAATTCCGAGCCATTTGACCCAGGAGGATCCAGTTCATTGTTCGACCAGTGACCAAATTAATTCTCTTCCCCCACCCCCTTAAACAAAATGACTCAGAGTTCGTCCATCTGAGACGCGGGTACTAGGAAGTCAGGTGAAGCAGTCACTTGGGTTCTACTTTTGGACTCACTGAGCTGGACTACAGAGAGAAGCAGTGAGGGACCCTGGAGCCCCTATCCTTGGTTCCTGATTTATGTTGCTTCCCTGGCTACACTTTCTGACATTGGGATCTGAAAGACATCCTCTATCTGCTTCCAGTAAGCTCTCTTCTGGGGGTTGTACCATTTTAAATGGGTTTCTGTTTCTACACTCAAATATCCCCTGCCTCTGCATAACCATGGGTAATGTCCCCATGTATGAGTTTTTTGTGTTTCCAGTTGTAAACCCTATCCAACCCAGATAAAAAGAATGTTAGAGGGAGTGATCAAATCCATACTGATACTTAAGACTTAGAGCAGATGTCTCTGCTCATAGCTTGTAAGGGTGTTGTAAAAGTGGGCCATTTTTGTTGCATTCTCTCTCTGTCTCTTTTTTTAACCTCTAGATAGCTCATGCCAAAGGAATCTACAAAGAATTTCTCCACTTCCAGTTGGTTTAAAATATTTGGCTTGCCTTAGTCCAACCATTGTTGCTAAGTATGAGAACTAATCATAATGACTAATTATAAGTCCTAAAAATAATGGCACAGGACAATGTACACCTAGAGTAGCGGCCCTCGATAGATTTTAAGATTTAGATGTTGCATCTGTTTGTAACTGCCATAAGTCTCCTATACCTGCCCCCCAACACACACATAATATGCCACAGCACAGAAGACAACACCTGTCTATTGAAAATACATCCTTTTTTATTTTGACAGTGAGCTACACCAGGTAGCCAATTCAAACAACCATTAGTCAGAGCAATGGGGCGTCTAAGAAGACAGGAATTGTTAAAAAGATATTGTCTCTGGAAAGATTTGCAATTTTCCAAATTTATTTTTATCTAAAGAGACCCATGAGGCTCCACAGGGACATATGTGTCCTATATACTCCATCAGAACCGGGGTGGCCTGGCACAGATGCCACGGATGAGGGATGAGCTAAATTGGGCTGGAGGCATTGTATTCTGAGGTGTCAGATCAGGCTGCAGCCATAGGTCAGCACCAGGATGGCAGGAAGCATCATCTCATCCAAGGGGAGTGTGAGGTAGGGGTACCCGAGTGGGATGAAGGCAATGAATCTTGCCAGGTCTCAGGAGGCTGGTGTTACTAGGGGACAACTTTGTCCTGGTAAGGTTGGTCAGGTGCTATAAAGGTACAAAGTTTGGCAATGCTGGGGGCCTGCATCCTCAACAAAGGGTCGCTTTCTAGCAAAGAAGAATACCCAATTTAAAGAGACACAGCTGAGCTGGTTACCTTCAGATATCTAAATATTGCAATTAAGCTGTAAAACTGTCATAAGAGGAAGCATGAAGATTAATAGATAAAATTCTTTAGCACTTTAATTTTGTGGAGTTCAAAATATAAGAAAATGAATTTCCTGGTGTCTCATCAAAGCAGATATAAATAAATAGCTATCAAGGTTCTAATTTCCTGAGAACTTTAATAAAGAGAAATATTTATGGTTTAAAATTAACTCCGAAATTATGCAGCAAAGAATAGATAGTTTATGACTTCGGAGAACAAAAAGAAACTTGCAAATACTTGATGCTGGCAGATCAATTAAGTGGTAATACATGCTACATTATAATTTTAATCACCATGAAATTAAAATATGGTAATGAGTGTTAGCATGACTTTATCCTTTCAAACTATGATTTAATTTATGGAACTTTTCTTGACTACTTCCTTATTTCCTTGGTTATTTTTCTTCCTCTGTGTGCTACTTTAGATTATGCACTTTCCAATTCATATTATACAAGACAGCCACCAATTAAATGAGTTCTCCTTCTCTTATCAATTAAGGATCTTGTAAGCTATTCTTACTCATTTTCATCTAGTTCTTTCCATATCCCTGCAAAAAATATATGGAAATTAGAATAACTTTTTATTTTTAAATCAACTCTTTTGCTTTAAAAATTATTTATTTTTTCCAGTGATACAAAGATAACCCAAGAGTCAGTTTGCATTCTTCAAAGGTTACCTACTGCTAACATAAAAACAAAAAACTTTGCCATAGAGTCAATTCCAACTCATGATGACTCCAAGTATTACAGAATAGAAAGGCTTCATAGGGTTTTCTTGACTGTAATCTTTACAGGAGCAGTTTGCCAGACCTTGCTTCTGTGGGGCCACTGGGTTTCTTGGACCTGCCAACCTTTAAGTTAGCAACTGATGGAAAACCACTTCTGCCACCCAGGTTGCTTCCTGCCGTCACAGTTAGGGAAACAGCTGGAGGTGGTTCTTGGCATCCATGCAGCAGCTACTGGACATGGTGTAAAATCCTCCTGCCTCTCTCACCTCTGTTCGTGCTCCAGGCCTCTACCCTCCTTCCTACAATGCTGTCACCCCACCTTCCCCTCAGTGGATGAGTCATGTTTTTGCCAGAATCAAATAAGGTTCTTGTCTGTCACTGGTCAAGAATGAGCAGGTAAGGCATGCAGGATTTTCCACACAAGCAAAGCTTTATTGACAAGGCTTGCAAGTGGAGATAAGGAGAGCCTAAGCAATGCATACCCCTGTCTCACAGAACAAAAGACCTGCCTGGGTTTTTTAAAAAGTTCTTGGGTGGGAAAAGATTCATGTTTATTCATAAGCATAGGTGGGGATATGCTAACTACAGTGCTTGTGCAGTTGCTTTCTAAGCTGGCTCCTGTCCTGGAGGCCTCTAGGATTTGTAGCAGTGCTTATTATGGGTGTCGTGCCTGCACAGTCTCTTGCTCCCCAAGTTCAATTCCCTGGCTACTGCTGCAGCCCCTCACTGCCACTGGTAGAAGTTCACACAGCAGTCACAGGTGGATGTTCTGCACCTGTCCCTAGAGCTGGTTTTATCCAGCTACTTCTGAAACACAACTTTAGAGAAGTTCGTAGGCTATTTTCTGTTACCCAGCCCCACTGTTCTGGGAAATGGCTTTGTTTCTGCACCCTGGCCAATTTCCTGTACTTTGTTTGCAGATTTGGGGCCTGTCCGTTCACTGTCTTAATGTTGCAAAGATCACATTTCCCTTTCTTGCTCAAGCATCTAATTCCTAGGACCTCACTTTCAAAGCCCTATGCTGGGAAATCTAAAAATTATCTCAACAGATAGGGAAAATATTTAATAGTATACCAACAATGACTCAGGTGATCTAAGGGAAAAAGAGTAACAACAAAATTAAACCTTTCCAGAGAATCGCATTGTGTCTCACTTAAGGTACCCATTCACTAGGATCACTCCTTTTACTCTGTCCTCCAGGTAAGCTCTCTCCTTCTTCAACTCACCATATGTAAAACCTCAATCCTCCTCACAATTTGGGAAATTTCTCCTTCTACCCACAGCTGTTGGCTTAATTCTAGAACTCATTCCTTCCAGTCAGTTAGTCAATAGCAGGCTCACAAAAATCCCATTTCCCAAAATGCATTTTTAAAATTTTGATGTATTAAACAAAAATCACCCTGAGGAGGGTAGGTAGAATGAAGTGGGGGTAAGGTACTGAAGCAAGGCAGTCTTGGGAAGGTTTCACCGCTGAAGCCAATATAATTTCTAGTCCCTGCATGAAACAACACTGGGACTAGACATACGACATACTTCCTCGTGCCTATGATAAATAATACAGGCAGTCCCCAACTTACAACGTATTTGAGTTATGAGGAACCGCATTTATGACCATCTTTTTTTTGTACATCTTAATGTTAGTAATGTGTACCACATACAATGTTGCTGCACCTAATTTGCTGATGTTATCATTCTCAAATGTTCACTCACAGATGTTCAGTTGTATGATCTACTGTTCAAAACACTGCCATGTTTTGAAATGAAAACTAAAAAAATAAAAAAGAGGTCTTTGACTTACATCAGAACTGACTTACAACAGAGTTGTCAGAACAAACACCACGTAAATCGAGGACACCTGTATTGAGACAAAGAAAAAATAACTTAGTTGCTCACTCCAGGAAATAGCCACTTCTACAAGACAAGGCTGTGAATCAACTAAGCAGTTTAATTACCAAGACTAACAGCATACTCATCAAAACACTTCAAAATCCCAGCTTCACTGTGCTCACCAATCTTAAAGCTATTTCCCCAGTAAACTCTACCCAATCCTAATCAGTTCCTTGCCTTGAAAATGCTGCCTTAAGATGACCCAGACCTAGTTTTTTGTTATTATTGTTAGCTACCATCAAGTCAGCCCCTGACACATGGTGACCCCGGACTCATGGTGACCCCGGACTCATGGTGACCCTACGCAAAACACTACAAAAAACTGCCCGATCCTGCAACATCCCCATGATTGGTTGCAGATTGGACCATTGTGACCCACTGGCTAATTTTGCAAGTAGATATCCAGGCCTTTTTTCCAAGTTTGTCTTAGTCTGGAAACTCCACTGAAACCTGTTCAGCATTAGAGCAACACACAAACCACCCCTGACAGAGGGGTGGTGGCTGTGCATGAGGTGTGTGGGCCAGGAATCAGACCCAGGTCTCTCACTTAGAAGGCAAGCATTCTACCACTGAACCACCAATGTCCCCTAACACCCTACAAATATTCCTCCATAATTTCCCCTAAGACTCTATGAAGCTAGTGTTTACCCTTACTGCAGTGGGTGAAATAGACTTAACTTTGCTTGATCATGAGGTTTTTTGGTGGTCTTTTGGAGTGTCAACAGGCTTCTCCAAGGTTTATCCACCAATGAGTGAAGATATGCCTTCTCATTCTTCCTGATCATTTAGGAATTAATCATTGAATCATATCAGGTCATGAACACAAATACATTCAAAAGATAACCAGAATTTCTCAGAAAGAATATAAACCCACTGCCGTCGAGTCGATCCCGACTCACAGCAACTCTATAGGACATAACCTAGGTTTATGCTAGAAAGAGCCACACATTATTAAATGCAACACAGTTTTGCCAAAGCCTCATACCCATAATGGAGAAAAGGTTTTATCTCATTATACAAAATGCTCTCACTTCACCCTTTTGTTCATCCTTCTCCTTCCAAACAATGTCCAACTGCCCAACCCTGGATGAGACTCAAAACCCAGTATCAAGCCCTTTTCAAGCAACAGAGCTGTTTCTCCACAATGGTAGTCTCCAGCTACACAGACAACAACTGGAACTTTGAAAAGATGGCTTTTCTGAAGAAAAGATCAGATCAAATTTGTGGTGTCACATGGGCTCTTCTCTTTCTTGTTCCCTCTAAACATTGATATTCAGTGTTTTGCCTTTTCCCAGTGTTTTTCTTAACCCACTTGTCTTTCCCGTGAAATAACTATTCTTGTAGCTGATGTCTAAAACTGAATGCATCCTCTCTTCAGTCTATTCAAACATGTTCATGTTCCTAAGTACCCCATCTCAGCTAAGAAAACTATTATCCATCCTGAGGATAATTGTGGGTGACTCCTCTGTCTCTCTCACCTTATTCTCACCTCAGTCCAACAATCAGTTGAGAAGCAAAGACTGCCAATTTTACCTCCACCTATCTCTTGAATCCACAACCTCATTCCATTCCCAACACACTATACAAGTTTATTTTCCATGTGGCCCATGTGGACTCTTTGTCTTCAGTCTTGCTTCTCCTAACCTATTCCTCACTTTACAATCAAAGTGATCTTTCTAAACAAGTTACAGTCCCCTGTTGGATCCTTTTATGGCTTCCTGTCAGCTATAAGATAAAGTCGAGATTCTTATAAATTTATCCCTGCTTATCTGTCCAGCCTCATATCCACTACTTCCAGCTTTGTACTTTATTCCCGAACCCTGAAGAATTTGTAACTACCCCCAACATGTACATACACACCAATGTGTCTCACACCTCCATGCCTTTATTCATTTTTCTCATTGTTTTGAATGAGATTTTTAAAGTCTTCTCTACTCTTCCTTGTTGCCTTGGATAACTCCTAGTCAACTTTAGTTAGCCAAGGGCCTCTCTTCAGTGGGCCTTCCCTGAACCCTGGGCTAAATTAGGTGTCCTTCCTTCCTTTTTTTTTTTTCCTATAGCACCTTATCACAGTCCTCCCACTTACAACATTGCAACTCCCACTTACAACATGGAGCTCTCAGCAGAGCTCCATGAGAGCAGACATTGTGACTTACTGAGCCCAGCAGCCCCATATGTTCCCCAGAGGATCCATGCTTGGTGTGCATTAAGCTGAACTGAACCAAATTTTGCTATCATAGTAGTGGTGAATATTTTTCTGTTTACCGTTTGCTTTAATTTGGGTTGCGTGGGTTTGTGACAGAGAGTAGATTTTAATTTTTATGGAGTAGAATCTATTGATCTTTCTGTGATTTCTTCTATTGATTTTGAGCTTACAAAGTGAAGGACTGGTTTTTAAGAGACTCTTCTTGATTTGGCTAAGTAATTTGCAACCTTATCCTTCTCACTGGGAAAAGGAAAACAGTGTGAGGCAGAGAAATAAAGGAGACCTCTTATCCATTTCTGGAAAGACTGGTGGCTTAGTGGTTAAGAGCTATAGCTGCTGACCAAAAAGTCAGCAGTTTGAATCCACCAGCCACTCCTTGAAAACCCTATGGGGCAGTTCTACTCTGTCATATAGGGTCGCTATGAGTCAGAATCGATGCAACAGCAATGTTTTGTTTTGTTTTGTTTTTGGTTTCTTACCCATTTATTCTCAGAAATTCATGGCTTTTTTCTTTTCCTTCTCAGTGAGGGGATGTGTACAGGTCAAAGGCACAACTTGGTATCTTGGCTTTTATGATTTTCACTAATACTTAAAGACGGCTTTCTTAAAGCTAGGCAATTCCATTTATCTCAAGGCCCTCAGGAGCCCTGGTAGCACAGTGGTTAAGAGCTCAACTGCTAACCAAAATGTTGGCAGTTCAAATCCACCAGCCACTCCTTAGAAACCCTATACGGCAGTTCTACTCTGTTAAATAAAGGGTCACTATGAGTCGGACTTGACTCCACAGCAACGGGTTTGGTGGTTTTGGTTGAGGCCCCCAAAGATACTCTACATTGAAATATTTTCAGATGAAAGAAAACAACACTTGATACATTACTCTTTTCTTACCTCACTACAAATAAATAAATACGCCACAGCAATTTACTCAGTGGGCTACGCCTGCCTGGCTCTGTGCTTTGCCCTGGTCTTTTTTCCATCTGAAATGTGGGGCCATTCTCCCAGGGATTGCTCAAATGTCCACGGCCTTGGAGAGCCGCTTCTTTGATGAGCTCTTTCTCCCTCTAAGCCCCTATTTCCCCCCTTGTAGATATGTGTTTGTGTGTACCTCTACTAAAATGCAAGTACCACAAGGGCATGACTGATGTTAGTCTCATTCACTCATTTATTCACTCACCGTTCAAACATCAGCTAAATACAGGCTTCTCTGCTGAGCACAGGAGAAACGGTAATCAACAAGGTAGGCATGATCCCTATGGAACTTGCATCCTAGCAGGGAAGAAAGCCATTTTATAAGTAACTACATATTTGATTACAAGTTTGGAAAATATTACAAAGAAAAAATATGGGAGAATAAGTGAATATATAACAGAAGGATGAGGGAAAGAGAAGCCAGGAAAGCCTTCTCCGGGAAGTGGTATTTTAAATTGATATTCGAAGAAGGTTGAATAGGCCTTCTCTGGGTGGTACAAACAGTTAACACACTCAGTTGCTAACTGAAAGGTTGGGAGGTTCAAGTCCACCCAGAGGTGCCTCAGGAAAAAGGCTGGGCTATCTACTTCTGAAAAATCAGCAACTGAAAATCCTATGGAGCACAGTTCCACTCTGACATACATGGGGTTGCCATGAGTCAAGGTTGATCCAAGGCAACTGGTTAACTATGCCGGGGGAGGGAGGGAGGGAGGGGGATGGCAGCAGACAGGGCACGCCAAGCAAAGAAATAACATATGCAAAGTCCCTGAGGCATATACCATGTGGCATTCTAAGGACGCCTTCTTGCGTACAGAAGGTGCCCAACACACATTTATCAAATAAAGAAAACAGTAATATTTATTAAATAAATAAAATGATATCATTGAGTCGATTCCAACTCATAGCGACCTTAAAGGGCAGAGTAGAACTGGCCCATAGGGTTTCTAATGCTGTAATCTTTATAGAAGCAAATTGCCACATCTTTCTCCCACAGAGCGGCTACTGGGTTAGAAGCACTGACCTTTCTGTTAGCAGCCAAGTGTTTAAGTGCTGCTCCACCAGAACTCATTTTCCTAGACAGGCAGAATATTAAAATAATTAAGAACTTGGTTCTAGAGTCAGACTGGGTTTAAATCTCAGCTCCATCATTTATACTAGGTGTGCAACCCTGGCTGAGTTACTTATCCTCTCTGTGCTTTGCTTTCTTCATCTGTAAAATAGAAAAATAATAATTAAAAAATTGTACCCACCTCATAAAAAAATTTTTTTTTTCCATAGGGTAGCTGCAAGGGTTAAGGGATATAAAACATGTGAGGAGCTGAGAGCACTCTATTAAGGTCAACGCTCCTCATTTAGCAAAACCAACATGTGGTCCGCAAATCTTCTTAATTAATGCCACTAACTAAATAAATACTCACTTGAGCAGTACTAACACTTATTGGGAAAACAAAAGCATAATTTTTTTTTTTCTTTTTGCCTTCTACCCAAGGAATTTCCCTTGTGATTATGTATATACAGAGCATCATTGGTGAAAAGTAGGGCAAAGAGCCAGATTTTCAAATGATGAAATTATATTTCAGTTTCAGTCATAACTGCATACTTTCATAGTTACTCTCAGGAATGTCAGGCATCACTTCTTCTCCATTTTCACTTCTACATGGTTACAGGTTCTGATACCCTTTTGGTAATCTTCTATAGCTTTTCAAACTGGGGCAACTTAATTAGAATCCTGGCTTCTGCCTCTTCATCAGCAATGGCTTAAATTCTTGAACGGCGTCCTTTACAACAAGGGGTACAGCGAGTTTGCCAGAATGGCGGGCTGTTACTTGTTTCTGAGACAAGATGATGGGGAGGGAAGAGACTTGAAAATGATTAATAGACTTGATATCGAGGCTTCTCTAGCCTTGATTTCCAGTTTAGAAACTTGAAATTTAATGTTGAGAAAGACCAGGTCGTTACTGCAGCCCCATCTTACACCCCACATTTTCCGTTGGATCGATCGATCCGCCAGCCTTTCCTCCCACCTGCCCACCACAACAGGAGGGAAAAGTTTAAAGAAGCATTTGAGGGGCAGCAGGTCTGGACTAGAAAAATAACTTTTAATTAAATTTTCCTATCTTACCTCAAACAGTGACAGCTGTTGGTCTTTATCCCCCTGTGGTCTGCTCCATGGCGCAAATGGTTAAGCATTCAGCTGCTAAACAAAAAATGGGAGGTTCAAGTCCAGCCACAGGTGCCTAGGAATAAAGGCCTGGAGATAAACTTCCAAAGTGTTAGCCACTGAAAACCCTATGGTGCTTCTAAAACATCTGTCATTGAAAACCCTACGGTGCACAGTTCTACTCCGACACGCATGGGGTCATCAGGAGCTGGAATCAACTGAACTGCAACTGGCCTGGTTTCCTTTGGGTTTGGTCTGCCTCGGTGAGGACTCGTGTGAGCAGATGGCCCAGGCTGCCTCAAGCCATGCACAGGCAGTGCAGGAGTTATGGTAAGACTGCGCTCACCGGTGCCTGGCTTCTGATTTAGAGACATTATTTCCTTGACTTTTTTCTTTTTGGTAACAGCTTTATTGAGTGTGGTTTTTAGTCTATATCATATATCCCCAGAATTGTGCAACCATCACCACAATCAATTTTAGAATATTTTCATCACCCCAAAAAGAAACTCCACATCCTTTACCACCCCTCTATTTCCTATCACCCCAGGCCTAGTTAACAATCTACTTTCTGTCTCCGTGGATTTACCTTTTCTGGGCATTTGATGTAAGTGGAATTGTGTAATATGCAATCTGTTGTGACTGGTTTCTTTCACTTTAGCATCAAGTTTTCAGGGTTCATCTATATTGTAGCATGTACCAGTACTTCATTCCTTTTTTACTGCTGAATAACATTCTATTGCATGGATATACCACATTCTATTTATCCATTCATCTGTTGATGGATATTGGGGTGGTTTCCACTTCTTGGCTACTATGAATAATGCTGCTGTAAAAAATCATACACAAGTGATTGTGTAGACATACTTTTTCAGTTCTCTTGGGTATTTACCTAGGAGCGGAATTGCTCAGTCAAATTTTCTTAACGTTTTAACTCAAAAACAAACCTACACCAAATTAAACTAAATGGCAGCATTTTGCAAATAATAAAGCACTTGTAAAGATAAGATTTAATTATAACCGACTTCTAGAATATTTAGCCTCCTCATCTACTCCACTAATGTAAAATCAGTTCTCATCACATACTTTGCACTGTGCTAGGTACTGGGGGAAGGAGTCCTGATGGCACAATGGGTAAGTGTTCAGCTGCTAACTAGAAGGTTGGAGGTTTGAACTCATCCAGCAGCTCCATGGGAGAAAAGACCTGCTGATCTGTTTCCATAAAGGTCATAGCTTTGGAAACCCTATTGGGCAGTTCTACTCTGTCCCGTAGGGTCCCTATGAGTTGGGATCAACTCAACGGCACACAACAGCAACAGGTACTGGGGGCAAGGTGGTGTTATGGATTGACTAGTGTCACCCAAAAATGTGTGTCAACTTGGCTAGGCCACCATTCCCAGTATTGTGTGATTGTTTACCATTCTGTCATCTGAAGTGATTTTCCTGTGTGTTGTAAATCCCAAATCTTATAATGGTAATGAGGCAGGATTAGAGGTAGTTATGTTAAGGAGGCAGGACCCAATCTACAAGATTAGGTTGTATTTTGAGTAAATCTTTTTTGAGATATAAAAGAGAGAATGAAGCAGAGAGACAGGAAGACCTCATACCACCAAGAAAGTAGTTCCAGGAGAAGAACATGTCCTTTGGACACAAGGTCCCTGGGCTGAGAAGCTCCTAGTCCAGGGAAAGATTGATGACAAGGGCCTTCCTCCAGAGCTGGCAGAGACACAAAGCCTTCCCCTGGAGCTGGCACCCTGAATTGGAACTTCTAGGCTACTAGACTGTGAGAGAATAAACTTCTGTTGGTTGAAGCCATCCACTTGTGGTATTTCTGACAGGTGAAGTTGTAAAGATCCAAAAAGGATTAAGATAAGGTCGCTAACTTGGAGGACTTACTGTTCATAAAAATAACTAGTATGTACTGAATTCATACTCTTTGCCAAGTGTGATGATAGTATTTTCTTTATATTAGATCCTGACTACTGTTGTCACTCTATGAGGTAGATTCTATTATTATCCGCATTTTACAGAGAGGTTAAATAACTTGCCAAGGTCATGCAGCTGGTAAATGGGAGTCTGGCCCTAGGGCCACTTCACTTTATCTCTCTCCCAGGATGTTTCTTTAGCAAAAATATCACACAAGAATTAGAGTGTGTCATCTGGAGTTAGACATCCTGGTTTGAGTGCTGCTTCTTTGACTTACCATGTGACCTTGGGCAAATGAATCACACTTTCCAAGCTTCAAATGCCTAGTCTGTAAAGACAGACTAATCCAAGTACCTACTTCATAGGGTTGCTATAAGTGTTAAATGAGATAAACATATACGAGGTGCTCGATGTGTAGTTAGTACTCAATAACGATTAATTGTTGTTAATAATAAAATCTGTAAGCAAAACACTGCAAGTGCATGTGATGGATTTTAGGGAGTGCCAAATGTTGTAATTTGTCCCTGTGGGAAAGGAACAAGCCAGGCTAAGCTGCAGAAACACTAAGCCTGTTTGCCCTCTTTTGCCCAAATTCCATCCTTTGACATTAACAACTGAGGCCTTAAAAGCTGGCTTCTGCTTGTCTCTTCTCCTTCCACCTCCAGTGCTGTTGAAGAGCCTAATGCAGGGTCCTGATTTATATTCCATAAGTGTCTCTTGTCTCATCAAGAAATGGGCCTGTCCAGGCTGGTCTTTGGGTGGGTTTGGAACCTGACATCCAAGAGATGGGGGCGGGAGCAAAGGAATCAACTCGGGTATCCAAGAGATGTCAGCCAGACAAGACTCATCCGTCTGCAGACTCCTGCAAGGAGGGGAAAGGCAATACGGTTGTAAAAGGGAAGGTCTCAGAAAAATGTGTGATGCACTTAAACATAAATGCCTTCTCCCCTCAATAACCGTGAGGGAATTGGCACTGCATCAGGGTCAGCTTGACATGGGATGCAGGAGACTCAGGGTGCAGTGTGACTTGTCACACAAAGTACACTTGTCTCCCACGGCAACGGGTTACTGGGCAGCAGGAGACAGCAGGGCTGGGAAAAGCATTCAGGGGAAGGGTCAACAGGGAGCCCTTCTTTGCGTATTTATCCAGCCCCAGTTTCAGAATGTCTTAAGTGGTCAGCATTCTCTACTGCTGGTGGTCCAGAGGGAAGAAGGGTTGAGGTTGGCTTCCTGGTACTTATCACAGGAAAGTCAGACATGCAGACAACCAGGCTATGAAGGAGGCAAAGTCTGAAATGAGAGTGAGTTTATGGACACACACATACAAATACTGTACACACCCCAGTGACTCCCCTTAAGGACCCCTCAAACACACATAGTCGATGCTTAATAAATACTTATTCTCTCTCTCCACCGCCCCCAAAGACCTTCTCTTAGAGATGTAAATGTATTATAACCACTTGCATACATCTGTCTCTGCCCACCAGCTTGCGGGTTTAGGGAGAATAGGGGCTGTGTGCTATTCTCTCAGTATTCCCAAGGCCTACCACAGAATCAGGATCGTGGGACGTGCCAAATAAATGTGACTGAATAGAATTTTATGTAACCTTTTGACCTGGGATTCCATTTAATTTAATTATCACATCAAGCCTGTGCCGCCGATTTTATGATTCCTACTTCAACAGGCAAGGAAACTGAGGTTCAGAAAGGTTAAGCAACCTGCCCAAGGTCACACGGTTGGTGGAGCTAAAATTAAATTTCAAGGTGAACATCTGATGGGTGATTAAGACTCACATAAAAATCAATCAACCTATTATCACATTAAGACACTAACGAGGATGGCTGAAAGAAAATGCCTGAAGCTTCCAGGAAGTTCAATATCATCAAAGAGCCCATATTAATTGCCTTCAGACGCATGGCACTGAGCTAAGTGCTGTAAAAGGTAATCCACACAGATGGCATGGCTCTCAAGTGGATTTTTTTAAAATAAAAAGCTATATGTGAAGTATAATTATATATGAGAGGAAGATTAGCACCACGGTGAACTTGAACCAAACTGAATATGGACCAGGTAGATGCCAGCACCCTGAGAACAAGGACCGGGTCTTTTTCATCTCTGTCTTCCCAGTGCCCTGCACAAGCTGGCACAAAGGTGGTGCTCAGTAATTACTGTGGTAATGAATTCCATTTTAAGATATATAGGCTATTTAACCAAAACATACAACATACAACAAAACATTAACCAAAGAAACTAGAGGCAAAATGAACATGTCCTTCCTAGCTGGCTTCCCCACCTTTGCATCCAGGCTCCTCTGCAGGGCTTGTCAGGTCTTTGTTTTGTTGGTCTTGAGATGAAGTCTTCATGGGCTGTGGGAAATCCTCTTAACTGGCATATCCTCAGGGTTAGTGGTTGCAGCTCTGACTATAAGCACAGGATGGATGGTCCAGGTTGGGTTGTATGACCCCCCCAGGGCCAGAGGAATAAGAGTACAGTAGTTCATCACAGTATTAAGATCATTTCTCCTTCTCTCCCTTGGAAGTTGCCTGGAGGGTACAGAGAAGCAAGCAGACAGGTCAGGATAAGATAGGGAGGTTGGGTTTGGGAGGTAGAAGCTCTGTTATAAGTCTTTGTGGGAGCACTTCAGAGTCCAAGGAACAACAATGGGAGAATTGATGCTGAGCTCCAGGACCTGGGCTGTAGCTGATTCGAGCTTACTATTTTAGGTGGGATTTGTTGTAGGTATACAAGGTGGGAACAGAGGGTTCTCAAGGGGAGCCTGGGACGATGACTGCAGAGAAGGCCTACCACTTGGCGGGGGAGGAGAGCAGTCAGCTAGAAATAGCATGTACATTCAACAAGGGTGGGAGGTGGGGAGGACTGTGCTAGGTAATGGGAATATATTTTCTTTTTATTTATTTATTATTGTACTTTAGATGAAGGTTTACAGAACAAACTAGCTTCTTGCTAAACAATTAATACACAAATTATTTTGTGACATTGGTTACCAACCCCACGACATGTCAACACTCTCCCCGTCTCGATCTTGGGTTCCTTATTACCAACTTTCCTGTCCCCTCCTGCCTTCTAGTCCTTGCCCCTGGGTTGGTGTGCCCATTTAGTCTCGTTTTGTTTTATGGGCCTGTCTAATCTTTGGCTGAAGGTGAACCTCAAAAGTGACTCCGTTACTGAGCTATAAGGGTGTCCGTGGGCCAAACTCTCAGGGTTTCTCCAGTTTCTGTCAGGTCAGTAAGTCTGGTGTCTTTTTGTGAGTTAGAATTTTGTTCTACATTTTTCTCCAGCTCTGTCTGGGACCCTCTATTGTGATCCCTGTCAGAGCAGTCAGTGGTGGAAGCCGGGCACAATCTAGTTGTGCTGGTCTCAGCCTGGTGGAGGCTATGGTAGTTGTGGTCCATTAGTCCTTTGGGCTAATCTTTCCTTTGTGTCTTTGGTTTTCTTCATTCTTCCTTGCTCCAGACAGGGTGAGATCAGTGGAGTATCTTAGATGGCCACTCACAAGTTTTTAAGACCCCAGACACTAGTCATCAAAGTATGAATGCAGAACTTTTTTTTTTTTAATAAACTATGTTATGCCAATTGAGCTAGATTTTCTCCAAAACCATGGTCCCCACAGCCCTCAGCCCAGTAGTTCAGTCCCTCAGGGAGTTTGGCTGCATCTATGGAGCTTCTGTGACCTTGCCTTGGATAAGCTGTGCTGGCTTTCTCAGCATTGTGTACTGCCTTACCCTTCACCAAAGTTACCACTTATCTATTGTCTATTTAGTGTTTTCTATCCCCATCCCTCCCTTCCCTCACAACAATCAAAGATTGTTTCTGTCTTGTGTGTAAACCTTTTCATGAGTTTTTTCAGTCATGGTCTCATACAATATTTGTCCTTTTGTAATTGACTTATTTCACTCAGCATGATGCCCTCCAGATTCACCCATGTTGTGAGATGTTTTGCAGATTCATCATTGTTTTTTACCGTTGCATAGTACTTCATTGTGTGTATGTACCATGGTTTGATTATCCATTCATCTGTTGATGAGCATCTAGGTTGTTTCCATCTTTTTGCTATTGTGAACAATGCTGCAATGAATATCAGTGTGCATAGGTCTGTTCGTGTGAAGACTCTTATTTCTCTAGGATATATTCCTAGGAGTGGGATTGCTGGATCATATGGTATTTCTATTTCTAGTTTTCTAAGGAAGCGTCACTGGTAATGGGAATATAGACAGGAGTAATCTCCAGAATTTCACAGTCTGGAGAGGAAGGCAGACATAGACATAACCAATAGGAATTCTATGTGATAAGTGGGAAAAATAAAGATGGAATAGAGTATTACAAAAATAAGAAACGGTAAATGAAGAAGCAGGTTACTGAAAGCTAGTGTGTGCCAGTAGTTAAAGAGTTTGGGGTTCAAATCCTAGTCATGTAGTCCTATCTAAGCTTCATTTGCCTCGTCTATAAAATGGGTATAACACCTACCTCACAACATTTTGCAAGTGTTAAAATGAGATAATATATGTAAAGGATCCCTGGTGGCAGAATGGTTTAGCACTTGGCAGCTAATTGAAAGGTCAGTGGTTTGAACCCACCAGTTCCCCTCTGGAGAAAGATGTGGCAGTTTGCTTCTGTAAAGATTACAGCCTTGGAAACCCTATGGGGCAGTTCTACTCTGTCCTATAGGGTCACTATGAGTGGGAATTGACTAGATGGCAATGGTCAGGGTGGACCTTTAGGTTAGTGGTCAAGTGCATTATCCGTTTGCATCGTCGACTTTCCTGCTAAGCTATCTCAGACTAAACTAAACTAGACTAAACTAGGTAATGATCATACCTGAGTTCATTTCATTCTTACAATAATCCTTTGAACCAGGAAATATCATTATCTCCATTTTATAGATAAGGTTAAGTGACTTGACCAAGATTATAAGTTTATTACATGTAGTCCCCACCTTACGGTGTATTCGAGTTATGACGAACTGCATTTATGACTGTTTTTTTCTTTTTGTACATTTTATTGTTAGTAATACGTACTACATACAATGCTGCGGCACATAATTTGCTGATGTTTTCATTCTCAGGTGTTCACTCAGGTGTTCTATGTTATGACTTACTGTTCAAAACACTGCTGTATAGCAGGCTATGGCCTGTCTACAATGAAGTTAGTGTTGGTGTCAGGAGTCATACCAGACAGAAAGGTGGACAATGCTCAACTCTAAAAACAATTGAACTGCACATGCGCCCGACAGCGCTTATGACTCCAACGTCATTGTTGACACTGACCCCGACTTCATAGTAGACCAGGGCCATTAAAAAAAAAAAAAAAAATAGCATGGCCTTATTCAGCATTTTGTACCATCAGAAGCATCAGTTGTTAATTTGAAGCCAGGTTATTCAAGTTTCTCACACTGTAACACACTTGCACTGCTTATACCCCCAACAATATGTCTAGCAAAAAAGTTATGACACTATAAATTCTAATCCAGAAAAGAAGGCGAGGAAGGCTCTAGACATGGATGTATAGATGAAGATCATTAAGGCCTATGATAATGGAAAGAAAGTCCACGAAATAGCACCTGAGGGAGGACTGTCTCATTAGATGGTCTCAACAATCATTAAGGATAAGAATAGGATTTTGGAGGCAGTTAAAAAAAATGATTGCATAAAATCGACGGTTTTAACAAAGAAGAGGCAAGGGCCAATCCATGAGAAAGAGAAGCTGTTGATTTGGATAGAAGGCCAAATCCAGAAGAGGATTCCTAGGAGTTTACTGACGATTCAAACAAAAGCACGCAGCCTTTTTCAAAACCTGAAGGTACAGCGAGGAGAAGACTGCCCTGAGTACTCTAATGCCATCAAGGGCTGGTTTCACGGCTTCATACGCAGGTTTGGCTTACATACATGGGTGTATCTGGGAAAGCAAGAAGCGCTAATGTTGAAGTTGCAGAAAAATTCAAGGGTGGACTGGACAAGATAATACAAGATAAAGAATATCTACCAGAGCAGATTATGTAATATTTCTAGCCCCCGAAGACAAATAAAGATTGGATTTATAAAGATGCTGATAATAAAAGGCAATAATAATGAAATCTTTAAAAATTAGGTGTTTGACATGTTAGAACCGACTTAAAAGGGAGTCGTCCAAAGGGAACCCCATCGTAAGTTGGGGACTACCTGTAAGAGAGAGATTTGTGTTTTGAACCAGGGTATTTTTAACTCTGGACGTTGTGTATTTTGTACCACTCCAATCTGCTTAACTCTGGTGGAGGAGTTGCCCATCTCCTTCTCTGTTTTTTTTCCCCCCTTTTCTTCACCCTTATTTTTCTTCTTTCTTCTAATTGGTATCTCAAGGGCATGCCTCCCCACTTTCATAATCAGATTATAGATTCACTCAAAAGGGACTACAAAAGGAGAGGGGAATATAAATCTGGGAAATAGCATTTAACCTTACTAATAAGCAGAGAAATACAAATTAAAATAACAATAGTATTAACTTAGGAAAAAAATGTTAAATGGGAAAATCCAAGTCTGCAGGGAAGTGGGTCCAGTTTCTTGTGGTGATATAAGTTAGTGTAGCATTTTTGGCAGGGAATTTCACACTAGGTAATAATTGCCACAAAAGGGCATTTCCATTTAACAGTCATTTACTCATTTAATACACAGCGACAGAGCTGCTTAGGAATTTATCACAACTCTCTGATGGAAATTACTTTCTTCTCATGGGAGTTCCTCTTAAGAAGGGGTTGCATGTTCCTATTTACTATTCCCCAAGCTTCCTTTAATTTGTTATTGCTCCCAAGGAGCTGGTTGGGAGAGACTAGCTCTGTGACAGGGTTGCATTCATTACCCTATCCCCAGAATACTGAGTCTACAAGTGGGAACCTAGGTGGGTTGCAGGAGCTGATCTGTCCACCAAAGACTCTGCTACTCCTCCGTTTTTTTTTTTTGACTGTTGTTGAAAATATACACAGGAAAACATACCAATTCAACAATTTGTACATGTATAATTCGGTGACATTGATTACATTCTTCAAGTTGTGCACCTTTATCACCCTCCTTTTCTGAACTATTCCTCCCGTGGTAACACAAACTCACTGCTCCTCAAGCTTCCTGTCTAAACTTTGGAGTTGCTGTTGTCCACCAAAGATGTTTCTTAAGTGCAAGGTACTCATGTTTTGATGTGAGAAGCCAGTGTTAGGAACAGGGCTTTAAGCCAGTTGATTTGGGTTCAAACCCTTGCTGAGAATTTCCATTTCTAACAAGTTCCCACTGGTAGAGTAGTGGTTCTCAACATTTAGTATACATAAGAATCCCCTGGGGATCTTGTTAAAATGTAGATTCTGATTCAGTATATCTGGGGTGGATGTGCAAATTCATAGCAGGGGTTTGAACCGGAATGAACTGCTTCAAAGCTGTGGTTAGGAAACCCCAGCTTCCTCCTAAACAGAGACTTCCTGGCTCTCCGGGGTTGAACAGCCTGACTTTGTCACCACAATTCATATTCTGCTCAATGCCTGTTGCTGATCTGGCTGCCTGTCACTCAGCCTAGGGAGGGGATACTAGTCTCTCTTCAATATTCTTACTCTGTTCTGAGTGCTGCTTCTGGAGGAAGGGGCTCACAGCAATTCTGCCAAATACTTGGTTCCAAAGACTTTCTTTATCACCCAGCCTGAATCCCACACCCTCCTGAGCAGCACAGAGGGCCTGAAAAAATGAATCCTGGTCATGACCTTTCCCTGGGCCCGGTCACTTCCACTCTTGATGCCCTCCAGGTGCTGGGTAGCACACTTCTAAATCTATGTACGGTTAGCACTGACTGGGGGCAGGGGGTGGCGAAGGGGGTCAGGGAGCATAGGGGCTAAGTGTTCTCCTGTGCCTTCTATCGCCTGGTATTGATTTTCTCTGGTCTCTTGCTCTTCTACTTCCCCATAAAGAAGCCGGAGTGGTAAAGCTGTCAGGACATTTTCTCAAAGAAAGATGTGCTCAATGGAAGTGTTGTTAGTGCCTCGTAAACAAAGAGGGGAAGGGCGGCTCTGTGGGAGTTTCTGCCATTGTCGGAGGCTGTGAGTGGAGGATAGGGCTGAGGAGAGGCCTGCACTGTCAAGGTTGTGCCTGCTGATGTTCCTAGAGATGAAGGAAGCACAGGGGCCTAATTCCTTTTTCCTAAATAAGAAGTCCACCACAGTCTTACAAGAAGGGAGAGACTCTCGGGTTGACCTTGAAGAAGAAAGCCACCACTAGTTCTACAACTTGAAGGAAATAAATTCTGCCAACAACCACATGAGCTTGGATGAGAACTCTGAGCCTCAGAGAAGACCAAAGTCCAGCCAACACCTCATTGCAGGCTTGTGAGACCCTGAGCAGAAAACAAAACAAAACAAACCCATTGCCTTCAAGTCGATTTCAACTCACATTGACCCTATAGGACAGAGTAGAACTGCCCCATAGGGTTTCCAAGGAGTGACTGGTAGATTTGAACTGCCAACCTTTTGTTTAGCAGCTGAGCTCTCAACCACTGTGCCACTAGGTCTCCCAGCTAAATGCTGGGATTCCTGACCTATGGAAACTATGAGATAATAAATGTATATTGCTTAAGCTACAAAGTTTGTGAGAATTTGTTATATAGCTGAAGAACTAATACAAAATGGTAAACTTTAAAAGAAATTCTATTAATAGTAAAACGACAGAATGAAATCATTGGGACTTTGCCATCCTGGCCCAGGGAAAGGACCATATAGATAAGGATATCAGTCCTTCTGGAATGTGACTGACCACTACAAAATAAAACTCCATTCCCAAGTAAAATACATTCTTTTTCATAAATAAACCTAGCAATCCAATCCAAAGAAGTACCTCCTAGGAGCAAGCATTTCAAGGGGTGCTGCTGGGTGGAGGAAGTGCAGGCTTGATTCTGGATCCTTGTAATTAGAAACAGGAAGCAAATGTACTGGGATGATGTTTTGAAATACAAAGAATTCCCCTTCCTCCACCCCCCAGAGCGGACCTTACCCTGTTCAAACCGAGCCAACTGAGTTCCTTGTCTCAGGGATGGAAGGAGCCACCAAAAGGGAGAAACAGAGCATTTTTGCTTTTGGTTTTCAAACAGTCAGCCCTAGGGGGCAACAGAAAGCTCTCAGGCTTACACAGTATACTGGATGACAACCAGATGAATAAGAGCCAGGCTGCACTAACCTCTCTGACTAGAAAAAGGATCCTTGGGGTGAGGGAAGGGGGAAGTCAGAAAGCAATAGGTGCATGCATGGACATTGTGGCTATCTGAACAAGGGGCATTTTTATCCTTCCATCAGGCTAAGCCTGGGCAGGGGCAAAGTGGGGAGTGCTTGATTCTCCAGAAAAATTGAGAGAATCTAAGAGCATTAAAAACCATGTCTCATTTCCTGTGTGGAACCTTGGAGGCAGCAAGACCTCAGAAAAGAAATGGCTGCATAGTGTACACAGAGGGCTTTTAACAGCCCCACAGAGATTCCTGCAGCCCAGTAGGCCATAAAAATAGCAGAATAATTGAGTCCACTAGAGAGGGACAGAAAAGTGGCTGAGTGGAGGCCAGAGCTCAAAGGGACTGCATGAGCCCTCAACCAAAGAGCCCGTCCATCTCTGCAAACGCCGTCATGGATCAATGACAATTCAGAGTATGCTTCCCAGCCCTGGAACTTGGATGAGACTTCTAGGAAACGTGGGGAGAGCAACTAAAAACGAAGTTTAAATTCCTACCATTCAGCAGGAAGGGGCAGGGGACTTTCAATAAAACCTATATTGGGTTTTGCCAAACTGAGTTTTTAAACTGAGGTTTACATTCTTTGAACATTTAATCTACTTTTGAGAGACACAGTGAGAAGCAAGGGGTAGGTTCCTAGGGGGAAAGAAACTGAGGTCGATCATTAGAGTAATTGCCCCAGTAAATTATGTTTCCCATATCCACACCCTCAATATATCTGCTCCCCCATTGACTCTGAGCTCAGCCAATGGACAATTAGCCAACACGAAGCAAACAGAGGCTTGAGTTTGCACCTTGGGGCCTGCTCTTTCTCTTGCTACTTTTGAAACACATCTGCTATGTGAAAAAGTCCCAGCTAGCCTTCTGGAGATATGTGGTCCAGTCAATAGCCAGCACCAACATGTGAACGAAGCCATTTTAGACCATCCAGTCACAGAAAGTTGACAGATGACTGCCACCACATCAGTGACCATAGATGAAACCAGCATAGAAACCACCCAACTGAACACAGCCTTATAAAATCATGGGTTATTCAAATGATTGTTGTTGTAGACTGTGATGTTTTATGGTGGATTGTCATGTAGCAAAAGATAATAATAGAGGCATTCAGGAAAAATATATTCGTGAAACATGAGAAACTGAGTTCAATCAGGATAGCTTACTGCTAATGAATTAGCCAGCGAACCAACATACCTGGACATCTGTTTAGAACTAGAAAACTATGCATCATTTGTTTTCCCCTTGTTGACTTTCCAAAGGAAACCCCGGTGGCGTACTGGTTAAGTGCTACAACTGCTAACCAAGAGGTTGGTAGTTCAAATCCATCAGGCGCTCCTTGGAAACTCTATGGTGCAGTTCTACTCTGTCGCATAAGGTCGGTATGAGTCGGGATCGACTCAGTGGCAGTGGGTTTGGGTCTTTTGTTTTGACCTTCTGAAGTGGGATTTACTATAGGTGAGATAACTTAGGCCAAAAGAGTTGTGTTAAAAGCCCTGGCAGTGAATATCAATGAGTGTTTTTATAATGTGTCCCAAACTTTTGGGAGGCACTGTAACCCTTATGGCAAGGGTGGAACCAAACACTTTGGTGGGACCCAGCATGCACAATAGTTAAGTTTCCTTTCCTTTGTTGCAGACCCAGTTCCAAACCTGCACCTACTTACCACAGACACCTTCATCTCCAAAGATAAACAGAAGCATTAACAGGAAGAAAGAGGGAGGGGAGAGAGCCTTTGTACCACCCCTGGGTGAGAGCTGAAAATCACCATGGAGCTCAGTGGTCTCATGCAAGACAAAGGCATTGAATCCTCCTCTGTTTGGACAGCTGAGATCGGCCCCTTGCTTCCCCCAGCATTCATGCCAGCAGACCCAGGCTGAATCTTAATTCCAGGCAATAAGAGGGAGCTTCTCAGGAAACATTTTTCAGCAGCAAATAAATGAACATTCTCCAGAGGCCTAAATACTGTCTTCCAGGAATACTTTAGAAAATGTTTGGCTCTATTTTCTATCGCTCCCGACTTTTTTTCCTCCATCAAATTCAGAAAACAGAGTGACATAAAAGCTGAGTATGGGATGGTCCCTGGGTGGCGCAAACTTTTCACACTTGACTATTAACCTAAAGGTTGACAGTTCTAACTCACCCAGCAGTGCTGCAAAAGAAAGTCCTGGTGTTCTGCTTCCTTAAAGATGACAGCCAAGAAAACCCCATGGAGCAGCTCTACTCTGCAACACATGGGGTCTCCATGAATTGGAATTGTCTCAACGGCTATGAGTTTGGACTGAGGAGGAGGGAGAGGAGCAGAAATGATTAAAGGAACCTTTTAAGTCACATAGGTTTAGACTGGGAGATGCTCTTGGCTTTATTAGCTTTTCAAAAAAGGGGCAGATCTCTGTCAAGAGGCCCTTTCTCCAGAGCAGTTCTGAGCTGGCGGGTCTGCCCTTGGAAGATGTTTTGGCATCTAAGGAGCTCAGTGACCAGCACTGAGCATGTAGCATCCTCTCTAGCTGTGTTACTCCTGGAAATACTGGATATTTTGCCTTAGCCAACTCAGAGAAGGAGTTTCATGTGCATAATGCGGTGAAGAATCCTCACTCTCTGACTCACTGGTGATCACAATGGCTCTGCCCTTCCTTATCTGTAAAATAAGGATAATTATGCAGGCCTGCTCTGTGGTTGAGAGGATTACATGGAGTAATAGACGTAAGTTTGTGGCATGGTTTCTGCACATCTTTGGTGCTTTTGGCACTGGCACTTATGGGAGACAGTCAGTAAGTGCTGGTTCCTCCTTATGCTTCCATGTGTGTATTTATTGGGAGTGACGAATGGCCAGCAGGTTATAATTTTTATTTTGTTCCAAAAGGCATGAACTCTTTATTTTGTTTACTGAAGGCAGGAACTCTTTGTTCTGCTCTTATAAATTTTCCGAGGGCTACATGGGTTCTCTGCTAAACTGGAAAATCCAATCAATCCCTGTGGAGTTGACTCAGTTGATTGCCTACCCAACATCCATTTCTCCCCCCTCCCACCTCCTTTTCACTTCCTCTTGCCTTATAGGACCCTGATTTTATATAGGTACTCATGCTCCTCTCTGGTCATGTGCTTCAGGGAAAGTGGCCCCAGCCCCAGCTCCAGGAGAGGTTTCTGATTAGTCTATGCCAGGGTTTCTCAACCTCGTTGCTGTTTTGGATAGAATACTTCTTTGTTCTGGGGGGCTGTCCTGTGTATTGTGAAATAGCTTAGCAGCATCTCTGGCCTCTGCCTACTAGATGCTAGTAGTATCCCTGGCTCCTATTTGTGACAATCCAATATTTCTTCAGACATTGCCAATGTCCACTTGGAGAGGGGGACAGAATCACCCCCAGTTGAGAATCACTGGTCCCATTTCCCTTGCTAGTGATTCATTTAGACATTGTCATATGATGCATGTATGGCCAATAAGATTGAGGCTTCTGAGAAAGGTTTCCTCACTCTTAAAAGCAGACAAAGAGTAGATAGGGGTTTTAAAAGTTTTCAAGCAGTCATCTAAGATACTACTATTGGTTTCGTCTTGTCTGGACCAAAAAAGAAAGAAGGAACCCAAAGACTCAGAGAAGAAACTGGTCTACAACACTAGCAGTCTACACAAACCATGGCCTCATCTACCTGAGACCAGAAGAACTAGATGGTGCCCAGCCACCACTAACGAGTGTTCTCAGCAGGGCCACAATAGGCAGATCCTGATATAAGGGGAGAAAAATGTGGAACAGAACTCAAATTCTTAGAAAGTCCAGACTTACTGGACTGGTTGAGACTAGAGGACTCCCTGAGAATATGGCCCTGAGATACTTCATAAACCTTGAACCAAAACTACCCCTAAAGGTCACCTTTTAGCTAAGTAACAGATTGCCTTGTAAAATAAAGAATATCACCAGTAAGTACTGTGCACCTTTCAAAAATAATCTCCAGGAGACCAAATGGTCAACAATTACTCAAAAGCAAAGATGAAATGGTAAGGAGGAAGAGCCAACATGGCACTGTAGACAGAAGCACCATGCCGTCCCTCTGCATCAAAGACCCAAAAACTAGGTAAAACAGATACAAACTTCAATGCTAGAACCCTAAGCATCAAATGAAGGGATGAAGAACTCAGTCAAGCACTGAATGGAATAAGAAACTGACAAAGAACAGAGAACGAGGACAGCTACAGAGTGGAGGTCCCCTACCAGCTAATGCAGAACAGGTTCACCATCTTGGACCTCAGCCACCAACGCATGTAGACAGGGAGTATGGAAAGGAAACTTCACAGAGCTCCCAACAGGCAACAGAGTGTCCAGTAACCAGGGATACATGCTTACCAACCCTCCACTCTTCTCCCCTCTAAGTGGCCTCTCCCACTTTCCAATGGGCCAAGGTTGCTTGGCCAGAGAGACACCAGCTCACTGCTGCTGGGTTCCACCCTGCCCCCATTGGCTGGCTCCTTCAGAGTCATTTTTTTTTTTTTTTTTGTTACTGTTGTTTTGGATTTTTGTTTGTTTCTTCTCTCTGCTTTCCTTTCCTTTCTCCTGTCCATATAGCCCTGTGGGCAACTAAACCCCTTCTCAGTGCGCCATGCTGCACTGCTTGGCTAGAAAGCCACTGGCACACAAATTCCCCAGGTCTGTGCCACCCCCACCAGCCAGCCCCTCAGTGCCATATTTTGTTTGTTTGATTCTTCTGTCTCCATTCTTTTCCTGTCTCTTGCCCACCTACCCCATGCACTGTCACCATTCCTTCTTGAAAGGCCTTACAGCA
This sequence comes from Elephas maximus indicus, assembly GCF_024166365.1. NCBI lineage: Eukaryota > Metazoa > Chordata > Mammalia > Proboscidea > Elephantidae > Elephas > Elephas maximus. Next base: position 69,240,419 of record NC_064825.1, read on the forward strand.
TCACTCAGTACATGGCCACCCCAGGTCTGCACCGCCCCCACCGGTCAGCTCCCCCAGCATCATATCATTTTTAGTTTATTTGCTTTGTTCTTTTTTTTTTCCTGAGTCTTCTCTCTCACTCCTTTCCTTTCTCTCACCCCCCTAGAGCCTGTGCATTGCCCTTACCCCTTCTCAAAAGGCCATGCTGCACCACTTGACTGGAGAGTCACTGGGACACAACCTCCCTGGGTCTGTGCTGCTGTCAACAACCAGCTCCTTCAGTGCCATTTTTTGTTTGTTTGTTCTTGTTGTTGTTTCTTCTCTCTTTCTTCCTTCTTTCCTTTTCTTTCTCCCACCCACCTAGCACCATGCAGAGCTTCCTCTCTCACCCCCTTCTTGATGGGCTTTGCTGCACTGCTCAGCTAGAGAGCCTCTGGCACATGACCTCCTTGGGTCCCTGTACTGCCTCAGCCCCTTCCTAATGGGCTGTGCCATGCCACCTGGTGAGAGAGACATCGGCTAGCTGCCATTCCAATCCTGTCTCACCCTCAACAGCTGGCTCCCTCAGCACCATATTTATTTACTTGTTGTCTTTTTTTTTTTCTGGTTGTTTTGGTTCTTCTCTCTCTTTCCCTTTTTTCCTTTACTTTCTCCCACCCACCTAGCCCCATGAGCTGCCCATGCCCCTTCTTGACAGGCCACGCCACACCACTCAGCTATAGAGCCACTACCAGGTGGCCTCCCCTGGTCTGCCCAGCCCTCATCCACCAAATTCCACTGTGCTGCCATTTTATTCAATTTTTTCTTCTTTCCTTCATCTTCTTTTTTTGTTTTTTTTCCTTCTGTTTCTCTCTCTTCTTTCTCTCACCCACTTAGATCTGCACATCACATCATCTCCCTTCTCTCCTGCCTGTCTGCACCACAAACAGTGCCGCATCCCTGAGCTGCACCTGCTTTGACCCCCGGACCCTGCCTTGTACAGCCCCTTGGCCCATTTCACAAATGACCCATCTTCACCCCTCCCCCTGCTGGATCTGTTCTGCTGCACCATAGCTAAGCATCTGGCCCTGCCCACCTGAACAAGGTGGTGAGAAGTATCGTGCTCACAGACAAGCAAGCAACAAAACACTCCCAGCCTGCCTGCCCAGACATAACCAAATAAAAAAAAAGCAGAATGAAACAAACAAACCTACAATCAATAACTGAAGAAAATAACTCCTAAATGTCCCAGAGATAGCAGACAATATAAAAACATATTAAAAAAAAACAGGACATAATGGCTCCAGAAAGTGAGCAAAATAAAATACAAGATGACCATCCAGTAGAAGAAAAGGTACTAGAACTACATGATAGAGAATTCAAAAGTCTGATATTCTAGGCTCTCCGAGAGATTAGGAAAAAGATAAAGGAAAACACAGACAAAGATAAAGGAAAAATATACAAAATCATGGAAAATACAGGCAAAATAGGGAAAACGCAGACAAAACAATGGAAGAACTCAGGAGAATAATACAGGAACAAAACGTCAAAATAAACAGGAACTAAAAATCATATAAAAACAGCAGTTAGAAATCCAAAAGATAAACAACAATATTTCAGAAATGGACAGTGTAACAGAAGGTTTTAGGAGCAAATTTGAGACAATGGGAGACAGGAACAGTGAAATTGAAAACAAATCCTTGGGTATTGCTTTGTTTGAGGAAAAATCAGAGAAAAGAATGAAGGAAAATGAAAAAAACTGAGAATGATGTGGGATACAATCAAAAACAAAAATTGCATGTGATTGGAGTTCCAGAACAGAGAGAGAAAATGGAAAACACAGAGAGGATCTTTGAAGAATTGCTGACCGAAAACTTCCCTAATATCATGAAAGATGAAAAGTTGACTGTACAAGAAGCTCAACAAACCCCATATAGGATATACCCCAAAAGAAAGTCATCAAGACATATCAAAATCACACTTGCCAAAACCAAAGAAAAAAGAAAGAATCTTGAGAGCAGCTTGAGAAAAATGAAAAGTCAAATACAAAGTGGTAACAATAAGACTAAGCTCTGATTACTTGGCAGATACCATACAGGCAAGAAGACAGTGGGATGACATATATAAAGCCTTGAAAGAAAAAAATTGCTAACCAAGAATAATATATCCTGAAAAACATTAGCTACACAACTTGAACAAATAAAAAGAGAAGAGCAAAAGAAGCCCACAGCCACAAGAAGAAAAGAAATAATAAAGATTGGAGCAGAAATAAATGAAATAGAGAATAAAAAATAGAAAGAATCGACAAAACCAAGAGTTGTTTCTTTGAAAGGAACAAAATCAACAAACCATTGGCCAAATTGACAAAAGAAAAACAAGAGAGAAAACAAAAAACCCAAATAAGAAACAAAATGGGGGACATTACAATAGACCCAACTGAAATAAAATATATCATAATAGAGTACTATGAAAAACCATACTCCAATAAATTCGAAAACCTAGAAGAAATGGACAAATTTCTAGAAACACACTACCTAACACAAACAGACCTGCAACAAGAGATCAAAAAGGTAAAAAAAAAAAAAAACTCTCAACCACAACAACAAAAAGCCCTGGCCCAGATGGCTTCACTGGAGAATTCTACCAAATGTTCAGAGAAGAGTTCACATCAGTACTACTCAAACTATTTCAGAACGTAGAAGGAAGGGACACTTCCAAATTCATTCTAGGAAGCCAGCATAACTCTGATACCAAAGACACGACAAAAAAAGAAAATTACAGACCAGTATCTCTCATGAATATAGATGCAAAAATTCTCAACAAAATTCTAGCCAATAGAATTCAGTACCATATCAAAAAAATAATATACCATGACCAAGTGGGGTTCATACCAGGTATGGAAAGATGGTTCAACATTAGAAAATCAATCAATGTAATCCATCACATAAATAAAAGGAAAGAAAAGAATCACATGATCATCTCGGTCGATGCAGGAAAGGCATTCGACAAAGCCCAATGCCCATTCTTGATAAAAACTCTCAATAAAATAGGTATAGAGGGTAAATTCTTCAACATAATAAAGAAGGTCTATACAAAACCAACAGCCAACATCATTCTTAACAGAGAGAGGCTGAAAATATTCCCCTTGAGAACAGGAACAAGACAAGGATGCCCTTTGTCACCACTCTTATTTAACATTGTGCTGGAAGTCCTAGCTAGAGCAATAAGGCAAGAAAAAGAAATAAAGTGTATTCAAATTGGTAAGGAAGAAGTAAAACTATTCCTATTTGTGGATGATAATGATAACCATACATACAGAATCCAAAAGAATCCACAAGAAAATTACTGAAGCTAACAGAAAGATTCAGCAGAGTAGCAGGATACAAGATAAACACACGAAAATTTCAGTTGGATTCCTACACATCAATAAAGAGAACTACGAAAAAGAAATCAGCAAAGCAATAGCATTTATAACAGCCCCCTAAAAAAAAAAAAATACTTAGGAACAAATCTAACCAGGAATGTAAAAGACTTATACAAAGAAAACTACAAAAAGCTAGTTCAAGAAACCAAATGAGGATCTACATAAATGGAAAAACATATCATGGTAATGGATAGGTAGACTCAACATTGTGAAAATGTCAATTTCACCCAAAGCGATCCTGAACCAAATACCAACAGCACTCTTTAAAGATATGGAAAAACTAATCATCAACTTTATGTGGAAAGGAAAGAGGCCCTGGATAAATAAAGCATTACTGAAGAAAGACAACAAAGTAGGAGGCCTGCACTACCTGACCTCAGGAGCTACTATACAGCTACAGTAGTCAAAACAGCCTGTTACCGGTACGACAACAGATACATTGACCAGTGCAATAGAGTTGAGAACCCAGATGCAAACCCATCTACCTAAGGCCACTTGATCTTTGACAAAGGCCCAAAGTCCATTAAATGGGGAAAAGACAGTCTTTTAAACAAATGGTGCTGGCAAAACCGGATGTCCATCTATAAAAAATGAAATAGGACCCATACCTCACACCATACATGAAAACTAACTCAAAATGGATCAAAGACCTAAATATAAAACCAAAAACTATAAAGATCATAGAAGAAAACATGGGGTCAATGCTAGAGGCCCTAATACATGGCATAAATAGCATACAAACCTTAACTAAAAATACAGAAACACCAGAAGATAAGCTAGATAGCTGGGATCTTCTAAAAATTAAACACTTATGCTCATTAAAAGACTTCACCAAAAGAGTGAAAAGAGAAGCTACAGACTATGACTATTTGGCTATGACAAATTCAACAAAGGTCTAATCTCTAAAATCTATAGGAATATCCAACACCTCTACAACAAAAAGACAAATCCAATTAAAAAATGGGCAAAGGATATGAACAGACACTTCACCAAAAAAGACATTCAGGTGGCTAATACACACATGAGGAAATGCTCAAGATTACTAGCCCTTAAGGAAATGCAAATCAAAACTACAATGAGATAGCATCTTACCCCAAAATTACCGGCACAAATCAAAAAAACAGAAAATAACAAATGTTGGAGAGGCTCTGGGGTGATTATTCACTGCTGGTGGGGATGCAAAATGGTACAATCATTTTGGAAAACAATATGGTGTTTCCTTAAAAAGCTAGAAATAGAAATACCATATGATCTAGAGATCCCACTCCTAGGAATATATCCTACAGAAATAAGAGCCATCACACAGGTAGACATATGCATGCCTATGTTCATTGCAACATTGTTGACAATAGCAAAAGGATGGAAATAATCTAAATGCCCATTAACAGAAGAATGGATATACTATGGTACATACCCACAATGGAATACTATACAACAATAAAGATGATAAACCAAAAAATAAAAAATGATGAATCTTTGAAATATCTCATGACATGGATGAATCTGGAGGGCATTACTCTGAGTGAAATAAGTCAGTCGCAAAAGAACAAATACTGTATGAGACCATTGTTATAAAAACTCATGAAAATGTTTACACAGAAAGAAACAATCTTTGATGGTTGGTGGGGGTGGGAGAAGGGAAATCACTACCTATTTAATAGATAAGTGGTAACTTTGGTGAAGGGTAAGACAATACATAATACTGGGGAAATCAGCACAACTTGACCAAGGCAAGGTCATGGAAGCTTCATAGATACATCCAAACTCCCTGAAAGACCGAATTACTGAGCTAAGGGCCGGGGACCGTGGTCTCGGGGGACAGCTAGCTCAACTGACATAACAAAGCTTATAAAGAAAATGGTCTACATTCTACTTTAATGAGTAGCATCTGGGATCTTAAAAGCTTGTGAATGGCCATCTAAGATACTCCGCTGGACCCACCCCATCTAGAGCAAGGGAGAATGAGGAAAACCAAAGACACAAGGGAAAGATTAGTCCAAAGGGCTAATGGACCACAACTACCAAAGCCTCCACCAGACTGAGTCAAGCAGAACTAGGTGGGATCCAGCTACCACCACTGACTGCTCCAACAGGGATCACAATAGAGGGTTTGGGGCAGAACTGGAGAAAAACATAGAACAAAATTCTAACTCACAAAAAAAGACCAGACTTGGTGGTCTGACAGAGAGTGGAGAAACCCTGAGAGTATAGCCCCAGACACCCTTTTAACTCAGTACTGAAGACACTCCTGAATTTTACTCTTCAGCCAAAGATTAGGCCAGGCCATAAAGCAAACAATAATACATGTAGCTCAAACATGTATACAAGACTAAATGGGCACACCAGCCCAGGTGCAAGGACTAGAAGGCAGGAGGGGACAGGAAAGCTGGACAAATTGAAATGGGAAACGCAAAGTCAAGAAGGGGAGAGTGTTGACACGTCACGGGGTTGGCAACCAATGCCACAAAACAATATAAAAAAAAAAAAAAACAATATGTGTATTGTTTAATGAGAAAGGAATTTGCTCTGTAAACCTTCACCTGAAGCATAATAAATAAAATGTTACTTACAGGAAAAAAAAAAAGAATAAAAAAGCATGATTAATGTAGTTAATATCACTAAATTATACACCAAAAAATGTTGAATTGGCAAAATAAATTTAAAAGATTACATAAAATTGTAAAGGGACAGGGAAACCAAATTACTAGAAATGAAACATCCAGAATGGAATGAGTGAGAATGTTAGCATAATGTGAAAAATGTAACCAATGTCATGGAACAATTTGTGTAGTAATTGTTAAATGGGGACCTAATTTGCTGTGTAAACTTTTACCGAAAACACAATAAAATATTATTTAAAAAAAAAAAAAAAAGAGTAAATGGCCCCATTTTCTTCTGTTGAACATTTTTGGATCTGATTATAACAAACAGAACTTGAGCAGCTATCTAGTAACCATGGAAAACTAGCCTGAAGACAAAGCCAACTTGCCAAAAGACAGACTGAACCTGAATCTTCGATAATGTCAGTGAGCCACTGAATTACCCATGTCTGGACCTCACTTGGAAACCTGGGTGGTGTAGTGGTTAAGTGCTACAGCTCTAACCAAGAGGTCGGCAGCTCAAATCCGCCAGGTGCTCCTTGGAAACTCTATCAGGCAGTTCTACTCTGTCCTATAGGGTCGCTGTGAGTCGGAATCGATTCGACGACAGTGGGTTTGGTTTTGGGTTTGGACCTCACTTACTGTTATGAGTGTTCATTGACTTGTTAATTCTGGATGCCTACTACGTGCCAGATGTCATCCTAAAAACTGGAGCTGGACTGGTAAACAAGGTAGACAGATTTCCTGCACTTATGAAAATTGCATTCTACTGAATTTAGTGCTTGAGCCCCTTTTAGAAGATTTTCTATTACTTGTCGCCAAAAGAAACCAAGCTGTCACACCCACCAAACGTTAAAATTCTCCAGCTTCACTTGCGCCTGCAGTGATCCCTAGGAGTTTTTTTGCCCCCGTTTGGAGTCTGACCCCTATCTCATTCTCCACATGGGCTAGTCCAAATTCTCTTTCCTTTCCTCTTACCTCTAACCACCAACTCCTATTGCCAACTTGATCCTTGTTCTTAAACGACTGACCTTCTGTCCATGCCAATTTCATTGCATATGTCCTGTCATATTGGACTGTCTGTTGATTTATCTGTGGAGACTTGGAGTGCAGAGGGGAAGCTAGCTGGACCTAGAGAAGGGATCAGAGAGTTGAATGATGCAGGGAAGCCACAAGGAATACCACGTCTAGTACAATGCAGACTGAGGTTCTGACAGCTTTCTTTCTGTTTTTCTTTTCCAGTACCCATAATTTCTTGCTATAATTTTACAGAAAAGAACCATTTTCTTGAACAAGCCCTAAGGGTACTTCTGTTTCAAGGGTCGCAAACTATGGCCCATGGATTAACCCAGCCGTCTGCCTCAGGAGCTAAGGATGTTTTTTACTTTTTTAATTGGTTGGAAAGAAATCAAAGGAAGAATAATATTTCATGAGTGTTATGGATTGAATTGTGTCCCCCAAAATATGTGTTGAAATCCTAACCCCTGTACTTGTGAGTGTAATCTTGTTTGGAAATAAGGTTTTCTTTCTTTTGTTAATTAGATCATTCAGTAGGGTAAGTTCTAAATATAATCACTTCTGAGTTATAAAAAGAGCAGGTCAGACACAGAAAGACAGACACCATGTAAGACTCACCAAGAACCAAGGAACACCTGGGGTTATAGACAAGGAAAGAATCAACACAGCCAAGACCCTGATTTGGACTTTTTGCCTCCAGGACTGTGAGAAAGTGAATTTCTGCTCTTTAAAGCCACCCACTTGTCGTGTTTGTGTTACAGCAGCACTAGCTAACTAAGACAATGACCCATGGAAATTATATGAAATTCAGACCTTGGAGTCCATCAGTAAAGTTTTATTGGACAGCCACGCTCATTTGCTCATGCATTGTTTATGGCTGCTTTCATGCTATAAAGGCAAGGTTGGGTAGTTGCCACAGGAACCATACGACCTGCAAAGTGTGAAACATCTCCTATCTGAAAAATTTTGCCAATCCCCGATCTGTTTCACATATCCAAAAGATCCCCGCCTAGTACAAGTACCTTCTGAAATTTAGATTGTGAGGCGCTTTAAAATGGAGAATGCCTGATAGACAATTTAGTGTGTTTCTTCCAAGACAGATTTGTTTGTTCTTCTGAAAGTCCTTTGCCAACACGGTAATTCAAAGCATCAATTCTTCTTCAGTCATCTTTATTCATTGTCCAGCTTTTGCATGCATATGAGGTGATTGAAAATACCATGCCTTTGGTCAGGTCCACTTTAGTCCTCAAAATGACACCTTTTGCTTTTTAACACTTTAAAGAGGTCTTTAGCAGTAGATTTGCCCAATATATCATTCTTAGTCATCTAGTGCTGCTATAACAGAAATATCACAAGAGGATGGCTTCAACGAAGAGAAGTTTATTCTCTTACAGTCCAGTAGGCTACAAGTCCAAATTCAGGGCACCAGCTCCAGGAGAAGGCTTTCTCTCTCTATTGACTGTGGAGGAAGGACCTTGTCGTCAGTCTTCCCTTGGTCTGGGAGCATCTCAGCACAGGAACCTCAGGTCCAAAGGATGTGCTCTGCTCCTGGTGCTGCTTTCTTGGTGGTGTGAGGTCCCCAATTCTCTACTTTCTTCCCTTTCCTTTTATCTCTTGTAAGATAAAAGGTGGTGCAGGCCACACCCCAGGGAAACTCCTTTACATTGGATCAGGGATGTGACCTGAGCAAGGGTGTTACATCCCACCCTAATCCTCTTTAACCACAGGCAGAGATTATGATTTATAACACAGAGGAAAATCACAAAATGGAGGATAACCACACAATACTGGAAATCACGGCCTAACCAAGTTGACACATATTTTGGGGGGACACAATTCAATCCATGACAACCATGGACTGCCAGAAGAACAAACAAATTGGTCTCGGAAGAAGTACAGCCAGAAAGCTCCTTAGAAGGGAGGATGGTGAGACTTTGTCTTCCGTACTTTGGACACATAATCAGGAGGGACCAATCCCTGGAGAAGGACTCCAGGCTTGGTAAAGTAGGCAGTCGGTGAAAAGAGAAGACCCTCAATGAGACGGATTGACACAGTAGCTGCAACAATGGGCTCAGACATAGTAACGATTGTGAGGGTGGTGCAGGACCCGGCCGAGCCCCATTCTGTTGTACACAGGGTTGTTATGAGTCAGAGCCAACTCGACGGCACCTGTCATGGATTGAATTGTGTCCCCCAAAATTTGTGTCAACTTGGTTGGGCCATGATTCCCGGTATTATGTGGTTGTCCTCCAGTTTGTGATGTTAAAGAGGATTAGGGTGGGATTGTAACACCCTTACTAAATCATATCCCTGATCTAATGTAAAGGGAGTTTCCCTGGGGTGTGGCCTGCATCGCCTTTTATCTTACAAGAGGTAAAAAGAAAGGGAAGTGAGCAGAGAGACGGGGCCCCATACCACCAAGAAAGCAGCACCTGGAGCAGGGCCTGTCCTTTGGACCTGGGATTCCTGTGCAGAGAAGCTCCTAGTCCAGGGGAAGATTGATGACAAGGACCTTCCTCCAGAGCTGACAGAGAAAGCCTTGCCCTGGAGCTGACGCCCTGAATTGGGACTACTAGCCTACTAGACTGCGAGCAAATAAATTTCTGTTCGTTAAAGCCATCTACTTGTGGTATTTCTGTTACAGCAGCACTAGCTAACTAAGATAGCACCTGACAACACAAAAGTGTGTTTCTGACCGGGTCAGGTCTAGGGCTGATGGAATCATTCTCTGCTCCTAGCAAAACAGTTGGAAGACAAAAGCAGAGAAGGAACTTGAATTTAGCTTGGCAGAGAGGACAGCTGGCCCAAGAGATAATAAATTCAGGCGCTCACGTCTCTTGTAGATTGTTTTCTCTGTATTTCTGCTAAGGCTCCACAGTGTTTTTGAGCAGCAAATGTTGCTACACAAATATAGTCAAGAAGTGCAGCCAGCCCACACTGTACATATAGCAGAAGGAAAACACCAAGCCGCAAATGCAGTATCTGAGAGATGGGGTATTCCCTGCTGAATTTCCATGGTTGACTGAATTCTTTAGTTCGTTCATATCTTAGATACATCCATTCATTCTGCAAACATATACTGGGAGTAGTGTCAGGAAGGATGGAAACAAATTGAGCGGAGACATGCAAGAAATGTCAAGATCAACTAAACAGACTTTTTTTCTTCTGTCGATTCCCGGAAGGATAATGAGCGAAGGGCCTAATGTTTGTGATGAAAGAGGAGTGATAAAGGTAGAGATGTCCGAGAGAAAGAGAACTGCTCTCCTGCTTGGTGTCGTGTGTGCCTTCGAGTCTATTCTGACTCACAGAGACCCTATATGACAGAGTAGAACTGCTCCATAGGGTTTCCTAGGCTGTAATTCTTACGGGAGCAGATCGCCAAGCTCTTTTCCCCTGCAGAGAGGCTGGTGGGCTTGAACCTCCAACCTTTCAGTTAGCAGCCAGGCTCTTAACCATTGCACCACCAAGGCTGCTTGCTCTTCTACTTGGCTTCTGCCTTTGTCAAGGAAAATGCTGGTGAACCTTACATTGACAACAGACACCTGAGCCCCAGAAAAATGATCAGAAAGTTGAGCTTCTCCAAATGAGGCCCTGTCTTCTGGCCTAAACAAATTAGTTGTCCAGGCGTGAAGATAAGTTACCAACAAAATGCCTGACATGTAGACAGTGGGGAATTCCGTGGTGCTAGAAATCAGGAACTAGTCAAATAGCATCTTAATTTCTGTATCACAGAAGAAGATGGGGATTTAAACTAGAGATCAGAATTCGAGGTCAGATGCAGCACTTAAGAATCACAATCAGCGATTAGTACTTGAAACCCCCAAGACAATAGCTTAACTAATTAGAGACTTATTTTTCTCATTATGGGAGGAGTCCTAAGGTAGCGTTCTCCGTGGGTGGCGCAAACAGTCTGAGTTCACCTACAGTCATCTTCTGCATAATGTTTATTCAGGCAACTTCTGACCTTATATACGTCCGCCGCCCCATAAGGTTATAACAGAGCTCAGAAATCCCAATTGGAGAATGGGACTTAGTGGACACAGCCAAATGTAGCGAACGAAACAGCTACCTGCATGCAACACGGGTACCTCATGTCTCTTGTATACAAAGCGATTTCGCTGTTGGCGTTTAAAGGTATAGTACACATATAACCTATAATATGTGTCTGGATGGATAAAAAAAAAAATGGATAGTCATCATAAACTCCTATGTTACTGGCCTATGTATGTGCTGTGCTGTACTTTCTATTGTTATTTTAATGTGAGCTTACCCTACTTACAAACTAAAAGTTTACCGTATAAACAGTGTATGCTTTGTCTCACAGGCTGCAACACCCAATCTCGTGTATTGTGTGTCTCTTGAGTGTTGTGGCGTTATCTCTCTGTTTAATTTTCTTTTGAAAATATTATGGTAAATCGCATTGTGGCTCCCAAATGCAGCAAAAGCAATGTTAGTGACAGCAGCAGCAAGAGGCAGAGGAGAATTATTGGCCTGGCAGTGAAACAAAACGTTTTGAAACAACACGAAGGTGAAAAATCATTGACTGCTATCACTAGCGATTTAGGCATGTTCGCACAACGTCCAAATCACATAACTTCCTTTTTCACAGAACGTATCATGGATATTAAGTGATGCGTGACTGTATTAACCCAAAAGTTAGCAGTTTGAGCCCACCCGGCGGTGCCATGGAAGAAAGGCCAGGTGTTCTGCTTATGTAAAGATTACAGCCAAGAAAACCTTATGGAGCAGTTCTACCTTGTAACACGTGGGTTCACTCTGACTTGGCAGCAGTAGGTTTGATTCTGGTTTTTTTAAGTCAGCATTAGTTTAGCTGCTTAAGGATACCGGGATTGAGTTCTCTGAGATTCTCTTGGTCTTTCTCTCATTGTGGTCTGGTGGCCCCAAGATGGTTCCTCCATCAGCAGAATAGTGCCCGTGTTTCAGGGAGGAAGAAGGGAAAGAACAAGAGCAAAAATGCACAGGTCAGCTGATTCTGCCGCCCCCCCCCCCCCGGAAGCATCCCCCAAAGCTCAACCCAACAACTTCCACCTGTATCTTATTGGTCAGAAATGTGTAAGAATGGCTGCTAGTATCTGTGAAACAAGATAGGAAATGGAGCCTTCTAGCTGGGCACATTGCTGCCACCCTCTAAACAAGACCACAGATTTGTTAGTAAAGAAAGGGAGAATGGATATTGGGTAAGCAACTAGCAGTCTTTACCACAACAGATTTTTCAAGGAATCAGTTATAAGCGTGTTAAAAAAAAAAAAAAGAGTAGATCCCTAGAAACTGCCATGAGTTTGCAAAGAATTGGCCAAGTGCATTAACTTACTTTTCTTTAATGAGGCTGGCGGGAGAGGGAAATCTGGTAGACACAGTACATGTGTTTATCAACCAGCAAGGCATTTAGTGAAGTCACTTACGATGTTCTCATAGATCAGATGGAGAGATGTAGACCATGTGACACTAGAGTAAGGTAGATTTATAACTAAAAGACTATCAGAAGACTGCTGATGAAGCATTAAAGTCAGTGCAATAAACAATAGCTGATATTGTTACACTGTATTATTTTAATTAACATCAGACTTTTGAGCAATATTTGTAACTGACAGAAGATTCAGTCCTTGCTCCATTCATGGTCTACACAGTTCCTGGGATGAGGATCTAGCAGACCTTATAGCCTCGAAGATGATGTAAATACAGAGGGTTCAAGAATATACTGGGTGACAGATTGAAAATCTGCAATTATCTTCGTAGACAGGAATGATGGGCCAAATAATATTAGCCATCGTTTATTGAGCATCTACTACCTGACAGATACTATGTTAAATGCTTTGCGTATATTATTTCTTGTCTCCTAAATAACTCTGCAGTGTAGGTCTTCTTATTATCCACATTTTATAGATGAAAATATTCGAGACTCCAATAGACTGAGCATCTCGCCTAATTTTACATAGCTAGAAGTGAAAGAACTAGAATTCCTATCCAGGTCTATCCGCCTTCAAAACCTATTCTATTTCTCCATGTCTTTGTGCTTTTCTGTGCTGATAATTATAAGCCTGTCCTGTATTTCAGGAGCAAGCAGAGGTTAGGGACGAAATAGCTGGGGGTAGTCAGCAAGTAAAGGAAGGACCTGGAGAGCTTTGTTGGCTGGAAGGTCAATGTGGTTGTTTTCAATTTGCTTTGAAATGCTTCAATTTAATAAGAAAGGCTGATGGAATAATAGAGGGTTGGATAGATGGATTTGAGATAAAGCAAGTGCAGTAAAATGTTTATTGTAAAATCTAGGTGGTGGATATATGGGTGTTCGTTGTAGAATTCTTTCAACTTTTCTGTATGCTTGAAAATTTTCGTAATAAAATAGAGGCAAAAGTCAATGTGAATTGACAGTATGTACCCATGCTTGGTCAAGAGGCAGCTGTTCAGACAGAACAAGGGGTTTAAAGTCAGGAAAGGTGGTGCGTCAGGACTGTATCCTTTCACCACATGTATTCAATCTGTATGCTCAGCAAATAATCCAAAAAGCTGGACTATATGAAGAACGGGCATCAGGTTTGGAGGAAGACTCATTATGCAGATGACACAACCTTGCTTGCTGAAAGGGAAGAGGACTTGAAGCACAGTATGGATTACACCTCAACATAAAGAAAACAAAAATCGTTACAACTGGGCCAATAAGCAACACCACGATAAATGGAAAAAGACTGAAGTTGTCAAGGATTTCATTTTACCTGGATCCACAGTCAAAACTCATGGAAGCAGCAGTCAAGAAATCAAAAGATGCATTGCCTTGGGCAAATCTGGTGCAAAGGACCTCTTTAAAATGTTGAAAAGCAAAGATGTCACCTTGAAGACTAAGGTGCACCTGACCCAAGCCATGGTATTTTCAGTTGCATCATATGCCTGTGAAAGCTGGACAATGAGTATGGAAGACCAGAGAAGAATTGATGCCTTTGAATCGTGGTGTTGGTGAAGAATATTGAATATACCATGGACTGCCAAAAGAACGAACAAATCTGTCTTGGAAGAAGCACAACCAGGATCCTCCGTAGAAGCAAGGATTGCAAGACTTCATCTTAATACTTTGGACATGTGGTCAGGAGGGATCAGTCCCTGGAGAAGGACATCATGCTTGGTAAAGTAGAGGGTCAGTGGAAAAGAGGAAGACCCTCAACGAGATGGATTGACACAGTGGCTGCAACAATGGGCTCAGGTGTAACAACGATTCTAAGAATGGTGCAGGACCGGGCAGTGTTTCATCCTATGGTACATAGGGTCGCTATGAGTCAGAACTGACTCAATGGCACCTAATAACGACAACACAACATCCATGTTTAGGTAGAGAGGAGGTTGCCCCTTCCCTCTGGGATGGCACAGCCGTCCCTGAAGTTTTGTTTTCAATTCTCGGGGCCAGCCTTTTTCAGCATTGGTGACAAGCTGCAGCATGCCCTTGGGAGAAAGAACAGGAGGACAAAGGATCCAGAAACCATAAAAGAGAAGGAGATAGTGCAAATGACAGTTCTTAGTGTATACTTAAAGGGCTGTGTATTAGTTACCTATTGCTGTGTGACAGAAATTAGTGGCTTAAAGCAATAAACATTTATTTTCTTACAGTTTCTGTGGGCCAAGAATTTGAGAGTGGCTGCTTTTTTTTTTTTTTTAACTGAGTGGCTCTAGATCAGGGTCTCTCATAAGGCAGAATGTTGGCAGGGGCTGCAGTCATCTAAAGGCTTGACTGGGGCAGGAAGTTTCACTTCCAAGATGGCTCACTCCCACGGCAGAAGGCTTCTGTTCTTTCTTGGCCAATGGCAGGAGGCTTCAGTTCCTGTTACACTAGCTTTTCCACAGAGTGGCACGAATGTCCTTATGACACGGAAGCTAACGTTTCCCAGAGTGAGAGATCCAAGAGAGTAAGGAACAAGTCACAGTGACGTGCACGACCTAGTCTCAGAAGTCTACACCATGGCTCCTGCCTTATTCTAAATTCATTAGAAGTAAGTCACTGAGTCCAACTTGCACGCAAAGGGAGGGAGATAAGTCTCTACCACTTGAAGAGAGAAGAATGACAGAATTTGTAGACATATTTTAAAACCACCATAAGCTGCTTCATGGAAGAGAATTAGGCTTGCTCTGTAAGGTTCCTAAGGGCAAATCCAAGATCAAAGGCTGACGCTTAAGGGCATAGTTTTTATTTCAATAGAAAAAAATTTTTTTTCCTCATAATAATTAGTTGCTGTCAAGTCGATTCTGACTCATGGCAACCCCATGTGTATCATAGTAGAACTGTGCTCCATAGGATATTTAATGGCTGATTTTTTGGAAGTAGGTTGCCAGGCCTTTCTTCCAAAGAGCCTCTGGGTGGAACTTGAACCTCCAAATTTTCAGCTGGCAGCCAACTGGGTTAGCCATTTGCACCAACCAAGGACTCTAAAAGAAGAAGGAGTTGGTAAGTTTTCTCTCACTTGAGAGATTAAAAATGAATCTGGGCAATTAACAAGAGATGGGATATTCATCCTTTTATACAACAAATATCTGTTGAACATTTACTCGTGCCATGTACTGCACCTGGAGCTGTAGCTGCAACAGTAAGCAAGACAGAAGTGGTGCCTGCACTTAGGGAGTTTACACTGTTTTAAGAGTGGAAGACAGTAAACAAGCGAACAAGCAAATAAGATAATTACAGCTTGTGATGAGTGCCACGAAGGCAGTAAATAAATGGGCCATGTAATAGCAACTGTAGGGAAGGGGGGCTACGTTGGTTTTATAGTGAGTGTTCACAAAGGGATAGGGATTTGAACTAGATAATTCTTTAGATTTCTTCCAATATAATGGTAGTCACTTATTCATTCATCCATCCCTTCATTCATTCAGTAGGCCCTTACTGAGCGTCTATTATGTGCCAGGAACTAGGGACACAAAGTAAACAGTTCCACATTTTTAGGGTCATGTGGGAGATAACAAGATGCATACATAGATGATGCTCCTATGGGATAAGTGCTGTAAGAGGGTTATGCACAAGGATCCTGAGACGACAGGGGAGTGACAACCCTGCCTGGGGCAGCCAGCGAAAGCTTCACAGAGGTGCCATTTGAGCTGCATTTTCAAGGATAAGAAAGGAGACTGACAATATCTGCATAAGAATCTTTCTAAAAGGTCAGCATCTGAGATACCAGGACTTGTTAAGGAGAAAGAAGGAACAGAGACAAAAGTGAAATGTAAGTTTAATAAGTTAATGGAGCCTGATCAATGAATGCACTCTGATTCTTGGTTCCTGTGCCACTGCATTAAAATGTACTGAGCTGAGAACTAAAGCTCCTTTCATGTTTAAAACTTCTCAGGAGGGACTCTAATACCACAGGCTCATCACGAATCTTCCCACATCACAACAGCTTCCCCCATGTTCCCTGCCACAAACCTGCTCCAGATAGATAGCGTGGTCCACTCACTACCTGGCCAACGCGCCTATGGTTCATGCTACTTAAGATGGCTTTCCCCCGCCTTTCTCCAAACCCTATCCATCCATGAAGTCCTACTGTCTCCCTGAGACCTCCAGATTACTCCAGCCTGCAGGGATTTCTCCCTTTGGGGACTCTGAGAGAAGCACAGAGACCATTTGTCTTCATCTTTAATTGGCACCAAAATATCTTTTGTGGATTTGCATGGTCTCTCAAATAGATTGTTACCTTGGATAATCAAGTCACCTAACCCCTCTATGCCTCAGTCTTTGCTGTTGTGTGCCATCGAGCTGATTCGGACTCGTAGCGACTAATATAGGTCACAGTAGAACTTCCCCACAGGGTTTCCGAGGCTATAATCTTTACAGGAGCAGACTGACACATCCTTCTCCCACAGAGTGGCTGGTGGGTTCAAACTGCTGACTGTTTGGTTAGCAGCCGAGAACTTACCCACTGCACCACTAGGGCTCCTACTCATCTTCAAAATGGGGGTAATAAACTACCCAGCTCATAGCTTGTTGTAAAGAGTAAATGAGTTCATATGTGTGAGTTTATATGCCTGGCTTATAGTGGGCGTGCGACAACTGTTAGCTGTGATAATTGCAGTTCCCTTGTAGGCAGGAGGCATGCCTAGGCTCTGAGTTGTCAACATCACCACTGTCTGAGGAACAAATAAATGCGTTTTATTCTCACTCCTTCATAAAGCTCAGAACAACAGGCTTAGGTCTTTTTTTCCAAGAGAAATGAGTTTGGGGGCTAAATTACCTTCTGGGACTTTTTTTTTTTTTAATTACAGCTTCTAAATCTTTGGACTGTGTATTTGAAGAGTTGAATGGCAGCTTATTTAAATCCACAATTCAATCCATAAATGTGAAACTTCAGCAGTTTTATTTTCCAGATCGTTGAGAGGTACAAAACTTGGGCCATGGTTAATTGGAGGCAGAGAAGCCCTGTTCGCTGCAGCACACAGACCCTTTGTTATGGCTGTAGGAGGGTGGATGCATCTTCCTTCTGCCATTTCTTTGTTACTCCAGTGTATTTCTTTCCTTAATTCCACTGTGCACTGAATACCTCTTCTGGCCCTCCATCTCCAGTTCTTTTACAGCATCTCCTTCCGTGCTTTCTGTCCCTTTCTCATATCATAAGGGTGGAAGGATACGGGTGGGTTTTCTCCTACATTTTCCTCTTTTGATACCTCCCTCCAGATCCAGCTTTTTGTGTGAGCAGAGGAGCTGTCAGCCAACAAAGCCTTGAAAGCTCCTACAGGTAGACCCTTTTAAGTTACAGAGTTTACAAACCCACATCTTTGGCTCACCCTAGGACACCATTGGGAACATCCACATATATCACCTAGTGAGCCAGGTAGGGAACACAGGACAGTTATTCTTTTTCCATTAGCACACTTGCAAGGGTACATTTATCATATTGGTCTGTTAGTTTAGAAATCAGAGCACAAAACTCAGAGGAAGCAATATAGGATAGTGAAACGTTGACAGTGTCCTACAGGGAGTATTGGGGGCACAAAACCTTATTGACTCCCATGTCTCTGTTTCCAACTGTCTTTGACGCTTGAAACCCTTTGTCTTTGACAGTCCACTGGACATCTTTCTTTGAAAGATTCCTTAAATGTGACAGATCCACAACTAAATATACATCATTTCACACCATTGCCCCACTCCCATACATGCGTGGCTTCTGTGCTTGAGTTCATTATCTTAGAGACTTATGTTACCGGTAACCACCCAGTAGCCCAAGTGAGAAGCCTCAGAACCATCCTTGACTTCCTTCTCACCTTTTAAGCATTGTCACCTCCTAAACAATTCTCCATTCATCCCTTCCTCTCTAGCCTTAGCCCATGGCTTTCATCTGGACAGTGGATAAAGCCTCTTATTGTGTCTTCCTGCCACTTTGCTCTCATTTGACAATCCATCTTCTTAGAATGTCACTGAAAAGGGTTATTCTAATACCCCAAGAATCAGGATTGGAGGAAGACTCATTAACAGTTTGCAATATGCAAGTGAAACGACTTTGCGTGCTAGAAATGAAGAGGACATGAAGCACTTACCGATAAAGATCAAAGACAATGAATAGCCTTCAGTATGGATTATATCCCAACATAAAGAAAACAAGAATCCTTGGAACTGGACCAATAGGGAACATCATCATAAATGGAGAAAAGGTTGAAGTTGTCAAGGATTTCATTTTACTTGGCTTCACAATCAATGCCCATGGAAGCAGCAGCCAAGAAATCAAACAACACACTGCATTGGGCAAATCTGCTGCAAAAGACCGCCTTAAAGCATTAAAAAAACAAAGATGTCACTTTAAGAACTAAGATGCACCTGACTCAAGCCATGGTGTTTTCAATTGCCTCATATGCATGAGAAAGTTGGACAGTGAATAAGGAAGACTGAAGAAGACTCAATGCCTTTGAATTATGGTGTTGTCAAAGAATATTGAATATACCGTGCACTGCCAGAAGAACGAACAAATCTGTCTTGGAAGAAGTACAGCCAGAATGCTCATTTGAAGCAAGGATGACAAGACTTGACTTATGTACTTTGGACATGTTATCAGGAGGGACCAGTCCCCAGAGATGGGCATCATGCTTGGTAAAGTAGAGGGTCAGCGAAAAAGAAGACCCTCAATGTGATGGGCTGACACAGTGGCTGCAACAATGGGCTCAAGCAGAGCAACAACTGGGAGGATGGCATGGGACCGGGCAGTGTTTCGTCCTGTTGTACATAGGGTTGCTGTGCATTGAACCGACTTCATGGCACCTAACAACAACAACATGACTTTCTACAAGCTGTCTGCTTTGCCTAGAATGCCCATTCCTCTTGTCCAGTTGAGAAGCTCTTATCTGTCCTTCATGAAGGTGTTGGGTGTCCTTTTAAATGTTACATCTCCTTGGGCCCTCACCCCAAGAAGAATGTAGCTCCCTTCTTTGTGTTCCTATATTACTTTAGTACACACAATTCTTTGTTTTGTAAGTATCTGCTTTATCTATTTCTGCAGCTTCTTGAAAGTAGGAATTATGTCTTATTTATTTTCATATTACTCCCCTTTCTAGTTAATCAATAAATGTTTGTTGAATGAATGAAAAGCCTACATTTCATAAAAATTAACTGAACATGCAGGCACATAATTCTAAGCACAATGGAAAACTCAATGGCCCTATTCTCAAAGAGCAAACAAGGTAGCCAAAAACAGGACCGAGGCAAACCTTAGGAGTGTTTGAACGCTTGAGTCTCTTACTTAACAAAAAATAATACCACAGCATATTCAGTTCACTGCCACCAGGTGGCAGTAGTGTGTCATAGGCATGTGGTCCAATCTATGAGGTTCCCAGGACTTCAAAAAGGTGGCTCTGCTTGGGCTGGCTTGGTAGATTAATAGCAAGGGAACCACAGAGAGAATGTGGACTATGTCTGGGTTGTGTGCCTGGTTGGACTTGCAAGAGTTGCCCTTAGGAGCTGCCTTCAGCTGCACATGGTATGCTATACTCATTCACACATGATGCTCTCTCTAATCCATTAAACCTAAGCAGGGAGACTGACAGGTCTGGGACCAGGATTCTATACCTCAGAAGAACTTCTACTATGCATTTCCCTTTAATTTCTCACAGTAGTAAACCTCCATTCTGATGCTCAATGACAGGTCTTTAATTTGGACAAAGGCTGTGGCAACTCCGAGATCTTATGTGACTTCTGTCAGAGCAATTTCAATAAAAAGATGTGGGCTGAGCTCAATGGGTACTGAGTTAGGAAATCAATAAAAAGAAGAAGCAGAGATAGCGAGTGAGAACTCTTTCAACAAGTTTAGTCCTGAGGTGTACTAACAGAATGACTGGAGACGGTGAAAGGTCAACATCCCCACTCTGCCTGCTCTTCCAGGACAGGGGAGACTTGCCGAAGTCTGCAGGCTGAGGACATGAATGTGATCCCATGGGAAGGGAAACAGAAATACCAGAAGGAGAGAAGGTAATAGCTAGATTAGAGTCCAGCAGAAGGCAGGAGGGAATGAGGACAGCAACACAGGTAAGGGGAGTCAAAACACTTCTTCCTTTGAGGCAAGAAGTAAACTTGGGTTTTTCCAGAGTTTGGTTTAAGGACAGAGGAGAGAAGAGATTTGAGGAAGTTCATGGCTAATATCTTTTATTTGGGGGCTGAAAGAAGTCATCAACCAAGAGTGAGAATAACAAGAGTGATACAACAGGCTTGTAAAGAAGGAAAGGACTAATAGAGAAAGATGAGGCATCATGAAGAGCTGGAAAGGAAAAGGATTAGGAATAAATTTAAGATTTATAGTTGAGGACAGAATTCATGAGGTTGTAGTCGAGCAACTGGCAGGGTTACCAGATTTTACCAGCAGCAGTGAGAAATCTGGGATAGTTCCATTGTTTTGTTTGGTTGATCTAAAGTTGGGGAATAGTTAGAGAAGAGTCACAGAAATAAAAGAGGAAAACTATGAGTGCTGGTGAGGATACGGTTAAAATGATTAAGCATGGTGTCCAGACTGGGTGGGGAAAGAATTGATAATGAGGTGGGCTGAGAAAATCAGAAGTGATTAAGTGGCTGTAGGCCTCGAAGACATAGAGGAATCACTGCCGGGGGAGAGAAAATGGGAAAGCTGGAAGTGGGATGAGAGAGGACGGTTGGGAGCTCAAGCTTTCCAAGGTCTAGGGTGTTTTTGTTGGAGAGGGCTGCTGATGTGGAGGGAGGCCAAGCTCATTGGAGTAGAGGAGGTTATAGGGTTGGCTGAATCATGAGCTCCAACTTTCTGTTCTCCCAGGCCTATGGCCTAAGTCGGGATGGACAGGAAACAGGCGAGCCAGGTGCTCCAGGGGAGTAACTTGGAGGCTATAGGTGATGCAGATAGGATGAAGGAGGATGAGAGAGTATTGGTTGCTGTAAGATTTGAAGAGGAGCTCTTATAAGATATAATAGATCTGGACATGGAAATGGGATCTACGTAGAGAAATGCTGACCCCAGCTCCCATGCTCCTGCTTTATAATCAGAATAACTGCACTTTGATTCATTTTACATATTGTATTTCTGAGTAAGATTTCATTTGAAGAAAGAAGTCTGCTATTTAAAGCTAGTTTAAAGTCATGCTTTTACAAAAAGATCATAGACATAGAAAAGCCTGTTGGCACGAGGCAGGGACCTCAAGAGAGCAGAGGGAAACGCAAAATTGAATGGAGACCCCAGGGTTAGAGAGAACAGGTAAATGGAGGAGTTCATACCTTGGGTGGGATAGTGGGATGGACACCTTCAGCTTCAGAATTCCAAATGTAGTGTAATTATATACAATTTAACCAATGCCTAGAGCAGAGCAGGTGCTGAATAAAAATCTTACAATGAATTGATGACTTTTACTTGACATTTCCTATTCATCTTCCGTAACTTAGTCTCAAAATCTGCTGCCTCTTTGGTGGAGAGCTTCCAGGCTTTTCCCCCCTGACAAATTACAAATAGATTGTTGGGTGCAATTCAAATTCCTTCATGGTCTACCTACTTTCTGTTTCTAGAAGCCCCTTGCCATAAAACCTCAGAGTTTAGCTAAGAGTTAGAGAACCAAAGACATAACATTTCTGGATTCTGGTTCTTAATTAATAAGAGTGACAACAACAATAATATTTTTGGTGAGTCACCTTGTAGTTTACAAATTATTATCTCGATTAATTGCTTATTTGCCAAAACCCTGGGAAGTGGGCAAGGCGGGTATTATGATTGGAAATTTTGCACGTAAGTCATTTAAAAAAGTGCTTTGACTCCCCAAGACCACCTTGCTTCCCACTTTGCTAAAATGTGGTCCAGCCACACTGGAACCCAAGCCCTTCAAGTCTTAATTCCAAGCTCTTGGACAGTGGGTCCTTATACTTTAGTTTGAGTTTGTTCAAATGCAGATTCAGTAGGTCTGGGATAGAGTTTTGGAATCTGCATTCAAAGGAAACATCAGATGCTAGTGTTTCAATGACCATACTCAGAGAAATACTAATCTTGAAGATCATTTTTCTCTTCTCTCTTAAAAAAAAAAAGGCTGATCTTACCTCCCACCAATCAAAGGAATTTTTTTTTTTTCTTGGAAAAGTGGAGCCCCCAGCTCTTCTCTTCTGTGACCTACCCAAACACACTGAGAAAGTTAATTATCTGCCCCAGCTAAATGACTTTCTCTAGCAACATCCTAGCAACTAACATCGGCTCTGCCTTAAGCTATAAAACTGCAAAGAGATTACTTGAAGTCCAGTGTATTTCACAACAGAACAAAACATCTGAACAGGAAATTAAACAGAAAGTAAACTGAACTCATTACTAGGAGATGAGACATAGACACATGAATAGTTAATGACAATTCACTGAAACATGATAGTCAAAAACAAGAAACTTTCCTTAAGTCCTATGGAAGTCAAGAGAAGGAGAGGCTCCGGGATCTTCCTCCGCAGATGAGAGGAGATTTTAAACAGGCAGGATGAGAGAGGGCACTCTAGGTGATAGAAAAACTGTAAATAAAAGTGCTGAGGCAAGACTGAAAATGGAGGATGATACAGGGGACCCAGGTGGGGGTGGAAGCTCAGTCTTGGATCTATGACTAGGCATGACCAGGTGGGCACAATGAAGCCAGATCATGGAGGGCCTTGAAGGCCACTTAATGAACTCAGTCTGAATCAGTGGGCACTGGGGGAGTATCAAAGACTTTTTAGTCATAAAACATTCATTGAGCCTCTCCTAAGATCTAAACACTATGATATCCATCAAGTGATGGAGACAGACACCAAACAAATGTAAAAATTACAAAGTAAACAGACAAATGAATAGTTATAAATTTGAGAATAGTTGGAGAAAAGTTATCGTGTCCCAGAAGAGTTTACCAAAGAGGGGCAGGATCTATCTAAGAAATCAAGGAAGACTTCCATTAGGAAGCAATTTGGCACTGAGATCTGAACAATGCATAGGAGTTGGCCAGGAGGTGGGTGGTTGCGGAGACCCTAAAGAGCAGCCTAGGACTCCAGGCAGAGAGAATAGCACATGCAAACACCTGGTAGTTGGAGAGCCATAGGGAGTTCACAAAACTGAAAGGCCAGTGCTGGGGGGACTTTAAGAGAGGAGGCGTGTGGCCTGAGAGACAGATCAAGCAGGGCTCTGTCTTTATTCTCAGAGCTCTGAAAAGTCACTAAAAAAGGATTTAACCCAGGACTGACATTCAAATCTGCATTTTTAAAGATACTACTTGGGCTTCAGTGCAAAAGACAGGAAGGAAGCAAGAATGGACAAGGACAGCCCAATTAGGAGGCTGAGAGAGGATGACAACTCAGACTGGGGCAGTGGCAGAGGAGATGACGAGAAGTGGACAGATTCAAGAGGTAATTGGAAGGTGAAGCCAGTGACTTGCTGATGGTTTGGATGTATGAACGAGAGAGCAGAGGTAGGAAGTGACAGCAGAGCTGGCTTAGGGAAATCTAGCTCGTGTAAGGGAATGGTGCTCAAAGGTTTGGTTCAAGCCTGCTGTCATAGTCCAGAGGTTAGAGTCAACACTAATGAGAAGAACCCCATCTTGGTGTTGGTAAGACCTGTTCTGAATCTCAACTCTTTTCCTTACTAGCTAGGCAGCCAGACAGGTAATTTTACAGGAAAAATGGGGGCAAATTGTGCCTCCTACCTCACATAATTTTCTTGGTGTTATAAGGTATGTGGAAACCCTGGTGGTATAGTGGTTAAGTGCTATGGCTGCTAACCAAAGGGTCGGCAGTTCGAATCCTCCAGGTGCTCCTTGGAAACTTTATGGGGCAGTTCTACTCTGACCTATAGGGTCGCTATGAGTCGGAATCGACTCGACGGCACGGGGTTGGTTTTTTTTTATTTTTTTTTTTGGATAATGTATGCAGGTGCTTGTCACATTTTCAATACCCAATAAAATATTAAATATTATGTCTCTGCCTACTTCACGCTCGTTGACCTCCATGTTAGATTTGGATGTGTTGGTTTGGATTTGATGAAAACCTATTCAATAATACATACTTATATATAAGACAATAAGCTCCATGACAACAGTCCATATCTTATTTATCTCTCATTTCCTGACCTCTGAAATAAGATTGGGTATCCTGTTACACACCTGTTCATGAACCAATTATTTTAGTTTGTAGCATATATTGCCATTAAAATTTTAAAAGATTTAATTGTATATTTAACACTAGCCTTTCCCATAGGACTATAAGATCTGCAAAGGCAGGCTGAGCACACAGAAGGCCTTCGATATATATGAATGAATGAATTTTTGATCCCTTCTTCCCCTCACCACTCAGGACAGAGCTTGGTCGCAAATCAAAACTCAACCAGAGCTTGCTAGATGAACGGGACTGTGCGATATAGAGTCTAGCATGAGATCTGACTCAGGCTCGTGAAGATGGAGATAATTTACTCAGGACACAGGAGTGGATCTGAGCGTCACCTGGGTAAATGAGGGTAGGCCAGCAGGATCAGGTGCTGCTGAGGGTCAAGGAGGGCCTGTGATGAGAAAAGAGCATAACTGGCTTCAGCAAGGGGCACTTTTCGGTGACCCCTGAGAGAAGGCACCCAGTTAATAGTGGTAGCGGGAGTCAGGGCACAAGGATCTGAGGAGGGAGGGGGACGGGCATGGAGGTAGATGGAAGCCCCCACAGCAGATGGCTCTTTCAGAAGGCTTGTTAGTGATGCGAAAGAGGAAAACCTGACCTAGAAAGCAAAGATTGCCTTTTAAATGTGGGCGCTTGGGGTGTGTTGAAGGCCCAAGAGGAGAGGGGGAAAATAAAGCTTTGAGAGGGCCTGGGGCAGATGTTTGTTGGCACTGAGGGGAGTGGGGGCTTAAGGCAGCCCCAAGGCGAGCTTGGTCTTCATGGCTATGGTACTCAGGGCTAGCCCAGACCCACCCACTGAGCCCAGGGGTGGGGGTGGACTGAAGACCAGGCCAAGTGTTTTATTTAATCTAACCCATTGCAGCCCAGTCAATTCTGACTCATGACAACCCTATAGGACAGAGTAGAACTGCCCCATAGGATTTCCAAGGAGTGGCTGGTGGATTCAAACTGCCAACCTTTCGGTTAGCAGCTAAATGCTTAACCACTGCACTACCAGGGCTCCCTTATTTAATCTAATTTGTTTCATTTAATTCTAGCTACCCCAAGGAGAAGATTTCATTAGCACACCTCTTCTGGAGAAGAGGAAATTAAAGGTCTGTGTGTGTGTATTAAAAATTGCCCAAGACTCACAGTTGGTGAGTGGTAGGACTGAAGTTTGATTCAGGTCTCCTCTCAGGGACACACAGAGGGATTCTTGCACAACCAGCTGATTTTCAGGGTGGGTGACGGAGGCCCCAGGCTCTGCCCAGTGAGCCCTCAGGCGCGCACTTCTCAGCACATCTGTAACTTGGGACTGAGAACCTTAACTAAAAATCTCAGCCATGAAGGCAAAGGCTTTTCTTTGAACGTTTCAAAACTCCTTTCCAGGGCTGCAAGATGACTTTCATCGTCTTTGGGCACTTTTGCTTCGGTGGGCTCCTCCCTCTATTAAAATATATATATGTGTGTGTATTAAAAATTATATTTTATGAAAGTGTCGATATAAAGACGGACATTTAGTGTTATACATTTAAACATTTTCTTTGACCCAAACTTTTTTTTTTTTCCTTCTGACTTTAAAACACTTTAATGGATCCCTAAAAGTACTGTGGGCTCTACGCGCCGTGCCGCCAGGACGTCACGGATAAATTTTGCTCTTTTCTTACCCTCCAATCTGACCTGTTCCAAAAGGGTGATGGGAAGAGCAATGGAGGAGCCAGATAGCCGTGGCATCTAGCCCTGCCTTGCTGTTCGGCTGCAAGCCTCAGATTGCTCACGTGTAAAATGAGGAAAGCCGCATAATGTTTACTGTGTGAGGTGAGAGTGTGGAGAACAGTTACGGTAAGTAAGTGCACTGTCCAGCATATTGCTAGGCACCGAGGAGATGTGCAGTAAAAGTTCTCAGTCTTTCCCTCATTCGAGCCCCCTTCTCCACAGTGTCCAGACGGTGCTGTTAGCTTAGCCAGGTTTTGGGTAGCAGACTCTGGTGGTGGGACAGAGCCAGCAGTGTCCTTGTGTCCCACGATTTTCGTAGCCAGACCCTGGGAATCCAGAGTCGCAAAATAAACACCGGCGCTAATCGCCAGCTCTCAACAAAACAGCGCTTCGCTAGGGGATCTGGGCAAAACCAGCCCTCCCTCCTCCTCCTCCTCCTCTTCCTCCTCCTCCTTCGCAGTCGCCCTCCCTCCCTTTCTCGCGCTGCTCGGCTCGTTTGGTTCAGCTCAACGCAGCGCAGCTCGCAGCAGCCAAGCCGAGGCTGCACCGTCTCCGAGTCTCCAGTGTCGGCTCCGAGCTCCCGCTCTCTGCCAGAGCTGCACCAGGTCTTGCCTCCGCGAGGACAGGTCTCGCCTCCGCGGGGACCCCTTCGGGCAGGAGTCGCTTGGCGAGGGCCAGCGGCAGCGGAACAAAGTTGGGGACCCGCGAGGATGAGGCTATCCCCGGAGCCGCTGAGGCTGAGCCGGAGTCCGGGGCTGCTGGCCCTGGCGCTGCCCCTGGCGGTGGCGCTGGCCTTCTCCGACGAGACCCTGGACAAAGTGCCCAAGTCGGAGGGCTACTGCAGCCGCATTCTGCGCGCCCAGGGCACACGGCGCGAGGGATACACTGAGTTCAGCCTCCGCGTGGAGGGCGACCCCGACTTCTACAAGCCGGGAATCAGCTACCGCGGTAAGTGGCTAGGCATAGCATTAGGGGAGCGGGACCTGGCCCTCGGAGGGCGCCGACCGCGCGGTTCCGGATGAGGGCGCGCGATCCCTGGGCGCCCTGTGCGGGCGCAGCCGAGCAAGGGCCCTATGTCCTGGCTGCCCTCAGCTCTTCTAGCCAGGAGCTCGGCGCGGATCCCGAGCCAGGGTCCCAGGCCGTCGCGGGGGCCTTAGTCAGGCGAGGCAACCCTGATCTCCGGCGCGCAGTGCCCAGGCTTGGGCTTTAGAGGAACCACGCGTCTCGTCGGCCTGGCTGGGAGGGAACCTGACTTCTCCAGCCGGCCCTAGGAGGGTAGTAGAACCGCCTTCCTCTGGACCGGTCTCTGGAGTGTAGAAGACCCGGGCTTCTCCCAGTCGGGTCCTAAGCAAGGTGGAGACTCCGGCATTTATCAGTCTCATCTCTGAAGAAGAGGGTACCGGTTTTTTGCAGACCGGCGCCCACCGGGACGGTCACTCCGGCTTCCCAGTAGAGGTCCCTTCAGGAGAAAGAACCTTAGCTTCTCCCTAGTCGGTCCCGGGACAGGGGTGGGGAGGAAGAAGAGCCTGAAGCTCCTCGGAAGGATCCCCTGCACCCCCCCCCCCAATTATTCTCTCATTCTCCCAGGCGAGGGAGAGGATCCTGGATTTCCAAGACCGGCTTCCAGTAGCACCCGGAGCCCCAAAAAGCTCTGGACAGGCTCCGAGCGGGGAGGGAACATGGTGAAGTGAGGAAAGGAAGTCTGAATTTTCCCAGGCCTGCTCCCTGGAGGCCAGGATTCCCCGGCGCCCCGGGGATGTTGCGACCGTGGTGCTCAGCTGAGCGTGGAGTTTATACATAGCAGGGAGGGGGTGTCCGAGAAAGTGAGCCCCTCTTAGGCAGGACCGGGTAACCCGACTCTCATCGACCTGAATACCCCTCGCTCCACCTCGACCTGAATATCCCTCACTCCACCGCCACGGCCCACCCCCTTCCTCCTCAACCCGTCATTTTCCCGGAAATTTTCCTTCTGTGCAGCAGCCTAGCTTTCCAGGTGGAAGACGGGACACCGGGGAGAGAAGAAAGCCTGCCTGGCCTCAGATGCCAGGCCCTTGTTCCCTTGCTAAGTAGGTTCTGACACCAAGCGGGGAAGAGCGGGACGCTTCCGCGTTTTAGGGGTATCCAGGGCAAATGGTCTCACAGCCTCCGCCCTTCCATCCTCGCCTTCCCGGGTCCTAGTGTGGGGCGGGAAGACACCGTGAAAGCAAACTGGGCAAAGTTTAGGGCAGTGTTCTCGGACGCACGGGTCACGTGAGCAACCAGAACCTGGGATCACCCTTCTCCCGTTATTCTCGGGTTCGCGTCTCCAACTTTCTCCACTCGGCGCTACGCAGAGCTGGCGCGTGGGCGCTCTCTCGACGGGATGCTGCGCTCAGCACTCAGCAAGGCGCCCCTGCGCCCTTGCACTCTAGTCAGCGGGATACTCAGTCCTCCCGGAATATGCTGGGCGGAGAACAACCCCGCCCAGCGTGTTAGAGCTGGGGAGGGATGTCCTTGCGGCTGCAGAAAGTCTAGGTCTGGCTACAGCCACTCTGTAGAGTCTTTCCCTGGACTCGAAAAAAGCGGGAATAACTTCATTGGGTTAGTCTCTTTAGTACTCCCCAAAACGGAGGGGTTGGGTACGCTTGGGAAATTGTCCCAGCTCCACGTGGTGGGCAAAGAAGCGGCTCTGGAGTCCAGGGGCTTGGGTTTAGTAACTGTGTGACCTTGTGCAAGTCGTTTAACTTCTCTGCACTGTCCAGCTGTAAAAATAGTATATCCAGCTTCCCCGATGGTTGAAGAAACCCTGGTGGCGTGGTGGTGGAGAGTTAAGCTGCTAACCAAAAGGACAGTTCTACTCAGTCCTATAGGGTCGCTATGAGTCAGAATCGTCGACGGCAATGGGTGGTTTGCTGGGTGGTTGTAAGGAGTAAATGAGTTAGCAGAGGTGCCTGTGCCTGAGCTCCAACAGGTCCCCAGATGCCTGTGAGAGTTGGACAGGGGGCCTGTTGGTTTACTAATGGAGGGCTCAGACTTGTCAAATTTGTTTTGTTGTTTGTATTTGGGGTGTGTGTGTGAGGTTTCCTTAGCACTCCTCCAGTCCAAGCTACCAGTTGTCCTGAACTAATCGAATGAATGAAAGATTTCTGCATATTAGGAGCCTAGCCTAAGACAGTTCCTGATTTAAACCTGGGAGGCTTTTTGTCGCTATGTGTCACATTCAATTCTATGACAACGGGTATGTATGTATAGGCTAGTTTGGAACCCAGGTCAAGTGTCTTACCAGGCATCCCCTCTCTCACTAATCCTCTGTGTCTGGGAGCACATCCACGTGGAAGGCAAGCAGCATTCAGCTTACAGAAGTCCAGAGAGGCTCTGAGACTATGTGCTGTTCATGGACAGTAGGTGGGGAGCTGTGGCTGGAGAAGGCACCAGGCTTTCACGCTACACACTATTCCAGTTTAAACCATGGCTTTTCTTGGGCTGTGGCACCCCCACTCAGGCCATGGGTCAGAGATTACCTTTTATGCTTCCTCATAGCTAAGCAATCTTACAGGTAGATGTTGCAGGAACCATGCTAAGGCCTTCCTTGTAAATATTCTGCAATTAGCAAACCCAATTCCACCACTCAAAGTTAGGAAGAAAGGGCACTGGCCTAGTTTGTGATATTTTCTGTTATACTTTCTTGGAAAAATTATGTTAAAAGTAAATTTAATGCATTTTGCTTGGTGTATTGACTCAGGGCTGGGGAAGATAAAATTCCCCGTTGTTCCGTTTGCTTTTTTTTAATTTTTTCCTGAATTAGGGCCCCACATGAGCCTTGGAATCAATGGCATGTTTTCCTGTCTCAAATCTTTCACTGATGCTAGAATTGTACCCATTGTTCCAGTTCACCCTTTAAACAGCTTTTGCTGTCTGTGCCCACCACCCCAGTATATCCTTTAGGTATTCTAGACTGAATAACCAAACCAAAATCAAACCAGTTGCCCTCCAGTCAATTCCAAATGGTCACCATTTAAATAAGAATACTGAAACACGGGGTTTCTTCCCCATAGCCTAGGTTAAAAAAAAGTAAAATGTATTTTTTTTTCCTAAAAAACCCATTGCCATCAAGTGGATTCCAACTCATAATGACCCTATAGGATGACCCTATAGGACAGAATAGAACTGCCTCATAGGGTTTCCAAGGCAGTCACACCTTTCTACCGCAGAGCAGCTGGTGAGTTCAACCCCCCACCTTTCTGTTAGCAGCTGAGCTCTTTAAACACTGCACCACCAGGGCTGCTCTAGGTCCAATACAGGTTATTATTTAGCCTCTTCCAAATTGTTAGCACTATAGCGACTTCCTCCTCTCTCCCATCACTTCTCTCTTCTTTCTCTCCCTCTACTACCCCAACCCCTGCAATAATTGTGCTTTAGAAAGCTCTGAAAGGTCTGCTCTGTTTCTGACCCTGGCCTCCTTTGAAAAGGAGATTACAGTGATTAAAAAATAACAAGTTGAGGGTCCTCAAGGGGGTTTCCCTATAGGTGGACAATTTGTAGGACCAGCCTTTCCCAGATCGCAATTTCAAACCAAATAGAAGAAAATCAGCTGAAATGCTTCAGCCTTGATTGAAAATAAAAGAGGCTCTTTTGTCCAGCCAAAGGTCTGTTTATTAGGGAAATAAGCAGACCCTGGCTAATGAGACTGGCTTTTCCTAGATGCTCTTCAAAGGGAAATTTCAAGGAACTTGATGGGAAAAGACCTTTTAGACGAGATTTCAAAAGCTGGTCCAACTTCAGGCATAACTGGGGATTCATTCTAAATTGGGAGGTTTGGAGACCTCCAAAGCTGCATTGCTTTCTTTCTTTGTCTCACTCTGGGACACACGCTGCCCACAGGAGTACTCAGCTCAGCTGGGTGCCTCACTCTGGGACACACGCTGCCAGCAGGAGTACTCAGCTCAGCTGAGTGCAAAGAGCACAGGCTTTGGTGGTAGCCGGTAGGTTTCCATTCCTGCAGGTCACACATTCACTGTGTCATCTCCAGCAAGCCACTTCTCCCTGAGCCATAATTTCTCCATCTGTAAAATGAATCATAATGCACTTTTATTTATTTATTTATATATTTGTAGCACTGCTGTGAGAATTAGAGATAATCCATGTCAAAAAAAAAAAAACTGCAACACAGTAGGGGTACATATATGTATGTATGTATGTATGTATGATTATAGAGCCCTGGTGGTGCAGTTGTTAAGAGCCCAGCTGCTAACCAAAAGGTCAGCAGTTTGAATTCACCAGCCACTCCTTGGAAAGCCTAGGGAGCAGTTCTACTCTGTCCTATAGGGTCGCTATGAGTCAGAAGCGACTCAACGGCACTTAACAACACAAGGTTATGTGTGGCTAATAGAGATGATTATTTTGGGTTGTTTAGAAAAAATAGTTACAGGGAAATGCTGGATGAGACATTGTGTTATTTCCTACTTAAACTTACTCTTTACTTTGAAGCAGGTTAGTATTCTTATTCTATAGATGAGAAGACCAAATCTCAGAGAGGTTTAGTAACTTGCCCATGGTCACACAGTTAGTAACTATTGGAGTCAGGATACAGTCTCAGGCCTGTCTGATTCCTTCATCAGTGCTCCTAACCCGTCTTCTATACTGACTCACTAAAATGAGTTGGGAGTAGAATGAATTCACTCAGCCTTCTGGATGGTGAGTTTTCATGGAAGGAAAACAGCAACAACAAATCAAGATAATAACTGACATATTTCAGGACACAAAGCCATAAAGTGATGATGGGTCCTTTTTTACTTTGGCTTTTTCTTTTTATAGACTTCAGTATTGCATTTCCCCATAAGTCAGTTAATTTACAAACATGCAGAACCTTGTCAGTCTTCAGCGAAATCCTTTTGTTGGTGGGGGAGCAGAAACAAATTGAAGAGAGAGAGAAAAGTAATCTGAGTTGTTTTATTTATTTTTATGATGATTATAAGAAACTTTTTATTAAGGAACCCGTAATGTACTAGGGAAATGACAACATATGCTTTAATTTATTCATCAGATATGTAATGAATATCATATATAAAAAGTCCTTACCTGGATTCATTATTATGCTGATTCCAAATTATATTCATGGAAATAAATTATTAAATAAGACACAAAGTATATGAATAAAGCTGTTCTATATTTATAAAAAAGAATCATACTAATTATTTTGTTGATTACATTTTGGTGCTTTTCATAGCTGGTTTGGGGTTTGATATAAGTTATATTTTGTGTTTTTTCACTGTTGCTTTATTTTTGCATGTGAAATGTGTGTTTGAAATGTACACATAGAGGATCTTAGAAATTTAAGCTGGGTGAATTTATATATACATATATATATGTCTCCAAACCAAACCCACTGCTGTCATGTCAATTCCGACTCATAGCGACCCTATAGGACAGAGTAGAACTGCCCCATAGAGTTTCCAAGGAGCTCCTGGTGGATTCGAATGGCTGACCTCTTGGTTAACAGTTGTAGCACTTAACCACTACTCCACCAGGGTTTTCTATATATATGTATATATATATATAATTTATTGAACTTTAGATGAAGGTTTACAAGAACAAGCTAGTTTCTCATCAAACAGTACACACATTGTTGTATGACGTTGGTTAACAGCCCAACATGTCAACACTCTCCCTTCTCAGCCCTGCATTCTCTATTACCAGCTTTCCTGTTCCCTCCTGCCTTCCAGTTCCTGCCCCAGGGCTGGTGCACCCCTTTAGTCTTGTTTTGTTCCATGGGCCTGTTCAATCTTTGGCTAACGGGTGAACCTCAGGAGTGACCTCATTACTGAGATGAAAGGGTGCCCAGGGGCCATACTCTCAGGGTTTCTTCAGTCTCTGTCAGGCCAGAAAGTCTGCTCTTTCTTTTTGAGTTAGAATTTTGCTCTACATTTTTCTCCAGCTCTGTCTGGGACCTTCTATTGTGATCCCTGTCAGAGTAGTCAGTGGTGGTAGCCGGGCACCATCTAGTTGTACTGGACTCAGTCTGGTGGAGGCCATGGTAGATGTGGTCCATTAGTCCTTTGGACTAATGTTTCCTTTGTGTCTTTAGTTTTCTTCATTCTTCCTTGCTTCCGAACCGGTGAGACCAGTGGAGTATTCTAGATGGCCACTCACAGGCTTTTAAGACCCCAGACGCTATGCACCAAAGTAGAATGTAGAACATTTTCTTTATAAACTCTGTTATGCCAATTGAGCTAGATGTTCCCTGAGACCATGGTCCCCACAGCCCCCGGCCCAGCAATTTGGTCCCTCTGGGAGTCTGGATGAGTCTATGGAGCTACCGTGGCCTTGCCTTGTATAGGTTGTGCTGGCTTCCCCGGTATTGTGTACTGTCTTACCTTTCACCAAAGTTACTGCTTACCTTTTGTCTATTAAGTGTTTTTCCCTCCCCACCCTTCCCCTCCCTTGTAATCATCAAATATTGTTTCTTTTTGTATGTAAACCTTTTCATGAGTTTTTACAGTAGTGGTCTCATGCAATATTTGTCCTTCTGTGATTGACTTATTTTACTCAGCATAATGTCCTCCTGATGCATCCATGTTATGAGATGCTTCACAGACCCATTGTTGTTCTTTATAGTTGAGTTTATTGCTGTCATTTTGTAGTGCTTTTTTGTGTGTGTGTGTGTGTGGCGCTAACATTTTCTTTGTTCCTCTTACTCTCCTGTGCTGAGTTCCTTTTTTTTTTTTTGTGGATTTCATTTTCATTTCTTTTGTTTTTGTAGATTTTGTTTTTATTGAGACTTTATTTTTTCTTCTTTATTTTGATAAGTAGGTTTGTTAACTTCCTTTGTGGTTACCTTGAAATTTACCCTTGTCTTCCTAGGCCATCTCTGTCTCTGTCTCTCTGTCTCTGCCTCTGCCTCTGCCTGTCTCTGTCTCTGTAGTCTTAACTATTTGTCATGCTGGGTAAGGCTGCAACCTAAGCCCAGAGGGGGAGAAGCCAAATTGAAACAAGTTGTTTGTGCAATGAGCCCCTAGAAAGGCTCAGGATTTGGAGGCATCTTGTACCTATGAAATCTGCTCAGGAAGCTACTAGAGGGTGTACTCCACAAGACAGGGAAGTAAACTGAGAATGAAAAAGTTTTAGGATTGAGGAAATAGGGGATTCCACACAGGAGAGAGGCAATTCTCAGGATGAGAGTGAGGGGGGAAAAAAAAAAAAAAGGTAATAGGTTCCTGTTATTACTTGGTATTGCCTTGCCTTCCTTTCCATTAGAAAGTTCTGTACCTATACTGTTTATTCCCTCTTTTATTGTTCTGACATTGTTCGCATTTACAGATTAACCTCTCTGGTTCCCTGTTGCAATTGTTTTGGTTTTGGATAGTCCCTGAGCGTTCATTTCCTAGGTTGGTATCTGGCTGGTACAATCTTGCATCCTAGATTTGGGCTGTGGTCTGATATTGTTTGTTCTCAGACCAAAGGACTCCCTTTAATAATTCCTGTAAGTTTGGTTTGGTTTTTACATATTCCCTTAATTTCTGTTTATTTGGAAATGTCCTAATTTCACCATCATATTCGAATGAAAGTTTTGCAGGATACATAATTCTTGGTTGGCAATTATTTTCTTTCAAGGTTTTATATATGTCATCCCATTGCCTTGTTGCCTGCATGGTTTCTGCTGAATAATCAGAGCTTAGTCTGGTTGTTTCTCCTCTGTACGTGACTTTTTGTTTTTCTCGAGCTGCTTGCAGAATTTTTTTGTCTTTGGTTTTAGCAAGTGTGATTATGATATGCCTTGGTGTTTTACTTTTGGGGTCTATCCTATATGGGGTTCGTTGAGCTTCTTGGATGGTCAACTTTTCATCATTCATGATATTAGGGAAGTTTTCTGTCAGCAATTCTTCAATGATCCTCACTGTGTTTTCTGTTTTCTCTCCCTGTTCTGGAACTCCGATCACTTGCCTATTTTTGCTTTTGTTTGTATCCCACATAATTCTCAGGGTTTCTTCATTTTTCTTCATTCTTTTTTCTGATTTTTCCTCAATCAGAGTTGTATCCAAGTGCTTGTCTTCAATTTTGCTGTTTCTGTCTTCCATCATTTCAAACCTGCTCCTCAGCCCTTCTATAGCCCTGTCCGTTTCTGAAATCTTGTTGTTTATCTTTTGGATTTCTAATTGTTTTTGTATGATTTCTACTTGTGAAGGGTGAATTTTTTAAATGAATTATTTCTCATATACAATTTTTTAAATTAATTCTTGCTGACAATATTGTAATTAATTATAAACCATTTCCTCACTTTTTTCTTGCATCCTTCTGAACTCTTTTTATTATGTATTTTTATTTTTTAACCTTTCCCCTTTCTTAAGTATTTAGTTCAAATTGATCATAAAAATTAAAAGATGCATACATATCTAAAAGCTTAGCAATTCGGTGATTGTTTATTGCTTTGAGTGTTACAAAATGAAAGAATCAAAACATCCAAAAAATAAAAACATATCAAATTAGAAACTTGATTACTTCTCCATACGCATTTTGGCAATCATGCCACATCCCTGTATTGCACTGTAAAAACTTTAAAAAAAATTAAAGAACAAGCAAAAAAACAAAATAAGATGTACACAGTTAAGTTGTCATTGCATTTTAGCTGACTCTTTTAAATGGAATAATGGGCTATAATTGCTGATATTTCACAAACAAGCTGATATTTTAAGGCTTTCATGACCACACTATCCATTTACTTATTATAGAGAATGTCAGAAGGTAGATCAATATGCATTTCTGTGGGCGGGGGCGGGGAACACTTGCCATGTTATGTTAGTCAGAGTACAGGCTAAGCTCATGTAACAAAAAAAGAGGCCCCAAAATACAGTGTTTCAAACAAGAAGTATATGTGATGTCTAAGATGATAGGCAGTTTTCTCCACAAGGTCATCCAGGGATTCAGGTTCCTTCTATCTTGTTTATCTGCCATTTTCTAGGACTATGCTCTCCAATATATAGCCATTAGTCACATGTGCCTTTTAAGCACTTGAAATGTCTCTAGTCCAAATTGAGATGTGCTACAAATGTAAAATACACACTGGATATTGAAGAATTAATATAAAAAAAAAAAACTTCTCATTAATAGTTTTTATATTGATTATATGTTGAAATGATAATATACATATATTAAGTTAAATAATCACCACTTGTCTGTCAGTTTGTCATACTGTGGTGGCTTGTGTGTTACTGGGATGCTGGAAGCTATGCCACTGGATTTCAAATACCAGCAAGGCTACCCATGGTGGACAGGTTTCAGTGGAGCCTCCAAACCAAGAAAGACTAGGAAGAAGGACCTGGCAATCTACTTCCAAAAAAGATTAGCCAGTGAAAACTTTATGGATATCAGTGGAACACTGTCTGAAAGATGAACCCCTCAGGTTGGAAGGCACTCAAAATATGACTAGGGAAGAGCTGCCTCCTCAAAGCAGAGTTTACCTTCATGGGTGATGATGTGGCTGTAGTAAAGCTTTTGGGGCCTTCATTTGCTGATGTGACATGACTTAAAATGAGAAGAAACACCTGCAAACATCCATCAGTCATCAGAACTTGAAATATATGAAGTATGAATCTAGGAAAATTGGAAATCATCAAAAAATGAAATAAACTTCATAAAGATTGATATCCTAGGCATTAGTAAGCTGAAATGAACTAGTATTGGCCATTTCGAATCGGGCAATCATATGACCTACTACGCCATGAATGACTATTTGAAGAGGAATGACGTCACATTCATTGTCAGAAAGAACATTTCAAGATCCATCCTGAAGTACAGTGATGTCAGCGATAGGATAATATCCATACACCTATAAGGAAAACCAGTTAATATGACTAGTATTCAAATTTACACACCAACTGCTAAGGCCAGAAATGAAGAAATTGAAGAGTTTCACCAACTTCTGCAGTCTGAAATTGATCAAACATGCAATCCAGATGCATTGATAATTACTGGGGGTTGAAAAGCGAAAGTTGGAAACAAAGAAGGACCAGTAGTTAGAAAATATGGCGTTGGAGATAGAAACAATGCTGAAGATCTCATGATGGAATTTCACAAGACCAACAACTTATTCACCGGAAATATCTTTTTACAACAACATAAACGGTGACTATACATGTG
This sequence comes from Elephas maximus indicus, assembly GCF_024166365.1. Classification (NCBI taxonomy): domain Eukaryota; kingdom Metazoa; phylum Chordata; class Mammalia; order Proboscidea; family Elephantidae; genus Elephas; species Elephas maximus. Next base: position 69,277,800 of record NC_064825.1, read on the forward strand.
GACCTGGCCAGTTGGAATACACAGGAATCAAATCGACTACATCTGTGGAAGGAGACTATGAGAAGCTCAATATCATCATTCAGAACAAGGCCAGGAGGCGGCTGTGGGACAGACCATCAATTGCTCATATTCACATTCAAATTGAAGCTGAAGAAAATTAAAACAAGTTCACAAGAGCCAAAGTATGACCTTAAGTATATCCCACCTGAATTTAGATACCGTCCTGAGGATATATTGACACGTTGAACGTTAATGACCGAAGACCAGATGAGTTGGGGGACGACATCAAGAACATCATATATGAAGAAACCAAAGGTCATTAAAAAGACTGAAAAGAAAGAAAAGACCAAAATGGATGTCAGAAGAGACTCTGAAACTTGCTCTTGAATGTCGAGTAGCTAAAGCAAAAGGAAGAAATGATGAAGTAGAGTTGAACAGAAGATTTCAAAGGGCAGCTCAAGAAGACAAAGTCATGTATTATAATGAAATGTGCAAAGACCTGGAGATAGAAAACCAAAAGCGAAGAACTAGCCTGGCATTTCTCAAGCTGAAAGAACTGAAGAAAAATTCAAGCTTCAAAATTCAATATTGAAGGGTTCTCTGGGCAAAAAATTGAATGAGGCAAGAAACATGAAAAGAAGATGGAAAGAGTACACAGAGACATTGTACCAAAAAGAATTGGTTGATGTTCAGTCATTTCAGGAGGTAGTATATGATCAAAATCCAATAGTACTGACGGAAGACGTTCAAGCTACACTGACGACATTGGCAAAAAACAAGGCTCCAGGAATTGAGGGAATACCAATTGAGATGTTTCAACAAATGGATGCAGTGCCAAGAAATTTGGAAGACATCTCTGTGGCCAACTGACTAGAAGTGATCCATATTTATGCCTATTCCAAAGAAAGGTGATTCAACAGAATGCTGAAATTATTGAACAATATCATTAACATCACACATGTAAAATTTTGCTGAAGATCATTCAAAAATGGTTGCAGCAGTACATCAACAGGGAACTGGCAGAAATTCAAGCCAGATTCAGAAGAGGGCCTAGTGTGAGGAATATCATTGCTGATGTCAGGTGGGTCCTGACTGAAAGCAGAGAGTACCAGAAAGATGTTTACCTGTGTTTTATTAACTATGGAAAGGCATTTGACTATGTGGATCGTAAAAAATTATGGATAGCATTGCAAAGAATGGGAATTCCTTTGTGCTCATGAGGAACCTGTACATAGATCAAGAGGGAGTCATTCAAACAAAACAAGCAGATAGTATGTTGTTTCAAGTCAGGAAAGGTGTGTGTCAGAGTTGTATGCTTTCACCATACTAATTCAACCTGTATGTGGAGCAAATAATCCTAGAAGCTGGACTATATGAAGAAGAACGGGGGGCATCAGGTTTGGAGGAAGACTCATTAACAACCTGAGTTATGCAGATGATACAACCTTGCTGAAATCAAATAGGAATAAAGCACTTACTGATGAAGATCAAAGACTACAGCTTTCAGTATGGATTATACCTCAACATAAAGAAAACAAAAATTCTCACAACTGGACCAATAAGGAACATCATGATAAACGGAAAAAATACTGAAATTGTCAAGGATTTCATTTTACTTGGATCCACAATTAACACTCATGGAAGCAGCGGTCAAGAAATCAAAAGACATTGCATTGGGCAAATCTGGTGCAAAAGACCTCTTTAAAGTGTTGAAAAGCAAAGATGTCACGCTGAAGACTAAGGTGCGCCTGACCCAAGCCATGATATTTTCAATTGCATCATATGCATGTGAAAGCTGGACAATGAATACGGAAGACCAAAGAAGAATTGAAGACTATGGTGTTGTCAAAGAATATTGAATGTTCCATGGACTGCCAGAAGAATGAAGAAGTCTGTCTTGTAAGAAGCACAGCCAGAATGCTCTTTAGAAGCAAGGATGACATGACTTCATGTACTTTGGGCATGTTATCAGGAGGGGTGAGTCCTTGGGAAGGATATCATGCTTGGTAAAGTAGACCGTCAGTGAAAAAGAGTAAGACCGTCAACAAGATGGACTGACACAGTGGCTGCAACAATGGGCTGAAGCATAACAATGACCATGAGGATCATGAGAATGACATGGGACCAGGCAGAATTTCGTTCTTCTGTACATAGGGTCACTGTGAGTTGGAACCAACTTGATGGCACCTAATAACTAGCAACAACAGAAGCTAAAATATACCATGAAAAATTGCCTCTTAGAGCCATATCCTGAATTCAGACTTCTAGGAGTTCTGGTGGTGCAAATGGTTAAGCACTCCGCTGCTAAACAAAACGTTGGCTGTTCAAACCCACCCAATAGCTCCATGGGAGAAAGACCTGACAATCTGCTTCCATAAAGATTGCAGTCAAGAAAACCCTATGGGGAAGCTCTACTCTGTCGCTTGGGGTTGCTATGAGTCGAAAACACTTCAGTGGCACTCAACAACAACAAGGAGCCTCCTGAACTGTGAGGAAAAAAAAAATTCTGTTCTTTAAAGCCATCCACTTTTGGTATTTCTGTGACAGAGGCACTAGGAAATTAAGACACCAGCTTAAATTGGGGGGAAGAATTTATTTTCTAGAATAATAAAGGGGAAGATGAATTTGGGGGCCAATTCACTGTCTCTTCCACATATTTTAATGTGTAGTCTTTTAAAAACGCAGTATTTTATCTTATCTCACTTGGAAAAAGGTCATCTAGGTGGGCCTACTCAACAGCATGTGAACTTGATATTCTTGTTAAATGAATCGCTAGAAGAAGGAATGTTGATTTGTGTGTGTTGTTGTTGATAATAAGCTTTGTAGTGAGAAAAAAATATGAGGCCAGTATGTCAGAGTGGCCTGTCCTGTCTCCTTCCACCCCTCAGTAAAGGTAAAAGGAAGCAAGGAATGAATTAAGCAAGAGAGAGAAGGGAAATGAAAGGAAAGAAAAGGAGAAAGCCCACTGGAGTATACAAGGAGAAAGAAAACAATAATAAAAGAAATAATTTGAGTACAGTGTAGTCCCAACCAACATGAGGGTTAGATTCCTGAAGCACCATGAAAAGCAAAAATCACATAAGTCAAAATTATTCCTTGAAAATCTTTTGAAATTCTACAAAAAAAATACAACACAAATAACCAGATTTAATCTAGACTTATTTATGCATCCCTCTAGATATTTTTGTTGGTGGGGAAATAGAAACAAATTGGCATTTCTTAGTATATTCAGCACTTCTCATTTTTCCTCCACCACTGGAAGAGATCGATGTTCCCTTAATTAAGTACCAGATAAAAACATGGAAATGACAAGTGCCAAATACTCACTGTAGGATGGGCTGAGGGAACTGACAGTCTCATCTCATGCTCACTCAGGCATATACATTCATCGAATGGAGTGACGAGTGGCCCAAATTATTTAAAATATTATTTTTTATCTCTTTCTCTCACCATCTCTTTTCTCCCTCAACAGTGTGCAGTTGTGTTTGATGACACCAAATGTACCTCCCCTGGAACACCTATAGTGACAGGGAGCTCATTACCTCACGTAGAAGCCTTTTGTGTTGTAGTCCAGCTCTTGTTAATATAAAGCTTCCGATTTTACAGGTTGTTGTGGCTGACCTGGAGTTAAGACTAAGACAGGGCAGAGTAAGGAGTTAGGTGACACGACTGGAGGTGCTATGTGAGGCCTGTGTAGACAAGGCTTCCAACTTGCATAGAATGCTCAAAGGTGTCGTGCAAAGTTCAGGGACACTTAAACAGGGACCTACCCACATCTACTGATCTGTTTGAGACCCAGGAGACCTGTGGGACACAACTTGAACCCTATCTACTATTCAAGTTTAGATATTTGCAAATGTGTCTCATGGGCTGGGTGAGGGAGGAGAGGGGCAGGGAAAGGTCCAAGAACAGGTCATCCTGTTTGGGATAGCAGTGTAAGAAGGTAGGCAGGCTCAGAAGCAGGACCTAAGAATTGAAGAGAATAGCAATTTTAGATGCCGGGAAGGAGCTCTTCTGATATCTGCTCCTCATTTTTCTCTTCATCCTCTTCTGCTGTTCCAGCACCAATACTGCCCTTTAAATTTTCCCAACACACCAAGCTCATGCCTACCCCAGGGTCCTTGTACTTGCTTTTCTCCATGCCTAGAGCGTTCATTCCCAGACCTTTGCATGGCTGACTCTCTGTCTTTTAAGTCTCAGCTGTTATCCTTTTAAAGATACTTCTCTGACCACCAAATTATGTTTTCCATCCCTTTAGCCTGGTTTCATTTCTTCGTAGCCCTTAAACACTCTTTGGAATACAAGCTCTATGAGAGCAAGGACCTTGTCTGTTTTATTTGCCATTTTCCCTCTAGCACCCAGACATAGTAGCCACTATGAAAAAATTAATGTATCATTTAAACCCCAAGAAGCCCCGGTGCGAGACCACCCCTCTAAGAGAGCTGGATGGGAAAAGGGGGAAGTAGTTCTCCCTCAACCAGAGCACCAAGGGATAGGAGGCAGAGGGCAAGCAGAGAGAAAGGATGCCTGGTGCCCTGAGGGCATTGGCGAGAGGGTGAGATCAGGCAGCTGGCCTGGGTTCAGGGTGAAAGCTGCTGGAAGGGGAGAGGCCAGCAGTTTGTGCATGGTGGAAAGCTTGAACAGTGATGGTTCAGAGGTAAAGAAGAGAATAACAGCAGACAAAAGAGCAAATGGAAAGGACTGACAACTTCAGACATAGGCTCTGATTTTATGGATAAGTAGGGCAGAAGTTCTACCCTCAGACTAGCGGGGACTGTTGATTCATCAAACCAGGATACCAATTAAAGTGACTTTCTCTGGAACCAGCATTGGGTGGGGTCATTTGTTGTGGTTCTCCAACCTAGCTATTCATCAGAATCACTTGGGAAGCTTTTGAAAAAGTAGCTTCCTGGGCCCTACCCTGACAAAGGTGAGGATTCTAGAATCTATATATTTTCTTTCTTTTCCTTCTTTTTTGCTTAAATCAAGATGATGGGACACAAAGAGAAGGTGGCCAAAGGATGGTAACTTTCCTATGAGCATACTTCTCCATCACCACCTTTCCCAGCCCTACCAATCACATACTTTAGAACCTGGTCACATCACTGCCTTATTCAGCTACAGTGAAACACCAGTGCATTGGAATGGCCTCAAAGCCAACAGTTGATAGCATTATCCCCCTGCCCTGGCAGTAGAGTGATCGGGGAAGGAGAGTCCTGAGCTTCCTTTAGGTGACAACACAGACCTGTGAAACCTGAGCTAGAGCTGAAGTAATCATACTTCTTTGCTGCCAAAGTTGGCCTTCCATGTAACTTCTGGAGCTCTAGTGGCCCAGTGGTTAAGAGCTACGGTAGCTACGGCTGCTAACTAAAAGGTCAGCAGTTCGAATCCACCAGCCCCTCCTTTGAAACCCTATAGCGCAGTTCTACCCTGTCCTATAGGGTCGCTATGAGTCCGAATTGACTCACAGTAATGGGTTTGTAACTTCCACATATCAGTCCAGGTTCTGGCTTTTGGCATTAATCAAAATAAGGTCTCCCCTTTGCCATATGTCAGCCCTTCAGGCATTTGTGGACACATAGCTATTATGGCTTCTTTTCTGACAAAAAGTCCATTTCTTCAACCATTTCTTATAGGATACTGTTTCTTGTTCCCTTATACTTTGTACTCCAGATGTGCTTGGACCAGGGCAGAACATGGCAGGGTAATTATCTCCCTTGTTAGGGACACTGTGTTTGGGTTAAGCTTGCCAAGTCTAATGTTTGCTATTTTGGCAGCTGTGTCATTCCTGGGATCACACTGAGCTTGCAGCCAGCTCAAACTCCTGCAATTTGCTGGAAAGGCCTGTTACCTCTTAACCTATGCTGGTGTAACTGTTCCTTGGGCATAACATAAGATTTGGCATTACTCCCCATTAGATTTAATCCAGCATATTTGGGTCCATCCCTGTAGCTTTAAACCATTTATGAACCTGAATTTTGTCACCAAATGACTTATCCAGACGATCTAGTCTTGGAAAATCCACAGTTTTGATAAACAGGCCTTGTAAGTCTTTATCAAAGAAGTTTATAAGAATGTTGAGCAGGTGAGGGCTTAGGAAAGAGCCTTCTGGCATCCCTTAGCCTTTCTCCCAGGGTGACTTCTAGTTAAATAGCTCTGAAGTCACCTGATCTGCTGTCATCGCAGTGATATTTACATATCTCCTGGTCAATTTTGTCACATATACTCTTCCCTTAATCTGCTGATGATTTGTATAGTCTAGGCAAAATTATTTTCTTTCTTTGCCTCAAAATTAGTCAAGGCTCTTTCCACTGCAAGCCATAGGAGCCAAGTCAAACTAACTAAAGCTAAAAAAGGGAATGCATTGATTCCCTTATTTGGAAAATCCAGGGGTGGCTTTTTCCAATCTGGCTTCAAGCATAAATGGATCTAGGAACATAAATGGGATCATTAAGTCTCTTTCTCTTCCTTTCCCTCTATCCTTTTCATTCCTCACTTCCACTTTTGCTGTCTTGCTCCCTTCCATCCTTTATATCTTGGCTGTGTTTCTGTGTATTGTCCTCATTCTTTCTTACTACAGATAAACAACCTTCAATGAAAAGCCTTTCAATTAGTTCTGTGACTAAAAGAAAAGTTCTTTTTCCTCTAACTCCAAACTGAGAAATACCAGAGAAGGATTCCAATTGGTCCAGTTTGGGCCACATGCTAAGGGGAATGGGTATGGAGATTGACTGGATCTGTGTCACAGTAAACTTTTGTGATCTGGGGTTCCAGCGGGGAGAGAGACTATGATTGGCAGCCCCAATGATAGCATGGTTAGAGTAGGAGAAGAAGTGGGGGTCCTAGACTGTCTCTGTCCCCTAGAGTCTCCTTCCTGCATCCATATTCTCAGCCCCATTCTTTTGGCTATCTATCTCCAATTCCCCAGGCACGTCCTTCCTATCATTCCTCTTTCTATCCACATATCTTTCAGCTCAGGACCCAATGCATCTGACTTCCAGCTATGAGGTAACACATGGGGAAAAGAATAAATTTTATTAGGCTGCTGCAATGTGCTTTATATATACTATCTCCTTTAATCCTCATGACAAATCCATGAGATGATAATTATGAGCACTATTCTACAGAGACATTTATTTTTAGTATATTTTAATAATTAAACAAACATTTATAAATACTTGCTATTACAGATGTGTTGATTAATCAGTTGGCATAATAACCAAACCAAAAAACCAAACCTGTTGCCATTGAGTCAGTTCTGACTCATAACAACCCTGTAGGACAAAGTAGAACTGTCCCATTGGGCTTCCAAGGAGCGCCTGGTGGATTTGAACTGCTGACTTTTTGGTTAGCAGCCATAGCCCTTAACCACTATGTACCAGGGTTTCAAAACAGTAGGTGGTAAATACTATCATCACCATTTTACAGATGAAGAAATGAGACAAAGAGAGATTAAGTAACTTGACCAAGTTTACATATCTAGTAAACAAAGGAGAATTTGAACACAGGTCTGATAGCTACATCCATATGCCACAGTGCCTCCCCAGATAGAAAAATAGCCCCTAAGATTTATATGCGCATGATCTGTAATTTGGAATGAAGATATTTCATCTCTGTCTAGGAATGTGTCAGCTGGGAGCATTGGCTGAAGAAGATCATCTGGGGTAAAGGCATAATCCAGTCCCAGGATGCAAACTGCTCACCTATGGACTGTTAGCCCTCCTCGACTATCACCCAGTCCATCACCAGCAAGTCTTCCGCCTGATCCTGGATATATGACCTGAATTATTGTGTTAGTTTCTAAGTTAAACATGGAAATGGAAGCTCCCCAGAGCTCCAAAAGTTGTGCTGAGTAGAATGGTGACCGCTGTGGTTTACTTATGTTCCAGAAGTTCTAATAACCCCATGTTACATGTTAAGGCAGAAGCCAAAGTCTGTTGAGGTTGAAGTCTTGGGCACGAAGCCTGGAGCATCTCAGTAACACATAGCTTGTCGGGGTGTGCAGTGGAGCTGGGATCTGGCTCAAGACCTTCTCATTGAGACTGGGATTTGGATTATGAAATCCCAGAAGCAGTGGGGAGGGTGATGACATTGGACAAGGTCCAACAGGCATTATGGGTATAGAAGGTGAATTGGGTAACAATTCATGGGAGTTTCTGTTAGATGATTGACACACCAAGGTTTGGGGGCCAGAAAGCTATTTGGGAATTAGTTATGACTGGGGCATTCACATGGCAAGCCTATCCAAGAACGGGGAGAACCCTGCCCTGCGTGGTGATTCGAGGCCAGGTTCCAGTGTGAAATATCAGTTCTCGTAAAAACAAAGCAGGCCAGAGAGACCTTTGCCCTTAAGATGGGTTTTAGGGCAGGGCTGTAATCCAATAATCACAGAACTTCCAGCCTGATCTTCCTAAAACATAATCTGAACACGACGTTCTGTAGCTCAAATCATCAGTTCCTCCGTATCACCTCCAGAGTAGTATTCACACTTTTTAGCAAAGTATCAGAAGTCTTTGACAATCGACTCCCTGCTTACCGTGCTTCCCTAATCTCTTGACATACACCCCACCCCAGCTTTCAATTTATGAAATATAGAATTACGTCTGGTTTCCAAAGCCAAGACTGCTTCATCATGCCTTTCCCTCTACCTGGAATGCTGTTCTTTCTCTTGACTGCTGAACAAACTTCCTAGTCTTGTTCAACTTTCAGCTCAAATGCCACCTCTTCATTGAAGCCTCCTCTAAGTCCTCCAAACAAAAAACAAACTGTTGCCACTGAGTCAATTCTGACTCATAGTGACCCTATAGGACAGACTAGAACTGCCCCATAGGTTTTTCAAGGAGCAGCTGGTGGATTCAAATGCCGATATTTTGGTTTGTAGCCATAGCTCCCAACCATTGCGCCACTCCCAAGTACACTCAAATGTTCCCTTCTCTGGGATTCCAGAGCGTCTCTTTCAGACCTCCATGTTATTTCCCATCACGTGTTATAAAAATGATATACTCCTGAATCTTTTCCTTCCAGCTATTAGACTCTGTGCTCCTAGAAGGCACAGTCCGAGTCTCTTCTCTCTGTGTCTCCAGGTACCTAGCACTGGGCTGGCACAGAGCAAGTGCTCAGTAAATAAAAAGATGAGGGAGATTGGCAGATTATACATGGTAACCCACAGGAAATTTAGAGGAGGAACCAGAGCAGGAATGTGTAAACTATGCTTTGAAGACAAATGAACTTTTTTTATTCATTCATTCATTAAACAAGTACTTTTTTGAGTACTTGGAGCCCTGGTGGTACAGTGGTTAAGAGATATGGCCACTAACCAAAAGGCCGGCAGTTCAAATCCACCAGCCCCTCCTTGGAAACCCTATAGGACAATTCCACTCTCTCCTATAGGGTAGGTACGAGTTGGAATCAACTCAGCAGCAATGGCAGCAGGTCATTTAGTACTTGTTGAGCATCTACTATGGGTTAAGAGATGTTATCTGCTAGAGATACAGTGGAGTTCAAGACAGATGTGGTCTCTGCTGTCATGGACCTTACAGGTTATTAGAGGGCATGGACACTGAACAAAAAATAGCATGAATAAATGTTTAATTAAAATTGGGTGAGAGTTATTCAGGAAGAATAAAGGAGTGTTGAAAGGATACATTGTGTAGGGAGGTCTTCACAGGGGTACTCTAACTTTGGTATGATGAGTTGCAAGAAGACTTCTTCCATAATAAGGACTTGCCCAAATTCCCCCATGTCTTGGCTTTGTAGGGCTACCACAACAAAGTATCATGAAGTGGGTGCCTTTGAAGAACAAAAATTTCTTTTCTCACAGTTCTGGAGGCTAACAGTCCAAATTAGGGCACCTGTAGGACTTTTTTCTCTGTCAACATTAGGGGAAGAGTCTTCTCTCAGTTACCATAGCCCCAGGTGTTTCTTGGCTTTTCTTTGCTCTTTATAGATGCTTCAGCCTCCATAGTCATGTGGTATCTTTTTTCCTGCTGTATGTCAGCCTCTTTTTATAAGACACTACTCATAAAGAATTAGGACTGGGACCCACCCAACTCCTGCATGACCTCATTTGACCCAACACCCCATAATCTGGCCCTATGATGATCATCATCAGAGCCAATTGTCTCTGTTGAAATCCTCCCAGTCTCCTTCATTAGTATCTACCACAGTTTTTCTTTGGAGATTCAGTCATTGCTCCTGAGAACTAGTGCTTTGAAACTCATTGTTGGTTAATTAGCCCACTGAGCATCATCATTGTCACCATCCTTTCTTGAGCCCTTTCCACGTGCCAGGCCCTGTGCTAAATATTTTATTTTTCTCTACATTCCTATGAGAAAGGGAGTATCACTAACCTCTTTTTACAAATGAGAAAACAGGAAGGTTAAGTAATTTGCCAGAGGCCACATAATTAATAAATGGTAACTCTAGGGTTCTAATCCTAAATCTTTCTCTTAATCATTTCCCCTATATATGCTCACAGGATTGCCCCCAAGTGAACTTTTATTTTCTTTTAAATCCTTCATAAGCATTTTTCTTGAATTTTTTGGGTCTCTTAATGGTCTCTCTTGAGAGGCACTTGGGAGAAGTCATTAGAGAGAAGATTCTATTATTTATGCCAAGCAGTCATCTTTAGTCATTACTGGAACTCCAAACATGCTGCACATTTGTTCCTTTCAGGAGGAAGCCATATAATGGGGCTCTCTGGAGGGATAGGGTCTCCTCTCTGCTTTCAAATTATACTGTGTAATAACATTATCACCTGTGATAACTATAGATTGAAACTCTACCCTGAGTTCAGCCACCAGAGCCTCCATCCTGTGAGTTGTATTCATTAGGGTAGAGTAAAACCTCAGTTTTCTAGAACCTATAAGAAATCAGCATTCTGGGAAGATAAGCCTATGATTAACCCTTTAAGATCACTGCAAAAATGTACAAAAAGATGGCTATTTATCATTAATAAACACCATTTAATAATATTTTTATCAAAATATAACTGACAAACAAAAAAGTTCAAAAATCACACAGCACAGGGAATTATTATCACATGGTGAATACACCAGTGTAACCAGTACCCACATCAAGAAATAAAACATTACAGTAGCCTCCAAGAGGATAGAATACTTAGGAATAAATCTTACCAGAGATGTAAAAGACTTATACAAAGAAAACTACAAAACTCCTCTGCAAGACATCAAAAGAGACCTACATAAGTGGAAAAACATACAATTCTCCTGGATAGGAAGACTTAACATTATAAAAATGTCTATTCTACCAAAAGCGATCTATAGATACAATGTAATTCTGATCCAAATTCCAACAACATTTTTTAATGAGATGGAGAAACAAATCACCAACTTCATATGGGAGGGAAAGAGGCCCTGGACAAGTAAAGCATTACTGAAAAAGAAGAACAAAGTGGGAGGCCTCACTCTACCTGATTTTAGAACCTATTATACCGTCACAGTAGTCGAAACAGCCTGGTACTGGTACAACAACAGATACATAGACCAAATGGAAGAGAATTGAGAATCCAGACATACATCCATCCACATATGAGCATTTTATATTTGACAAAGGCCCCAAATCAGTTAAATGGGAAAAAGCCAGTCTTTTTAACAAATGGTGCTGGCATAACTGGATATTCATCTGCAAAAAGATAAAACAAGACCCGTACCTCACACCATGCACAAAACGAACTCAAAATGTATCAAAGACCTATATATAAAATCTAAAACAATAAAGATCATGGAAGAAAAATAGGGACAATGTTAGGAGCCCTCATACATGGCATAAACAGTATACAAAACATTATCAACAATGCAGAAGAGAAACCAGATAACTGGGAGCTCCTAAAAATCAAACACCTATGCTCATCCAAAGACTTCACCAAAAGAGTAAAAAGACTACCTACAGACTGGGGAAAAGTTTTTAACTATGACATTTCCAATCAGCGCCTGATCTCTAAAATCTACATGATACTGCAAGAACTTAACTACAAAAAGACAAATAATCCAATTAAAAAATGGGCAAAAGGTATGAACAGACACCTCACTAAAGAAGGCATTCAGGTAGCTAACAGATACATGAGGAAACGCTCAAGATCATTAGCCATTAGACAAATGCAAATCAAAACTACAATGAGATTTCATCTCACTCCAACAAGGCTGACATTAATCCAAAAAACACAAAATAATAAATGTTGGAGAGGCTGTGGAGAGACGGGAACACTTACACACCGCTGGTGGGAATGTAAAATGGTACAACCGCTTTGGAAATTGATTTGGCACTTCCTTAAAAAGCTAGAAATAGAACTACCACATGACCCAGCAATCCCACTCCTTGGAATATACCCTAGAGAAATAAGAGCCTTTACACGAACAAATATATGCACACCCATGTTCATCACAGCACAGTTTACAATAGCAAAAAGATGGAAGCAACCCAGGCACCCATCAACGGATGAATGGATAAATCAATTGTGGTATATTCACACAATGGAATACTACACATCAATAAAGAACAGTGATGAATCTGTGAAACATTTCATAACATGGAGGAATTTGGAAGGCATTATGCTGAGTGAAATTAGTCAGTTGCAAAAGGACAAATATTGTATAAGACCACTATTATAAGAACTCAAGAAATAGTTTGAACAGAGAAGAGAATATTCTTTAATGGTTACAGGATGGGGGAGGGAAGGAGGGTGGGAGAAGGGTATTCACTAATTAGATAGCAGATAAGAACTACTTTAGGTAAAGGGGAAGACAACACACAATACAGGAGACGTCAGCACAACTGGACTAAACCAAAAGCAAAGAAGTTTCCTGAACAAACTGAATGTTTCAAAGACCAGCATAGCAGGGGTGAGGGTTTGTGGACTATGGTTTCAGGGGACATCTAAGTCATCTGGCATAATAAAATCTATTAAGAAAACATTCTGCATCCTACTTTGGAGAGTGGTATCTGGGGTCTTAAATGCTAGCAGGCAGCCATCTAAGATGCATCAATTGGTCTCAACCCACCTGGATCAAAGGAAAATTAAGAACACCAAGGACACAGGGTAATTATGAGCCCAAAAGACAGAAAGGTCCACATAAACCAGAATGTACATCAGCCTGAGACCAGAAGAACTAGATGGTACCTGGCTACAACTGATGACTGCCCTGACAGAGAACACAACAGAGAACCCCTGAGGAAGCAGGAGAACAGTGAGATGCAGACCCCAAATTCTCATAAAAAGACCAGACTTAATGGTCTGACTGAGACTAGAAGGACCCCGGTGGTCATGGTCCCCAGACCTTCTGTTGGCTCAGAACAGGAACCATTCCCAAAGCCAACTCTTCAGACAGGGGTTGGACTGGACAATGGTATGGAGAGGGATGCTGGTGAGGTGTGAGCTTCTTGGATCAGGTGGACACTTGAGACTATGTTGGCATCTCCTGCCTGGACGGGAGATGAGAGGGTTGAGGGGGTTAGGAGCTGGTGGAATGGACACAAAAAGAGAGTGGAGGGAGGGAGCGGTCTGTCTCACTAGGGGGAGAGTAATTGGGAGTGTGTAGCAAGGTGTATATAAGTTTTTATGTGAGAGACTGACTTGATTTGTAAACTTTCACTTAAAGCACAATAAAAATTAAAAAAAAAAAAAAGAAAGAAAATATGACCAGCATCCCTGAAGCATCCCATATGCCCCCTCCAAGTCAGTACTCCCTCCCTTTGCCCCACAAACATAACCACTATCCTACCTCTAGCTCCATAGATTACGTTGCCTGGTTTTGAACTATATACAAATATATATAGATGGAATCATGCCATTTATATTCTTTTGTCTTTGTCTTCTTTCAATGGACCTTATGTTTGTGAGATTTGTGTATGTTATTGTGTGTATGTAGAAGCAATATTGTTCATTTCTATTGCTATAAGGTATCATTATGTGAATATGACACAATTTATGTATCCACTCTACTGCTGATGGACGTGTGAGTGCTTCCAGTTAGGTGCTATTACAAATAATGCTACTATGAACATTCTTACAGATGTCTTTTGTTGCACATATGTATGTGTTTCTGCTGGTCTAGGCATGCCGCTGCTAGGCCATAGAGTATAGGCGTATGTTCAGCATGAGTAAACGTTGCCAAAGAGGTTTCCAATGAAAGCTGCTACTTTTCACTTTCATTAGCAGTGTGTGAGACTTCCAGTTTTTCTACTACCTTCTCAATATTTTATATCGTTAATTCTTTTAATTTTAGTGATTCTGGTGAGTGTGTGGCAGTATTGTATTCTGGCTTTAATTTTTATTTTCCTTTTGACTAACAAGGTCAAGGGCACTTTCATAGGTTTATTGGCCATTTGGATATCTTCTTTTGTGAAGTATCAGTTCTTGTCTTTTGCCTATTTTTTCTATTGGGTTATCTGGGTTTTTTTTCTCATTGATCTGAAGAAGTTCTTTATATATAAAAGTCAGTTGTTGGTTTAGGAAATGCAAATATCTTCTTCCACTCTGTGGCTTGCTTTTTCACTCTTAATGATGTCTTTTGATGAGCAATAGTTTGATATCATTCCATTTATTTATCTTCTCCTTTATTCTCAGTGCTTTTTTTTTTAATTTCCTATTTAATAGCTCTTTCCCATTCCAAGGTCATTGAATATTATCCTGTGTTATCTTCTAAAAACATTATTCTTTTTACATTTAGCTTTACAATTTACCTGGAATTCATTCTGTGTATGATGTTAGATGAGGGCCAAGACTCACCTCTTTTTGTATGGTTATCTAGTTGTTCCAGAACCATGTACTGAAAAGACAGTGAAAACAGAACTTGGCAGTGCATCCATTATCATAAACTAGTTTCCATGTATTTGTGGATTTTTTTCTGGAGTCCAAACTGTTCAACTGTCCTATTTTTCTTTCTTTACTGTAGTACAGTGATTTAATTTCTGTAGCTGCTTAAGTCTTGATATCTAGTAGTATAAGCTCTCCACCTATGCATTTCTTTCTCAAGATTGCCTTGGATATTCTTGGCCCTTTGCATTTCCGTTTGTAAATATATATATATATATATATGTTGGAAATTATGGTATATTCACACAATGGAATACTACACATTGATAAAGGACAATGATTAATCTGTGAAACATTTCATCACATGGAGGAATCTGGAAGGCATTACACTGAGTGAAATTAGTCAGTTGCAAAAGGACAAATATTGTATGAGACCACTGTTATAAGAACTTGAGAAATAGTTTACACAGAGAAGAAAATATTCTTTGATGGTTACGAGAGTGGGGAGAGAGGGAGACGGGTATTCACTAATTAGATAGTGGACGAGCGATTTTAGGTGAAGCTAAAGACAACACACAATACAGGAGAGGTCAGCTCAACTGCACTAAACCAAAAGCAGTTTCCTGAATAAAATGAACACTTTGAAGGCCAGCGTAGAAGGAGCGGAGACTTGGGGACCATGGTTTCAGGGGACATCTAGGTCAGTTGGCGTAATAAAATCTATTAAGAGAACATTCTTCATCCTACTTTGGAGAGTGGCATCTGGGGTCTTAAACGCTAGCAAGCAGCCATCTAAGATGCATCAATTGGTCTCAACCTACCTGGAGCAAAGGAGAATGAAGAACACCAAAGATACAAGGTAATTATGAGCCCAAGAGACAGAAACGGCCATGTAAATCAGAGTCTACATCATTCTGAGACCAGGAGAACTAGATAGTGCCTGGCTACAACCAATGACTGCCCTGACAGGGAACACAACAGAGAACCCCTGAGGGAGCAGGAGAGCAATGGGATGCAGACCTCAAATTCTCATAAAAAGACCAGACTTAATGGTCTGACTGAGACTAGAAGGACCCCAGTGGTCATGGTCCCCAGACTTTCTGTTAGCCCAAGATAGGAACCATTCCCAAAGCCACTCTTTAGACAGCGATTGAACTGGACTATGGGATAAAAAATGATACTGGTGAGGAGTGAGCTTCTTGGTTCAAGGAGACACATGAGACTATGTGGGCAGCTCCTGTCTGGAGGGGAGATAAGAGGGCAGAGGGAGTCAGAAGCTGGCCAAAAGGACATGAAAATAGAGGGTGGAGAGAAGGAGTGTGCTGTCTCATTAGGCGGAGAGCAACTAGGAGTAAGGTGTTTATAAATTTGTGTATGAGAGATTGGCTTGATTTGTAAACTTTCACTTAGAGCACAATAAAAATTTTAAAAGTCGAGATTTTGATTCAGATTATACTAAATCTATAGATCAACTTAAGGAGAATTGATATCTTTAAAGTATTGAGCCTACCAGTCCATAAACACTATTTAGTAAATTTAATTGTGTATCAACTCTGCGCTAATCACTGTATTGAGCTCAGCTGTGGTCCTTGCCCTTGAAGGACTTCCAAGTGGTTAAACAAACAAACACAAAATATAATTAATGCAGTAATCTCATCAGTGATAATACTAATAGCTAACATTTAAGTCCTTATTATATATCAAGCATGTTTTTAATTGCTTTACATGTATTAATTCATTTTAAACCTCATTGTGATTCTTTGAAGTAGATGCTATTATTACACCAATTCTAAAGGTATTTTTTATTTCAGAAGTGTCCAGTAAAAAAGAGCACCCAGGTCTTCATGAGAAGTCAGAGGACAAAAAGGAAAATTTAGCTGATTTCTGAAGAAGTTTGCCATGAATGGGGGAGGTGTAACATTCCAGGCACCTGAGTAACATGTGAAAAACATGAATAACATTCAGGGTGAAATGTTATGGCCTTTTGGGGAAAAAATTTTTTTTTAATTTATTTTTTATTGTGTTATAAGCAAAAGTTTTCAATTCATGTTAGTTTCTCATACAAAAACTTATACGCACATTGTTATGTGACCTTAGTTGCTCTCCCTACAATGTGACAGCACTTTCCTTCTCTCCATGCTGTAGTTCCCATGTCCATTCAATCAGCTCCTGTCCCCCTCTGCCTTCTCGTCTTGCCTGCAGACAGAAACTGCCCACTTAGTCTCATGTATCTACTTGAGCTAAGAAGCACAGTCCTCACCAATATCATTTTATGTCTTGTAGTCCTATCTAATCTTTGTCTGAAGAGTTGGCTTTGGGAATGGTTTTAGTTTTAAGCTAACAGAGAGTCCAGAGGTCATGTCCTTTGTGGTCCCTCCCATCTCAGTCAGACCGTTAAGTCAGGTCTTTTAACTAGAATTTGAGTTCTGCACCCGACTTTTCTCTTGCTCCATCAGGAACTCTCTATGTGCTCCCTGTCAGGGCAGTCATTGATGATAGCTGGGCACCATCTAGTTCTTCCAGTCTCATGCAGATGGAGCCTCTGGCTTATGTGGCCCTTTCTGTATCTTGGGCCTATATTTTCCTTATGTCTTTGGTGTTCTTCATTGTCCTTTGCTCCAGGTGGGTTAGGACCAATTGATGCATCTTAGATGGCCGCTTGCTAGCTTTGAAGACCCCAGATGCCACTCACCAAAGTGGGTTGCATAACATTTTCTTTTAAACTTTGATATGCCAACTGACCTATATGTCTCCTGAAACTGTAGTCCCCAGACCCCCACCCGTGCTACTCTGTTCAGGAAAAAAATTTTAAAAACTAAACCCATTGCTGTTGAGTCATTTCCAATTCATGGTAACCCCATGTGCATCAGAGTAGAAATGTGTTCCATAGGGTTTTCAATGGTTGATTTTTCAGAAATAGGTCACTAGGCCTTTCTTCCGATGTGCCTCTGAGTGGACTTGAACCACTAACACTTAGGTTAGCAGGTGAGCGCATTAACCATTTGCACCACCCAGGGATTCCTTTTTCAGGAAACTGCCAGTGAATCCAAGGACTGAAATGTAGGGTGGCAGGAATACAGATAGGAGTGACTGAAGCTGGAGAGGCAGAATCTGAGGATCTTTTGTTTTTGGAGTTTGGGCTTTATCCTGAAGGCAATGTTGCGGTGCAGGGATTGACTGTCTGTCTTAGGTTGAGTTCTCCAGAAGCAGACCCTCAGGTGAGGATTTGGATGTAAGTGATTTACTAAGGAAGTGTTTGAAGGGAAAATTAATAAGAAAGTGGGAGGAGCAGGGCAGGGAAGGCAAGGTCCTTCAGGATAGTTTCAGTCTGATCTTGTAGAGGCATTTTGGAGTGTAAGTTGTCCTTCAGAGTTGCCCTCATCTGATACAAGGGCGCTCGGCCTTTCATACTAGGCAGAGCAGCCTCTGATAACATGAGGACAATCCTCCAGAAAAAAAGTCACAGGTGCTGGCTGCTGAAGGCAAAGGCACTTCAACATCAGGGTTACATAAAAATGGAAAAAAGGAATTTGAGAAAATCTGAGTGGAGTACCTACACTGTCTACTACTTTTTCTCCTACTCCCTTTCCTCCAAAATTGTCTTATAATGACCTTCAAGATCACCGTACCCTCACCCTACACAACACTAAATTGCTTTTGGGCTCTCTGTCTGTCCCTCAGAGATCCCAGCTCTGTCTCCTAACACCATAACCACTGTTTTCTGCTTGACACTGAGACGCACCACACTTTTTCATGTTACCATGCTTTTTCCTCATCCTGTTTTCCTTACTCTCTATTGGACCTTTTATAGACATCACTCAAATTCTCTGTTACTTTTACAGGATGAACTGACTAATACCAGCTTGGTATTTACGATCTTTGTGTCTTAAAGCTCTTCTCTGAGATATCATTGTGTTTGGTGGCTCATGGACTACTGCTACATTATCCAAGATGATGGTTTTATTCTTTGGAATTTCATTTTCAAGGTTGAAACTAGGTTGAATAATTTGGAAGTCTAAATTCCTGTCTCCAACAGGGGCTTTCTTAAAATCACATAAATATTATATGTTAAGTGAATTGACTTAAAAATTAGCCAATTTTCATGGACTACTCATACCATGATGAATATGTCCATTGTATGAAGCCATGAGTGAAGTGCTAAACTGGGGAGGGTGAGAGGGACTTGAGTTCTTGCCCTAAGTCAGCCTCTGGTGGCTTTATGATACTGGGTGTCTCTGTTGACCTCACCTTGTCTTGGTTCCTTGTTTGTGAAACTGGGAGACTAGATTGGAGGATTCTTGGGATCCCTTGAAACTCTAATAGCCTATAATTTTGTGTCTGAAGGCATTATCACTTTAACGATGGCTGTAAAGTAATTGAAATATCAA
This sequence comes from Elephas maximus indicus, assembly GCF_024166365.1. NCBI lineage: Eukaryota > Metazoa > Chordata > Mammalia > Proboscidea > Elephantidae > Elephas > Elephas maximus. Next base: position 69,296,961 of record NC_064825.1, read on the forward strand.
TTTACATCAATTTCAAGAAACTTGAATTGAGCATCTATTAGATGTCAGGCTCTGTGCTAGGTGTTAGTGATATAAAGAGAACTGAAACCTCACCCCACTTTTGTATTATTAATTCACAGTCTAGTAGAGGAGGCAGGTAAAGAAAGAATTGCAATTTAGTGTGAAAAATTACAACAAGGATATATATCACAAGCGAGTAGCATGACCACCATTGCCTGGCTGAAAGGCCTGTGAGCTAGATTTCAATGGAAAAAGCAGTTCTCTGGGTAGATGTGGGAGGAAGACTGTGATGTAGAGCCATAATTCTAGCTGGTGTAATAAACAGACCCCCACAATATAAGATTATTTCCACTTCAAGCAAAGTACAGTATGTTTCTGGTTAGTGGGTGATTCTCTGTGTGGTTATTCAGGACTCCAGATTTCCTTCCATCCTTCTCTTGTGGCATCAGAATCTTCTGGTTCCTCTGCATTCAGCTGACAGGTAGGAGAGTAGGAGTGAAAGATCACGTGGAACGTTTCTGAGGGCCAGGCTTGAAGGTGACATGCATCTTGGTGTCTATGCTGGCAGAACTTGAGCACAAGTACACCCAGTTGCAAGGGAGCCTGGGAAATGTAGTCTAACTGGGTGCCCACAAGAAAAAGGAAATGGGTTTTAGAGAATACATATCAATCTCCACCACAAAGAGCATCCTATGTGCTGTGAGCAGCTAGATTTCCCCGGGGCCAATCTAATAGAAGTATAACATTTGCTCTCAGGATTGGAATATCTGACCAGGGACAACCTTCATCAAATTGTGGTTACCAGAGACTGAGCTCACCCATCCTTGAATGGTTTAAGAATTCTCACGTGAGAGTACACTTCAGGCATTTAGCAGGTTCTGAAATGTAAGATGGAGCTGGGTAGAGAGGGGGAAAGTTTCCTACTCAACGAGACAAGCCCCTCACTGTCCACTGCCCCACTGATCCTCAGGTCTGGGTTGTTGATGGAGAACTCACATCCATCCCACTCGACAAATGGAAGACAGTTGAGCCCTATAGTTATAACCTGCTTTCTTCTCTCTCCACAGTGACACTTTCAGCTGCTCCTCCCTCCTACTTCAGAGGATTCACATTAATTGCCCTCAAGGAGAACAGAGAGGGTGATAAGGAAGAAGATCATGCTGGAACCTTCCAGGTAGGACCCCTACTAGGCTTATCCAATGGCCTTTCTTGCCCTAGTAGGTAGAATGGAAGTGGAAGATGGGCATTTTGAAGAGTCTGAGTCAAAGGAGAGGGCCAAGTGCCTAACATGGCTTTTCATGCATGTTCCAAGACCATTGCCCAGGTGTGTCAGCTCCATTTAAATGATCCATAATGGAGTAGACAGCAAATGCCTCAAACCCATTTTAAGACATTTAGAGTTGACCACCAGGCAGGGAAGGCTTGCATTGCCCCAGAAGATGATGGGGCTCTTCTCTGAGCTCACAGTACATTTTGGCAGCTGGCAGTCCAGTGTGGTGGAAGCGCTCGAGCTCTGGCTAGGCCTGGCAGTGTTCCCTGCACCGTAATTTCCTGATTGACTGGTTATTCTCAAGTGTAAACGGAACAAGAGCTCAGGACCGCCAGACTGGAGGGAGTTCAAAGCACAGGAGAAAGACTATTAAGGGAATGAAGAGATTGATTTATGAGGGAAGATTAAAAGAATTAAACATGCTTTGCTTGGCTAAATGAACAGGGCCGAGTTTAAGAGGTGGTAATGGTCTTCAAATGTCGTCCTCACAGAACTCCCTCCTCAAGGGGAGGCTTCGTTTGACTTCGTACAAAAGGGCACAGCAAGACGAAAGTGGGTCAAGAGAAGAAAGGGAATCTTAAAGGCAAGAGCCCTGAAACTGAGTCATATTTCACTGTGGAATATTCTTCCAAGGGAAGTGGCGGGAAGGAACATCACCCCCTTTTAGAGGTTTAGAAAGAGGCAGGCAAGTTGTCAGAACATGTCCAGAAGGACCAGGGCGATCCTAGGAGGAGGCCTGGCCAAATTTGGTGTAACCATTTCTCATCTCAAATTTCCATTGTTCTGGAATTCATTTTTATCTGGCATTTTCATACAGAGAAGGAAAAAAAAAAAAGAATAAGAAACTCAGGAAGAAGAATACTTACATTTGTAGTTGGTTACCGGGAACTCTGGATTTGGCCAAGGACCCTACCCCAAATATCTTCCTCAGCCAAAGGCATCTTTTGATGCTTCGTGGCCGGGTTGGACTTGTTCATCTCTGTGATAAAATATTTCCATTGTTTGGGACACTGGGCTTCTGTTCTACTGGAACTCTTAATTCCATGCTCACTGTAATGTTCCTTTATGCTCCTGGGTGGTAGGAGCTTCTTGGCATGTAGCTGAAGAAATGAACCAATAATAATACTGACTACGGCTAATATTTGTTGGATAATTACCATAGCTAGGCACTATGCTAAGTGCTTTACCTTATCTTAGTTTAATTCTTAAAACAACCATAGTAGATAGGAACTATTATCCTCATTTTACAAAGAGATCAGGAAATTGAAACTAAACCAAAAACCAAACCCGTTGCCATGGAGTTGATTCTGACTCGTAGCGACCCTAAAGGACAGAGTAGAACTGCCCCGTAGAGTTTCCAAGGAGCACCTCGCAGATTCCAACTTCTGACCCTTTGGTTAGCAGCTGTAGCACTTAACCACTATGCCACCAGGGTTTCCAGATTGAAACTAAAAAAACCCAAATTGCCATAGAGAGATTAAATCACTTGCCCCCCCGCTCCCCAAAAAAAGTAGCTAGTAAATAGTAAGGCCAGGACACTCTATCAGGTGTCTGATTCCAAAGACTATTGCTTCTCTATAACAGTGGACAAACTCCTGCCACAGATGTGTTTGGATAGTGCATCAATAAGGTTGTCATTACAGAGAGAGGAAGATTCATGCAAGCACTCAGCTCATAAAGTATTAAAATATAATCTCCCAGGCCTTGTTGTGCTAATTTATCTGGAGATGTGGGTGATTTACCAGATTCAGGCAGCTGAGAGGCCTTGGTACCTAAATGATAGGAAGAGTGAACCGGTTCAGTCACGGCCAGTGAAGCGAAATCGGAACAGACCTGAATTTTTAAAATTTCGGTGAAGTGAAACGGGAAGAATTATGGGTCAAAGCCCAGGAACAGGAGAATCGGAGGAGGCTTACTCAGCCCTTTCAGGAGCCTGATTCTTGAGATTGGATTATCGCCAGGACTATGGAGAGCAACACACATTCAAAGTGGTCGTCATCTTTGAGTGTGGCACTGATGTTTCTAATTCTGCTGGTCAAGAGATTTGGTTGCTATGTAACGCACATGCTGCCCTTGTTTTCTAATGGGGAAGTTAAATTTCTTGCACAATTTTTCCCATTTCACTTATCATTCCACTTATGCAGATTTTAACAACTTGGGTCCATTTGGATTTCACTTCCTTGGCCGTGGCTGAAGCAGGCAGAACCAGTTTGAATCCTTGTTCCAAGAAGGGAAAAAAGAAGAGAGTGGGAGAAGAGAAAGGAGAAGTGTGATCTTAATCTTCACCAAAGACAAAATTGATCTGATTAAAAATGATGCTTAGAGTCAGGCCTGATGAGAGCATGTCTTTTTTCTTTAATGCATTTTAATAAGTTGATAGTTCTCTCTGATTCAATGTTGTTTCTGCTCAGCTTAATCCTGGTCATTGCAACTGATAGGTGAATACAGGGCCCTGCTCACAGTGGACCAAAACAAACAAACTTCCATTGCCATCGAGTCAATTCCTACTCATAGCAATCCTATAGGACAGGGTAGAACTGACCCCTAGGGTTTCCGAAGGGTGGCTGGTGGATTCGAATTGCTGACCTTTAGATTAGCAGCCTGAGCTGTTTACCACTGTGCCACCAGGGCTCCCATTCACAGTGGACCCACCAAACCAAACCCACTGCCGTTGAGTCGATTCCGACTCACAGCAACCCTATAGGACAGAGTAGAACTGCCCCATAGAACTTCCAAGGAGTGCCTGGTAGATTTGAACTGCTGACCTTTTGGTTAGCAAACATAGCACTTCACCGCTACACCACCAGGGTTTCCTCACGTGGACAGTGGGTAAATATTTGTTGAATAAATGAATGAATGACTCTTTTTTTTTTTTTTTGGACTAGCATCCATAACTCAGTCCTGTTTGGGACTGTTTCAGAACTCCTATCTCTGAATGCATCCATCCTTCTCCCTTCTCTTGGAGCTTCTGACATCGTTTCTTGCTACATCAAACTTGTTCTCAGACTGTGCACTCTGCATCAGAAGCATCAACGCCACCTGGGAACTTGCTAGAAATGCAAATTCTCAAGCCCCACCCAGACCTACTGAATCAGAAACTCTGAAGGCGGGGGCCCGCAATCTGGTTCTTTTTTTTTTTTTTTTTTTGTACTTTTATTTATTTTGTAGTTGCTTTTTAGAATATACACACCAATTCAACAGTTTCTACATATATAATTCAGTGACATTGATTACATTCTTCAAGTTGTGCAAACCATTCTCACCTTCCTTTTCTAAGTTGTTCCTCCCCCATTAACAAAAACTCACTGCCCCCTAAGGTTCCTATCTAATCTTTTGAGTTGCTGTTGTCAATTTGATCCCATATAGATGGTTCTTAAAAGGGCATAATGCTCAAGGCAGACATTTTTTACTAGTTAAGCTAAACTATTGTTTGCTTTTAAGAAGACTTCGGGGGACATTTTTGGTTGAAGTTTTAAAGATTATCTCAGGACAATAGTTTCAGGGGCTCATCCAGCTTCCGTGGCTCCAGATAGTCTGGAGTCCATGAGAATCTGAAATTCTCTTGTGCATTGTCCTCCTTTTGATCAGAATTCTACTACGGATTCTGCTATTCAGTAATGGGCCCCTGCTGCTTCTTCTGGTCTCATGGCAAAGGGGACAGTTGTTCATGGAGGCAATTAGCCACGCGTTCCATATCCTCCTCCTGTTCCTGACTCTCCTTCTGCCTCTGTTGCTCGAGGTGAATAGACACCAGTTGCTGATTTAGATCCCCACTTCCCCCCAATCTGTTTTAACACGCCCTCCAGGTGATTCCGAAGGATGTTCGAATTTGAAAACTACTGTTGTAATGGATACCAACCTATTCAACATGAAGTCTTCCATCATCACATCGGTGCATCTGTCTGTTCCTATCTATCCTCTCATTGCTTCCACCAGCCCTAGAGAGATCAAAGCGAGAAAAAAAAATGTGAAAATGCCTAGCCTATAATAATAATGACAGCTGACACTTACATAATGCTTGGGTGCCAGATACTGTTCTAAGCGGTTTACATTTGTAAACTCCTTTAATCCTCAGAGCAACACGGTGAGGTAAGCATTATTATCCTATTTTTTACAGATGAGGAAGTTGTGGTTCAGAGCAATTAAGTAACTTTCCTAAGACTACCCAGCTCTAAGGGATAAAGCCGGGATTCAAACCCAGGCAGTCCGGCTCCAGGTTCCTGTTCCTAACCAGTATGTACATGTTAAGTGAAATAATGAGGGCTGGCTATGACCTTTTTTAAGGTAACAGTCTCTGTGCCAGGTGCTTTATATGCTTTGTCCTATTTAACTCTCCTAACCACCCCATGAGGGTGGTATTGTTATTCCCATTTTCCAGATGATGAAGCTGAATCTTCAAGGGGTAAAGTAAATTGACTGAAACAATCCAACATCTATCAGGGGCCAAATGCTGTGCCAGGGATTTTCTCATGCTTCGCCTCTCCACCCCTGCCCTGCCTTTGTGCTATTAACATGTGTACTCCTTTTGGCTTCCCACCGTCTCAGAGGTTAGAGGGGGAAGGAATCAGAGCCATGCCTCCAACTTATTTCTTCTGCTCCTAGGAGATGTGGCCCCTGTGCTTTTCCCCTGCCCCTCTAGCAAAAAAGTCTCTTCTCTCTGTACCAAAGCTGTCATCTTTGGAGCCATTGATTTATTCAATGGCATTTTTTTTGTGTGTGTCGAGTCCTGCTATATACCAGGCACTGAGTCTGGCACTGGGGACACAAAGGTGAGAAGAACAGACACAGTCCTGCCCTCCAGGAGCTTGCTGTGTCCTGGCCATCATATCTATTGAATCACCTCTGCTGCTTAACAGGTGTAGCAGAACGTCAGCAGGTGAGCAGATGATCAGAAGCTACAAATGCCATTGTAGTTAAAAAATATGTACACAGTGATGAACAAATATTTACACATACATCCTTGTTTAACACCCTCACTCCAAGTATGATACTTTGATGACTCAACAACAGAAAATTCTAATTCTCTACTCTTCTCAGGAGTCCATGGGTGGCACAAACGGTTAAGCTCTTTACTGCTAACTGAAAAGTTAGCAGTTTGAATCCCCCCCCCCAGGAGCCTCAGAAGACAGGCCTGGCAATCTGCTTCCAAAAGGTCACAGCCTTGAAAACCCTATGGAGCAGTGCTACCCTGCACACGTGGGGTCACCATGAGTCAGAATCTCCTCCACAAAAATTAACAACAACTCTTTAAGTCAGGTTAAAGATGACATTCCTAGTTCCTAAAACAGTTCTAATTCCAGAAGTGACTCGGAGTGGGGGTTGTTTTCCTCCTATATGATTGAGCCTTCATACAGAGAACATAGACTCACCAGGTACAAATACAACAAAAGCAAACTTAAATGCTGTCTTCACGCCCCTTTACACTCAGTGGGGAGGAAATGGGGCTCTTCTTGGTTCAGGAGACATAAGGGTTACGGCTCTCATCACTCCAGGAAGGTGGTCCAAGCAGAAGGGGGTGGGTCTGCTTTCTCTGGTTCCAGCCTCGGGTTCCAGCATAACAGCATTGGCACAGACTAGAGTATTCCTCCCTGGCTGCCAGAGAAGGAAGAGGCGAGAGGGGAGACACACAACACTCTCTCTTTGATGAGCTAACTGGGTGTACTCATGGTTAATTGAAAGTGGCAGAAATTCAGGGGCTGGACTGCCTGTAAAACAACCCATCAATCCTTTAAAATTACAGCACTAAAAATGAATGACTCCCTGGAATGCTCTTGGCCTAGCCAGCTGCCTGCCTTAGTCTCTGGTCTCCTTCAGGCCTCTGTTCAGATGTCCCTTTGCCAGGGAGGTTTGCCCCAACTGTCCCATGTAAAACATCTTTCCTCCCTTCCACCTCTGGACTGGACTCCTTACTCTCTTTCCCACTTGTAATTTTTCCACAGCACTTGTTCCATCCGATGTGCTGTAGAAGCACTTGTTGATTTGTGTATTATCTACCTCTTTCCACCAGACTGGGGGTGGGCACGATGGTGATTCAGTGGCTGAATTCTTGCTTGCCATGCTGGAGATCTGGGTTCGATTCCTGGCCAATGCACCTCAAGTACAGCCACTACCTGTTTGTCAGTGGAGGCTTGCCAGTTGCTATGATGCTAACCAGGTTTCAACAGAGTTCCGGACTGAGATGGACTAGGAAGTAGAGGCCTCATGATCTACTTCAGAAAAGTAACCAATGGAAACCCTATGGATTACAATAATCCTGTTCACAACCGATCATGGGGGTGGTGCGGGATGGGACAGCATTCCCTTGTGCATGGGGGCTAGGCATTTTCACTTTTTTTTTTTTTATCTCACTTTGATCTCTCTAGGGCTGGGGAAGCAATGAGAGAAGTTGGGGCCTGACTCGATGGCAGCTAACAACAACAACATTATGGACTAGACTATCAGTTTCATGAGGCAGGGATTTTTATCTGTCATGTTTGCTGCTGTGTCCCCAATATATAGAACTGTGCCTGGCACAGAGTCAAATACTTACTGACAGAATTCTAAGCACACTATTTACTCTAGAATCCAAGCTGCTAATTTGTAATACCATTGCTTTATTTTATTTTTACTTTAAGCCCTAAAGGCTTAAATTAAAAATGACCTAATTTAGATAACAGTCTGCCAGTCCCAGGAAGAAAGTCTCATCGTTAAGGTATGCTTGCCAGGAGAGTTCTCTGTTAATACCATACAAAGTAGCATCTTTTCATGACGAATTCTTTGATATTCTTAATCACCTGTTTTTAAACTCTTTTTATTATCTTTATCATTAAAATAAATATTCATTAGATCTAATGTGTTTTGGAGCCACATGAGAAGCTAAAAGAGTTTTTGACATACTTTTCTAAAATTAAAATGCTATCATGAGCTGGTTCTTAGGAATTCTCTCTGTGTTTACAGGAAAACTTTGTTACATTCTCTTAAGTTTAATCCTTCTCTTCATATGATATTAAGATTTCTTATCTATCATTGACTATCATAAATTATGGAGTAAAATCTGTATGTTGCATAAAAACTTCTTCCTTATTTGGTATTGTTTCCCTAGGACAGGTTCCCAGAAGTGAAATTACAAATGGAAAGGATATAGACATTTTTATGTTTTTAATGTGTGTGACCAAGGTGATTTCAAACACAAAAATCCACTCAACTCTCCTTGTAACAGTTTGAACGTGGGCAATGCTCCTGGTGCCCATACCCTCTGACAACACAAACGGGGTGAAGGGAACCATACATTTGGCATCAAGACCGGGCCTCCCAGGATTTTGGCAGGTTAAACTCATAGACCAAATCTAGCAAGATGAAAGCTAATGGAGGAACATAGAGAGTCTCCTACTTAGATCCCCCAAATCAGCTGCACTAGAACAAGAAGAGAGATACGGCACATTAAATAAACAAACAAACGTCTAAAAACCCTACAGCTTTTAGTTGCCTGTAAGTAAGTTCAGAATGAATCATCCATGAGATAGGACCACAGAAAACTAATAAAATTTTAGGATGCATCATAGGAGCAGGACGTCCAGAACAGATGAGTTCGATTTTCTTGTGGGATTTTTAATGCATCCTGAGGGAGCCCACAATATTTTCTTTCTTTCTCTGTAGAATACATCTTTCTAGTGAGTGAATACTGAAGTATAAAATATATGAAGTTTTCATGCATTTATTCAAGTATTTCCATGTCCTCTACTTTTCCTTCAGAGTGGTTATTGTAATTTATAATTATGTGTTTTGGTAGGATTTAAAAAAAATTTAATACTGTCCTATCCCACCTCATAAATACTTGCTGAATGAATTCATGACTATACTAATTACTGTGCAACAGGCAACAGTCTAGGCCCTGAGGATACAGAGGTGAATAAATAAGACATTTGTTTTTGTGGTTAGTTGTAGTTGAGTTGGCTTCCAACTCATGGTGACTCTATGCACAATGAAATGAAATGCTACCTTGCCCTGTGTAGCAGGTTTTCAGAATTGCTAGGCCTTTCTTCCTAGTTCTTCTTAGACTAGAATCTCTGCTAAAACTTGTTCAGCATCATAGCAACGTACAATCCACCACTGATGAAAGGGTGGTGGTTGTACGTGAGGTGCATTGGCTGGGAATCCAACCCACGTCTCTCGCACTGAAGGCAAGAATTCTACCACTGAACCAACATGACCTCCAAATAAGACCTAACCCCTTTTATTAGGGGGTCAAGGTTTATAGCACAGCTTCCCAGCCATGGTATCCTGCATACATGGTGGATCATGAATAAGAAAGCCTAGATATTTGTTTCCTCAGATATTGGAGTGGCCTCATCTGTTTACCATATGGAAACACTATCTTTTCCTATGTGTGACACAGAGCAAATAGTCCCGTATAGAAATAAGTAAACTGTGGTGTGCTAGGTGCTATCACTTCATATGTGCAAATAAGAAAGTAGTCATTTGCAAGAAGTGGGGAGAAGGTACTGATGTGGAAGGAAAGAGAGGACATTTACAGAGACAATAGCTTTTGAGTTGCTTTGTTGGGTGGTTGAAGTTTGCAGCTGGATGAGGAGTGAAGAGCAAGGGTGAAGGCCACTCTAGTCTTTCCCTGAACCTCTATTTTAAAACTTGCTCCATTTTAATGCTTCACAACCTGGCTGGCACGATGTTTAAGCCCTCAGCTGCTAACCAAAAGGTTGGTGATTCGAACCCACCCAGCCACTCCACAGGAGAAGGATTTGGAAATCTGCTCCCATAAAGATTATAGCCTGGAAAACCCTGTGGGGAAGTTTTACTCTGTTACTTGAGGTCACTGTGAGTTGAGATCGGCTCAACAGACCTAGCGACAACAACATATTTCCTTTGACAAATGCACAGGATCTAGTGAAGTTGTATTGAATGAATAACAAATGAATAAATGGATGAATAACAAATGAATAAATGGATGAATCAACAAGGGGAGGAATAGCATGCTATAGTTGCCCCTTCCGTCCAGAAACTCACTCCTGTGAGCAGAAGAGCCATCAAAAGAGCATATTCTAAAGCTATGTCAGTAACTCCTGCTTGCATGACCTGTTAGTTTTCTTTACAAAATTTACACCTGAAAATCATTTGTAAGTAAAGTAGAGCAAGAAGCAATGTGCGGCGTGAGTGCCCGGGTGGACGTGAGTCCTTGGGCTTCCCCACTCCTGGTCTCCGGTGCTTGCTACCAGGAAAGACACCAAGCCATTTCCTTCCAAGCAGGCACACCCTGCCTGGGAACTAGCCACCTTATCAAGACTTGAGATGACTCCTTTCAAGAGAGTGTACCTGTTTTGTGTTGGAAAATACAAGAAAGGGTAAATACAGAAAATGATAAAGAAATAAAAACATGTCATAACTGTCACGGATTGAATTATGTACCCCCATAAATGTGTGTATCAACTTGGTTAGGCCATGATTCCCAGTATTCTGTGGTTGTCCTCCATTTTGTGATTGTAATTTTATGTTAAAGAAGATTAGGGTGAGATTGTAACACCCTTACCAGGTCACATCCCTGATCCAATATAAAGGGAGTTTCCCTGCGCCACCTTTCATCTCTCAAGAGATAAAAGGAAAGGAAAGAAAGCAGAGTGTTGAAGACCTCGTACCACCAAGACAGCAGCATCAGGAGCAGAGCGAGTCCTTTGAACATGCAGTCCCTGTGTCTGAAAATATCCTCGACCAGGGAAAGATTGAGGACAAGGACCTTCCTCCAGAGCCGACAGAGAGAGAAAACCTTCCCCTGGAACCAGTGCCCTAAATTTGGACTTGTAGCCTCCTTGGAAACTCTATGGGGCAGTTCTACTCGGTCCTGTAGGGTCACTATGAATCGGAATCAACTTGATGGCACTGGGTTTGGTTTTTTTGGGTTTTTTTAGCCTACTAGACTGTGAGAGAATAGATTTCTCTTTGTCAAAGCCATCCACCTGTATTTCTGTTACAGCAGCACTAGATGACTAAAACAATAACCTAGCAATAATCACTATTAATATTTGGGCATACTGTATTCCTCTCTGGATTATTAAAAAAAAATTTTTTTCTTTTTATACGTATATATAATTTTTTCAATAAAATATTTGAACCATACTGTATATAGGATCTTACATCCTGTTTTATTTTTCACTGAAGATGAGATTATGAGCATATTTCTATGAATTAAATATTCCAGAACTCCATCACACAATTGAGTTATAATTTATTCAACAGCTACTCTATCCTTGGGCATAGGTGGTTCCAGCTTTCTTTTTTCTTTTTTTTAACCTTTATAAAAAAAATACTACAGTGAACACATTAACACATAAATCTTTGTCTGTACCTGTGAGTATTTCCTTATGATTAATTTCAAGAATGAAATGGCAGGGTCATACAAAAATCTTTCTCTCTCTCTCTCCCCCCAGGCGGCTGTATGTATATATGAGCTTCTTTATTTCTAGGAGGAGTCATTGGGTTTTGATGGTATTAGTGATGGGGACACAGGTTATCATGACAATAGAAAGAGTCCCTATTTTCAGTTTGCTCTTCCTACTCAAAAAGGATCATGCATCTGATTACTCTTCCAAGTCTAGGTTAGCCTTACTATTTAGAGTGTGCAGTGTGTGTATGGAAAGAATGTAGGTTTTAGAGCCAGTAGACCTGGGTTCAGATTTTGCCTCTGCTTTTTTTTTTAGATGAGTGAGGAAGTCACTTAATTTCTCTGAACCTTAGGTGATTTATCTATTGCGTAGTGATGGTAAAGGTTGTTTTGAGTATCAGATGAAATAACATATGTAGAATACCCAACCCAACACAATGCCTGGATATGTCAGCCAATGTCTTCCCTCTGCGTCAGCAGCATAGGATGCCCTTTCCACATCCTCTGTGTGCAGTAAGTCACAAATTCCATTTTTCTGTGGTCACGGGCAGCTATCGGCCACCAAATTGCAGGGTTGAATCTCATCCTGGGTATAACTGACCAGCTGTCTGTCCACCACTACTAGGTGAGGGGAGAGATGGGTTTAATTCTTCCTATCTTTCTTGTTCATTTCTTTGGCCATCCACATTATATTCACTATTATTTGCCAGCACCACAGTTTGAATGCATCAGTTCTTCTTCTGTCTTCCTTTATCATTATCCAACTTCTGCATGCATTGAGGCAATTGTAAAGACCATGGATCGAGTCAGACACATCTTAGTCATCAAATGACATCTTTGCTTTTTAAAACTTTAAAGAGGTCTTTTGAAGTAGATTTGCCCAATGCAATAAGTTGATTTCTTGACAGCTTCTTCTAATACAACCAAAATGCTCTTTAGAAGCAAGGATGGTGAGACTTCAGCTCTCTTACTTTCAGACACATCAGGAAAGACCAATTACTAGAAAAGGGCAACAGGTTTGGTAAAGTAGAGGGCCAATAAAAATGAAGGAAACCTTCCATGAAATGGATTGACACACTGGCCACAACAATGGACTCAAACATATCAATGATCATATCAAAGGACTAGGCAACATTTTATTTTGTTATACATAAGGTTGCAAAAGACAGAGTTGACTCAATTGGCAACTAACAACAACATCTTTTTTGTAATATTTTGGGGAGACTATAAAGTAAAATGAAATTTTTAAACATTACTGGATACATGACACCCAGTAAAGAAAAACAAAACTGTGTTTGATGTGGGTGCTAGGTGGTTGATTGGGCTCAATTACTGGCTTTGTGACCTACTCCCACACAGCAGTTAAAATTATACCAAAAATGCAGTTCAAATTATAACTTGCAGAAGACTCCATGCCCGGGGCATGAGCAGATGAAACCAAGCCATGGCTATCACCTCTAGGTACTATTCTCGTTGCTTCGTATACATTAATTCTCTCCCTCTTGGTTGTAAATTCCATGAGAACAGGGACTGTCTGTCTTTTACAACAATACACCTAGTGCCCGGTGCAGTGCCTGGTATACAGCCTGTGCTCGGTAAATATTTTCTACATAAATAAATATATTTATTAATATCCTATCAACCTCAGACCCAGCCCGCAAGGTAGGCACTAACTCCAATCTTACAGACAAGGTAACTTTGGGTGAATAAGAAATTTGACAAGGACACAGAGCCAGTAAGTGACAGTAACAAGGATAGAAACATCTAAGGTCTGTGGCCTTTTCTTTATTCTGCATCTCTTGTAGCTCCATGAGCAGATGAATGGGCGAGAGAAAGACAGAAATTAACTACTTAAAAAATTAGTCCCCTAAAATCCTTTCTGGGCCTGATATGTCCACCTCTGTTGTTCCAGGATGATACCAGGTTTATGCATATCACAGATCCTATATCCTGTAGGTCTCAGTCCTTCAACTGTCAATTTCCTTTGTCTTTCCTGACATCCGTGTCTTACTCTCACCCCATCGCTGAGCTTTCAAACACTTGGCACATTCCTTTGCTATCGTCTGTAACACATTGTATTGCCTTGCTGTGTTAAATCTCCATTCTCCTACTGTTATTTCTTTTTTTACCAATTGCTGTTAAAACAATCCCAACTCATGGCGATCCCATGTGTGTCAGAGTTTAACTGAGATTCACAGAGTTTTTTTTTTTCTTCTCTTTTTAATTTTATCTTGTCATTGTTGTTGAGAGCATACAAAGCAAAACACAACAATTCAGCTGTTTCTACATGTACAACTCAATGACATTGGTTACATCCTTTGAGTTGTGCAACGATTCTCACCTTCCTTTTCTGAGTTTTTCTTCCGTCATTAATAGAATCTCACTGTCCCCTAAGGTTACTGCCTCAGCTTTCCGGTTGATCCCATGTAGATAGTTCTAAGAAGAGCATAATGCTCAAGACAGACATTTTTACTAGTTAAGCTTGTTTTTAAGAAGACTTCAGGGGATATTTTTGATTTAAGTTTGAAAGATTATCTCAGGGCAATAGTTTCAGTTCATCCAGCACCCTGGGCTCCAGAAAGTCTGGAATCCATGAGAATTTAGAATTCTGTTCTGCATTTTCTCCCTTTTGATCAGAATTCTCCTGTGGAATCTTTGATCAAAATGTTCCGTAATGGTAGCTGGGCACCATCCAGTTCTTCTGGAGTCTCATGGCAAAGGAGACAGTTGTTCACGGAGGCAATATGCCACACATTCCATGTTCTCGTTAGGTGCTGTCGAGTCAGTTCTGATTCATAGTGACCCTATGTACAACAAAATGAACACTACCCAGTCCTGTGCCAAACTCACAACCATTGTGATGCTTGAGCCCATTGTTGCAGCCACTGTGTTAATTCATCTTATTGAGGGTCTTCCTTTCTTTTGTTGAGCCTCACTTTATCAAGCTTGTTGTTCTCCTTAGGGACTGGTCTCTTCTGATAACATGTCCAAAGTACCTCTATCTTGGAAGAAGTATAGCCCTCCTCCCTTCAAATCTTCCAAGACAGATTTGTTAGTTCTTCTGGAAGTCCATGGTATAGTTAGTATTCTTCGTCAACACCGTAATTCAAAGGCATCAATTCTTCTCTGGTCTTCCTTATTCATTGTCCAGTTCCTACATGCATATGAGGCAATAGAAAATACCATGGCTTGGGTCAAGTGCAACTTAGTCCTTAAAGTGACATCTTTGCTTTTGAACACTTTAAAGAAGGTCTTTTGCAGCAGATTTGCCCAATGCAATATGTCATTTGATTTCTTCACTGCTGCTTCCATGGGTGTTGATTGTGGACCCAAGTAAAATGAAATCCTTGACAACTTCAATATTTTCTCCATATATCACGATATTTTTATTGGTCCAGTTGTGAGGATTTTTGTTTCCTTTATACTGAGATGTAATCCATACTGAAGGCTGTGGTCTTTCATCCTCATCAGTAAGTGCTTCAACCCCTTCACTTTCAGCAAGCAAGGTTGTGTCATCTGCATACTGGAGATTATTGATGAGTCTTCTACCAATTTAGCTTCTCAGATTATTTGCTCAGCGTATAGATTGAATAAGTATGGTGAAAGGATACAACCCTGACACACACCTTTCCTGATTCTAAACCATGCAGTAGCCCCTTGTTCTGTTCAAACTACTGCCTCTTGCTCTATGTACAGGTTCCTCAAGAGCACAATTAAGTGTTCTGGAATTCTTGTTCTTTGCAATGTTATCCATAATTTGTTATAATCCACACAGTCGAATGCCTTTGCATAGTCAATAAAACATAGAGAAACATCTTTCTTGTATTCTCTGCTTTCAGCCAGTAGCAATGATGTTCCGGATTCCATATCCTCCTTCTATCACTGACTCTCCTTCTTCTGTTGCTCCAGGCAAATAGAGAGCAATTGCACATAGCATGGCTGCTTGCAAGCTTTTAAGATTCCGGGCACTATGCAACAAACTAGGAGGTAGAACAGAAACACTGAACATGTTATTAGGCCAGTTAACTGGGATATTCCATGAAACCATGACCCTAAACTTCTAAACCAAGGAACTAAATCTCATGAGGTGTTTGGTTGTACATAAGCAACCTCAATAGCTACTTTTTTTTTCTTTTTTATAGTTGTTGTAAATATATGCATCACACAACTTTTGCCAGTTCAACTCTTTATGGGTGTACTACTTATTGACACCTATTACTATAACTGGCTGTGAACCCTACCCTTAATCAATGTGATTTTTCCACCACCGTTAACCCATTCCCCCATCCCCCCTCAACCCGCCCCTTGTAACCACTAATAAACTTTGGTCTGTATACATTTGGTCTTTCTTTTCTTTCTATATAAGTGAGGTCACACCATATTTGTCCTTTTTTTGACTGACTTGCATACAAAGTCTTCAAGCTTTGTGTCTTCTACTGGCTGAGTAGTATTCCATTGTATGCATGTGCCACGTTTTGTTCATCCACTCATCTGCTGATGGCCATTGAGGTTGTTTCCACCTTTTGGCTGTTTGAATAGTGCCGCAATGAACGTTGGTGTATAAGTCTCTGTTTGAGTCTCTGCTTTCAGGTCTTTTGGGCATATACCTAGGAATGGAATTGCTGGGTCATGAGTCAGAATTGATGTTCTATTTTCTCCACATCCTTACCAACATTTGTTATTTTCTGTTTTTTTTTTTTTTTAATCTTAGCCATCCTAGTGGGAGTGAAAAGGTATCATTACGGTTTTGATTTGCATCTCTGTGATGGCTAATCCACCATGTGGTTACTGAAACCACGTCTCCCAAATCCTGTTTTTGTGCAATCCCCTCCTTGGAATAAAGTTCAAGATCTTAGCTCTTTGCCTCGTTAAATTAATTTTTCAACATGTCCCATCTCTCCAGCATTTTGAGATTCATCTAGATTTTGCATCTTTTATCCAGCATCATTAGTCACTGTCCTCTCAGCCTTAGGTCATCTGCAGATCGAATGAGCGTGTTTCCTCAGCTAAGCCACTGGTGTATGTCTCGAGGACTCTGTGTTTGTTCTTCTCTCCACCTGAGATGCTCTTTCCACAGATATCCATAGGCTTGCTCCCTCACTTCCTTCAGGTTCTGCTCAAATGTCACTTTTATCAGAGAGCTCATTTCTGAGTATGGTTTATAAAGCAATATTCCTTATTACTCTTAACCACATTTACCCTGCTTTACTTTCTTCATTAGACTTATTGTCGCCTAATATGTTATATGCTTGATTGCTTATTATCTATTTCTCCTCACCTACAGTGTGAGCTTCACGAGGATGGGGACATTGCTTTGTTCAGCACTGTATTTTCTGTACCTATAACAGTGACTGGTAGGTGTTTAATAAGTAGCTATCAAATGAACAAACATGCAACAAACAAAAATGCAGTCTAAGAAACACATTGTTTTCTCTGACAACGGCAATGATGCTGACTGTGGTAAAGACAAGGGTTCTGGTATCCGCCCTCTATGACTTTCCTTCCTAAAGTCAGCTGGTACCCCATGAATTTTTCACATGTACCAATATGAGGGCACACATACACACGTGAACATACAACTCTTGGCCTCCTTCCAGAGGCTGGTTGGAGCAGCCAAGTGAACAGGTGGTGTGGTTTTTCCAGGACTGCTAAGCTCTGGGGTATGGTAGAAGATAGAAAGGTACTGTCATCAAACCAAGGCGAGCGGGAACCAGGACACCACTGAGAAGGCTGGCCTGTTGTCCAGGCTGAGGAGGAAGGCAGTGCCTTCAGTATCTCCTATCATAATTGTACTTGTGCAGTTGTCTTTCTTGGCCCTAGTATAGGGCTTTACTTAAATGCCAATTCTATTTTATTATTTTAGTGGCAACATATGCTCTTACTCCTCACCAATGGCATAAGCTTGTGCTACTTCATTTAACCTTGTGGGGCCTCAGTTTCCTTGCCTGTCAGATAAGAATAATATTAACTCAAAGAGTTATTGTAAAGATTAGATGAAATAATAAATGAGATAGACTTATCATAGTAAGTACCCAGCACATACTAAGTGATCAATAAATGGTAGCCATGATTACTACAGCTATCATCATCACCCTCATCATATCGTTGCTATTATTACTGATAGATCAACTTACCAGAGAAAGAAAGGAGTATGATTAAAGGCAACACTTTAAAGAGGACTTAGTCTTAATCAGGAGTCCCTGGGTGGTACAAACAGTTAAACACTCGGTTACTAACTGAAAGGGTGGCAGTTTGAATCCATCCAGAGATGCCTTAGAAGAAAGTCTGGGTGGTCTCCTTCCAAAAGGTCACAGCCATGGAAAACGCTATGGAGCACAGTCCTACTCTGATGCACATGGGGTTGCCATGAGTCGGAATCAGTTCAACGGCAATGGGTTTGTCTGGATCAGGGGAGAGACAACCCTTTCTTTGAGACAAGAGAAGGCAAGAAAGACTGGTGAAAATACACAGCAACTTGATGATGGGAGAGAAGGAAGGTGAGGGAGTTCACATAGAACGTCCCCTATATAATTCTAGCATTAACAATAATATATCTCTTCCATGATTACTGAGAAGATTAAATAGTGTATAAGAATCTTTTTCAAATTGTAGAGAACATCAGAGTCACCTCAGTGCTTGTTTATAGTACAGCTCTTTGCCATTCCCCTTTCCCCTCCCTCAGAATTTATTCTCTGGGCCTAAGGGAGTGAGGATCTGGGGCCAAGGACCCTGCATTTTTTTTTTTTTTAATAACTTTTATTAAGCTTCAAGTGAACGTTTACAAATCCAATCAGTCTGTCACATATAAGTTTACATACATCTCACTCCCTACTCCCACTTGCTCTCCCCCTCTTGAGTCAGCCCTTTCAGTCTCTCCTTTCTTGACAATTTTGCCGGCTTCCCTCTCTCTCTATCCTCCCATCCCCCCTCCAGACAAGAGTTGCCAACACAATCTCAAGTGTCCACCTGATATAATTAGCTCACTCTTCATCAGCGTCTCTCTCCCACCCGCTGACCAGTCCCTTTCATGTCTGATGAGTTGTCTTCGGGGATGGTTCCTGTCCTGTGTCAACTGAAGGTCTGGGGAGCATGGCCGCCGGGATTCCTCCAGTCTCAGTCAGACCATTAAGTTTGGTCTTTTTATGAGAATTTGGGGTCTGTATCCCACTGATCTCCTGCTCCCTCAGGGGTCCTCTGCTGTGCTCCCTGTCAGGGCAGTCATCGATTGTGGCCGGGCACCAACTAGTTCTTCTGGTCTCAGGATGATGTAGGTCTCTGGGTCATGTGGCCCTTTCTGTCTCTTGGGCTCTTAGTTGTCGTGTGGCCTTGGTGTTCTTCATTTTCCTTTGCTCCAGGTGGGTTGAGACCAATTGATGCATCTTAGATGGCCGCTTGTTAGCATTTAAGACCCCAGACGCCACATTTCAAAGTGGGATGCAGAATGATTTCATAATAGAATTATTTTGCCAATTGACTTAGAAGTCCCCTCAAACCATGTTCCCCAGACCCCCGCGCTTGCTCCGCTGACCTCTGAAGCATTCATTTTATCCCGGAAACTTCTTTGCTTTTGGTCCAGTCCAATTGAGCTGACCTTCCATGTATTGAGTGTTGTCTTTCCCTTCACCTAAAGCAGTTCTTATCTACTGATTAATCAATAAAAAACCCTCTCCCACCCTCCCTCCCTCCCCCCCTCGTAACCACAAAAGTATGTGTTCTTCTCAGGTTTACTATTACTCAAGATCTTATAACAGTGGTCTTATACAATATTTGTCCTTTTGCCTCTGACTCATTTCGCTCAGCATAATGGCTTCCAGGTTCCTCCATGTTATGAAATGTTTCAGAGATTCGTCACTGTTCTTTATCGATGCGTAGTATTCCATTGTGTGAATATACCACAATTTATTTACCCATTCATCCGTTGATGGACACCTTGGTTGCTTCCAACTTTTTGCTATTGTAAACAGAGCTGCAATAAACATGGGTGTGCATATATCTGTTTGTATGAAGGCTCTTGTATCTCTAGGGTATATTCCTAGGAGTGGGATTTCTGGGTTGTATGGTAGTTCTATTTCTAACTGTTTAAGATAACGCCAGATAGATTTCCAAAGTGGTTGTACCATTTTACATTCCCACCAGCAGTGTATGAGAGTTCCAATCTCTCCGCAGCCTCTCCAACATTTATTATTTTGTGTTTTTTGGATTAATGCCAGCCTTGCTGGTGTGAGATGGAATCTCATCGTAGTTTTAATTTGCATTTCTCTAATGGCTAATGATTGAGAGCATTTTCTCACGTATCTGTTGGCTGCCTGAATATCTTCTTTAGTGAAATGTGTGTTCATATCCTTTGCCCACTTCTTGATTGGGTTGTTTGTCTTTTTGTGGTTGAATTTTGACAGAATCATGTAGATTTTAGAGATCAGGCACTGGTCGGAGATGTCATAGCTGAAAATTCTTTCCCAGTCTGTAGGTGGTCTTTTTACTCTTTTGGAGAAGTCTTTAGATGAGCATAGGTGTTTGATTTTTAGGAGCTCCCAGTTATCGGGTTTCTCTTCATCATTTTTGGTAATGTTTTGTATTCTGTTTATACCTTGTATTAGGGCTCCTAGGGTTGTCCCAATTTTTTCTTCCATGATCTTTATCGTTTTAGTCTTTATGTTTAGGTCTTTGATCCACTTGGAGTTAGTTTTTGTGCATGGTGTGAGGTATGGGTCCTGTTTCATTTTTTTGCAAATGGATATCCAGTTATGCCAGCACCATTTGTTAAAAAGGCTATCTTTTCCCCAGTTAATTGACACTGGTCCTTTGTCAAATATCAGCTGCTCATACGTGGATGGATCTATGTCTGGGTTCTCAATTCTGTTCCATTGGTCTATGTGTCTGTTGTTGTACCAATACCAGGCTGTTTTGACTACTGTGGCTGTATAATAGGTTCTGAAGTCAGGTAAGGGGAGGCCTCCCACTTGCTTCTTCTTTTTCAGTAGTGCTTTGCTTATCCGGGGCTTCTTTCCCTTCCATATGAAATTGGTGATTTGTTTCTCTATCCCCTTAAAATATGACATTGGAATTTGCATCGGAAGTGCATTAAATGTATAGATGGCTTTTGGTAGAATAGACATTTTTACTATGTTAAGTCTTCCTATCCATGAGCAGGGTATGTTTTTCCACTTAAGTATGTCCTTTTGAATTTCTTGTAGTAGAGCTTTGTAGTTTTCTTTGTATAGGTCTTTTACATCCTTGGTAAGATTTATTCCTAAGTATTTTATCTTCTTGGGGGCTACTGTGAATGGTATTGATTTGGTTATTTCCTCTTCAGTGTTCTTTTTGTTGATGTAGAGGAATCCAAGTGATTTTTGTATGTTTATTTTATAACCTGAGACTCTGCCAAACTCTTCTATTAGTTTCAGTAGTTTTCTGGAGGATTCCTTAGGGTTTTCTGTGTATATAATCATGTCATCTGCAAATAGTGATAACTTTACTTCTTCCTTGCCAATCCAGATACCTTTTATTTCTTTGTCTAGCCTAATTGCCCTGGCTAAGACTTCCAACACGATGTTGAATAAGAGCGGTGATAAAGGGCATCCTTGTCTGGTTCCCGTTCTCAAGGGAAATGTTTTCAGGTTCTCTCCATTTAGAGTGATATTGGCTGTTGGCTTTGCATAGATGCCTTTTATTATGTTGAGGAATTTTCCTTCAATTCCTATTTTGGTAAGAGTTTTTATCATGAATGGGTGTTGGACTTTGTCAAATGCCTTTTCTGCATCAATTGATAAGATCATGTGGTTTTTGTCTTTTGTTTTATTTATGTGATGGATTACATTAATGGTTTTTCTGATATTAAACCAGCCTTGCATACCTGGTATAAATCCCACTTGATCAGGGTGAATTATTTTTTTGATGTGTTGTTGGATTCTATTGGCTAGAATTTTGTTGAGGATTTTTGCATCAATGTTCATGAGGGATATAGGTCTATAATTTTCTTTTTTTGTAATGTCTTTACCTGGTTTTGGTATCAGGGAGATGGTGGCTTCATAGAATGAGTTGGGTAGTATTCCGTCATTTTCTATGCTTTGGAATACCTTTAGTAGTAGTGGTGTTAACTCTTCTCTGAAAGTTTGGTAGAACTCTGCAGTGAAGCCGTCCGGGCCAGGGCTTTTTTTTGTTGGGAGTTTTTTGATTACCGTTTCAATCTCTTTTTTTGTTATGGGTCTATTTAGTTGTTCTACTTCTGAATGTGTTAGTTTAGGTAGGTAGTGTTTTTCCAGGAATTCATCCATTTCTTCTAGGTTTGCAAATTTGTTACAGTACAATTTTTCATAATAATCTGAAATGATTCTTTTAATTTCATTTGGTTCTGTTGTGATGTGGTCCTTCTCATTTCTTATTCGGGTTATTTGTTTCCTTTCCTGTATTTCTTTAGTCAGTCTAGCCAATGGTTTATCAATTTTGTTAATTTTTTCAAAGAACCAGCTTTTGGCTTTGTTAATTCTTTCAATTGTTTTTCTGTTCTCTAATTCATTTAGTTCAGCTCTAATTTTTATTATTTGTTTTCTTCTGGTGCCTGATGGATTCCTTTGTTGCTCAGTTTCTATTTGTTCAAGTTGTAGGGACAGTTCTCTGATTTTGGCTCTTTCTTCTTTTTGTATGTGTGCATTTATTGATATAAATTGGCCTCTGAGCACTGCGTTTGCTGTGTCCCAGAGGTTTTGATAGGAAGTATTTTCATTCTCATTGCTTTCTATGAATTTCCTTATTCCCTCCTTAACGTCTTCTATAACCCAGTCTTTTTTCAGAAGGGTGTTGTTCATTTTCCAAGTATTTGATTTCTTTTCCCTAGTTTTTCTGTTATTGATCTCTAGTTTTATTGCCTTGTGGTCTGAGAAGATGCTTTGTAATATTTCGATGTTTTGGACTCTGCAAAGGTTTGTTTTATGACCTAATATGTGGTCTATTCTAGAGAATGTTCCATGTGCGCTAGAAAAAAAAGTATATTTTGTAGCAGTTGGGTGGAGAGTTCTGTATAAGTCAATGAGGTCAAGTTGGTTGATTGTTGTAATTAGATCTTCCGTGTCTCTGTTGAGCTTCTTACTGGATGTCCTGTCCTTCTCCGAAAGTGGTGTGTTGAAGTCTCCTACTATAATTGTGGAGGTATCTATCTCACTTTTCAATTCTGTTAAAATTTGATTTATGTATCTTGCAGCCCTGTCATTGGGTGCATATATATTTAATATGGTTATGTCTTCCTGATCAATTGTCCCTTTTATCATTATATAGTGTCCTTCTTTATCCTTTGTGGTGGATTTAAGTCTAAAGTCTATTTTGTCAGAAATTAATATTGCTACTCCTCTTCTTTTTTGCTTATTGTTTGCTTGATATACTTTTTTCCATCCTTTGAGTTTTAGTTTGTTTGTGTCTCTAAGTCTAAGGTGTGTCTCTTGTAGGCAGCATATAGATGGGTCGTGTTTCTTTATCCAGTCTGTGACTCTCTGTCTCTTTATTGGTGCATTTAGTCCATTTCCATTCAGGGTAATTATAGATAAATAAGTTTTTAGTGCTGTCATTTTGATGCCTTTTTATGTGGGTTGTTGACAATTTCATTTTTCCACATACTTTTTTGTGCTGAGGCGTTTTTCTTAGTAAATTGTGAGATCCTCATTTTCATAGTGCTTGACTTTATGTTAGTTGAGTCGTTACGTTTTTCTTGGTTTTTATCTTGAGTTATAGAGTTGTTATACCTTTTTGTGGTTACCTTATTGTTTACCCCTATTTTTCTAAGTAAAAACCTAACTTGTATTGTTCTATATCGCCTTGTATCACTCTCCATATGGCAGTTCAATGCCTCCTGTATTTAGTCCCTCTTTTTGATTATTGTGATCTTTTACCTATTGACTTCCATGATTCCCTGTTATGTGTATTTTTTTTTTAATTAATCTTAATTTGTTTTTGTGATTTCCCTATTTGAGTTGATATCAGGACGTTCTGTTTTTGACCTTGTGTTGTGCTGATATCTGATGTTATTGGTTCTCTGACCAAACAATATCCTTTAGTATTTCTTGTAGCTTTGGTTTGGTTTTTGCAAATTCTCTAAACTTGTGTTTGTCTGTAAATATCTTAATTTCACCTTCATATTTCAGAGAGAGTTTTGCTGGATATATGATCCTTGGCTGGCAGTTTTTCTCCTTCAGTGCTCTGTATATGTCGTCCCATTCCCTTCTTGCCTGCATGGTTTCTGCTGAGTAGTCAGAACATATTCTTACTGATTCTCCCTTGAAGGAAACCTTTCTTTTCTCCCTGGCTGCTTTTAAAATTTTCTGTTTGTCTTTGGTTTTGGTGAGTTTGATGATAATATGTCTTGGTGTTTTTCTTTTTGGATCAATCTTAAATGGGGTTCGATGAGCATCTTGGATAGATATCCTTTCGTCTTTCATGATGTCAGGGAAGTTTTGTGTCAGGAGTTCTTCAACTATTTTCTCTGTGTTTTCTGTCCCCCCTCCCTGTTCTGGGACTCCAATCACCCGCAGGTTATCCTTCTTGATAGAGTCCCACATAATTCTTAGGGTTTCTTCATTTTTTTAAATTCTTTTATCTGATTTTTTTTCAGCTATGTTGGTGTTGATTCCCTGGTCCTCCAGATGTCCCAGTCTGCATTCTAATTGCTCGAGTCTGCTCCTCTGACTTCCTAGTGCGTTGTCTAATTCTGTTATTTTATTGTTAATCTTTTGGATTTCTACATGTTGTCTCTCTATGGATTCTTGCAACTTATTAATTTTTCCAGTATGTTCTTGAATAATCTTTTTGAGTTCTTCAACAGTTTTATCAGTGTGTTCCTTGGCTTTTTCTGCAGTTATCCTAATTTCATTTGTGATATCATTAAGCATTCTGTAAATTAGTTTTTTATATTCTGTATCTGATAATTCCAAGATTGTATCTTCATTTGGGAAAGATTTTGATTCTTTGGTTTGGGGGGTTGGAGAAGCTGTCATGGTCTGCTTCTTTAAGTGGTTTGATATGGATTGTTGTCTCCGAGCCATCACTGGGAAACTAGTTTTTCCAGAAAATCCGCTAAAAAAAAATGCAGTCAGATCCCTATCAGAGTTCTCCCTCTGGCTCAGGCTATTCAGATGTTAATGAAGCCACCTGGGGAGGGTGGGGGAGGGAACAGAGAGATAGGAGAGTAGCACCTCAGAATATAGCCAGAGTTGCTTGTCTTGCTTGGAATGACTATTATATCTGAGACTCCCGCGGGGCGCGTCGCCTATGTGTGCTGGCTGTGTGGAGATTGCCCCCGGGGGGTCTGGCCCGCTGGAGTCACGGTCAGATCCTCTGTTTCCAGCCCCACGCCCAGCGTCGAGGCTCCCCTACTGGGACGGTGCACTCTCGATCCAAAATCTGTCGCTGCCTCCCGGGGACTTCTCGTCCCTCCAGCCACCTGGCCCTGCCGCCCCCGAGAACCAGTTGGGCCTCCTCCCGGGGTTAGTTCAGATGGGTGGATCAGGTCCCCGTGCTTGTGCTGTGACCGAGTGTCCCGGCTGGGACGCTGTTCTCCCCGCTCCAATACCAGCCGCTGCCTCCCAGGGACTTCTCCTACCGGCTGCGTCCCACGCCGCCCGCGCAACCCGGCTGGTTCCCTTCCCGGGGTTAGTTCAGGGGGGTGGAGCAACTCTCCGTGTTTATGCCGTACTTGCGTCCAGTCCAAATCCCTGTGGGACGGTTCCCCGGCTCGGACGCTGCTCTTTCTGCTCCAAGACCAGTCACTGCCTCCCAGGGACTTCTCCTACCGGCTGCGTCCCACGCCACCCGTGGAACCGGCTGGTCCCCCTCCCGGGGTTAGTTCAGGGGGGTGGAGCCGCTCTCTGTGCTTGTGCCGTACCTGACTGGTACGCTGGCTCCAGGCTCTGGAAACAATCGCTTCTTCCCCGTATTAGTTTTTTCTCCGTCTCTAAATCTGTGTTCGTTGTTCAGGGTTCGTAGATTGTTATGTATGTGATCGATTCACTTGTTTTTCCGTGTCTTTGTTGTAAGAGGGATCTGAGGTTGCGTCTGCCTAGTCCGCCATCTTGGCTCCGCCCCCCAGACCCTGCATTTTTAATAAGTACTCTGGTGAATCTGATACAGGTGGCCCACAGACTCACCTTTAGGAAACACGTAAGTTCGTTGCTCAGAGGCTAGCATGAAACATGCTCAGCAAATGTTTTCCGAGCACATGGAGGCAGGCTCATCTGCAGAGGGGAAAGGACAGAGCTGCGGACAGAGGCTGAGGAGCATGGAAGAGGCTGTGAACAAGTGTAGAAGGAATGCACTAGGGAGACCGTGAGTGCCGGATGGAAAGATTGCCTAGCAACAGAGAGACCCAGCTTAGAAAACGCACATTCCTGGTGGGAACTATCAGACTGGATTTATAACTTTCTCCATCCACCCTCAAGAGCCTGATTGAAGGAGCCAAATGAACAGGTGGTGTGGTTTTCTCAGGGCTGGTAAACCCAAGCGTATGGTAGGACATGGGGGTGCATAGGCATCAAGTCAAAGGGAGAGGGAGCCAGGGTGCCTATGAGAAAGCTGGCCTGTAGTCCATGCTTGGAGGAAAGAGGTGTCTCCAGAGTCCCCTATTTAAAAAAAAGAAAAAGGTTGTCTGATCCCATGTCCCCTCCAATCAGTACTTCATTTGTCTGCCCTCCTTCAGAGCCGAGCATCTCAAAAGAGTTGTGCCTGTACATGTCTTTCCCACATCTTCACTGTCCATTCACTTCTCAATCCCCACCAACCTGGATTTAGCCCCATTACTCCACCTAGGTGATGGAAACAGTTAACGCCCTCAGCTGTTAACCAAAAGATTTGAGGTTTAAGTCCACTCAGAGACACCTTGGAAGAAAGGCTTGGTGATCTACTTCGAACAGATTAGCCATTGAAAACTTTATGGAGCACAAGTCTACTCTGACAAACATAGGGTAGCCAGGAGTTGGAATCAATTGGACAGCAACTGGTACTGGTAATCCACTGAAATGGCTTTTGCCAGGTTCTTTGATGGCCTCCGTGTTGTCAATAGACCCTTCTCCATCATTCCCTTGGACCTCTTCTCAGCATCACAGAGAGGGCTGACCACTCCCTATTTCCTAGACACTCTCCTCTCTTGTCTTCCTGGTTTTACTTACGTTTCTTTCTCTCTCTGGCTGTGCCTTCATGTGCTATTCCCCTAAAAAAAAAAAAAAAAATTCCCCTAGACCTGAGAAATCATGGTTTCTCAAACTCAGCACTATGGACATTTTGGGCCAGATAATTCTTTGCTGTGGAAAGGATGTCCATTGTAGCATGCTTATCAGCATCCCCAGCCTCTACCCACAAGATGTTGTTAGCAGTTTCCCACTAGTTATGACAACCAAAAATGTTTCCAGATATTACCAAATGTCCCCAAGCCAAAAAAAAAAAACAAACCAAATCCGTTGTTGTCGAATCGATTCCGACTCATAGCAACCCTATAGAATGGAGTAGAACTGTCCCATAGGGTTTCCAAGGAGCTGCTGGTATATTTGAACTGCTGGCCTTTTGGTTGGCAGTCATATCTTTTAACCACTGTGCCACCAGGGCTCCAAATGTCCCCTGGGGGGCAAAAGCGCCTTTGGTTAAGAATCACTGCTCTAAACTTTGTGCTCCCCAAACCTCAGTCCTGTCACCTTCTCCATCCTCTATACGCTGAGTTAGGCTCATCAATTCCTATGGCTTCAAGTGCCATCTATGTGATACTGGCTACTGTTCATGCTTCACTTAAACATTTGTTGCCCACTTGGATGCTCTAGACCCTGGGCTGAGGCAGAATGTAAGTTAAGACTGGAACTTTTCAAGTTAGACAGGATGGATTTAACTCCCTGCCTTACTCTTGTTAACTGTGTGACTTTAACCCTCCTCGCCTTCATTTGGAAAACCTGGTAGCGGAGCGGTTAAGAGCTACAGCTGCTAACCAGACGGTCAGTAGTTTAAATCCACTAGGTGCTCCTTGGAAACCGTATGGAGCAGTTTTACTCTGTCCCATAGGGAGGGCCACTATGAGTCAGAATCAAGTCAGCGGCAATGGGGTTTTTTTTTTTTTTTCTTTCTATCCTCCATTTCCTTGTCTGCAAAATAGAAATAAAAAGATCAAACCTGTGAAGACAACCATGAGAGTCCTTGGCACGTAGTGTTTAACTGTAGTTATAATTTTTGTAATCATTATCACAGTACCTTAAGAGTATGTACAAATGGCCTCTAAAACACAAACAAGGGCTTTGTTAGCCTGAGTGGGTGCTATAATAGAGTGTTGCTAGAGCTCAGGGGACTTGGGTTCAAATCTTGATTCTACCATTTGGCTCTATGGCTTCTCTAAGCCTCAGTCTCCTCCTCCAGTGAAACAGGAGAAATAAGAGTGCTTACTTCATTGGATGAATCAAGTGAGTTGATTCTCTGAAGAGGATTTAACATGATGTCTGACACATCAGGACTGTAAAAAGTTAGCAATTGTTATTATTAGGGGAGCATGGGAGAAGCTAATCCTTAACTGAGTCCCAAAGGCTGAGGAAAGGACAGTTCAGGCCAAGGGGAGAACATGAACAAAAGGTCAG
This sequence comes from Elephas maximus indicus, assembly GCF_024166365.1. Classification (NCBI taxonomy): domain Eukaryota; kingdom Metazoa; phylum Chordata; class Mammalia; order Proboscidea; family Elephantidae; genus Elephas; species Elephas maximus. The sequence continues at coordinate 69,325,186 of NC_064825.1, forward strand.
AGGCCTGGAAAACATGCTGTGATCTGGGAATGGCAAGAAATTCTGAGTGGCTAGTGCCTTGGTGGGGCCATGAGATAAAAGACATTAAAACCAGAATCTAAATGCCTTTCAGTGCCAGTTTAGGATGATAGACTTCTTACTCTTTTAACAACTAGAGACAGAAATATGTTTCTTTGCTTGTTGGTAAGGGAAGGAGAGTATTGAAGAGTTTCAGATCAGAGAACATGATTATTCGGTTTCCATTTTAGGGAGATAACCATCAGTATGGAAGAGGGTTTGGGAAGGGTAAAAAGGTGAAAGACAGCTTTGGAGACTGTGGCAAGAACCCCAGTGAGAGATGATGAGGGACAGAGTCAAGAGACAAATGCCACAGATGTTAGAGAGCTAGAATGGACATTCAACTGACCAGTTGAATACAGGAGGCGTATGAAGGGCTGAGCAGGATTCTGAGGCTTTTTGCTTGGGCAATGAGTTATGGGCAGCCAGTCCATTGAACACCCTACTATCTCCCCATCTAACTGCCTTCTGTCTCTTCTTACCTCCTTGTTCATCATCTCAGTAACATTCCTACCTTAGTCCATAACTTCCTTCTCCCTTATTCCCATGTTCATTTGGCAAAATGCCAACCCTAAGTGACCACGTCTCTTTCTTTTCTTTGTGGTTGTACTTGAGCCCCACACCTGGAGAAAGTTGCATTTCAATGCAGGATGATGGACCCACATCCATTCAGGATCATTGTTGTGCCCGGCAATCTGACTAAATTACTCTGGCAGGTTCTCTGTCTTACTCCCTTTTATGATTATTTCCTCAAATTTCTGACCCTTTCTCCACCTCTTTCAACATCACTCTCAAAAAATGACTTTGTCTCTTTTGTCATAGGAAAACAACAACAAAAAAAGGAAGTCACTGGACCGCAACTCCTTAACTTGTTGGTACCAAGTTAATAAACATACTGGCATCTGTAGCTTTCCTCACCTTCCCTTCTACTAAAATAATGGTGTTCAATGCCCCTTCTTCCAAGGCTCAATTCTCTACCTAGGCTCTGGATACCACTCTCTTGCCTTCTCAGGTACCTTGACTCTTAAGCAGACAGTCTTTTCTTCTTAATTAGATCCTTCTTTTCAGCTCAAGTCAGTAATCTCCGTTCTTAACATAATAACAACAACATCTCACAATTAACAAAAACTCCATTCCCGGTCAATCTATCACTAATTCTTATTGATTGTACCTTCTGAATTCTTTCTAATCCACCAACTTCTTCCTTCTCAGCCTAGTGTTAGGCCAGTCTATCATCATATATCACTGGATGACTTGCACCCACTTTTGGCACCTTACAAGGGTTCTGCTAAGCACCCGTCAGTGATGTGTATGATCAGTATGTCAGCTCCACGAGTACAGGGATTTTATTTCATTCCCCTCTGTATTCCCTGTATCCATAGTGTCTAGAAAAATGCCTGGGAAGTGGTATGTAACATAGCAATAAATAAATATAAACATAGCAATAAATATTTTTTGAATGTAGTCAATTTAGTAGTATTTTCAGGAAGAAGACAGAATAGACTATAACAGACTATAAGGCCTGGGAAAACTTGGTCCTTACTTATATCTCTACCTCTTCTCATGTCATCTCCTCTTTGTTCCTTGGGCTTCAGACACACTGGTGTTCTGTGAATACTCTTACTCCAGGGCCTTTATAAATAACTATTTTCCTGTTGGTTGGAACAGTCCCCCTATCCCATCTCCAACTTAACTTTATTTGTTCTAGTTAATGCCTGCTCAGTCTCCAGATCTCAGCTCATATATTACAAGTTGTTTCCTTAGGAAAGCTATCCTTAGCATACCACTTCCTGGAACAATTATATGCTCTCACAGCACATGTATCTTTATTTTGCAGAAAATTTCACGGTTGTAATTGTACTTGTACTTGGTAATTATTTGATCAGTGTCCATCTTTCTCATTAGATTGCAAGCTCCCCAAGGACATCGGCCATTCTATCCCTGTGCTTAGCATGTTGTCTGACACACATTTGCAAGAACAAATGAATGGATAATGGAATAATGGCAGGGCTCAGATCAGATGCGGAAAAAGGAGAGGGTTCAGGGGGAAAGGTAATGACTCAGTTTTACACATTAGAGGGATCAGCAGATAATTTAGTTGGAGAGGTTCACTGTCAGTTGGAAACTTGGATTGGGAGCTCCAGACAGACTTCCAGCTGGCTATTTAAACTTAGGTGGTTGTTGAAACTGTGGCAGACCAGGAAAATTGAAGACACAAGATGATTCGTGTCTGGAGATGAGAGGATGGGGTTGAGAGCAGATTAGGAGCTCATTTTAGAAAGGAATAGGGACAGATGTTAAAGATGGATATGGGCAGAGATAGGATGGAAGGGAGGGAAGAGGATGCTGGGGACATGAAGCAGAAGGTAAGGCCAGATGAAGGCAAAGGAGGTGTTAGGGACCAAAACAGGGGCTTAGGGAGAATGGGAAAGGTTTATAGTTTCTAAGAGGAGGAAAGCTTCTGCTGACATAGGCCAAACAGGTAACCTATGTGAGCGAAGTGTGTTTGTATGTGTATGTCTGCGTGCATGTGTATAGGGGAAAATTATCACACTATTCTCATTTTGGAGCCCTGCTGGCAAAGTGGTTAAAATATATGGCTGCTAACCAAAAAGACAGCAGTTTGAATCCCCACCAGCTGCTCCTTGGAAACCCTATGGTGCAGTTCTACTATGTCCTAGAGGGTTGCTATGAGTCATATCGACTTGACGGTAATGGGTTAGGTATGATTTTGGTTTTATTCTCAATGTGATCCTATCTCTCAATAGAGTTGCTTGCATCTTTTCACAGCAGCTAGGATCTCTGAGATAAGTAAGGCAGGTGTAATCTTTCTTTTCTCTATGCAATATTAAATTGAATTCAGATCTTATGCCTATGGTCTTTCCACTAAACCACGCCATCTTACCCTGTTGTAGTTTACCTGTCTGGAGACTTCAGGATGTGTTGCTGTCATCTTTCAGCATTTCAGGCTACTGCAGATAAAACTGGCTCCTAGATGGGCTGACACTGTACCACAGCTATGCTTCCTGGGACCCCAAATGGGGGTCAGTTTTTGACACTAGGGAGATATCTGGGAACTAGACAAACACCTGCTCCCTTACAGAACAACTTAATTGTGCTAAACATTTTCGTACTATAGAGACACGCAAACCACATTTACCCTGTATGCTACAGTATGTGTTTTTTTCCTAAAGTGAGTCATCCACATACTGCAGCCTTCTAAGTAAGAACAACGTTTAACCAGTTTGTCGGTAAGCCTGACAAACACTGATTCCTCTTTTAAGACTCCACTCAAGGTTACCTCTGTGAAGTCACTCCTGTCCCTCCTCCCCAAACCTAACCCCCAGTAGAAGCCAAGCCCTCTTTTGGGCTCCTACTAGCCTCAGTCAGGGAGATTTTACTTGTATTCTCACATCTTTGCTTCCCTCTCCTAGACTGCAAGCCCGTGGGAGGGCAATGTATGTTTAAATTATCTTGGATTCCTCAAGGCCCAGTACAAAAATTCATTCTTGATGGTTAATTAATAAATGTTTGTTGTTAAAGGAGTTCAAAGATGGCTACATTTTATACTCTTTTCCTTAGTTATTAAATATTAAATATGTATATTTACATATCCATCTTACACGAAAAAGGCTTTGCTTGTCCCTGTACAAAATGGCCCCGGATGATTACACGTTGATATTTCTTAAGTCTTTTCCCTGTGGGTCTGTTTCTAACAGCACCCCCATCTTCCAAATGTAATTTCACGTGCTACTAAATCAGTTAGCTCCAGCCTGAACCTAGGTTCTTGCTTCTCCTTAAAATAAGTTGGGAGGCTGGGAATTTGGATCCAGGCAGCCCCAGAAGGTCCGTGTCTAACAACTGCTGCTAATTAGACCAATTATGCAGGTTATTGAATAAATAGGCTTTTTGCTTCTTATCCTTTAAACTCCCTAAGTTTAGCTTTGTCTCTTTCATCAGTACCTTCACCAGAAGGGGGGTGGGAGGCAGAGTAACTGGCAAAATTAAGCCCAGTCTACTTTATTTCCATTTGGCTGGCTTTTTCCCCTCGTTTTGGTTAAGGGTTTTGAAATAAAAATCTGACTCTATTAGTAAAGGAGGAGCCCAGAGGTGGTGCAGATGGTTAAGTGCTGCCAAAAGATTATAGGTTCAAGCCCACCCAGAGTCACCTCGGAAGTAAGTGATCTGCTTCCGAAAGGTCGCAGCCTTGAAAATCCTATGGAGCAGCTCTACTCTGCACACTTGGGGCCACCATGAGTCAAAATCAACTTGATGTCAACTAACAACAATTAGTAAAGGAATGATTATTAATCATTTTAGAGCCATTCTCTGAGTAAGACTACAAAGTCATCCTATTTAGTCATTCTGTTTTTTTTTTTTTTTTAAAAAAAAGGTGCAGTTAAGGGGCTTTGTGATAACTGATTACCTACATTGTCAAACTCGCTAATGGGTTTGTAGCTGCAGTTGCCAGAAGTCCCATTCACTGGGTTGCCTGGATGTTAAGTAGGATCTTCCTGGGGCATATGCAGTTTGAATGTAGCTTTGGAAGCTGCTTGAACTTAGTTCAAGTCCTCTTGCTATTACTGAGCATTGGTTCTTGAGCAACCAGTTTACCCCACCAGGGGACTAGCTCTCTCAACATATTAATTTTTTAAAATTATTTATTTTTGTTGTTGTTTTCAAGAATATACACACCAATTAAACAGTTTCTACATGTACAATTCAGTGATGTTTATTCCATTCTTAGAGTTGTGCAGCCATTCTCACAGTCCTTTTCTGAGTTGTCCCTCCTCCATTAAGATAAACTCATTGCCCCCTAAGTTTCCTATCTAATCTTTCCAGTTACTGCTGTCAATTTGATCCCATATAGATAGATCTTAAAAAAATTCAATGCTCACAATAGTAAATTTTAAGTGTGTCTTAGTGCATTTTTTTATCAGGAAAGGTACATCGTAATAAACAATTATATTTTTTAGAATATCTGGACATGCCAGCAATTTTTAAAGTTATATTTAAGGCTTTAGGCTTCTTGATGGCATACAACAAGGCTTCATTCTGGTCAAGCACACCCCTTAGAGGTAGTTTCACACTGATAGATTTAAAAACTTTTACCACTTTTCTATTGCATTAATTGCCATGTTGTTGTTAGGTGCCATCAGGTTGGCTCTAACTCATAGCAACCCTATGTACAACAGAATGAAACACTGCCCAGTACCGCGCCATCCTCACAGCTGTTGCTATTTTGAGCCCATTGGTGTAGCCACTGTGTCCATCTATCTTCTTGAGGGTCTTCCTTTTTTTCTCTGACCGTCTACTTTATCAAGCATGATACCCTTCTCCAGGGCCTGGCCTCTCCTGATAACGTGTCCAAAGTACATGAGATGAAGTGTCACTATCCTCCCTTCTATGGAGCATTCTGGCTGTACTCCTTCCAATACACATTTGTTTGTTCTTCTGGCAGTCCATGGTGTATTCAATATTCCTTACTGACACCATAATTCAAAGACATCAAGTCTTCTTCTGTCTTCCCTATTCATTGTGCAGCTTTCACATGCATGTGAGATGATTGAAAATACCATGGCTTGGGTCAGACACACCTCAGTCCTCCAAGTGACATCTTCACTTTTTAACACTTTAAAGAGGTCTTTTGCAGCAGATTTGCCCAATGCGAATCGTTGTTTGATTTCTTGACTGCTGCTTCCATGGAGTTGATGTGGATCCAAGTAAAATGAAATCCTTGACAACTTCAATATTTTATCCATTTATCGTGATATTGCCATACTACTCTTAATAATGGTCAGGGCATTTATTGAGTATGCACTGTATGCCTAGCTCTATTCTGGGTGCCCTATTTACTTTGACTTTCACGAGGAAGGGATGAGAAATGTGTTATGAACATTTCATAGATGAGGAAACAGACTCAGAGTGGTTATTGACTTGCACAAGCCCATACAGCAATGGCTCTCAACCTTGTAAGGTATTTTTTTCCTTGGGTGTTTTGTAGAGGGAAGAAATTAAATCAAAGCCTATTTGCAGTTGCTTTGGGTTTAAAAGAAAGGGGAACACGGTAATCTGAGAAAGTCTAAATCTTTTGAAGCTTTTGACGCTGATCAACTTAGAATATAATGCTGAGGAAGAGAAACTGTGTGAGAAACCCACCCCCTCCTGCTCCCCGCTTGCCCCCCTCCAAGCTGCCCCTGGCCTACTTAAATCTGCCAGTGTCTTCTGTATCCCAGCTCTTCACCTTCAAGCCCCGGTAGAATGAACAAAGCGGGCCCAGCCGAGTGATTTATGTCTGCTCTGTGACTTAACAGTATGCAAGATGGGGGCAGGCACGCTGGGAATACCATCAGTGGGAAGCAGAGGTGCAGGAGGGTTGGGAGGGGGATGGGGGTACGGGCAGAGGGAGCCCTTGCCCCTGAGCGCAAGTCCAAGGGGGTGCCAGACACAGCTCAGAATGACATTCTGAGGTGCCACAAATATGAAAGGCACCGATCAAGGCAGTCAGACGAGGGGGGAGGTGTTTCTGCTGACATATCACTGCTATCAAAGTCTATTCATCTTGAAATTAGAGGGGGGAGGCCTCAATTTAGAGAATGCCCCTGGGTGCTCGTTACCCCTGCTATGCCCCTGGTGGGAAGAGAAAAGAAGTGTTACCACAGAACCCGGGAGAGTAGTGGCAGTGTTCCGCAGATTCTAAAATGCCTACTTTGCACGTTGTAAGATTTTGGAAATCAGAATGCACCTTACAATTGATAATGCACACAAAATGTAGGATTCCATTTCTCCTAGATGAACTACTATTACATCATTGGTGCATCTTACACACAGTGGCGTCTTAGATTCAAGGGACGATGGCAGGTTTCCTCTTGTACGTGAATTTCGATCCACTGCTGGAGACCTTGTGGAGTGTGAGACGAGAAGGTTGTGGTGCTGTCCCCTGGCTGAGTGGGGAGACTGAGAAGCTGGGCCTTCAGCGCATGCAGAAGATGGCGCGGAGCCTGGGAGTCAGGGGTTTGCACCTTCATGCCATGTCTTTGGTAGTAAGTGGAGGAACACCTGTCATGTCTTCAGCTGTAAACTGAGGGACACAACACACAGGGCACATTTCCCAGGGACCAGGTCAGGGTTCTGTCTCTTCTCATACACATTTGTGACTTTGATCTTTTAAGTAGCTGTTAAAGACATTAGTTTGGTTATAAAAATAATACATGCTTGTTATAAAACAAAGATTCAAAAGTGTATGGAATAAAAATTGGAAATCAATCTCTACCCCAATTTCACTCCACCATTATTAGTTTAGTTTTATCCTTTATCCTTTAGTCTTATTCATGAATATACAAACCAATATGTGTATGTACACCTACATTTATGTATGTACATATGTACACATACACACATAAGTGTATATGTATTTTTTTTTACAAAAGTGCTATCATAATATGTAGGGTATCTTACAACTTGCTTTTTCTACTACTTAGTTGAAACTTCCCTCATTTTTCTGGTAACAGTCCAGTATTTCATTGTATAGATGCCACTACTGCCGTATAGATTGTTTTTAACATTTTTTTCCTATTGCAAACAAACATGTGTAAGTGTGTGTGTGTGCGTGTATGTATCCGTATGTATACACACACATATGTACATACTCACTTGTATGTCTTTAGGATAAATTTTAGAAGCAGAATGCTTGGTACACATCATTTTTAATAGGCACAAATAGTCCATATAACCTTTCCCCATTGATACATGGCTTGTCGATTATTTCCTGTTTTTCATTAGTATAAATACTCTAACAAACACCTTTGACCAACAAAAACATTTATGTTTTAAATTAATTCATTAAGATAGTGTCCCAGAGTGAGATTACCAATGTAAGGTATATGAACACACCTAAAGCTTTTGATAATGTGTGAATTGCTATTCCAGAGACTTGCTCGCTTTCCACTTGTAACTACAGATAAATTTATGGTCAGTAATAAAGTCTTTGTGCTTCCACTACCAAATAGTAAGAGACTAATGGAAATATCTCACTGAAGAGCCATATTGGTTGTTTGGTGACTTTCTTTGGTAGGATGGGCCAAGTCAGGGTGCTTATGTGCAGTATGCCAGGGGTCCAGGGTCTTAGGGAGACCTCTGGGACAACATCTCAGACCCTAGCTTGCCTTTGGCTTTACCTGCCTCAGCTGAATGGCTGGTAGCAGGCTGGGGAAATATCCATGCTGCCGGGGCTCCAGGAAGCGTCTCTGAAGTGTCAGCCTGTCAAGCCACTGCTTTTTCTTCTCATGATCCAAGTGTAGATGGCACAGAGGACTGGGCAACTGATGACTTACTCCTGGGTTTCATCCTATCTTGGGGCTGATTTTTTATGTATATCCTTTTGCAGGGGAGGGGAAGGGAGAAAGATGGGCAGGGTGGGTAGTGGGGGAGGGAGAGGGACTATGATAGCAAATTCCTGTTCCTGGACACCATGCTATTGGTGATGCCCCCTGAATTTCCTTTTCTTTGTGGGTATAATAACATTGTCTACCATTCACAGGTCACTATGAGTTGGAATCAACTCGATGGCAATGAGTTTGTTTTTTGGGGCTCCACCCTCCACTTGGGCTAGCCTATGAGAGGGTTTAAACTGATAAAACAAACAGATCTGTTAGATGGGGTCTCGCCTGCTACTCACATGTTCAGCAAGAAGGCAAAAGTGTATGCATTAAGGTGGATGTTTATATCGAAACAGCAGTCAACTTATTCATTCATTTATTTGGAAAAGAGCTGACGTAACCATAGCATTGGATACGTTTTCCCCTAAATTTGAATAGTAATCAACTGAACACACCGTTCATTTATTGCTAACGGTGCTTTAAAGCTAGTTCTCAGTTACCTTAAGTTTTTTTTTTTCTGTTGTATTTTTATACTCACACTAAAAAAGAAATATATACCCAACCTTGTTCAAAAAGAATTTAAGATAGCTCATACCTAGTTTAATCTAAAATTAATGGTTTTAAAATAGACTTTTAAAAGTGATCCTTTAATAGTGCTTTGGGGACTCAATTGGAAAAGTCAGGAAGTTTGGCTTTTGTGCCATTTTTTCGTTTCAATTCAGGCAATAAATACTTCTTGAGCACCTACTAAGTGCCAGGTGATGCATTTGGGCAGTAAGATTTCTATGTGCATTACATGGTAGCTGACAAGAGAGAAGCAGACTTTTGCTTCCATGGTGGACAACGGGCCTTCCAGCTTTGCCAAGCAGCCTTCTGACCCCGTTTGAAGTGGGCACCGGTGGCTCAGCTGCAGCGTTCGCACCTCTCATGCGGGAGACCCAGGTTTGACTCCCAGCTAATACACCTCACGTGCACCACCACCGTCTGGCAGTGTGTTGCTCTGATGCTGAACAGGTTTCAGCAGAGTCTCCAGGCTAAGACAAAGTAGAAAGAAAGGCTTGGAGATCTGTTTCTAAAAATAAGCCAGTGAAAACCATATGGACCACAGTGGTTCAATTCACAGCTGATCATGGGGATGGCACAGACCGGGCAGCATTTTATCCCATTGTGTATGGGGTCACTATGAATCAGAACTGACTCAATGGCAGCCAACAACAATGATAGTGAGTTACTGAGGGAGACTTTTGTACGTTCAGGTGTTGTCTAGCCCGTTTTCACTGGCAGTGATCCTTCTGGCACGTGTTGCATTTTCCTGTGTTCCCGTAAGTAGTTTAATTTTACTGTTCAGAAGTATTCATTATTAAGGCAAGTATTACAAGCCCCTTTTCAAGTTGAGGCTGAAACAATGTCCAAGTATAACTGAATGCAGGGCCCCAAATAATGACATTGTGTCTTTAAGACATTTTCATTGAGTTGAAAACTGTTGGCGTCACAAATAAAAACAAACTGCCCAAAAGAAAATTCCTCAACCCTTTAGTTCATAGGGCGAGCCAAAGAATAAAACAAACATACTGATTTTAAAAATCAGTGTCAGTGAATTATAGCCCCCCCAAAAAAAAAAAAAATTGTACGAGAAAAAAATCACGGTCAAAGTTTTCTTTATGAATATTATTATTTCTGCAGTAAGCATTAACTAATGGATTTTAAAACTAGCTTAATTATCTTTTTTTTTTGCTTAGTAATCTATGACTAAAGCTTCTCTTCTCTTTTGGCTGTCTTGTAGATGGACTGACCCTTTTGCAAAATGCATTTTACATTTCTAGAGAACCTGACAGTGCTTAAAGTTCACATTCATTCTCTCATTTGAGCTCCATGACATCCCTGTGATGGGGACAACTAAGTTTCTATCTCAGTTTGACAGATGAAGTCACAGAGTTTGAACAACTTGCCTAAGGACACCCAGCCAGGAAGGGACCAAAAAAACCAAAAAAAAGAAAAAAACCCTTTGCCATTGAGTTGATACCAACTCATAGTGACCCTACAGGACAGAGTAGAACTGCCTCATAGAGTTTCCAAGGAGCGCCTGGTGGATTTGAACTGCCTACCTTTTGGTTAGCAGCTGTAGCACTTAACCACTATGGCACAGAGCCACTAATTTCCTAGTCTTGGCATATTCCATGGGACCATGCTGTCTTTCCACTCAAACGGAAGACCTTCACCAAAACCCTGCTAGCTACTCAGCATATTGCAAAAGTTAATTGTTGAATTAGTTAGGGCTAGCTAAATATCTTGAAAAATACGTACATTCTGGTAACGGATGCGTTACATCAACTGAGTCTTTTTATGCTCCCATGTTTTTGTACTTGTTACATCTTTGTAAAGTATTGACCTAACTCATGAACCATGGGCTATTTTGAATAAGCAGCTCACTATTTTGAATCCTGTGTTTGGTGTTATATTTTATTGCTCACTTGCCTGCTTGATTAGCTTATACTCTACTCGGTTTTAAGAAGGTCTTACCAGAACTACTGAACAACTCTTTAACTCACTTTTCTTTTGAAATAATCCTGGGGCAAGATATTGTCTAGAATAGTTGGGTCTTGTTGCTAATTTGTAGGCAGAAAGAGGGAAAATGTGTTATTCAATCTACAAATGGCCAAAGGCCCTCTGCTCAAATTTGAACCATCTTTCAGAAAACCAGCCCCAGCTCTCAGCTCCGCAGAAAACCCTTGCTAAATCCCAAATAGGAAGCATATCTACTTTTATCAAAACCATCTTAAAGCAAAGATCTAAAAGCACCCAGGTAGTCACTTAGGAATGGAGAAGAGAGAATGGATTCAAACAACATTTTAGAGGTAGGAATTTGTTTGTAGGGGGTTAAAAATGACATGCAAATTTCTACTTTAATGATGCCAGTAATTGAGATAGAGAACAAAGGAAGGGCAGGGACCAGGGAAAGGGGAAGGACTGAGTTGGAGATATTGTATTCTACTCCTGCAGAGTTGATAACCTGGTTTTGGAGTGGGAGGTTGACAGGGCAGAGAAACAGATAAGCAAACTAATGATTAGACTGCAGTATTGTGAGGGCTGTGATAAAGATCCGCATAGCATGCTCTAAGAAAAATTTGTGGAGCTGGGGGGCTCAAAGTGGTCTTCTGGTGGATGTGATACTTGGGATAAGTTGTAAAAGAATTAATTAGGGAGAGTGCAGTGAAGGGCATGCAAGGCAGAAAACCCATTGCTGTCAATTCCAACACATAGTGACCCTATAGGACAAAGTAGAAATGCTCCATAGAATTTCCAAGAGGCAGCTGGTGTATTCCTACTGCTGACCTTTTGGTTAGCAGCCAGGCTCTTATCCACTGTGCATGCCATGGGAGGGGACAGTACATACAAAGGCTCAAAGGTATAATGAACAGCTGGTAGATAAGCAAGTTCAGTGGGCTAGAGAATTTTGGAGAGGAAAGACAAGACAAGCAGGTGCCAGCAGTTTGACTATGAAGAACCTGGTAATAGCAGTCAACGTTTATTAAGCATTTACTAATGTAAGCCAGGCACAGTGGAAAAGGAATATGTTCAGCAGGTAGAATTGTCAGCATGTGGCCACTAACTGGATGTTGGGGAAGAAGGAAAACCAAGTGTTCAAGAAGTCTCCTAGGTTTTTGCCTTGGCTAAGAGGGGGGAGAATGAAGGAAGAGCCAATTCATGGGGGGCGAGGGGAGAGTGATGAGCTCAGTTTGGGACGTTATGTTTGAGGCCCCTTTAGTCATCCAGGTAACTGAGGGGCAGCATAACATATTGTATGGCATTTGGTCTCTGAAACCAGACTGCTCTAGTTTGAATCCTAACTCCACGTCTTATAAGATGATGACCTTGGGCAAGTTACTTAACTCCTCTGTGCCTCAGTTTCCTCATTAAAAAAAGAGGATAATAATAGCATTTACGTTACAGAGTTGCAGTGATGTTTAAATGAAAGGTAGCTAGATAAATAGGTAGGTAGGTAGTCGGGTAGATAGATAGATAGACAGGTAGATAGATAGACAGGTAGATAGATAGAGATAGATATAGATATGGATATAGCTCTACCCATACCAGTCATTATCGAGTCTATTCTGACTCATAGCAACCCTATAGAACAGAGTAGAACTGCTCCGTAAGGTTTCCAAGGAGCAGCTGGTGGATTCAAAATGCTAACCTTTTAGTTAGCAACCGTAGCTCTTAACTACTGTGCCACCAGGGCTCCAGATACAGCTGTAGATATATAATTTAGAACAATTCTAAGTTCGTAACCAAAAACCAAACCTGTAGCCATTGGTTAATTCTGACTCATAGCAACCTTATAGGACAGAGTAGAACATCCCAGAGGAATTTTAAGGTGGTAAATCTTTGCAGAGGCAGACTGCTCCATCTTTCTCCCGGGAGCAGCTGGTGGGTTCGAACCACCATGCTTTTGGTTAGCAGCTGAGGCTTAACAACTGTGCCATCAGGGCTCCTTTCTTAGCTCATAGTAGGCAATTAATAAATTATTACTGTTATTATATATAATTCTGACACTCAAGAGAGAAACCTGGGTTGGTAAAGTATTAGGTTAAGATGGCCATTACATATCTGTTAGGAGGTGAATGGTTATTAAGAGACAGAAAACCTAATTCAGGCTTGTGTCATAGGGTCTTTTAAGTTTAACAAGGTGCTTAAGGATAAGTGACTTCAGCATTCTTTTAGCAGCTCAGTGATGTTGGGTCACTGGATTGGTGGCCCTGTTATTCAGTTGGCTTTTCTCTCATAGTCCAAAAACAGTTGCTCCTCTACCTCTAAACATTGATTGTACCCTCACCAATGGTGTTTCAAATAAGGAATGAGACAAGTGGGGGTGGGGTTGGGGGGGTCACTCCTCTTATATGTTTCTCCTTTCATCAGAGAGGAAAATCCCAGAAGTCCCCCAGCAGACTTTCCGTATGTCTCATTTGCCAGAACTGAGTCACATGGTCACCTGTGGTTATCTAGGAAGGGGAACAGGATTGCCATGATTGGCTCAGATCATTCATGATCCACATCTGGGGCTGGACACTTTAAGCCCGGAATGAAATTGGGGTGCTTTAGCAAAAAGAAGGAGGGAATGACCATTGAGTACCTGTAGCTGTCACGTCAATTAACTCATAGTGACACTATAGGACAGAGTAGAACTGCCCCATATCGTTTCCAAGGTGCACTCGGTGGATTCAAACTGCTGACCTTTTGGTTAGCAGAAGTAATGCTTAACCACTATGCCACCGATGTTTCCAGCCATTGGGTACGCAATTAAGAAAGTCTGCCAATGCTAGGGCATCGCTGGGTGGTGCAAAGAGTTAACATGCTCAGCTGCTAAACCAAATGCTAAAAGTTTGAGTCCACCAAGAGGTGCCTAGGTCTGGTGATCTACTTCCAAAAAATCAGCCATTGAAAACCCCATGGAGCACAGCTCTACTCTGACACACATGGGGTCTCCAAGAGTGGTTTCTGACTTGATGGTAACTGGTTTTAACTGGCCTCAGCTAAGGAGTGGGCTTTTTGAGAAAGAAGAGGTCAAGGGGAGAATGCTGAAATTTATGGCATTCATGAGTCATGCAGAGGAAGAGGGGCCGGGGAACATCCAACATCAAAGAAATAGGAAAAGAGAGCCAGAGGAGAGCACCAGGGAACTCCAGGAAGAGTTTCTAAGAAGGCATGTCTCCAGGATACTTGAAGCAGTACAATTAAGTAGGGTGAAACTGTAATGAGCTGTTAAATTTAGCAGCAAGGAGGTAATAAAGAGCATTGGCAAAGTGGATTCAGTGGTGCCAAGGGTTGAGAAGAAAATGGCAATTTGTATCACATACCTTGGTGAGAGTGAGAATTAATTCAACATTTATATATGGTTGGCAAATTCTACTTATAGGAATTAATTCAGTAGGCATAATTGTACAAGTAGGTACAAACAGTTAAGCACTTGGCTGCTAACCAAGAGGTTGATGGTTTGAGTCTACCCAGAGGTGCCTTGGAAAAAAAATCTGACAATCTGCTTTTGAAAGGTCACTATCTTAAATATCTTATGAAGCACCGTTCTACTTTGTACACATGGTGTTGCCATGAGTCAGAATCAACTCAACAGCAATTGGTTGATTTTTTAGTTTTTGGGCTGAGGTAGGTCCAAGCACATTGATTATAGCCTTGCTTATAATAGCAAAAAAAAAAAAAAAAAAGAGAGAGAGAGAAGTAAATCGGTTTAAATGTTCATCAATACACAATTAATTAAAACAAATGATAGTGCATCTAGGTAATGGAATACTGTGCACAGTGGCTAAAAACTGAACTTCTGGAGTCCTACAGGCTGGGTTTGAATTCTGGGTCTGGCTTTACCAGCTGAGTGACCTTAGCTTCTGAGAAACTTCCTGGAACTCAGTTTCCTTAGCTGAAAAATGGGGTAATTGTAGTACTTACTCATAGAGCTATTGTCAAAGAAGAAAATCCTGCATCTGTTAGGAGTTGAAAGAAAAAAAGTTTTATTGAAGAATAATACAACTCAAGCTAGGCAGTGCTAAGTAAAAATACAAAGCACTCCACAGTTGAAGCAGAGAGAGGGGTCTATATACATAGAGAACAAAAGAAAGGTAGGGAGTTAATGATTGATTGTAGATAAGATGAACTTCACCTTCAAGTCCTCTGAAATGTACAGATTGGCCACTTGGCTGGGAGGGAGTGATTTATCACCTAGGGGAGTGCCACCAGCTAGTTTGGTTTTACATGATTGTAGTCATGAACACATTTTCCTCAGAAAAAATTGTTTACATTTTGACACATTCTCCCCGTGAACAAGTAGCTTACATCCTGACCTTTTGCTTCCTGGGAATGCATGTAGATCCCATCATTTTTACATCTGATAAGAGTGCCTCCAGTTTGAAACTTTTATGTTTACATTTCCCCCTTTTAATGAAGCCTCTGCTAGAGGGTGCTGATCACCCACAATGGAGTAGCTTTTCTTCTGTTTTCTTGAGGAGCTTTGGTTAATGAAAATTATTCTCTTCAACTTACTGAGCTAATAGGCCTCATCTTCAGGGTGAGTGGGTTTTATGGGGACAAGCTCAATGATCAAGATCACATTCAAGGAACATTTCCAGGACAGAATGATAGAGCTCAAAGGAAACATACCCAGGGAGACAAAAGGGGGATGATTAAACAACACAATGACTGGTGAATCCAACATGATTTTACGTGAAGGGTCAAATGGTTTTCAAGTACAGAATTTCATGGATAAATTGTATTGAACTAAAGTAAAACAACATTTTGTAATTACAATAGTAGAAATGATGAGGAATATAGAATTCTAAAGTAAAGTAGCAATTTTTTCCACCATCCACCCCAAGAAGAAAACCAATTACTTATAATATCAGTTAGAAAAGGATCAAGATCATTAAGGTGAGATACTACGCGTTGCATAGGATTAACATTATTCGTGTAATATTAGCACTATTGTTGGGAACATAAACACAGCAATCAGATTTTATTATGGTACAGGTGCCTCCTTAGGCTGCAGTGAGAATGTCAAGGATCATTCTATTTTTGAGTGCTACTTTTCTTATCATTACCATTTCAGTATTGATCTCTGGAAGCCACCCCCCGGGGGGGGGGGAACCCATTGAAATTCATTATCTAATTTATACTTTTCTGTATTTCTTACCTCTAACACAAAGGCATTTAATGTCTGATTCCCCTGGTGGACTGTAAGCTGTATATCCAGAACTTTACAGAATCTGGCACGTGGTATCAAAACCAAAAAACCAAACCTGTTGCTGTCGAGTTGATTCCAACTCATAGCGACCCTATAGCACAAAGTAGAACTGCCCCATAGGGTTTCCAAGGAGCACCTGGTGGATTTGAGCCACCAACCTTTTGGTTAGCAGCCATAGCTCTTAGCCACTATGCCACCAGGGTGCACTAAAATTTTGAGAAGTTTGTATATATCTGGTTAACATTTCTATGTGTGCCATAATATCTTCAATTCCTACCAGAGGTGAGAATACTGCCGCTAGATGATCAATCCAATGAAACGCTGATTGAAACCATTGAGCTCTTAATATAGGTACATTAGCTGGTAAGCAGAGTTCAGTTAAAACACATCCTTGAGTCCACCTCAGGTCCAATGTGCATCTTCCAATCCAGCCTGGCAGAAGCCAGGACCAAAGGTTGGTTCCACATAGCCAAAACGTGCTGTTAGGGTCTACCATATAGACCTGATCATTGTAGCCAGTTGGCGATGACTCAAACAGTAGCTTGTAATGTTATAATTGATGTACATTCCAACATTGGAAGCCACCCCATAGGTCTGGTGACAGCTGGGTTATTTATATGGGTGCGGTTAGATTGTTCCCAGCAAAGGGGAGTAACCTGACTTAGCCTCTCCATTTGGGGAGTTAACCAGATGAATCCATCCCACAGTTGTTCATATAGACCTACAATACAGAGTACTGCTTGTGTGTTTGGAAGATTCTTTAGCTAGCTTTTCTTGGGTGACCTTATTTAGTAAAGTAAGGGCTGCATTAAGACTAAAGGTTAAGTTACGGTCTGGGTTTTGTTCAGATCTGAAAAGAGGCCATTTATCAATGGAAAGTCTAGTAATAGTAATTTCTTGCAGTAATGAATTATTTCTCCATTGTTCTTGTATCCAAAGATCAAGAACAGCCCTCTCAGGTGAAGGGGAAGATATAATTAAAGAAGAAAAAAAGAGAATAAAAAGCAAAAAAAAAAAAAAAACAGCCCAATCAGATTCCTGTAATGGAGAGACCCGCCAGGGAAGGCCAGACTGACTTGCAGTTGGGACGGCACCACATATCCAGCAATTAAACCTCTTAAAATGGTGAGCATAAGCATCTGTCCAATCTAAAAAACACTAGTAGAGGCATGATTGTGGAAAAAATGAAAAGAAAAAAAAAAGATTAAGAGGTGCATTTTCAGGCTTTGTCCAGGGTCTTGGGTCAGCTGTCTGCTTCAAATATCATCTGCTCCTGGCCATGGGGTACTTAAATGTAACCTTCAATTCTCTGGTGGGTTGGCTAGTCCAAAGAGAAGTCTTGACCTTTTTAAACTGTGACAAAAGGATCCAAGTTTTCATTCCCTCTAAACTGGCTGCACATGGATTGATGAGGAGGCCTAAACATAGTCCTTTCCAAGGAGGTTCTAATGAGTCTTTTATTTGGTGTCTCTTCTAATATACATATTCTCCTGAGGCAATGTTAGGCAGGCTTCAGGAGTCTAGTTTCTGTTTGTCAAAGACTTCTCTAATCTGTGAAAGATATTCTTTAGAATATTCTATTAAAGACTGGCAGCATTTCAGTAATTCAGGTTAAGCAATGTTAGGGTCAGTGCAGGCAACACAAGGAAGGTCTCTCAGCAATTACTTCATAGGGAGTAAATTTGTGAGAGCCAAATGGTGTGGATCTCAGATTTAAAAGAACTAAGGGAAGGACCTTAGTCCAGAAAAAATTTAAAGTTTCACAAAGCTTGGCTATCTGGGTCTTTATTATTGCATTTGTTCTCTCTACTAGACCAGAAGACTGAAGATGATAGGAACAATGTAGCCTTTGATAAATGGAAAAACTTGACACAGCTCTTGGATGATGTGACTGGTCAAATGAGTTCCCCAATCACTACAACGAGTTTTTGGTGCTTCCCAGGTGGATATGGTGTTTTCAAGAAGTTTCTTTGCTACAAATGATGCAGTAGCATGACGGCAGGGGAAGGCCTCTACCCAATGTGAAAATCTACAAATCATTACTAGTACATATTTATAACCATTTGGGGGAGGAAGCTGAATAAAACCTAGCTGCCATTCAAGCATAGTCCCAGAAGGTAAAGGGTATTGTCCAGGTAGGACTTTAAGGTATTTTCCTGGATTGTCGTGAAGGAAAATAGGGAAATGGGTGGCAACATAGTCAACAGCCTCCAAAAATTTTCCCCATCAGAATTTTTTTTTATAATTTTTGTTGTGCTTTAAGTGAAAGTTTACAAATCAAGTCAGTCTCTCACACAAAAACCCATACACACCTTGCTACACACTCCTAATTACTCTCCCCCTAATGAGACACCCCACTGTCTCCCTCCACTCTCTCTTTTCGTGTCCATTTTGCCAGCTTCTAACCCCCTCCACCCTCTCATCTCCCCACCAGGCAGGAGATGCCAACATAGTCTCAAGTGTCCACCTGATCCAAGAAGCTCACTCCTCACCAGCATCCCTCTCCAACCCATTGTCCAGTCCAATCCATGTCTGAAGAGTCAGCTTCAGGAATGGTTCCTGTCCTGGGCCAACAGAAGCTCTGGGGGCCATGACCACTGGGCCTTAATCATTTTATCTCATCCCATGTGGGAACCTTTATGTAAAGTTCACATCATAGGAACGTACAGGAAACTGGGTAAGACAGTTTTCTTATTAGGCCCAGTCCACAATTTAGTGGCAGGATCTTGCTAACAGCCTACTCTTTTCCATGCCTTAATTTAGTCTGTTTGGGCTAATTGTTGGTGTTTTAAAAGTTTTTCTAAAATTAATTCATGAAGGTCAAAGTTATCCATAGTCAAATTTGGGAAGTCTCTTACTTTTTCATAAGTGCAGAAATAACTTGCAAAGCAGCTTGCTTGGCTGTCATATCAGCAAGATTATTTCTTTGAATTTCTTCAAGTTTAGGGTACTCCTTGTGGTTGGTGAGCTTGTATTTTTATCACAGCAAATTTAGAGAGGAGTATAGAATGTCTAGAAGGTCTACTAAAGATCCGTTTTTTATGGAATTTCCAGAAGAGGCTAAAAAAAATCATGTTTCCATAACGTGCTAAAGTCATTTACAATTCCAAAACAATAGCTACTATCCATAAAAATATTAACAGATTTTTCAGAAGCAATTTTATAAGCTCTGTTGTTACAAGCTCTAGTGAGAACAGTTAATTCAACTTGTTAAGCTGAAGTGGCTTCGGGGACAACCTGACTTTCAAGGACTTCAGTAGAAGTTGTAACAGTATATCTAGCTTGATAGTGAGGAATAGCAGGATAAGGTTTTAAATAGGAACCATTTATCCCCAAACAAAACTTAATCAAGGTTAGTTAAAGGGGTCTCTTTCAAGTCTTTTTGAGGGGTTAAAAGCAGCTTAGTCAATTCTAGGCAATCATGTGTAGGATAGTTGCTATCATTAGCTATGAGGAGAAGAGTAGCTGAATTTAAACATGCCATGGAATGTAGCCTAATGTTAGATGCAGACTGGAGGAGAACTTCATAGGAGGTGAGCCTGCTGACAGAAATATGTTGTGTCAAGGCAGAATTAAGTAAGGAAGACACAGCATGGGGCACATAGACATCTAAAAAGTTTCCCAGCACCATACCTGCTGTGGTTTCCACTAGTTTGACAGCAGCATCCACAACCCTAACGCAGGGGAAGGAGGGGAGGTATCATCTGGATACAGGGTCAAGCTGTAGGCTATAAAAATTTATAGATTTTTGTTGTCATCCATGTTTTTTAGTTTGTATACCTAAAGCATTTACAGATACTTCATGTATAAATAAGAAAAAATCTAGGTTATAATTATAAAAACCTAGAGAGGGTGTGTTCATTAAAACCTCTTTTAATTGAACAATGGTTCCTCAATCTTCTGGTGCAGTTGGAATGAATCTGGCTCAGAGGCTTTTAAATATTTGTATAAATGTTGACTCAACAAAGAAAATTTGGGAACCCAGGTTCAACAATAACCACAGAATTCTAGAAACCCGCATAGGTATAGGAAAGACAAGAATAGATTCTTTCTGTTTAGGATCAATAGAGATGCTTTTTACAGAAATTAAGTGGCCCAAATATTTCAGAAGGCTGAGTTAATTGTAGTTTTTCCTTGAAAACCTTATGCCCAACAGCAGTCAGATGTTTTAATAAAGATTCACTGTCGTCAAAGCAGGCTTACTGGGAGGTTGAGCAAACTAGTAAGTCATCAATGTACTACAGCAATGTGGATTTGTTTCTAAACTGTAAAGGCTGCAAATCTGCACATAGAATCAGAGAAAAGTAAGTGGGAGACTCGGTAAATTCTTGGGGCATTACAGTCCAGGTAAACTGTTGATTTTCCCAGGGAGAAGCAAACAAATACTGACTTTCAGAATGCATGAGAATACTGAAAAACATGCTGCAAAGATCCACAACAGTAAAATAAGTTGCATCTGAAAGAACATTGGAAAGTAATAAATGAGGATTAAGGACTACTGGGAATCTAAGAATAATACAGTTGATTGCATTTAAATCTTGAACAAATCTCCAGCCCATATTGTTTGATTTTTTAACTGGAAGAACAGAAGTATTACAAAAGCTGATATAAGGGACAGTTAAACCTTTATAAAGGAAGTCTTGTAATATGGGAGTTAGTCCTTCTTTTGCTCTTGTTTGAGTGGATACTGGGGAATTTTTGGCAGAGGTTTAGATAAATCTATTTGAATTTTAATTGGTTCAGCTGACAAAACTCATCCTACATCTGTGGATGTAGTGGCCCATAAAGTTTCAGGAACTAGGGAAAAGATGTCAGAAGGGAGAAATTTAGGGTAAGTTGAATTTTGGAGAGACATGACAAGAGCTTGCATATAGCAATGGCTTCTTCTTCCTGAATATTGTCTAATTCAGAGCCTGTCTCTATTGATTTAGGGTTATCGGGAAGACTCAATAATATTTCTTCCTTTTCATTAAATTGTAAATGGCAATTCCATTTGGATAAAAGATTTCTTCCCAACAGATTGACAGGGGTATTAGAGCTGAGCAAAAAATGTTGCAAATCTTCAACAGGACCAAGAGATATTAGAACAGGTTGGGAATGAATAAACATTTACTCTTGATTGGAGACCCGCACTGCTTTTAAGGTTTCAGTACCCCAGACAGGGACTTTGTAAACAGGTGGGGTTAATAGTAGACAGGGTGACTCCAGTGTCCTTTAAAAATTGGCAAGTTTCTCCTTTAATAAGTATTTTCTCCTTGCAGATTAAGAGCCACCACAGGAAAAGCATGTTTTGTCACTGGAGCCCTTTCATTCTGAATCAGATTGTAGGGTTTTGTTTTGTTTTGTGTAAAGGAGGCTATGTTAGTTTTTTGTTTATCTTTTAACTCGTAGCTTTAATTTTTCCAGTGGCCAGGTTTTTTACAATAGTGGCAAACACCCTTCTTTGTGCCATTGGAGGGTTTAGCATTTTTCTTTTGACTGGGAGGCTGTAATTGTTGCAAATGAAGGGCTATTAATTTATTAGCCTTAGAAACTCTTTTGGCTTCAAGAGTCTGGGAAATTTTGTAGGCAAAGATGGTTAGCTTGACGTGAGAGCTGTCTCCCAGTATAACTGATGCCACTTTACTAAGGCTGAGACCTCAGGTTTAAGACCAAGTGATGGTTAAGGTTATGTGTCAACTTGGCTAGGCCATGATTCTCAATGGTTTGGCAGATATTATGTAATCATCTTCCATTTTGTGGTTTGATGTGAGCAGCCAATCAGTTGAAAGGGGAGTTTCCTTGTGGGTGTGGCCTGCATCCAATATATATATAAATGTTCTGGCAAAACTCGCCCTTTCTGGATCTTGCATCCAACCTGTCATCCTCTGACCTCTGGATCTTGGGGTATAAGCCAGCAGCCTACCATCTGACCTGCAGATTTTGGGTTCATCAGCCCCTGCAACCATATGAGTCAAGAAAAGCTTCCAGCTTGGCTTCTGACCCATGGGTTTGGGCCTCACCAGCCTCCACAACTTCTTGAGCCATTTCCTTGAAATAAATCTCTCTGTCTATAGAAAGAAAGATAGATAGACAGACAGACAGATTGACAGACAGACAGATAGTTATGCTTCACTGGTTTTGCTCTTCTAGAGAACCCGGCCTAAGACGTTTGGTACCAAGAGTGGTTCTAGAGGAACAAAATTGTAAGGATGAGTTTTCTAAATTGGTTTTCAAGTCTGGCAAGTCTTAAAGTTGCTGACGACTCTCCCTCCAGTAGTAAAGAGGGTGCTGCTAATCCATGGTGTGAGGTGGCAATAGAAATATGCAAAATATCAACACCAATGGATCAGATATTTGTGAGAAACAAGGCTCTTGGCGATTGCATATTTGATACTTTTCTACAATTTTGTCAGAATGAGAAGTATAGGGAAGCTGGTTGATTCGTTCTTCTTTCACTAGACAAAGTGAAAGAGATGAACCCAGGGCTTCAGAGTCACAGCTCAAGTACCACATAAAAGACCTGAAAGTCGCCACTTGTGCCCTGAAAGAAAGCCTTATTTCTTGTAGTAACAAAGTCATAAAGTTGAACATGAACAGCAGCAGTCCCTTATTAAATGGAAGTGGTATATACAAGATTGGGCTCAATCAGGGCCTGAAGGCACAAGTAAATTACATGAGGATTTGGCCCAAATGCACATGGTCCCCACCACTCTCACATTACCTTCCTTCTCCGCAGCCTGTACCTATGGGCTCATGGGGAGTCCCTTACAATCAGTTGACTGAGGGAGAGAAAACTCATGCTTGGCTTACAGATGGTTTTGCACAATATGGAGGTACCACTTGGAAGTGGAAAGCAGCAGCACTGCAGCCCCTTTTTGGGACCTCCCTGAAGAGCAGTAATGAAGGAAAATCCTCCCAATGGGCAGAACTTCAAGCAGTGTGCCTGGTTATTCACTTTGCTTGGAAGGAGAGTTGGCCAGGTGTATGACTGTATACTGGTTCATGGGCTGTGGCCAATTGTTTGGCTGGATAGTCAGGGACTTGGAGGGAACATGATTGGAAAATTGGTGAGAAAGAGGTATGGGAAAGAGGCACGTGGATAGACCTCTCTGAATGAGCCGATGAAGTGAAGATACTTGTGTCTCAGGTGAATGCTCACCAAAGGGTGACCTTGGCAGAGGAGGATTTTAACAATCAAGTGTACAGGATGATTAGCTCTGTGGATACTGGTCAGCCTCTTTCCCCAACCATTCCTGTCATTGGGCTCATGAACAAAGTTGCAATGGTGGTGGGGACGGAAATTATATAAGGGCTCAGCAACACAGACTTCCATTCACCAAGGCCAACTTGGCTACAGCCAATGCTGAGTGCCCAATCTGCCAACAGCAGAAACCAAGGTGGAGTCCCAATATGGCACCATTCCTAGGGGTGATGGGATGATCAGTAAGCAACCTGGTGGCAAGTTGATTACATTGGACAATTTCCATCATGGAAAGGGCAACATTTTGTTCTTACTGGGGTAAACACTTATTCTGGATATAGATTTGCCTTCCTTGCATGCGCTGCTTCCACGAAAACTACCGTCCATGAACTTACGGAACGCCTTATCCACCATCATGGTACCCCACACACCATAGCCTCAGATCAAAGAACTAGTGCAATGGGACCATGCTTATGGAATTCACCAGTCTTACCATGTTCCTTATCATCCTGAAGCAGCTGGCTTGATAGAATGATGGAATGGCCTTCTAAAGATACAGTTGTGACACCAGCTAGGTGGCAATAGCTTTCAGGGTTGGGGCAATGTTTTCCAGGCAGCTGTTTTATGCTCTAAACAAGCATCCAATATATGGTGCTGTTTCTCCTATAGCCAAGATTAATGGGCCCAGGAACCAAGGGTAGGAATGGGTGTGACACCACTCACTATTACCCCATTGACCTACTCACAAAATTTTTACTTCCCAGTATTGTGTGGTTGTCCTCCATTTTGTGATTGTGATTTTATGTTAAGAGGATTAGGGTGGGATTGTAATACCAGCCTTACTAAGGTCACCTCCCTGATCCAATGTAAAGGGAGTTTCATTGGGGTGTGGCCTGTACCACATTTTATCT
The DNA here is from genome assembly GCF_024166365.1 of Elephas maximus indicus. Lineage (NCBI taxonomy): Eukaryota > Metazoa > Chordata > Mammalia > Proboscidea > Elephantidae > Elephas > Elephas maximus. The sequence goes on from NC_064825.1 coordinate 69,349,459, forward strand.
CTCAAGAGATAAAAGGAAGGGGAAGCAAGCAGAGAGTTGGGGGACCTCATACCACCAAGAAAGCAGCACCAGGAGCAAAGTGTATCCTTTGGACCCAGGGTCCCTGCACCTGAGAATCTGCTCTACCATGGGAAGATTGAAGAAAAGAACTTTCCTCCAGAACCAAGAGAGAGAGAAAGCCTTCCCCTGTAGCTGACACCTTGAATTTAGACTTGTAGCCTACTTTACTGTGAGAAAATAAACTTCTCTTTGTTAAAGCCATCCACCTGTGGTGTTTCTATTATGGCACACTAGATGACTAAGACAATACTTGTTCGTGTAGTGAGCAGGAGTCCCAGAAGATGGCTCCAAATCTTCTTTATAAAATGCATATTACCCATTTTATAATGACAGTATCAACAAAACAAACTTTTACTTGCAAGAACCAAAACAAGCCCACAATAAAACTCAAGGAGCTATCAACAAAAGGGACTGAAACTTGGATTCAAGATGTTTTTTACCTTAAATGATTCCCAAGAATTCTCAGAAGTGGAGAACTGAAAGTGGCTCAGCATGTACCGTGCCCATGTCTGGATGTCTCAGGGCTTGTCAAAATTAATGGACTGTTCAAATCCCACTTCTGGCACCAGAAATGTCAAAGAAGAAAATTCCACACTCCGTTAGGAGGGAAAGAAAATGAGTTTTTTTTTTTAAGAATAATACAGCTCAAGCTGGGCCACCCTAAGTAAAAATACAAAGAGAGGGGTCTATATACATAGAGAAGAAAAGAAAGGTAGGGGGTCAATGACTGTAGATAAGATCAACTTCAGCTTGAAGTCCTTAGATGTAAATGTAAGGATCAGCCACTTGGCTAGGAGGAAGTAAGTTATCACCTAGGTGAGTGGTGCCAGCCAGTTTGGTTATACATGATTGCAGTCATACACACATTTTTCCTGGAACAAATTGTTTACCTTTTGACTCATTTTTCCCATGAACAAGTGGTTTACATCCTGACCTTTTGCTTCCTGGGAATGCATTTTGACTCCGTCATTCTTACATCTTACACTATTGCCTCCAGCTTGAAACTTTCTGTCTAGACTATTGTGAGGATTAAAGAAGTTGATACAAATTAAATGGGTTGAATTATGTTCAGCATGTATTATTATGCAGTCATTTAAAAAGATATGGTGGATAGATCTATATATATGGAAATAGGGAGCTCTCTGTGAGATATTAAGAGAAAAAAGTTTACAGACTAGCAAAATAATATGATCCAACAGCTTATCAGTGATTTTTATCTTGGCGGTACAATCATGGGCAGAATTCACTCTCTAATTTATACATTTCTGTATTTCTTACCTTTAACACAAAGTATTTAATGTCTGATTCCCCTGGTGGACTGTGAGCTGTATACCCAGAACCTTATAGAATCTGGCATGTGGTATCCAAACCAAAAAACCAAACCTGTTGCTGCAGAGTCAATTCTAACTCCTAGCAACCCTATAGGACAGAGTAGAACTGCCTCACAGGGTCTGCAAGACTGTGAATCTTTACGGAAGCAGACTGCCATATCTCTCTCCCATGGAGCAGCTAAGGAGTTCAAACTGCAGATCTTTCAGTTAGCAGCTGAGTGCTTAACCACTGCACCACCAGGTCTCCTTGATTCATAAGTAAGCAGAAAATAAATATTTTTTTAGTGAGTGAATGAATGAGAACTAAGAACATGTTATTTAGAAGGTAATTTCATAGACCAAGATTTCAAAGATAAAGCAGTTCTGGTAACTAGGCCCTCTTCAGCAAGGAGATGGAAAAATGGAGCAGAGACAGTAAGGTCCGAGGATTGTATCCATCATCAGTGTGAATACCACAGTTTCCCAGCATGTGGACAACAGGAGAAAAAAAGAGAAACAGGCCACAAAACACTAGTCCCTGGCTCTGTTCAGTGCTTCCCAAACAGGCTGAATCTGGGTGCAGAACTATAATGTTTTAGAACTGCAGGGTATTTGAGGCCATCGAGTCATATTTACATGAAAAAACCAAAGCCCAGAAAGATTAAGTGAGTTCCCAAGTTCCCACAGAGTGGGATATGGAATCAGGATCCCAAGTGCTACCCTGGTGCTGGCTCCTTCCTCCAGGGAGTGAACAGTGTGGCTATTTCTGATAGCAATGAAGTCAGTTAGTGATGACATTCATTGGATCCCTAAAAAAAAAAAAAAAAAAGAAAAGAAACAACTATTTCTGTTAAGCACAATTCAACTACATTATGTTGTGTGGCTTGCATTTCTAAAGTTCACTGATCACCCATTGACTTTTATTTGTAAAGAACAAAGAGACCAGAAGCATGATTAACTCACCCACATCTCCCATTGTCCTTAAATCTTTTGTGCAAGAATTGATTGTTGTTTCTATTGTTGAAAGCAAGATTGTTCTCTTGGCAACTCACATCCAGAAAAAGAGCCCAGTGGGGACTCAGCAGGAAACACTGTTGAAGTTTGACCTTCTGGTGTTAGCAAATAAAAGAAAAAGGGGAGAAAAACACTAATGGAGCAGAAGGTCATTTTGAATTGGTTACCAATCTGTATGATAGGATGTTTTGGAAGAAAACACATTTGGTTATTTTCAAGGACATTTAGAAATTCAGAATATCAGCCAACAGAGCTCTCAAGGACAGATCCTTAGGGGATCCAATTTAATGGATATTTAAGAACTTGTTAAAGATATTACAATTAGCACAGGTAAATGGAGGCTTCAAGCGTACTTTTGGAGGACAGCTTTTTCTCATTTTTATATCTTAATCATTACTTACCCATACATGGTTGTTTACTCTGAGGTCGTTTTCACTCTGAAGAAAAGATGCTCTTAGCAAAGGAATGTGGTGTGGCAGAGGTGAGAGAGTGAGATTCGGGATCAGATAGGACTCGGTAGAGTCTTGGCTTATTAAAAAGCTGTGTGCTCCTAAGGAAATGACTTAACTCCCCTGAGCCTCAATATCTTCCTCTGTAAAATGGGAAACATAATACCTATTTCAGAGGCTTGTTATTATGTTATAAACAGGGTTAGGTTTATAAGGCCTGGCACATAGCTCAATAAACCCTAGCTTCCTTCCCCCAAAGTTAAACTTCTGTTCCCTGACCATCCAGAAAATGCAATGATGAACTATAGAGATCTTGCAGTAGGTGAAGAGAAGGCAGTGTATTTGGCTCCTTCTCCACATTTTTGCACATGTATTTGGCTTTATCCATTGCATGTCTTGAGTTGCTTAATCTACTTGCAGCGGCACACTGAGAAAACGAAGGTGAGGAGTAAAGCTAAGAGCAGGTTCATGTTGTTCCAGCCAAAAAAACATCTACTACAAAAATATCGAGCACATCTAAATGTGTTCCTCACTCTTTCTTTCTTAACTCCTTAAAGCCTATGGGTGGGATCATGTAGGATGGAGACACCAAATGGGATTGTTGCTGGCACCCCTATGTCTTCAATTAAGTAAGGTTCTTGCCTCTCACTGGTCAAGAATGAGCAGGTAAGGCACGGAGAGTTTTCCACACAAGCAAAGCTTTATTGAAGAGGCTTGCAAGCAGAGACAGGAGGGCCTAGGCAACGATTACCCCATCTCACAGAACAAAGGATTTGCATGTGTTTTTAAAGGTTTTTTTTTTGGCGGGTGGAGGGTGGGATTTATGTTTATTCATAGGTATAGGTGGGGGTTTTCCAGGAGGTGGCCTGTCTGGGCAGAGATGTTAACTACAGTGCGTTCACAGCAGCTTTCTAAGATGGCTCCTGTCCCGGAGGCCTCTCGGATTTGTAGCAGGACTTATTATGGGGTGTCATGCCTGCACAGTCTCTCGCTCCCCAAGTTCGATTCCCCAGCCAGGGCTGCAGCCCCTCACTGCCCCTGGTGGAAGGTCACACAGCAGTCCCAGGTGGGTATTCTGCACGTGTCCCTGGGGCTGGTTTCATTTGGCTGCTTCTGAAAGACAACTTTAAAGAAGTTCGTGGGCTGTTTTCTGACACCCTGCCCCATCGTTCTGGGGAGTGGCTTGGTTTCTGCTCCCTGGCCCATTTCGTTACTGGAATAAGGTTCTTGCTTCTCACTGGTCAAGAATGAGCAGGTAAGGCACATAGTTTTCCACAGGAGCAAAGCTTTATTGAAGAGGCTTGCAAGTGGAGACGAGGAGGGCCTAGAGCAATGCTTACCCTCACCTCATAGAACAAAAGATGGCCCGAGTTTTTAAAAGTTCTTGGGTGGGAAAAGATTCATGTTTATTCACAGACGCAGGCGGGGATGTGTTAACTAAGGTGCTTGTGCAGCAGCTTCCCAAGATGGCCCCTGTCCCGGAGGCCCCTGGGATTCATAGCAGGACTTATTACAGGGTGTTGTGCCTGCGCAGTCTCTCACTCCTCGGGTTTGGTTCCCCGGCTGGGGCTGTAGCCCCTCACTGCCCCTGGTGGAAGGTCACACAAGGTGGATGTTCTGCGCATGTCCCTGGACCTGCTTTTCTCCAGCTGCTTCTGAAAGGCAACTTTAGAGAAGTTTGCAGGCTATTTTTAGATACCCTGCCCCATTGTTCAGAAACCCTGGTTGCATAGTGGTTAAGTGCTATGGCTGCTAACCAAAGGGTCGGCAGTTTGAATCCTCCAGGTGCTCCTTGGAAACCCTATGGGGCAGTTCTACTCTGTCCTATAGGGTGGGTATCAGTTGGAATTGACTTGACAGCACTGGGTTTCGTTTTTTTTTTTTTTTCAGTTTTGGCCCCATTGTTCTGGGGAATGGCTTTGTTTCTGCGCCCTGGCCCATTTCTTGTTACATTGTTTGCAGATTTGGGGGCCCCTCTGTTCTCTATCTTACTAAGTCTCTAGATTCCACACTCAAGGCTCTATTACCTCCCTAATAAAACCAAAAAACCCACTGCCGTTGAGTCGATTCCAACTCATAGCAACCCTATAGGATAGAGTAGAAGTGCCCCATAGAGTTTCCAAGGAGTGCTTAGTGGATTCAAACTGCTGACCTCTTAGGTTAGCATCCATAGCACTTAACCACTACGCCACCGGAGTTTCCAAACTCACTGCTGTCGAGTCGATTCTGACTCATAACAACCCTATAGGACAGAGTAGAACTGCTCCACAGAGTTTCCAAGGATTGTCTGGTGGATTTGAACTGCCGATCTTTCTCTTTTACTCGCTTCTCCTCTAACCACCAGTCTCTTTGCTGTTTCTCAGACTGGCACCCTCTGATCTCAGGGCCTTTGTTCTCTGTCTTAATTTCCTGTTACTTTAATTTGTTTATGGGAATTGCAGATTTGGGGGCAATCTCTTCCCTGTCTTAGAACCATCGAAGGCTCTGGGGTGGAAAGAGCTCCGCATGTTTAAGAGGCTGGAGTATGGTAGATGAGACAGGAGCAGGAGGTGAGGTCTGAGAAGTTGTCAGGGGCCAGATCGGGGGAGTATTGTGAGCTGTTGTTAGAAAGTTTGGATTTTACTTTAAATGCATTGTGAAGCCATTGGAAGTCTTTAAACAGGGAATTGACATGATTTGATTTATTATTTTAAATGTGCACTCTGGCTTCTCTGGGGTGATGGGATTTCGGGGGTTAAGTATGGAAGCAGAGAGATAAACTAGGGGGAGCCTGCTGAAGTGGTTTATGGAGAGTTGGTGCTCTAGGTGGAGAGAAATATCTTGGCGGTAAAACTGACAGGCAGTCTGTGGTGAGGTTTAAATACAGTAACATAAATAAAATTCCAAGCCTGTAGTAGACATTTAACATACACGAGTTCCCATCTTCCTCTGTGTCACAACTACATCAACAAAGTGATGCTTTTCTTTGGAATTGGACTTTGGAGGATGGTAAGTTAATAACCACATCTATTAGCTATTTTTTTTTTTTTCCCTTTGGAGGGAGGGCTGACGAGGAGATGGAGGTCGGCTCTTGCCAACCAACCTGCCTACTGGCAACACTTGCCTAAGGAGGGAGAGAATACAGAGGGGCAGAAAGCAGGGAAGGAGGGAAGAGAAGTACGGAAGGCAGGCTGACTGGAAGGAGAGAGGTTGTTTTTGTGTGTGGGAAGGGGCTGGCATAACAGCTGGATTTGCATCCTTAAAAATGACAAAATAGGTGTATCAGGGCAGGCTGCTGTGATCAGAGCTGGAAGGAATCTTCCAGAAACATCTCATCCAGCTTTCTCATTTTAGGAAAGTGAGGCCCAGAGAGAAGTGACCTGGTGCAAACCACACAGATAATGGGCGAGGCAGGGCTGGTAGTAAGACGTAGTGGAAGAGATTGATTTTAAAGTCGGACACCTGAGTACAGTCATTCATTTAATAAGTACATACTGAGCTCCTCTTATGTGTCAGACCAAACTCTAGACACTGGAGACAGATATAAGACAGACAAGGCCCCTGCCCTCGTGGAATTACATTCTAGTTCTTCTTACAGTAACTCTGCCATTACAGGTGAGATATTTAACCTCTATGAATCAGTTTCCTCTTCTCTGAAAACCCAAACAAACAAAACAAACCTGTTGCCATTGAGTTGATTCCAACTCATAGCAAGCCCATAGGGTTTCCAAGGCTCTAATCTTTATGGAAGCAGACTGCCACACCTTTCTCCTGTGGAGTGGCTGGTGGGTTCGAACTGCTGACCTTTTGGTTAGCAGCCGAGTGCTTAACCACCGTGCCACCAGAGCTTCTTTTCTCTAAAAAGGGAGTAATAATACTCCTTCAATTTGTATTAGTTCATTTATCCATTCTACAAATATTAAGTGTATATGATGCATCGGGCATTGTTCTAGATGCCGGTAACGCAAAATATACCAGGTAGACACAGCCCCTGCTTTCAGATATGACAGACTAGACTCAGTGTGGTTTTCATCCTAAAAGTCCATCAAAATCACCTGCGCTTTTAAAAAAAGTCACTGCTGCACTGGTCCCACTCCCAGACCTTCTGATTTAATTGGTCTGGGATGGGGCCCAGGCATCGCCATTTTTTAAATGTTCCCCAGGTGACTGTAATGTTCAGTGGGGTTAAGTCCCACAGAGTCAAAGGTAGAGGATGATGGGGATGATGACTGGGCGAGTGGAGGGCCAGGAGAGAGCTGTATGAGCACATAACCAGCTCAGGCTCCGGGGTTTTCCAGAAGGCTTCCCAGAAGATGTGACATTTAATGTAAGACCCTGAGCAGGAGCTAGTCCTGCAAAGGGAAGAAGGGACGGTGTCTGTGAAGACTGGAGACCTTCGGAGAATTGTTGTGGAGGTCAAAGGTGCTAACAAATGCAAACAAATGTAAACACCCCGGTCCCTGGCCAGGGATAAGCACTCCACCCAACGTTTCCATGCCTGTTTCTCTCCCTTTTTTCTTCTCTGCCACACTCCTCCTGCTTAATGTCCATTCTCCAATGCACCATGTTGACAGAACAACAGCTGATCCTCTGGCTTCCAGTAATGATCTGAACGAGCTTCCTCCTGTCATCCATCAGCCAGTGAACTGCTCACATGGACTGCTCCTCAGCAAGGCATGTGCCAGGCTCTCCGCCCCCTCCCCACAGCTCCCAGCGCCAGCTTTCCCACTGCAGCAGAGGGAACTGCCCGGCCCCTTTTCTGTGTGATTTAATCAGTATACTTCCCCCAACCCTCCACCTTCAAGCACTCAGACACAAAAAGCATTGTCTTCAATATTTGATTTGTTTTGCAAGGGCTTAGTACCTACCTGCTGGCAACCACGTAGGATGTGTTTGATAAATAGCCACTGAGATTTACCATAATCTACTTCCTTAAGAGAAATTCTTAGTGTTAAAATATAATTAAATCAAAGGATGGCTTTTTCCCAGAGTATAGAGTAGTTGTTAAGTGCTACAGCTGCTAACCAAAAGGTCGGCAGTTCGAATCCTCCAGGTATTCCTTGGAAACTATGGAGCAGTTCTACTCTGTCCTATAGGGTCGCTATGAGTCAGAATCGACTTGATGGCACTGGGTTTTTGGTTTTTTTTTTTTAGAGTAGTTCAGGAAACCTTGGTGGCATTGTGGTTAAGAGCTATGGCTGCTAACCAAAAGGTCAGCAGTTCGAATCCACCAGGCGCTCCTTGGAAACCCTGTGGGGCATTTCTACTCTGTCCTATAGGGTCAATAGAAGTCGGAATCAACTTATCGGTAACGGGTTTTTGTGGGTTAGAGTAGTTCACAGATGTGGGCCATATTCAGTAAAATATAAGTCTGTGAAGTCTGCCATTTTCAGCCTAAAATGAGAGGGAAATCTAACACTACTTTTATATCCTGGAGAATGAAGACATTCAATGACCTGTTCAAGCCTCTTCTGAAATAACCCTCAGCAAAACCTTAACTCACTCTCAAGGCCAGGGGTGGGCGCAGGGAAGGAAGCACAAACAGATTTGACTCCATGCTGATGTCTGCTGACTTAATCAGCGATTACAGCCAACATCAGGGTTAAGCAGAAGGACCCGGCATTGGTAAAGAAAAATCAGTTGAGTCGGTCCTCCTGGAAATGCCATTGTCTTATGCTGGGATGGGGGAAAGTTGGAGAGCCCTTCTATTTATAATCTTCTAAATGTGGCACAAACAGTTAAACCCTTGGCTGCTAACGGAAAGGTTGGCTGTTCAAATCCTCCTAGAGGTGCCTCGGAAGAAAGGAATGGCAATCTACTTCAGAAAAATCAGCCATCGAAAACCCCGTGGAACATAGTTGTACTCTGAAACACATGAACTTGCCATGACTTGGAATCGATTCGACAGCAACTGGTTTTAAAAGCAATGTAAAAGAAGGGTTATATTGTATTTCCTGCCTGTGAGGAAACTGATATTAGGGGTAGCCCCATCCTTTTTCTCCTCCCCCCCTTCTACTTTTCCCCATTTTGGGCCACTTTGACATATGGGTGAGACCAGAAACAAAGGTTGCGGTCTCATCCAGGCAGCCATCTGTCGACACTTGCCAGTGAACTGAATTTGCCAAGAACTCCCACTCAGCAGGGTCTTGGGAGAGGCAAAATGATAAGCATGTGTCTCTGATAAAGCCGGAGCCTTGGGTCATCTGGGCAGACTGGGGAGGCTGAATCCCTGGGGAAGGGATGAACGTGGAGACTGGTCTGGATCTCTCTCTGCCAGGAGGTGCTGCCATTGTAAGAAATGAAGGAACGAGGAGGCAGGATCAACAACTGAGATGTTTAAAGAGCCAGAAAGCTGGGACCAATTTTCTTCTGAGTCTGACCTTGCCAGATCCCTCTTTCTAAAAATCTACCATACTATCCGTGCACACTGGGTCTTTCTGGAGGCTTTGTGAGGGAGTGGAAAGCTGCTGGTTTGGAGCCAGACTGCCTGGGCGTGAGTCCACGATAAGCCTCTTGACTTTGATCAGGTGACTCCACTTCTCTCAGCCTCAGTTTCTGCTGTGAGAAAGAAAACAGTCTGCTCTCAGAACTGTTATGAATTTTAAATGAGCCAACATAGTTAACACCTGTATACTCCCAACACAGTGGCTGGGAGGTGGAGGGTCCTCAGCAAACTGGCTTTTCACTTCTAACTTTTTCCTTTCCTACCTCCCTCCCGCGCCCCCCCAAAAAAAAAAACAAACCCACTGTCATCAAGTCCATTCTGACTCCTAGCAACCCTATAGGACACATTAGAACTACCTCATAGGGTTCCCAAGGCTGCAAATCTTTACCCAAGCAGACCACCATGTCTTTCTCCCATGGAGTGGCTGGTGGGTTCGAACCATTGGCCTTTTGGTTGGCAGCCGAATGCTTAACCACTGCGCCACAACCATTGAAAACCCCATTAGGATTAGTGTGTAGGAGACGCTCATCTGGCCATCCCAAGAGGTGTTGCTCTTAGTTGTCCAACTCATGGCGATCCCACGTGTGCAGGGTAGAACTGTGCTCCACTGGGTTTTCAAAGCTGTGACCTTTCGGAACCAAACTGCCAGCCCTTTCTTCCGAGACTCCTTTGGGTGGGTTTGAACCACCAACTTTTCAGCTAGCCAAGTGCTTAACCATTTACACTACCCAGGAGGTGTTGTTGTGTGCCATCAAGTCACTCCCAACTCATAGCGACCCTATAGGACAGAGCAGAACTACCCCACAGGGTTTCCTAGGCTGTAATCCTTATAGGAGCAGATTGCCAGGTCTTTTCTCCTGAGGAGTGGCTGTTGGGTTTGAACCACTGACCTTTCAGTTAGCAGCAGAGTGCTTTAATCATTGTACCACCAGGGCTCCTTCAGGAGGTGTTAGAACAATAAAAGGTTTCATGAGCAACATCTTCATGCAGAGCGGGATAGACATGCGTTTTGCTGAGCTGATCGTAAATCTGAATGAAATAATTATGTAAAGTATTCAAAAGCAATTCAGTGAGAAGATGCCTCATCTGCATTGATGGGCTTTTCAATTACTCATTTTTAGTACTGCATTATACCATTCTCTGGCAATAATTATTAAACATTTCAACTGTATTGCAGTATAAAACTTAAAAGGCTGATTTATTTCCTAGGCATGAGACTACCTAGTATAACATTCCCTAATTATATGGCTCTATTTGTGGTAACCTATTTGTCATAGTGATTTTCTAGCATTGAGTTGAAACTGACACTAGTGCCAAGTGGAAGGTGAAGGAACAATGAGTTAAGTCCAGGGTTATGAGCCCTAGCTTTAGGGTCCTGCAGGACATGAGCCCAGGCTCCCGACTTCCTAGCCCCAGTCTCTGAATCTGTAAAATGGGGATAATTCCTATTGCACAGGATTACTGGTGTGATTATGTGAAATAATGGGTATAATGTGAAAGTGTTAGCAAGAACAGAGAATACAAAAGCAATAAATATTAGATATTATTGCCATGACTCTGCATCCTGGTAGTCCCTGGCTTTTACATTCAGCATGGGAGAACCTTCTCAGTTATTCAGCATGTATGTGTCAATCATAAACGAGGCTCCATTCTCTGATTGTCACTTTAAGAACTCAAAGGAAGTCCCAGTTATGGGGCCCCTAAATCTTTCAGCTGCCCTCCTGGGACATGGACCATCTTCATTTATCATCATGATACAGCCATTTTGTAAATAGGGACACTGAGGTACAGAGAGGTAAAAAGGAATGACTTTATTCAAGATCATTCAGTGATTAAGACAGAAATCGGACCCAGGTCTGCCTGCCTCTGGGTCCCTAGGTGGTGCAAACAGTTTGCACTTGGCCACTAACCTAAAGGTTGGCAGTCTGAACACGTCCAGTGGTACTACGGAAGAAAGTCCTGGAAATCTGCTTCCGTTGAGATTACAGCCGAGAAAACCCCACAGGTCTGCTCGGTAACATACGGGGTTGTCACGAGTCGGAAGCAACCTGGTGGCAAGGGGTTCGTTTCTGGTTTGTGCCTGACTCTGAAGCCCGTGCACGCTGTCTCCACAAGCCCGTGCCGACTCTCAGGATTCCAGAGGCACACTTCTCCTGATAGGGAGAGCTTTTCCTTCTCTCCCTGGTGTCTGCTCAAGGAGATATCACTTTTTTTATTGAAAGCTATGAAAAAAAACCCAAACGGTTGTCACGGAGTCGGCTCTCTGCCTCATGGTGACGCCGTGTGTTCTAGAGCAGAACTATGCTCCACAGGGTTTTCAAGGGCTGGTTTTTCAGAAGCAGATCACCAGGCCTTTCTTTGGAGGCACCTCTGAGTGGACTTGAACCTCCGACCCTTTGGTTGGCAGCAAAGTGCCTCAACTTTTTGCACTACCCAGGGCCTCCCTGAGAACTACCCACCCCTGGTACTTCCTCTAAAGTCCATCTCAACCTTTTCCAGCATCTCCCAACCCTCACGTGGAAGATGAGGCTTTTTCTTTAACCAACGGGTACACTGTGGATGATGTGCTCAGGCGATGGTCCTTACATACACACGCATGTGCGCACACGCGCATACCAGTTCCAGTGGGGCCTCTCTATTGTACTCCAGGCTCCCAAGCCAAGCTGGCTTAGGTGCAGGCCAGCTGGGCTGGTGCCCAGGCTACCAGTCTACAAAGAGCACTAAAACGTTGCTGGAAATGAATTGAGATGGAGAATTTTTTACCAGAATTGCTGAAAATGAACACTACATGAGGATAACAACAACAGAGACAGTAATTATATTTATTCAATATATACTTTGTGTCAGAAACCTCTCTAAATGCTTTTTATATATTAACTCATTTAAACACTTTAGCTCAATGAGGGAAACCCTGGTGGCGTAGTGGCTAAGTGCTATGGCTGTTAACTAAGAAGTCGGCAGTTTGAATCCACCAGGCGCTCCTTGGAAACTTACGGGGCACTTCTACTCTGCACTATCGGGTCGCTATGAGTCAGAATTGAATTGACCACAGTGGGTTGGTGGAGCCCAATGAGGTAGGTACTATTATTATCCCTTAGTTACAGATAAGGGGGTCTCTGGGTGGTGCAAATGGTTAACTCACTCAGCTCTTAATCAGATTGGAGGTTTGAGTCCGCCCAGAGGTATCTCAAAAGAAAGACCTGGAAATCTACTTCTGAAAAATCAGCCATTGAAAACTCTGCTCTGACACATGTGGGATCACCATGAGAAGGGCCAGGGGAGCCTGAGCCGAGGATGCTCATAACCACAAAATCTCTGCACTGTTCCTTTGCCAGTTTCCCTTGCGCTTCTCAGCTCTGGGAGGCAAAAGACACACCCCTGCGAAAGAGAAAATAAAGAAGAAAGGGTAGAAGAAAGTGACTAAAATGGAAATAAGAATCTGTTAGAAGAGATGCTCGTGCCAAATAACCCAGGAGAGAAAGTGATGCTGGTAACTTTGGTGAGGGGATGCAGCGGCCAGGAGGTGAAGGTGTCTATAGGGAAAGAGGATAGGATTTGGACCTAAATCTTTACAGACTAGAATGGGAATCATTTTCAAAACTACACTGAGCAATGCAACCAACACAGCCATTCAAAGTATGTCTCGGATGAGTTTAGGAAAACCTGGGAAAATGTTGAGGCTCCTAGGAAAATGGAAAAAACAAGACACAACATTATACATACAAAAAAAAAAAAAAATTGGGACCCTGGTGGCGCAGTGGTTAAGAGCTCAGCTGTTAACCAGTTCGAATCTACCAGCCACTCATTGGAAACCCTGCAGGGCACTTCTACTCTTTCCTGTAGGGTTCCTATGATTTGAAGTTAACTCGATGGCAACTGTTTGTTTTACTTGGTTTATGTAAAAAGTATAAATGGAGAAAATGCTAGAAGGAAACAAAGCAAAATTGTTGAAACAGTAGGGTATTTTTTTCCCTTTATTTTCTGCCTTTGTGAATGTCTCTATAATGAACTGAATTTTAAAAAGCAACCTAAGCGAAATCTTTGTTTCATTTTTAAAAATCTATATTGAAAGCTCCTTCATAAAAGACAAAGCAGCTGTCTTTCCTTTCATGACTTTTAGACTGAAAAAATACACATGGGAAACTAGAAAGAGTTGATTTAATGTCTGGGATTATTTTCTTTGGATTTTCACTCAAGTTCTACTGAAGTGGTTCAAAATCTCTTCCTAGACAGATTCAGTAATAACCTGCATTAATTTCATTCCCAGAGAAAGTAAAGATATGAAATTTTAACTATAAGGGATGATTACAATATCCCACAATTAAAAACAAGAAAATTTTCAACACTATGAAGTTTTTTAAGTAAAATGTGGAGTATCCACATGATGGGTCATTCCAAGTTCCTCTTCCAATGATCTAACTTATCCTCAGTTCCCATGTGGGAACTGGAGCCCTGACCTTGACCATTAGCCCTGATCTCTATGTCTGGGGCTCTACTTCCTGAAGACAAATGTCCCAGATGCCCCTACATGGACTTCTGAAAAGTATCCTCATGGATGTCTCACTATCATGGTGTACCCACTTGGTAGGACACTTGCTACTTCATCCAGGACCTTGATGTGGGTCAGGTTCATCTCTTGAAACTTGTGTCTGTCGAGCCAGAAAAGGTGAGACAACTTATCAGGAGAGAGAAACCAGACCAGAGTTGAGAAGGGCAGCCAAGATTAGATTTAGGAAGGAAGTATTGATTATTCGAGTTTGAGAAGAAAAGTGAGGCCGTAAATAGGATAAGAGAGGAGTAGATCCCTAAGGGAAAGCAGGGGTTGTGGTGTAGATTACAAAATGGGTATGGCATGTGGTTCAGGACTGAGATTGTGATAATTGAAAAGGTTTTGAAAGTCTTTAAAATCATTGCTAACAAAGTAGTTTGAGAAAATATTTGAAAGGACCCGTTCATGACCATGTGCCCAACCAGTTGCCTTAACTATAGATTGCAAGTATTCTATAAATTAAACCTTGTGCTCCTCTCTAAACCTTGGATACTATCTGGGTCAGCTCCATCTGGATGGATGGGAGCCAATCACAAGTCCCCAAACCTCCCCCTCCACTTGCAGGGAATAAAGCAGCCTGCGCACTTGCTAGTGAATCTCTTCCAAAGAGTGGGTTAGTATATCGTTCTGCTTTTATTTATAAACATTTTTCTTGAGCTGCAATTTTTTAAGGTAACTTAATTCAAGAAGGTTTATTTTAACTTGTATAAAAAAAGGGAATGTGATCCATGGAATGTTGTAATGAGGTCCTTTAAAAAATCTAAATGTCTTTGTTTAAAGCAATGTGTCATCATTTTAGAAAATACAAAAATGTATACAAAAGAAATAAAAATCACCCATAATATTACTACCAGACACAACTATTTCCACTGTAATAATGTTTTAATTTTCTGGTCTTGGGTGTACAGAGAAAAATCATAGATTGAAATGAGTAGTGAAGCCTTTTTAAGTGACCAGCATTTAGATGGTGGCTAAGATGGTAGGGGAAACCCTGGTGGCGTAGTGGTTAAGTGCTACAGCTACTAACCACCAGGCACTCCTTGGAAACTCTACGGGGCAGTTCTACTCTGTCCTACAGGGTCGCTGTGAGTCGGAATCGACTCGACGGCAGTGGGATAAGATGGTAGGGATTTTAAGGTCTATTCTAGACCACGGCGACATGGAGATGTGGAGGGAGTACATGAACAGGTTCTGATACGCCGAAAACTTGTCAGAAGAAGTTGATTGTTTTCTGAGAAGCAAACAACTTTGGAAGCATTCTCTGAATCGGAGGAAACAACCCTTTCTGTTCAATTGTGGATAAACAACTATATGTACCTGAGGTGGCTTCTGTGGCTTGGAAAACATTCTGCTTTGGCCAGGGGTCTTAATTTTAGCCCCTCTTGGATCTTTGGAAAGAGCACACACAGGCTTTGGCTTCGGACAGCCCTGGGTCAGAATTCAGACCAAGTCACTCTGAACTTCATTTTGTCATCTATAAAATGGGAATAATTATTCCCATCAAGGACTGAATGATGGACTATGTTAAGCATCTGGCACATAAAAAAAAAATTTTTTTTTTTTAATGTGCCAGATACTTAACATAAAAAACATAAAACATAAAAAACATAGTAGGTATTAATTAAATATTAGTTAATTAGTTCCTTTTGGCTTTCTCAGTATTCATGGTTTCTCAGTGTAGTCAGCTAGAACCCCAGCGAAGATTTTAAAGATTCATTGGTCAACTATGCAAGTCAAGCAAGTTGGATTTTTTGGAAATCTACCCTAACACCAACAAAGGATCAAAGTACCAAACAAGAGTAATATTTTCATTTAGCAAGGATGTGTCTGTTTGTGTTGGAAGTGGGTATTTAAGCATTGCGGGCCAGTCCAGTGTGGGACTAGGCTTGGTTAGAAATGAAACTTCTTATCTAACACAAGGGGAGATGACACTACCAGCAAGAACTGCAATAGGGAAACAAGTATAGGTATTAGATCCAGCTAGGGCTAATCTTAGCCCTGGCTCTATCCCTGTGGGACTTTGGGCAAGTTATTTAATCCATCTGTGTCACAGTGGCTTCCCCAAGATGATGCTTGTTAATACTTATTTCTCAGAGTTTGGGGGAAAGAAAACAATGTATGTAAAGTCCCCAACTAAAAGGGTACTAAAAAATGCTAGCTATTATCAAGGCTATTAAAAACCATCTAGGAAAACAAAGTCCACAGTCAGAAGCAAGTCTAGGGAGTTGCATAATTAAAGGAGCTAAAGCGATATTTCAAATGGCATCTCAAGAAGACAAAGTAAAGTATTATCATGACATGTGCAAAGAGCTGGAGATAGAAAACCAAAAGTGAAGAACACGCTCAGTGTTTCTCAAGCTGAAGGAACTGAAGAAAAAATTCAAGCCTCGAGTTGCAATAGTGAAGGACTCTATGGGGAAAATATTAAATTATGCAGGAAGCATCAAAAGAAGATGGAAGGAATACACAGAGTCATTATACCAAAAAGAATTAGTCGATGTTCAACCTTTTCAAGAGGTGGCATATGATCAGGAACCGATGGTACTGAAGGAAGAAGTCCAAGCTGCTCTGAAGGCATTGATGAAAAACAAGGCTCCAGGAATTGATGGAATATCAATTGAGATGTTTCAACAAATAGATGCAGTGCTGGAGATACTCACACGTCTATGCCAAGAAATATGGAAAACAGCTTCCTGGACAACTGACTGGAAGAGATCCATATTTATGCTTATTCCCAAGAAAGGTGATCCAACCGAATATGGAAATTATAGAACAATATCATTAATATCACACGGAAGCAAAATTTTGCTGAAGATCATTCAAAAATGGCTGCAGCAGTATATTGACAGGGAACTGCCAGAAATTCAGGCTGGTTTCAGAAGAAGACATGGAACCAGGGATATCATTGCTGATGTCAGATGGATCCTGGCTGAAAGCAGAGAATACCAGAAGGATGTTTACCTGTGTTTTATTGACCACGCAAAGGCATTCGACTATGTGGATCATGACAAATTATGGTAACATTGCGAAGAATGGGAATTCCAGAACACTTAATTTTGCTCATGAGGAACCTTTACATAGATCAAGAGGCAGTTGTTCGGACAGAACAAGGGGATACTGATTGGTTTAAAGTCAGGAAAGGTGTGCATCAGGGTTGTATTTTTTCACCATACCTGTTCAATCTGTATGCTGAGCAAATAATCTGAGAGGCTGGACTACATGAAGAAGAACAGAGCATGAGGATTGGAGGAAAGCTCATTAACAACCTGCGTTATGCAGATGACACAACCTTGCTTGCTGAAAGTGAAGAGGACTTGAAGCACTTACTAATGAAGATCAAAGACCACAGCTTTCAGTATGGATTGCACCTCAACATAAAGAAAACAAATGCATGTGAAAGCTGGACAATGAATAAGGAGACCGAAGAAGAATTGATGCCTTTGAACTGTGGTGTTGGTGAAGAATATTGACTATACCACAGACTACCAAAAGAAGGAACAAATCTGTCTTGGAAGAAGTACAACCAGAATGCTCGTTGGAAGCAAGGATGACGAGACTGCATCTTACATACTTTGGACATGTTGTCAGGAGGGATCAGTCTCTGGAGAAGGACATCATGCTTGGCAGAGTACAGGCTCAGTGGAAAAGAGGAAGACCCTCAATGAGGTGGATTGACACAATGGTTACAACAATGATCTCAAGCATTACAACCATTGTAAGGATGGCTCAGGACTGGGCAGTGTTTCGTTCTGTTGTACATGGGGTCACTATGAGTCGGAACCAACTCGACAGCACCTAACAACAACAACAAAGCGATATTGCAGCCCAGGTAGAGAGCTAGGAATCTAGTAACCTAGGGCAGGAGATAAGTATCCCTAGTTCTTCAGTGCACACCTGTTATGCACCCAGCACTGTGCTAAGAGCTGAGGAAACAATGATAAAAAGAAAACAAAAGACATAGTGCTTGCCCTCATGTAGCTTACAGATTCTTAGGGAAGTAGACACTAATCAAAGAATCACACTAGTGCATGTAAAATTAAAAGATATGTAAGGTGTCTGGAAGGAGAGAAACAGGGATGAGAACATATAATTTTTAGATTGATGTGTACCATGTTTCATTATAAGTTTAAACAGTTGAAAAGGGTGTAACTTTTGGTATAATCATAAATACTGGTATTTTAAAATAATGAGGTCAAATTATTCTTTTTAAATGTATACAATGATACTTATAACCATAGCAAATTAATATCTATCATCATCCTTTTAAAAAGATACAGTGTCACCTCCTTTATGTTTGTAAATTGTATTAATCACACATTCATTCATCTCTGCAACAATAACAACATATATGTACACATACATATATATTATATAAATTTTTAAAAACAAGAAAGTCGTAGAAGACTTTTCTATGAAAAGAATGAATGAGTGAGATGAGTTAAAAGAAGGAAGGAAGGAAGAGTATGAGAAAGTATAGGAGGAAGGAAATAGAAATTGACCAGGCTTTGGCATAGAAAGCACATGCTAGCTAGCTGAGTGCAGAAAGCAAGGAGGGAGATGGTACAATGGGTTAGGTAGGCAGGAACTAGGCTCTGTTAAGGAATTCACTCTTGATTCTGGAAGCATGAAAAGCCATTGAGTTGTTCTATGCAGGGAGATATTACAATTATATTTGTGTTTTTAAAAGATCATTTTGGATTGTAGTATAGAGAACAAATTCGAGAAAGGCAAGAGAGGATGTAAAAAGACTACTTAGAATGATTATCTATTAGTTCAGAGAAGAGATAATGAAATTTAGTTTAGGGTGGTGGTAGCGGACATGGAAAGATGTGGGATGGATTGAAGAGATATTAGGAAGGTAAGATGGACAGCAATTGGATATGGAGGATGGGGGAGAGAGAACAGCCAAGGATGATGCCCACATTTCTGATTTGCACAAATGGAGTAGGACCAGGTTGAGGGAAGATGGTAAAGTTAGTTGTTGACAAGGTAGATTTTAGGTGTTTTTGATGTATACAAGAGAAAATTCAAGTCAAAGTTAGCAGATTAGAGATACATTTCTAGAATTCAGAGAAGTGGCCAAGGCTGGAAATATAATTTTGTGAATCATCAGCACAGAAGTCGTAATTAAAGCCATGAACTGAATGAGATCATCTACAGAGAAATTATAAAGTTAGAACAGAAGGGAGCTTTGGGCTGAGTCTTGAGGAATTTCAAATTTAAAGGTCAGTAGAGGAGGACCAAGCATCAAAGAAAGTAGAGAAATAGTGGACAGGACCATGGGGGAGAGTTCAGGAAGGAGATATAGCACAGACGCCAAGGGAAGAGAGTGTTTCAAGAAGAAGGACTACGTATATAGCTATTGGATTCAGCATTACAGAAGCCATTGATGACCTTAGTTAGAGTTATTTTGGTAGAGTGATGAGGCCCAAAACCACAAGTGATTGAGTTGAGGAATAGGTGGGAGGTAAAATGAAGAAAGTATAGCCAATTGATTCAAGTAATATGACTGTGATGGAGAGAAGAGATATAGGACCATAACTGGAGGCAGGTGAGGGGTTAAGTGAGGGGCTCTTAGTTTTTAAATGGGAAAGAATTGAGTGGGTTTGGAAGATCAGAGGGAATGATTCCATTGGAAAGAGAAGTTGAATATAGAAGAGAGATAAATGTTAGAGTTAGGCAAGAGGGGATGGGACCAATGCAGAGGCGAAAGAGAAGTAAAGCTCCTCTGTTATAACAGGAATAAAGGAGAACAGGGTGGATGCAGATGAGAAAATGAGGGACTTTACATTTGATGACTTCTGGTTTTTTCTGTAAGGTAGAAGGCAAGATAATATATAGTAAGAGTGAAAGAGGAAAGATGAAGGTTGGAGGTTGGAGGAGAATGGATAAGATTGGAAATCATCCTTGCCAAGAGTGGGAAAGTAACAGAGTTTACTAGATATATAGAGCTGTGTTGGAGGGCAGAATTGAGACTAGGAGTCAGTTAATATAGGAGTTAATTGACCAGATCGCAGGTTTTGTCTAGTAGCACTGAGCAGCTCAGGTGTGAGCAGGGAGGTTGTAAATAGTTCTGTTCATCTAGGTGGATTGAGAGGTAAGGGAGTTTTTAGGGTGGTTTATGTCCTATATGAAAAATGAAGGTACACAAATAGCTAAGACAATGTTGATAAAGAAGAACAAGGAAGGGGTACTTGTCCAAGATAATAAATTATATCTGGGTATATACACAACGTTATGGGGTGGGAGTTGGGGAAAAATAAAACAGAATAGAAACAACATGCGTTTGGGAACCTGGTATATGATTAGATTGAACACATGCCCCATTTGCACGGGACAGTCTCAATTTTGCCTGTTGTCCAGAACAATTGTTAATAACACTCCTTTTCATTCTTGTTTTGATAATGAATTACATGGTTACCCTTTTATGAGAAAGGTAGGCTCATAAAAAAGTGGAGAAAGGACGTTAAATGACGTTTAAAAAAGCTCATCACTATCAAGGAAATGGGCCTCACAGAAATGTATAAACACACCACGTGACAGCAGAAGAATACACATTCTTCTCTAATGCACATGGAACATTCTCCAGGATAGATCATATTTAGCCCATAAAGCAAGGCTCTATAAATTTAAAAAGACTGAAATTGTACAAAGCATCTTCTCTGACCATAATAATATGACACTACAAATTGATAACAAGAACAAGGGAAATAAATACATGGAAACTAAATAACGCATTACTAAAAAAACCTATTAGATAAGAGAAGAAATCAAAAGTGAAATAAAAAAAAAATATTTAGGATTAAATGAGAATGAAAACACAACATACCAGAATCGTTGGGACATAGCAAAAGGAGTACTCAGAGGGAAATGTACAGCAATAAATGCATACACTTTCAGAAAGCAGAAAGGTCCAAAATAAATAACTTAACCTGATAATTTGAACAAATAGAAAAGGAAGAGAAAAAAAAAAACAAAGCTTTGAGAAGAGAGGAAATAATAAAGATCAGAGGAGAAATAAATGAAATAGAGAACAGAAAAACAATGGAATCAACAAGACTGGAAGTTTGTTCTTTTAAAGGATCAATAAAATAGACAAACCACTGACCAAACTGACAAAGGAAAAAAAACAAGAGGATGCAAATAACCAAATAAGAAAGGAAGTTGACAACATTACAACAGATTCAACTGAGATAAAGGGCATCATAACAGAATACTAAGAAAAACTGTATTCCAACAAATTTGAAAACCAAAAGAAATGGACAAATTTCTAGAAACATACTACCTACTAAACTAACACAAATAGAGATAGAAAATCTAAGCAGATCCATAACAAAAGAAGAGATTGAAGATGTCATCAAAAAACTCCCAACAACAACAAAAAATCTCAGCCCAGATGGCTTCACTGGGGAATTTTACCAAACATTCAGAGAACTAACACCAATTCTCTCATACTCTTCCAAAACATAAAAAAGGAAGGAATACTCCTCAACTTATTCTGTGAAGCCAGCATCACCCTAGTACCAAAACTGGGTAAAGACACTACAAAAAAAGAAAATTACAGACCAATAACCCTCATGAATATAGACACAAAAATTCTTAACAAAATTCTAACCAACAAAATTCAACCGCATGAGATCCGGGGCCAAGATGGCGGACTAGGTGGACGCTACCGCGGATCCCTCTTGCAACAAAGACTCGGAAAAACAAGGGAATCGATCACATACATAACAATCTACGAACTCTGAACAACAAGCACAGACTTAGAGACGGAAAACGAACAAATACGGGCAGACAGCGACTGTTTTCAGAACTAGGAGCCAGCGCACCAGCTGACTACTTGGAAAATCTAGTTTCCCAGTGATGGCTCGGAGACAGCAGTCCATATCACACCACATAAAGAAACAGACCATGACAGCTTCTCCAACCCCCCAAACAAAAGAATCAAAATCTTTCCCAAATGAAGACACAATCCTGCAATTATCAGATACAGAATATAAAAAACTAATTTACAGAATGCTTAAAGATATCACAAATGAAATTAGGATAAATGCAGAAAAAGCCAAGGAACACACTGATAAAACTGTTGAAGAACTCAAAAAGATTATTCAAGAACATAGTGGAAAAATTAACAAGTTGCAAGAATCCATAGAGAGACAGCATGTAGAAATCCAAAAGATTAACAATAAAATTACAGAATTTGACAACGCAATAGAAAGTCAGAGGAGCAGACTCGAGCAATTAGAATGTAGACTGGGACTTCTGGAGGACCAGGGAAACAACACCAACATAGCTGAAAAAAAATCAGATAAAAGAATTTAAAAAAATGAAGAAACCCTAAGAATCATGTGGGACTCTATCAAGAAGGATAACTTGCGAGTGATTGGAGTCCCAGAACAGGGAGGGGGGACAGAAAACACAGAGAAAATAGTTGAAGAACTCCTGACACAAAACTTCCCTGACATCATGAAAGACGAAAGGATATCTATCCAAGATGCTCATCGAACCCCATTTAAGATTGATCCAAAAAGAAAAACACCAAGACATATCATCATCAAACTTGCCAAAACCAAAGACAAACAGAAAATTTTAAAAGCAGCCAGGGAGAAAAGAAAGTTTTCCTTCAAGGGAGAATCAATAAGAATAAGTTCAGACTACTCAGCAGAAACCATGCAGGCAAGAAGGGAATGGGACGACATATACAGAGCACTGAACGAGAAAAACTGCCAACCAAGGATCATATAGCCAGCAAAACTCTCTCTGAAATATGAAGGAGAAATTAAGATATTTACAGATAAACACAAGTTTAGAGAATTTGCAAAAACTAAACCAAGACTGCAAGAAATGCTAAAGGAGATTGTTTGGCCGGATGACCAATAATATCAGGTACCAGCACAATACAAGGTTACAGAACAGAACGTCCTGATATCAACGCAACTCAAACAGGGAAAGCACAAAAACAAACAAATTAAGACTAATTCTAAAAAATAAATAAATAAACAAAATAATACACACAACAGGAAATCATGGAAATCAATAGATAAACGGTCAAAATAATCAAAAAGAGGGACTAAATATAGAAGGCATTGAACTGCCAGATGGAGAGTGATACAGGGCGAAATAGAAGGATACAAGTTAGGTTTTTACTTAGAAAAATAGGGGTAAATAAAAAAGTAACCACAAAAAGGAATATCAATTCCATAACTCAAGAAAAAAGCCAAGAAAAACGTAACGACTCAATAAACACAAAGTTAAACATTATGAAAATGAGGATCTCACAAGCTACTAAGAAAAACGTCTCAGCACAAAAAAGCATGTGGAAAAATGAAATGGCCAACAACACACATGAAAAGGCATCAAAATGACAGCACTAAAAACTTACTTATCTATAATTATGCTGAATGTAAATGGACTAAATGCACCAATAAAGAGACAGAGAGTCACGGACTGGATAAAAAAACACGATCCATCTATATGCTGCCTACAAGAGACACACCTTAGACTTAGAGACACAAACAAACTAAAACTCAAAGGATGGAAAAAAATATATCAAGCAAACAATAAGCAAAAAAGAAGAGGAGTAGCAATATTAATTTCTGACAAAATAGACTTTAGACTTAAATCCGCCACAAAGGATAAAGAAGGACACTATATAAAGATAAAAGGGACAATTGATCAGGAAGACATAACCATATTAAATATTTACGCACCTAATGACAGGGCTGCAAGATACATAAATCAAATTTTAACAGAATTGAAAAGTGAGATAGACACCTCCACATATATAGTAGGAGACTTCAACACACCACTTTCGGAGAAGGACAGGACATCCAGTAAGAAGCTCAATAGAGACATGGAAGACCTACTTACAACAATCAACCAACTTGACCTCATAGACTTATACAGAACTCTACACCCAACTGCTGCAAAATATACTTTTTTTTCTAGCGCACATGGAACATTCTCTAGAATAGACCACATATTAGGGCATAAAACAAATCTTTCCAGAATCCAAAACATCGAAATATTACAAAGCATCTTCTCAGACCACAAGGCAATGAAGCTAGAAATCAATAACAGAAAAACGAGGGAAAAGAAATCAAATACTTGGAAAATGAACAATACCCTCCTGAAAAAAGACTGGGTTATAGAAGACATCAAGGAGGGAATAAGGAAATTCATAGAAAGCAACGAGAATGAAAATACTTCCTATCAAAACCTCTGGGACACAGCAAAAGCAGTGCCCAGAGGCCAATTTATATCGATAAGTGCACACATACAAAAAGAAGAAAGAGCCAAAATCAGAGAACTGTCCCTACAACTTGAACAAATAGAAAGTGAGCAACAAAAGAATCCATCAGGCACCCGAAGAAAACAAATAATAAAAATTAGAGCTGAACTAAATGAATTAGAGAACAGAAAAACAATTGAAAGAATTAACAAAGCCAAAAGCTGGTTCTTTGAAAAAATTAACAAAATTGATAAACCATTGGCTAGACTGACTAAAGAAAAACAGGAAAGGAAACTAATAACCCGAATAAGAAACGAGAAGGACCACATCACAACAGAACCAAATGATATCAAAAGAATCATATCAGATTACTACATAAAATTGTACTCTAACAAATTTGAAAACCTAGAAGAAATGGATAAATTCTTGGAACAATACTACTTACCTAAACTAACACATTCAGAAGTAGAACAACTAAATAGACCCATAACAAAAAAAGAGATTGAAACGGTAATCAAAAAACTCCCAACAAAAAAAAGTCCTGGCCCAGATGGCTTCACTGCAGAGTTCTACCAAACCTTCACAGAAGACTTAACACCATTACTATTGAAGGTATTTCAAAGTATAGAAAAAGACGGAATACTACCCAACTCATTCTATGAAGCTACCATCTCCCTGATACCAAAACCAGGTAAAGACATTACAAAAAAAGAAAATTTTAGACCTATATCCCTCATGAACATAGATGCAAAAATCCTTAACAAAATTCTAGCCAATAGAATCCAACAACACATCAAAAAAATAATTCACCCTGATCAAGTGGGATTTATACCAGGTATGCAAGGCTGGTTTAATATCAGAAAAACCATTAATGTAATCCATCACATAAATAAAACAAAAGATAAAAACCACATGATCTTATCAATAGATGCAGAAAAGGCATTTGACAAAGTTCAACACCCATTTATGATAAAAACTCTAACCAAAATAGGAATTGAAGGAAAATTCCTCAACATAATAAAGGGCATATATGCAAAGCCAACGGCCAATATCACTCTAAATGGAGAGAACCTGAAAGCATTTCCCTTGAGAACGGGAACCAGACAAGGATGCCCTTTATCACCGCTCTTATTCAACATCGTACTTGAAGTCCTAGCCAGGGCAATTAGGCTAGACAAAGAAATAAAGGGTATCCAGATTGGTAAGGAGAAAGTAAAGCTATCACTATTTGCAGATGACATGATCGTATACATGGAAAACCCTAAGAAATCCTCCAGAAAACTACTGAAACTAATAGAAGAGTTTGGAAGAGTCTCAGGATATAAAATAAACATACAAAAATCACTTGGATTCCTCTTCATCAACAAAAAGAACACCGAAGAGGAAATAACCAAATCAATACCATTCACAGTAGCCCCCAAGAAGATAAAATACTTAGGAATAAATCTTACCAAGGATGTAAAAGACCTATACAAAGAAAACTATAAAACTCTGCTACAAGAAATTCAAAAGGACACACTTAAATGGAAAAACATACCCTGCTCATGGATAGGAAGACTTAACATAGTAAAAATGTCTATTCTACCAAAAGCCATCTATACATACAACGCACTTCCAATCCAAATACCAATGTCATACTTTAAGGGACTAGAGAAACAAATCACTAATTTCATATGGAAAGGAAAGAACCCCCGGATAAGCAAAACATTACTGAAAAAGAAGAAGAAAGTGGGAGGCCTCACCCTACCTGATTTCAGAACCTATTATATAGCTACAGTAGTCAAAACAGCCTGGTACTGGTGCAACAACAGGCACATAGACCAATGGAACAGAATTGAGAATCCAGATATAAATCCATCCATTTATGAGCAGCTGATATTTGACAAAGGACCAGTGTCAGTCAATTGGGGAAATAATAGTCTTTTTAACAAATGGTGCTGGCATACCTGGATATCCATTTGCAAAAGAATGAAACAGGACCCATACCTCACACCATGCACAAAAACTAACTCCAAGTGGATCAAAGACCTAAACATAAAGACTAAAACGATAAAAATCATGGAAGAAAAAATAGGATCTACCCTAGGAGCCCTAATACAGGGCATAAACAGAATACAAAACATTACCAAAAATGATGAAGAGAAACCAGATAACTGGGAGCTCCTAAAAATCAAACACCTATGCTCATCTAAAGACTTCACCAAAAGAGTAAAAAGACCACCTACAGACTGGGAAAGAATTTTCAGCTATGACATCTCCGACCAGTGCCTGATCTCTAAAATCTATATGATTCTGTCAAAACTCAACCACAAAAAGACAAACAACCCAATCAAGAAGTGGGCAAAGGATATTCACACACATTTCACTAAGGAAGATATTCAGGCAGCCAACAGATACATGAGAAAATGCTCTTGATCATTAGCCATTAGAGAAATGCAAATTAAAACGACGATGAGATTCCATCTGACACCAACTAGACTGGCATTAATTCAAAAAACACAAAATAATAAATGTTGGAGAGGCTGCGGAGAGACTGGAACTCTCATACACTGCTGGTGGGATTGTAAAATGGTACAACCACTTTGGAAATCCATCTGGCGTTATCTTAAACAGTTAGAAATAGAACTACCATACAACCCAGAAATCCCACTCCTCGGAATATACCCTAAAGATACAAGACCCTTCACACAAACAGATATATGCACACCCATGTTTATTGCAGCTCTGTTTACAATAGCAAAAAGCTGGAAGCAACCAAGATGTCCATCAACGGATGAATGGGTAAATAAATTGTGGTATATTCACACAATGGAATACTACGCATCGATAAAGAACAGTGACGAATCTCTGAAACATTTCATAACATGGAGGAATCTGGAAGGCATTATGCTGAGCGAAATGAGTCAGTTGCAAAAGGACAAATATTGTATAAGACCACTATTATAAGATCTTGAGAAATAGAAAAAATGGAAAAGAACACATACTTTTTGGTTACAAAGGGGGGAGGGAGGGAGGGAGGGAGGGAGAGGGCTTTTTATTGATCATTCTGTAGATGGGAACTGCTTTGGGTGAAAGGAAAGACAACACTCAAAACAAGGAAGGTCAGCCTAATTGGACTGGATTAAAAGTAAAGAGGTTTCCGAGATAAAATGAAAGCTTCAAAGGTTAGCGAAGCAGGGGCTGGGGTCTGGGGAACTTGGTTTGAGGGGACTTCTAAGTCAATGGGCAAAACAATTCTATTATGAAAACATTCTGCATCCCACTTTGAATTGTGGCACCTGGGGTCCTAAATGTCAACAAGCAGCCAACTAAAATACATTAATTGGTCTCAACCCACCGGGAGCAAAGGCAAAGGAAGAACACCAAGGTCACACGACAACTAAGAACTCAAGAGACAGAAAGGGCCACTTGAACCAGAGACCTACATTATCCTGAGACCAGAAGAACTAGTTGGTGCCCGGCCACAATCGATGTCTGCCCTGTCAGGGAACACAACAGACAACTCCTGAGGGAGCAGGAGACCAATGGGATACAGACCCCAAATTCTCATTAAAAGACCACACCTAATGGTATGATTGCGACTAGAGGAATCCCAGAGACAATGCTCCCCAGAACTTCTGATGGCACAGGACAGGAACCATCCCCGAAGACAAATCATCAGGCATGAAAAGGACTGGTCAGTGGGGGGGAGAGAGATACTGATGAAGAGTGAGCTAATTAAATCAGGTGGACACTGGAGAGTGTGTTGGCAACTCTTGACTGGAGGGGGGATGGGAAGATAGAGAGAGAGGGAAGATGGTAAAATTGGCACGAAACGAGAGACTGTAAGGGCTGACTCAATAGGGGGAGAGCAAGTGGGAGAAGGGAGTAAGATGTATGTAAACCTACATGTGACAGACTGATTGGAATGGTAAATGTTCACTTGAAGCTTAATAAAAATTAAAAAAAAAAAAAAATTCAACCGCATATCAAAAAAAAAAATTGTACGTTGTGATCAAGTGAGATTCATACAGGAATACAAGGATAGTTCAACATTAGAAAATCAATGAATGAAATTCACCGCATAAATAAAACTAAGGAAAAGAATCATGTGATCATCTCAATGGATGCAGAAAAGACATTTGATAGAATCCAACACCCATTCCTGATAAAAACCCTCAGCAAAATAGTAATAGAAGGGAAATTCCTCAACGTAATTAAGGGCATATATGCAAAACCAACAGCCAACATTATTCTCAATGGAAAAAGACTGAGAGCCTTACCATTGAGAACGGGTATGTGACAAGGATGCCCACTATCACCACCTTTATTCAATGTTATACTGGAAGTCCTAGCCAGAGCAGTAAGACAAGAAAGGGAAATGAAGTGTATTCAAATTGGAAAGGAAAAAGTAAAACTATCTCTATTTGCATGATTCTTTACATAGAAAATCCCAAAAATTCCACAAGAAAACTGTTATATCTAATAGAAGGATTCATCAAAGTGGCAGAGTACAAGATCAACACTCAAAAATCAGTTGGGTTCCTTTACACTAACAAGGAGAACTCCAAAAAGGAAATTAAGAAAACAAAACCATTTACACTAGCCTCCAAAAGGATAAAATACCTAGAAGTGAACCTAACGAGGGATGTAAAAGACTTATACAACGAAAACAATAACACACTACTGCCAGAAACTAAAAGTGACCTTCATAATGGAAAAATATTCCATACTCAGGGATTGGAAGACTTAATGTTGTGAAAATGTCAATACCACCCAAAGTGATGTATAGATATAATCCCAATCAAAATTCCAACAGCATTGTTTACCAAAATGGAAAAACCTATCACCAACTTTATATGGAAAGGAAAGAGACCCCAAATAGCCAAAGCAATATTGAAGAAGAAGAAGAAGTAGGAGATCTCACACTCCCTGATCTCAAAAAGTACTATACAGCCATAGTAATCAAAACAGCCAGGTACTGGTTCAATGACAGACACCTAGACCAATAGAATAGAATTGAGAACTCAGAAATAAATCCATCTACCTATGGACAGCTTTTTTTTTTTTTTTATGGACAGCTGATTTTCGACAAGGAGTCAAAGTCCATTCAATGGGAAACAGTCTAACAAATGATGCTGGCAAAACTGGATATTTATTTGCTGAAAAATGAAACAGAATCCATATCTCACACTATACACAAAAACTAACTCAAAATGGATCAAAGACCTAAATGTTAAAGCAAACTATAAAGTTTCTGGAAGATAATATAGTGACAAAAATGTGGGATCTAATTTTTTTCAGAAATAGGTTACCACACAACTATAAATGCAGGAGTAACAGAAGACAAGTTAGATAACTAGGCCTCCTAAAAATTAGATACTTATGCTCATCAAAAAACTTTATCAAACAAGTAAAAAGAGAACCTACAGATTGGGAAAAAATCTTTGGGAATGATATATCTGATAAGGGTCTAATCTCTAAAATATATAGAAAACTTCAAAAACTCAACAACAAAAAGACAAACAACCCAATTAAAAAGCAGGCAAAGGACATGAACAAACACTTCACCAAAGAGGACCTTCAAGTGGCCAACAAACACGTGAAAAGATGCTCGTGATCACTAACCAACAGAGAGATGTAAGTCAAAACTACAATGAGATACCATCTCACCCCTGAAAAATGGTACTGATCAAAAAAAAAAAAAAACAGAAAACAACACATGCTGGCTAGGTTGCGGGGAGATTGGAACCCTGCTCCACTGCTGGTGAGACTGTAAATTGATTCAACAACTGTGGAAAACGGTGCTTCCTCCAAAAGCTAGAAATAGACATACCCTATAATTCAGCAATCCCACTTCTAGGTGTATACCCTAGAGAACTAAATCTACTGGCACAAACAGATATATGTACACCTATGTTCATTGTGTTGGTGAAGAATATTAAATATACCATAGGCTGCCAGAAGTATAAACAAATCTATCCTGGAAGAAGTACAACCTGAATGTTCCTTAGAAGTGAGGTTGGCAAAACTTCATCTCACTTATTTTGGACAGTTATCAGGAGGGACCAGTCCCTGGGGACGGACATCAAGCTTGGTAAAGTAGAGGGTCAGCAAAAAAGAGGTAGACCCTCAATGAGATGGATTGACACAGTGACTACAATGACGGGCTCAAGTATAGCAACAATTGTGAAGATGATGCAGGGCCGGGCAGTGTTTCATTCTGGTGTACATAGTGTCTCTATGAGTCAGAACCAACTTGACAACACCTAACAACAACATGTTCATTGCATTGCAGCATTATTCACAATAGCAAAAAGATGGAAACAACCTAACTGCCTAGCAACGGATGAATGGATAAACAAACTGTGGTACATACACACAATGGAATACTATACGGCCATAGAGAATAATGATAAGTTCTCAAAATATGCTGGAGGACGTTATGCTGAGTGAAATAAGTCAATCACAAAAGGACAAAAGCTGTATTATCTCACTATTATAAGAAGACAAGAATAAATATACATATAGAAAACAACATTCTTCGGTGTTTACCAGGGATGGGAGGGAGAGGGAGGGGAGATCACTTTGTCGATAGTAGACAACTGTTAGTTTTAGTGGTGGGTAAGACAATTTTTTTTTTTTTTAAGACAATACCAAATAAGGATGAAGTCAGCATAACTTGACCAAGGTAAAAGATGACACTAAGAAGTACATAAGAATAAGGGATGATTTTGGTAAAAGCCACAACATGTACACTTTTGCAACAATAGTAATAATAACCAAAAAATATGTGTGTGGTTACACACGTAAATGTGTATGCTTATATATATAGGTAAGCACATATGAATATATGGGTGTGCATGTACAGGTTTTTCTGTAGGCAAATGTATATACATGTTTGTGTGTGCTGCATATATAATCATATATAAAATAAAGCACATAGGAGGCATGGTAATGGATACTTCCTAGATATAACCAAATACCTCACGGGATTGGGTTACTGGGTTTGAGGGCTTAGGACCATAGTCTTGGGGGGCAACTTGGTCAATTGGTATAACATAGCTCATAGAGATATGTTCTACAGCTTAGTTTGGTGAATGCATCTGGCTGGGGTCTTAAAATCTTTCGAGAGACCATCTAAGATAAAACTGTTCGTCTCTATGCATCTGGAGCAAAAAAGAAAAAAGGAAACCAAAGACTCAAAAGAGAAACTAGTCTACAGGACTAAAAGTCTACACAAACCGTGGCCTCACCTGCTTTGAGACCAGAAGCACTAGATGGTGCCCAGCTACCACTACCGATAGTTCCAGCCAGGGACACAATAGATGGTAACCGATAGAGTAACACTGCAGAACAAAACTCAAGTTCCTGAAAAGGCCACACTTATTGGACCAGTGGAGACTAGAGGAACTCCTGAGACTGTGGCCTTGGGATACCCTTTAAACCTGGAACTGAAACCACTCCTGGAGGTCACCTATCAGCTAAAAGACAAAGTGGCTCTTAAAATAAATATCACCGGTGAGCACTTCACCCTTCTAAACAATCATCTAATGAGACCTAATGGTCAACATTTACCCTAAACCAAAGATGAGAAGGTAAGGGGGGACAAGGAAGCTAGATTAATGGAAAGAGAACAACCACAATGGAAACAATGAGAATGCTGATGTGTTGTAAAAAGTGTAACCAGCGTCACTGAATAATATGTATAGAAATTGTTAAATGAGAACCTAATTTGCTATGTAAATTTTCCCCCAAACCACAATAAAATATATTTTTAAAGTAGCTAACAATATGGAGAAAATGAAGATCAATCCTTACTGCATCATATTAATGAATAAACTTCAAATGAACTGAAGACCTTAATGTGAAAGGTCAAACTATGAAACTAACAGAAGAATATAT
Source organism: Elephas maximus indicus (assembly GCF_024166365.1). Taxonomy (NCBI): domain Eukaryota; kingdom Metazoa; phylum Chordata; class Mammalia; order Proboscidea; family Elephantidae; genus Elephas; species Elephas maximus. Next base: position 69,381,380 of record NC_064825.1, read on the forward strand.
TGGAGAATATAAATGTGATCTCAGCTGTTTAGAGAAGACCATAGAAGTGCAAACCACAGGAAGGAAATTGATGAATTTGACTAGATCAAGGTTATTTCTGTTAAATGAAGAATTCTGAATGTAAGAATAAACTGTGGGTAACAGAAAGGAAAAGATACTTGTAAAACAATGTGAAATTCATACCTAGAAAGTCCTACAATTCAGGAAAAAAAAAATCAAATGGTAAAATGGCAAACATTTTGAAAGGCAATTCACAGAAGGGGAAACCTGATAAATTTATGAAGAGATACTGCAGTTTCTTTTATTACTTTATAATGATCAGTTTGGAAACAATTAGAAAGTCTAGTAATCATAAGTACTGGTGAGGATGTAGGGAAATGGAAACACTTGTATAGCGCTGATAGAATAAAATAGGCATAGCCATTCTGTGGAAGTACTTAGTGAAATTAGTATGTTTGTACCCACAACCTAACAACCCAAAAACTCTCACATGACTTTTTTTACAAGAAAGAAACATGAGGATCTTTATTGCAGCAACATTTGTGGAAGCAAAGGGCTGGAAGTCAGCTAATTGCCCATCACCGGGAGAATGGATAAGTAACCTGTGATCTATACATTCAATGGAATTCTAAGCAGCAATAAGAAGCCATGAACTACATTTACATATAGTAACTCTGACATATCTCAAAAGCATAAAGTTGAGTGAAAGAAACATAATGTGACACGTTAAAATACAAAAAATTCTATACAACTTCAAGGAAAATTGTGTATGTATATGTATGTATTTGCTAACCAAAAGTCGGCAGTCCGAATCCTCCAGGTGCTCCTTGGAAACTCTATGGGGCAGTTCTACTCTGTCCTATAGGGTCGCTATGAGTCAGAATTGACTTGACGGTAGTGGGTTTGGATATGTATATACATATGTAGGTATTTATGTGTGTGTGTGCGTGTGTGTGTACATAAGGGCATACATTAAATACACACATTGTTGTTGTTGTTAGTTGCCGTCAAGTCAATTTCAACTCATGGTGACCCCATGTGTGTCAGGGTAGAACTGTGCTCCATAGGGGTTTCAACCTTTTGGAAGCAGATCACCAGGCCTGTCTTCCAAAGTACCTCTGGATGAGTTCAAACTGCCAACCTTTTGGCCAGCAGTCAAGTGCTTAACCTTTTGGGCCACTGAGGGACTCCAGATACATAGGAAAACAAAAACCAAACCCAGTGCTGTCAAGTCGATTCAGACTTATAGCAACCCTACCGGACAGAGTAGAACTGCCCCATATCGTTTCCAAGGAGCACCTGGCGGATTCAAACTGCCGACCCTTTGGTTAGCAGCCATAGCACTTAACCTCTACGCCACCAGAGTTTCCAGATACATAGGAAAGGGTGCTAAATAGAGAAGGGAAATGGAAGTAGGATGAATATAGAAGTAAACAAAATGTAAATAGAAGATTGTCTTTGTTTTGTCCAGTGATGAAAACAAACAATAAACTAAGGGGTTTGAGTGACTTGATTCTTTTTAACTGCTGTCTTAAAAAAAGAAAAGGAATTTAAGCACATAAAATAATTACAGTATGTGTATAATAACTGTATTTTAAAATGAATTGACTAATTCAAATAAAGGACCTAACTCAGTGTCTAGCACATTAAAAAAAAAAAAAAAAAAAAACCTGCTGCCATTAAGCTGTTCCTGACTCATGGTAACACCATGTGTTACAGAGTGGAATGGTGCTCTATAGGGTTTTCTTGGCTATAATCTTTACGAAAACAGGTTGCCAGGCCTTTCTTCTGCAGTGCCACTGGGTAGAGTCGAACTGCCAGTTCTTAGGTTAGTAGTTGAATGCAAACTATTTGCACCGCTACCCGGGTGCAGCCTAGCACATACTAAACACTAAATAGATGTTATCTGTTAATTTTATTGGCGTCTCTGGGTGGCGCAAATGGTTAGGCACTCGGCTGCTAACTGAATTGTTGGAAGTTCGAGTAAATGCAGAGGTATCTCAGAAGCAAGGCCTGGAGATCCACTTCCAAAAAATCGGCCCATGAAAATCCTGTGGAGCACGGTTCTACTCTGACACGGATGAGGTCGCCGTGAGTCAGAGCTGACTCAACGGCAACTGATTTTATTAATTTTGTCAACATAATTCATAACATAAAAAACTCAAAAAGCAAACCTGTTGCCATCAAGTAGATTCCAATTCATAGTGACCCTACAGGACAGAGTAGAACTGCCCCACAGGGTGACCAAGGCCGTAATCTTTGTGGAAGCGGCCTGCCACATCTATCTCCCTCGGAGCAGCTGGTGGGTTCAAACAGCTGACCTCTCAGTTAGCAGCCGAAATGCACCACCAAACCGAAAAACCAAACCTCTTGCCGTCGAGTTGGCTCCGACTCACAGTGACCCTATAGGACAGAGTAGAACTGCCCCATAGAGTTTCCAAGGAATCCCTGGTGGATTCAAGCTGCCAGCCTTTTGGTTAGCAACTGTAGCACTTAACCACTGCACCACCACGGCTCCTTAATTCATAACATGGCTACTACCAATCAACTGGTGTTGGTACTTAAGGCCAATAGGATTTAGATGATTTCCCCCAAAAGACACTGCAACATCTAATGTACTATGATTCTATTAGAAGGGTAAACAGCTATTGGCAGCAGACCAAGAAGCAAGCAGGCAGGAGAAGAGTTGGAACAGTCTCGGGGGATGGGAACGGCTACCATCTTTTTGCCATGTCTTTGAAAACTGGGATGGTTAACTTGGGAGAATATCCCTTAGTAAATATAATGTACAAATTAAGGACATGTAGACTGCACAATTAAAAAGTTCTATGAAGCTGGGAGACTTGACGTACTTCGGTGTATTTCCTCCAAAGGGATATTTTCTTTTAATATTTTAAGTTACAAAACCAGCTAAATTACAAAGTCTAGCTCTATGAAGAGTGTTTACTTTGAATTATACCTCCCACATCCTTTCCTTCCTCTCCTCTCCTGAAGGCAGACAGAGTTTTCTCTAGCGAAATAAGCGAGATCATCACCTAGTGGCCATTGCTTCAAAGTGCTGACACAAGATCCCTGGTCCCAAAGAGCACAGGAGAGGATGTGCCCAGTCCTTGTCCTCACAGGATGTTGATTCAATCAATAAGCATTGACTGTGACTCTCTGCTAGGCACCGTTCTGGTATCTGTGGGTATAGAGCTGCTAAGACAAAATGACGAGTTTAAAAATAAAATGATGGAAGTGTCAACTCAGAAATTTAGGAGCCCTCCCAAAGTGACATTGCATTTTAATGTGTTTATTTTCCACTGGTTTTCCCGTAGATCATAGACGAAGAAGAAACACAGTTTATGAGTAACTGCCCTGTTGCTGTCACTGAGAGCACCCCCAGGAGGAGGACTCGGATCCAGGTGTTTTGGATAGCGCCACCAGCAGGAACAGGCTGTGTGATTCTGAAGTAAGTAAAAATGAAATCTATGTAACACTTCCTTTCCCTTCTCTGCAGTTTATCAAAGACTTCATGGCGTAGTTGCAGAAAGAAAAATGGCTTTACTGGGGTGTCAGACAAGTCGTGTCCCCTCTCTGGTCCTCAGTTACCCCAACTCTAAAATGAGACTGTGGCCCATTGTCTTAGTTTGCTAGTGTTGCTGTAACAGAAATAGTACAAGTGGGTGGTTTTAAAGAACAGAAATTTATTTTCTCATAGTTTAAGAGGCTAGAAGTTCAAATTCAGGGCGCTGGCTTTAGGGAAAGGCTTTCTCTCTCTTGGCCCTGGGGGAGAATTCTTGTCTCAGCTTCACTAGCTAGCCATCCTTGGAGTTTCTGGGCTTACAGTTTCTGGTCTACCTACGTAGTCTTCAGATAGCATAAGTCTTCCCCTTGTTTGCTTTCTTCTGTGCCTAGTCTAGTAGTACAGAGGTTAGGATTTACAACATATATTTTTGGGGGACACAATTCAATCTATAACAAGCATCCCTGCAGAAGAGCTACATAAAGAATCAATGGGAAATCTCTCGTTTCTTGGCCACTGTCTGTCTTCCTGAGGCTGACAGTACTAACGTTAGCCAAGGAGCTGTGTTGGCCATAACTATGGCTGGTTAAAAAAAAATTATGAACCAGGTGAGGATCATCTTTGACTTCCTTTGCCTAGAATTGGATACTTTTTCTTTTCTTAGAACCCCCAACACCTAGTGTCCTTCAACTGTGCTTAGGCTGACCTGAGCCCAACACTAACTTCCTATTAGGTCTGGACCCCGTTTTATGGTCCTATCCTCTTTCCCGTATCAAAATTGCCCTCTGGTGCCACTTCCTATTTGACCTCCCAATTCTCCTTTCTGGTGCGTTACAATAGCATAAGAGGTGTTAGCCGGATAACAGTTCTCCTCTCAAAGGTAGCATTGCTTCAAACCTGTGTCTCCAAATTGAGTGCCACAGAATGGTGCTCTGGGAGATGTAAATAGATGGGCAGGAAGAGAATGTCTGTGGTCAAATATGTTTGGAAACTACTGCATACTGCTTCCCCCTCTTGCAGATTCACAAAACGTTATTATTTGCACGAAGTCTTGCCAAGAAGAAATCTGTTTAACTTGGTTTCACCCAGCATTTTTCAAATTTATTTGACTGCAAAACATCCATTAACACTCGCCAGTTCGGGAAACACCTTCATATCTATATTAAATAGATTTAAAGGCCTGTATGGAGTTTTTTTTTTTTTTATGGAGTAATGCAAGGAGTCCCTGGATGGCACTCAACAGCACTTAACAACAGCATATAACAAAGGAGTCAGCCATGATCACTTGCCTCTGACAGAGACTCCAAGGCAAGCAGGGCAGGGGGAGAGCTTTACTATAGTTAAAAAAAAAAAAAGAAAGAAAGAAAAAGAAGCCTTCAGGTATGCTCTGATTGAAGGATGCTGGCATGGGGAAGCTGGAGGCGGGAGAACTAGTCGTGAGGCGTCTTATTTGATTGGCTTGGGGAGCATATTTGGCTTTCTCTGGTTGGTCCTGCGTTGAAAGTTGGAAAAGGGTTAAACCCATTGTCATTGGGTCTGTTCCCACTCATAGGAACTCTGTGGAACAGAGTAGAACTGCCCCATAGGGTTTCCAGGGCTGTAATCTTTTTGGAAGCAAACTTCCACATCCTTCTCCCATGGAGCGGCTAGTAGGTTTGGCACTCTACAGAGCCTGGGGAGCTAAAGAAGATAGTCGGAAACCTCCAGATCTATGTGATGGATATTCCTGCTCCAAAAACCCTTATCCTCCCAGCCCAGATGCCTGGTTTTCTTTGATTTATTGTTCTCACAAACCAGAAGTATTTGATTTTCCTAGTGGAAGCCAGAAAGGCTTCTCTTGTTTACCCGTTAACAATGAACATATGTGAACATATGTTTATGCATTAACAATTAACACACGTGGCTTGTTCGCTCGTTCATTCTTCCAACAAATGTAACTGAGCTTCTATTTGCACAGATACCCAGGATACACAGGCAAGCGAACTATGTTCATGGCCCTGGAGGCTCTCACAAGTCAAATGGGGGAGAGAGAAAAGGTCAGCCAATTCTTTCCATATGCCAGGAACTCAGCTGTGCATCTGACAGGCTTTATCTAATTTAATCTTCACAGCAAACTACCCCCATTTTTACAGATGAGTAGGCAGGCCCCAGGGAATTGGGCACATTTTTGAAGTCACATATCCATTTAACTCCAAAGCCCATGTTCTTTCTTTTATTTATTTTTTTCTGAGGGTGTTAAATATAAGCTACAACTATTCATTAAAGACATAAAATTTCATAGGTAAGACGTGAATACCTCCACACTGTAAAATTTCAAACAATACAGAAAGAGTAAAAAATCCCCGACACCCCTTACTGCCGTCAATAAATCTTAGTCTCCTACCAGCAGGTAACAACTTGGTGTGTAGTTAGACTTTTGTCTATGCATTAACATCCATGTAAGTAAATATGAAAGCACACAGTTTCATTTTTATGGGCATTTAAATTTACACAAATGGTATTATGGTATATATAATGCCCCGAACTTGAATAGGTTTTCACTTAAAAAGATGTTTTAGAGGTAGCTCCAGGTCAGTATATAACTTACTTGTGAATATGAATCCCTGGTGGAGCAGTGGTTAAGAGTTGTGATTGCTAACGTAAAGGCTGGCAGTTCAGATCCACCAGCAGCTCCTTGGAAACCCTGTGGGGCAGGTCTACTCTGTCCTATAGGGTCACTATGAGTCTGAATCAACTCGACAGCGATTTTTTTTTTTTTTTTTAATGTATGGATATATGTCATTTTTTTCTTTTTAAGTTTTTTGAATATTTTATTCTGTTGTTTGGAATATACACAGCAAAACATACACCAATTCAGCAGTTTCTACATGTAAAATTTAATAACATTAATTACATTTTTTGAGTTGTGCAACCATTCTCATCCTCCTTTTCTGAGTTGTTTCTATCTCACTAACATAAACTCACTACCCCCTAAGGTTCCTATCTAATCTTTTGAGTTGCTATTGTCAGTTCGATCCCATATAGATAGTTCTTAAAAGAGCATAATGCTCAAGGCAGATCTTTTTTACTAGTTAAACTAAGCTGTTGTTCAGCTTTAAGAAGGGGATGTTTTTGGTTTAAGTTTTAAAGATTATCTCAGGACAATAGCTATGTTATTTTTTTTTTTTAACTGTTGCATATAATCTATAATGTGGATGCATTGTAATTATCCCACAGCTGATGGACATTTCGATTGTTTCCTGTTTCTTTACTAGTACAAATAATGCTAAAATGATCGTCCTTGTACCTGCCTCTCTGAGTAAATATGCAAGCTTTTGTTCATGGTAGATGCCAAAAATGGAATCACAAGGGATGCACATTTATAATTTTCATAGGCACTGCCAGATTTTTCTCCAAAAAGGTTGCCAACTTAAACACCCCCTTTGACTGTGAAGAGAGCTTATTTCCTTACTCACTCAATAGCCCTTGATGTTACCAATCTTTACAATTCTGCCAATCTTATAGTTTAAAATGGTATTACAAGTTAATTTTCAATTCTCTGATTCAAACCAAAAACCAACCCCATTGCCATCAAGTTGACTTCTACTCATAGCTATCCTATAGGACAGAGTAGAACTGCCCCATAGCCTTTCCAAGGCTGTAATCCTTACGGAAGCAGACTGCCACATCTTTCTCCCACAGAGCAGCTGGTGGGTCCAAACCACCTTCCTTTTGGTTAATAGCCAAGCACTTAAACCACTGTTCCACCAGGACTCCTTTTTGGACAATTACCAAAGACCAAACCCTTTGCCGCTGAGTCACTTCCAACTCCTAGTGACCCTATGGGACAGAGTAGAGCTGCCCCATAGGGTTCCCAAGGAGTGGCTGGTGGATTTCAACTGCTAGCCTTTTTTGTTAGCAGCAGAATTCTTAACCACTGCGCCACCAGGGCTCTTTTTTGGATGATTAGATACCCAAAGACAAAGTTAAAAGGAAGCAGAGAAAAATATTTCAAACTTAAAACAGTGGTATTGTCTGAACTATATAAGGAAATGCTACAAATCAATATTAAAAAGACACATTATTAGAAAAATGGACAAGGATATGAAGAGGCCATTCACAGAAAAGGAAAAACGAATGAAATAAATAAGTGAAGGAATTCTCAATATCTTCATCACATGAAAAACATGAAATTGTTCACTACAGATTAGTAAGTAAACGCAAGTAAGCCCCTGCATACCTTCCTACTGAGTAATCAGTCCCTGATAGCAAGTCATTCTTCTTTAATCTTGTGGTTTGAAATATTTGTGGCCATTCAAACAGATTCACAATTCCAGATGAATCATAGAATAAGCTTGTTGTATTCGGTAAAAACTTATACTGGGATTTTGAATGGTGTTACACTGAATTAATATTTTAATGTGGGAAAAGTTAGTATCCCTACAACATATCTTCCTAGTTAGGAGCATGGTATATCCCTCCATTTATTCAGATCTTTTGTGCCCTCCAGAAAAGTTAGGTAATTTTTTAAAATTTAATTTCCACATTCTTGTTAGACTTTTTTTCTGTTTTTTTTTTTTTTTTTTTTTATAGCTTTATTCCTCTTTTGAGTGGATTTTTTTCCCCAGCCTACTTCCTAATAATCATTGATTGCTGGTGTTTAGGAAAGCTATTAAATTTTGTACCTTGTGTTTGAATCTGAGCACTACTAAATTCTCTTGATAGTTCTAATGACTTGTTGTTTTATTCTTTTGGGATATCATTGTAGATAATTATATCATCTAAAATAATGAATATGTATACCTTTTATTTCTTTGTCATGTTTTAACTCATTTTCTAGCACTTCTAAAAAAAAAAGCACTTCTAGTAAATATTTAATAGTAGCATTTAAGCTTATTCTTGATTTTAATGGAAATACTATTATATTTTACTTTTAAGTATAATAGATATGGTGCTGGTTTCAAATTGATGACTTTAATCAAATTGAGGAAGGCTCTTTATCTAGTTGAGAAAGTTTTCTTCTTTTTTATGTTGGAAGAGAAGCCAACCAATCATTCAACCCACCAACCAACCAAACAGTATTCCATGGGCACCCAGCATTGGCCCAGAATATACTAGGCACAGAGAAAGATTCAGGTTACGAAGAATAATCCTGACTTTCAAGACACTTTGAGTCTAGTTGTGATATAAATAAAAGTACATGTACAAGACTTAGCAAATTGAAGACAGACGTGAATTGGGAACAAGCTGATGATGGTTAGAATTCAGAGAGGAGGTAAGTGAGGAGAGGAATAATCAGAGCTTCTTGAGAAGGTTAGTGTTTATATCTTGAAATCAAGAGTAGACTTTGGATAAACAGACATAAGGAAAGAGGTTATTCCAGGTGAAGGGGGTAAAGAGACTGAAAACTAAAGTGAGAGCTGGGAGGTGAGAATAGATATGGGAGTCCTGGGAGACTGTAAACAGACAGACTTGGCAAGATTAGGTCTTTGAGGGCCAAAACACAGTGCCAAATCACAGAGTCTTCCAATGCAACGATAAAGAGATTGAACTTGATTCAAGAGGAGCCAGGGAACCATTAGTGGTTATGAAACAGTGGACTGACAGGCTGGGAGGAAGATTTGCTAAAAATTTAGTAAGGACGCTGATGCCTGGCAGCAAAGTTCAGGACAGATCGGGGGAGGGGGTTGCCAGCTTGGTTACAGAGCCCTCGTTAGAAAAAAGGAACATTTGTGTTACACTGTTTGGGTAATATTTCCTGGAAAAGGCAGCCTGGTAGAATAAGCTGCAGGGTCAGCTGAACGTCTGGAGATGATGCCTCTGAAGCCCACTTGGTTGGTTGTGTTCCTTTGACCGGGAGGGCTGGGGAGGGAAGCACACAGCAATTACGACCTTCCTTTTTGCACAGACCTGGCACCATTTCCATTTTCAATTGGATGCAAAGATTTGAGCTTTTCTAAATTATAGGTTTTCCAGTCAGCCCTCTGTGTAGCCTTCTCCCTGCAAATGAATGATCGGGCACTTAAAGTTTCCCTGCCGCCCTCCAGTGCTGCAAAAATGCTGCCAACCGTTATAGCGAAACAGCAACTGATTAAAAGAAAATCCCCTGTGAGTAGAGGGATGTTTACAGACCCCACAAGAAGGAAGTCCAGCCCCCTTAAGTCTGATAAGAGTTTTGTCCCCTGGAGCGATCCTTTTTCCATGCATTTATTATCTTTAGGTAAATTTCTGTCCCTGGCGGGGAGGTGGGGTCTGAGATGTAGATCGTACTTCTCCTGAGAGCACAGTCCCTTGGTGAACCATTTGGGGAATTCAGCCTTGGGAAATAATGATTGGTTACAGGCAGTAATAATAGCCAAGAGCCAAGCACTGCTCTACTGTACATTACAAATACTTATTTAATCCTCAGAGCAACCCTAAGAAGTAGATACAGAGGAGGAAGCTGAGACATGGAGAGGTTAAGTAACTTGCCCGAGGTCACAAGGTAGTGACAGCACTGGGATTTGAACAGACGCAGCTGGGCTCTGGAGTCTGTGATCTTAATCCTGCACTCCACCATGTCATACTGTATGGGTGGAGTCAAGCTGAACTCTAACCTCTCATTCTCCCCTCATGTCCTTAGTTGCCAAGTCCTGTCAGTCAGGCTTCTAAGTGTCTCTTCTATCGCTTGCTTTGCACTCACTGCCTCAGGGCAGACACTGTCAACTCTTGCTTTGCCATTGCAATAGCCTCCGAATTGATCACCCCCATTCCTTGCCCTCTGATCCTTCTTCATACTGGGAAGAGACGTGCTGTCCTGTACGCAGCTGAGTCACACCACTTTCCTTACAAACCTGAATGGGCTCCTCATCGCCTTCAAGACAAAGTCCAAAATCCTGGGCAGAGCATTTAAGTCTCCTCACATCCTTCACCAGAGTCTGTCCTTGAACCCTGTTCTCCAGCCCTTCTCATCTGCTCGTTCTCTTGGTAATACTTACTAAGCCCCTCCTGTGTGGGTACTGAGGCCACGGATGCTGTCTTTGAGGATGTTTAAGATGAAACACAAAACCAATCAGATCCATAGCCCTTCATCTGCAATTCTGAAATCCTGAAAGCTCTCAAAATCAAAAGATTTTTTGTTATTCCTTTAGGGCCAAAACCTGCCTTGAGCTGACTTGAAGCTATTTATAATCTGGCTTGGCTGCTAGCCTAAAAGGTGGGCAGTTCAAACCCACCCACCAGCTCCATGGAAGAAAGACCCGGTGATCTGCTTCAGTAAAGATTACAGCCTAGAAAACTTTATGGGGAGGGCCTACTCCATTCAACGGCACCTAACAACAACCACCTACTGTATTCAACAGCACCTAACAACAAGACCATATGGCATGCAAACAGTGTGATATTTAGTGTAACTATTAATGTATTTAATTATGGGATGCTAATCCAGACCTGATGAGGGTGTTACAAAATAGCTGGAATGTGCACTGTATTATCTTTCTAAAATCCAAAAAATGTTCTGAATTCTGAGACACATCTGGCCTCGAGAGTTTCAGATAAGGGGCCCTTCCCCTGTCCACGCAATCCTGTTTAGAAAGTTCGTTAATGGAAGCATCACTCAGGGTGCTGGAAGAGTGTAGAGGAGGCAGCCTCCAGCAGGACTGGGTTTCACATAAATGTTAAAAGGAAGCAATTCGAAACAGCCCAATTAAAAAATGAGCAAAGGACATGAACAGACGTTTCACCAAAGAAGAAATATGAATGGCCAACAAACACATGAAAAGATGCTCAACATCATTAGTCATTAGGGAAATGCAAAGTAAAACCATCAGGAGACACCACTTCACACCCACTAGAATGGCTATTATCAGAAAAACAGAGAACAAGTGTAGGGCGTGGAGACACCTTCTTCCATTGCTGGTTGGATTATAAAATGATACAGCCTCTGTGGAAAACAGTGTAGCAATTCTTCAAAAAGTTAAACATAGAATTACCATATGACCAGCAATTCCACTCCTAGGTACATACCCAAAAGAACTGAAAACAGAAACACAGACAGATATGTGTATACTAATGTTCATTTCAGCATTATTCAAGATAGCCAAATGTGGTAACAACTCAAGTGTCCATCAGCAGATGAAAGGATAAACAAAATGAGGAACATACATGCAATAGAATATTATTTGATCATAAAGAGAAATGAAGTCCTGATACATGCTACAACATGGATAAACCTTGAAAACATTTCACTGAGTGAAATAAGTCAGACACAAAAGGACAAGTATTGTGACTCCACTTATATTAAATATCTAAAATAGTCAAATGCAAAGAGATGAAAGTTTATTAAGGTTACCAGGGGCAGGATCAGGAGGAGTGGTAGTTGCTTCAGGGGTACTGAGTTTCTGTTAAGACTGATGGAAAAATGTGGAAATGGATAATGGCAGGGGTTGCACAGCATGGTGAAGGTAGTTCATGTCACTGAATTATATACATAAAATTGGTTGCAATGGCAAATGTTTTTGTTATGCATATTTACATAAAAAAATTACTTAGCATGGCATTCAAGGCCCTTCAGGACTTGCTTCAGCCACCTTTACAGACTCATTTTCTTATTTACCCTCCTCCACACACTAAACTGTGAGCTACATGAAGGCAGCGATCAATTTCATTTCTCTTTGTGGCCCTAATACAGGAAATGGCAAACGATAGCCCATGGGCCAAATTTACCCCACCACCTGTTTCTTGTAAATAAAGTTTTATTGAAACACAGCCACTATTATTCATTTACATATTGCATATGGCTGGTTTCACAGTACCAGAGAAGAATTGAGAAATTGTGAGAGACCATACGGTGTGCAAAGCCTAAAATATTTATTATCTGACCCTATATAGAAAAATACATAGAAAACCCCCATGGTGGCGTAGTGGCAAAGTGCTACGGCTGCTAACCAAAGGGCTGGCAGTTCGAATCCACCAGGCGCTCCTTGGAAACTCTATCGGGCAGTTCTACTCTGTCCTATAGGGTCGCTATGAGTCGGAATCAACTCGACGGCAGCGGGTATATAGAAAAAGTTGACCAACCCCTGTCCTAATGTATATTGAGCTAGGAGCTCAATAATTTTCAATTCCTGTCTGGGGCTGTCCTCAAAGCCCAGCTGAGACAAAGGCTTGCATGCAGTTAGTTTATTTGGGAAGTGATCCCAGGAAGCAGGAGTAAGGACCAGGGGTGGGAAGAGGATTTGGTAAGTCTTATGGTCTTGGCCATCACTGATCAAACTGATGCTCGATCCCACTGGGACCTTTTGAGAAGCCTTATGCTATGTGGCTCAGAACAGTCTGCTTGGGGATGAAAGGGGGAAGGTTTACCCACTGGCTCCCATCCCGAATTTACCTAGGGTAATGCCATGTCTTAGTTCTCTAGTGCTGCTATAACAGAAATGCCACAAGTAGATGGCTTTAACAAAGAGAAATTTATTTTCTCACAATTTAGGAGGCTAGAAGTCTAAATTCAGGGTGCCAGCTCCAGGGGAAGATTTTCTCTGTCTGTCATCCCTGTAGAAAGGTTTTGTCATCAATCTTCACCTGAGCCTTGGAGTTTCTCAGTGCAGGGACCCCAGGTCCAAAAGACACACTCCACACTCAGATCTTCTTTCTCTGTGGTAATGAGGTCCTTCTCCTCTCTGCTCAATTCTCTTTTATATTTCAAGAGATTGACTCAAGATACAACCTAGTCCTGTAGATTGAGTTCTGCCTCATTAACATAACTGCCTCTAATCCTGCCTCATTAACATCATAGAGGTTAGGATTTACAACACATAAGATAATCATATCAGATCACAAAATGGTGGACAACCACACAATACTGGTAATCATGGCCTACCCAAGTTGATACATATTTTGGGGGACAATTCAATCCATAACACCCCACAAGCATTAATTCCCTGGCACTTTTGGATTGTGCACATGTGAGTTTTCAACACATTCTTGACACTGCAACATCAGAGAAGCTCTGGGGCAGGAAGCAACAGGTACAGCACAGAGCCAAAGTGAACATTACAAGGGACAAATTGGTCAAAATTGGCTCAGAACTGGTCACTGCAACAGTGGCTGGAGACAGAGTTGGGCTGAGAGAATGCGAAGAGTTTTATAAAACCCGTTGCCAACTAGTCAATTTGGCCTCAAAAGAACCCTACAGGACAGGGTAGAATTGCCCCGTAGAGTTTCCAAGGTAATCTTTATGGAAGCAGACTTCCACATCTTTCTCCTGTGGAGTGGCTGGTGGGTTTGAACCTCTAACCTTTTGGTTAGCAGGCGAGTGCTTAACCACTGCATCAGCAGGCCTCCTAAACAGGTACCTACAGTATCCAATACATTGATTACTACAGATAATAGTGTTTCTGTTAGTTGCCATGGAGTTGGCTCCAGCTTATGGAAATCTTACGTATAACAGAACAAAGGTTGCCTGCTCTTGCAGGATCTTCGTGATAGTTGTTATGTTTGCGGCTATTGTATCAATCCATCTCATTGAGGGTTTTCCTCATTTTCTTTGGCTCTCTACTTTACTCAGCACGATGCCCTTTTCTAGTGATTGGCCTTTCCTGATGACGTGTCCAAAGTAAGCAAGTCAAAGTCTCGTTGTCCTTCTAGAGAACATTCTGGTTGTTTCCTCTAAGACTGATTTGTTGTAAGTAGTTTAAATTTATTGCCAAGCATTATGCTAGGGCCGTTGCACACCTCATCTTGCTTAATCGTCACAAAAGTCCTATAAGGTCTTTACTATATTTCCATTTTGTTTATAAGGAAACTGAGGTTTAGAGCTTGACCCTCACTTTTGCCTTCGCTGGTCTGTGAGAAGCAGGGTAGAGCTCCTCCTACAAATCAGAGGGATAGAGAACTGCCTGGGGGGAAGACATTGCTCCCCAAGTGAGGAAGCTAAATATTTAGAAAACTGAAAACAAGTCCAGGGACGTGGCAAGAGAAAAGCTTGTATTAGTGGGATGAGGAGTGTTAAGGAGGAATTAGCTAGCACAATACTTTGTAACTTCACAGGGCTCACCAACTCTTATTATGTTGGAAGTTAATAACATAGAAAACCCACATGAGATGGACTTTGTGTGTGATTTAGAGGAAATCAGCTGGGTTAGAAGGATCTGATGTGGCTGGGGTAATGCTTGCCCCACAATTTTTCTGGCATTAGGTAGCAAAAGGAACCACAAGTTCTGTTGCCTTAAGTCAGGGTGGTTTTCATTTGAGGCAGGCTAGGACCTCAGCAACACTAACCAGTGGAGGAAGCCAAAAATCCAAACAAAAGGGGTTGGGAAAACCCAAACCAGCTAAAGTGGCTGGTTCTTTGAGAAAAGCTGAGAGATCAATACCATGGCAACAAGGTCCAACATGTGCTTGGTTCAAGAAGACCTAGATATCCTAACACCTACCACCAATAGGTGGAATCCAGATGCCAGGAACTCCTGACAGGCCAGTGGTGGCCTGGTTCCAGGGGAAGAGTGCAATGACAGCAGAATTTCATTCAGCTGCTGGCGTCCTAGATGCAGGATCCAGCTCCCAGGGGAGGAAACTGGTAAGAGTTAAGCAGGTAGTGTAGACTGCAGAGGAACAGGACCTAGATAAGTCTCCAAGCATAGCAGTAAGCCAATATTCAGGTAAAAAAGCCAAAGCCTTGCTCTAGGGACTGTGCCAACATCATGGGATGACTGCAATTTGATAGGCGTGAAGGAGTACATGGCTCTTCCCATTGTGCACCAGAACCCAGGTCTATGGCAATGAGACCAGCCCAGTCCTCTCCCAATGATGGAGCAGGAGTTGACAATATTTTCATTCCCTGCCCTGGGCAAGGTGAGATCAAGACCCCAAACCGAAATCCTGTACTCATTAGGCAATAACTCCCCATTTTCCGCTCCTCTCAGCCCTTGTTGTTGTTGTTGCTGTTAAGTGCCATGGAAGTGGTTCCAACTCATAGCGACCCTATGTACCACAGAACGAAACACTGCCCAGTCCTGCGCCAAGCTCACATTCATTGTTATGCTTGAGCCCATCGTGGCAGCCACTGTGTCAATCCACCTCATTGAGGGTCTTCCTCTTTTCTGTTGGCCTTGTACTTTACCAAGCATGATGTCCTTCTTCAGGGACTGATCCCTCCTGACAACATGTCCAAAGTATGTAAGACACCGTCTCGCCATCCTTGCTTCTAAGGAGCATTTTGGTTGTACTTCTTCCAAGAAAAGTTTGTTAATTCTTTTGGCAATCCATATTATACTCAATATTCTTCGCCAACACCACAATTCAAAGGCATCAACTCTTCTTTGGTCTTCCTTATTCATTGTCCAGCTTTCACATGCACATGATACGATTGAAAATACCATGGCTTGGGTTGGGCGCATCTTAGTCTTCAGGTTGACATCTTTGCTTTTCAACACTTTAAAGCGGTCCTTTGCAGCATATTCGCCCAATGCAATGGGTCTTTTAATTTCTTGACTGCTGCTTCCATGGGTGTTGATTGTGGATCCGAGTAAAAGGAAATCCTTGACAACTTCAATCTTTTCTCCATTTATCATGATGTTACTTATTGGTCCAGTTGTGAGGATTTTTGTTTTCTTTATGTTGACGTGTAATCCATACTGAAGGCTGTGGTCTTTGATCTTTATCTGTAAGTGCTTCAAGTCCTCTTTGCTTTCAGCAAGCAAGGTTGTGTCATCAGCATAACGCAGATTGTTAATGATGCCCTGTTCTTCATTTAGTCCAGCATACAGATTGAATAGGTATGGTGAAAGGATACAACTCTGATGCATACCTTTCCTGACTTTAAACCACACGGTATCCTCTTGTTCTGTTCGAACAACTGCCACTTGTTACTTATGAGCACAATTAAGTGTTCGGGAACTCCCATTCTTCGCAGTGTTATCCGTAATTTGTTATAATCCACACAGTCGAATGCCTTTGCTTGGTCAATGAAACACAGGTAAATATCCTTCTGGTATTCTCTGCTTTCAGTCAAGATCCATCTGACATCAGCAATGTTATCCCTGGTTCCACATCCTCTTCTGAATCTGGCCTGAATTTCTGGCAGTTCCCTGTCGATGGACTGCTGCAGCCGCTTTTGAATGATCTTCAGCAAAATTTTGCTTGCGTGTGATATTAATGATATTGTTTGATAATTTCTGCTTTCAGTTGTACCACCCTTCGGGAATAGGAATAAATATGGAGATCTTCTAGCCAGTTGGCCAGGTAGCTGTCTTCCAAATTTCTTAGCATAGATGAGTGGGCACTTCCAGCTTTGCATCTGTTTGTTGAAAAATCTCAATTGATATTCCATCAATTCCTGGAGCTTTGTTTTTCACCAATGCCTTCAGTGCACCTTGGACTTCTTCCTGCAGTACCATCAGTTCTTGACCATATGCTGCCTCTTGAAGTGCTTGAGCATCATCAAATTCTTTTGGGTATAATGACCATGTATTTCTTCCATCTTCTTTGGATGCTTCCTGTGTCATTTAATATTTTCCCTATAAAATCCTTGTCATGGGTTGAATTATGTCCCCCCAAAAAATGTGTGTATCAATTGGGCTGGGCCATGATTCCCCGGTATTATGTGATTTTCCTGTATGTTGTAAATCCTGCCTCTATGATGTTAATGAGGGAGGATGGGCGAGAGTCGTGTTAGTGAGGCAGGACTCAACCTACAAGATTGAAGTGTGTCTTGAGGCAATCTCCTGAGATATAAAAGATAGAAGTAAGCAGAGAGACAGGGGGACCACCTCATACCACCAAGAAAGCAGCACCAGGAGCAGAGCGAGTCATTTGGACACGGGGTCCCTGTGCCTGAGAGTCTCCTCAACCAGGGGAAGATGGAGGACAAGGACCTTCCTCCAGAGCCGACAGAGAGAGACAGCCTTCCTCTGGACCCGAAGCCCTGAGTTTGGACTTTGTAACTTACTAGACTGTGAGAAAATAAATTTCTTTTTGTTAAAGCCATCCACCTGTGGTATTTCTGTTGTGGCAGCACTAGATGACTAAGGCAATCCTTCACTATTGCAACTTGAGGCTTGAATTTTTTTTCCAGTTCTTTTAGCTTGAGAAATGCCGAGGGTGTTCTTCCCTTTTGGTATTCTATCTCCAGCTCTTAGCACATGTCATTGTAATACTTTGTCTTCTTGAGTCGCCCTTTGAAATCTTCTGTTCAGTTCCTTAACTTCATCATTTCTTCCTTTTGCTTTAGCTGCTCTCAGTCCTTACTACCTACTAATTTACTTTCTGTCTTTATGCATTTGCCTATTCTAGGTATTTCATATAAGTGGAATCATAGAATTTGTATCCTTTTGTGTCTTGCTTATTTCACTTAGTATAATGTTTTCAAGGTTCATCCATGTCATAGTATTTATCAGGACCTTTTTTTCTCTTTGTGGATAAATCATATCTCATTGTATGAAATTTTATGCATTTTGTTTATCCGTTCTGCTGTTAATGGACACTTGAGTTGTTTCCACCTTTTGGCTATTGTGAGTAATGATGTAATGAACATTGGTGTATACATATCTGTTTGAGTCAGTGTGTGTTTTTTTAGCCAGATAATACACCCAATAGGCATGTCCCACTCCTGTACCTCATCCATCTTTAGGTCCTTATTTTTAGATCAGCCCAGGAAAGACAGTGATGGCTCTGGGATAAGAGCAGAAAAAAACCCATTGCCATCAAGTCGATTCTGACTCATAGTGACCCCATAGGACAGAGTAGAACTGTCCCATAGAGTTTCCAAGGAGCACCTGGTAGATTCGAATTGCTGACCTTTTGGTTAGTAGCCATAGCTCTTAACCACTACGCCACCAGGGTTTCCAAGAATAGAAAAGGACAAATTGTTTCACACATCCTTTGTCCTCCGGGGTCATGAAGTAAGTGTGGAAAGGTTTGGCATATTTTATCCTGTCACCAAAATGGCTGGATTAGATCTTTTACATCCAGTATGTGACCAGTGTCACATAGTCATATTAGTCATTTGACCTAGAAGAAGCAAGGTGTCTTAGTCATCTAGTGCTGCTATAACAGAAATACCACAAGTCGATGGTTTTAACAAAGAAAAATTTATTCTCTCACAGTCTAGGAGGCTAGAAGTCCAAATCCAGGATGCCAGCTCCAGGGGGAAGGCTTTCTCTCTCTGTCAGCTCTAGGGGAAAGTTCTTGTCATCAACCTTTTGGTTCAGGAGCTTCTCTGTGCAGGGACCACAGGTCTAAAGTATGTGCTATGCTCTGGGTGCTTCTTTCTTGGTGGTATGAGGTCCCCGTTTCTCTCTGTTTGCTTTTCTCTTTTACGTCTCAAGAGAGATTGGCTTAAGACACGACCTAATCTTGTAGATTGGGTCCTGCCTCATTAGCATAACTGCTGATAATTCCACCTCATTAACATCACAGAGGTAGGATTTACAACACATAGGAAAATCACATCAGATCACAAAATAGTGGACAACCACACAATACTGGGGATCATGGCCTAGCCAAGTTGACACACATTTTGAGGGACGTAAGTCAATCCATAACACAAGGGCTGGAGACCCACTGAAGATGCAAATGAGGCTCCAAAGATGAGTGGAGGGTCCTCAATGCTATAGTGGATGACATCCCTCCATAGATGCCATCCAATCTAATCACCATCCAGTCGCAATTCATTTGCAGCTATTAATCAAAGAACTGGCCCTGAATTATTTGCCCTTCTACAAGCCTACTTGTCAAAGGGTATACCCAGTCTAAAATAAAGTCAGTGAAGAAATGAGGTTACATAAGGGAAAAAGCCCCCCTTTTCCTTCATGATTAATTATTGTGGGCTGATTTCAGCCATGTTTTTCCTCAGGCTTTTCCCTAACATCTCACACTTAGCCCCTGGAAGCAGTAAAAACAGAGGAGAAAAAGGTCCTTTATTTCTTAGTTCTGTGCTATTCATAAATGAAAATCATTGTTAATTTTGGAGTTTGACAGCTGTGGTGCATTTGTAAGTCCAGAGCAGCTGTCATCAGCACTCCGGTTTATTTTTCAAGCAGATGTTTCGTTTGACTTTAGTGCTATTGCCAGTTTTTCGAGGAGAAAGAGAGGGGGAAGCAGAAATAGAAATAATCATTATATCCATCGCTTGGTTTCTTTTCAAAACGTAAATCGGCATGATTAATGATGACATCAGAATTGCTGTAATTGCAGTTTTGGGTGTAGGACCGTTTAGCTATCATTTCCTACATGATCCAAAGACCATCCCCAACCCTCCCCCTAAAATCAGAGGCTGTTTTGTGGTAATTACACCCAGACTCTGAGCAACGGTCTCAGCTACCCTTCCAAAAAATCTTTCCAGAGCAGAGTAAAATCAAGGAGTGGTAAACGATGGCAACTGGGCTGCAACCCCAGATGAAATCTGCAGGATTGAGTCTTGTCTCATGGCTGGGGAAATGGGTAACCAAACCCCCTACAAAAACAAAACTCGTTGCCATTGAGCCAATTCCAACTCATATCAACCCTATAGGACAGAGTAGAACTGCCCCATAGGGTTTCCAAGGAGTGGCTGTGAATTCGAAGTGCCGACCTTTTGCTTAGCAGCCAACCTCATAATCACTGTGCCACCAGGTCTCCACTGGGTAACCAGTGAGAGCAAATAGCCTGAGCCCTTGGAATGCAGCCAGGTCTCCCACTCGCTCTTACCTATCTACCGTGCCCATGTGGCCCCAGGCAGCTGGACTCATGCACGCTCACAGTGTGCAAATCAGTCTCAGTGTATAAAATTAAACACATCTGTGGCTCCACATGGAAATCTGATGAGTCAGTATGTACTTGAACAGGCTGCTGTTCCAGTCCACATTGCTTGGAGGAATCTTCCTTCATACCAGCTGCGTTGCTAGGTAAACCCACTTCCTGGGTCTGATTTCTCTACCCTTGCTTTTTTCTGTTTGGCTTTTGGCTGTCTCGCTTGGCTCTTATTTCTTTTTACTGTCATTACTTGTCCAATCCATGGCTTGCAGTGCCTCTTCGACAATGCCTCTGTAGTGTCACACTGTATGCAATAACGCACATCTTTTGACTTGTTTCTTTGTACATGAAGATGGAAGACTCACCTTGGAATGGATGGAATCCATCCAAAGGAAAAATTTGGCAAATGTCCTGGATTCTGGCTCTTAATTCATAGTTCAGTAGAGGAATAATCCTATCCTCACTCAATTAGTGCTAGAAGCAACAGAAAAAAAAAAAAAAGTTGCCATTGAGTCGATTCTGACTCATGGTGACCCCTTGTGTTGTGGAGTAGAGCTGCACTTCATAGAGTTTTCAAGGCTGTGACCTTTCAGAAGTAGATTGCCAGGCCTTTCTGCCAAGACACCTCTGGGTGGGTTTGAACCACCAACCTTTCAGGTAGTAGTCGAGTGCTTAACCATTTGTGCTACCTAGGGACTCCTAGAGGCAGCAGAAGACTCTCTAAACAGAACCAGGAATGTGGATTCTGAGGAGCAAACCTGACTCCTAAAAAGGCGGTCCCTTATCTTTGTATATGCAAAGTATTATTTGCAGATTATTTTATCATTAATCAATTTTTGCTTAGCTACAAAAAGATCAGCCTTCTGCTAGGTTGACTTTCCAAGAATTAGGAAATTATTAACAACCAGTTGTAACTGAGTTGATTCCAACTCATGGCAACCCCATGTGTCTCAGAGTAGAACTGAGCTCCACAGGGTTTTCAATGGCTGATGGTTCAGAAGTAGATGTTGAGTTTCGAGTTGTCTCTGGGTGGACAAAAACCTTCAACCTTTAGGTTGGCAACTGAGCATGTTAACCATTTGTACCACCCAGGGGCTCCAGGGAATTATTTCATGTAACAAAAAATCCTAGATGTTACTGGCCACCCTGACCATCCACCTGGGTCTAGACTGCGGATCTAGTTCTTAGGCGAATGCTCCTCCTGCCTTTGCTCCAAGCCTGGACTCAGGCCCATTCCTTAATACCCCACATCACAGCTAAGGCTGACTACAGTGGTTAATAAGACGTTGAAATCATGGGAAATGCCAGAAGGGAATTATAACACAGAGAGCCTACGTAACTTGATTATGGCTGCTCTCAGGGCCCACAAGCCCAAGCCCATCCTTGGGGGTTCCCTACTCTCATGGCTCCTGTCTCACACTTGGTGGGTATCAGGCTCTGTACTTAACCTTAGTGGCCAGTTTCCTTCCCTCCCAAAAGTATGCCCCTGTGGAAGTCCCAGTTGCCCCAAATTCTAGACCCAACTTGCCTCCAGACCAGCTTGTTTAACATAATTAAGAAGGTGGACTCACAGATCAAGCTGCCTGAATTTGAATTCTGGCTTCACCACTTACTTACTGATGACTCTAGGCAAGTCATTTTAAACGCCCAGTACCTCAGATGCTTCCACTGTGAAATAGGGATAATTATAGTATCTACTTCCTAGGGCTGCTGTGAGGATCAAATGAGTTATATGTAAAGTGCTTAAAACCATGTCTGGCACTTGTTTTTGTTAGGTGCTGTCGAGTCTGTTCTGACTCATAGTGACCCTATGTACAACAGAACAAAACACTGCTGGTCCTCACCATCCTCACAATTGTTGCAATGTTTCAGCCCATTGTTGCAGCCACTGTGTCAGCCCATTTCGTTGAGGGTCTTCCTCTTTTTCACTGACCCTCTCACACCTAGGCTTCTGTATAGGGCTATCAGGAGTTCTGAGGGCTCAGTGGTTAACTGCCTGGCTGCTAGCCTAAATGTTGATGATTCAAACCCACCAGCTGATTCTTGGTAGAAAGATGTGGCAGTCTGCTTCTGTAAAGATTTCAGCCTTGGAAACCCTATGGGGCAGTTCTACTCCATCGTACAGGATCACTATGAGTTGAAATTGACTTGACATATATGGGTTTAGTTTTTGGTTTGGTTTATATCATTATTGTTGTTGTTTTCCCAAGCAAAGAAGTGGTTCACCCCAGAAGAAGTGAATTTCAGTTTCTTGCATTTAAAACAAACAAAAAAATTTTTAAAGGTGGTTTTTCTGGCTTCAAAAACTATGAAGTTCTAGACTCCACTGGGTCTCCATTCCTTTTGCTTGCTTACCCCTTGCAATTCCCGTAAAGAATATGAAGTGGTATTAAGAAAAACATAAAATGAAATATTCATGCTGAATTAAAGCAGGACCAAAGAAAATAAAAATTAAGGTACAGTGTCAGTACAGGAGGAAGAGCTAGCACAAATATACATGGGCGGTAAATTCCCGTGCAGTTATCAGATTGAGATTCCAACCCATTAAATAAAGTGGAAAACGATAGGTCATCTGATATGAATAAAGTAGATGAGTGATTGGAAAGTTTGAAAAGGAACAGAAGATTTTTATAATATCGAAGTATCTGCTCTCAAAATAATAACTACAAAGAGAAAAACAAGAACTTTGAAGTGGAGAAGTATGGCAGATACCAGCAATGGGACAAATCTAAACTTAATCTTGTGCCACCTGATTGGCTGCAGTAAGAAGGACCCAGCATCACTTGTATGGTATTCCTGCTAAAGATACGTAACCTGAATCCAATCGTGAGGAAACAACAGACAAGCTCAAACATCTTGCAGAATAGCTGACATGTGCCCTTCAAAAGTTTCAAAGTCATAAACGTCAAGGAAAGCCTGAGGAACTGCCCAAGACTGGAGACTGAAGAGCCATAAAATCTAAATGCAACGCCGTGATTCTAAGCTAGATCTTTTAGCTATAAAGGAACAATTGTCAAAACGTGAATGCGGCCTGAGGATTAGGTGGTAGTAATGTACCAATGTCGGTTCCTAAGCATGATGGTTGTCTGGTGGTTCTGTAGGAACGTATCTTTGTAGAAAATGTCCACTAAAGTACTCGAAGTGGTCATGCATCATGTCAACAAATGGTTCAGAGTAAAAAAAGTTATTCGTACGGTTGCAATTTTTCTGTAAGGTTGAAATAATTTTAAATTAAAAAGACTCAATTCAGAGGCGGGGCTGGAGGCAAGTGGAAGGGAAAAGAGAAGGGCTATATTTGCATATTCCCTTCTCTCTTTTTACCTTTTCTTCCTGGCTGCTTCTTCCCAGAAATGTGGGCTAAGATTTCAATTAAAAGACATTCGGTCCCATAGAAAAGACAGGCAAGGACTGGCCCAGCTTTAGAGACTGGGCTGACTTCATCCGCTTGTTGGTTCCTCCTCACAGCACACTGCATTTAGCACCCCCATTCCATACCAGGCACCATGCCAGACACCAAAGATGCAGAGCAGAGCAGAACACAGCCCTGCCTACCAGGAACTCACAGAGTGGTGGGGAAACAGACAAGCCAGTAGGCAGCAGCAACCACCTGATGGAAAAGCACTACCACAGAAGAAGCACAGAGGTGGGGCAGGCGGGAGCCCAAGCTAGTGTGGAGGTGGCAGAGAAGGTGCCAAGAATGCGCAGCTCCTGAGCTGACGCTGAGCAGTGGTGACTCGTAATAGGGGAGAAGGAGCAAAGGGAACGGAATGTGGGACCACCCCTAGGCCGCAGAAAGCAGGCAACACTTGGGGACCTGCAAGTGAGTCCTGATGGTACAACAGGAAGAGGTGCAGCTGGGACAAAGGTGGGCCATGCTAGAACATTTGGCCAGGTGTTGGAGTCAATGAACTTTAGCAGTTAACCAGTTGCCATCAAGTCAATTCCAACTCATGACAACGCCACATGTGTCGGAATAGAACTGTGCTCCACAGGGTTTTCAATGGCTGATTTTTCAGAAGTAGCTAGCCAGGCCTTTCTTCCAAGGCACCTCTGGGTGGACTTAAACCTCCAAACTTTTGGTTAGCAGATGAGTGTGTTAACCATTTGTACTACCCAAAGCCTCCCAATGAATGTTAGTCTCACTCTTTACCTGCATTCTCTCCCTTTTCCCCTCCTTTGCCAAACATCACTTCTCTGAGCATTCAGCTGGGTATTGATCTCATTTTTTAATTGGAGTAATAATAATAGTTAAAATATGTGCCAACAAATATATAATGCCATTTTCCAGAGGAGGAAACTGAGGCACAACTTATCCAACATTATATTATATTATGGTAGAGCTGGGATTTCAGTCCTCAGCCATCTGAGTTTTGATCTGCCACAGTTTATGAATACATCTCCAATAAGGCTTAATTCTCCCGAGGATGATTCATCTTTTATCAAGGGGGCTGGAGGGCCTCAATAGCTCTTTAACTAGAAGGGTGAATGGGG
Source organism: Elephas maximus indicus (assembly GCF_024166365.1). NCBI lineage: Eukaryota > Metazoa > Chordata > Mammalia > Proboscidea > Elephantidae > Elephas > Elephas maximus. The sequence continues at coordinate 69,406,062 of NC_064825.1, forward strand.
GAGATGCCTGTGAACTGCAGACTGTCAGGGCATTGCTTCCCGGCTCATCCCACTCACTGCCTTCCGAGGCCTGCGCTGCCAGCAGTTCTATGAGACCTACCAGGGACCAGGTAAACCTGGGGCCTGGGCTGGACCAGGCGAGGGTTTTACCCAGAGTGACTGCAGAGCCTGAGTAGCTCATAATGGAGGCAGGCAGCAAAGGGTCAAATCAAAGAAGGTTGAGGATCAGGTCCAAAAGGCCCTCAGTGGGAAAGGCAGTCACGAAGGAAGAACCTGGGCACAAAAGATAGGTCAGGGTGAGCAGTCCAGGATGGAAACTGTGAAGGAGGGGAAGGTGGAAGAGGCTATTTACATGTGGTGCCATAGGAAGCACTTGGCCTCAGGCAGGAAGGAACATCAACATATTTTTTTATCATCCCCAACCCCCCACTACCCCACAGGACCCAATCACTCATTTGACGAGCCTTCAGTGAGCACTTGCTATGTGCCAGGCTTGTGCTAGGCAGGGGAGAGTGGAGAAGAGAGAAGGAGGCAGAGGGACCAGGACATGAATATTCATCTGAGCGCTTGAAATGCCAAGGCCTCTTTGGAACAAGGCTGTGTTTCCATTTTCACTTTAGCCCCTGGCACAAAGCCAGGGAGTGACAGAGAGTTAAGGGGCTAGGGGGAGGAGGGAGCTGCTGCCACAGTCATCTCTGAACCAACTCTTTCCAGAAAAGTTTAATTATTCCTCCACAGACGGGGCAAACCTCCTTCTCCACATGTCTCTGGCAATCACTGCAGATTCTACTGCTAATTCCGTTTTTCAAGATTGTTCTTGACTGGTTGCAAACATTCCATGAGACAAAGTTTGCCCCTTGGCAGGTGGGCTCTGGGGTCAGACAGGTCAAGGTTTGAGTTCTGGATCTCCCCAGTTTGAGTCTGTTTTCTTCCCTGTTAGATGTCATGGGGATAAGGAGCTAAAGCATAAAAAGTGCTCCTTTATATTTTCAAAGTAGCTCAGGGTTTATCTAGCACCTTCCCGCTTTCCCTCCCAACTACTCTCGCAAGGGAAATTAAGGCTCAGAGAGGTAATGTGATTTGAGCTGGATCACACGGATTCTGACTGTTAATAGTCAAACCGGAAACCTGGTCTCCACCACCATTGTTAAAAATAGAAAGGGTTTACTGTGCTCTCGCACATTTTCTTTTATAATGATCAAAATCTACTGTGTAACACTAGGGACGCCTACATACTGTCTTTGCTCAGTAGTTTTAACCTGGGATTTCCTTGTCACATAGGAGGCAAGACATGCCAGTGGATGAGGGGTTGGCTTGTTGGAGTCAAACTCATTGGGTTCCTTTCCTAAATCTGGCTCCACCTCATAAAAGCTATAAAAATTTGAGTAAGTTACAGTCGACTCTTGTTATTCATGGTAGTTATATTTTATAATGTAGCTGCGAATACTGAGTTAGCAAATGCTGAGTCATTGCGAAGAAGGGAAATACAGGGTTAGGTTCCTGTGAGTCTCTGGTCACAGCATTTTCATCGGCCAATCAGTACATAACTTTGTGTGTGTTTCCGTTTAAAGACAACTTGTTTAATACATAGCGTTGATTCATTAACATTGAACTCACAGTCAAAAGCCCTGTAACTCCTGCCTGAGGAAGCTCACCTAACACACGTATTTTCTCTGTAAGGCACATCACAGCCTGCTTAGGAGCACTAGACAGCACTTCAGCACTATGGTTGGGGCCATTTCAAACAGCGAAATCAGCAACAAAAACCACAAAAAATGTGGCCCTAAATAGACTCCAAAAAGAATACTTGTTTACAGTGTGAGAACTGCAACAAGACGGCAGAGCATCTCCTTGATCGGCTTCGGCTTGGAATGTGTGCACCGGGTAACTCCAATTTTTGGCCGCTCTGCACGTGTCTGGAAATGACAGTGAAAGTACCCTGAGGTTGATATTGGGGCTACGAATAAATTTTAACAGGCAGGTGAATTTGTAAGTACAGAATCTACGAATCATGAGGATCGACTAGGCTTGATCCCCTTGTGCCTCAGCTTTTTTCATCTGCAAAAGGAGACACTGATAGTACCTCTCTCACAGGTGGAAGAATCATGGAAGATAATCAATGCCAGCGGTTCTCTAGCCTGGCTGCAAGTTAGAATCATCCAAGCAGTTTTTTACAATCACCAGGGCTCAGGCCCCACTCCTAGAAATCCTGATCTCATTGGTGTGGGATGGAATCAGGGCATCAATGCTTTTTTTTTTTATTTTTTGCTATACTTTATTTGTATTTTTTAAATAATATTTTATTGTGTTTTTGGTGGAGGGTTTACCCAGCAGTTTAGGTTCCCATTCCACAATTTGTGCACAAATTGTTCAGTAACCAATTGTTTATCATCTTCCCTCTCCTCGAACCCTGGCAACCACTGATTTTTTTTTTGCTTTCTCTATAGTTTTGCCTTTTCTAAAATGTCACATAGTTGGAATTATACAGTGTGTAGCTTTTTTAAACTGGGCATCAGTACTTTTTTAAAGGCTCTCCCGGATGATCCTAATGAGCACCCAGGCCTGAGACCCTCTGAACTATGTAAAATGTTTGCTACAGAGTGCCTGGCACGTAGTAAACCCTATTACCGTTAAAAAAAATGAGGGATTGGTGGTTCAGCAGTAGAATTCTTGCCTGCCCTGTGGGAGATCCTGGTTGGATTACCAGCCAGTGGACCTCACACACAGCTACCACCTGTCTGTCAGTGGTAGCTTGCATGTTGCTATGATGCTGAACAGGTTTCAGGGGAGCTTCCAGACTAAAATGGACTAGGAAGAAACGCCTGGTGATCTACTTCCAAAAATCAGCCAATGAGAACTGTATGGATCCCAACAGTCCAATCTGCAACTGATCATGGCAATGGCATGGGACTGGGCAGCTTTTCGTTCTGTTGTGCATGGGGTCTCCATGAGTCGGGGGCCAACTTGATGGCAGGTAACAACAACAACAGCAGCGTTACTGTTATACTGGCTGATGATAAAGTTGAGGCACATGGCTAATACTGATGAATTCATACGGACTTCTAATGAGCCCCAGCCACAGAGCAGAGGACTGTGGGTAGGTACAGAGATGAACAAGAGAGTTCCAACCTCATAAGCACTTAATTAACTCTCTAGTTGGGTAGAGAAGACACAAACACATGAGAAGTTAAAGAGCAACACAAGGTTCAAAGCAGAGGAAGATGTTTCAAGCATCTACTTCATTGTAGGCACTTTCCATACCACCTTAGCATATGAATGCTCACAAGAGCCCTATAAAGTAGTACAAATTAACCCCAATTTGTAAGGGAGAAAACTAAGGCTTGGGAAGTAATTCCTGTAGTACATACTAAAGAGATAGAGCCAAGATCAAACCTGATCTACCTGACTACAAAGATCTTTCCGTTGCTGATTTGATGGTTTATAAAGAGAAGTAGAGGGTCAACGAAAAAGAGAAAGACCCTCAAGGAGATGGATTGACACAGCGGCTCCAACAATGGGCTCAAGCATGACAGTGATTGTGAGGATGGTGCAGGACCGGGCAGTGTTTTGTTCTGTTGTACATAGATAGGGTCACTATGAGTCAGAACCAACTCGACAGCACCTAACAACAACAACAAAAGAGAAGTAATGAACTAGTTGGGACTAGAATTTAGAAGGTTTAAATTCTAGTCCGTAAGATCTGTCTATGTACGTGTGTATATACGTATGTATGTTTCTGTCTGTCTGTCCATCATTCTATACATTTATCCTTCCAGCCTTCCATCCACCGATCTAATTCTGTTACCCAGAATGGTTTAGATTAAGATTTTCAGCTTAATCAAATATGTTGGTTAATAGACCCACTTTTGGGGTACATTTTAATTAGTTCCCCATTTTCCTATGTAAAGTTAAATAAAAAATTAGCCTTAATATATTCCAGTAAATCATAGAGGACTAGGATAGCTGGGGTTATGCTTTAAAGTGTGCTAATGGTATCAAGAGTATTTAATGTAGATTAACTACCGGTCCTAAACAGTAATACAGAGGAAAACAAAATTAGCGTGATTAGATACACTCGGAGACTATTTATTCTGTTAATTGTTAAAATTTAGTCAGCAGTCAGATGCAAAGAGACTTGCAGCTGCAGCTCCAAAATAGCCCATCCTCCGCTCAGCTGTTGCTAATTAATGTGATTTTCCTAATAACAGTTTTCTGATAGCAGACAGTAGCAAATCAAAACAACTTCATTTTTATGCTGATGAACTCTAACAAAAACAACAACAACAAAAGAACCCAGCAGGATCCAAACAAAAATGTTGCTAACTGCAGACTTACATGTGGCGTTTGTCATGCACAGTTGACCATCAGTGCTGGAAGTTTATTGCACAAATGAACGGGGGGTGCAAGGGGTGGGATAGCATGGCAAGTCACATCATCAGCCACAGTCTTACTGGGTCACTATGGGACATGGTGCATAGAGGATGTCCCATAGAAGAGCAGAAATGTGCTCTGGACAATGACCTGGGTGTAAGTGACCCACCTCTCTTAATTTGTCTGACAGTTTTTTTTCCAAGAGAGAATTCGAGTAGGCCAGTTTGTACCTTTCAATATGAAGAACCACTACTGGGCAGAGTTAGCAGAAGACAACCCAGAATTGGCCACCATCCTTAACGTCCAACCCATCTGTGGTTGCCTATGCCTCTTATTTTGACACACCCCCGCCCAGTACAATCAATTGCAGCTAATTGGCTTCATACAAAACATATAGCACAAATCGTAACAATTTATAAATAACTGGTTTGGGCTTCCTAAGGAGGGTACCAGGCACGTGGAAGACGTCAGGATTTATGAGATTTTCCTACTGACAGTGCAGTACAATAGCAGTGCAAACTGGGCCAGTTACCTTAGACCTCTGAAGACCATGAGAAGCTCGTGGGGGTGCCCTGTGGCTGTCTCTAGGACAGCCTGAACAGAGAAGGATCCAAGTCAGCAGGAGGTTGGCCTCTGCTGTGGAGGTGGCAACTGTCTGGTTTTACTGTTGTTCCCTCATATAGATGAGGTAGTTAGACGCCCCCCCTCCCCGACCCCTTTCCTCTCCATCTCCATTATGACTTCTACCCCTTACTTTGCAAAAGTTTTAAGCAATGTCCAGGGACACGTGCTCTAAAGATCAAGTCCCTCATCTCTTATGAGACATGCAACAAGTAAATGTGGTTACACTATCTCCTGTAAGATATTTTCTATTGATTTGTTGGATTTTCATTTATTCTCCGCCTACTTGGAAAAATTTTGCAGTACCTTGTTTAGGATGGGTACAGGGTTCCAGGGTTGTTCCCCAAGTCCCCCATCTCTTTTAAGTGGTTTACCATAAAAAAAGAGAGACGGAATCAGAATCAATCAATTGCATTACATTTGTATTAAAAAGAATTGCCACAAAAAATAGTAGAGGTCTTCTCTCTGTCTCTTCCCCTCCCTCCCTCTCTCCCTCTCTCTTTGTCCCTTTTCTCTCTTTCCCTCGCCTCCTTCCTTCCCTCTCTCCCATCCTTCCTTCCTCTCCCTCTCTCTAGTCCTTCCTTCCTGTCTCCTGCCCTTCCTCCTTCCTTCCTTTCTCCCTCTCTCCCTCCCTCCCTTATTTCCTTCTTCTCTCCCTTCCTTCCTTCTTTCTTTTCTTCCTCCCTTTCTCCCTCTCTTCCCTCTTTCCTTTCTTAATCTATGTCTGGGAGTATTTTCCCTGAGAAAGGCCAGAAAACATGACAAATTATGCTTGAATTTTGCAGCTTGCATGTGGCCTTGCTTTGCGGAACTCTGTGGGGGTCCCAGATGATCTGTGGCTTAACTCTCATGAGCTAATGTGACTTCAGGATGAGGTCACATGCCACAAGAGGGTGCAGATGTTGAAAGGAAGAAACATGGGCAAGCCCAGAGTGAGCCAAAAATATAAGGGTGATTTTTAAAAGGACCAACTCAAGGGATGAACAAAGTGGAATGCATAGTGCACTTAGCAAGTGTCTTTCCCACAAAGAGAGCATTGGTTTAACCTCCTTGTTGCAGACATACCATCATCCTACTGACTTGCAACATTGTGAAGGGGTTTTGAATTCAGCCTGTATGGTGGTGCCTTTTTAGAACAATGGTTGCCATCAGCCAAACTGCCTAACTGGAACAGAGAAAAGAAGACACAACTTATGCGGCCGGAAATGTTTCGTGGCTCAGACCAGTCACTGTTTGGTGACCACTCGGCAGTCTGGGTGGCACTGCTAATACAGTGGAGTTTATTCTTCTTGTCAGACCATGGACATATGGCAGACACTCAAAACTATGTGTTGAATATAAAGGAGCTAAATTATGGGTAAAGTCACATTATAAAAACATCTCAGATCAACTCACCTTGAATGCCTCCTGCATGAAAGATACTGTGTTAAGTGCTAGAGGAGCCACGGGGTACAACAAGGCCCTGCCCTCATGTTTTGGAGGTACAAAACGTAAACACGCAGTAAGTCAAATGATAATACAAGATATTAAAGTTCAAGCAGATAGCAAGGTACCCAATGCCAGAATGCCAAATGAATGGTAAAGGTAAACCATGCCCTGGAAATCCAAAGGAGTGTGGTCACTTCCAATGGTACCAGTAAAGGAGGCTCTTAGAGGAGATGGGATAGACACGGATGAGTGGGATTTGATTAGGCAGAGAGGAGTGGGAGGTGCATTCCTGGTTGGCTGAGTAGCTGATAAAAGCCAGGAAGAGAAGTGTGATGCACATTCTGCTCGTAGTGAAAAGGCAGGGCTGGCTGAAGCAGAGAGCTCAGGTAGCGGGGAAAAGCAGCTGTCGGACCTGAAAGGTATTCAGGATCACAGACGTTTAGCCAGGAGTTTGGACTGTAATCTACAAGTTAGAGAGTACCCATTATGTGCCAGACACAGTGTTGGGGGTCAGGGGAAGGACTGGTATAATCAGGACTAGGATATTGTTAAAACAAAACAAAATCCAAACCAGTTGCCAGCAAGACAATTCCAACTCATGGCAGCCCCATACGTGCAAAGTAGAACTTCTCCATAGGGTTTTCAAGGCTATGACTTTTCAGAAGCAGATTTCCAGGCCTTTCTTCTGAGACACCTCTGGGCAGGTTCAGACCTCCAAGCTTTCAGTTAGTTAGTTGAACGCTTAGCCATTTGTGCCACACAGCGACACTTATGATGCCATTAAACCCAATGCCATCAAGTTGATTCCTCATAGCGACCCTATAGGACAAAGTAGAACTGCCCCATAGGGTTTCCAAGGAGCAACTGGTGGATTTGAACTGCCAACCTTTTGGTTAGCAGCCAAGCTCTTAACCACTGCACCACCAGGGCTCCATGATGCCATTACTGCCTATTAATCTGTGAAAGGAAAAGATAATGTGCTGGAGGTGATACGTAATCCCTGGCAAAGTGTAGGCAAATTGGATGGGTTGGCAAGGAGGCAGAGACGTGTTAGGTAACTGCAGTAATTGTACAAGGGAATCCGTCCCTTAGTCTTCCATGCATGTCCTCCCTGAGGCTGGAGTGGAGGGGGCTTGGGTGGATACTAACAGGCATGAAAATCACGACTCTACTTTAGAGCAGCGATCCTTGGAGAGTATCTCCCCAAAGAAATGCACTTGCAACCTTAAAGATTAGATGGGAAACTTAGGGGGCAGTGAGTTTATGTTAATGGGGGAGGAACGTTTCGGAGAATGGTTGCACAACTTGAAGAATGTAGTCAATGTCACTCAATTGTACATGTAGAAATTGTTGAATTAGTGTGCGTTCAGCTGTGTATATTCTCAACAACAAAATAAAATAAAATTTTTTTTGCATACAGTTTTTTCCAGGGGTTCAAGGAACCTCTGAAACCCCATGGACCATGAATCCCTAGGTAAGAACTATAACCACCCTCACTCCCCACTATCCCAGCCCCACTCACACCCCAGCTTACAGGGGGAGCACCCTCTGCTCCTCTACAGGAAGCCCCCCCTTCCATAGCAGAAAACCTGGGGTAATAGGCAAGGAGGCTCTCTGAGAAATGGAAAGAAGGGGAGGAGGCCTGTGTTTAAGGACTGGGCTCTGTTGGCCTGGGTTCTGTTTGCTTACACCTGAGAGGACAAGCTTTGGCTGTAAGCCCTTGCTTAACAGCGACCTGCAGAAGGGAGAGGCTCTGAGGCTCAGGCAAGTCTGATGAACTGCAGAGAGTGATGACTTGTGTGAACCCAGCCTGCAATGTGGCAGCCTTTCCTCTCCTTGGAGGCTGGGGCGATTACGTGATTACACCCACGCCCTGCCACGAAGCAGCAAAGACTCTGCACAGAACATAGCCGAGATACCCAGGAGCAACGCTTCTCTTCCTAGTTCTTGTTTTCTAGCTGAGACAGGTTCTATTTTGGATCAGAGCATAGTCTGGAGAGAAACAGTTGAAGCCTTGGGTAAAAAGGGTACTCGGGATAAAAATTTAACCTTAATCTTTAGAAAAAGACATATATCTTAGTTGGAGATTTTATTAAGTGGAATGGCAGTCCTGTCATTTCACATATCTACTAGCATGCATTTCAGTCTTAATACTAGTTCTTACGCTTTTCAGGGTCAGGAACCCCTTTGAAAAGCAAACGAAAGCTATGAACTCTTACTTATAAAAGGGTGCGTTACAAGTCACACAAAATCTCATCATCCTGAGACTTGTCTACAGACCCCAGATTAAGGAAGCCAGGTTGAATAAGACTTGGCCAGATCCTATGCTGGGATCCATGGATGCAAACGTGAATAAGACACAGCCCCTGGGCTTGAGGGGCTCGTGATCTGGTGGGGGTTTGTGGATGGGAAGAAGTTGGAGGCAAAAGTTCGGCGGGCCGCAGACTGCCAGTCAGAAGCTCAACAATATCATAGAAATAGTGAACCACATTGCCAGTTATCCCCTGACTAGTAAGACTCCAAAAAACCAGTTGCCGTCAAGTCAATTCTGACTCATGGCGACTCCAGATGAGTCAGAGTAGAACCCTGCTCCATAGGGTTTTCAACGGCTAATTTCTCAGAAGTAGATCGCCAGTAGGAAGTAGATCGCTTGTAGGTCCTGGTAGATCCCAGGTGCCTCTGGGTAGACTCAAACCTCCAATCTTTTGGGTAACAGCCCTGCACGTTAACCGTTTGCACTTAATACCCTAGATAACAATCCTATTGCAAAATGCTGAGTAATGTATTAAGGCAGATTGAAAAAAAAAAAATTTTTTTTTTCAGAACATCAAAACCCTATGTATGTCTAACCCTGAAAAAAAAAGTTTTCTTAAGAGAAAAAGATGTCTTGGTCTAATGATGTATTATGAGATATTGCCTTCACTTCAGACAAAAAATTAGAAATATATCTCTTTGCAAAGTTAAGAAATGCCATGAATAATTAAGCCAGAGAGATGAAACCTTTAACGGCAAAAAAAAAAAAAAAAAAGGGCAAAAGATGCTGAAAAATAATTATTAGTTCAGTCGAAAAAGAATTACAGAAAACAAGAAATGGTCCTATTTACTACTCAGAATTGCCTACCCGATAGAGTTTCCACAACTGGACCAAGTCCTGCAATCTATTTATTTTGCACATGAGAGTTTATTTAAGATATCCCCAACAGCTAACAAATTTCCAGCCAGTGATCAAGCAGGTAACCCCCAAGGATTTCCACTGTTTCGTCTGCCTGGGTTTACAGGCATATGAAAGCTTCTTCCAGAGTAAAAAGATTGTTTTCCTCGCCTGTGCCTTCCTGTCACACTCCCACTCCCCGTCCTTCCCTTTGAGCCACATCTCTTCTCAGACTGGAGTGTGCTTGCAGAGGTGCTTACTGTCTTCCTAGTCACTGTGAACAGGTGCCTACCCCCTGTACCCTTTGGAAAGTCCCCAGCAAAGCGTGGCAGTGACTCCTCAGCCACCAAATCCAAGCCCTTCTTTTAGGACTTCATCCAGAGTTGTCCTTCTCAGAGACTCTAAGCATCCCTGCCCTCACTTCCTTCAGAGATCTTCACCTGGTATGTAGGGCCCTGTAGAACTGGTTCCTCATCTTTTGAATTGGCCTCTTTCTGTTCTCCCACAATACTTTGCTCATACCCCTTTGAATCAGTTCAGCATGCTTTTGAGAGCAGCATTTATTAGAAAATATGACTAACAATAGCTTCGACAAATAGAGGTTTATTTTTTTCGTATAACAAGAAGGTCAGAGCTAGGTGGCTGCTGGTATTGTTTCACCAGGCAAAACGATGTCTCCGTGATTTTTCTTGGCCTTTTCTTCATGATCATAAAATGGCTGCCTTGTTTTCAGATGTGTTTGTAATCAAGGCTGGAAAATGAGACAGGCCAGGGCAGCCTCATTAATTTCTTATATCTGGAAAGCAAAACATTTTTCAGAAGCTTCCCCCTCCAACATACAAACCTCCCCTTAGGTTACTGAAGCCATATCTGGGTCATGTGGTATACCCCAATCCCTAGCTATGAGGGAGGCTGGGAAAGTAGGAACAGGACTACCATGCTTGGCTTAGCTGGTACTACTCCAAACAAAATGATGGTCTGTAATCAGGGAAAATGGAAGGAACGGATAATGAGTAGACTCTAGTATTTGCTATGCAGTATTCTGACTCATCAGATGACATGTCTCTCTCCCATCAAACTGTCAACTATTTGGTGTCACACAGACTATATGTTATTCATCTTTGTGTCTCCAATTCTGAGCACAGCTTTGTGGCACCTACTCTGTTAACTGAACACATGAGTAAATGAATGTCTGCCTGGTTTTAATGCTTTTCATATCTAAATTAGTTCTTTTAAAACACATCCAGTTTTATTTTCTTTTAACGTCCCTCTTAGGATACTGAAATCAATTCCTTGTTAATTTTCCATTGGAGTTTTTAAGGGATAAAACTGAAAGTGCTAGAGTACTAGTATTGACAAGATATATGATAAAGTTAGGTCTGAAACTGGACAATAATAAAGGAAGATGGAACTATGGTACCAGGGTCATTCTAAGAGGAAATAAACTGAGTGCTAAAATAGATCTTCCTCTAATTTTTTTACTAAAATTGGAACCAGGGCCTTGTAGATATAGCTTTGTCAAATGGTATGAATCAAGGGCTCCAGAAATCTAATGATTATACAATGTTGGAAATGGATTGTAGTCTTAAGAACCTAATTAGCCTCTTAGCCATATTCTGGTAATAATCTAACTGCCAAGGGCACGTGCATCATCTTGGCTCTGATCTGGATCTGACTGAGATGATTCAGGTTGAGATGCCCACTCAGAGCAGATAGCATTGGTTCCCAGGACCATGGATGGCAGACCTTTAGTGTAAGCTCTTTCTGACTGTTGCAAAGAACCCATCACTGTTAACAGACTTAGCCTCTGGAATTCCAAGCCCAGCTTCAATGCTATCTTCCCAAAGAAGTTATCCTTGACCAACTTCATTTCTACTGACAATACCCCCAACTCCACCTCTACCTTTACCTCATCCCAGCCAGACCTTCCCTACCTCCAAGTCACGCCAGCACTTGAGATAATTCTAACATACTGCTTATTGTGAGAGTTATTTGGGTAGGTGTCTGTGTAGGATATGGCCCCTAAAGGATACCACGCAGATTGTCAAAGGCACAGTTTTGTTTTTTTTTTTTTTTTAGAATGGTATGATCTGGACCTCATCTAACCCTCCTGTACCATTTTGTTACCAGATCAAGCCTCAGTGGCCTTATTGTGGGCCATTACTTGCCTCAAGGCCTTTGCATGTACTCTTTTACCTGCCAAGAAGAGCCTTCCCCACTCTTCGTGTGATAACTTCAACTCATCTCTCCGATCACCATTAGAGAGGCCCCCTAGAACTCTTAATCTAGTTAGATTCTCCCATTATTTTTCTCTCAATGTATTTGTCTTTTATTCAGTATGTTTATTCGTTCAATGTCTCTCTCCTGTCCTGGGGACCAAACCAAAAACCAAACCCAGTGCTGTCGAGTCGATTCCAACTCATAGTGACCCTATAGGACAGAATAGAACTGCCCCATAGAGTTTCCAAGGAGCGCCTGGCGGATTTGAACTGCCGGCCTTTTGGTCAGCAGCTGTAGCACTTAACCACTACACCACCAGAGTTTCCATCCTGGGGACCATACATTCCAAAAGTACAAGGATTGTGTTGTTTTTTTTTTTTGTTGGTTTTTTTACCGCTACATTCCCAGGGCTAGCATAGTGTTTGGAAGAAAAGCTTGGCAATCTACTTCCGAAAAATCAGTCACTGAAAATTGTACTCTGACACACTTGGAGTCACAAAGAGTCAGAAGCGGCTTGACGGCAGCTGGAGAAAGAGTGTATTCAAAATGTATTTGTCGAATGAATAATTAAATGAACAAATGAGGTAGAAGAACTTTGCACAGCTATGATATAGCTTTAGCTTAGACAGCTCTTTTGGACCCAAAGTGGTCCCTAAGATCTCCCTGGGCCTTTCAGAGGGTGCTAATAGAGGTCCATGGATGATATTTAACATTTTAAAAGGCAAAATGAAGATCATTATTTAGCTACAAGAGGACTACACTAGAATTGACCAAGGTGGTCACGTTGGTTGTCTCAAGCTAATCAGATGTACTGATGGGTAGATACATGTATTCTTCCTGTAATAACAACAGGAAATGAACTAAGGGTTTCTGCTGTCATTCTAATTGTTTTCCCCTATTAAACCAAACCAAACCCATTGGCATCAAGCCGATTCTGACTCATGGTGATCCTATGCATTACAGAGTACAACTGCTCTATAGAATTTTCTTGGCTGTAATTTTTATGGACACAGATCACCAGGTCTTTCTTTCGTGGTGGCACCGGGTGGGTTCATATTGCCAACCTTTAGGTTAGTAGCTGATTGAAAACTGTTTGCATCACCCAGAAACTTTTGTTTTCTCCTCTAGGTAAGGTATTATATTTCTCTGGTTGCTTTCAAGATGTTTTGCTTTGTCTTGAGTTTTCAGAAGTTTAATTATGATATGTCTTGTGTATTCTTTGCATTTACCTTGTTTAGAGTTCGCTCAACTTCTTCAATCTGTAGGTTTATGTCTTTTGCAAACTTGGGAAATTTTTAGCCATTTTTAAAAAAATTTTTTTATTGTGCTTTAGATTAAGGTTTACAGAGCAAACATGTTTCTCATTAAACAATACGCACTGTTTTGTGCCATTGGCTGGCAAACCCATGATATGTCAACACTGTCCCCTTTTCGACTTTGGGTTCCCCATTACCAGCTTTCCAGTCCCCTCCTGCCTTCTTGTCCTTGCCCCTGGGCTGGTGTGCCCATTTAGTCTCATTTTGTTTCGTGGGACTGTTTAATTTTTGGCTGAAGGGTGAGCCTCAGGAGTGACTTCAGTACTGAGTTAAAAGGGTGTCTGGGGCCATACTCTCAAGATTTATCCGGTCTCTATCAGATTGGTAAGTCTGGTCTTTTTTTGTGAGTTAGAATTTTGTTCTACATTTTTCTCCAGCTCTGTCTGGGACACTCTATTGTGATCCCTGTCAGAGCAGTCAGTGGTGGTAGGCAGGCACCATCTAATTGTGGTGGACTCATTCTGGTGGAGGCTGTGGTGGTTGTGGTCCATTAGTCCTTTGGACTACTCTTTCCCTTGTGTCTTTGGTTTCCTTCATTCTCCCTTGCTCCAAATGGGGTGAGACTATTGGAGCATCTTATATGGCTACTTACAAGCTTTTAAGACCGCAGACGCTACTCACCACAGTAGGATATAGAACATTTTCTTTATAAACTATATTATGCCAATTGAGCTAGATGTTCCCCGAGACTATGGTCTCCAGCTCTCAGCCCAGTGATTTGGTCCCTCAGGGAGTTTGGCTGTGTCTATGAAGCTTCCATGACCTTGCCTTGTACAAGCTGTACTGGCTTCCCCAGTATTGTGTACTGTCTAATCCCTCACCAAAGTTACCACTTGTCTATTGTCTATTTAGTGTAGACAATAGCCATTATTTCTTCAAGTACTCTTTCAGCTCCATTCTCTTTCTTTCCTTCTGACACTGATGACACAAATGTTAGATCTTTTGTTATAGTCCCACAGGTCCCTGAGGAACTATTCATTTTTAAGTCAACTTTCTCACTGTTATTCAGATTGAATCATTTCTATTGTTCCATCTTTAAATTCATTGATTCTTTCCTTTGTCCTTTCCATTCTACAGTTGAGTCCATCCATTAAAAAAAATAATAATTGTATTTTTTAGTTCTAAAATCCTCACTCCCTCCTTTTTCTGTATCTTATATGTCTTTGCTGAGTTTTTTTTTAACTTTTATTGTACTTTAAGTGAAAGTTTACAAATCAAGTCAGACTCTCATAGAAAAATTTATAAACACCTTGCTATATACTCCTAATTCCTCTCACCCTAGTGAGACAGCATACTCCTTCCCTCCTCTATTTCTTTTCATGTCCATTTGGCCAGATTCTGACCCTCTCTACCCTCTCATCTCCCCTTCAGACAGGAGATGCCAACATAGTCTTACGTGTCTACTTGATCCAAGAAGCTCATCCTTCACCCGTATCATTTTCTACCCCATAGTCTAGTCCAATCCCTGTCTGAAGAGTTGGCTTTAGGAATGGTTCCTGTCTTGCGCTAACAGAAGGTCTGGGGACCATGACCTCCAGGGTCATTCTAGTCTCATTCAGACCATTAAGTCTGGTCTTTTTACGAGAATTTGGGTCTGCATCCCACTGCTCTTCTGCTCCCTCAGGGGTTCTTTGTTGTGTTCCCTGTCAGGGGAGTCATTGGTTATAGCCATGCACCATCTAGTTCCTCTGGTCTCAGGCTGATGTAGACTCTGATTTACGTGGCCCTTTCTGTCTCTTGGGCTCATAATTACCTTGTATCTTTGGTGTTCTTCATTCTCCTTTGCTCCAGGTAGGTTGAGACAAATTGATGCATCTTAGATGGCTGCTTGCTAGCGTTTAAGACCCCAGACGCCACTCTCCAAAGTGGGATGCAGAATGTTTTCTTAATAGATTATATTATGCCAGGTGACTTAGATGTCCCCTGAAACCATGGTCCCCAAACCCCACCCCTGCTACACTGGCCTTCGAAGCATTCAGTTTATTCAGGAAACTTCTTTGCTTTTGGTTTAGTCCAGTTGTGCTGACCTTGCCTGTATTGTGTGTTGTCTTTCCCTTCACCTAAAATAGTTCTTATTCTACTAATAAGTGAAAATTCTTCTCCCTCCCTCCCTCCCTCCCTCCCTCCCCCTTCTCGTAACCATTAAAAGAATATTCTCTTCTCTGTTTAAACTATTTCTCAAGTTCTTATAATAGTGGCCTTATACAATACTTGTCCTTTTTTTGCTGAGATTTTTGATATTTTCATTTCTTTCAAGCTAGTCTGTAATTGCTATTGAAACTTACTTGTGATGACTGTTTTAAAATTCTTGTCAGGTAATTCCAACATCTGCATCATCTCAGTGTTGGCATCTGTTGATTGTTTTTCCTCATTCATATTGAGATTTGCAGGGTTCTTGGTAAGAGGAGTGTTCTATTTTATCCTGGACATTTGGGTATTATGAGACTCTGGATCTTACTTAAGTCTTCTGTTTTAGCAGGCCTTTTTTGACACTGTGCCAGTGAAAGAGGGAACTACTTCACTACTGCCAGGTGCGGGTTGAAGTCCAGGTTTCCCACTCGGTTTCTGTTGGCCCCTGGTTGGGGAGGGTGTGCCTCCTTACTGCCATATGAGGGTGGAAGTTCGGGATCCTCACTAGTCCTCCACTGACACCACCCTAGTGCTCTGCCATTCCTTGGGTTCCAAGGTTCCCAGCCAGTCTGCTTTCTTCTCTGCACCTTTCAGGGTTTTCTTATATATATATTTTTTATACGTAGCAAGACTTTTTAGCTGTACTTAGTGGGAAGAATAGGGGAAAGTGTGCCTACTCTATCTTTTCCAGAACTAGAAGCTCCCCATTATATTTTAGCATTTATAATTCATTCATTCTATGAATTTTTATTGAGTGCTTGCTTTATATTAGGTACTGTATACCCAGCACTAACAAACTTCTTTGTTTCCACATAACACTTCTCACAATTTGTTAATATGTCTGTTTACTTGTTTATTCTTTTCCTTTACCACTTTAGGACAAGGGGGTTTGGACAGTGGGTAGAAGGCAGTGGGTGTGGTTATAAAAGGCTACCATAAGCTTTTCTTATTGTGTCGAAACTGTTTAGTGTAAGAACCTAGAGAGGTGATAACATTGTAAAGAACTAAATACATGCGCACACACAAATAAATATTCAACAACTGGAGAAGCTAAGTAAGATTAGCAGATCATATCAATGTCACTATCGTGGTTATGATATGGTTTTGCAAAATGTTACAATTGGAGGAAACTGAGCAAAGTTTACAAGGCATCTCTGTATTATTTCTTAAAACTGCATGTGAATCTTCAATTATCCAATAAAAACTTCTAAAATTAAAAAAAAAAGAATCATTCTTGCTCCCTCTGTCTTTTGTTTCAATCAGTGCTATCACCAGTTCTCTCTCTAGTTACTGAGATTTGTATATAGGGGATCAGTTTACTTAACATTCTCTGCCTCAGTTTTCTCATCTGTAAAATAGGGATAATATTAGCGCCGACTTGATGGGGTTATTGTGAGGACTAAATGAGTTAGTGTTTGTGAAGCACTTAGAACAGTGCTTATTTGTTAAATAAACAAAGAATAAATAAAATATTTTGTACTCAGCCTTCTCTTCCTGCCCCAGATCCAGTAAGTTACAAAGTTCAGATAAGTGTTCCTGCAACATGTCTCATAGAGTCTCTATTTCCACTGGCCCTCTCCCAATTCAGGGCTTCAGTACCACCATTGCTGCCTCCTCTACGAAGCCTTGCCAGCGTGGAGTTAGTCACTGCTCCTCTGCCCCCATGAATCCTCCATTATTGTGCTCAACATTGATTTCCAGTTATCTTTTTCTGTTTCTCATTTTCCCACACTGGACCAGGAGCTCCTTACTGGCAGACTCCATCTCTTATTCATCTTTGAATTTTCAGCTCCTAACAAAGTGCCTGGCACAAAATAAGGGCTCAGTAATTGTTTATGAGTAAGCTTGTGACAACTGCAAGAATTGCTTCTTCGCAGTGATGGTAGACTGCTGCTGCTGCTGCCGTTGTTGTTGTTAGGTGCCATCAGATCAGTTCTTACTCATAGCAACACCATATACAACAGAATGAAACACTGCCCAGTCCTGTGCCATCCTCACAATCCTTGCTAGCTTTGACCTCATTGTTCCAGCCACTGTGTCAATCCATCTTGTCAAGGGTCTTCCTCTTTTTCACTGACCCTGTACTTTACCAACCTTGTTGTCCTTTTCCAGGGATTGGTCCCTCCTGATAACATGTCCAAAGTATATAAGACAAAGTCTTCCCATCCTTGCTTCTAAGGAGCATTCTGGCTGTACTTCTTCCAAGACAGATTTGTTTGTTCTTCTAAACGTCCCTGGTGTGTTCAATATTCTTCAACAAAACTGTAATTCAAAGGCATCAATTCTTTTTTGGTCTTCCTTATTCATTGTCCAGCTTTCATATGCATATGAGGTGATTGAAAATGCCATGGCTTGGGTCAGATGCATCTTAGTCCTCAAGATGACCTCTTTGCTTTTTAACATTTTAAAGAGGTCTTTTGCAGCAGATTTGCCCTTAAATCTGTAGGTTTCTGATCCCAAGCATAGATTGTGACCTACTCATGGGAAGCTATGCATTTTTTATATGTCCTGTAGATAGGGTTCTACGGACAAACTTGCACTGTTCTTCTCCCATGGGCACGTTATCACGGGCTGCCAGGATGCCTGTTAACTCTTGGACATTGTCCCATTTCCTAAGATCCACCTAACTCCATGTTATGGGTTTATTTGTGTCTTATTTTCCTAAAAAGGCATATTCAAGTCCTACCCTTCAATACCTGTGAATGTGACCTTATCTGGAAAAAACACCTTTGCAGATATAATTTGTTGGTTAAGATAAGGCCATTTGGGAATAGGGTGGGCCCTAATCCACTATGACCGGTGTCCTTATAAGAAGAGGAGAGAGACCAACACAGTGGAGAAACAGCCATGTGAAGACTGAGGCAGAGATTGGAGTCATGTTGCCACAAGTCAAGGAATGCTTGAAGCTACTAGACTGTGGAGAGACAAGACAGAATCTTCCCCTAGAGCCTTCAGAGAGAGAATGGCCCTCCCAACACCATGAATTCAGACTTCTACAGACTTCTAGCCCTCAGATCTGTGAGGCAATGAATTTTTGTTGTTTTAAGCCACACAGTTTGTGGCTTAAAACTAAGACAGGCCATATAAAAGATGGGTGAGGGTTTGGATCATGGAATGCACACAGACTCTAAATATTAGCTGATTGATGTAAGGCTATGGTCAGGTGATCATTCAGTACCCCTGTGAAGTAAAAATGGGGATAGCCTCAACACCTGGTGATGTTATCATCAATGTGATTTCAATACTTCATTCCTTGGTCCTCCTAAAGAGGTCTTCTTTCAGAAGAGACTAAATGTTACTTATTATAAACCGGATCAACTCTATGGGAAACATCCCTGAGATTGTACAGACATTTCATAAAGTACTTCAAGAAATGCTTGGTAATAGGGAATTTACTGGAATTGGAAAGGAAGTTTGACAAAAATAGTCTGAAGACCACAAACACAAGCTTCATTTTGGCCATTTATTATCTCTGCCTGAAGCAGCTGACCAGATAGCACCCTCGCTCCCTCCACAAGCGAAGGAGACAGGCCTGAGATCAATCACAGTAACAGCTACTATTTATTAAGTGCTTATTATGTGCCAGGCACTTAGAGGCTGGTGGTGACTTAACAACACCGACGATAATGTCCACCATGTACTAAGTACCTGCTACGTGCAAAGTGCTGCCTTAAGTACCCTGCATGAATGACCTCTATACAAGTGACCCAGCCCCTGAAGAGCCATGCATATTTTTAAGTAATTTCATGTCCTGTTATCTCCCAAGTCCTTTCGTTTCAGAGGTCTCCCTGTCCCTTTTTGGTTAAGAGCAGGATCCCAGTCTAGACAGCAAACCCACAACCTTTAGCAGACTCTAGCTTCACCTCAACAGGCAAATTCCCCAAGGAAAAAAGACTAGCAATAAACTCTTCAGACCTAAAAGGGACATGTATCCAAGAGATTCAAAATGGCATTCCTGGAAGAGTTCCATTTTACGTTTAAAAGAAAACTTTTGGAATGATTAGTGAGTTATTTAGAACCTTGATGTTCCAAAGTTGGAGAAGCTAGCATACCGAGAAATTTTATTTGGATTTCCTTAACACGCTCTCTCATGATAAGAAGTATTCAGTATATAAATGCTATGCAACAGGGCTGCCAAATTGCAACACAAAATGGGAGAAACTTGTTATCTTGAAATGCTGAGAGAATTCTTACTAACAGCTTTCTCATCTTGTAAGGCTATTATTTTTCTGAACTACCATATGATTTACAAATCTCAGCTGAGTTTTATACTTTTGATGAGAGAAGCCTCCAAGTGAAATGCGTTTTCTCCGAATATGAAATCCTTGCAGGCATTGACTAAATGCGGAATGAAAAGAAACATCTTCTGCAACCAAACCTACTAAAGTCTTGGTCTCTGCTAACACATCTGTAGGGATATGTTGGTCTTCCCCAAAGTTTCAGGCTCAGCTTAACTCTTCTCAAGCTACACGGTTGCCCTGGGTGACATCCACCACTCCAGATACTACAACTCTTACCTGTGCACCAAACCAAAATAAAACCAAACCAGCTGCAGTTGAATCAGTTCCTACTCATGATGACCCCATGTGTTTCAGACAGGGCTTCCAACCCAGTTCTTTCCAGTTCCAACCCCTGCTGAGAATTTGCATTTATAACAAGTTTCCTGCTGAGAATTTGCATTTCCACCCCAGGTACACTGATTCAGAATCTACATTTCAACAAGTTTCCTGGGTGATTCTTATGTATAACTTCCTGGGAACTTGTTAGAAATGCAAATTCTCAGCAGGGGTTCAGACCAGAAGGAAACAGAGAAGCCCTGATTTCAGAGTAGAACTGCACTCCATAGGGCTTTTAATGGCTGTGATTTTTTGGAAGTAGATCACTAGGTCTTTCTTCAGAGGGGCCTCTGGGTGGATTCAAATTGCCAACACTTCAGTTAGTAGCTGAGTGCTTAGCCATTTGTGCCACCAAAGGGCTCCTTACCTATGCGCCAACACGAAACCCGTTGCCGTTGAGTCAGTTCCGACTCATAGCAACCTTATAGGACAGGGTAGAACGGCCCCATCAAGTTACCTCTGTGCCAATGACTCCCAAGTCCATATTCCCATCTCCTTGCATCTCTCCTAAGTTACAGGTCTGTGATGGCACAGTGGTTAAGTGCTCAGCTGCTAATGAAAAGGTGAGTGGTTCAAACCCACCAGCCACTCTGCAGGAGAAAGATGTAGCAGTCTGCTTCCATAAAGATTACAACCTTGGAAACTCTATGGGGTGGTTCCACTCTGTCCTGTAGGGTCCTATAGGGTTGCTATGAGTCAGAATTGACAGCAGTGGGTATCTCTAACTGCTCACTGGACTTATCACCATCATGTCCTATAGACAGCTCAATCTCCACTCCTCTTCTTTTCCCAAACCCTGTTCCTTCTCCTTGAATCCCAGTATTGAAATGATTCTAATGCCTATAGAAATAAGTAAAATACAGTCCATCCTCCCAAGAAACTTATAATCTAGCACAGGAGACAAAAGTAAACAGGCAGTTGCAATACCAGTTAATAAGTGCTGCAGTTGGAGAAATCCAAGAGACTGTGGCTCTCATAGAAAGTACACCCAGTCAGGGAAGGCAACCTGAAGAGAATAACATCTTAGTTGGGTATGAGTTAGGCAACTGAAATAAGTGTGTGTGTGTCGTATGTGTGTGTGTGTGTGTGTGTGTGTGTGTGTGTGTGTGTGTGTGCACTCCAGGCCTTTCTTCCTAGCTCATCTTAGTATGGAAGCTCCGCTGAAACCTCTTCAGCACCATAGCCACACACAAGCTGACAAAAGAGTGATGGCTGCACATGAGGTACATTGGCTGGGAAGTGGGTCTCCTGCATGGAAGGAGAATTCTAGCACTTATCCACCACTGCCCCCCTCCCCAGTTAGTACCTCCAAAACCGAAAAAAAAAGCAAACCCATTGCCGTAGAGTCAATTCAGTGACCCTTCTTCAAATCTAAGCTCAGACATCCTTTCTTGGGGAAGCCTTTCCCAGATTTGTCAGGACTTCCTACGTTGGATTTAGTAGTTTGTACTCTCACCCCCACCCCATACACACACACTATACTCTAAACTTTAAGAATGGGAAATGGCCCCATCTGTCTTGTTCCCTACAGTTTCCCCCAGCACTTCCCACAGCATCTGACCACTAAGCAGGCCCCCAACAACTGTGTCGAAAAATATATCAGTAAATATAACAGGCAAACAAGTGGGGGAAAGGCTGCTTTGGCTGAAATGTGGATGGAGGCCAGAGCCTTTGGTTGAGGTGGAATGTTGGGCCTCCCACTAGGCCTACTCATTGCCCTCCATAGGAGTCCCTGAGGCACTTCTCTTGGTGGGCAACATCGCAAAAGGGAAAGGCATTGTTGTAGATTGTGGGATGCTCTGACTAACAAAAGGTTTTGGTATGTGGCTTTGGGGCAGGGATCAATGTTATTCTCTTGGCCCAAGGAAACTTTCCTGCTTAATGGTCAACAGAATGGATAAATGATCAAAGTAGCTTTGTGTAGAAAAGAAGCATATCTCGTTCATTTATTTCAACATCTAGTATCCCTTGGGTGAGTAAAGACTATAAAAGACATCTGTAAGCTAGACTGAATTTTATTCTTTTGTGCAAGACTGGATGTAGAGTTGATGTTTCTTTGGAAAGGCATCTTGGCCTAGGCCCAGACCATCTAGAAATTCCTCTGTCCTCAGCAGATTCATGCACACATGGGCCCATTCCTGGGTCTGAGATCGGGTGACACAGGGAAGATCTTGTGACTCCATCACTTGGTCTGTGTGGTCAGCTATAATATAGTCACCACCACCACCAGCCCCAGCTGCTGTCGAATATTCTGACTCATGGCGGCCTCATGTGTGTCAGAGTAGAACTGTGCTCCATAGGGTTTTCAGCGATTGTGACCTTTCAGAAGTAAATCACCAGGGTTTTCTTCTGAACTGCCTTTGAGTGAACTCGAACCTCCAACCTTTTGGTTAGCAGCCAAACATGTTAACCATTTGCACCACCCAGGGACTCTGTAATATAGTCAAGGGATCTCTTTATCTCCTAAGTATGGCAAATGGAACTGAAAATTACATTCTGATTGAGAAGCGTGGCTGAAGAAAATCAATAGAAATGGCCTAAGGTCCATTGGCACTGTCTCAATTTTAATTGTCATAGACTTTCAAATTACTGGAACACTGGGTTTCAGGATTCAACCTCTACAAGACCAGCCAAAAATAAAGAGCAGAGGGGTTTAAAGGAGAAGCGGCCTGTCTGTGCAATCCCAGATTAAAGAGTAAGTCTGTGCTGGCCAAAAGTAAGTCATTTTTCAGCCTCAAAATATTCTTTCCAAATTCTAAGATCCTGTGTTTGACAAGAGAGAGATATAACAGCTGAAGCTGTCTTTGTTCAGAATGTAGGAGACAGTGTCGTCTAGACTTTTGGGAAAGATGTAGAATGACATTTTCAGAACAAATCAAAATATATTTTTAAATTCCTTTTTTCCTTCAGGAAGAGGTTTGACACTCTTCTATGATTTGAATTTGGTCGATCTATAAATGGCCTCAATAGTTTGATATAAAAAGTAGAGTAAAAATGAACCATTGAGGAAAGTTACTGAAAATGCTGTTAGTTTACTTTCTTACCTAAATTATATTATCAATACCACCACCAACAAAGCAACTAGCGTTTCTTGAGTAGTTTCTGGGTATGTGCTAACCTCTTGATGTATTTTCTTATTTAATCCTCACAGCAAACCCATGACGTAGGTATTATTATTATTATTTCAGTTTTTTAATGAAGAAACTGAGGTACACAGAAGTAGAGTGACTGACCGAAAGGTGGCCAAGCAAGGCCCGGGCCTGACTCACCTGGTCAAACCCCGCCTTCTTACCACCATGCTGTGTCTTCTTTCCTACAGAGCCAGCATCGTACAGAAACGCATCATTTATTTTCAAGATGAGGGCTCTCTGACCAAGAAACTTTGTGAACAAGGTAAGAACGAGCTGGTGGGGCAAGGGACGATAAATAGAAGGTAGTTCATTTAGTCTAAGCATTTGCCACAGGAATTAAGGTGAATTGGGCTTTCTGAGTTCCTCTGGGTTCTGCTTCCTCGTGTAGCTCCAATTTTTAATCTGGATGTGTGCTCTGGATAATTGGATCCGCCTTAAACTCTAATTACTTAGCTTGATTCCCCGGGTAGCAGATAATGTGCCTTATATTGGTGTCGTCTTCTTATTTTTGTGAAACAGTGATTATTCTGAAGAGGTTCATTGGAATAATTCACAGGACTTAATTAAGGAATGCACAATTGTGTACCTTTAAAAAGTCTGTAATGGGTCTCTGGAATACTCATTGCAGCAGGATTTGTTTGGCATCCAGGTAATGGGGCAGGGGGAGGGGGGAGGATTTTTCTCCAGAGAAGACCAGCAGGGGATGGGGATGCCAACGGGGACCTTGACCTAGTGATTTTGCCACAGTAGAGGATGGGGTCTTGGATTTACAAGCACATCAATCCTCTACTCCTGGGGTTGAGGACATTCTAACAAAGCTCACAGAAAGGTTAGAGGTTAGAATGGAGTCCTTGGTTTAGATCAGGCCTGGGTTTGAATCTTGCCTCTACCCTTCCTAGCCACATGACCTTATAACTTAATATATGTAAAATAGTACGCCTCCTCCCTGGCGCATAGTAAATGTTATATTTATAAGTGCTAGCTCTTGCCTTCTATATCAGAAAGCTCATTTATTCATCTGCTGTAAAAAATAAAGACCTTAACAATCTAAATGTATTTAGAAGTTATTAGAGAACTAAATAAAAATAGAAAAATTCTATTATTATCCATCTTAACTATCTCATTTCTATTCATTTTTGCAGAATTTTTATATGCATTTAGAGCAATTACTGTTTTGAGAAGAAATAATTCTCCCCAATACTAGCAAATCATAAGCTACTAAAGAAAAGAAAGGTTGATAAAGGTCTTCTGGGAAAATAATAGTAATAAGCCAGGTACTATTTTAAGCACTTCACATGCATCAAGCATATAATCTGTACAACGACCCTATATAAACCAAACCTGTTGGTGTCGAGTCGATTCTGACTCATAGCAAGTGTGTAGGACAGAGTAGAGCTGCCCCATAGAGTTTTCAAGGAGCACCTGGTGGATTCGAACTGCTGACCTTTTTGTTAGCAGCAGTAGCACTTAACTACTATGCCACCAGGATTTCCACAACCCTATGTCGTAGAAACTAAACTATTATAGTATCCCTATTTTACAGATGAGGAGCCTGAGACACAAAAGGTTAAATCACTTGGTGAACATGATAAAGCTAGTGATAGAGGGCAG
Organism: Elephas maximus indicus; assembly: GCF_024166365.1. NCBI lineage: Eukaryota > Metazoa > Chordata > Mammalia > Proboscidea > Elephantidae > Elephas > Elephas maximus. The sequence continues at coordinate 69,430,657 of NC_064825.1, forward strand.
GGTTTGAATACAGTCCAGCTGTCTCCAGAGCCAGTGCCTTTAGCCATTGCCTTTGTATCAAAGGAAAACATATAGTTGCTGTCAAGTCAGTCCAGACTCATGGCAACCCCATGTGTGTCAGAGTAGAACTGTGCTCCACAGGGTTTTCAATGGCTAATTTTTTGGAAGTAGATCAGCAGGCCTTTCTTCCAAGGTACCTCTGGGTGGACTTGAACTGCCAACATTTTGGTTAGCAGCCAAGTGTATTAACCATTTGCAACACCAGGGACTCCTCCATCAAAAGGACTACCTCCCAGCTTAGTAGCTTGCATCACTGGCAGATCAATGTATGGTAGCCCTATAGGTGAGCTAGAGCAGAAACTAGGTCCTAAGTGATTGCTTGGTGAGCATGGGAACAGAAAAAGCAGAGAGAGTCGGATGGCCTGCATCAGGGTCAAGTCTGCCGCAGGGGCAGAGAGGAGTGTGTGGACAGCTTCTGGGGAGACATCACCACACATGACTTTGGTGACTCTCCTTTCCTGTATTCCATTGCTTGTAAGTTCACTCAGCCTTTCTCCAAATGGAACATCTCAACTGCTGAGGCTCTTGATTCCAAAATCACAGCCACACTCCTGCCCTGCCACCATAAGGTGGCCTCTGGGTCCCATGGGTTAGAGGTTTAGGTGTTCTGGATCACACATTTCCAGGCCATCTCCTGGCCTGTGCCCACAGACAGCTATTCACAGACTCTCTGGTGTGGGTTTGTTAGTTTGTCAGAGGACGACCTTATTTCCTGGAATGGAGGGTTCTTAGGGAACACTTCACTGGCACTCCTGTGTACTGACAACAATCATTAACTAAAGTGCACTTCCCAAAGCCTCCACCTTGATGTTGTTTGAACCCTTTGTCTAAGCTGTGAATATGCTAAAATTCTGCAGAGATAGATAGTGTCGATAAAATGGCACGGCAAACCTCTATTAGCTGTCACTTCCAAGGCAGAGATCCTAGCAAAAGGACTGTGAGTGCATCTGTATCAAAAGACCACTTTTGAGGGTAACTTGGTGGCCAAAAAAGAGGCCCAGCAGGACCTGAGCTGTGGGCTCATTAGGTGCAGTTAGGGATGAGCTCAGGGACAGCAGACCCATGAAGAGATCCATCAGCAAAAGAGATCACATTAAGAACTCCTTTCAGATCGAAACATGGAGCAAAGCGGTTAAAAAAAAAAAAAAATGCATATGCCCACTTAATTATCTCTAACTCTTTCATTACAGTCTTGACATTCTTTTCTTCCTTGTTAAGTCAAATCAAGTCTATCAAGGAACGAGAGAGAGAAACTTGTACTTATTACTTTTTCCCAATTGAACCCATTAATCCACAGGGGAAAAATTAAGAGCTGCAAAGATTTAAAAAAAAAAAATGGTAATCTATTGTTTTTTGTTTTTAAGAAACAAAACATCAGTTCAGAATTAACAGCAGAGAAAAATCAAATATCATTCAGAATGCAACAAATAATAAATAGACGTACACACGCACATAATTAATACCAGATCACAAACAAGGAGAAAGACAAAAAGGGAATGATGAAGGGGAAAGCAGAGAAGAGAGAAAACTGTGAGTTGAGAGTGGATAATGAGAAAAGGAAGAAAAGGAGAGAGAGGCAGAGAACAAAGGAAGGGAGTAGAAAAGGATGAAGAGTAGAGATGGGGAAGGCTGGCACCTCAGGAGACGCTCCAGGGCCTGTGGTCACCCGTATTCCACAGGCTCTGCTGCAGTTTGGCCAGAAGTTAGTTATCATTTCTAAGTTACCATTTGTTAGCACTACCCTGTGAAAACCCCATTCGTTTCCCAATAGACTTTTCCTCAGTATGTCTGTTTTTGTTTTCAAACTTAGAAATTTATTTTTTAATGGAAGTTTATTTTCCTTTAGGATTTCAGAAGGTTTATTTTAAGTGTACTCCCTTGAACCCTTGGAAATATCTTGACGTTTACTACCTGTATCTGAAACAGGGCTTCGAATAGGTATGTTCCTTCCAATTTGAACCCCTGCTGAAAATTTGCATTTTTAGCCAGTTGCCAGGCAATGCTGATGCTGCCAGTTAGGGACCAATTCCGAGAACCACTAACAGAGCAGTGGTTCTCAACATTTATCATACATAAGTATCACCTGGGAATCTGTTAAAATGTAGATTCTGATTCAGTATATCTGGGTGAAAATGCAAATTTTCAGCAGGAGAACTGGAACAAACCAGTTCAAAGCTCTGATCTGAAAGCTCTCTTGATAAGGTGAAGCTACCAATTTGCCTAATCTTGGTTCTTTGAGAGATTAGTGCTGCCTCATTTAACAACAGCAAGTATATCTTAGGTCTGAACCCCTTTTTCAAAACTAATTTAGTTTTTTTTTTTTTTAAGTAATTGATCTTAATAGGGATGCAAAAAATTAAATCTTCAGAAGTTACTGATTTGTGCTACCCTTTCTAAAATATATGGAGCAGGCCTTGTCTCCTTAGCTGTCAAAATGGCTCACATGGGAAGGAGAGCTGGGCTTCTTCTTGCACATAAGGCAGAGGGGTAACCCTAAATGTAAACAATGCTCTAGCCTCTCCCAAGTAGCTAGATGATGATTTCTACTTTAGGTGATTTCACACCTCTTCTTTGGGGCTGTTTAGAAATACTGGAGCCAGGTAGAAAGATATTTTTTGAATGCACGACGCTTCATTTGAAAAAGCAAAAACAGAAACAATAACAAAAAGGTTTTTCTGTCTTTAGGGTTTATGCAGACCTATCCAGAGAAAGCCTTTCCTGGACGTGATATAGTGCAGAGATTGAGAACATGGGCTCTTGATTCAAAAAGACCTAGACTCCCAGTTCTGCCTACACCACTCACTAACCCTGTGACCTTGGGCAAGTTACCTAATCTGCCTCAATTTATGGGTCTGTAAAATGGGAATAATCAAAGTACTTACCTCCTTAGGACTATTATGATTAAATGAGACCATATATGAGACTCAATACATTGTAGTTATTATTACAATGTCCAATATTTTTGTCTCCATCCTAGGATCCAAAATTGATTTATTCTGCCCATCACTGATTTTGCATATTGAAACCAAATGAACCCAGTGAAAAGCAAAGGGAAGACTTGTAAAGCACTTTTCCTGACACTCAAAAAGATTTTTATGCTCTTTGTCGCTACTTTGTATAATATTTTAGAGTAAATGCCCAACTTGCAAAAAAGAAAAAAAGAGCGTTTATGTTAATACTACTGAGGAACAGAAGAAAAAGTAATTGAAGCAAGTTGCATCTATAGTCATTGTTTTCATCTTGCAGGAAGCCCAACAGATTGGAAGCAACAATGCACAGTTAGGGTTATGGGCTTGACAATCAAAAATACTGAATTTATTCATGTAATCTCTCTTTCCCCACTTATCAACTATTCACAGCTCAAAATGGGGGTGGAGAGGGAATCATCTTATGTTTTTCCAACTGTTTCTATGCCCAGAAGTAAACCTGAACTTAGGACGTATTTCCAAACCCCGTCACTCCCAGTGAAGTCTCTGAAAGCTTGATAAGAAGTGACATGACTATATATGCACACCTTTCTTTTTAAATTTTCCTCAGTCGTTTATATCTCTCTACTTGTTATCACTGCTTTCCTTCAAAGTTGCTACTTCTGGTACTGGCAGTTTTGCCCCAGAGAGTATTTCTTAGAGAAAACACACACACGTACACGTTCCTCTTAAAATTTGATATAGACATCCTATGGTGGGAGGGATAGAGGAGTCTAGGGCCCAGAAAGAATAATTGAGTCAAATTTTACCCCTGATACTCCAAGATAGTCTCCATATCAAATATTCTGCCCTATTGGTCCCATAAATCTCCTCAGATTATTAGAAACTTCTAATTTTTTTTTTTTAATTTCTGAAACATAGTTACCATACTCAGAGGTATACAAAATCCCTTACAGCTCAAGTACTGATCAGGTTCTAGGTCTTATTAACCAAAGAAACTGCAACATACCTTCTTATCTCAAGGGTTCAGGATGAGACCAAGATGGCGCTGCCTTATAAACGGCCCATATTTGCCACCTAACACGGTGACTCTTGCGACTCTCTTTCAGACTCTACCTTTGACGGGGTGACTGACAAACCGATCTTAGACTGCTGTGCCTGTGGAACTGCTAAGTACAGACTCACATTTTATGGGAATTGGTCTGAGAAGACGCACCCAAAGGACTACCCTCGTGAGTAAAGTATTTACTTTATGGGCTGGGGGAAAAGCCCATTGCAAAATGCTGTCTGGTTGTGGGATAAACTAGATCAAGTATATCAGGTCTGTTTGCTCTTACCAACTGATTCATGGCATGCACATTCCAAGTAAGTGAATTCATTGAGACAGGCAAACGTAGTAGTGGTATGCTTTTAGCTTCTTTGCATATCATTGTTCTAAGTATGTTCTTATCTGTGATTTAAAAAGTGTTCCTGAATTCATGCTGCTTATCTTCCTGTCAGGCATTTGGTAACCTCAGCCCTCCTATAAAGGCCCTGTCCATGAATTACACAACAGGCCTCTTTGTGCTGGAAATAGCTGGCAAAGGGGCCTGCTCTTGACTCCACAGACCAAGGTCAGTACATACTCAACGTTCTCACCCATGGCAGATGTTGGCAATCAGTCAGCACACCCTTTCCCTGCTGATTCTAGAACGCTTTATAACACCATTTTCCTGATAGCCAATACCAATCCATAAGAGCATTCAGCAGACCCCAAACTTGCTATTTTGGAATAGATCCTCAATCAGGATCCTACTAATTCCTTCTCATCATACAAGTGTCTTAGTAAAGACCTAACATGTGCCAGGCACTATGCTAAGATCTGGAGATATAATTAAAACAAAACAAAACAAAAATCAGTTGCCATTGGGTCAGTTCCAACTCATGGTAACCCCATGTGTGTCAGAGTAGAACTGTGCTCCTTAGGGTTTTCAATGGCTGATTTTTCTAAAGTAGACCACCAGGCTCTTCTTCCAAGGTGCCTCTGGTGGACTCAAACCTCCAGCCATTCAGTTAGCAGCCAAGCTCAGTAACCATTTGCACCACTAAGAGATATAATACTGAACAAAAAAGACACAGCCCATGTCCTCATGTGACCTGGAGCCTAGTGGGGAGGCAAACTACTCAAATAATCATACAAAAAGATGTGAAAGTTACAACCGAATAGTGGAATTACTGTGTGACAAGCATTTTTGAGTAGGTTACATTATTTAATTTTCAAAATAACCCATTTTTTGTGGACAAGGTCACTGGTGGTCAGGAAAATGTCATGACATAATCAAATGTAAGTTATGGATCCAAGATTCAAATACAGATTTGTCCTGCTCCTTGTTCTGGCATTGGTCTGGGTTGCCTTTAAGACCTGATGTCTCCCAGCCTCTCTAGCTGGGTGGCAGCATGTCCAAGCATGGCACTGAGCGTATTTTTCAGTTCATTTTCTGTTTGTTTGTTTGTTTTTTCTTATTCATTTCACTTTGAAGTTGCCTCAGCTGCGAGAAAAGAATGGCGCTGAGGAAAGAGAATCAAGACAGGGATGAATATGGGTTAGGCCCCAAAGGAAAGGGGAGAGAAGGGCACATGGTTGGGGCCTGGGAATACCCAGGCTAAAGCAGACTGCAATGCTTCCAAATAGCCCACCCAAAGGGGACACGAACATTTCTTGGCAGCTCAAGAGTCCTATTGTTTAATTTTACCCACATGTGGTCAAAGCTTGGGATCTTAGAAGCCTCTTACTTGTTCAATCGTCCTACTATGGGATTGGGGCTGATCTACTTCAGCTGGAGTGGGAGACCTGCATGAGCAAACTTGGACTCTGCCTGGGGGTGGGGGTAGGGGAATGCACTTGGAACAAGTATGATGGAAAAATCTCCCCAGTGCTTCTTGGCCACTAACCCAGAGGAAATAAAAACTTAAGGGCCCATTACTCATCTTTAGTAATCCTAAAGAGCTTCTTGTTTCTTTCTATTCTGCCACTGTCATTTCCCAGAATTTAAAAAAGAAAAAGAGGTATAGAACCATTGTTCCTGGGCTTTTGGGCCAAATCAAGTACAAATCTGACAGAATTTCTGTGAAATTGTTGGAAGTTTCTTAATAAATATAGCAGACATCTGTTCCAGATCCTCTGGGATTATTCCATTGTCAGATATTACATTATTAGGTCAGATTGTGTACTAATTGTTGGTTGGAAAAAAGTTTATTATTATGTACAGAGTAGCATTTATCACATCATCCTGTAATTATTTCTTCAGGAGCCTTTCTGAGAAGACATCCAGGACAAAAACCATGGCATGCTTATCTTTGATCCTTAGTGCCTGGAAGTGCTTGGTACCTTCCCCAATACTGTTTATTAAATATTGAACTCTGAGTGGCATTTGCTGTGACCCAGAAGGCAGATTTCTAGCCTACATCTAGTCACAATGGCCAGTACTGAGTGGAAAGTGCAGGTCAGGCCTTTCCTTGGAAGGAAAATGATGGACTTACTCACTCAGGGAACTAGAGCCCTTTGGAAGACCATGGAGAGGGTCCAATGAGGACCTTGAAAGTTCAATATTCTCAAGAGTATTTCTACCATTTTTAGGTAATGAATTTCCATTTGCCTCTCCAGGAATGATTCTGCCTTGAATACCAATCTTTGTGATCAAGTCCAGAGATGTTTCCCGACAACAGTGCAAACTGGCAAATGTTGATTCCCTCTCACTTTAGTTAATTAGTCATCCAAAGCACCTCAGGCATCTTAGAGCAGCAGTTGTCAAGCTTTTTGATTTCAGAACCTGTTTACATGCTTCAAAATTATAGAGAACTCCAATATCCTTTTATTAATATGAGTTATATCTATCAATATTCACCGTATTAAAAATTAAAACTGAGAAATTGTTTAAATGTTCTTTATTAATTAATCTTAATAATTAAAGTATAATAAATTAACAATTAGGAAGAAAGGCCTGACAATCTACTTCTGAAAATCAGCCAGTGAAAACGCTATGGATCATAGAAGTCCTATCCACAACCAATCATGAGGATGGTGCAGGATCAGGAAGTGTTTCGTTTGGCTGTGCATGGGGTCACCATGAATCAGCGCCCGACTCAGCGGCAGCTAACAACAACAAATTAACAATAATAAACCCTTTACATGTTGTATTAGTTACCTAGGTAGACTCCTGGGTGGCGCAAATGATTAACATGCTTGGCTGCTGACCAAAAGTTGGGAGTTTCGAGTCTACCCAGAGGCACCTCGGCAGGAAGGCCTGGTGATCTACTTCTGAAAAAGCCACCACTGAGAACCCTGTGAAGTACAGTTTTACTCTGCATACCTGGGGCCTCCATGGCAACTGGTGGTGGTAGAGGAGGATTAGTTACCTGGTGCTGCCATAACAAAGTCTCACAAACCGGGTGGCTTAAAACAACAAAAATGTATTCTCCTGTAGTTTGAGAGGCTGAAAGTCCAAACTCCGGTGTCAGCAGAGCCATGCTCTCTTCAAAGGTTCTAGGGGAAAGATTCTTCCTTATCTCTTCCGGCTTCTGAGAGCCCTGGCATTCCTTGGCCTGCAGCTGCAACGTAACTCTGTCCATATGGCCATCCTTCCCTCTATGTCTATGTGTCTCTGTTCTCTCCCATCAGGACAACACTTTTTATAAATCGATATTAGATTAGGACCCACCCTTCTCCAGTATGGCCTCATGTAAACTTAATTGATACTGTCTTCAAAGCCTCATTTCCTAACGGTGTCATGTTTGTCTTTTGGGAGAACACAGTTCAATTTATGACATGTTAACTTAAATAACATTTTTTTTTTTTAAATAACTATGTTGTCCAAAACAAAAGAAATTTAGTGAAAAGCATGTCATTGTTTTGCCTTTTGGCAAATCTGGCTTAATGCCTGGCTTAATAGAAGAGAGTTGAGTTTCTATATTTGCTTCTGCATTCAGTTTGTTTTGATATATATATTTTGGGTGAAGTATGTGAAGAAAATTTCATCTCACACAGATGTGTAGCTGGAAAAGGGAAGAGAATTTTAATACTTTCTTCATATAATTGTGAATAGTCTTCTTTGATACTAGACCAAAACTCTACAAATGGTAGTTTCTTAAGTTTGTTGCAATGTGGAATATGAAACCACATCATTGAACTTGTATTCTATACATTAAAATACATTGTTTTGTCATCCCCTTTGAATAGCTCTTTTAGTAATGCATGATTTCGTAACATCATACATTGGTCATGTGAAAAATATTGGTTTACTAAATTACTCCAGTCATTCAAAAGTTGAGATGTTTGCAGAACAATGTCAAAAATCTCATCTGTGAACATCACCAACAGTCTAATCTGAAAAGTCTTGAAGTACTGGAAAGCTGTCAAGTTCATGGTAATGGATACAAATCTTGCAAAATTCAAATTTTTGCTTGAAAGCTCAAATTGTATCATTGCCAGCAAATACTGTCACTTGTTTTATTTGAAGTGATAGGTTCACTTCATTTTTGAAAAAATGTATACCAGATTCCCAAGTCTGAAGAACCATAATTTGGTAAGAACTGTAAAAAAAAAAAAATATATATGTTTTGTGACAATAGAAAAGTGGCTAGTCCAGCTCGTACCTCAAACAATTACACCAGTGCTTTTCTTCAAGACAATCACTGTACTTCCACATGTAGCAGAAGTACTTTATGCATATTTCTCAATTATTCACAGAGAATAATAAAAGGATGTGTACATACAGGTAGAGATTTAATAAAATCAATAATTTTTGTTGCTTCACTAAGGACATTGTTAACAGAAACTGGTACTTCTTGTTGGTGTTTACTACAAGTGTATGGTGGTGAAGGATACATTGACTACTAATATAGTTTGGGGCCATTGCCCTGATTCATGACTGCAGTTTTACTGACCATGGTTTTTGCACCATCAGTGTAAATTCAACACACTGAATAAGGCAAATAATAATATTATTATGAAAATAGTCCTGCCCTCACAGACCCCCTGTGAGGATGCCAGGAGCCTGTGGACCATGCTTTGAGCAGCTCTATGCTAGGGTCAGATGGCAAGCAAAGGTATCTGTCCATCAGCTCATTTTAGGTAGCTTGACCTTGCAAATTCACATTGGGCTCTGCGTGGAGGACCGGGCAACACCCATGTGCTTCAGGCATTTCTTCTGGTGTGCCACGTGTGCAAGTGGCTCTTCGCAACCATTATACAAAATGGATTGCTCCAAATTCATTTCCTGGAGTTCTCTCTTGTATTTGTTACCTAGTGCTGCCATAACAAAAACTACCACAAGTGGGTGGCTTTAAAAACAGAAATGTACTGTCTCTCAGTTTTGGCGGCCAAAAGTCCAAATCAGGGCCTTAATTCTAGGGAGGGTCCTTCCTCATCAGTAGCCCCAGGAGTTCTATGGCATTTCTTAGCATTCCTTGGCATCTTTTTTGTCTCATGAGTGTATCTCTGTGTCTTTTCTGCTCTTTTAGGAGCCACTCTACTCTGGTATGACCACATCAACATAACACAAGAAAATCCCTATTTCCAAACAGGGTCATATTTACAGTTTCAGGGGTTAAGACTTCAACAAAAAATTTGGGTGGCACAATTCAATCCATAACACCTCCATTACAGTACAGACACTCTCTGCATACCCCTCTCTGAAGAATGGGGTAGGTATGGCAACGTAAGAGGGGGGCAGGGGGATAGCCTAAGTGACCTCTGGTATTCTCCCTCTATTATAAAACCATAAATCTCTGCTGGCCAGGAGATTGGAACTCTTACACACTGCTGGTGGGAATGCAAAATGGTACAACCATTTTGGAAAATGATATGGCACTTCCTTAAAAAGCTAGAAATAGAAATGTCATATCATCCAGCAATCCCACTCCTAGGAATATATCCTAGAGAAATAAAAGTCATCAAAGAAATAGACATATGTACACCCATGTTCATTGCAGCATTGTTCACAATAGCAAAAAGATGGAAACAACCTAGATGCCCATCAACAGATGAATGGATAAAACAAACTATGGTACATATATACAATGATAAAGAACAATGGTGAATCTGCAAAGCATCTCACACCGAGAATGAATCCAGAGGTCGTTATGCTGAGTGAAATAAATCAAGCACAAAAGGACAAATATCATATGAGACCACTACTATAAAAACTCATGAAAACATTTACACACAGAAAGAAACAATCTTTGATGATTACGAGGGAGGAGAGGAGTGGGAAGGAAAAACACTAAATAGACAATAGATAAGTGGTAACTTTGGTGAAGGGTAAGACAGCATGCAATACTGAGAAAGCCAGCACAACTTGTCCAAGGCAGGGTCATGGAAGCTCCATAGACACATCCCAACTCACTCCCTAAGGGACCAAATTTCTGGGCTAAGGGCTCTGGGGACCATGGTCTTGGGGAACATCTAGCTTAATTGGCATAACATAGTTTATAAAGAAAATGTTCTACATTCTACTTTGGTGAGTAGCATCTGGGGTGTTAAAAGCTTGTGAACGACCATCTAAGATGCTCCACTGGTCTCACCTGGTCCAGAGCAAGGGAGAAAGAAGAAGACCAAGGCACAAGGAAAAGACCAGTGCAAAGGACTAATGAACCACAAATACCACAGCCTCCAGCAGACTGAATCCGGCACAACTAGATGGTGCCCGCCTACCACCACCAACTGCCCTGACAGGGATCACAATAGACGGTCCCAGACAGAGCTGGAGAAAAACGTAGAGCAAAACTCTAACTCACAAAAAAACGCCAGACTTGTTGGTTTGACAGAGACTGGAGAAACCCTGAGAATATGGCCCCTAGACACCCTTTTAACTCAGTAATGAAGTCACTCCTGAGGTTCACCCTTCAGCCAAAGATTAGACAGGCCTGTGAAACAAAACAAGACTACATGGGCACTTTAGCCCAGGGGCAAGAACAAGAAGGCAGGAGGAGACAGAAAAGCTGGTAATGGGGAACCCCAGGTTGAGATGGGGAGAGTGTTGACATGTGGTGGGTTGACAACCAATGTCACAAAACAATATGCATATTGTTTAATGAGAAATGTGTTTGCTCTGTAAACCTAAAAAAATCTCTGCAGGCCATCTGGAAATAGTGAAATTATTTCGAAACACTACCACTTGAGTAGCAAGTCCATTTTAAAGCTTTTTTAAAATGCTTTATCCCCTTATTTTTATAAGTGAAAAAAAAACCTCAGAGCTCAGAGGAGTTGCTTGTTCAGAGCATGTCATCAGAGAGTCAGAACCAAAACTAAAATCAGATTTCCTGATTCCCCTTCGCCTTCCTTTGGAGGCTGCCATGAGGCAGTCTTCTCTGCAATAAAATTAAATATCTATGTGCAGAGCATTTTTTAATAAGGCCTACTGTACTAACATGGACTCAGATCATAATAAATTCTATGCCATGCTGGGCAGTTTTGCCCACTATGCAAAGACTGCCAGGAGCCCTAGTGGCGCAGTGGTTAAAGCGATAGGCTGCTAACCAAAAGTCTGGCAATTTGAACCCACCAGCCACTCCTCAGGAGAAAAGTGTAGCAGTCTGCTTCTATAAAGATGTGCAGCCTTGGAAGCCCTATGGGGCAGTTCTGCTCTCTCCTGTAGAGCCACTATGAGTCGAAAGTGACTCGAGGGCAACGGGTTATACAAAGGCTACTCTGCAGAGTTCCTAACTTAGAAGTTAGAGAAGAACAGGGTTTGCTGAGTCTAAACGGAGTTCCTGAACCCCTACAGTATTAGAAGTCTATGCTCCCCCAGGTCCATCCTAGGCACTGTGAGTCTGTAGTGTCCAAAGGTGGCCCAGAAGTAGCTACTTCACAGGAACATGGTGACCTGGCAGTGTTACCACATAGGGATCTCCTGGGGGTTAGAAACATGCCCAGGCCTTGCCAGGGAATTGGGACTTGCCTAACACACGCTAAGTCTCTTTACTTCTAGCTCTGGATACAGCTCCTGTGTTTTTGACAAATGCTGCTACACTGGAGAGACTCTTTAATTTGCCTTGACAATGGAAACTACGTAACTTCCCCCGTTTTTGATATATCACCAGTTCTAATACCATTAAACAAATGTATGTTGACAAATGATTTTTTTTTTCCAAGAAGCCAATTTTTTTTCCACTGGACAATACATAGCTTAAAATATAAAAATGGTCATTGGGAAGTATAGTCTACATAATCCAAATTCATTTTTCAATGAAATTCAGCCATCGTGTCTATGGGGTTACTAATTTTCAAACGTACTAAACCTAATCATATGAAAGACCACCACTCTAACTTGGCACTTATTTTCATTTCTTCATAGTCAACACAAACTTCATCCATATATGGAGTTTCTGCGTCACATTTGAACACGTTGTGTCCTACTTTTTCCATCTGATTTTGTTTCCATTGTCACAATTTAAAAATTATTTCATAATATTATATCAGCTTGCTTTAAACAATTTATTTAACTGTTCTTTTATTGAAAATTTAGGTCATATCAAATCTTTTCCTAACATAGTAAGTACTGCAATAAAAATACTTCGTACGTAAAGCCTTCCTCCATCCCTCCCTCTTCCTTTGAATTATTCTCTTGAAATGATTTCCCAGGAGTAAGACTTTTAGGTCAAAAGATATGAACTTTTTTTTGGCTCTTGAGACCTCTAGCTAGGTTCTCCTCCAAAACATTTGCACTGATTCATGTTACCAATAGTGAATAAATGAATCTGTTTCTACTAACCCCATCAGCATTCGATTTAACTGTTTTGGTTTTGCCAATTCGATGGTTATAAAAATTGATCTTATTGTTTTAAATTTGCATTGGTTTAATTACTGACACAGATGAGTTCTTTTTCATGTTTATTGATGTGGTTTAAAACCACAAGGGTGTTGGCAGTAATCAAGCCTGGTTTTATCCATTATCTCCCAGGGCCTAGCTCATCATCTGGTACATTGAAAGCTCTCAGTAAATATTGTTGAATGAGTGAATGAACGGATGAGAAGTGATTGACAAAGTGAACAAGGAGGAAAGTGAAGGAAGATGAGCTATGAAAAGCCACTGAAGAGGTTGGGCCAGAGGAGTGATGGGACCATATGTGACTGTTGAGTGGAGGGCAGAATGGGCAGGGCTGGAGGTAGGTGGGGACATGTGTTAGGAGGATATTGCAATAATTTAGTGGGCTATAGTGGTGGCTTGGACTAAGGTGGTGGAAGCAATGATGGAGATAAAGGAAGGATTTGAGATATCTTTTAGAGATAAATTCTATCACAGATTAGATGAGAAGAGTGAGAATGAGAAGCATCAAAGCTGACAACCAGATTTCTGGCCTAGAAATGGAGGTGCGCTTTCTTTTTAAAATGTTCTTCCGTACTATTTTCTTTCTATTTTTACAAATGATTTTGACATCATTTCATCAAGTTCTGTAAGGAATCCTGTCAGAATTTTAAGTGGAATGGCATTAAATCCCAAAATTACCTTTGAAAGAATTGTTAGCTTTAGATTGTTTAGCTTGCTCAGTCTCTTTCCATTTGTGAATAAAACCATTTGTAGATTTTCTTAGCCCGATGCCTAGAACAGTGATGAGCCCCATGTGGACTGAAGGCCTCTTCTTGCAATTTAATTTCAGAAACAAAATTAGACATTCAACAGGAATAATCCCACTCCTTCCCTCCATTATTGGGAAATCCTTCCTCAAACTGAGTCATTCTGCCCATCAGAGCTTCCTAGCATTGCCACCACCATACTGATATAGGACAGGGGGACACTGCTGCCACCACCAGGCTGAGACTACAGCACTATGTAAATAGTATTTGCACAAAAACGCATGTGTCATGACACACAGTCTCAGTGAAAGAAGGGGCAAAAGAGGAAGGATTAACTCTCTTCTTCCTCGTTCCCCTCCTGCCTTCTCTCTACCTCTGTGGGGGAAGTCATATGACAACAATTCACTAGTTTATGGGTGGCGAGTGGAGAAGCAAAGTCAATAATCAGTCTTTCAGTTAAATATGCTGGGTTGAACACACACATTAATCTCAGATCCTGCCCCAAATCCCACAAAGATAGCACTAAATAAATAAATAAATAAGTGATAAACCCACAAACAGAAGATGAAAGAAGGCCACACCAAAGAGATATCACCATAATTTGGGGAGACAGAAAACAGATGGACAAGTGGCAACTGTCATAGCAGAGCAAGGAAAGTTGAATCCTATGGGCCTGCGTAGGAGGCAGTGCATAAGGACCAAGCCAATTCACTGTATAGAATACAGGAAATGCCTCAGGAATTCAAAGAAGGTCAATACCCAGCACGATGAGTGAAAAGGGCATACCGTCATGAAATTTTAGAATGATTGGGCTAGGGACCATCCTACACGCATCCAGGAAAACAGGCACACACAAAGGATCAAGAATAAATGACATCAAACCTCTCTGGGGCAATATGAAAGTTATAAGACAATGGGGCAATGTCAAACTCCAAACCTGTGGCTATAAATTCTCAAGGGAGACCTTTTTAGTTCAGCCCAGAGTCCAGGCTGAGATGGAAAAACTCTCGTATCCATGTGCTACCTGGGTTTCTCCTGGCTTCATCTTTTCCTTGAAAGTTTGGCCCTTCACGGGCCCTGGCTCTAAGGGGGACTGTATTCTAATCTCTTTCCCCAAGTGCACACAAGGCCTTGTCTTCAGTCTCCATGTGGTCTTTGACACCTAAGTCCTAGGGCAGCCTCAGTATCAGTCCAAGCTTATGGCTCAGGTATTGGTTCCCTTCCTTCCTTAGACTCCTGGAGATTTTTCACACTTTTGCCAGCACTTCCAGGTATTTTGCACTGGATTTTTTCCAGCGCTTCTATTCTGACCCACCAGTTACTGAGTGATGCAAACAGTTAAGTGCTTGGCTACTAACTGAAAGATTGGCAGTTAAATCCATCCAGAGACTCCTCAGAAAAAAAAAAACCTGGCTATCTTCTTCCAAAAGGTCGCAGCCTTGAAAACCCTGTGGAGCACAGTTCTACTCTGCACACATGGGATCATCATGAGTTGGAGTCAATTCAGCAGCAACTCTTTTGGTTGTGTTTTTTTTGTTTTGTTTTGGCTATGCATGAGGTACGTTGACCGAGAACAGAACCCTGGTCTCTCACATGGAAGGTAAGAATTATACCACTGAACTACCAATGCCTCTTCAAGACCATATTAGCTTTGAGGAATAAATTCGTTAGTTATTACCTACCCTTTTCTATTGGTGATTTATACTTTAGAAGAATTACCAAAAACACTGAGTACCTTCCCCTCATCCTCACTCTCAAGTTCTCTCCGAATTTCTTCATCATTTATTGATGTATTCAGACTTTCTTTTGTGTTGGTTTTAGAATTTTCTTTCCTTTGAAATCATCCGTTTTATCCCGATTTTTATAGTTATACCATGCAACTATAAAGTACAGTAAGATAATTTTCCTTTATTTCTTGACTGAATACATCTGTGTTGGTTTTATCTAATAATTTTTTTTAGTTTTATTAAATAATACTTGTTTTTCCTAATTTACATATATCTGCTTTTATGTATACTATTTTCTCCTCCTATTTCTTTAGGGTAGTCCTTTTGTTCCTCTGGTGAATTTTTATATTGTTTACTTAGTATGCTGATTTTCCCGTTTTATTTTTGTTAATAATAAATGCACTAAACACTGTGAATTTCTTCTTAGTAGAGCTCTGAGCCCCTCCTAGGGATTTTAATATGTAGTTCTCATTTTCATTATTTTCTTAATAGTCTGCTTTTGTGCACTTTGTCTTCTTGACATACTTGTTAATTAGCAGGGTATTTTTAAATTTCCATATGGTCAGGAACTTTGGGTTTATATTTTTGTTCTTAATTTTGTTTTGGTAGGAGAATGTGTTATATATCATTTCTGCCTTTTTGTAATTACTAACATGGTTTTTTTTTTTTTAATAGCCGTGTATATGTTTACTTTAGAAAATGTTCTTTTTTTTCTTACACCGCCTCAGGATGCAAGGGGTATGTTACTCATACTTGTCACTTCAGTGCACACTAGCATCATTGGTTCACGTAAGGCCCCACTGGCTTTGTTTGCTTTTTGTTTCATTACATTTATCCCATTCCCTACTCCCATTCATCTTCCTGCCCCATTCTTGATGTGGATTTCTTTATTTTTACTTGTTCTAGTTCAATATGTCTTGTATATTTTGTTTTTATGTATTTTACCCAAGTGCTATTGTGCTAAAATTTTCATTCTGTTTCTTGTTTTTTCATGTGGCATTATTTTTTTTTTAAGACCTACCTATGTTGCTGTGGATACATCTAGTTCATTTCTTCTAACTGTACATATTAGTCCTTAGTATGCATCCCCAGCGATGCACACATAGGCTTCCAACTCCCCAAACTAAAACCAAAAATCCATTGCTGTTGAATCGATTCCAACTCATAGTTGTTCAAGCTGCTGACCTTTTGGTTAGCAGCTGTAGCACTTAACCACTATGCCACCGGGGTTTCCGGCTCCCCACTTCTCAAAAATGCTGTGGCGAACACATCTCCATGTACTTTTATTGACAGTGTGGAGATTTTTGTGCAATAGATAATTCTTTCCTTGACCTATTTATCTAGGAAAGGAATTGTTACATCATTGGGATTATGTGGAGCTCTGGTGGTGCAGTGATTAACAGCTCAGCTGCTCACCAAAAGGTTGGCAGTTCGAATCCACCAGCTGCTCCTTGGAAACCCTGTGGGGCAGTTCTACTCTGTCCCATAGGGTCGCTATGAGTCAGAATATACTCGACGGCAACAAGTTGTAGGGGTTATATAGATTTATTTTGACTAAGTACTCCAGATTCCTCTCCAAGTCCTTGTAGTGAACAACAGAAAACAAACATTTTAGCATAATCATCAGAAAGTATATAGGTTCCTATTCTCCACATCCCTGACAATACTTGATATTACTCAGCTTTCTAAGTTTTTTGATCTGCTGGGCATAAATTAATTTCATCTTGTCTGTTCTTACACCAATACACTATTATTTTTTATTATTATAGATATTAATTGTAATACTACTTTTAGGGGATGTCTTAAAATATATCTATACTACTTTTCTTAGAAGTATGTCTTATTATCTGTTAGGGCAAGTACCTTTTGCTGTTTTACACTTCTTTTTCAAAGCCCACTGAGTTCCTAAAATAAAAAATCTAGCTGCTATTTTATTTAGAATTGCATTAAATTAATAAATAAATATGGAGAAAATTGGTGTCTTTATAAGATTAAATCATCTCATTCAAGAGTATATAATGTCTACAGCCGCAGTAGTCAAAACAGCCTAGTACTGGTACAACAACAGGCACATAGACCAATGGAACAAAATTGAGAACCCAGATATAAATCCATCCACATAGGAGCAGCTGATATTTGACAAAGGCCCAGTGTCAGTTAATTGGGGAAAAGATAGTCTTTTTAACAAATGGTGCTGGCATAACTGGATATCCATTTGCAAAAAAATGAAACAGGACCCATACCTCACACCATGCACAAAAACTAACTCCAAGTGGATCAAAGACCTAAACATAAAGACTAAAACGATAAAGATCATGAAAGAAAAAATAGGAACAACATTAGGAGCCCTAATACAAGGCATAAACAGAATACAAAACATTACCACAAATGACGAAGAGAAACCAGATAACTGGGAGCTCCTAAAAATCAAACACCTATGCTCATCTAAAGACTTCACCAAAAGAGTAAAAAGACCACCTACAGACTGGGAAAGAATTTTCAGCTATAACATCTCCGACCAGCGCCTGATCTCTAAAATCTATATGATTCTGTTAAAGCTCAACCACAAAAAGACAAACAACTCAATCAAAAAGTGGGCAAAGGATATGAACACTCACTTCACTAAAGAAGATATTCAGGCAGCTAACAGATACATGAGAAAATGCTCCCGATCATTAGCCATTAGAGAAATGCAAATTAAAACTACGATGAGATTCCATCTCACTCCTACAAGGCTGACATTAATCCAAAAAACACAAAATAATAAATGTTGGAGAGGCTGCAGAGAGATTGGAACTCTTATACACTGCTGGTGGGAATGTCAAGTGGTACAACCACTTTGGAAATCTATCTGGAGTTTTCTTAAAAAGTTAGAAATAGAACTACCATACAACCCAGAAATCCCACTCCTCGGAATATACCCTAGAGAAATAAGAGCCTTTACACAAACAGATATATGCACACCCATGTTTATTGCAGCTCTGTTTACAATAGCAAAAAGCTGGAAGCAACCAAGATGTCCATCAACGGATGAATGGTTAAATAAATTGTGATATATTCACGCAGTGGAATACTACGCATCGATAAAGAACAGTGACGAATCTGTGAAACATTTCATAACATGGAGGAACCTGGAAGGCATTATGCTGAGTGAAATTAGTCAGAGGCAAAAGGACAAATATTGTATAAGACCACTATTATAAGATCTTGAGAAATACTATAAACTGAGAAGAACACATACTTTTGTGGTTACGAGGGGGGGAGGGAGGGAGGGTGGGAGAGGGTTTTTTACTGATTAGTTAGTAGATAAGAACTACTTTAGGTGAAGGGAAGGACAATACTCAATGCACAGAAGGTCAGCTCAACTGGACTGGACCAAAAGCAAAGAAGTTTCCGGGATAAACTGAATGCTTCAAAGATCAGTGGAGCAAGGGCGGGGCTTTGGGGACCATGGTTTAAGGGGACTTCTAAGTCAATTGGCAAAATAATTCTATTAGGAAAACATTCTGCATCCCACTTTGAAGGGTGGCGTCTGGGGTCTTAAATGCTAACAAGCGGCCATCTAAGATGCATCAATTGGTCTCAACCACCTGGATCAAAGGAGAATGAAGAACACCAAGGTCACACGGTAACTATGAGCCCAGGAGACAGAAAGGGCCCCATGAACCAGAGACTTACCTCATCCTGAGACCAGAAGAACTAGATGGTGCCCGGGCACAACCGATGACTGCCCTGACAGGGAGCACAACAGAGAACCCCTGAGGGAGCAGGAGATCAGTGGGATGCAGACCCCAAATTCTCATAAAAAGACCATACTTAATGGTCTGACTGAGACTAGAGGAATCCCAGTGGTCATGGTCCCCAAACCTTCTGTTGGCCCAGGACAGGAACCATTCCCATAGACAACTCATCAGACATGGAAGGGACTGGACAATGGGTTGGAGAGAGATGCTGATGAGTGAGCTACTTGTATCAGGTGGACACTTGAGACTGTGTTGGCATCTCCTGTCTGGAGGGGAGATAGGAGGGTAGAGAGGGTTAGAAACTGGCAAAATTGTCATGAAAGGAGAGACTGGAAGGAGGGAGCGGGCTGACTCATTAGGGGGAGAGTAAGTGGGAGTATGGAGTAAGGTGTATATAAGCTTATATGTGACAGACTGACTTGATTTTTAAACGTTCACTTAAAGCTCAATAAAAATTATTTTAAAAAAAGAGTATATAATGTCTCCATTGTTTCAGATTTTTAAAAATTTAATATATTTAAAAATTTTTCTCCATAAACATCATATGTATTTTTTCTGTCTTCCAAGATACGCCATAGTTTGAATTGCTTGCTACATTTAGTAATGTATTATTTTCTACCATATTGCCTAATTAGCTTATTACTGCCATAGATAAACGCTGTTGTTTTTTAACTAGAGCTCAATAATTGCTTACAGTTCTTTTTCCTTTCATTGAAGTAAGATTTATATACAGTGAAAAACTGAGATCTTAAGTGTATCATTCAATGAGTTTTGACAAATGCATACACTTGTATAGCCCAAACCTCTATCAAGGTGTATAACCTTGGCCACTTAAGACATTTTCCTCATAAATTCTGCATTTTCAAATATTAAGATTGCTACCACAGCTTTATTTTGGGTTAAATTTGGTTGTTATAGATTTTCCATTCTTTCATTTTCAATATTTTGTTTTCCTTTTGCTTTAAGTTTGTCTCTTGTAGGTAACATATTGTTGTATATTATTTTTTAATCCAGCCTGAAAGTCTCTGAATTTTAATTGATGAGTTTGGCCCATTCACATTTACTGTGATTATTGTTATATTTTTTCTGCCATCTTATTTTATATTTTCTAACTATACTTTCTTTTTTTTAGCTGCTTTTTTTTCTTTCTCTTGCCTAATTAAATTTTCTTCTGCTGCTTTAAAAGGTATTTGATTCATTTTGTTGTTCTTATGGTGCTTTCCTTTAACTTAAGGCACACACCTATGTTTATCTCTTGATTTCTCAAATATTTTAATATTTATATCTTCCTCTGAACAAGGCAAATATTTCTTCATATTTCTTTGGTCTCTATCATCATTTTACCCAAATACACCCTGTATATTAATATTTTCTAGATTTATAGTTCTGGATTATAATGGATCTTTGTTTTCTTTTCTTTTTAGTTTTTGCTTTCTTATACAACCATAAACTTCACTAAATTTTTGATCACCCATTGCTGTTTAGCATACTCCTAGATATATTTCTCTTATTTGAATATTTCCTCCAAAAGTGTTGTCATAGTGGGCCTTTGTGAGGCACACCCCCTGAGACCTTATATGCATGAGAATATTTTTTTTACGCTTTCACATTTAAATGGCATATGGCTGGATATAAGTTCTAGGCTCAAAAGTATTTTCTTTCAGTCTAGAAAACATTATTTAATTGTATTTTTATATTCAGCTGTTTAGCAATCTAATGCCAATATAATTTTTGTTACTTTCTAGGAGATATCCTCTTTCTTTCTGCTTTTCAAAAAAAAAAAAAATTATTTTTTTTTCTTTCACTATACCTTTCATGTTCTTAATCTTCACTATTAAAGTGACTTGGTGGAGATTTTTTCTTTTTAAAAAATAATTTTCTATTCTATGAGTCTTTTAAACATGAGCCTTTCCTCTTCCTTTAATTCTGGGAAATTTACTTTTCTTTTAATGTAACCTCTCCTTTTTTTTTCTTCTCCTTCTGAGCCTCCAATTATCTCAGTGTTGACACTCCTAATCCACTCCACCATGTTATTTAGGTTTCATTTTATATATTCTATTTCCTTATACCTTCCTTCAGCCTTCTGTGGGAGTTCTTCAATTTTTATTCATCAGATCACTCCTTCTTTCTTCATTCAGCACTAACCATTCTGATTTATATCCCAACTACTGTGCTCTTTATTTCAACCACCGTGGGGTGTATGTATGTGTGTTTTGTAACCTTTATTTTGAAATAATTTAAAATTTAAAGAAAGTTTCAAGAATAGTAAACAGAACTCTTTATTATCTTTCACCCAGATTACCCATTTCCAACATTTTACCACACTTGCTGTATTATTCTCTCTCCATATGTATATATACATATTATTTTTTTCTGAACTTTTGAGAATAAATAGCATACACGGTGCCTGTCCTTTTACCTCTAAATGCTCCAGTGTATATTTTCTCAGAATATGGACATTTTCTTACAAAAGTATAGTTCACTTATTATTAATGTTGACAAAATACTATTATCTAATCTATATACTTTATTCATATTACACTTATTCTACCACTAATGTTCTCTGTAACAATATGTACAATAGAAATATAATGCAAGCCACAAATATGAGCTACATATGTAATTTTACGTGTTCTAATAGTCACTTTTAAAAGAAAGTAAGAAGAAATAGGTGAAATTCATTTTAATTATGCATTTTATTCAACCCAATATATCCAAAATTCAGTATCATTTAAACATGTAACTAATATGAAATTTTATTATTGAGATGCTTTACATTTTTTTCACACTAAGTCTTTAAAATCCAGTGTGTATTTTATATTTATAGCACATCTTAGTCAGTCTAGCCACAAATCAAGTATTCAGTAGTCACATGTGGCTAGTGGTTACCATACTGGACAGCACAGATCTGTAGCAAAATAAAAAAAAAAAAAAAAATGCTGATCCAGGATCCAGTTCAGGTCACACATTACATTTATTTTTTATGGCTTGGTGGCAAGCGGTTAAGAGCTCAGCTGCTAACCAAAATGTCAGCAGTTTGAACCACCAGCCCATCCTTGGAAACTCTATTGGGCAGTTCTACTGTCCTATAAGGTTGCCACGAGTCGGAGTCAACTTAATGGTGGCGGGTTTATGGGCTAATATCCTTTAATCTGGAACAGTAGTCTTTCCTTGACTTTCCTGACATTAACGTTTTTGAAGAGTACCAGGCAGCTATTTTGTAGACTGTCTCTCAGTCTGTAGCTGCCTGATGTTTTTCATGATTAGGTACAGGTTATACATCTTTGGCAGGAATACCACAGGTATTATAAATATTTTTTAACACCTAATTTACATGCAGTTCTTTTTCTTTACTTCTTATTCTTGCTCCCTATTGCTGATATCCTCCCTTATGTCTCCAAGGATACGTATTTTGCTTATGTTAAATTTTTGGTCCATCTATTGCAATAAAACCACTTAAGTGTCCATTTGCTTTCTCTTTTACTGTTTGTATTGTTTTATATCTAGATATTGTGGCAGATGGTCATATTGTTTGATATCTAGTTATTATGGCAGGTGGTCTTATGTTTCTCCAGTCATATAACTGTTATCTGCTGCTGTTGAGTCGATTCTGACTCATAGCATAGGACAGAGTAGAACTGCCCCATTGAGTTTCAAAGGAGTGGCTGGTGGATCCGAACTGCCGATCTTTTGGTTAGCAGCCAAGCTCTTTAGCCACTGTGCTACCAGGGCTCTGATATAACTGTTAGGCCTGGTAAAGTGTATTGAGGAAGGGCCAAGTCCTAGTTGGTGTCTTTTCTATTGTGTTTAAGGAAAGGGGAGGGGATAAGCCCCATGGCCAAGAGCCCCAGGTATCACTTACTGCTATAAACTCTTCCATTTGCTTCCATTTTACTAGGTAACTTCTCCAGTTAGAGATTCATCCTGACATTCTTAGAACAAGGTAGGAATAAGAGGAAGTGGTCTTCTTAGGTTCTAATCTCCAGCCTTGCATGTTTGGAGAGGAAAGGGATGGAGCAATATATACCCAAGGATGACTGGTCTCCCAGCATCCTCACCTCCCTCAAAGAGGATTTTTTTTTTTTTTCCTGCTCTAATATTACTCTGGGTGGGAGCAGGAATGTGGTTGGCCTGGACCTGCAGGCTTCTGGATTGTACAACAGGCAATGACCCTCCTTTGGCATGTCTGGTAGGGGAAATTGAAGAACTGTAACACTCCTCCATCCATCATCTCACCGACCAGTCAGGTCTCCTTCACTCTCAGCCTACCTCCACCCCATGCCTACTCAGCAGGTCAGGACAGCCTTTGATTTCCACTGCGTTTGGTTCCTTGGACCTGTGCGTCTCTCTGCTGCTGAAGTTTCCCAGGATGAAATTTAGAGGAATGAGGAGTTTATGCTAAATTATCATATCACTGGGGACCAGCAATAACTTTCAGAGGACTCTCAGAAATACATATGTTTTTGTTCAATCCCTTTAATTCTTGGCAATATTTACCCATTTTGCTGTATTATGGTGTTTTTCAGGCTCTATCATTTTTCTATTGATTTATCATATTCTGATAATCGGGTATTAACACCTTATTCTAAACTTGTGTATTCACTAATTTCTCTGATTCTTAACAATGTTCTCTGTATTTGTTGCTATGTTCTTTGGGCCCTATAAACGTAGTATCATTATGCTGTCATTATTAATTCTGACTTTTATGATAACATAATTAACTTGGTTCAACAACTTTTGCCTTTAACTCTACCTTGCCTGAAATTCTACCTGCGGCTGCTAACCAAAATGTCGGCAGTTTGAATCCACAACATGCTCCTTAGAAACCATATGAGGCAGTTCTACTGTCCTATAGGGTCGCTGTGAGTCGGCAGTGACTCGACAGCAGCAGGTTTGGTTGTTTGATTTTTTTCTTGTCACTTTAATTTTTTTTTAGCGTTTCTTGAATTTATTTTTTAATATTTTAGACTTCTAAGCTTTTTAAGGAGCCCTGTTGGAAACTCTGGTGGCCTAGTGGCTAAGTGCTACGGCTGTTAGCCAAAGGGTCGGCAGTTCAGACCTGCCAGGCACTCCTTGGAAACTCTATGGGGCAGTTCTACTCTGTCCTATAGGGTCACTGTGAGTCGAATCGACTTGACAGCACTGGGTTTGGTTTTTTTGGGTTTGGTTGGCACAGTGGTTAAGAGTTTGGCTGCTAACCAAAGGCTGGCAGTTCAAATCCGCCATGCTTCTTGGAAACTCTATGGAGCAGTTCTACTCTGTCCCGTAGGGTCACTATGAGTCAGAATCGACTCAAAAGCAATCAGTTCTTTTTTTTTTTCTGTTCTTTAAACCTTTTTAAAGGAGCCCTGAGGCGCAATGGTTGAAGTGCTCAGCTGTTAGGCAAAAGGTTGGAGGTTCAAAAGCACCAGCTGCTTTGTGGGAGAAAAGACCTGGCAACCTGCTTCCATAATGATTTCAGCCTGGGAAACCACGTGGGTCAGCTGTATTCTGTCCCAATGAGTTACTATGAGTTGGAATCAAGTCAATGGCACACAACTACAAGCCTTTTTAAAGATTTCCTAGTAGATTATCCAACTGAAAAAATTATTTTTATTTTTTGCTTCCCATATGATTGTTTAAACTTACACTTATTTTAACCTCATTCCTGTTCAACTTGTTCTGCCATTCTATTTTTTACTTCTCAATTTTTAGATTTAATTTGTTTTATTTTTTTCTAGACTTTCTTTGGTAATATATAAAATATATATATAGACACTGTTATTGTTTTTGCTTATTTTTAGCTCCTGATAGCGACTATCTTTTTTTTTTAATTCAATTAGCTGTCAATTTAAAATTTTTAAAAATTATCTCTATTTTATATAGTATCTTTCGATTCACTTTTATGGGGAAATTTTCTGGTTTCATTTTCTTAACTCTTTCTGCTTCCATTCTTCCTGCTCAATTTATTTATTTAATCTAATTTTATTCTAACAATTTGCCTAATTCCCAACTCCCATCACAATTTTTCCCTGTTATTGCTCTTATTTACTTATCTCTTCTGGAGATACTTACTGACTCAGAAATTCTTACTATTTTTAACAGTCTCATCTTTTCAGGTCTGTCTTTTAAGGTCAGATGTGTTTTTGAAGTTTTTTTTTTTTTGAAGCCAATGCTTGTCCTAATTAGGGGGGTCATTAAATTTCATAAGGCTTTGAAAATCTATGAAAAGTCTTTGCATTTGGATAACACAATTGGATAAAAACCCTAAGTATACAGATGTTTTCAAGGACAAAATATTTTACATGGCTTTCCATTACAATGAAAAAAAAAAATACAGGTAGTCCCCGACTTGAGACAGGGTTCCCTTCTGATGACTGTCATAAATTGGTTCTGATATAAGTCAGATACCTTTTTTTTTTTAGTTTTCATAACCTCCTATCCAACAGTGTTTTGAACAGTAAATCATAACATTGAACACCTTCGAGTGAACATCTGAGGATGATAACATCAGCAAACTTTGAGCTACAACATTGTATGTAGTACATATTACTAATGATAAGATGTGCAAATAAACAGTGTGGTTTCTCATAACTTGGATCCGTCGTCATAAGCTGGGAACTATCTGTAAAAGCACAGTACTTATTCACTTATCACTTCTATCCCTTACATGAAATCTGTAACCTAGCTCCTTGCAGAATGTTTCCTTTTTCTCTTGTAGTTAAAATAAAACATTTGATGATGCATGTAATCTCAGTTATTTTAAGTGGGATCCTAAATAGGACTCTATTTACACCATCAGCTATTATATTTGTGGGGATATTTTTCTTCTAGTTGATCTTTTTTTTTTTTAATCCTTGATTTGTCACTCTTTGCTGTTTTTTAATTTATTCCACAAATCTATTCCGAGTATCTATTGTGTACCAAGTAGTGTGCTCCATTTCTTCCTTCTTTCTCTATGGGAACTCCTATCTCTCCTAGAGGAGTCCCTGGGTGGTGTCCCCAGAGTGTTCATTTTCCAAATTCATCTTCTTTTGCATTCTTTTCATATCTCTGCCTTTCTATGCTGTGCATATTTTCCCCTGGTTCATTTTTTCTTTGGTTTTCTATAGCATCAGATTCCACATTTTACCTATATTATCATTGTATACTCCTTCCTACACTCTCTTCCCGTAATCAGCTCTTCTTAAATAAGTATAATGTCTTTCTTCCACATTTAAAGAATAGATGGCGACTGTTCTCTAAATTTTGTTTCGCTTGTCATTTCATTTCAGGGTTTATTGATTCCACACTCATCTACCCACACTCCACCCCACACCCAGGCTCGTAATGAATCTCTCTTCTCTCATACTGCAAAACATTTTTAATAGTTCAAAATCATCTTTTGCTCATTCTTCCTTGGGTTTCATGTGATTATTATGGCTGCTTTTTATGAAATCTTTGCTTCAGATTATTTACTGGCATTTTAATGGAACTTGAAATCGGAAGGTTCATAGCCTCTGACCCCGTCCTATTTCTGGGAGTCCACAAACTGTTTTTTCTTGAGCATTCTTTCTTAAATAAGACATGCTTATATTAAGTTGGAACTCTACGGGGCAGTTCTACGCTGTCCTATAGGGTCGCTACGAGTCGGAATCGACTCGACGGCACTGGGTACTGGGTTATATTAAGTTGAAACCCTGGTGTCATAGTGATTAAGAGCTATGGCTGCTAACCAAAAAACAGGCAGTTTGAATTCACCAGGCGTTTCTCAGAAACTCTAAGGGGCAGTTCTACTCTGTCCTATAGGGTCGCTATGAGTTGGAATTGACTCAATGGCAACGGATTTGGTTTTTTTGGTTATGTTGAATTGACCACTCAGAATTATATATTAAATAAAGTATTAATTTGCATTTATGTAGCAAGGTAAAGTTCCATTACCACTGACAGTAGTAAGTTAATTTATTGATAACTTGCTTGCCATTTACTCCTGTTGGCTGGCAGTTTAAGTAGTGCGTGTGTCCTACATCTCATTTATGTAGCTTGAATAGTCACCTGTTTTCAACTGATTTGGGAGGAGGAAAGATTGGATTCATTGGCAAGTCATGGATCAGTTATCAGGTAAGATCTAATGCTATCAATTTCCCTGGCAAAATGGATGTGATTAACATTTAAGTATGATACCAACCCATGCATTGTACATTTCCTTCAAACCTATTTGCCAGTTCCTGTGGTGTGATTACAAGAAACGCATATTTTAAAAATAAAGACTTAATTTTTCCTTTGCAAGAAAATATTCTAAGCACACACACAGACACACAAAGGAAAGGCTTATGAAATTATAGGAGGGAGAATACAAAGTACATTATAACAGTGTCGTGTATGGTTATACAGGAATTTGCACACAAAACTCTGCTAAAGCTAATGGCATTTATGAACTTCAGTTTGCCAAACAATGAGTTGAAAAATATACCCTCCAGAATTGTTTGTGCCAAGACAGACCAACTGTTTATAATCACAAGTGGGGTTTCTGCAAAGGTCTATGCCAGGCACTACAGTCCTGGCAAACATCCCTCCCAATTTGCAAGAACCCTACTGTTTTGGGTTGGAAGTGAAACATGCATCCAAAGAAATATTTGCAGGTTTTTCCTAGCCTTAGTTAAATTCAGAGTGAAAGAACAAAATATAAGCAGACAAAGGGTATAGGAAATCACCAGGCCAGCAGCCCTGCCTTATTTTTAGTGAAAAGGATTAGCACAGGCAGCCCTGTGGTAAACCCGGTTGCCTGTGATCAGGGAGTAGGATAGTTGTAATCCCTTTACTATACCACTGAGTTGATTGATTAAATTGAAAGTTATGAGTCAAATGTCCCCAGAGCTTCTTGGAACCTTCTGGAGTAGGTACATATTCATAGGGTCCTAATGACCTTTCGTTGGAAGGGAAAAGTATGCTTTACCTGCAGGGAACACATGAAGAAAGGCTTGGGAGGAAGTGAAACTTTGTGCAACCATCAGCAAGAGTTTAATTAAGCTCTCTCTAACATAATAAGCTTGACTCAATTTAAGAGCAAAATGTGCCATGTTTTCCCCACACATGGAGGTTCCCAGGGTCTTGCAGCTCAAATGGAAAGAAGAATGGAAAGCAGGAGGCTTTCTCTTTACATCTGGCTCCTCCAAATGCAGCTAAGAGGCTTTCTGGAGGGTTTTGCTGGCTGGAACAATTAGTGTTTACAGATGTGAGTGGCTTTCAGTCATTGAATGCAAATTGCATTTGCTTTGTTGCGCACACCCTGGGAAAACCAAGAGGACGAAGAGGAATAATGTTCCCTTATCCGCCCACCCACATTGAGATTCAGGGCACAGTCTTTTCAGGTTTATTGGGTCCCTAAGCAACCTTTTCTAAACAACCTTTGAAGAAGGCTGTACATCTGTCCGGCTGCCCTATTGCAGCAGACATGGATTCATTTGGCTTACATTTTCGGTCCCTTGTCTGAATTTCTTGGTAAATATTTCTTATATTCAGACCTGAGTGACTACACAGCTCCTGGGCTAATTCTGCCTCCCTCTTAAACTTTGATCTGTATTCTGAAGATGAGTTCGTCAGAAAAAAATGAAAGAGGGCTAGCCTTTAACATGGAGGCCGAAAGCCTGAGAAATAAGCTAAAGCTGGAAAGTGAGAGAGGGCAGGTTCTTGCTGCAATGCTGAGTCTCAGCATCAAATACGAAAGCAACGGGAGAGCTGAGAGCATTTCTGAAGCAAAACACACTTAAATTCACATTTCTCTTTGCCCAGTTAAAAAACAAACAAACAAACATGGCCAATGACCAGAACTCCCCTGAAAGGCTGTAAAAAAAAAAAAAAAAAAAAATTTTTTTTTAAATTTTTTTTAGGCAGTACCTACCACATATACATACCACATATTGACATGGAGTCAATTCTGACTCATGGCAACCTCATGTGTTCAGAATAAAACCGAGCTCCATAGGGTTTTCAATAACTGATTTTTCGAAAGTAGGTTGCCAGGCTTTTCTTCCAAGGCACCTCTGGGTAGACTCAAACCTCCAACCTTTCGTTTAGTAGCTGGGCTGCTTTAACCGTTTACACTACATACCACATATACATACCACTTACAGTGGGCACCCTCATGGACTTGGGAGTCAGATTCTATTTGGAATCTTGAATCTGACAGTTACTAGAGGACCTTATGAAAATTAATTAACTTTTCTGTCACTCAGTTTCCTCTTTTGTAAAACGAGGATAATAAAAGCACTTACTTCATGAGGCTGTTTTGAAGACTGCCTGGGTTCAAAGCTGGGCTCTGCCATTTACTAGCTGTAGGACTTTGGAAAAGGCACCAGCTGACCTCTCTGAGCTTTGGTTTCCTCTCAGTAAAACCAGAACGTACATTGACTGGGTCAGTGTAGGATTAAATGAGTTAGTATTCTTACAGCCTCAGAACAGGTTTGACATATAGTAAGAGCTCACAAAGTGTTAGTCATTATTATTTAAAAATGAGATAGTGTATAGTCAGTTGTTAGTGTAGTACCAGACATACAGTAAGTGCTGTGTGAGCTATGGCTGTAATGTGCTTATTGCCTTATCGCTTGTTGTTGTTAGGTACCGTCAAGTCGATTCCAACTCACAGTGGCCCCACTTGACAGAGTAGAACTGCCCCCTAGGGTTTCCTAGGCTGTAGCCCTGGTGCCACAGTGGTTAAAGCTCTGGGCTGCTAACCAAAAGGTTGGCAGTTTGAACCCACCAGCTGTTCCACAGGAGAAAGATGTAGCTATCTGCTTCCGTAAAGATTTACAGCCTTGGAAACCCTATGGGGCAGTTCTACTCTGTCCTGTGGGGTCACTCTGAGCTGGAATTGACTTGAGGGCAGTGGGTTTGGTTTGGTTTTTTAATCTTTACAGGAGCAGATCACCAGGTCTTTCTCCCAGTGGGCTACTGTGTGGGTTCAAACATCTGACCTTTCAGTTAGCAGCCAAACACTTAGCCATTGCCACCACCAGGGCTCCTATCCACCCAAATTCTCAACCTTTAAGGATTTAGCTCTGATCTCATATTAGTATTTTGGACAAGTCCTCTTCTGTGATTGGCTTCCACTATTGTGTGGAATTTGCTAAAGTTCTGACCTGATCCCTGAATTTCCTGCACATCCCCAAAAGAGAGAAGGCTGACTTTCAGGTATATTTTATCATCCACAGATTTACAAATACCACTAAAGAATGGCCTCCAAGGAAAAATTAAAAGACACTTCACGAAAGCTCTCATACTGTAGGAGACCTAACCAGCAATGAGGAAATAGTCCGGGTTTCCATTTTTAACTCCCTTCCTCCTCCAAAAGGAATTTAATAACAAATGCAATATACATTTCACAATCAGCCAGACAAACACATGGAACTAGTCAGCTAATTTTAATTACAAGTTAGTATTTACTGAGTTGTTTTTTGTAAATAAGCAAAGGGAAGTAAACAGAGTTTGGAATGTCTGTGTTCTGTGATATCTGCTGGCCAACATCACTTTGACTTGGCTTCCCCTCTCTCCCCTCCCTACAAATACACCTAAGCAATTCTGCAATGGGATCTGCCTCAGGGTATATTAGAAATATTAGAGCCTGAACAAAAACCAAGTATGGGAAAGAGAACCTGGGAAGGGTTAAGAAAACCAACTCATTTGCAGCCCCTCCTCTCTTGCCTGCCAAATCAGATCTTACTCCACCTTCTCATTTGAGCCTCCACTATTCACTTCTTCCTTGACACCCCACATTGGGCTGGGTCCGATTCAGTCCTTAAAGCCCCTTTATAGTCCTTTGAACCCTTGTAACCGTTTATTTTTCATTACTGCTGCGGTGGAGTCCCTGGGTGGTGCAAATGGTTAACACGCTTGACTGCTAACCAAAAGATTAGCAGTTCGAGGCCACCCAGAGACCTCTCAGCAGGAAGCCCCGGTGATCTCCTTCCCAAAAACCGGCCACTGAAAACCCTACGGAACACAGCTCTTCTCGGACACGCACGGGGTCACACAGCTCTGCTCGGACACGCACGGGGTCACACAGCTCTGCTCGGACACGCACGGGGTCACCGTGAGTCAGAATCTACCAGATGGCAACTGGAACAGCTGCTGCATATTCCTGAGGACATTCATATTATTTAGAGCTTATAGAATTCAAGATGAATCCTGAGAAAGGATTAAAAGTGGCATTTGAATCAGCTATGAAGTGATACAGCTGTGTAGCAATAGTATAAGCACAACTTAAAATCCACTCCATCACCTATTTCAAAATTATGATTCTTGACAATTTTTTTTTTAATTTGGGGGAGCAGGAGTTTGCATCGTTTTACATTTTATACACAAAAAGTACTTTATTAATATTTTTATGTCTCTCTTTATATGTCAATATTTTAATGTATTTTTATGTCCTATGATTCACAACCATGTAAAACGAAGTTACTCTGTAATTATTTGCAATTAAATTAGCTGTTGTTTCCTAGGGGTGCTGTTAACAAAGTACCACAAATTGGGTGGCTTAAAGCAACAGAAATTTATTCTTTCTCAGTTCTGGAGGCTAGAAGTCTGAATTCAGGGTGTTGGCATGCTCTTTCCAAAAGTCCTAGTGGAAGATCTTCCCTTGCCTCTTACATTTCCAGGCTTAGTGCAGATAACTGCCATCTCTGCCTCTGCTTTCACATGGCTGTCTTCCCTGTGTGTACCTCTCTGTCTCCTCTTCTTGTAAGGACGACAGTCATATTGCACGAGGACTCACTCCGCTCCAGTATGACCTCATGTTAAGTTAACTAATGACATCTACAGATACCCTATTTCCAAATTAGGTCACATTCACATGTTGGGTGGGGTTAGGACTTCAACATGTCTTTTGGGGGACACAGTTCAACCCGTAACAGCTGTCTTCCCTACTGAAGGAGAACTTCCAGGAAAAATCACTACCCATTGTTCATTCCAGTATTCCCAGTGCCCAGCAAAATGTCTGGCACATGGTAGACTCTCCAGAAACATGCGTGGGGCTGAGGAGTGTAGAAACTGATGTCTTTTGAGAATCCGAAAAGAGGAACAGTTTTGTATTGTGATTATCTGTGGGCAGGAAGAACAGTTATTTCTTCCATCTCAAAGACAGAGGAGAGAGCTGTCAGTTCAACTGGGGTCTGTCAGCATCCTGTGCACTCCTACATCACGGCACAAGTCCAATTGGCAGGAATGATGTATCAGTCTGCCTCCTGTTCTAAACTATTAGCTCCTTGAATACAGGGGCCATGTCTTATTCATGACTATATCACTATCTCCTGGCCAATGGAAAACAAAATAGACCCCTATGAGCATCAGATGGGTGAGAGACAAAAGGATGAATGCATGAACTGAGCTTCTGAAGTCTACGTCATTCTTAGTAATGATGTCAAGGAAATATCACATAGGACAGACTGTAAACCCTATCTAAATCTACCTTAGTTAAATGCGTTCTGCTTCCTTTAATCTATAAAGCCTGGAACAATATCTCAACCCTAAACCTTTAAGAGCTTATTATCTTCAATCCTGAGACGTACAATTATAATTAGCATCTTCAGAGTACTATGTATATTAGAAGTAACTTTGGACAAACTTCCTATATGAGGAACACATCTTTTTCCTTACCTTCCATTTTCGGTGTCCCGTTTGCTTTTTACAATCTTCTAACATGGTTTGATGACAGACCCTGGAGAAGGCATAAGAATTGGTTGAGACCATCTCTATGTCCCCACTCCAGCACAGTATGACGCAGAGTCAGCGCTCAATACATGTTGTTCAATGGACTTGCTGAGCAAATTCTTCTCCATTTTTAAGAAAATATCTTAACTACTTAAAACAATTGTTGTAGTTTTTAGGTGCAGTCAAGTTGGTTCCGACTCATAGCGACCCTATGTACAACAGAACAAAACACTGCCCAGTCCTGTGCCACCCTCACAATCCTTGCTATGTTTGAGCCCATTGTTGCAGACGCTGTGTCAGTCCATCTCATTGAGGGTCTTCCTCTTTTTCACTGACCTCTACTTTATCAAGCATAATGTCCTTCTCCAGGAACTGGTCCCTCCTCATAACATGTCCAAAGCATGTAAGACGAAGTCTCACCATCCTGCCTTCTAAGGAGTGTTCTGGCTATAGTTCTTCTAAGACAGATTTGTTCGCTCTTTTGGCAATCCATAGTATATTCAACATTCTTCACCAGCACCATAATTCAAATGTGTCAACTCTTCATCGTAGTAAGGAGGAATGTATATGTTCCAATAATCTTAACCAGTTTACTCAAGATTGTACACTCAAGACTCTGCTGAAGCTAACAGTATTTATGTGCTTAAGTTTTCTAAACAATGAGTTGAAATATACCCTGAAGAATTGTTTATGCCAAATAAGGCCGACTGTTCATGATCACGACTGGAATTGCTGCATGTTTTGTGCCAGCCACTTCACTCCTGCCAAGCATCTTTCCAATTTGCAAGAATCCCTGGTTTTTTGCATTGGAAATAGAGCAGTAAAATGTGCCTTTCAGCCCAACTTATGTGGGTCTTATTCTTCATTAGTACTTACTAGGCCACACTTTTTGATTTGAGCAACATCTTAACTCTGCTTTGAAATGCTTATTTTGGTTGATGAAGTGACATGGATTTTCAACCCAAGAGTGTGGAAACAAGTTAATAGAATTGTGATGTCAGTTGGGTTCTGAACACACAACACTTGGAAAATGTGCACACCAGCTTTTGTGCCAGAGGCACTGAGAGACTGGGAGGTTGTCAGTCAGATACTTTTACCAGCCAAAACAAGGCAACAGCTCCCCATCCTGGACCTCCAGCTGCCATGCCAAAGTCTGCAGAAAAAAAAAAAAAGAAAAAAGCAGGCAGACCTAGGTCTTAGATTTGCTAATCATAGCTGTTAGAGATTATATGCTTAGAAAATAACTCATGACAAATAATGCTTGCAAAAGTGCTCCTGAAAAGTGAGCCTGCTGAAGACCCTCAGCCACTCCTTCAGACTCGGTCCACCCTCCAGGTTCTGGAACCCAGGTTCCCTTGTTTGGAAGAATTTTGCAAGAGCTTAGGGACCCAGCATTTTCTTCATACTAATCAGGCCGTCACTTAATGGTTAAGCATGTGGACTCTGGAGCCACAGTGAATCCTGCCTCCACCATTTGCTATGATGTTAGATAAGTCACTTAACCTCTCTGTGCCTCATTTTTCTCATCCATAAAACAGGGATAATAATAATACCAACTTCATAAGACTTTTGTGAGGATGAAATTAATATAGGTAAGGAGCTTAGAACAGTGCCTAGCATATATATTTTTTTCCAGTTGACTCCCACTCATGGAGACACTGTGTGTGCCAGAGTTGAACTGTGCTCCATAGGGTTTTCAATGGCTGATTTTTCAAAAGTAAATCACCAGAATTTTCTTCCAAGGTGTCTCTCTGTGGACTCAAACCTCCAACTTCTTAGTTAATAGCCAAGCATGTTAACCATTTGTACCTCCCTAGCATATCGATGGCACTAGAAAAAAAAAAAAAAAAAGCATATCAGGTATTAAGTTTTATATAATTTTTAGCTATTATTATTATTATTACTTAGTTTTTATGATCCAGTTCTTGCCTTGGACTCCAGTTCTCATAATTGGGTCTCAATTTTCATGCATTCATTGATCCCATAGATATGTAAGGACTGCCTGCTATCCAGCCGACCTTGTCCTTAATGTTGCCTTATTCCCCAAGGAGACACATGTAGGAGCCCTGTCTTTGCCCACCCCCACCCCCAGGGATGAGGTCCCTCCCTTGCTCTTACCAATCCTTCCAAATCCTAGAGTTCTGCCTCTTAGAGTTGCCAGACCTGCAGGATGCCCAGTGCCTCTCTGGTGCCACCTGCTCCTAATCGCTGGTCTCAACTAGCACTGGGAGCTTGCTGGCCTCCTTGCTTACCTCCATGACCACTCTTTAGTCTTTAAGTTCAGCTTCCTGGTCTGGTCTTGATTCTGACAAAACCCAAACAAAACCCACTGCCTTTGAGTCAATTCTGACTCATAGCGACCCTATAGGACAGAGTAAAACTGCCCCATAGAGTTTCTAAGGAGCTCCTGGTGGATTCAAACTGCCAACCTTTGGGTTAGCAGCCGTAGCGCTCAACCACTACAACACCAGGGCTTCCTGATTCTGACAGCACCCTTAAAATCTGTTCAAGCAATGAATAAATTATTCATCCCTTTATTTCCCTCCAAGGGAGAACTAGGAAGCCAGGCCTTATCAAGTCAAAGGAATTCCTGCGCCCCCCTTACTGCAAAAATTTAATCTCTAAGAAGCTTAAGAAACACTAAAGAAATATCCCTCTAATCATAAATTGTCCCTCTTCATGGAGAGAAACCAGACTTCTCCTGCCTAGAATTGCATAAATAGAACTCTTCCATTTCGCCAGAGCTCCAGGGAATAATAGGCCACCAGCTGCCACCTTGGGCTGCAGGTTTCAGGAACTTGGAAAGGGGAATTTTCCATCCTGATTATGCCTTTGCGGTGTTCTCAGCTGACAGCATATGGTGGTGGGCGTAGGTCTAAGCCAGCTTTTTGTGTTCCTAAATAATAAGGCTGAGATGCTGTCCTTAGCTACAGGGCCCTGGGCACTCATCAATGAACCAGCTTTCCTGGGTGCACCTACTGTGTGCAGACTTTTAGAAAACAAGTCACCTACTTATGTACTTTTTTGAGTTATTGGAAGGAAAACTAATACTTAAAGTAAAACTAATACAGTTCTGATGCTACTGAAGCAGAAGAGATGAGCTCAAGGTTCAATGTTCAGAAGGGGCAGATCCAGGATTCAGTGACATCATTTTGGGTTAAAATGTATATTGTTTAACAGGGCTCACTGGGTTTATCAGGGCATGACGCATCCCCGCCTAATTTCTTGCCCCTCTGCACTTGTACTGTTGGCTCCATACCCTTCTTTGTGTTCCTAGGTAGCACCTTACTCGTTCGGACCTTCGGGCCTTTGCACAGGCTGTTTCATGTGTGTGCAATACTCTGTCCAGCTCCCCTTCACCTGCCCGATTTCTGGCACACTTTTATTCTCAGCATAAACTTCACTGCTTGGAAAAGCCCTTTTCATTTTCCCAAGTCTGGATTGGAGTCCCTGAGTGGAGCGAACAGTTAACATGCTTGGCTGCTAACCTAAAAGACTGGCAGTTCGCGTCCACCCAGAGGGTCCTCTGAAGAAAGCCCGGTGATCTGCTTCTAAATAATCTGCCACTGAAAACTGTGGAGCACAGCCTGCTCTGACAGACGTGAGGTCTCCATGTGTGGGAACCAACTTCATGACAACTGGCAAGTTGAGATTAGCGGGCCTCCTCTTTTCTGCCCCAGAGCCCTGTGGTTATCCTATAATGCAAAGCACTTCCCAGACTGCATTGTAGTTGCCTGTTCACATGTTTGATTCCCCTACTATGCTGAGACATCCTCAAGGGCAAAGTCCTTGCCTGGGTTTGGCTCTGAATTCCCAGTACTTGTGTAGGACTTAGAGCAGAACACGAAATCAGTAGCTTTGTTGAATTGAGATGAGCCATCTCTCTCTACCAAGCTGCCTCCCTGACAGGGAAAATCCCAGAATAAAGATATTAACTTTGCACGTCTTGATGAATGTCTCCATGTGGGCTGAGCTACTGCTCGAGAGCACCTGACCTCTGATCTTTAAAATGTGCTGGGGTAACCTTTGACCTCCCACCTCAACCTCTTATAGCTCACAGCTCCTCTCTACCATTTCCCTGTCACTACCCATTATGCAGCCCTGGTGGCACAGCGGTTAAGAGCTTGGCCGCTAACCAGAAGGTCAGCGGTTCGCATCCACCAGCCACTCCTTCAAACCCCTATCGGGCAGTTCTACTCTGTCCCGTAGGGTCGCTATGAGTCGGAATTAACTCGACAGCAACAGGTTTATACCTATTATGTGAAAATTGAACTTTTGGTTTCCATTCACTTTGACTCAAGCAGAGTGTAGGCCAGAGTGAATCTTGAGAGACAAGGAAAAAAAAGGTAATGCAGCTTCCACCTTCCCTTGTTCTTTTTTAAAACTGAACTTTTTATTGAAGGATAACATTCATATAAATAAGTGGGCATATCATAGGTGTACAGCTCAAATTTTTATAAAATGAGCACATTTGTATAACCAGGACAAAAGTTGAAAAATGGCTTGCATTCCAGAAGCCCTCCTTCTTGTTCCCTTCCAGTTCTTCCCCCTCCAAAAAGTTAAAAACCATCTTGACTTTTAAAGTCACATATTAACCTTTGTGACTGTTTTAAACTTTTTATCAATGGAATTTTGTACTGTGTACTCTTTGCGTCTGGCTTCTTTTCCTCTACTTTATGTTTGTGAGATTCATCCATATGTTTGTGTGTAATTTTGGTTTGGTTTTTCTCAAAGCTGTATAATAGCCACTGTGTAAATATAGCACATATCATTTATCCATTCTGTGTGGAAGGACATTTGGGTAGTTTCCAGATTGGGACTATTGTAACAGTGATGCTATAAGCAAACTTATACTTATCTTTTGCTAAATATATGTAAGCATTTGTGTTGGTTATATACTAGGAATGGAATTGCTGGGTCATAAGATATGTGGCCCAGCTTTAGTAGGTACCGCTAAACAATTTTCCACAATATGAGAGCTTCCATTAATCTACATCCTTGCCAACACTTTATATTGTTGGTCTCTTTTCATTTTAGCTACTTGATGTATGTATAGTGATATCACATGGTGGTTTTAGTTAGAATTTCTTTTATTTTGATTGTTGTTGTTAGGTGCCGTCGAGTCACAAAAGAACAAAACACTGCCTGGTTCTGTGCCATCCTCACAATTGTTGCTATGCTTGAGCCCATTGTTGCAGCCTGTGTCAATCCACCTCGTTGAGGGTCTTCTTCTTTTTAGCTGGCCCTCTACTTTACCAAGCATCGTATCCTTCTCCGGACAATAATCCCTCCTGACAAAATGTCCAAAGTATGTGAGACGGAGTTTCACCATCCTTGCTTCTAAGGAGCATTCTGGTTGTACTTCTCCCAAGACAGACTTCTCCGTTCTTCTGTCTTCCTTATTCATTGCCCAGCTTTTGCATGCATATGAGTGATTAAAAACATCATGGCCTCAGTCAGGCACACCTTAGTTCTCAAGGTAACATCTTTGCTTTTCAACACTTTAAAGAGGTCTTTTGCAGACGATTTGCCCAATGCAATACATCTTTTCATTTCTTGATTGCTGCATCTGTGGGTGTTGATTGTGGATCCAAGTCAAATGAAATTCTTGACAACTTCAATATTTTCTCTGTTTATCATGATGTTGCTTATTGGTCCCGTAGTGAGGATTTTTGTTTTTCTTTAGGTTGAGGTGTAATCCATAGTGAAGGTTATAGTCTTTGATCTTCATCAGTAAGTGCTTCAAGTCCTCTTCACTTTCAGCAAGCAAGGTTGTGTCATCAGCATAACACAGGTTGTTAATGAGTCTTCCTCCAATCCTGATGCCCCATTCTTCTTCGTATAGTCCAGCTTCTTGGATTATTTGCTCAGTATACAGATTGAATACATATGGTGAAAGGATACAACCTTGATGCACACCTTTCCTGACTTTAAACCATGCAGTACCACCTTGTTCTGTTCAAACAACTGCCTCTTGATCCATATACAGATTCCTTATGAGCACAATTAAGTGTTCTGGAATTCCCATTCTTCACAATGTTATGCATAATTTGTTATGATCCATACAATCAAATGCCTTAGCAAAATCAATAAAACACAGGTAAATATCCTTCTGGTAGTCTCTGCTTTCAACCAGGATCCATCTAACATCAACAATGATATCCCTGGCTCCACGTACTCTTCTAAATTCACTTGAATTTCTGGCAGCTCCCTGTTGATATATTGCTGCAGCTGCTTTTCAATGATCTTCAGCAAAATTTTACTTGCGTGTGATATTAATGACTTTGTTCGGTAATTTCCACATTCATTTGGCTCACCTTTCTTGGGAATAGGCATAAATATGGATCTCTCCCAGTAGGCTGGCCGGGTAGCTGTCTTACAAATTTCTTGACTTAGTCAAGGGAGCACTTCCAGTGCTGCATTTGTTTGTCGAAACATTTCAATTGGTATTCTGTCAATTCCCAGAGCCTTGTTTTTCACCAATGCCTTCAGTGCAGCTTGGACTTCTTCCTTCAGTACCATCAGTTCCTGATCATATGTTACCTCCTGAAATGGTTGAGCCTCACCAATTCTTTTTGGTGTAGCGACTCTGTGTATTCCTTTCATCTTCTTTTGATCCTTCCTGCATCGTTTAATATTTTCCCCATAGAATCCTTCAGTATTGCAACTCGAGGCTTGAATTTTTTCTTCAGTTCTTTCAGCTTGAGAAATGCTGAGCATGTTCTTCCCTTTTGGTTTTCTATCTCCAGGTCTTTGCACATACCATCGTAATACTTTACTTTGTCTTCTTGAGCTGCCCTTTGAAATCTTCCATTCAGCTCTTTTACTTCATCATTTTTTCCTTTTGTTTTCACTGCTCAATGTTCAAAAGCAAGTTTCAGAGTCTCTTCTGACAGCCATTTAGGTCTTTTCTTTCTCTTCTGTCTTTTAATGACCTCTTGTCTTCTTTATGTATGATGTCCTTGATGTCATCCACAACTTCTCTGGTATTTGGTCATTAGTGTTCAATGCATCAAATCTATCCTTGAAACGGTCTCTAAATTCAGGTGGGATATACTCAAGGTGGTACTTTGGGCCTCGTGGACTTGTTCTAATTTTCTTCAGTTTCAATTTGAACTTGCATACGAGTAATTGACGGTCTGATCCGCAGTTGGTCACTGGACTTGTTCTGAGTGATGATATTGAGTTTTTCCATCATCTCTTTCCACAGACGTAGTCAATTTGATACCTGTGTATTCCGTCT
Organism: Elephas maximus indicus; assembly: GCF_024166365.1. Lineage (NCBI taxonomy): Eukaryota > Metazoa > Chordata > Mammalia > Proboscidea > Elephantidae > Elephas > Elephas maximus. The sequence continues at coordinate 69,470,571 of NC_064825.1, forward strand.
GTTGAGGTCCGTGTGTACAGTCTCCATTTATGTTGGTGAAAAAAGGTATTTGCAATGGAGTCATTGGTCTTGCAAAATTTGATCATGCCACCTCCAGCATTGTTTCTATCACCAAGGCCATATTTTCCAACTACCAATCCTTCTTCGTTTACAGCTTTCAAATTTCAATCACCAGTAATTATCAGTGCATACTGATTGCATGTTTGATCAATTTTAGACTGCAGGAGTTGGTAAAAATTTTCAGTTTCTTCATCTTTGGCTTTAGTGGTTAGTGGGTAAATTTGCATAGGCCTTCCTTGTAGGTGTACGGATATTATCCTATCACTGACAGCGTTGTACTTCAGGATAGATCTTGAAATATTCTTTTTATAGATCTTGAAATCCTCTTTTTGACCATGATTGCAACACCATTCCTCTTCAAATGTTCGTTCCCAGCATAGTAGACCATATGACCATCTGATTCAAAATGATCAATACCAGTCCATTTCAGCTCACTAATGCCTAGGATATCTGTCTTTATGTGTTCCATTTCATTTTTGACAATTTCCAGTTTTCCTAGATTCATACTTCACACATTCCAGGTTCCGATTATTAATGGGTATTTGTAGCTGCTTCTTGTCATTTTGAGTCGTACCACATCAGCAAATGAAGAAAGCTTGATTCCAGCCACATCATTAAGGTCGGCTTTACTTTGAAGAGACAGCTCTTCCCTAGTCATATTTTGAGTGCCTTCCAACCTGAGGGGCTCATCTTCCGGCACTATATCAGGCAGTGCTCCCCTGCTATTCATAAGGTTTTCACTGGCTAATGCCTTTCAGAAGGAGACTGCTGGGTCCTTCTTCCTAGTCTGTCTTATTCTGTAAGCTCAGCTGAAATCTGTCCACCATAGGTGACCCTGGTGGCATTTGAATACCGGTGGCATAGTTTCCAACATCACAGCAACACACAAGCCTCCACGGTATGACAAACTGACAGACGGATGGGGGTTATTTTGATTAGTTTTTGCAATTGTCCATTTGAATAACCTGAAGTGCCTTTGGTCTTTTGATTATTTTTTCTATTGGGTTGTCTGCCTTTGTCTTATTGATTTATAGGGGTTCTTTATATATTTTAGATATGAGTCCTTTGTCAAATATGTGTACCATAAATATCTTCTCCATTCTGTGGCTTGCCTTCTTCCTCCTAATAAACCCCATTGCCATCAAGTCAATTCCGACTCACAGAAACCCAATAGGACAGAGTAGAACTGCCCCACAGGGTTTCCAGGGAGCAGCTGGTAGAGTTGAACTGCCAACCTTTTGGTTAGCAGCCATAGATCTTAACCACTGTGCCAGCAGGGTTCCTTCCTCCTAATGGTGAGTAAATATCTTTATTATGTGGCTTTCCTTTTTCCTTTCCTAATATTTTGATGAATGGAAGGTTTTAGTTTTAATGGAGCCCAAATTATTATGCTTTATGGTTAGCACTCTTTGTGTTCTGTTTAAGAAATCTTTGCCTACCCAAAGATCATGAAGATGGTCTCTTATATTTTCCTCTGAAGTTTATTGTTTTTTCCTTTCATATTTAGGTATTGAATTTGTCTTGTCTTAATTATCTAGTACTGCTGTAACAGAAATACCACAAGTGGATGGCTTTAATGAAGAGAAGTTTATTCTCTCACAGTCTAGGAGGCTAGAAGTCCAAATTCAGGGTGCCAGCTCCAGGGGAAGGCTTTCTCTCTCTCTGTCTGCTCTGCAGTAAGGTCCTTATAATCAATCTTCCCCAGTCAAGGAGCTTCTCACCACTGGAACTCTGGGTCCAAAGGATGCACTATTTTCCTGGTTCTTGTTTCTTGGTGGTATGAGGTTCCTATGTCTCTCTGCTCACTTCTCTCTTATATCTCAAAAGAGATTGGCTTAAACACAACCAAATTTTGTAGATTGAGTTCTGCCTTATCAACATAACTGCCGCTGATTAATTCCATCTCATTAACATCATAGAGATAGGATTTACAACACACAGGAAAATCACATCAGATGACAAAATAGTGGACAATCACACAATACTGGGAATCATAGCCTTGCCAAGTTGGCAGATATCTTTGAGGGACACAATTCAATCCATGACAGGTCTGTAATTGAATTTTTGTATAGTGTGATGTACAGGTCAAGACTGATTTTTTTCCCTCAGCACCGTCTATTGAAATGCCCATTCTTTCCCTGACTTCATCTGTGTCACCTTTGTCCTATATCAAGTAACTGTGCTTCTGTGGGTCTGTTTCTGGACTCTCTATTCTATTTCACTGGTCTTCCAATAACACTAACATTAATTCCGATAATGTTATAAAAGGCCTTAATATCTGGTAGTGTTAGTTCTCCAACTTTGTTCTTTTTTTAAAAAAAGATTTTTTTGGCTGTCCTTGGTCCTTTACATCTCTGCATACATTTTAGAAACAATATCTCAATTTTCATTAAAAAAAAAAAATACTGGTATTTTGATTGAGACTGTGTTGAACTTATGGACAAATTGTTCTGGGAGATTTGACAAGTTTATATTATTGAGTGTTCTAATCAGTGAATATGTTACACTGCTCCATTTATTTAGATTTACTCTTAAGTTCTCTCCATGTTTTATAATTTTCTACAGAGAGGTCCTGTTCATTTTTTTTACTAGATTTGTTCCCACATATTGTATGTTTTATGCTATTGTAAATAGTAGCTTTTTAAATTTTCCTTTCCCATGTATTTGTCAGTGGTATATAGAAATGAAATTGATTTTTGTATGTTGACTTAGTATCCAGAGACCTTGAAAAATTCACTTGTTAATTCTGTTAATTTATATATAGATTATTCTGGAATTTTTACATACACAATTATGTCTACTATGAATAATTCCCTTCAATCCTTATATCTGCTGTTTCTTTTTCTTGCCTTATTGCTCTGGCTAAAGTCTCCATTACAGTGTTGAGTAGAGGTAGTGATAGTGAGCATCCTTGTCTTGTTCTTAATCTTACAGGAAAAGTTTTTACTATTTTGTTATTAAGTTTTATTTTGCTATAGCTTCTTATAGATATTTTTGTCTAATAAGGAAAGTTCTATTCTTTGTTGCAAATATGTATTGAATGTTATCAAATGCCTCTTCTGTATCTATCAAGATATTCACATTTTTTTTTCTAGTAGTGTAATAAATTATATTGATTGAATTTTGAATGTTAAACCATACTTGTATTCCTGGAATAAACCCTACATGATTGTGATATGTTGTTGTTGTTAGGTGCCGTCAAGTCGGCTCTGACTCACAGTGACCTTATGTACAACAGAACAAAATACTGCCTGGTCCTGTGCCATCCTCACAATCGTTGTTATGCTGGAGCCCATTGTTGCAGCCACTGTGTGAGTCCATCTCCTTGAGGGTCTTCCTCTTTTTCGATGACCCTCTACTTTACCAAACTTGATGTCCTTCTCCAGAGGCTGATACCTCCTGATAACATGTCCAAAGTATGTGAGAAAAAGTCTCGCCATCCCTGCTTCTAAGAAGCACCCTGGCTGCATTTCCTCCAAGACAGATCTATTCGTTCTTCTGGCAGTCACAGTATATTCAGTATTCTTCGCCAACATCATACTTCAAAGGCATCAATTCTTCTTTGGTGTTCTTTATTCATTGTCCAGCTTTCACATGATATAGTATACTTTTTTAAAAAAACTTGATATATAGCGTTTGCTAATTTTTTCTTTGGAACTTTGCATCTGTGGTCATGAGAGAGATTAGGTTTCTATCTTCACTTTTACCCTCAATTCTGAGATGAATTTTTTTTTTACCCCAGTTGCATTCCCCTTTTGTTCTATGTATAAACTTGATTCAACAGACTCTTCTTGTATTATTAACTTAACAAACTTTCCCCAGAGACTCTGTTTTCTCTCTAACTGGCAGAATAAAGTCTTCCCAAAAACAAACCAGTCAGAATCCAAATCCTGGTTCAACCTCTCATTGGCAATGTGTCCACTGGCAAGTTATAGAGTCTCTCTGAGTCTCTGTTCCTTCATCAATGAAACGGGATTGAGAATTAAATCAGAAAATGCATATGAAAGCACCTGGTTCAAGTAGGTGCTCAGTAAATTCTAGTTTTCACTATGTCTTCTCTCTTCTGCTTAAAAAGTTTTCAAAAGCAGAAGAGCATTGGCTTACTTATATATAGGGCTTAGCTGACAGAGTTAAGATTTAAACCTGAAAAATGCACTAAAGAAGTCCATTATTTTTGCTACACTCTCAAAAACAAAGTTATTTACTGCTCCTGCTGAGTTTTTAAATACAAGCGCCTAAATTTTTTAAATTAGATAAACATTTCTAGAATTTATCATCCAAGTGCTACGGTTCCTTCCCTGGGGCTTCAAACTCAGGCGTTAATGGTGTATTAAACATTTGGAAGTTGTCCAGAAATAAAGCCTCTCTCCCATCTATAACAGTGTTTATGTGGAAAAGTCAGCTTGGAAGGACATTTTTAAGTAAATTTCCTCTTCTGAGAAATATAACCCTGGTATTAATTTTTTTTTTTTATTACGTGTTAGTGCACAATAAACTTTCAACCAGCCTCCACAGGAACAATGGGGACAGGGACTTGGCGAGTGCCCTGAGATTGTTTTCTTTGCTTCCGAGATGAGACTGACGTGATTGGCTAGGCTGTAGAGCTGTCCAAAGTTCAGAAAAATTGGGTTGGGAAGGCTGAGATCAAAGAAGGCCAAAATTTATGAACTTCAAGAAGTCAGTACCCTCAGTGTTGTGTGGGGCACTGGATAGGCACCATCAGCTTTTTGGCTGGTGTCCCCCTCCCCTCCACCGCCAAAAGTTGATTCTGGTGAAAGTTATGAGTGACATGAAAATTACTCCCTAACTGGATTTGAACTTGGCTCAGGCTGTGGATCCTCATTGGAGTAGAAAGGGCGCGGCTTTAAATTGAGTATACCGAAACCAAAAGACCCATTGCTATCAAGCAAATTCTGACTCATAGATCCCCAATGACAAATCTCTGCTCTGCCACTTACTAATAGCTCAGTTCCCTCATCCATAACAGGGGCCTACCTAGCAGGACCCTGGACAAGTCACTTAACCTTTTCTGTGCTTCAACTTCCTAATCTATAAAACGGGCTAGTTTTTTGAGGGTTAAACAAATAACAGTATATAAAGCACACAGTGAAACCTCACTGGTGTTAATGGTTGCAATTAGTTCCCAGTTCCCAGGGCAATTTCTGTGTGAAGTTGGCAATCCTTAAAGAGTCTCCAGCTCCAAGATCCAGGGCCCTGGTCCCTCAGGGCTCATCTGTGGGCTCTTCAGTTGTCTCCACACTCAAGTCTCTGCTCCAAGTGTCCCCAGGTCTCAGGACAGAGATGCTGCTTTTGCTCTGCTTCCTTCTCAGACTCTTGCTGGATCCCCACCTTGACTCCAGAAGCTGGAACCTGAATCCTGATCCCCCAGCTTGTGTCAGAGGCCCTACTACCTGCTTCTGGGAACTTCTGTCTCTACACCTAACTTATTCTGCTCCCATTTCCCACTATATGTTCCATCCATCGTGTGGGATTTTATACCTCCCGGTGCTATCTGCTGCCTGAACCACAACTAAGCTGACCACACTAATTGGACCATCTAATGATTCTCTGAGACCTCACCCTACCTTAATGGACAGATCCTGTGTATATCCCTGTTTGCTCTCAATTCCTATCTTCCCTGGAGGAATAGAATATTAATATTAAAAATAACTATTTATTGAATGTTTATTATGTGCCAGGAACTGTTCTGTTTTCACATGGATTTTATACTCTAGAACTCATAACAATCCTAAAAGGTAGGTACTATCACTATTTCCATTTCACAGATGAGAGAACTGAGTGTTAGATAACTTAGGTAACTTGCTCAGGGTTACACAGCTAGTAAATAGTGGAGACGGGTATGTGGTGATAACCTTGAGCCAGTGGGAGGTCCCCTCTCTCTTCCAAGACATTTGAAAGGAAGGATAAGTTGATACACACAACAATATGGATGAATCACAAATGCATTATGGTAAGGGAAAGAAGAAGCCAGACTCAAAAGGCCACAAGCCATACGATTCCATTTATTTGATAAAAGGCAAAACAATAGGGACAAAAAACAGATTAGAAGTTGCCAGGGGCTGGGGGTGGAGGGAAGAGATTGACTACAAAGGGACATGTGGAAATTTTTTTGAGTAATACAGTGGTCTCAGCTATTACCAAAACCGAAAACCCGTCAATTCTGACTCATAGCAACCGTACAGGACAGAGTAGAACTGCCCCACGAAGTTTCCAAGGAGCGCCTGTGGGATTCGAACTGCTGACCTTTTGGTTAGCAACCGTAGCACTTAACTGCTACGCCACCAGGGTTTCCATCTCAGCTATTATATTCTTAGTTGTGGTGGTTACATGATTGTATGCATTTGTTAAAACGTGCTAGACTATACACTAAAAAGAGTGAATTTTACTAAAATTAAATTATACTTTAATTTTAAAATGGGAAATAAAGGAGGCAGATAGAAATTTTCCTCTGATTGCCCCTAGCAATTGTCCAATGGCAGAAACAGAGGCGAGCAAAAGTCAACTTTTCAAAGATTTAGTAGAGAACATCAGCTCGGGTGGAAATTCAGGATTTGGTTGCAAGGATTTGAGAAAAGAATTTTCAAAGAAAGGAAGTGGAAACTGTGAGCTCAGACTGACTTGCCCAAAACGTCTGGAGGTGCAGGAATGCCAAAAGAAGACAGAATGTTTAGATTTCTTTCACCGAGAATGAGAAGACTTGGGCCTCTATCCTTCAAGGGAGAAACTCTTCAGTGAAAAAGATTTGGAAGTGTACCTTACCCACATATTTATCATTTCTCTTCATTCCTTCATGTAGATCCGAGTTTCCATCTGTTTTCATTTCCCTTCACCCTGAAGAGCTTCCTTTAATATTTCATATAGTGCAGGTGTGCTGGTTATAAATTCATTCAGCTTTCATTTATAAAAAAAAAAAAAAAGTTTTATATTACCCTCATTTTTGAAGGCTATTTTGCAGGATACAGAACTCTAGTTAAACATTTTATTTTATTTATTTTCTTTTTTCTTTCACATGTTTAGAGGCGTCATCCCACTGTCTTGTTTTGCCTTGTTTTTGAAGCCAGTATTTATGTTTGTCTTTGTTTTCTTGATTATAATGTGTCTTCTGTCCCCACCCCTGTGATAGTTAAGATTGTGTGTCAACTTGGCTGGGCCATGATTTTCAGTGTTTTAGCAGTTGTATAATGTTGTGATCACTCCCCTGTTGCAATCTGATATATGGCCACTGTGAGTAGCCAATCAGTTGAAAGGGAGTTTCCTTGGGCATGTGGCCTGCATCCAAATATAAGTGAATGTTCTCTGGTTTTTGCCTGCTCTGGATCCTGTAGCTGGCTCCTGTTTGTCTGACCTCCAGTTCTTGAAACTTGAGCTAGCAACTAGCAGCTTACTTGCGGTCTTGCCTGCCAATCTTGGGATTCGTTGATCTTCACAGCCTGTGAGCAAGAGCCCCGCTGTCCGATCTGCCGATCTGGGGTTCACCAGCCCCTGTAGCTATGTGAATCAGAAGAAGACTTTTGGTCTTGCCTGTTGATCTTGGAATTCATCAACCTTCACAGCCTGTGAGCAAGAGTCCTGCTCTCCAACCTGCCAATCTAGTGTTCACCAGCCCCTGTGGCTGTGTGATTCAGGAGAAGTCTCTATCCTGATCCACAGACTTGGGACATTCCAGCTTCTACAACAACTTGAGCCATTTCCTTGATATAAATCTCTCTCTATATATATTTATAAACATTACTGGTTTTGCTTCTCTAGAGAACCCAGCCTAAGACAGAATTTGGTACCAAGAGTGGGGTGCTGCTCTAGCAGATACCTAAAATGTGGAAGCAGTTTTGAAACTGTCAATGAATAAGAGGACTCAGAAGTAAATGACAAGAGCTGTTACACTACAGACGGCACAGATGGTAGGAAGCAGCAGCAGAGAACAAGTAGCAGCAGAGACCCGGCAGCAGCAGAGAACCAGCAGCTGAGACCAGTGTGAGACTGCACTGGAGCTGACCCATGGAGCAAGAGAGCTAAGTGCCTGTGTGCAGGAGGCTTTCTGGCAGAATGGGGTGCTCCTAGGCACTTATTGATGGAGCTAGGCTTGCTGACTCACAAAGCAAGAGAGCTGAGTGCCTTCTGGCTAAAGTGGGATGCTCCCAGGCAGAGTGGAGTGCCTCCAGGCACTTATTGGTGGAGCTATAAAGCTTTGGAATACTTGCCCCAGCAGGGCAGATGGTGGGCAGCAAGGCCTGAGAGGCCTAGGAACCAGGAAGCAGAAGCTGAAGAGAAAAGGAACATAAGAAGCTGAGCTGCATCAGTCTCAAAGGGTATGGCCACGACCTCTGTGATCTCAAAGGGTGGAGTTGCCACTCAGATGGACTAGGAAAATGGGGCTGCCCAAAGCTGAGAGAGCAGAGTTGCCATTCCAGTGGGCCTGGAAGATGGAGCTGAAGCTCAGGGCCAAGGGGCCTCCACTCAGAATCAGGAGAATGTGGCCAAAACTCAGAGTCTGGAGGGCAGTGCCATTGTGTAAATGGTCTCAGAGAACAGAGGATTATTCTCAAGTCTTGAGGGCTAATGTAATGTGTTCTGCTGACTTACTACTAGTATCTGTTATGCCTTTTTTCCCTCCAATTTCTCTCATTTTTACTGGAAATGTCTACCTTGTGGCTGTTGCACCATTGTACTTTGGAAACAGGTAACTTGTATTCTAGATTTCACAGACGAAGAGGAATTTTTGGATTTTGGACTTGGAGTTGATTTAAGACTTTTCCTATGTTGTGATGGGGCAAATGTGTTTTGCCTGTGGCAAGAACCTGAATTTTTGGGGACCAAAGAGTGGAATGTCATGGATTGAATTGTATCCCCGAAAAGTATGTGTCTCAATTTGGCTAGGCCATTCCCCGTATTGTGCGATTGTCTGACATTTTGTCACCTGTTGTGGTTTTCCTATGTGTTGTAAACCCTGTCACTATGATGTTAATGAGAAGGATTAGCAGCAGTTATGTTGATGAGAGCTACAAGATTAGATTGGGCCTTAAGCCAATCTCTTTTGGATATAAAAGAGAGAAGCCAGCAGAGAGAAATGGGAACCTCTTACCACCAAGATGCAAAAGCCAGAAGAATAGCATGTCCTTCGGACCCTGGGTCCCCGTGCTGAGAAGCTCCTAGTCCAGGGGAAGACTTAATGGGACCTCTCTGCATATTTGTGAAGCTCCTTCTCTGTGCAACTTACTCCTCTCTGATATTCTTACCAGTAAATCCCACCTACCTCACAACACTGAATTCCTATCTCTGCATTCTCATCAGCCAGATTGTCATGCTTTGCACCACAAACCACAAAGTGTCCCAGGAAGAAAGCCAGGAAAAACATGGGGCTCACCTCTTGTGTTTCTCTTATCTCCAGGATTATAGTTCTTTTCTGTCTGTTTTCCAACATCTGAAAGCTTGTGCTTTATGTATTTTGCCCAGTTTTATAGTTATGTATGGATAGGGGGGTAACTCAGTGCCATTTGCCCCATCAAAGCCAGCAGCAGAAGTTGTATGGGCATACATAATTTTGCAGTTGTTTGCAGACAAAAAACTAAACCCATTGCCATCAAGTCGATTCTGACACATAGTAACCCCATAGGACAGAGTAGAGCAGCCACTCTGGGGTTTCCAAGGAGCAGCTGGTAGATTTGAACTACCAGCCTTTTGGTTAGCAGCTGAGCTCTTAACCACTGTGCCACCAGAGCTCCTATCTGTAGACAGGGTTATCTTATTTTCTTCTGTACTTCACATTGCCTTTAAGATAAAATAAAAACTTCCTATTAAGACATTTACATCCCTTCATACACACACACACACACACACCACATTGACTTACCTGTAGTTTTCTATATGCCTCAACCTTTTTCATATGCCTATAATTTGTACATGCTATTCCTTTTGCAAAATTATCCTTCCCTTAATCCCCTATTTGCCTTGCTAACTCCTACTTACTCTTCAGAATTTAGCTCAGCTGTCATCTTCTCCAGGAAGCCCTTTCTGGACAGTCTGAGCTAAAGGCTCCCTTCTTAGTGTGTGTGTGTTTGTGTGTATATTTAATTACTGTGTTTGACTTTTCAAAGCTGTATCACATGCACTTTATTATAATTGCCTACTCTCCATACCCTCCACCCCACTCTCCAGACTGAAAATCTCAATGACAGAGACCAAGTCTGATTCTTTTGGGAGTCTCTATTGAGAGGTTTTGGCAATTTTTTTTTTCTGTAAAGGGCCAGATTGTAAATGTTAGCATTTACAGGCCAGACGGTCTCTGTTGTAACTACTCAACTCTACCATTGTTGTATGAAACCAGTCATAAACAACATATAAAATACAAAACTTTATTGGATTAAAAAAACAGATGGTGAGCTGTAGTTTGCCAATCCTGGGTCTAGCACAAAGAATATGCTTAGTAAATGTTTATTGAATAAATTAAGGCAATAGAATAGAATAACATTATTGGAGGTCTCAGAAGAAATGAAGAGAATGTAATCAATTGCCTAAGTGCAAGGGATTTTCCTGGAATGGGGAGAGACACTTCTTTTGAGACCTCAGGAAATTTTAAAAAAGACTAGCTGAGTGAAGAAGTCAGAAAGATAGAAAGCTGAGGAATTTCTGCCCCAGTTGAGAGACGGCTCCATCCAGGGTTTTTGCCAGGAGGCCATATTGAGATGAGATCCTGAAAACAGAACAACTTGGTCAGGGTGTGTTCCTGAAGCAGTCAAGAGTAGGAAGAGCCAGAAGGCTAGTACAAGCTGTGTCCTGGGCAGCACCCAGGGGGCAAATCCAGAGAAGCCAAGTTCTGTAGCCAAATCCAAAGCCTCAGGAACCAGGATTTTTCTGGAACTGATCCTAGAGTGATAATAAGAAGGGCAAGAGGGAAGTGTGGTCTAACACAACTCTTGTGAATAAGGCTCGTAGGTCCACAGCATTTTTCTATTAGTCACAGGCCACTTGGTGCATGGATAAGTCTGTAGATGGGTTGCCCTTGTTCTTTTCAAAAGAGATTAGTGGTAAGGTCAACTACTGAGAGATAAAAGGGAAAGAGGAGCTGGGACTTCGAAACTGGAGGAACTTGGTTGTAGCTACAATAGCAAATTACGCAAAAGCCCAACCAGGGCCCAAAATAGGGCTGAGAGACCATGGGTGAGGCTGAGGTTGAATAACAGGAGGTTATAGCATATACAGTCACCAAGGTTGTAGGACATTCTCCAGTGAAGCATTATGAATTGTTGTCAAGGATATAAATGCTTGGTTTTCTGTAAGATTGAGATTGGTAAGGGAATGAAGTCACTTGCAAAAGAGGCCAGGAAGTCTGGGTGGTCACTGAACACCTGTCATGTGCAGAACACCTGAGAGAATCTAGGTGCAACATGCCTCCTCCAACACCAGACAAAATGCCAGATATGGTTCTTCTTTGATCAGTGCTGGCCTTTCAGGCATCATTGTAAACTCTGTTAAGTTAGCACCAGCTCTGACAACAGAAAAGGTGTCAGAAAGGAGGTTATTGAACAACATTCTGGAGTTCTCTGGAGTGGCTTTCAGATCAGTGAACATGGTTGGCCTATCAGTATCTCAAACTCAAAATGTCTAATCATTTTCTTCCTCCCAGCTTTCCATCTGCTCCTGTTCTATCTAAGACTTAGATATGTGTAGGCCAATTGAACACTGCTGGAACCCTGTGGGGCATGCTAAACCAAATAGCTATGGTCCTTACTTGAGAGCTGAAGAAGCTGGCGAAAGTTTTTGCTTCTCTGCCTCTGCCTCCTAAGGCTGAAGCCCCAAGTATTCAAGTATTCCTTTGAGAAAGCCACAAACATTAACCTTGGCCCTTTATCCCAGGCCTCATGAGGCTTTTGTCTCTCTCTTTCCATATTTCCAGAAGGGTGATGGGGCTCAGGGATAAACTTCTCTGTGTGCCAGCTAACTTAGATCTGTTCAGCTATCTCACCTGCAGGCCCCAGACCACTGAGTCCCATTTCCATGATTCCCTGCTATGTTTTCAGGTTCAGGCCCTTGCACTTGACATCCCTGTTATCTCAGCCCACCAGTTCTAAGTCAAACTGCCACCCAATCACCCAGTCAGATACCCTTCAGTCCACATGCCTTCCAGAAACTTGTCTGAATTTGCCCTGCCCCTACCCCTATTTGTGTTTAATTAAACTAAAAAAACTAGGTAATATTTATTGATCTCAGGCACTAAGCATTACTTCATGGACTTCATCTAGGAAGATGGTTATATCAATATCCCTACTTCACAGATGAAGAAACTGAGGTTAAAAGTGATAAACTAACTTGCTCAAGCTTGAAAGTTGCAGAACTAAGGTTAGAATACATGTTGGTCTGAATACAAAAGCCAAAGTTTAAACTACTTCATCAAATTGCCTCCCAAGGACTATCTAATCTTCCTTTTGTTGGCACATACCTCTAAGCCCTTGTTCCCATTTCCTATGTTAGACCCTACACAACTCATGCAAGGAATATTGAAGGGCCTTCTCTTGGGTCTCCTTACCCTTCGACCCTTTCCTCTCCTGCCACTGTGCATGTCCCACCAGAGATACGGTACATTGTGGTGAAGAAGAGCTGGGCTCTGGTGTCAGACAGACCTAAGTCTGATTTTCTTTTTTTTTTTTAACTTGTATTTTTTTTTTTAATTGAACTTTAGATGAAGGCTTACAGAACAAACTAGCTTCTCATCAAACAGTACATATATTGTTGTATAACATTGGTTAGCAACCCCATGACATGTCAACACTCTCCCTTCTCAACCCTGGGTTCCCTATTCCCAGCTTTCCTGTTCCCTCCTACTTTCCAGTCCCTGCCTCAGGGCTGGTCCACCCAGTCCACCCAGTGCCGTCGAGTCGATTCCGACTCATAGCGACCCTGTAGGACAGAGTAGAACTACCCCATAGAGTTTCCAAGGAGCACCTGGCGGATAGCGGATACACCTCTTTAATCTTGTTTTGTTCCATGGGCCTGTCCAGTCTTTGCCTGAAGGGTGAACCTCAGGAGTGGCCTCATTACCGAGCTGAAAGGGTGTCCGGGGTCCATACTCTGAGTGTTTCTCCAGTCTCTGTCAGGCCAGCAAGTCTGGTCTTTCTTTTTGAGTTAGAATTTTGTTCTACATTTTTCTCCAGCTCTGTTCAAGACCCTCTATTGTGATCCCTGTCAGAGCAGTCAGTGGTGGTAGCCAGACACCATCTTGTTGTACTGGACTCAGTCTGATGGAGGCCATGGTAGATGTGGTCCATTAGTCCTTTGGACTAATCTTTCCCTTGTGGACAGACCTAAGTTTGAATCCCAGCTTCTTCACTCATCTGTTTCCGTGATCTCGGGTTAACTCACTTACCCTCTCTAAGTTTTCTCATATGATACATGGAACTCATGATAGGATATGTATCAAAAGATTTTTCTGTTTGAGTGTTTAATGAGATAATGTATGTCAAGTCCCTTGGCACAGTGCCTGGCACGTAGTAAATGCTCTGTGTGTGTTAACAACGGTTATGTCTTTCTTTCCAGAAGGAGACCTTCAGCCTCTTCCCCTTTTCCCGATGCCCTTTACCATGGATGGGCTCTCAGCACTCTCCACAGCTGGTTCTGACCTTCTTTTTCTTCTTATGTCATTTTCCTCTAACTCTCCAGTCCCCCAGATGGTCTCCTCAGGTCCCTGAGCCCCCAGTAAGATGTAGTGAAGAGATCATGTGCTCTGGAGTCAGACGGACCTGGGTTTGAACCCAGCTTCGACCATTGCTAGTCTGTGAGCTAGGGAGGTTACTTAACCTCTCTAGGCCTCAATTTTCTCATCTATAAAATGAGAATGAAGTTGTGGTAAGGACTACATTTAGGAAAGCGTCATACCTAACACCTGATAGGTGTTTAAGACCTCTTATCTACGCTGTTAATAGAATTCCTGCCCCTACAGTCGCATCAGTTTTCCCACCTAAAATTTGCCCTTATTTCTATTTATCTGGAATCCCTGGTGTCATAGTGGTTAAGAGCTATGGCTGTTAACCAAAAGGTTGGCAGTTCAAATCCACCAGGTGCTCCTTGGAAACTCTATGGGGCAGTTCTACTCTTTCCTATAGGGTCACTATGAGTCAGAATCAACTCGACGGCAACGAGTTTGGTTTTTTGGTTTTTCTATTTATCTAAGTCTTTGGAAGCTCTCCTCCTAAGAAGGAAATTTCCGTGTTCCCTCATCTTTTGGATTCTTCCTGTGGTTTCACATAGTGCCTTATACATGTATATATACAGTTCTTTACAGCTTTAGTAGTATTTCCTAGCTCAATTAATTCACAACTCTGGGAGCTAGTCCAGCCTAGTGATTACCATCCCTGTTTGTGAGAGGGAAACAGGCTCTGGGAGATTGAATGACTGATTCGTGGTCACTAGTGGAGGCCTGGAGCCATGTCTCTGACTTCTGATCACCATGCCTCTCTCCTCTGTACCATTCTGCACCTGTGTGACTGCCACTTACCTGATAATCAACAGCTTTCTCAACGTTAAAATTATTTTTCCACGGGTGCCTGCCTTGTTCCCCAAGGGAGGATGTAGTCTGGTTCCTTCCCCTGCTCTAGTATCCTGCAAATATCTACTACTTGGTTGATGTCATTCAATGTTTTGAAATTTGAATTAGTGTGTTATGTTGCAAGACCACTGTAGGAAACTAACAACTGTATTGGCTCGGGGTTGAACAGGCACACTGAAATTTTATTCAAGCATAAGAAACCACACCGGCAGATCCCACGTTTCAGGCACCTCTTTCCCTGTACTCAGTGCCTTTGGGCTTTGATTCTTTGGATTTGGGGAGTTTGGGGTGAGCAAGCCCATCACCTGCTCTGTGTTGTTTCTGTAATAACCCTGATCATGCTGGATTGTAATTAACCTGCTTATCCATCTGCTTCCCCCTACCCCAGACTGTGAGCCATTTCAGGACACTGATACCTGTCAGTGTCCAGCCCTGTCATTGTGCTAGGTGCATAGTTAATGGAAGTTGAATGAATAAGGCAGAAAAACCCATCTGGGTCCATCCTCTAAACCCCCTGTAGCTGAGCTTGTTCCCGTTCTCTTACTTATCTTATTCCATATTATATAAATTTCTTATCTCTTATACTGAGTTAAGGGCAAGCTTCATGTTTTACTCTTTTTGTGACCTCCTTAACAACCAGGTAGGAGAAAAATGTAATTATTGTCTATTTTGTGCCAGTAGTGATTTCACACATATTATCTCATTTTAAAAATAATTTAATTCTCATAATAGGTCAATAAAAACCAAAAAACCTAACCTGTTGCTGTTGAGTCGATTCCAACTCATAGTAACACCATAGGTGGATTCAAACTGCCAACCTTTTCGTTAGCAGCACTTAACCTCTACACCACCAAGGTTTCCAATAGGCCAATAAGGCCGATAATATATGTGAAATCACTCCTGGTACCTAATAGGTCAATAAGGGAGCTGAAACCCAGGGAAAATAAGTAACTGGAACTTGACCAAGTTTACACAGCTAGTTAGTGGCAATGCTGGGATTTGAATCCCTGTCTTCCAGCTGGCTCAGAGGTTAAGAGCTTGTCTGCTAACCAAAAAGTCAGCAGTTCGAATCCACCAGCTGCTCCCTGGAAACCCTATGGGGGCAGTTCTACTCTATCCTGTAGTCAAAATCGACTTGACAGCAATGGGTTTGGGGTTTTTTGTTGTTGTTTCTTCCAGCTCTATGGCCAATGCCCTTTTTTTTTTTTCAACAGCGTCGGGATAGCTGAGTGGTTTAGTCTAGTAAGTATCAGAAACTCTGTTGAGCTTACACTGTAGTATAACCAAACTGAATCGAATCTGTGCAAGCCTGCTCTCTAAGGCTTAAAACACACATATTGCCACCTTTTCATTTGGCAGTTTAGATAAAATGCTTCAGTAGGCATGTACTAAGCAGCCAATGCATCAAACACAGTGCTGGATGCGGGGGATCAGCAATGAGGCAGGCTCCTTCAGGGAGCTTATGGGCTAGTGGGAAAACAGACATGCAACAGTGATAATAAATATGACAGGGAAGAGGGCTTAGGTCTGCTTGGGGTGCTCTTGGGAGGCTCCTGAGTAAATCACGAAGGAGGAATGAGAGTTGGCCAAGACAAACAGGAGGGGAAAGTGTGCTAAGCCAATGAGGTGCAGAATCACAGGTAGGCTGGGTCTGGAACTAGAGGGTATTTGGCGGAACAGGCCAGACTCTGAAGCTGATCTCCCTTTGGCCATATCATATACCAAAGGTCACAATTAGCTACCAGCTCTTGCCCATAAGCAAGCAGCACTCTTGGCTTAGAAGATAAATAGAACATTCTCACCCAGGAAATGAGTTAGAGAAACAGCTGGCAGTATCTCCCGTCTGTCTTCTGTAAGGAGATGAGGGATAAAAACGGAGTTTGCATTTTCCCTGATGTGTTGTAAATAATGAACAAGCAATCGGTAGATTTGCATGGTGATGTCATCTGCCCAGGGCAGCGTACGGCTGCTTTCAGCAGACAGGAGGTTGCAGCCTGGCTTTATGCCCATGTTCTTGACGTGCCCCTAGAGGAGAGAACGCAGGGGTAACAGGTGGCAGGTGGAAACAGGACCAAGCCCTGTTCAGAATCATTTTTTTTATATGGTGAGATGGGGCGGAAGGTTCTGCCCACCCCAGGTCACCAGGTGCAAATGTTAGTTGGATCCACCCAGTTCAAGTTTCTCTCTTTGGCTGTTGTGCCTGAAAAAATTTTTTTTTACTTGAGACTTTATAACACCAATGAAAGAATGGCTGAGAACTGAGCTAACAGTAAATGTATATTAACTATATGTAACTTGGTCAATAATAGATATAAGTGCATCTGTCACATGCAAATAATATACAAAACCAAATTCAGTGAGGTGCTGGTGTTGACTATCAATACCCCCATCCCTGCTCCCCAGGCTTTGATAAAATTCTCAGGTCAAGTTCTTTCTTGGTCCTGCCCAAATCGTGTTCTGTTCTCTCCTTGCTCTTGTGTCATGCATTTAATTCCCTCCTGCATACCACTACAGTCACCATCCTATATGATTGTCACCAAACCACTGTGGACTGGTGACATCCATGTATCCAAACTGCCTATTCCATCCTTTAGATGTAGCTAACCTATCTGCCCCTGATCCTACAGAAAGCCAGCTGAAGACAACAGTGCCTATTTTGTGCTCCAGAATTGCTTAAGGCTCCTATCTGCTTATTCCCTTTCCCTTCTGTTCCTTGTTCATCTTTCCAGCTCTCCACTGCAATTTTGCTCCCCTAATGCACTCTTTCACACTGCCATCTGGGTGAATTATCTAAAATTCAAATGTGACCGACCACGTCTTCCCCCTGTCCGGAATCCTTCAGTGGTTTCCAGACCCTTTCAAATGACATTCAAACTCCCCACCCATTCAGAGCAAGGCAGTCAGTGAGCAGGCTCCCTCCCACCTTGCCAGCATCCTTCTCTACCTCTTCCCTTGACAGCGTGTAACACAGAAATGCTGAATTACTTATAGATCCCCAAACACAGTGTGATTTAGTGTTCCTGAGTCTTCCAGAAATAGCCTTTCGTCTCTCTCCTGCCCTAAAAATCTGATCAGCCTTGACAATTCTCTAAGCTGCCCGCCTTCCTGAGACCCTCCCAGACAGAATTCATGCCTCTGGGCTGCCTCTGTGTCTTGTTCATGCATCTGCTACTGCCCCATTGGCACATTTCCAAGACTTCCTTGCTTACTGATTCTTCAGAACAGGGACTCTGCCTACTGCTGACTGAACAGCACAGGGCCTAACACAGAGCAGGTGGTTAGTCAGTACTGGTTAAATTTTTGTCCAGTTATACCTTCTTTCCATCCATCATTTAAAGAGACTTGTGTTATGGCCACAGTGACAATGCTAACTACATCCTGATTGGCTTTCCCAGGTCGAGCCAATCACTGGTCTGCGATCATTGGCGGATCCCACTCCAAGAATTATGTGCTGTGGGAGTACGGAGGATATGCGAGTGAAGGAGTCAAGCAAGTTGCAGAGCTGGGCTCACCAGTGAAAATGGAGGAAGAAATTCGACAACAGGTAGGAAAATACCACAGAATGACCAAAACCCCAAAATGGAGTGAAAGCCTTCCTTAAGATTTCTTTCCTAGGAGCTCGAAATTTGCTGTACTCTGTGCTCGACAACTGGTACCGTAGGAAGCAAAATCTATTTGCTGAGTTTGCATCTGGGTATTTTATGTCCAGTACAGGCGAGAGGAACAAATGTTCATCTGTCTCAGATTTTTCCAGAATGCCTTTGTGTTTTCTTCTGCTTGTGTTGCTACCGTGACTGCGTTGTTGGAATGTCATGTCTCTGGTCTCCTGAGAGTCAATGCGGCGAATTACGGTTTTCTCACTGTGATAAAGGGGACTGATATTCAAGCTGTGTAAGCCAAAATCGCCATCTCCAAAAATAAACGTTTATGTATGGGCACATGCTTTTTGCAACTATGTCTTCAGGACTTTGATACATTAGTTGGTCATTAGTCATAATCATCGTAGACTGAAGTAGCTCTTAGGTATCATGTCATGTGAGCCCAGTAGCTGTACTGTTATGTCGGCCCCCATTCATACCACTGAGAGATAAGGGAGAAATAGCCCATAATTCTTTTCCATTTGTTCAGCTTCCAATGCCATCATCCTTCATCAAAATCCTGATCCAGTCACAGTGCTTAGAAAGAGGCTGATGAGTGGATCTTGGAAGAGCCCTGGGTTTCCGATGGCCGTTAACATGCTGCACTACGAAGAGGTGGGGTACCCTTTAACTGCAGCTACCCAGCCAGAGTAAGCTCAGTGAGTAGCCAGGTGTCATTGCCCACCAAGACCTCGAGAATTAGTAAGGAAAAAGAAAACTCTGCTTGGGATGTGGTCATTTCACAACATAGGGCACTGAGCGGCTGCTGCCCTCCTGCAGCCCCACATCTCCTGAGTGGATGCAGTGGGCCTCAGGACTCCTCCAGGCCTGGAGGAGAAGCCTGGGTCCGCCCTCCTTGGCTCAATGTGCACGTGCTCAGACTACGCACAGGAAGGTGAGCACAGCTGAGGCCCCAGTGCTTCCCCTGAAATCTACCAGCTGGACTCCAAACTGCCCGCAAACCCCAAGCTGAATCCAATAAAGGTCATTCTAAGTCTTACTGTAATCCCTGCAGAAATCCTTTTGGACCCAAGTCTAAAATGCTTAGGAATTACCTTGCGTTTCTTATTAATCTGATTTAAAGACTTTTCTCCTTTCTTGGAAAAAAAAAGTTTGACCAGATGTTCTCAGATCACATGTTATTCATCGAAAGTTTATCCATCTCTCTACTTGGTGCTTCTCTTACTCTGCCTAGTGATTGACATCACTTGTTCAGGCTTTGGCTCAGCCACGTCCGTCTTTAATATCATGGAAGTCTCCATGCTGGTCCTATGTTTTGTGGCCTGTCATGGGGGGGGGACCCTTGGTTGGGATCCACATTACTGGTTATCACACATAGAATTGGGACACGCTGGCTTGTCAAGATCTGCTGTGTGGTGTATTGAAAGTAATTTGTTACAAATCATGGTTAAAATACTAAAGTTTACAAACAAAGTCAAGGGTATCTCGATAATAATGTCAGCCTCATGCGTTGGCTTTCTTGAGAGGTTTCTGGAGAGAAAACAAGCACACAGGGGTTGTAAGGAGCCATGACTATATTGTATATCATGCCAGTGGACATCATCTGCCACGTGTTACCGCAGTAAAAACATTGACAACTGATATGTAAGACCCCCCAGTCTACGGAATGTCCATTTTAGGAAAACAATCCTTGCTTGATGATTCCTTGGGTTATCTTCTGTACCACATAGGCAAGCCCTCTCTATCCCAGCTGGCTAGACTGGCTGACATAAAGCATAAAAATAAGCTTAATTGTGGACACTGCCTATGGAAACTAAGATTGCCACTGAGCAAGCTTCAGTATCTGTCACTACCTTTTAGGACCACTGGGTGCCCTCACATCTAGCCTGAGAGGAAGATCTTATTATGCCCATTTTACAGACAAGGAACCTGAGGCACAGTCAATCACTAGAGAATACTAGATGCAAGACTTGAATCCAAGTCTGTCTGATTCCAAAGTCCATACGCAGGACCAACAACCTAATTTGAAAGACCCAGGGAAAATGAAAATGTGGGGTCCCTTGTCCAAAAAATATTAAGAATTCCAAGACAACGACAGCAGAACATCAAATCAAGCATTGCCCCAAGTCACAAACTCATGAAGCCAGCCAGCCTTGCCTGTATGTACACCTTCCCTGCCCCACACAGCTGCCCTGCAGGGAACCTTCTCTCGCTAGCCTCTGCATCACAATGAGCCCTGTTTGCAGTACCCTGACAGCCATGCTTCAAACTCCCCAGCTCCTTGGAAAATCAGTTGAATAGGATGATTTCAGATCCCTTCACTTCCAAACAGTTTTTAGTTTTAAATATTGTTCCCTACAAGCACACAATTTCTTGTATTTTTTCTGAAGTCAGGTAAGAAACAACATAAAAAGGAACAATAGTATGAATCCTCCTAGACTATAAAACTGTCCTCTGAATACCCAGAGAACTTGTTTGGACACATCTACAAACTAACAACATGTTCTCAGCCTTTAATACTTTATATCCTATCAGCCGCTCTACCAAAGAACTCGAGTCTAACCGTGATGAAAACAAAAAGCCCTCTTTTTCCCAAGATGTTGATGTGCTTACCAGCATTCTCTTATTATAGACTTATCACTCACTGCAAGTTTCAAGGGCATTAAAAATCACAAAGGATATTGTTGGAGGTAAATTTTACACAAATGAATGAAAATAATAATTCCATTAGTAGTGGAAAATTCTAATAATGCTGTTGAGTATAAATTTTAATGTTACAATAACTGTTAAACACCAGGAAAATTAAAGAAAAATTATAGCAGTGCTATTGGCAATCCTGATGCTAGTGTCTGGAGAGGGTGGGGGAAAGACACGGTGTACACTCCTTAGCAGGGAGACAGAAGCAGATGCTTCCTGGTGGCCAGTGGGACCTGGGAATGAGAACTTCTTAGCTAGAGCTAGCCTGGCAGGTCACAAAGGGTAAACTAAGGCAGGTGGGGGCTGTAGGAAATGGTAGCTTATGCTTGTAGGTAGATGTGGGAACGCAAAATGAGCTGTTGCATAGTCAATGTTAGAGAAACTCTGCAACCTACTTCGGCCACTTCTACTTCAGCCAGCATAACTTTGTAGGGTGTTTACTAGATCTGGTTCTCTGCTAGATGCCGACCCAAAGATGGTGACCCCATTCACCCAGTTATTCATGAGAGAAACCTAGACATTATCCTTGAGCCTTTTTCCACCCAGCTTCTAGCTTCTCTCCTATTAAATTCATCCAGTTCACCCTAGCCTCATTGCCACCCCTCTGTCTAAGAAAACCAGTTGCCATCGAGTCATGGTGACCCCATGTGTGTCAGATCAGAACTGTGCTCCATGGGGTTTAAGTAGATTGCTAGGCCTTTCTTTTGCGGCATCTCTGAGTGGACTCAAACCTCCAACCCGTCAGTTAGCAACTGAGCGCATTAACCCAGAGACTCCGCCGCCCTATCTAAGGCACGCTCATCTCTTGCCTAAGTTGCTGCACTAGCCTCCCGCTCTCCTGCCTCCAACACATTTCCTATTACCTACGCTGCCACAGGGCCATCTTTATAAAACACAACCGATCATGCCACTCCCTCAGTTAAATTGTATAATGGCTTCTCATTGACCCTGGAGTAAAATCCAAACTTGTCATAGCATGAAAGATCCTCCATGATCTGGCCCTGTCTTACCTCTTGAATCTTATTTCTTGCTTCAACTCTAAGCTTTGCCCATACAGAATCTCTTTCACTTTCCCCAAAGAGTTATGCCCCTCTTGCATCTGGGCCTCTTCTCAGGCTATAGCATCTTCCTGCACCCCTTTAACTGGTGAACTTCTATTCATCCTTTAGTCCTTCCTAGAGGCCTTGCCTAATTCTGTACTAAATTAATCCTCTTGCCACATGCTCCCCAATACCCTTACCTCCTCCTTCAGTCCTTCATGGAGGTCTTACCAAATTCTATACTAAATTGGTCCTCTTGCCAGGTGCTCCCCAGTACCCTATACCTCCTCTATCATTACAATCATCACACTCTACCCTAAGTACTTGTTTGATGTCTCGTCCTCACTAATTTATTCATTCAGTAGCTTTACTGAGCATGTTCTATATGTATGGGAGATACAGCAGTAATCAAGATAAATAATCCCCTGCCTTCATGGAGCTCCTTTCAGCTTCTACATTCTGATAGGGGAGACAAGAAAAAAGAGTTAAAAAAAAAAAATTAGATACTTAAAAATTATAGTAAGTGGCAATAAACAAACATAGGAAACAGTGGTAAGGAGGGACCTGTTTTAGATAAGGTAGTCAGGGAGATCTCTTTGGGAACCAACCACTAAGCTGATACCCACAAGAAAAACATGGAGAAAAGACTGTTCTACAACAGCATATGCAAAGTCCCTGAAGCACAAAAGAGTTTATTGTGCTTGAAAAACTAAGAGAAGACTGGTGTGGCAAGAGGAGAGTGAATGAGGGGAAGTGTGACGCAAAACGAGACTAGGAGTTGAAAAATCCATTGCCATCGAGTCGATTCTGATTCATAGCGACCCTATAGGACAGAGTAGAGCTGCTGCATAGGGTTTCCAAAGCTGTAAATCTTTAGGGAAGCAGACTACCACATCTTCCTTCCACAGAGAAGCTGGTGGGTTCGAACCACCAACCTTCTGGTTAGTAGCCCGGCGCTTAACCACTGCACCACCGAGGCTTCTTTATTTTACCCACGTTATTATTGTTAGGTGCCGCAAGTTGATTCTGACTCACAGCAACCCTGTGTACAACAGAACGAGACACTGCCCAGCCCTACACTATTCTCACAATCATTGTTGTGTTTGAGCCCATTGTTCTAGCCACTGTGTCTATCTATCTTGTTGAGGGTCTCCCTCTTTTTCGATGACCCTCTACTTTACCAAGCATGATTTCCTTCTCCAGGGACTGGTCCCTCCTGATAACATGCCCAAAGTATGTGAGACAAAGTCTCGCCATCCCCACTTCTAAGGAACATTCTGGCTGTACTTCGTCCAAGACAGATTTGTTTGTTCTTCTGGCATAATTCAAAGCATCAGTTCTTCTCCAGTTTTACTTATTCAGTGTCCAGCTTTTGCATGCATATGAGGCGATTGAAAATACCATGGCTTGGGTGAGGAGCACCTTAGTCCTCAAGGTGGCATCTTTGCTTTTTAACACTTTAAAGAGGTCTTTTCAGCAGATTTGCCCAATGCAATATGTCATTTTATCCCTACTCTGAAGAAATTCACAGACTGGGTGGAAAATAACTATCCCCATATAGTGTAGGTACGTGGTTACTTTAGGGAGACCTCTGCCTCAGCCAGGGAAATGCAGACCTACACTGAACTTTGACAGTTCTTGAATATGCTATTGTCTGAATCATCCCAGACTTTAATGACTGCTATTCCCTTGGGTCATAAGATGTTTCCTCTTCCTCTTTTTGGCTAATAACCGCGTGTATAATTCATAGCTTAGTTGAAATGTCACCTCCTCTGGGAAGAAGGAGTCTGAAGCCTCTTCTCTGGGCTTCCAGAGCTCCCTCTGCTGTCTTTCTCATCACCTGAATTGTCACCGCTTGCTTCCTTAGCTGTCTCCCAACTAGATGATGAGCCCCTTGAAGGCAGTCTCCTTTTCAAACCCAACTCTGCTTCTTTTTATACTATCTAACTCCTTCATTGTGGTTACTTTTATCTCTGCAATAATTTTAAACAAATCTAATTGTCTCTCTCAGATTGTTCTAATTGAACTTGCTCTCTCTCCCCATCACTAGTTCCCTCATTTGGTTCTGGATTGTTTGTTCATCTTTAGCATTTTTTCTTTTTCCTGTGGGAGTCTTGTGTACTCAACTTGTGGTGCCTCATCAGAATGGTTTTGTATTTCCTTCTCCTGTTCTCATCCAAGTTTTCATGTAATTTCTCAGCTTGGGGCTCCCCCCTACACAGCTAATATAAATATGAACTCTACACTTTCACATGAAAAAGGCCGGGGGGTTCTATTTCTTGAAGGCGACTTCTTTTCAATCAGGATACTGGAAAGATGACAAGCTTCCTAGCCACGTTACCAAGGTGATTGGTGTAGGGTTTTCTCATCCTCTTTCATAAACAGGGCAACCATTCAAACAACCCAGCTTTATGCAGGGTTGTCTTCCCACGTGTCACCTCACACTAGCTCAAGACCTCCCCTCATCTCTCTGCATGGGCTTTAAAATCCCAGCCTCTAGCTCCTGGAGCCCATATCCCAATCCAGGGCCCCAACTGGTCACCATGCACCAACCCTTGCTTACTGTTCTGAGTTAGACTTTTATCCCCATTTCTGAGACTTGGAGAGTTTTCCTAAACACAGCTATATGTATTTTTAATATATCTTGTTCAGCATTTCCTTGTAGCAAGAGGGAGAACCTTCTGCATCAGTTTAGTCTTCCATGTTTCTAGATGTTCACCAGAGTATCCCCAGCACCTAGGAGTATCTCACACATAATAAGATGCTCAATAAATATCTGTTCAGTCAATTAATTGATTAATTAACAATCAAGCCATGCATAAAACCATGAGTTTTGCGAAGGCCAGCCCAATCATGGAATGTGCACTAGAAAAACCAGTCCACCTTTTAGACTGCTCTAGATCAAGGCTTCCTTGACCATTAAAAAAAAAAAAAAAAATGCCATCAAGTCAATTCTGACTCATGGCGACCCCATGTGTCTCAGAGTAGAGCTGTGTCCCATAGGGTTTTCAATGGCTGTGATCTTACAGAAATAGATGACCAGACCTTAGTGTTATCATGGTTAGTAGCTGAACACAAGCCATCAAGGTCACGTAACAGTGGATCCTAATATTGGAGTCTCGGTGACACAGTGGTTAAGAGCTCTGCTGCTAATCAAAAGGCGTGCAGTTCAAATCCACCAGTGACTCCCTGGAAACCCTATGGGCCAGTTCTACTCTGTCCTATATGGCTGTCAGTAGTCGGAATCGACTCAACCACGACAGGTTAATATAAAAAAAAAAATTATAGGCATCAACTATTTCTTCTTCAACAGCCCTTGCTTTGGCAGACTACTTTAACCAACCAACAGGTTTATCGAACCACCTGTGGCTTAAGAATCAATAAACAAGCAGGTGTTCTTTTTCATTAAAGTTGAAACAGTTTATAAGGTTCTGGAAACTGGTTGAAAGTGTTTGAGAATTTTCTTTTCTGACCTCCTTTAAATCACTGGAGATATCATACGTCTACTAAAGTTTTGTTTTTCTGATTTTTTAATTTTCTGAACTTTTGATCACTTTCATTTGATTAAAACCATTGCCTAGTTTCAGATGTTTTCCAAGAATCGCAACATGCTGCATTATCCAGTTAAGTAAGTCACATGCGTGCATTTTCTCTCTCTTTACTAGCTTTTATTTATAATTTTACAGCTCCAATGACCTTCAATGCTTTTGAGAAGTAGTCTGGTATAATGGCTAAAAGCATTGACTCTGAATAAATATTTCCTGGGTTCAAATCCTGGCTTTACCACTTCCTTATTGTGTGACTTTGAATCAGCTATGTAATGAGGATAGTAAAGAGCGCCAACCTCATAGCTTTACTGTGAGGACTAAGTGAGCTGATATGTGTAAAGTGACTGCCGCAGAGCCTGTACTTGCTAAATGTTACCAATTATTACTATATTTTCATTCTTGGGTCTCCATTTCTACATCAGTAAAATGAGGAGTTTTTCCTAAGAGTACATCCAGGAACTAGAAAATTTAGTGATCTAACTGTTCAAGTTCTAATTGTTCAAGTTCATCATGGCATTCCTCAGCTTGAGAATGTCCAGAGGATGAGGCCACAACTGGCATTCACCATTCCCCAGGCTCTGCTTCTGCTCGCCCCTCCTAGGCCTGTTCAACAACCTCATCTCCTAATACACCCTAACCTTCTATTCCAAAGGGGATCATGAACAATTGGAGGACAACAGCCACGCCCTCTAATTAAAAAGGAACCACAACAAAACTCCACGCCCATTCCAACTCTGTTTCTGTGCTCATACACTTCCCCTTCCCCGGAATGGCCTTACCTGAAATGTTCACAGGAGCTAGTTCAAGGTCACCTCCCAAACAAGACCTAGAGGTAGCCAAGAGGGCGAAGTTTTCTCATACGCAGCAGAACATGAGCCAACGGGCTGCAATGAGGACAAGGCTCCCAAACCTAAGGAAGGTGGTCCAGTGATGTCTCTTTTGACTGTTATAACAGGAACTCACTCAAACTAACTCAAGAAAAAAGAAAACCTTATTGTACAGGGAAAGTAGGACTCCTGAGAATCCAAGTTTGTATTGATTTAGAAAAGTCTCATGAGAACTAGAAGGCATAAGGCTGAGATGGCCATGTCTCCATTGCCTCCCCCTACGCCCCACTGAGCCACATGGTCTTTTCTACGCTCTTCCATGTAAATCTCTTCCCCTATCCTTTCTCAATAGACCTGCTGCCTCTGCTTACTTACATCGCACATGGCCCTAAACGATGGCTATACGACCTTTCACCATGGTTTCCCACAGCCAAATCAGCGCATTTGATGACTCGTAATACTGGAAAGACATATTGAGCACTGGACAGCTTGTACATTGGTGCCCCCTATATCAGATATCTACCACTAATCCAATCAGTGGCCACCCCTATGTAAAGAACCACCCAGCCTATTACCGTAAATTGATTGACATTTCAGGACAGAAGTGGACTGGCAAGAATTCGAAAAAGTGAACCCCAGTCCACGGTCCAGGATTCAGGACAGGATGTCAATCCTACAGCAGGGAGAAGCACTAAAGAGAGCACAAAGCAAAGAGCACATCAGCAGAAACCCAGGACACAGAGCCAAACCTCTATGCTGGGGCTAGAGATCTGTTCAGCAACTGAGGAGGGACCAAAGACATTATTAGATTTAACTATGAGGTTTTGGAAAGGCAGAGAGCAGAGAAAGGGCATGGGGAACGAAAGCACCATCAAGACCCCTTATTTGTACTTGCTGCCTGCTGTCTTGCACTGTTACTTAAGACTCATGGAGACAGTGCAGGACAAGTAGGTAAACTTTAATCCTGGCTCTATGGCTTCCTAGCTCTTTGACCTTAGGCAAGTCGCCTAACCTCACTGAACTTTAGATTCCTCACTTGTAAAAGGGTGATAATGACAATATGAACAGCAAATGTTAGTAATGAAATCATACATATGCAGTCCCTGCCTTAGCAAATGAGCCCATTATTATTATTACAAAAATATTACCTTGGAAGGATTTCCAGTCCCCCCTTCCCCGCCTCCCACATACCCCCTGTTTCCCTACCTTCTAAGAACACACTTTGGTTTTCCTGGACAGGGATGCAATTGAAAGAAGAGGTAAATTATGCCACATAAAGCACACAAGAATAAAAACCAGGTAAGGGGAGAAGTGAGGCAAAGGCTAAGACCAGGAAGCTAAGCCAGCATTAGAGTTTTGAGGAGTGAGAAGAAATATATTTAAGCAGCTGCCATTGGGAGTAGAAATTGAAGAGAGAAAGAAAGGTCCAAAGAAGATCTTTTTTCATTAAGTTTGTTTTCTAAAAGAGATGTCAAAAGAGAATTTTTAGCAATACACCTCGCAGAACATTGTTTGATATAATTTGCCCTTTGCTTCCTCCTCAAGAAACGTTCGGTAAAGACCTACAGCACTTTTCAAGGCTTCTTGAAATCAGATTGTTATTTTTTTTTAGTGTGTCACTTTGTTGCACACGGTCCCCTGGGATGCCTAATTTTATTTGGGTTACATTAATATCATTAAACATACTTCCTTTGTCCTTCTCACCACCCTGACCCACTCCCCGACCCCCGACCCCCACCCACGCCCAGGGCTTAACTCTATGCAGTGTGTACTAAGTAGGTACTTGTGGGTGATAGAAATAAAGGGATACTGAGGAGTCCCTGGGTTATGCAAACACTGGTCTACTAACTGAAAGGTTGGCGGTGCGAAGCCACCCAGAGGCACCTGAAAAGAAATGCCTAGAGATGTGCTTCCGAAAGATCACAGCCATTGAAAACCCTATGGATGTGGTTCTATTCTAAAACACCCGGGATCGTCATTTTTTGTTGTTGTTGTTTTATTTTGTTTTTTTTTTAAAAGTGGGGCTGGGGAAAGGAGTTAAATAAAGATTCTCAGTCACAAATACTTGACACAGAAATTAGAACATTGTTTGAAAGGTATGATTTGAGTCGTACGAAACCTCTTGTTTGCTTTCAGTTGAGTTTTCAAAGGAATCCAAGTCACGGTAGGACAAGCAGCCAAATTCAGCAGTGCCTGCTCTTTAGTAAAACTGGTGCAGGCTGCCTTTGCTGGAAGGGTGCAGAGCCTGCCTCTTACCAGCAGTTCCCAGCCTCCACGGTTCTGTACCAGATCATCACCAAGCCCTGGGCATCTTCCTGAGAATCTCTGTGGCAGACAGATATGGGGAAATTTTACTCAAGACTTACAGATCATTTCATTCACTAAAAATCTATTTTTTACAGTAGCTGAGCCAAAAAGTTGCAAATTTAAATGGGGAGTAATTAATAAATTGCCTTAAGATGTAGAGGGCAATTTGGTGATATCTATGAAAATTGTGCATTTGCCTTACACCTGAACATAGTAATTGCATGTCTAGGAATTTATCTTTCAAAATATTCTCACACAAAAGTATATGGAGGAAGGATATTCATTACATCACTGTTTATAAAAGCAAAAGATGAAAACAAGCAAATTTTTTATCAATGGGGACATGTTAAAAGTTCTGGCTATATATATACCGTCAAATACTATACAGCCATTAAAAGGAATTAGTCAGGTCTGTATGTACTGATGCAAACCCTGGTGGTATAGTGGTTAAGAGCTACAGCTGCTAACCAAAAGTCAACAGTTCAAATCCACCAGGCACTTCGTGGAAACTCTATGGGGTAGTTCTACTCTGTCCTATAGGGTTGCTATGTGTTGGAATCAACTCAACGGCAACAGGTTTGGGTATTTTTGTGTTTTTGTTTTGTTTTGTTTTTGGTATGTACTGATAAGGAGCCGTGGTAGCTCATTGCCTAAGCGCTTAGCTGCTAACTGAAAGGCGAGTTGTTCGAACCCAGCAGCCACTCCAAGGGAGAAAGATTACAGCCTTGGAATTCCTGTGAGGCAGTTCTACTCTATTCTACAGGGTTGTTATGAGTCAGAATCAACTTGACAGCAACGTTCTTTTGTTTTGTTTTGTTCCGTTTTTAGTATGTTCGTTATAGAATGTTCCCCAGTGCATATTGGAAAAAGCAGAACAGTGTGTATAGCTTACTGCCATACGGGAAAAAAGGCAGGAGGGACAGAGTCAAGTGATTGTATACATAGATACCATTGTATATTCATGAAATAGCTCTATAAGACACACCAGAAATCAGGTGTCTGTTGTGGAAATTGGCAGAGTAGGGGGTCTGTCAATTCAGGGACAGATTATCTAACAGGCAAGGTGTGGTAGATAAGATTGTGTGTCAACCTGGTTGGGGCATGATTCTCAGTGATTATATGTGATCACTCTCATGATTAAACTTGCTGTGAGTAGCCAGTCAGTTAAAAGGGAGTTTCCTTGGGGGCATGGCCAGCATCCAAATATAAGCAGATATTCTGGCTTTTTTGCTCACTCTGGATCCTGAGGCTGCCTTCTGTTCGTCTGACCTCTGGCTCTTGGGACTTCAGCTATCAGTTTATCTGCAGATCTTGGGATTTTTCCATCTTCACAGCCTGAGATTGGGAGCCCTGCTCTCGACCTGCTGATCTTGGGTTTGCCAGTCGCTGTGGCTATGTGAATGAAGAGAAGCATCTATCCTGATCCACAGAATCGGGATGCTCCAGCCTCTACAATAGGGTGAGCCATTTCCTTGATACAAATCTCTATGTATATACATTTAGATGCTTTACTGGTTTTGCTTCTCTAGAGAACCCAGCCTAAGACATTTAGTACCGAGAGTGGTTCTAGAGAAACAAAATTGTAAGGATGAGTTTTCTAAATTGGTTCTCAAGTCTGGTTAGTCTTAAAGATGTTGATGACTCTGCTTCCAGCAGTAAAGAGGGCACTGCTAATCCATGGCATGAGGTGATGATAAAATTACCCAAAATATCACCACCAGTAGATCAGGTACGGGTGAAAGGCGAGGCTCCAGGTGAACACATGTGTGATATATTTCTATAGTTCTGTCAGAATGAGAAGTATAAGGAAGCTGGTTGGTTGGTCCTACTTTCGTTAGACAGGCTGATAAAAGAAAGAGATGTGCTCAGGGCTTCAGAGTCAAAACACAAGTGCTGTTGTAAATGACCTTAAGGCTCCTACTTGTGCTTTGAAAGAAAGCCTTATTTCTTGTAGCACCAGTGCTGAAATTACCAAAAACCAAACCCTGAGTCTTGCTGTAAGAGTGGCTGAATTACAATGACAGCTCAACTGCCAACCTCCATAGGTGTCTGAAGTTAAAGTAAGGGCATTGGTTGGGAAGAAATGGGATCCTGAATCTTGGGATGGGGACATATAGGCATATAATGAGGAAGCTGGAGACACTGAACCCTTAAATTCTGTTGATTCACTCTTGCTAGCAGAACCACTCCCATCTGAAGGGATTACTTCATGTTTGTCTGTTAAACCACCCCGCCCAGAAAAACCATTAGCCCCTCCACTCCTATCTAATGAGATTAGCCCTATTCCAAACCCACAGCTCTCGAGTCAATTCCGACTCAGCAATAGGACAGAGTAGAACTGTTCCGTAGAGTTTCCAAGGAGCTCCTGGTAGATATGAACTGCCAACCTTTTGGTTAGCAGCTGTAGCACTTAACCACTATGCCACCAGGGTTTCCACCCCTATTGCGGCACCCTTTAAAGAGCCCTTGCCTGAGTCATTGCTGGGGCATCACCTGAGACAGATGCTTTACAAGACAATGCCGAATGTTTTCAAAACAATTCCACACTACTGATTCCGGCTTCTAGGCCTGTAACTAGACTTAAGTCCCAGCAAGCCCCAAAAGGTGAAGTACAAAGTGTGACTCAGGAGGAGTAACACTACACTGCAAAAGAACTGCCTAACTTTTCTAATTTGTACAACAGAAACCTGGAGAATATATGTGGGAATGGCTATTAAGGGTATGGGATAATGTTGCAAGGAACATAAAGATCAATCAGCCTGAGTTTATTGATATGGGTCCACTAAGCATAGAGTCTTCATTCAGTGTTTCAGCTCGAGAAGTTAGGAAAGGATCTAATAGTTTACTTGGTTGGGTTGCTGAAGTATAGATTAGGAGGTGGCTTACACTAAATCAAGTTGAAGTACCAGACCTGCCTTTGTATACTGTGGAAGAAGATATCCAAAGGCTTAGGGAAATTGGCATGCTGGAGTGGATTTATCAGGCTAGACCCACACACCCACACATGGAGTACCCAGAGAACACACCTTTTACAACAACGGAGAGGAACAAATTTGCGAAGGGAGCTCCAGCATCCTTGAAGACTGCCATGATTGCTATTTTATGTAAATCAGATTTGACAGTGGGAGCTGCCCTAACTGAATTAAGACACCTAACTACAATGGGGCTGATTCGACCCTGTGGCAGTAAAGGCCAAGTGGCTGCACTCAAAGACAAGGTGGGTGTGGTTACAATAATGGACAGTGGAGTCAAAGCAGTAATCAGAATAGTCTGACTCATATGGACTTATGACATTGGCTACTTAGTTATGGTGGCCCTAGGAGTGAAATAGACAGGAAAGCTACTAAATATTTACTTGATCTGCACAAATGGATGAATTCTAGGTCAGGTGAACAGCAGTCTAATTTGAATCGCCAGAATAGAGAGTCACCATCCCTCAAACAATTTCCAGATTTGAGTGAGTTTAAAGACCCACAACCCCCTGTATGAAGGGGAGACCGAGTCCCCTTGAGGAAGGACTCCAATACATTGCCAAAAATTTTTACTGTTAATCTTTCTCCCAGCCCTCCCCAAAGGGATCTACGGCCTTTTACAAGAGTGATTGTTCACTGGGGAAAAGGAAATAATCAGGCTTTTTGGGGACTACTGAATACTGGCTCTGAACTGCCACTAATTCCAGGAGACCCAAAACATCACTGTGGCCCACCAGTCAGAGTGGGGGCATATGGAAGTCAGGTTATTAATGAAGTCTTGGTTCATGTCTGTCTCACGGTAAGTCCAGTGGGTCCGTGAACCCATCCTATAGTGATTTCCCCAGTTCCAGAATGCATAACTGGAATAGACACACTCAGCAACTGGCAGAACCCCCACATTGGATCCCTGACAAATAGAGTAAGGATTGTTATGGTAGGAGAAGCCAGGCAAAAAGTCATTAGAACTGATCCTACCTAGGAAAATAGTAAATCAAAAGCAATACTGCATTCCTGGAGGGATTGCAGAGATTACTGCCACCATCAAGGGCTTGAAGGATGCAGGGGTGGTGATTCCCACCACATTCCCATTCAACTTGTCTATTTGGCCTGTGCAAAAAACAAATGGATCTTGGAGAACGACAGTAGATTATCAAAAACTTAACCAGGTGGTGACTCCAATTGCAGTTGCTGTTCCAGATGTAGTTTCATTGCTTGAGGAAATTAATGCATCTCCTGGTACTTAGTATACAGCTATCTATATGGCTCAGGCCTTTTTCTCCATATCTGTTTCAAAAGACTATCAGAAGCAGTTTGCCTTCATTTGGCAAGGCCAGCAATATACCTTAACTTGCCTACCTCAGAGCTACATCAACTCTCCAGCCCTATGTTATAATTTAGCCTGCAGGGACCTTGATCACCGTTCCCTTCCACACTGGTCCATTACATTGACGACATTATGCTGATTGAACCTAGTAAGGAAGAAATGTCAGTTACTCTGGACTTATTGGTGCTAGAGGGTGGGAAATTAATCCCACAAAAATTCAGGCACCTCCTACCTCAGTGACATTTCTAGGGGTTCAGTGGTGTGGGGCATGTCGAGATATTCCTTCCAAAGTGAAGGATAAGCTATTGTATCTGGCTGCTCCCACAGCTAAAAAGGAGGCACGACGTCTAGTGGACCTCTGGATTTGGGAGGCAACACATTCTTCATTTGGGTGTGCTACCCCAGCCTATTTATTGAGTGACTCAAAAAGCTGCTAGTTTTGAGTGGGGCCCAGAACAAATGAAGGCTGTGCAACAGGTTCAGGCTGCTGTGCAAGCCGCTGTGCCACTTGGCCCATATGATTCAGTGGATCCAGTGGTGCTTGAAGTGTCAGTGGCAGATAGAGATGTTGTTTGGAGTCTTTGGCACGCCCCTATTGGTGAATCACAGCACAGACCCTTAGAATTTTGGAGCAAAGCCCTGCCTTCCTCTGCGGATAACTACTCTTCTTTCGAGAAACAGCTTTTGGCTTGTTACTGGGCCTTAGCTGAGATGGAACGCTTAGCCACGGGACACCAAGTCGCCATGTGGCCTGAGCTGCCCGTCATGAACTGGGTGTTGTTTGACCCACAGAGTCATAAAGTTGGATGTGCACAGCAGCACTTCATCATTAAATGGAAGTGGTATATACAAGATCTGGCCCGAGTAGAACCTGAAGGTACAAGTAAGTTGCATGAGGAAATGGCCCAAATGCCCATGGTCTCCACTCCTGTCACATTACCTTCCATCTCCCTGTCTGCTCTATGACCTCACGGGGAGTTCCTTATGAACAGCTGACTGAAGAAGAGAAAAATTCATGCCTGGTTTACAGATGGTTTGGTGCAATATGTAGGCACTACTCGAAAGTAAACAGCAGCAGCGCTACAGCCGCTTTCTGGGACCTCCCTGAAGGACAGTGATGAAGGGAAATCCTCTCAATAGGTAGAACTTTGAGCAGTGCACCTGGTTGTTCACTTTGCTTGGAAGGAGAAATGGCCAGATGCGTGATTATATACTGATTCTTGGGCTGCAGCCAATGGTTTGGCTGGATGGTCAGAAACATGGAAGGAACATGATTGGAAAATTGGAGACAAGGATTTATGGAGAAGAGGTATGTGGATAGACCTCTCTGAATGGGCCTAAGAAGTGAAGATATTTGTGTCTCACATGAATGCTCACCAAAGGGTGACCTCAGCAGAGGACAATTTTAACAATCAAGTGGATAGAGTGACAAGTTCTGTGGAAACCAGTCATCTTTCCCCAACTACTCCTGTCATTGCTCAGTATGCTCATGAACAAAGTGGCCCTGGTGGTAGAGATGGAAGTTATGCATGAGCCCAGCAATGTGGACTTCCACTCACCAAGGCTGACTTGGCTGCAGCCACTGCTGAGTGCCCAATCTGTCAGTAGCAGAGACCAACACTAAGTCCCTGATATGACACCATCCCTCGAGGTGATCAGCCAGCAACTTGGTGGCAAGTTGATTACATTGGACCACTTCCATCATGGAAGGGGCAGTGTTTTGTCTTTACTGGAAAAAACACTTACTTTGGATATGGATTTGCCTTCCCTGCACACAATACTTCTGCCAAAAATACCATCTGTGGACTTACAGAATGCCTTATCCATGTCACAGTATCCCATATAGCATTGCCTCAGATCAAGGGACTCATTTCCCAGCAAATGAAGTGCAGCAGTGGCCCCACGCTCATGGAATTCACTGATCTTACCATGGTCCCCATCATCCTGAAGCAGCTGGCTTGATAGAACAATGGAATGGCCTTCTAAAGACACAATTATGGCACCAGCTAGGAAACAATAACTTGCAGGACTGGGGCAGTGTTCTTCAGGAGGCTATATATGCTATAAGACAGTGTCCAATATCTGGTGTTGTTTCTCCTATAGCCAGGATACATGGGTCCTTGATTCAAGGGGTGGAAATGGAAGTGGCATCACTCACTATTATCCCTAGTGATCCCCTCACAAGGTTTTTATTTCCTGTTCCCATGGTCGTATGCTCTGCAGGTCTAGAGGTCTTAGCTCCAAAGGGAGGAATGCTCTCATCTGGAGACATATCACTGATTCCATTGAACTGGAAGCTAAGAATGCCACCTGGCCACTTTGGGCTCCT
This sequence comes from Elephas maximus indicus, assembly GCF_024166365.1. Taxonomy (NCBI): domain Eukaryota; kingdom Metazoa; phylum Chordata; class Mammalia; order Proboscidea; family Elephantidae; genus Elephas; species Elephas maximus. The sequence continues at coordinate 69,505,831 of NC_064825.1, forward strand.
TATGCAACTGGATCAACAGGAAAGGAAGGGAGTTACAGTACTGGCTGGTGTGGTTGATCTTGATTACCAAGAGGAAATCAAATTGATATTACATAATGGAGGTAAAGAAGAGTATGTCTGGAATACAGGAGGTTCCTTAGGATATCTCTTAGTACTACCATGCCCTGTGATTAAAGTCAATGGAAAACTACAGCAACCCCATTCTGACATGACTATTAATGACCCAGACCCTTCAGGAATGAAGGTTTGTGTCACCCCACCAGGCAAAGAACCACGACCAGCTGAGATGCTTGCTGAGGGCAAAGGTAATATGGAATGGATGGTGAAAGAAGGTAATTCTAAATACCAGTCACGGCCATGTGATCCATTGCAGAAATGAGGACTGTAATTGTTTTGAGTATTTCTGCTTTGTATGTGTGCATCAAATATTTTTGTAAATGGGGCTAGTGTATTTTCAGTTGTATGTGTGTTAGTTGTATCATATTAGGTGCAAGTATGACTTTATAATTGACTTTATTCAGGGATTATGTATGGTTTAAGGAGATGTGTACATGTGCCAAGTTGACAAGGGGTGAACTGTGATGGCTAAGATTGTGTGTCAACTTGGCTGGGCCATGATTCCCAGTTTTTATGTGTTCACTCCCATGGTTGAATCTGCTGTGAGTAGCCAATCAGTTAAAGGGGAGTTTTCTTTGGGGTGTGGCCTGCATCCAAATATAAGCAGATGTTCTGGCTTTTTTGCTCACTCTGGGTCCTGCGGCTGCCTCCTGTTCACCTGACCACTGGCTCTTGGGACTTGAGCTATAGGCTAATCTGCAGATATTAGAATTTGTTGATTTTCACAGTCTGAAAGAGGGAGCCCTGCTCACCGACCTGCTGATCCTGGATTTGCCAGCACTTGCGGCTATGTGGACTCTGAAAAAGAGTACTAATAAGGAGTGTACTAGCCAAACCAGAAATCAAAACATACTGTGAAACTGTGTGAGATTAGAGCATGAGTAGAACAATAGAATCTAATAGAAAGTGCAAAAATAGATCTAATTCATTGGTAAGTTGAATGTATGAAAAAAGTCACCTTTCATTCCAGTTGGAAAAAAGATGGATTATTTAATAAATGGTAATGGCACAGTTGGAAGCCATCTAGGAAAACAAAATTGCCCCAATCTCAACCTTTAACCAAAAATTCCAAATATTTAAATATTAAAAATGGACACATAAAAGCATTAGAAGAAAACATGGGAGAATCTAGAGCTAAGTGCCTTCCAAACATGTCACAAAACCCAGAGGTCATAAAAGATTGATAAAGTAAACTAATTTTTTTTTTTAACTGTGGAAAAACATTATTAATTTTTTTTTAAAGGTACAGAACAATTTTGGGGAAAGTATCTATAGCCCATACAATAAACAAGGAGCTAACTTCTTTAATATATAAACAACTCTTAAGGATTGATTTTTAAAAGACCAACAAATCAATAGAAAAATTATCGAAGCACATGAACAGACAGTTCTCGAGAAAGGAAATAAAGATGGCTGTTAGATATTTTAAAAAGTTGTTTAACCTCATTTACAATTATAGAAATTGCAAATTCATTCCATAGAGCTGCAGTTCTTGATCTATTAGGTTGGCAAGAAACAAAAAATGTCATAACCATATGCTTACAGCAGTGTGGGGAAATGCTCTCATAAACTGATTATGGCAGTGCCAATGGATACAGCTTTGGGAAGGCACATTTCTCTGACCCAGCAGTTCCATATCTAGGATTTATATAGATATAACCATACTTAGGCACAAAGCTATTTGTTGGACATGGTTTATAATACAAAGTGTGGAACAACTTAAGTATCCATTTACTGTTGTTAGGTACCATCGAGTCGGTTCAGACTCATAGCAACCCTATGTACAACAGAACGAAACTCTGCCCAGTCCTGAGCCATCCTCACAATCCTTGTTATGCTCGAGCCCATTGTTGCAGACACTGTACCACTGTATCAACCCATCTCGTTGAAGTTCTTTCTCTTTTTCACTGACTGACTACTTTACTAAGCATGATGTCTTTCTTCATGATAACATGTCCAAAGTACTTGAGACAAAGTCTCACCATTCTTGTTTCTAAGGAGCACTCTGGCTGCACTTCTTCCAAGACAGGTTTGTTCATTCTTCTGGCAGTCCATGATATATTCAATATTCTTCACCAACACCATAATCCAGAGGCATCAATTCTTCTTCAGACTTGTTTATTCATTGTCCAGATTTCACATGCATATGAGGTGACTGAAAACACCATGGCTCGGGTCAGGAGCATCTTAGTCCTAAAATGACATCTTTGCTTTTGAACACTTTAAAGAGGTCTTTTGTAGCAGATTGGCCCAGTGCAGTACATCCTTTGATTTCCTGACTGCTGCTTCCATGGGTGTTGATTGTGGATCCAAGTCAAATGAAATCCTTGACAACTGTAATATTTTCTCCATTTATCATGATGTTGCTTATTGGTCCAGTTGTGAGGATTTTTGTTTTCTTTATGCTAACTTGAAATCTATACTAAAGGCTGTGCCTTTGATCTTCATCAGTAAGTGCTTCAAGTCCTCTTCACTTTCAGCTAGCAAGGTTGTGTTGTCTGCATTCTGCAGGTTGTTAATGAGTCTTCTTCCAATCTTTATGCCCTGTTCTTCTTCATATAGTCCAGCTTCCCCCAATTATTTGCTTAGCATTGAATAAATATGGTGAAAGGATACAAGCCTGATGCACATCTTTCCTGACTTTAAACCATGCAGTATCCCCTTATTCTTTTTGAACAACTGCCTCTTAGCCTGTGTACATGTTCCTCACGAGCATAATTAAGTGTCCTGGAATTCCCATTCTTCATGATGTTTTCCATAAATTGTTAGATCCACACAGTCGAATACCTTTGCATAGTCAATAAAACACAGGTGAACATTTTTCTGGTAGTCTCTGCTTTCAGCCAAGATCCATCTGACATCAGCAATGACATTCATTATTCCACATTCTCTTCTGAATCTGGCTTGAATTTCTGGCAGTTCCCTGTCCATGTGCTACTGCAACTGCTTTTGAATGACCTTCCGCAAAATTTTACTTGTGTGTGATATTGATGATATTGTTTGATAATTTCCACATTCTGTTGGATCACCTCTTTGGATTGGGCACAAATATGGATCTCTTCCAGCCAGTTGACCAAGTAGGTAACTGTCTTCCAAATTTCTTGGCATTGACGAGTGTGAGCACTTCCAACACTGCATCCTTTTGTTGAAACATCTCAATAGATATTCTGTCAATTCCTGGAGGCTTGTTTTTCTCCAGTGCCTTCAGTGCAGTTTGGACTTCTTCCTTCAGTAACCTCGGTTCTTGATCATATGCTATCTCCTGAAATGGTTGAACGTCAACCAATTCTTTTTGGTACAGTGTCTATGTATTCCTTCCCTCTTCTTTTGATGCTTCCTGTGTTTTTTAAATATTTTCCCTACAGAATCCTTCAGTATTTCAACTCGAGGTTTGAATTTTTTCTTCAGTTCTTTCAGCTTGAGAAATGCCGAGCACGTTCTTCTTTTGGTTTTCTTTCTGCTGGTCTTTGCACATTTCGTTCTGATTCTTTATCTTTCAAGCTGCCCTTTGAAATCTTCTGTTCACTTTTTTACTTCATCATTTGCTTTAGCTACTCAATGTTCAAGAGCAAGTTTCACAGTCTCTTCTGACATCAACTTTGGACTTTTCTTTCCAGTCTTTTTAATGACCTCTTGCTTTCTTCATGTATGATGTCCTTCCACAACTCATCTGGTCTTCGGTCATTAATGTTTAGTACATCAAATCTATTCCTGAGATGGTCTCTAAATTCAGGTGGGATATACTCAAGGTCATATTTTGGCACTAGTGGCGATGCTCTAATTTTCTTCACCTTCAACTTGAACTTGCATAGGATCAATTGATGGTCTGTTCCACAGTTGGCTGGCCTTGTTCTGATTGATGATACTGAGCTTCTCCATCATCTCTTTCCAAAGATGTAGTTGATTCAATTCCACTGTTTTCTATCCGGTGTGGTCCACCTGTATAGTCACTGTTTATGTTGTTGAAAAAAGGTATTCGTATGAAGAAGTTGTTGGTATTGCAAAATTCTGTCATGCAATCTCCACCATTGTTTCTATCGCCAAGGCCATATTTTCCAACTACTGATCCTTCTTCTTTATTTCCAACTCTTGTATTCCAATCACCAGTAATTATCAGTGCATCTTGATTGCATGTTTGATCAATTTCAGACTCCAGAAATTGGTAAAAGTCTTCAATTTCTTCATCTTTGGTATTGGTGATTGGTGGGTAAATTTGAATAACAGTCATACTAACTGGTCTTCTGTGTAGGCCTATCATTGATAGTGTTTTACTTCAGGATAGATCTTGAAATGTTCTCTTTGACAATGAATGTGACACCATTCTTTTTCAATTTGTCATTCCTGGAATAAATTGGCCATTTTGAATTGGACATATATGAATGTCCAATTCAAAATGGCTAGTAGAAGTCCATTTCAACTCACTAATGCCTAGGATATCGATCATTTTTGATGACTTCCAAATAACTTTGTACATTACATGTTCCAATTATTAATGGATGTTTGCAGCTGTTTCTTCTCATTTTAAGTTATGCCACTTGAGCAAATGAAGGTTCCGAAAGCTTTACTCCACCCACATCACTAAAGTTGACTCTACTTTGAGGAGGCAGCTCTTCCCCAGCCATACTTTGGGTGTCTTCTAACCTGAGGGGCTTATCTTCCGGCACTATACCAGACAGTGTTTTGCTGCAATTCAGAAGGTTTTCACTGGCCATTTTTTTCAGAACTAGACTGCCAGGTCCTTCTTCCTAGTCTGTCTAGTCTGGAAGCTCTGCTGAAACCTGTCCACCATAGGTGACCCTGCTGGTATTTGAAATACCAGTGGCATACCTTCCAGCATCACAGCAACACACAAGTCACCACAGTACAGCAAACTGACAGACATGTGCTGATCCATTTATAGGGGATGACTAAATAAAAATAAGAAGATCAAAATATTCTCAGGTTCACAAAAAAATAATCCACCACGACCAAGTGGGATTTATACCAGGTATGCAAGGCTGGTTTAATATTAGAAAAAAACATTAATGTAATCCACCATATAAATAAAACAAAAGACAAAAACCACATGATCTTATCAATTGATGCAGAAAAGGCATTTGACAAAGTCCAACACCAATTCATGATAAAAACTCTCAGCAAAATAGGAATTGAAGGAAAATTCCTCAACATAATAAAGGGCATCTATACAAAGCCAACAGCCAACATCATTCTAAATGGAGAGAGCCTGAAAGCATTTCCCTTGAGAACAGGAACCAGATAGAGATGCTCTTTATCACCGCTCTTATTCAACATTGTGCTAGAGGTCCTTGCCAGAGCAATTAGGCTAGACAAAGAAATCAAAGGCATTCGGATTGGCAAGGAAGAAGTAAAATTATCTCTATTTGCAGATGACATGATCTTATACACAGAAAACCCTAAGGAATCCTCCAGAAAACTACTGAAACTAATAGAAGAGTTCGTCAGAGTCTCAGGTTATAAGATAAACATACAAAAATCACTTGGATTCCTCTACATCAACAAAAAGAACATCAAAGAGGAAATCACCAAATCAATACCATTCACAGTAGCCCCCAAGAAGATAAAATACTTAGGAATAAATCTTACCAAAGATGTAAAAGACCCATACAAAGAAAACTACAAAGTACTAGTGCAAGAAACCAAAAGGGACCTACATAAGTGGAAAAACATACCTTGCTCATGGAAGACTTAACATAGTAAAAATGTCTATTCTACCAAAAGCCATCTATACATACAATGCACTTCCGATCCAAATTCAAATGACATTTTTTAATGTGATGGAGAAACAAATCACCAACTTCATATGGAAGGGGAAGAAGCCCCAGATAAGTAAAGCATTACTGAAAAAGAAGAAAGTGGAAGGCCTCACTCTACCTGATTTTAGAACATATTACACAGCCACAATAGTGAGAACAGCCTGGTACTGGTACAACAACAGGCACATAGACCAATGGAACAGAATTGAGAACCCAGATATAAATCCATCCACATATGAGCAGCTGATATTTGACAAAGGCCCAGTGTCAGTTAATTGGGGAAAAGATAGTCTTTTTAATAAGTGGTGCTGGCATAACTGGATATCCATTTGCAAAAAAATGAAACAGGACCCATACCTCACACCACGCACAAAAACTAACTCCAAATGGATCAAAGACCTAAACATAAAGACTAAAACGATAAAGATCATGGAAGAAAAAATAGGGACAACCCTAGGAGCCCTAATACAAGGCATAAACAGAATACAAAACATTACCAAAAATGACAAAGAGAAACCAGATAACTGGGAGTTCCTAAAAATCAAACACCTATGCTCATCTAAGGACTTCACCAAAAGAGTAAAAAGACCTCCTACAGATTGGGAAAAAATTTTCAGCTATGACATCTCCGACCAGCGCCTGATCTCTAAAATCTATATGATTCTGTTAAAACTCAACCACAGAAAGACAAACAACCCAATCAAGAAGTGGGCAAAGGATATGAACATACACTTCACTAAAGAAGATATTCAGGCAGCTAACAGATACATGAGAAAATGCTCTCGATCATCAGCCATTAGAGAAATGCAAATTAAAACTACGATGAGATTCCATCTCACTCCTACAAGGCTGGCATTAATCCAAAAAACACAAAATAATAAATGTTGGAGAGGCTGCGGAGAGGTTGGAACTCTTATACACTGCTGGTGGGAATGTAAAATGGTACAACCACTTTGGAAATCTATCTGGAGTTTTCTTAAAAAGTTAGAAATGGAACTACCATAAAAAAAAAAAAAATCCCACTCCTCGGAATATACCCTAGAGAAATAAGAGCCTTTACACGAACAGATATATGCACACCCATGTTTACTGCAGCGCTGTTTACAATAGCAAAAAGGTGGAAGCAACCAAGGTGTCCATCAATGGATGAATGGGTAAATAAATTGTGGTATATTCACACAATGGAATACTAGGCATTGATAAAGAACAGTGATGAATCTGTGAAACAGTTCATAACATGGAGGAACCTGGAAGGCATTATGCTGAGTGAAATTAGTCAGATGCAAAAGGACAAATATTGTATAAGACCACTATTATAAGATCTTGAGAAATAGTATAAACTGAGAACACATTCTTCTGTGGTTACGAGAGGGGGGAGGGTGGGAGGGTGGGAGAGAGTTATTTACTGATTAGTTAGTAGATAAGAACTACTTTAGGTGAAGGGAAGGACAACACTCATACAGGGAAGGTCAGCTCAACTGGACTGGACCAAAAGCAAAGAAGTTTCCAGGATAAACTGAATGCTTTGAAGGTCAGCAGAGCAAGGGCAGGGGTTTGGGGACTATGGCTTAAGGGGACTTCTAAGCCAATTGACAAAATAATTCTATTATGAAAACATTCTGCATCCCACTTTGAAGTGTGGCGTCTGGGGTTTTACGTGCTAACAAGCGGCCATCTAAGATGCATCAATTGGTCTTAACCCACCAGGATCAAAGGAGAATGAAGAACACCAAGGTCACACGGTAACTATGAGCCCAAGAGACAGAAAGGGCCACATGAATTAGAGACTTACATCATCCTGAGACCAGAAGAACTAGATGGTGCCTGGCCACAACTGATGACTGCCCTGACAGGGAGCACAACAGAGATCCCCTGAGGGAGCAGGACAACAGTGGGATGCAGACCCCAAATTCTCACAAAAAGACCGGACTCAATGGTCTGACTGAGAATAGAAGAATCCCAGCGGTCATGGTCCCCAAACCTTCTATTGGCCCAGGACAGGAACCATTCCTGAAGACAACTCATCAGACATGGAAGGGACTGGACAATGGGTTGGAGAGAGATGCCAATGAAGAGTGAGCTACTTGTATCAGGTGGACACTTGAGACTGTGTTGGCATCTCCTATCTGGAGGGGAGATAGGAGGGTAGAGAGGGTTAGAAACTGGCGAAACGGTCACTAAAGGAGAGACTGGAAGGAGGGAGCGGGCTGTCTCATTAGGGGGAGAGTAAATGGGAGTATGGAATAAGGTGTATATAAGCTTATATGTGAGAGACTGACTTGATTTGTAAACTTTCACTTAAAGCACAATAAAAATTAAAAAAAAATTCTCAGGTTCAGTGTTTTCAAGACAAATCATTGAGTTAAAAAGGAACATACAGAACAGCATTTGTAGCGTATAGCCATTTATGTTCTTTTTAAAGACATTTGCTTACATATGCATAGAATATTTGTTGAAGAATATGTAAGAATATTCATAGTGATTGCCTCTGGAGTGGGAAACTGAGAGACTGTGAGCTAGGAATACGACAACAAAATAAACAACTCATTGCAGTTGAGTCAATCCTGAATCATAGAGACCCTATAGAACAGAGTAGACCTGCCTCATAGGCTTTCCAAGGCTGTAATCTTTACTGAAGCAGACTGCCCCACACATTTTTCTTCTGCAGAGTTACTAGTGGATTGGAACCCCCAACCTTTCAGTAAGCAGCCAAGCATTTAACTACTATACCACCAGGGCTCCTAAAGGGGACCATAATTTTCACTGTATTCCTTCTGGTACATTGTGAATGTTGTTCCATGGTTTTGCATTGTCTGTTCAAAATAGTGATTATTTTATGGTTGAAATTAAAAATAAATAAGTCAACCAACCAACCAACACTCAAGGTCTGGAAGCTTTAAGCGATACCACACAAGAAAGCACATTGTATGATCTTTGTGGATTGTCCTTATTCTGTGACCAACAGAGCTTGTGGCCTAGGAGGACCTGATGTCTTAAAGAATCAAAGGGTACTGGCCAAAACTTTCTTCAGGCTCCAGAAGTGACCACAACCACCTCCTCTCCACTCTTGAAACTACCAGGCAGTAGCTGTCTGTGTTTTAAGTGTTTGATACTCCCAGTGGCGTCACTAGGATTGGCATCACCTAGCGCAGTAACTCATGGTGTCACCCCCCATGCTAATTACCACAATATTGTGGCTAAAACACCAGAAAAATTGACAAAATCAGAGAATATTAAGAAAATGACAGCAACAAGAACAACAGTTGCATGCTTGTAGCACATGCAGATGAAACCATGTGATTCGAAGTGTCATTGTGATTGCATAAAAATGACAGCTCTGACCCGAGGGCATTAAAAAAAAAAAACCCTGTTGCTATCGAGTAGACTCACAGAGTGCATTAGAAGTTTCAAAAAGTAAGTTAGCATAGAATTTTAGCCTTGTAGGTATACTGATACATGTAAGTTGGGCTTATGAAAAAAAATTTTATTGTTATAACTCACTACCTCATCTCTCAGTACTGTGGTGGCTTGCGTGTGCTGTGATACTGGAAGCCATGCCACTGTTTTAGCTTTGATTTGTTGACTGCTGCCTCCATGGGCATTGACTATTGATCCAAGAAGAATGAAATCCTTGACAACTTCAATTTCTTCGCCACTTATCATGGTGGTATTTATTGGTTCAGTTGTAAGGATTTTCATTTTCTTTATGTCCAGGTGTAACCCATTCTCAAGGCTGTAGTCTTTTTCTTTCATCACTAAGTGGCAGGAGACAGGCCTGTAAAGCAAGGTTGAATGAACTTGAATACTAATCTCAAAAACAAGCTGCAGAGATTATACATAGAGCAATAGGAATCAGGAAGCCAGTGAGGGTTTCTGAGCAGGGAAGTAATCAGAGACCAGGGCTTTCATTCATTCAACAAGTAATTATTGCCATTTACTGTGTGCAAGGCACTGAGAAAGACCCTGTGCTAGGCTCAAAAAGCACAAGATGAGTAAGACTCAGTGGCAGAGTGTTGGCACCACCAGGCTGGCAGGAGACATGTTGTGTTATGTTGTGTTGTGTTATGTTATGTTGTGTTATGTTATGTTATGTTATGTTATGTTATGTTATGTTATGTTATGTTATGTTATGTTATGTTATGTTATGTTATGTTATGTTATGTTATGTTATGTTATGTTATGTTATGTTATGTTATGTTATGTTATGTTATGCTATGTTATCCCCCTGGTTTATAATGTACCCTCTACCCCATTCAGCAATCTAAAATCTTTGTCTCAGAGAAGAAAAGAAATTGAATTGTCCTGCGGTTCATATTATATGAAATTAGCTAAAGAAATGATAAGCCATATGTCAGATTCCAATTGTTCTATAACTTTGTGAATATAACAGTTTCTCGTTAAGATAGAAATATATAAGCAAATAAACAGAAGATGAAATAGAAACCCCACTCATGGAGGAGTATCCTGCTGCCTCATCAGATTCTGCCCTTCAGTCAAGTTGCCTCCACATTTTATCACGCCCCGTAGACACCATGTAGCCAATAAGGCTTACAAGACCTGGCGTAAAACGCTAAGGCAGCCAGAGGGCAAAGCGAATAATTACAAGCTGATGAGGTGCTTGTTGTCGTAGAGTTATGTATAAGGTTATGTGGGAACACTAAGGAGAAAGTGTCGGTTCTGTCCAATTCTGTGATGAACGACTTGGCAAAAGCATAAGCTGAATTTAGAAGGCTGAATATGGTTAGCCAGATAGACAGAGGGAGAGGTTTCTCCAGGCTGCATGGAGATAAGAATCATGCCCACACCTTCTCAGGACTGTAAGTGATTCTGTTTGGGAGTGATGAAAGGGCACTGAGAGATGGAGTAGGGCAGGACACATCCATTTACTCATTCACTCATTTTTTCCACAAACATTTCCTGAGGGAAGCAGGGGTGGGGGGGAGTGCAGGGGACCAGGGCGGATACACAGGTGGTTAAGACACAGTTCCTGCCTTGAAGGAGCTCAAGCACCTGGTAGGCAGAAAACCTAAAAAGCACTACACTGCCTTTGCTTCAAAAAAGGAAGGTAAATAGAGAATGATTCTTTCAAAGTCTTGCTATCATTTGCTGTCATTTTTTCAACAGCATGTAGCTTATAGCTTCCATTTAGTTTCACCAGAACTTCCAGACTAAGACAGACTAAGAAGAAAGGCCTGGCAACCTACTTCCAAAAATTAGCCAATGAAAACCTTATGGATCACAACAGAACATTGTCCAATTCATTTGCTTTAAACATGTCACCAGGAAAGATCAATCCCTGGAGAAGGACATCATGTTTGGTGAAGTAGAGGGCCAGTGAAACCATGGGAGACCCTAAGTGAGATGAACTGGCACAACAGCTCTAACGATGGACTCAGACATGCTGGTGATTGTGAGATGACACAGGATGGGACAATATTTCATTGAGTTGTACATAAGGTCACCATGAGTCAGAGTGGACTCGACGGCAGCTAACAACAACCTTGTACCAGACACTATGATGGTTTCTTTACAGACTTAACCTCTTTCAATTAATCTTCACATCAACCATGCAAGGTAGTTATTATTAATTATTTTCCAGGTGAGAAAAACAAAGCCCAGAAAAGACAGTTAACTAGCCCCAGGTCATACCGCTAATAATCAGTAGCCCTAGTATTTGAATTCTTTTGTTTTCACCAGTTCCCCTTTACATTTCCTCGTGTCATTGCTGCATCCCTAGAAGACCTTTCATTTCCTATACGCACCCATCAGAATTCCACCCAACCTTCCAGACCCCGTTCATACATCATCCCTGTCATGAAGTCTTTCCTGATCCTTCAAATGTGTGTCATTTCTGCCTCCTTGGTTTTTTCAGAGCGTCTTACAGTCATATTTTTTCCATTTCCTGTCTTGTATTATGGGTGTCTGTGTCTATCTGTCTAAGAATACAGACATAGAAGTCATTCTAAGCTGGGCTGTGCCCCAGACCCATCCCTTCCCTCTCCCCCATAGGTCTTTACACATGACTCACGGTACTACTTGGTAAGTGTCTGTTGAATGCTTTAGACCTCATTTCCCCAACTTTGCTCCAGCGAAGTCAGCTATTCTACCTCCTTTGTCTCCATAGCTACCACCAGTTCTCCAATCTACACCCTATTTCCCCATAGGCCCCAGTTACAGTACTTCTTAATTTATCTCCCTATTTAAAAGCAAAATTACTGCTTCATTAATCAATGAGTAAGGAAAATCAAAAGTCTATTAACTTGCAAGTCAGCGCTATTCCAAAGGGCATTGATCCGTGTATATCATAGGCTGCCTATTCATTGGTGACTACAGCTCCTGAGAGCAGCTCTCTCGGGTTAGCATTGGGGGAACTGGAATCTCTTTTGAAATAGCCTTTAAATGCATGAAAATACATCAGATTCCTACTGGGAATTTTTTGGTGTAAAGTAGGGTTGTGATGACTATTTGCTTATCAATAATGAGATGTAGAGACTAATTTTTCATAGGATTTCATAAGCGCATACTGACAGATATGTACATGTTATGAATTCATTCTTTAAAATATAATGACCTCCCTTCAGAATGTATTCAAGAATCAATTAAAATATAAAGGGCACGCACATCTAGCTTATGATCTGGGGTCATGATTGCAAGCATGAGTTGAGTCTTTTGAAATGAGATTTTTCTCTATACCAACGTCCAAAGTGTGTTCGTTCACAAAATGGATTTTATAATTCAAAGTCATCCCTTTGAATTGTCTGCATGCAGATTAATGACCCCAAGCTTAAGCAGATATATGTATTTAACATACACAAACATAACCACGAAGTGAGTCTGAGGTTAATTCCCAACCCCTCCAAATTACACCCCTAGGACACCAGCAATGCTTGTTGGAGGAATGGGTGTCTGCCCTAGTTTAGAATTTCATTTCATTATTCCACTCCCCTCCCCATTAGCTTGTTAGTTACTTTTAGTTCTTTTACTGCATGCAATCTTCTATGACATACGTGTTTGACTTATTAGAGTTTAATATATTCTATTCTTATATACGTTTACTTCTTCCTGGACAATGCAAGGATTTTATTACCCCATTCATACCTTTAATATTATTGTTGCCAAATAATGTAGTTTTACATCTATTTGAACCCCACAAAACATTACTGGTATCATTTTGTACAGTCAGTGTTCAGTTAGCTTTTCCTACATGCTTACCCTTTCTTTTGACCTTTTTTCCTTCATGTATTTCTATTTTCCTTCTGGGATTATTTCCTTTTACCTGAAGAACTCCCTTTAGCACTTCTTTTATTGAGAATCTGCGGGCAAAAATTCTCTCCATTTTTGTCCTACAATGTCTTTATTTTGCCTTCATTTTTTAAGGATATTTTTATAAGTTAGCAGTTATTTTCTTTAAGTATTTTTTAAAATATCGTTCTGTTGTCTTTTGACTTCATCATTTATGCTGAGAAGTCATCTGTCAGTCTTACTGTTGCTCTTTCGAAGGTAACATATGGCTTCTGTAGCTGCTTTTTAGATTTTGCCTTTTTTTTCAGCCATCTATGATATGAGCTTAGGTGTGGCTTTATTTGTATTTATTCTTTTGGGGTTTGTAGCATGGCTTTAATTTCTTGAATTCATGGCTTGATTTCTTTGGTCAGTTTTGGGAAATTCTGGCCATTATTTCCTCAAATATTGCTTCTGCCCCAATTTTCTCTTTCCTCTATTCCTGGGGTACCAATTGCATATACGTTAAATGTTGTCACCATTTTCCATATGTATATTATGTTTTTTTCCATAGTCCTCATTATTTTTTCTCTCCATATTTTAGTCTGTGTATTTCTTATCCTATCTTCTGCTGGCATAGGCTGCTGTTAAATCTATCTAAAAAAAAAAAAAATCTATCTACCAGTTCTTAATTCCAGTTATCATATTTTTCAGATCTAGAATTTCTATTTGGTTCTTTTCTTATAAATTCTAGCTTGTTGCTAAAATTTCCTGTCTTGAGTTATTTTCCCTTGAACATTTTAATCACAATTTTGTTTAAATTCATGTCCAATAACTATAATATCTGGATCACCAGTAGGTCTGTTTTTATTTTCTATTGTCCATTTTTACCTTGGTACAGTTTCCTAGTATGTCTGATAATTTATTATTGAATGCTAGACACTGTGTAGAAAAAATTGTAGAAGTCCTGGATGACATTATCTTCCTTCACAGAAAATTTACTTCTGCTTCTATCAGGCAGTGAGAGAAGGAGCAAATCATCTTAATCAAGGCTGGGCTATTTTGAAGGTGAATATCAGTCTTTTTGAGAACTAGTTTATTTCTGGCTCACTCTTGTTCCTGGAGAAGTTCAGTTCTCCAGGGTCCCTAACTGAAAGCCTGGGGTATTTACCAGGGTCTCTCCTCCTTATGGTTTTTACCTCCAACTTTAATCTCCCCCAGAATGTGGGACTGATGAAAGTTCTGCTTAGCCTCCTAGCCACTAATTTCTACTCAGATTTACAAACTTTTTGCCCTGTGACTCTTACAAATCAGCAATTGCCTCAGAAGTAAAAGCAGTGCCAAATGTTGGACTTACTTCTCTGCCCTTCCTATCTCTTCAAGATCTTGGCTTAAGTCAATTTCTCTTCCCAGTGCTATGAGACAGCCAAAAAACTATACTCAGCTTCTGTCTCTTAGCCTTGTATGGCTGATGCAAAGGCCAGTGCCTAATAGGGAAAAACAGCTCAGAATATTTGACTCAACTCTATGCATTTTCCTTCTCTCTAGGATCTTGGCTGTCAAGTCTGGCTACACTGAGAACTTTCCAGTGCTTTAAACCAAAATGTTTTGTTGTTTTTGTGTGTGTGTGTTTTAATTCATCTTTTCTAGTTGTTTTTGGCAGGTTGTTGTCTGATACACACTAGCCCATTGTTCTTAGAGGTGGAACTAGAATATCCTCTTTAAGCATTTGAGTTGTCTCTCCAACCTACAGTTGTGTCTCTGACCATTGTTCTAATCCTAGGCCTCCAACACAACCCTTTCTGGTATCAATACTTTTGTGATAAGTGTGGTGAACTCTCTTTTCATCTGCAATTGTTAAAAGATCTGCCCTTAAATTACATCTCTTGTTATTTGCTTCCATTTCTAAATTATATTGGAAATGCGGTGTAAACCAGGTGTGACTTCCTTCAATGTGAGTGTCTTGGCAAAATGTCTTCTGCAATGGGGAAGGGGCTAAGAATGCTGTGATACTTTGATTGGTAGAATTTCCTGTAGATTGAAAGCTGCTAGGAAGCCTCACTCCCCACTAATCAAAGCATACTTTTTTCTGTGTCCAACTTCTTACTCACATAACCCCACTACAAAGAAACCATCTGCCCTGAGTTTGAACTCAATTTAGCTCTCTTAGAGCTTTGCTTTCTGACTTACTGATGCCCATTGCATACAGGTGCCAGATTTGCTATATATGATAAGTGCTAAGAAAACTGAGTTTGATTTTCCAAATAGCCAAACTCTTAAAACTGGAAAAAACAAAAACCAAAAAAAACCTGCATATATTTAAAATAAATAATTACTTAAAGTCATCAACTAGTAGGACTCTATTTGATTCTTACCCATAAGATGTCATAAAATTAATGGTATTTTTTCAATTATTTGAGATATTAGGTGTAACTCAGGCATTATTAAATATTTTCTTTGTGTTTTTGAAATGGAATTACATCAAAATAATGAAGATTTTGCTGAAGCGTGCAGTATGCCATGGGCTCTGTCAGTACTTACTATAGAGAGGATGGCAAGAGTTAGTTAACCCTTCAAGGAGTTGAAGAAGCTCTTTCAAAAGAGCTTCTGCAATACTACCAATGAGTATAGTTCCTTTTTCTCAGAGGTGAGTTTACTCTATGTGTATTTGAAGACACTTTCCTTACCACTCATCTTATCCCCACCATCATTGGGATAATTTCAGAATGTTTGAAAAGAGATAAATTTAATAATAACAACAGTGAACTTTTTGTGTGTGTTGTATGTTTAGCAGAGCTAGACTGCTAATGACTTTACATGAACCACCACACGGAAACTTCATAACCCTACGAAGTCGCACTATTAGTATTCTCATTTTGTACTTGAATAAACTGAGACTGGGAGAAGGGAAATGACTTGCTCAAAGTTTGTTGATAGTCACGGTAGGTGCAGAAGTCAAGTCAAGGTCATCAGAATCCAAAACCCACATTTTTGCCACACACCGACTGCTTTCCTTACAGTGGAATGTGGGGGTCGGGGGTGGCTTCTTTCTGTTGTATTTCACTGCCTGCTGCTTTTCGGGCTGGAGCCATTTCCTCATGCTTCCATTTTCTCTTTTTTGCTCCAGTCAGTATCTGTAAACCCAGCCCACTTTTCTTTCATGAGTTGATGCCTTCCCTCTAATCCTCCAAATTCTTCCCCGAAATCTGGCAATGTTCTGGGTTTCAGCATCCTAAGCTTCTTCTCTCCTCATTAACTCTGAAGACATTCTTGTGAGCTTTTTGTGATTTAAGGATTTTACTCTCATCACTAGGAAGACATGCAGTAAGTGAAAAACACAGGCAGAAAAAAACAAAGGCTCCAGAAACTTACAACATTCTTGAATTCCGGTTCCTGGGCTACCATTTTTCATACTTACACTGTGATGGGAACTAAAAGCTCTCAGGGCTGCTGCCTTCCATATTTATTCCTGAGAAAGAGGCTCCCCAGTTCCCTTTTCCCTTTAAGCAACAGCTCTGGTTACCCCCAGCCCCATAAAGGCTCTTTTTCCTAGCACACATGTCCCCTTGTTTACAGCGTACTCTAAAGGTCTTCAGACTGGGAGGCATCAATTTCCCAGGAACTCTGCCCCCCACAAACAACAGCAATAATGACCCCTCTTGTCATTACCTCATAGTCACTGTTTGGAGCAAAGTATCATGGTTTCTAGAAAAATTCTGTGAAAATCTCAGCATTTTACCTGGAAGATATGGGGTTGAGTGGGCAAGGCAGGAAGGTCACTGAAAACAGGTTTGTTCATCTGAGTAACTGTCACTCAGGATGGACTTACTAGCTGTGCTGAAATGACAGGAACTCAGAGAAAGCCCACGGATAAGCTTAAGCTTCTGCTATCACGTACATCTAATGTGTACCCCAATATCCATTCCCCCACTGCTTTTAGTATCAGAACATCAATTTTTAGCTGGATATGTGGCCACCCAGAATAAAGACTACATTTCCCAGCATCACTTGCATTAGTCGTAGCCACGAAGCTAGGTTCTGACCAATGAGATGTAAGAAAAATAATGTGTACAATTTCCTGGAAGAATCATTATAGGGAGGGAGCATGCCCCTCTTTGTCCCTTGGACCATCTACCTACAAACTTTCGTACGTAAGAGAAATATATAATTTTACTCTTGCTTTTTTAGCTGTGATATTTGAGGTTTCTAAGTTATATATGGAGCCCTGGTGGTGCAATGGTTAAGAGGTATGGCTGCTAACCAAAAAGTTGGCAGTTTGAAACCACTAGCTGCTCCTTGGAAAACCTGCGGGGCAGCTCTACTCTGTCCTATAGGGTCACTATGACTGCTATGCAGTTAAACCTGATCTTAACTGACATGGGTAGAAATCCCAAAAAGTATTTCAGAGGCTGAGGCACTTGTTTTTTATTCCCTTTCAAAGTAATTTCATGTGAAGTATAGTATTTAGGTTGAGGACTCTCTGACTTTCTTTTTCTTTGCTACATTGTCTTAAAACACATACACATACTTTGGTCTCAAGTGACCGGGGAAGAGTCATTTGCTCTCATAGACGTATGTATTCTACACATAATTTTTCAATTAAATTAGTGTTTAGAAGTCAAACAAAACAGAATCCTACACAAACTTGGTCTCAGTTTTCCATCAATCCCCACCTCCACCCCACAGATGGGAAAGCAAATGAAATCAGCCTGCTTTTTCATTCCTTGGATTAAATCATTACATACCCTGTGAGGAAATGAGAATAGATATTTCCAAGATTGAGCCATGATACACAAGAAGTCAGTAATAAACACAGTGAATGCCTAAATAAATCACAGTTAGAGTTGGTAAAGTAATTTTTCACCATCAGGTGGTTCCCGTAAAAAGCACTTGTGTCAATCTACATGAAACCCCCAGCCCCATTTCAAGTTATCTGTTAATTACACTTCCCTCATTTATCCAGTGCCTCAGCTACGGTGGCAAGTGTCTGATTCATTTTATCCCATCGTTCAATAGATTTTAATTGCAGCTGCTACAGCAGACAACTTGAGATGCATTTCCTATAGAGACCATGGCAGCCTGCTAGACTGGTCCAATGATGATTAATTTCTATGACTTGAATCACTGAGGAAGAGGGAAGCCACTTCATTTTAATTACATCTACATAAGTGCAGCACTTTCACTCTTAGTTCGTTGTCCTGAAACAAAAGAACTCCTGAAAGGAAAACAGAATCCAGGGTGTGGTGGTCTCCATCAGCACAAATGCCCTTGTTAAAGCTCTTTGCGCCACAATTCAGTCAGCTCTGTATTGGGAAATACTGACAAACCATTGGGATTTGCAAGCAGATTGGAAAGCTATGGAGAAGCTTCATTCTGTTTATTTTTATTTTACTTGGGCGATTAAAATCCATTGAGCGGGGTAAGATATGAGAGGATGTTGTCGTTATTGCAGATGTTCTCCATAAAAGAATAACAGGGTCAAGAATAATTACTAACTCTGACATCCATATGTATCTATTTATTGTTCCACTGAGACAAAGCCAACCCATTGCCTTCAGGTCAATTCCAACTCTCAGTGACCCTATAGGAAAGAGTAGAACTGCCCCATACGGTTTCCAAAGAGCAGCTCGTGGATTCAAACTGCAGCCCTTTTAATTAGCAGCCAAGGTCTTAACCACTGTGCTACAAAGACATCCTTAACTACTTGGGATTTTCCAGAACACTCCATATGCATTCATCCTTTTGGATCTTTGTTCACATTATTGCCTTCTCTTCCCTTTTCCACTTGGATAAATGCCATTCTCTCAAAGCCCAGTTCAATTGCCACTTCCTCTGCCCTGCCCTGAAGTGATGGTGATGGGGGTGGGGAGAACGCAAGAGTAGGCCTTAACCCAAAAACCAAACCTACTGCCGTCGAGTCGATTCAGACTCATAGCGACCCTATAGCTGAGACATATTTATCTGGGAATGCCAGTGCTGCGTGACCTTAGGCAAGTTACTTAGGCTCCCTAAGCCCCAGTTTCCTCATCTGCACAATGAAGAATTAACACCCTTGTATGTCATAGAGTTATTATGTGAATTAAATGAGATTTTGTATATAAAACACCAGAATAATGCCTGGTCATAGTAGAGACATTGTGGGTATAAGTTTACTTTCCTATTCTGCATTTCTGCACCAGCACTTAAAAAAAAAAAAAAAAACCCTTTATGATCCTTTTTTTTTTTTTTTTCATTTGCATTTGAGCCAGTTCTGACTCTTGGCAACCCCCTGTGTGTCAGAGTAGAACTGTACTCCACAGGGTTTTCAATGGCTGATTTTTCAGAAGTAGGCCACCAGGCCTGCCTTGCAAGTCACCTCTGGGTGGACTTGAACCCTCAATCTTTTGTTCAGCAGCCTAGCAATTAATCCTTTGCACCACCCGGGGACTCTTTTATGATGTAAATTAACAAGTCACTGGGGCAATGACCTCTTCTAGAAACATAAATTCCAGAAAGAAAAGAGTTTCTGTCCAAAGGGTGGTTTCGGATCTAAGAAAATTCTCAACTAGACTCCCTACATAACTGAATATGAAGGCCACTAGCACACGGGGAAGAAAGATACACCAGATGGCTTTTCCACTACAAAGAAATAAAATATGTGTCATTTCTAGTTCTATAGCGCTTTGGTTTTTTTTTTTTTTGGAGCTCAGCATTAAACAGCTGGGAGCCCTTTTTTGACAATGCAGACCCCACTGCAAGATGATAGCAGGCACTCCAGCAGCAGACAAGGCCCATCTATTTCCTCAGCCATCTTTCCAGCCAATAGCCTATAACATTATAACTTTGTCCCCTATAAACGTTTTACAGCAAGTTGAGTGGAAAGTCTAGCAGTAAATAAGACCTCAAGGGGTTTGGCAGGATGGAGAAAATGAGAGAAGATTAGAACATAAGTGATTGTTTCTGGGAATAAGTGTGGGATGGAAAAAGACTCAGGGGCCTTGTGGTCCACAGGCTTGGGATCAAATCCCAACCCTTCCACTTACAAGCCACATGACCCCAGTTAACTGTGCCTCAGTTTTCTAATCTTTAGAATGAGGACAATAATGAAACCTATTTGGCACAGAGTATGCTCAATACATTTCAGCTCTCTTCCCCTCTCTTGGCTCCTATTGTATTCCCTAAAATGACACTATTGGTCTGACAAAGGACTTTTCCCCCCTCATTCGTAGATTTCTTTATGATGATAACTGTCACAACAATTGTTTTAAATGAAATCAAAGTTAGATATGCATTTTAAAAATTGCTTACTTTTCAATAGAAGGACAAAGTTATATTGAACAGGATAAAATTAGAACTTTTTAAGAAGTGTCTGGGAAATGTGATCGTTCTACATGCTTACCTAAAAGCTAAAATATTGGAGATTTGTAAGTTAATGTGGATCTCTGGAAAATTCTAGAGATACCTATGTTCTTCTTTGGCTCCCGCACTTGCTCCCCTGAGTCTTGAACATAACCCTAAAATCTCTTCCATAACCCTATGTGTCTGTAACTTAGATTCCATATTTCCATATACCATTGTTTCCAAGTCACCTTCCAAGTCCATCAGTCTTTTAAAATCGGGTTTGAATAGGCGTGTGTGGAAGAGGCTTACATACACCGTCAAGCCAAAATCATCTCATGGGAGTTGTAGAAGACAGCCCAGCAAAGCCAAATGAACATGGGTTTCAAAATCAGAGGGCTAAGTCCTAGTCCTGGTTACTTCATCTGTGCACAAGATCAGTGCTCATGTCTGTCAGCCATTATGTAACATCACCAAATACCTGTCACCCAGTCCAATTTCTCATCCAATGCTAGAAACTCCTCTATCATGTTTTCGACAGATGATCACCCCAGCTCTGCTTAAATGCCTTCAGTGACAGGGGCCTTATTTCCTTGGGCTACCATATATGACTGTAGAGTTTGTATAACACGAAGGCACCAAGTTGAGGAGCCGAATGGAAGCTAAAGTCCAGTTCCAATTTTACTTGCCACCTTTTTTCTAATTTGACCATCCACAGGGACACCTCTTTCTAATTTTTACAAAGGCACCCTAGAAACAAGCAGCAACCCTGTCAGGTCAACACACTCCAGTGCTTTTAGAGGGGATAATGCTCACTGAAAAATATAAAGAACTTCAGTTTCAACCATGAAGAGTGTTGTTCCAGATGTAAAGTGGGCAGCAAGACTTTGTGTCCTTTGGCTCCTCTTTGCAGGGGCCAGGAGCCCAACTGAGTCCAGATGTCCCGAGACCGGCAAATAACCACCTCCAAATTGATGTTTCTGCAAGGGAAGAATGTAACAAAATAAACAAAGACCTATGGTAGCAAACTACACTTGATCATCTATCAAATTGCAAAATCTTATCCATGACTGTGAACTAGCTTTATGGTTAGGAAAATGTACTCATAATTTTATTAGGCGGCAATTAAACTTAAATTCCTTTTAACTGTATTTGATGTCATTCTTTTTCTGGGCCCATTAGTGTAACATTAAGGTGTTTGTGCAGATAGCTCAGTCATTTCAAATTACTTTCCTGTCTAATGTGGGAGCCTTTAATAGCATCCTTTTAGGTTGAATTCAATTTTGGAGACACCAGGCATGCTAATTAGATCGTCTCAGTGTTCCTTGCAGAAGAAGCCAAGGAAGAGCTATTTTTTCCCCTCTTCTGTTAGCAGTGTTTGTGGAGCACAACTTTCTGTGCAATTAGAGGTATAGACCCTTGCCTGCACAAAATCTCACTTGAACTGTAAGTATTGCTAGCAGCCACGACGTCTGGTAATGTGCCACAATTGTTGAAATGTTTTTAAAATCTAATTAGAGCCAGTAAGTTTCCTCCCCTATAATTCTGAGTATCATAGATAGTGTTTGTTTGTTTTCAGGCTTCTAACAGAGTTTAAAGTGGAGTGAAAGGAATGAACATTTATTGGGCACCATATGCCAAGTTTAACCCCTATAACAGCCCTGTGTGCTGTGAGTTATTATCTTCATTTAAGATGGGGAAACTTTGGCTCAGAGAGACTAAGTACCCAGGCTCACACAGCTGACAAGTTCTCGAGTTGGGGTTTAAACAGTTAAGGCTTGTGCTCTTTCCCCTCTGTCAGGCTTTTTCTGCCACTTACTGGCTCAGGGAACTTGGAAAGTCACCCTGATCTCACAGTCATCACCTATAAAATGGGGATGATAATAATACCCCCTCACAGTTCACTGCATGGATCAAATACAATAAGGAACAGAAATGTCTCCTACAGAAGATAAAGTGCTATACATATGTGACAGGTAATGTCACCTGATGTTGCCACATGAGGTCTTCAGTGGGATCTGCCCTAAAGCTTGTTGTCTCTACCTTTTGCAGGGTTGTAGGCACATATCCAATGTCATAAGAAGGTTGAGAGAGCACTGATAAAACCTTACACTTGGGGCTCTGAGATCAATTAGATCCAAAGGGAAAAGAAGACAACACAGTGAGAAGGAATTGCTTAGGGTTCCAAAGGTGATTGGATGGATTTGTAACTCTTGGAGCCCCTCAGTCTCCCCATCTGTAATCAGGGGTTGTGCAGGCTATTATGTGGATTAGATGAGAGAGTGTTATGTAAAGCATCCAGCACACTGTCCAGAACTGAGACACTCAACAAATAATAATTTCGTTTCACAATGAGTTCATACCAGCCTTAGTCCCTGGAAACTGTCCACCTGTGTAATCCCTGCTCACTTGCAGATTCACTCTTCCAAGTCTCTTTTCTCATTGATCTATTAACATAAATTCTTTTTCCAAATAGTCATTGCACTTGGCATCAATCTATTAACTCACAGCTATAAAAATCATGATCGCAATTACCGTTTGTCCAGGCTCCTTGAAATGCTATCATTTTCCCCCAGTTACCATGATGAATGTTACTAATAACTTCTGCCTCAGATCCTTTGTGGAAAAAGACAAGAGATTAATTTATTAATTGATGGATTAATGACTCATGACTGTTCCAATCACGATTAATTGCTATTACCTTGGAAGCATTAAATAGTTGAGGGGGAATGGGAGCAAGGCTAAATGAATGTTTCTTCCTTTCAGAATGCCAGCCAGGTAGAGAAGGTGAGCTATCACTGGCCAGGTAGAGAAAGTGAATCTCACCCTGTAGGTACAAGTGTATTAAGACTGTCATGGTGCAAATCTCAGCTGTTCTAGACAGCACGCCACGTAGCAGTTTCCTACTCTTCCTTTGTCTTGCCCTGCCTCTGACCTGGTTTTTCCCATAACCACTGTGACTCTGTCGGCATTATGCACCTGGTCCTGGGCTGCTGGCCCTTCCCTCACTCCAAGACCATTCTTCACCCAGGAATTGCTCAGAGACAGCCAGGCAAGATAAGAAAACACCAGTAGTTTGTCTTGCCAGTATCTTGGGTCACTGCATGCTCTGGTCAATGTAGCGTGCAGGCGCAATCTTGTCAGCTCCGCCTTTGAGGGCATCATGCCTTGCGCATTCAGAGCCCATGGAGTCCACGGGAGGCAAGAGCTGGGTACAGATGGGTAGAACAAGGAGAACCCAAGCCCTTCATTAGCCCGCTCTGCCCCACCCCCATTCATACCCAGCTCCCACAAATGAGACAGATGATTCTGTAGTCACATAAAACTCTTGTGCAATTCTCTTAGCCATGAGGCTTTTCTGTTAGATACAAAAGCAATGCAAATCGCATGCTTTTGCTAAATTATTCCCATCAAGCAAACATAGTATCACGCATTCTTCTTATCATGGGGTCTACCTTTAACTCTCCCACCAGCAAAGCCAATCATTTTCTCTTTATTTTTATAAACCACTGTTCATCTACTGACTGCAGAGTTTAGTTTGCAGTTCTGTCCACGGCATATCCCCATCCTTGACCATCCAATGTATAAAGTATGTTTCCTCCCTTTGCTACCAGCCTTGGCTGTGGTTGGAGTTCTTGTCCCTCAACCATTTCTCCTAAATATCCTTTCTCACCAGACTCAGCTATTCTCCTAACTCATCTGTGCAATCTTGCAATCATTTGCTTGCAAGAACAATGGGGACAGACTAGGGGCTTGATTTAGTGATGAGCTCTGGATTTCAATCAAGCATTCTGCTGCTTTTAATTTAACTCTCTGCACAACTTGGAATTTTGGTTTTCGTGAATTCCATCCATTTTTCCTTGGGTGATATTTTCAATGGTGAAGGTGACATGGTGGTCAAGCCGCCTTCCTAGAACAATGTCAGTAGAAGTGTGTGTGTTTCAATCATGCGTCCTGTGAACATGAGCCCTCCATCTGTTAGAAGATACATTGCCTGGACTTCCCTTCACAGACATCAGGAGTTTTAACACTTCTCATCAACAGAAATTCTTGACAACAGAGATGGCAACGATAGCAGAATTGTTAATGAAGCTAAACCTACATGGTATAATGAATTATACACAGTTTACCAATAAGGTAAAATGTATACACAGCCACCCTCAATAGCATGCAGGCTTCATTCCAGAGCGAAGTTGATGTTAACTCTCAATCCATCCATAACAGGGCACTGGGCAAGCCCTTGGCCTAGGCCAACTAAGAACATCTGTCCTAGACCACCACGATCTACCTCCCCCTTTGTGTTGGTTCTGTGGTTTCTGCTGATCCACATCTGGACCCGGGTTGAGCAACGTTCTTTCTGATCAGACTGGCCACTTCCTTAGATCAGAGCCAATGCTCACATTGCAAAGCATTCTTATTTTTCATGTCAGTAGAGAGAGTCTCTCACACAACTGACCTGACGTGTAGATCTGGAAGACTGGGAGGCCTTTCAATGCCAGATTTTGCATTTGATCTTGTAGTCGATAAAGATTATTGAGCTGGGGGGTAAATCCTAATATAACACACGTGTCCCCGGGTTGTATGAGGATCAAGTGAAATATGCAAAATGAATTTGAAAACCAGGTAGACCTGGTTATTATTATTATTAATTTATTTCTGAGAGGACTTCTCCACCATTAGAGATTCCTGGCTTGTCCTTCGGATTTCCCCTTTCAGAAAGGCAAGCCAAACACATGTGACAAGTTAAATAGACCTAGAAGATTTTTATCTGTTCAAGCCAACAACAGTAAACGCATCACAAGACAGTGCGTGATTAATTGCCGAGTGAATTGTGAAAAGAATAATTTCCGGAAGAGTATGAGCAAGGGAGAGCTAGGCTTTAGCTGGAGGGGGAGGGGTAGAAGGTGGTTAAGGAGAGGCTGTATAGGAGAACAGAGACTTGTTCTGGGTCTTGTAGGGCAGATAGGTTATGGGTTGGATACAGGCCAGTCCAGAGAAGATAGGTTCTGTAGAGATGGGTGGACAGGATAGGCAGTGGGGTGTTCAGTGGACAGTGCTGGGGGGGCGGGCAGGGAGAGCGAAGAGTTACTACGCTGGGAAATCCTGAAGGGTGCTTACTCTGACTCTACTTTTAAACGAGCCCAACACATCTACGCCACGTATTTCAACCACCTGAAAAATAAGCTGCAGGCTCTCCAAGGCTGTTCATGCCATTTGTTCAACACTTCCTCTTCCTGCTTGTTCCCAACCTGCCCTTGGCCATCTTGTCTCAGCTTGATTCCTAATCTTGGCTCCATTTCCCATTTACACCCCTGCTCAGGCTCTGAGAACTTGATTCTAATATTTGACCTTAGAGGTTTACTTCTCCATTCCCACTCAAGCCTACAAAAATGAAGCTAAGACTCACTGAGACCTCGTACGCTAAATTCTTTAAATACCCTACCTCCATTAATTCTCAAAATAACCCTGTGAGGAGTTTTTGCTTGGGAGGCACCGAGTTTACATTAATGGAGGTAGAATAACCAGGACAAAGGTAAGGGTAAGTGTTGTACAGCTGAACAGTGTAATCAGTGTCATTGACTTGTGCATGTAGAAACTGTTGAATTGGCAAATGTTTTGTTGTATATGTTTGCACCAAAATTAAAAATAATAATAATAACCCTGTGAAGTGGAGCTGCTTTTACCCTCATTTTGCAGATGAAGAAATTGAGAATGAGACATTAAAGTCCAAGGTCACACCACCAATGAGTGGTAGAGTTGTAATTTGAACCCTAGACATCTGACCCCATAGCCTGATTCCCAACCACTAGCCAGACCATATAGCTTCTTAGTGCCTTAACCAATCCTACTGGTTCTTTCCTCTTTGGTCATCTTTGAATAGTATGTCTTAGTCTGGTCAATCCTTAAAAACCTAGAAGCTCCCCCAAAACTGCTGTTCTGTGACAAAGCACTAGGTACCAAGGGCGTGCCACAGATAGGAATTCTCATTGAAGGAGCTGGTTTGTCCTAGGAGACTTTCAATATCTGCGTTTATATGTGTTCCTATTGATAATAGAAGTCAATGAAGGTTTCAAGATGGTTATAAACTTGGGGAATAACGTGGTCAATAGGCATGTTTTCAGAAAATGAATCCTGGAACCCAGTTCAGGACTGTCCTGCCTGTTCCATCCTGGAGTGTGGAAAGGTTGCAGGAAGAGGCAGCAATTTGCAGCCTATTTTTTGTAGTCCAACGCAAGATGATAAGCATCTAAATTAAGGTAATGGTGGTGGAAATAGAAAGAATATGATAAGAAAAAATCAACTCATTTTACTATGATATAAAATGTATTTCTTCTGAAAATAAACTTTCTTGCAAATACTGTAAAGAATCAGCTTATAGCTTTGTAGCTCTTTGTGCCCAGAAAGTATTTCTGGTTTACTGTTGCTCTTTGATTTGTGTTCTTGAAACTGCTGGAGACAACACAATGTGGGGGGACACTTAGGGCTTTGAAGTCAGGCAGACCTGAAGTCAAATAGTGGCTCAGCCTCTCAACAACCATGTGACCTTGGAAAGTATTTCATCTCTCTGAGCCTGTTTCCCGTCTGCGAAATGGGGATAATAATGCCTGCTTCGCAGGGTTGAAGGGGCTCTGGTAGCGCAGTGGTTAAGTGTTCTGCTGCTAACCAAAAGGTCAGTGGTTAGAACCCAACAGCCACTCCGAGGGAGAAAGATGTGGCAGTCTGCTTTGCTAAATATTACAGCCGTGGAAACTCCACTGGACAGTTCTACTCTGTCCTGTAGGGTCACACTGAGTCAGAGTCAACTCATTGGCAATGGGTTTCACAGGGCTATTGTGAGGATTATATAAGGCAGTGGATAGAAAAACTATGATTAGCACAGAATAAATGTCAGTTTTTGTACTATCATTTCTAAGCCAAACATCTCATTAAAAGCCCTGCATAATCACCCATAAAACCTTGTTTGAAATAGAAGTGATTGGGTTCAACCAACCTTTTGGAAAGCAATTTGGCTTTCCAAATGCTTTCCACTGTGTATTAAGACACATAAAAATGCTCATATCCTTTGACCCAGTTGTTGCACTTCTCAGAATCTATTCTTAGGAAATTGTCCTCAATATAGGAAGAGCACGATGCACAGAGAGATTCGCCACACGGATGGCTACAGTGGGGAAAAGTTAGAAGCAACTGAAAGGCTCAGGAGCAGATGATTATGGAGTCCTATTGCTGTCTGCTGACGCCCTCTAAATGCTTCAAGTCAGTCTAAGATACAGAACTCGAAACACTGTTTTGAAGTAGGTAATAATAGAGTCCCTGGGTGCTGCAAACAGTTAATGTGCTCGACTGCTAACTGAAAGGTTGGAGGTTCGAGCCTGCCCAGAGGCTTCTCAGAAGAAAGGCCCGGTGATCTACTTCTGAAAAATTAGCCTTTGAAAACCCTGTGGAGCACAGCTCTGCTCTGATACACATGGAGTTGCCATGAATTACAGTCAACTCAAACGCAACTGGCTATGAGGCATTAGTGATTTCAGTGGTAGAATTCTCACCTTCCATGCAGGAGACCCAGACTGGATTCAGAGCCAGTGCTCCTCTAGCACAGCCACCACTCATTTGTCAGTTTTCAGGTGTCAGCAGAGCCTCCAGACTAAGACAGACTATAAACAAAGGCCTGGCAATCGACTTCTGAAAATCAGACAGTGAAAACCCTATGGATCCTAAATGGTGTGCAGGGCTGGAAAGTATTTCATTCCGTTTTGTATATGATGGGGCCAACTCAGAAGCAGCTAACAAGAACAATAATAAATCAGGGATCGAACATCTCTTCTTTAATTGCATCAGCTTCATTTTCTGACATCCAGACCCTCTGCTCTGTAGGGCATCCCTGCGTGGTCCACAGACCATCTCCTTTTCTTCCAGAGTTCTCCATCTGGCACTGTCCATGGGGTCTTCATCCAGAGCCCACCCACACAATTTAGGTATCCCACCCAGCCGCCTCAGCCCCTCTGAGACAAATCTGAGCACTTGTTATGGATTGAATTGTGCCCCCCAAAAATGGGTATCAACTTGGCTTGGCCATGACTCCTAGTATTGTATGGTTGTCCACCATATTGTGATCTGATGTAGTTTTACTGTGCGTTGTAACTCCCAAACTCTAGGATGTTAATGAAGCAGTATTAGAGGCAGTTACGTTAATGAGGCAGGACTCAATCCACAGGATTAAGTTGTATCTTGAGTCAATCTCTTTTGGGTTATAAAAGAGAGACTTGAACAGAGAGGAGAGGGACCTCATTACCACCAAGCATCAAGAGCAAGGAGTGGATCACATCCTTTGGACCTGGGGTCCCTGTCTGAGAAGCTCCTAGACCACAGGAAGTCCGATGACAAGGACCTTCCCCCAGAGCCAACAGAGAAAGAAAGCCTTCCCCTGGAGCTGGCACTCTGAATTTGGACTTGTAGCCTCCTAGACTGTGAGAGAATACATTTCATTGTTAAAGCCATCCATTTGTGGTATTTCTGTTACAGCAGCACTAGATAACTAAGACAGCGGTCATCCCTGCAGACACAGAGGTTCTCTCCAAGACCAGGTGTCCTTTGTCTCAGCTCTCTATATGTCTCCCAAGGCTGCCTTGTAAAAACATGTTCCTCAGCTCTGCCACTCACCTCACATTCTTATTGTCTTCCCACCCTCAATTTCTTTTTTTGGTTATTTGTAACACAGTTTGTTGTCTCCTTCTAAGTTAGAAAAAGTTTTTCTGTTTGTTTGTTTGTTTACATGTCCAAAATTTGATGATCCAGATAAATTTATTCAAAGCTGACAAAAGATTGACTTCGGTGATAAAGTTTATTTAGAAGCCCATTTATGCTTAGATTCTGAGTTTTGGAGCCTTGAATGGTTTTGAAATTGCTCGAGAGAGGACTGAATTTTTATTAAACCACCTCATCCCAAAGCTGGCATCCATAAAGTTAGAAACACAAGCATCTAGCTAGTAAAAAAGTTCAGTAAAGTCATTTGGTGCTACCTTTATTTTGTAAACTGTAAGTTCCTAGGAAGAAGAGTATTTGGTTTCTCTTAAGTTTACATAATTATGTGCATTTTGCAATTTCTTAGCTTTGGCAAACACTTCAGCATTTTCAACTCTAAGGACAATTTCACAACTGGGGTTTTCCTTTCAGCCCTAACATCTGGATCTGGAGTGGCTCAGGTCACATGTGTGAAGCTCTCTGTGAACCTCGTTACCAGAACACAGAACAAGCTGTGCAGGCCCAGTGCCCATCCCTCACACTGCTCGTAATCACTGCACGTGTCATACCCATGTTTAAAAAGCAAATAGGGCAATAAGGTTTCTAAATATTGTTTCACTGGTTGAACAATAATCAATCAATATTTCAACTCAATATTATTCAGACCCCCAGACGTCTATCAGTTTGTCTGTGTCCCACCTTTAGCACTAGGAATACAAAGGTGATCTGTCCAGGTCCATTTTTCTTCTTTTCCTTTCCTCTTTTCTTTCTTAAGTATTGTTTAGATAATGCTAAAAAACCAAAAAGAGAAAACACTTACAATTCTATCACTTCATAAATAAAGAAAAAATTATCTCTCCATTCCCATCCCACCTTCTAAACCCTAAAGGTGGTAACTTCCCTTAAGACTGTTGTGTGTCTTTCCCAACTTTTTTTTAAATTTACATAGAAGCTATCTTTCTGTGTATATAGAGATTTTTTTTTAATTTTTACGGTGCTTTAAGTGAAAGTTTACAAATCAAGTCAGTCTCTCATACAAAAGTCTATATACATCTTGCTATATACTCCTAGTTCCTCTCCCCCTAATGAGACAGCACACTCCTCTCCACTCTCTTTTTTCATGTCCATTCCATCAGCTTCTGACCCCCTCTGCCTTCTCATCTCCCCTCCAGACAGGAGCTGCCCACATAGTCTCATGTGTCTACTTGATCCAAGAAGCTCACTCATCACCAGTATCATTTTCTATCCCATAGTCTAGTCCAATCCCTGTCTGAAGAGTTGACTTTGAGAACAGTTCCTGTCTTGGGCTAACAGAAGGTCTGGGGACCATGACCT
The DNA here is from genome assembly GCF_024166365.1 of Elephas maximus indicus. Classification (NCBI taxonomy): domain Eukaryota; kingdom Metazoa; phylum Chordata; class Mammalia; order Proboscidea; family Elephantidae; genus Elephas; species Elephas maximus. The sequence goes on from NC_064825.1 coordinate 69,536,334, forward strand.
CCGGGATCCTTCTAGTCTCAGTCACACCACTAAGTCTGGTCTTTTTCCGAGAATTTGGGGTCTGCATCCCACCACTCTCCTGCTCCCTCAGAGGTTCTGTGTTGTGTTCCCTGTCAGGGCAGTCATCAGTTGTAGCCAGGCACCATCTAGTTCTTCTGGTCTCAGGCTCTTGTAGTCTCTGGTTTATGTGGCCTTTTCTGTCTCTTGGGTAGAGATTTTTTTTTACAGAAACAAAATTTTTGTTATACTTCTTAGTCCCCATAACTTTCTTATTTTACCTAATATATTATGGCACCTTTCCAAATATAGGGAATCCCTGGATAGTGCAAGGTTAGAGTGCTCAGCTTCTAAAGAGGCTCATGCCCACCCAGAGGCACCTTGGAAGAAGGTGCGGTCATCTACTTCTGAGGAATCAGCCAGTGAAAACTCTATGGAGCACAGTTCTATTCTGATACATATGGAGTTGCCATGAATCAGAAAATCAACTCGAGGATAACTGGTTTTATGTTTTGGTTTTCCAAGTATAGCTTTACCTCATTGTTTTTAATGGTTGGTTATTGTTCCATTAAAAGGAAGGTCCATAATTTATTCAAATATTCCCTTACTAAACTACACTTAGTTTTTCTGAATTTTGGGGCTATTGGTATTTTTTTTTTTTTGGTATTATAAACAATTACAGAGTGAACATGCATAAATATATTCATAAGTGTATGTATATATATTTATTTACATATTTGCATTATTTATTTAGAATATTGTTTATTCCGAATTCCCAGAAGTGGGATTATTGAGTCAAAGTTTAAGTGTCTGTCTTAGTTATCTAAAAAAACTGCTATAAGAGAAATATCACAAGTGGGTGGCTTTAACAAACAAATTAATATTCTCAGAGTTTAGGAGGCTAGAAGTCCAAATTCAGGGCACTGGCTCTAGAGGAAGGCTTTCTTTCTCTGTGGGCTCCTGAGGAAGGTCCTTGCCTCTTCTCAACTTCTCTTTGTTTCCTTGGAGATTTCGTGTGCCCTGGTATCTATCTTACCCCATCTCTGCTTGCTTGCTACTTCCTTAATCTGCTCTTTTGTATCTCAAAAGAGCTGGACTTCAAACACATCCTACACTAATACTGCCTCATTAACATAACAGGGAAAACCCATTCCCATGGGATTATAACCACAGGTATGGAGGTTAGGACTTACAACACATATTTTTGAAGGTCACAATTCAACGCATAACAGTGTCTTTTTAACAATAATAAACCAAAATGAAACCAAACCCATTGCCATCAGGTCAATTCCAACTCATAGCAACTGCATAGGACAGAGTAGAACTGCCCCATAGGGTTTCCAAGGAGCGGCTGGTAGTTTCAAACCTCCGACCTCTTGGTTAACACACAAGCTCTTAAACACTGCAGCCACCAGGGCTCACTGGCAATCAAAAAAAAAAAAAAAAAGATATTACCAAATTGCTTCTCAAGTAAGTGATAACCATTCACACTGCAACCAAACATGTATGAGAGTGCTCATTTTCTTTTTCTCTACCCAGAACTGGAGATTTCTCTCTTTTTATATTTGGCCAATCTTGTAGACAAAGCTATTATTGTTTTAATTCATATTCCCCTGACTTTTAATAAAGTTGAATATCTCACCTTTGTGTATGTTTATTGGCCATTCGTACTTGTTTTATAATAAAGCCCAAAGAGCTTTATGTTGATGTTAACTCTGACTTATTGAACGGCTGCTAGGCATCCAGCAATGTACTAGACACTGAACATGCCTTGTTCCATTTAATCCTTATAGCCCCCATATGAGGTAGGTACTAACATCATCCCTATTTGACAGATGGGAAAAACTGAGGCTCAGAGAAGATAAGTAACATCCTTGTCCAAGATCAGAGTCCGAGTGGCAGAGCTCAGATTTGAATTCTGGTCCGTTAACTCCAAAGCTTTTCTTCTATCCACTATTACAGCCCAACTCCCATAAATCTGTCTTCTATGTGCTCTCACAGGCTTCCGGGCTTAAAACCCCAGTTGCCACCTAGTTAATTCCAACTCATGACAGCCCCATGTATGTCAGAGCAGAACTGTGCTCCACAGATTTTCAGTGATTAATTGTCCAGAAGTAGATTGTCAGGCCTTTCTTCCAAGATGCCTCTGGGTGGACTTAAGCCTCCAGCCTTTCGGTTAGCAGCTGAGTGTGTTAACCATTTGCACCACCCTGGTACTCCTTCTGGGTCTTGGCTTTCTTTTATAGATGATTTTTCCCCTCCCACTTCCAGATGGCTCATGGTAGCCTTGGGCTGGGAATCCAACTCCTGCACCAACCAACTGGCCCCTAAAAGGACAGAACTCGGGCAAATAAAAGCTAATCTCTGTCTGGGAAGAGCTCATAGATTTTTTTTTTTACAAACAAAGGACAGCTTAAAGGTCCTCCTTAATTTATAACCTGAGCTTTCTGCCTCTCCCACAGACTCCTACCTCCCCTCAAGTAGGACTCCTTGAATGTAGAGTAACTTCTTTCCTCCCTCCCCACTCACTTAAAACAGTGGGGCACATTTTGTTCATGAACTTTGGGGACTGGGCACACACCGTGAAGTAATAAATGGAAGGGAAGAAACAGCAAGAGCTGTGTGACTTTCTGGCTCCAGAAATTTTCTTCCTGAGTAAGCTAGCATTTAATTCACTTTTGCAAACCATCCTGAGCCAAAGGATTCCAAATCAAAGCAAAAATCTATCAGAAGAATTCTGATTTAAATCTTAAGAAAACAGCCTGTACATATTTTTAGAACAACGTAGCAAAGAATACATCTGTGACTCAAAACAGCTGGAAACATACTTTCTGTCAAAATTATGCTGATTGCAAAAGCTGTAATGGTCAGACAAGAAGCACTCAAGATCCAAGATGTCCCGTATTTCCATGTACTCAACTTTCGTATAACCTTCACTTTCATCTATTAGACACTGACCCCTTTAAAGGGCCTTTCAAACACCAAATGCCAGACAGCCAGACAGTTTGTACAGCAGTGTTTGTATAATTATTTGAGGATTTTATTGTATTTTATCCTTATTGGCTTAGTAAAACAAGTGGTAAACCAAAGAACAAAAGAAAAAAAATCGTAAGTCTTATAAACTCATAATATACTTGAGAAAATAAAGGAAATTATGAGGTATACAGAAACACATTAGCCACAGATCAACTCTGAAAGAAAAAAGGCAAAATTAAAGAATGTGTGTGAAATGTTGAAGATGTAGGCAGCAAATTGTGATAAAAGACAAAATGTCATTAGGGAGAGATATAGATAGAGATAGATATGTCTTAGTTACCTAGTGCTGCTGTAACAGAAATACCACAACTGGATGGCTTTAACAAACAGAAATTTATTTTCTCACAGTCTAGGAGGCTAGACCACTAGTCATCTGTCAGAACAAGGGGACTTTATGGTTTAAAATCAGGAAAAGTGTGCATCAGGGCTGTATCCTTTTACCATATTTATTCAATCTGTATGCTGAGCAAATAATCTGAGAAGCTGAACTTTGTGAAGAGCATGGCATCAGGATTGAAGGAAGACTCACTAACAAGTTGCAATGTGCAGAGACACAACCTTGCTTGCTGAAAGTGAAGAAGACTTGAGGCACTTACTGATGAAGATCAAAGACTACAGCTTTCAGTATGGATTACACCTCAACATAATGAAAACAAAAATTCTCACAAATGGACCAATAAGCAACATCATGATAAACGGAGAAAAGATTGAAGTTATCAAGGATTTCATTTTACATGGATCCACAATCAATACCCATTGAAACAGCAGTCAGTAAATCAAATGATGTGTTGCACTGGACAAATCTGCTACAAAAGACCTCTTTTAAGTATTAAAAAGCAAAGATTTCAATTTGAGGACTAAGATGCGCCTGACCCAAGACATGGTATTTTCAGTTGCCTCATATGCATGTGAAAGCTGGACAATGAATAAGGAAGTCTGGAGAAGAATTGATGCCTTTGAATTATGGTGTTGGTGAAGAAAATTGAATATACCGTGGACTGCCAGAAGAAAGAACAAACCTGTCTTGGAAGAAGTACAGCCAGAAAGCTCCTTAGAAGGGAGAATGGTGAGACTTCATGTCACTTACTTTGGACATGTTGTCAGGAGCGACCTGTCTCTAGAGAAGGACATCATGCTTGGTAAAGAAGAGGGTCAGCGAAAAAGAGGATGTCTTCATCATCTAGTGCTGCTATAATAGAAATACCACAAGTAGATGACTTCAACAAAGGGAAATTTATTCTCTCACAGTCTAGAAGGCTAAAAGTTCAAAGTCAGTGTGTTAGCTCCAGGGGAAGGCTTTCTCTCTCTCGGTCAGTTTTGGGGGGAGGTCCTTGTTATCAATATTCCCCTGTCCTAGGAGCTCCTCAGCACAGGAACCCCGGGTCCAAAGGACGCACTGTGCTCCCTGCGCTGCTTTCTTGGTGGTATAAGGTCCCCTGTCTCTCTGCTCACTTCTCTCTTTTATATCTCAAAAGAGATTGATTTAACAGACAGCTTAATCTTGTAGATTGAGTCCTGCCTCATTAACATAACTGCCAATAACCCCACCTAATTAACATCATAGAGGTAGGATTTACAACACATAGGAAAATCACATCAGGTGACAAAATGGTGGACAGTCACACAAGACTGGGAATCAGGGACTAGCCAAGTTGACACACATTTTTGGGGGAACACAATTCAATCCATAACAGAGGAAGACCCTCAGCGAGGTGGATTGGTACAGTGGTTACAACAATGAGCTCAAGCATAGCCAACCATTGTGACAATGGTGCAGAACTGGGCAATGGTTTGTTCTGTAGTACATAGGGTGATTATGATTCGGAACCAACTCAAAGGCACTTAACAATAACAACTGGAGGTTAGAAGTCAGAATTCAGGGCACTGGTTCTAGGGTAAGGCTTTCTCTCTGTGTCAGCTCTGGGAGAAGGTCCTTGTCTTTTCAGCTTCTGTTCCCTGGTTCCTTGGAGCTCTCCATGTGACTTGGCGCGTATCTTCCCCCATCTCTGCTTGCTTAATTTGCTCCTTTATGTATTGTAAGAGATTAACTCAAAACACACCCTACACGAATCCTGCCTTATTAACCTAACAAAGACAACCAATTCCCAAATGAGATTATAACCACAGGCATAGAGGTTTGGATTTACAACACATATTTTGGGGGACATAATTCAATCCATAACAAGCTATGTTTAGTTTACTGAAAGTGGAACTTTCCCCTACCTGGGGCCCTGCGAGGGCACGGTCTCTCTTGTACACTGTTATATCCCCAGTGCCTTGCACATATAGATGGTCCATAAATATTTGTTGAATAAATGAATAAAAAGTTAGTTGCAGATCCAACATTTGAAGAGCTTCATTGTACACAAAAGTAAAGGTATGTTTGCCTGTCCCTGAATAATAGAAAGGGAAGCAAAAAGCAAAGAATCCCCAAGGCTGCTCTGTTATATTCCTGGTGATGGATCTGTGTCTTATGGGGCTCAGAATGTGGATTTGAGCAGACAGGGTGACAATGAAGGTCCTTTGTTAGACTGCTGTCCAAATATCCTCCCTTACTGCACACCCCCCTCCAAGCCACACACACACACACACACACATACACACACACGCCCCTGTCTAAAGTCAGGTAAACCAACAGACCCAGCCAGGCCATGTGTCCCAAGGACAAAGACAGAGCTTGGGAGTCAGGTACCTCTCTCATCAGAGGATGCTGTGTCTGGAGAGCAGGTAGGACTGGAAGTTGTACCCAGGAGACCCAATATCAAGGTCAAGGCCAATAGACTAAGCCAAGGAGTAAAATGAAAATTCATAGCTGAGGTAAAGAAGCAAATAGAGATGCTGGTGAGAGAAGAGCATTCAAGTGGACCAGCCAAGAGGAATTTCCATGGTGGAACGCAGACCTCCAAACTGGTATTTCCCACCAACTCACTGTGTACATTTGAAGGAATCAGAGCAGAATGCATGCAGACACTGCACAAAGATAGAGAAATGACAACATGAAAAAGAAAATCTAAACTTGTGCGACAGCTGAGCTAGTGTCTGGAGTGTTTGCTCCAAGAAGTAAATAGTGAAGCCAAAAATTAGACCCATTGAAGTCAGACACTGGAAGAAACATTTCAATGATGCCAAGACCACAGACATGGAGGAAAAGCAGTGTCAGGAATAGATGAGGTCAGGAAGCGGATAAGACCAGGGTGATTCTGAGATTCTAAGATCAGAGCCAGAAGTGTTGGCAATATGGCCTGGGAGATGATCAGGATAGTTCTGGAAAGACTGAGCCTCTTTTGAAGGTCCTGGTCTCACCCCCGTTGCCATACAGCTTCAGGGATTTAGAGGATGGTGAACCTCACTTGCCCCAAAGATGAAGGAATGATAGTTTCATTTTACAGGTTCTTGCATGGCACAGAATGCTCTTGGCTACTAACTGAAAGGTTGGCAGTTTGAATCCACCTGGTGGCACCCCGGAATAAAGTCCTGGTGACCTACTTCCAAAAAATCAGCAATTGAAAATCCTATGGAGTATAGTTCTACTCTGACACACGTGGGATCACCATGAGTCAGGATTGACTCAACGGCAATGGCTAGTTTCACTTTAAGTGACCTTTGGAACTCACACTTGGTGTGTCTTGTCTGTAAAAAATCCCTATATCGGATGCTTGGGGAGGAAAATCCCCTTCATTGTCCAGCTTGCCATATCTCTGCTTTTCCCCTACCTGGTCTTCCTCAGGCAGGTAGAGCGGGGGTACTGTCCCCAGAAGCACAGGTATTACCTGGAAGCCCCGAGGAAGTGCTGGCTGGGGAAACTAGTCAGCTAATACCAATACTCTGCTCTCAGAGTACAAGTTTTTTCATAAACCAGGTGTTACCTTGAACCCTAGAGAAGGAAGGTACTAAGAAGCAAAGGATTAGTAAGTGTCTGTATGAGAAGGAGGTAATTGGAGGTAGGGAGATGGGGGGTGTAAACACCTGCCCAGAATCTCACCTCTTCTCAAGCAGTGCCCTTAAGTGGGAATCTGCAGGCTGGGTTATAATTCGAGGTATCTGTCCTGAGCTGGGTCCCCCCCTGGGTTTCTAACCTCATCAGAGTCTTAATGAGAAAGTGCTATTCTCTCTTCCTAGTGAGGAGGTGGAAACCATGGTGGCATAGTGGTTAAGAGGTATGGCCACTAACCAAAAGGTCAGCAGTTTGAATCCATCAGGCTGTCCTTAGAAACCATATGTGGCAGCTCTACTCTGTCCTATAGGGTCGCTATGAGTCAGAATTGACTTGACGGCAATGGGTTTAGTGAGGAGGTATTAAATGACCATTCGTATCTATCCTACTCTCCAATATCCAGGGAGGCCCAAAGCACAGTGAGGCCTTGCCTGTCCTGGGATCCTTGCAGAGGATTCCAACAACGCCTTTGGGCAGCAATGGCTATTCATGGCTTTCCAAGTTTCCTACCTCCCTGAGTAGCTCCTCGGTGACTGTTCAGTGTAAGACCCTTAGCAGTGCCTTTAAAGGGTGGAGGTTTTCCAAAGGACCCCTGTTGATCCCCTAATGAAGCTGGGTTGCTGCACAGCTTGCCCAAGGAACATCTTTCTTCAGAAACTTCTTCATACCATTTGGATCGCCTATGGAAAACAAGCCTGAGGCCCCTCATCCTGTGCCCAGTACAGGCAGATGGTTGAATTCCCTTTGGTTAAGAACGAACTTCTCCTTCCCCTCCAATTTTTTGTCTTCCTACCTACTACCCCTCACTGGTGAGGCAAATATGCTTAATAAACTGCCATGAAGGATAGATTTGAAGAGTGAGACAAATGCAGCAGACCCTCAAGTGGGAGAAGCCTGAAAAGTAATGGGAAAGAATTGAAGATAATCTAGGGCTAGCTAACAACTCCACACACACACAAAGGGGTGGGAGGAGAGGGGGCTGCCTTGGCTGGTATTTTAGCATTTACTATTTCACATACAGATAAATAAATGTGTGTGTTTGTTCACTCATCTATTTCATTGGAAGTAACCAATCACAAAGATATTTATTTGCTTCTTTTCAGCTTCTGGTAAGCTAATTACAAAGTAATTAAAATTACTACAGAATAAATTAGTTGCCATCAAACTGAAAGTGAGGGCATTATTCTAAATATTATTTAATGTAAAGCACTGGCTTGAGTGATTATTCCAGATTGAGAAATATTTTATTTACGTTGCTAATTTATTTATTGTTTTAGGGGAAACTCTAAATCTAAAGATAAACCTAGAGTTAGTAACTCTGCTGCCTTTAATGAATGACAAAGAAAGGAAGATAGGTCAGAAAATACTTGAAAATACTCAAGTGGACTGTCTTTGTGAAACGTGTATGCGATAATCCTTGTCAGCCGAGGTTGCTGAGATATTGAAATGTCTTCAGTGGTGAACAAGTGGGGTGGAAATTCATGGTGCTTGCTGTACATATTATCATTTGACTTAGCAGCCTCACCACATGAAATGACTAAATAGCTAGAAATAATGACTTTTTTGGAAGCATATACTCTGCTCTCTTTAAAATTATAGAAACATAATAACATGTTTTTAAGTTCTAAAGTACACTTCTACTAGATGTCAGACAAGGTTCAGAAAAAAAATGACTCTGATCAATCCAGTTTGTAGACTTCTTAATGAAGTCATGTCTGTTTGATCATATATAGGTCTGAAGATACCTCGGGATAAAAGTGTCAGGTTTCTCTGGCAAAATGAAAGTTATTTGTGAGTTGAAAGAGTGTAGGATATTAATAGTGAGGACAAAAATGAGTGGAAAAAGCCTGGAGTCAAAGGACAAAAGCCAGAATCATTAAACATAATACAACATAATCCCACAATCAAAAACACTTCAATACCGTGGATTTCTTCATCGTGCAGGTCAAATCAAGTCCCATGATCATAATGTTTTATGGTTGAGGGTAAAATGTCAGGGTCTGCACTTGGGCCTGAAAACCACAGCACAATTGCAAGATCAGAGAACAGTCTTGGGAATAAAAATAATTTGCAGGTTTTAATGGACAGTGAATCCGGTCAAAATCAATGTCATGCAGAGGCTGCAGAACGGTCACTGTGAGCATAGGTGGCATTACAGTGTGTCTGTCATCTAGAAAAACAGCTCTTAACCAGGGGCCTGTGTGGGATTTAGGGGTCACACCCTCCCTTGTCCGAAACCAATGTTGACATTTTCAATATTGTGAGCAACATTGTCGCGATCATCTTTATACATAAATCTTTGCAACCATCCCTGATGAATCCCTAAGGATAATCGTAAAAGTGGAATTTCTAGATGAAAGTGTGTGCACATTTTTAGTGCATTATATTACCAGTGGGCCTCTGGGAAGACTGTATAATCTACACCCCAAACAACAGCATCTGAAAATCCTCATTTCCCCCAAATAGTTACCGTTTGCCTCATGCCTTTCTCTAAGGCTGAATGTTAAAGTAGAAGAGAACCTGAGTTTTAAAGTAGAAGAGAACTTCAATTTCATCCCTTTTATGTCTACGAGAAAAATATTGAAGGCCAAGGAGAGTAAGTAATATGTCCTCCAAACTAATAACAGAGCTTCTTGGGGGCAGAAAAGATAATGGTATCCATAACCCCTGCTCCTGTCATTAGGATAAGGAATCTCCATTGCCATCAAGTCAATTCCAATTCATAGCAACCCTTTGGACAGAGTAGAACTGCCCCATAGCATTTTCAAGGCTATAAATCTTTGCAGAAGCAGACTGCCACATCTTTCTCCCGTGGAGCAACTGATGAGCTCCAACAGCCAACCTTTAGGTTAGCAGCTGAGCACTTAGCCACCACACCACTAGAGCGCCTGGATACAGAATAAAAAATAGGCGCCCGGAAATGCTCAAAATAGACAAGTCTATAGAAACAGAAAGTAGATTAGCGGTTGCCTAGTGTGGTGGTGAAGGAGCCCTGGTGGTGCAATGGTGAAGCACTTGGCTGCCAACCAAAAGGTGCGAGGTTCAAACCCATCCAAAGTGTCTGTGGGAGAAAGACCTGGCAATCTGCTTCCATAAAGATTACAGCCAAAAAAATCCTATGGTGCAGTTCTACTCTGTCACATGGGCTTGCTATGAGTCAGAATTGACTCGACGCCCAACAACAACAAACGGTGTCATTTGGGGAGGTAGTGTGAGGAATGACTGCTAATGGGTTCTGGGATTATGTGTGTGTGTGTGTGTGTGTGTTTGGTGGAATGGGGGCTGATGAAAATGTTCTAAAATTGACAATGGTGATGGTTGCACAATTCTGTGAATATATTAAAAACCCATTGAATTGTATACTTTTTTTAAAGCAAATATTTTAATCATTTATTGCCATTAAGTTATAGCATTTCAGTGTACACACTGCATGGAAATACAGAGATAGCTTTTTCAAACACTGGAAATAAGATTTTAGGTATGTGGTGAGCTATTGGTTGCCTCAAAATCATTAAAGAAAAAGTCAAAAATTCTAAGTGCTTTGTATGAGAGACTGACCTGATTTGTAAACTTTCACTTAAAGCACAATAAAATTTTTTTTTTAATTCTACGTGCTAGTAGTGACAAATTCTGTTCTTGTTAGTTTTTCATTAAGTAAATTCTAATAGATAATACACATATTACTGCAGTTAAAACCATCATTGGGAATTACTAAATTACTTGGATATTCTGAGCTACTCTTTATGACAAGAAGTGAAATAGTCAGTACTTGTAGGGCAGCAGAGAGTTGGTTTAGGTACCAACTTTTTCTAGAAAAACAGCCCAGTTGGTAGACATAGCACACAGCCTATTTTTCCTCAGTGAGACTATTTATGACATAGAATCTGTGACTTGGCAGCGGTGACAGCAACACTGTCCCTCCAAAGAGCAAGCCCTCACTTTTCATTGCTAGATGATGCCTTTTTACTATTCTTGTGTCTAATGAGCCAACTTCCATGGCTGAGCTGGGCCACCTCATTGGTTGCATGGCACACAAACAGAAGCCAGTTCCAAGGCTGGACCTTGTAGGCAAATCTCATGAATGTCAGAGAGTAACAGCAGACAGCAAATGTCATCCGACCACTGATAATCTCTGAAGACTTTTTCATGTCATTGATGGCAGCAATAGGAAGACCCAGGTTGGCTATTGGTCCCCAGAAGTGCCTACTCATAAGGTAGTCCCAGAAGTCCTTGCTGCAGTCCTGCCACCTTCTGCACCAGCGAGCCATCCTGACACTCCTTGGAGTCCAGTGAATTGTATACTTTAAATAGGTGAATTATATGATATGTAAATGACATCTCAATATCAGGTCTTTGCAAGTCATTATAATACCTTACTTTTCTCAAGCTGCCCTTTGAAATCTTCTGTTCACCTTTTTTACTTCATCATTTCTTCCAATTGCTTTACTCAACATTCAAGAGCAAGTTTCAGAGTCTCTTCTGACATCCATTTTGGTCTTTCTTTCCTGTCTTTTTAATGACCTCTTGTTTTCTTCATGTATGATGTCCTTGATGTCATTCCACACCTCTTCTGGTCTTTGGTCAACAACAACATCTCAATAAGGCTCCTACTTAAAAAAGAAAAGAAAAGAAAGAAAGAATTGTTGTTGTTAGGTGTTATCATGTTGGTTCCAACTCATAGTGACACTATAAACAACAGAACAAAATACTGCCCAGTCCTGCACCATCCTCACAATTGTTGCTCTGTTTGAGCCCATTGTGGCAGCTACTGTGTCAGCCCATCTCAGCCAAGGTATTCCTCTTTTTCACTGGCTGTCTACTTTACCAAGCATGATGTCCTTTTCCTGGTGCTGGTCCCTCCTGATAACATGTCGAAAATATGTAAGACAAAAAGTCTCACTATCTTTGCTTCTAAGGACCATTCTGGCTGTACTTCTTCCAAGGCAGATTTGCTCATTCTTCTGGCAGTCCATGGTATATTCAATATTTTCACCAACACCGTACTTCAAATGCATCAATTCTTCTTCAGTCTTCCTTATTCATTATCCAGCTTTCCCATGCATATGAAGTGATTAAAAATACCATGACTTGGGTGAGCTCTGGTGGCTCAGTGGTTAAAGCAATCAACTCTTAACCAAAAGGTAGGCCATTGAAAATCACCAATGGCTCCACAGGAGTCGCTTCTGTAGAGATTTACAGCCTTGGAAACCCTATGTGTTTGCTATGAGTCAGAATTGACTCGATGACAGTGGGTTTGGGTTTTTGGTGGATCAGGAGCACCTTAGTCCTTGAAATGATATCTTTGCTTTCGAACACTTTAAAGAGGTCTTTTGCAGCAGATTTACCCAATGCAATATGTTGCTTGATTTCTTGGCCACCTCTCCCATGGGCATTGACTGTGGATCCAAGTAAAATGAAATCTTTGACAACTTCAATCTTTTCTCCGTTTATCATGATGTTGCTTATTGGTCCAGTTGTGAGGATTTTTGTTTTCTTTATGTTGAGGTGTAATCCATACTGAAGGCTGTAGTTTAATCTTCATCAGCAAGTGCTTCAACTCCTCTTCACTTTCAGCAAGGAAGGTTGTGTCATGTGCATAATGTAGGCTGTTAATAAGTCTTCCTCCAATTATATGGTATGTGAATGATAACTCAATAAAGCTGCTGTTGCAAAAAGAATAGGCTCTCAGTGAACATTTGTGGAAGGAAAGGAGACCAAACATGCCTGTATCTTGATTTCTAACCCAATGCTCTTTTCACTTCCTCAGATTGTTACTAGAATATGTCCATAATTTAACCCAACCTCTTGAAGTGCTTCCCTGTTGTTTCAGTAATATGTTTTCAGTACGCACTGATCTGTCCCTTCTCAGAAGTTTTGAGTAAAGAATAAAACAGAATCTGAGCTTCAGCTTTTATATTTCCCTGAGGACCTACTTCAGAGCTGGTCACAAAGTAGGCACTTGATAAATGTTTGTTTACTGAATTACTGGTGAACTGCAAGTAAATTAAATATTAACTAACAAGGCAGTGACATAGTATTATTTCCTAAAATTGATGCCTAATTTTCTCCAGTTGTCAGCTCAGGCTCTGTAAATCAGGTCAGCAGTAAGCACTGTTTGGTATTTCAGACCTTCTGTTTTACCTCCTCGCCATGCATTGCATATAGAGAATTGTCACAGTTCCCGTTTTGCCCTCAGTGCCTAGAAGTACAAGGCTAAATTCAGGGCTCAATAGCAGTGACTGTGTATCCCCTGGGCGGTGCAGAAAGTTAACATGATTAGCTGTTAACTGAAAAGTTGATGGACTCAGAAGACAGGCCTGGTGACCTACATCCAAGAAGCCAGCCACTGAAAATCCTATGGAGAGCTCAGTTCCGCTTGGACACACATAGGGTCGCAGTAGTCAGAGCCACGTCAGCCTCAACTGCTATTTAGTAGTGACTACTTTTTTTGGGTCTGGGTTACTACACATAGGGGCAGATCCAGAATCCTTGGGGCTTAAAGTTCATTCAATTTGGAAGGACAGGGGTCTTCTTTAAGAAAGAAAAAATTATACAAAATTAGAAGTGCAAATGAAGTACAGGGCCTCAGAAGGGGCCTGTGTCAGGAAGATCCTACAAGTTAAGCTTCGTTAGCTTCCTGGTAAGTCTGACTCTGGCTGTGTTCACTTCTCTGCTCCCTTAAATTGGATTTTAGTTTGTTGTTGTGTTTAAATGTCCATTATTATAAGTGGCTTAGCATGATAAGCCTCCTAGCCTTCCACTTCTTCTTAAAAGTAGAGAGAGTGTAAGTAATTGTTTAATTAACACTCCATGCCACCATGCAAGGACTGGGACAATTACAGGGATGTCTTATCTTGGGTGGAACTTGGGCTCTAAAATTAGTGCATAACGTGAAAATCACGAATAGTCATAATTGTCCTTAAAGTCCCTCAAAGCACCTGTTAAGTACATAATATGTGGTTTTATGTGAATGACTTTGTCAGTTGTTTTTGTGCACGCTCTAGTTTGAAAAGCACTGGGCTAGATGGAAGGAAGGAAAATCCAAATGCAGATGTTTGGGCTCAAAAACCTCTTTGCCTTAAGACAGCTCTCAGATCTCTAGCTTGAACAGAGGGTGGGTGCTCACCTGTGTGTTCACTCCATCCTATCCTAGTACTAGGAGCCCTGGTGGCGCAGTAGAAAAGCTCTCAGCTGCTAACTGGAAGATCGGAGGTTTGGACCCACCAGCCGATCCACAAGAGAAAGATGTGGCAGTCGGCTTCTGTACACATTTACAGCCTTGCAAACCCTGTGGGGCAGCTCTACTCTGCTCTGTAGGGTTGCTGTGAATCTGAATGTACTCAACAGCAGTGAGTTTTATTTTAATACTAAGCCTTTTTATAAGCTTATAAATGTTAACAGATTTGTTCGTTATGGAATTTTAAAAGCTGATAGATGGAGATCTGATACAACACCAGTAAAAGCCCGTTGCCATAAAGACCATTCAACGCCTTCAGCGTTACATTGCTTTATATTAAAAAAAAAAAACCATTCGTAATAGTACCACTTTCCACCCAGGGGTTCAATCCAGAGACCTGACAGTCATACCAGACCCCCTTCTCTCCTTCAGCCTCACAGCAGTTGACCATTAAGGGATATTAACTCTAAATCCTGAAATATCTCTTCAGCCTGCCTCCTCCTCATCATCCTCTGCCTCTTCCCTGGTCAGGCCCCATCACCCCTTACCTTGGCTATTGAACAGCTTCCTAACCTTCATCCCTGAGCCCCAGCTTTTGCCTCTTCCCAGCCTCCCCTTTGCACACCCAGATCAAGTTCCAGACTACTGCCAGAAAAGGCTTCCTAAGCACAGATCTGACCATGTCACTGTTCTGTTTAAGTCACCCATTGCCCTCAGCCATGGCTCATCACCTGTTTCTCCCTCTAATGTGTGTCATCCACTCAGCTAGGCTATCTATCATTCCTGGCATGCCAGCCATAAGCTCGCCCCTTCACACTGCTGATCCCATCACTCTGGACTACGCAGCCTTTCGTTGAGAACCCCTGGCCTTGTCACCAAGGCTCTCCCTGGTCTGGCCTGTCCACCCACCTCTCCAGCCTCATCCCATCCCAGCCACCCACATGAGTCCTATGTGCCAGCCTATTCCAAACTAGTTGCAATACCCCAAAAGAGACCACACGTCCATGCCTTTGAACATGCTGCTCTTCTTGTCCTGAAGACTTTCTTCCACCCCTCTTCCACCTGGTTAGCATCTACCAATGCTACAAGACACAGTTTAAGAACCATCACCTCCAGGAAGCCTTCCATACGCCGTCCACACCCCTAGTCTCTGTGTTAGATGTCTCTCCCCGAAGCTCATTAACTGCTCCATGCTTATCTCTAATTAACAATGCATTCAAATCTACCTAGCTTGTCTTGTTAACTAGAGCATAAGCTCTTTGAGACCAGGGACTTCAAATTATTAATTTTTAAGACTTCAGTGCCTAGTATAGTGCATTGCATCCAAGGAATTTGCTAACATTTGAGGAATATATGTGGAAAGAAAGAAGAAAGAGAAGGTAGAAAATCTGAGCTGTAACTAATCATTTCCTTTCTTATCAAAGCCATAGAATGGCATACAGTGTTTTGAACAGCCACTTAATTAACTTCTACAAGATTTTATTATTGACTTCGTGCATTTTAAAAATCTTTCTTTAAAAGATCTTTTGGCTGTTTAGTTTTTTGTTTGTTTGTTTGTTTTATTCTCATAAAGGATTCATAGGAATTAAGGCCCAGATTCCAAAAGAGGGGCCATGATAGGATGGAGACTAATAGCTTGGGCTCTGACGTGAAACAGACCTATGTTTGAATCCTCCTCAGCCACTTGGCATCTGTGTGACTTTGACAAGTTGCCTACCCTCTCTAAGCCTCAATTTTCTCATCTATGTTTTTGTCATTAGGTGCTGTCAAGTCAGTTCTGACTCATAGTGACCCTTCATACAACAGAACGATTCAGTGCCCAGTCTTATGCCATCCTCACAATCGTTGCTAGTTTGAGCCCATTGTTCAGTCGCTGTGTCAATCCATCTCATTCAGGGTCTTCCTTTTTTTTTTTTTTACCAAGCATGATTTCCTCCTCCAGGGACTGGTCCCTCCTCATAACATGTCCAAAGTACATGAGATGAAGTCTCACCATCCTTGCTTCTAAGGAGCATTCTGGCTGTACTTTTTCCAAGAGAGCTTTGTTCTTTCTTCTGGCAGTCCATGATATATTCCATATTTTTCACCAACACCATAATTCAAAGGCATCATTTCTTCTTCAGCCTTCCTTATTCACTGTCCAGCTTTCACATGCGTATGAGGAGATTAAAAATACCATGGCTTGGGTCAGGCACATCTTAGTCCTCGAAGTGACATCTTTGCCTTTGAACACTTTACAGAGGTCTTTTGCAGCAGATTTGCCCAAGGCAATGTGTTGTTTAAATTTTTTTTATATAATTTTTATTGTGCTTTAAGTGAAAGTTTACAAATCAAGTCAGTCTGTCACATATAAACTTATATACACCTTACTACATACTCCCATTTACTCTCCCCCTAACAAGTCAGCCCGCTCCCTCCTTCCAGTCTTTCCTTTCATGACCGTTTTGCCAGTTTCTAACCCTCTCTACCCTCCCATCTCCCCTCCAGACGGGAGATGCCAACACAGTCTCAAGTGTCCACCTGATACAAGTAGCTCACTCTTCATCAGCATCTCTCTCCAACCCATTGTCCAGTCCCTTCCATGTCTGATGAGTTGTCTTCTGCAATGGTTCCTATCCTGGGCCAACAGAAGGTTTGGGGATCATGACCACCAGGATTCTTCTATTCTCAGTCAGACCATTAATTCTGGTCTTTTTTTTAGAATTTGGGGTCTGCATCCCACTGTTCTCCTGCTCCCCCAGGGGATCTCTGTTGTGCTCCCTGTCAGGGCAGTCATCAGTTGTGGCCAGGCACCATCTAGTTCTTCTGGTCTCAGGATGATGTAAGTCTCTAGTTCATGTGGCCCTTTCTGTCTCTTGGGCTCATAATTATCTTGTGACCTTGGTGTTCTTCATTCTCCTTTGATCCAGGTGGGTTGAGACCAATTGATGCATCTTAGATGGCCACTTGTTAGCATTTAAGACCCCAGACACCACACTTCAAAGTGGGGTGCAGAATGCTTTCTTAATAGAATTTATTTTGCCAATTGACTTAGATGTCCCCTGAAGCCATAGTCCCTAAACCCCTGCCCTTGCTCCACTGACCTTCGAAGCATTCAGTTTATCCTGGAAACTTCTTTGCTTTTGGTCCAGTCCAGTTGAGCTGACCTTCCCTGTATTGAGTATTGTCCTTCACTTCACTTAAAGTAGTTCTTATCTACTATCTAATCAGTAAATAACCCTCTCCTACCCTCCCTCCCTCCCCCCCTCATAACCATAAAAGTATGTGTTCTTCTCAGTTTAAACTATTTCTCAAGATCTTATAGTAGTGATCTTGTACAATATTTGTCCTTTTGCATCTGACTAATTTCACTCAGCATAATGCCTTCCAGGTTCCTCCATGTTATGAAATGTTTCACAGGTTCATCACTGTTCTTTATCGATGCGTAGTATTCCATTGCGTGAATATACCATAATTTATTTATCCATTCATCCGTTGATGGACACCTTGGTTGCTTCCAGCTTTTTGCCATTGTAAACAGTGCTGCAATAAACATGGGTGTGCATATATCTGTTCGTATAAAGGCTCTTATTTCTCTAGGATATATTCTGAAGAGTGGGATTTCTGGGTTGTATGGTAGTTCTATTTCTAACTTTTTAAGGAAACGCCAGATAGATTTCCAAAGTGGTTGTACCACTGTTGTTTAATTTTTTGACTGCTGTTTCCATAGGCATTGATTGTGGATCCAAGTAAAATGAAATCCTTGACAACTTCAATATTTTCTCCATTAATCATGATGTTGCTTATTGGTCCAGTTGTGAGGATTTTTGTTTTCTTTTTGTTGAGTGTGATGCATACTGAAGGCTGTGGTCTTTGATCTTCATCAGTAAGTGCTTCAAGTGCTCTTCACTTTTGGAAAGCAAGGTTGTGTCATCAGCATATCACGGGTTGTTAATGAATCTTCCTCTAATCCTAATACCACATTCTTCTTCGTACAACCGAACTTCACAAATTATTTGCTCAGCATACAGATGAAATAAGTATGATGAAAGGATACAACCTTATCTACAGAATGGGTGTAATAAAACTACCAACACTATAGCATTAGTTTGAAACTTAAAAGAATATATATATATACATACATATATATGCAGTTGAGTAAATGTACGTTAAGTGCTCTATAAATGACAAAACCTCAATATAAGGACAAAACCTAAAATCATGTCTACAATCTTAGGCTCTGGTTTCATCAGTAAGTGACTAAAAAGTGGCAGATCCTAATAAAAGAGAAACAAAAAATTCCCTGAGAACTTAGCGTGATAATGAGATGTTGGAGGAAAGTGTTTTTTTCTAATCTGTTTAGCTCATTTTCTTATAATTAAGCTGCAAAATTATTCCTTCATCTACAAAATGAATAAATTCTTCATTATATTGACTTGTTTGAAATCATATCATAGTTGGAAATGGAATGAATTTCCCTTTAATATGATTTTCTGACAATATTAGATTCTAAGATGAATTAATCTCCTAAATTGAGAGCTCTAATTGAACACTGCCAGAACCAAACATGAGTCAAAGACACGGCCCCCTTTCCACATGTCCTTTGGTGCTTTGGAGGGATCCCATAACATCAACAACAAAAACAATGATACCTGACATTTATTGAATGCTTGGTTTGTGTCAGTCCTCATGCTACACAACCTCATGGAAGATGGCTTTCTGTTTACACTTGGTGCTGATTTTCCATTTACAATGAGGGAAGCCCCTTGCTAGTGAGCAAAACACTCCTGTCTGCCCTCTGCAGCATCCCATGCTCAGGATCTAGCTACCTCCATAGCAGCCCCTGCCATTTGTATGAATCCCAGCAAAGGGAAGGAGTAACTCTGCAAGGCTGTGTCGTCCAGGCCAGGGGGTCTTGAAAAGCTGTATGCCTGTAATTGTTAAGGTTGTGTGTGAACTTGGCTGGACCATGATTCTCAGTGGTTTGGCAATTACATGATGATGTAGTTTGGTAGTTGTGTAATGATGTAATTATCTTCCATTTTGTGAAATAATGTAATCACCTCTATGATGTGATCTGATGCGATCAGCCAATCAGTTACAAGGGGAGTTTCTTCAGGGGTGTAGCCTGCATCCAATATATATGGATGTTCTGGCAAAGCTTACTGGCTTTTGCTCACTCTGGATCCTGCATCCTGCTCATCATCGTCTGACCTCCAGTTCTTGGAACTTGAGCCAGCAGCCTGCCGTATTGCCTGCTGATTTTGGGATTTGTCGGCCCCCACAGCTTATTAGCCAACAGCCTGCCATCTCACCTGCCAATCTTTGGTTCATCAGTCCCTGCAGTCTGAAGCCTGACCCATGGACTTCGGACTTATCAGCTCTACTACTGTGTGAGCCACTTCCTGAAGATAAATCTCTCTCCCTCTCTGTTTACACTTCACTGGTTTTGCTTCTCTAGAGAACCCAGCCTAAGACAATGCCCCACATAGAAAGGCCTTCCCTTACTTTCCCAAGTCATCCTCTATAGTTTTTTCTTAGTACTTTGTACTTCCTGAAAGTTTCTTGTACCTTTGTTTATGTTTTAGTGCCATTCAGTTCCCGAGACACAAGAAAATTTCTGTTTTGCTCACTGCACCCTCCCCCATGCCTAGAATAGTGTGTGGCCCAGAGTGGTTCTCAATGAATATGTGTCAAATAAAAATAAAAAAGAAAAGAAGGAGGGTGGGGAAGGGAGGAGGAAAAACCTGCTGCCATCGAGTGAACATCAATTGATGGTGGCCCCATGTGTGTCAGAGTACAGCTATGCTCTGTAGGGTTTTTGATGGCTACTTTTTCAGAATTAGATCACTGGGTCTTTCTTCTGAGGCATCTCTGGGTAGACTCAAACCTTCAACCTTCATCCAAACATGTTAACAGTTGGCACCACCCAGAGACTCTAGGGAGGAGAAAGACACCCTGTAATAGTGGGAACTCTCATCCCCTACCTCCAGAGCCAGTGCTCTTGCAGACCTGGTCACAGGCCACGAAAGTCTGTCTCCAGGACTGTGTTTTCCAAGTCATTCAGCTCTTCCTCCCTGTTCTTCCCTTTGAGCAGAAACTCACTGATTGGCCATCAGTTTCTTTTACTTTCACTCCTGCCCAGACCTTGTTCTAGTGCTTAACCCTTAGGGAAAAATCCCATCTTTTGCCATGATTTTCCGCTGCTGGTTAACATCATTGATGATTTTACTCATTGAACTCTCAGAGGGTAATCTTTCCTTTAATCCAAGTTTCAAGGCCGTCTCGCTGTGGGCTCCTATATATCACTGATTATGCCAGGCAGCGTCAAGCGGAGGTGTTGGCATTGCTCTTTATAGATTCACCTGGAAGCTGTGGTGCTGTTAATCTCCATGTGTTTGTGCTAATAGTGTCTGCCTATAATCAGTCTCGATCTACCCTGCACCATGCTAGAAAGATAAATGTCAGACTACAGGAGACAAACCAGAGGCAGCCCTCAAGGACCAGAAAATCTCCTTATCTATCCTTCCAGGGCCCAGGACCTCCTGATTTCAGAGCCCCATCACTTCTGTAATTCCTCCTTAGAATGTACTGCAAAATCAAAAGCCCATTTCTCTGCAAAGGAGCAGACAAAAATGTTTTTGTGTGACACAGCAGCAATAGAAACAGGACCATGTTTCTATTTCATGAAACCTACGAGGGTAATTCATTGAGATCTTGACATTTAATATCACCTAATCACCTCTCTTTAATCACCTCTCTAGCAAGATATTTTCTTTGGCTCTATTAGCCCAACACACAGATGTAGCTGCTGGCGCTTACTGAGTCTTGTCATTAGGTGAGCTGCTTTTAATACCCAAGGCAGGATTTGGCAAGAAGATGTGGCACCTGCTTTATTGAAAGACATCTTCATATTTTATCCTTCGAAAGAGGAGTGTGCAAAGTAAATGTCTTTAAGAGATGATTATCGTACATCAGGTCGTCCGTTCCAAAGGAGCATCGTACCAGACGCCTAATCACACACAGTCACCCAGAATGGAGGTGGCAGATGGATAATTTGAGCTTTTAAAGAAAACAAATTTGTAAACTCTTAAGAGTCTGCCTGCTCCTGGACAGCACGTATCTGGATAATTTGAGTGGTACCCACTGGCTTGGGGAAGAGATTTAAGCCTCAGAGCTGGTGGGAGGAGAAGATGGCACTCAGGTCCATTGCTGCACAGAGTCTAGAAATCAATACACACAGGACACACTACGTCGGCCCAGAGATTTTTATACACTGAGTTAGAAGAAAGGATTGAGTACGCGATGTCTCCCCTGGCATCAGGGGACACATTAGCGTGGAGAACTTTTCCTCTTGACTTTGCAAAAATTGAAACCATCATTCCAACTACAGAAGCAAGGAAGTCCCAAACCCATAATGCTTAGCAGCTCAGATCCAATGAAATGAAATCAGAAATCGAGGGTATTTTGCTATTACTGCCAAGGGCCTATCTTTGGGCACAACAGCCATCTTTAAAATTCTGAATAGTTTGACCTCTGCAAACCTGATCAAGTCAAGTCACTATCTAAAATCTTCGAGCCTACCACTGTGGCTTTCAGACTGCTCATGGGGCCTGAGTGATACCACAGCTAAAGCTTCCATGGAGGTTTGAAGGAGAAAGGTGTGGCTCTCGGCACCATCCCTCTGCTCCCATCAGAGAAGTTCCCCTTTCATCTCTTCTACAAGTTGGGCTTCCAAGTAGGGTTTTCAACGAAGAGTTTTGGAACTTAAAATTGACAGTATTTGAAAAAGATTGGCCTACAGGATAAAATCCAGATAAGATCCTCCATGCTCTTTATCCTGTCTTCCTCTCAAACATCCCACGGTATACCCCTATAGTCCAGTCATACCTAACGACTTCTCTTTCTTTTACTGTTTCAAGCTTCCATGCTGTTCCCTTTGCCTGGAATGTTCTTCCTTCCCTCTTCTCTGCCAGGTAGATCTGTATTTCTGTTTTAACATGTGGTTCTAATGTTATCTTTTGAGTTCTCGTCTTCCTGCTTTAGCAACAATTAACCATATTCTCATGGCATTATGTGCACGTGTTGGTTCACATGGTGTTATCTATCATGTGTGTCTGGATCTTGGTCCAGACGCATATCCTTAGAAGACAGAGTTCATGTCTTATTTCTCTTGCCTCCTCCGCCTTCCTCCAGGGGCTGGCATGTGGTGGGTACTCAATAAATATTTGATGGATGGGTGAGTGACTGTTTAATTCACCACTAGATAGCAACTTGGCATTTTCCCAAATGGCTTTATTCAGCAGGAATTCAAAGAACAGAGCCACAGTCTCATAACTAACTCAAGCAGCTCTGTATTAACAAAGAATATAACTTCTTTTAACTAGGTCTGTTTTGGATCTGAATTTCATTTTTCTAAAAATAACTATTATAGCAACATTAAAAGAAATATTGTGCAGAGGTCACACACTGAAAGCCCATGAACAATGGCAGTCTTTTAGATTGGCATGGTTTGCCCCTGCTAATTTGGTTGAATCACTTCTCCATTTAAAACCCTTGTGTGGCTCCCTGTTGCCTGTGGCTTTCAGATTGTTTCATGGGGCTCCAGGGCTCCCCCACCTAAGGCTAAGGCCTCCAGGGAGGTCAGAATGAGAGGGATGTGGCTCTAGGCCTCACATCAATCAAAGAGGCTCCACAAAACAGAAGTGCTTTGTGTTTTCCATTTTTTTGTTATTGCTTTTAGGCTGAGCCTGATTCTTCAGTTCACTATAGTCACCATCACTTCCCATCCATCTCCACCTGCCTAACCTGTTTTTCCCCATCCATCTCCACCTGCCTTGATGTCAGTTGAGTTTGCAACACTTCACCCACAATAGCAGCACTCTGACAGTTATGTTCATTTTCCCCAGCACTCTAACAACTGTTTTTATTTTTATGAATGCCTTTCCAGGCCCAGAGCACATGCATCCATGTTTTTACATAGTTATGGTCATATGGCACAATTTTATATTCTGCTTTCTTCACTTAACATTGTATCACAACGATTTTCCATTATGGGAAACATAGCCTTTCATGGTTACTATTTTAAGTTACCTTTGCCCACCCAGGGACCACGGTACAAGCCTCACCTTTCCCCTCAACCCAGTCTAGTCTGCCACCTCCCCCTACCACCCTGCTCACCCAGCAAGCAGCAGTAATCACTCTCGTGCTACTGGTTGCTCGCCACATCCCCCACCCACCACCCTGCCTACCCAGCTATCAGGCAGCTAACAGACACATGAGGAAATGCTCATGATCATTACCCATTAAAAACCTTAAATCTATTGCTGTCGAGTCGATTCCAAGTCATAGTGATCCCATAGGACAGAGTAGAACTGCCCCATAGAGTTTTCAAGGAGCAACCTTTGGGTTTGACCTGCTGACCTTTTGGTTAGCAGTCACGCTCTTAAGCGCTGGGCCATTCCAAAAAAATAAAAAAAACCTGTTGCCATCAAGTCAATTTCAATTCGTAGCGACCCTATAGGACAGAGTAGAACTGCCCCATAGGGTGAACTGCCCCATAGTGTTTCCAAGGAGCACCTGCTGGATTCGAACTGCTGAACTTTTATTTAGCAGCCATAGCTCTTAACCACTACACCACCAGGGTTTCCGACTGTGCCATTAAAAAAAACTAGTGCCAAGTTTTTTTTTTTTTTTTAGACATGCAAATTAAAACTACAATGAGATATCATCTCACCCTATTAAAAAAACAGAAAACAACAAATGCTGGCAAGGTTGTGGGGAAGCTGAAACTCTTACACACTGCTAGTGGGATTGTAAAATGGTGCATCCATTATGGAAAATGGTATGGCACTTCCTCAAAAAGCTAGAAATAGAAATACCATATGATCCAGCAATTCCACTCCTAAGGGTTTTTCCTAGGTATATATCCCAGAGAAATAAGAGCAGTGACGAAAATAGACATATGCACACCCGTGTTCATTGCAGCATTATTCACAATAGCAAAAAGATGGAAACAACCTAAGTGTCCATTGATGGATCAATGGATAAACAAAATGTGGTGCATACATACAATGGAATACTGTGCAGTGAAAAAGGGTAATGATGAGTCAGCAAAACATCTTAGAACAAGGATGAATCTGGAAGACATTATGCTGAGTGAAATCAGTCAATCAAAAAAGGACAGATATTGTATAATACCACTTTGACAAATAGGTTTGAGAATAGATTTGACACATTGAACACTAATGTCCAAAGATCAGACGAGTTGTGGAATGGCATCAAGGACATCACACGTGAAGAAAGCAAGAGATGGTTAAAAAGACAGGAAAAAAAGAAAAGATCAAAATGGATATCAGAAGAGACTCTGAAACTTGCTCTTGAATGTCGAGTAGCTAAAGTGAACAGAATAAATGACGAAGTAAAAGGGCTGAACGGAAGAGTTCAAAGGGCAGCTCAAGAAGACAAAGTATTATAATGAGACGTGCAAAGAGCTGGAGTTTGAAAACAAAAAGAGAAGAACACATTCAGCATTTCTCAAGCTGAAAGAACTAAAGAAAAAATTCAAGCATTGAGTTGCAATAGTGAAGGTTTCTATGGGCAAAATACTAAATGGCGCAGGAAACATCAAAAGAAGATGAAAGGAATACACAGAGTCACTGTACCAAAAAGAATAGTTCAAATTTCAGTCATTTCAGGAGGTAACATATGATCCAGAATTGATGGTCCTGAAGGAAGAAGTCCAAGCTGTACTGAAGACACTGGTGAAAAACAAGACTCCAGGATTTGACAGAATACCAATTTAGATGTTTTAACAAATGGATGCAACACTGGAGCTGCTCACTCTTCCATGCCAAGAAGTTTGGAAGACAGCCACCTGTCAATCAACTGGAAGAGATCCATATTTACACCAATTCTGAAGAAACGTGATCCAATAGAATGTGGAAATTATTGAACAATATCATTAATATCACACACAAGTAAAATTTTGCTGAAGATCATTCAAAACCAGTTGTAGCAATACATGGACAGGAAAATGCCAGAAATTCAAGCCAGATTTAGAAGAGGATGTGGAATGAGGGATATCATTGTTGATGTCAGATGGATCCTGGCTGAAAGCATGGAATACGAGAAAGATGTTTACCTGTGTTTTATTGACTATGCAAAGGCATTCAACTGTGTGGACCATAACAAATTATGGATAACTGATGAAGAATGGGAATTCCAGAACACTTAATCGTGCTCATGAGGAACCTGTATATAGATCAAGAGGCAGTTGGTTGAACAGAACAAGGGGATACTGCATGGTTTAAAGTCAGGAGAGGTGTATGTCAGGATTGTGTCCTTTCACCATACTTATTCAGTCAGTGTGCTGAGCAGATAATCAGAGAAGCTGGACTATATGAAGAACAGGGCATCAGGATTGGAGGAAGACGCATTAACAAGCTGTTTTATGCAAAAGACACAACCTTGCTTGGTGAAAGTGACTAGGACTTGAAGCACTTACCGATGATGGTTAAAGACTACAGCCTTCAGTTTGGATTACACGTCAACATAAAGAAAACAAAAATCCTCACAACTGGACCAACATCATGCAACATTATGATAAATGGAGAAGATATTGAAGTTGTCAAGAATTTCATTTTACCTGGATCCACAATCAACACCCATGGAAGCAGCAGACAAGAAATCAAAAGACACATTGCATTGGGCAAATCTGCTGCAAAAGACCTCTGTAAAGTGTTCAAAGGCAAAGATGTCACTTTAAGGACTAAGGTATACCTGACCCAAGCCATGGTGTTTTCAATCACCTTGTATGCACGTGAAAGCTGGACAGTGAATGAGGAAGACAGAAGGATTGATGACTTTGAATTATGGTGTTGGCAGAGAATATTGAATATACCATGGACTGCCAGAAGAACGAACAAATCTGTCTCGGAAGAAGTACAGCCAGAATGCTCATTAGAATCAAGAATGGCGAGACTTAGTCTCGATTACTTTGGACATGTTATGAGGAGGGATCAGTCCCTGGAGAAGGACATCATGCTTGGTAAAGTAGAGGGTCACCGAAAAAGGGGAAGATCCTCAATGAGATGGATTGACAGAGTGGCTGCAACAATGGGCTCAAGCATAGCAATGACCGTGGGGATGGCGCAGGTCTCGGCAGTGTTTCATTCTCTTGTACATAGGGTCACTATGAGTTGGAACCGACTCAACAGCACCTAAAAACAACAATAACCGCTTTTATAAAAAGTCAAGAATAGGTTTACACACAGAAAGCAACGTACTTTGATGGTTACCAGGAGTGGAAGGGGGAGGGCGGGAGAATCACTTACTAGATAGTAGACACATGTTAACTCTGGCGATGGAAAAGGCAATACACAATTTAGGGAGAGTCAGCACAACATGACTCAGGTAAATGAAGACACTGAGAGGTACGCAAGAATAAAGGACAATGACAGTGAATGCTATAACATATACAATTCTGCAACAACCAAAAATTTGCGAGTGGTTACGTAGGTAGATATGTATGCTATATAGGCGGGGGAGAGGGTAGGGAAGCACACACACATGCATATATAGGTATACTTATGGGCATTTGTATATACATATTCATATGTGCTGCATATATATTCATATACATAATAGAGCACATAGGGGGCACAGTTATGGAAACTTCTTAGGCGTATCCAAACACCTCATGGGACTGAGTTACTGGGCTTGACCACTAAGGACCATAGTGTTGGGGGAACGTCTAGGTCAATTGGCATAATATAGTTCACAGAGATAATGTTCTACATCTTAGTTTGGTGAGTAGTGTCTGGGATCTTAGAAGCTTGCGAGCGGTCATCTAAGATACAGCTATTAATCTCTTCCCATCTGGAGCAAAGGAGAGTGAAGGAAACCAAAGGTTCAAAGAAGAAATTAGTCCATGGAACTAATGACCCACGTGAACCACAGCCTTCATTAGCCTAAGACCAGAAGAACTAGATGATACCCAGCTACCACCACCAATGGCTCTGACCAGGGTCACAATAGAAGGCCCCAGTTAGAAAGGGAAAAAAATGTAGAACAAAACTCAAATTTTTTCTAATAGTTATTGTTCTTTATATCTTTTGCATTTGCCGAAACAGCCAAAACAATATGAAGCTATATAATGGTAGTGACAGCCATTCTTGTTTTAGGCCTGTTTTTGAAAGAAATACTTTTAGTTATTGGTTTCTAGCTTAAAATAGATGTCTTTATCAAGGTAAGGTAGTAAAGTACTTTACTAAAACAAAGGTTTTTTTAAATCAATTCCTCTTTTGAAATACACTGAGATGGATTGCATCATTGATTGTTGATAGATTTTCTTTTATTGATTTGTGGGTTTGTTTTTTTCATTTTTTGCTTTCCTGGGGTAACTATATTAAGATGACATTTGCCACACAGAATGAAATTAGATGGAGTTGAGCTTTGTCTGTATTTTGAGAAAGTTAGCATTGCTTGGGAATTATCTCTTCCTGGAGTGTTTGAAAGAATTCATAAAATCTGTGTGCCTTGCTCTTTTGGGTAGTATTCTGAAAAATTTTTCAATTTCTTCCTCTGTTGCTGGTTTACTAGGGTTTCCTGCCTCATTGTTTCATTTGGGATATTTTATATTTTTATTACCCAAAAAAAAACATTTATTGAGGCTTTTAGTCAATTAAAATGTAATTATTAGGCCTGTTGCTATTGTTAGGTGCCATTGAATCGGTTTCAACTTATAGTGACGAAACGTTGCCCAGTCCTGTACTGTTTTCACAATCGTTGTGTCTGAGCCCATTGTTGCAGCCACTGTGTCAATCCATCTCATTGAGGGTCTTCCTCTTTTTTACCCTCTGCTTTACCAAGCATGGTCCCTCTGAATTGCTAAGCATGGTCCTTTTCCAGGGACTGGTTGCTCCTGATAACCTGTCCAAAGTATGTGAGATGAAGTCTCGCCATCCTCGCTACTAAGGACCATTCTAGCTGTACTTCTTCCAAGACAGATTTGTTCTTTCTTCTGGAAGTCCATGGTATATTCAATATCCTTTACCAACACCATAATTCAAAGGCATAAATTCTTCTTTGGTCTTCCTTATTCATCGTCCAGGTTTCACGTGCATATGAGGCAATTGAAAGTACCATGGCTTGGGTCAGGTGTGCCTTGAGTTACCTCAGTCCTCAAAGAGACGTCCTTGCTTTTTAACACTTTAGGAGGTCTTTTGTAGTAGATTTGCCCAGTGTAATATGTCCTTTGGTTTCTTACTGCTGCTTCCATGGGTGTTGATTGTAGACCCAAATTATTAGGCATAGTATTCCTGTATAAACGGTGTAATCTCTTTTTATATTTCATGTGTGAGATCAGACGTAAATTCTCATCCAGGTTCTGCCACTAACTTATCTATGTGACTTTGATCAATAGCTTGAATTTTTACATCATTTTTTCCTATAAATAGGGGTCATGTTGCTTACATCATGGGGCAACTGTGAGGATTAGAGATAATGTGTGGAAAGTTAGCACAATACCTGGAACAGAGAAAGAAACTCAATAAATAGAAGATATTAGTCTTCTCTTTTATAATTCCATCTATCTCTTTTCTCTTTTGTTCTTAGTTATATGTTCATGGATTGTCTCTTTCATAGTCTTGTCAATATTTTGAGAAGCAACATACAAGCAACACGGAACCAATAAGGAGCAAGAGAGAAGGATTTTTAAGAAAGAGCATCAGCTCTGGTAATTGAGTATGGAAGCTTGATCTGCGGACAGACCATCAGAAGATGGGCCTGTGCTGTGGGAAATGACGGAATTGACAAACGGCCAAATGGACTCATCTTGCCGAATAGGATGATGTGGAGGTGCAGGCCTTATATTCATAGTCAGTGAACGCAGGCTTGGGAGAGCCATTTTAAGCGCTCTGGGAGTGGGAAATTGACCAAGTGGCCCCCAATTGTCCTTCCCCAGCATCCAACCCTTCAGGGCCCGGAAACAGAAATGCTGACAAACACCGTGACCCAGACTGAACCCAGCTTTTGAATGGGACAACAAAACAGGCTTTGTTCATCCTTTTGAAATGAGGCCCAATTATGTTTGATTAATAAATGAAACTCTGTGTCCAAATAGGAGAGACGCTGTAGAGAAATGGTCAGAAAGCACTTTGTGTAGGAAAAGGCTGGTGAGGTTTTTAGAGGGCATTCATTTGCCTGGAGCTGGTCAAAGACAGCAAGAAAATTCCAGCCTCTAAATTCTTCTCTTGTTTCTCTGTCCCCTTTTTTCTTAAATAAGTTTAGCTATTCTGCTTTAGATTTATCTTTGGCTGCTTGGTGATGGATTTCTGTGTTTATTCTGTCATTTAGAGAAAAATGCGCTATTAAAAACATCCCTAATCCGCTTATAAATGTCAACAGAAAAACAAGTGAAAAGGTTGACAACAGTAATTAATCAAAAGATATTTATTGAGCACTTTCTATGTGTAAAGCACCATAGAATATGTTATGAGGGAAGAATAAGAAACAGTCCCTCCTCTCAAAAGCCTTTCACTCCAGCTGGGGAAATGGCCAAATAATTGACTGGCTATAATATATGAGAAATTGAAATAAATGCTAGAGCTGGGTCAACAGCCACACACTGTAGTAGCAAAGGTCCACTGGATGGATCTGCAAAGACTTCATGAGCAAGGTACATTTGGGTTGTGTCTTGGAACATGAGTAGGCTTTCTTCAAGCATGTGTTCTTTCTGATTATTTTAGGCTGAGCCACCAACGCACCCAGGCACTATGCTGCAGATGTCAGCAGACACAAGCCGTGATTCTAGGCTATTCTACCAGACCCACGTATGCACGTTTTTCCCATTTCACTTTTGTTTGCTTTCCCATCCATCATTGCATTTGTCCAGACCCAAACCCTCACTCTCAGACATGCCTCTGGCCTGCCTCAGTTTGATAACCACCAAAACTTGTGTTCTTGGATCTGGTCTTTTCCTACATGGGTTTTGGTTCTGTGCCCTTCCTTGGGTCTTTTTGTTTGTTTTTGTTTTGTTTTGTTACACAGCAGTTTAGGTTCCCATTCAACAATTTCTTCAAAAATTGTTCAGTGACATTGGTTATGGTCTTAGTCATCTAGTGCTGCTGTAACAGAAATACCCACAAGTGGATGGCTTTAACAAAGAGAAATGTATTTCCTCACAGTAAAGTAGGCTAAAAGTCCAAATTCAAGGCATCAGCTCCAGGGGAAGGCTTTCTCTCTCTGTCAGCTCTGGAGGAAGGTCTTTGTCCTCAATCTTCCCATGGTCAAGGAGCTTCTCAGGCACACGGACACCGTGCCAAAGGACACACTCTGCTCCCGGTGCTGCTTTCTTGGTGGTAGGAGGTCCCCAACTCTCTGCTTGCTTTCCTTTCCTTTTATCTCTTGAGAGATAAAAGGCAGTGCAGGCCACACCCTAGGGAAACTCCCTTCACCTTGGATCAGGGAGGTGGCCTGAGTAAGGGTGGTGTTACAATTCCACCCTAATCCTCTCAACAGAAAATTACAATCACAAAATGGAGGACAACCACACAATACTGGGAATCATGGCGTAACCAATTTGACATATTTTTTTGGGGACACAATTCAATCCATGACAGTTATGTTCTTCACCGTGCATGCACATTCTCATTATTTCTGGTCTGGTTGTTCTGTTTCCATTAATCTAGTCTCCCTGCCCCCTTACATTATCATCTTTGTTTTAAAGTAATTGTTGACTATTTGGTCTCATATAGGTGATTTTTTAAAGGAGCACAGTACTCACGGGTAATAGTCATTATTTTGTGAGTATCTTCCTTGGGTTCTAGCCCTTTCCTCATGTTGCCTTGGGTGAAAAAACCCTCAGCTGCAGTCCTCTGTCCTCAGAACTCCCATCCCTAGCCAAACCTCAGAATGAGGAAGTTGTTGGAAGAATTCCCTTAGTTATTCATCCAGGAGTCATGGAGGTAGTCCAGGCTTCTTTTCCACTTCATGATCCCAAGTAAGGTGATGCTATAGAAAGAAAATATGGCCTTGCATAGACAGGTGGTTCCTTTCATAGTTAGCTCATAGCTGAATCAAGAAGAGCTGCTGGAAATGGAGCTCAGAGGCTTCCTACTTGTGCTTCTTTTCCAAAAATATTGAGAGGAGGAAGGATCCAAGTGAATGTCCAGGGTTTCTCCTATACCTGTACCTGTACACCTGATTTTCCTGGCCTTCCTGAAGAAATTGTTGAGTTGTCTCTCTTACACATCAGGAGATGAAGGCATGTGTTTGTTAGCCACAAGTAACAGAAGATTCAATTAAGAGTGGCTTAATCAATAGGGACTTCTATCATCTCACTGTATTCATTTCCTAGGGCTACTATAACAAAGTACCACAGACTGGGTTGCTTAAAAAAAAAAACAGAAATTTATTCTTTCACAATTCTGGAGGCTAGAAGTCCAAAATCAAGCTGTCAGCAGGGCCATATTCCCTCTAAAGGATCTAGGGAAAGAATCCTTCCTTGCCACTTCTAGCTTTTGGTGGTTCCAGGTGTTCCTTGGCTTGCGGCAGCATAACTCCAATCTCTGCCTCCATCTTCATATGACTGTCCTCCATTTGTATCTGTTTCTCTGTGTCTCTTCTCTTTTAATAAGGACACCAGTCATATTGGATTAGGGCCCACTTCTCTCTAGTATGACCTCATGTTAACTAATTATACCTGCAAAGATGCTATTTCTAAATTAGGTTACATTCACAGGTGCCAGGGGTTAGCACTTCAACATATCTTTTGGGGGAACACAAATCAACCCATAATACTCACTAAATGAGAAGTCAGGAGGTAGGTGGTTCCTAGCTTAATACAATGGCTCACTGATGTCATCAGAGACCAAGACACTTCCGAATTCCACTCTGCCAATTTTCATGTGTTTTCAAGACTCCCCTCACGGCCACAGGATGTCAAAACAGTTCTACACACCGTCTCCACTGTGACAACCAGGTATTCTGAACACACCTATAAGGGTTGGGCCATTCATCCAAATAGAGCAGATAAGGTACAGATGCTCCCCTATGAGGAGTATCTGCTGACTCAAATCTCTCACTGAATAGTAATGGGAATTACCTGTTGGGTTCACTTGGTGGGGTCCTTCTCCTGACAAATTCTGATAAGGGCCCTTACTAAGAACTTTATAAAGGCCATGAAAGAATTCTTTGATAAAAAATGAGCAAAATAGTTCACTAGATAGTTTGTTGACCATGAATATGAAGTGGATCTAACTATAGCATTAAAGCCGTTACTATGAGGCAGGCCTACCAGCATTAGTCTCGTCTAACCTACCAACCCACCTTCCTGGGGTATTGGTGAAGCCCTTCCCTAGGAGAAGGTGGTGTGTATCATGGGTCTTCACTGGGATTTCTTCTGCCCACTTCCTAGTTCTGAAACACTCACTGATCTACTTTTGCTTCCCACTCTGAGGCAGGTCAGATGGTTCTCTAGCTTGTATTAGACCTGATACTTCCACCCGGAGAGCACCAAGTCTCTGCCCACAACTGCTCACAGTCCCGCCATCTCCAGCTAACATCAATGTTTGTTTTATAGGTCTAAAAGCAGCCCTGTTCCTGCCTGCTTTATATATTGGGGTTCTGAGTATACTTTTGTTTGACAAAATGTGTTCTACTCCTTTAAAAAATGGGCTGATATCTGTTGGCTTAGGAAGCTCCTTGGGCTCAGGGCACCGCTCTTGCTCCTTCATATATTTTTACAACTATATTTCAAGAAATAAATGGTCTTTCCACTGGCTCTTGAGGGATAATTTTAAAGATTTATTTGGGGGAAATATATGAAATGGAATATGGGCATTATGACTCTGGACATCTTGTATTTATAGAAGAGTCTCTTTAGCTTCTGTATAAAAAAAGGAAAAAACACTTCTTCACTGAAGAGGTAGAAAAGAGTGGCAGAAAGGACGTGGGTTTTCCAGTCAAAAAGATGTGCATTCAAATATCAGCTCTGCCACGTATTAACTCTATGACCTTAGCAAACTATTGAGATCTGAGTCTCCGTTTCCTCATGTATAAAATAAGAATAATAATCATTCCTGCAATATAGTGCTATTATGAGGATTAAGTTAGTTCATTTATTAAAGCACGAGGCACAATACTTAATACCACTAATAACTATTTAATAACTATCGAGCCCTTACTATGTGCTGGGCACTAAGTCTGTGGTTCATGATGGGGAATTTGTTAAAAATGCAAATTCTCCATCAAGCCACATCCCAAAACTACTGAATCAGAAATTCTTGGGGTGTGGCCCAGCATTGTGTTTTAACAAGCCCTCCTGGTGATCTTGATGCACACAAAAATGTAAAAACCACTGGTGTAGGTGTTTAAGAAATGGAAAATATGATTATCACATCCACATTACACTACAGCTAAGAATTTGTGCCCAAACAAATGAGAACGTGCCTTCTTCCATTTTGCATGATGACATCCCAAAGTCTTCACTGACTTAATCACATATGACACCAGTGGCTCTCAAAACCTACTCCTTACAAGGAGATGGAAGCCAGGGGACTTGAGAAAGCCAAATATCTCACCTCCTCCTCCCTCCCAGGCCCTCGCTTCTTCCCCCAGCTGGTCTGCATCCAGTCTATGTCAAGCCATTTGTGAAATATCTGCTGAGAACTCAGCCACCCCAGAACTAATGAATAGGTCCTCCTTAGCCAACCCCAGCACCTCGGACCCATATTGCATTGACTTGTCATTAGGTGTGCCCATCGGCCCCCCTGATAAAATATGAACTCTTCGAGGGCAGGAGCCATGTCTTAATCATTTCTGTATCCCCAGTACCTGGTACACATAATAGACACCTAATAAATGGGTGGCAAATGAATGAAGTGTTGCCCCCAAGTCAGAGGGGCGTTTTTCCTGGAGCATTCAGGTGTTAGGCATGCTCTAGCAGCCAATATATTTCTGGTCCTGGTGACAAGTAGGCAAGGGGATTGCCGAGAGACCTGTGATATGTTACCTGAACCATGCCTCATCCATCCATCCATTGGTTCGGTTCAGTGCCACAAGTAAGCCATGTGATGGTCTTACCACACGTCAGAACCACGTTAGGAAAAGCCTAGAAAAACAAGCTGCAAGTATCCCTTTCCTTTCTCTGTCGTAATTTGTTTCCCCAGTTGCAAGCAAGGTTGAAATGAGCTCTGTCTGCTGACAACT
The DNA here is from genome assembly GCF_024166365.1 of Elephas maximus indicus. NCBI lineage: Eukaryota > Metazoa > Chordata > Mammalia > Proboscidea > Elephantidae > Elephas > Elephas maximus. Next base: position 69,570,668 of record NC_064825.1, read on the forward strand.
TGGGTAGAATAATTTTTCCGTTTCATGAATTGTGAGCAGTGGAGGACTGAATTCTGCTCTCAGCTATAGAAAATGAACAAAGCATTCCATGGGATTGGTAGGAATTGAGCACCGGCTTAGCTGAGGAGAATTTGGCTCTGCTCTGGGGCTTTCTCTGTATATGTGCCTGCCTTCCTGGTCCTTTCACACTGGGTAGGTACAGAAGGCCATCCTGCTCCCCACTCTTTCCCCCACTCATTACCACCTATGCTGGAAGCCATTCCTCTAGCCCACTTAGAAGAACCAGATAAAATACAGATTTCTTCTTTGACACATGAATTTATGGAACCTTCCTATGTCTCCTCATTGCAATGTTCCTACCTGCTGTGGTCATATTCAACTTTATTGAAAAGCAGCAGGAAATTCATCCTCCTCTAGAAAACTCTGATAGTTAAATTCAGACGGTAAGAGGAAAGCTATCCTAAAAAAAAAAAATGAAAGTGTGGATAGTACGTGTTGGGCTATGGTGAGGGATTCCCATATCAAGAAGAGTAGGCACCCTCCAAGAGTTGGAGGAAGAAGAATTGGTGTAGAAGGGATGAATTAAGGCATGTGCTGAAGTGACCCTGAGATCTGGCTTATAAGGGAATGGTGACCACATCTAATTATCAAGGAAAAAAACCTATTGCTGTTGAGTTGATTCCGACTCATAGTGACCCTATAGGCCAGAGTAGAACTGCCCCACAGGGTTTGCAAGGAGCAGCTGGTGGATTCGAACTGCCAGTCTTTTGGACTAGGATGTATCCTCTAAACTCAAATATTCCCTATAAAACTGCCACCTAGCTCTATTGTTTCACATCCTGGCTGAAGGGAGAAGCTGTGGATAGAAGGGAATGGTCTGCAAGGCCTCTAGAAAGAGAGTGGTCAGAGACAGGGACTTTGTCAGGATCCTCCGTGCAGTCCCAGTGTGTAAGTTTCCTAGGGCCACTATAAAAAGGACTGAAAAGCAGGAGGCTTATAAGAACAGGAATTTATTGTCCCACAGTTCTGGAAGCTGGAAGTTTAAAATCAGGCTATCACCAGGGCCACGTTCTCTCCGTCTGCTCTAGAGAAGACCTTCCTTATCTCTTCCAGCTGCTGGTAATCCCAGGCATTTCCTGGCATTCCCTGGCTTGTAAGCACATCTTCACATGGCCACCCTCTCCCCTGTGTGTCTCTCTGTGTCTCTACTCCCTTTTTATAAGGGCAGCACTACAGATTGTATTAGGACCCACTCTACTCTGTTATGACCTCATGTTAGCTTAACTGATAACATCTGCAAAAGACCCTATTTCCAAACAAGGTCATGTTCCCAGATACTAGGGGTTAGGACCTCGATATATCTTTTGGGGCAACACAGTTTAATCCATAACACCAAAGAAAAAGATACTATGACCAGCTGACACGATATTTTATCTACAAGGCAGGCTTATCCCCATAATGGAGATGGCTCCTTGATGCTGGCCATTAGAATAATTCAGCTACATTCCTTTGCTTCAACTCTGTGCTTCCCAGGTAATGTTCTGTTAAGATTGTGGCTTCTCAAAAAAGACTCCTATGTGTGGAGGCTGTGCTGCCCAGCACTCATGAGTTTACATAAAGTCCACTTGGTTTTCCTATTTCTCACTATTGGAAGTATCTTATGCGTCTTGAGAGTTTGGGTGGTGTGAGCCAGTCCTTCTGGTTGTTCATCTCTGCACACATCATCAAGGTCATCAAGTTCCTGGGACAAGAAAGGAGAGAACCACACTCTGAACATGGTCCTGCCAACATCCTAGGTGAAAAGGCTCTTGAACAACTGTAGGAAGGTGATTTTTTTTCCCTATCCCTCTTTAGAAGGTCAGTGTTAAAATTAAGTAACAGTTATAGTAATTTTTTAAATCTTACCAAGGTGATATTATTAAAATATTGTAAGCAATCCTTTAATGTGATTGTCCCAAAAATATTTCTAATTTTTGTTCATTATATATTTTTAAAAAGGATTAAAATTGCCTAGTGATAGAAAATGAAAACTCACCAGGCTATACACTCCGACCTTAAAAATGTCTATAATGTAGCACCGTAAAATATAATTAGAAATCCATTTCAACATCACATTACAGATCTATGACTTAAAGGTAATTTCTGTCATTTGAATATGATGGTGAGCTGATGTCTGAATTGAATTCTTAAGATAAAAACAATTCCTCCATGCATTAGGAGTTATTACTTTAATTGAATAATATCTGGATCGTGCCAATGGTGGTAATGTTAATGTTATTGCCTATTATCTTGCTGATGTCCATTCCACTGTTTCCACAGAAAATGTGGCCCATTAAATAGACAGAAGGATTAAAATAGAAAAAAGCTCTGAGCTTTTCATGGCTCTTTATGCTAAGGTCAGGATAAAAGAATGATCTGGACCTTGAAATGTGACAGAGGACCAGCCTAGGCTAAATGCTCGAGAAAAATTCTGAGAGAAGCCATTTCAGCCATAGCAGAATGCATTGAGTTTCTTCGACAGCAAGTCTTTCTGAAAATTAACATTCATTTATTCACTCATTCATTCATTCAACCAACATATTTTGTGCACCATTAGGAAATTATGTATGGTCTTAGACCATGAAGAAACAAAGATGATTTAGTCAAGGAGGGAGGGTCAAGGAGTATTGGGAACCAAATATATGTTAGACATTACACCAGGAGCTTCCAGATAATATCTGATTTATCCTTTACTACAACCCAGAAAGTAGGTAAAGTTTTTATATCTATTTAATACATGAAGAAACTGAGGGTCAGACAGATGAAATGACTTGCCCTAGACCTCACAGATAGGAAGGGAAAGAGAATTCAAACTAGGCCTATCTTATTGCAAGGCTTAGCACTTAACAATAACAACAGGGCTGTTTCTGCTACACTTGGAATTCGGACTTAGAATATAAGCACGTTTTTTAAAGTGTGACTAATGGTACACCCGATACACAGTAATATGGAACAAGGCAGCCACTGTGGCAAAAGCCAGATCCCTACTGGGTAGACATTTTGGGGCCATGGGTAATGTCTGGGTGATCCTAATATGTCCTCCAAAGCTCCTTTTCTTAATCCCATCACACAGTTCTTCCTCTACCGCCTCCTTACCAAAAACCTCGTCCCCCTCATAGACCTCTCAAATGAAGGGCATTCATTCTCCCACACCCCACATAATTCAGGGCAAGAGGAAGAGACAAGCTCTACCTCATTTCTGTCACCTCCTCACAGTTCATTTCAGAAAATCCCGGCTCCTGTGAGGCTCCAAACACCGAGCTATACTACCCCTGTCCTCCTAGTCAGTCACCTACCAGCCTTCTGGTCACTCCTAGACTTCAGTGAAGACTTTGGTCGGGGGATTACTGTGTTCTTCTCCAACGCAAGTCAATGGCTCTTACTGGGATTAGAACCTCTTTCAACTGCTATGGATACTGGAGTCGTGTGGGTGCTATAAGAGGTTCTATTGCCCCATGAAGCCAATCAGGAGCTCAATGGCAGGTGATACAATGGCCTAAGCCCAAATTAAAGAAGTAAGTTTGATAAAGCTTCACTTACATGCAAAAAACATTTTCAAACCACATGTTTTCTCCCATTATGACATTTCATAATCTCCTCCTTGATTTGTCTCATCATTGTAGCCCAGATCTCATCAAACTGTGACAGCTGACAGAGGCATTACACGAAGAGAGAGGGGACCTGTTTAAGAACTCTGTGTCATCATAGGTTGCACCTTATCATCTTCTTCTTGAGGGGTCCTCCTACCCTCAGACACAAGACGAAGATTCCCATATGTTCTTCTACTGGCCAGAACCACCTCAAGAACATTTTAAACTACAGATTCCTGTGCCCCACCCTGAGATCCTAACTCAGTGGATCTGGGGTGGGATCTGAACATCAGTAAATTTTAAAAGGCAATTCTGAAGTTTAACCAGTTTGGGAAACATTGACATACAGTCCCTGCCCAGGAATCTGGATGCTCCCTACATCTCGACACCAAGTGAGTGCCTTGAGTCCTCCCTCCTACCTCCTTGCCTCTGCCTTACCCTCCCACATCCCCGATCTACGATCTACTCCCTTACCTCCCTACTTTCCTACCCCTGCCCCACCCTCACCCCGTAATAGACCCTGGACATATGTTCTCTTTCTTCTGCCTTCTGTTCTTTGCCTCTCAAAAATTTCCAAAGCCAGATGCCCTGCCGTTAGACCTTATCTGGGTCAAAACAACAAAATAGCTGAGTGACAAGAATTAAACATAACAAAACAAAACAAACAAAAAAAGATTGATGAGTCAAGGTCCTTTCTACAATACTCAGGATCTACAGTTAGTTATAAATGCTGGGCCCTTTCATCTGGCTCCAGTCTGGTAAGGGATCTAGTGAAGAATTCTTTCTGGGCTTCATTTTCCTTAAGTCTCTGAGCCACTTCTGGTAGGAACTTTATAAGCAAATCAAGCTTTGATCCATTGAAGCCTATTTGAAGGCTCCAGAGACACCATTCATTTATTAAGTAAACGTTTGTTTGATGCCTTCCTTGTGCTGGACAGTGGGGAAGGGGATATAAAGATGAGTGAGACAGAGTTCTTCCCTTTGAGGCACTCACCGCAGGGGTGGGAGCTGTGATAAATGATACATTAGAGGATAACTGCAGTGAGGGAGGTCATACAACCAAGGTCAACATTGGGTACCTCAGGAGCACGGTCAGGAGAGACAGCTACATTAAACCAAGTAATCAGGAAAGTTTGAACTGTATTCTAAAGGACAAGTAGGCATTATTTAGGTGAGAAAGAGTTAAAAAGCACTTCAGGGAGATGGTGGCTTGTGCAAAGGTACAGAGGTAGAAAAAGCATGACTGGGTCAAAAAACTGCAAGTAGTTCAGTAGTGAGGCAGGGAACCCTAATGGATGCACTTTGATATCAGAGAACCCTGGGCTCAGATTCTGATGTCTTTGCCTATTAGTCACATGCACTTGAGTGAATTGTTTGACTTCTCTGAGCCTCAGCTTCCTCATTCATTGTTGTTGCCAGCTGACTTTGAGTCACCTCCTACTCATGGTGACCCCATGCATGGCAGAACAAAACGTTGCTCGGTCCTGCACCATCTTCAGGATCATTTGTATGTTTGAGTCCATTGTTGTGGCTATTGTGTTAGTTCACCTCATTGAGGGTTTCCCTAGTTTTCACTGACCCTCTCCTTTACCAACCATGGTGCCTTTTTCTAGAATTTGTTCTCTCCTGATGCCATGTCCAAATAAGCAAGCTGAAGTTTCGCCATCCTTGCTTCAGAGGAGCATTCTGGTTTTATTTCTTCTAAAAATATATATATATATTTTTTATTCTCCTCCAACACTACAGTTTGAATGCATCAATTCTTCTGTCTTCCATTTTCACCACAGGACTATTAGAATGCAGATGAGATCACAGAGGTAAAGTGCTCAGTAGAGTACCTAGCACATTGGCCACATCCAATAGCTGGTTTGACCTTGAGGATGAAGATGAGGCTGGAATGAAGGATACACTTAATGAAGGAGTGAAGTGTGAGGGATATGAGGCTGGAAAAGTAGGCAAGGCCAGAGGGCGAACCCTTGTATGTCATGCTAAAAAAACTGGACTGTAGCCCTAAAGCCAAAAGAAGAATTTCAAAAAGTATAGTGACCTGGTTAAACGTATGCTTTAGAAGATCCTTTTGATGGACTGGAGGGCAGAAGAGTAAAACTGAAGACAAGAACCCAGTCAAGAGACTCTTGCACTAATATAAAGACATGATGAAGGCTTGACCTAGGACAAGATGGTAGGGATGGAGGGGCCTGGACCCTCCAGAGGGAGGTTGCTGAAAGTTGTTTACCTACGATTTCTCAGACTTTTAGATGTGAGCTTTTCTAAGGCAAGTCTACTCACACACAGCAGGACCTAACTGCATGTAGGAACATAGAATCGAGGCTTTTATTATAATTGGAATTAAGCTGCCTTGGTGATTCCATAAATGTCACACTCAGGCACACTGAAGTGTCTTTTTTTTTTTTTTTTGGCTTAAAATGTTAAATGTAAGGGTGGTATCTGTGGGTGGTGGGATTACAGGTTGTTCTTATATCATTCTTTTTGCCTACCTCTATTTTCTAAATGTTTTACAATGAACACATATTATTTTTGTAATAACTCTTCATAACAATTAAAAAAAAAAAAGAAAAAACTACACACGGTTTCGATCAAAACGGTGATCCTTTTCTTACTACCTGAGTAAGGAAATGTACAGTTGACTCACAGATGGGGAAAAAAAGAGTGTTGATAGGATCCAACTTCAAACCTCTAAGCTGTTTATTTTCTTCCTTTTGCTTTGGGAGATTGTGCTGTGCCCATGAAGACAGACCAGAGGCTTGTGAACAGTCTTGAGTGTGAAAAATAATCGTTGTTTTTATTGTTATAGCTTCAAGTATGGATGATTTCTATGATTTACACTTTGGGAAACTTCAGGTGCAGGAAAATTGCTAAATAGCTAGAGATGATTGGATTATTGATAGTCCGTTTTTAAAGAAAACAACACATCTCGTCAGAGAGAAGCCCATGTGACAATAATATCACCACGATCAATCTGAGTTGTAAAATTAAGGAATTGCAGGTGGACCCTGGGTTAAGTATAGTGAACTTCAGAGAGAAATACAGACAAAGGTCTAACAACTGAGATGTTCAGCACCATCGTCCAAAACACCACACTTAAATCAAATATTGGGAGCCTCTTGGATATATATTTTATGCTCCCTTGGGCTGTCTTTCTAAGAGGAGGCATCTGGATTATGATCTTCAATCTTGGTTAAAAAGAAATAGTAATAATAACAATAGGTTGCATAGTTTTAAGGTTCACAAAATGTTCTAACATGCATATCGCCTCATTGAATCCTCACAACAACTCTGTGAGTTAACTCTAGTCCTATTTTAGAGATGAAGAAAGTGAGGCTCAGAGAAGTTGACTGACTGGCCCCAGGTCACACACTAGAAAGTGGACAAACTGGATTCAAAATGAGCCCTTCAGACTCAAAGGGCTACACTCCTTCCACTCCTCCCTTGTAACTAACAGTCTTATGATTTCATTTTCACTAGGCTCACTAATTAAAAGAGCAAGTTGGACCCATAGGAAAAGTATTTGTCTCCTATTGCTGTTATAACAAGTTACCACAAGCTTGGTGGCTTAAAACAACACAAACTTGTTCTCTTACAGCTCTGGAGGCCAGAAGTCCAAAATGAGTCGTATAGGGTTGTCAAGGTGTCAGCAGGGTTGAAGGCCCCAAGGGAGAATCTGTGCCTTGCCTCCTCCAGCTTCTGGTGGCTACAGCATTCCTTGGCTTGTGGCCACATCACTCCAATCTCTGCTTTTGCAATCACATGGCCTTCTCTTTTTCTGTAGTCTAATTGCATTTTATTGCAATGTATAATCCAGAATCATCTCCCCATCTCAAGATCCTTAACTGAATCACCTTTGCAAAGTGCTGTTTGCCGTGTAAGATAACATTCACAGGTTCCAGGGACTAGGACCTGGACATCTTTGGGGGCCATTATTCAGCCACCACAGGAATATTCTTTTCATTTATTAAGGGGAGACCTGGAATTTTAAATTCCCTGAATTGCTCTTCATACTTTTCTATTTTTAACCTTTCACTTTTGTGTGTCTTGGGGCTTTAGTATTTGTTTTAGTTGCTTGCTAGCTTTTAAGCAAAATTAACACTGACTCCCTGTTGGAAGTAACTTACCTAAGCCCCCATCCCTCTGCTGTCTGTCAGGGATGGATGCAGACAGCTGGGTATTCCAGGCCAGGCTTGGAAAGGGCTTACAAACAGGTGCATTCTTTACTGTTAGGCCTCACCTGTCTGCCTCCTTTACTGAGCACTTCTTATGTGTCAGAAGTCCCTGGGTGGTCCAAGTGGTTAAATCACTCAGCCGATAATCAAAATGTTGGAGGTTCAAGTCCACCCAGAGCTGCCTCGAAAGAAAGGCCTGGCAATCTGCTTCTGAAAAAATCAGCCCTTGACAGCCCTATGGATCTCAGTTCTACTCTGACACACGTGGGGTGGCCATGAGTCAGAGCCGATTCGATAGCAGCTGGTAGTGGTACTATGTGTCTGGTACTGTGCAAGCATTTCGCACTCAGTTATAGCTCAATTAGATCTCCCAACAAGCCTGGAGAACAGATACCACCGTATCCATTTTACAGATGAGAAAATTGAGTCTTAAAGAGTTAAGTAACATGCCTAAGGTTACCCAGTTAAGCGACAGAGTCAAGATTTGAACCTAATTCTGTCAGCATACAGAACTCAAACCCTCAACACCATGCTATTGTTAAATAAGGGGGCAGGCCTGGATAACTCCCAACCTTGAGTAATGCATGGACCCCTTTTAAAGGGCATATACAAGCTCACAAGCCCCTAGGGTTGAGTTATAATTATTTTTATCACCATGTTATTTAAATATGTGCAAAGATAAAACCAGATATTAACTCCTTATGCTTATAGCTCTCATAAGACTATAAAAGCAAAATAATGATAATAATAACACAAACAAAACTACAAACCCTTTAAAATGCTAATTAGAGCATTGATTTAATGGGGCGGTGATGCTGTTTGCTGAAATTGAGCGGCTGCTCAACAACCTAGAGCAATGCTTGCTGCCCTGGCTTGCTCCTTCAGCGCCTGATGTGCCAGTACACCAGGATCCTTTGGGCTAACTCATTTCTCTCATCACTCCCCAAACCACTGATGGCTTATTCTTCACATGGCAACATACGTATCATTTGGGCTTTACCTGGTGAGACTGTGTCACTTATTTGTTAACTCTGCCTTGCTTTTCTTCGGTAGCTGTTGCAGTTGGTAGGCTCTCCAGGGAAGCCGACTCTGAGTCAAGATTGTTGTTAATTGTGGTGAAGTCAATTCCAGCTCATGGCGACCCCATGTGTACAGAGTAGAACTGCTCCATAGGGTTTTCAAGGCTGTGACCTTTCAGAGCAGATCACCAGGCCTGTCTTCCAAAGTGTGCCTGGGTGGGTTTGAACCATCAATCTTTCAGCAAGTTCAAGCATTTAACTTTTATGCCACCCAGGGACTCCTGAGTCAAGATTAACAGACAGGACGTTATCAGGGAATGCTCTGGGGATCCAAACCTGTGAAAGGAGAGGGTGGCTCTGAAGGAGAAAAGACCTGGCAATCTGCTCCCGTCAAGATTACAGCCTAGAAAACCCTGTGGGGGCAGTTCTGCTCTGTCACATAGGGTCACTATGAGTCGCAGTCGATTTAACGGCACACAACAACAAAAACAACATCAAAATAAAGATGTAAAATGTTTAAATTCCAATAGAGAACTAAGAAGACCCTAAGAATGTGTTCTCAGATGCTCAGGGTTCTCAGTGCATACTTTGAGAAAAAGAACGTTCGGAGGCTTCAGCTTTAGTTACTTCTGTTGGGAATTGCTTGTATAAACCTGTATTCATTCCATGGCATGAAAATCGGAAAGTTTTATGAATGGTGGCAGTAATAACAATTTTCAGGTCCTCTCGTAATTCACTTGTAACATGTGGGAATAAAAGCTTTCATGTATTGAACATGCATTCAATATATTTTATCAAGCATCTAAGTGAACAAATAATCTCAATGCAACATGACGGAAATCATGGAAGAGGGTAATCTCAGAGTCTGGGGCCCCAAGAAGACATTTTAGAAGAGGAATTGCTTGAGGGAATAGGAAATGAGGGAATTCCGGCAAAGACAGGAGTCTTCAGACAGCTTGGGCATGACAGCTAATGCAGGCTGTTATTGTTAGGTGCTGTGGAATTGGTTCCAACTCATAGCAAGCACAGAACAAAACACTGCCTGGTCCTGTGCCATCCTTACAGTCGTTGTTATGTTTGAGCCTGTTGTTACAGCTGCTGGTCAGTCCATCTCGTTGAGGGTCTTCTTCTTTTCCACTGACCCTACACTTTACCAAGCATGATGTCCTTCTCCATAGACTGATCCCTTCTGACAACATGTCAAATTATGTAAGATGCAGTCTTGCCACCCTTGCTTCTAAGGAGCATTCTGGTTGTATTTCTTCTAAAACAGATTTGTTCGTTCTTTTGGCAGTCCGTGGAATATTCAATATTCATCACCAACGCCACAATTCAAAGGCGTCAGTTCTTCTTCAGTCTTCCTTATTCAGTGTCCAGCGTTCACATGCACATGATGAGATTGAAAATACAGTGGCTTGGGTCAGGCGCACCTTAGTCTTCAGGGTGACATCTTTGCTTTTCAACAAAATAATGCAGGCTAGTCACTGGAAAGTAGGCTGGGCAGGAGTGGGTGATTGCAATGAAAGAAAGGGGGTGGAGAGTCTGTGAGTGGTGAAAACTGCTGACACATTCAGCAGCTAACTGAAAGGTTGGAGGATCAAGTCCACCTAGAGGTACATCGGAAGAAGGGTCTAGTGAGATCTACTTCTGAAAAATCAGCCATCGAAAACCATGGAGCACAGTTCTACTCTGACACACATGGGATCGCCATGAGTCAGAGTCCACTAGACAGCAGCTGGCTTAAATCAGAGCTACCCTCTTTGTTCCCTTACTATTCTCTTGGCTCTTTACTTTACTTACATCACACATAATCCTCAAGTACTATTATTAACCCACTAGAAGACAAACTCAACAAGGTCAGGGACAGCGTGCATCTTGTGTGCCCAGCACAGCATCTCTCCCCTAGAAGAATCTCCATAAAGATGTGTTTCACAGATAACGTATCAGGCTCAGAAAGGATAAGCAACTTCTCCAAACGTGCACAGCACGTTAGTGGCAGAGCCAAGATTTGAACTTTGGTCTCCCTTATTCCACCACACTGCTCTTTCGCTACTGTTCCATGATGCCTCAAAAATCACTAGAGGAGTTTTCACAGTCCGGGAACTTTCTGTTGCCATAGGAAGCCTGGAAGATGCCACCCTGTGTGTGTGTGGTCTTAAATTCCTAGTCGAGGAATCCCCTTAGTTGTCAGCCAGCAACACAAAATTTCTTCTATCATCTCAAGTCTCTCGCAAACCTCTATGAATATGTGGGGGTCTCACGAATGAAAAGGGTTAAGCTTTCACAGCTTATCAGAGCTGTCGCTTTGCATTTAAATAGCACAATTTAAGAAAGCAGCATTCCTGGGAACCTTATTTGATACTAAAGTGCTGAATACCTTAAGGCACACTTACCTCTTCACCATCTAGGTCATTTGGAGCTTCATTACTTAATAATTTGAAAGCTTTTTGTTGAAACCAGTGGATAAAGAGAGATGATGAAGCAAAATGTTATTATATTTAAGGACCCAGCAAAACAGGCTACAGTACATATAATACCTGGGTCAGAAGCCTCTTAGGGGGGGAAGGAGAGGAGAGGAAGCACGTGGTGTGCAAATGAGTTCTCATTTCTTTTGAACTGCTTTTATTTTAAAGATACTCCTTGCCTAACAAAGGCTTTACCATTGTCAGGAAGGGAATCCATGAGCTGTCTTATCAATTCTACCCCTGCAATGGCTCTTCAGACCCTTCTCCCCACTCTTCATCCACTTACTTGGCTTGGAGCCCATCAGCGCTAGACAGGCCATTACAAGATACATATGTGTGTTTGTCCTACAGCCCTCCTGTCTCAGTCTCCTAGTGCTGCTGTAACAGAAATACCACAAGCTGGTAGTTTTAAAGAACACAAATTTATTCTCTCAGTTAAGAGGCTCGAAGTCTGAATTTGGGGTGTGGCTCTAGGGGGACGTCAGTAGTTCCTTGTCAGTAGTTCCAGGAGTTTCTTGGCGTTCCTTGGGGTCTCTGTTCCCCATTTTTGTGTCTCTGTGTCTATTCTGTTCTTTTTGTAACTCAAAAGTGATTAGATTTAGGACCCACCGTACTCTGGTATGACCTCATTAACATAATATAAGAAGGCCCCTACTTCCAACAGGGTCACTTTATAGGTACAGTGATTAGAATTTCAACACGTGTTTTGGGGGGACAGGATTCAATCCATAATATTCTCCACAAGCAGTGGCAGCCTCGGCTGAGCCCTGATCACACATTTGCTGTTATTGTTGTTAGGTGCTGTCCAGTCAGTTCTGATTCATAGTGACCCTATGTACAACAGAACAAAACACTGCCCAGTTCTGCACCATCCTCATAATCGCTGTTATGCTTGAGCTCATTGTTGCAGCCACTGTGTCAATCCATCTCACTGAGGGTCTTCCTTTTTTTTTTTTTTTTTTTGCTGACCCTCTACTTTATCAAATATGATGTACTTCTTCAAGGACTAGACCCTCCTGATAACATGTCCAAAGTACATGAGTCGAGGTCTTCCTTGCTTCTAAGGAGCATTCTGGCTGTAGTTCTTCCAAGACGGATTTGTTCATTCTTCTGGCAGGTCATGGTATAATCAATATTCTTCGCCAAGAGCAGTGCCTACCTCAAAAGCCTTTCTTTCTACCCAGTTGAGAAAACCACAGGAAACAGCCTTGGACATGGCCTTTTCTTTTTGCTTTCCTTTTTTCTTAATGGCAATGTCTTCACATGGTTCAAAATTCAAAGGAACTATACGGTTATAGTCTCATCCTTTACTTTGCTTCCCTGTTACCCAGTTTCCCTCCCCTCTGGCAACCCATATTTGTCACGTTCTTATGTGTCCTTTATGTAACTACACACACACACACACGTTCTTTACGCTTACCATTTCTTTGCATCCATTATACAAACTGTTTGCACCTTGCTTTTAAATTTAATATATCTTAGATACAATCTTATTTGTGATATGGCTCTTTTAAGCGAAAAACCCAAAACCCTATGTTGTTGTTATTAGTTGCTGTCAAATTGATTATGACCACATGGCAATTAAAAAAGAAACAAAAGGATATACATCTATGTGTATGTGTGTGTGTATGTGTGTCTGTGTCTGTGGATATGTGTGGATACGCGTAGATGTATGTATATGTAAGTTATGATCTCAACTATGTGAAAAAGATACACAAATGAAGATAGCCGTTGGTGATAGCTGCTGTGTAAGAACAGTGGGATGGTGGGGATTTCCTTTTTGCTTTACTCTCTCTCTCAAACTCCCTGTAATATGGTTATGTTATTTTTTTAATAAATTTGAAAGACTTTAGTATATAAGGTGTATTTTCGTATTAGTACAGTTCTTTCCTGGCCCTTTTCACATGCATTACCACCTAGATCTTGTAACATTTAAGAACCTTGATGGGAGAAGCCTTCACCCCTCACTCTATTCAAAATTGTGACACCGTTTCCAATATCTCTCCCCCTGGCTGTCCCTCTCACCCTTCTCTGCCTTATTTTCCCCAGAAAATGAAGCCACATTTTGTAACTGTTCATTTGTTTGTGTTTGCTCCTCCAATGAAAGCTCATGAGGAAAGGATTGTTGTCTCTTTTGTTCAGGCCTGAATCTCCAGCTCCTTAGAGTGTTGCCTGGTACAGAGTAGGTGATCAATAAGTACTTGCAATGCCCGTAACCACAAGGTCTGTAACTACGATACTCTGCCTTCCTCTTCTGTCCTTTGCAAGAGCTGGAAGACCACCTGCCATCTTGGGTCTGGGTCTCATCTCTTCAGGGACTTCACTCCTGTGAGTGCTCCTTTTTGCTCCTGCAGCATCGGCTTCCCCTTTGGTATTGGACGATACCTTTCAACATGCTCTAATATCACTCATATTTTACAAAATTGTCACGTGCCATTCCTGCTACTGCTGTCTTTCTGGACTCCTTTTCCCAGCAAACTCCTCACAGAGAGGTTTCTGGGCTCAGGAGCCCCACTTCACCTTCTTGTCTTCCCTTAACCCACTTCAATTGGGTTTTTGGCAGTCGCCAACTGGGGGCAGTGTCAGCCGCACTGAGCAAGTAGTGGTGATGGCAGCATGGCAAGGCAGTGAGGCAATAGGGGCAGTGGGGGAGCAGTGGGCAGTGGGGAGGGGGTCGGGGCAGCAGTGGGCAGGGGGCCAGGGGTCAGCAGTGGGGGCAGCATGGGGGCAGCACAAGGGCTCTGAGGAGGCCCCAGGGCAGGTCCTGGTATCCTCCTACCTCAGCAGCCACTCCCTCTTAGTTCCTCCTCATCCTCTTGCCTCTCTCTACTAACTCCCCCTATATGCTGATGAAGAGCCCTGGTGGCACAGTGGTTAAAGTGATTGACTGCTAACCAAAAGGTTGGCAGTTCGAAACCACCATCTGCTCCAAGGGAGAAAGATGTGGCAGCCTGCTTCCATAGAGATTTACAGCCTTGGAAACCCTATGGGATGGCTATGAGTCAGAATCGACTGAATGGCAGTGGATTTTTGGTTATATGCTGATGACTTCCAAATTTGTATCACCAGTGTGAACTTCTCCCTTGAACTCCAGACTTATATATGCAACTGCCTCCATGATACCTCCCTTGGAGTCATCCATAACCCCCTCTTTGTTTTACAGCCCACATCCAATCCATCAGCAAATCCTGTTGATTCTACCTTTTGATGTAGATCTTGCATCTAACCCGTTCTCACCACTGCCATTGCTGTCCTCTGGGCCAGTGTCACCTAGGTACTGCAGTAGCCTCTAACCAACCTCCCTGCATCTGCCTTGCCCTCCCATAGTCAGGTTACTCTCCACACAGCAGCCAGAAGAGTCCTCTAAAATGCAAATCAGGTCGTGTCACTCTTCTGCTCATAAACCTTTCAGTAGTGTCCCATCGCATTTAGAGCAAGAGCACCCCTGGGAAGCAGAGAAGGCCAGAAGCTTCCTCTGGTTTTTCATTAATTAATTGTTTAATTACCTCATTCATTATTCATCCTTTAAACATTTTCTGAATACCTCCCACAAGCCAGGCTGGTGCTGGGAATACAAAGAGGCCACAACCCAGCCCCTGCTCAAAGGTGACTTCCAGGAGGGGACCTCAGAATGGAAGGTGGGGATGGAGAGACAGGAAGAGGGGCAAGAGGTATTGAATGCTGTGCCTTTAAGACCACCAGAAGTGCTGCTGTGAGGGACAACTGGATTCCTTTGAAAAGGGGCATCACTTTACAGGTAGAGCTGGCCTAGCTCATCCTCCCCCGGCTCTGGGCTTGGCTACCTTGCAGCTTCTGCCCGTTTGAAAGCAGTCCACTGCCCCTGCTTACCATGTTCACTTCTGCTTGGATTTGGTGTCACCTGCAAAGGGTCCCAGAGCGGTGCAAACTGTAACACGCTCGGCTGCTAACCAAAAGGTTGGGGATTTGAGTCCACCCAGAGATGCCTCAGAAGAAAGGGAAGGAAAAAAAAAAAGCAGTTACTGTCGAGTTGATTTGGACTCATGGCAATCACATGTGTTACAGAGTAGGCCTGCTTCATGTGATTTTCTTGGCTGTCATCTCTACAGGAGAAGGTCGCCAGACCTTTCTTTGATGGTGCCACTGTGTAGATTCAAACACTAAGCTCTGGATTAGTAGGTGAGCAAAAGCCATCTACACTACCTAGACCTGAACAAGCAGCCTTTGAAAATCCTATGGAGCACAATTTTACTCTGGCACATATGGGGTCTCCATCAAGTTGCCATTGAGTCAGAGCCGACTTGATGGCAACTAGTTGGTTTACATGATGTTAGAATCTGGCCTGGCCTGGCCCCCTTTTTACGTCTTTGCTCTGGCCTTGGTGCTAACGTTTTCCAAGTTGTTGGACATAGGGTAGAAGGTAGGGAGGCCAGCCTGGGGAAGATCATGTCGTGAGGGGCTGGTGGGATGGGAGAGACAGACACAGCCCCTCCATTCTTCAGCTCCCTTTGCCCTGCTCGCCTGTGTAAGAGAACAGGCGGGTCGTCATGAGCATCACAAAGGACACAATAAAAATCCAGAATATGAGGCTAAACCCAGGATTGGCACTTCCATAGGACAAGCTAAATCAATGTGTGGCCAGTGCAGACACACAGATAAATGGCCCTTGCTCTCATTGGGGTGGTGCCTGTCCTCAGAGTGCTCATGGAGACAGACGTGGGTGGACGGGCAGTGGGGTGGACCCAGGGCAGTTCTGACAGGCCCTTCCTCTGCAGCTCCGGAAATGCCGTGCACTTCCACAAACTCATCTCAAGAGAAAATTGTTATCTACAGGCATTATGCAATTTTCCCATCGGAATTACAGGCTGTGTTTGAAAAGAAATAAAAAGAAATTGAATTTGAAATGCTTCTGTGCAGCCACATCATCTCCTTGTGGATCTGTTAATGGGCTTCAGACACATTCTCTGGCTTTGAAATAGCTGATCAGACAGCAACTTGTGGTGTCAGCTGCTTTATGGAGGACAACACATGGCATGAGCATTTGTACACAGCCAGGCCCAGTCACTGTGGTGCCCAAGTGATACAGACTCAGAAACCGTGCGGTCTAAAGTCACCATGTGTCCCATCCCCTGCCCCTCCTTATACTGCCCGGCAGAGTAGCAGAGTCCTACAGATGGCACTTTCCACTTGCTCTTCCTATGTTCCCAGGACAACACCCAGGTCCGTTAGGATCACCTCTCCCAGCAAGAGCTCCATCCTAGGCCAGCACAGTGCTGGTGGATTGGGGCTCAGAAGACACTGGCCCTTTCCTCATCCCAGCCTTTCATTCACTCACCAAATATTTATTGAGCACCCACTGTGTTCCAATCACTGTTCTAATTGTCTGTCTTGTTCACTGATAGCACGGCAGTGAACAAAGCAGACAAAAACCTTGCCCTCCCCAAAAGAATTGAAAGCAGGAACACAAAGAGAAACATGCACCCCAGTGCTCATTGCAGCACTATTCACAATAGCCAAAAGATGGACACAACCTAAGTGTCCATCAACAGATGAGTGGATAAAGAAAATACGGTGCATACATACGATGGAATATTACTCTGCCATTAAGAGTACTGAAGTCCTGATACATGCTACAACACAGACGAACCTTGAAAACATTTTGTTGAGTGAGGTAAGTCAATCGCAGGAGAACAAATATTATATGAGCCCACTTAGATGAAATATTTAGAATAGCCAAATGTATAGAGACCAAAGTTTATTGGTAGTTACCAGGGGTGGGGCAGGGGAGGGAGTCATTGCTTAGGGGGCACTGAGCCTCTGTTAAGGGAGATGGAAAATTCTGGAAAAAGATAATGGTGATGGTTATATAACATGATGAGTGTAATTAATGTCACTGAATTGTATATGTAAAAAAAAGTGAAATATAATACACTAATACATCAGTGTATTAAAAGAAAAGACACAGTTGCCACTGAGTTGATTCCAACTCATACCAATCCTATTTTTTTTAATTGTGCTAAATAAATATATTGTGGTAAATATACATATATACATAAAGAAACCCTTGCCCTCATAGAGCTTACATTCTAGTGGGTAGAGATAGATAATAAAAAGTAAATAAACAAAGCAAAACTATAGAGACAGTAAAAAGATCAGGGGTTCAGAGGAGGTGGGTAGGGGTGAATAGGTGGGGTACAGGGTATTTTTAGGGCAGTGAAACAATTCTGTATGATACTGTAATGGTAGACATACAACATTACACATTTGTCAAAAAACATAGGATTGAAAGACACAAAGAGGGAACCCTAATGTAAACTGTGGACTTTGGTTAATGATAATGTATCAGTATTGGTTCATCAGCTGTAACAAATGTACCACCAGAACACATGATGTTACTAACAGGAGAAATGATGTGCAGGAGAGAGAGAGGGGTAAATGAGAATTCTCTGTACCTACTCATGGTTTTCCTGTAAACCTAAAACTGCTCTAAGAAAATAAAGCCTATTAAAAAAATAAACAAAAAATATGCTGGATTCCAATTTTTTTTTTTTTTTAAAGAAAATAAGCAAAATACATGGTATATCAGACCGTGACAAATGTTACACAGTTAATAGATCAAGTGATGGGGACATGCCGGGTTAAGAGGATGGCAGGGCAAGGGGATTGCCATCTTTAGTAGCGTGGTCAGCAAAGGCCTCAGTGAGAAGGTGACATGTGAGCAAAGACCTGGGGGAGGTAGAGGAGAGAATGCTCTGATATCTGAGATTTGCATTCGAGGCACAGGAACAGCAAGGGCGAAGTGTGCTTGGCACGCTTGAGGAGAAGTAGAAAGTCCAGGATGCCTGAAGTGAAGTGGGGAGGCAAAGAGTAGTAAAAGATGAGGTTAGTGAGGTGACAGGGGACAAGGGGCAGATAATGAAGGGCCTCAGGGGACATGACGAGATCCCCATTTGCTGTGAGATGTGAGACCACTGGGGAATTTTGCTGAGAGATAATATGATATGGCAGCTGTGTGAAGAAAAGACTGGAGGAGGGTGAGGGAGGAGGCAGGGAGACAAGTCAGGAAGCTATTGGAAGAATCTAGGCGAGTGGCGAAGGGGGCTTGGGCAAGGATGGAGTCAGGGCAGGTGATGGAAAGCGATTGGATAGAGAATCCATTTTGAGAGTAGAATAGGCAGGATTTGCTGATGGATCAGAAGTGAGGTATGAGAGAAAGTGGAATCAATGACGACCTCACAGTGTTTTATCTCAGCAGCAGCAAGTATGTCATGCCATTTAATAGGATGGGAAGGATAAGGAAGGCCAGTTTGGGAGAGAAGATCAGGAGTTTGACTTCACAAATGTTAAGTTTGAGAGGCCAATTACCCATCCAGATGAATATGTTAGGCACTGGAGTTCAGAGGTGAGGTCAAGGTTGAAGGGCTGAAGATTAAAATTTAGGAGTCATCAGTGTATTAAAAGAAAAAAAAAAGTAGCCATTGTCAATCACATATATTTCAGAGTAGAACTGCACTCCAGAAGGTTTTCAGTGGCTGTGATCCTTCGGAAGTAGATCTCCAGGCTTTTCCTCTGAGGTGCCTCTGGGTAGATCTGAACAGTCAGCCTTTCGGTTAGTAGTCAAGTGCTTAATCATTTGCTCCACCTAAGGAGTCGATTCCAACTCATAGCGACCCTATAGGACAGAGTAGAGCTGCCCCATAGGATTTCCAAAGAGCAGCTGGTAGATTCGAACTGCCGACCCTTTGATTAGTAGCTGAGCTCTTAACCACTGCACCACCAGAGCTCCTCATAAGTGTATAGTTGTTATTTAAAGCCATGGGAGTAAATAAAACCACCAAGGGAGTATGGCTATTAACAGAGAAGAGAACCAAGGACTTGAACCCAGGACACTTAAATGTTTAGAGGAGAAGGGGTCAACCAAGGAGACTGAGAAGGAATGGTCAATGAAGTGAGAAGAAATAAAAAGATATCCTGTCCCAGAGCCAGGTAGAAAGTATTTCAAGGAAGAGGGAGAGTGATCAACTGTGTCAAATGTTGCTGAGAGGTCATGGAAGCTGAAAGCTGGGCCCTGACCATTGGCTTTGACAACGGAGAGGTCACTGGTGACCTTGACAAGCATAGTTTCAGTGGACAGTGAGTTTCATTTACCTCATCTGAAAAATGGGGACCATAGCCTGCCTACCTCAGAGGGCTTCTATGCAGACCACATGGGATCATGGGCAAACTGTAAGGCACCATCAATGTGAGCTGTCTGTTTTTATTTATGACCCAAATAAACTCAGAGACCATTAAAATGATGGGAGGCTACCATCTGGCAAAACTGATTTTAAAGATGCTTATGGCTCCATTATCACCTCATAAAATGGCTCATTTCCCGCTGCTCATCACCAGGATACTTACCAAGGGATGGGAAAATCCCTTCAGAGGTGGGAGCCATCAGGACTGATATTTTTGTTGGTGGTAAGTGGGAATCCTGGGGAAAGACAGAAGCAACTAATGGGAACAAATGGTGCCCTCTGGAATCTTTATGGAAAATGGCAGCGGGCACAGCCCTCCCAGAGGGAACCTGGTCAGCCTGTGCGCAAACAAGAGCTCCCCTGAGAAAACTGCCAGGGTCAGCCTTGCTCTTGCTGAAAAATCAGCAAACGGGGGTGGCATGGGGTGGGGAGAGCAGTAGTCGGGGAGAGGGGAAAGAGCATGAGGTTTGCTGTCAGCACTGTATGTCAGAATCATGATCACAGAGTGGTCTTGAACAGTCAGTCATTTGACATTTCTGAGCCTCAGTTTTATCACGTGTAAAATACTTACTAGACCCATTGAGGCTGAAAGAACCACCAAATCTATTACCCTAGAAAATTTTTGAATCTTGAACCTGACGTCATCTTCAAACTAAACAACAGTTTAGCAGAATTAGTAAAGCATGTCCGCCTTGAACATTGCACTCTTTCAAAGGCTTGCCTATATCTGCTTTGGTCATCTAGTGCAGCTATAACAGAAATACCACAAGTGGGCGGCTTTAACAAAGAGAAGTTTATTCTCTCACAGTCCAGTAGGCTAGAATTCTGAACTCAGAGTACTGGCTCCAGGGGAAGGCTTTCTCTCTCTTTTGGCTCTGGAGGACGGTCCTTGTCATCAGTCTTCCCTTGATCTGGGAGCATCTCAGCACAGAAACCTCAGGTCCAAAGGATGCGCTCTGCTCCCGGCACTGCTTTCTTGGTGTTATGAGGTTCCCATATCTCTCTGCTCACTTCTCTCTTTTATATCTCAAAAGAGATTAGCTTAAGACACTATTTAATCTTGTAGATCTCATCAGTGTAGCTGCCGATAATCCATCCCATTACATCATAGTGATAGCATTTACAACACATAGGGAAATCACATCAGATGACAAAATGATAGACAATCATGCCTAGTTGACAAATATTTTGGGGGGACACAATTCAATCCATGACATTCCATCGTTTGGCCCTCAAAAATTCATATCCTTGCCACAAGTAAAACATATTCACCCCATTCATATCACAGCAAAAGTCTTAAATCAACTCCAAGTCCAAAATACAAAATTCCTCTTCGTCTGTGAGATCTAGAATACAAGTTATCTGCTTCCAAAGTACAATGATGCAACAGCCACAAGGTAGATATTTCCATTACAAATGGGAGAAATTGGAGGGAAAGAAGCATAACACGTGCCAAGCAAGGCAGCAGAACACATTACATTAGCCCTCAGATCTTTGCAAATAATCTTCTGCTCTCTGAGACAATTTACACAATGGCCCTGCCCTCTAGACTCTAGGTATTGGCCACACTGTCCAGATTCTGAGTGGAGGCCCCTCTGCCCTGGGCTTCAGCTCTGCCTTCCAGGCCCACTGGGATAGCAACTCTGCTCCCTCAGTTTTAGGTGCACCATTCTCCTAGTCCATCTGAGTGCCAATTCCACCCTTAGAAACACCAGAAGCCATGGCTCCACCCTTGGAAACCCCAGATGTTGCGGCCGTACCATTTGAGACTGAGGCAGCTCAGCTTCCTGTGTCCCTTGTCCCTTCAGCTTCGCTTCCTGATTCCTTGGCCTCTCGGCCCTCAGGCCTCACTCCTGCATCTGCCCTGCTGGGGCAAGTGTTCCAAAGCTCTGCAGCATCACCGATAAGTGCCTGGAAGCACCCCACTCCACCAGTAAACTTCAGCCGGAAGACACTCAGCCCTCTTGTTCCAGAAGGCACTCAGCTCTCTTGCTCCGTGGGCTGGCAAGCCTAACTCCCCGGGTCAGTGCCCAAAGCACCCCACTCCTCAAGGAAGCCTCCTGCACACAGGCACTCAGCTCTCACTCCATGGGTTGGCTCTGGCGCTATGTCACACTGGTCTCCTGGTTCTGCTGCTGCCAGTCCTCTGCTGCTGTTTCTCACCATGTGCACCTTCTCCGGTGCTACAGACATTGTGTAACCACTAGATGAAACAATTTGCAGCAAGAGACTGTTCTGATGCCCACTCACATGGACCCAACACCCTTGGAACCTCCATAGCTCTAAAAAATACATTGGAATTTCATCATCATAAACAAATGCTAATAGAAGGTCCATATTATTTTCGTTGAGTTGTATAGTGCAAAAGCAAAATCAATATGTCATTAGTTGGAACTTGAAAACCAAGTTTTAATTGCAATGCAGAGTCAACCTGCAGTGCCAGCTAACTCAGTGTCTGCCTTAACCTCACGTATTGGTATTTTTTTAGTGAAGTATTTCTTCAAGGGTAAAAGAATAGCCATCAGACAAAACCTTATCAGAAACCATCTTGGATTTCTTTTTTGTAACTCTTAACCTGGCTTGCTATAATTTGAAGATCTGCAGCATTTTAAAAATCAAAAATAGGAGAGCTATGATGCTGTATACTCTGACACAGAAAGTTTCCTCTGATCGGGAATTAAGAAAAAAGCTAAAAAATCATGTTGCAGGACAAGATGGTATGATGCAATTTCGGTGGGAAGTGTATATAGTATACACAGACACACACACATATACATGTACCACAATTTTATGCAAATAATGTGCACATTATATGTTTTTCCACCACATCCCCCTCACATGTTATTTTGTGTGAGCATTATTCACATTCTGCATGTAGGTATGTTATTTATGTGGGCACATTATTTGAGAAAAAAAATATGGTAGTTGCATCTACGTAATAAAAGATCTGGAAAGATACACACCGAACTGTTTAACATTCTGGAGAATGAGAATAAGGTGGGAGCCTGGGTAGATGTTGACATGGAAGGTGCTCAATATCAATATTGTGTGCTTCTGTGATGCTAAAATTTTCTACAGTAAGCGTATATTATTCTGGAATTAAAAATCAAAGAACAAATGTAGACCAGAGCCAGATCATCAGGGCTATGTAGGCAAAACTAAGGAATTGAGAAATTATCATGGAAGTTGTGGGGAGCCATCTGAGGGCTTAGGCAGGGCACAGAGCTGGTCAGATTTGCAGCAGCGTGGAGGATGGATTAAGGGGAGCACAAGAAGATACTGGAGGTGGGTGACCAGGGAGGAGACTGAGGAAGGACTCAAGAGATGTTAAGGAAGTAAATGCAGTAGGTCTTGGTGCCAAACTGATGGGAAGCAAGTGGGAGATGAGGACTGCTGGGTGATGTTCTGTGTCTGGTTCAGCGGCTGGTATATGTGTCTTTAACAAAGCTGGGGCCCACTGGAAGCAAAGTGGGATTCTGGGGTAGGATGGACCATCTGAGACAACTATGGGAAAACCAGGTCATGGGAGACGTGGTTTGGTCTCCTGTCTGGGTCATGGGACACCATCCCAAGGAAGATAGGTTGTGTCACATGACACTTCATGTAAACAGTTTCTCTCAGTCATTCAACACACATTTATTAGAAGTGAATGAGGAAAACATCTAAATAAATAGACAAATCTCCCGTGGGAAATGTGAACCCCTGGTTTGGGACTTGGGAATGCTTTTCCTGCAGACATGTGAATGTGCGAGTGTCTAGGCAAACAGATTTTTTCCTCTGACCAGACGATGGAGTTCCACAGGGAAGCCTGAGCTCAGGAACAGGCTGGAGCTTCCCGGGTGGGTTGCCTCTGACCTCTGACGGCTTGTCCTGAGGCCTGTCCCCTGCCCACCTCCCCAGCTGACACCATCTCTATAACCCCAGTTTCAGGCTGGAATCTTGCCGCAGCTCCCTTCCTCTCTAAGGGCCGCCATCCACTACCCTTTCCCTGGGCTGCGCACAAGGCACTCCAGACCAGAAGCCTTTTTCTAATCTTCAGACAAGCCTGGGAGACACCTCTAATCATCTTTCCAGCTTCCTCAGGGCTGTGGGGTCTTCTGCGCAAGGTACCCAACCAAGGAGAGCTCACTGATTGGTCCCCTAGTGCACCACCAGGCACTGCTCTGAGCACTGGGGTTTAGCAGTGAATCTGGCCCCACAAGTCTCTGTCCTCCTGGAACTCAGTGATCTGCTCCATTGGCAACAAAACGCTCCCCCCCCCCCGCCACAACTGGTGACATTCCGGGATTTTCTATGCCTAATGGACCATGGTGTCTAAGCACTGCCAGCCCCAGATCACAGAAAGGGAGATCCAGGACCAGCTGACTCACCTCTTGGGAAGGCCCCAGCCATGGCCAAATTTGGCCTTGTGCTTGAAAAGATTGTTGTGCTATCCCTCACTCTCAATATGCAATTCGAAGTAAAAACCCAACCAAAACTCAAAGTACAGGTAAGCAAGACCACTGAAGTTCTGACTTTTCCCCATCATGACCCCTTAAAGTTTTCCTTCAAAATGTTATCAAATTCTTCCTCAAAAAGCTAGCTTAGGTGTCTGTGCTTTAATGGTGCCCTACATACCCACACCATTCAAAGCAAAATAGAGCAGAATAACATGAGTGGCACAAGGAACGTGGGACCACAGGCTTCGTTCTGGCTTCCTCATGGGTCTCAGCAGCAGGAGAGCCACAGGGTGACAGTCCTCAGGGTCAGATACTGGCTGTGCTGCAGCTCCTACTGAGTGGCCTGGTCTGGAGCAGGCCCCACTCAGTGCCTGGACACAGGAAGCCTGGCCAATCAAGATGGAGTCCAGGTCAGGGCTCTGAGTCGAGTAGAGAAGGTATGAGCTAAGCTGGAAACCAAGGTGTGGCTCAGCGGGCCCATTAGTATCCAGGACTGGCCAGGTACCCTGGACACTCAGCCTTACCTCCTTGTATTGCTGAGGCTCCAGTATACCCCCTACCATCCCAGATGGTGTGATTCCACAGCTGATCAGGAGAGCCACAATGCAGGTCTCCATGGCTCAGCCAGCAGGGTTAGACACCACAGCAGCTGGGAGCAGGGGGTAGTGCTGAAAATCTCACATTTCAAAGCCCTCTTGTTCCCATAGCCCACCCTCCTCACTAAATATCTGTGTTCTATTTTACAGAGTGATGAGGTCCTCACCGTCATCAAAGCCAAAGCCCAGTGGCCAGCCTGGCAGCCTCTCAACGTGTAAGTAGCAAACAGCCCCTGTCCCTGCCTCCCTGTCCTACCTTGCACTTGGAGCCACTCACTGATTGGCCCTGCATGCCAGTTATGTCGTTAAAGTCAGCAACACCACCACTCAGGTGAACGAGCAGGCGAAGTGGCGTCTAATGCATGCCTGTATCTCCTCAGGAAGGCAGACATGGTCTCCCTGCCCCTGCTCCCTCCCCGGCCCTCACCCCCCTCCCCTGCCCCCATGGTTTTAACGAGACAGAGGATCCAACTCAGACCAAGGGGTTAACTGTTAGGCGCTCACTTATGCTCTCAGCCACAACAGACTCAACATACCTTTGCCCTCAGAGCACACAGAGGCGCTCACTCTAAGCAAGACCATCTCATGGAAAGCCAGATTTATTTAGCCAGGGTTCCATTCTCAGTCCCCGTCTCTTTTCTAACTACTTCTTGAAGAGTTCATCCTCCCCTGAATCTTTGGTAACCAGAGGTATGTGTGCTGGTGGGTCTCAAAACTTATTCATTATCCCATTTAATCTACATAATAACCCCGTGAGGTAGGGCTTGTGGGCCTCACTTTACAGATAGATGATGAAACTGAGACTCAGAGGTTATATAATGGGTCCAACCTCATCATCTTTTCTATCAGGAATGGAACTAGAACTCCAACCTATATCCAGCTGACTCCAAAGCCTATGCTCTTCACTATTATCAAGATCCCTCTGATTAAGTGACCATTCATTTTTCCCGTTTTCTAGATCCATCAAGACATATCTATCTGCCAATCAGGCTCCTGATCAGCGTCAAATTAACAGTATAACCACACCAAATTGTCTGGCTCCTGCCCCAGAATAAAATAAAACAATATTTGACTTTCACTTAGCCTGTGTGCTTCTATCAAAGATGATGGGCACATTTCATTGACTCAACCAATATTTTTTGAGATTCTCCAAAGAGAAGTACTATGAGAGGTGCTTTAGGGATACAGCAGTGAGGACAGCAGAGTTCCTCATGGACCTTATAGTTAAGTGGGGAAGAGACATCGGACAAATGAGTGTGATGTGTCTACGAAGGAAGACACGAGGTGCTGAGAGTGTGTGACAGGGACCTGGCTAGCCTGGGGATCAGAGAAAGCTTCCTGAGGAGAAGGCAACTGAGGTGAGATCTAAGGAATCAGTAGGAGTTAACTAGGTAAAGAAGCCAGGTAAGGGGAGAACATTCTAGAAAATCTAGAGGGAACATCATACACAAAGGTTCTGTGTGAGGAGAAAGCATCGCATACTTAAGGCACTAAAGACTATGGCGTGGCTGGATCCAGAAATCAAAGCTGAGCCTGGTTTGGTGCCAAGCCATGTAACATTAAAATTTTGATTTTTACATTAACAGTAGTGGGAAATCATTGAAGGGTTTTAATCAAGAGAATGACATGACCAGGTTTGCATTTAAAAACAGTAATAACAACGCTCTGGCTCCATTGTGAAAGGGATAAGAACAGATAAGGCAATACTCATGAGGAGGCTATTGGAGAGATCCAGGAGGGAAATAATAGTGGCTTCAACTAGGATTGGCGGGGGTGTGGGGTGGAGAGACGTACAGAATCCCGAGAGGTGTTTAGGGGTTAAAATCTACAGGATGTGGTGATAGGCTGGATAAGGAGGTAAGGGAGACAGTGGGGTCAAGGTGCCTGGCTGACTTAACTAAAGGAACCACCCAGAAACTGGGAGCATTAGATGAAGCTTAATGGGAAAGATCGGGAGTTCAGTTCTGGAGGTAAATTGGAGTTGACTTCAGGACAACCAGCTGAAGGTGTCAAGTACACAGTTAACTATATAGCTCTGAAACCCAGAGGGAGAATTCCGGGCTGAGATATAAAATTGGGAGTCATTACTGAATGGGAGGTAATCAACACCAAGGTCATGGACCCACCCAGTGCTGTCGATTCCGACTCATAGCGACCCTACAGGACAGAACAGAACTGTCCCATAGAGTTTCCAAGGAGCACCTGACGGATTCAAACTGCCAACCCTTTGGTTAGCAGCCGTAGCACTTAACCACTTAGCCAACAGGGTTACAGAGAGAGAGAAAATAAGAGTGGAAGGCTTAAGATTGAGTCCTGAGGAGCTCCAACATTTGATGCTGAGGAGGACTTGCCTGCAAAGGAGAGAAAAAAGGAGCAGCCAAGAGATTGACGAAAAAGCTTGGTATCAGGGAAGAAGCTACAGGAAGTGTTTCAAGGAGGAGAGAGTGGTCAGCTCTGTCCAATACAGCTGACAGATCAAGTAAGATGAGGCCTGCAAAATGCTTTCCTATCAGGATGGAACGAGAAGATAATCGGTGACCTTAGCGAGAATCCTTGCTCCGTACGGAGTGATGAGGCATCTGTGAGCAGGACATAAGGGTTCCCAGTCTGAGACTACGTTTTGAGGGTGGATAAAGGAGTCCAGGAAGCTGATTTTTTCTTTTTTAAGATGGGAGAGGCTTTCTGAAAAATTGGAAAAAAATATCTTGGGACGCCTTCCTACTACCCATCACTCATCCTGAGACCCCAGTGGACCAAAATTAATTGGTGGCAAATACTCGGGCCTCCCAAACACCGAACCCCATCTTCCCTCAGTGCTCCCAGCTTGTTAAGAGAAAGGAATTTTCCTTTGATTTTCCCATAGCCCTGTCTCCCCTTTTCCTCTTCCAAATCTCATTAGGAAGTCAAATTAGGAAGCCTACAAGCAGCCAAGTTTTGTTTTGCAGAAACAGCCCTGCTGCTCTTCGCAGAGTTTGCTCGATTGAGGTTAATAGCATTCCAGCCTCCCTCGGCCCTGTGGAAAGCCAGGGTGACCTACTTTGCGGGGTCCTGCCCATCGAAACTGACTTGTTTTTCAATGATCTTCATCTTTATCCGCAGGACCACTTCTCAAAGGACAGCCGAGAAAGAACAAATTAGCTGCTGGCTTGTTTAGCTCAATAAATCTGGCTGTGTGGCTCGACAGTCCAGGGCGCAGGTGGAGACAGGAAAGACAGATTCTCAACAAAACCCACATCCTTCACTAGCTCCTCTGGGGAAGTAAAAAATGCCCAGGTTTCTTGCAAACCAATTCTGAATTTCCATTACCTGGTTTCTCCAGTGTATTCTGAATTCTGAGAATTACTGGAATTTTTAAAAATAATTTTATTCCCTTTCTTCAAATGAATCCTGCAGAGGACTGCTGTTCCCTTAATTATTCCTAGCACCTCTATTCAATTAATATTTGATTAGACAATGGTCCGTGTTTACAAGACAGATAAGGGGCGGGTGGAGAAAAGGCACAGACACTCCCAAAACCAAGGTTCCCCAAGAGGCCAGAGGCATCTTTCTCTTCAATCAGGGCTGTAAGTTTCTGGGCCCTTTCTTCCTCCTGTGGCACCTAACCAAGTCCATCAGGTCTCCTCGGGATCGTAAAAGAAGACTGGCCTTGAACTAGAGAAGCAGGCAGCAGATCTAAGCGGCCAGATGGACCTGGAGCTCCAGATGCCAGCTGGTTACTGCAGGAACCTTACTGGAACTTTCCCCTCCCACCCGAAACTTCCATCTAGTGAAGGGCTCGGGTGTCCCCTTGTGGCTGGATTGAGTTTCTGCCGTTTCAAAAGTTCTTTCATGGGGATTTATCAAGGAAAGATGAGGGACAGAATTCAGTATGTAAGCGGTTTAGGAAACCCACTGCTTAGTTAAGGGTCTCACTGCTGTGGATGTGTAACTTAGCAGGAGAGAGTAAATCTCTAGAGGGAGCGTGAAAATCTTTGATTGCCTTTTTTCGATTGTGGTGGTTTTGGAAGTTTTGTTTGGAAAAGTTGAATGAGAAGGAAATCAGCATTTACCAAGTGCCTAAAAAAAAAATTTTTTTTATTATTATGTCATAATGATATGTAATTCCTCACAAAAAGCCTTTTGTAGGCATAATTATGATCCCATTTTTCAGATGTAGTAGCTGCAAAGAGAGGTGAGGTAAAAGCCCCTGTCACATAGCTAACAAGTGGTTGAGCCAAAATTTGCTTCCAGCTCTGTCTGCGACGATGCCCTAGGCTCTTCCCTGCACACCAGACTGCCTCCCAGAATTTAAAAAGATGGAATGTTTCCTCATTTTTGTTGTTGTTTTTGTTTTCATTTTTCTAGTGTGAGCTATCTGTTCATAACTCTATCTAACTGAAGTGCGCTATTTTTCTTGCAGTTGGATTAACTCTAGGAGAGAGTTAACCCTTTGTCAGCCATACTTGGTTGGTACATTTTCGCCAACATCATTTTCTCTCTCATTCAGTGTTATTATTATACAGCTGTTTTTAAACTGATTTATAATTCATCTCTTCCTTTATGATTTCTTCCATGGTATCAAAGCTGAGAAAATTTCTCTAATAGATCTGAAAAGTCAATATTTTTAATAATCTGGTTTTCTGTTTAACTCTGGATTTTTTTCAGGGGGGTGAGTCTATGATATTAGATGTGAATCACTGTTTTTAATTTTCATCAAGTTAACCCAACCCTACCTGTGGTACAATCACTATTCCGCCTAACTTGAGAAAGCCTATGTAAGTACTTCTCTCTGGTGTCTCCACTCTGTGCCACTGATCTGTATTTCTGTTTTGCCTGCAAATATCACGCTATTTGATCACCTAGCTTTATACTATAATATAGGGGAAGTCTAGATCAACTCTCTTTGCTAGAAAACCAATACTAGTTTAAATCCCAGCTAGAAAAATGAAACCAAATTAGCCAAATAGCACACATGGAAAGACTTGGCACACACAAAAGTATGAATAAGAATTTTTATTGAGGTTTCAACAAATTCAAGAACTTCAATCACGTCTGGCATTTCTCAAGGAAAACTTAAATATATTCTTATCTATTTCATTATTTTAATATCATTTTTATTATAGAAGCAATAAAGGCTACAGGGGATTTTTTAATTAAATATCAAAGGTCGGGGGAAGAATAAGAGCTCTGTGTTCATTTCCTAGAGTAATTCATTTATTTCACAAATATTTGAGGAGAACCCATCTCTAAGCGAGCACTGGGATACAGCTGTAAACTACAGAAATAACCCTGCCCTATTGGAACTTAACATAGAAGGCAGAAATTACACAAGAAACTCTAAGGAAAGAACGAGTTTGGCATGCTATGGGAAGGTATAACAGGGGTCCTCACAAATTTGGAGTGAGGTCAGAAAAGGCTTCCTCTAGGAAGTGTTATCTAAGCTGGGTTTGGGGGAGGGATTTTCCAGTCATGAGTAAGAGAAAGGAGCAGGACCTATCTGAAAATGCTAGAAAATTGTTCCCGTGGCTTTACAGATTCAAATTTACCATCAGATTGCCCAACATAAGGTCAGGCATTTTGTGCAAGTATTGGTTGCCCCAAATTTCCTGCCCCTTGAAACATTTACCAGGGTCTGCAGGGCCTTGACTCAGCCCACAGATTTGGCCAAAACAGGTTTGGCCCAAATGTATTTGCTGAGAATGATTTTCAGCAAGGCCTTGTAAAACACACAAGGTTCTCAGATGGTTACATCTGTCCCCTGGGCAGTGTATCGGGATGACGTGTGTGGTGGAGGTTTGATGATTTCCACAGTTCCGGATTCCGGAGCTGGTTTTTGTACCCTTAAGCTGTCATGGTGAATAGTGTCATCCAGAAGGTGTAGGGTATGAAGGAGGAACCTGAGGCAAAGCCGTGTGCTTAGGGAGGTGAGAAGGCGGTAAGTGGAGTGGCTGGTATCTGTGACAATGGGAGAGCACGCCTGCCTCCCAAGTGGCTGCTGGGCCCCCAGGCAGGGGCGCGGCAGTGAGGGCTGGGGCATAAGCAGCCCCACTCAGGTGTCAGGGCTCTTTGCCTGGAAGTCTCTGGAAGGCAGGTGCCAATGCTGCTGTGCTGCTGGTCCGAGGACCACACTTTGCAAACCACTGAAGGAGAGCTTTCCCAGCAGAAGCGAGTGCGCATGGAGTTGCTCCTAGGCTGACCTGGCCAGGGCAGAGGGAGCATCTGGGGCAGAGAGGGGCGGGAGGCCGTGGCCAGGCCCTTGTGGACCTGCTGGGCCAAAGCCAGGGCTCTTTCAGGCTCTTCCTCTGCTCAAATGTCAGGGCCTGCCTGGTCTGGTGTCTACCAAGCATTCCTTGGAAGCTCTATGGGGCAGTTCTACTCTATCCTATAGGGTTACTACGAGTTGGAATTGACTCAACGGCAAAGGGTTTTTTTTTTTTTTTTTTGGTCTGGTCTTAGACTAAAATGTGAAGTCTACTCAGGAAGTCCTTACTCCCTTCCCCTTTCCTTTCTGATCTCCATGTGGCCCAACAGTACTTCCCTCAATAACAATAACAATAGATCAGGCACTGGACTTAGTATTGTATGCAAATTATCTTATTTAATACAGTGACTCTTTAGGACACTGTCTTAGTTATCTAGCGCTGCTTTGAGAGAAATACCACAAGTGGGTATTCCTCCTCAAGGTTGAGGAGGCTAGAAATCTGAATTCAGGGTACTAGCCCTAGGGGAAGGCTCTCTCTGTTGGCTCTGGAGGGGATCCTTGTCTCTTTTAGCTTCTGTAGCCCTAGCATTACTTGATTCCTTGGCGATCTTCCCTCATTTGTGCTTGCTTGTATCTGTGTCTATGCTACTTTCTATATCACTCAGAAATGATTAGATTTATGATACACTCTACACTGACATAGCCTTGTTAACATAACAAAGAAAATCTAATCCAAAATGGGATTACATCCACAGCTATAGGGGTTAGGATTTCAACACCTGTTTGGGGAGGACATAACAGGTAAGTATATGTGATCCCCATTTTATAGATGTGGACACTGAAGCACAGAAAGGTGTGGTAATTTGCCCAAGGATACACAGCTATAAAGGATGGGGTCAGGCTGCACACCCAGGCTTCCCCTTTCGCTCTGCTCAGATCCGATTTTTTCTGCCAGAGCCGTAGGGATCAGTTCCACAGCACCCAGAGTTCTGAAGTCATCACTTCTTGGGGACAGGCGAAGGCAGCCACAAGCAGCTGGTCCCAGCAGAGGACACGGGGACTCCCCAACAACTGAGGTGGACCAGCCGCCAGCTGGACCGAACAGACAAGTTGGTCCCCCGCCAAGGATTCCCCACTATTAGCAGCCTGGGGGTGTCAACATAGGCTGAGCTGTTTTCTAGCCTGAGCTCTGCCCCCTCCTAGCTGTGTCTTTAAATTAACTAGCCTCCGTAAGCTTCAGATTCCTCTCTAAAGAAGAGAATAATTCTAACCCACAGGATTGTCATGAGGGAAAATGAAACAATGTGGCCCTGCTACCAAGAATGTGCTGCTTGAGTCCCTCAGGGGTGGGGGCCACCCTGGCCAGGACATTGAGCTCATGCAGCCCTGGCACTCCTCTTCTAAGCAACAGGAGGAGATAGAGGCTGAAGAACTGCCTCTTGTAGCTGTGGACTTGGGCCTTTAGCTCCAGCAGCTAAGGGTCGTCAGCCAAAGGTCTCTGGCTCTATTGCTGATCGCTGCCTAGACCAGAGCAATAGCCAGGGCACCAGCTGTGAATCGACAAGTGAGCTGATGCCAGGGCTGGGCTTTGCTACCAACAGCCTCCTGGGGGTAATAGAGGCAGCAGGCTGGGGGAGACGCTCCCTTCAATGGCACAATACGGATCTCAGCAAGAGTGGGAAAAGGGCAGAGAGAAGGTTTAGAGACTGATGACAGGAAAAGCACCAACTTTGAACTAATATTGACTTCAGTCATGGTCTCAGTTCTACCATTTAACTTAGTGACTTTGCACAAGTTACATACTCACTCCAAGCCTCAGTTTCCTCATCCACAAACTGGAGGCCATAATCCGTACCCCAGGTCTGTCGTGAGGATTAGAGGGGAATGTGTAAGAAAAGGCTTGGGATAATGTGAAGCAATTTTTAGTTGTAAAGTTCATCTCACATCTGACACAGGTGGGGACACACATAGCACAGAGCATTCATTCGTTTATTCAAAAACATTTACTGAGCATCTACTCCGTGCCGGACACTGTTCTACCACCAGTTGATATCAAGTCGATTCTGACTCATGGCGATCCATATGCGTCAGCGTAGAATTGTGCTCCATAGGATTTTTAATGGCTGGTTTTTCTGATGCAGATTGCCAGGCCTTTCTTCCGAGGCATGTCTGGGTGGACTTGAACCTCCAGCCTTTGGTTATTAGCTGTGCACATTAACCATTTGCATCATCCAGAGACTCCCAGGCACTCTTCTGGGCACTGAAAATAAAGCTGTGAACAAGGCAGACAAAAACTCTGCTTTCCCAGAGCTTCCTCTCCAGTGGGAGCAAGACAGTCAATAAGCAGCTAAACAAATAAATCAGCAAGGAAATACAAAATAATAGTAAGTGCTTCGGACACAATAAAATTGGATAGCATGGTAGTGAGTAACCATATGGCTCTTTCCATGTGTGTCCAGTGGGTGGAACCCAGGGGAGAGAACCCAGTGCCGTCGAGTCGATTCCGACTCACAGCGATCCTATAGGACAGAGTAGAACTGCCCCCATAGAGTTTCCATGGAGCGCCTGGTGGATATGAACTGCCGACCCTTTGATTAGCAGCCATAGCACTTAACCACTATGCCACCAGGGTTTCCATCAGGGGAGAGAAGAAGATATAAATCAGTAGGGGCCAAAGGCAGAGCTCAGTGGGAGCCTGAGAATCCTCCTACTCTCTGTCCCTCTCACCCTTTAGCCAGGTTCTGGCCATATGTCCCTCAGAGAGTGTGCCCCTACAACTCCTAGTACAATGGTCTCTGCATTTGGTTTCTAGGAGAGCAGCACCCTCGGCTGAATTTTCTGTGGACAGAACACGCCACTTAATGTCCTTCCTGACCATGATGGGCCCCAGCCCCGACTGGAACGTGGGCTTGTCGGCAGAGGATCTGTGCACCAAGGAATGTGGCTGGGTCCAGAAGGTGGTGCAAGACCTGATTCCCTGGGACGCCGGCACCGACAGCGGGGTGACCTATGAGGTATGTGTGTGTCTGGAGTGGTGAGGGCCAGAGCTTCTCAAGCACCTCCTCTGTGCTCAGCCTGTTCTGGTAGCCATGGACAAAGAGAGGGATCTGAGTCCGGCTCTACCCTGCGAACCATTAACTCACAGTCCGCTGGGGGGGGCCAGCATACACTCCTCACTCCAGGTGAGCGTGTACCTGGAGATGTATGCTGAAGCCATTTCCTTGGAAAAATTCAGTATGAGTAGATGGTAAACATTTCAAGGAGAGAAAAGGGGATTGGTTTAAAATAATAAACCGGTAATAAGTTACTTCTAACCTTTTTAACCTTAAAGAAAACAAACTTAGAGTTGAAGAATTAGTAGGTTTCCAATTGGCTATTGACATTTTTCTTTGAAAAAAGAAACTTTTTTTTTAACTAAAAAAAAAAAGAAAAATTGAGAATGAAAAGCACAGGCTTACACACAGTGACTGGGGCTGAGAGAAGTGTCCGTGAAATACCAGCACAGCGTGGAGAGGGAGTTGCTAAAGAGCAACTCGTGGGGAAGCGAGAGAACAGCAGGTAGAAGGCATGGAGGCAAAAAAAAAAAAAAAGGGGGGGGGACGGGGAGGAAAAAACAAAAAGAGCATGGGGGACAGCAGGAAGTTGATGAGCATAAGGCTGGGTGGAACCAGATCCGAAGGCCTGGACAGCCAGGCTAAGGAGTTTGGATTTTATTGCAAATGTCAATATTTCTCAGATATGGCTGGCACACCAACTGCATCAAAACCTGCAGCCATCAGAAAAACAGCAGGAGAACAATCGGGGTCAGCAAATTCTGGTCTATGGGCCAAATCTGGCCTAACGCTTGTTTTTGTAAATAAAGTTTTGAAACCCAGCCACACTTGGTTCACTCTGTATTGTCTACCGCTGCTTCCGCACTACAACAGTTGAGTCGAGTAGCTGCAACAGATACCACGTGGCCCACAAAGCTGAAGATATCTGTTGTCTGACCTTTTACGGAAAAAATTTGCTGACCCCTGGCTCAGACCTTTACTAGCTGGGATGACCTCTCTGAAATCTGGCTTCTTTAACTGGCTAGAATCCTACCTTGTACATGGATTAATTTGAAGTTATAGATGTATACACTTCCAAGCACAGAACATGGCATGAATAAAAAACCCAAACCCGCTGCCATCGCATCGATTCCAACTCACAGTGACCCTATAGGACCCTACAGGACAGAAATCCCACAGGGTTTCCAAGGCTGTAATCTTTACAGAAGCAAGCTGCCACATCTGTCTCCCTCAGAGTGGCTGGTGGGTTCAAATTGCCGGCCTTTCAGTTGGCAGCCGAGTGCTTTTACCACTGTGCCACCGGGAGGATTCCATAAATATAAATAGGAGTTGTTTTTCTTGTTAAATTCCTATCAAGGTTTTTGTTTTGATCTATATAACAATCAAATTTCTTTGTGGTTTTTACCAGTTTTATTTCCACCTTCTTTGTGTTTGTTTTTGTTTTTTTTTTTTTTGTTTTTTTTTTTTTTTGCAGTCTCCTAACAAACCTACAATCCCCCAGGAGAAAATTCGGCCCTTGACCAGTCTGGACCACCCTCAGAGTCCTTTCTATGATCCAGAGGGTGGATCTATCACTCAAGTAGCCAGAGTCGTCATCGAGAGAATCGCCCGGAAGGTATTGGATTAGAGGTCACCCTGGCACAGAGTCCTCACTCCATGAATCCCAAAGAGACTACATACCTTTCTGTTCCAAAATCATAAAGTCACTGGCAGAAATCACCCCAGGATATGGAATTCCTGGGCCTCCCAGGGTTTCTAATATGCAAATTATTTCATAAAATGCAAATTATCAAAATGAACACAGTAATGGGGCCCAGTGCTCGACTGGATGATTTGATCCAGGGTTGGCAAATAGGTTTCATCATGAGTTTCATAATCAATTACTAATGTCTGCCATGGTAAGGAACTAGGAATGAGTGGTACGTAAGTCATGTATTTACCATCCCAGGTTAGCCACTACTGCTTTTTTGGCATTTCTTTTTCAGTCAAATTGGAAATATTGGCCCAGAGCTCTGCCATGACCTGAAATTTATATACAGGGTGGGCTTCAGGTTATATATACTCCCTTATCCACCCCCCCCCCAAATTCCATTCTTTCTCTAATGTGAGCCCTCCTAGTAAAATTCCTTTTGCAGGGGGAACAGTGCAATATTGTACCTGACAATATCGATGACATTGTAGCAGACCTGGCTCCAGAAGAGAAAGACGAAGGTACAGTGTTTTCTTTTGTTGCTGGTGCCAATGTAAATTGGCACAATCATTTTGCAGGAAAGCAATTTGCTAATATATTTCAAGAACCATAAAAATAGTCATATCACTCAATGTGGTAACTCCATCTCTGAGGATTTCTCCTCTAGAATTAATCTAAAACAAGCACAAGAGGAGACACAAATTATTAGCATATTGGTGATGGTGATATCCCACAACGTCAGGCCTTTAAAATCATTCAAATATAAAAGGTATTTGAATAGGCTTCACAGTTACCAGAACACTCTCTGCTTTGACTGTCACACTGGTCTATGAGGTAGGCGTGGGTATGTCCACTTCCCCAGCAAGCTGACAGGAGTGACTGGCAGAGCCATAGCTTGAGTTCAAGTTTTCTCATGGGATCTGGACCCAGACAACCTGGGTTCTCATTAGGTCTGTGACCTAGGGCAAGAAGCTAACCTTCCTACCATGGTTTTCTCAACTGTAAAATGGGGATAATAACAGAACCCACTTCTTAGAGAGTTGTTGTGAGGGTTAAATGGGACAAAACATGCAAGGTTCTTAGGATGATGCTGGCACGTAGCAAGTGCTCACTGAACAACAGCTGCCCTTATTCTTATCATGAACCTGCGTATGGGATCACTGGGAAGATGAAGCAGCAACACAGACACAAAGGCTTGTGCTTTACAAAATCGTCTGTGATATGCTTGCACCTGTGTAGGAATGATGTCTGCCAAGATGAGGGTCTGGAAATGAAAAGGTATCACACCTTGAGATGAAGGGAGAGTAAGAGAATCTTTCATGTTGTTTAGATATCTATTAGTGGGATGGAAACCCTGGTGGTGTAGTGGTTAAGTGCTACGGCTGCTAAGCAAAATGTCAGCAGTTCGAATCCGCCAGGCACTCCTTGGAAACTCTACAGGGCAGTTCTACTCTGCCCTATAGGGTCGCTATGAGTTGGAATTGACTCGACGGCTGTGAGTTTTTTTGAGATTAGTGAGATGCTAAAATATAATTTTTAAAGGGAAGTGAATGGCTGCTTCCATCCCAGGAGTACCCAGGCTCACTGAGGCCAGCCAGACACCAGAGGTCTATTTCTTGTCCCCAAATGAGCCTGTCTAGGGAGAGGGCTAGTCACAGCTTTCGGAGATCCCCAGGGAAAACACACCAAACACTCTTTCCAGATGACACCCCTGAAACATGCATCTACTCCAACTGGTCCCCGTGGTCCGCCTGCAGCTCCTCCACCTGCGACAAGGGCAAGAGGATGCGGCAGCGCATGCTGAAGGCACAGCTGGACCTCAGTGTCCCCTGCCCTGACACCCAGGACTTCCAGCCCTGTATGGGCCCCGGCTGCAGCGATGAAGGTGAGCAGACAACCCGGACCAGGATGTGACCAACAGAGGCTCAGGAAGGGAGGCTTCTGCCTGGCAATGCAGGTCCCTCACATCCCGTCACACAGCGTCTGTGGTGGAGGCACCAGGACCCTGACTGTCATTGTCAATGGGGCTCACCTAAGGGAGACCCCATCTCTAATAGTGTCTTGAGGGCTCTGAACACAGAACATGTCTTAATGACGTCAGAGGAATTCTTGATATTGACTAACCACCCCCACCGACCATGGAATAAAATACATAGTGGAGCTAACAAACATAGGTACATTAGGTACATTTTATGACAGATTGTAATTTCTCATGTGCATCTGGGCTTTAATCCCACTGCCTTCTTAAAGAGCAAGTGAACAGGTTGATCAACATTGAACCTAGATTCATGGCCCTAATTCTACACCATTCGTGGACGCTCATCTGTGTGCCATCTCAGCCTGGGTCAGAGACTCACTCCTTTGCGTCTGGACCTCTGGACTGATTGCGGCACATTCCAGCGTCTCTATCTGCAATGCTCAGAGTTCAGGCTTGAAGCACGAGCTTCCCCCAGTTATGTCACCGCGGCTTAAGCTTCAAAAGTGCACTAAGCTGTTTGCGTGCAAAAGTCTGCTCCCCAGAGCACAACCTCTCTATCTGCCTGGACAGACTCTGATCCTACTTGTCTCCAAGGTGCACTGGGCAATGGAAGGGGGCGGAGAGGCTGGGCTGGCTTATGGCAGCAAGAAAAAAGCTTCCAACTAAAGAAAACTTACCCCACTGCAAGGAGGACATTCAATCTCTGGCTCTTCCTGGGTGTCAGTCTTAAATACCTCTCCCGGCTGCACTCCCACGGTAATTTTTTGTTAAACATTTTTGCCCATGATAAGGCACTTTAGAGGGGACTGAGCCCTGCCATAGATAGCCCGTTCCTCCAAATAGGCAGGGAGGAAGTTGTGACCAGCCTGTCAACGTTGGAGACTCTCTCTCTTTCTGGGGCTGGGTCTGGGGGGGCATCTGACTGAAGCCTGCATGGGAGTGGAGGTCTTTAACCTGCTCTGCCATGGGAAAACGTCCTTCTCCATACCAGTTCAGGTGGCTCCAGGTGGTGCTGACAGTTCTGAAACATGCTGGGCTGTGACTGATTTTTGTACCTAGGGTCCCTGCTCCCCAGAAGCTACCCTGCCCAGAAGCAGATAGAGTTCTCTTGTGCCTACATCAGGTTTCCTTCTTGATTATTTGGGGGGTGGGGGGATGTGGACTCAGAAGGAAGCAGAGACCCCAATGGATATTCTGAAGGAATCATTTTCATAAGGCAAATGTACACTTTGTTGTGGCAACTTTATCTTAGTGTCTTTCTAATTACCTGGGCCAAACACTTTGGCCCAAGTCTTGTCATCTCTCACCTGACTTAGACTACAGTCTATCCCTACTTCAGCCCATCTTCCAAGCCATCACTAAAGGGATCTTTTGCAAGCAAAGAACTGATCATGTCACTCCCTAGCTGAAGAATCTGTGGCTCCCTATTGCTCATTGTGTCAGTGTCCTCAGCCTGCCATAACAGTACCACAGATTGGATGGCTTATAAAAACAGAGATTTATTGTCTCATAATTCTGGGGGCTAGAAGTCCAAATTCAGGGTGTCAGCAAGGCCATGTTCTCTTGGAAAGCTCTAGGGGAAGATCCTTTCTTGGGTCTCCCAGCTTCTGGTCTAATCAAGGTGTTGCTTGGCTTGTAGCCATCTTCCCTGTCTCTCTCTCCATGTCCCTTCTCTTCTATAGGACCAATCAGATTGGATTAGGACCCGCCCTGCTCCAGTGTGATCTCAGTTAACTGATAACATCTTTAAAGATCCTATTTCCAAACAAGGTCATGTTCACAGGTACCAGGAGTTTGAACTTCAACATAAACCTTGGGGGACACATCTCAGTCCATAACACCCATGAACAAACTCCTCAGCTTACTTTACTGGCGAAATAGTCCTGCAGAGAACCAGGGTGGAGGCCTGACAAAAATGAGCATTCTGACACATGCACCTAACATGACTGACATTCTACTGCAATGCTAAAGGACACATTGTAAATGAAGGTACCTGAGGACAGCAGTTTGGGGGATACTTGAAGAGCCTCTCAAGTCCAGCTACTGCCTTCCAAAAGACTCACTCAGGTTGGCAGTGACAGTATTCTGCCTGCCTGGGATAAGGTCTTGCCAGGTCATGGGACTTGTCATGTTCCCAACTATGTCACACTGAAACATAATTATCTAATTTAGCTGCACATGCTGCCTTTAGTTGGCCTTGTCCCTGGGTCTAACATGGAGATTCCAGCTGAGATTTCTTACTGCATCACCAGCATTCTCTAGCCACACTATCCATAAGCTAATTAACAATGATTAGGCATCAGACAAATACAAGTGACAGTGTGTGGACATGTGCAAGTTGACCTCACATTCTGATCTCAATCTTTCTTTCTAGCTTCATCTCCCAATACCGCAGACACATACAAACTCTATACCAGACCCTTCGCCCGAACTATTTAGTCCCTCCACCTTAAATGCACACAGCCTTTACCCAACAAAAGCGCACTCAGATGTGCCCTCTTCTGTGAAACTGTTCCCATCCCAGTACTCCCAGGAATGGGCTCTTCCCCTCCTCTGTGTTTTCCAGTCCCCTGGGCTTACCTCTGTAGTCATGTTTTCAATACTTGGAATTATTATCTGTTTATGTGCCCATCTTGCTCTCTCTGAGTAAGACAAGATCCATATCTTACACATCTTTGTAACTTCAGCACATACCACTAAGCATTCAACAGATTTTTATTAACATCAATAAATGGGTGAGTGGATGGTTAGATGAATGGATGGATGACATAATGTAGCTCCACTTCCCTCTTCTTCCTTAGAACTAAACAGGCAAACACAAGCATGCACAGCTGTATATTTCCGCCTAGAGGAACTCCTACCACCACCTTGGGAATAGGACCACCAAACCCTGTGCTGAGAGGTTGG
This sequence comes from Elephas maximus indicus, assembly GCF_024166365.1. Taxonomy (NCBI): domain Eukaryota; kingdom Metazoa; phylum Chordata; class Mammalia; order Proboscidea; family Elephantidae; genus Elephas; species Elephas maximus. The sequence continues at coordinate 69,611,022 of NC_064825.1, forward strand.
GTTCTCTTTTCACTAACCTCCTGAGTGTCTCCTTTGCTAATACCCACTGATGGGAGCAAAGTCACATATGAGCTGGATGGCCCAAGTTATCAACATGGAAGCCTGGTTATATAGCCTTCCTCATCCTTCATCTATGTCCCCCTTCCTGGCGCACATAGACACTCCATTCTCATTTTTTACCCTGCCACTTGCTCTCCATTAGCAGCTGGGGTATTCTCTTCTTTGTTCCCTCTTGGTATAATCTGTTATTTGGGTAGAGATCTACCTGTGTCCTCAAGTTCCTATGTCTCAAGGTCAATTACATTCCCTATTCTCAGAAATAAAATTCTCTCATTTATTTTTCTAGAATGAGAAGTATCAGCTATAGACAATAATTAGTCTCAGGTACCTCTGAGCAAAAGAGCTTACACTGTATCTTAGAATATGTATAATTTCTTCTAGTGTTGTCTTATAGAGATTTCTGCAATGATGGAAATGTTCTATATCTGTGCTGTCCAATATGGTAGCCACTACCCACACATCGGGGAGCCCTGGTGGTGCAGTGGTTAAGTGCTTGGCTGCTGACCGAAAGGTAGGCAATTAGAACCCACCACCCACTCTGCCGGAGAAAGATGTGGCAGTCTGCTTCCATAAAGATTACAGCCTTGGCAGTTCTACTCTGTCCTACAGGGTTGCTATGAGGCTATGAGTTGGAATCGACTGGACAGCAATGGGTTTAGCCACACATGGCTATTGAGCACTTAAAATGTGGCTAGTGTCTGAGGGAAGTGAATTTTTTATTTTATTTAACGGTCTTAGACATACAATGATATACAAATGGTTGCAATTTGTCTTAAATCATAGATTATATCTTATACCAATATTATATATATGTGTATGTGTGTGTACACATATACATACACGCATTTTTTTTTTCTCTTTTTAAAACCATCCTTCCACCCATCCAAGCAACTCTGGAGTCTATCTGCATTCAAGTGTTTTTCCATGGGATGAGGCGTAATCCGTGCATTTCCTCTTAGAGAACACTTAGTGGTTAGAAAATTTGTACCTTTTCGCTTTCATTCTCAGCTGCCTAATTCCCCTTGAATGCTAAAAAAAAAAAAAAAAAAAACCATGCTAGCTGGTTCCTTTCTGAGTCTTGATTCCGGCCCTTGGGAAGTTCCCATCACTCAGTTCCCGGCCGCCCCGCCGTGGGCTGCAGCTTCCGCTCCGCTCCTGTGTTGCAGACGGCTCTACCTGCACCATGTCGGAGTGGATCACCTGGTCGCCCTGCAGCATCTCCTGCGGCACGGGCCTGCGCTCCCGGGAGAGGTATGTGAAGCAGTTCCCAGAGGACGGCTCCGTGTGCACACTCCCCACCGAGGAGACAGAGAAGTGCACGGTCAACGAGGAGTGCTGTGAGTGGCGGGGACCCGGGGGGCGGGGTGGGCACGCGGGGCTCCCGAGGCAGTGGATGCGACCCCAAGTCCGCGGGGGTTCACAGCTCCCAGCAGCTGCCTGACTACTGAGTGGGGCGAGTGGGACGAGTGCAGCGCCACCTGCGGGATGGGCATGAAGAAGCGGCACCGCATGGTCAAGATGAGCCCAGAAGACGGCTCCATGTGCAAGGCTGAGACATCGCAAGCCGAGAAGTGCATGATGCCCGAGTGCCGTGAGTGGGCTTGGGGGTGGGTGCGGGGAGGGTACCAGGTCCGGGGTGTCAGATGGGGACTGGTGAGGAAGACCACAGCACCCCCCCCTCCACCACCACCTTCAAGATGGGCGGGTGCAGCATCTGGTGGGTACCTGGACAGGTACAGGAGGAAAACATGGTCCACCGTCTTTGCAGGGCACTGCTAGGAGCAAGAGGAGGGCCATAGGTTAGTGAGCATGAACCAGACCCACAGAGAGTGGCCTCCTTTGGGGGACAATCTGAACCATGCTGGGGTGGCAACTGGTGGCCTCTAAGTAGAATTCACCTGCATAGGTATTTTATAGAACCCCCAAGTATTTGGGGAGGCATATGAACACATATAGGCAGGATGTGCACTCCCCAGGTCATCATAGGCCCCCACTCTTGTTCTACATTGGACTTGCCTGGCTCCATCAAGCATTAATAACCCTGCTCTGTGCCAAATGCACATAGACCCACACGTCAGCACACAAATGTACACATGCATACAAGAACATACACATGTTGGGAATTTCAGTACCAAAACGTACAAAAAAGACAGTGTTGAGCCTTTTAGTGCGTGATTCTTGGGGAGAGTGGGATGTTTCTGTCTCTAACAAGATCCTACTTGGACCCTCGGTGGTGGTGTGCATGGGAACTTGTGTACACATATTCCTGAGCCACGTGTGATGTCATCACCACCAGCTGAGCCAGGGGAGATGCGGGATAGTGACAAGAAGCGCAGTAGGAGGCTGAGCCACTTCTTGCTCCTTGCTGCTCACTCTTATCTGAACCAGGGGCCAATTCCACTTCACTCCAAGGGCCATAGCTAGGGAAAGGCAGTGGAGGGCACTTTAGGGCCAAGGAGATCAAAGAAAGCATAAGGAGCCTATTCTCAGTAGCAAACCTGGCTCTTGGCCTAGACACCATCCCATGCTTGCTGTCCCCGTGGTCCGAGTGGAGTGACTGCAGCGTGACCTGTGGAAAGGGTATGAGGACCCGCCAGCGGATGCTCAAGTCTCTGGCCGAACTGGGAGACTGTAATGAGGAGCTGGAGCAGGTGGAGAAGTGCATGCTGCCTGAATGCCGTAAGTCCCAGCGCTCTGATGCCCACTACCTCTCCCCTCACACCTTTCCTGAGCCCAGGGAGCCCTGAGCTATGATCAAACTGCTAGATTGTACAGTTCAACTGTTTGCCAGGGAGAAAGAGCATGGGGTTTGGATCTCTGTTAACAAGTTCCTGAAACTCTTTAGTCTTCTCATTTGTAAAGTAGGGGTCACGCTGTCTACAAAATACACAAACTACAAGTTGCTGTGAAATCTAAATGGGAGACTATATAAAAAACACTTAGCACAAGGCTCAATAAACCATAGTTCTTTCCCTACCTCCAATTAGGAGCTTGTCTGATGCATAGATTTTCTAAACTGCTTAATTCTATTTCTCCTCCCTGTGACCATTTTATTTACTCATGACCAGAGGCTGGACACGTTAAATCAATGACTCCCGCATTCATGCAGCCCTGGTAAGAAGACCCGCAGGAAAACAAGCCAAGCTCTCAAAAGCTCCCTGTCCACACCTGCCTCCCTACCTCCCCCAGATCTTCTGACTGTGGTCAGCTGTTTTTATTACATGGGGACTAATTTCCAAGGAAAGAGCCAGTTTTGCTGGCTAGTCTTCCAAGAGAGCTTGTCTTTTAGGTACTGGAAGATCAAGCGGGCTTGCTCTGACCTTTTTCCTGGCTTCCTCTGAAATACCCTTGTAATCTTTCATGCTCCCTCTCTTGTTAGTGCGTAGGTTGCCTGCCCAGGTTCAGGTCCTAGCTCTTTACTGGCTGTGTAACAGTTGGCAGATTACTTATCTTGCTTGATCCTCAATTTCCTCATCTATATAACAGCCAGAAGCACTTCCCAGGTTGTTAAGAGGATTAAACCAAATAATAGGTAAAAAGTGCCAAGCACTGGACCTGGCCAATTAAGGTCTCAATCAATGTTACACAGTATTGTGCCTGAGGTGTTTTTATCTAGACTCAGTCATGGGTAGAGATGACCAGGCCCATAAACTCAATAAAGCCTGGGGCTTTTAATAACTAAGATTGGCCCACAGTTCAACCCAGCTCACCAGAGTTGGGGCCCCAGAGCCTTCTGACTGAGGTGCTGTTCCCAACTTCAACACAACATTTTACATCCATAGGGTCCACTAATGGAGGGGAGAAAGTGAACATTTGCAGGGCACTTCCTGTGGCCCAGGAACTGGGCTGGGAACAGTCTCATTTAGTTCTCACAACCTAAGGAGAAAGATACCATTATTCCCATTTCACAGATGAGAAAGCACCTGAGCTCCCACAGGGAGACAAGACCTGAAAACTATTGAATGAAACGAGGACTTCTTCTGTTCACCCTCGCCCTCACTTTGCAGGGCTGTTGGAGAGTTTGGCATCATTTGCCTCCCTAGGACACATCTGAGAATCAGACTGTTATTTCCCCCACACATTTGTGATGCTGGCCTAGTAAGGAGGATTGCTGGATCTCGTGGCACAATAAACCCTAAAACACCTCTTGCTCCTGCCCCTCTTGTGAACTGAGTTTCCCCTTTCTGGCTCCTGTGCCTTGCAGAGTGCTATGTATAGAGGACACAGAATAATCTCAAGAGCAATAGGGGGAAAAAGCTGCCTGATTCTTTACTGTGAAAGCCACAAAGTCCTTGGTATTGCCCCCGGGGGTCAGCCATCTGTCAACTTGTTGACTTTTTCTCACCAAAGGAGTCAGGCAGCAGGGGGTTTGTGGGTATTGCTCTGAAAATGTACCAGTGAGCTGTGCTTTCCCTTAGAAAATCCAGGTCCCTGAGAGTGAGGGAGGCCGGTCTGTGTCACTTGAGGCTGATTTGACGATATTCTAGCTCACAAAGCAGGGCAAGAAGCACTAAACATGTCTTCAAGATCCTCCAGAGCCTTCTTGAGTCATAGAGGGAGCACAGAATGTGAGTTATGACCTGGGAACCAATCCTACCTCTACTGCTTACCAACCATGTGGGCTGATGGGGCTAGTCTGCCTCTTGGAGCCTTGGTTTCTCCTGTAAAATGAGATAACAGCACCTGCCTTACATCCCTCATAGGCTTGTTGAGATGTTCAAAGCTGACTGTATATGACATGTTTTGTTCAGACATGCGATACACTGACGCCCGTCTGTGTCTTGCCAGCCATTGACTGTGAGCTCACCGAGTGGTCCCAGTGGTCAGAATGTAACAAATCATGTGGGAAAGGCCACATGATTCGAACCCGGATGATCCAGATGGAGCCTCAGTTTGGGGGAGCTCCCTGCCCAGAGACTGTGCAGAGAAAAAAGTGCCGCGTCCGGAAATGCCTTCGAAATCCATCCATTCAAAAGCTGCGCTGGAGGGAGGCCCGAGAGAGCCGGAGGAGTGAGCAGCTGAGGGAAGAGTCTGATGGGGAGCAGTTTCCAGGTACCACTCCCCATGTGGGGCTAGGCTGGTCTCTGGGACAGGCTGAGCTCTGTGCTGGGCCAGGTCTTGGGTCTGTCAAAAACTGGGGGAGGGGACTACGTTTTCTAGAGTCTTCAGACTACATTTTTTTTCTTCAGATGCAATAAAATTACAAGATACTCAAAAACTATTAAAGGGTTTGGAGTCCCTAGGGGTGCAAACCATTAATGCTAACCAAAATTTGGGGGTTCAGATCCACCCAGAGGTACCTGATGGTCTATTTATGAAAAATCAACCATTGAAAACCCTTCGGCACACAGTTCTACTCTAACACATACGGGGTCACCGTGAGTCAGAATCAACTCGATGATAACTGGTTTGGGTGTTTTGGTTTAGCACATCAGTGTTGTCTGTTGCACTAGTTAAAAAACATTAAGGCCAGCTATGTGCCAGGCACTATGCCATGGTCCCATCCTCTATGAAACCTACAGTATGGTATGGTGAACAGAGTGAATGGACAATCACAAGTGCAGTTAGTTCTGTGAAGGAGGAATACATAGTGCTATGGAAGCATTTAAACAAAAGATCTAACCTAATTTCTGGGGGTCAGGGAACTTTTCTTTGAGAAAGGCATGTTTAAACTACATAGGAAAAATAAGAAAGTGTACTTAAATTTACTCAGTATTTGGGACACCAAGTATTAGGGGAGCAAGAGAAAGTAGTAGTTAAATGGTCCTTGAGTAGTTGCTGTGTAACAAGCCACCCTGAAACAGTGGCTTTTTAAAACAATCATTAGCTTATGATCCTGTGGGTCAGTGATAATGGACTGGCTCAGCTAGAGATTCTTCTGTAGTCCAGATTAGGCTCATTTATGAGCGTACTCTCAGCTAGTGGCTCACCACGGGCTAGAAGGCCTACAACGGCCTCACTTAAATTTTGGGGACTTCAGCGGGGATGGCTGGGGCCTCTTTCCACTCTCTCTAGCAGGCTAGCACAGGCTTGCTTACACAGCGGTTGAAGGGTTCCCAACAGCAAAAGAGGGCAAGCCCCAGTGTGCAAATATTTTTCAAGCCATGTTTGTTAATGTCTCATTGGTCAAGCAGGTCATAGAAACAGACTCTGCCTCTTGATGGGAGTAGCTACAAAGAATTTATGGCCATTTTTTTGCAGTCTATCACAATCTGTAACAGTCCCTAATAAGGACTCTAGCCATTAGTTCATTCAACAAATCATTACACACAGGAGCAGAAAAGACAACTAAATTTGCTAATCAGTTGCCAACTAGAGCTCAGCATCCCTGTTCTGTCTCCAATTTTTGCTGGTTTAACCAGGCCTTCTCATGCTTTCAGGCTGTAGGATGCGCCCATGGACAGCCTGGTCAGAATGCACCAAACTATGCGGAGGTGGGATTCAAGAACGCTACATGACTGTAAAGAAGAGGTTCAAAAGCTCCCAGTTTACCAGCTGCAAAGACAAGAAGGAGATCAGAGCATGCAACGTTCACCCTTGTTAGCAAGGGTCCAAGCTCTCCAGGGCTGCACTCTAGATTCCAGAGTCACCAACGGCTGGATTGTGTTTGCTTGTTTGTTTAAGGCAAATTAAATTGTGTACACTAGTTTTCATTTCTGCAGTGTGGTTCGCCCAATAGTCTTGTGGATGCAAGGGGCATCCTTTCTGAATACTTCTTGGTGGGTACAGGGTGAGTGGCGCCCCCTCACCCTCAGTGGGCTCTCCTGCACGGAAGTGAGTAGTGTCAGCCACCTTGTACTAAACTGAAACATGTCCTTCTGGAAAATCCACCTGGGCAGGCAGAACAGAGACCTTGGCCTCCTCCACATGGAGAGGCAGTTTTGTCTAGAAGTGACTCTGTGCCTCGGTCCCAGGGTGCAGCAGGTAGGAAACATTTCCCGTTGGTCGATGAGTGAAGAGTCCCCTCATCCTCACCTTGGCCTGCCCACTCTTCCAGGAATGTTTGCTTGCCCATCTCTTTTCCTTTGGTGAGATTTTAGGTTCCTTGTTAAATCTCCTCAGTCATCACTGGTTCTTGGGAGAAACAGAGCTGGTAGGCTTGAAAAGCAGCAGCGATGTTGGGTGGCTTTCCTTTCCCTGAGAATTTCTAAATACACTTACATCACTCCCCAATAGGGGTACCTGATACCCAAAAGAGGGAGGGGAAATGATGGCTGAATAATTTGAAATAACTGATTCTTAATACCTGAGGTAAAAGGTACCAAGTATAGAAAGTATTTTTCCCTTTTTTTGCTAATTTCTCCTAGGAAGCCAGCATTATGAACCTTTTGGTTCTAAATTCTTACCGGAACCAGGGCCAAGGCACCAAAATTGGTCTCTCTAGCAGTACCAACCCTAGCAGTTTATAAAAATCTGCCTACACAAATCTAGACTATTAAGTTTTCAAACCAGTTTCTAATAAGGAAACTTTTTTCAGTTTATGCAAACATTTTATTAAGTTTGCCCACACCCTCCCAAGCCTTTCTATCAACAAAAACACTAACTCTATATTTTATTTTTCAGTCATAAAAATTTATATATAGAAAAACTGTTTCACAGCCTACGACAGAAAATGTAAGGAAAGAAAATGGAGAAATCAAGCTAAATAAGGGGAGCCTGTGGGATATCAAACCTGCTGTCCACCTCTACATGGCAAGGGCTCTGGTCCTCAGATTATCTAGAGAGAAGACTACGGGTTTTCCATGCCCTCCTAAGTAATCATAAACACACCAAATTCAGGGAGACTAACTACCAAGGATTAGTGTAAAAGGACATTTTACTGAGTTGAGTCCATCAGCAGTTTTTACTTATTCGTTTATTGTTAAAATTATGCTTCATTTTTGATGCAGGCCTTTTTTACTGCATATCCAAGTATGTACTATGGATGAGACGCATACATGCTCTGAATACACTACTTTAAGAATTTCTATCAAACACATCAAGGTATTTCCAAACACAACATACATATGCTGTAGTCCTGAATATGTATTATTCTAACACAAGACTGTTCAATAAAAAAGTGTATTGGTCTATTTTTCATGTTTGTAAGCTAATTAAGTGTTCAGAAGTTTCAGATTTTTTTGCTATGTTGTCCACCTCAATCACTTTCAGTAAAAGAGAGGCTTTTACTTCCTCATTCTCAAGGAGCATTTCCACACTGTGAGCTTCCTGGAGCTGGGACTTGTTTCCAACGTTACTTTTTAATTCTTAATTGGATTGCTTTTTCCTCCCCAAAGAAGCATAATATGAACAGTGTTTGATTTTCTACTTGGACAAAAAGAAGTTCTGACATAGCCTCTGCCCACTTTTGCAACATTACTCTCAGCTGTCTAGATACACACTTATTCTTAACTCTTAAAGTTCCTGTAAGACAGCGATTTCTAAGTAACTCTAAGGACAAGCCATCCTAGTGTTGCATATTCCTATTTGGCCCCTGTTGGGTACACTTTAAATCTAATTTCGGCAACTTAAAACCAGGTATATAATGACTGAGAAAGGATAACACCAAGATATGAATCTTATGCCACATAAATGTCGTTTTTTGTTCACAATAGGGAATTTTAAGTGTCAAATCTCTTTCTTACCAAAGTCTTATGTTAGGTGATTTGTAGTTTTTCTGGCTAACCATTTGTTTTGGAAATGAAGACTTTTTTTCACTACAAAAATGGACTTCCACTTGAGACAGCAAACAGGTGATAAGGTACCCAGTAAAAGCTGCCATGTAAGAAGGGCTTAAAATGGTTGTAGATATTTTTATCAATGCCAAACCAGTTGTAATCCAATTCGCATCTACATTTTAAGATGAAAATAAGAAGTTCAGAGATATATTTCCCAACCAGACATTGGGTCACCTACCTGTCACCTGGCCAATGTATTATTTGAAGGAAATCTGTTGTAGCCAATTAAATAAAACTGGGCTTCTTTAGACCCAGAATTGAAAATGTTACCAAGATTTTGTGCTGTTTTTAATTTGAACTTTGTGTATTAAACATGTTTTAGGCATACTCGGAGTCTGTGTACTTCTTCCAGGAAGTAAGGGTACATTATACCTTCTCACACGACTAAAATTCTCCAGAAACTTTGTCCAGGTCAAATCCAATGGCTAAAAACGTCAATACACAAAATCTCTCAACATCGTATTATTTCTGTGCCCTAACAAAGAGCCCACACATTTCAAGTGAAAGAGAGGAGGGTAGGAGAGGGAGAAGAAAGAGGGAGGGAAAAAGAGGTACAGAAAGAGGGAAGGAGGGAGAGCAGGGAGAAAGAAGGAGAAGGGAAAGGAAAGGGCTCTGGACTCAGAAAACTCCCAGAATTGCAGACAGGCTTTTCCAGACCATTTGGTATGAAATCTGACCTGGAGTACAAGTGCCCAGCTTTGAAGTACAGCTTCCTGGAATTGTTTGTGGCAAAGAAGTCAGATATTAAAGCGTGCCACGGTTGTGCTTTACCTTTTCTCTAAACTCTCTGAACTAAATATCTATACCAAAAAAATGGACACTACTGTCTAACCAAGACTAAACACAAACACTTAATCCTTAATTATGACACAGAATCAAGGAAGACAGAGGCGTTCTACTATTTCATTATTTGATGGTATTAATTTCTAAAATAAAAATGATCCTTTTTGTTCCTCCTATTACCCTAAGTAGGGGGGATGAACGAAAATAAATCCCTTCTGGAGGTGAGTGAGATGCGGTAATAAACTATAAACAGCAACTGAATGCTAATTGGCATGAAGATAGTTCTTCAGTTCAAACACTTTGAAATCTGAGAGGAAAATATCCATACTAAAATGTCACATTTAAATAATTTGCATCCATGATTCAAAAACCTTGTCGATTCAAAGGCTTTATACACTCTGGAAAGTGGAGAGGCAGAAGCTATGTACTGGTGAAGCACAAGGAACCTGGGTTCAAATCAATGCTACACCATCGAGTGGCCACTTACTTTACCTTTTCTGGCCTCAGACTTATGCAAGCTTTATAACACTAGAGGACTTCTCTATCCCTCCCCTCCACAATTTATCCCGCTTTCATCTAGACAGCAAATCCAGATGGTATGCTGATGTAGGCATCATTCAAAACTAGCTCTACCCCACCCAGCCCTCACTTCTTCATAAACCAGTAAATGCCTGCTTTGTGATGCTGAGTCACATTTTTGTCACTTATAAATGAAAAAGTCCTGAAAACATACATGTACAATTTCTACACAGCCACAATCAGAGCAAAATGCAATTTCAGACTGTTTTCACTTATCGTTCATAATCATAATGTCATAGCATCAGACAGCAGTCATTAACATTTTCTTACACTGCTCTAAATTCTTCATACAACTCAGGATATGTTCTTAATGACTTCCTGGCTTTAGAATTGATTTGTAATAGTTCTCATACTTTAAGCAATTATGTATTTAAACAGTTTCCTTTACCTCAAATAATTTTAAGTATGAACAGAAGGGAAAAGAGCAAACATCTTTATCAAGACTACTAACTCACAACACTTGGAGCTTGTAAAAAGCAGAGGTCCCTTTCTTCCCCTAGTATTAGAATGCAACTACTACTGGGTGATTCTAACCTGGAATTTACTCGTCTAAGTGCTACAGCTGCTAACCAAAAGGTTGGCAGTTCGAATCCACCAGGTGCTCCTTGGAAACTCTGTGGGGCAGTTCTACTCTGTCCTATAGGGTCGCTGTGAGTCAGAATCGACTCGACGGCAGTGGGTTTGGTTTTTTGTTTTTTGGTTTATCTGAGAACTCAGAAGGGCTACTTGCAAAAAATACCTGAGTTTCTTGCTCCTTTACACAAGTACTACTCAAAGTGTGGGCTACAGACCAATGCCACCCATGAACCGTCTGTTACAGTTCCCACAGCAAGATCCAGAAATTGAAAGCAAGTGTTTAGAAACTTTTATAGTAATTTGATACTGCCTTGGTATATTCAAAAACACAATTAATTTTTCTAGTAATTCATTTTTTATTACATTTAGCAAAAGTATCAGTCTACAACATTTGGAGATTAAAAAAAAAAAATTTTTTTTAACTGGCTCTTCAAGTAATCTAGAGGCACTGCAGTACACCACCCTCGCCCACTTCAGTCAGAAGGATGCCCGCTGGCAAACCTTAAGCTTCTTAAATCTCTCCAACACTAAGCTATCTACACCGTAGTATGGATTTGTATACCCACACATCTATGATTAAGTATCTTGTATGGACTCATTTCCTTATTCTAACACCCTACACCCTACAAAGCAAGGTATTGCTCCATCATCCCCGATTTTGCCAAATAATTTCTCAAAATTAAAAAAAAAAGTACCTCCTCCACTTTCTTACTCTCCAAACACATCTCAGTCCATAATAATCTGGTTTCCATAACCACTGAAACAAATCTCTCAAAATCAGCAACCCCTTAGCAATCGTTTCTGCTTCTTAGCTCCCATCCTCTGCAGGGCATTCAATGCTTTAGACCACTCCCTTGGCTTCTTTGACAATGCAGTTTCCTGGTTCTCCTCAGTTTTGGCTGCTTCCCTCAGCTATTTAAAAAACAAACAAACAAACCCGTTGCCCTCAAGTCGATTCCGACTCATAGCGACCCTAGAGGGCAGAGTAGAACTGCCCCACAGAGCTTCCATGGTGCAGTTGGTGGATTTGAACTGCCACCTTTTAGTTAGCAGCCAAGCTCTTAGCCAATGCACCACCAGGGCTCCGCCCTTGGCTGTTGGTACCTCTTAATCTTCTATCACCTAAGTTTTTTTTCCCCCAAAGTTTTGCCCTTAGACCTTCTCTCAAACACACTTTCTAATAGATGTTATTTGCTCTAACCTCTTCGATCATCAGCTCAAAACAAATTCCAAATCTGCACTTCTAGCCCTAGCTTCTTTTGCAGTCCAATCCCCATTCCTAAATGTCTCCAGGTCTAACTCTGTATGTAACTGCCAGAACATCAGGTATTTCTCTCACTAGAAAGCTGCCTGTGCTAATTAACAGCACTACCACCTTCCTGGTCACCCCAACTTGATGCTTTGGAGACCCAAACATTTCTTGGATATACATCTAATCTTCAGTCTCCTTCCCCCATATTACTGCAGTTCAGGCTTCATCATCTTTCTCTGAAATCATTCATTCATCCATCAAATGGTTTTCCTGTACAACCTATATACCAGGCAGTATGGGTAAAGCAGTAAACACAATAGAAATGGTTCTGCCCTCAAAGAGTTTAAGATGCTAAGGTGGGGGTCAGACAAGAGAAACAAAATAATCACAGGTGTCATGAAGTATATACCCAGAAAAGTATGACAGTAGAACGGGTGGTCAAACAGGGCTCTATAAAGAGGTGCCATTTAAGCAAACACTTAAAGAATAAAATGGCTAACTGGAGAGTTGAGTGAGATAACTGATTTGGAAAATACTTGATGTGTACTAAGGGTGTTAAGAAAACAAACCAGCTAGAATGTAAATGAGATGTAGGAAGACAGGAGATCCTGCGAGGGGCTTTCCTTGTATGCTATGCCAAGGGGTTTGGGTATTATTCCAAGTGCACTGAATTAAGACAGATTTCTAGAAGTAGTGTAATATTTAATTTCTGGTCCAAAAAAAAAGTCTCTGGCTGGAATGGAAAAAAAAAAAAAAATGGTGGGAGCAAAATGGAAAAGAAAGACTATACTTCAGAGACCATCATGTAATCTGTGCGTCATGTAATGTGTGTTTTGATTCAGCTGGTTTAGGCTTCATCCACAGTAGGATGTGTGGGTACATATCCACCCTCTTCTCTCCAGCTATGAGTTGGAATCGACTCAACGGCAACGGGCACAGTGTTTTTTTTGTTGTTTTTTTGGTTTTCTCTGTCAATAGCAGTTCACAGAAAAAGTTCAACAGTGACTTAAGGAGACACTCAAAAAACTCACCAAGAACACCAAGCTATTTCACTTCAAGTTTACCTGCCAAATGAACTATGCCAATTTTTAGATTCAAGCCGTAAGGCATTTGAGGGGAAAAGGCATATATATATATAGCTACCGAAATAAGTTTCCCCCACTCATTCCTTCTACAACCCATCAATATAACAAAATGAGTGACCAAGCATCATCTTGTGATAACAGATCAATTTTAATTCTAGCACCTGAAGCTATACAAGGGTATGATTTATAAACTTCATGGGACTGTTGGACACATTCAATAAAGTGACAACTGTGCAATACCACTTAGTATCTCAAAATCAGGAAACATACTTTTGAATTGTTTAAACACAATCCACAGAATTAAAAACAAAATCAGAAGCCATCCACAGTTACACTAATTGACAATTAAGAGTTTTACATTTAATACTTGATATAACAATCAATATCTACTAGGGCATACTAAAAGTGATTTCAGATTCTCATCCTAAAAGTTGTACTCTATAGGGAAGGTCTCTCGAGTAGGTATGTGACTGGCCAAACATGGGTACAACCAGGACCAGAACAGCAAGTAAAGTTCTACCACAGTTTCTGTAGCTTCCGCATTTTTGTTCTTTGTCAGTTAAAAGTGAACAGTGAGAATTAAATACTTATCTTTACATATACACAAGGTATGCTGAGAAAGCATATTTGCTTACAAACATATAAAAATACTTGTTACCTAGTTTGATAAGAAAATAATGTATAAAAGTATATAGCAAAAACATTAATCATCTCTGACCCCGGAAAGATCAATTCCATATTTTATATTACATCAAACAAAAAACAGTTTTAGTTTTTTTGAATCCCTTACCCAGAAACACTTGAAAAGGAAGACAGACAGAAATTATTAATTTTTACCCTCAACATAGCTGTGAAAAGAGCTAAATTAAAAAACAAGAATAATAAAATGCCTAAGTTCAGAATGAGCCCACAGATATTTGGCCACATAGAAAATCATCATATTCAAGAACAGGAGTAATAATAAAGGCTTTATAAGAGTTTTTAATTCATAAACACAATAGCCATTTTGGATTTTGGCCACTGGAAAACAAAAGCTGTAGTATCAATAAGATCTGAGATGTCTCACTTGTGTGATTCAATTCAGTGTTTTAAGGTTAAAGCTGACATCAAAAACTTTTATGGTGGGCAAAAATTCACATTTAAAAAAATTCCCTATTGTTTCTGTTTACAGTAACAGTGGGCATTAAGATTCCAGAAGTTAAAAATTATTTCACAACCTATGACTTCAGCTTGGCAAACAGCTTAGGTTCCAAAACTGATTCACCCCTACTAAAATGTAAGCCCTTAAAACAATGAATGTGTCTGTATATATAGATATGTATTTTAAAGGAATCAGATAATCTTAAAAGCAGCCTTAGTGTTTCCTTTAAATTTGTCTTGAAATGACCATAGTATTAGCTTCACAGAAAGGATTAGCCAGCTTCTTGGTCTAAGGCTAACACGGTGATCATGTATAAGACTTGCTTGTCTAAGGCTAGAAAGGTACCAACATGATGTAAACTGTAAGGAGAGAAGAAGATGAGGGCTTTTCCTGGCAGTTGGTAGCTAAAACTCATGGGGTTCTTAGAAAATGACACAATGGCAACCTTTCTTGTCTTTTTCTTTCCGCGTTGGTTCTGGAGAAGGGGGACATTCTTGCTCTTGAAATTTCCTGTAAGATAGAAAAATCTAAATATAATTGCCTTCTTGGCAATCTATGATTACAAATGCAGATTATTTTTGGACAAGTCTAGTTTAAGTGCATATGCTTTTCAACGCTACACTTTAACTAGGGAATCAAAGCAAATCTCTGCCAAAAAAAAAAAAAGCTTCAATACCAAAATAAGCAGAGCTGTCTTGAGTTGCTTTAACAGGACTGTCCTGAATCAGATGAGACGCTGAAGCTCAGTTAACTACTATGCTCCCTTCCCCATATGAAATTCTGTGACTCTAAGGTATACTTGGAGTCCCTGGGTGGCACAAATGGTTAAGTGTTTGACTATTAGCCAAAAGGCTGGTAAGCTCAACACCCCCAGCCCCAGAGGCTCCTCAAAAGACAGGCCTGGTAATCTCCTTCCAAAAGGTCACAATCTTGAAAACATTATGGAGCGTTTCCATTCTGCACACATGGAGTCGTCATGAGCCAGAATCCACTCGATGGCAACTAACAACAAGGTATTCTTATGAATTAACTTTTATCACTAGAATACAGTATAAAATTACCCTTACTAGGCACACAGTTCTTACCCCTGTTCTGCCACTTATTAGCCTGAAGTCAGTATTAGAGAAGTTAGTTGACATCTCTGAGCCTCAGATTTTTAGAAAGGAATAAAAACCTACCTTTCACAGTTGTTATGAGAATTAAACATCTTGTTATATTTAAATGCCTGATAGTGCCTGGCATAAAAAAGCCTTCTCTACCCCTTTCCTCACTCCTGATTGATTAATGGACACGCATAGGTTCTAAGGATCAAAACCATGGACAAAATATTTCAAAGAGGCAGTAAAAATTATTTTAAGAAGGCACTGGCTTATCGGCTGTTTAAAACAGGACTACAATTTGTAACAAATGACTAAAGCTTGATCTACATTCATCCTAATCTTTGCAGAAGCCTCCATGTATGTTACCTATCATCTTCACTACTTCTTTTCCCTACAAAAAAGAATGACCACTAAAGCAACTTCATCTTTCTCACATACATTTATTTATATAACCCCAGCAGACCTCGCCCATCACCTCAAACTTCCTGGAATCCACTAACGCTTTCTGAACCACAGGCGTTTCCTAGGCCACCTAACAGAGAATTTTTTGTAGTCTGGGATACCGTATTCTACTCCTTGTGGGGCTGCTCAATTTCTACTGCCTCTTATCCTGGGAGGAGCTGGGCAAGAAGCAAGGCAAAGGGCACCAGCTTCAGAATCAGAGAGATTTGGATTCAAGTCTATTAATATGCCCAAGCCTTGAAATCATTTAACCTCTTTTGTTACTTAGCTTTCTCATCTGAAAGCACAGACAAAAAATACCATTTAGCTTATTTGGTTGTGATGAGGACTAAATGCAATAATGCAAATAAAGCACTTTGCACAGTACTTGGTGCAGATTACCACACAAATGTTAGCTGTTATCACCACGATCATCACACCGGTGCTACCTCTGGAAGCTGCATTATTCTTCTGAAAATTCCTGTTTACCTTCTACTCCAACATAATTTAGTAAGGTTTTACATATAGAAAGTGCCTAAAATATGGTATGTACTCAATTAAAATTTTTTTTTAATTTTTATTGTGCTTTAAGTCAAAGTTTAGATCAATTAAAATTTTTAATATACCATTTGTTTTAACCCCTAAGAACAGAATCACATAGTTTCCCCTTTCTTACTAAAAACATTTAAAGGTAATCTTGTTGTTGTTGTTATTAGTAAATGGTTTTAAAACGCCCAGTTTACCTGCTCAAATCGAATGAACTGAAACAAACTTCTAGAATGTGTTCTACTTACCTTATCACCCGGACAAGCTCATGGAAAGCTTGATCTACATTCATCCTAATCTTTGCAGAAGCCTCCATGTATGTTACCTTAAGTTGCCGTGCTAACTGCTGTCCTTCTTCCTGTGTCACCTGAAATTCCAAAAGAATTGTGTTTGAGGTACAGTATTAACAATTAAACCAAAAAAAACAAGAGCCCTAGTGGCACAGTGGTTAAGAGCTTTGGCAGCTAACCAAAAGGTCAGCAGTTCGAATCTACCAAACACCCCTTAGAAATCCCATGGAGCAGTAAATCTAATTGTTTTATTAATCTGATCCTAAAAGTTCTTTTCTTAATACTCCCCAGCATGTTTTCTCCTTTTCAAAATGGGCAACTGAGAGCTTGACATAACTAATGCCATGATGAACTGTAAGTTTTTCTCCTTCCCGTGCCTTCTCCTTTCCACATACCTCTGTTAATGACTTTGTTTTGATCTGATGCTAATAACTTTGTTCTTTGTTTTGATCTGATGCTAATAACTTTGTTTTGTTCTGTCTGACCACCTGTGACTTATGACCCCTCCACAGGGAGGTTAAGAGCCCGAATGTTTGAAGTGTATATCTTTAGCCTAATAAGGAGATGTCCAGCATGTGACTCTAAGTCCAAAAAAGAGTTTCTTGTCATTATCTTGTAATGAATAATTCCTCCGGCCATGCCACCTGCAGGCTACAAAGACACTTTTAACCCTCGTAAAAATCATATATAAGCCCTCACATAAAATTGCCTTTTGGGATCCCACAGAGACGGTGTGCGTTACTGTTGGATCACTGGTGGTGGACACCTCCTAAATAAACCTTCTCACTCCTTCTGACTTGAAGTACGTTTCAACGGCTCGACTGCTCCAGGGCACAGACCCTAATCGGGCAACAATTAATAATTAGATTTGCTTCATCTAATCCTCATCTTTCGTACGTGTGGAAAAGGCTTTATTTCACCTTCCTTTTTGAGACAAATTTTTGATGAGTATTGAATTCTAGGTTGACAGTTTTTTCTTTCAGTACTTAAAAGATGTTGCCCATTATCTGCTGGCTTACACTGTTTGTAATTAGAAACTGCTATCACCCTCATCTGTGCTTCTGTATGTAATGTGTTTTTTCTCCTCTGGCTATTTTTCAGATTTCCTCTTTATTAATGATTTTAAGTGATTTCACTTTTCTGTGCCTTGTTGTATTTTTCTTTGTATTTCTTGTGCCTGGGGCTCATTGGGTGTCTTGAATATGTGCATTTATAGTTTTCATCATATTTGGAAAGTTTTCAGCCATTTCTTCTGTTGTTAATCTCAACCAGTGTATTATTCATCTCAGGCATTA
The DNA here is from genome assembly GCF_024166365.1 of Elephas maximus indicus. Classification (NCBI taxonomy): domain Eukaryota; kingdom Metazoa; phylum Chordata; class Mammalia; order Proboscidea; family Elephantidae; genus Elephas; species Elephas maximus. The sequence goes on from NC_064825.1 coordinate 69,628,887, forward strand.
TAGTTTTAATTTCTGCAAGCTTGAATTAGATCCTTTTACCTCTTCCATGTCTCTGCTTAACATATCCAGTCTTTCCTCTAGTTCCTTGAACATATGGAATATAGCTATAACTGTTTCAACATCTTTGTCCGTTAATTATATCATGTGTCATTTCTGGGCCTGTTTCTATTTATTGGTTCTTCTTCTTTATTATGGGTCATATTTTCCTGCTTCTTTGCACACCTGGTAATTTCTGAGTGGATACCTGGGTGCTGGATTTCAGTGTACTTCTTCAAGTACAGCCAGAATGCTCCTTAGAAGTGAGGATGGTGAGACCTCATCTCACTTTGGACATGTTATTAGGAGAGACCAGTCCTTGGAGAAGGACATCATGCTTGGTAAATTAAGGGGTCAGCAAAAAAGAAGACGACCCTCAACAATAAGGATTGTCACGGTGGTTGCAACGATGGGCTCGAGCATAACAACTGTGAGGATGGTGCAAGGACCAGATAGTGTTTTGTTCTGTGGTACACAGGGCTGCTGTGAGTTGGAACTGACTCAATGGCACCTAGCAACAACAACGAGGGTGCTGGATATTTTGTATTCCTATAAATATTACGGAACTTTCTCCTGGGATGTAGTTATTTGGAAACAGTTTGATCCTTTCCAGTCATGCTTTAGGCTTTGTTAAACATTTATTCTAAGGCTAATTTTGCCCCCACTAAACCCATTACCATGGAGTCAATGCTGACTCCTAGCAACCTCATAGGACAGAGTACAATTGCTCCATAGGGTTTCCAAGGCTGTAAATCTTTACGGAAGCAGACTGCTACATCTTTCTTCTGCAGAGCAGCTGCAGGGTTCGAATCACCGACCTTTCAGTTAGCCGCTGAGCACTTAACCACTGCACCACCAGGGATCTTTTTTGTCTTCTGAGTACACTACTCAATACCCCAAGAATTATGAAATTTTCCATTCTGGCTGATTGGAATAGTAATTATTCTTGGCCCTATCTGAGCTCCAAGTATTGCTCTCTCTAATCCTTTCAGGTGGCTTGTACCCCCAATTTAACATCCCATTCTCACTTCAATTTAATACTCCATTCCCACAATTCAGCCCTTTCAACACAATATTATTAGGTTATTATATTAATGTATATGCATCTAACAATTACTTCATAAAACATATGCCCTATTACATCCCAAGAGAGTGGTAGACAGATTCTACATAGTATTGGTATATTCACATTTATGCAATTTTTTAATTTACCTTCTCTCTCTTCAAAATAACATATATACCATAAGACCTATGGATTTAAATTATAAACCAAGCAAACAACAACAAGCAAAAAAGTCAAGAGAAAGTTTCACAGAGTCACCAACTTGGACAGAACAGGTCCTACTTTAAGAAGAATTGACATGAGAAATGTTTTCCTATGAAAATATTACCATGCTGTTACAAATTCCGGTCCATCCTCCTGGGACATCATCCCTTCTTGCCCAACTCTATACTCTTAATTTGTTTCATCCAACAAATTCTTAGTAATCCTCGAAGGCTCAAGTAATCAGAAACTTCACCTTATAGTTTTGATGCTCTTTTAGAGCTCCCACCACACTCTATGGCTACCACTTATGAAACTCTTAATATTTTGATTTTGTTTTTTCCTTCTCCCCTATTACAATATGTCCTTTGAGGCTGGAGAGTAAAGCATATCTGCCTTTGTATACCCAGAGCCTAGAAGAATGCATAGCAATTAACTAATTAACACATGTTAAGTAAATGGAGTATTACGAAGCAAATGAATCTACTGTGTATCTTAAAGTAGAAGAAAAGATGACATGGGGAGAAAAATAAACACTGAAACAAGTTGATATCAATAAATTACTTACTTTATTAATATAAATCTGATCTGGAAGGAAACTGTATGTCCTTAAGAATTTCATATTTGTCTTTTGCTCTATTCCTCAAAAAAGATACCCTATTTTGCCCCTTCATGCACAATGTAATTCAGCTAGACAGAAAAGGCAAATGACTATCTTAATACTAAAACAATACCACTGCTAAGGTCACTTACATGCTTCATTTATTTATTTTTAAAGTATGGTTCCATATCAATGTCTTCCAGGAATCAAGGTCAGCAAAGCCTGTGTACATATTTCTGGTCACGAAGTCTCTAGCCACATATAAAGCTGCTTTGGAGCTCATTGATGTAGCATAATTTTAATTAACAAGTAGAAATAGCATTACCACCACCAAAGCAAACAAAAAATGAACAAAAAGGACACCACATGAAACAAAGCCATGGCATTGTGAAGCCAGAAATCAACAAAAGGAAAACTACTATTGGTCTCTTTCCATTAGGAGAAAGGAGAGTGAAGAAAACCAAAGACTCAAGGGAGGAACTAGTCCAAAGAACTAATGGACCACATGAACCACAGCCTACATGACACAGAGACCAAAAAAATTAGATGGTACCCAACCACCACTACCAACCTCTCTGACTGGGATCACAACAGAGGGTCCTGGACAGAGCAGGAGAAAAATACCGGACAAAAAATCAAATTTATAAAAAGGACCAGACTTACCGGTCTGACAGAGACTGGAGGAACCCCTGAGACTATGGTCCTAAGACACCCTTCTGGCCTGGAACTGAAGCCATACCCAGAGGCCACCTTTCAGCCAAACAACAGGGCCATAAAACAAACAATAACACTCAAGAAGAATGTGTTCCTCAGAATACTCAATTATAGGAGACCAAAAGGACAACACTTGCCCAAAAGCAAGGATGAGAAGGCAGTAAGGGGCTGAAAACCTGAAGAAAGGAAATGGGGAACTCAGGACAGAAATGGGGAGAGTGCTGACACATTGAGGGGAATGCAGCCAATGTTATGGAGCACTTTAAGTACAAACTCTTGAATGGGAAACTAATTTGCTCTGTAAACTTTCACCTAAAGCACAATAAAAAATTGAAAACAAAAAAGGACTGAAAACTATACAACTGTTTCCTAGAAGTTCCCCAACTCAAGAGAATTTCATAAAGAAATGGAATACTAAACCTTACTTCCTGAATAGTCTGATCTGGTAGGTCTGAGCCCTATCCAGACATAAACTAAAAAGGAAAAAAAATCAGACGCCATTGAGTCAATTTGAAGTCACGGCAACGTCATGTATGTCAGAGTAGAACTGTGCTCCATACACAGGGTTTTCAACGGTCAGTCTTTCAAAAGTAGATCTCTAGGCCTTTCTTCTGAGGAACCTCTGGGTTGAACTTTTACCTCTAACTTTTTAGCTGTTCTCCTTCCCCCACAAAACGATGACAGTGTACAATAGATACCAAAATACAAATAATAAATTTGTATTTGTATTTGTATTTATTGAATAAAAAACAAGTGAGAATACACTTGCTTGCGACTAAATACTAAAAATATTCTTTTCTTGCAAGTTACCATTGTTAGAGACAGCCAACATGAGGAATTACCAGAAAATTTGATCATTAATAAGACTTAGGAAAAATGCAAATAATATAATTTAATTCAAAGTCATTCTCTAAATGAAGGTAACTTAACAGTGAATAAATTAGGCATTTCAGGGTAACTGTAAGATTAACTAAATTAGAGTTTTGGGTGTTACCAAAAAGATTACTGTAGGTTAACGGAGCTTGTGGGCCTATAGAGTTCTCTCAAGTTCTGTGGAAAGCTATGTGGAAATTTAATTTCCTTCAAATCTACTTCTGTTTTATTTTTTACGAACTGTGACTTCTGTAAGATCCAGTGTGCCAAACTCAGCTATGTGCATTTAAGCGGCATACAGCACATTTATTTATTTTTATCAGTGGTACTTTCAATTGTTTCATTAAATATAGCAGTTCACTTATATATAATTATAAACAACTGACTTCCCAACAGCTAAATTTCTTCTCACCTGTCTTTGATGATCCAGGTCTGCTTTATTACCAATTAAGATCATTGGAAACTCATCACGATCCTTTACTCTGAGAATCTGTCTTTGAAATTTATAGATTTCTTCAAAACTAAGAAGAAAAAAACGAAGGCCAATTAATCAGTTTACCAAGGATCAGATTTCAGCCAAGTCCCATGCTTTGTTTAGTGCTTTATTATTTCTCCTTTTTTTCTATAAAAAAAAAGAAAGTCCAAATTCAATAAAGTAGTAATCTAGCGATGAAAAGCAGATCTATATTTTAATATCAGTACAAACCTGCCTCTATCTGTGACTGAAAAGACCAGCAGGAAACCCTCTCCAGTCCTCATGTACTGTTCTCTCATAGCTCCAAACTCTTCTTGTCCTGCTGTATCCAGAACTAAAGAAAAAGAAAACAAATGTAACTGTGTTGGGTTTTCATTTTATACATGGCTTCTCCACAAGGGTAGCCCCAATGAATGTGGGTCCTCTAACGAGCATTGAAGCCAAAGTGGTGCAATGGTTAAGAGTTCAGCAGCTAAACAAAAGGTAGGCAGTTTGAATCCACCAGCCTCTCCTTGGAAACCCTACGTATGGGTCAGTTGTACTTTGTATTACAGGGTCACTATGAGTTGGAATCGACTCAATGGCAACAGGTTGGTTTTCTAATGAGCATCACACTTAACAGAAATGGCTTTCTCCTCTTAGTACTCTATTCGCAGTATGAAAGACAAATATATTCTAATGGCAGAGAGTTTCAGAATTAATCTTCATCAGGACAGGTTGATTTTGTGGTTAGAATGCATTTGCATACCAATTACAATGTTAAAAATATCAAACCCATCTCAGCAGATGGAGTCAGATAAACCTCTGAAGGCACTTGGGTGTTTTTTCCTCTCTACGACAAAAAAAAAAAAAAAAAAAATTCAAAGAGATAGCTGTAAATTTGAGAAAGTTTGGTTCTACCCCTCAATACCACACTTAAAAGTACAGGTGCTAATGTATTTCTTCATCTCTGTGAATAAAAGGACCATACAAATTAAAGGGTATGGCTTTCCTTTGGCGGAGGTGAGATGTTTAACCAGTCACAAAACACTACTTCCTAAAGCCTCTGTACTATAAATTCTAAACAAGTTTGCAAATATTAAACCTTTTCTACACTTGCTTCACCCATTTTAGCCTTCAGCAAAAGGTAAAGAGTTCAAGACTGGATGTGTTTTTCTCTAAATATCCTAATAAATAGAACTTCAACAAGTTACAAGGACAAGGCTTGTTTCACCAGAACAAAGATCAACCCAATTACTGTTTCATTCTTTATTTACCAAATATTTAAAAATATATATATATATATATATATTTAAGTTGCCCAATATGTAGATTCATCAATCAAAACTAATGAAAGAGATGGGCTAATATTTAAGATCATCTAATATTTCAACTACATTATTTAACTTAGCAAAATATCATTCACTTTTTAAAAATCTGATATGCAACCTATCAAAGGCAGATTACTTACTATCTAGCCGGGCCGCTCTATCGTCAATCACACACTGCTTTGTATAGGAATCTTCAATGGTTGGATCATAATCCGTTACAAAATAGGACTGCAAGAAAAATGACCTTATGTTAAAATTCACTTTGACTTGCCTGTCCACATACCAATGCAACTTGATCAAATTCCACTTATCCAAGAATCAATCAAGATATTTTCATTCTAGTAGGGTATATCCTATGTCAATCCCCCACTAAATGAAATTCCTTCAGAGCCTTCCAAGTGGGAAACAAGTGCAAAATACCTCTCAAATCTTCGTATCTGAAATATGCAAGGAGATTGCAAATAATCAACCGCTCCTTTTTTTTCACATTAACTTATTTATGCCTAAGAATCTATATCTCAAGTTAAATATATATATTGTTATAATTCAGACCTATTTGAATTTGCAACCAGGTGATAAGCATGATTTCTAAGAACAAAAGTGTTGTTGTTGTTGTTAGGTGTCACAGCTACCCTATAAAGGACCATAGTTTGAAACAAATGGAGACAACAAAAAGAAGCCTGGAAGACTCCACCCCCCATCTTCTTTTCTCAGACCTTAAGGAGTTTTGTCTCACTGCCTTTTCCATGATCTTCCATATTATAACAAGAAAACATTATTTCAGGATTTTATTTCATTTGCAGAGATCTCAAACTTACTACTTCGCTGATATTTTTGTTTTTTTTAGATCTTAAATTCTATTTCTCTTTTCTCCCCTTATCAAGGCCTCCCACTGTTGTCTTCCATAAGAAAAGAGAGTTAAGGTATCAGAATGAAAATCTTACTGAATGCACGTATTTGTGTATTACATTTCACAATTCAAAAAAAAAGGTTTAAAAAATAAAACCACCACCACAAGAGTCTTAGAGACAGTGTGTATTTTTCCTCTTTTTCTAGGAGGGCACTAACTAGGACTCTGACATCATCCTCCCTTTGTTTTATCTCCTTGCTGTCCTCTTGACTAACTTCCTCAAAGCCTATTTCCCACTGGCTCATTACAAAATCTGAGGGAATGGCTTGGAGGAAGACAGCTCAATGCTGGGAACCAGCGCCAAGGGTGTTCAGCCATTCTTCAGGCAGAGGTTCCTGGCAGCTGGACCTGCTGGCTCTAGGGAAACGGCATCCTCGAGTGACAGACGCCAGCATGGTGACTTACGCAAACCCCAGAAAGCTACTCAGAAGTCGGCACTCTCAACACGACAGTGAAGAAACCACCGGCACTGGGGTAGAGGTGCGTGTACGGATCTGCTTGCTACCACGACTTTACATATAAACTTTCTTTTTTGTTGTTGTTTTTCTTTTTTAAGGACACTTCCACCTTGTATTTATATTTTAGGATTAATTCTTACGGTAATCCTATTTCCTTTTTGGTGGTTTCACACTTAAATGCAGGGTGTATTAAACAAGGCCTTAAAAGAATTTATCAAAAGGAGCAGCTTTTAATAGAAATCCATCCATTCCCCCCATCCTCCCGGTCCAATTTAAAAATAAAGGGATATCAAAACAATCCTGAACTTATGTTTGGCACCTATACTTCTTCAATAATTAAATATACTGGGCGATATTCTTTGTACCCACTAGTCTAAACAACTTAAAATGGTAGTCTTTCACCAAGCAAGGTTGTTTATAATACTTTTTTTTTTTTTTTAAGATTAGTTTCCTGAAACAATTTGCTCCACAGTGATACCTCTTACCATGCTGTTATCTAGTAAAATCTGTTTCATTGAGGACTTCCAGTTGAGGTGCTGAACTGTCCCTCCCACTTTGTCTAAAATCGTAATGTACAAATACTAAATATATTCTTACAAATGTCCAAATCATGCATAACAGCTAGACTTCTTTCCATGTGAGAGCATTTTGCTTTGTGAGAATGAATTAAGATGTTAACACATATAGTTGGTTTAAACAGCTTTGAGGCCCATTAAAATACATTGTTTTCCCTTTTAGTGGTTGTAGAAGTTTCATTCTTTTCTTTGGATGTCTTAGCTCTTGAAAAACAACCTTAATGTTATAAGAATGTTGTCAATTTGCTAATAGTATGTATTTATTTTACTCATAATTTTTAGACAAATTAATTGTTGGAATTTTTAGAAACTCAGATCCACATTTCATGGTCACTGCATTCTGTTTTCAGAATTTGTCTGTGGAGACCATCGTCTTCTTGTTATAGGTAGTAGATTCTAAAGAGCCATCCACGTTGAAAGCATCTTTATCCCTCATGAAGATCCATCCAAAGAAACATGACTCTAGGGCCTGTCACTGAATCCAAGACCTCTTTTTCTCTCGTAATTGTAATAAGCCACAGGTCAGAATATGCGCAGAAAGAGCATTCCTTGTGTGCAGATAACATACAAGCCCTCATCTTCTACCACAAAGGCAGAGCATTTTTTGTTACTTAAACTTGGGTATCAGACATATGAGGAAGCAGATCACCAATAAGAAATTAGTCTCTGGTAATAGACAGTCCTGGGTTTAATTCTAACTCTATCACTTTCTAGGCTTGGGACCTGAGGCACATCTCTCTAACCTGATTCAGCACCTGTAAAACAGGGGTAGGAAAATCAGCAGATAAAATGAAGTAATGCATATAAAGTACCAAGGCATGCTGATAATTAATACATTGTAATCATGCTATGAGTCGGAATCGACTTGACGGCACTGGGTTTTTAATCATAAATAATAATTGTGATTCTTTTTGTGATGCAGTTAGATGGTCTGAACTGGTGTTTCTGTTCAAGTACAAAGACTTGCCATTCCCAGGGACAGCTATCATAAACCCAGTCCTAGTTATACCACAGACCAGCCATGTGACCTTACGCAAATCTACCTACCTCTCCAGGACTTGTTAGCTTAAATGTTCTGAATCAAAATAAATAGCTCCCCATGCGGGTTTCTGGAAATATTTTCTGGATCTGGGTTGTAATTACATGGGGATATACTGGGATACATATGTACAAGTTTATTAAGCTGTACATTTAAAATTTGTATACTTTTTTGTACACATAAGAATTATATCTCTATCCAAAAAACCAAACCCATTGCTGTCAATTCTGACTCAGAGCAACCCTATAAAACAGAGTAGAACTGCCCTATAGGGTTTCCAAGGAGCAGCTGGTGAGTTCGAACTGCTGATCTTTTGGTTAGCAGTTGAGCCCTTAACCACTGCACCACCAGGGTTCCTATATCTCTGTAAGATATACAAATAAAACGGCTCCCTGTTGCTCACAGGATTCAGTAGTTTCTTCACCCAATACTCAAAGCCCTCCAGTTAGATCTGTGCCTTTCAATGTCTCATTTCTCACTACCTGAAATCCTCTAGCTAATTGTTCTTGTTTAGTTTTGTTCATTTGTGCAACAATTATTTATGGAGCACCTACTATGGCCTTTTTTTTTTTTTAATATGGCCCACTAGGTCCCCACCCTCACAGAGCCCATTGCCTTTTACACAGCATTCAGTAATTGTGCTAAGGTTGAGGTATGGAGGGATGAGTGTTAAATGTATAGACCAACCAAAGAACACAGAAAGCATGGCATGCCAATGGCAGGACTACTCAAAAGACCGTTAACACTGCAGTCGGAAACCCTGGTAGCGGAGTGGTTGAGAGCTATGGCTGCTAACCAAAAGATGTACAGTTCAAATCCAACAGGCGCTCCTTGGAAACTCTATAGGGCAGTTCTACTCTGTCCTATAGGGTCGCTATGAGTAGGAATCCACTTGACGGCAACAGGTTTTTGTTTTTGTTTTTTTTTAACTCCGCAGCCAGGCAGAGGAACTATGTGTACATTCACTTATAAACACAGAGCCCCAGAAATTTGCTAGAAAACAGTCTCTCTCCTGATGCTAAAAAAATTACTGACCACAGCCCAGAAAGGATGATCTGTAGCAGAAAGCAAAGAAGAAAAAGAACAAGCACAGTATTGCATTGTTCTAAATAGCAGAGAGGTTCCGGAGGAGGAGAAAAGAAAGGAGGGTGGACTACAGCGTTGAGAACACACTGAAGCGTTGAGAACACACTGAAGTGGGACATGGGGGAAAAGGGAGTTGGAGAAAGTACTTTCCTGACATCACAGGAAAGGATGCCTGGAGAAGGAAGAAAGGGAAACACCCCCTTTCAAAGGGCAGGATGTCTTCCAAGAAGGGCAAATGGACTTTAGTCTTTTTAAGGTTGTTAGAAGTTGTGGGAAAAATTTAGGATTAAGGAAGCTCCCATTCAGACAAGGACATCTATTTCCCCTTATAAAACCTGATATAAAAAAGTTGTCGAAAGCCCCCAATAACTCAAGAGTGGTATGCTGTAATAACAGGAATACTGATGATGATTACATGCCATCAGATTGCACAGTAGTTTTGGCTGGCTTCCTGAGAGAACTGCCTACTCAGTATCTTCCCATTGAATGAAGCTGCCGTAAGGAAGAAAAGAAAGGGGCAGGGAAGGGCAGAAAAAGGGCTGATGCAACTTCTGTGTTCAGTGAGCCAGAGTGACAACCTACTTTCTCCTACACCAAGCTATCAGTGAAAGTGTAGTTCCCAAGCATTGCCACGGAGCGGTGCCTGGTCTACACCTCAGGACTGGTATTTTACTGGAGACTCTAGGGAACTCAGTGAAACTAGCACATTTTGGTTAAATCTACTACCCTTGCATACAGAAAGGAGAGGAGGCTAAACTGAAAGCACCACTGGGGAGTTGTAAACAAATGACAGGGCATTTCTGAGCACAGCACCATCCCCGGAAGAGAATCTCAGGAGTCCGCTAAAAACATAAAGTATGAGAAAGGGGTGGGAAGGAAAGGGGAGGAGAAGGAAATAGTTGAAACACGTGTGGGAAAATCTACTCAGTCTGGGTAACACACGGTGACACTGTACTATTCTCTACTTTTGTATCTATCCGGCAATTTTCATGTTAAAATTAATATTTTTAAAGCCTGGTGGTAGCACTTAAGGACAACAAAAAGAGTTAAGTCAGGGGAGGAGGACAGTCATCTTTTCCCCTTGAGCTTTCATCTTACACTACTCAAGACCAACTGATCTAGAAGCTAAAATTTCCTCTTGGTCAGAGTGATAGACACATACACATACACACACACACACAAAGGTCAGCGGTTCAAACCCACCAGCCGCTCCCCAGAAGAACGATGTGCCAGTCTGCTTCCAAAAAGATTACAGCCTTGAAAACCCTGTGGGGCACTTCTACTCTGTCCTATAGGGTCACTATGAGTCAAAATTGACGGCAAAGGGTTTGCATTGCGTTTATGTATATACGCACACACATTATAAATAAAACGCTATTTGATATATATTAAATATTTTCTCATTTAATTCTCACAATGACCCTTTAGACAGATATTTCCCTTTACTGATTTTTTTTTTTTTTTTAATGAGGGAAAGAATCATGTTACTTCTTCAAAGTCATCCAGCTAGTAGGTTAGGAGAACACTTAAATCCAAGTCTGATCCCAAGTTCATGTTCTAAAATTCCTGCAACTAGTAAAACTTCAAATTTTACATTCCTTTTTTGGCCTATAAAACGAGGAGTAAAAGTATCATGAGAAGTAAGATTTGTATTTGACTTCATGAAACAAGAAAAAGACGAACTGAAATTCATATCCCTTTCTTTCCCTGCTCACCTCACCTCCCTCCTGCCCCCCCATGCTACACACAGAAACCAGGTCATGAAACGTTCTTGACCTAAAATTCTGCGATTCTCTGCTCACCTCCATTGTAAGTCTACAGGAAAAACACTGCTCGATTTTTACCTCTATCCACAAAAACATATATTACATTTTTTAAATTATAATACATTTTATAAAGATTTGCTTTCTATTAAGATTCATGTATAATACCTTCGCTAGAGGCAGAATAAGAATATGCATGGGCTCTGGAGTCAGACAGACCTGAACAGCAAACCAAAATTTTTCCTACTTCCTAGCTGTTTGAGTCCTTGGGTAAATTGATTTACATATCTAATCCCCACTTCCTCAAAGGAAAGGATCAGAGTAGGGCTAGTTTAAGGAGGGCATAGTCCAATACCCACTTCAGATGTGATGAAGAAAGGTAACAGAAAAGGAAAACCCTGCCAGAGAGCAGACTCAAGGTGTACCTCCCACTCCCAGGTGGGGCCCTCACAATGCTGCCTAGCTGGCTTTAAGAGCTGTGGTTGCCAGTGACTGCTGTGTCTACCCCTTCTCCCTCCTCCTGACTAGGAGTGTTTGCTGAGGTCATCCCACTCCTGTTCCTCCGCTGTATACTGGGTGTGTGGGGCCACTGGGAAGGCAGCACAGCAGAATGGAAAGAACAAGAGTTATAAATCAAACCAGGATACAGTTCTACGACTTCTACTAGCTATGCAAGCAGGTCATTTAGCCTGTCTGAACCTCAGCTTCCTTGTCCGCAAAATGGAAATAATACTAACTTTGTAAGATTGTACAAAGTAAAAATACTTCATTTGGAGTACAAGGCATAGCATAAGACACTGCAGTTGTATTAACTCTCATGAACTTGATTCCAACTCATGGTGACCCCATGTGTGTCGGAGTAGAGCTGTGCTCCATAAGGTTTGCAATGGCTGTGACCTTTCAGAAGTAGACTGCCAGGACTTTATTGCGAAACAACACTGGGTGGATTTGAATCGCCAGCCTTTCTGTTAGCAGCCAAGCACTTAAGAGTTTGCACCACCCAGAGACTCAGTATATGACACACAGTAAATCCTTTAATACTTATAGCTAATAAAGGTGATGAAGATCAAAGACTACAGTCTTCAGTATGGACTGCACCTCAACATAAAGAAAACAAGCATCCTTACAACTGGACCAATAAGCAACATCATGATAAACGAAAAAAAAATCGAAGTTGTCGAGGATTTCATTTTACTTGGATCCACAGGCAATGCCCATGGAAGCAGCAGTCAAGGCAGCAAACAAGGTATGGCACTGGGCAAATCTGCTGCAAAAGACCTCTTTAAAGTGTTAAAGAGCAAAGATGTCACTTTGGGGACTAAAGTGTGCCTGATCCAAGCCATGGTATTTTCAATTGCCCCATATGCATGTGAAAGCTGGACAATGAATAAGGAAGAGCGAAGAAGAATTGATGCCTTTGAATCATGGTGTCGGCGAAGAATATTGAATATACTCTGGACTGCCAGAAGAACAAACAAATCTGTCTTAGAAGAAGTACAGCCAGAAGCTCCTCACTCTGGATATGTTATCAGGAGGGACCAGTCCCTAGAGAAAGACATCACGCTTGGTAAAGTAAATGGTCAGCAAAAAAGAGGAGGACCCTTGACAAGATGGGTTGACACAGTGGCTGCCAACAATGGGCTCAAACATAGCAACGACCATGAGGATTGGGCAGGACAGGGCAGCATTTCATTCTGTTGTACGTAAGGTTGCTGTGAGTCAGAACTGACTTGATGGCACCTAACAACTACAATAAAGCCCAAACCATCTTACTTTCTTTTCTTTGCACTACAAACAGAAAATGATCTCAGTATGCTCTGAATTTCTCTAATCCTTAAGGTGACTATAGTCCGAATTTTCCCAATTTCAAACAGTCTGTCTTATGTTGTTATTTTTGTTAGGTGCTGCTGAGTCAGTTTTGACTTACAGTGACCCCCCCGCCCCACCCCACCAAAGACAGTGTAGAGATGCCCATAGGGTCTTCTAGGCTGTAATCTTTACAGAGGAACTCTGACGGTGCACAGGTTAAGCACTTGGCTGGTAACCAGGAGGTTGGTGGTTCAAAACCACCCAGTGGCTCTGTGGGAGAAAGACCTGGCAATCTTCCTATAAAGACTTACAGCCTAGGAAACTCCATGGGGCAGCTCTATTCTGTCCTATATGGTCACTATGAGTCAGAATCAACTCGACAGCACACAACAACAATCTTTCTGAGAGCAGATCGCCAGGTCTTTCTCCCACAGAGCCACTGGGTGGTTTTGAACCACCAACCTTCCAGCTAGCAGCCAGGCACTTAATTGTTGCCCACCAGAGCTCCTTTGTCATATGTTAAGAGTTCTGATTTTCAAAACATATATACTAAGCTTTATGTATACCATGTAGTTCATACTTAAAATTGCCTTTTACAATTGCTTATTTTTTCATGTATGCACACATGAATGTATAAATAACTGAAACACTGAATGAGCCAAAATTCAACAGAGTTTAAGCATAAAACTTTCCCTTAAAGCCCTTCTGTGGCCAAATTTTCCCTGCTCCAGAATAAAAACAGAGGCAAATCTCAGTTTTTCCCAGTCATTTCTTAAATTATATATATAGTCCTTCAGTCCCTTTCAGCCCCAAGAACATTTTAATTTCAATAATTAAGATGTCTAGTACAATGTCTTGATTGCATTAATCAATACTCATCTAAATTAAGGTTCTCCCCTTCCTAGATCAAGCAGAGATGTCCATGAATGAGGTGGGGGGTCCAAATGGGGGAAATACTAGTTGGCTTCTCTTCTACCCTCCAGCAAAGCTATCTCTGGCTCCTTCATGGCTGGAGCTGAAGGAATGCGAAGAGCTGGGGGGGGGAGGGGGGGCGGGGGGTACACAGCAATGAGATCTCATGTCTGAAATGTGATGTCCATGTGATCTTTCTCATGAAGGCTTGTGGGTTTCCTGGGAGCACCCCCAAGGCAGAACCCTCCCAGTGCAAGTCCTAGGATTTGGGTCAGACCTGGCCATTCACACTTGCAACCTTCAATCCCTGGGTTTCTGTGGGCAACACCTGCTAGTTCATGTCGCTTTGTAGGTAGCCATGCACAGCATTTCTTTCTAGATGGCTTCAAGCTGGTTCCACCCGGCAGCTCAGTGAAACACTCACACATTTTAACCCACAGTCTTTGGAAGTACAGTGTGCTATCCATACAGCCCTCTTCCTTTCTTTCTGTTTTGCTACCTCAGGGCTTTGTATCCACAGATTCACATGGTCATCTTCATGTTCCCCAAATTTAGGAGACACATGTCAAGCTCTCAGAGTAACTCTAACAGAGCTTCCCCATCATCTGGCTTACATGAAGGGAGCTGAAGAGAAGCACCCCTCTCCTCCTCTCCCTTCACGGGTATGTACAGGAGGCCAGAGGGGCTGAGAACACACTGCATACGAACAGCTCTCTCAAAGAATCCTTGTCCTAAAACCAAAACCAAACCCACTGCCATCAAATCGATTCCGACTCATAGCGACCCTACAGGACAGAGTTGAACTGTCCCATAGGGTTTCCAAGGAGCACCTGGTGGATTCAAACTTTTTGGTTAGCAGCCGTAGCTCTTAACCACTACATCACCAGGGTATCCATCCTTGTCCCAGAGCCCTTTAACTCTCAAGGTGTTTATTCCCTGGATGTAGGTATAGGCTAAGGGTAGCAAAATCAATTTAAGATCACCCTCTATGCTAGGCCTTGGAATATGAGGCAACTTGGCACTTACCGTTTTATTCTCAGCCTTTGGTGCTTCATGGGTTAGCGTTTCAGCTAAAATCCTGTTATGTACGTCCAACTAGATTTGATGTGCCCAAGGCCTATACCTCATGCTTTCTAGAACCTCCTTGGAGTTAAGCAATGCACCTTGCACATAGTCGGAATCTCAAAATATCAGCTGTTAGAAAGCCCAGCAGTTATGAAGATGGTAATGGGGCGTTAGGAATTAATTTCCCAGAGCACATATAAGGACCTGGTGAGCTATCGGTAGCCTCTGTTTTCTAAAAGGGGAGCAGTGGCAAATTCCTCTGGTAACACTAGAGAAGACTGCAGCAACTTCGGGCAGCTGTGAGCCATAGCTGGGCTCTCCCTTGTGTCACTTTTTCACAGCAGCTGTCAGGTCACAGAGAACCTTTGTTCCCTTGCAACGCTCTCCCTTATTTTTATGTCAAATGTTTCCAATATGCTTGATATTCCTTCTCTCAAGTACATATCTTTTCCTGACCGAAACTGGAGTATTTCATTTATCCAATATGTATAATTACAAATATCTCTGTCATTTATCCCCTAGTACTCTAATGCAGAATAATAAAAACTATAATAAATTCAGTAACCCCTTGGTTTCTTTTTAACAAAGATTAGTGAGGTTTTCTGTCAAGGTAGCTACAATGAGCCTTTCATGGGACTTATATACAATTTCAACTATTATATATACACCTCATGTATAGTACTTGGTTGCAAATGAATGGGCCTGGTAATGCAATGAGAAAAATATAGTAAAAAGTCAATTTACAAACTGGTTCTATTACAAGAAGGTTTTTTTCTACATCCGTTATTTGGTGCTCATTTCCCCTAGGGAATTATTTCCCTAAATTGTGGTTATATATAGACCACAAAAGCTGCCATTAAAATATGGTTCTGAGCCAGTATGAGCTCCAACTTCTAACCTCTGAAGCACAGTCATTTGGCTCAAGAAGGAACAGGGAGAGAATTCTGTTTCCTCTTCCAGAGTACAGAGCCAGCCTTAGGCAAGGCATACAAGTAGAAAAAGCTCGTCTTTAGGGTACCCCTTAGGCACCCCAGCCTCTTCTGCACCCTGCCTAACTCTCCACTACCGTACTCTTCCCCCTGGCTTTAACCTCCTTCTGAAAACATTCTAGAAACAAAAACATTTACCTCTCTTTCCACTGTTCCTTCTACTCCCAAATTAAACTAATTCCCTTAAGAAAGCTAAATCTCTCCCAGAAACACCAGGAAAAGTATTCATTCAAATTAGAGTAGACCGCGGTATGAGACAACTCACCCCAACCCTCTAATAGATGTCTGTGCTTTTAAAAAAGCACAATTCTAAACAAAAATGAATCTTTACTGAGATTTTAGGCAAAGGTCAAAAAGAAATGCTTCAGACTCATTGGAGGAAAAATTATTCCAGGGTGGGGGGTTAGGGGGAAAGCCACCATTTCATGGGACAGGCTCCACTTTTGGAGGAGGCTTTGCCTTGTTCCTCACAGCTTTCAGCCTTCCAAACTTAGAGGCTTAAGAAGGGAAAGAAGATAAAAGAAAGTTTTCCTTTCTTCCTTCCCTTCTTCCACAACACTACTACAACTTATAAAGGTAATTCATTGGGTGAACAAGATCATACAAGAATTTCCAGTTTGCACCAGGTGTTTTAGTATCAGTGGAGTAAATTTTAAAACTGCCAGCAAGAGAGAAGGGGCCCTGCCATGGCTACAGCCATTATTCGTATATACAAACCATCCGTAGGTAAGACAAGCTTAACTCAAGTAGTGCCTACACTGCAACCTACTCATCCGCTACTCATTCATACACACGTCGTTTGTAAGTGAGGCAAGCTTAACTCAGGCACTGCCTACATAATGATATATTCATCCACCACTTGCATATACAACCCATCTGTAGGTAAGACAAACCTAAATCAGGTACTGCCTACCTAACAACATACTCAGCCTTTACCGCTGGCGTATCATTTAGAAGCCAATGAGCAACGATAATCCAGCGGCTTCTTTCACGTTGCATGATAAAGTTTTATTTCCCTTGCTTGACTATTAAACATTTGTTTGCTCTCCTCCCTACTTTCCCCCAATTACCGTATTCTTTCTTCAGCAGATAATATACAAAGCCTAAATGAAGTTTTAAGCAAAAGAATTAACAATACTTTAAAAGCACAACGATGACTGGCACCGACAGGACAGATAAACAACACAGAAGGCCGTATAAGCCTCACTGTGTATGGTATGTGGACGTTAACAAATACCTCACACCTCCCTGTGGGGGGACTGGTGTAAACCCGTCCTCCTTTTCACATCGAGGCACAAATCTTTCTTGTGTCTCTCAGCTTTTGCCTTGACTGAACCGTGCACCCCTAGACAATGTTCACATACACACCACCCTTTCTATCCCTATAGCTACTATCTTGGAAGAGCTCTGGTGCTGCAATGGTTACATGCTCCACTGTTAACCGAAAGGTCAGAAATTCGAGGCCACCAGCAGCTCTGCAGGAGAAAAGACCTTTGTGATCTGCTCCCACAAAGATCATAGCCCGAAACCCTATGGGGCAGTTCTACTCTGTCCTTTAGGGTCACTATGAATCAGAATCAACTCCATGGCACACAATGACATAACAGCCACTACACTAATAAAGCTGGCCTTCCTTACATCCATCTCACGTGGACCACTGCTTCCTAAACAGCGTAACGCTGGCCTCTGTGGGTCACTCTAGATGAACGAGGAAGTTCCTGACCTCTACCAGCTGCCATCGAGTCAACTCCAACTCGTGGCGATCTCATGTGTACCAAAGTAGAACTGTGTTCTATAGTCTTCAAAGGCTGATTTTTTTGTAAGCAGATCACCAGGCCTTTCTTCCAAGCTGCCTCTGGGTGGACTCAAGCCTCCAACCTTTCATTTAACAACCGAGTGTATTAACCATTTGCACCACCCAGGGACTCCTCCCTCACCCCTAGGGGCACACAACTCTCCAGGCTTGGCCTAGGCCCCAGCTCTGCATCCTTCTTCCCCACACCAGGGACTTCTAGATCCTCTCTGTAGTCTCACACACCACACAGACCTCAGGGATAATGACAGACTTGAGGCAGAAGGCAATTTCAACCACTACAAGATCCACATGCAGGGTGTCAGCATCGTCAGCTTTGTTATTCATCTGACCTGACATGATACTACAATGCTGGTAACCGTTGTTAAATTCTCAAACCCCAGTATCACAATTTCTCCCCACTCTTCCTGCCAACTTTCCTAATCAGTATGTTCCGACTCTTAAAATTAGGCTTCTTCTGTTCTAGACTCTTTTCTATATTGGTCCAGGCCCTTCCTAGAACCTGGGCTTTGTTTTTAAGAGCATCACTGAATACTGAAATACAACTCACCCATTAAAAGTATATTATTCTATGGTTTTTAGTGCAACCACCACCTTTATCTATCCCAGAACATTTCCATGATCCCCAAAGAAATCCCATACCCATAAGCAGTTACTCTCCATTTCCCCCACCCCTCTCAGCCCTAGGCAATCACTAAACTACTTTCTGTCTCTATATTGCCTGTTCTGGACATTTCATATAAATAAAACCCAAAACCTATTGCCGTCTAGTCGATTCTAATTCATAGCAACCCTACAGGACAGAGTAGAACTGCCCCACACAGGGTTTCCAAGGAGTGGCTGGTGGATTCAAACCGGCGACCTTTTGGTTAGCCTCCGGGGCTTCTTCATATAAATAGAAGTACACAATATATGATCTTTTGTATTTGGCTCCTTTCATTTAGCGTAGTATTTTCAAGGTTCGTGCATGTTGCAGCGTATCTTAGTACTTCATTCCTTTTTATGATACTCCATTGTATGGCTATACCACACTAAATCCATTCATCAGTTAATGGGCATTTCGGTTGTTTCCCCTCTTTGGCTACTATGAATAATGCTTTTGGGAACACTCATGTAGGAGTTCCTGGGCAGACACAGGTTTTTACTTTTCCTGGATATATACTCAGGAGTGGGATTACTAGGGCATATGGTAATTCTGCACTCAACTTTTTGAGGAACTGCCAAACTGTTCTCCAAAGTGGGTGTACCATTTTACATTTCCACCAGCACTATTTAGAGGTACCAATTTCTCAATGTCCTCATTAACATTTGTTACTTTCCGTCTTCTTGATTATAGCCATCTTAGCCCGACTACTAACTGAAGGTTGGCGATTCGAACCCACCACCCAGTGATGCCTCGGAAGACAGGCCTGGTGATCTGCTTCTGAAAGGTCACAGCCTTGAAAACCCTATGGTGCAGTTCCACTCTGCACACATATATGCAGAGGTCGCCAGGAATCGATTTGACACCAACTAATTGGCTGCTTTTTTTTTTTTTTTTTTAACCAGTCTAGCTACACGATGGACGTAAGGGTCTGACACTCCCTTTCAAAGGGATTACCCAAGAATTATCCCACAAAAACGATCAAAGCAGTGTGCAAACACATACTGCTTCTGATGCTCTTTTCAAGACTTTGTGGCAAAGGGTTTTCATTTATTCAAGGAGGAAAAAATGTTTAAAGCATTTCAAATGTATTTAGGTAAATGTGGGTCAAACATAGTTGAAAATTATTTGGATAATATTTTTTAAATGGGGTTCGTTGTTTTATAGAAACACAGATATAAATGAAGTTAACACTGTAAACAACTGAAGATGCATACACACACACAAAATGTTCACCATAGTTTTGTTTGTTATTGTGAAAAATTTTAACAACCTAAATGTCCAAAACAGGGAAACTGGCTAATCGAATTATAGTTTATCCATTCATAGAATAGTAAACAGTCATTAAAAGGGATAAGCTAAGACTCTACGTACTCATTTCAAGAGTGTCATGATACGTTAAGTTCATTCATTCAACAAATATCTGTTGAGTACTAATACCCAGAAGCTGCAATACAGTCCTGAATAAGAGTAAAACTGACATGGTTCTGGCATTCATGTTTTCATTTTAGCGGGGGAGATAATATATAAACAAATAAAGATGACAATTTATGAAATAAGTTGTACAAAAAATTAAAGAGGCTAATGTGGATAGAAAATGGGTAAGGGGAGGCACCTCGTTGCTTTTTAAGATTACACTGTCAAATATTATGGCTATGGGTATACAGCACAACTGAGCTTAAAAAGCAACGTCATCAAGCCTGTATCACTGCTGTTTTCTTTTCCTGGTAACTAACGGTTAAGAACTAAATCTCTCACAGCTTCATCTCACAATGGGAGGGGAGGAGAGAATGCTCTCACCAGTGATTCTCTCCAAGCCACATGCTGGGAAGCTGGGCCAGCACTTCTCAGAAAGTGGCTCTTTATATCCACACTGAGGACCACCCTTTTACTTCTGATTATTTAACTTCACTCATCCACCCAGCAATTCTCGACAGTTTCTGTAAAGCTCCTTCTTATGGTATACATATTTAAACCAGACTAGATCACTGAATAAATTTAAACTCTTTTAAGTAGAAACAAACATGGTTCATATCAAAAGGAATCATATAAACATGTTCTTACAAAAATATTCAATTATGTCGGTTTAAAAAGTCGAGAGCTGAATGGTATGTGTTCATAGAATTTGAGACCTTGCTTGCACCGTGTAAAGTCACAAATTATAGCTTGTCAATACGTGCTCAGACTAATTTCACAGTAAAAGAATACCACATCAATTGTAAACCACATGAAGAGAAAGTAAACATGCAATTAGACTGTGAATTACATTTATATGAATATAATATAGGTCAGATTCTATAACTATTACTCCATTTAGTGAAATGGAATTTTACTTTCACAGTGCTTAGCAAATCCAGGAAGTGGCTTACTCACTGTGTAGATGAGTTGAATAGTGGCACCCAAAAAGACATGTCTAAATCCTAACCTCCAGTACCTGTGAATGTGACCTTATATGGAAATACGGTCTTTTCAGAAGTAATTAAGGATCTCGAGATGAGATCATCCTGGACCTAAATCCAATGAACTGGTGTCCTTACATAACAGAAAAAGGAGATTGGAGACACAGACGCAGTGGAGAAGACCCAGAGGGGAGGGCCACACAACAGAAGCAGGGGCTGGAGCGATACATTTATAAGCCAAGGAATCCTGACAACCCCTAGACAATAGAAGACAGGTATGGAACAGGTTCTCCCCCAGAGTCTCTAGAAGGAGCCAAACCTGCTGACACCTTGATTTCAGACTTCTGGCTTCCAGAACAGTCAAGAATAAAATTCTGTTGTCTAAAGCCACCAAGTGTATGATAATCCGTTACAGCTACCTTAGGAATGTAATGGTGGTGGTGGTGGTGGTGTTGTGTACCATCAAGCCGATTCTAATTCATAGCAACCTTATAGGACAGAGTTGAACTGCTCTACAGTTTCCCAAGCTGTAGTCTTTATAGGATCAGATTGCCAGTGTTTTTTCCTGCTGAGCGAGTGGTGCGTTTCAACTGCCAACCTTTCGGTTAGCAGCCGAGCACTTAACCATTGCCACCAGTGTTCCTTGTTGTTGTTAGGTACTATGGAATTAATTTTAACTCACAGCAACCCCATGTGACAGAGCAGAACTACCCCATAGGGTTTTCTTGGCTGAATCTAATAAGACACTCACCTGAAGAGTTGACCTTCCCCACCTGATTCTCTTAACTATTTTATACATGTAGTTCATAAGGAGTAGATGATATAACAATACTATTTTTCTACTCCCAAGCTACTAAAACTCAAATATAGCGCTATCTTCACAATACAAGCACTACAATTAATTGCACTGATATATACATATGAACACATGAATGAATTAAACTGTTTTTTATTCTCCAAACTAGAGAGTTTCAGTTAGCCAACAAAACCGCAAAAGGTGAAAGAGGGTAAATGGAATTAAATGGTTCTAAGGTTTTAGTAGTTCTGGGAAAGCAGTCAAAACAATCATTTGTTTTAAAATTGAATTAAGTCTCGAGTAATCACTAAAAGAACAATAAAGGCTGTTTTATAAGTTAATTTTATTATTTTTAATTCAGTTATTATTATAAAATAATACATCCTCATTGTCAAAATTTTGGAAGATCACAATAGGAAAAAAAATTGTAAAACTTGCCTTTATAATCAAAGTCTGTCTTCACAATTTCTCAAATTAAAATGTGAAACTAAACATATATCTTCTCCCCTGCAAGCAAAATACTTTCTTAAAGTGTTCAAATAAGGTGCATCATTTAATGCCTTTGTTTACAATCAAGTTTACACAGCAGTTATATACAACTATGAAATTGAGAGTCTACAATGGAAATTCTGATCTAATTTTAACATAAGCCATATAATTGAAATACACAAATGGGAACTACAAGGAGAGGTTTATTGTCATGGGGGTTTCCAACAAGGTGCTTTCCCTTATCACTTTGGGTCCTAAACTGTTCTGGTCTATAATCATAATTTACATACCAACTAAGTCGTCGATTTTAGAAATAATATTTTTAAATGCAGAAAAGCAATAGGTGAAGATCAAAATATTGACAAATTTTATGCAAGAGTTTTTGATAAATAATCTGCCACATTTCCCTTCCATTACACTTTTTTCCAAAGTATCGGTTAGACTTCATAAATGGTAAAGAGGAGCATCTAACAGCTGCCACATGACAGCAAAGACTTAAACACTGAGAATGAGAAAAAGCTTGAAAATTTTTTGCCAAAGCAAGTCTCTGAATGGAGGCAGATTTTTTAAATGTTTTATTTAAATGACCATGCTTTGTTAAAAACAAATCTCACTGCCTCCAGGTATATTTTTAAACTTAAGTTCTACCATTTAAATGTGTTTATTCAAAATTACACAGCATCACCACTTCTTATATATGGGCTGCACATAGTATACTTGCTTCCAACGAATACACAGTACTATGAAAAAAGAGGGAGAAAGAGATTAAATTTATAGTGGAGAAAACAGATAAATACTACCTCAACCGGGTGGTCAAGGGCAACATCAACAGCCATCAATCATGTTGATAGTCCGTGCTCCTGATATGATGTGATGAAAATGGCACTTTAACTCTGTGGTCTTCCTTCCCAACACCCATAACCACAGTCTAATGGTGAGAAAAACAACAGGCACGATCCAATAAAGGGGCATCCTACGAAATACTTGATCAGCACTCCTCAAAACTATGAAGGTCACAAAAAACAAAGAAATCGGAGAAATTGTCCCAGCCAAGAGGAGCTTAAGGAGGCATGACAACTAACTGTAATAAGGTAACCTGGGACAGAAAAAGGACGTTAGGGAAAAAAAGCACATTAAAAAAAAAAAAATCTGAACAAGATTTTGCACGGACTTCAGTTAATAACAACTTTTCAGTATGGTTCATTACTCATAACAAACATACTATACTAACGTAAGGGGATAATAATAGGGGAACTAGGTGTAGGGTATATGGGAACTTTTTGTACTGTCTTCTCAATTTTCCTGTAAACCTAAAACTGTTCTAAAAAAAATCAAGTCTATTAAAAAAAAATTTACACTGCAGTCATTTTCAGAAAAGTACTGATTTAAGGTCCTAGATAAGACTTTTCTAATCACTCACATGTAAAAGATTAACTTAAAGAAAACAATTAGATCCACTAAGCAGTTTCTTCTAGCACAAGATTACATCTAGGTTTTGCAAGACTGATAATTAAGATACTTGGCGGCAACATTAAGGGAGGCTAGAATCACGCCATCTTTTCAAGCAAACATTGACCTATTGTGACAGGGGTATTAAAACCCAAAGTCTCATAATCATACCAATACCAAAACCCACTGCCATTGAGTCGATTCCAACTCATAGCGACCCCACAGGACAGAAAACTGCCCCAAAGGGTTTCCAAGGAGCGGCTAGTGGATTCAAGCTGCTGACCTTCTGGTTAGTAGCCAAATAGCTCTAGCGAAATCATACCAAAAAAAATACATCTATTTATAATTTTAAACTGATAAAAAAAAATTAATTCAACCAATACAAAACACATATAGATCAGATCCGAAGCCCTCCACTGAAAGTCTGCCCCTTCTCTCACCACTACCGACAAAACATTATGTTCCTAAGCACACTTACTCCCTGATCCTCATTTACATAATGGAAGTGACTATGGCACAGTACAAAATCCAAAGGATAGTCAAAAAAAGAATGACAACATATCATAAATAAGAAAACCATGCTAACTCAATTAATGCCCATAAAATACAGGTAATGCTTTGTGGGTGAGGCACGCACCGATACAAAGCAAAAGAAGCAATCAAAAGAGGAAGAGAGAAGGGGTACAAATGGAGGGGAAGAGTAGAAATAGCATTTAACTACTTGTCAGCATTTACCAGGCCCTCCTTTTATATGCCTCCCCCTACAAAAGTGTCAGATGAAACTGTAGTTTCAACTAACACTTCCTGAAATGATCCCAAAAACTGCTACAGCAAAAGTACAGCTCTAAATGCAATTCAGGCATTGTAGATATAAAAGTAAGTATCAGTTTCTGCCCTCGAGTCCACTCCCAGTCAATTAGGAGGCAATATAAGAAAATAAATACCTTATTTTATCGACTCTAGAATACTATCAATTAGAAGATACATCCTAATTTTAAAGATATTAAAATAATTTTTTTTAATGTGTGTCTTAGAATGGATGAGATCCTACAGCTTCTGAGTGATGAGTGCCAGAGTAGGCTTTTTTTTTTTTTTATGGGAGCACAGAGGAGCCCTGATGGCACAGTGGTTAAGCATGTGGCTGCTAACCGGAAGGTCAGCAGTTCGAATCCACCAGCTGCTCCTTGGAAACTCTATGGGGCAGCTCTACTCTGTCCTGTAGGGTTGCTATGAGTCGGAATCAGTGGCAATGGAGTGGGATGGGAGCATAGACGTATATGCTCTGCTGTTTGACACTACTACTTTACAGGTGTTTGGGGGGAGTTTACAGATTCTTAATTTCTGGGAAAAGAGAATTCAAGATTTATATATCTTGCCAGGAACAGATTTATTTGCAAAATGCAAAACAGACCTGTAAATGTACAAATTATCTTTATTAACTCAAAAATTTAAGAGCCAACACAAGTAAATTCATGCTGACTTTTCACTAAATTATTTGGGAAAGAAAATTCACAGGTAATTTCTTCACTTTTAAGAAATGTAGCCTTTTACCAACAAGAAACAGAAGATGAAAGAATTTACCAGTTTTTCCGTTTGATCTTCCTCTACACAACAAACCATAGCAAAGCTTTTAAATATATGAAGGCGACAATCATACAATAAAATTGGGTCATTTTCAGAGGAGCACAAAGAACAAGGCAATCATTTTCATGTTATTCCCCCCAGTTAGGACTAACGCTCTACTTTACGACAGGATAATCCTGTCTCTGCAACTACCTTAGGCCTTACACCACATCCTAGAGAAATACTTGTTGAATGAACGAATCACTATCATAGTAAATTCCACGTGAAGGCTTAATTCCTTTAACATTAGTGGGTCTGAGGATGAGGTGACGTCTGCTCAGTTAGACGTCCTTCTGAGAGAAGCAAAATCCTTCTCTCACAGCAGGGCTCCTACACCCAGCTAGGTGGGGCTCTGACCCTATCTCCCAGGACAAGCTCTCTGCAGTGGCCACTCCAGCAGAGAGCACTGCTCAGCTGGCCAGAGGGGCAGCTAAGCTGGAAGAAATAACTCCCTGGGAAGGCAAACAGTGTACACACAACGTTTTGTTGATTCCATCAATCCCCACTTTGGAACTATCTGAAAGTAACTATAAATCAGACTTTTAGGAAAATTAAGTTTTATACTTCAAGCTCCTTCAGGGAAACATTTATCTGTACACCTCTGAGTCACATGCACTGACTGACATGGCAACAATACTTCTATGGAGTTTACTACGTGCCAGGCACTAAGTGCTTTTTTGTATATTTATTCACCGAAACCTCACAGTAAGTCTATGCAGTAGGTATTCTTATTATTGTCTCCTCCTTACAGTGAGGAAAGGGAGACAGAGAGGTTAAGTACCTTGCCCAGCTAACAGGTGAAGCTGAGATTGATCCCAGTAGTCTGGCTCCAAGACCTGTGTCCCAAATCACTACATTACACTGAAAGCTACCTTTGGAAATCAAAATGGACATATTGCCCCTATTTTCTCTATATTTATGAAGTAAAATATCCAGATGCTCTCAAATCGCTCTCCCTACACCCTTCAGTCAATCCTGATACCAGATAATAATGCCAAGCTGGCAAGCAGGCAAAGATGTTTTTCCTAGGTGAGTATGACCTGCCTTGCAATAAACTATCCAGGCTCCCCATTCTGCCTTCTAGCAGCATATATAACTGCAAGCTTACCATATATAATGAAAGATTTCCCCTCCTTCTCCTTCAAAATTTCTCATACTCAACGCTCAACCCAAGAAATACCATAAATCTTCCCAAAAGACTTATGGTAGAGAGATGCGATACTAGTTTTATTTTTCAGAGTAGAAAATAACTGTATGATCTAAACAACAGAAATCTATAGATAAAGCAGATGTAAAAGAACACACATGACAAGATAATGGGGATTAGTTTCACTGAACCCACACTGTGAATCTAAGATTCCTGGTCTTGAGACACTCACTGTAAGTGAACTGTCAACTCCAGGCAGAAAAAGAAAAGCTTGATGGAGAAATTATAATAAGGGTATAAAACTACTAAACAATTCAAGTGTAGTTATATTACATGTTTGCAATGATAAAAACACTGAAAGAACAAGAAATGACAGTACAAAAAGTCACAATGTGAGTATAAAGATGAGTTAAGTAAAGGCTGTCTTCCTGTATAATTCAATTTGTTTATTTAGTTGTAGCCCACCCACTCCACCCCACAAAAAAAGCCACATTCATTTGAGGTCATTTTACCTCCTGCTATTTCCTTTGCAGTAAGTCTGCAAAGTTGTAATGTGTGGTGGTGGATCCTAGTCATTGAACAGAAAGCAATTGAGTGAAACATACAAGCACCCAAACCTCTAGTACCCTGTAAAACCACAAGAGAACAAGATCTTTTTTTCCCATGTTCATACAGATCTTTTTAAAGCTGTTTTCTTAAACGGCAATATACCTAGATTGACTGCATGTTTGTCTAGGGTCACGTGCTCTGTACCAAAAGTCAGAGGTCAACTGACATTGAGACTGGAAATAAATCAAGTCAAAAATTAAAAACAGACTTCTTTATTTAAGCAACTCTCATTTACTTTTTCATTTAGCTAATATTGATCTATAAACAAAAACAGTGGATAGTTTTTCCTATAGAAAGTCATTTATATTTAGCCTTATGAACAAAGCTTCAGATTGGCCCAGAAATTCCCCCACAATCATTTTTTGTTGCTTTCAGAAAAAAATTATGTTAAAATATTAGCTAAAAAGGGCTTAATGGCACAGAGGAGGAACTTTTCTAAATGGCGCTAAAATCATTAATCATACTGTCAGTTCATTTAAAATAGCATGGATTGTTAAACAAAAATACCAATTTATAATGATTTTAAAATTTGTTTTTCAAGACCCTGAAAATCATTAAAGTCATGAAAAAAAGTATGACGTAAAATGTGGGGAAACTGTGAAAATGTCCAGTAATCTTTATAGTAACTTAAGTCACACAACGATAAGAGATAAACTGATTGTAAACACATAAATGCATACCAATGTTTAAAAACCCTTGGGAATGCCCATACCAGTCCCCCTTTTACTAATATGACTCACAGCTAACTTTACCTTTTCTCAATCATAAATTTCCCTTCTTGGAGGAGTAGTAGGATGAGGCAGAGAAGGCAGGCACTGAAATCCCTCATTCTTTATACTTAAGAATGATTACGAAGTGTGTCAAGGTATCTGAAGTTCTTGCACAGGGCAGGAGTGGAAACTAAATCTGTTTGTCATTTCTGCCATGTCTTGCGTTCCATTAGAGCGTATTTGTTTGATCATCAAGGAGTAATGAATGGGAATGAAGGGGAGGAAGGCTGCCCGCCTACTAAGACCACCTTAGCCCATTTGTTAACTACTTTAGCAGTGTTAGAGGACTCCTTAAACTAAAATGTTAAGTCTCAAATTTAGCTTCTTCCCCGCAACCCACCTTGTTTGTTGGTCCAAAGTTTAGTCTCTAATTGAAATTCTCATATTTTCGTATCACTAAGTGCTCAAAGAATACTGGTGAAGAATATTAACTATACCATGAACTGCCAAGAGAATGAACAGGTCTGTCTTGGAAGAGGTACAGCCAGAATGCTCCTTAGAAACAAAGTTGGTAAGACTTCCTCTGACATACTCTGGACATGTTATCAGGAGGGATCAGTCCCTGGAGAAGGACATCACGCTTGGTAGAGGATCAGCAAAAAAGAGGTGGACTCTCAACGAGAATGACTGACACAGTGGCTGCAACAATGGGCTCAAACCTAACGACTGTGAGGACGGCGCAGGACCAGGCAGTGTTTTGTTCTGTTGTACACAGGGTTGCTATGAGTCAGAACTGACTCGATGGCATCTAACAAGTGCTCCTTACTCC
This sequence comes from Elephas maximus indicus, assembly GCF_024166365.1. Lineage (NCBI taxonomy): Eukaryota > Metazoa > Chordata > Mammalia > Proboscidea > Elephantidae > Elephas > Elephas maximus. The sequence continues at coordinate 69,657,273 of NC_064825.1, forward strand.
TGTTTAAGCTCACCCTTGTTTGGGGAGTGGGGTGAAGGGCATATTTGGAAATTCCTTATGGTTCTTGTGAACTCAGCAAAGCATTAAAAAGACATATTTAATCCTGGGTCTAGCTAATGATTGGCTCTCATATCATTCCGTGTACTATAAATATACTTCGACAATGATTGGTTCATTGTAATTAGCTGCAATTAAACCTTGCTTTATGTATCTAGCTGTTTAATAAACTCATCAAATATATACTATATAAAAGTTACCATGCTAGACAATGGGTATACAAAAATAACAGCAATACAACAACAAAAGTGTTTGCCCCCAAAGAGATCACAGTCTAATTGGAAAGTCAAATATACCCCATCGAATTAGTGATAACTGCTATCAAGAAATACCAAATGCTATCAGAACATATTCCATCTAGGAAGATGTATTTGGCAACTATTTCCTGCTTCTCTCCCTTGACGCTTAATTTCACCTTCCCTGTCTTTATACTTTCCACAAAAACAGTTTTCCTAAATCTTGTACCTAAGAAAACCTGAATCATCCATCAAGTAATTTCCTTATAACATACCTTATGAGCTAAACACCAACAATCTAGATCTATATATCTTAAAATATTCACAATCTAATTTAGATTGAGATTTGTATTAGAGAATGTATCTAATATGCTTTATTAAATTGGTTTGCCATACCCATCAAGGCGATTAAATGTAAAAAAAAAAAGAATGACAAAGTGAGCGATAAGAGGCTATCTAAAATGACCACTCAGATCTTAAAAAGAAACCAATGGAACTTACAAAAATGAAAATTATAATCTGATGAAATTCAATGAATGGACTAAATAGCACTTTGCTGAAAAGAACTAAAAGACAGATTACAATGAACATAACTCTAAGTACAGGAAAGATTTAAAGTTAAGCAAATAGTATACATAACTTTGTGCAATACATTTGAAAACAAACAAAATGGACAACTGCTTAGAAAATTATAAACTTCAAAACTGATTAAGAATAATTACAAAGTCTGAAGAGCTTTATGACCAATAAAGGAAGAAAAAAACAAAAACACTTTGCCACAAGTCCAGAAGTTGTAAAAGCAAATTCTGTCAAACTTTCAGGGAGCTTTCCAATATTACACAAATTCTTCTAGAGCATGAAAAAGAGGAAACATCCCCCACTCATTTAATGAGGCCACTATAACATATGTATCAAAACCATAAAAGGTCATTATGAAAAACTCAAAATTACACATCAGTTTTACTAATAAACATGATGCAAAAAAAAAACCTATACAAAGTATTAGCAAACATAACAGAATTTATAAATGAGAATACATTATAACCAAATCTTATCCCAAGAACACAAGTATACATGAATTTTTAAAACATATAACCCAACCCATTGCTATCAAGTTGATTCCAACTCAGCAACCCTATAGGACAGAGTAGAACTTGCCCATAGGGTTTCCAAGGAGCACCTAGTGGATTCAAACATATATAATTCACCATATGAACAGATTAAAGAAAAACAATATGATCTGATGCAGGAAAACCATGAGAAAATGTTCACATTTATCTTTTAAAAAATTCATAGCACGTGGAACTAGAAGGGAACGAAAAACCAAGAGTAAACAAAATTCTTTACAGTGAAACCCTTTAAAATCAAGAACAAGCAATGACATCCAATATTACTACTTTTATTCAACACTGCATTGGCGGTCCTAGCCAATGCAATAAGACAAGAAAAGAAAATGGTATAAGAATTGAAAACAAATTTAAAAATAAATTATTTACCGATTACATAGTTACCAACATAGAAAACCCAACAGAATATATAAAATACTGGAATTAGACTTCAGTACAGTGTTTGGATATTAAAAAATCTACATATCAAGAAGAAGAAGAAGAAGGGAAAAAAAGTAGCCTTTCTATATACAAGCTGTTAGAAAACATAAACCCAAACCCCTGAGACTATGGCCCCAAAATACCCTTCTGATCAGGAAAGGAAACCATTCCTGGAGAACACCTCCCAGCCAAACAATAGGCAAAGCATATAAGGTAAACAATAACACCAAGAGGAATGTACTTCTTAGAACACTCAATTATATGAGATCAAAAGGGCATTATCTGCCCAAAAGCAAAGATGAGAAGGCAGGAAGGGGCAGAAAATCAGGAAAGAAAATGGGGAAATCAGGTCAGAAATGGGGAGTGCTGACACACTGTGGGGAATGAAACCAAAGTCATGAAACGCTTCATAAACAAGCTATCAAATGGAAAACTGATATGTTCTGTAAACTTTCACCTAAAGCACAATAAAGAAGAAAACAAAGTCAAATAAAAGATACCACTCACAACAGCAAATAAATGATAATCAGGAATAAATCTAACAAAGCACATACTAGACTTTCATGGAAAGAAATTATAAAGCTTTTTTAAGAAGGTAAAAAACGGGGGGAGGGGCATATATAAATGGGAAAACATTCTATATTCATGAACAGATTGTCAAGATGTCAATTTTCCCTTAACTGATTCAATATTTAAAAGCTACCAGAATTTAAAGAAAAAAAAAAAAAGCTACTGGATTTGTCATGCAAGCTGATTCTAAAATCTATAAGCAAGATAAACAGCCAAGAAATTCTTTACAAGTATAAGCTCCATGCGAACAGGAATTTTTTGCTTTGTTCTGTGCTATTTTCCCAGCACCTACAAAGTTCCTGGCACCTTACAGGTGTTCAACAAGTATTTGTCAAATGAAATTGTTATTGAATGAACACAGCAGGGGACTTATCCTACCATTTGCGAAAATTTATTATAAAGTTTAAGAGATTAAGATAGAATGGTACTGACACAGGAATAGACAAAAGACAATGGAACAAAATAGAAGGCCTATAACCAAATCAACACATATATGAAATCTGATATATAAAAAGAATAGCAGACCATAGGGGAACTGCTTATGCATATGGAAAAAAATGACATGGGGAAAAAATTACAAAAATCCATAAATCTATATATTCAGCATGCATTATCTTTAGACTCTCTCTAGGGAAGACTCACAAAATATGATTTTCTAAGTATATTGAGATACTATTCTGATTGAGAGAATATTATTACTTTAATTGAGTAAATACGTAAGAAATATAAGCTATTATTTTACCTGAGCCCTCAAACTTGCCTTGATTTGAAACCTTGCTTCATCACTTCCGAGCTGTGTGACCTTGGATGAATTGTTTTATTTCTCTGAGCTTCATTTCACTCATCTATAACGGGTCCTATCTTCAACAGAGTAAGGTTTTTTTCTCTCTTGTTACTTTTATTTTAGGCTGGCATGAAATTTGTAGATTAACTTTTAGAATTGACACAGTTAAGAACTTTAATCTTCCAATCCAAGAATATGGTGTGCTTTTCTATTTATTTAAAGTCTTCTGTTTGAACCTTGGTAGCATTTTAAATAATATACAGTGAAACCTGTGAGAACTGGAATTCAATGGGACTGCCTTGTTTTTCTGGGTCTCCCAAGTTTTCCACCTTTGATGAGGTGCAGTAACCACCTTCTCTAGAGAACGTTTGAATTTTCTTTCTCTGACAGGTTTCCACCTTACACAGGTTCTGCCTTTCACAGGTTTTACTGTATATCTTAATATAGATGTTACTTTTTTTTAAATTTTATTGTGAAAATGTATATCACAAACTAGCTTCTCATTCAAAAATTCATATACAAATTGTTCTGTGACATTGGCTGTAATCCCTGCAATGTGTCAGCACTCTCCCCCCTTTTCCTTTCCACCCCAGGTTCTCCATGTCCATTCACCCAGTTTTCTTGTCCTTCCTGACTTATCATCTTTGCTTTGGGGCAAATGTTGCCCATTTGGTCTCGTATACTTGACTGAACTAAGAAACATGTTCCTGATGTGTGTTAATGTTTGTTTTATAGGCCTACCTAATCTCTGGCTGAAAGGTGGATTTTGGGAGTGGCTTCAGTTCTCAGTTAGCAGGGTGTCCAGGGGCCACACATTGTAAAAGTTCGTTGCAGTATTGTCTTTTTGCTTGCTTTGGTAGATGGGGTTTCTTCTTCCCTTACACCTCCTACTTGTCTTATAAAAAAGGTCAATTTGCATAAAATACAAGAACTACTGTCCAATCACTGAATGGAGGTGGGATTGGGGCAGCAACTGATCACATTTTGAGGAAAGATGGAGTTTGGAATCTCTCTAGGCTTCTCTCATCTACTTGCCTGAATTTAAGACTTGGTGTCTGAGAATACTATTTGAAAAAACATTCAGTAAAACACTGACTAATATTAGAGTCCCTTCAAGAGAATTTGGTTTTCTTCCCTTGAATTGCACTAAAAATGACCTCATTATCCCAAAACATGGAACCAAAAAATATTTGTTAATGAAGGCTTCAATAGAATGCATACAAATCTGAAAATCTCAGGGCATGCACCTACTGCTATATTTATTTTTCATAAAACCAAAACAAACTACAAGTATCTACACTGGTATAGCTTCTAAAATGCTGCTGCTAGCGTAGAATATTTAACATTTTATAAATTGAATTTCTGTGCCAGGAAGTATACTATTGCTATTTTACATAATGTTTACATTCTATTTTAGATATTATAGTACATATCAAACTCAACTACACAAACTATTTTGATAATAAAACTTATTTCAGTGAATATAAGATTTCCAATGCTAATGAAGCTTTAAAAATAATTTTCAAGTTTTACCATTCCAAGGTCTGTTTGGTAAGATCTCTGAAAAACAAACAACTGTGAAAAGAACAGTTCTAAAGGGTGAAAGTTCTCCTACACCTTATTCCAGCTGACCTGGCAAAATTATGAGTTCCAATTCAATTTAGGACATAGTTTCCAATAATCTAAGCAAAATGTCTCTCTTCTACTGGGGAGAAGGGGAACCAACAACTAGTAACCAAGCAGCTGAATCTGAGAAGTCATATCTTAAACCACTTACAATGTTGAAGAAAGCAAACATTGAAAATCAATTAAGAATATGATTTTGTTACTCTGTTCAACTGTGAAAAAACTAGGCAGTCACTTGTTTTTTTTAAAAAAAAAAAACAACCTCAGATGAAGCAGAAATAGTATAAACCAGTTAAGGCAAATTATCAAAACAACACTGGAGTTTTTAGACATAATATGCATACGTGAATTTCACTACAGAAGATAAGTATAGTTAAAATACCACTGAGTATACTCACTCAAAGTGACATGTGAAAATAAAAATAGCCAAGCAGAGGGTGGTCAAACATCAAAACAAGTGCTATAACCACCACCCAGAAATGCAAAATAAAAGCAGTTGTCTTCTTCAGAGTTAAGGGGGGTGCGGGGGGAGGTCTCATTCTATCTACTGATTCTATTCAACTGAGGGCAGGGGGGAGGAGGGAGGGTCCCAAAGTCCACAGCCTTCCTAAGTGTGTTTAAAGAACAATTACAGTTTGCCATTATTAACACTAAAAAAAGGGAAACTGTGCTATGCTAGCTTCGGAAACATTTCAGCAGTACCCAGAAAACTGCCTTTAAATTTGTACTAATAAACTCAGTGAACTAAGTTTGTGTAGTTTGAATGTAAATATGAACATGTACACACACACACACACACACACACACACACACACTGAAATGGCCCCAAAGGACATAAGGATTAAAATTTTACTCCAGGAGAATAAACTGGTTACCACATTAACTCACTTGATTTCATTCCAAAGTCAAATTGCTACTAGAATGTGACAATATAAATTCATACAACATACCCCAGCACCACCAACTGTCCCCTACGTAACCAATCCCTAAATCCCTTAGGGAAAAAGAAAGAGCTGCAGTACAAAATTTTAATCTGTTCCAACCAAGTCTTCAGAAATTCGTATCTACTTCTTCTTACCCACATACGCAACTCATCAAAAACAACTTCATGGACCAAAATGTTTTTATTTACTCCCCCCACACTGCAGGTAACAAAGATAGATGTGGCCTTACAAATTCCTATAAAATAAAGTAACTAAAACACAGGTCAGACATGGAGAGGTGTGGAGAGAAAAATACAAAGAACTGAAACTTAGATCAAACTGTAACTGTGATAAAGTTAAATGGGTTCATTAGAAGAAAGAGGCTCAACTTTTTTTTTTTTTAAATAAAATCTAACAAATGTAATGCTTTCAAAACACACAAAAAGGCTAACAATAAACAAGACAAGCAAAAAATGCATCAAATTTAATCAACAAAGGAAACCACGTATGGGATTATCAGTGTCAAAAACAGTAAAACCTGTATGGCAAAAGCTACAATGAGATTTTAAAATGCCATTATGCAACAATAAACAGCCAATAATAGAAAGCAATATCACTTAGGCAACCAAAAATAAATCAATGTAAAAACTGCTATAAATACTAAAAGAAAACATTATCTATGGTATGCAAAGTTGTCAAAAATATAGGACACAAAGCAACCCTTCCCAATTTTTAAAAGGTGCAAAAGACTTGAACAGACACAAAAGACGACAAATAGCCAACACGCACACAAAAGGATGCTCACGATGAGTCATCTGGGAAAAGCAAATTAAAACCACAGTGAGATACCACCACACACCCATTAAAATGGCTAAAATATCAAGTGTTGGTAAGGGCTCCGAGCGATAGGAATTTCCAAACGTGGGCAGTTGGAATGTAAAATGATACAACCACTTGATAAGAAACTAAGTTTTCCAAAGTTAAACATACACTTATCATGTGATCCAGTAACCCACTTCTTGATATTTATCCAAGAGAAATGAAAATATAAGCCCATACAATGACTTGTACATTGATATTCAAAGCAGATTTATTCATTAAAAAAAAGTCATCAATTCCGACTCATAGCGATCCTATAGGACAAAGTAGAACTGTGCCCCACACGGTTTTCAAGGAGCAGCTGGTGGATCCAAAATGCCGACCTTTTGGTTAGCAGCCATAGCTCCTAACCACTGCACCACCAGGGCTCCAGATCTACTCATAATACCTAAAAACTGGAAACAACCCAAATGTCCCACCAATAGACAAATTGTGATATATCCACATTATGGAATACTATCACACTATGGCTTTAGTTAAGATCCCTGGGTGGCACAAACAGTTTGCACTTGTTTACTCACCTAAAGATTGGTGATTCGAACCAATCCAGTGGCACCATGGAAGAAAGGCCTGGCAATCAGCTTCCATAAAGATTACAGCCAAGAAAACCCTATGAAGCAGTTTTACTCTGTAACACATGGGGTCACCATGAGTCGGAATCAACTCAACTGCAATTAATTACCTTTTTTTTTTTTTAATGGCTGTAGTAAGAGTCTTTACGTGCCTCAAATGGTCAAGCTCTCTGCTGCTAACCAAAAGGTTGGTTGCTCAAATTCACCCAGAGGTGCCTCAAAGGAAAAGCCTGGCGAGCTATTTTCAAATGATCCCAGCCATTGAAAACCCTGGAGAACAGTAGTTGTTTTTATTTTTTGTGCATTAGGTCAAAGTTTACAGAGCAAATTAGCTCTCCATTTGACAGTTTGTACAAAAAGTGTTCCATAACACTGGTTTTATTCCTCACAGTGTGTCAGCACTCTCCTGTCCTAGGTTCCCCATTTCCTTTCATCCTAAATTCTGTCCCTTCCTGCCTTCTCATCTTTGCTTTTGGGTAAAATGTTGCCCTCTTGATCTGGTATAATTGACTGTTCTAAGGAAAATGTTCCTCTCAGGTGTTATTATTTTATGGGCCTGTTTATGGTTCGGAGCCCTGGTAGCAAAACAGTTAAGAGCTTGGCTGTTAACCAAAACATCAGCAGTTCAAACCCACCAGCCGCTCCTTGGAAACCCTATGGGGCAGTTCTATTCAGTCCTATAGGGTCGCTATGAGTCAGAATCAACTCAATGGCAATGGGTTTTTCTTAGCCTATGATTTAGCTGAAAGGTGGCCTCTGGGAAAGGCTTCAGTTCTCCTTCAGAAGGGTGTCTTAGGGCCACAGTCTTGGGGATTCCTCTCGTCTCTGTCAGACCGGTAAGTCTGGCCCTTTTTGTAAATTTGATTTTTTGTTCTACAATTTTTCTCTCACTCTGACCAGGACCCTCTGTTGCAATCCCATTCAGAGCGACTGACTGGTAGCCGGGCACCATCTAGTTGTTCCAGTCTTGGGATCATGTAGGCTGTGGTTTATGTGGTCCATTAGTCCTTTGGACTAATTGCTCCTTCGAGTCTTTGGTTTTTAGAGCACAGTTCTACTCTGCAACACATGGGGTCTCCATGAGTTGGAATCAACTCAATGGCAATTGGTTGGTAGTTATGACTGTAGTTTGCCAACCTCTGTCATAAATAAATGAAGAGCTATACAATGCTCCTGAGTATAAATGCTAAATATCTTGAAATATCAAATTCTCTCACAATTATCTTTAGATTTAATATAGCCTCTAAATATCTTTTAAGTTGACCCAAAAATCATATCTGACTAGAAAAAAGAGCACAGAAAGATTAGAAAACTAACCTTGAAATTAAGGTATCAATTGTAAAATAATAACAATACTATCATTCAAATCAAGAATAGGACAAAAATATCAACTTACCACTGCTAGGGGCCTGAGATCAAATTCTCATTATTGTGTAGATGATATGATTCAACAATTAGAAAGAATCGACTAAAAAAACCACTAGAACTAATAAAATAGATCAGAAAGATAGCTGGTTAGAAGAAACACATAGAGACATCAGCACTTTATAAAACTCTATCAGATAAGGAAAAATTATGTGTGTATGTCGGGGGGGGAAGCATCATCATAATATATAGTACAAAATCCTGGAGTAACTGTAACAAAAAATACGTAAGACTTACTACTAAGCAACAAGGAATAAACAATACCATGGACTGCCAGAAGAACAAACAAATCTGTCTTAGAAGAAGTACAGCCAGAATGCTCCTCAGAAGCAAGGATGGCGAGACTACATCTCACGTACTTTGGACATGTTATCGGGAGGATCAGTCCCTAGATAAGGCAGGACATCATGCTTGGTAAAGTATGGTCAACAAAAAGAGGAAGACCCTCAAGGAGATGGACTGACACAGTGGCTACAACAATGGGCTCGAGCGTAACAATGATTGTGAGGATGACGCAGGACTTGGCAAACATTTTGTTCTGTTGTACACAGGGTCGCTATGAGTCAGAACCGACTCAACGGCACCTAACAATGACAACACATGTGGCAACATACATCAATCTTAAAATAATTATGCTGAACAAAAAGTCAAGCCAAAACAAAAACGTTACACATTTTATGATTCCATTTATATAAAACTCTAGAAAATGCAAAAAAATCTTTAGTGACAGGAATCAGACTAGTGGTTGCCTGGGAACGGGACTAGGGTAAGGGACACAGGGGCTGGAGAGAAGGATTACAAAGGGACATGAGAAAACTTGTGCAGGTGATGGATATATTTATTATCTTGATAGTGGTGATGGTTTTACAATGTGTAAATATGTAAAAATTTATCAAATTATATACTTTATATGAAAATTATCTCAATTATACCTCAATAAACCAGTTTTTTAATGAGAAAAAAAAATATAAGACCAATACAAAAAAACTTTAAAGAGATACTTTCTAAAAACCTATTTAAATTGAGAGTTACAGCACGTTCCAAATGACAAGTCTCCACATTGTTAACAATACCAAATCTGCCCAAATTTAACAGTAAATTCAATGCAATTCTAATCAAAATCTCAATCTCATTTTTGTAACTTGGCAAATTGATTCTAAAGGGTAAAAAGCACTAAAACTAGCCATTCTCCAGCAAAAGAAGGATTTAAAAAAAAATTTTTTTTTTCTTGAAAAAAATTAAGGTAGAAGGGGGAATAACCCTAACATAGTAAAATGCACTCTAAACCTCAACAGATTTAATACAATAATACAATGCAAAACTTGGTAAATCAAAAGTTTTTTAAAAAGTCGCAAACCAGGACACAAAAAGAGAGAGTGGAGGGAGGGAGTGGGTTGTCTCATTGGGGGAGAGATCAATTGGGAGTATGTGGCAAGGTGTATATAAGTTTTTGTGTGAGAGACTGACTTGATTCATAAACTTTCACTTAAAGCACAATAAAAATTTTTAAAAAAAAAAAAGGTCCCAAACCAACCATGTAGATATGGAAATTTAGTGTGTGCACTTCAAATTGGTGGGGTACAGGTGGTCAATCTTTAAATGGTGTTGGGAAAACAGAGTTTTCACCTAGGAATAAAACTGCTAGGTTCCCATCTTAAGCCATAAAAGAATAAATAAAGCCTCTGGGAGGGCCTACACACACACATTGTATTAAATATATTATATACATATTTTTATAATCACAGAGAAGAGTCTGAAATTTCTTGAAATGTTTACAGTGTAAGGAACCTGATGGTGCAGTGATTAAAGTGCGTGGCTGCCAACCAAAAGGTTGGCGGTTCAAACCCACCAGCCACTTCACAGGAGAAAGATGTAGCAGTCTGCTTCCATAAAGATTTACAGTCTTGGAAACCCTATGGGGCAGTTCTATTGTCTTATAGGGTCACATTCAACTCGAGAGGCAAGGGGTTTGATTTGGTTTACTGTATCTAGTAGTAGAGAATGAGAATGTAAACAGGAATGGGGCAAACAGGAAGCTTTTTACTTTATGTACCTTTGTACTGTTTACATCTTCCGTAAATAAATAATAAGGTAAAATTTTTGTAGTTTTTGTGAAATTTTCAAAAATATTCCACTCAAGTTTTTCAATTACAAGGCTGTAATGGTACCCCAATGCTCCATAAGGTGATGTCAGAGAAAGCCAAGCGGGGAGCCAGGACTTTCATACCTGCCAGCTGGTAATGTGAACACCCCTCCCCACCATGTCAAAGGAGACCACGAAGGGAGTCTGGACTTCCATTCCTACCCAGCAGTAGCAAGGAACACCCTACTCCTCAGGTTTCAATAGATCCAAGAGGGGAACCTAGACATGTACTTCCACCTGCCAGTAACAAGGTGGCACCTCCACTTCCCCTCTGCCAAAGGGGAGTCCAAAAAACAAAGCCAGCTAAAACAGAAAGTTTAAACAAGATCCAGAGTCTCAGAATAAAATATGAAAATGTCTAAATTTCAACATAAAATCCAAGGACTAGGAAGATCTCAAGCTGAATGACAAAAAGATAATCAACAGATGCCAACACCAAGGTGACAGAAATATTAGAATATCTGGCAAAGATATTAAAGCAGTCCTGATAAAAATGTTTAACATGCTTGAAACAAATGAAAAAGCCTTGGCCAAGAATACATAAAGAACCAAATAAAAATTTTAGAATTGAAAAATACCCAAAATAAAAAGCTCAATGGTCTCAACAGCAGAATTAAAGAGTTGGAGGGAAGAATCAGTGAACTGTATGACAGAACAACTAAAATTATCCAATCTGAATAGAGAGAAAATAGACTAAAAAAATTATATAGCACTTCATTATAGCCCTGTGGGACTATAATAAAAGGTCTAACATTCATATCACCAGAGTACCAGTAGAGGAAAAAGAGAGTGACGCCAAAAAGTACTTGAAGAGACAATAGCTGAAATTTCCTGTTTGGTTAGAGACATAACCACACGTTCAAGAAGCTGAGTAAGGCCAAATAGGAAAATTCAAAGAAATCCATGCTAAGATACATGGTTATTAAACTTCTGAAAACTAGACAAAGAAAAAATCCTGAAAGCAGCCTGAGAAAAGAAGACACCTAACTTACAGGGGAAAACAATTAGAACTACAACAGATTTTTTATCACAAACTATGGAAACAAGAAGCAAGTTGCACAACATTTTTCAAGTTCTCAAAGAAAAAAAACTATCAACCCAGAATCCTATACCCAGGAAAAGATACTTCAGAAATCAAGACATTTGCAGATGAAGGGAACCTAAGAGAATTTGCTGCCAACAGATCTACCTTAAAAGGCTAATAGAAAAGAAACAATAAAAGAAGGAGTCTTTGAACATCAAGAAGGAAGAATACAACAAGCAAAAACATGGAAAAATACAACAGGCTTTTCTTCAGTTTTCTAAATTTTTTGCTGACTGAAGCAAAAATTATAACACTGTCTGATGTGGTTCTAAGTGCATGTAGAGGAAATATCTAATGGAATTACATTATAAATTGGGGGAGGGTAAAGAAAGGTAAGATTTCTATACTTCAAGCTGGTAAAAGGACACTACCAGGACACTGTGATATAGCTATAGGTACATATAAAATGTAATCTCTAGAGTAGCCACTAAAAAAGCTACTCTAGAGATTACATTTTATATGTACCTATAGCTATATCACAGTGTCCTGGTAGTGATATAGCTATAGGTACATATAAAATGTAATCTCTAGAGTAGCTTCTTATAATTCTACAAAGTATTATCACTATTCCCATGACACTAATGAGGAAACTCAGGGTCAGAGTTGCGTTAAGATGTTGATACCGTTAAGTGGTAAATAGAGAACTCAATCCCAAAGTCCTCTGGTTCCAAACGCTGTGTTTTTCTCACCACATTAAAGAGCTATTTCCATAGAACAGTTTTTGGAGATAAATCAGAATAGCATTTACAATCCTGAGTTAAAAGGCAGATTTCTACATTTAATATTTTGATCACTGTATTTAAATATAATGATTTCCTTCATAATTCTGTATATTCTACTTTATACATTTAAAAACAGTATTTTGAGGAGTCCACAGGCTTCACCAGGTTACCAAAAGAGTCCTTTACACCAAGTAAAAGGTTAAGAACCCCTTCATGTAGAACACTTCCCATATTCTATTAAAAGTCTTAACAGATCACTGTTACCATTTGCCACTGGAATGGGAAGGGTGCCTCTGCTTTTGAGAAGCTATCAGAGAAACAATACCTACAAAATTAACTCATGCCAGAGCAAACACCGTTTTTAATTCTCAAAAATCAATACAAGAGCCCAGCCCTTAGATCGCATTGAGAATCCATCCAAAGCCAACTGGATCCCCAATTTACATCATGAATTAATTCCCATGTAGTCTCCAAAATGGAGATGATTCCAAATTCTACACCTTTCCCCAACTTCCACCTCTTACCTACCCCACCCACTTCCCCTTAAACACACATTATAATCTGTAAGTCTAAAAAAAAACCAAACCACATCCACCGCCATCAAGTCGATTCTGACTCATAGCAACCCTACAGAACTGCCCCATAGGGTTTCCAAAGAGCAGCTGGTGGATTTGAACTGCCAAGCTTTTGGTTAACAGCTGAATGTTAAATCTAAAAACAACCTTAAATCACATTTTGATCAATTTCTTCAAATTTTAGTGTATATACTTCCATATTCTTGTTAGAAGAGCACGGAATTCCATTTCTCTTTCCCATCCCACTTCTCCAAAACACAGAAGTGCCCAAAATAAAGGCAAAGCCTTTACATGAGCAACCACCAAAAGTATTTTTTCTAATCCTCTAATCATCCAAACATGGAAATAAAATTCCTTTCATTCACAAGGCCATCAAAAGGGTAGCACGTTTAAAAAAATAATAAATAATAAATAATGCCCCCCAAAATAAAAATTCAGCTCTTAAGATGAAAACTGCTCTCATTCTGAAAGTCACCCATTTTATAAACAGGTACCATATTTTTACACAAACAACACACACCTTCTGCTCGTTTGCCAGCCACACCCTCCTTCTGCAAGGTATTTACATAAGCGCGCTATGCTAATTTTTTTTTTTACAGTAACATGTGGAAGATGACTGGCAGGGTGGTGCCTGTAGGGTGCCTCGTGGGGGGAGGGCACAGCCAGCAAACAAACATAGAAGGCACTCATTATTTGCATAAAAATACCATAAATTTCATAAGCAAAAATATCAACAGCATAGCACAGAGCACAGGTCTAATACACTCTCTCCTGCTAATCAACGTGGTTAGGTTCCAAAGACCAGGTTGTTACTGTGAAATCAGCGGTACACGGAAGTGGAGGACAACGTATCAGATCACAAAATGAGAGATAACTACGTCATTGCATAACTGCCAAATTACATCATTACATAACTGCCAAACTACTGAGAATCACAGCCCAGCCAAGTTGACACATAACCTTAACCATCATGGCCACCGTTACTCTCCCCTCAACATCTCGGTGTTCACTGCTGCCAGCCATATGTTGTTAATGTGCAAAATAGTAGGATGGTAGATTTTTTACTATTGTCGTAAATGTGCAACGCCAAATAATAGGACAGTCAATAAGTGAGGTGAAGATGTATATGATATTCTAGACTTTCTCTTAATCTTTACCTCTCACCCACCCAAAACCACATATAAGCATCCACTTTGTACACCTACAAATAGTATTAAGAATTCTGTGCTGGGGAAAATTAAAGGCATCATTTCTTCACACAGGAAATTTAAGGCAAAATTAATCATCGGTTCCTGTAACCACCAAGATGAAATCAGATACTGTGTTTTAGAGAAATCTTCAGAAACCATGTAACATAATTTTAAAAGCAAATCACAACATACATACTTACACACACATATTCACACAGAAGTTTTACCCACAAACTCCAACACAAACTGTTTACTATAGTAAGAATTTTTACTCAAGTTTTGCTTGTTGTTGAGGGGACGGGGAAAAAAAGTTTCCCACCCTGAAGGAAAAACCCTAAAAGAACATACATGTGACTTGCCAACCAAGTTATGATACCTTTAACACCAAATGAGGAGCTAAAAGTTTCCATATGACTACATATTGAGGTCAATTATCTGCTTTTAATTAACTATATGATATCTCAGAAGATATTATGAAGAAAAAGTAAAGAAGAGGTATGTACCAACTTCCCAGCTCAGGAAATAAAACATTAGAAAATTGCAGACCCTGTGTGCCCCCTGACCATATTCCCTTCCCCTCACCACTCCAAGAGGTAATCAATACTCTGAATTCAGTGTCTGTCAATCTCATGCATTTATAAACAACACTTACATCTGAAGAATACATACCTCAGTCTTCTTAAGCTATGTTTTAAGAGAGGATACCATTACAAATGTTTGGCACCCTACTAGCTTTCATTAGCCAGCATTAAAAATTTTAATAGAAACATGTGAATTCGTCAACTGTGCTTCTGGTGAGACATCACTCTTCCCTCTCCTCCCCACTTCTTCTAATCAGTGCTGCTCTTGGACACATACTGATTACACAAGCACATAACAGAGAACTTTATTCAGGAAGTGACTATCGCTCTTGTGAGGAGTCCCCGGATGGTGCAAATGATTAAGCACTTGGCTACTAGCTGAAAGGTTGGCAGTTAGAACCCACCTGCTGGCACCTCGGAAGACAGGCCTGGCGATCTGCTCCTGAAAGGCCACAGCCTTGAAAACCCTATGGAGCAGTTCTCTACTCTGCACACATGGGGTCACCATGAGTCGAAACTGACTCGACAGCAACTAACAACAGCATCACTCTTTTCAGGTGCCGTCTAGTAGACATTTCTACTCCAATCTAACATTCTTCGTTCTATAGTTACGATGACATTTAGAAGTCAGAGAAAACCAGCTTAAATCCCGTCTTTACTGTTTACATGCTACAGGACCCTGAGCAAATCAGTTCTTCCAAACCTCCATTTCCTCATCTGTAGAAGGGAAATAATGATGCCCATGACAATACCATGCTGCCTTTCAATCACAAAGGGTTGTTAACTGGTCTAAAATGCAACAATGTATGTAAAAGTTCTCTGAAAACTATGAAGTATTACCACAAATGTAAGACATTATCATAAAAGGTAAACAGCAGGTAGTATAAATGTTAAGAATTACTTTGGAAAGTTAAAATATACCTAAATGGTTGATAACTTATTAAATAACCTAATGATTTTACTACAGAAGTTAAAAGTATCAACAATGCTGAAATTAACACTTGATTTGGTCTGTTTATACCAAATAACTAACTTCTACAACTAAAAAAAACAAATCTACTCATTGCCATCGAGTCAATTCCAATTCACAGCGACACTCTAGGGCAGAGAAGAGCTGCCCCATAGGGTTTCCAAGGAGTGCCTGGTGGATTCGAACTGCCAACCTTTTGGTTAGCAGCCGTAACCCTTAGCCACTACAGCACCAGGGTTTCCGCTACAACTAAATGTGTTCTAAATTCCACAATGAACCGTAGTTCTCACATCTTTAGAAATCACAGTATGATGACTAAAAACTCTGTAAAATTCTCCAAAAAAAATTATACATAAATCAATTTTTTAAGGTAATAAACACTATTGGACTGAACTGGGTTTTTTCCTTCTTCCCCTCCTTGCCTTATTTTGTTTCGTTTTAAACACTTTAGAAAACTTCAAGGAATAACAGGAGTATATATTGACTCCTTCCCATCCCTTCACCAGAAATAAGAATACCTCGTTACCTTCCAGCCTGGGAAACGGCGTTATCTAGGTGTGAAGAACATCATGCATCCAGTCAAAGTAAGGACAATTATAAGCCTTAACAATGACACATTTATATATTGTACAGAAAGAAGTAAGAAGACAATTAAAAAACTTAAGGAAAAACTAGATACCACAATTTAACAAAGAAAACTCATAACTCATGTACATAACCCACTACCCACTGCCATCTCATGTACATAGGCTTTTAGAATCTGAAGGAACCTTAGATATAATCTATTTCAGCCCCCTCATTTCACAGATGAAGAAACCAAGGCCAACTGAGGGTAGAAACCTTTTACTGAATAAAGAAAATGTAGTAGCATGGGGCTTTTCCTCCTAAATAAAGTAAGAGTATGATACGAGCATTCTTTGAGGACACTAAAAAATATTCATGTCACAAAACATAACTGGAAACAGCAACTGTAGGAAGGGAGCAAGGGAGGGAAAAATGAGAGAAAAGAAGAAAGAAAAAAAGACACAACTCTAAATGCTATAAAAAATAACTAGAATTTACCTGGCCTCAATGTCTCTACCCGTGAGAGATCAACTGCAAAGGAACAACTGGAATTTTTCAGTGGGTTCACGTTGCAGACACCACCGTAAACTAAGTGATCAGATTTCACATCATCTCATTAATGACAAATAAACAACATGTGTCTCCTTGCTGTGATGCACTTCAGAGAAATGTAACATCACTTCTGTGATCTTTCTGCCAAAAATACAAATTTTGATTATAATGATAAAAAAAATCAGACAAACCCAAATTATGGGATATTGTACAAAATAACATTAACGCTATAAAGACACAATGAATAAATGCAACACGCAATCCTGGACTGGATCCTGGACCAGAAATTTTTTTTTTTCTTTTGCTAGAAAGGACATCAGCTTAACAGTTGATGAAATTTGATAATGTTAGAGAATAGTATTATAGTTTCCTAAGTTTGATAACTGTACTAAGGTTATATAAAAGACTATCATCCTTTTATTGTTATTATTCCTAGGGAAATAAACTGTAGGGGCAACACTTTTATAACTTACTCTCAAACCCATAACCAAAAGGCTCAGAAAAAACTGCACAGGATACTATGGGAGCTCACGGGAGGGGCGCAGAGCCCAATCTGGACATTCCCTCAGGTAAGGTTTCCTGGAAGAGATGGAACTCAAGCCACTCTACAAAGATGACTAAAAATGAGTCAGATAAAATGGCATACTTGAAGACACAGCTTCAGAAAAGTCATGGAAGTATGCATTTCACACAAATAGTGACTAAGTATAATCAGACTGTATTTCTCCAAACATAAGAGTTTAAATAACACTGTACGAGAGTAGGAATTTCCAATTCCACATAAACGCAGAATTCCACAGAACTGAGTAGGTCTGGGGGTTGCCAGGTCAAGGGAGGAGCAGCAGCCAGGGCATATTTGTTGGCATAATGGGAAATGAATCACAGGGAGGCAGAATAAAACCTGTTGCCACTGAGTCAATTCCGACTCATAGAGACCCAATAGGATGGAGTAGAACTGCCCCCATAGGGTTCCCAAGACTGTAATCTTTATGGGATCATACTACCACATCTTTCTCCTGTGGAGCCACTAGTGGGTTCAAACCGTCAACCTTATCATTAGCAGCTGAGCTATTAACCACTGTGCCACCAGGGCTCCTTAAGGGAAGCAGAAGGAAGGTGCAAAAAGGGGGACAAAGGGGTACTTTAAACAAAACTTAACTCAATCTCAGCTCTCTTCACCTAAATGGAAAATGTTTCGTGAACATAACCATTTAAAAAAAAAAAGGAAGAGGAGCTGGGACAATGACTTCATTATTAAGGTAATTTATTAAATGAAAACTGACTTATTTGGACAAGGTAGTATACTATAGTATAGTGCTTAGGGGGTTTTTCATCAGAAAATATGAATTCAAGTCCTATCTCAGCCATTATTATGGGATCTTGCACAATTAATTTAACCTCTCTGAGCCTCAGTTTCCATATCTGTAAAAAAAAAAAAAAAAAACAAAGTAATTGTAAGGTTTAAATAAGGCAATGCATGCAAAATTTTTAGAATGGTATCTGACACAGAGAAAATGCTCATTATATATTAGTCCTTACTAAGTCAAAGGATTCTGCATAGGTCCTTGCTCCTTGTAACAGAAACAAAACCACCAAACAAAAATCCTCAAAACCCTTAGCAGTATAATTCAGTTACTGTACAGGATAGGGAAATAAACAAACTGAAGTCCAGCCAACCAACCACAGTCTGCCTTTACAGGTCCTATATGTGCTACATGAACACAAGATTACAGCTTTTTATTTTACAATTCTATTGAAACTTATTAATACAAACTCAAGGTTAAAGTAAGACATAAAAAGATGTCAACTGCATTATCTAGATACCAGCTACTTGTTTGGGAAATGCTACTGAAGTTGGCACTTCTTTCGATGTTAACTACTTAACTTGCATAAATATCTCTCAACTGCAGACTTTAACTCACAACAAAAAATGACGTAACAAGGCTTAAATTTATTATGTGTAATCCATTTTATGGCTCATTCTAAGTAAATGGCTACTGATAGGCATAAAAATTAAAGTAATTACTAGGATCCATTTTTAGTAATAACGTACAGAATATTACAAGGGGTTCAGATAAAAAAATAAAAAGGAATGTGGGGTATTTTGTGACAGGCCAGTAAGACAGCTGGAACAAAGCTGTTGGAGCAACAGCTGTGTACCGTGTACTATTCATCTAAAACCACAAACTAAAGTAACCCATGTCAGGCAACTTCATTTGACTAATCAGCTCAGCCAATGGCTCCTTCCTGAAACTGTCGCTACAGAGAAATCTAAAGTCAATAACTTGTCATGATTTGAGGCAGAAAATATAAACATCGGTCTGTGGCTTTAAAAGTAAAATTAAAAACTGAGAATCACTAATATTATAACAAAAGACAGGGTTGTCCACACTATTTTAACATCCACTAAAATTATGATCATCAAGCCTCTCAGACTTCACAATGCCAAAGAAATAGTCCCAAGGCTCAACATTTGATAAGTCTGAATCATTAATATGCAACTTCACCATTCCTACTTCATTCTAACTTTCAACTGAATGATAAGTGCTTCGTAAAACACTTGCGGTGGTCATAAAACAATTTTACTATTAAGTAACTTGGTCATTTAGAGTCTTAATGTAAACCAAGTTGTTGGCGTGGAAATTCCAGGCCAGTATGGGAGAGTAAGATGGCTATACTAATTTCATGCAGTGCTGAAGTAAGCTCCTATCACCATTCACTAAGTCTGTGAGTCGTCACTTAATTATTGGACCTACACCTTTGTTTTACGTGTTAGCTCCATTTTTGGATTCCACAAATCCATGAATCCTTCTCTGACCTTAAATTCACTCGTCTCAGCTCAATATGCGTGCCTGTGTGTGCATGTGCATGTGCTCATACACACAGAAAGTGAATTTCCCTACTTTTCTTAATCAACACACCTTAATGCCATAGACAAAAGGGACAAAAATATAAATTTAATGATCACATAGCTTCTCCACATTTTTCTGAAACTTAAGTGTTTCATCTATCACAAATCTTCCTTTGCTGTTTGACTTGACTATCCACTTACTATTCTTTTCCTTTCAGCTAACAAATTGCTGACTGTCGTAATCTCAACCACATGTCATCATTTAACCAAAAGCAAAGCATTAGGAGAAAACCCACCAGGAAATAGGCAAAAGCAATAAATCTTTAAGACCTTACTCAGGTTGTTTAACATTTCCTGAGTCAGAATTTCCACAGATAAAATAAGACTATCTTCTCCAAGGACTACTTTGAATAGAACTGAATGCTATGATCAACTGGCAAAACTTCTAAAACTCAAGATTCAAGTGTGCATATGCCACATGTAGGTAGTCTTTTATAATTACAGAGAAACTGGAATCCAAAATGAAAGCCAGTTCTTTGTACTTTTCAGTAACTGCTATGGAACCATGCCAAAGAACAAACAAGAAGAAGTACGACCAAAAAGCTCCTTAGAAGCAAGGATGGCATACTTGCTCACATACTTTGGACATGTTGTCAGGAGGGATCAGTCCCTGGAGGACATCGTGCTTGGTAAAATAGGTCAGTGGAAAAGAGGAAGACCCTCAGAGAGATGGACTGACACAGTGGCTGCGACAATGGGCTCAAGCATAGGAAGAATTGTGAGGATGGCACAGAACTGGGCAGTGTTTGGTTCTGTTGTACACAGGGTCGCTGAGTCAGAACCGACTCAATAGCATCTAACAACAACACGGAACCGTAACAGACACAACTCATGTTTCTTAAGACTTCATATTTTTCAACTATTTCCTATGTCCTATTCAAGACCAGAAACCCTGGTGGCGTAGTGCTTAAGGCCAGCAGTTTGAATCTACCAGGTGCTCCCTGAAAACCCTATGGGGCAGTTCTACTTTGTCCTATAGGGTCTCTATGAGTTGGAATCTACCTGACAGCAATGAGTTTGGTTTTTTGTTTTTTTTTTTTTTAATTCAAGACCTAATACTAAAAAAATACTAGCAATTAATAAATACTAACAAATATTATGCCATATTTGTTTTATGTAACAAAGAAATAAATCCATTCCTGGTTTAAGATTCTCCAAGTTTAAATATGAAAAATCAAATACAACTGAGGGTCACACTTTCAGGGAAAACATTCGAAATTAACAAGGTCGTCTACTAGAATACTTTTGTTTACATTCCACTGTTTACAGTGTTTAATAATGAAAAGGTAAACCAAACAGAATTGTTTCCTAGCCTAAAACTACTCTAGAACTAAAACTTCCGTTTCAGAAATGAAAAAATTGAAAAGCGAAGTGACTTAAAACAAGGTCATACAGGTAGCGACTGAAACGAGGTTTAAATTTCCTACCTCACAACAAGGATTCTTTTCACTACTTCAAGCTGCCTTTTCTCAGATAAACAGTATGAATTTGTCCAGGTCCAGGACCTCTTTGACAGGAGTGCTAGTGGCACCGTGGTTAAATGCTTGGCTGCTAACCAAAAGGTCGGTGATCTGAACCCACCAGCCGCTCCACAGGAGCAAGATGAGGCAATCTGCTTTCATAAAGATTTACAGCCTTGAAAACCCTATAAGGGTAGTTCTACTCTGTCCTATAGGGTTGCTATGAATCAGAATCCACTCTATGGGTACAGACTCTACAGCAATGGGGTTTGAGGACCTCTTTAAATAAACAAAACGTGGCAGCTATGGTGTTTAATTTCATTAGACTGCTTATGTCTATGACAAAGGCAACCACAAGGATTAAGTTCCTCAGAAACAACCTCTACTTCTATATTCTCAATGCACAGGAAATCAGGTGATAAAAACAAACTTGCTCAAGCTTGCATAAATAAAGGTTAAAAACAAAGAATATGAAAGATAAAATGATGAAAGGAGTAAAAACAGATTTGTTTATATCACAAATACATAACCAAATTATACAATAAATGTGAATGGGCTGAATCCCTCAATTAAAAGACAAAGACTCCCAGATTTTATTTTTAAAGATTACAGTATATAATATTTACAGAAGTTTAATACAAAAATGACCCAAAATAACTGAAATACAAGTGAAGTCAGACAAATTCATGAAAAAACAAGAAACGGGAATGGCACCATTAATATCACAGGGAAAAATCCAAAGTCAAACATACACAACAATGATACTACAGTAAAACCTGTGAAAGCTGAAACCTGTATAAGGCAGAAACCAGTCAGAGAAGGAAAACTCAAATATTTTTCGCTAAAACGAGAGACAGAAAAATGGTAAGAATGCACCCTGTCAAAAGTGGAAAACAAGGCAGTCCTGTCTCTCACAGGTTTCAATGTATTTAATGATAAAAGAAAGATACATTTAATCATCATAACATTTTGGATACAAATTAATATAGTATCATAATAGATAAAGCAAAAACAGTTATAAATGCAAGAAAAAAATTAAAACAATTCTCATGGTAGATTTAATAAACGTATTTCAGTTTCAGAGATTAAATAGGCAAGAAAAGAATAAAGGATATAGAAGATTTGAATAATGCAGTCAAGAGATTATATTTTAATAGACTTATGTACAACTTTGTACCTTATAAGGTAAAAAATCCTTATTCTTCTCTTGTGTTACTGGAATATTCACCAAAATTGATGGTAAGTTAAAAATTCTTAATGTTCCAAAACAGAGAATTTACAGTTCACATTCTTTGACCACAACCAACGAAGCTAGAAATCTGCAATCAGAAGGATCTACTCAATTCTTACCCAAACTTAAACTACTTAAAAATTAAGGGGATATCCAAATTGAAAGTACAAATTATCGAGGAACTGGTAAAAACGGTTAAGAATTCTATCAAAGTAAACAATGAAAATCAGTCTTACAATGCCTTTCCAGAAGTCATTAAGACTTTGGTATGATGGCAACGTAAGGAAACATTGTTAAAACGTTAGAATCCCTGTAAAATACCCCTGAATGTATAAATTATATATATATTTTATATATATACATATATATAAAAAAAAAGTACTACTGTAGGAAATAGATGGCAATCAATCTCATTAGTTTGAATAAAAGGGGAAAGCAACGACAAAAAAGTTTATATATGAAATCATGAAACCCCAAACCCAACGCCATCGAGTCATGAAAAGGACTTTTAAACACAATCCAAAATAAAATAAGCACACTTTAAATTTCTCACACACACACACTTGCTAAAGAAAAGAATCTTTTTGCCTTCAGGCCATTCCAGTATCTATACCACAATAAGAAAAACCTTTGCCTAGATCTGCATTTGATAGCTCAGTACACAAACGTAGACACACGCACACACAGTCTCTTCATTTGCCTCAGTGCAGAAGGCTCAAATTTGAATGATTAATAAACTTGAAAATTATTCCTGTAACCTCCGTCTCCAAAATTACACCTTTCAGTCAAACACCCAAATATGGCTGAATGTCTTAGAGGGTTTAACAGATCTTCACGTTTGTTGAAATCCTGCTACTGATCGAAAAAAAAACAAACCCATTGTCATCGAGTCGATTCTGACTCATAGCGAGCCTACAGGGCAGAGCAGAACTGCCCCAAACAGTTTACTTTCCGAGAATTGAAGCTCCCCAGTATCAACCTGCCCTTCAGCAATCCAAACAGAATGGGAATCTCAGTGTCCACGAGCAAGAGAGAGGACCAGTTCTTTACTGCCAACACCAAGAACGGCTAAGAACTGCTAAGAACCACTTTTCATGGAAGGATGAACAAAAAAATGATATTCTGTCACACAAGGATAAGCCCCTCCCCTGGAAGTGGACTTTTAAAACATTACCAATTCTAGAATACACCAGTTTGGTGGCCCTAAAAAACGACGAGAGCATTGCTATTAATATTTTATATCAAATTGAGATATCAAGGGCATTACATCTGTTTTGGAGACAGTAATTAGATTTGATGCCCAGAAAATTTCATCAGTGATGCATAAGGCAAATTTGACAAGCCATCCTAGAATGAAGATATCTTATAATGCACAAGTAACAGATATTTCAGAAGATACCTGAGAAAACAATTACGAAATGGAGGAAAACCTTCCCAGACCTGACAGTGTTTCATCATTTCCCATGCAAAACTAGTGTACAGAGAAAAACTTCAAGTCATGTCCTGATAAATGTTTCCATTTTGAATAAGAGAATACTGCAAGCGTACAGAGAGTGAACAAGTTACCCCGCAGAATAGGGTAGTCAAATGAAGGTAAAGATAAAGAAGACAAATAAAGCAGTATTTCCACTATTTAACACAAAAATGTTGTGACTCAATCATTTTATACCCAGCTAAATATCATCCATCATGCAAAAGTAAACATATTCCTAGATATTTTTTCAACAAAAGGAACCTGAAAGTGTTCTGCAGATCACAGTTCAAAATAAAAACTAGCTGTTGAGGACTGTTTAGAAGCACTGAAATCAGTTAGAATGATAGAAATGGCAAATAAAAGCAATAACCCTTAATGAGAAAATGGTTATTTATATCATTATTATCAATGATTACAATAATAATAACAAAATAGAATTCAAAAGACAAAAACAATCTTTAAAAAAATACTGCAAGCTTAATTAGAAAAAAAAACAACGGTTATAACGGGGGCTCATTTAAAAAATTATAAATATGCAAACATTTTATTTAAACTTAAAATAAATGTTGTTATTAATTCAACAACAACAAAAAAAGACTGCAAGCATACATACTTTGGTTGCTTTAAATAAGGAGGCCAAATTAAATTTATGAAGGGGGTGGACAGAAACACAGCAAGTAAAACTGCCTAATTCCCTACATGAGCAGCTCCTGTCTGGAGGGGAGATGAGAAGGCAGAGGGAGATAGAAGCTAGCTGAATGGACACGGGGAATACAGGGTAGAGAGAAGAACTGTGCTGTCTCATTAGGGCGAGAGCAACTAGGAGTACATAGAAAGGTATATATAAATTTTTGTATGAGAGACTGACTTGATTTGTAAACTTTCACTTAAAGCACAATAAAAATAAAAAATAAATTTAAAAAAACTGCCAAATTCTTCATTTTACCATAATTGAGAATTAAACACTATTATTCTGGTTTTCAGAAGCCCTGGTGGCGCAGTGGTTAAGCACTCGGTTGCGAACCAAAAAGTTAGTAGTTCGAACCCACCAGTCGCTCCATGGAAGAAAGATGTGGCAGTCTGCTTCCATAAAGATTTACAGCCTTAGAAATCTGAGGCAGTTCTACTCTGTCCTACAGGGTCATTATGAGCAAAATCGACTCAAGAGCAATGAATTTAGTTCTTGGTTTTATCCTGATTTTCTAACTAAATATGTTTAAGAATATGAAGAATATTAAGGTAAATCCCAGTAAAGGAAAAACAATGTTAAAAAGATGCCAAGTTGGGGACAAATGTGTATCTCCTTATTTTCTGGTACCATAAAGTGCTCTAAAGCTCATCTTCTATTTTTCCCTGCTCAAGCGCTGGGATCAAGGTCCCCTTTAGTAGAGAATGGTATCTAGAAATAAAGATCTGATACTCTGTGCTCTCGTTGCTAATGGAGTATCATTCTTTCTAGGTCCTCTCAGCAGACAGAGCTGGAAAAAAGATATACAGAATTGTGCATGTGTATCCATACACATCTGCCTGTATCTTTATACTTTCAAAGCCATGAGCTCACACCAATACAGTCAATTCCAATCCAATACCACAGGAGTTCATTCTAGCCTTCCCCCTTTCCACATTTCTAAGTCCCTTCTCTAATAGTGTGAAAGTTGGCCACCATTTTCCACAATACATTTACTGTTTAATCCTAGAATATATAGACAATTGTTTCAAAATTGCACACCCATGATTCTGAGCTTTAAAAAAAGGCTATTTGCAGTGTTTGCTTCAAGTTCTTTTGTCTTTATCCTGGCAACAGCCCCAATACTGGGTTCGAAAGTTACCTAAATTAGTTTTTTTCCCCTCCTCTCTTCAGTGTGGTTATGTTACTCATTTGCAATAAGGATTAGTTCATTTATTTGTTTGTATTCTACCTTAAGGGTATTTTCCCCCCTTATCCCTTGATTTTATTTGTGTGTGTGTTTACTTACATATCAAGTGAAATATTAACATGGTTCCAAAAGTCAGAAAAGCATCTGCAGAAGGGTCACCACCCCTATTCTTCCTATCCTTTGCACCTCACTCCCACCCACTCCGTACAGGTAACTGCTAGAAATTGCACTGTGTCCCCCAAAAAATACTTGTTGTATACCTCTGGTGGAAACCCTGGTGGCGTAATGGTTAAGAGCTACAGGTGCTAACCAAAAGGTCAGCAGTTCAAATCCACCAGGCACTCCTTGTAAACTCTATGGGGCAGTTCTACTCTATCCTATAGAGTCACTATGAGTTGGGATCGACTCGACAGCAGTGGCTTTGGTTTTTTTTTTGGGCGGGGGGAGGTTTATACCTCTGGTTATAATCCCATTTGGGAATGGGTTTTCTGTGTTTTGTTAATGTGGTAGTGTTAGTGTAGGTATGTCTTGATTCAGTCTCTTTTGAGATATAAAAGTAGCAGATTCAGCAAGCAGAGAAGGGGGGAAGATAGATGCCAAGCCACATGAAGATCACCAAGAAAAGAGAAGCTCAAAAGTGACAAGGACAAGGCATTATGCTGAGCGAAATTAGTCAGAGGCAAAAAGACAAATATTGTATAAGACCACTATTATAAGATCTTGAGAAATAGTATAAACTGAGAAGAACACATACTTTTGTGGTTACAAGGGGAGAAGGGAGGGAGGGTGGGAGAGGGTTTTTTACTGATTAGTTAGTAGATAAGAACTACTTTAGGTGCAGGGAAGGACAATACTCAATACATGGAAGGTCAGCTCAACTGGACTGGACCAAAAGCAAAGAAGTTTCCAGGATAAAATGAATGCTTCAAAGGTCAGCGAAGCAATGGCGGGGGTTTGGGGACCATGGTTTAAGGGGACTTCTAAGTCAATTGGCAAAATAATTCTATTATGAAAACATTCTGCATCCCACTTTGAAATGTGGTGTCTAGGGTCTTAAATGCTAACAAGCGGCCATCTAAGATGCATCAATTGGTCTCAACCCACCTGGAGCAAAGGCGAACACCAAGGTCACACGATAACTATGAGCCCAAGAGACAGAAAGGGCCACATGAACCAGAGACTTACATCATCCTGAGACCAGAAGAACTAGTTGGTGCCCGGCCACAATCGATGACTGCCCTGACAGGGAGCACAACAGAGAACCCCTGAGGGAGCAGGAGATCAGTGGGATGCAGACCCCAAATTCTCACAAAAAGACCATACTTAATGGTCTGACTGAGACTAGAGGAATCCCGGTGGTCATGGTCCGCAAACCTTCTGTTGGCCCAGGACAGGAACCATTCCCGAAGACAACTTATCAGACATGGAAGGGACTGGACAGTGGGTAGGAGAGATATGCCGATGAAGAGTGAGCTATTTGTATCAGGTGGACACTTGAGACTGTGTTGGCATCTCCTGTCTGGAGGGGGGATGGGAGGGTAGAGAGGGTTGGAAGCTGGCCAAATTGTCACGAAAGGAGAGACTGGAAGGGCTGACTCACTAGGGGGAGAGAGTGGGAGTATGCAGTAAGGTGTATATAAACTTATATGTGACAGACTGACTTGATTTGTAAACGTTCACTTGAAGCTCAATAAAAATTAAAAAAAGTATGAATCAAGATTTCATGTAGAAGTATAATTAAAGTTCCGTTCTCATCCAATACTCCTTTGATAAGGGTGAGCATTGTTTTAGATTTAAAAATTGCCATTAATGAAAATATCTAAGCAGTTCACCCAAATGTCTTTTTTTTTTTAATTATGTCTCCCAATTCTGAAGAAAATTTCAATGAAAATATGTTTGGAATGCTGAGTTCTATTTCCAGGTCTGTCTCTAGCTTGGTAGCACACAACAGGTTATTTGATGGCTTTTGGTAGGTTTTTTTTTTTTTTTTTGACTCTTTCCAATGGGTATAGCAATATCTGTAACAACTCAATGGCTAGTCATGATAAATTCGTATCTATGATAATGTATACAAAGCTGCATTTCTAAATACAAATGATTATTCAATTTATTTGCAAAAAAAGTGACAAGGACATTCCTCCAAAGAAGAGAGAGAGAGAAAGCCCCCAGACTTCTAGCCTGCTAACTGTGAGAAAATAAATGTTTGTTAAAGCCATCATCTCGTGGTATTTCTGTTATAGCAGCAGCACTAGATAACTAAAATAACCAATCTCATTAATCTGATTTATCCTCTGTGTGTGTCTGTGTGCCTGCCCCAATGATCAAATGCATATATATTTTCTCATTTCCTTCTTTCTTACATAAGAGGTAGCATATTAGACATACAGTAGATAGTCTTGTACTTTGTTTTTTTCACTAAACAATATATCCTGGAAAGCACTCCTCATCAGTTAATAGTGATCTTTCCCCTTTTCTTTTTATAGCTGCACAATGCTTCACTGGGTGAATATACTATATTTTATTCAACCACTCTCCAATCATGTAGAGGTTTCTGATTTTTGTAATTCCACACAATGCTATAACCTTGTGCAAATGTATTTTCATACTTTGGAAGTATATCTTCAGGGTAAATTCCTAGAATTGGGATTGTTAAGTCAAAGGGCGAGCACATATATAGTCAAATTACAGCAATCTCATATGTGTCAGAGTAGAACTCTGTTCTGTAAGGTTTTCAAGGGCTGTTTCTTCAGAAGCAGATCACCGGGCCTTCTTCCAAAGCACCTCTGGGTAGACTTGAACCCCCAATCTTTCAGTTAGCAGCTGACCACACTAATCATTTGTACCACCTATAGGCGTGGTAGCATAGTGGTTAAGCGCTATGGCTGCTAACCAAAAGGTTGGCAGTTCAAATCCACCAGTCACTCCTTGGAAGCTCTATGGCGCAGTTCTACTCTGACCTATAGCGTCGCTATGAGTCAGAATCGACTCAACGGCAACAGGTTTTTTGTTTTTTTGGTGCAGACTCTACATAAAGGATGTTGTTGTTAGGGGCCATCGAGCCAGCTCCAATTCATAGCAACCCTATGTACAACGGGACAACACACTGCCCAGTCCTGCACCATCTGCACAATCCCTGTTATGTCTGAACCCAATACTTAAGGATAAGGGATATAACATTTTCAACTTGCTCTCAAAGAGTTCAGAAGAAAAAAAAAAAAACTGTGTAGATATGGTATATATATGGGTGGGAAGAGAAGGATGAAGCATCTGGAAGATCTGGGTAACATTTTTAAAAAGGGGGCTGTTACTTTGACAATTCTATTCATACTTTCAGTACTGAACATTTACTTACATGTATACAGAACTCTTTCTCCTGAGGAAAAAACCATAATCATGGCGGGGCAATGGTAAGTTGTTGCTGTTGTTGTTGCTGGGTGCCATCAAGTCGGTTCTGACTCACAGCGACCCTGCAGGACAGAGCAGAACTGCCCATAGGGTTTCCAAGGGGTGGCTGGTGGATATGAACTGCTGACCTTTCGGTTAGCAGCCCAGCTCTTAACCACTGAGCCACCAGGGCTCCAATGGTAAGTTAGTTGACAATATTAAGCTACCAATAAACCCAGAATAAATTCTGTGCCTACAAGATGTTAAATTAAACTACGATTTAATGCTATGAAACCAAGAAACCATCACTTTTATTTTATGAAACACTAAAAATAAAACATAATTCATAAGGTATCAAGCAACTCAGTCTAATTATGTCTCCAGTAACACAATTTTAAACTACTTACATTTTGCTGCTTTTATGTGAAAAATACATAAATATTTGTTCTTCTCATAAAAGCATGAGATACATTTTTCTTTGCAAAATAGAAATAAATCAAAGGCTTACCAAGGACATTATTTTAACTAAGTCTCAATCTCAAATACAGAATCAGAGGCTCTCAGTGGCTCTTCCCAAAGTATTTTAAGGTCAAGGTCTTTCAAGAAGATTCAATAACTGTTAACTTCTTATTGTCTACAGGCAGAGCAAATACCTTTTACTCATCACTTTTCAGTAAGGAAGGCACAGTAGAACTAATACCCTCAAGGTGCTTCCATTTTTCCCCACCAAATAAAAGAAGAATGTATGTTCACAAGGCATATAAAGCCTGTTTCAATTTAATGACACCAATTTCATTTGAAAAAGGAAACTTTAAAAAATTAAAAAACAATACTGCTTTAAGAAAGACTTTGCTCCCACCCCTCCCTCACCTTTAAAGTAAGTGGCCAATTTCTTTTCCTAAGGGAGTTAAGCAGACTACTTCATTTCAAAACTTAGGATAGACCCGTGACATCTCGGCAATACAGATGAATTAAAACCCCATCCCAGCAGCCTGTTATCCCTTTGCCTTCTAATGGTAGTATAAGAAAGGAAAGCAACATTCACGCTGTAATCAACAAAAGTGTCCCCGCTACACTCCTGAAACCTCCCCACCCCAAAAGAGACAGATGAATGCACAAAGGATAAAACGTGTAAGAATCAGTTTTAAGTCAAGAAACCCTGGCTAGAACTTCTCTTCTAACAAAAGTAGTCATCCTCTATAAGAAAATGATCTTCCTTGAGTGCCCAGAATTATCATCGAGGAATTGCCAGCAGGACCATTTCTCCTGCTACCACAAAGAGGAAAACTCCAGTAGGAGAGGCATCTTGTTTTTCAAAGCTAAGAATCCATTTGTAAATTACTCTGAAAATGTAAAGCAGTAGGGTGCAATATAAAAAATAAGACTATAGTATAGGCTTTCAAATTCACAAACAAAAGTGAACAGTTATTTTAAGTGACTTCTAGTTGCAGGAAGAGACTTCAAGACATAGCAATGGAACAATGATTCAGGAATCTAAACTCACAACCTCCACACATGGATCAATTAATTATTGACACAAATGAGTCTTGCAATCTCTTCTGGGATCTCTCCTTAGGTAAGAAAGGCAAAGAAAAGACACTCAGTACAAGACAAACTCTGGGTAAAATGCAATGTCTGAGTCGGGTCCAGCCTAACAGGTTGTAAGACTGACTAAAATTCAGAACATTAAGGAATCAACTAACCTTTACATAGCTCAAAATCTGACAAACTGGTAAATAAAAATAACGTTAGGATGCTAAAAGAATAGAAGTTGAGAAATTTCTCTCTTTAAATTTCGTAAAACATGAATGGTCTCTACTCAGAGTTGCCAGATTAAGCCAATCAACCCAAAAATTCAATGATCATTCCATTACTTCCTAAAATCAACTCGCAACTGATAAAGAAGTTCCCCCAATTCAAAATGGAATCAACATTCATCACCTAAATACTACACAGAAAACTGAGGAGGGACGTGTAGGGATGGGGCAGGGGTAAAAGAACATTATATGTCAAGGAAAAATGAATACATTATAAATTTCGTCCGTAACAATCAGCTAAAAGCAGCGACTAAAACCAGGTAAAACTTAGTGCTTGCTCTGTAGATGGCACTGTGTTGAATGATTCGTATGCATTATTTTATTTACTGCCAAAACCCTAAGGGGACTATTATTCCCCTTTTTTATACGGGAAAACTGAGGCTTGGAGAATCTTAGAAATTTAACCAATGACATACATCTAGTTAAAAAACCAAACCAAACCAAACCCACTGCCATCGAGTCAATTCCGACTCATAGCAACCCTACAGGACAGAGTAGAACTGCCCAATAGTTTCTAAGGAGCGCCTGGCGGATTCGAACAGCCGACCTCTTGGTTAGCAGCCGTAGCACTTAACCACTACGCCACCAGGGTTTCTGCATCTAGTTAAGTGAGCAAGAAAGGCCCACTAATCCTAAAACTTCAAACGTGCAGAGATTTGTTCACCCAAGTCCAACATTTTACAGAAAAGAAAGTAAAGCCCTGAAGACATTACAGGATGTGCCCAGAGTCACCTGGATAGTGAGATCTAGAACCCTGATATCCAGTGCTCTCTCCACTCCACTTTGTACAATGGTAATATCATTTCCTAACTACAGTTTACTCATCATTTAGGTATACTATTTACCATCAGGACTTAAAAGGTTTTCTAAGAAACTATACATATGAATGGATAAACAAAATGTGGTACGTGCATATAATGCAATACTACTCAGCCAGTAAGAGAAATAAAGTCTTGATACATGCTACAGTGTGGACAGAACTTGAAAACATTATGCTGAGCGAAAAAAGCAAATCACAAAAGAACAAATATTACATGACCTCGCTTATGTAAAAAGACAAGGAAAGGCAAATGTACAGAAACTAAAGTTTACTAGTATCTACCAGGGGCAGGAGGGAAGAGGAAAAGTGGGGTTAACGGTGATGGAAAAATCACATTGATTAAGGGTAGACTTGCACAGCCGACTGTCGCAATTGCTGTCAATAAGTTGTAAACCTGTAAAAAGTTGAATTGGCAAAAGTTGCGTGATATACATACAATTACCACACACAAAAAAAAGAGTAGCTGCTGAGGCTGTTTACGTACAATCAAACACCTCATGGGATTTGGTTCCTTGGTTTGGAGGTTTATGGTTATGGTTTCATGGGACATCCCAAATAACGTGTTTAGTGCTTCCGTTCTACCTTCTGGTTCATTGTGTAGTGCCTGGCGTCTTAAAAGCCTGTAAGTGGCCACTCAAGTCACAAAAATTGATCTCTATTCACTAGGAGC
The DNA here is from genome assembly GCF_024166365.1 of Elephas maximus indicus. Classification (NCBI taxonomy): domain Eukaryota; kingdom Metazoa; phylum Chordata; class Mammalia; order Proboscidea; family Elephantidae; genus Elephas; species Elephas maximus. Next base: position 69,689,917 of record NC_064825.1, read on the forward strand.
AACAGGAGAAGAAACAGGAGTAGGAGGAGGATATAGAATATGTGGCTGACTGCCTCCATGAACAAATGCCTCCTTCGCCATGAGACCAGAAGAATTAGACAGTGTCTGGCTACCATTATCAAACATTTTGATCAAAGATTCCAAAGAAGAATCCTGATCAAAAGGGTGAAAATTCAGAACAGAACTTCAAATTCTCATGGACTCTAGACTTCGGAAGCCATGGGGAATAGATAAACCCCTGAAAACTGCCGCTCTGAGATAATCTTTAAACCTTAACCCAAAAATATCCCTTTGAAGTCATCTTAAAACCAAACAATAGTTTAGCTTAACTAGTTTAAAAAAAAAAAAACAAAAACTGTCTGCCTGGAGCATTATGGTCTTTTAAGATATACGGGATCAAACTGACATCCGCAACTCGAAAGATTAGATACGAACCTTAGGGGGCAGTGAATTTATGTTCGTGAGGGAGTTACAACTCAGAAAAGGAAGGTAAAAACGGTTAGACAACTCGAAGAATGTAATCAATGTCACTAAATTTTACGAGTAGAAGCTGTTGAACTGGTATATGTCTTGCTGTGCAAACTCTCAACAAAAACAACAAAATAAATAAAATTTAGGAAAAAAACTATAAGCAGCAAAACTAAGGAGATCACAAGATACATATAAAGTATCCCTGCATAGTACAAACACTTAAGTGCTCATCTATTAACAGAAATGTGTTTGGCACCCAGAAGGTGCCCCGGGAGAAAGGCTGAGCAGTCTACTTCTGAAAGATTACAGCCATTGCAAACCCTACTGAGGGCAGCTCTACTCTAAAACACTTGGGGACACCCAAGTTGGAGGCGACTCATAGGCAACAAGTTTAGTTTTGATTTATGTTGTTTCTCTTGTTGTTAGGTGTTTCCAGGTCAGTTCCAACTCATTAAGACACTATGTACAATAGAACGAAACAATGCCTGACCCTGTCCAATCCTCACAGTCAATGCTATGTTGGAGCCCACTGTTGCAGTCACTCTGCCAATCCATATCACTGAGGGTCTCCTTTTTTGATGACCTTCTACTTTATCAAGCATGATGTCCTTCTCCAGGGACTGGTGCCCCTGATAACATGTCCAAAGTACTTAAGACAGTCTCATCATCCTCACTCCTGAGGTGCATTCTGGCTGTACCTGTTCCAAGACAGATTTGTTCACTCTTCTGATAATCTATGGTACATTCGATATTCTTTGCCAGCACCATAATTCAAAGGTATCAATTCTTCTCTGGTCTTCCTTATTCGTTGTCCAGTTTCTGCATGCATGTGAGGCAACTGAAAATACCACAGTTTGGGTTAGGTGCACCTTAGTCCTCAAGGTGACATTTTTGCATTTTAACACTTTAAAGAAGTCTCTTGGCGCAGACCTGCACAATGCCAAGACGTCCTTTGATTTCTTGACTGCTACTTCCATGGGCATTGATTATGGATCCAAGTAAAATGAAATCCTTGACAAATTCAATCTTTTCTCCATTTATCATGATGTGCCCTATTGGTCCAGTTGTGAGGATTTTTGTTTTATGTTGAGGTGTAATCCATACTGAAGGCTATAGTCTTTGGTCTTCATCAACAAGTGCTTCAAATCCTCCTCACTTTCAGCAATCAAGGCTGTGTCATCTGTGTAACACAGGTTGTTAGTAAGTCTTCCTATAATCCTGATGCCCAGTTCGTCACAGAGTCCAGCTTAATAAATCTTCCTCCAATCCTAATGCCTCATTCTTCTTCACAGTGTCCAGCTTCTAGGATTATTTGCTCAGCATACTGATTGAGTAAGTATGGTGAAAGGATACAATCTTGACACACATATTTCCTGATGTAGTATCTCCTTGTTCAGTTTCAACTGCCTGTTAATCTTTGTACAGTTTCCACATGAGCACAATTAAGTGTTCTGGAATTCCCATTCTTCCCAATCTTATCCATAATTTGTTACAATCCACACAGTTGAATGCATTTGCACAATCAATAAAACACAAATAAACATCTTTCTGGTATTCTCCGCTTTCAGCCAGTACCCATATGACATCAACAACCATATCCCTCGTTTCACATCCTTTTCTGAATCCAACTAGAATTTCTGGCAGTTCCCTGTCAATGTACTGCCACGACAGTTTTTTAACTATCTTCAGCAAAACTTTACTTGCATGTGATATTAATGATATTGTTCAATAACTTCCACATTCTGCTGGATCATCTTTCTTCAGAATGGGCACAAATATGAATTTCTTCTAATCCGTTGGCCAGGTAGCTGTCTTTCAAATTTCTTGGCATAGAAGAGTGAGTGCTTCCAGCATTGCATCTGTTTGTTCAAAAATCTCAATTGGTATTCTGTCAATTTTGGAGCCCTGTCTTTCACCAACGCCTTCAATGCAGGCTGGACTTCTTCCTTCAGTACCATCGGTTCTTCATCATATGCTATCTCCTCCTGAAATAGTTTAACGCTGACCAATTCTTTTTGGTAAAGTGATGCTGTGTATTCCTTTCCATCTTCCCTTGATGCTTCCTGTGTCATTCAATATCTTGCCCAAAGAATCTCTCAATATTGCAACTCATGGCTTGAATTTTTTCTTCAGTTCTTTCATGTATATTCTTAATACGTTTTTATCACTAACATGTATTTCATAGTCCTTTATATTAATTTTTAAATAGGAAAAGAAAAAAAAATTAAACCTATTGCCATCGAATTGATTCCAACTCATAGCAACCCTATATTACAGAGTACAACTGCCCTCATAGTGTTTCCAAGGCTATAAATCCTTACAGAAGCAGACTGCCACATCTTTCTCCCACGGAGCAGCTAGTGGGTTCAAAACGCCAACTTTTAGGTTAGCAGCCATTCATTTAACCACTGTACCACCAGGACTACTCCAAAGAGGAAAAGGTACCCCAATTAAGTAATTATTACCTTCCTAAATTTTCAGCTCCTTATATGCATTGTTGTTGTTACGTGGCGTCATCGGTTCCGACTTATAGCGACCCTATGGACAACAGAATGAAACACTGCCATCCTGCGCCATCCTCCCAATTGTTGCTACACTTGAGCCCACTGTTGCAGCCACTAGGGTCTTCCTCTTTTTTGCTGACCCTCTACATTACCAAGGGTGATGTCCTTCTCCAGGGACTGATCCTTCCTGACAACATGACCAAACTATGTGAGATGCAGTCTGGCCATCCTTGCTTCCAAGGAGCATTCTGGCTGTACTTCTTCCAAGACAGATTTGTTTCTTCTTTTCGTAGTCCATTGAAGAATATTCAATATTCTTCACCAACACCACAATTCAAAGGCATCAATTCTTCTTCCATCTTCATTATTCATTGTCCAGCTTTCACATGCATATGATGCGATTGAATATCCATGACCTGGGTCAGATGCACCTTAGTCTTCAAGGTGACATCTTACTTTTCAACACTTTAAAGAGGTCCTTCGCAGCAGATCTGCTCAATGCAAGGCATCATTTGAATTCTTCACTGCTGCTTCTATGGATGTTGATTGTGGATCCAAGTAAGAGGAAATCCTTGACAACTTCAATCTTTTCTCCATTTATCATGATGTGCCCTATTGGTCCAGTTGTGAGGATTTTTGTTTTATGTTGAGGTGTAATCCATGCTGAAGGCTGCGGTCTTTCATTTTCATCACTAAGTGCTTCAAGTCCTCTTCAGTTTCAGCAAGCAAGGTTTTGTCATTTGCATAATGCAGGTTGTTAATAAGTCTTCCTCCAATCCTAATGCCCCATTCTTCTTCATAGAGTCCAGTTTCTCGGGTTATTTGCTCACCATACAGATTGAATAGGTATGGTAAAAGCATACAACCTTGACGCACGCTTTTCCTGACTTTAAACCACTCAGTATCCCCTCGTTCTGTCCAAACAACTGCCTCTTGATCTACGTACAGGTTCCTCATGAACACAATTAAGTGTTCTGGAATTTCCATTCTTCCCAATGCTACCTATAATTTGTTATGATCCACACAGTCAAATGCCTTTGCCTAGTCAATAAAACACAGGTAAACATCCTTCTGGTATTCTCTCCTTTCAGCCAGGATCCATGTGACATTGGCAATGATGTCCCTGGTTCCACATCCTCTTCTGAATCCAGCCTGAATTTCTGGCAGTTCCCTGATGATATACTGCTGCAGCCGTGCTTAAATGATCTTCAGCAAAATTTTGCTTGCATGTGATATTAATAATTTTTTTTTTTTTAATTTCCACATTCAGATGGATCACCTTTCTCAGGAATAGGCATAAATATGGATCTCTTCCAGTCAGCTGGCCAGGTAGCTGTCTTCCAAATTTCTTGGCATAGACAAGTGAGCACCTCCTGTGTTGTATCCATTTGTTGAAACATCTCAACTGCTATTCCATCAATTCCCAGAGCCTTGTTTTTCACCACTGCCTTCAGTGTAGCTTGTATTTCTTCCTTCAGTACCATCAGTTCCTGATTATATGTTACTTCCTGAAATGGCTGAACACTGACCAACTCTTTTTGGTATAGTGACTACTAAGGCCAAAGATGAAGAAACTGAAGATTTTTACCAACTTCTGCAGTCTGAAATTGATCGAACATGCAATCAGGATGCATTGATAATGGAATGTGAACGCTGGAAACAAAGAAAAAGGATCAGTAGTTGGAAAATATGGCCTTGGTGGCGGAAATGATGCTGGAGATTGCAGGACAGAATTTTGCAAGACCAGCAACTTCTTCATTGCAAATACCTTTTTTCAACAACATAAGCAGTGACTATACACATGGACCTCACCAGATGGAGTACACAGGAATCAAATCGACTACATCTGTGGAAAGAGACGATGGAAAAGCTCAATATCATCAGTCAGAATAAGGCCAGGGACCCACTGCACATCAGACCATCAACTACTCGTACGCAAGTTCAAGCTGAAACTGAAGAAAATTAGAACAAGTCCATGAGAGCAAAAGTACAGCCTTGATCATATCCCACCTGAATTTAGAGACCATCTCAAGAATAGATTTGATGCGTTGAACACGAATGACGGAAGACCAGACACGTTGTGCAAGGACATCACATATGAAGAAAGCAAGGTATCATTAAAGACATGAGAGAAAGCAAAGACCTAAATAGATGGCAGAAGAGACTCTGAAACGTCCTCTTGAACGTCAAGTAGCTAAAGCAAAAGGAAAAAATGATGAAGTAAAAGAGCTGAACAGAAGATTTCAAAGGGCAGCTCGAGAAGGCAAAGTAGAGAAGGCAAAGTATTATGATGACACGTGCAAAGACCTGGAGATAGAAAACCAAAAGGGAAGAACACACTCAGCATTTCTTCAGCTGAGAGAACTGAAAAAAAAAAAAAAAAACTCAAGCCTCAAGTTGCAATACACAAAAGGGGAAAATAAAAATATGCATAGGTAACAACTAAATCTAAGGTCAAAGAAAGTCAGTGCGAGAGGTAACCTTGTTTTTAAGTTCTACATTCCCAAATTTGTTGTTTACATTTTTTAGGTCAAGATTCATAATAGAAAAATACGTACGGAAACTGCAAAAATTCTGTTATTAAAGGAGTCTTAAAAGCAGCCAACTTCAGTAAAGATTACAGTCTTAGAAACCCTATGAAACAGTTCTACTCTGTTCTACAGGGTATCTACGAGTCAGAATACACTGGAGGGCAATGGGTTTGGCTTGGTTTTAATTTCCTACAAAGAGAACCAACTTCCACTTGCTAAGGTGATTAGCCTTCTGCTGCCTCTTCTTCCTGCACTTACTACTGTTAGACAATCACAGCAAAATCAGTTTTCTAGGAGTCAGACAATAGTGGTTGTCATGGATTCAATTATGACCCCCCAAAAAATGTGTGTACCAATTTGGCTGAGCCATGATTCCCAGTATTGTGTGGTTATCCTCAATTTTGTGATTATAATATTAGGTTAAAGAGTATTAGGGTGGAACTGTAACACCACCCTGACCCAGGTCACATCCCTGATACAATGTAAAGGGAGTTTCCTTGGGGTGTGGCCTGCACCACCTTTTATCTCTCAAGAGATAAAAGAAAAGGGAAATGAGGAGAAAGGGGGACCTTATACCAGCAAGAGAGCAGTGCCAAGAACAGAGTGCGTCCTTTGGACCCAGGGTCCCTGTGTGGAGAACTCAGTCCGGGCGAAGATCAATGAGGAGGCTGACAGAAAGTGTTCCCCTGCAGCCAACGGCCCGAATCTGGACTTTTAGCCTACTTTACTGTGAAGAAATAAATTTGTTAAAGCCATCTACTTGTATTTCTGTTATAGCAGCACTAGATAACTAAGACATAAATTGGTACTAAGAAAGCAGGGTGCTGCTCTAACAGATAACGAAAATGTGGGAGCAGTTTGAAACTGTGAATGGATAGAGGAGCAGCAGCGGCAGAGGACCAGCAGCAGCAGAGGACCTACGGCAGCAGAGAACCACCGGCAGCAGCAGAACTAGGGACCACTGCCAGAGAGCGCTAGAGCTGGCCCATGAAGGGAGAGAGCTGAGTACCTGTGCGCAAGAGGCTTCCTAGCAGAGTGGGGTGCCTCCGGGCACTTATCGGTGGAGCTACAGAGCTTTGGAACATTTGCCCCAGCAGGACAGATGAGGGCATGAGGCCCAAAGAGCTGAGAGGCCAAAAAAAACAGGAAGCAGAAGCTGAAGAGACAAAAAACTCAAGAATCCGAGCTCAATCAGCCTCAAAAAATATGGCCAGGACCTCTGGGATTTCAAAGGGTGGAACTATGGCCTCTGGTGTTTCTAAGGGTGAAGGTGCCACCCAGATGGACTAGGAGAATGGTGCACCTAAAGCTGAGGGAGTAGAGTTGCTGTCCCAGTGGGCCTGAAGGCGGAGCTGAAGCCTAGGGCTGAGAAGCCTCCACTCAGAATCTGGAGAGTGTGGTCAATGCCTAGAATCTGGAGGGCAGGGCCATTGTGTAAATTGTCTCAGAGAGAAGAAGATTATTTTGAGGGCTAATGTAATGTGTTCTGCTGACTTGCTTGGTGCCTATTATCCTTGCTTTTCCTCCAGTTTTTCCCATTTGTAATGGAAATGTCTAGCTTGTGCCTGTTCTGCCATTGCACCTTTGGAAGCAGATAACTCATATGCTAGATTTCACAGACGAAGTGGAATTTTTGGATTTTGGACTTAGAGTTAAGACTTTTGCTATGATATGATGTGATGAATGTGTTTTGTATGTTGCAAGAATGTGATGGGGGGGGCCGAAGGGTGGAATGTCATGGATTGAATTATGTTCCCCCAAACACGTGTCTATCAGTTTGGCTGGGCTGTGATTCCCAGTATCCTGTGGTTGTCCTCCATTTTGTGATTATAATTTTAGGTTAAAGAGGATTAGGGTGGGATTGTAACACCACCCTTACCCAGGTCACATCCCTGATCCAATGTTAAGGGAGTTTCCCTGGGGCGTGGCCTGTACCACCTTTTATCTCTAAAGAGATAAAAGGAAAGGGAAAGGAGCAGAGGAGGGGGCCTCATACCACCAAGAGAGCAGTGCTGGGAGCTGAGCACGTCCTTTGGACCCGGGGTCTGAGCGGAGAAGCTCCTAACCTGATAGAAGATTGATAAAAAGGCTGACAGAGAGAGAAAGCCTTTCCCTGGAGCTGACACCCGAAATTTGTACTTTTAGCCTACTTTACTGTGAAGAAATAAATTTTTCTTTGTTAAAGCCATTACATTTCTATTATAGCAGAACTAAGACAGTGGCTCTAGTAAATACAGTAGCTCTACTCGACGGAAGTGGGTTCTAGTAAATACAGATGATAAACAAGTCACCTTAGCTCCGTCATCTAAGATTGACCAACAACATCGTATGTAGCCTTACTATGCACTAGACATTGTTCTAAGCCCTTGACATATGTTAACTAATTTTATTTTCACAATGACTGTATGTGGTACTTTGTATTTCCTCAGTTTACAGATGGGAAAACCTGAGGTACAGAGAGGTTAAATAATTTGCCTAAGTGTACACTAAGGAGCCCTGGTGGTGCAATGGTTAAGCGCTCAGCTGCTATCAGAAAGGTTTGCAGTTCAAACCTACCCAGCGGCTCCACAGAAGAAACCTGACGATCTGCTCCAGTAAAAGATCACAGCCAAGAAAACCCTACGGGGCAGTCCTACTCTGTCGCACAGAGTCGCCGTGGGTCAAAAACAACTTCATGGCACCTAACAACAAGATTATACATGCAGCAAGTGGGAGAGCTGGACTCCATCCAGGTGGTCTGGCTCCTGCCTCTCCAGAAAGTGTCAACTTCAAAGCCCACGTTCCTCACCTTTACTGGCCCCCAAGCTGCCTGTCTATCACACTCCCTACCCCTAGCCTGCCTCCTCTCTCCAAGCTAAGACCAGACTCTCCCATTCTTACAAATGACATATCTACTCTCCTCACCACTAAGCATACATGGTACTCCTATTAACTCTTCCCAAACTGACTTCTCCCTGATTCTGAATTCCCATCGCTTATGTGTGTTACGGTACTACATACATATACTATTGATACAACAGCTACCACTAACTGAGCACTTACTATGTGCAAGACACAATGCTAAGAACTTTCCCATAATTTAAAGGGTTATAAAGAATGTATAATCAGACCCATTTTACTGATGAGAAAATTAAGGCTCAGAGAGGCTGAATATCTTGGTGACGTTCTCACAGCCAGTAAATAACAGAGCAAAATACAGAGCTCAAGTCTGTGACTAATCGTTCACTCTCCTTCCCTATGTATATATCCATGTCCTTATCAGGCATACATGTCCCTTTTACTTCTTTTATACCATCTAGAGCACCTAGATAAACCCTGGTGGTGTAGTGGTTAAGAGCTACCGCTGCTAACCAAAAGGTCGGCAGTTCAAATTCACCAGGTGCTCCTTGGAAATCCTACGGGCAGTTCTATTCTGTTCTTATACGGTCGCAATGAGTAGGAATCAACTCAACTGCAATGGGTTTCTTTTTTTTGGCACCGAGGTACAGCACTATTCATAAAGCAGGGATTATCTCAACAAATTCCAGAAAATCGTTAGGAAAACAGCAATGACCATTAGTTTCGTGATTTCTAATACTATTTTCCAGAACAGAAAGTTCTGATATCTTAATTAAAATAATCAGGTTGCATATTTAAATACATTCAGATAATACCTCCCCAAAAAAGTTAATATTTGTGGTTCAAATCTTTTAGATAACCCTATTTATCAATGCTGGAGCCCAGGATTATTCATTCTCCCACTCCTCCCTCACAACGCTAACCATCAGACTATAGTCTCCAGAGAAAAGGTTAGCTATAAATTGTTTTGCTTTGCTATCTGTTACTTAAAGCCTCTTTGGGTCCTAGGGAAACATGACAGCATCCCTGATTCCACAGCCTACTCAACTTAAACCAATCTCGCCTCTTAGTGTGATTTTTTTTAACCCACTAATGAGCCTACCGTAAATGCTCGTTGCATAAACATTCTCTTTTCCTGGATACAAAGGTTTTAAGCAGCAGTTTTTAATCCCTTGGAATATTACAGCAGCAATTTTTATTTATTTTTTTAAATCATTGCTCTTTTAGTCAATGTGAAAGGTTAACAGTCATTTATGCTACAGTACACTGTATTTTAACGTCACTATAAACGTCGCTAGGAGTCGGAATCGACTCGACGGCACTGGGCACTGGTATAAACGTGAAATGAAATAAGATATTCAAGTACCCCCAACTGATGACAAAGGGGTGAAGCAGAAACCAGAAATAAAATAAGTATTTCACCAAAGCCTCTTAACAGTAAGAATATATTTCTCACCGGTTTTAACTGGCTACCTTCGTTCTCTATCAGAATATGCCACACCTACTAGATGGACAAAAGCAGAAAGATACCTGGGTTACTCTTTTTAAAAATCCCAAAGAGATCACTTAACCTTTTTAACCTAGATGAAATTCTAAGAAAGGAGAATTCCACCTCCCTTTTCTTTTTTTTTTTTACCACAGAAACCCTGGTGGCATAGTGGTTAAGAGCTATGGCTGCTAACCAAAAGGTTGGCAGCTGGAATCCATCAGGCGCTCCTTGGAAACTCTATGGGGCAGCTCTACCCTGTCCTATAGGGTCGCTATGAGACGCAAGCAATCGACTCAACAGCAACGGGTTGGTTGGTTGGTTTTCTTTACCACAACCTTTGACTTCTGGCCTGTAGCAAGAGAGGGTTGGGGGTGGGGGAAAGGATGGTTAGAGCACAGAATGCACGACTCAGTCACCCCTTAACCTGACCCAGCCCAAACTTCACCTTGGCACAGGGAGAAGCAGGAAGGCATCAGGCATTCCTAGGAAGTGGTCTCACGCCTATCGGAGAACATTTTTAACTTCCTCGAAGCCACCATTTCCCTGGGGTATTATCATACACTACCCCCCGAACATATTACCTAAGAGATAACTTAAAAGCACACACACACAAAGAAAAACACACTGTTTGAACTGGGCAGCTCCGGGGCAGCTAGCGCGGTGAAACTCAGAGACCACGCAGAGCGGTGGCCAAGTTGCCACCGCGATCCCAAGCACGGCGCCGGAGGCAGCCCGGTAGCGGCTGGAAAACCAGCGCTGGGTTCCAGCCTCACGGCCAACGCGAGGGCGCTCGGAGCAGGAAGCCGGGCTCAGCGGCGCTGCCTCTACCGGAGGGCTCCGGCCCGCGCCGGAGCGATAAGGTGGATCGGCGCTTCCCAGCCGGCCAGCTCCGCCCTCCCGGCCACATTCCTGAGAAGCCCGACTCCCGGAACGTCGACCCCGTCGCCCGCCGGGCGGGCAGGAGCACGGCGCCGCGGCCGCAGGGCAGAAGGGCAGAGCCGGCCCTGCGCCCGCCCCCGGCCCGGCCCCGGCCCCCACGCGGCGCCTCCGGGGCGGTGTTGCGGCGTCCGCCCCGCCACAGGTAGCGCGAGCCCCCGCCCGCCGCCGCCCCGGCGCCCCCGGCAGGCCCGCTTCAGGCACCTGGATAAACTGGATGGTGAGCGCCGACTTGCCCACGCCGCCCCCGCCGACCACGACGAGCCGGTACTTCTCCTGGCCGGAGCCGTCCCGCCAGCTGGCCGCAGCCATGGGGACGCCGCCGAGCCCTGCCCGGCCGCACCAAGCCGCCGTTCGCCTTAGGCCCGGCTCCGGGGACGTGTGCGGCCGGCGGGCTGCGAGCGAGCGGCCGGGCGGGGGTCCCCGGCGCCGGGAACTGCTGGGAGGGTCGGTCCGCACGGCAGCTCGGCACCCGGGGCTGGCCCGGTTCCGCCTGAGACGCGGAGAAGCGGGGCGTCCACAGAGGCCAGAGGAGGCAGCGGCGAGGGGCGCGCTTCTCTACTCGTCTTCTCAGCGCCTGCCGAACGCAGCCTCCAGCGCCGCTACAAATGGCCGTCTGGGGGCCGTGCTGATATGCTGAGGTGCTGCATATGCATGAGGGGGCGGGGCCGGGGCGGGGCCGCAGTGGCCTGAGGCTGAGATTTGGGAGTTGACGAGGCTTCTGACCCCCACGGATGTGCCTCTTTTATCCCTGGGCTGTATGTACGTAAGAGCGTGGGTGCGGGTAAGAATGGCTGCGGGAAGAAGACAGTAAAACAATGTGTGGCCATAATGGTATATGTCAGGGATTGTGCAGATAAAAAGTACAGTATGTGATGGCGTATGGGTGAGAAATAGAGCTGTTGTCATCTTAACTTGTAGGAGAGTAACTGTCGTGTTTAAAGAGTACAGACGGTGACCATGGTTGTGTGAAAAAACCGTACGTGACAGTGATTGAGAATTAGAGCTGTGTTACAGTGATTGTGTGTGTGAGGAATGTGACAGTAGAATAAGGAATAAGCATGGAATGAGGAATAAGTCATAAGCATGTGTGGACAAGAGTGAATGTGATGGATATTGTATGTGTCAGGAGACTGTCTTAGGGACTGTATTTATGTGCGAGAAATATGTGGTAACTGTATATGAAGAGTGAGTGTGAGTGTGAGAGATGGGTTTGAACTTACTGAACATACTACGCATACCAGGCACTGTGCTCAATGCTAGAAATGTATTAGTGAACAGAATAATGTCTCTGACCTCGGGTAACTTAGAGTCCAGTGGTGGGCATAGTCGGGACAACAGGCAAATTACAAAGTATAATGACAAAAGTTATAACTTCATAAGCACACATTGCATGTGTGCCCGTAGTAGATGTTCTCAACCTGGAGTTGGATGATCAGAGAAGACCTCTAAAAGACCTGAAGATAAATGATATAAATAGGTGAATAATTGGAAGAAAAGTATTCCAGGGAGAAGAAACAGCATATGCAAAGAAACACCATTGTGCCACATGGTTTCAATGTGTTAGGGGAGATTGCATGATCGTAATCATGAATGAAAAAATGATTATGTATATGACCGCACAGATACTCTGGACATGTCACCAGGAGGGACCAGTCCCTGGAGAAGGACATTATGCTTCAGGGTCAATGAAAAAGAAGAAAACCCTCGTGAGCTAGATTGACACAGTGACAACAACAATGAGCTCAAATATAGGAACAATTTTGAGGATGGTGCAGAACCTGGCAGTGTTTCACTCTATTGTACAAAGGGTCACTATGAGTCTGAATTGATGCCACAGAACCTAACAACAACAACAATGTACATGACAGTTTAACCAAATGTAACAGGACTCAGCTCTAGGTAGAGGTGGCATAGGATAGTAGTTAAAGGCATGGGCTCAGGGGCCAGATTCAATGGATTCAAATACAACTAATGGAGTGTGATGGTGGGAAGTTGCCTTTCTGCCTGAGTTTCCTCTTCATTAAAGTAAGAGTAATAAGACTACCTACCTTATGGAGTTTTTAATAAGAATGAAATGAGTTACTGCATGTAAAGCATATAAAACATCCTTGACATATAGTAAGCATTTATGGTGGTTTTAAGACATGAATGCAAGATATTGGATACCATAGTGATTTTAGTGACTCACTCATCACCAGGCTAGTGCAGCAGAAGAGATGCTACATAACTTTGGAGGCTAAGTCAGAAGACATCATGCAACTTCCACATGTTCCCTAAGGATAGTTGCTGGGAGAAACAAAATAAAAGGCAGTTTGACTACCCTGAGACTGCCATGCTGGAGAGCCACATGTAGGTATGCCAATGGAAAGTCTAGATGAGGTCTCAGCAGACGACTACTATCAACTACCAGCAGTGTGACTGAGCCATCTTGGACACCCAGCCCAGCTGAGCCCTTGGATGACTGCAGCCCCAGCAGGCATGAGACTGTAACTGTATGAGAGGCCCCAAGCAAGAACTGCCAGCTGAACACTTCTTGATTCCTGACCCACCGAATAACGAGCAAAATAAAATAGTAAAACGGTTATTTTTAAAAATTTTAGAAATAATTTCAATGTATAAAGTATAAAGAATACCCATATACACTTTATCCAATTTTTCGCACATTGTGAACATTTTACCCCATTTGCTTTATCATTCTCTCCTCTGTCTCTCTCTCTAGGTATATATATATAAGATATATAGATATAGATATATAGAATCCAGTCTAGGGTCAGGCATTGCATTTAGTTGTCAAATCTCTTCAGCTTCTAGTAATATGGTACAAAATGGTTCGTTTATATATACATATATATAAAACAACCCCCAAAAAAACCTATCGTCTTCGTGTCGATTCTGACTCACACTGACCCTATAGGACAGAGTAGAACTCCCTTTCCAAGGAGCACATAGTGGATTCAAACTGCCAGTGTTTTGGTTAGCAGCCATAGCTCTTAACCATTATGCCACCAGGGTTTCATGTATTTTATATGTATATAAATATAATTTATAATGAGCTATTCAACTGTAAGTTACATACAACATGATCCTTTACCCCTAAATACTTCAGTGTGCATTTCCTAAGAACAGGGATACTCTCCCCCGTATCTACAGTACACTTATCAACTTCAGTCAATTTAACATTGATAGGCATATTTTTATCTAATTTACTATTTGTATTCCAATTTTGTCAGTTGACCTGATAATATATTTTAGAGCATTTTCCCCTTCAGTACAGGATCCAGTCTAGAGTCGGGCCTTGCATTTAGGTGTCAAATCTCTTCAGCTTCTTTTAATAGGTTGGTTAAGCAACTGTTTTGGATATTGTTATGCAGCAGTAGTAGCTAAAACAGCCTTCAATGTCATATCATCAATGCAAAAAGAGGGAGGAGAAAAATGAGAGAGAAAAGAAAGGAAGCCCATGACGAGGAAGGACTGTGAACGGGCCAGACATGCTTCCCACAGACGCCTTTCAGTGAATGCGTAGCCCTGAAATCTCCTATAATCTTTTACATCCAAGATGGCTAAAGAATTCTGCTCAGGCCCCTTCTCGTCTAAAGTGCAACCCAAATCTTTCTCCCCTTTCAAAAAGACACAGAAACCAGAAAACATTATCAAATTCTAAGAATATCCAAAAGAAAGTTATTCCTGAACAAAAATACATAACTATACAAGCCACAACCATTTGGGCTGGGGGAAATCAAGTATCAGTGCTAAAACAATTGGAATGAATTCCTTTGTTTTCTGTTATTCTGCATCTGACGGAGGAATGCTCAGGGGCTTCTTAACTTCATGATAACCTGACGAACAAAAAACCAAACCAAACCTGTTGCCATGGAGTCTATTCAAACTCACAGCGACCCTATAGGACAAAGTAGGATTGTCCCGTAGGGTTTCCAAAGAGTGGCTGGTGGATTCGAACTGCCAACCCTTTGGTTAGCAGCCAAGCTCTTAACCACTGCACTAACCAGGGCTAGTAAAAGAAAAAGAGGAGGAGGCAGTGATAAATAGTACAAGCTGGTGAGCCCATAGTCCCTGAGTGGTGCAAAAGATTAAGAACTAGGTTATTAGCTGAAAGGTTGGTGGTTCAAACCCACTCAGAGGCGCCTCAGAAGACCTGGCTCTCTGCTTCTGAAAGATCACAGCCTTGAAAACCCTGTGGAACAGTACTATTCTGTACACATGGAGTTGCCAGGAGTTGGAATAAATTTGATGGCTACTAACAACAATAACAACGGATGGCCCATATGTGCCATATGACTGGAGTTTTCAGAGTAAAGGAGAAACCTGTTTGCTGAACTGCTTCTCTGCCTGGGTCTTCACTGAGGTTTCCTTTCCTTCTTACTCTTCACTGGCTTCAGTGATAGCGCTTTCCCTGGGCTGGAAGTAGGACCTGTCATGTGCCCTGAGCCATCTTTCCAGCCTTGGAGGAGGAAAAAATTAACAAACATGGGGAAAAATAATCTGCTGCTCCCCTAAGCTGGGAACTCAGGGCAGAAACAGCTCCTTTGCCTAGGTACAGACATAAGCAGTGCACAGACTTTGAATGCTTTTTACCCCTGCATAGACATGTGTGGGCCCGTTTCAACAGCCTAGGCCCTCATTCGCACAGTACAACAGGGTATATACCTGAAGTCTAACTTCAAGTGTTTCAGCTATGTGGTGAAGACGGAGGTTAGTGACATTTGACACCACTCTGCCTATTAAGCAGGGTCCTCACCTACCCCCATCAGGAGCCTGAGGACCAGTGGCTTCACCCATGCCACCTAGCCACCCTCGACAGGGGTCCAAGGATAAGTGATGCCTCCCAGTCCTGACAGTCAACAGCATTGGGTGCTCATAGTCCAGCTGCAAAACCCACCCACCTTACACACTCTAGGGAACAGGGACATGCTTTCCACACAGACATTCAGGGGTGGTTGTCGGTCCTCTGCCTTGCTCAACACATGACTCTCTACTGCAGCACAAGACACTCTTCTGTGCCTACACCAATCACCTCTGCTTGTCTAAGACTGTAGGTGAGATCCTGCACCACACACATGGTGACCGACTACCTGGATACCTGAGCTGAATCCATACAAGAAAAGTGAATGGACTCCTGAGCTCATAAAAAAAAAAAAAAACACCTAGTAACAACTCTAACCACCTAGTGACAGGATGTTAGAGCTTCAAATGTGCCAATAATCAAACTAGCTCATGTGAGCAGCCAATTTGGGCATATCAAAACAAGAAGCTAGGACATAGTAAACAAACCTAAAATAAATAAATACAATAACTCATTGATGGCTCAAGAAATCTTCCAGATGAAGAGAAATTCCTGGAACTACCAGAGGTAGAATACAAAAGATTGATATACAGAACTCTTCAAGAGATCAGGAAGGAGATCAGGCAAAAGGCAGAACAAGCCAGGGAATGCACAGACATAGCATTAGAGGAACTTAAAAAGACTAGAGAACAGCATAATGACAAATTGAATAGGCTTCAAGAATTCATAGAGAGACAGCAAACAAATTCAGAAGGTTAACAATAAAATTTCAGAATTAGACAACTCAGTAGAAGGAGGAGCAGAATTAAGGAAATTGAAATCAGAATCAGTGAGATTGAAGATAAAGCACTTGACACCAACATATTTAAGGAAAAATCAAATACAAGAATTTTAAAATGAAGAAACCTTAAGAATTATGTGGGACTCTATCAAAAAGAAATAACCTATGAGAGATTGGAGTACAAGAACAGGGGAGGATAACAGATAATACAGAGAGAATTGTTAAAATCTGTTGGCGGAAAACTTCCCTGATATCATAAAAAATGAGAAGATATCCATCCAAGATGCTCATTGACCCCCACACAGGGTAGATCCCAAGAGAAAGTCACCAAGACAATTTATAATCAAACTTGCCAAAACCAAAGATAAAGGGAAAATTTAAAGTGTGGCTAACGATAAACGAAAAGTCATCTACAAAGGAGAGTCAATAAAACTAAGCTCACACTACTCAGCAGAAACTATGCAGGCAAGAAGGCAATGGGATGAAATATAAAGCTCTGAAGGAAAAAATTGCCAGCCAAGAATTATATATCCAGCAAAACTGTCTCTCAAATATGAAGGAAAAATTAGGATATTTCCAGATAAACAGAAGTTTGGAGAATTTGCAAAAACCAAACCAAAATTACAAGAAATACTAAAGGGAATCCTCTGGTTATAAAATGAATAACATCAGATAACAACCCAAAACTAGAACACAGAACAGAGCAACCAGATATCAACCCAGACAGGGAAATCACAAAAATAAATCAAAGCTAAAATGTTCAAAACCGGAAAACAGAGACATCATTATGTAAAAGATGACAACATTAAAACAAAAAAGAGGGACTAAAAAATGTAGTCATGTATCTTTCATATGGAGAGGAAGTCAAGGCAATATAAAGACATAAAAGTTTGCTTTAAACTTAGAATAGGGGTAAATATTAAGGTAATGAAAGGGAAACTAACAATCCTACACATCAAAATAAAGAAACAACAAAAACATAAAGACTCATCAAATACAAAAGCAACAACAATGAAAAAGAGGAAAAGACAATATATGAAGAAAAACTATTCAGCACAGAAAATTAAGTGGAAAAAAGAAACTGTCAATAACACACACAAAAAAAGACATCAAAATGACAGCACTAAACTCATACCTATCAATAATTACATTGAATATAAATGAACTAAATGCACCAATAAAGAGACAGAGAGTGGCAGAATGGATAAAAAACACGATCTATCTATATGCTGCCTATAAGAGACACACCTTACACTTAAAGACACAAACAAACTAAAATGTAAAGGATGGAAAAATATATATCAAACAAACAAAAATCAAAAAGGAGGAGTGGCAATATTAATTTCTGACAAAATAGACTTTTAAGTAAAATATACCACAAAAGATAAGGAAGGACACTATATAACAATTAAAGGTTGAATATACCAGGAGGACATAACCATAATAAATATTTATACACCCAATTACAGGGCTCCAAAATACATAAACCAAATTCTAACAGCATTGAAAAGAGAGATAGACAGCTCCACAATAATAGTAGGAGACTTCAACACAACACTTTTGGTGAAGGACAGAATATCCAAAAGGAAGCTCAATAAAGACCACGGAAGATCTAAGTGCCACAATCAACCAACCTGACCTCACAGGCATATAGAGAACATTCCACTCAACGGCAGCCAAGTATACTTTCTTTTCCAACGCGCCTGGAACATTCTCCAGAATAGACCACATATTAGGTCATAAAGCAAGCCTTAACAGCATCCAAAACATGGAAATATTACAAAGCATCATTTCTGACTATAAAGCCATAAAAGTAGAAATCAATGACAGAAGAAGCAAGGGAAAAAATCGAACACATGGAAACTGAATAACACCTTGCTCAAAAACTACTGGGTTATAGAAGAAATCATGGACAGAATAAAGAAATTCATAGAATCAAATGAGAATGAAAACACTTCCTACCAGAACCTTTAGGACATAGCAAAAGCAGTGCTCAGGGGTCAATTTATAGCAATAAATGCACACATCCAAAAAGAAGACAGGGACAAAATCAAAACATTAACCCTACAACTCAAAGAAATAGAAAGAGAGCAGCAAAAGAAGCCCTTGGCCACTAGAAGAAAGCAAATAATAAAAATTAGAACAGAATTAAATGAAATAGAGAACAGAAGAACAATTGAAAGAGTTAACAAGACCAAAAGTTATTTCTTTGAAAAGATCAACAAAATCGATAAACCATTGGCCAAATTAACAAAAGAAAAACAGAAGAGGCAAATAACCCAAATAAGAAAAGAGATGGGTAATATCATAACACCCCCAAATGAAATTAAAAGAATCATAAGAGTACTATGAAAAATTATGCTGTAACAAATTTGAAAACCTAGAGGAAATGGAAAAATTTCTAGAAACACACTACCTACCTAAACAAACACAAACAGAGGTAGAACAACTAAATAAACCTATAACAAAAGAAGAAATTGAAAACGTAATTAAAAAACTCACAACAAAAAAAGCCCTGGCCCTGTTGGCTTCACTGGAGAATTCTATCAAACTTTCAGAGAAGAGTTAACACCACTACTACTAAAGGTATTTCAGAGCATAGAAAAGGATGTAGCTTGGGAATGACTGACCTCACCCCAGCTCTAAGGGTTGACCTCCACTGGCCACAGTAGTTAGTTGCAGGATGGATATATGACCTAAGTCAGGCCAATCAGGAATAGATTCCATTGCAGGATCAAAACCACAATGAAATAGCACTTCACAACAACTGGGATTGCTACAATAAAAAAGATAAGCAAAACAAGTCTTGGTGAAGATGCAGAGAAATACGATGCTGATGGGAATGTAAAATGGTGCAGCCACTTTGGAAAATTGCTTGGTAGTTCCTCAAAATGTTAAACATATAGTTGACACATGACCCAACAATTCTACCCCTAGCTATATTCCCAAAAGAAATGAAAATGTACATCCACACAAAAACTTGTACACAAATGTTCATAGCTTGTTGCTATTGTTGTTAGGTGCTGTCGAGTCAGTTCTGACTCATAGCAACGTTGTGTGCCACAGAACGAAACACTGCCCGGTCCTGTGTCATCCTTACAATCATTATGCTTGAGCCCATTGTGGCAGCCACCGTGTCAATCCATCTCTTTGAGAGTCTTCCTCTTTTCCACTGACCCTGTACTTGACCAAGCACGATGTCCTTCTCCAGGGACTGATTACTCCTGACAACATGTACAAAGTATGTAAGATGCAGTCTCACCATCCTTGCTTCTAAGGAGCGTTCTGATTGTATTTCTTCCAAGAAATATTTGTTCATTCTTTTGGCAGTCCGTGGTATATTCAATATTCTTTGCCAACGCTGCAATTCAAAGGCATCAATTCTTTTTCAGTGTTCCTTATTCATTGTCCAGCTTTCACATGCATATGATGTAATTGAAAATACCATGGCTTGGGTCAGGTGCACCTTATTCTTCCAGGTGACATCTTTGCTTTTTAACACTTTAAAGAGGTCCTTTGCAGCAGATTTGACCAATGCAATCCATCATTTGATTTCTTGACTGCCGCTTCCATGGCTGTTGATTGTAGATCCAAGTAAAATGAAATCCTTGACAACTTCAATCTTTTCTCTGTTTATCATGATGTGGCTTGTTGGTCCAGTTGTGAGGATTTTTGTTTTCTTTATGTTGAGGTGTAATCCATACTGAAGGCTGTGGCCTTTGGTCTTCATTAGTAAGTGTTTCAAGTCCTCTTCCCTTTCAGCTAGCAAGCTTGTGTCCTCTGCATAATGCAGATTGTTAATGAGTCTTCCTTCAATCCCGATGCCCCATTCTTCTTATAGTCCAGCTTCTCAGATTATTTGCTCAGCATACTGACTGAATAGGTATGATGAAAGGATACAGCCCTGACATACACCTTTCCTGACTTTAAACCAATCAGTATCCCCTTGTTCTGTCCAAACAACTGCCTCTTGATCTATGTAAAGGTTCCTCATGA
Organism: Elephas maximus indicus; assembly: GCF_024166365.1. Taxonomy (NCBI): domain Eukaryota; kingdom Metazoa; phylum Chordata; class Mammalia; order Proboscidea; family Elephantidae; genus Elephas; species Elephas maximus. The sequence goes on from NC_064825.1 coordinate 69,710,267, forward strand.
GCACAATTAAGTGTTATGGAATTCCCATTCTTCACAAGCCTGATCCATAATTTGTTATACACAGTCGAATGCCTTTGCATAGTCAATAAAACACAGGTAAACACCCTTCTGGTATTCTCTGTTTTCAGCCAGGATCCATCTGACATCAGCAATCATGTCCCTGGTTCCATGTCCTCTTCTGAATCCGGCCTGAATTTCTGGCAGTTCCCTATTGATAGGCTGCTGCAGCCGCTTTTGAATGATCTTCAGCAAAATTTTGCTTGCATGTGATATTAATGATATTGTTTGATAATTTCTGCATTCTGTTGGATCACCTTTCTTGGGAATAGCCATAAATATGGATTTCTTCTAGTCATTTGGCCAGGTAGCTATCTTCCAAATTTCTTGGCATAGATGAGTGAGCACTTCCAGGGCTGCATCCATTTCTTGAAACATCTCAGTTGATATTCCGTCAATTCCCAAAGCCTTGTTTTTCGCCAATGCCTTCAGTGCAGATTGGACTTCTTCCTTCAGTACCATCAGTTCCTGACCATATGCTACCTCTTAAAATGGTTGAACATTGGCTAATTCGTTTCAGTATAATCACTCTGTGTATTCCTTCCACCTTCTTTTGGTGCTTCCTGTGTTTTTGTATTTTCCCTACAGAATCCTTCAATATGGGAATTTGAGGCTTAAAAATTTTCTTCAGTTCTTTCAGCTTGAGAAATGCTGAGCGTGTTCTTCCCTTTTGGTTTTCTATCTCCAGCTCTTTGCACATGTCGTTATAATACTTTATCTTCTCAAGCCGCTCTTTGAAATCTTCCATTCAGTTCTTTTACATCATCATTTCTTTTGCTTTAGCTGCTTGACGTTGAGAGCAAGTTTCAGAGTCTCTTCTGACATCCATCTTGGTCTTTTCTTTCCTTCTTGTCTTTTCAATGACCCTTTGCTTTCTTCATGTATGATGTCCTTGATGTCATTCCACAACTCAACTGGGCTTTGGTCATTAGTGTTCAATGCGTCAAATCTCTTCTTGAGATGGTCTCTAAATTCAGGTGGGATATACTAAAGGCCATATTTTGGCTTTCGTGGACTTGCTCTGATTTTCTTTAGTTTCAACTTGAACTTGCATATGAACAATTGATTGTCTGTTCCACAGTCAGCCCGTGGCCTTGTTCTGACTGATGATATTGAGCTTTTCCATTGTCTCTTTCCACAGATGTAGCTGGCTTGATTACTGTGTATTCCTCATAATACCAAGACAGGCTGATACTGTCAGTCAAGAAGAGAGCTGTTCAATGTCTTGTTTTGACTTAAATTGGTTGGTTATCTGGTTAAAGTATTGTCAAGAGATTTCAACTGGCAGATCCAGGGCCAGATTTGGCCAGCAGATATGTTTTGGCCCACAATTCAGTTTTTTAAAAACTTTGAATTAGTTGCCAACATTTAAAAATAGAATATTTCACATAAAATCTGGATTTCTAACTCTTCTTGAAAAAATTAATTGGAACATCTAGCAACACTTGGCTGGCATTACCGTATGGCAAGAATTGGCTAGAGGTAAGTACTGGTTGTGCTTTAGAAAAGATACGGATGCTTCGGTTCACCAGAGTCCCCAGCACTCTTCTGTATCACACTCCACCCATTTGACTTTGTCACTTGCTTGGCCCTGTGGACTTTAAGAGTGTGCAAGCCCTACTCCTAATTCCAATATTCTTCAGCCAGGATGCCCATCTGAATCACCTGGAGAGTCTTTGAAAATGAAGAACCTGGGCTCCACCCCAAACCTGCTAAATGAGAATCTCTAAGGTTGAAGAACTAGAATTTGTTTGTTTTTGTTGTTGTTTTACAAAAGTGACTCTGACACCACCAAGATTAAAAACTACTGGAAAAGATGGGCTCGTCCATGTCCATTCTTTATTTCAGGACAAACAATGACCTTCTTATCTGGAATGCTGGTTACTCATTATTATGGATTGAATTGTGTCCTCCCAAAATACGTGTTGTACATCCTAACCTCTATGTCAGTGGTTATAATCCCATTTGGGAATGGCTGTCTTTGTTATGTTAATAAGGCAGGATTAGTGTAGGGTACATTTTGAGTCAATCTCTTTTGACGTATAGTTTAAACAAGCAAGCAAGCAGAGGACAGATTGGGCAAGATAGATGCCAAGACACATGGAGACCTCTGAGGCACCAGGAAACGGAAGTTAAAGAGACAACGACCTTCCTCCAGAGCTGACAGAGAGAGAGAGAAAGCCTTTCCGTAGAGCCAACCCATCAACACAAGCCAGTGCCGTCGAATCTGAATTCAGACTTCAAGTCTCCTAAACTGTGAGAGAATAAATTTCTCTGTGTTAAAGCCACCCACTTGTGGTATTTCTGTTATGGCGGCACTAGATAGCTAAGACACCCATCATCTCTAAAAATCACTATTGCCCAAATGGCATCCCTGGCTCTTCCTAAGAAAAGGATCTGGGGGCGGGCTGAGGAGGGAGGCCTAAAACCAAGATTCCCCTGATCTCATCTAGAGCGGAGTCGGACAGAGCCCAGGCCTGGTAATTAAAGAGGTGCAGGTCCCCAGACAGGAGAACATGCAATCCTTATCATGGATGGAAGAGCATCATCCACTTATTTCCTTAATGGGCCACTGCTTCTAATATGAATGAATGGCTGGTGCAGAATGAAACAGCCCAGCAGGAGCTGCATGCATCTGAGATGAGACAGACGCACAAATCTATTCCTTGTTTAAAGATCATGCTGCTAAGAATAGAAACTGAAACACATGCTTAGGCGTGTGCACACATAGAGCACTGAGGAAGGCCACAATGGAGCTGGCAGAATGCAGAGCTAAGTGGAGGATCATCTGAGAATCATAGGGCCTTAGAGCAGGAAAGGCACCCTGAGATCATTCCCTCTAAAGCTCTCATTTTACAGATGGGGACGCAAAGACCCAGAAAGAAGGGCAGTCCTCAAGTTCACCCTGAGATAGAACAGAAGCATGACTGGATCCCAGATCCTCCCTCCCTGCCGGGGGTCTGTCCCTATGTAGCACACTGCTGTCAGAGTCCAGAAGCCTAGAAGCTGAGCAGGGCAAAGCCACACTGTTCTTCTCAGGAGTAGCTGCCGGAAAGAACCAAGCAAGGCTGTCTACAGTAGCATTTTTAAAATAATGAAAAATTGGAAACGTCCAAAATATCCAACAACAGAGGCTTGATTAAATAAATGATGCTACGGCCATACCACAGAATGGTATGTGGCCATTAAAAATAACTTATTTATATAGGAAAATGAGAAAAGCAGTGCATATACAGTATAATTCCAGCATTATAAAAAGAAGTATATATGCATATGCATATATACATAATACATATATGTGTGTGTGTGTGTACATATATAATTTATTGAAGGAGCCCTGGTGGCACAATGGTTAATTGCTTGGCTACTAACCGGAAGGTTGGTGTTCAAACCCACCCAGCGGCTCTGAGGAAAAAAGATCTAGGAATCCACTTTCATAAGATTACAGCCTAGGAAAGCCTAGGCAGTTCTATTCTGTCCTGTAGGGTCTCCCTGAGTCGGAATCGACTTGATAGCATCTCACAACAATCACTTACTAAACTTTTACCGTGATCCAGGCACTGTGCTAATCACTTTAAACGTATTATCCAATTTAACCCATACATCAGCCATCTGGTGTAGGTTCTATTATTATTTGTATCGTACAAAGAAGCTGTGGCACAGAGATGACACACATCTCTGTAAATGGCAGAGTACATATTTGAACCCAGGAGGTCCGAATTCCAGAGGTCTTGCCCTAAACCACTACACAAAGGTTAAAAAATAGAAAGACCGGCAAGATACTCAGTCATCCTAGGTAGTGAGATCACTATCTAGTAGTGAGTTTTATCATCTCATTTTGTTTTCCTGTATTACTTTTTAATCAGAAAAATACGTATAAAGTCATGTTTATGAAGAATTTTTAATGATATGGAGAAAAGCAGAAGCCCAAGTTGTGCATATATGATCTAACTAAGTAAAAATAAAGAGTAGTTACGCAATCTGGAAGAAAGAGCTATTCCAGGAAGGCTGAGAGTCAAGGTCAATACATAGAAAATGCCTATGACTCTCTCGATCACTCTGGTTGAACTGTGATGACTGCTTTGTCTCTTTCCTCCCTGAAACAGCTTTCCAAAGAGAAATGTACCTACTGCTCCAAGGTTGTTGAGCCCCAAGAATTGAGGAATTGAGCTCCCTGTAGCACCCAGGCCTGGTTTATAAAGCTCCAAACTGGTCTTTCTTTTATCCAGGACTGTGACTATGCTGTATTAAAGATTTATAAGCATTCAAAAAAGACCAAAACAGAATAACCAAGCTGAAAGAGAGAAGAGGGAAGCCCTTTCTTTCTTCAAATAATAGGCTAAATTATCTCCAGCCTCCGGAATAAGAGGGCAGAGCTTCAAATGCAGCTGTATGGATGTAGGTTAGACAGCTGGCAGAACCCAATTATAAGACAAGGGAGACAGCTCCTAGGAAGCTTTTTAAAATGCAGTGGTTTATAGGCCTGTCCCTGTCCCACAGAATTACAGTTTCAGGAGAGAACTGAAAGGAAATGCTTTGTGATTGCAATCTTCCCTCCTGTGTCCCAAGGGGCAAGGAATGCTTCTGTCTCTAGCAGGCACAACACCCAATGGTCTGGTGAGAACAGATAAGGTTTTCTTCACTGGGGCACTCTGGAGCCCTGGAGAGAGGGCGGGTGAGACACAGTGTCCTAGAAAGTTAGATCTAGAAGGGGCCTGAGAGATCTTCTGTTGTAACCACCTATATAAGTCAGTGATGGGGCAGCAGGGGGTCCAATAAATACTACTCCTCTACCTCATCCAAGTTCTGAACCAGGTGAAAAATAAGACATAGGAGAACAACAGATGGAGAGACAAATGTCAGCTTTATTACCGCCAAAAGCTAGGTTAGAGGATTGGTTTAGATGTGAGGGCCAAATGGACTTATACTCTTCCCCAGAATAAACTTATCTTGTTACCTGGAAAAACTTCAGGCCTCATTTTATGGGGATCTGCTTCCGTAAAACTTGTGGTATAGAAGAACATACTTGCCCCCTTTAGTCAAACTGGCTCCAGAAGAGAACAGGGGGAATTATACTGAGCACATACAGATCACTCTTCCAACCCACTATCAGACAGCTCATACCTTCTCCAAGAATGAATAAAGAGTGGGGAGAGAGTCAATGAGTAATATTCTAGTGATTTTCAAATTTTAGTGGCCATCAGAATCAGCTGGTTCTGTTTATTAATGCATAGATTGCTGGTATTGGTGAAGAATACTGAAATTCCCGTGGACTGCCAGAAGAATGAACAAATCTCTCTTGGAAGATGTACAGCCAGAATGCTCCTTAGAAGCAAAGATGGAGAGACTACGTCTCACACACTTTGGACATGTTATCAAGAGGGACCAGTCCCTGGAGAAGGACGTCATACTTGGTAAAGTAAAATGTCAATGAGAAAGAGGAATGCCTTCACCAAGATGGATTGACACAGTGGCTGCAACAACAGGCTCAAATATAGCAACGACTGTGAGGATGGCGTGGGACCGGGCAGTGTTTCATTCTGTTGTACGTAGGGCCGCTCTGAGTAGAAAATGGCTTGACGGAGCCTAACTACAACAACCACCACCACCGACCTAGAACCCAGATTCAGTATATCTGGAGTAGAGTCTGATAATGTGTTTTTTAACAAGTTCCCTTTTTTTTCCCCCCAGGTGATGCTGGTGCAGCTTATCTAGGAAGGAGACTTTGAGAACCACTGCTCTGAGGAAATCTCTCTACCTGAAAACGTAAGGAATTCAGAATAAGTATTGCTCTTGATTGTCTGACTTGTTTGGTTGCCAGTGATAGAAACCCAGCTCAAATTGAAATAAAAAGGAATTTATTGGTTCGTGTAACTAAATTAAGATATAGCAGTAGATCTAACTTCAAGCATGACTAAAGAGACTCAGATGATGCCTTCAGGACCGTTTCACTATATCTCTCAGCTGTTTTGTTCTATATGGCTCTAGTCTTAAGTACAGTTTCCCCTGATGTTGGCAAGATGGCTGCACTTAACATTCTGTCCCCTAAAGCTAGGGTTTTGCAAACTTCAGCATGAAGCAGAGTCACCTGGAGACCTTGTTAAAATACAGACAGTTGGGCCCCACCTCCTGAGTTTCTGCTTTTGCGAGTCTGGGGTGAAGCCCAAACATCTCATTTATAACAAATTTCCAGGTGATGTTGATGCTACTGGCACCACATTTTGAAAACCACTGCTCTAAGCAACTCCTAAAGAAAAGATTCTCTTTCACAACTCTTTCTTCCCACACCATTATTTCCCCCAACCCCAGGGAAAAAAAAAAAAAAAAAAGCCTGGAATTGAATAGTGTCCCCCCAGAATTCATGTCCACCCAGAACCTCAGAATGTGACCTTATTTGGAAAGAGGGTCTTCGCAGATATAATTAGTTAAGGATCTTTAGATTGTATCATACTAGATTTAGGGTGGTTCCTAAATCCAATGATTAGTGTCCTCATTGGAGAAGAGAAGACACAAAGACATGCAGAAGGAAGAAAGCCATATGAACATAGAGGTAGAGATTCAACTTATGCTGCCACAGGTCAAGAAACATCAGGCGCCACCAGAAGCTGGAAGGGCCAAAGAAGGATTCTCCCCTAGAAACTTCGGAGGGAGCATGGCCCTGCCAACAGTTGAATTTTGGACTTCTGGCCTCCAAAACTGTGAGAGAATAAATTTTTGTTGTTTTAAGCCACTAAGTTTATGGCAATTTGTTATGGCAGCCTTAGGAAATTAACTGGGCTTGAATTGGCCCAGTTTGAGTTGCATGACCATCTTCGAACCACTAACTGTCCTTATGTCTTTCTTGACCAGGCTTGAGTCATAAGTCTGCTCTTGCAGAATCTGGTGGTGGTAACCCCACATGAGACTTGTGGACTGAAAATGGACAAAGGCTAGAGACACAAGGAATATGAAGGTGTTACCAGAAGAATGGTGAATGGGTGATGGGGAAGCACAAACAATGATGTCATCTCTACCCTTTGTTGTATAGATCAAGAAACTAAAACCCTGAAAGGCTAAGTGACTGCCCTCTTTTCTCATTTAGAAGATAAAAGTTTTTCCAAAGGATAGCTTGGGGCAGTAGAAAGAGCATGAATTTTGAAATAAGATGACCTGATTTCAAGTCCCATGCTCACCACAAACAAACTGAGTGGTTTGGGGCAGGACACTAAAACCTCTTCGAGCCTTTTAGTCAGTTCAAATGGGAATACCAATAACACCTACCTGAAGGGTGGAATGAGGGTAATGCCTTTTGAATTTTAAACTGGGTAAATGTTTACCTATTTGGAAAAATTAACTATTTAAAAGCATCTTAAAATGAATGTAAAAAAAAAAATTTATATTCAGAAATTCACTTGAGGTAGTTATTTCAAAAACACAGTTTTTTTTTAAAGTTAGGTATAATTATAATTGTGAATTTCTATAAATACAAATTGCCACATATCCAAAAAGTATGTATCAACAGCCACCTTCAGCTTTAAAAAGGTATAGACCATGTGTTAATTAAGAAGAATGTAGGACAGGGAAGGTTTTTGAGGAGCCCAAAGTCACACTTTAGGGGCTTTAGAAGCTCTCATTATAAATAACATCCTCCATGTCCTAACTTGCTATTGTCTCGTGTGCACTACGTACTTAGCCATGTGAGGCAGATACTAGTATCATCCTAATTTTACAGGTAAGGTGACAAACTCAGGAGATGAAGGGATCAGCTAATGTTCACTTAAGTAGAACCTAAATTTGATCCAGGGCTGTCTGACCCCAAAGCAAGATATATGTCAACAACCCCTCAGTGATACTCATCAAAGATGTAGGCCTTGATAAGAACTTTGAATAAGGGGTCACAGCTTAGAGTCACAATACCCCAAAGTCCAGGCCTGAAAGTACCCGAGTGAGGAGAAGGAAATGCCATTGTCTTTGGTCCCTCTGCACAGATTTTCATGCCAGAGACAAAGCATAGGGACCAGCAAGGGAGATCTACTTGACCAACATCTTACTGTCGCTGGGCCATGCCAGCTCCTAAGCCATAATATGGGGTAAAAAAAAAAACCAAAAAAAACCAAAACCCATTGGTTGAGTCAATTCTGACTCACAGCGACCAGGTAGGACAGAGTAAAAGTGCCACATAGAGTTTCCAAGATTGTAAATCTTTACAGAAGCAGACTGCTCCATCTTTCTCCTATGGAACAACAGATAGGTTTGAACTGCTGACCTTTCTATCATCAGCCGAGCGCTTTGACCACTTTGCCACCAGGGCTCCTTTGGCATATAATACAAGGAAGGAATATATTAAAAGCTGATTGGGAAAATATTTTTTGACAAGCACCTCTTGTATGCACTAAGCTGAAAGTTCTTGAAGATACAGATCGTTTCACGTTGCAGTCCCTAGCTCAGTGCCTGGCACATAGATGGTTCTCAGGAAATGTTTATTAAGTGAATGAATGGACCAACAGTTGGGCAGCATTGGGTGAAGTAATGCAGGAAGTCTAAAGAAGTATAGTATATAGCCCCATATTATAACTCAGTGGAGAAGACAAGATGAAAATAGCACAATATTTAGACGAGAGTAGGAGACAGGACTATACATAAGGCCTCAGTGCCAAATGGAGGCTTCGCCGCGGGAGGAAAATAACTCTGTAGGCTGGAATGAAAGGAAGGTGGCATCTGGCTAGGCAGAGACAAAGAGGAGGGCATTCCAGAGAAGACAATCTCTAGTGGAGATGTAGAATAAGCTCGATATCTTGATGCAGGGGAAAGAACTACAAGGTTTGGAATTCAACAGGACCAAGGTTCGAATCCCAAATATATCTTTTATTGGTGGGCACAGTTATTTAACCCCTCTGATAAGGATAAATACCTCAAAAGGCCATTGTGATAATTAAGCAAGCTAATTGTATTGAGTACCTAGGCTAGTGTCTAATTCTAATAGATGTTCAGTAAATGCTACTCCCCTTCTCGTCACACACCAGGCCCAATACTCCTCACCCCAACAATGGCAACAAGTGATAGTGAAGAAAGTGTGCTGGCTGGAACATTTTGAGAGATCTGTGGGGCTAAATTCTAAGAAATAGACTGGGAGGAGAGGTAATATGGGATTGAAGAATGCGACTTCAGAGCCACACTGAGATATTTGAACACTATGCCCGCCACTGGTGACCACTTTAGACTATTGATCTTCAGGATCTCACCCTTTCTTGAATGCCTGCTAAAGCCAGACCAGAAAGAAGGAATGCTATGGAAAAGAAAGAGGAGAAATATTTTTCTCTATGTTCCTGAGATCCCCCAGATCTAGAGCCGGTTGGAGAATGATGGGGAAGCTGGGGTCCCCAAACAGTATGCAGCCCCTCTCTGGGGCATGGAACTAGACAAAGCTGGATGGAGCAGACTCTGTGAGGAAGCTTCTCCATTGCTGCCCCATGACCTCGCCTCAGCCTCTATCAGTCACTCCCACAGCCAGTGTGGTTGCCAACCCAAGGTCCAAGCCTGAGACACACAAACCTCTCTCCTAGTCTGGATTTTGGTTTCTCTCCTTGGCTTCACTCCTACTGACTCTCCACTTGTTTTCGTCTCTGTTTCAGTCTTTCTGTCCCTGTCTCAGTTGTTCTCGCTCTCTGTTTCTGTTCAATTGTCTAAGGTTCTTTCTTTCTTCACGTTTTATTCACATTTCTCTCAATAACAAGCCCCAGGGTCCCTGGACAATTTTCTTTGCATTACTAAAATCCAAAACAAAGCAAAAAACTAAAACCCAGAGGTCTGGCTTATTCTCAAGAACATATGACTCTAAAAGCCAGGGCCATAATGCAGATTCATACCTTTATACCATACACAAAAATGTATGTCATATGGATTAAGGAATTAAATATATAAATACCAAATCAAAGAAAAATGGGCAGGAAAATGGATTCACTATCAGGTCTTTGGAGGAGTGGTAACTTTTAAAGCATAAAGGCAAAAGAAGAAATCACAAAGAAAAAGATGAGCAGGTTTTACTGAATACAAATGTGAAGCTTCCGTCCAAAGAAAAGTAATAAGATAAATAGAAAAATGATAATAGACTAGGAAAAATGTTTGCAGTAAGCATTCAAAGAATGAATATCTAAATTATACGAAGTTTGTATCTTAAAAAGAAAAATTAAAGCTTGAATAAACAAATATCTTCTATAAATAGAAATGTAATTATAAGCCAGCATAAATGAAAAGGCTTACTGTCATATTTTCAAGCATGTGCAAAATAAAACATTAATTGGAGCTGTTTCCTTAGTATTATACAAGAAAAATTAAACACAAATAACACCAAATGCTTGTGGTTATTTAAATTTACATAACACTTTTGGAAAGCTACTTGGCAATAATTATCAAGAAATTTTAAAATATTTGTACCTTTGCCCTTTAATTCCATTCCAAGGGATTTATCCTAAGGCAGATTTTAAACTATGCTCCTTGCTATACTGGAAGTCTTGCAAAACTGTCTCTGAAGCTGTTATTAGCTGTTAGCCCTGTATTAGCCATGGTTTCAGACTATATGCAAGAGAAACTAACTCTATGTTTATCAAAAAGGCAATAAACTGGAGAGACTCAGAGGCTCACAGAATCAATGGGAAATTATAGAACCAGATTCTGAAAACAGGTAACAAGAAAATGCCAGGGAATTAGGCAACTGGAACCACACCACAAGTCACAGAGCTGGAACAGCCAGTGTTTGTGGCTCTGCTGCTCAAAGGAAAATGACCTCCAACCATCCCCGCACTGTCACATGATTCAAAGACATAAGAGAAAATGTCTGACTGGTTGAACCTAAATCACATGCCTCAGGTTTTACCAGGAAACAGGTAGTAGGAGTGAAGAATCTGGGACTTTAGCTTCCTAATGAGAAATGGGAACTACCTCCCAAGTCTACACACTTACAGTGAATCCCCCAAATGGAAGATTTGGGAATGAATTATATGATGATATAAATACTGAACGGAAACCCTGGTGGCGTAGTCGTTAAGTGCTACGGCTGCTAATCAAAAGGCCGGCAGTTCAAATCTGCCAGGCGCTCCTTGGAAACTCTACAGGGCAGTTCTACTCTGTCCTATAGGGTTGCTATGAGTCGGAATCTACTCAACGGCAGTGGGTTGGGTATGGATGCTGAACAGGTGAAAAGCAGGAAATATTTACTACTGGGTGATGGGGTGCTGACCACATAAAGCTCAGTCTCCATCCTCACTTCAACCAGAGTAACTCTGCTTTCATCAGCTTTTCCAAATAGACCTCCAAGCAAGATTTTGTTTGAAGGAAGGTTTCTGCAGCTTCAACCCATCTGAGAAGTCCTTGTGGCACGCACCATTGGATGGCTGATTTAATACACATTATCAACTCTTTTATTCTCTGCTGCCTCCCACTAAAAAGTTTGGCAAGTTGGCAAGATACTTGCTTTTCTAGCCTCCCTTGTAAGTAGGGGGATGTGTAACTCAATTCTAGCAAATGAGACATAAGTCTGTGTCTGTGGGAGTGAGCCTGGGATGATGAAAACAAAAAGGCAGACATGAATGGCATTAGCTCTTTCTCTTTTCTGCCTTGAATGCTTGGTGTCTGAAGCTCGAGCCGCAGCAGCCATTTTGAGAACACGAGAAAAAGGCCAAGAGAACCAGTGCCAGCAACCACCTGCCTCCGAATGGCCCGTTATATGAGAAAAATAACCCCCTATTTTAAAGCCATTTTGAGTAGTTTGGTTTCTTGCAGCTGAGTACATTCCTAATTGATGTATCCTTAAAAGTCCAAAGAGAAGTAAAAATATATATCTATAAAGTTGTTCATTAGACAATTGTCCAAACTCATAGAAAATTTTTGAACTAAATTTGAATGTTTAAGTCTAGATGGTTTAAGTAAATTACAGTCCATTCACTGGATGACTTATCATGCCTATATTAAGCTTAGAAACCCTGCTGGCATAGTGGTTAAAAGCTATGGCTGCTAACCAAGAAGTCGGCAATTCAAATTCACCGGGCATTTCTTGGAAACTCTATGGGGCATTTCTACTGTGTTCTATAGGATCGCTATGAGTCGGAAACAACTTGATAGCAACAGGTTTTTGTTTTTGGCATATTAACCTTGATGATTATGAAGTCTTTATATGCTTGTTGTTGTTGTTAGGTACCGTCAAGTTGGTTCTGACTCATAGCAACCCTACGTACAATAGAAACACTGCCCAGTCCAGTGCGATCCTCACCATCATTGTTATGCTTGAGCCCATCGTTGCAGCCACTGAGTCAATCCGTCTTGTTGAAGGTCTTCCTCTTTTTTGCTGACCTTCTTCTTTACCAAGCATCATGTCTGTCTCCAGGGACTGATCCCTCCTGATAACATGTGCAAGGTATGTGAGATGTAGTCTCACCATCCTTGCTTCTAAGGGGCATTCTGGTTGTACTTCTTCCAGGACAGATTTGTTTCTTCTTTTGGCAGTCCATGGTATATTCCATATTCTTCGCCAACACCATAATTCAAAGGCATCAATTCTTCTTTGGTCTTCTTATTCATTGTCCAGCTTTTGCATGCATATGAGGCAATTGAAAACACCACAGCTTGAGTCAGGCACACCTTAGTCTTCAAAGTGACATCTTTGCATTTTAACACTTTAAAGAGGTCTTTTGTAGCAGATTTACCCAATGCAATGCGTCTTTCAATTTCTTGACTGCTGTTTCCATGGCTGTTGATTGTGGATCTAAGTAAAATGAAATCTCTTGATTACTTCAACCTTTTCTCCATTTATCATGATGTTGCTCACTGGTCCAGTTGTGAGGATTTTTGTTTTCTTTATGTTGAGGTGTAATCCATCCTGAAGGCTGTGGTTTTTGATCTTCATCAGTAAGTGCTTCGAATCCTCTTCACTTTCAGCAAGGAAGGTTGTGTCATCTGCATAACACAGGTTTTTAATGAGTCTTCCTCCAAACCCGATGCCCCATTCTTCTTCATGTAGTCCAGCTTCTCGGATTATTTGCTCAGCATACAGATTGAATAGCTATGGTAAAAACATACAACCTTGACACACACCTTTCCTGACTTTAAACCACTCAGTATCCCCTTGTTCTGTATGAAGGACTGCCTCTTGATCTACGTACAGGTTCCTCAAGAGCACAATTAAGTGTTAAGGAATCCTCATTCTTAGCAATGTTATCCATAATTTGTTATGATCCACAGAGTCGAATGCCTTTGCATAGACAATAAAACACAGGTAAACATCCTTCTGGTATTCTCTGCTTTCAGCCAGGATCCATCTGACATCAGCTATGCTTATGACATAATAATTCAAACACCAGAATACACAATGATATCTATGTTATTGTACTACATATAAAAAACCAGCTACCTGCCATGGCTGCTGTCACTTTTCAAGGAACTGTACCACCCACAGCACCTGCTGAGCGGAGCGGAGCAGCCCTAAGCAACTATGTTCTGTACCGTGTGACTCTATAATCCCTCTTCACAGAGCTGACTGGCTCAGGGGTAGGCAACTGGTCCACAGTAGCCAGTCTGGCAGCTTAACAACACCTTCTGAGATACTTTGTTACCAAACTCTCTGCCCAAGCAGGGGTGGACTGGGACAATCTGTTTCTCACTATTTGCCATCAGAATTGAGTAATACCGAAAGAATCAGGCAAATCATACCAGGAGCTGAAGCTTAAAGAATACATAGATCATGAGGTCAAGCCATGAGGGGTGTGAACACACCTATTACAAGGAAGCAGAAATATTAGGCTGAGAGAAGATACAGAATAAAGGGTAAAGAAATCAGCCAGTAGCAAGTGGCTATCGAAGATGCATCGATTGGTCTCAACCTACCTGGAGCAAAGGAGAATGAAGAACACCAAAGACACAGGTTATTTATGAGCCCAAGAGACGAAAGGGCCATATAAACCAGAGACTACAACAGCCTGAGACCAGAAGAACTAGATGGTGCCCTGCTACAACCGATAACTGCCCTCACAGGGAACACAACAGAGAACCCCTGAGGGAGCAGGAGATCAGTGGGATACAGACCTCAAATTAATGGTCTAACTGAGACTAGAAGGACCCCAGAGGTTATGGTCCCCAGACCTTCTGTTAGCCCAAGACAGGAACCATTCCCAAAGCCAACTCTTCAGACAGGGATTGGACTGGAATATGGGATGGAAAATGATACTGGTGAGGAGTGAGCTTCTTGGATCAAGCAGATATATAAGACTATGTGGGCAGCTCCTGTCTGGAGGGGAGATGAGAGGGCTGAGGGGATCAGAAGCTGGCCAAATGGACACGGAAATAGAGAGTGGAAAGGAGTGTGCGGTCTCATTAGGGGGAGAGCAACTAGGAGTATAAAGCAAGGTATATATAAATTTTTGTATGACAGACTGACTTGTAAACTTTCACTAAAAGCACAATTAAAATTAAAAAAAAAAAGAATAGATAGATAAATTGATATGAAGCAGATATGGCAAAACATTAACTGTTGTTCAGTCAAGATGGTTGGTATATAGATGTTTGTTGTTTTATTCTGCTTTTCTCTTTGTTTGAAAATGTTGTATTAAGAAGTCTAGTGAAATGGGAAAAATCACAATGATTACAGTTGGAGGCTGAATGAACTCCTGAAACTATTGCCCTGAGATAATCTTTAAACCTTCAACCAGAAATATCCCTAAAAGTCTTCTTAAAACCAAACAACAGTTTACTTAACTAGTAAAGAATGTCTGCATTGAGCATTATGCTCATTTAAGATCTGTCTAGATGAGATCAAATTGACAACAGCAACTCAAAAGATTAGATAGGAAGCTTGGGGGCAGTGAGTGTATGCTAATGGAGGAGGAACAAGTCAGGAAAGGAGGGTGAGAATGGCTGCACAACTCGAAGAATTAATTAATGTCACTGAACTGTACATGTAGAAACTGTCGAATTGGTGTATGTTTTGCTGTGTGTATTTCCAACAACAACAAAATAAAAAAAGAAATCAGCCAGTGAATGGAGAGGGTAAACACTGAAAGAAGCAAAAGCACAAACAGTAGCTAACTACAGTAAAAGGCCTAGGACCAAGGTGTTCTGCAGTGGAATCCTCCGGAGCTGTTCTTAGATCTAGATCAGTGTTCCAGCTCCAACCCAACAGGCCTGGCTGGACTCCGGTACCTTTTGCTGGATTTTGGTGGGACTCTTTCCTCTTCCTTTTTTGCTAAATGATTTCAATTAGACCCTGTATCCATTGTGAGTATGTGTTCCTGGGAGTTATAGTAGCCTAACATTTTTAACATAGCTATCAGCTACGCAAAAATTGTCTCTGCATATGGACAGAAACCAGAAGGAATATGAGCAAATAAAAACAATTGATTTGCCAGAGAAGGAAGTTTGTGGATGGTTTTTTCTTTTGGGGAATTCATTATGATGCTATGCTATGCTATGCTACGCTACACTACGCTGTGCTATGCTGTGCTATGCTATGATGCTGTTTTTACATTAAATAAGAATTATGTTTTAAAACCGCTGTAGAATTCCTCGTGTAAAGCCTTAAAAATATGCATACTCTTTGACTCTGTTATTCTACTTCTAAAAATTTATTTTAAGAAAACAATGAGCAGCCATCTCAGATACAACTATTGGTATCTTCCTGTCTGGAACAAAGGAGAGTGAAGAAAACCAAAGACTCAAGGAAACAATTAGGCCAAAGGACTAAGGGACCGTGTGAACCACAGCCTACACAGCCCTGAGATTGGAAGAACTAGATGGTGCCCTGCTACCACTACTGACTGCTCTGACTAGGATCACAACAGAGGGTCCGGGACAGAGTGGGAGAAAAATGTAGAACAAAAAAATCAAATTCACAAAAAAGACCAGACTTACTGGTTTAACAGAGACTGGAGGAACTTCTGAGACTATGGCCCTAAAACACCCTTCTGACCCAGAACTGAAGCCATTCCTGGAGACCGTTTTTCAGCCAAACCATAGACAGGCCTATAAAATAAACAATAACACCTGAGAGAAACGTGTTTCTTAAAACAATCAATTAGATGAGATTAAAAACACAGCATTCAACCAAAAGCAAAAACGAGAAGGCAGGAAGATGTAGAAAACCTAGATGAAAGGAAACGGGGAACCCAGGGTAGACATGGGGAGAATGCTGACACATTGAGGGGAATGCAACCAATGTCATGGAACACTTCAAGTACAAACTCTTGAATGGGAAACTAATTTGCTCTGTAAATTTTCACCTAAAGCACAATAAAAAATTTTAAATATAATAAGTGATAACACATAAAAAACATAACTTCTTCGATACCCATCATATAGTAGGTAAAAAAACACAAATACCAATCAACAGAGTATTGGGTAAATAAATTATGATATATCCATGTCATGGAATGCTGTGCAATCATTAAAAATCATATTGTAGAAGGATAACAGTTGAAAATGTTTATGATGTACTGCTAAGCACAAATAAATAAAATTTCAAAGTCCTACAAAACAGTAATTACAATATGCCTTCTTTTTTTTGGTAGGAAAAAACATGTATGCTATTAAAAAAAAAAAATTTTTTTTTTTTTTTTACAGACATAAAAAATATTGAAAGAACAGACACTAAAATGTTAACAGTGGTTGTCCTTGGATTTGAGCAGAAGAGATGATTGGAAGAGATTTTTGTATTTTTCCTTTAAGCTATTCTGTTTGTTGTTGTTGTGTTTGTGTTTTTCCTACCTTGAATATCTATTTTTGTAATTAAGCGAGTGGGGAGAGAAGTTTTTTTCCCTACTTTTTTTTTTTTTTATTTTAAGAAAAAACTATGCTCTCTGCTTGTGTGCTTAGGAAACAATTCACACAATTCTCCCACAGTACTTGGGAACCAGGAGAAGTGACTAAAGACGTTTGCTCTTAGAGCAAAATATGCGGGTAACAGTTATGAGAGAGGCCCAGGAGGCAGAACTGGACTGGAGAGATCTGAAGAACCTCAGGCTGCTGGGCCTAAGGGCACCAGCAGAGAGCCCTCTGCCTCAGGAGCTCACGCCCCAAACCCTGCCCAGGCTAGCCCAGGGCTACACGTTTCCAGGGGCGACTCTGGAAGGGCATTGCGTTGGAACACGTTCAGGCAGTGAGAAGGATTCTGGGTGTTGCCAGCACTGCTGACAAGGGATGCTAACAGGCTGTGCTCAAAGGTATGAGGTTTTAAACCTGCAAAAAGCCAAGCCAAGGAGATAGAAGCAGTTCGGCAAGAGGCTCAGCCTGGCTAGGGCCTGCTGAATGCTCTGTTGACTGCTCAGAGCCTGCGTGCCACTGCAGTCATAAATGAAGTGGATTGCTGGCAAGGCCTCTCTGGCAGCCATCCTGAAGGACCGCTGGCCAGTGAGTGATGCCAGGGTAATCAGGGAAGGCGGGGATCATGCGCTTCAAGCTCAGGAGCCCTTGGCATTCCTCACTGTCTTCACTTCAACCCCCCATTTCCACCAAGTGGCTGTCAGAATTGTTTTAAAATAGGGAAGAACAAATTATGGTGACAGAGAAGGAAAACGGAAATTAGAGTCAGAGGACCTAGATTTGACTCTCAACCTATATGACCAAGATTAGGTCATCTTGCTGCTTCATGCCTCGATTTCCCCATCTGTGACATATGGATAATAATAATATCTACCCAATAGGTGGCTAAGAGGTTTATTAATGATGACAAAAATGAAATGAGAAAGGATATGTGAAAACTGCTATGTCAATTGTGAAGAACTATACTGATATCAATACATCTGAATTGTGGTATTGGCAAAAAATATTGAATACTCCACGGACTGCCAGAAGAACAAACAAACCCATCTTGGAGGACATGTGGCCAGAATGCAACCTAGAAGGGAGGATGGCAAGACTTTGTCTTGCTTACTTTGGATATGTCATCAAGAAAGACCAATAGCTAGAAAAGGACATGTTTGATAAAACAGAGGTTCAGCAAAAACGAGGAAACCCTCCATGAGATGGATTAACACAGTGGCTGCAAAAATGGGCTCAAGCATAACAATCAAGCATAACAACAATTGTGAGGATGGCGCAGAACCAGGCAACATTTTGTTCTGTTATACATAGGGTCACCATGAGCCTGAACAGGCTTGTCAGTAACTAACAACAGCAATGCTGATGTCAGTCCTTATTCATCAGATGTACACATTTTAGCACTCTATAGACCCCTAATTTTGAATGTTATTTATATACACTCATCACTTTCCACTTTCCACAGTTTGAAAATGGCAGAACCCACAGTGAAACAATAATTTAGGCCCAAGAAGGAAATCAGATCCAAAACAAAGAAGAGCACATATCTGTCAATACGCTAATAAATGATCAATAAAATCTCTGAGACTGAGTTTCAAATTTAGTCGAGTTTCACAGCAGAGGTGTAAAAGGAACCGTGATCAGATATTTTGTTCTCATTGGAAAAGATTAGTAAAGAGGAGACGGTGAAGCTGCTTAAGCATGCTTGGGGGAAATGGAGTGCTTTTTAAATCCATATATCCAAAATAGCAGTCATTTACATACCACCCTCACATGTTTCTATGTATCTATAAGCCACCTTTACTTTCAGTTAAATAATTTTTTTTCTTTAAGATAGCCTAACAGAAAAATTATTTAATAAAAAAGTATACATCACTTGAGTCCTTCTTATGCATTTTCCCTAATATACTATATTTAAGAATATGTAATTATTAAAGTAGAAAATGTTCATTTTCTAACCACCTAAGATCATCTTAGGTGCCACCTAAGATATATGCGGGCCTAACATGTGCAGGCTATGCACACACACTTTGGGGAGCTCTGCTGTCCTTTGATGAGCCCTTCTTGGAGCCCGTGATGGCACACCCACACTATCAGATATCATAGAGATCACAGGGCCAGCTCCCATCACAGACACTGTGGAGAATGAGGCCTGGCAAAGGGACCAGACCTGCCAAGATCACACATCATGGGAGCCTTCTGATCCACCTGTCTGTCTGGCCATACCCTTTACCCATTATCTCTCCCTGGGTTCCCTCTGCCCCATCCTGGTTGACCCCACAGGGCCTGTGTCCATGAGGTCCCATTAATGTCTGTAGGTCTGATTCTGAGAGGAAGTGAGTTGATATAATTTGAGGGACTCCCCAGAACCCCCGTGGGAGTCTCACCTGATCTCTTTTCCGAGGTTATGGAGTTCACCAGGGAAGAGCCAGGACTGAGAAGGATGGTGTGGAACAATGGGTATTGAGGGTAGAATTTTATAGTCTTTTTCTTAACAAGAAGGAGGCCTGGTGGAGCAGTGGTTAAGTGCTCAGCTGCTAACCCAAAGGTCGGCAGTTTGAACCCACCAGCTGCTCCACGGGTGAAAGATGTGGCAGTCTGCTTCCGTAAGATTACAGCCTTGGAAATCCTATGGGGCAGTTCCACTCTGTCCTATACGGTCACTGTGCTTTGGAATTGACTCGACTGCCATGGCTTTTAGTTTGTTTTTTTTTGTCTTCTTAACTAACAGGTGGTGAATAAACTTTGGACAAATTGCATAGGATAAAGAGAAGTGGCCAGAGGAGTGGGAGAATTTCAAGAGCCCAGAACCACGGGCAGGCCACGGTTTCTGTCAGTACAGTTTGTGTCCTGAAGGAAGGCACCTTGCAGAAGAGGCAGCCAAGGATCCTCCCCCACTCCCACCTGAGGCTGAGTCAGCCAGAAGAATGGAAATGGTTTTGACATGTGCTCCCTGAAGAGCTCCTTTCACAATTTGTTTACCCGAGGGAATACCTGCTTGTAATATGCCCTGAGGTATTCTAGCAGCTAGCCCAGAATCTTGTGGGTCACAAGGAAAGTTCTGTCAGTCAGGGACTGCAAGGTCATAACCCGAAACCTAAACAGGGCCCCTAAAGCCAGATAGGGATTTGTCTCTCACCCAGAAGCGCCCCAGAATCCCTGTAGAGCCGAAGAACAGTGCTGCCTTGGACCAGAAGGGACAAAACTACCTAACTCATCAGGAGCCAAGCCCTAATACAGATTCAAGGGGAATGGAGACTTCCACGAAGCCTGTTAGTAATTCACCAACACATCTGAAGTAGACATGGGAACAGCCTTCTTGGTTCCCCTTAGCCTCTGCTAGGTGTTTCTATTTAGGAGGCAGTGGGCCTAAGGGAACAGACCCTGGATTGAATTCTCTCCCTGGCTCTGTGTAATGTTGGGCAAGTCACTTGGCCATTCTGGGCTTCAGTTTCCTCATCTACACAATTATTTTCTTAATTCTTGTCTCACTGCAAGAATTAGGAAATTTTAGTTCTGGGGTCAGACAGACTTGGTTTCTAGCCAAGTTCTTCCCAAAGGAACTCAGAGTTTATTGGAGGACACAGACACATAAACATAGATTTACAATAGAAACTGGCACAAAGACAATAAAAACTTGCTTCTTAAGTCAGCACAGACAGTGAGTGTGGCACAGTGAATACTAGAAGGCAGGACTCAGGTTCCAATGTAGTGACATGTCAAGCAGATAATCATAAAACTAATTAATTCAATAAAAAAAATAGTTAATCATAAATGTGATAGGTGCAACAAAGGAAAAATAGAGGATGCTATTGCCCCATAGGGTTTCTAAGGAGTGGCTAGTGGATTCAAACTGCTGACCTTTTGGTTAGAAGCCCAGCTCCTAGCCACAGCATCACCAGGGCTCCTGATAGGAGAACACAAGACAGATCATAACATGACTTATAAGCCATGTTAAAGGTTTAGGACATTCTCCAAATAGTAATAGGAAATAATTGAAGAAAATGAGTGATGGTACAGTCTGCTGCAGTATGAAAGCTGGCTTGGACACAGGAGTTGGGCATGCAGGCCTGTTAGGAAGCTCTTACGATAATCCAGAAAAAAGACGATAATCGCTTGGACTAGGGTTTTGGGAAGACTAAACCAAGGGGGTAGAACCATCAGGACTTAATGACAGATTAGATGTGAAAAAAGAAAGGGAGAGGGTGCTGTTAAGGGTGACGTCCATGTTTCTAGAATGAATAATGGAGTGAATGTTGGTGCTATTTATTGAGATGAGAGTACTAAAGCAAAAGCAGCTTTTAGGGAGAAAGAGCTTTAGTTCAACTTTGGATATATTGGGTTTTCTAGTTGTGGTGGTGGTTGTCTTGGTTTGGTTTGGTTTAAGCAAGCTGAGTTTGCCTGTGAAACTGAGCAGGCAGTTGGGCACACAGACCTCTAGGTCAAAGAGAGGGTTAGGCTTTGGAGGCAACCCCATGTGGCAATTGAGACTACAGTGGAGACCTCAGAAAGGTGGCCTACCTGGTCCTATGGCAGGATAGGGAGTAAATGGATCACAGCTCAGAAATGACATCCATTGGTTTCTGTCATCTCTTTACCACTAGCCATGTGACCTTGGGCAAGTTGCTTAGTCTTTGTTAGCATAAGATTCCTCATATATAAAATGGAAATAATGCTTTTTACCTCACAGAATCATCCTAAGAATTGTGCTATACTGCAATTAACAGTTCAAAAGACTCATCTACCGTATACGAAGACATTGCAGACAGGTACCTTGTACTATATCTTATAAACTTGGTGTGAAGCCTAAAGTCAATACAGTTTATTTGAACAAAATATTACATCCAAAGCACTCAACATAGTCATGGGACTGTATAGCATAGGTTTAAGCTCATATTTTAGAGATAGACAAGCCTGGGTTAAACCTGGGCTTATACTTCCTAAGTGTGTGACTTTGGAAAATTATTTAACTGAGTTTTCTTAGCTGAAAAATTGAGAGAATAATGGAATCAGCCTCACTGGGTTGTTGTAGGGAATAAAATAATGCTTCAAAGTGCCTGCATTTATAACAATAATAAATATCATTATTATTCTTAATACAGTATCTGGCACACAGTGTATATTGCATGCTTGTTCCCCTACCTCCTCCTCACCACTCTTCCAGTCTCCACAAGTCTATCTGCACACATTTTAAGTGCCTAGGCTTTACTCAGTGGCTGTTCATGGAGGAGTCAGAGCTCTCTAAATTCTAACTCCTTATAGCACTACCAGCCCAACCCTCTTCACAATAATCTATTCTCCCCCTTCATTCAGCAAGCACAACAGATAATACAAAATACTGTCGTGTTGTTCTCAAGTACCAGCTTCTCTCCCTCACCAGGAATGTAGGAGACAGAGGCTCTAGGCCATATGCTCATATCATCAGCTGTGTTTCCATGACGACCAGTCTGGCATAGCTAGATGTTTCAGTGGAGATGAGCTGTAACACCCAGCTTTCCACACGGAATGTAGCTGACTAGTTATTATTATGTTCCGTGCACTGACCTAAGGACTAAAGCAGGCTGGATGTGGTTCTGAGGGTGGAGAAACTTGTGTTTGCATAAGTATGAGACTGAATTTGGGCATGTATTTAGCTATTCATTGCAACAGCAACTGCTTTGGCTGTAGTTAAAAGAAACCTAAAAACAAAACAAAAATTCTGTTCTAAATGCCACAACAGAGTAAGGTACCCATTGCTATGTGAGGATACAGACCTAATTCTTCCTAGGCGGGTCATAGACTAATCCATCTGGACAACATTTCTGATGTTTTCCCTATTTAAGAAAAAAAAAATACTATAAATGTATTAGGATGCTTTCAGCAGCAAGTAAGAGGAAACCCAACTAAAGTAGCTTAAATAATTAGGGCATTTATTATCCCATATTTCAGAAAAGCTGGAGGTAAGTGTTTCCAGGGCAGATTAATTCAATGGCTAAGAGATATCCTCAGAACCCAAGCATTCTCTATTTTTCCTTTTTGCTGTCCTTGTCATGTCTGTAATATCTCTCTTCATGGTTAAAATATGGCCAAAGCATTCCCAGGTGTCATAGCCGACTTTTTATCTCCAAAGAAGAGGGACATTAACTCCTGTGCATACCTTTATAGTAGTAAGAAGAACCTCTTCCCTGCCTTCAACCCACCCCCCACAGATTTTCTATCAGGTCCTATTGGCCAGGATCAGGGCCCAGGATCACGCCTTCACCACGGATTCAAGGTCAAGGATTTGGATTATATCCTGAGGAAAATGAGGAGCCATTTGAGGATTTTAAACCAATTATAGAGTTGTAGATTTCTGTTTTCAATACATCACTTAGAGGGTAATATGGAAGGTGGTTTGGAGGAAGGGAAAGATGAAAAGCAGGGAGATTCATTAGCAAGCTTTTGCAAAATCCTTATGAGAAATGATGAGGACTGAGCTAAGGTAGTGATAATGGGAATTTTTAGGGAAGACAGATGGAGAGAATTAGAGAATTAAGTTGTCATTGGCATTAGACATGGAGATAAATTGGCTAGAATACTACTTAGCTTTCTTTGGTATCTGAGTAAAAGTGTGTTCCCATCAATCGAACTGGACAACACAGCAGGAGCAAATTTGAAGGAGCTGATGATTAGTTCGGAAACTGTGGTGGTGTAGTGGTTAAGTGCTACAGCTGCTAACCAAAAGGTCAGCAGTTGGAATCCGCCAGGCACTCCTTGGAAACTCAATGGGGCAGTTCTACTCTGTCCTATAGGGTCGCTATGGGCCGGAATCAACTCGACGGCAGTGGGTTTGGTTTTGGTTTTTTGGGTGATTAGTTCAATTGTGTAAATATTGGGTTAGGAGACCAAGTATATTCAGGTACTTTAATATAAAGGCTGAAAGCTCAGGCAAAAGATGAGCTGGGAGTTGACAGCATGTAAGGAATTGGTTAAAGTCAAAGGAATGGATGAGATCATCCAGAGCAAGAAAGGAAAGGAGCCAGTGACAGAACCCTGGGTGACCAGCATTTAAGGAATGGGCTGCAGAAAAGAATCCAGGGGAAAAGATGGATTCAGAGAAATTAGAGCACTAGGAAGAGAACCAGGAGACAGTGGTGTTACAGAAGCTAAGGGGAAAGTATTTCAAAGGAGAGTGGACTGGAGCGTTAAATGCTACAGAGAAGCAAAGAAAGGATTAGTTTTGGTATTAATGACTTCAATGAGAGTATTTGAGATGAGACAGTGGATGCAGCAAACGCAGATAGCTCTTTCTAGAAGTCAGACTATGAAGGGGAGAAGAAAGAGAATGCAATAACTGGAAGTGAGTGAAGGAGGATTTTATACCTGTGGAATGAAGCTTAAACATGCTTGTTGGCTGAAGGAGACAAAGCCAGGAATATGCTATAGTCACCCTGCCTAACCCAGATACAGGGCAATTTTGGAGCAAAACTCCAAAAACTAAAGGTCTCTTCTCCCTCAGGGTCACTCCAGAGGGTCCCTGGTGCTGGCTCCTCACAGGGGTCACCAAGTGTCCTCCAGCCTCTGTTCCTACAATGACATTCATCCACATACACTTATTGCTCTCGGAAGACACAAGGGAATCAATCATGGTTTTTTTTTATTCTCCACTTAGTACTGGCCTTCTGGGAATTATGCAAAATGCCGGCTGTCTCCCAGAGCACAATATTAATGCCTTGGGGTGGTAATTTCATGGAAATGACTCTGAGGCAGAGTAGAGCTGGCTACCAGCGAGTCCTTTACATTGAAGGCATCTGTCTTCCGTATCTTCCCTTCCCCCAACATAGCCCTGCCTTCTTTGGGACCAGCCCAATTGTCCCCAAGCCAAACTCTCAGGACACTGCACATTCACCCTTCCTGCTTCCTACAGACTCAGAGTGCACTTTGCCCGAGCCAGTCACTCACCGTTCATCCTTGGTGGCACAGCTGAGAGCAGGAGAAAGAGTAGATACAGTACCCACTTTGGGAGGGCCAGGGGTGTGTAACCTGGAGGAAACACTGCACAGATGCCAACAGAGCCTGGAACAAGTAGCTCTTACTCTCACAACCCCAGTGGGACACGTATTGAGGTGTTGCTACAGCACCTTTTCTATAAAAACTTCCAGCCTCAGCCCAGGGAAGGAAAAAGACCTTGATTTTGCTATCTTGTAACCCGTAGTCCACTAACTGATGGCTAATATAACTTGCTTGTAATTTACTCAGAACTTGGGTGCACCGCTGTGAGCCATCTCCAAACTATCCCCAGCCCTTCTAGTTATCTCATTTCCCAGGATTTCTTTGGCACTGCTGCAAGGTGAAGTGGGATTTGCTCATCCTAGGCGAACCACAGACTGAAGTCCTTCCATCCAAATGAGAATGCAACTTAAGCTCTACAATTTTCACCGAAGCACTTCAGCTTCAATGACTACTGTTTGTATACTTAAAGCCTATGGATATCTCTTTAGTCATCAAATGGATGCCACAAACACTTTCCAAGAAGCAAAATATAGACCTGAGTGTACTAGAAGCACAGCTGAAATTTTAAAAGCCCAATTAAGAGAGAGACTGAGCAAGGATGTGCCACTCAGACAAGATCAAATCCTCTTGTGTACTTTCTCCATTGTAGCAATTTACACTGTTACGATTAAATTATTAAATGTGAAAGTTGTTTAATGTCTAACCCTCTTCTACCATAAGATAAGCTTTATGGAAGGGTAGTAATGTTTTATTACTTCTCCCTCAGCACGTAATTAGCAGTTGGTTTCCAATAAGTATTTGCAGGTATATGCTTTCAGTTGCAGGTGACTGAACTCCGAACTGAATTTTGCTTTAAAATAAAGAAATATGTACATAAGAGGAAGTTTAGAGGTAGGACAGGTTCTGAGGTTAGCTGGCTCAGGAGCTTAGCAATGTCATCAAGAGTCCAAGTTCTTCACAGCTCACTGTTAGGCCATCTCAGGTGTTGACTTCATCCTCAAGCTACAAGGTGGCTGTAAGACTCCCAGGCATCACATAAAATCCAGGCATAAAATTCAGAAGTAGAAAGAGAGAGAGCATCTCTCTATGTCTCTTTCTTTGAAACAAACTTTTTCCAGAGTCCCCCAGCAGACTTCTCAACTTTCATTGGCCAGAACTGAGTCATATGCATATTCCTAGATTAATCATAGGCAAAGGGATGGGTTACCTTTAGACCAAGCCTATGCCTTGGAGCTGGGAATGGGGTCCCCTTCCCTTTACATGCACGGAGCAGAAGCAGATAGCTGAACAAAAGCATGGTTCTATTAAAATGGAAGCTGAACGCAGCTCAGAGTGTCCACTATAG
Organism: Elephas maximus indicus; assembly: GCF_024166365.1. Taxonomy (NCBI): domain Eukaryota; kingdom Metazoa; phylum Chordata; class Mammalia; order Proboscidea; family Elephantidae; genus Elephas; species Elephas maximus. The sequence goes on from NC_064825.1 coordinate 69,736,416, forward strand.
GTTCATATACCATGTCACTTTCCTCATAGCACATTATGACTCAATCTGCTAGCTTGAGTCAAATGACAAGAATCTCTCTAAGAGACATAATGCTGTCCTCATACCTTCCCTTCCAACATGGGCTCCTCCCCAAAACACTTCTGTTTTGTTAACCACCTCCCCATCAAGTTCTGGAATCAGCTTATTAGGCACGGATTGTGCTTTGCCTTCAGTTTTTTTTTGTTATACTACCATTGAAGGCACTGTTTAATCTCTTGCTTATATCCTTTATATAAGAATCTATGAGAGATTTCTCTTTGAATTACAAGTCTGTATCTGTGGACAAATATCCTCTCACCAAACAAAGACAATTACACAATCCATAATCATTCTTTCTCCCAGCAGGGAAACTTAGAACTATATACAGTACTCAATAGCCATAATGATCTCATCCCAGGCTCTTGGTACCATTATGCTTTCCTTTATCTAAGAATGTGCCTAATTTCTGCTTGGGTTTTTGGTTTGTTTTGTGTGTGTGTGTGTATTTTTTTTTTTAGCCTTGGTGCAAGATTCTTTTTTTTTTTAATTTTTTTTTTTAAATGAAACTTTACAGAACAAACTAGCTTCTCACTATACAATTAGTTTCCAATTGGTGACATTGGTTTCCAACCCCCTGACATGTCAACATTCTCCCTTCTTGACCTTGGATTCCCAGTCACCAGCTTTCTTGTCCCCAGCTGCCTTTACCCTTGCCTCTGGGCTGCTGTGCCCATCTAGCCTCATTTTGTTTTATAGGCCTGTCTAGTCTTTGGCTGAAGGTGAACCTCAGGAGTGACTTCATTACTGAGCTAAAAGGGTGTCCGGGGTGTGTGTGTATCTTTATATAATAAATTGATCCTGGGAGACACTGGACCCCAGGATTTTTGAGCCCTTGAGGAGAGACCAAAGGAATCTAGACTTTGTTTGGCATATTTCCCTGAGTCAGAATAGATATCCCAGATTACGTATCTTCATTTGATTTTAATTTTATATCTAAAGCCAACTGACCAGATACTAGAAATGTATTCATGTTAGGTTATTTCAACTGTCATTACAGGATCATAAGGCCAAAACACACTCTTGTGGATACACAGGGGATACCTTCTGAAAAGAATGGATATTCCATCGTTAATCATCCTGGGAAGAGTTCAGTACTATAGCTGGAAATACAGTCTAGGGAGCCACCTTATAGACTGGGGTAAAGGAAAGACTTCCTTCTCCCTCTGGGATTTAGAGCCAGTTTTACTTGATTTCTGAAGTGGGGGACATACCTGGAGAGTTTCTCATGGGGATGGGTATTTACTCCTGCTGTAGCGAAGCCAGGCCTGGAACACAGCAGAAAAAGGACCAGTGGGGGATCCTGAGGAAGGATCTGAGCTTGTCCAGTTATTGGAAGTTATCGACTTTTGTTGTTCTTCCCTTTCTTTATTCTTGAACTATTACTTACCTCTCTGTAAACATTATAAATGGGTCTCTGCTGGGCTGTGGGAAACTGAAGGAAGATCTTGTCTCCCTCTTGAGCCAGGGAAGCCAAGAGAAGAGCAGTGTCCCTTACCTGAAGCCCAAGTGGTGTCAGTAGTAGTTGCCAGCAGAGGAAAGTTAGGCCCATGAAGCATCACTTAGAGGTCATTGTAGCAGAGGCAGCATTGTGGCTGTATAAAGAGAAGGCCAGAATGAAAGAACAGGAAGGATTCTACCTCTCTCCTTATCTCCTTTTTTCCTTTTTAATAGATTATATAGTCACATGTTCTTAAAATGAAAATGTATAAAAAGTATATACCCCACACGCTACAACCTAAAAAAGAATCCAGACATAAAAAGTTACATATTGTACGATCCCATTTGTATGAAATATCCAGAATAGATAAATCCATAGAGACAAAATGAAGAATGGTGGTTGCCAGGGGGAGGGTGGGGAATTGCTTAATGGGCCCAGGGTTTTACTTCAGAGTAATGGAATTATTTTGGAATTTAGATAGGATGGGAGTTGCGCAGTTTTGTGAGTGTACTAAATGCCACTGAATTGTTCACTTTAAATGGTTAATTTTACGTTGTGATGGTTAAGGTTGTGTGTCAACTTGGCTGAGCCATGATTCTCAGTGGTTTGGTAGTTATGATTTATTTTGGCAGTCGTATGATGATGTGATCGCTTCCATGATGAGATTTGATATCATGTGATCACCTCCATGATGGGATCAGCTATTAGTAGCCAATCAGTTGAAAGGGAGTTTCCTTGGCTCACATCCAATATAAGTGGACTTTATAGCAAGCCTCTCGGGCTTTTGCTCACTCTGGATCCTGTAGCCGGTTCCTGTTCATCTGACCTCCAGTTCTTGTGACTTGAGCTAGCAGCTTACCTGCAGTCTTGCCTGCCAGTCTTGGGATTCGTCAATCATTACAGCCTGTGAGCAAGAGCCCTGCTGTCTCACTTGCTAATCTTGGGTTCGCCAGCCCCTGTGGCTAAGTGAATCAGGACACGCCTCTATCCTGGCCCACAGACTTGGGACATTCAAGCCTCTACAATTGAGTGAGCCATTTCCTTAATATAAATCTCTCTCTCTCTATATATACTTTACTAGTTTTGCTTCTCTAAAGTACCTAGCCTAAGACATGTTGTATGAATTTTGCTTCATTAATATTTTTTTTTAATATTTTTTGATGAGGGAAAAAATTATATACCTCAGACATACAGTCAACCAATCCCCTCCCTACCCTTGTGTTATGGATTGAATTGTGTGTCCCCAAGATTTGCGTCAACTTGGCTAGGCCATGATTCCCAGTATTGTGTGGGTGTCCTTCATTTTGTGGTCTGATGTGATTATCCTATGTGTTGTAAATCCTAACTTTTGTGATGTTAATGAGGCAGGATTAGAGGCAGTTATGTTAATGAGGCAGGACTCAATCTACAGGATTAGGTTGTGTCTTAGTCATCTAGTGCTGCTGTAACAGAAATACCACAGTGGATAGCTCTAACAAAGAGAAATTTATTCTCTCATAGTCTGGTAGGTTACAAGTTCAAATTCAGGGTGTCACCTCCAGGGGGAGGCTTTCTCTGTTGGCTCTGGAGGGAGATTCCTTGTCATTAATCTTCCCCTGGTGGAGAGCTAGCTTCTCAGGCACAGGGACTCCAGGTCCAAAGGATGTGCTCTGCTCCTGGTGCTGCTTTCTTGGTAGTATCAGGTCCCCGACTCTCTGCTTGCTTCCCTTTCCTTTTTATCTCTTGAGAGATAAAAGTGGTGCAGGCCACACACCAGGGAAACTCCCTTTACATTGGATCAGGGATGTGACCTGGTAAGGGCATTACAATCCCACCCAAATCCTCTGTAACATAAAATTACAATCACAAAATGGAAGACAACCACAGAATACTGGAAATCATGGCCTAACCAAGTTAATACACACATTTTTGGGGAGACGTAATTCAATCCATGACAGGTTGGATCTTGAGTTAGTCTCTTTTGAGATACAGAAGAGAATTGAGCAAAGAGGAGAGAGCCCTCCAACTGCCAGGAGAGAAGCACATCCTTTGGACCCAGGATCCCTGCGCTGATACACTCCTAGACCCAAGAGAAGATTGATGACAAGAACCTTCCCCCAGAGCCGACAGAGAGAAAATCTTCCCTTGGAACTGACACCCTGAATTTGAACTTCTAGCTTCCTAAACTGTGAGAGAATAAATTTCTGTTTGCTGAAGTCAACTACTTGTAGTATTCTGTTATAGCAGCTCTAGGTAACTAAGACATCCTGTAACTAGTTTCTCGTTAATTTGTCCAGCGATACCTTACAAATATACAAGCAAATATAAATATTCTTTTTTACTCTAGCCTATAAAAACGGTAGCATACTCCATCTACTGTTTTGCGTCTTTTTTTATTCATTCAACAATATACCTTGGAGATTATTGCATAGCAGCACATAAGCAGCTTCCTCATTTTTTTTTTTTTTTTTTTTTGATAGCTAGATGATATTCCACTGCATGGGTACATCATATTTTATTTAATCTTTTCCTTTTACCAACAATGCATATTTCATTTCCTATGTGGGAAAATATATCCATTAGAGAAGTTCCTAGAAGTGGAATTGTTGGGTCAAAGGGTACGAGCATTTGCAATTTTGATATATATGTCCAAATTGAGGAGGTACCTATTCTTGAACTTTTGTGAAATAGTACCCTGAAATATTCACAGAAATAGTTTTCAGAATTCATGAGGAACATTTTTTTCTGGCAATTAATTGGTAGGATTTAGTAGCTTGGGTTTAGTAATTTGGGTTAAATTTAAATCTCCTGAGTGCCCATAAACCTATTGCCAATGAACTGATTCCAACTCATAGTGACCCGATAGGACAGAGTAGAACTGCCCTATAGAATTTCCAAGGAGTGGCTGATGGATTCGAACTGCTGACCTTTTGGTTAGCAGACATATCTTTTAACAGCTGCGCTACCGGGGCTCCAATCTCCTGAGTAATGGTTATTTATTATTATAAGATCCATTGTGGCAGGGACTGCCAGTTGTTTCCCTCAAATCCATTCTCTCCTTCTTTCGTAGTTGTACAGTTTAAACTGGGGAAATGGCCACTCATTTTCTAGACACTTTGTGACTAGATGGGACAAGGTAACTATATCACTAATGTACTGTGAGTAGAAGTGAAGGATGCAACTTTGGTCTCATTTGTTTAAAAAGAATCACTTGCCTGCGATTTCTACTGAATCCCTTCTTATAAGCTGAGACACGTATAGGTAGATCTATGGCCTATCTTTGACTATGCAGATAAAGACAATACAATAAGATGGAAGAAACTTGGGTCCCTTAATGACTGTGTGGATCAGAGGGGTTCTGCCACTCTGGCCTGCTCACATCAGGGCTATTTTGTGAGAGAGAAATAAACTACTTTCTTTAAATCATTGTATTTTGGACCCTTTTGTTATAGCAACTTAGCCTTTACCTTAATATCCATCCAATGTTTTTTCGAAAATAGTTTCTCTATTCTAATACTAACCTCAGTGTCCAAACCAAATGATTTATTTGTATATATTCTGCCTATTCAAACAAGGGCTTAACAGGCTGAGTAAGTGCCTGCCATAGAGTAGGAAGTTCATTCCTTCTTCCTTCCTTCCTTCCACAACATTTATTAAATATATACTATGCAATAGGCATAATGCTAAGTGCTAGATACACTGGCAAGCAATATACTGTCCCTGCCCTCACAGACCTTCCAGTCTAGTGGAGAAGACAAACATTATTCAAACAATCACCCAAATAAACGTATATTATAAAAAATAGCGAGTGTGAGGTAAAGTGGCATCAGACGAGTTTGGAGAGGTAGGGAGTGTCCAGGTCAGGCAAGGCCTTACAGGCCATGTTAAGGTTGAATGAGGTGTGCCTATAAGTAGCTGCTGATAAAGCCAGTCTTCTAGTCAGTTTGACTCTACCCATCATCCACATCCCATGTCATTTGTTTAACAATTAATTGTTATTAAATATTATGACTTAGCTGACAGGCATGAGGCAGCCCTTCTGGCCTTGGAAGGACAAAGAGCTGGGGCCTTAGGAAGAAGTTTAGGCATCAATGCACACATTTCTCAGGAGGGAGAATTCTCCAACTAAGGTTGGGTACTTAGCTGAAGTTAGAATGATGTCTGGGAAGGCTTGAGCTCCCCATTCATTCCCTGAAGGTACTCAAGCAGAAGCAAGATTATCACCTCACAGAGAAACCTGATTCAGAATTCAAGTATATTCAAGGTTTTAGTCCTTGATGCTAAACATCTCACTAAAGTCAGCAAGGAGTGGCAGAGATTCACACATTTATTTCTGAATTGGCTGGTCCTTGCTGTGGCCTTCCCCTGCACTGGGGTAGGGAGGGAGCTGCTGCCATCTGCCCCACCAGGGTCCCTGACTGAGTCCAGGCTTCACCCCTCTGGTACATCCTGAGTTTGAGAAGAATTTCCCAGGGGCTGCCAGAGGCCTGTAGCTTCTCCCCCCTGCCTCCAGGGAACCCTGACTCAGCCTCACCTTTTCTCAAAGATTTCCAGGAAGACTCAGGAGGATGCTGGATTTTCCCATCAATATTACTATTACAAGAACAGCAAGATGATGGAGTAGAAAGAGGCCTGGATGAGAAATCTGGTCACAGCTCTGTGATGTTGGCCACTCAGTGTCCTCATCTGTAAGATGCGGTGGGGAGAAGCGTGGACTAGATGACCTCAAAGATCCCTTTCTGATCTAATACTCTACAGCAGCATTCTCAATGTGTGGTCCCCAGTCAAGCAGCATCAGTATCACCTGTGAACTTGTTAGAAATGCAAATTCTCAGGATTCACCACAGACTTACTGAATCAGAAACTCTGAGATGCGGTCCAGCAACCTGTGTTTTAATAAGCCTCCAGGTGATTCTGATATGCACTAAAGTTTGCAAACTGCTGCTCTTTAGAACAGTCTTTTCAATAGCCATTACCTCCTGACCCTGCGCCTGCCCGAGGAAGAGCATGAGGTGGCATGGCAAGGCCACTGCTTAAGACCGTGCAGGTGTGCTTCTTTTGTCCAACTCCAGGAAATGCCCTTCACGTTGTAGCTATTATAGTTTTATAGAGTTATGAAGACAGCAGTAAACTGTTTTGAAGAAGAAATACATTTTTCTAACTGGATTGTAGGTGAGACTGGCAGGTGCTGGACTTTGGGTCCAAGAGCTGGGCATTCTGAAATTAGCTATAAAACCTTCCACACTTCTCCAACTTTCTGGGAGCGTGCCACTCCTGCTGCAATTACTATTTCTAATCCTGAAAGGAGAGATTCCAGAGGAAGCTTCCTCCTTTCATTGGCTCTCTTTCAGAACAAATGTTTCAGGCCCAGTGATTCAGAACTGGGAAGGCCCTTAGAGACCTCCTCACCCAACCTCTTCATTTTACAGATGAGGAAACTGCTGAGGCCCAGAGAGATCAAGTGGCTTACTCAAAGATTAGATATACCTCTGTTATAATCTGCTTTCAGCAGAGCCACTGTCCCAATTCTGAACATGCTTTCTCTTTCATTCCCCCTTCCTACACTTACCCCCAATACATACATATGCCCACATATACACACTCAACCCCCACTACTCCTTGCTATCTCCCTCTGCAAACCTGATGGAAGGAAAGGATGTGAACTCAGTCTTTCATAAAGCCTAGGGGACTGAGGTCAGCTTTGAGGATGGCTTTTGGCAGTATAGGGAGTTGCATTTAATTGGAATAAAAGCCTTCAGATAAGGGGTAGCTTCTGCTGGTTTATTTCAGGCATTTAGGAGCAGCTGTGGAAGGCAAGTGGAGAACGGAAATTTTCCAAGCTCCCCTGAAAAACGCCCTCTCCCCTGCCACATGGCCAAGCAAAACCCACTCTGCCTGCCTAGGAGATTCCCAGGGCCTGAACAGCCACCACCCATCCCCATCTCTGCCAAATTGGGGAGGCGGCAGATTTAATTCCTTAACTCAGCTCTGAGTCAGAGGTAGCCCAAGTGTCAGAGTCCAAGCCAACACTGTTAGGGGTGAAATTGCAAAATTATCCCCTCAGGCTCTGACCACATCATCCCTGAATTACTAAGGCCCACGCAGAAAATCAGCAATTCTCCAGCAGCTCTGCAGCAGGCTTCCTCACACGAGACTGCGGGGTCTGAGACCCACATGTGGGAGGTGTCATCCTTCCCTCCCTTGCTGGAGCATCTCTATTGGAGAAGAAATAGGGGAAGTTGAGAGGTGGGTATAGAGAGAAAGGAAAGGGTTTTATCACAACCAACCAACCATCTGGAAACTTCTGGCTATACAGATAGTCAATTTGGGTCACAAAGCCAGGCTCTCTAGGTGCCAAAGTCTCATGGGAGAATTTCACAGCATCATAGATTCCAGCACCTAGAAATGACCGCAGCTAGTGCAGACATGGAGCCTCGGTGGTGCAGTGGTTAAGAGCTACAGCTGCTAACCAGAAGGTCAGCTGTTTGAATCCACCAGCCGCTCCTTGGAAAGCCTATGAATAACCGTATAGGGTTGCTACGAGTTGGAATCGACTCAACAGCAACAAGTTTAGTTTTGATTTTAATGTGGACATTATGTGATGGTACTTAGAATGTTAATTTCAGTAACTGTTATTAAACTCACTGTCCCTCCTAAGTTAAAATACCCTGCTTAATGTCTCTGCTAAAGGCAGCCGAAGGGGAACCCTGTTTATACCATGTGACCAAGGATAGATTACCCAATAAGCAAGGTAAACATGGGTTTATTTGTGCTTGCTTACTAATCTGTAGTGCACAATTTTACCTGCAAAATTTCACCATGTGAAATTGTGCACTACAGATTAGTAAGTAAACACAATTAAACCTGTGTATACCTTGTTTACTGGTTAATCCACCCCTGCATGTGATCCTGTCTTCCTTTGGCCATGACTGACTGGGCCAATGGAAGTGGAAAGCTGAACCCAAGTATAACACATTCGCAGGCTGGCCATGACCTATACCATGTTTTTACACAAACAACATGCACCTTCTATGTTTGTTTGCCAACCACGCCTTCCCCCCCAACCCCAAGGAATTTTCATAAGTACTGCTAAGCCAATTAGTTTTTACATGTTGCTGTAAAAAAATTAGCATAGCTTGCTTATGAAAATACCTCATGGGCGGAGGGAGTTGTTGGCAAACAAACGTAGGCACGTGTTATTTGTGTAAAACTACGGTGATGTGGATGGCACAAAAAGAAGTGATGGGATAACTGTATTTTCTTGGGAATTTAAACAGAGAAATACTGAGAAAATGAGGCACTGAACAATAGGAGCAGGTGTTCAAGGGTTGTGATTTAGAAAGAAGCATGAGCAACCATGATGAGCCATGGGCAAGTAAAAATTATAAGGGAACACAAAGCAGAAGCTATGAAAGGAATTATTACTGAGAAAATGGAGTAGACATGTAGAGGTTCTGAGAGTGACTGAGTCAATATTAATAGTACAGTCAAAGTCCATGGAAACTCTGTTATTGAAATCCCTTGAGCCTCCTTAGATCCAGAGTAACCTTCCAGACCCTATGGCCCAGTCATCATACTACAGTAGGGGTTCCTTCCTTACATTCAATGAGAAGCTTTTCTCGCTTTTCACTTCTCTCTCTCTCTCATCACTCTCTCTCTCATCACTCACATTAGTCAAGGTAAATTGAGTGACTATTCGTGACAACTAGAAGAACTAAGCACACCTAATCGCAGACTTTTTTTAAATACATATAATGACTTAATAGTACTAATGACAATGTTGAAAGAGGAAAATAAAATCACTCACCATGCTTTCCCATTTAATAAAATAACCAATTATAGTAACGGTAGCTTTCAAGTATTAGGTGCATGCTTCTGCATTTCCTTCCCATTCTTGCACACTTTGTACTCAGTATCAATTATGATGAACATAAATTTTCACTTTGACTTTTATTGGTCTACTGAGACTTCAAGAGATATTTAGGAGAAGAATGAGGATTCAGGGAAGACCCCCAGGTTTTTGATTGAGTGATTATACAAAGCTACGCTGTCCAATTTGGTAGCCATTAGCCACATGTGGCTATCTAAATTTCAATTTAAAGTAATTAAAATTAAATAAATTAAAATGTCAGTTCCTCAGTTACTAGCCACATTTCAAGTGCTTAATGGCCACATGTAGTCAGTGGCTACTGTTTTGGACCGTGTAGACACAGAACATTTCCATCATTACAGAAAATTCTATTGGGCATTTCTAGAAGGGAAGGTCCTTCATTATTTTCTAAGACAGGGGTAGGCAAACCTTTTCTGTAAAGGGTCAGATACTAAATATTTTAGGCTTTGAAGGCCATCTGGTCTCTGGTGCAACTACTCAACTCTACCATCATAGCATGAAAACAAACATAGATAAAATGTAAACAAATGAGCATGGCTACATTCCAATAAAACTTTATTTCCAACAAGAAGTAATGGGCCATATTTGGCCCACCTGCTGGCTGTAGTTTGCTGACCCTTGCTCTATCACATTACTCTAATTGTTTCCATCACAGCACTAAGCATTTTGTAATAACTTTATTTTTTATTTTTCTACCCACATTAGACTATAAGCTCCATGAGACTATGTCTATGTTGCTCACCACAGTGAATCCCACACTGACAGGCAACAACAAAGGCAACAACCCATTGCTGTCAAGTCGATTCTGACTCATAGTGACCCCAAAGGACAACTGCCTCATAAATTTTCCAAGGAGCGCCTGGTGGATTCAAACTGCCAATCTTTTTTGGTTAGCAGCTGTAGCTCTTCACCACTGTGCCACTAGGGTTTCCCACTGACAGGTAGTATGTGCTTAATTAATATTTGTTGACTGAGTGAATTATAGTGTTGTCATTTACTGGACTAGGGATTATCAGAAAAGGAACAGTTTTTGAGAGACGATAATGATTTCCCTTAGAGACATGCTAGTTTAATTATAATTTGTTATTTTTATAACTTTCCCTAGAGTCCATTTCAGCTCTAGCCTTCTTTAAGCCCATTAGTCTGACAGTCAACGATGTTTTTCAGGAGCTGGACAGAAATGGTGCTTTTTGGACTCCCTCCCTGGGAGGTTGTAATTGGAGGTCCGTTCATGGGAGCCACTCCCTGGGACATCAGCCACATGCCAGAGTAGCAGGAAGAAGGCTTGGGCCTTGCCTGCCCCTCCTGCACACTTATCAGTGTTGGCTCCAGGAACTCAGATTCCTTTCCCCTTCTGTTTAGACTGAGTGGAACTAGATCAAATCTGTGAACAAGGAGCCCTGGTGGTACTATGGTTAGCACTGAGTTGCTAACCCAGGGGTCTGCAATTTGAACCCACCAGCTACCGTGTGGGAGAAAAACATGGCAATGTGCTCCGTTCAAGGCTTTATCACATTTCCATACCACTGTAATCACACCTTCTTAATATTTTCAAATATCTTTAAATTTTTAAATCAGATTGGGCCACTCCTTGCTCAAAAACCTCCAATAGCTTCTTATCTCACAGTAAATTCTGAAGTTCTTACCATATCCCACAAGACCATCTGGTCACATCTCTGACTTCATTTCTGCCACTCCCTCGGTCCTCTCCAGCCACCTTGAAAGTCTCATATTCCCTCCTATATTTCAAGCAAGCTGCTGCAATGATGAGATCCCTTCACTGCTCATCCCTCAGAAAGGCCCTTCCTGACCACCATATATAAAATGCGCTCTTATGAATAAATTTTAGAATCAGATAGAAAAGTTTCACTGAAAAATTAAAAAAAAAAAAAATCAAAACACAAACAGTGTCAGAATATTGATTGGAATTGCATTAAATTTCTAGGATAATCTGGCAGAACTGAAAATTTATTGAATCTTCTTCCTATCCATGCTATATCTCTTCATTTATTCAGATTTTATGTTTTTTTCACTAAAGTTTTGTAATTTTCTTGATAAGGATCAAGCAAACCCGTTTTGTTAAATTTATATCTAGATAACACATAATTTTGTTGCTTTTGTACAGAATATTTTTTAAAATTTACATTACATTAGAAAATGTTGGCATCTCCATTCTGGAGGGGAGATGAGAGGGCAGAGGCGGCCAGAAGCAACCCGAATGGACACGAGGAGAGAGAGAGGAGAGAAGAGCTGTGCTATCTCATTAGAGGTAGAGCAATTACGAGCGTATAGCAAGGTGTATGTAAATTTTTGTATAAGAGACTGACCTGATTTGCAAACTTTCACTTAAAGCGCAATAAAAATTAATTTAAAAAAATAAAAAGAAAATGTTTATTGCCTCTATATCTTTTTAATTTCTGTTGTATCAGTTATGGAGCCCTGGTGATGTTGTGGTTAAGAGCTCAGCTGCTAACCAAAAAGTCAGCAGTTTGAATCCACCAGCTACTCCTTGGAAACCCTGTGGGGCAGTTCTACTCTGCCTTATAGGGTTGCTGTAAGTAGGAATTGACTCAAGGGTAACGAGTTTGGCTTTTTGGGTTTTTTGTTGGTATCAGTTATGACCCTATTTTCTCTTCTCCTATTATTCATTTGTGTTTTCTCTCTCTCTCTGTTTTTTTTTTTTTTTTTTTTTTTCTTCCTGTCTGATGAGTCTTACCGGTATTAGAGAGGTGTTAAAGACCTACTAGCCCCTGAGACATTCTTTTCGATATAATGAAAAGCATTGAAAAGGAATTTAAAAGGAAGTAATTACATATTATTTAATGCTGGTGTCTGTGTGGAAACCTTAAACCATTTCATGTCCCACCAGTGCTACATGATCTTCACCCTGGGAAATGTTTGATTTATGAAATTTCCCAACCAAAATAAAATGCCTTTTAGATTATCGGTTGCTTTGGCTCATCTTTGGCCCCATCTTTAGAAAAGGAAGTGACAGAAGGCTACTGAGCTAGAAATAAATGTGAAGGGTACCCGAGAGAAGCAGGGAATCTCAAAGTCTGAATAAGCTGAGGGATCTCCCTTCCCCCTCTATCTTGCTCCTCTTACTGTTTCTACAATGAGCTGTGTAGACAGTGGTGTTCCCCAGGGTGAGGCTATCAAGGGTGGAGGAAGCAGTGGGTGAGGGCCTCCCTGCCTTTCCCCACCAAGGACAGAAGCTCTGGGTATGAAGCAGGAAATGGGGGCTTCTTAGAACTGCTGAGGCTTCCTGGAAGCCCATGACAGCCTGAGGTCAAGTGGCTTTCTAAAGCTCACTTTCTGGCAGTATTTGGGACCTGGAGGCTAGAGCCACCTCTGAAGACATAAGGTCACTAGTTGTAAACTCTGAGACCCTGGAGGGCTCTCATATTGGGCTGGAGAAGGAAGCTTCTAGTCATGGCCTCTTTCAACTGCCACTACCGTGTCATGGTTTCTTCCAGTCACCACTACTGTTCACCACAACCCCATACCACCTATAGCCTGTGCTTGTCAAATTAAACTATCTCTTCTGGGAAATATGAACTTCTGAAGGTTCCTTCTTTGAGAAAGCCTTGAACTGAGGAAGGCAGGAAGCCACAGGCAGAGCCTACCTAGGGTTACCCCCTACCTCAGAGGGAAAGGCAGCTGTTCTGAGTCATCAAGGATACCTAACAAATAACACCTTCTTATATGTTAGTGTCATCAAAGGTTAAGGCTGGTTTAATAGCTGGCATGGGGTACTGAAAAGAGCACAGCTTTGGGGCTACAAGGCCCAGGTCTCAGTTCTGGTTCTTCTGTCTCCTGGCCATGTCCTCTTGGACAACCTCTCTCAGCTTGTTCCCTTATTTGCAAAACAGGGATAATAATGACTCCTTCATGCAACTGTGAAAGCCAAATGACATTATAACGTAATGGGTGATCCCATTTAAAAAATTTGTGATGCTGAATATAACATAACATAAAATAGCATTAGTATATTTGTATTAAAAAATAAAATATATGTATCTTTTATATTAATTACGGTACTGCTAGCTGCTGTAACAAATACACTTCAAAATGTATAAAGATTTAAACATAATAGCAGTTTATTTTTCACTCACATACAGCTCAAGGTTGCTTGGCAGGTGGTTTTCTTCCCCTCAGTAATTCAAAGTCTCAGAGTCCTTTCATCTTGTGGCTTGGTCATCCCCTAGTGCTTCAACAGGTGGGAAGAGAAAAAGGGTGTGGAGAAGGCATACTTACTTCCTGGAAGCCTTAGTCCACAAATGACACATATCATTTCTGCTCACACTACCTTGGTAAAAACTATATGCATGGCCACACCTGGATGCAAGGAAGGCTAGAAAATGTAATTCCTGGCTAAGTAACTGCTTTCTGGCAGCAACTTGTACCACAGAAGGGGGAACACAAATTCTGGTGGACATGCCATATATGTAAAGAAAAACTGGAAGAACATACATCAATTTACTAACAGTAGTTACCTCTGGGGAATAAAATTAGAGACGACAGAGGGACTTTCATTTTTTACTTTACCAAACCAAAATCAAACCCAGTGCCCTGGTGTTGATTCTGACTCATATCACCCCTATAGGCAAGAGTAGAACTGCCCCCTAGGGTTTCCAAGGAACAGCTGGTGGATTCAAACTGCTGACCTTTTGATTAGGAGCCAAAGCTTTTAACCACTGCACCACCAGGGCTCCAGTTTATACTTTAAACAAGTAATATTTTAGAGGTATGAATTAATTTTATAATTAAGAAAAGAACAATGCGTGTGGTTCATTGTAAAGTACTGGGCAAAAACATGTTATCTTTATCATTATTCTTTTGTCTAGTCTTAGGGTCAGAAAAAGGAGCCCTGGTGGCTCAACAGCTAAGCACTCAGCTGCTAACTGAAAGGTTGACAGTTCAAACCCACCCAGTGGCTCCACGGGATAAGATCTGTTTATCTGCTCCCATAAAGTTACAACGTAGAAAACTTGTGGAGCAGTTCTACTGTGTCACATGGGGTCACTGTGAGTTGGAATCGACTTGATGGCACCCAACAATAACAACAGGGTCAAAAAAATATCACCCAAGAAAACAGTGTTCTTCCACATGTCCCTCATGTGAGCGCAGAGTTTTTTTGTTTATTTTTTTCCCCTTGAAAAAAAACTTAAGTATTCATACCACAGGGGGTTCAAAGATACAAACTGAGGAACTTATGGGATGGTAGACTCAGAAGCACCTACAGCGAAACACTCTATATGCATTTCTCAAACATATGTGAAAAGCATAAGTGAAACTCTCAAAAAAATGAGATGCTAAATTTTTAATTTTTGTAGGATGTAAGGGACACTCAGGTTTTCTAATTTTATTTGAACATAAAATATTTAATTTTTTGCATATAGAGAATAAGAGGTAATCATTAGCATGAAAAGGGAGAAGAAAGTGATTTATAATCAACACTATGCAGAAATAAACCAAAGTTTCAAGTATTAGTTGAGAGAGAAAGAAAGAAAGAGAGAAGGAAGAAAAGAAAAAATGGGATATCTGAAATTGGACCACCTACAGGCCCCATAACAAGCCTCTGTAGAAAATCTGAGGAGTCTAGTTCTGGCCCAAATCATGTGTTCATGCAACAATTTATTACTGTGTGCCTGCTATGGGTCAGGACTCCTTTAGGTGCTAAATATAGCACTGAACAAAACAGAACCTCTACCCTCATGAAATTTACATTCTAGAGGGAAGAGACACAATAAACAATCCAAACATACATGACATATTAGGTGGTGATAAGTGCTTTAGGTAATACTAACGAAGGTAGAGGGAGGTAAGATGTGCAGAGGAAAGGGGTGGGGAAAAGAGGGAGATATGTATGTTCTTTTATGTAACTAGTTATATGGTCAAGGACGACCTCGCCAGTAAGAAGCCATTTGAGCCAAGGCCTGAAGAGGCACATGTGAAGTAGCATGCAAAAACAGAAACAGTTATCTATGCAGAGGATGCCGTGGTTGTCTGGCCGACACCTGGTTATTCCTTCCTTCCCTCTAACAGAATCCATGACCACCCACCGTGATGTAGCCATGTGACACAGAGAAAGTTGGATTCCATCTCTAGCTCCAGGGGTGGACCCCAGTTAGTCTAAGGCAATCATTGCAACCCAATCTCATTTACCACTGACTAGAAGCTTTTAGAAAGCCAAGTTTAAGGCAGTCAACACAGGGAATTCCCCTGGTCACCATCACTGGTCCAGGAGCAGGCACAAAAATTAAGCTGATCAAAACAGATTGAAAGAAGAGACTTACATTTCTGTTTGAGGGAGGAGGGTGTTTCTCTGTTGTGATGGGTGTGAACAAGAAAGCATGTTGTCCCCGTTGCTCAGGACATGGTGACACGGTCATCTCTAGACAATGAAGGAAGCCATTCTGCAGACAAAGCCAATACAAAGAAGAGAACAAAGCTGGAAGAACTGCAGAGAAATGGAATCAGAGTCCTGATTATTCCATGCCTGGAGCCTACCCTGTTTCAAGACTCCCCATTATACAAAATAAAGAATCTTCTTACTGTTTATGCCAGTAAACAGTAAGTTTGAGTTAGGTTTTCTGTTCACTGGTGCTTAAAGATTCTTTACTATGACAACAATAATAGTAGCTAACATTTCTTGAGCATTACCTTGTTCCAGGCACACTCTTTTTATTTGTAATCTCATTTAATGTCCCCAACAATCTTATGAGGCAAATACAACTATTGTCCCTATTTAGACTTAGAGATGTAAGTGGCTTTGCCCAAGATTACATGGGTAATAAGTGGCAGAATCAAACTCTTTTAGGGCTCAGAGCCTGTGATGAACACTGTGATGGCTCTATCAGTATGTGAGGCAAAGAAAGAGGAAGGAGTAAGTGAAGAAGCCGAGGGAAGAGGAGGGAGTGGTAGTACCCTTATTCCTCTAGTTCCCTCTGCCTGGTATATCCTATCCCTGGAAAACCCTCTCCCCATTCCCACTTCTTTGCCTAGGAACTTGACTTGAATGTCATCTTCTCTGATAAGACTTCCTAGATCCCATTTCTATAAGCCTCCAACCCTGTGGGAGGCCCCCTCCCAATTGTTCAAATTCCCATTATAGAAATTCAGACTGAGAGAACATACTAGGTTATATTATAATGTGTTTGTTTTCATACCACTCTCCTTTTATTAAACTCAGAACTCTTGAGGGCAAGGACTGCATCTTATGTGCGATCCCAGTGTTAGCAACATGCTTGGCCCATGGTAGTGCTTTGAAAAGTAGGATTGAATGAAGTGAATATTCATCCATCAATAGTCAGCACACCTTTCTGGGGGCCTTCTATCTTATCAGGTACTATGCTAGGCCCCAAGGGATATAAAGCTGAAAAGAGCAGGTCTTCGTCCTGAATTTCATAAAAAAATTCAGGCTGTGCTGGTATCTTTTTATTTTAGGTTATAGAAACCCAATACAAACTAGCTTAAGTAGAAAAACACTATGGTTGGGGAGCAGAATTTGTCATCTCAGGTATTAGTGCTGGCTTCAGGAATGGTTAAATCTAGAGCCAAAGTCTCCCCACAACTTCATCATCTTGACTAGGTCTCTTTCCCCTTAGCGTGCTCTTGGGTTGCTTTATCCTCAGGCATTCTTTCTGTTTGCAAAAGCCCCTCACAGCTCTAAGTTCCCGTTCAATGCCAGCAAAAAGAGAGCTTCTCTATCCCAGTGGTTCCAGCAAAGTTCCAGGCATGGTCTCGATTGGATCATCTGCCCTTCATTGAACCAGTTACAATGACACTGATTGAAAACGCCTAGACTATATGCCTACTTCTGGATTTAGGAGTTGGGGTTAGCCCCGTGGCAATCATGTGGACTAAAATTGAGGGAGAGTCATTCACCAGAGAAAAATCAAATTGTTGTTACCAAAAGGGGAAGAGGATATTGGGCAGGCAAAAATCAACACATGTCCTCCATAAAGGAGATGCCTATGCATTAATGATTATAGGCAAAACTGTGGGCAATTCATGTCTCATGAACTTACAGCTAAAGATTTAAAAAAAAAAAAAAAGTAGGTAGGAGAAATGGATCACTTCAAGGAAAGGTGTTCTGTTATTTTTCCTAAAGGGGAACCTATGAACTAGGCCTTGATAGGTAGGATCATGGGAGGTAAAGATGAGAAGGTCTTCAGATGCATGAAAAGGCAGGGAGATGGCAAGCCTTTGGAGATTTTCCTAGTTTGGTGGAAACTTTTGGGATCTATGGCTAGAACTTAGGTGGGGGGCTAGAGTCACATGCAGTCTAATAATGTACCAGTCTTCATGTACTTTTCTTCCACCTAGGATGTTAAGGAAGAGTATACCAGTTTGGGCAAGTGCCAGAAATAGAATTAGTCTACTCGTGTTACCAGTAGGGTCAATGATCCCAGGGTAAGAGGTGGATGTTGAGAAGTCACACTTCCCAGAAACAAAATGGCACAAGAAGCCTGGTATTCTCTCCTCCAGCCCAAGACTGTGTCCCCACCCACAGAAAAACCAAATCGGGGGTTGAAAATCACCAGGGCAACAGCTGTGGCTCTGCCCCGGGGCCAGCCTGAGGAGACCTTTGGAAGAAGCTCTGGAATCCATCCAGGCTGAGATAAGGTACCTGACTTGTGTAATGGTTAAGTGCAGTCAGATAGGCCTGTTTCTGAGTTTCAATTCTACCACTTATGATGTTACCTTAGGCAAATTACCTAACTTCTCTGAGCTTAGCTTTCTTATCTGTAAACCAAAGCGGAGAAAAGTACCTACCTCATAGGGTGGTTAATGAAGTCTGAATGAAGTAGTGCATATTAAGAACTTAGCACAATGTCTGTTACAGAGTATAAAAAAATCAATTGTCATCAAGTTGATTATGACTCATAGCAACCCCGTGTGTGTCAGAGAGGAACTGTGCTCCATGTGGTTTTTAATGAATGATTTTTCAGAAGTAGATCACCAGCCCTTTCTTCTGAGATACCTCTGGGTGGACTCGAATACCTTTCAGTTAGCAGACAATTGCATTAATTGTTTCCACCACCCCTGACAATAATAGCTACCATTTACTAAGTCCTTACTATGTATCAGGTACTGTATTAATTGGTATATATTTATCTCATTAAAATCCTATCAACAACCCTGCAAGTTAGGTGCTTTTATTAGGTCCATTTTACAAAAGAAACTGAGGTTCAGACAGGTAAGTTAATCTGTTCAAAGTTAGGTTTCTAGAAAGTCGCAGGGCTGTAATTCAAATCTTTTTCTTTTTTTTGCTTTACACCCAGCACCTAAGTCTCTGCCATAGGATCTTGAATGCAGTTCTCTGTCAGTATATTGGGTATCAATTTTCCTCCCCTTTTTTTTTTTCACCTCCCTCTACTTTCTCCTTCCCCCCCACAACAGGTCTCCACCTCCCAGGCCCACAAATGCCAAGCTCACAAGTCATCTGTTTTGCCAAAATTCTGTTCTGATTTGATAAACTCTGGCCAGTCCAGCTCACTCAGCATGATTCAGCTGGAGAGAATAGCGAGGCTGCATGCTCAGCATGCCGACCGCCTGAGCTCACGCAGGATGGGCGGTGCTCAGGAACCACGGGCTGACAGATGGCTCCACTCGGCTGTCTCTGTGGGCCCGATGCCAGGGGCAGCGCTGGCTCTCTGTAGGAGGGAGGGGTGGGAGCCACTGCATGTGATCTCACAAGCATGGAGGTGTATATGTGTGTGATCACCCCTGAAGCATGCACAGTGAGGCTGTGTGTGACATACTGGTATGTGGCTGGTTTGCGCATCAGTGCATGCAGATGAATGTGTGTTTGTGTGTGTGCATATTTGCATGCATGCAGAAGTATGAGCATGTGTGTTCGCATTTGCATCTATACTGGTGTGTGTGCTCATGAGGTTGAGAAAGAGAAGCAGAGAGAGGAGGGTCCTGGGTTTTGAGAATTCAGCCTTTTTGTATATTCCCACCTGTGGCGGCAAGCTGCTGCATACTTCTCTCTCCAGCTCTCCACTTATCACAGGACTGACTGACATGAGCAGAAGCAGAAATTCATTCCATTTCACTTGTGAAGTTTAGGCTCTAGCTGAGCTTCCGGTTTCTAAAAACAACCTCCTAGCTACAGCTTCTCCTTAAGGTAGGAGAATCTAGACACCCTCTGAAAGTCTGATGAACACAATGAATTTTCTTTCCAGAAAGCTCACTCTTTTTTGAGGGGGGGGGGCTTTAAGTGAAAGTTTACAAATCAAGTCAGTCTGTCATACAAAAAC
This sequence comes from Elephas maximus indicus, assembly GCF_024166365.1. Lineage (NCBI taxonomy): Eukaryota > Metazoa > Chordata > Mammalia > Proboscidea > Elephantidae > Elephas > Elephas maximus. The sequence continues at coordinate 69,756,073 of NC_064825.1, forward strand.
TTATACACACCTTACTATGTATTATGAGACAGCACACTCCTCCTCTCCACCCTGTATTTCCCATGACCATTCAGCCAGCTCCTGTCCCCCTCTGCCTTCTCATCACCCCTCCAGACTGGAGTTGCCCACATAGTCTCTTGTGTCTACTTGAGCCAAAAAGCTCACTCCTCACCAGTATCATTTTCTGCCTTATAGTCCAATCCAATCCCTGTCTGAATAGTTGGCTTTGGGAATGGTTCCAGTCTTGGGATAACAAAGGGTCCGGGGACTATGACCTCCTGGGTCTCTCTAGTCTCAGTCAGACTATTAAGTCGGGTCTTTTTACAAGAATTTGAGGTCTGCATTCCACTGTTCTCCTGCTCCAGCAGGGATTCTCCATTGTGTTCCCTGTCAGGACAGTTATCAGTGGTAGCTGGGCACCATTTAGTTCTTCTGGTCTCAGGCTGATGTAGTCTCTGGTTTATGTGGTTCTTTCTGTCTCTTGGGCTCATCTTTACCTCATATCTTTGGTGTTCTTCCTTCTCCTTTACTCCAGGTCCACTGAGATCAATTGATGCCTCTTAGGTGGCTGCTTGCTAGAGTTTAAGAGCCCAGACACCACTCACCAAAGTGGGATGCAGAACGTTTTATTAATATATTTTGTTTTGCCTATTGACCTAGATGTCCCCTGAAACCACGGTCCCCAAACCTCTGTTCCTGCTACTCTGGCCTTCAAAGCTTTCCGTTGTGTTCAGGAAACTTCTTTGCTTTTGCTTTAGTACAGTTGTGCTGACCTCTCCTGAATTGTGTGTTGTCTTTCCCTTCACCTAAAATAGCTCTTGTGTACTGTCTAATTAGTGAATATCCTTCTTCCTCCCTGCCCACCCTGGTAACCATCAAAGAATATTTTCTTCTGTGTTTAAACTTTTTCTTGAGTTCTTGTAATAGTGGTCTCATATGATACTTGTCCTTTTGCAACTGACTAATTTCACTCAGCATAATGCCTCCAGATTCCTCCATGTTATGAGATGTTTCACTGATTCATCGTTGTTCTTAATTGTAGTGTAGTATTTTATTATATGAATATACCATAATTTATTTACCCATACATCCGTTGATGGGCACCTTGGTTGCTTCCATCTTTTTTGCTATTTTAAACAGTGCTGCAATGAACATGGTTGTGCATATTCTGTTCATGTGAAGGCTCTTATTTCTCTAGGATATATTCCAAGGAGCAGAATTGCTGGGTCTTATGGTAGTTCTATTTCTAGCTTTCTAAGGAAGTGCCAAATCAATTTCCAAAGTGGTTGTACCATTTTACATTCCCACCAGCAGTGTAAGTGTTCTAGTCTCTCCACAACCTCTCCAACATTTATTATTTTGTGTTTTTTGGATTAATGCCAGCCTTGTTGGGGTGAGATGGTATCTCATTGTAGAAACTCACTCTTAAAACACACAATTTTACACAATATTAGGGAGTTCAAGGGGCCCTCCAAAGCCTATTTATGGACCTCAGATTAGGAACACCAAATATTATACAAACACTTATTGAGCACCTACTGTATTGAAACCTGTGTTAGTGAGAGTAGTACATAGAAGAATAAGATGGTCACCATTTTTGAAGAGTGTGCAGTCTAGTAGGAAAGATAGATGAAGTGCATAATTACTCGCCACTGAGGCTGCTGGGTGAAGGAAATGCCAGGCATGACAGGAATGAGGTGTTTCACCTCCTGAGGGGATTCAGGGAAGAAGTCACTGAAGAAGTGGGCATTTAAATTACATTTGAAACATGAGAAGACATTTCTTTAACAGAGAAAGTGGGGAAAGACTTTCTAGGCAGAAAGATCAGCATATACAAAGGCAGAGTGGATACTGTTTTGGGGGAACAATATACCAGGAAAGTAAGAGTGAGAGGAGCAGGGAGTAAAGGTGGAAAGTGAGTTTGAAGGTGGATTGCACATACAAAGCTAAAGGTTTTTAATTTTATCCTGTAAGTGATGGAAAACCATTGGGGCTCTTTAAACAAGAATGTGGCATAAACAAGCAAAAAAAAAAAAAAGGCGTAACAAGATTTAATTGGTTTTTGGAGAGAACACAATGTGGAGGATGAATTTGAGGGAGAGATACCAGAGGCAGAAAGACCAGATAAGAGGCTGTTGCAATAGTTCAGGTGAGAGATAATGAAGGTATGAACTACAGGAATGTGGGAAAACTAGGGTATGGGTTTGAAGAAAAGAGCTATTTAGGAGATAAACTGGTCAAGAATTAGGTGTCCTTTTTTTCATAACATAGTTTATAAACAAAATGTTCTACATTCTACTTTGGTAAGTAGCATCTGGGGTCTTAAAAGCTTGTGAGCAGCCATCTAAGATACTCCACTGGTCTCGCCCCATCTGTAGCAAGGGAGAATGAGGAAAAACCAAGACACAAGGGAAAGTTTAGTCCAAAGGACTAATGGACCACAAGTGCCACAGCCTCCACCAGACTGAGTCCAGCACAACTAGATGGTGCCTGGCTACCACCAATGACTGCTCTGACAGGGATCACAATAGAGGGTCCTGAACAGAGCTGGAGAAAAATGTAGAACAAAATTCTAACTCACACACACAAAAAAAGACCAGACTTACTGGCCTGATAGAGGCTGGAGAAACCTCAAAAATATGGCCCCCAGACACCCTTTTGGCTCAGTAATGATGTCACTCCTGAGGTTCACCCTTCAGCCAAAGATTAGACAGGCCCCCCAAAAAAACAAGACTAAAGGGGCACATCAGCCCAGGGGCTGGTAATAGGGAACCCAAGGTCAAGAAGAGAAAGTGTTGACATGCTGGGGGGGTTGGTAACCAATGTTACAAAACAATATGTGTACTAATTATTTAATGAAAAGCTAGTTTGTTCTGTAAATAATAAAAAAAAAAATAAAAGAATAGACTTAAATGCCCCTATTAAATGTGTGGGGTTAAGAAGAAAGAAGAAAAAGTTAAGGATGGGTTCTTCAGAAGAAAGGTGGATGTTACTGTCTTTCACTGAGGTGGACCCAAACCACAGATTAGGTTGTTGTGGAAAATAATGAGCTCAGTTTGGGACATGTTGTGAGACATCCAAGTAGAGGTGTACATTAAACAGTTGCTATATAGGTCTGAAGTATTGGGGAGAAAGCTTCAGAAATACAGCAATACCTGTGAAAGCCAGAACGTGTATAAAGGGAAACCTGTCAGAGAAGGAAAACTTGGATATTTTCCAGTAAAATCAAGTGATAGAAAAGTGGTAAGACTGCAGCCTGTCAAAGGCGGAAAACCTGCAAGACCTGGGAAAACACGGCAGTCCATTGAGTTCCAGGTCTTCCAAGTTTTACTGTATAAATTTGTGAGTCACAGCAGATGGATGATACGTAATAGATGAAATAACTCAGGGAGAATGTAGACTATAGAGTGAAAAGAGAACAAAGAAAGAAGTCAGTGTTTAATCTGGGAAGGATACTGTGAAGGGGGGTTCTGAAGTTTTGGAGGGGTTGGAAAAAAACCAGGAGAGAAGGATTTCTTGGAAGCCAAAAGTGAGCAAAATTTTGAGAATGAAGGAGTTATCATTAGTGTCAAGGGCTAGAAAGAGATTAAGTAGGGGAGGACTTATGTAAAAGCTCTGCAAATTCAAATGATATAAAGAAGATTGGAAGGAAATATTAAATACATAAAACATTAATCAGAATTATTTCTGGATAGGGGAATTATGGGAGTTTTTAATATTGTTTTTTACAGTTGTTATCTAAATGCTCCCAGACCACTCTAGTAAGTGGGTACAAAAATTGAACAAAGCAAAAAAATACCTGGGGAAAATTTAGAAGACTATTGGAAAAGACAGCTTACACTTCCAGCCAAAACAGAGCACAGTCAGCCCTCTGTATCTGTGGGTTCCACGTCTGTGGATTCAACCAACCCTGGATGGAAAATATTCCGGAAAAAAAAGGAAGTCCCAAATGGCAAAACTTGAATTTGCCATGCACCAAGCACTCTATTGAATCCATGCAAATGAAATGATGCGTAGGCATACCCTGCTGTAGCCTCCCACCATCTCATAGATGCTCAGTTTCTCTCCAATACTTGTTGAGTAATCTACAGATGATTTAAAGTATACAGGAAGATAAGGGTAGGTTATATGCAAATATTATGCCATTTTCTATAAGGGACTTGAGCATCTGCAGATTTGGGGTTCTGTGGGGTGGGGGGTAGGTAGGTCCTGGAACCAATACCCTGCCTATATCAAGGGATGAGTATATAGGCCCTGAATTTAACATCCTCCCTTAAACAACTATGCTTTGTCATTGAAAACCAGACAAAATATATGAAATAGTTGTTTTCAGATATTGGACAATAGGCAGTACAGGACAGTGATTCCTGAGGAAATGAACAAGGTGAGTCCTAATACTGCACCAGCTTATTGCCTAGCAAAATTTTCCAGGGCAGATTACCAGAGAGGAGAGAGTTGCACAAAGAGAGAGAGCTCTGGAGATCTGCCGAGGGCTGTCTTTAAGTCTTTGACTGAGTACTGATCAGCACAGGCATATGAGGAAATTATCCACCACTGGCAAAAGAATAATGGAAAGAAGCAGGTGGAATAATTCTTGGAGCTCACACAGGGCTGGGCATAGTTCATATTCTCAGCAGCCAGAATGAAGAAGCCTCATAATACATTCGGCATTCGGAAGAGTATACAGAAGGATATTGCCTCATAGTGGTGCCAAATTAACCCTACACTAGGCTCTGCTCCCATCTAATAAAGCTTCAAAGTCATCTTCAAAAGGCCCAAACTGTTCCCAAGCAACTTAACTGGCTTCTAAAACGAAGCTCAAAACATTTAAAAGAATTTTAAAAATCCAACAGAGAACAGTGTAAAGCTGACAACATCTGGCATCAAAGCAAACTCACCAGGCATGCAAAGACACAGGAAAATATGACCCATAATGAGGAGAAAAATCAGTCAGTAGAAACAAACCCACAATGACACAGATGATAGAATTAGAGGATAAGAAAATTAAAATAGCTATTCTAAATGTGGAAGCCCTGGTGGCATAGCGTTTAAGTGCTACAGCTGCTCACCAAAGGGTCAGCAGTTCAAATCCTCCAGGTGCTCCTTGGAAACTCTATGGGGCAGTTCTACTCTGTCCTGTAGGGTCACAATGAGTCGGAATCTACTCCATGGCACTGGGTTTTATGCTAAATATATTCCCTATGTTTGAAAAGGCAGCAGAAAGCATGAGCATGTTAAGGAGAGACATAGAAAACATAAAAAAGACATAAACTGAACTTACAGAGATGAAAAATGTAATGTCATGAAAATTAGATTAGATGAGATTAACAGGTTAGACACTGCAAAAGATGAGAAAATTTGAACACAAGGCGATAAAAACTATCCAAAATAAAGCACAGAAAGGGGGGGAAACAGTAAAAGAAAAGACTTAAAAAAAAAATTTTCCTATCAGTGAACTGTGGGAAAACTTCAAGCAGCCTAATCATGTAAGTGCAATTAGATATTCTGAAGGAGAGGATGGCGAGAGGTCAGAAAAAATATTGGAAGAAACAATGACCCGAACTTTCCAAATTTGATGAAAACAATAAACCCACACATCTAAGAAGCTCTATGAACCCCAAGCAGAAGAAATATGAAGAAAACAACTAAAAAAACACAATAACCAAATTGCTTAAAACCAGAAATAAAGAAAAAGTCTTCAAAGCAGCCAAAGGAAAAAAGATATTACATATGGTGGCACAAACATAATGATAGCAGACTTCTCATCTGACATTATGCAAGTCAGAAAAGAGTAGCACATTTTAATGTGCTGAAAGAAAAAGCTGTCAGCTTAGAATTCCATATTCAACAAAAATATCTTTCAAAAATAAAGAAAATTAAAACTTAATGCCACAGTAATCAAGAGAGTGTGGTGTTGGCACAAAGATCAACAGAACAGAACTGATAGTCCATAAATAAACCCTTATATTTATGGTCAATTGATTTCAACAGAGATGCAAGGATAATGGGGGAAAGGATAGTCTTTGCAATAAATGGTACTGGGGAAATTGAATATCCATTTATGAAAAAAAAAAAAAAAAGCCTCAGATCCTTACCTCACCCCATACACAAAAATTAATTCAAAATAGATCATAGACTTAAATGTTACAAGCTAACATTGTAAAACTTCTAAAAGAAAACATAAGAGGATATCTTCATGATGTTCAGTTGGGGAAAAACTTTTAGACATGACCCTAAAAGTGTGAGTCATAAAAGAAGAATTGATTAATTGAATTTATCAAAATTGTAAAATGTTGCTCTTCAAGAGACACCATTAAGAAAGAAAACCAAAAGACAAGCTATAGACTGGGATAAATTATTTGCAAATCATATATCTGGTAAAGAACTTATATCTAGATGTATGAAGAAGTCTTACAAATCAATAATAAAAGAAAATTTTTAAATGGGTAAAAAATTTGAATAGGCATTTCACCAGCGAAGATAAACAAATGGTTAGTAAGCATATGAAAAGATGCTTAAGATCATCAGTCATCGTTGTTGTTGTTAGGTGCCCCGGAGTTGGTTGCAACTCATAGTGACCCTGTGTACAATGGGAGGAAACACTGCCCAGTCCTACACCACCCTCACAATTGTTACTATGTTTTAGCTCATTGTTGCAGCCATTGTGTCAATCCTTCTTGTTGAGGGCCTTCCTCTTTTTCATTGACTGTCTACTTTACCAACCATGAAGTCTTTCCCCAGGGACTGGTCCCTCCTTATAACATGTCCAAAGTATGTAAGACACAGTCTGGCCATCCTCACTTCTGAAAAGCATTCTGGCTGTACTTCTTCCAAGACAGATTTGTTTGTTCTTCCAGCAGTCCAGAAGAATGAATATTCAATATTCTTCATCAATACCATAATTGAAATGCGTGAATTCTTCTTTGGTCTTTATTATTCATTGTCCAGCTTTCGCATGTATATGAGGCAATTGAAAATATCATGGCTTGGGTCAGGTGCACCTTAGTCCACAAAATGACATCTTTGCTTTTTAATACTTTAAAGAGGTATTTGCAGCAGATCTTTGCCTTAATGCATTGCTGGTGGTAATGTAAAGTCATTCAACTTTGGAAAATGGTTCGTCAGTGTCTCTCAAAGCTAAGCATAAACTTATTATACAACGCAATGATTCCATTCCCATGAATCTACCCAAGATAAATGAAAATATATGTAGATACAAACACGTGTAAGCAAACGTTCATAGCAGCATTATTACCAACTAGCTGAAAAGCAGAAACAATCCAAAAGTCCATCTATTGGTGAATGGAGAAACAAATGTGGCAAATCCATATAATGAAATATTATTCAGTAATTAAAAGACAAACAACCCAATTAAACAATGGACAAGGAATTTGAATAGACATTTTTCCAAAGAAGATATACAAATGGTCAGTAAGTACATGAGATCAATGTCATTATCCTTTAGGGAAATGCAAATCAAAACCACAATGAGATACCACTTCACACCTACTAGGGTGGCTGTTGTCAGAAAAATGAAAATAACAGGTGTTGGTAAGAATGTGGAGAAATTGGAACCCTTATCCATTGCTTGTTGGAATGTAAAATGGTGCAGCCCCTATGGAAAACAGTTTGAATTCCCCACAAAGTTAAACATAGAATTACCATATGACTCAACAATCTCACTCCTAGGTATGTACCCAAAAGACTTGAAAGCAGGGTCTTTAGCAGATACTTGTACACTAAGGTTCCTTGCAGCATTATTCACAACAGCCAAAAGGTAGAAATGACCCGTGTCCATCAACAAACGGATAAACAACATGTAGTATATTCATACAGTGGAATATTTTTTAGCTATAGAGAGAAATGATATTTGATACATGCTACAATGTGGATGAACCTTGGAAACACTGTTAAATGAAATAAACCAGACACAAGAGAACAAATATTGCATGATTCCAGTTATGTGAAATATCTAGAGTAGCCAAATACATAGAGACAGAATGTAGATTAATGGTTACTAGGGGATGGAGGGGTGGGGATAGGGAGTTGTTGCTTAATGTTACCGAGTTTCAGTTTGGGTAATGAAAAAGTTTTGGAAATAAATAGTGCTGATGGTTGCATAATGTTTAGACTAAAATTAATACCAATGAATTGTACACTTAAAAATGGTAAAATGACAAATTTTATGTTATATATGTTTACCATATATAACATAAAATTTGTCATTTTACCATTTATATGTTTTACCACAATAATAATAATAAAAAAATAAACTAGTGGGAATGGGCTAAGAATTGGAGGACAGAAATTGAAAAACAGAAATATACCGCACAGCAGTATGTGGTTTGGCAGAGGTCTTTGGCGTGTAGGACAGTGGCTAACCTGGCTGAGGTAGTCACAGCTTCCTGCCATTTGGAGATTGCATGAAGATAGGAGTATGTCAAGAACTGAAATGGGCTCTTGATTGAGAAGAGAAACCACAGTGTGTGGAGCCCACAGACTCATTGCTTTACGGTCATTCAAGCTTAAAGGAAATAAATCTACAGTCAGGGCTTGAGAATGGTAATGATCAGAACTTCCTTGGGTATTTCAACAGCCTGGGGATGAAATTCCCCAGAAGACAGAAAATAGGAACAGAACACATCGATTTTATTATAATTATAAAAGTATTGCATGCCCATTGTAAAAATATTTAAATAAACCACTTAGAGTTATATTACAATGTGTGGCTAAATCAATATTCAATGTTTATATTATTATGCCTATGCAAACGCTATGTGCAACTGACCATTGACAGAAGTATACCAAAATTATATTTTTTTCCCACTTTTGCTTTTCTTAAGGTTAATAATTGCTTTGGTTTTTCATTTGCTTTATTTTCTTTCTAAGTATTACTTATAGCTAACTCTTCTGACACCTTTCAATCATCTTTCACTTCAGTTTTTCTTATTGTCAATTATATCAGTAATCTGTCAGTTCCTTTATTTTTCTCTGGAAGAAACCCCTCTTAGAGTCCTTCATTTGCCTATCTGAATTTGTTTGTATTCTAGCCCTCCTGCTCAGTTGTCTTCCTGGGACTTTCCTTCCTTGCCATCCTGGAAATTCTTTTTTGCTTTTTCCCTGAGTTGAAGTACCTATTGTCTAGAATTTGTATCTTCCCCTTTCTTGGTTTACTCCCTTGTTCGGGAAATCACATATTTCAGTAGCTTCATCGGTTTTAACCTGCTGACAGGCCTCAACATGTTTTTCTTGAATCTCATTGCTCTTTTTCAGGCTGCTTGCCCTCTACACGTGGTGCAAAACTGTGATCACTGTATCTCTCTTCATTGTCATCCTTCAGGTGACCTTCATTTCTTTCTTCATTGGTGCTTCTCTTTTCTTGGTTTACTCCCTTATTTTGGTGAGCAAGAGTTCATGAGACGTATAGTTTTTAGATATTGCATGTATGAAAAATGTCTTTATTTTATCCTCACAGTTGATTATAGTTTGGTAGGTTATAGAATTCCCAGTCAAAAAATGATTTGCCTACTGAATTTTTAAGGCATTGCTCCATTGTCTTTTTGCTTTTAGTGTTCCTATTAAGAAGCCTGAAACCATTCTGATCCCTGATTGTATGTAATCTATTGTTTCTTTCTGAAAGCTTTTAGAATCTTCTCTTTGCCTTTGGTGTTCTGAAGTTACGTAACGGTGTTCTGAATTTCATGATGTGCCTTGGTATGGGTCTATTTTCATTCAGCATCCTGGGCACTCTGGAAAAACATGACCTACAGTTTCAGTTCTGGAAAATTTTCTGGATTATTTCTTTGATAATTTCCTTCCTTCGTTGCTTCTTCTTTTTTTTTTTCTCATACAAGACTTTTTATACACATCATTTTGTGACATTACTTGCAATCCCCACAATGTGACAGCACACTCCCTGTTTCTATCCCTGGTTCCCTGAGTCCATCCAACCAGTTCCTGTCCCTTCCTGCCTTCTCATCCTGCCTCCAGACAGGAGCTGCCCATTTGGTCTTGTGTATCTGATTGAACTAAGAAGCACACTCCTCATGTGCATTATTTTTTGTTTTATAGTCCTGTCTAATCTTTGTCTGAAGAGTGGGCTTTGGGAATGGTTTCAGTTCTATGTTAACGAGCATACAGGGGTCGTAGTTTCAGGGGTTCCTCCAGTCTCTGTCAGACCATTAAACCTGGTATTTTTACGTGAATTTGATTTCTGCTCCACACTTTTCTCCCACTTGCCCAAGACTCTTGGTTGTGTTCCCTGTCAGGGCAGCCATTAGTGGTAGCTGGGCACCATCTTGTTCTTCTGGTTTCTCTCCTGTTGCTCCTGAAATTCCTATTATTTGAGTGTTGGAACTAGGAACTGGCTCTTTAATTTTCTTATCTTTTCTATCGCACCTCCCACCTATTTGAATTTGAATGTTCCCCTTGCGTTGTGGGAGATTTCTTCAACTTCCAACCTTCCTGTTGAGTTTTTTCATTTCTGTTATCATGGTTTTAATTTCCAGGGGCTCTCTTTTGTTTCTCTGAATGTTCCTTTATTTAAAAACAGTAAGAAAAGATCTTTGTTATCTCTTTTAAGCATATTAAAGATGGTGATTTAGACTTTTTCCTTTTCCTGCACTATCTTTGTTCCTCTAAGTTACTTCTACCTGCTTGTTTGTTTTGGTCTTTATCTTTCCTGTGAGAAATTTTCCTTGAATGTTTGTTAATCTTTGAATGTTTGCTCTTGTTTAAGAAGGGACACTAAAAAATTGATTGAAATCTGTGAGCATGCGGGTGAGGTTTGTTGATTTGGAACTTCACTGTGAGCTGATCTGATGAGGCCATTGTTCAGGGAATCCTCAAAGTCGGTATGTTCCCTTTGTTTCCCCTTTGGTTGATCAACTCCTCCAGAAAATATTTTAATCATCTGACTGTATGGCAGATGCCTGGTTGCTTGAATTCTGTGAGCCAGAAGGGGTGGGTGGATATTTGGGAGGTCTCAGCAGTCAGCCTACAGTAATCTGCAACTGTGCCAGGCATCCCTTAACCCAGGAACTTTTATTTTTTATCCTCTCCAAAGAACAAGCCTTCAGTCTTCAGCTGGAGTTGGGGGTGAGGTAGTCACTCAGGGGAATAAAGAAGGGACGAAGCTGCTAACCAAAAGGTCGGCAGTTTGAATCCACCAGGTGCTCCTTGGAAACTCTATGGGGCAGTTCTACTCTGTTCTATAGGGTTGCTATGAGTCGGAATTGACTCGACGGTAGTGGGTTTTTTTTTTTTTTTTTTGAAGCACTAAGAATCTGTCTCTTAGCAGCGTTCAACCAGTTTTCCTGATCTTAGTTCCTACCTCCTTTGTCCTCAGTTTCTGAGCTTTTTGAGGATTTCGTAATATAGATTGGCTTGGCTCTCTGCTTTTCCCTTTCCATGTGTAGGATTTAGTTTCTTGGATCCACCACCTTAGTTACTACTTGTACATCTGATTTCCAGAGTCCAGATTTATTGCTGCCGTCTCCTCTCCCTTTTTTCCCATCCTTGTGGATCTTTCTCTAAATCCCTTTACTTGGTTTTAATGGATTTTCAGGAAGGAGCAAAATTGGATGTGTCCATTCAATGCACCATCTTTAGCTGAAAGCTCTTGAATACTTTTTATATGCTGATGCTGGATACAACTGTAAAAGTTGGGATTATTGTACTGATTTTATATATCAAAGAGGAAATAACTTATCCAAGATTATACAGCCAGTTAGGTCTGTCTAAACACTTCCTACTTATATGTAAACATAACCATTAGAGATCGGAAATCAGAAATCTGCAGGTAGCACAGCTCATAGATATTTCTGTTTGCTTCTCTCCTCCAGAGGGTTTTTAAACACAGGAAATTTCACATAGGAATCAAGTGTTAAGCTTTGCTTGAAAAATCCAAAATTCTGGCAACATTGGGCTTATATTCATGCAGGGCAAAATCGATGAAACAGAATTGTATTTGCCTCCTTTAAATGTGGGTCCCTCTCTCTAATTGCTGCAGTCCCCAGTTAGCTCTGCCTTACATCTGCCTGCAACACTTATATAGGTTACCTGCCCGACCTTTGTTTCCATTTGCATGCAATAGAAATTTTTAATTAAAAAAAAAAAAAAAACAAGTCTTATTATACAAATTCTTCTGGGTCTTGCTTGTTTGACTTAATTTTAGTAAGTACCTTTTGGGTCTGTTTATCTGCCCCACTTCCAGCCACTATCTTTTTACTGTGTGAATAAATCAGACACGCCAGCAAAGTGTCCTGCATTCAGGACTGTGCTATATGATCCTGTTCCTCTTAGCCAGAGCTGATTGATCCAGCAGTAGACAACTAATCCAAACTGGGCCAATGAGATACTCTCTCTTTTGAAACTTGAAATAGAGATAACTGAGGCTAGGAGTCATTGGAGCTGAGTCCCATTAACAGCAGCACTCTAGAGAGGTCCCATAAACTCCTATTACCAAAACCCCAGTGCTTCCCTCGTTCCTTCCCTTTCCCCAGTGTCCCTGCCACCCCATTCCAGGCTCTATAAAAATCATTAACATTTTAAAACTAATAACAGCTTTATTGGGATATAATTCATATACCATACAGTGTGTCCTTTTAAAGTATACAATTCAATGGTTTTTAGTGTATTCACAGTTGTAAACCATCACTACAATCAATTTGAGAACATTTTTAAGATCCTCCCCCAAAAAACCATACCCATTAGCAGTCATTCTCTATTTTCCCTTAACCTCTTTCAGCCCTAGGCAGCCACTGATCTACTTTCCGTCTCTGTGGATTTGTCTATACTGGAATCATATAGTATATGGTCTTTTGTGTCTGGCTTCTTTCACTTAGCATAACATTTTCAAGGTTCAACCAAGTTGTAGCATTCATCAAGACTTTATTTCTTTCTATTACTAAATAATATTCCATTTTTTTATATGGATATACCATATTTTGTTTATCCATTCATCAGTTGATGGACATTTAAGTTGTTTCTACTTTTTGCCTATTATGAATAATACTGCTATGAACATTAGCATACAAGTTTTTGCAGTGATGCCTGTTTTCATTTCTCTTGGATATATATGTATATGTGTGTGTGTGTGTGTATACACACCTAGGAGTGGAAACTCTGGGGCCCTGGTGACACAGTGGTTAAGGGCTCAGGCCGATAACCAAAAGGTCAGCAGTTTGAATCCACCAGCCACTCCTTGCAAACCCTATGGGGCAGTTCTACTCTGTCGTATAGGGTCTCTATGAGTTGGAATCGACTTGACGGCAATGGGTTTGGTTTGGGTTTTATGCTAACTCTATGTTTAACCTTTTGAGGAACTGCCAGACTGTTTTCCAAAGTGAATGCGCAATTTTTACATTTCTACCAATAGTGTAAGAGGGTTCCAGTTTCTCCATATCCTTACCAACACCTGTTATTGTCTTTCGTTTTCACTATTTTTTATCCTAGAGGGTATGAAGTAGACTCTCTTCATGATTTGTATTTCCCTACTGGATAACAATGTTGAGAATCTTTTCATTTGCTTTTTGGCCTTTCGTATATCTTCCTTGGAGAAATGTCTATTCAAACCTTTGCCCATTTTAAAAATTGGGTTATTTGTCTTTTTGTTATTAAGTCATGAGAGTTCTTTAAGTATTTTGGATATAAGTACCTTTTAAGATATATGATTTGCAAATATTTTCTAGTTTTCAATTTCTTGGTGGTATCTTTTAAGCAAAAAAAAATTTAATTTTGATGATGCCTAATTTATCTTTTCTTTTGTCACTTGTGATCATTAACATTTTGAAGTATACTCCTCCAGATATTTTCTGTGCGTTTTAACAAATGTGAGACCATGTATGCCCCACTCCTTTATTTACTTAATAAATTGTGAACAATTTCTAGATGCTTCATCATCATGATCATTATTGTCTTCATAATATATGTTGCCTGTGTTTACATAATCTGTTTAACGATTGCCTAAAGATGGACATTTAGGCTATTCCCAATATTTTACTATTGTAGACAATCGTTATACAAACATCTTTGCATACTTGTCTAAATTATTTGACAGGATAAACCAAGACTGAACCACATTACAGATTCAGGGAACAAGACGAAGAAGGTCAAAGAGGAGGAGGAATCCATCAATCCTGTATACAGGTAGAACGTAAGATGTTTAAAGGAGAATAGTAGAAGCAAAAGCTGGAGAAATAAGTGGAGGGCCTCAGTTTTAATAAGCTTAGATTTAGAAAGCTATATACCTACATGTTGCCATCAAGTCGATTCTGACTCATAGCGACTCTACAGGACAGAGTAGAACTGCCTCATAGGATTTCCAAGGAGAAACTGGTGGATTCGAACTGCTGACCTTTTGGTTAGCAACAGTATCACTTAATCACTGCGCCACCAGGGCCTCCTGGGAAAGCTATAAAAGTCTTTTTTGTGGAGGCTTAACTTGATAAAATTATCAGATACCTCTTTGATAGAGTAAGAAAAAAAGTTCTGTTTGCCTCCAAAACACATGTTCTAGAAAAGTAAGAGGAAAACCAAGAGGTTTTATCATAGAAGGCAGAGGAAGAAGAAGTTTTAAGAAGAGCATGGTCAATAAGATCAAATGATGCAGACAGATCAAATTAGGTAATTTATCAATAAAAGAATTGTGCTAGAGAAATGTCAATGGAGAGGAGTCTAAGGGTTAAAAAGTTAGAAATAATGATTATTCTTTTTAAAATGCACAGGAGGTGAGGAAGTAGAGACAGTGAGTATATTAGCCATGTTTGGCTATACTGTCATAACAAACAACCCCCAGATTTCAGTGACTTAACACAAACAGAAGTTTCTTTCTTATACTCTATGTCATATGTCAGGAGGGGACACCACTTAGGAGCTCAAAGTGATGGAGCCTGCATCATCTTGAAGTTGCAACATCTAGAAGACAAAACTCCCTGCACGATTGCTTCAGCAAGGAAAAAGACCATTAAGAGTCATATGCCAGCTCTTTAATGCTTTGACCCATAGCGACATACCAGTCACATAGTTTGCCTTACTGCATAGGGGTTGCCAAGTGTGGGGATCAGATAGTTGGTGAGCACCACCATCTCTGACATAGGAAAGTAGACTATATGAAATTTGTTATAAAGGAAATGAGAGAAATAGGATAGTTGCTAGGGTGAAAAAAAGTGAGTAGATTTTGGTTATGTTTTTCTAATTGGAAGAGAATTGAGTGCGTTTACGGAGAGGGAGTAAATACGCACTGGAACATGGTATTGGTCCTGGAGAAGGCGGAAGGGGGAAATGACATGACTTAGAAAGGGGAACTCACCATCTTTCTCTGAAATTGACAAGAAGGAGGTGAGGGAAGTGCAGTTAGCTAAAATGTGGGTGTGGAGGCAGGAAACCAAGTAAGTTCGCACCTGATATTTTAAATTTCCTCAGAAGTAGGACGCACGTCAATTTCCAAAGCGGTGGGAGGCTTGGGAGGAGGCCAGAAGTAGGTTATACGGCTTTAGGAATTTGGAGAAGGTTCTAAAATCTATCTCCACTAAGTCATCACCTTTCAAATGGACAACTACTATAGCTTCCTATCTGGCTTACATACCTCCATTCGATCTGTTCAACTGCAAACAAGTTAATCTATTTTAAAAAACAGTGAAAATCAGATCATGCCATCCTTTGCTTAAAATCCTACACTGCTCACTTATCGGCTATCGCATTATCCAACATTTTGCATTTACTATAATATTTTAAAAAAATCTACTGTCTGATTATCTTGCACATTAACAAGGTGGCAGGCATGGCAGCAATGGCTTCAGCATGTGCCTCCCTCGAGGAGGGTCTCTGGGCAGCCTCTGGGAAGCTGGGCCACGCTGCCCCATGGCCTTGGCTCCCTCCTGCCAGCAGAGACACCATGTCCAGTTGCTGCATGAGCCAGCCTCCTCCACAGCCACAGCCTCCAGGCAGATGTGCAGGCAGCACCAAGGCAGTGGGCACCTGTTCTGGGGTCCCAGCTCCTATGCGGCCTGAGGCCCTGCAGCTCAAAATTGCTGCAGGGTGGGAAGGAGGAAATAAAAAGGCATCAGAGAGGGTGTTTGGAAGAAATGCAGGAGAGTTTAATGGCATCCCAAAGTGAGATGAACTGGGCCTGAAGCCTCTGCCTCAGTTGGGGGGGTGCAAACCCTTGCAGGAAGCCCTGAGCTTCAATGACTCACCAGGCCCAAAGGGCAGAAGAGGCTGGAGGATCATGAACACAGGGCTTGCAGGGGTGGGAGCGGAGCCCTGGAGGCAGCTCTGCAAAGGAAGCTGTGACCCAGCACAGGAGGAAGGTGAAGTGGTTAGGCCTTGGGTCCCTAGTCAAACAGTCCAGTTTTATCCAGCTTTGTCTCATCCAAGCCTCCTTGTCCGCAGAGGAATAATACATAACTTGACTCATCACCATGATGAGCACATCAATAAATCCTTTCTGTTATTTTTTCTATGATTGTATTTTCTAAATAAAAAAACTAGACAAATGGATGGTCTGAAAACAGAAAAAAATTCTACATTTATGCATAATGCTGATTTTCACATAATGATCTGGGCTCTGGGTTCTAACCATGTCAATAAGTGAGGAGTGGGTGTTTCCTGCCTTGCCCCCAATTCTCTCCATATAGTCGCACAAGGACCCCCTTTAATTTCCTTTCTCCTTCTTGCCTCAAGGTCTTCATAAATACTCTTCCCTCTGCTTGGAAAACCCTGCTATTCCACCCCTACTCCTTTTACTTAGCTAATTTGAACCCTTCCTCTAGGCCTCATATTATATGTCACTTTCTCAGGGAGACTTTCCCTGACCCTTCAGACTAGATTAGGTCTTTCCATGATATGCTCTTATAATACTTGGAGTTTTTTCCTTTCTAGTACTCTTCACACTGTAATAATAAATTTGTATGTACTAGAGGAAGCCTCTCTCCTCCACTAGACTATAATTCCACGAAGGCAGGCACTGTTTGTCCCCTGTTCTTTGTTTAACATGTAGTGCATTGCTGGGCATATAACAGATGACAAATATTTGTCAAATGATTGAAGAGATTAGTCTATTTTGTTAAATAATTCATACTAATTGTGAAGAGATGACCAGGGTTGTAATAACTATGAGGACCCAGTCAAAGATGGAGACCACAGGAGGCAGGGCCAAGATGACGGAGTAGTCAGATGCTTCCTGTGGTCCCTTTTACAACAAAAACCTGAAAAAACAAATGAATTGGTTATATATGACAATCTAGGAGCCCTGAACATCAAAGGCAAAGTTGAGGAATCTGACTGAATGGCAGGGGGAGGGAGAGATGGTTCAGAAGCAGTGAGGAGTTGGCACACCCGATTCTGTGGGAACTGGCACTCTGCAGGCTGGATCAGCTGCTGTGCATGGTGAGGTAAGCAGTGGTGCTCAGAATGAGTTTTCCACATTGGGAGAGACCTAATGGCAGAGAGTCTGCTCAACCCTCTAGAACCAGCAAGAAGTAGCGCGCAATCGGCGTTGTATCCTTTCACCATACATATTCAATCTGTATACTGGACAAACAATCCTATATGAAGAAGAATGGGGCATCAGGATTGGAGGAAAACTCATTAACTACCTGCGTTATGCAGATGACAGAACTTTGCTGAAAGTGAAGAGGACTTGAAGCATTTACCGATGAAAATCAAAGACCACAGCCTTCAGTATGGAATACACCTCAACATAAAGGAAACAAAAATCCTCACAACTGGACCAATAAGCCACATCATGATGAATGGAGAAAAGACTGAAGTTGTCAAGGATTTCATTTTACTTGGATCCACAATCAATACCCATGGAAGCAGCAGTCAAGAAATCAAAAGACACATTCCATTGGGCAAATCAGCTGTGAAAGACCTCTTTAAAGGGTTGAAAAGCAAAGATGTCACCTTGAGGACTAAGGTGCACCTGACCCAAGCCATGCTATTTTCAATTGCATCATATGCATGTAAAAGCTGGACAATGAATAAGGAAAACCAAAGAAGAATTAATGCCTTTGAATTGTGGTATTGGCAAAGAATATTGAATATACCATGGGCTGCCAAAAGAACAAACAAATCTGTCTTGGAAGAAGTACATCCAGAATGTTCCTTAGAAGCAAGGATGGTGAGACTACATCTCACATACTTTGGACATGTTGTCAGGAGGGATCAGTCCCTGGAGAAGGACAGCATGCTTGGTAAAGTAGAGAGTAAGAGAAAAAGAGGAAGACTATCAGTGAGACGGATTGACACAATGGCGGCAACAGTGGGCACAAGTGTAGCAACAATTGTGAGGATGGCGCAGAACTGGACAGTGTCTTGTTCTGTTGTGCATAGCATACCTATGAGTCCGAATTGACTCTATGGCACCTAACAACAACAGTAGCAACGGGGGTGTAGGCAAGCTATGGAAGGAATGGAAATATTGAGGGGGAGTGATAGGCTTGGGATAAAACAGCGAGGCCAAAGTCTTGGCAGTATCCAGGATGTAAAGGAACAGGTATAATGGGAATAACAGTGTGAGGGTAAGGGTGTTTGGCAGCCAGGAGATGATCTTCAGAGACTAAGTGTACCAGATCTCTAATATGGAACAGTTCCAGGTCTTGAGAAGGTCCAGGTTATAACCAGGGAAATGAATAGCTGGAGTGGCTATGAGGTAGTTGTTAATGTTGCTAACATTAAGGAATAGGGAGGCTTATTGGTTTTGATGGTTAAGGTTGTGTGTCTGCTTCGCTGGGCCATGATTCTCTGTGGCTTGGCAGTTATGAAGTAGTTTGGCAGTCGAATAATGATGTGATCACCTCCATGATAAGATTTGATATAATGTGATCACCTCTATTATGGAATCTTCTGTGGGCAGCCAAGCAGTTCAAAGGGAGTTTTCTTGGGGGTGTGGCCTGCATCCATTATAGGTGGACTTTCTGGCATAGCTCGTTGGCTTTTCCTCACTTTGGATAGCACAACTGGCTTCTGTTCATCTGACCTCCAGTTCTTGGAACTTGAGCTAACAGCTTACCTGCTGTCTTTCCTGCTGATCTGGGGATTCATCAGCCTTTGCAGCCTGTGAGCCAGAGCCCTGCTGTCTGATTTGCCAATCTTGGGTTCGCCAGCCCCTGTAGCTATGTGAATCAGAAGCCTCCAGCCTGACACAGGGACTTGGGATGTTCCAGCCTATACAACCGTGTGAGCTTTTTCTGTAATATAAATCTCTTTGTCT
Organism: Elephas maximus indicus; assembly: GCF_024166365.1. Lineage (NCBI taxonomy): Eukaryota > Metazoa > Chordata > Mammalia > Proboscidea > Elephantidae > Elephas > Elephas maximus. The sequence continues at coordinate 69,775,289 of NC_064825.1, forward strand.
GTATATATTTACATGCTTTACTGGTTTTGCTTCTCCAGAGAACCCAGCCTAAAAAAAAAAAATTTTTTTTTTTTTTTTTATGTTAAATGGCTCCTTTTATTGAAGTCACCTGCGATATGGCAGGACTTGAAGTGGAGAAGACTGTCAGCCAGGTACCAAAATCTTTAGGGACTGAGGTGGTCAGAAGATGACCACTGTAAGGATGGCATGAGCCTCAAAGACAGCCCCTCTCATCATTCCTTCCATTCTTGGATCATTTATTCAAGAGTCAGAGTTCAAAAACACAGTGTCCGATGTGCTGAGCTAAAAGGCATAGGCCTCAAAGTAGAAGTAAATTTTGCATGCAGTAGAAGTGCTGTGGTAGGTTAGCAGCAATGAGAATGACAAGACTGCCAATAGAGGCCCCAATGGTATATAGAAGATGTGAGAATAGGCAGCTTCTTATCAAGAATTTTGGAGAGGATATAGAAGAGGTGAGATCTTGAGGGAAAGGCAGGTTTTCATTAAGTTGGAGATGTTGTATGCTGTCAAGTCGATTCTGACTCATAGCAACCCTATAGAACGAGTAGAACTGCACCATAGGGTTTCCTAGGCAGTAATCTTTATAGAAGCAGATTGCCAATTCTTTTTCTCCAGAGGAGCACAGCCAGTGGGTTCAAACTGTCGACCTTTCGGTTAGCAGCCAAGTGTTTAACCATTGCGCCACCAGGGCTCCTTAAGCAGGAGGTCGAGAAAGATAATTTAAAAATGGCTGCAGCCATACATCGACAGGGAACTTCCAGATGTTAAAGCTGAATTCAGAAGAAGACATGGAATGAGGGATATCGTTGCTGATGTCTGATATTGGGTAAAAGGAGAGCATATCAGGAAGATGTTTACCTGTGTTTTATTGACTACGTATAGGCATTTGACTGTGTGGATCATAACAAATTATAGATAATATTGCAAAAAAAATGGGAACTCCAGAACACTTAATTGTGCTCGTGCAGAGCCTGTATATAGATCAAGAGGCAGGTGTTCCAACAGAACAAGCGGTTGCTGTAGTTTAAAATTGGAAAAGTTGTGTGTCAGGGTTGTATCCTTTCACCACACTTAATCTGTATACTGAATAAATAATCTGAGAAACTGGGCTATAGGAAGAAGCATGTGGCACCAGGATCAGAGGAATACTCATTAACAACACATGCAGATGAAACAAGCTTGGTTGCTGAAAGTGAAGACAACTTAAAGCACTTACTGATGAAGATCAAAGACCACAGCCTTCAGTATAGATTATACATCAACATAAAGGAAATAAAAATACTCACAACTGGACCAATGAGCAACATCATGATAAATGGACAAAATATTGAAATTGTTAAGGATTTCATTTTACTTTTATCAATAATAAATGCCCGTGGTAGCAGCAGTCAAGAAATCAAACGACGTATTCTATTGGGCAAATCGGCTGCAAAAGACCTCTTTAAAATCTTAAAAAGGAAAAATGTCACTTTGAGGACTAAGGTGTACCTCATCCAAGCCATGGTATTTTCCCATCTCTTCATATGCATGTGAAAGCTGGACAATGAATAAAGAAGACTGAAAAAGAACTTATACATTCGAATTATGGTGTTGGCAAAGGGACTGCCAGAAGAGCACATAAATCTGTCTTGGAGGAAGTACAGCCAGAATGCTCCTTTGGACATGTTATCAGGAGGGACCAATCCCTGGAGAAGGACGTCATGCCTGGTAAAGAAGAGGGTCAGCAAAGAAAAGGAAAGTCCTCAACAAGATGGATTGACACAGTGGCTGCAACAATGGGCTCAAACATACCTACTATTGTGAGGATGGTGAAGGACCAGGCAGTTTTTTGTTCTGTTATACATAAGGTCACTATGAATTAGAGCCAAATCAACGGTACCTAACAACAACAGAGAAAGTAATCAGCCATGAAAGTTTGTAGAAGTTTTTGTCTGTTTGCTTATTTTACAATGGATCAAGGGTTCCAGCAGTAAAAGTAACAACATGTAATAAACCGAGGACAAGCTCTAAGTCAGAGAGGTTAGGGTTCCATTCCATTCCTCACCCCATCACTAAAATTCCTGAGCAAACTTTGCCAATTACTTCACTTCTTTGAACTCAGTCTTCCTAAATGTGAAATGAAAAAGTAGTAATTGGGTTACTATGAGGATCAAATGAGATAATGGGTGCAAAACTGCATTGTAAAGTGCTGTCCACATGCAGTTTGGTGTTGCATCTCCAGTGTTCTTTGGCCAAAAAGGAAAGGAACCTCTTTGGTCCCACACAGGAGCTTGTTCTCTTCACCTTTGCTAAGGTCCTGGCTGTCAAGGGTACACCACCATTCTTGCTTAGTCTCTTTCCAATTTACTGTCAACAACTTACTAAACAAAAACCAACCCATTGCCATCGAGTTGATTCCGACTCATAGAGACCCTATAGGACAAAGTAGAACTGCCCCTAGGGTTTCCAAGGAGCGCCTGGTGGATTTGAACTGCCAACCTTTTGGTTAGCAGCTGTAGCTCTTAACCACTACGCCACCAGGGTTTCCAACAACTTACTAGCAGGATGCAAATGTCCAGCTCAGAAATGAGGCATCACACTTCAGTTTCTGCCTACTAGGTTCTTCCCGATTATCTGATAATGCCCGTTAGTGGCTGACTGTGCTAGCTTAATTGGGAACCATTGACAGGTCAACTTGTCAGCAGCTCTCCCAGGAAACCAGCAGGGTTTTAAAGGAATCGTGACTTTTCACATACACTGTGATTGTTCCACACCTGAATGAGGTTCTGGAGGTACACTTCAATCCCTCCTCCTTTTGTTATGTCCTTCATTAACCCAGAGACCAAAACAGAAAGGTTCCCTTCTTAGGTTACCAAACTCTGACTGTTCCGTTGGCACTTTTCCAAAGGTCATTGGTGGGGACCTGAAAACTTGGTCACCCAGGGTGAGCCCTAGTCCTATTTCAAAGTTAAACAATAACAGTAACCATGGTATATCCATTTTATAGATGAAGAAGCTAAACTTGAACGAAAGTGAGAAGCTAGGAGCTCAGGGTGAGGCAGCTATCTTAGAGCGGCAGTAGAACATGAGACCAGAACATAGCCTAAAACAAGAGACCTATAATGGATATCTGTCCATTTTTGGCTGTTCAATATCCATTTCTCCCTTCCTACACCATCTTGATTTCTGTTCACATTATGTGCCATCTTGGTGGGAGTGGACATTTGGATGCTTATCTCGCATTATAGTCATTGAAGGGCCTCAGAGTTCTGACCTAAGAGGTTATGGTCATTGTCATAGCAAATTACCACAAACTGGGTAGCTTAAAACAACAGAAATTTATTCTCTCACTGTTCTGAAGGCTGAAAGTCCAAATGCAAGGTGTTGGCAGCATTGGTTCTTTCTGGAGTCCCTGAGGGAGAATTTGTTCCATACCTCTCTCCTATTTTCAGGTGGTTGTCTACAATCCTTGGTGTTCCTTGGTTTGTAACTGCATCACTCCAATTTCTGCCTCTGTCTTCACATGACTTCTCCTTGTGTCTGTGTGTCTGTCCTCTCCTCTTCTTATAAGGACAACAGTCGTTGGATTTAGGGCCCACTCTAATCCAATAAGACCTCATCATAACTAATTACATCTGCAAAGACTTTATTTCTAAATAAGGGTCACATTCAGAGGTTCCAGGTAGTTATGAATATGGGGGGGGGGCACTAGTCAACCTGCTACAGAGGTTTAAGTGAAATGCAGAAATTATCTCCCTGCTGAGACTAGCATAGTGTCTAGCCGATAGTATATGCTTGTTGTTAGGTGTTTTCAACTCATAGTGACCCCATGTGACAGAGTAGAAATGTCCCATAGGGTTTTGTTGGTTGTAATCTTTACAGAAGCAGATTGCCAGGTCTTTCTCCCATGAGCTCGCCGGGTGAGTCCAAACTACGAACCTTTTGCTCGCAGCCGAGCAGTTAACCATTTGCGCCACCAGGGCTCCTTAGCAAACGCCATTTCTGCTTCAGAGCTGTCTGTTACTTACCATCTGTGTGATGTTTTATACAAATCACTTAACAGCCTTTGCCTAGAAATGATGTGTGTAAAGTCACCACCATTCCTAACATGTTTTAAGTGCTTGGTAGTCACTGCTATGATTTTTATTTTATTGTCCCAAGAACAGTACATAAGTTGAATTGTGTATATCAGCATGACTGAAACTATTTAAAGTAATGTTACAAAACATTGATTTATTGACATATAAGTTGTTTACATTATAGACTAAAAAAAATCACTGTATGGTCATAATTTCATTAAAATACGTATATAAATTAATATATATCTAAAATGATATACCTCAAAAGACTAACCAGTATTTATCTCTTAGTAGTGAGCTGTTGGATGATTTTCAAATTTTGCCTTTCTTCATTTTCTGTCTTCAGTGAACAGACATTAAACCAAAAACCAAACCTGTTGTCGTCGAGCTGACTCCAACTCATAGTGACCCTATGGGACAGAGTAGAACTGCCCCATAGAGTTTCCAAGGAGCGCCTGGGTGGATTCAAACAGCTTTTTGATTAGCAGCTGTAGCACTTAACCACTATGACACCAGGTTTCCGAACAGACATTACTTAGTAATAATTTTTAAGTTAAAAAAGGCCATGACTCAATGGAGCATCAAAAACTCTGGCTTATAACTCTCCAGACAGGGGTTGGACTGGACTATAAGATAATGATACTAGTGAGGAGTGAGCTTCTTGGCTCAGGCAGACACATGAGACTATGTGGGCAACTCCTGTTTGGAGGTGAGATGAGAAGGATGAAGGGGAGAGAAGCTCATTGAATGGACACAGGGAATACAGGGTGGAGAGGAGGAATGTGCTGTTTCATTAGGGGGTGAGCAGTTAGGAATACATAGCAAGGGGTGTATAACTTTTTGTTACGAGAGACTGACTTGATTTGTAAACTTTCACTTAAAGCACAATAAATTTAAAAAAAAAAAAAAAACCCTCTGGCTTGTTACTGAATGTTTTGATCAGATTCCTTAGGAGAATTCTGATCAAAATGGAGATACACAGAATCCAAGGCTTTCACGGAATCTAGACTTTCTGGAGCCATTGAGGCTGGGTGACCTCTCCCTGCCCGAAACTACTGCCCTGAGGAAATCTTTAAACCTTAGAACCATCCCCTGAAGTCATCTTTAAACCAAAAAAAAAAAAAATGATAGTTTAGCTTAAATAGAAAAGAATGTCTGCCTTGAGCACTGTGTTCTTTTAAAGTATTTGTACGTGACCAAACTGACAGCAGCAACCCTAAAGGACAGATGAGAAGCTTAGGGGGCAGAGAGTTTGTGTTAACGATGGTGAAACAATTTGGAAAAGGCTGTTGAGAAAGGTGGCACAACCTGAAGAATATAACCAATGTCACTGAATTGTACATGCAGAAATTATTGAATTAGTGTATGTTCTGCTGTGTATACCTTCACCAATAATAATAAAAACTCTCACTTGATTTCAGCCAGAGGAAAATTCAAGGGGGTCAGGCAAAACAGCAGGGTCACACAATGGGATGGAGTCAGGGTGGCAGTCGCATCTTACTTCTGGATGGCCACTCTGTTTAAAACAAGGTACCTGTAGGGGACATAAGGGCAAAGGCCCAGACAATAATTTTTATCTCTCTCCTGCCTGTCTCTCCTACTGAACCTTCTACCACTTTAAAACCTCTGTCACAAGAAAAACCCCACCCATTTTGTTCCTCAAATATGCCAAACTCATTTCCACCACAGGATCTTTTTTTTTTTCTTATAAAAATTTAAAATATTTAGTTTGGAAGTTTTATATAAAATCAGTATTTAGCAACTTCCCTGCTATTTTATATATACATATATATGACATTTTATTGTGGTTTGGGTGAAAGTTTACAGAGCAAATTAGTTTCCCATTCAACAATTTATATACATTTTCTTTTGTGACATTAGTTGCAATCCCCTCAATGTGGCAGCGCTCAACCCCTTTTCTCCCTGGGTTCCCTGTTTCCATTTGTCCATTTTTCCTGCTCCTTCTTCCCTTCTGAGCTTTCTTTTTGGGCAAATGCTGCCCTTTTGGCCTTGTATGGTTGACTGTTCTGAGGAGCACGTTTCTCATGGCTGTTATTGTTCACTTTAAAGCCCTATCTTTTGGCCGAAAGGTGATCTCTGGGCATGGCTTCTATTTCAGGTTTGAAGGGTGTCTCAGGGTCATAGACTTGGGGGTTCCACCAGTCTCTATTAGAGCAGTAAAACTGTTTTATGAATTTGAATTTTGTCCTACATTTTTCTCCCTCTGTCCAGGACCTTCTATTGTGATTCAAATCAGAGGAGTCATAGCGGTAGATGGGCACCATCTAGTTCTAATCTAAGGCTAATGGAGGCTGTGGTTTGTGTGGTCCATTAGTTCTTTGGACTGTTTCCTTGAGTCTCTGATTTTCTTCACTATTCTTTGCTCTGGACCGGAAGAGACCAATAGTTTTATCTGAGATGGGTGCTTGCGAGGTTTTAAGACCCCAGACATTACTCACCAAAGTAAGATGTAGAACGTTGTCTTTATGAACTATGTTACGCCACTTGACCTAGATAGCCCCCGAGACTATGGTCCTAAGTGTTCAAGCCCAGTGACCCAGTCCTCCAAGGTGTTTGGTTATGGCTAAGAAGTTTTCCTAACTTTGTCTCGTGTGCTGTATTATATACATGGATGTGTTTGCAGCACAAACAGGTACATGGAAATATCCTCTGCCAAACCTATATATGCTCACTAGATACTCCATCTCACGCTTGTTCAGCTTATACACCTATGTATCCATTCGAAAATTACTGTTTATTACTGTTATTGCAAGATTGTGCATATAATAATATTTACCGTTGTTTCCTTTTACTCTCGCATTCCTTCCAGTGTCTTCCTTTGCCTTGGTCATGTTGTGCTGACATCCCCCTTAAAGCGTGTTGCTTTTTTTTTTCACCCAAGTTAATACATGTCTACTATCTTAATGATTTTCCCTCCCTTCTCCTCCCATACCTGGTAAGCATCAGAGACTGTTTCTGTATGTAAACCTTTTCTTGACTTTTTATAATAGTGGTCTCATATTTGTCCTTTTGCGATTGACTTATTTCACTAACCATCATGTCCTCCAGGTTCATCCATGTTATAAGGTGTTTCACGGATTCATTGTCATTCTTTAACATCGTGTAGTATTCCAGGTGTGTATGTACCATAGTTTGTTTATCCATTCATTTGTTGATGGGCACTTAGGTTATTCCCATTTTTTGCTATTGTGACTAATGCTACGATGAACATGGGTGTGCATATATCTATTCATGTCACAGCTCTTATTTCTCTAGGATATATACCGAATAGTGAGATTGCTGGATTATAAGGTATCTCTATTTCTAACCCAATGCAGGGTCTTGTTACATTCTTAATTCCCTGAAACCCTTTCTAAGTTACTCCCATTCACCAAAAACCAAACCCAAAGCCATTGCTGTTGAGTCAATTCCAACTCATGGCGATCCTACAGGATGGAAAAGAACTGCCCCATAAGGTTTCCAAGACTGTAAATTTTTACTGAAGCAGACTGCCACATCTTTCTCCTGCGGAGCAGGTGGTCGGTTCGAACCACAAAACTTTTAGTTAGTAGCTGAGCATTCAACCAGTGTGCCACCTCCACTATTTATCCTATTAGCCAGTTTATTTCCTTCACAACACTTATCCACTATGAAAACATCTTATCACACGAATGTAAGCCCACCAGTGCAAAGATTTTGTCTTTCTTGTTCACCATATACATGTTGTGACAAGAACAGTGCTTGCCCAATGTAGAAGCTCAATAAAATGTAAGTAATGAAAAATCAGGGCCTCATCAGAGAACAAAAATGTTGAACAGGCAAACTGAAGAGAGAATCCAGCTGACCTATCATGACCCAGGAGTGCATGTCAGTGATTGAGGAAAGGTTACTGAACCCATGGGTTAAGGGCCCAGGAGAGAGGATGATTGGCAATTATGAGTTTACCTTTCTGAGTTGGATTCACAGTCAGGAATATAAGAAAATAAATACCATTCCAACTGCTGTTTTTTCCTTTGCAAAAGACAATTATCACATTTAAAAAAAAGCGATGACATTTTCAGGGGAATATAAAAGTCTGTATTATGAATTTATTGGAAGCGTAGCCTAAATGAGTGACTTCCTGAATGACATGAAACATGATGAGGCTTGTGGCATTCCAGAAAAATTTGACACAAATTGTGCACTGAAGCAATTCCATGAAATGATGTTTGATAATTTAAATGGCCACTCAGTCTAAAAGATTTTGTCTTGAAATTATGACGGATGAACATTTCTTATACACACCCTGGCATGTAGCTATAACTCAGCTTTTCTGGGACAGAAAGAAGCAGGTTTGGCCAGTAAGCACGGTATACACGAGCTTAACTGTGTTTATTTATTAATCTGCCGTGCACAATTTCATAATGAAATTGTGCAGTACAAACTAGTGAGTAAACACAACTAAGCCTGTGCGTACCTGCCTTATTGGGTAATCCATCCCTGCCTGTAACTGTCTTTAGGCTCCTACCTATCCTCCAAACCCTGCCCCAATTCTCCAGATAAGTTCTATCAAAATAACTCTTGAATTTGACTTCTATGCTTAATCACAACTACCATAATTTCAGTTTATGCCTTCATCATTTCTCACCTGAAACAACAGGCTTCTAATTGGTCTCCCATACCTCCAGTCTGTTCTCCAAACTGTAGCCAGAAGTTTTGCTAAATGCAAATTTGGTCATGCATTCACTGCTTAAAACTACTACTTACTAGTTCTTTATTCCCTACAAGATAAATTTCAAATGCCTTAGCCTGTCAGTCGTAACCTGACTCGTCTATCATCTCCATCCTCACCATCTCCCACTGCCTGCCAACATGTTGAATAGAACTCACCTCTCTGCCTGCACCTCTGTGACTTAAACTGTTCTGTTGCTGGAATGCCTTCCCCACCCCCCTCCCAATCCCTCATCTGACATTCGACAGGCAAATTTATGCTTTTCAACACTTAGTTCCAAGGTCGCCTTTGTCTGATTTTCTTCTGGTGGTGCGTGTTGTTAGCTGCCGTACATGGCAACCCAGGAACAAGAGAACAACTTTTCCCAGCAGCCCTGTGCCACCTTCACGATCATTGGTATGCTTGGGTCCATTGCTGCAGATGTCATGTATTTTGGGAATCTCTTCCAACCTAGGGGGTTCATCTTCCCAAACTACAATGAACAACATTCTGCTGTGATCCAAAGGATTTTTACTGGCTAATTTTCAGAAGTAGATTGCCAGGCCTGTCTTCCTTGTTTTAGTCTAGGAGTTCTGCTGAAACCTGTCCACCATGGGTGACCCTGCTGGTATTTGAAATACTGGTGGCATAGCTTCCAGCATCATAGCAACACACAAGCCACACAGTATAACAAACTGACAGCGAGTGGTGGTTTCTTCTGGTAGTCACTCCTTTTCTGTGTTCTCACAGCAGCTGGTATATTTTTCTATTGTAAGACTTAAGTAGTGCTCTGTTAGGTATGAGTTTGCTCTTGAAATACTTACCAGACTGTATCTTACTCTTCGTAACTTCAGGATGTAGCACAGCACTAGACATACAGCAGGTGTTGTCAGTCAAAACCTAAGGGTTCTAGACAGTCTCCATCTTACTCCTTAGGTTGAAGAATGAGGGAAAAATCTTATTTACAGGTTGAGTGCTAAAAGCCAGGGCACACTCAGGGCTTTTCAGGAGTTCTTTGCATTGAAGGCATAAGCCAGGGACTATTGAACTTGGATTTATACTTCCATTACCAAAGCCTATTTCCATTAAACAGTGCTTATGAGTATATGACCTGTATGAATTACACAAGAGCATTTGGATTTTACAAAATATATTTCACAGCAGAGCCCCAGGCCAGTGGTGGAACACTTTGAAGTCAAGGTGCCCTTTGCTGTCATCATGAAATATTGACGCATTTAATTCAATTGGACGAAGAAACAATTTACTAGCAGAAAATGTATTTATGCAATATAAAACTACCAGGAGCACACATGGCCACAAAGACAAGCTATCAGGCCAAGAATATTCAGCTGGCCAAATATTCCCATAATGCTTTATTACTTTTAAAATTCGGTAGCAGATATTAAAGTAAAAAAAAAAAAAAAAATGGAGAAGAAACATAAAATAGACAAAATTCTACCAGTTTGTGTTTTCCTGCCAAGGAAAAAGACCACCATTATTTGATCTTAGCTGTGGGAACACATTGGTCTAGCTCATGAAATACTTCTGTTCTGGTGGAGATGGTCTGAAAACCACTTTCTTAGGTAACAGAAAATAGTCATACCTTTACTCAAAGCAGGAGGTCACTGGAAAAAAAAAAAAATTGACCTTAAGCAACTTCATACAAGAACATTTTGACTATGATCCATTAAGTTCAATTTTTACATTTTTGGGCTTTAAGAAATGGTTTGCATAGTTTAGCAGAGGTCAGTAATTTTCCAGGACAGATTCCTTGGGCCAGATGGGCATTTTCCTCAAGTTCTGGCTGGTGAAGTCCTGTGTGGTAAGATTCAGTCCTCACCCTCTTGTAAGAGCATGTGAAGAAACTGTGCTTGCAGCCGCTTTGAAGCCCAAGAGAAAAAATCAAAGATCTAAAAATCACAAGAGCTGGAATCAGGGACTCCAGCCAATGAATACCTTAGCCACACCCAGTGACCTAAGTGGGTGGCCAGCATTTATTTTCCACATGCACTAGTGATATGACTGATGTGATATTTTGATTTTCAATTCACTTGGAGGGACAGGCAATGCATCTGTAACATATCCCAGTTTATCCTAATGTAGGAGACATAAAATTTTACAACAGCACTGTCAATTTTCTCACTTAACGTTGCTTCATAGGCACGTCAATGCTACAATTTAATCTGCACTGCTTATTATGTCTAATGGCTCATGTTTCATTCATTCGATCACTCAACAAATACTGAGCACCTACTATCTACTGGGTACTCCGGTACTCACTGTAGATACTTAACACCATTTGCTTGCCAATCCTTATTCTGGGGTGTCTGGATTGTCATTTTTTAATTGTGCTTCTGATGAAAGTTTACCGAGCAAATCAATTTCTCATTCAGTAACTTATACACGAATTGTTCCGTGACATTGGTTACAATTCCCGCAACGTGTCAGCACCGTCTCCATTTCCATCCTGGGTTCCTTGTTTCATTTCTCTGGTTTTCCTGCCATCTCATTTTTGCTTTTGGGCAAATGTTGCCCTTTTGGTCTCATACAGTTGATTGTTCTAAGGAGTACTTTCCTCATGGGTGTTATTTATTTTATAGGCCTGTTATTTGGCTGAACAGTGATCTTGAGTGGCTTCAGATCCAAGTTACGAGGGTGACTATGGGCCAGCCTCGGGGGTTTTTCTAGTCTCTATCAGACCAATAAGTCTAGTCTTTTTCATGAATTTGAATTGTGTTCTACATCTTTCTCCCACTCTGTCCAGGACCCTGTATTGTGATCCTGGTCCGAGCAACCACATGGTAGCCAGGCACCATCTAGTTCTTCTGGTTTCAAGCCAATGAAGGCTGTGGTTCCTGTGGCCACTACTCACTCGTTTGGACTGATTGCTTCCTTAAATCTCTGGTTTTCTTTGCTCTCCTTTGCTCCAGACAGGAAAAGACCAATAGTAGTATCTCAGATGGCCACTCACAAGCTTTTAAGACCCCAGACACTACTCACCGAAGTAGGATGTAGAACCCTGACTTTATGAGCTGTGTTATGCCTAGATGTCCCCCAAGACTATAGTCCCCAGCCCTGAAGCCCAGTAACTCTGCCCCGTGAAGTGTTTGGTTATGTCTAAGAAATTTCCCTGTGCTACGTGTGCTCTATTGCAACATATGTTTATACATGCAACACATAAGAATATTTTGAAATATCCACACTTTATATATGTGGGTGTACTCCCATATGCCCTCTCATAACTATTCAGCATACATACCTGCCTACGTATCCACTCATAAATTACTGTTTGTTACCATTGTCACAGGGTTGTATACGTTGTAGTATTTAGCGTAATTGCCTTTTATTCTTGTGTACTTTTCAGGGTCTTTCTTCATTTTGGTCATGTTGTGCTGACTTCCCCCATACCGTGTATTGCCTTTCCCTTCATCAAAGTTAATGTGTGTCTACTATCTAGCTGGTGGTTTTTGCTCCCTCCCACCCCTGGTTTAACGATCAAAGAATGTTACATTCTATGTGTGAACATTTTTAACTTTTTATAATAGTGTTCTCATACAATATTTGTCCTTTTGTAATTGACTTATTTCACTCAGCATAATGTCCTCCAGATTCATCCATCCTGTGAGATGTCTCATGGATTCACCATTATTCTTTATTGTTGCCTAGTATCCCATTGTGTACACATAACCCAAACCCATGATTCATACCACAGTTTTTTTTTTATCCATTCATCTGTTGATGGACATTTAGGTTGTTTCCATCTTTTTGCTATTGTGAGTAATGCTGCAACGAACACGGGTATATGCTCTTATTTCTCTAGAATATATATACCTAGAAGTGGGATGGCTGGATCATACCGTATTTTTATTTCTAGCTTTTTAAGGAAGCGCCATACTGTTTTCCACAGTGGCTGTACCATCTTACATTCCCACCAGCAGTGCATAAGAGTTCCAATCTCTCCATAACCTCGTCAGCATTTGTTGTTTCCTGATTTTTGGATCAGTGCCATTCTTGCCAGGGTGAGATGGTATCTTATTGTAGTTTTGATTTGCATTTCTCTAATGGTTAATGATTCCATGCATCTCTTCACGTTGTTTGTTAACTACCTGATCTCATTCATTTTTAAAAAACATTATTTAAATCTTTGGACTCATTTTTTCTTTTTTAGGTATGTCTCCCGAAGTGTTATTATCAGGGAAAGAGCCTGACCAGGTCAAGGAATTACATAGCTACTGTTATATGTGGTCAAGATTAAAGCATGAGCTTTAATTTTAGAATTATATATGAAATTTGTAGTTAGGCTACTTACTGCAGTAGACCAGGTTCAAGATGACAAGAATTGAAACCAGAGAAATGGAACAATGAGTGGGGAAAAAAAGAGGATTAGAGGAAAATGGAGGAATGGAAACACAGAGCTTAGCACCTGATGAGATGATGGTGAGGGTAGAGTTAAGAGTGACTACTGGGTTTTTAGCATAAGTGACCAGACAGAGAACACAGTAGAGAAACAAGTTTGAGGGGCAAGACGAGTTCCATTTTGCAATGCTGATTTTGAGGTGCCTAATTTTTAATACCCAGGTAGGAAACCCTGGTAGCGTAGTGGTTAAGTGCTACGGCTGCTAACCAAAGGGTCGGCAGTTCGAATCTGCCAGGCGCTCCTTGGAAACTCTGTGGGGCAGTTCTATTCACTTTTTTTTTTAATATCCAGGTGAACATAAGCCAGCTGACTGTAAAGTTTGTTGAAGAGGCAGCTGTAAAAACACAAGACTTTCTAACTACAGATTTTTTGAGCCAGAAACACTAGAGGTCAGCTATCTGAATTATTTCATTTTACAGACATGAACAGAAGCCCAGACAGATACATCCTGCCTATTTTCAGAAAGTTACTTAGAGAATGGGGATTAAACCTAGGAAGACTCATTCAGGGCTATTTCAGTCCACCATGCTGCATTACATTTGTATATCTTGTTGGTTTTACAATTACTCAAAAGTACATACAGAGTTTCCTCAGAATCCTATGATTATATACAGAACCCCAGATAAAAATTACAAATTCCACTTGCATTCTTTTGTCACTGCATAACCCACTTTTCAATAAGGGAGGTCCTGTCTTCACCAGATGGAGAAAATGAAGAGGTGAGATTACAAAAAGTAACTTTTGATCATAGTGAGCAACCATAAATATCATTGTTATGGTAACTAAGCTGCACATATCTCTGTGTTCAGTTTTTAAAGAACCAATCATTTGATTGTCACTCTGAAGGGAAAACCAGTATGTTCATCATAGACCATCTACCACATGAGAAATATGGGTTGTGACAGTTATTTAACTGTGACAGCAGCAGTTGTCATGTAAAAGGGTCAAGAGCTTATTTTAAAAAAATGACATAAAAAATACCATTCTTAAACTGAGGCCACGATACCCCACTTAAAGAATTCTCCAGAAATGAAGCTTCTTTTTAAGTAAGTAATTGGTGTTAAAAACAAAAAACAAAAGCACACAAGTAGAGTATAAAAATAGGACCAAAATCTGAGGGAGGTATGAAGATTTTAAGAAGAACAGGTTTCTGTCTTCTCTATAGCATAAGGAAGGAGAGTGAATGAGGGAAGAAATGGAATGAACACTATTGATGAGTATCTACTATGTGCCAAATATTTATAAAAAATACATTATAGCATTCTCTACTTGCATCACCCTTGTGAACCAGGCATTATAAGCACTATACAAATGAGGATACTGAGGCACAAAATGATTAGGTAATGGTGGCAACGTGATTACTTATAAGGGCTTCAATGTCAGGTATTCTGGCTTTATATTCAGGTTCATTTCTTACTAGCTTTATTTATTTTTATTAGACCTTGAAAGTAACTTAACCTCTCCAAGACTATAACATCATTTGACAATGGTATTAATTGTATTTGTGTCATACAGTCATTGTGAGGATATGAGCTGTGTCATGGAAAAAGATGGGTCATGGCACAAGCAAGCACTCAATAAATTAGCTACTACCATTGACTAAGACTACACAGCAAGTAAGCAGCAGGGACAGGATTCCACACTTTTCTGTTTCTAAACTGTACTTCCGCACTATACCTGGTTATCTCCTTAGGCTTCTGAGATCCTGGAGGTGGAGAGTGGAGCTAAGGGAAAGGAATGTATAACAATGATGGTGTACTGACCCTACTTTGAGGACAGCATTCAGAACTGTTAAGACAAAAGACAAAACCATAATTTTAAATGCCATCTTGATTTAAGGGAAAGGTGACAAACTACTAGCTGACTAGAACATTTACCAATGTAGAGAATAAGTCACCAATAGAACTACTTATATTACCCAATATTTCAACAGTTCACATTTGATATTGTGAGTTTCTAAAGATATCCTGAAATGAGCCATACCACTGTTATTTCTAAATCATGTAGAAGTTTCTGACAGCAAAATATCACCATTAACCTCCTTACTGACAGATTCACCTTGCTTTCCTTTCTTATAAAAACAACTTCATTCACTTCTAATCCCAAAGATGAACATAACTGCACAGAGCTCCCTCTAGTGTCAAGACACTAGAGAAAAAAACCCAGCTGCTGTCAAGTCACTTCCAACTCATGGCGACCCCATGTATGTCAGAGGAGAACTGTGCTCCATAGGATTTTCTTTTCATATTATTCTAAAGTTTATCTATGAGGCTAAACATGGAAGGATAAACCTCCAGCTTTCAGTTAGCAACTGATAGCTTTAACCATTTGTACCACCCAGGGATTTCAGTAAAACACAAGGGCCATTTAATGCTCTCTTAAGATTTATTAAGCCCTCACTCAGTGTCAGATACTATAATTCATTCTCTTATCAGACATCATGGGCCGAATTACATGGTATCTCCTGATGCAGGCAGCCACAGCCTTTGAATATATATTATACTCAAATTAAGAGGATATAGTATGATCACCTTCTCTAAAGAAAGTGCTGCTATCCAATTCAGTTCACATTTATTTTGTGCACAAAGCTAATTAAATGCTAATGAAGTAAATAGCTTAATAAGAGTAAAGGGACCTGAAATTATATTAACTTTTTTCTCTTTGTTCTCCTTATTTATTAATTTAATGGCAATGTAAGCCAATCTAATCCACAAAATTAGGCAGGTGATTTTCTGAGATCATCAAGAGACATACAGCAGCATATTTCCTTGAGATTTCAAATGCAAACTGTTTGTGAATTCAAGACTGAAATACTAAGTTATTTTCTCCTTTCTAAGGAAACCCTGGTAGTGTAGCAGTTAAGTGTTACAGCTGCTAACCAAGAGGCTGGCAGTTCGAATCCACCAGGCACTCCTTGGAAACCCTATGGGGCAGTTCTACTCTGTCCAATAGGGCCGCTATGAGTTGGAATCGATTGGACGGCAGTGGGTTTGGTTTTGGTTTTTTATGTATTGTCAAGAGATGTTCCACAATAAAAGAATTCCTTGGTCAGATAAGATTAGGAAATGCTGGGTTAAACCAAACTTATTTGTTAATGTGTTAACGTATACTGTGAATTCCCAATACAGGAGAGTATGCAGCTTCTTCCAAACTGACTGGACTACAGGACTCTTTTTCTCCCAGAATAAGTACTGACATCTAAGGAAGCTAATGTTCAATGGAACAGAGTTTGGGAGACAATGATCTAATCCAAACAAAGTTACATCAGTTCTCCTGCTCTCATCGCAAATCTCACCACAAATCTCACCACAAATCTCTTGACTCAATATATCAAACGGTGCCTTTTCTTGCATTCCTAGTATCTTTCCCATTTGGACTTTCTTTTGAGATCTCACTCCTCTGAAATCTCAAATCCCTGTATTGTTTCTTTCTGATTAGAAAAAACAAGTGGATTCAAAGTTTATGACATCATACAAGATATGAGTCTCCTCACACTCCAAACAAATCATTCCATGCTTACTCCAGTGCTGATACAGAAGATGCTGTTTTCACTCTTTCACAGACCTTATCTATGGGCTCATTCTGAATGCTGAATGTTGGAAGACAAAGTGTAACGGTTTAATGTTCAGACACAGCTAACAGATCAGACTACTTCAATCATTCCCAAGGAAGGCAAGGGTCAAAAGGACAGTACAATTAGAAAGACGCCAGAAAACTCAGGTCAGAAATGTATTTAGAATCAAACCGGGAGGTGATGGAGCTCAGCCCTAACATAAATGGAAGAAGGAGGAAAGAGGGAGTAAGGCATGGAGGCCACATGGGAACAGGCCAGGTTTCTGAATCCTCTGCAGCTGACTCCTTCCAGGGCCGCTTCAGTAATTGGCTAGGATCAATTTAATGCCTAACAAACATAAAATAACACCCAAAGCTAAAGGTAAAGGATCTAAAAATCTACCTTGGGTTATCTACCCTACTACTTTTCATTACAATCCAGGATAATTAAGAACAATGTGTCTATTTTAGTCAGGGTTCATAATACTGCCTTAAACTCAAGATGGATCTATTTTTTCAAGTTATTTTGATACTTTTTCCCTGGGGCTAAATTCCAGAGAAAAGCTCTTTAGAATTTGATAAGCTGTTTTTAGATACTGATGTTGGAGTATTAAATAAGTAAAAATCAATCAAGTTAAATCAAGGCCTGTCTCATGTTATATCACTGAGTTTACATTAATAAAACTGCATATAGTCATAACTCATAGTAATTTAAATTTATAACAAACCTATAACCCAATTAAATAAATCATTGCTATATAACTGAAGTTATGTAATTATACATTTATGTATAAAATAACAAAAAATTTAGGAATAGATTTGTTTATTGTATTGTGAAAATGGTCTTGGTACATGTGAGACATTGTATACTTTGAGGTCAGCATTCAGAGCTGTTAAGACAAAAGATAAACTATAAATTTAAACTCAATCTTGATTTAAAGGAAAGACTATAAATTATTGGCTGGAATGCATTCAGCATGAACTCACATTCTACATAACGTAAATCATGTAAGAGTATAAAAGATGTTGGAGCTCAATAAGCCCATACCTAAATTTTAACTGTAAAGCTGCAAGGACTTTTTGTTTATTTTATATACTGGTTTTCTTCTGAGACAAGTTGATTTTATCTCCAAGACTTAAGGCCATTCCCTGTAAAGAAGAATGAAGATATTTACAACTCTCAAAATTATGTACAACTGATAGGTTATTCAAACTTAACTAAGCCTCCATTCAATGACATCATATGAACAGCAAAACCAAGGATCTACAAAACAAACTCACCAAAACTTTACTGGGTTAAGTACTTTTAGGGCTATATTTACAAATGCTCACTAGATTTGTACGCTGGATTAAAAAAATCTCTGGGGAATCCATTTCACAAATATCCCACAAGAATCAATCTATGTTAAGCAAATAAGTGCAAAAGATAAGCCATTTTAGTGAAGCAAAAGCTGTATTTCTATTCAGAGACTATTATATACACACATATATACACACACACACACAACGTATGTATCATACATACATACACATCTAACGCACAAAACGCTAGTATGGCAAAGGATACTACAGGCAGATATAAGAACGGCATAAATTCTTCCTCCCTTTGTTCAGATCAGAGATAATCTTCGAGAAGAACAACTGTTACCTGACTCTTTGCACGAATTCTTATATGGCCAGTAACAGGGGCCTCTGGTCCTTGGTGAATTGGCTTCTCAATGCTGACATTTGCAAGTGCGTCTTCTCCAAATATGGAGCGAGCGTAGAGGTTGGCTGCCATAAAGCCACAGTAACCAGAGAGGGCCTACAAGAAATTTGTGATAAATGTAATACTTTATTAAAGAACTACACATAGGCAAATAACACAGGCAAATTATGACTTAGAATAGTACTTATTGCAGTGGTAGTTACTCAACTGTATGAGTCTGTCAAAACTCACAGAGCTACGTGTGTAAAAAGTGTGAATTTTACTGTGTGTATACGCTTCAACAAGCCTGACTTTAAAAAAATAGTACTTATTTCAATTCATATATTGTTTGTTTGCCTCTTGCAACAGACCTTAAACTCCACAAAGGATGAGGCTTTTTATTTTGATCATTACTATGTATCTAACAGTTCACACAGTGCTTGGTACACAACAGGGGCTCAGCATTTACTGAATAAATTAATACATGAAATAAAACCTACTTGTCTGGGAGCAGACATTCTTTTATTGATAAAATTAATACTATAATATTAACAGAAATTTTACAAGGAAAAAAAATCCCTTAGAGCCCCACTTTCATTTCTTTCTAGTGTTCTTCATAATGCATATATACAGCACAAAATCAAATTACATCAACAATTCTGTATTTGAGAAGATACATTATGACCTACAACTAGAGGCAACAAAAGAGGTCATGCACATTTTCTAATCCAGTATTACAAATAAACTATCTTGGAATAACCCTCTAGCTAAAAAGGCAGGAAGATTAAAAAGAAAAAATTAGGCTGATTATTCAATTAGATAACTGCACTAGGAACAAGCTGGCTGGTGTTGGGTAGAGGGAGGTACGCAGATTTTTATATTCTATGGGAGAACCTTTTTTAGCTACTTCAGAATGACAGTGCTTTTCCCATGCTGAGTAACAGCAAAAATACACCAGAGAAAACACAAGAAAGACAGGAAGCTACCATAGTACTCTTTATCAGATTTAAGACGTTCCCAATCAAATCTTACCTTCTCTGGGGTAAGGCATTTCATATTGGTTGACTTTAATATGTGCTGTAAGTATTCATTTAAATCAATTATATTTGTGTTAACCGTCACCTGCAGAGAGGGAGAAAAAAAGTCAAGGCAATCAAAATTCTTACAAGGACAAAGTTGTGAATTTCTTAGTTTGGGATTGAGGAAACACTGGTATTTCATACTAGAACCTCCTTCCAACTGTCTGGTGGGAAGGGTAGACAACAAAAAAGTTAGTGACATCTTCTACCCGATGCAACGGCCTGCAGGATGGTATCAGTATTCTCAGATATAGATGACTTCACAGAAGAGCAACATGCATGTAGGCTATTTCTAATAAAACATCAAGGATAGAAGTAACGAAGTTCCTCAGCAGGTCCCTGACTTTCGTAGCCTCTTTTAGACATGAGATTCGATAGTAAATTATTATTCATACCTAGAAGGGACGGGATATTGTCTATACTGTTTTGATCAATCAGATTAATTACAGAAATGCTACTCTCCCCAATATACAATAGCAACTTACAAAACTACTTGCCTGGTTTCCACTTATGGCTAATTTACAAGAACAGATATCGAAGGTCTTTTTGCTTCTCACATCTGCCACTTTTTAACAGGACTAATTTTACATGAGAACTCCTCAACACTAGGCAAAAGCAAGAAAGAGAAGTACAAGAAAATCTGTTAGGGACTAACTTTGTTTTCCCATTCAAATTCAGCCCACATTTGACGGAACTCAGCATCAGTGCAAGTCGCAGGCTGGATATAGTCCATGATGTCAATGTGGATATCACTGAGGACCACACAATTTCTGTCACTTGCTGCTCCAGAGACATCATAAACTGCAACACAAATACACAAAAAGATTCCCAATCGTGAGAGTCAAATTTTAATTTTTAAAAGTTTTAATATTTCCAAATAATAATAATGACATTAACAAATATTTATATAATACTTATTCGGTGCTGGACTCTATTCTATAAGCTTTATAAATATTACCTGTTTAATACTCCCATCAATCCTATGTGACAGTATTATTATTTTCCATCTTCAAGATGAGGAAACTAAGGCACAGAAAAGTTAATTAAGTCCCTCAAGGCTAAGCAACTGATCAGTGGTGGGGCCAGGATTCAAACTCAGGCACATTTTGTTTTTTCTTTGTTTTTAAAATTCAGTAAGTACTTATATAGTAGTTGCAATGTGCTAGGCACTGCAGGGAATACAAGTAGTACAGCAGGTGTTTAATATTTTCGAATGAATATTGCTGAGGCATAGCACTTAATGATGTAAGATTATTTGTTTATATGACTCTCTCTTCCACAGTAGAAAACACACAATGACGAAAAAAAAACAAGTTGGCATCAAGTCAACTTCAACTCATGGAGACCCCATGCGTTTCAGAGTAGAACTGCACTCCACAGGACTTTCATAGCTGTGACCTTCGGAAGCAGATCACCAGGCCTTTCTTCTGAGGCCCCTCTGGGTAGGTTTGAACTGCCAACCTTTTGGTTAGTAGCCCAGGGCTTAAGCGTTTGCACCACCCAGAGACTCCACAGTAGAAAGGCCCTTCATAATCTGACTGAAGACTACCTTTCTCTTTCTAGCTTCCTCTCCTGATATCCCCCCACCCTATCTACTTTCAGAGAAAACTGAGGTTACCAAGAATAAGCTCCTTTAATTTTCAGTCCCACATTCAACCATAAATGTCTCTCTCTCTGAATTCCCTCTCACCACCTTCCCTTTCGTGTCAGAGAAGTGCTGTCTCTTCTCTTCAAGGTTAGTAATTCCTGCCATCTATGATCCCTGCTTTGACCCAGGACCTCACTCCATTAATCATTACCTCTTTCACTCTTAAGTCTTTACCTTCCCATTCTCTACTGACTTTCTTCCCTCGTAGTCTATAAACATACTCAAGGCTCTTTCATTTAAAAAAAAATAAATCTTTCTTCATCCTTGTCTTTTCTTCTGGCTACTGTCCTCTCTCATTCCTATCAAAGCCAAGGTTCTAGAAAGAAGTTTGTCTACACTCACTATCTTTATTTCCCCATCTCCTAGTCTTCAACTGATCACCCTTGCCTGAGACATGCCACAAATGTTTTAAGACCACCAATTGCTAAATCCAAAGGACTTCTCTTTCAGAGTTCATGTTACTTGATCTTTGCAACTTCAGATACTTCTTGAGGTTTATTCCTTACTTCTCTAATCACGCTTTACTCTGTTGGTTCCTCCTTCTCTGACCACACTTTAAATATTGCTGTTCTCTTTGATTTTGTGTTCAATCTTCCCTTTTTCTCACTCTTTAGCCCCCTTTAGGTAGTTTCTTCCACTCCTATGGCTTCAACTATTACCTGCATACTAAAGATTTAAACCAATATTTACCCCTAGTTGAGACCTCCTGTTCAAGTTCCAGGTGCACATCAAACTGCCCTTGGGTATCTGGACACTTTATTTTTTAATTAATTTTTACTGTGCTTTCAGTGAAAAAGTTTACAAATCAGCTCTCTCATACAAAAATTTACATACTTTGCTATACACTCCTAACTGCTCTCCCTCTAATGAGATAGCACAGCTCTCCCCTCCACTTTCTCTCCTTGTGTCCAGTCGGGTAGCTTCTGGCCCCCTCTGCTCTCTCATCTCCCCTTCAGACAGGAGATGCCAACATAGTCTCATGTAGGGTCCTTCTAGTCCCAGTCTGACAATTAAGTCTGGTCTTTTTATGAGAATTTGGGGTCTGCATCCCACTGCTCTCTTGCTCCCTCAGGGGTTCTCTGTTGTGTTCCCTGTCAGGGCAGTCATTGGTCATGGCTGGGTACCATCTAGTTCTTCTGGGCTCAGGCTGAGGTAGTCTCTGGTTTATGTGGCCCTTTCTGTCTCTTGGGCTCATAATTACCTTGCGTTATTGGTGTTCTTCATTCTTCCTTGCTCCAGGTGGGCTGAGACCAATTGACACATCTTAGATGGCCACCTGCTAGCGTTTAAGACCCCAGACGCCACTCTCCAAAGTGGAATGCAGGGTGTTTTCTTAATAGATTTTATCATGCCAACTGACTTAGATGTCCCCTGAAACCATGTTCCTCAAACCCCCAACCCTGCTACGCTGGCCTTTGAAGCATTCGGTTTATTCAGAAAACGTATCTAGACACTTTAATATTCAACCTGCCCAAGGTTTAACTTATTATTTGTCTCTCTCAAATCTGTTCTTCTTTCCTATATTTTTTGGTGACTGATACAAACAATAACGCAATAAACTCAATCCAGAAATCCTTGGGTTACTCTAGATACCTCCTCTTTAATCAGTAACCATGTTCTGGGCATTCTATCTCCTTAACATCTATTATATTCAGCCCATCTCTCCAATTTAACAACTACTGAGTTGGTTCAAGCCCTCTGTTATATTTCACCTAGGCTATGCAACAGTCTCCTACTATATTTTCCTGCTTCTTCCAGTTAATTTTCTATAGTGCTGCCACAGAAATATTTAATCATGTCACTCAATTCCTCAATGGCTCCCCTTTACATCAGGATAAAGCTCAAATATGGCTGCTGCTAATCTTAACTTCATTTTTTTTTTCTACCACCACCTCCAGCCCAGTCTAAACTCCAGGTATATTACACTGCTTGTTTTTGTTCTAGCTACATCCTCATCTATCTGGAGAATACCTCCTGATCTTTCAAAACCCTACTCAAGCATTACCTCCTCCATGAGTAAAAGCTTTCCCTGTGCTGCCCCAAGAAAAACGACCAAAAGTCTTCATAGATTCCCACTTCACCTGGAACAGGCTTTCATACTTGTTGTTGTTTGGTGCCATCAAGTCGGTTCTGACTCACAGCAACCCTATGTACAACAGAACGAAACACTGCCTGGTCCTGCGCCATGCTCACAATCACTGCTGTGTTTGAGCTTATTGTTGCAGCCACTGTGTCAATCCATCTCATTGAGGGTATTCCTCTTTTTTGCTGACCCTCTACTTCACCAAGCATTAACTCTCTACTTTACCAAGCATGATGTCCTTCTCCAAGGACTGGTCCCTCCTGATAACATGTCCAAAGTAACTGAGATAAAGCCTCACCATCCTTGCTTCTAAGGGGCACTGTGGTTGTACGTCTTCCAAGACAGATTTGTTTGTTCTTCTGGCAGTTCACAGTATATTCAATATTCCTCACCAAAACCATGCTTCAAAGGCATCAATTCTTCTGTCTTCTTTATTGTCCAGCTTTTGCATGCATACGAGGCCATGAAAATGCCACATATTGCACATATTTGTGTTTCCTTATGTGACTGTAATCTGAGGACAGAAATCTTGTTCTTCTTACCATGAAAGCTCTATCCCTAATCACAGAAGTAGCTAAAAAAATGCCTACTGACTGAAGGCCTCTGTACAAGCTAATCCCTACATCTGGGATAGCCTTGTGTGCCTGGCAGTAAATGCCTATACAAAGTTTTAGACTCAGTTCAAATGTTATCCTTGGATGATAACGTACCTTTCTTCTGTATAAAGTTTTCACTTTTTTCTCTCTATGATCCCAAAGCACTTAGTATATATAAACCAGCCGTTAACACATTGTATTGTAATGATCTATTTACTAACCTATCTTCTCCTTCTGCCAGATCATTTCTTGAGCACAGTGACCCTATCTGTTTCATTCTGTACATCCAGTACCTAGTACAATGCCTGGTACCAATGACCCCATACATGATGAATGAATGAATGAATGTATTAACTTCCTGTCCTCAAGCAATGTCACACAAGTATTCATCACAAGAAATTCTTCAATAAAATTATTCAAACGTCAGACACTATAAAAGTTTCTTACCTATATTACCAAAAATTATTCCATTTTCTGTTGATGCTACTTTGACATTAGCTTTAATATTTGCAAAATCATGAGGAGCCAGAGTCAAAGGAGATGGCTTTTCCACAAGTTTCAGATCCCCTGAAAGAAAGAGTTTGGACATGGTTAAAAAAAAATACATATATTAACCTCTTAAATCATAAAATCTTGGCCACACATCGTATGTTATGAGTTATGGACTCAGAAAATACCTAGCTCTGTTCTAAGCCAATTAAAAATTTAACTATGTGAGCTACTGGGTAAATCTGTTACCTTAAACAGCTCTTTTTTACATCTAGAAAAACTGACATTCGCTTGATCAAGCTCAGTGAATGACCCACCTAAGTGTACCAAGGACCTAAGTATGACAAAGGTTCAGAAAACTGAAGTTGAAGGGACTAAATGTTAAATGTAAAACTAAGCCTTGATTCAAAATCTCACAAATGTCTCAACATAATTATTACTCTGAAATTTGTGTACTTCTCTTAATAGTCTGTAATAAAGATCTACTATGCAACAATCTTTCCTTTATGGTACACGTCCTCACCTAGAGTAGCTAACTCTAATGTGCAGTTCTGCAAAGTATCACTGGTTTGGTTCACAACAAGTACATCCAGGACGATATCATACTGGTTGACATGAACATAAGCTTCTGCATATACAGGATCTGAGAAGCCCGTCAGTTGGGTGACCTGTCAAGCAAAAACAAAGAGCTAATCAAACAACGGCTGAGACACTTTAACCAAACATATCCTGGTCAAAGGACTAAGTATGCTAGGTAATTAACAGACGTGCTTAGACAAGCCATTTTGAAATAGATAAAATAAAATTGTTCCGTAATGCAGAAGTGGAAACTGAAACTGCGATATTAGAAAGATCGTAGAGTTAAAAAAAGAGTTCTTAAAAGAATATGGAATTCAAGATTTTAAATTAAAAACTGATACCCAGGGCTTCTATTGGTTTTGAAGCTCTGTATATAGATATCACATATGTTGGCTTCACGCTCAACAGCAGAAAGATGTTAAGTATGCTTAGTAAATATATTAACATTATCCCAGTTTCGTAAGTGAACAGATTTGGATATATTTTCAGATGAATCCATCAGTATCTAAACTCACTATCTGCTCTCCAAAACTCAGGAATCAAATAATTTTAGATTTTATGGTAGCCCCTATTATCCAAGCTCAAGAACCAAATTGATAATTTAAAAAGAGATGCTTGTAATGTGAAAAACATAAAATTTTAAATGTTTAAAACACTCAAAGTATAGCACTTTAAAAAATGTAATGTTGTTGATATCGATTCCTAATTTTAAGGGCAAGAAAGTGTTTTAGCAGTTCCAATTCTGCCACTAACTTTATCCTATACAATAAAATCAATTTGGGAGTGTTTATTCATCTAACAGATAAGAGGAATAAATTAGATAATTTCTTTTTTTTCTGGTAAGTATAAATAGTATATACATATATATATTAGAAAACGTTCATCACGTCAACATTTTTTATATGTATAATTCAGGAACATTAATTACATTCCTCATGTTGTGCAACCATCACCACTATCCACTTCCAAATTATTTCATCACCCTTAACAGAAGCTTGACGACCTCTAAGCAATGACTCCGCCTTTCCCCCCTCCCCCCTGGTAAGCACTATTAAATTTTGGTCCCTACATTGTTGTTAGGTGCCGCAGAGTCACTTCTGACTCATAGCGATCTTACGTACAACAGAACAGAACACTGCCCAGTTCTGCAACATCCTCACAACTCTTGCTATGTTTGAGCCCACTGTTGCAGCCACTGTGTGAATTCATCTCATTGAGGGTCTTCCTCTTTTTCCCTGATCCTCTACGTTACCAAGCATTATGCCCTTCTCCAGGGACTGGTCTCTCCTGATAACATGTCCAAAGCATGTAAGACGAAGTCTCGTCATCCTCTCTTCCAAGGAACATTCTGGCTGTACTTCTTCCAAGACAGATTTGCTTGTTCTTCTGGCAGTTCATGGTATATTCAACATTCTTTGCCGACACCCAAACTGAGAGATGTCAGTTCTTCTCTGGTCTTCCTTATTCACTGTCCAGCTTTCACATGGGTATGAGGTGACTGAAAGCACCATGGCTTGAGCCTGGTGCACCTTAGTCCTCAAAGTGAGACCTCTACTTTTTTAACACTTCAAAGAGGTCTTTTGCAGCAGATTTGCCCAATGCAATATTTCCTTTGATTTTTGACTGCTGCTTCCATGGGCACTGATTGTGGATCCAACTAAACTGAAATCCTGGACAGCCTCAATGTCTTCTATGTTTGAGGCTGTTTATCATGATGTTGCCTATTGGTGCAGCTGTGAGGATTTGTCTTCTTTATGTTGAGGTGTAATCCTTGAAGCCTGTAGTCTTTGACCTTCATCAGTAAGTGCTTCAAGTCCTCTTCACTTTCAGCAAGCAAGGTTCTGTCATCTGCATATAACAGGTTGTTAGTGTTGGTCCAATCCCGACGCCACCTTCTTCTCTACATAGTTCAGGTTTTGTTTTGTTTCGTTTGTTTTTTTTTATATACAGAATGAACAAGTATGGTTAAAGGACACAATCCTGATGCATACCTTTCTTGATTTTAAACAATGCTGTACCCCTCCCCCTTGCTCTGTTCCAACAATTGCCTCTTGGTCTATGCACAGGTTCCACATGAGTCCAATTAAGTGTCCTGGAATTCCTATTCTTCATAATGTTATCCATAATTTTTTATGATCTACAATGTCCAATGCCTTTGCACAGTCAATAAAACACAGGTAAACATCTTTCTAGTATTCTCTGGGTTCAGCCAAGATCCATCTGATATCAGCAAAGCTATCCCTTGTTCAATGTTCTCTTCTGAATCCGGCTTGAACTTCTGGCAGTTCCCTGTCAATGCACTGCTGCAATTGTTTTTAAATTATCTTCGGCAAAACTTTACTTGTCTGTGAAATCACTGATATTGTTCAATACTTTCCACATCCTGTTGGATCACCTTTGTTTGGAATGCACACAAATACGGATCTCTTCCAGTTGGCTGGCCAGGTAGTTGTCTTCCAAACTTCTTGGCATAGACGAGGGAAGCACTTCCAGTGCTGTGTTTGTTGAAACATCTCAATTGGCATTCTGTCAATTCCTGAAGCCTTGTTTGTTGCCAATGCCTTCAGTGCAACTTGGACTTTTTCCCTCAATACCACTGGTTCTTGATAATATGCTACCTCCTTAAATGGCTCAACGTTGACCAATTCTTTTTGGTACAGTGACTCAGCATATTTCTTCTGTCTTCTTTTGATGCTTCCTGCATTAGTCAATATTTTGCTCATAGAATCCTTCAAAATTGCAACTCGAGGCTTGAATTTTTTCTTTGGTTCTTTCAGCTTTAGAAATGCCAAGAGTGTTCTTCCCTTCTGGTTTTCTAACTCCAAGTCTTTGCACATTTCATTATAATACTTTACTCTGTCTTTTTGACCCACCCTTTGAAATCGTTTGTTCAGCTCTTTTACTTCATTTTCTTCCTTTTGCTTCAGTTGCTCTATGTTCAAGAGCAAATTTCAGAGTCCCTCCTCACATTCATTTTGGTCTTTTCTTTCTTTCCTGTCTTTTTTAATGACCTTTTGCTTTCTCATTTATGAGGTCCTTGATGTCATCCCTCAACTATCTAGTTTTTGGTCACTAGTGTTCAATGAATCAAATTGTATTCTTGCATTGGTCCCTAAATTCAGGTGGGATATACTCAAGGTTGTACTTTGGCTCTTGTGGACTTGTTTTAATTTTCTTCAGCTTTGACTTGGACGTGCATATGGGCAGTTGATGGCCTGCTACGCAGCTGGTCCCTAGCCTTGTTCTGACTGATGGTATTGAGCTTCTCCATTGTCTCTTTCCACAGATGTAGTCAACATGATTCCTGTGTATTCCACCTGGCAAGGTCCATGTGTACAGTCGCCATTTTTGTTGAAAAAAAGTATTTGCAATCAATAGGCCATTGGTCTTGCAAAATTTTTTCATGTGATCTCCAGCATCTTTATCACCAAGGCCATATTTTCCAACTACTGATCCATCTTTGTTTCCAACTTCAGCATTCCAATCATCAGTAATTATCAATGCATCTTGATTGCATGTCTGACCAATTTCAGACTCCAAAAGTTGCTAAAATCTTCAATTTCTTCATTTTTGGCATTAGTAGTTGGTGCATAAATTTGAATTAATAGTCGTATTACTAGGTGTATGAATATTATTCCATCACTCACAGCATTGTACTCAGGATGGATCTTGAAATGTTCTATTGACAATGAATGCGATGCTGTTGCTCTTCAATTTGTCATTCCCAGCATTGTGGACCATACGATTGTCTGATTCATACTGGTCCATACCAGCCCATTTCAGCTCACTAATGCCTAGGATATCTACCTCCAAGCATTCCATTTCACTTCTGACAACTTCCAATTTTCCTGGGTTCATACTTTGTACACTCACATTCCAATTACTAATGGATGTCTGCAGTTGTTTCTTCTCATTTTTAGTTATGCCACATCAGCAAATAAAGGTCCCAAAATCTTAACTCCATCCGTGCCATTAAGCTCTTTCCCAGTCATATTTTGAGTGCCTTTCAACCTGTGGGCTCATCTTCTGGCACTGTATCAGATAATGTTTTGCTCTTATCCCTAAAGGTTTTCACTGGCCTATTTTTCCAGAAGTAGATTGCCACATCTTCCTAGTCTGTAAGCTCTGTTAAAACCTGTCTGCCATGGGTGACCTCGCTGGCATATGAAATACCAGTGGCATAGCTTGCAACACCACAGTAAGACACAAACCACCACAGTATGACAAGCTGACAGATGAGTGGTGGGTCGTCTCCATACATTTGCCTATTCTAGATATTTAAAGTGGGATCACACAATATTTATCCTTTTGTGATTGATTTATTTAACTCAGCATGTTTTCAAGCTTCATCCATGTTGTACTGTGTATCAGGACTTCATTTCTCTTTACAACAGAGTAATACTCCACTGTATTATGTACCATTTTGTTTAGTTACTCATCTCTTGATGGGCATTTAGGTTGTTTCCACCTTTTGGCTATTGTGAATACTGCTGCAGTGAACATTGCTGTACATGTATCTGTTTTGTGTTCCTGCCTTCAATTCTTTTGGATATATGCCTAGGAGTGGAATTGCTGGATCATATAAGTCTATGTTTAACTTTTCAAGGAACCTCCTAACTGTTTTTCACAGTGGCTGTACAATTTTACAGTCCCACCATCAACGGATAAAGGTTCCAATTTCTCCACATCCTCAACACTTTTTTTTTTTGGTAGAGCATAAATTTTTTTAATTGTGGTAAATATACAGATAACAAAACATATGCTACTTCAACAATTTTTAAATTCACATTTTTAAAGAGTAGAATAGTTTTCCCAATAGAATCCTATAAGGAATTCAATGTATTTGGAACATAAGAGTAGAGTTGCTCTGTTTAAAGTAGAAGACAAAAGAACATGAAGTCAGGGTGTGGGGGAAGAAGTCAAACCTTAAAAATTAAAAACCACTGTTAGCCTCTGAGGAATCCCCAGCTCTATTTATTAGTCTAGTCTATGACTCCACAAGGTGCCCTAGTGCAACAGAAAAGCACTCAGCTGTTAACCCAAGGGTTGGTGGTTCTAACCCACCCAGTGGCTCCATGGGAGGAAGACCTGGAGATCTGCTTCTGTAAAGATTACAACCAAGGAAACCCTATGGGGCAATTCTACTCTGTCCTATATGGTTGCTATGAGTTGGAATCGACTCCACGATTTGACAAAAAATAATGCTATATAACTAGTTATTTGCCTTTTTAAAAACAACAGCAGATCAGCAACTTCCAGATTACCGCTTTTCTTAAATAGTCAATTTAAATAACCTACCAGTGTATTGGACATTTCATTACCTTGTTAAGTTTCGATGCCAGAGGATCTGCTGCCTCTTTCCTCTGTGTGTTACCCATTGCTGCCAGCAAACTTAGCTGAAACTGATCTTCCTTGCAGTTCATTTCATTCTTAGCAGTTAGTTGCATGAAGGAAATGGGGTCATCAGGCTGTACTGTCACATTCCTCTTTTCAGATTCTTTCTGTTTTGAGAAAACAGTACATCTTTTCAATATAGAAAGCTTTTTGTGGGCCGTTAATAGGGATAGTCCTCACCTAAGAGGCCTGAAAAATCAACAAAATAAAAACACAAAGCACTTTTATGACCTTATCATATATATACTTTACCTTCTGGGATAGTTTCTCTTCTTCAAGTTTAGCAGATAACATGTGAGAAAGGGACTGTCTGCATTCTTTATTAAAAATGTCATTCATTAAAGGTGAACATTCAGATAAGACCTTGAGGCACAGGGAAATTCGATCTACATCATCATCTGTAATCGGCTTCTTAGGAAGTGAGGATTTGCCCAAATGAAGGATAGTAGCCATGAGCAACATAGCCTCAGCAACAAAAGACTAGAAAAGTAGAGAAATGAGTTATTTATTGTCATGATTCTCCAATTGTAATGTCACTCACAATCCAAGAAATAAATCTAATTTTTCATTTCACCTGAATAAGATTTTAAATCCTTTAGATTGTATCTCCATAATATCTTTTTGCACCCTTCTCCTTTCTTTCTCTTCTGCCACTTTCTAAGACCTTCATTAACCCTCAGCAGAAATATAGCAATGGCTTTTTAACTGTCCTTACTTTAGTTTCTCACTTTAACCCCTTATATGCTGATGCTATCTTTTAAAATTCCAACTGCAGAAGAGTTAAAAGAACTGACACACTTCATCATTTGTTAACATTTTGCTTTGTTTGCTTTCTTATTCTACCTACACATATATACTTATTTTTTTTGGCTGAACGTATGAAATTAAGATTCTTCAACTCATAAATACTACAGCATCCATCTCCTAAGAATAGGGACAATTTTCTATATAATCACAGTATCATTATCTCACCTGAGAAACTTAATTTCAAAACACATTTAATATACACTCAGATTTTTAATTGTTCCAAAATACTTCTTACTTAAAATCCAGGATTAGTTTCATGCATTTTATTGGCTGTTATTGCCTTTGGTTCCTTTAATCTAAACTAGCCCCTCAGCCTTTTGCTTTGTTTTTTTATGACATTGACTTTCTTAAGCGTTCAAGCCAGTTGTTTTATATAATGTCTCATATTTCAGGCTAGAATACCATATAAGTGATATTTTCTCACTGTACTGCATTAGGAAGCAAATAATGTCAGGTTGTCCCATTATTGGTGATGCTAAGTTTGATCACCTGCTGCTGCTATCTCAATCGCCAACTGACTTCTTTAGTCTCATTTAGAATCATCCTGATACATATACTCTTGCCAAACTGTCTTTAGCTGAGTACTGATCTACACACATTTATTAAAAAACTACCAGAGGCCTGGGAAAGAACCAGAGGAAGAGTAGGTA
The DNA here is from genome assembly GCF_024166365.1 of Elephas maximus indicus. NCBI lineage: Eukaryota > Metazoa > Chordata > Mammalia > Proboscidea > Elephantidae > Elephas > Elephas maximus. Next base: position 69,807,039 of record NC_064825.1, read on the forward strand.
CAATAATCCCCTGAGCTTTGATACAGTCTCTAGAAAGAGAGGACAGAGAGGAGGGGATGGAAAAAATATGTGAAGAAATAATGATAATGGCCAAAATTTTCTGAAGTTTGATGGAAACTATAAACCCATAAATCCAAGATGTTTAATGAATCACAATAAAAGAAACACAAAAAAAACCACATCAAGGCATATTAAAATAAAGCTACTGAACCTGAGTGATAAGCAGAAAATAAAAAACCAGTCAGTGAAAAAAAGACACTTTCCACAAAAAGGCACAAGAATGACAGTAGATTTCTCATCAGGAAGGAAGAAAACAAAAAGAGTTATAACTTTACAGTAATGGAAGAAAAAAATTTTACACCTAGAATTCTACAGTCACAAAAATAGCTTTCAAAATGAAGGAGAAAAAAGACTTTTTCAGGCAAAAACCAAGAGAATTAATTACTAACTAGACCTGCACCAGAAGCAAGTTAAAGTAAGTTGTTTTAGGCAAAAGACATAATACCAGAGAGAAACTCAGACCAACATAAAGAAATGAAGAGTGCTCCAAATGGCTGATGAGGTGATAAACAACCAAACTGCCTTCTCCCTTGGACCAAATGTGAAAAACCTTATGAGCAAGATATGTTAAAAAAAAAAAAAAAAAAAAAGGCTCTTAAACATTATCAGCAAACGTTCTCCCAACTTCGAGGTGTAAAACAGCTATTTTATGAAGGGAAATCAAATTGGACTCTTGAGACACAAAAACGTTGAAGATTTTTTAAAAACATCATTAAAAAAAAGATAACACCACGAAAAAACCTGAATAAATAAGTAATGGTCACAGGAGAGTTACAAAATAAATTATTAGTCATAAAGAAAAATAAATCAGTAAAGTAAGAGATAATACGCTTTGTAAATTAATCAGTGCTCTAACTTTCACTTATGACTTTTTATGCTGGAAGTAAAAACGAAAATACTCTGAAAACTCCAAATCTTAAATGGAAATGTCCAAGGCCTAATGAAATGAAGGAATCATACACCTAATGGACTATAATGCAGCTATTAAATATTATGATTTTTATGGTCAAGAAGCGTTTAGAATAACATGGGGAAATGTTTGCTAAAACATGAAGTGAAAAGGCAGTATCGTAAAACACAGAATAATTACTACTGGGGAAAAAACTGTTTCATAGATAAGACCCACCTTAATTTTTTTCTGGAGGAAGGAGGAACAATGTTATTATATCTGGTAATGTAATAGTATTTCTATGATTTGATGTATTTCAGCACATTAACAGGATCCGTACTTAAGTGCTGTAAACATCAGCAATTTTTTTTAAGTATTTATTATATCACTCCTTGCTCATATTATTAAAAAAATATTAAATATTAAAAAAAGAAAAATAAAATATTCACAACTCTAAGACAGAGAATTTTTTTTACAAATGAAGGTCAAATAACCTTTTCAGGCAAACGAAAGTTGAAAGAATTTATCACCAGCAGACCTGCTTTAAAAAGACCAAGTTCTTCAAGCAAAGAGAAAATATCAGATAGAAATCTGGATTCACACAAAGGAACGAAGAGCATCATAAATGGTAAATATCTGGGTAAATATAAGACTTCTTTCTCATTTAAAAAAAATCATTAAAATATAATTGGCTACTAAAAGCAAAAATAACAACAATGTATCATGGCATTTAAAACCATGACATACAGAAGTAAAATGTAGGACAACAAGAGTACAAAGGATGGGGGTAAGGGAACGGAAGTATACTATTGTAAATGAATGTACAGTCAGAACGGTCAGAAGCCATGATGAAAATATGAGCCATAGAAGGGAATACACTTAAGAGATATTTCTGGGATAAAACAGGTAACAACTGACAGGATGAAGATGCTGGAGAGGCATTTCCTTCATCAGGCCCTGGCTAATCTGAGCAAACAGAAGTGACTTCATAAACCCTTATTTCTCTTCCACTTGACGAGTCACACTGTTATTACTTTGTCAACTTCACACACGTATTGTACCGCTGTGACCATCTCCCCTACTAAACCATAAGCTTTTCCATGACAGGAACTCTAGTATTCATTTTTGGGTCCCTCACTGTTGACTACCTACAGTAGGCACTCATCATTCATTTGTTGAGTAAACGTAGAATAAATGACCTTACATTTTGCTTCTTCTTCTCCTGAACCAAAGCTACATAGCGCAAGGCGACCTTGGTCAGAGTTGTGGCAAGAGAGGCAGCAACAAAGAAATCTCCATCCAGAAGGAATCCTCTCAGGGGAGGTCTGCAAAGAAATCAAGGAAAATGAAATTTACCAGCTTCTTAAGCAGCATGCAGCTTCTGTAGAAATGATTCAAATAAGCCTATTTAACACTCTCCCTTCCATCTGTCAGTGAAGGAGCTCAATTAGCCCCTTTTAGTTCTCAGAAGGAAAAAGAAAAAGAATATAGAGCTTTAAAATTTGTCTTTAAATGATACAAGAGCCAACTGAATACAATAAAAGAAAATGGTTAAAGGTGTATATACTGGAGCCAATGAAGTACATTCAAATCTCAAACTGTATATTTACTGTATCCCCTTGAGTAAGTTACAAACCTCTCTAAGTCTCAAATTCCTCTTCTATAAAATGAGGATAATACAGACTCTCTCAAAGGGTCGTTTTCAAGATTATATGAGACAAACTACTGAGCACAATGCCTACCAAATAGTAAGTATTCAGTAAAATTTTAGGCATTATTTTCTTCATCTTCACCATAAAAAATGGAGAGCAAAATCAAGAGCAAAATAACAAAATTTTATTCATCAATTAGAAATGGAAAGTCATCAAAACTTTGTAAATGCCTTCAAGTTAAAGCTATTTGTATTACCTAGATGCTAATAGGCAACAAAACTCAAATATCAAAGTTACTTCCACTTATCGTTTTACATGTGATTAAAATAATTTTATTTTAAACAGGACATGGCTATTTCAATTAAAACAGGTGTAAAGGCAGAGGATTGTATCTATCAACATAATTGGTAGGGGAAAGAACTTAAACACCTTCCTTCTTTAAAGTACCTCAAATGACAGAGACTTTCATTTTAGCCATAAAAGCAAACTGACAAAAGAAATCATTTCACCATTTTATACACAAGAATAATAATTAAAACAGTACAGCTGGAAGGGCACAGGTGCATTATGTTACCTGTCTTCCTCCTTCTTGGTGGGTCTAGAACTGCTAAGGGCACTCTGAGTTGCGTAGGTGCCCATCTCAGTTACCAATTTCTGAACTGGCCCCACAGTTATTTCTTCTTCAGGTTTTAATTCACCTGCTTCTTTCTTTATTTCTGATTCTACAATTGGGATCTAAAAGTCAATTGGAAACATCAATTTAGTATTAATATCAACAGTGTCATAGATTGTATTATGTCTCCCAAAAAGTGTGTGTGTATCAACTTGGTTAGGCCATGATTCCCAGTATTCTGTGGTTTTCCTCTATTTTGTGACTGTAATTTTATGTTAAAGAGGATTAGGGTGGAACTGTAACACTCTTACCACGTCACATCCCTGATCCAATGTAAAGGGAGCTTCCCTGGAGTATGGCCTGTACCACCTTTTATCTTCCAAGAGATAAATGGAAAGGGAAGCAGGCAAAAAGTGGGGGACCTCAAACCATCAAAAAAGCAGCAGCAGGAGCAGAGCGTGTCCTCTGGACAGCCAGGGGAAGATTGAGGACAAGGTCCTTCCTCCTGAGCCGACAGAGAGAGAAAGCCTTCCCCTGGAGCTAAAGCCCTGAATTTCGACTTTTAGCCTACTTTACTGTGAGAAAATAAACTTCTCTTTGTTAAAGACATCCATTTGTAGGTATTTCTGGTTATAGCAGCACTAGATGACTAAGACAGAATTTGGTACTGGGAGTGGGGTGCTGCTCTAACAGACACCTAAAATGTGGAAGGAGTTCTGAAACTGAATGGATAGAGGAGCAGCAGCGACAGAGGGCCAGCAGAAGCAGAGAACCTGCAGCGGAAGAGAAGCGGTAGCGACAGAACCAGCTGCAGCAGAACCAGGAGACCACCACGAAATGGCGCTAGAGGTGACCCATGCAGCAAGAGAGCTGAGTGCCTGTGCACAGGAGGCTTCCTAGTGGAGTGGGGTGCCTTCATTACTTACCAGTGGAGCTACAGAGCTGTGGAACACTTGCCCCAGCAGGGCAGAAGTGGGCGTGAGGCCTGAGAGCCCAGACAAGAAACAGAAGTTGAAGAGACAAGGAACACAAGAAGCCAAGCTGCCTCAGTCTCAAAAGGTATGGCCATGACCTCAAGGGTTCAAAGGTGGAGCCATGGCCTCTGGTGTTTCTAAGGGTGGAGTCGCCCTCAGATGGACTAGGATAATGATGCACTTAAAGCTTAGGGAGCATAGTTGCTGTCCCAGTGAGCCTGGAAGGTGGAGCTGAAGCCCAGGGCCAAGGGGCCTCCACTCAGAATCTGGAGAGTATGGCTAATACCTAGAGTCTGGAGGGCAAAGCCATTGTGTAAATTTCTCAGAGAACAGAGGATTATTTTCAAAGCTTTGAGGGCTAATGTAATGTGTTCTGCTGCCTTGCTTGGTGCCTGTTATGCCTTCTTTCCCTCCAATTTCTCTGGTATGTAATGGAAATGTCTAGCTTGTGCCTGTTCTGCCGTTATACCTTTAGAAGCAGATAACTTGTATTCTAGATTTCACAGATGAAGAGGAATTTTTGGATTTTGGACGTGGAGTTAAGACTTTTGCTATGATATGATGGAATGAACACATTTTGCATGTTGCAAGGATATGATTTTTTGGGGGCCAAAGGGTGGAATGTCATGGATTGAATTATGTCCCCCCAAAAATGTGTGTATCAACTTGGTTACGCCACGATTCCAAGTATTCTGTGGTTGTCCTCCATTTTGTGATTGTAATTTTATGTTACAGAGGATTAGGGTGGGATTGTAACACCCTTACCAGGTCATATCCCTGATCCAATGTAAAGGGAATTTCCCTGGGGTGTGGCCTGTACCACCTTTTATCTTACAAGAGATAAAAGGAAAGGGAGGCAAGCAGGAAGTGGGGGAATGCATACCACTAAAAAGCAGCACCAGGAGCAGAGCACGTCCTTTGGACCCGGGGTCCCTGTGCCTGAGAAGCTCCTCAACCAGGGAAAGGTTGAGGATAAGGTCCTTCCTCTAGAGCCAACAGAGAGAGAAAGCCTTCCCCTGGAGCTGAGGCCCTGAATTTGGACTTCCAGTCTACTTTACTGTGAGGAAATAAACTTCTCTTTGTTAAAGCCATCCACTTGTGGGTATTTCTATTATAGCAGCACTAGAGGACTAAGACAAATAGTAAGCAAAATCATATTTAAATAATTCAATCATTTCTATAGAGAAGGCAATCCCCCAATGGGGTTTTTGGAACCTGGAATTCTGCTTCCAATTCTTTTCTTTGCAGGATGACGAAGTGGAAGAACAGATTTTGGACTTGGATGTTCTTGGGTTGAATTCTTCCTTTGCCACTGACTAGTTGTATGGCCATGGGCAAGTTAAATAAAGCATGCTGAGCCTCAGTTTCTTTTTGGGGGTTAGATTAAGGTTTACGGAGCAAATTAGTTTCCCATTAAACAATTAATACACATATTGTCACATAGGTTGCCAACCCCATGACCTGTCAACACTCTCCCCTTCTCGACCTTGGGTTCCCCATTTAGTCTTGCTTTGTTTTATGGAGCCTCAGTTTCTTAATTTGGGTTAATGGGAAATATTAATTCTACACAAGTTACTTAATAGGGAAATATTAAGGGGAGTGCCTAACACCAAATAGACACTAAATTGTATTTTTTCTTCTCCATCCCTCCCTTGAAATACTAATGAAAAACAGCATTCATTCTTCAAAACTGAAATAAACATGACTCATTTGTACACAATAACCTAATCAACTATCTTAAAAAAAAAAAATGGCTGTTATGTACTGATTCCCTAATACCAGTCTATCATGTAATTCAAGAGCTCTAAGAGTCTTCAATCACTATCTATTCCAATGCCTTCATATTAAAGATTAAAAAACAAACAAAAAGAAAGCAAACAAACACAAAAGACAAAACTGGTATCCAGTCTGGTTAAGGAACTTATATCCAAGATCGTGGAGCTAATTACTGACAGAACCAAGATTAAAACTCAGTCTCCTGACAAGAAATCCACTGTTCTTCCTGTTCTACTACAAGTATAAGGAAATACTATTAGTTTTAAGACACAGACATTCTAAAGTCAGCCTTGTTCTTAAAATATTTACATTTTCCTTTCAGAACATATAGACTAAAACTGAGTTTTTTTGTACCTATCAACAATCAAACTAAATGTAAACGGTTTAAATGCTCTAGTCAAGAGACAGAGTGGCAGAACAGATTAAAAAAAAAAACCCAGACCCATCAATATGTTGCCTACCTGAGACACAAAGACATAAACATGCTAAAAATCAATGGATGGAAAAAAATATATCAAGCAAACAATAACCAAAAAGAGAGCAGGAATGGCAATATTAATTTAGTAAAATAGACTTTAAGTCAAAATCCATCAAAAGAGACAAAGAAGGACATTGTATAAAGATTAAAGGGTCAACCCACCAAGAGGACATAACCATGATAAATATCTATGCACTCAATGACAGGGCTCCAAAATACATCAAACTCCAACAGTATTGAAAAGAGAAACAGACAGTTCCACAATAATAGCTGGAGACTTTAACATACCATTAACGGTGAAGGAACGAACTAGGAAGAAACTCAATAAACATACAGAAGATCTAAATAACCCAACCAACCAACTTGACATCATAGACATATACAAACACTCCAACCAACAGCAGCACAGTAGGCATTCTTCTCTAACGCACATGGATCATTCTCCAGAACAGACCGTATTTTAGGCCATAAAGCAAGCCCCAATAAATTAAAAAACATCAGTAAAATGCAAAGCATCTTCTCTGATCACAACGCAAAAAACCAAAAAACCAAACGCAGTGCCGTTGAGTCTATTCCGACTCATAGCAACCCTATAGGACAGAGTAGAACTGCCCTATAGAGTTTCCAAGGAACGCCTGGCAGATTCAAACTGCTGACCCTTTGGTTAGCAGCCGTAGCACTTAACCACTACGCCATCACAACTCTATCAGACTATAAATCAATAACAGGAAGAACAAGGAAAAAAATGAAATGCATGGAAAATGAACAATACCTTAAAAACCACTGTGTAGCAGAAAAAATTACAAATGAAATTTAAAAATTCCTAGAATTAAATGAGAATGAAAACACAACATACCAAAACCTTTGGGACACAGCAAAAGCAGTGTTCAGAGGAAAACTTACAGCAATAAATGCACACATCAAAAAAGAAGGGCCAGAATCAACAGCTTAACTCTACAACTCAAACAAACATAAAAAAAAGCAGCAAAAGAAACCCAGGGTCACCAGAAGAAAGGAAATAATAAAAATATTAGGACAAAAATAAAAGAAACAAAACAGAATCAATGAGACTAGAAGTTGGTTCTTTGAGTGGATCAATAAAATTGACTAACCACTGGCCAAACTAACAAAGGAAAAGAGTGAAAAGATGCAAATAACCAAAATAAGAAATGGGAAGAGTGACGTTACAACTGGATAAAAAGGATCATAACAGAACATTATGAAAAAATTGTACTCCAACAAAGACTGGAGAAAAAAATTTGGCAATGACATATCTAACAAGGGTCTAATCTCTAAAGCATACAGAAAATTTCAACAGCTCAACAACAAAAAGGCAATCTAATTAAAAAATGGACAAAGGACATGATCAGACATTTCACCAAAGATGACATTCAGGCGGCTAACAAACACATGAACAGATGCCCACAAACATTAGCCATTAGAGAGATGTAAACCAAAATCACAATGAGATACCACCTCACCTCGGCAACAATGGCACTGACAGAAAAAACAGAAAACGACCAATGGTGGTGAGGATGTGGGGAGACTGGAACTCTTACACAATGCTGATGGAACTGTAAAATGCTACAACCACTAAGAAAAACAATATTGCACTTCCTTAAAAAGCTAGAAATAGAAATACCATATGATCCAGCAATCCCACTCCTTCATATATATCCTAGAGAAATAAAAGCTGTGACACGCCCACACCCATGTTCACTGCTACATTACTGACAATAGCAAAAAGATGCAAACAACCTAAATGACTGTAAATGGATGAATCGATAAACAAACTGTGGTACATGCAATGGAACACTTCACAATGATAAAAAATAATGATGAGTCTGCAAAAAATCTCACAACATGGGTGAATTTGGAGGACATTATGCTAAGTGAAATAAGTCAATCATGAAAGGACAAATATTGTATGATACCACTATTACAAAAGGTAAGAAAAAAAAAAGCTTACACACAGAAAGAAACATTCTTTGATGGTTACCAGAAACAGAAGGGGGAGGAAGGGAGAATCAGTAAAGAGTAGACATGTGTTAACTGTGGTGAAGGGGAAGTCAGCACAGTGTGACAAGGCAAAAGAAGATGCTGTGCAGTACCCAAGAATAAAGGACAACTAACATAAACACTACAGCATATACAATCCTGCAAAAAAAATAACAAACAATAATTTGTGCGATGATACAAAGGTAGATATGTATGCTAAATAGGTGTGGGAAGTCACACAGGAGTATACCTGCGTGCATATATAGGTATGACTATAGATATTTCTATGTACGTATTTGTATGTACTGCACATGTATTCATATACATAGTAGAGCACACAGAGGACACAGTTATGGAAACTTAGACAAAACCAAACAGCTTATAACTGAGTTAACTGGGCTGTAAGGCTAAGGACCATAATCTCAGGGACATCTAGGTCAATTGGTATAATGTAGTTCATAAAGATAATGTTCTACATCTTAGGTTGGTGAATACCATCTGGGGTCTTCTTAAAGGTTTGTGAGCAGCCATCTAAGATACAACTATTGGTCTCTTCCTGTCTGGGGCAAAGGAGAGTGAAGAAAAACTAAAGACTCAAAGCAGCAATTAGTCCAAAGGACTAATGGCATATATGAACAACAAACAACCTCTTCTTGCCTGAGATTAGAAGAACTGGATGGTCCCTGGCTACTACTTCTGAACTGCTCTGACCAGGAACACAATAGAAGGTCCCAGTTACAATGGGTGAAAAATGTAGGACAAAATTCAAATTCATAAAAAAGACCAGACTTACTGGTTTGAAGAGACTAGATGAATCCCTGGAACTATGGCCCTAGGACCCTTCAAACTTGTAACTGAAGCCACTTCTGGGGCCTACCTTTCAACCAAATGATAAACTAGACTTTAAAATAAACAGTAACACCCATGAGGAAATGTGGTCCATAGAACAGTCAACTATACGTGACCAAAAGGGCAACATTTGCCTAAAAGCAAAGACGAGAAGGTAGGCAGTGGCAGGGAAACAGGACTAATGGAAACAGGGAACCCTGGGTGGAAATGGGGACAGTGCTGACACATTGTAGGGATTGCAACCAATGTCACGGAACAATCTGTGCATGAATTATTGAATCAAAAACTAATTTGCTGTGTAAACTTTCACCTAAAGCACAATAAAATGTCAAAAAACAAAACAATTTTATGAGCTTTTTTCTTTTTTTTTTTTTAAAACACAGTACCCTTTGTTCAAACAAAATCTTATCCTGAAAGGTAAACGATATAAATACAAGAGCTGTGATGGTTCAACAGATGATGGGGGGGGTACTCCCTCTAATTGCCCACATCTTCTAGGGCTTAATTATCTTAATGTATTAAAATGCATTTTTCAGGGTTCATTAGCCCAGATACTACTAAATAAAAACACAAAGCAAGCCATTCCAAAAAGTAGGATTTATTAAAGTAAAACATACCTCCCCTAGGGACCTTCGGACCTCGGTCATCACACTCTGAATGTCTTCCTTGGTACTACAGTATTCTCCCAAGATCCATAATGCTCCTCGGTAAATCCTAGAACAAGAATACAAATTCTGAAACATTGACCTATCAAACAAATATTGACACAGAGATCTTTGTGAATTCAAGCTCAAGCAAGAAACTAAGATTCTGGATTATAAAGAACTATGCATGAAAATTTAAGAAAACATAGCAAATATATTATTAGTTTCTTTGACTCTTTCCAGAAAGAAAATAACTGCTCTCATTCATTGTTCCTAGGAACATTCTAAAATTGGGTAAACCCAGCAGTAAAAATAATACCAAAATGTTTCCCAGGAAGGGGTTATCTTCCATTTATGACAGTTTTAATGTAAAAAGTAATTTACTTTTTATCTGTCATCACTAAAAAGAGGCAAAGTGCTGAACAGACAATGGACAAAAAAGGAGTGTAAGGGATCAGTAAAAAACAAAACAGAAACTCCCAGAAGTAAAGAAAGCAACAAATTTCTAGTTTGAAATGTTAAACTTAATAAAAGCTTTAGTCATGTTTTTTCTAAGATTTTCATTAAACTTACGCAGGAAAATGTTAACTACAGAAACTGAAGCTCTAAGAGATTATGACCATCAGAGCAAAACCTTAATAGGATTTTATTTTTCCTCACGAAGGAAGCAAATCTTGTTCACTTATATAAACACAATTTCATACTGTAAAAATAATTTTGTATTGGCCATTTCCTTCCTATCTAGGCAAACTATAAGTCTGTTAGAGTCTATCAATCAGATGCTGTAAATGAAGCAAAATGTGGCTGCAACACTCCTTTTGCATTAGCAAAGACTATTTGAAAGGACACATCATGTCAGATTTAGGCTGCATTTTCAATCCTTCTCTTTAAATTGCTAAAGAAGGATATAAATGATAATGATATCCAAAAAGTGATGCCACCTAAATATGCGCTCCTTAGTCACTTAGGATTCAGATCTTTTGAGGAAATCAGAATAAAGAAAACTAGCCAAATTACTCCTGCTTAAAAAAAGCCTTCTGCCCATACAGTAGGAATCAACCAAGGGTGAGGTGACATTTATTACCATGCTTATTTTATTTTATTTTGGCTTGACTGTCTTGAATCTCCCTCCATTATATTTTCTATCAACTGACCCTTTAAAGACAGAAACTGATAAAATGCTTACTTGACCTTGTATTTTAAAGTACTGTAAACTTACTTGACAGATTTAATAGCATGAAAGACTTCAAGCATCTTTTCAACAATAAGCATTCTCAAGTTATCGAAGCGCTGAATGGCTTCACGAACAAACTCCAGGACATCAGCAGCTGCTGCTTCATTATTGTCACTGAGAAATTCCATTAACTAAACAAAGAATGAAAAAAAGTGGTGGGGGGAGGGAGGTAAATAGAACAACTGCATGATTTTCAGGAAGAAATTATGTAAGGCCAAAACTAAACTCACAAATCTACAAAGAATGTAATTTTCAAATACATAACAAAATCTGAGTTCAGAGACAGCATTATCACCTAAACTAAGCCACAATGGCTTTTTTTATGTTATATGCAGCAAAGTTTATTATAAAACTCACAATAAAGAGCAGGTGGAAATCCACAACTCACAATAAGTTGAATAATCGTAAATTATAACTAAAAGTAAATGACTTTAGAGAAAATTCAGAGCTGAAAGGCAAAATCTGGACCATGAAATTGAGTGATTTTGGACAGCTGAGATTTCTGGAGCTTAACTGGTGAATAACTAGATTTTTAAAAATTCTTGTAGAGAATTTCAAAATTAAGGCAGTAAGAATTACATACCACAGGAATGACATTTGCAGCCATATCTGGAAATCGGACAGAACAGGAATGCAATGTTCGCACAAGGAGTTGTCTGTATTTGTCAGTATCTTCATGCTCAGATACGTTATTGGTTTTAATCACTTCCTTTTTCAGGACAATAACGAGCTATAGAACAATGTAAAAATCAATCAGAATTACATCACATTTGGCCCAACAGCTTGTAAGTACTGTGAGAGTTTTCTTTTACCTCTTCAACATTCCTAGAAGACACAAGATCCAGTGCTAACTGTAGAGTTTTCTTGCGTACTTCTAAGTCCGGTGTGCTCAATACTCTTAGGATGTCCATAACCAGATCCTGTAAAAAGAGCAAAAAATCCAGAAGTTACACCAATCTTTCTGGTCCCAAGAAGAAAAACTTAACTGTAGAATAGAGTTCTGTCCATCGTCACCTTAATCTTTAGATCAATCATAAAATCACCAGTAGTGGAATAATCAGATATTTTGGGTCATCTGATGTGACGCAATCCAAGGTATACGGTATCATATATGGTCCGTTCAAGCTGAAAACGTTTACACTGAATTAAGCTTCAGATCCAACTTACAGTTTACAGAGATACAGAGGTTAGAAGAACAAGCTACACACCACCACAAGAAAGTAACCACACATATCCAAAAGGAGGGGCATTTTAGAGGACATTTGGCTTGGTCTCAACAAATCAGAATCATGAAAAAAGACACTATTCAGACTTAAGAGAGATACCAACCATACATGTTATCTGGCCATGAACTGAACAAACCACCCACGTAAAAGCAATTTTGGGACAAATGAGAAAATCTGAAACTGGACTTGGTAATTAGAGAATATTAGGAAATTTTTAACAATTTCGTTAAGTGTGGTAATGCTATTTTGGATCTGTAGGGAGGAATACTTTAAAAAATCTATGGCAGATAAGTATTTTCAAAACAGCAAAACTCTAACTTACAACTGGTTTTATTTTTTAAATTTTATATTTTAAAATAATTTGAAATCATTTTAAAGTAACAAAAATAGTAATTGTAAACACCTGCATACCTTTTCGTCTACAATCACCAATTGTTAGTATTCTGCCACATTTGCTTTATCATACTCTCTCTCTAATCCTGAACATCTCAGCCTATTTCCCAAGAATAAGGATACCTTCTTACATAACCGTAATACCATTATTAAACTCAGAATTTAATATCAGTAACACTATTAACTAATATACTGTCTATACTGACATTTCTCCAATCGTCCCAAAAGTCCCCTGTATAGCTATAATCTTGTTCTGATTCAGGATTCAATCCATGATCAGCATTGCATTTAGTGGTCATGAAGTTTCATCTGTTAACAATCTTTCTCATGGATTAAACAGGCATTTTTACAGCAAAGGCCATACTTCAAAAAAAATATGGTAATTCAAGAGTTACACTTTAACTGACCAAAATTTAAACTGCTTAGTTGCCAAACCTTCAAGTTAATCAAGATGGCAAGGCTTGGGAATTACCTCAATCGAAAAATAGATTATTTAGGATCGATCTCTCTTTTAGACAACACTTACCTGTAGTACTCGCTCATGAGCAGGATGTTCTTTTAATTCTATCAAACGATCCAGAACTATGAGCTTTACATTGTTATCACTCTCCTTAATAATTAAATCAATGTAACACTGAGCAGCAGCCTATATTAAAAACAGAAATACAATATAAGAACACATTGTTGTTGGGTTCCCAATAAAAATAAAATTTAAAAAACTAAAAAGCCAAAAATAAGGATTGAAACAAAGGAACAAGGCAGAAAAAAAGTAGACAAAGAATCTCAAAAAGCATCACTTTGCCCCAAAACCAGTTGTTTTGGGGCAAAGTCTAACACACCTGCATTACAACACAGAACAATTAACAATATAAAAATAACCACGGTTCTTAAATGCTAGCAAGTGGCTATCTAAGCTGCATCAATTGGTCTCAACCCACCTGGAGCAAAGGAGAATGAAGAACACCAAAGACACATGGTAATTATGAGCCCAAGAGACAGAAAACCAAAAAACCAAACAAAATCCAGTGCAGTCGAGTTGATTCTGACTCATAGCGACCCTAAAGGCAGAGTAGAATTGCCCCATAGAGTTTCCAAGGAGCACCTGGTGGATTCGAACTGCCGACCCTTTGGTTAGCAGCTGTAGCACTTAATCACTACATCAGCAGGATTTCCAAGACACAGAAAGGGCCATGTAAATCAGAGATTACATCAGTCTGAGACCAGAAGAACTAGATGGTGCCCGGCTACAACCAATGACTGCCCTGACAGGGAACACAACAGAGAATCCCTAATGAAACAGGAGAGCAGCGGGATGCAGACCTTAAATTCTTACGTCTGAGACTAGAAGGACCCCAGAGGCCACGGTCCTCAGACCTTCTGTTAGCCCAAGACTGGTATACCATTCCCAAAGCCAACTCTTCAGACAGGGACTGGACTGGACTATAACACAGAATGATACTGGTAAGGAATAAGCTTCTTGGTTCAAGTAGACACATGAGGCTATGTGTGCAGCTCCTGTGTGGAGGGGAGATGAGAAAGCAGAGGGGAGCAGAAGCTGGCTGAATGGACACAGGGAATACAGGGTAGAGAGAAGGAGTGTGCTGTCTCATTAGGGGAATATCAACCAGGAGTACATAGCAAATAGCAAGGTATATATAAATTTTTGTATGAGACACTGACTTGATTTGTAAACTTTCACTTAAACCACAATAAAAATTAAAAAAAAAAAAAAAAAAGACCGTGGTGATATCCTCCCACAAAGACTGTTGTTGTTAGGTGCCCACCAGTCAGTTCTGACTCACAGCGACCCTCTGGACAACCGAACAGATGCCCAGGCCTGTGCCATCCTCACAATTATTGCTGTTTGAGCCCACTAGTACAGCCACTGTGTCAGTTCATCTCATTGAGGGTTTTCCTCTTTTTCAGTGACCCGCTACTTTATCAAGCACGATGTCCTTCTCCAGGGACTGGTCCCTCCTGAGTACATGTCCAAAGAACATGAAAGGAAGTCTCGCCATCCTCGCTACTAAGCAGCATTCTGGCTATACTTCTTTCGAGACAGATTTGTTTGTTCTTCTGGCAGTTCATAGCATATTCAATATTCTTTGTCAACACCATAATTCAAAGGCATCAATTCTTCTTCAGTCTTCCTTATTCGTTGTCCAGCTTTCACATGCATATGAGGTGATTCAAACTACCATGCGTGGTAAGGGACACTTTAGTCCTCAAAGTGACATTTTTGCTTTTTGACACCTTAAAGAGCTCTTTTGCAGCAGATTTGCCCAATGAAATACATTGTTTGATTTCTTGATTGCTGCTTCCAGGGGTGCTAATTGTGGATACAAGTAAAAGGAAATTCTTGACAACTTCCATCTTTTCTCTGCTTATTATGATGTTGCTTCTTGGTCTGGTTGTGAGGATTTTTGTTTTATGTTGAGGTATAATCCATACTGAAGGCTGTTGTCTTTGTCTTCATCAGTAAGTGTTTCAAGTTCTCTTCACTTTCAGCAAGCAAGCTTGTGTCATCTGCATATTGCAGGTTGTTAATGAGTCTTCCTCTAATCCTGAGGCTGAGTTCTTCTTCATGTACTCCAGTTTCTCAGATTATTTGCTCAGCATACAGATAGAATTTAAGTATGATGAAAGGATACAACCCTGAGGCACACCTTTCTTGACTTTAAACCACTCTGTATCCCCTTGTTATGTTCAAACAGCTGCCTCTTGGTCTATGTATTTGGTAGTATCTATGTACAGGTTCCTCATGAGCACAATTCAGTGTTCTGGAATTTCCATTCTTCGCAGTGTTATCCATAATTTGTTATGATCCACACAGTCAAATACCTTTGCATAGTCAATAAAACACAGGTAAGCATCTTTCTAGCATTCTCTGCTCACAGCCCAGATCCATCTGACGTCAGCAATGACAGCCCTTGTTTCACATTCTCTTCTGAATCTGGCTTGAATTTCTGGAAGTTCCCTGTGGATGTATTGTTAAAACTGTTTTTGAATCATCTCCAGAAAAATTTACTTGGGTGTGATGGTACTGACATTGTTTGATAATTTCTGTATTTTGCTGAATTACCTTTCCTTGGAATGGGCACAAATATGGATCTCTTCCAGTTGGTGTCCAGGAGGTAGCTGTTTTGCAAATTTCTGGGCATAGACAAGCGAGCACTTTTTTGCAGTGTTGCATCTGTTTATTGAAACACCTCAATTGGTATTCTGTCAATTCTTGAATCCTTATTTTCAACAATTCCTTCAGTGCAGCTTAGACTTCTTCCTTCAATACCATCAGCTCTTGATCATATGCTACCTCTTGAAATGGTTGAACATCAACAAATTCTTTTTGGTACGGTAACTCTGTGTATTCTTTCTGTCTTCTTTTGATGCTTCCTGTGTCATTCAATATTTTGCCCTCAGACTTCTTCAATACTGCAACTTAAGGCTTGAATTTTTTTCTTCAGTTTTTCAGCTTGAGAAATGCTGAGCGTGTTCTTCCCTTTTGGTTTTCTAACTCCAGGTCTTTGCACATTTCATTTAATACTAATTTGTCTTCTCTGTTCAGCCCTTTTACTTCATTTCTTCCTTTTTCTTTAGTTACTCTATGTTCAAGAGCCAAGTTCCAGAGTCTCTTCTGACACACATTTTGGTCTTTCCTGTCTTTTTAATGAGCTCTTGCTTTCTTCTTGTATGATGTCCTTGATGTCATCCCACAACTCATCTGGTCTTTGGTCATTAGTGTTCAGTATGTCAAACGTATTCTTAAGATGGTCTTCAAATTCAAGTGGGATATACTCAAGGTCATATTTTGGCTCTCGTGGACTTGTTTTAATTTTCTTCAGTTTCAATTTGAACCTGCATATGAGCAATTGATGGTATGTTCGACAGTCGGCCCTTGGCCTTGTTCCGACGATGTATTGAGCTTTTACCATTGTCTCTTTCCACAAATGTAGTCGATTTGATTCCTGTTTGTTCCATTTAGCAAGGTCCACATGTACAGCTGCCATTTATATTGTTGGAAATGGGTATTCCCAATGAATAGGTCATTGGCCTTGCAAAATTCTATCGTGTGATCACTGGCACTGTTTCTGTCACTAAGGCCATAATTTCCAACTACCAATCTTTCTTGTTTCCAACTTTTGCATTCTAATCATCAGTAATTAATCTTTATTAATTTAATTAATCAATATATCTTTATTGCATATTTGATCAATTTCAGACTGTGAAAGTTGGTAAAGATCAATTTCTTCATCTCTGGTGTCAGCAGTTGGTGCATAAATTTGAGAATTAGTTGTGTTTACTTGTCTTCCTTATAGGGATATAGATATTATCCTATCACTGACAGCATTGTACTTTAGATCTTGAAATGTTCTTTTTAACAATGAAGGCGACGCCATTCCTCTTCAATTTGTAATTCCCAGCATTGTAGACCATATTAATTGTCCTATTCAAAATGGCTAATACCAGTCCATTCCAGCTCATGAATCCCTAGGAAAGTAACCTTCAAGTATTCCATTTCATTTTTGACAAAGTCCAACTTTCCTAGATTCATACTTTGTATATTCCACATTCCCATTATAATGGATGTTTGCAGCTGTTTCTTCTCATTTTGAGTCGTGCCACATCAGCAAATTAAAGTCCTGAAAGCTTGACTCCGTTCACGTCATTAAAGTTGACTCTACTTTGAGGAGATGGCTCTTCCCCACTGGTATTTTAAGTGCCTTCCAACTTGAGGGACTCATCTTTTGGCACTGTATCAGACAATGTTCTGCTGCTGTTCATAAAGTTTTCACTGGCCAATTTTTTAGAAGTAGATCACCAGGTCCTTCCTAGTTTGTCTTAGTCTAGAAGCTCTGCTGAAACCTGTCCACCAGGGGTGACCCTGCTGGTATTTGAAATTCCGGTGGCAGAGCTTCCAGCATCATAGCAACATACAAGCCACCACAGCAGGACAAACTGACAGATGAGCAGTGGCCATGAAGACTGTATCACTGAAAATCCTATGGGACAGTTCTATTTTGTTCCATGGGGTCTCTATGAATCGAAACCTACTCAACAGCACCTAACAACAACATTTAAAAGCAACAGACAAAGGCACAGATCTGAAAGAGTTTCCAATGGTCAAAACTGGAATGATGTGATCAGTAAAATAAATAATAACAGGATTAAAACTCATAGAATAAAATATCCATACTGAATATTAACAAAGTTGGAAGGGAAGGAGGGGAGAAAAAAAGGACAGCTTTTCCTTACAGAATAATTCCAATTAGTAAATGTAAAAAGAATGAGGGAGAGAAAATCATAATTAGAATACCACAGTAGTAACTGTTGTAGAGAAGATCTACCATGGATGCTAAAATTAGTGGATATAAGTTTGAGGAGAAACAGGTTATTTGCATAGTCTCAAAGTTATCTCTCCCACAATACTGATTGATTAGGGAGGGAAAAACAGTAACTCAGTAGTGGAGAAACCTGGCATATGTCACCTTAACGTAATGACCAAGGTTAACATTACCAGTAATTATAAGTAATGAGATATATCGACATTATGTACTCTGATATGATACGCTGAGAACAGCACATCACTTCTGTGGCATTCTTCCCCCCAAAATTGCATAATCTCAATTTAATCGTAAGAAAACACCAGACAAACCCAAACTGGGTAATATTTTATAAAATAACTGACCAGTACTCGTCAGAAGTGTCAAGATCATGAAGAACAAAACAAAACAAAAAAACCTGTG
Source organism: Elephas maximus indicus (assembly GCF_024166365.1). NCBI lineage: Eukaryota > Metazoa > Chordata > Mammalia > Proboscidea > Elephantidae > Elephas > Elephas maximus. The sequence goes on from NC_064825.1 coordinate 69,825,569, forward strand.
GAACTGTTATGGATTGGAGGAGACTAAGAAGATAATTAAATGTAGTTTAGGATCCTGGATTGGTTACTAAAACAGAAAAGGGCATTAAATGGGAAAACTGGTGAAATCTAAATAAAATCTGTAGTTTAGTTAATAGTATTGTACTAATATTGGAGTTGATTTCTTAGTTTTGACAATTATATATTGGTTGTGAAAGACATTAATATTAGAGGAAACTAGGTGAAGGGTACTTGGGAACTTTGCCCCTATTTTTATAACTTTTCTTTAAGTCTAAAATCATTTCAAAATAAAACCCATTGCTATCGAGTAGATTCCGATTCATAGTGACTCTAGAAGACAGACTAGAACTGTCCCATACAGTTTCCAAGGAGTGGCTGGTGGATTTGAACTGCTGACATTTTGGTTAGGAGGTGAGCTCTTAACCACTGTGCCACCAGGGCTCCCACTTCAAAATAAGAAGTTATAAAAAATCTTTTTAGGTATTGGTGGGTAAAGCAATAAATTCCCCTGTGTATAAAATGTTGGCTTTCTAGAACAATTCATTCTCTGAATATATTAGGGGTTCCTGATATGGTCTATACAGAATAAACTAAAGAAGGAAAATATTCCATTACTGAAAATACCAACTAGGACCTTTTTAGGATTCATCATTTAGAATACAGAACTCATTTTCCCAGATCTTGTTTTTAATGAAATTAAAGTTCAGGGAGAGATCTTAAAATGCCAGTATCATTTTCCAGAAACTAGAAATATCGGAATTCTCTGAAAATACATATACACATACACAAAAGGAGAAAGGATACAAGGACAGAAGGAAGAAATGAAAAACTTTAACAATCTGTAGTTGTTCCCTCTATGCCACCTAATGCCATGTAACACAGAGTGATCTGCAATGTCATAAATCATAAGTGATAAGAAAATATTTAATCTGGTCTCCAGAGAAATAAGCAGTACCTTGATTGCAGTTGGTGCACTAGAGAGTGTCACTAAGGTTCCAGCAGCTTCATATTTTACAGCAGGGCTAGATGACTGTAATAAGTTATAGATGCAGCGAATGAAACGAGCCCTTTCTGATGGATTAGCATGACAGACCTGAAGAAAAAAACAACTGACTTCAGGGACATTCGCTTTCAAAATGAAATTTTTTTACAGATGTCAGCTTATGGGATGCTGGCTTTCTTAAATTGAAAGCTAAGAGTATTCTTACTCAAGGACCCTTGAAAATGTCGGCCAACACTGGTGAGACACTGTGACACAACACTCGTAATTCCTGAAGTAGATTTTATTTATATTTATAATACTCACTTAATCATTCAATCACAATTTATATTTCCCCTCCTTCACAAAAGGTTTTTATATGGCTTATAATAAGATATACTTACTATACACAAGTCAAATAAGAAACAAAAATATAAGGTAACAAGAGCATAGACAGCAAAACACTTGCCAAGTACACTTAATATAGGTACTATGATACGATATTAAATTTGGTCCTAAATTTCCTGGATGCCATGCCAAAAAGGGAAACACCGTGGATTACACAAACTCAGTAACCAACAAAAGGGAAACATCACTTCATCAAGTGAGAATAAAAGCCTTTCATTCAAGTACTACTTGCTATTATTTGGCACCATTTTTAATATTGGATATGCAACTAAAATTTTCCATCCCGTTCTATATGCATCCTGATACCTTCACTTGTGAAGAAAAAGACCTTTATTTTTTCTCTCTTGAAGTTAGTATTTATATTAGATTTTCCTAAAATACATACAGTCAAATCTCTATTACTTGGGCATGACCAAAAGCTATTCACTCTTACTATAACCTGGACCCTAGAAGAAGTCAACGGATGGCAGAAAATCTTACTTTTGAGAACTTCAGTGACATTCCTAAATGATACACATGAATTAAAAGAAACTATCTTTACTTTCCTGGTTTCATCTTAATGCCAATTCAAAATGATTGGTACCCTTTTCTGCAGTAGCAAAGACTGCCGTGATCAGTTACCAGTGTCAACTATGGGTATTTTGGCCATATAAACCTGTTTAAGATAGCTATTCCTAATATGTATCTTTGCTGGTGTACAACTCTATCAGTAGCAAAACTAGATGTTACTGCATCTTTTATCTTATCAGAGTATTAAGATGCTACCAATTCTTTCGAAGGATATTATCTCATTAAAATGTTGGCAATAAAGTATTTCATTTTAAAATCCCAATTTCTAGCTGGTTTTAGGCTTCCCATTAATTAATGATCTACAATGTCACATCAACACATTTAATATGTATCTATTCTATTTTACAAACAAGGCGCATAAAAAATATTTAAGGCTTTTTTATTTGTTTTTAGGTTTCCAAACTAGTGTGGTGTATATATATATATATATACCCATTGCCGCTGAGTCAATTCCAACTCATAGTGACCCTACAGGACAGAGCAGAACTGCCCCATAGGGTTTCCATGGATCGGCTGGTGGATTCCAACTGCTAACCTTTTGGTTAGCAGCTGAATGCTTAACCACTGCACCACCAGGGCTCTGTGCGGTGTACACCCAAGAAAAGATCTTGAATTTTACTCCAAATCCTAATTCACAATCTAGTAAGTGACTAGGAGGAATACAATGATTTCTTTGCAACTCTAACGGGTCAAGGCATGAATTTTTACAGAATTTCTTATAGAGGTTTAGAAAGAATGGAAGCAACTACTTGGAAAATACAATAAACCAAGGGAAAAACAAAAAGAAAAAAAATAATGGGTCATGCTATAAAATATTTCTACTGCTACAACATATTATCCTGGCAATTAAACAGCATTCCAGAAAGAGTTATCTAACTACTTAACTTTGTTTTAAAGTAAAAGTTTAAAGTTTATTTTAGCCATCATCAATTAACATTCTTACCTTATAAATTAGTTCAACAATAACTAACTGAAGAATGTCTCCAAATGTTTGAACTTGATCAATACAAGTACTCAGGTAATCCAAAGCTCGGTCCTAAAAAAGGGAGAATATATTTATCAATCTCCAGTTCATTCAATAAAAGAACTTAAGGCAGCTTAAAAGAATACACACATTAACACTAAATATGAAACAAACCAGGAAATAACAGCAAATCAAAAATAAAGGAAAAAACAAAGAAACCAAGAATAAGGTTCAAAAAAAAAAAAAAAAACTCATTGCTGTCAAGTCAATTCTGACTCATAGCAACCCCAGAGGACAGAGAGGACCTGCCCCACAGGTTTCCAAGGAACGCCTGGTGGATCTGAACTGCTGACCTTCTGATTAGCAGCTGTAGTACTTAACCACTATACCACCAGGGTTTCCAGAGTAAGGTTAACACATAAAATAAAAGATACAAAATCAAACACATTTTCTAGAAATGAGCAAAAAACCTGGGTCTGAATTTTCTAGCAACTACACCAAAGAGAGAAACACTGTGTGTTACTTAATTTGGTGTATCAATACAACCAAAACAAACCAGCTGCTTCAGAGAGTAGTTATTCCTTATTACTGAGACCTGAAGGAAAAATCTCCTGAGTCCTCATAAACTGGACACTGTGATATACAGAACTTCAACAACATCTTCAGTAAAAGCTTCAGTATAGCTTCAACAACATCTCTACAGTAAAAATACCAGAAAATTTTATCGGACTATTTCTTATTATGCCCCTTAAGGTAGGCTGACAGCACAACACCAAAGCACAGTTCAGTAAAACCAATTCTAGCAGAGGACAAAACATTGTGATCTAAGTAAACAGCTTTCTCATAATCTTTTTTAATAAAATGACAGTATCAGGTTTTAGAAGAATGGAGACTCCATATTTTTCAGTCTTCATGTATATTATTTCCCACATTTTGATAATGTTGGACAAAATATTCAAGATTATGCGCCACCAAGGCGTGCAGGGTAGCTGCTAACCAAAAGCAGATCTATATTTGAAGAGACTAAAAAGAACATGTTATCTATATTGTCAGTCTACTTCTGCAGACAAGACTAAGATAGATCTCCATACAAAGCTACTATTTTCACTATGAAACCATTTTAGATCTAGATCAACATAAAGAAAAACAGGCAATCAAAGCCCCAAAGTTGGGTACCACACATAGCCACAATAATTTCAATCTTGAGAAACTGTAAAGTGGCCAATATTGAGTTTTCAATGTTTACTTTTTAGAAAGAATATATGCATAAGCTACATTTCACAGAAAGGTTAAGAAAAAAACTGTAGGTTTATACAAATGAAGTTCAGTATCTAAAAAACTCAAAATAAAATATACAAATCACATTATAATAAAATTACTGACTAAATTGCTAAAAACATGACTAGGCCTATGTAATACTTTTAATTTTCATTTAAATGCACCTATAAATGTATTTTTAAAAAAGTACTTCACCTGATCTGCATGAATTAGCATCATAAATGCATTCCTTTTGCAACTTGCATCCTTCTCATTCACCAGAAAATCATGTATCAGTTCAGGAGCATCAGGTATAAGATGTTCAAAATTCCTTTAAATAAAAACAGGTAATATCCATATTTAGTTAACAACCTACTTTGCTATTTTAGTAACTCTTTGGACAATACCAAAATTAAACCCTAACAAACTTTTTTGTGTGTGTGTATGCTTTAGGTGAAAGTTTACAGCTCAAATTAGTTTCTCGTACAAAATTTATACACACACAGTTATGTGATCTTAGGTGCTATTCCTAAAACATGGCAACACACTCATCCTTTCCACCTCAGATCTCCTGTCCATTCAAACAGCTCCCGTCCCTTTCTACCTTCTCATCTTGCCTCCTGACAGGAGCTGCCCATTTAGTCTCACTTATCTACCTGAACTAAGAAAGCAGCACACTCTTCATGAGTATCATTTTATGTCTTGTAGTCCAGTCTAATCTTTGTCTGAAGAGTTGGCTTCAGGAATGGTTTTAATTCTGGGTTAACAGAGAGTCCAGGGGCCATGTCTTCTGGGGTTTCTCCAGTCTCAGTCAGACTATTAAGTCTGAAAACTTCAACAACCTTTATAACACTACTGATTGTTTGCTTTTTAAAACTTTATAAACCAATTAAAGTTGTGCGCAGGAATCACAAGCTTCCACCCTCATCTACGAAATTATCAAATCAGATGTCTTCCAGTTCAACAGAGAAAAAGGTGGTCTATTCAACATACTATCAACTAAAAAAAGTCTAATAATTATCTTTCACATACTTGAAGAATAGCGATTCTCATGAAGATGACCTCAAGACACTGGAAGATCTTTCATTAAGGATCACCAGAGAAGAAAATATCATCTTTTGAATTTTATTAATTGTGTATTGCACTTTTATTTATTTATTTACTTATTGTGGAAACTTTTAAATATCTGTGGTACACAGAATAATGAACACCAGCTTCATAAAAACCACCACCTACCTTCAACAATTACTAATTTATAGCCAATTCTGTTTCATCTATACCCCTGCCCATTTACCCTTCTCCCACGTTACTTTGAAGCAAATCCCAGACAATTTACCATTGCATCTATAAATATATCAGCATGTTTCCCTAAAATTAAGAATTCTTTCTTTTTAAGTTAATAACAATACCAGTATCATACCTTAAAAAATTAACTATATCTTAATATCAACATATAGCCAGTGTTCAGATTTCCAATTGTCTTATAAATGTCAGGAAGCACTGGTGGCGTAGTGGTTAAGTGCTACGGCTGCTAACCAAAGGGCTGGCAGTTCGAATCCGCCAGGCGCTCCTTGGAAACATTATGGGGCAGTTCTACTCTGTCCTTTAGGGTCGCTATGAGTCAGAATCAACTTGACGGCACTGGGTTTTTGGCTTTTATGAATGTCCTAATTTGTGTGTGTACACTGTAGTTTAAATTCTGAAATTTGTGTAGTCTATATGGTAACTTTCAAAGAACTTCACTACATTAGTAACCAGAATGCTACTTTCCCTAACAGAAAATAAAATCTAACAGAACAGTAAGAGAACCATAAAATTATATATAAACCAGCTAACATATTAAACTACAAAGATGCTTATAAGAATTCCACCCTACTTCAACATGGTCTGACACAAGCAACTATAAAAATCAAGCAATCTAGCCTCACCTAACTGGTTCTCTGAACTGTTTTTAAAGTCCAAAATTTTCAGCTTTCCAAGAATAGGAATCACTGAGAAAAAACACGGCCCACATTTCACATAAAGAATTCTAAAACAGGGTCAAAAACTCAAAGCCTATAGGGGCTAAGCAAGAAAATAAATGAATTAAGTGGGCTGGAGTAATGACTAAGGAGCCCTGGCGGCACAGTGGTTAAAATGCTCGGCTGTTAACCAAAAGATCAGTGGTTCGAACCCACCAGCTGCTCCGTGGGAGAATGATGTGGCAGTCTGATTCCGAACAGATTTATAGCCTTTGAAAACCTTTGGGGCACTTCTACTTTGTCCTATAGGGTCACTATGAGTCGGAGTTGAAATCGAACCCACAGCTGGTTTTAGTTGGTCACGCAATTCCAGCAGACTGTTGTCATGCAAAAACTAGGGCCCGGTGTTTCCAAGTCTTTTGACCTTTCAATGTTAACAACTTAACTATAATAAAAACATACTGTGTAGGCCAAACGAAACATATCTGCAAGCTGCATATAGCTTACGAGCAGTAACTCTGGAACCCCTGGTCTAAAAGACTAAACGGTCCTCACAAAGCAAAGTCAAGGGAATACCTTCATTTACCTGTAGATAGTATAGATGGCCAAAACAGCATTTCTTCTAACATAGCTGTGTCGATGCTCCAAACAAGCACGAATAGCTGGCATTAAAGGTTCTAACAACTCTGCTTCTTTCAATTTGCAGAGAAAACGAAGAGTAGATCCTCTAATAAACTCATTAGGATGCTGAAGATCCTGATATAAAAATTTAAATATGAAATGGTGAGTTTTGGCTTTTTACAAAATAAAACTCCACTTTTTAAATAGAAAAATTTCCATTGAAAAAATCAGAACATAGGTTTGAGGAAAAAGACCTACATTATCAGACAGCTTCCTTCAGATTCCTGTCGATTAAAGCGGTTTTTACCTATGTTATCAATGTCTTCTATTCTATGTGTCACTGTTTTTTATTAATAACACATATACATAAAAATACATAGAAAAAACAATTAGAACATTTTACAGTAACTATAACTTTCATATATAAAAACATTTTAAACAATTTCGATTATCTGCAACTTACCATTTTATTCAAGATTTAATTTTAAAAATTAAAACAAAGTATATTTGATTTTAGATAATTTTATAATTATCTAAAATCAAAGCAATATTCAGAAATAATTATACATTGGCTGGTTTACCTTTCTATATGCATCACAAACAAGGATCATTTCATGTAAAAGTCTCCCATCTGGAGTTGTTTTAGGAACAATTTCCCAAAACACCAGGAGTAATTTTTTGATGGTGTGATCCTGAAGTGGGAGCACAAAACGAATGATTGTCATCAGAAGTCCAGGAAGCTTTTCACCATTCAGAATCATTATGATTACTTTCTTCAAAGCTTCAGTCTTTGACTTCACATCTCCTTTTTCTAATTCAAAAATTAAAAATGAAACAAAAAACACAATTATTTTGAAAGAAAATTCCTCAAATAATTTTAAAAGCAATTAAGAAAACATTTTACTTTGTTAGAGACAACGGTCATAAAGGTACTGACCCAAGGGATATGGGTTATCTACCTTGCTTTGCCACGAATAGGCTGTGTATCTCGGCACAAGTTATTTATCTCTGAACCTCAGATTCTTTAAATAAAATATGAAGACACTGATCAGCTCTCTAGTCCCTAATCAATGGGCCATGCAGAGTCCATGAATCTACAGGAATACCGGGAATATATGTCTCAAACACACATGTGGTTATTTTTCAAAATGTATATAGATGCTGTTATGTTAAGTGCTTCTGAATTCAACGCAGTTTTTTTACCAGTGTACTATCTCAAAGTTGCAACCATTACTAACAGGGGAAAATAATACATACGGATTAAAAGTAATGAGATTCAAAGTAAAAGGTAAATAGTTAAAGCAACCCAATATTTCACCAAACAAAAATATATTTGTTACTCAATACTAGAAACTTGCCCTAAAATTCTTTCTCATCTCAATTATCTGAGCTAAAGGAAATAAAAAACACAAAATTTGAGACTACTTATTTATTTATGGGTTGGGGAGGGTAGTTAAGGCAGATGGAATTAAGGATATTATTCCAATTCCAAGCAAGATTTTGTTCTTTACCAGTCCAGCTATAACTTTAAGCATTCTAGGCATCTAGTGATGAAAACTTTTACTACCAAACGTGAATGGTTAAAAAAAAAAAAAAAATGTGACTTTTGTGTATAATGGTATCAGTTTAAGTGTCATAAAAGACGGTTTCTTTTCCCGAAAAATAACCCAAAAAACCAAACCCAGTGCCGTCGAGTCAATTCTGACTCACAGCGACCCTATAGGACAAAGTAGAACTGCCCCATAGTTTCCAAGGAGCACCTGGCGGATCTGAACTGCCGACCTTTGGTTAGCAGCTATAGCACTTAACCACTATGCCACCAGGGTTTCCTCCCTAAAAACAGACTGCAATTAAAGAAAAAAAAAAACACTGCCCTCGAGTGGATTTCAACTCATAGTGACCCTACGGGACAGAGCAGGACTGTCCTGTAGAGTTTCCAGTGAGTGTCTGGTGGATTTGAACTGCCAACCTTTTGGTTAGCAGCTGTAGCTCTTAACCAGTATACGCCACGAGGATATCCAGATTGCAACAGAAATCTAATATAAAGTAGCCTAAAATTAGGAGATATTCCACTACTGCTGAGTAAAAGGTGGAAATAAGCCAGTAAAATATTAAGTCTTTTATCAAACTGCAAACTACATTCTGAAAGATACCTTCAGGTTTTGAAATATAATTTTCACTCTACTGTTTGGTAGTTATCAGTTTAAGATATATGTGTTTAGTAGTTCAATTAAACAAGGATCATTACCTTAGAATGTGCATTACTTCTCAAAATTTTTTTTCTTTATGGACTCACTCACAAATAGGAAACAGTATATACTTTTAGGTTTGTGTTTTCTTCTGTGCAGAATACTTTTTAAAAGGAAAAGCTTAACCTTTCTGGGAAATACATTTTTATTCCATTATTGACTTTATTGGTTCAGCAAGTGGGAAACCCACAGAATAAAGTCCTTTTGGTTTTATAATTCAAGTGACGTGTAGTTTAATTTCCCAAAGGAATTAAGACATTCAAATACACATTATCAGCCTATTATCTACAGACCACTGCCTGATACATTTAAGTATAATATGCTTAACTGCATAAGGCTATTATGTTATTTTGAGGAATATCTAACAACTAAACCATTATGTTTCTTTAGCTTTTACTAAACTGAAATGTTCTACTTCAAAATCCAATATTGCAAGTCTAAAGGTCACAACTTTTCATTTTAAATAAGACAAAAGGTCTACCAAAGAGATTCTACAACGAAATATTCAGACAAAATTAAGCATTTCTAATTATAAAGGAACTTAGAACGCAAATTAGTTTTCACTATCCTTTCTTTTCCATTTCATTTTCAAAATATTACTAAAATTCACCTAGATCATTCTTTAAGCTAATTTCCGATGGTGGTTCTGAATCCATTGGCACGTTAATTAACGTATAGCACACGTTCTCAGCAGCTGTCATGATTTCAGGTTATAATCGACCCTCGATACAAAATTTAAAGAAGGTAGAAAATCTAGAAAAATAAATACAGGATATCATTACACTGTAAAAAACAAAAACAATAACTACTGTGATCTTTACTGTCTAAAGTTCATTTAGTTTGGCTTATAACTTTAAAATATTAAAAGGGGAAGTCAATCTATACTGTGTTTCCATAAAACAAGTCCTAATATAATACAAAACGCACCTGTCAGCCCCAGCCTGTTTATTATCCCCCCCCCCCCCCCCACGGCTTGAGAATGCTGTACTGCAGAATTAAGGTCCACAATATATTGCCAGTCCTCTAGTTCCATCTCACCAACTCACAAACAGTGATTTTTTACATTTTATACAATAGACCTGTTCACGTTAAGAGCCCCTGTACACGAACACTACATCAAAATCTTAAAGCACTTAATCGCTTCTGTCGGTCCCTCAATCCCTGCGCTGCACCCCCGCCCCCACCCCACGCCCCCTTTTTCTTTTCCTCCTGCAAAGCAGATTCTGGCTTGAAAGGGCGAACTTCGGGGTCCTAGGGAGAAGACCCCCGGCCAGTAAGCAAACCGGGATGAGGCGTTCGGTCCAGAGCTCCCCAGCCCCCCGTTCCCCTTCGCAAGGCCCCGACCCGAGCGGCCTAGTCGCTCCCCTTCCGCATCTTCCTGCTAGAAAGCCAGTTCTTCCAGCTCTGTCCGGCCCTCCACGCCTCCAGGGTTGGGGGCCAGTGGCCTGCTACCTGGCTTTGAGGGGCAGCAGCTGGGGCAACGGCGGGACCGTCTATTCCGGTTCCAAACCGCGGCAGCGGCGGCAGCTCCCGAGTCCTTGGCTGACGTGGAAGAGGGCGGGGAGGCGGTCCAGGCCGCAGCCACCTAGCACCTACGGCAGCCCAGAGAGGACATGCCTTCTCCGTCCTGCAGATGCGCGCCGCAAGTGGGTCCGGCTCTAGCCCCCGCCCCTTGTCCGCGGATGATTCAGGTCGCCGAGAGTGGTAGCAGATACTTTGAGTTTTCCCTACAAGCAAAGCTAAACCGAGCGCTATGGTCACTTAAACGCTACTTGGAAATTGTTTCTTTTTCCGGGAAGTGTAATAGCCAAGTGCTAGATAGGGGAGATATTTTACAAGGTTTTGTGGTCCGGTGGATAAAGCTCTGAACTGGGAACTGGAAGCCCAAGAGTCTTTTCTAACTCACCCATTAATTAGAGGGAAACTAATTACTATTTGGGATAGTAACTCCAGTTCTTCTAATAAGAAACACTAGATTTTCTCGAAAATCCATTTCGGCTCTTAAAATGTACTCTGGATCTTAGCCTCTGCATTTGGGCTAGAGTAGCTTGAACATCAAAATCCCATTGATAATGTTTCTGCTCTCTTTATTTAGTAATAGTCCTTTTCGTAATCCCTTCCAAGCATCCAGTAGATTAAAATTATGGAAACTATGTATAACGTGGGACTGACAGTCAATATTTTAAAAATATTTTACCAATCTCCACAGATTGGTAGAGCTACGATCAGCCACAGCACTTTTGGTTTTGCTCGTTTGAGGTTCCTTTTTTTTTTTTACCCCGCCCCCCCCAAAAATTTTTCCCCGCAAATTGTTAACAAGTAAACATTGAGAGGCTTTTACAAAACATTCAAAGAGATTTGACAGAACCTGTCCTTGTAGTGCTGCATCTATCTAGAATCTGTCTATTTTGAGATTTCTCCTTTTGGAAACATTAAGCAAAAAATAAATTCTTTGAGCACCCAAAATATGTCACGAAGTCTATGTGTTCACTGCACTTTAATTACGAGTGCCCTCTGATGCTGTGTATTCATTTTTTTTTTTTAAGCTCTTTATCTTGAGATGATCCACATGTGGCTGTAAAATAACAGAGATCCCATATACCCTTCACCCGAATCCAGGAAGTTGGCTTTGATACAATCTACCCATCCTTATTGATTTCACCAGCTTTACATGCACTCATTTGTGTATTTAGTTCTATACACTTTTATCAAGTTTAGATTCATTTAACCACTACCACAGTCAAGATAGAGGAAAGTTCCATGACAAGGATCCCTCTTGGTACCCTTTCACAGCCAGTCACCTCCCCCTCTACCTTTGTCCCTAACCCGTCACAGCCACTAACATGTTCTCTATCTCTATAATTGTCATTTCAAGGATGTTATATAAATGGAATCATACAGTGTAACCTTTTGAGTCTATTTTGACTCAGCATAATTCCTTTGAGCTCCATCCAAGATGTATCAATAGTCCTTTCCTTTTCTGTGTATTTAACATAGAATCCTTACAAATGCAGTTATTTTGTCCCCAATCCTATTTGATTTGGCAACAAGTGACAGTCTGTCAGCAGAAAATTAGTGCTCCCCCCAAAAAACAAAACAAAACAAAACAAAAAACTAGACTCAGCAATAAGAAAGCTCAGGAGTTTGAAGCCACCTATAGTACAGAACCAACCATACCCACTTCAGATGCCCAAGGCTCATTTTGTTACAGAATAAAGCATGACATTTATCGAGGTGAGCCCTAGTCATTAAGGAAACTAAATATGAAAAGGCAAGAAAATGTAATATATCTTATAAAACTTTATTTTAGGTCTACACCTAAAGTTGGCTTGGACAGTGCATTTTTTTTTCCTTGAATACAGCCCTTGTCGAAGTTATCAGGACCTTATATGGCCTCGCTAATTCTTTTCCTGATACAACATGCACTTTGTTTTGAGACTTTTTATCCTAGCAAGTAATTACAGGATTTTGAATGCTTTTCTAGTTACAAATTATTTGAGAGCAAAGATCTTGTCATATTTCAAAAATCGTAATAATTTAGATGTCTAGGAAATTGACGCTTAGAGAGAAGTGACTCTCCCAAAAATCACAGTGGTTAAACACTGAAAAAGCTAGACCCAGAACCTGACCCTATTACCTACTTTAGTGCCTTTTATTTTTAACCATGCCAGTTCTTCAGAGCTGCACATATAAATGTTCACCAAATTCTTGGTGAACTGATTATCTTTACATCAAGGGGATAGGTTTTATGTATCATCTAATTGTTGACAGAGGGGACATTATCAGGAATTTTATTGTTTATAATTACTCAATACAGATTAAATAGAATAACTTTGAGTATTAACAGACTAGACACACAACACGAAAGGGCACCACAATGAATTTTGTACATATGGTATAGCTGAATATTATTGGGGTGGGGAGGATTTTAAGTTCTAGAGTCACTGGATAAGAACAAAATCACGTAGTATAAAAGATTACTAAAACTGCCCCTGAAGTACAATACAGATCACTGTTTTTTTTTTTTTTGTATTGTTTTCTTTTCAGCTGAGCACCGAAAAGTACAAAAAAAAAAAAAAAAACACAAAAGATGCACACACATATAGTCTTTATCTTTAAAAATAGAATCACTCAGCAAAGGCAGACACTCTCACAATGAAAGGCACAAGGGACATGAGACCTTGCTAAGGAAAAGAGATTATTAAACTTCCCACTTATACTCTTCTCCAGGCTGTAATCTCATTTTGGCAATGATGGCGGTGGAAAGAGTCCCTTTCCTTCACTAGTTATTTCTGTGTGTGTGTGTGAAAGTTGCACATGCTTGATGTTGGTTGTAGATCAAATGGCCACATGGTACCTGTGGCCTAGTCCCAAGCTTAAGTGGCAGACTGATAACCCTTGAGGCTACTTCTAGAGTAGAGGCCAACATCTCACCAATTCCAGTATAGTAAGAGGTCTTTCTCTCAGCAAGGCAGCCACTGATTCTCTCACCACACTCCCTTTAAGAAGTCAGAGACTTAAACTCACTAAAGTTTTTAAAATTTTGAGCAACCTGAAAAAAAAATTTAACATTTTACTAACTTTAGAGTTCACAAAACATTTTCACATAAATTCTCCTGTCTAATCTTCACAACCGAAACCCTTGTGGCATAGTGGTTAAGTGCTACCACTGCTTACCAAGAGGTCAGCAGTCAAATCCACCAGGTACTCCTTGGAAACTATGGGGCAGTTCTACTCTGTTCTATAGGATCTCTATGAGTTAGAATCGACTCGACAGCAGTGGGTTTTTTGTTTTAATCTTCGCAGTAATTCTCCAGGGTTTCCTTAAAATAGGGCTAAGTAACCTGCCCAAAGCCAATAGCAGCTAATTGGTAGAATTGGGATTAAAATCCAGGTTCCTATCTATAAACAAACATCTCCTCTCTAAAAAATGTAATATCTCAGAAAAAATAACTCCTCTATGCCTCTTGGCACAGTGGTTAAAGTGCTTGGCTGCTAACTAAAGGGTGGGTGGCTTGAAACCACCATTGGCTCAGTAGGAGAAAGATGTGGCAGTTTGCTTCCATAGAGACTTACAGCCTTGGAAACCCTATGGAGTTGGTATGAGTGGAATCTACTTGATGGCAGTGGGCAGTGGGTATGCCTCTTAGCCAGAGGCCTAATTGGGGGGGCGGTGGTCACAGGTAGGGTATGTGCCCTGGGTGGCCTGTGCTTGCCCTGGGCACCCGTTGAGGCAGAGGGACAGTTAGCAGTTTCTATTGGCCATCACAGATTCCATCGCAAGCTGAGAGATCATTCAGCAATTTAACACTAATTACCCTAGGTCCTATTTTTTGTAACTTTGCTTTTAGCAGCAAAAGTTTTGTATCGTTGATTTTTTCACAAAAGTCACATTTCCTCTAATTTGCAAAAAATATAAGTTATTCTGCAATATCTGGGTATGTAGCTCATAGGCAGGGATGGAGTACCTGATAAGCAAGGTTTAATTGTGCTTCTTTACTAATCTGTAGTGTACAATGTCACCTGGCTTTTGAAAACCAGTGAAACTGTGCACTACAGATTAGTAAGCACAATTAAGCCCCTGCATACCTTGCTTAATGTCCCTTGCTTACCGCAAGCTGGTGCATACCGTGCTTACTGGTTAATCTGCCCTGCTCATGGGAATGATGGGAAGGCAGTCCGAATACTATGCTGGAGTGGGGCTAGAAGGATGAGGAAATGATGGTTTTAGATTAAAATTTCCATTTTATTTTTGTACTAGTTGGCTACACTGAAATCAGAGCTATCACTACTGCCATCTGCTGGTTGAAAAGAAAAGCAGCTCATATGTTAATAATCTTGGTACATTTGTTAGGAAGTGGTAGTTTCTTAGGCTTTAATTAAGAATTTGTATTATGAACCATATATCCAGAGATTCTCATGCAGCCAGTCCATACATTGGGAAATTGTTTTAAGTCTGTGATAGATAGGAAGTATTATTTTTCCACATCACTAAAAAGAAGGTAATTTAATTTGGCAAACATGGCAAATACCAGTTGTAATCCCAGACTACTATTTACAGTTGAAGCTACTTAAAAAATAAACAAACAAAAATAAAATACCCAATACACCAGAAAGTGAAACAATTTTATTTCATAGTTGTCTTTGAAACCACAAAGACACTATGTTCTTCATATAAAAACATTAGTACAGGTACCCTATACTTTCTAGAAAATGATTATATAGGCCCTCTCAAAGAAAAAATGAACCCCATCACATGGTTTCAATTAGGTTGTTTGCAAAAAGCTCACATCTGGACTGATTCCTAAAACATACCATTCTACAACTCTGCATCTTTTGATTCTTAAAGTACAGATTACTGTCACCCAGTTCTCTTCCTGCATTCTTACATATTTGATGATACATATATAGACTGCTTTATCACTTAATGTTCCATCGGTTCATCAGCCTTTTCTGCAGGTTCATCAGAAGGTTGAGCAGGCTTAAGAGGGGAAGAAAAAAGAAAATATGTTAAAACAAACAAACAAAAAATACTTGCATGATCAACAGGTACTTCTAATCACAAATATTATAAGAATTATATAAAAATTATTTCTTAAATACTTTTTTTAAAAGGGGGTTGGGGATATTTCGGATATGCGATTTCAGTTCATTATCCTGCAAAATTTCTGAACAAAGGCTTTTCAAAATAGATATAATTACAGCTCTGAAAATCTAAATATCGTTGAATAATTCCAGCATTTTATCACACTTCACTCTTGCTCAAGAGTAGAGGCCTTCCTTATAGTATCACTATTAGCACTAAAATACAATCAGCACTTTTTGGATATTCTTACGCCCTCCACCACCAATCAACACAGCACAAATACCATCAAGTAAATCAGCTGTGTGGCACTCAACACCCTTCACAAACAACGATAGTTCACATAACCAACAGCAATTTAAATAATCCAAATAATACCAACAACATCCTTTTCAAGTTGAAAAAACTCATGCTGTAGAAGAAATTTCTGCACAGTATACTTTTTTATTTTCAATTATACAACTATCAAGTAAGCACCTATAAGTAGCAAGTGTGTATTCTAAACATCCACCAAGACCCCTATTTAACCTGAAGTTCACAAACACTTCCTGAACCTTTTTCTCAGTTTTTATGAAGAGCCAACTTAAGCATCCAAAGCTGGTTCTCAGCTAATCATTTCTCGTCTCCACCCAAATCAAATCTGGGCTAGCCCTGTGACTAGCTTTAGCCAAGAGAATGTGCAGAAGTGATGCTGTGCTAGTCCTCAGCCTCACATGAAAAAAGCCTGGCAGCTTTCACTTTTGAACTTTTGCAAGCCCTGAGCTGTCATGTAAGACCAGCTACCCTGCTATAGAAAAAAAAAAAAAAAAAAAACCTGGTGAAAGAGAGGTCCTGAGATGAGGCCCAGCCACTTACAGCTGAGGTCTCAGCCTTCTAGCTGCCCCTTTAAGGCACCAGACATGTAAGTAAAGCTGTCTTGGACATTCTAGTCTCATCCCCCAATCTGTCGGCAACATTTGAGACCCCAAGTGGGACCAGCAAAAAAAGCCATCCAACTGAGCCCCAGTCAACCCACAGAACTGTGAGAAATAATGTTTGCTGTTTTAAGCCCCGAAGTTTTGGGGTAGCTTATGATATAGCAATAGCTAACCAAATCAACTCCTTTCCCCTTTTTGTATTTATGGATATCACTGCCCCCTCAATGTTTTACTTTACTCAGTTCTTAATTTTCCTACTACCAGTTGAATGATGGACTTATCTTAATAGTTAAAGACAAAAATGGTAGCTTTACACAGTTGTTATGGGAACAGTAGCCTAAGAAGAAAGGGCTCTGGTATTTCCGGTTAGTTATTGTATGTACCTGGGCCTTTCTCTGTGGTCTTTCTTCAAGCCCTTCCAGGAATGGGGACACATCATCATCATCATAGATTGTAAACTCCAAGTCTTTACCAACAATACCAATGGAGACATTCTGAGGAGAAAAAAAGGGCGAAAGAAAAAAAAAAATCAAGAGAACTTAGGTTGGGAAAATATTTATGATAAAATTTTGGGTAAAAAAAAAGCAGAATAAAAATTTACATAGCATTTGAATAAGACCTGAAAAATACTTAAGTGCAGGAGACAAAAGCTAGAAGGAAAATAGTAAACCCATGTCATTTGCACATTTAATATCCAATTGTGATTATCATAAGTAACCTCTACAAGTTAGCAACCTGGCTCATAATGGGAACGTGCTAGAGATCACTGTGAGGGAGCAAGTCGCGCTAGGAAATAAGCTTAAGTCCTAAGAAATCATCTAATTTGTTTTCGTTTAAGCTAAGAAATAACTGATTCTTAACTAGGAAATAAGTTTTGGGTTACAGCGTGTTAAATTTGGTTGGGGGTGTGGAACTATATTATACACGGAAAAACTAAGGAGCAATTTTTTTTAAATGTTCAGTGAACACTAACCAGTACATGCGGTATTAAAATTTTCGTGAAAGCTTGAGGTATAAGGACATATAAGCCATTCCCCATGATTCAGTAAAATATGAAATCAGGAAGCCAGATGCTTGAACAAACTTTTCCAAATTGTAAATGTCACCAGTTAACTGTGTACCCAAATTTAAAAGCTAGTCGCCATGGGATAATTGCATTATAGGTACTTTGAACAAATAAAAGCAACAAAATTTTCCTAATTTCTTGAAAAGGATAGTTATTATTTTTATAATAGGAACAATAAAAAAAGATTATACAGGCTATAAATCATCACATAGATGGTAAGTAATAGTTCTCCAATAAAAAACTGAATTCATAATGCTGACTGATCTCACTTTAATGATCATTAACCTCAAGTAGGCCCTTAGTGGTTCCTGGGTCAAACTACGAAGTTCTCCAGCTCATTTAATTTCCCACTCTCCTGGACAACTCTAACATTCTCCATTCTCCTTTCAGCTCAGAACCTTGCTCCTATTTCACTAAACAAACAGAAGCAATTCGAAGAGAACTTTAATGAGCTCCCAGTGTATCTACTCTCTTTCCTGTACCTATGCCCTTAGACACCCTCCCTTCCTGTTATTCTGAATGAATAGTCTAAGTTCCTCAGGCCAAACCCTCCACCTGTATACTATTCAAGGACATGGGTCCAGCAATTTTTCACCATAGTGTTCCTATATAAATGCTTCCTTTTATACTGTATCATTCTTACAACCACACAGCAAACACACTGTTAAATTTCTCCCCTTTTAAAAAAACCCAAACAAAAAGCCCTTAGGACATCCTTTCCCAGCTGCCACCCTATTTCTCTGGATTCCCAACAGAAAATTTTCTCCAAAGAGTTTTCTTCACTTCTCTTCTCCCATTCTCTCCTGATTCCACCTCTATCAGGCTTTTGCTTCACCACTCCATTAAAACTGTCTTGTCAAGTCCCCAGTGACTACATCATTCTAATAAAATGGTTAATCCTCAATCTGCATCCTCCTTGATTAGCAGTTTTTCACATAGTTGAACATTCCCTCCTGCCCAAAATAGTTTCTATGGATGCCTCATTTTCCAAGTTTTCCTCCTACTTGGCCATCAGTCTCTTTTGCTGTTACTTATCTCCCAACCTCTAACAGTTAGTGTGCCCATGGCCCAGTCCTCAAACTTTGTCTTGTCCAATTCAGTCTCATGGCTCTAAATACCATTTCTACATTAAAAAACAAAAATCAGAAAACCAAACCCATTGCCTTTGAGTAGATTCCAAATCATAGAGACCCTATGGGACTGAGTAGAACTGCCCCATAGGGTTTCTAAGGAGCAGCTGGTGGATTCAAACTGCCAATCTCTCAGTTAGCAGCTGAACTCTTAACCACTACACCACCAGGGTTTCCATAAAGATTCCAAAATTTCTCTCTCTAGGCTAGACCATTCTCCCCTGAAAACCAGGGGGTACATGTCCAACTGCTTACCCTACATCTCCAATTAGACAACCAGACATTTCAACCTTTCATGTCCAAAACTGATATTCCCCCATAAGCCCTAAGCCAAAACCTGTTCCTCCCACCATCCTGCCCATCTCAGTAATCATGTATCTCTCCTCCTGGTTAATCAGGTCAGAAACTTGGGAGACATCTCCCCTGCACCCCAACACCACACAACCAATTTGTTAGCAAATCTTTTTGGCTCTAATTTCAAAACATCCAAAATTGAACCACTTCTCATTATCTCCAACTCTATCACTCTGCTGTAATCCACCATCATCTCTCACCTGAATTATTGCTAACAGTCTTAAAACTATTTCCATCCACTAACCCACTACAATCTGTTCTCAAAACACTCTTATAACCTAAAAATCAAATCATGCTATTCCTCTGCTCAAACCCCTCTAACAGCCCACTCAGTAAAATCCCACCTACCTAC
This sequence comes from Elephas maximus indicus, assembly GCF_024166365.1. Classification (NCBI taxonomy): domain Eukaryota; kingdom Metazoa; phylum Chordata; class Mammalia; order Proboscidea; family Elephantidae; genus Elephas; species Elephas maximus. The sequence goes on from NC_064825.1 coordinate 69,844,979, forward strand.
CTACACCCAACTGGTCATTTTTTCTCTTCTTAACTGCTTTCTTTCTTCTCGCTATAGTATTTATCACCTTCTTATATACTGTGTAATTTACTTATGTGTATATTGTCTATCTTCCCCTACTAGAATTAGAATGTATGCTCCACGAGGGCCAAGATGTTTGCCTATTGTGTTTACCAAATGCTTAATGCCTAGAAATTGCCCAGCACATGGTAGGTGGCTCAACATATATCTTTGTTGACGGAATTAATAATATCAAGATATACCTATCTGCTGAAGAAATGACGAACCTTCTGTATCACCTACAGGTTTTATTGTTTTATACCAAAAAGAAAGTTAAAAAAAAAAAAATTAGATTTCAAATCAGATCACTTAGTGAATAGCTTACAGGGAAGTAATGAGCCAAAGCAACCATCTACCAAATTAAAGAACTCTTAGTATACACTCTTTTCTATTACTTACATTATGGAATAAAGGGCTAAACTGTAATGTTAACATCTATTACTGGGAAATGTAATATTTACCTTTGTAGTTAGGTCCTGCTCGGCAGGAAGCGTCTCTCTTAAGGCACGCAGACCATGTTTAACCAGTTCATTCAAATTGCCTACATGTAATAAATTAACAATTATTTTTTAATTTCATCTTCAGTCTGAAGTCTTGGTTTTACCCACATACTAAGTATCACAACAAAAACAGCCAAAAGTTTAATGTCCAGTCATACACAACCTTTTAATAGCCATCAGTAACATTGCTGTTATTTTATTTAATGAGAAGATACATGATTTCCATCATTAAACTGAACCTTTTCTTATGCTAGGTTAAATCGAAGTACTGATTTACAAATAACGCAGCTCAGAATGATAGTTCTTGTATCTGCTCTTTAAAAATGCAGTCTCCAACTCATTCTCTGTGGCCAATATCACCCTGATACCAAAACCTGACAAAGACATCACAAGAAAACTATAAACCAATATCCCTTGTGAATACAGATGCAAAAATCCTCAACAAAATACTAGCAAACTGAATCCAGTAACATATAAAAAAGATTTTACACCATGACCAAGTGAGATTAATCCCAGAAATGCAGGGTTGGCTTAGTATCTGAAAATCAATCAATGTAATACACTACATTAATAAAATGAAGGAAGAAAAAAAACCCATACGGTCGTCTCAATAGACACAAAGAGAGTATCTGATAAAATCCAACACTCTTGCATAATAAAAATACTCAACAAACTAGTGATAGAAGGAAACTTTAACTTGAAAAAGGGCATATATGAAAAACCCACAGCTAAGGTCAGATTTAATAGTGAATGACTGTTTTCCCCCAAAGATCAGGATCAAGATAAGGATGTTCACTCTCACCACTTCTATTCAACATTGTAGAGGAGGTTCTAGTAACATTAGGTAAAAAAACAAGTATATAAAAGGTATCCAGATTGGAAAGGAAGAAGCAAAACTATCTGTTTGCAGGATATGATCTTGGGTCTAAGGAATCCACAAAAAAGCTATTAGAACTAATACACGAGTTCAGCAAGATTGCACCATACAAGACCAACACACAAAAGCCAATTTTATTTCTATACACTTGCTTGTACTAGAAACTACAAAATATCACTGAAAGAAATTAAAGACCACCTAAATACATGGAAAGACACCCATGCCCATAGATCGTTAAGACTTACATTGTTAAGATGGCAATACTCCCCAAATTGATCTACAGATCCAACACAATCCTTATTAATTTCACCTCCAGATTGACATATTAGGCAGAGGGTTCTCACATGACTAGCCCCCAATCAAAACCCTGGATGCTGAGTCTTTAATGTACTTCCTTGGACATAAATACCACACACACTGCTGCATTTTGTTGCTGAGTGTGCTCTGTGTGACCACTTATGGGAAAAAGAGAGCATATGGAAGACTGCACGTGGATTCCCCTAGACTCTGCCCTTTTGCCTAATGATCCAGGTCTGTATCTTGACTATATTACTATAATACATTTTAGTTACAAGTAAAGTTATATGCCAAGAAAAATCTCCAAATGTGGGGTGATCTTGGGGACTTCTGAACCAATTACCACAATTAAAAATGTTTAACCAGGCATCTTCCAAGCTTATCAGGCCAAGAAACCATTTTCCCCAAAGTTGAACCTATTATAAACCTACAAGAATTTGCTTTGAGTAATGGTTATGAATCAATTATTTCCATTAAATTCACTAAACTCCAAATATTTCCTCCACAGAATGTTGTATACTGTATTAAGGTGTCCTAATGCCACAAGAAAACAGATAAAAAGCCAAAGAGAAATATTAAAGCTCTAATACTAAAAAAAGTTTTTTTTGTGTGTGTGTTTTAATACTATACCCTCTTCCAATGTGAAGCAAAACCTGCCTTATCAGCACATCTTACATCTTCTACCTTTCTTTCCCACAGTTACATTGCCTTTTTACTTTTGGTTTATGGACTACTTGCTGCAGAAATGTCTGTGTGGTTAAAAAGAAGAGAATGGCAGAAAACTTAAAGTTATAAACAGAACTTACAATCGGTAGCTAGTAGGGTGGTGCTCAACTCTGGCTGGGGCATACTGCAAACTAACTGAATCAAGACATCTTTAAGGTTGAGGTAACACATTTGTATTTTGAAAAAGTTCGCTGCTGACCGAAACTGCTGTGGTAGCTGGAAGGGGGAAAACTAGTATGTGTGACAGCAACAATAAACACTTCATAGCTTAATTAAAAAAAAAAAACTCTGTAGGGCTGATCATTTTCTTTGTTTAGGATGATACTATTTATTCACTATATAAAAACTGGAAGGCAAAAAAAAAGAAACAAACAAACAAAAGGCTATCGCTTACACTCCATAAACTCAGACATATGTCTCTCCAAGTAAGTACGAGCTGATTGAGAGCGGGCTCCAATGGACATAGCTCTGCAGTCAAAATAGTTAGCAGATGGACAGGTTTGGAAAATGTGAGGGCCCATATCCTACAAACAGAAAAAAAATACATCACATAATTTTTTACTTTAGCTAAAAATTACAAAAATTTTTAGGTAGTTTTTTTAAAATCAAAAAATGTAATGATACTCTATGAACTTACATCATAACCAGCAATGAGCAGCCCCACCCCATATGGTCTCCGGCCATATCGCTGCGTTGGTATCTGGGTCTCTTAACTAGTTAAAGAGCCTGTTTTTAACGAGGAATAAAGTTCTACCTTTGTTTTCAATATAGCTCAAACTAATCAAACATTTTTTGCTTTTAATGGTTTTTTTTTTATAGCTTCTTTTTTAATTGCCGTATAATCTACCACATATTACACACAGGAAAAACAAAATAAAATACAGCAGTATTTCTTTGGCTTAATATTAAAATATACTTGACCCTCCACCAAATCCAAGAATGAATGCTAGTAAAATGATCTGTTTCCATGTAGTACCTCAATCGTTTTGGATATAAGAGGTCCAGGACATAGAACCACCAATGAGAAACCTTAAATTGTCTCGAAAAATGCTTGAATAGTTTTCTGGAAACAGGCCCACTGGTTTCCCCAGCTATCCGAAACTAGAGCGTGACTATGAAAACTTTTGTAAGCTAAATTGGTGTAAAGAGAAGAAGCAATTACCATTAATTTATATGAGAAAATTTTTTGAGTGTTCCCAGACCCAAAAAACAACCTACCAAATCATACCAAATAACACATAAAACGTAAAATAACACTAACATATAGTCAGAGTACGAATGATATAAAAAGGAGCTTGGCCATGCCACTCTCGCTGCTCCGGGTGTACGTTCCCTCTCTAACGGTTCGCTGCAAAACAAAGGCTGAATGCCATTTCCATTTTTCACCTTTTTCTGTAAAAGCTAAAATCCTCTTTGGCTTTCAGTTAGCAAAAACAGGTACCAATATAGGTCTTTCATAAAAGTGAAGTGGCATAAAGTGAACCTTCAAAAAGAGGGGGTACCTGTAGCTATACCTGGAAAATACAAATTGCTTACAAGGGCTGATGAAAGAGTCAACCCAATTCCTTACTTAGTACCCATTCTTCCAAGGGAAAATTTCCAAATCCTACACCCACACCCACACACACACTTAACATAACATTATGTGGAAATCCAGTTCTAAATTTAAATGAAAAATACCTGGCTTTAACATTTTCCCAAGCTTACTTATGTTAGGAAACCCTGGTGGTGTAGTGGTTAAGGGCTACGGATGCTAACCAAAGGGTCGGCAGTTCGAATCCGCCAGGTGCTCCTTGCAAACTCTATGGGGCAGTTCTACTCTGTCCTATAGGGTCACTATGAGTCAGAATCGACTCAACGGCACTGGGTTTGGTTTGGTTTTGGTACCTATGTTATGTATTATCAAATTCCTAATAACTAACACAAGGATTAAGTATCGAAATACTTTAAAGTTCACATCCATAAATGTTAACAAAAAAAGGATACTGCTTCCAATTAGAGATACAAGACGAGACACAGGAAGAGGTCTGTCAAACACAAATCTCGAATCCAAACACTCTTGGCGCATGAAATTACTAAAAAAGAAACAAGAAAAATTAGTAATTTCAAATCACATAGAGCAAGTCCATTCTAAATAAAATAGTTTAATTTCATTTTGCTTTCTTTCAGGCATTTACATGTATTACATCCACATAGGAAAATCAGAAAGGTTAAAAAAAAGACACGGCTACAGGGCTATATTTTTGAACCAAACTCTGGGGCCACAGGAGGTTTTTCTAAGACTGAAATATTCTGTAGCTTTAGAAAACTTCTGTCTCAGAGCACTTTACAGAACGGACAGAAGGCTGATCAAGGGAAGAGAAGCAATCTTCTCTTATCCTCCCTACCATCAGCAATCGTTTATCTTAATTCTAGGTCTTGAATAAGCAAAAGAGCACCTATGGTACTCTGCTTGTTTCTTGAGGACAGACTAAAATTTCCCCAATAAAGTAACTGCAAGAAATAGAATTCATACCAGAGAACATAATTATGAGTTCCTGCCAATGTTATTTCTATTCATAAGCACTATTGAGTCTCATTGTTAAAAATAATAAAATTCAAGTGAGTATAACTATTAAAGTCAAAAGGATAAACAACAAGAAATGGATATGTGCCTTTCTTTCCCGGTTACTTGGTCCAGCTTACTGTTTGTCATATCTGATCAAATTTCGACTGTAGGCACCAAGCTGTTTGTTCAATACATTTAATTAAGTCCACTTCCCAGTGATGCCTAAAACTGCACCGTCCAACACACCATTTACATGTGGCTACTGAGCACTTGAAAAGTGACTAGTCTGAACTGAGATGTGCTGTAAGTGCAAAACACACACCAAAGCTCAAAGCCTTAGCTTTGAACGTAAAATATCTTAATTTTTATTTTGGTTACATGCTGACATAGTAACATTTTACACAGATCAGTTTAAATAAAATAGATCATTAATTTCTCCTGTATCTTTAGATGTTTTTTAATGTGGCTACTAGAAAACATTAAATTACATATGTAGCTTGCATTATATTACTTTTTAGGGAGTGCTGGCCCAGAGGGCTGTGCCCAAGTCTCTGTAGTACCTGAAAATGTTTTCCATTTTCAAGAGCTGATACAAACCAACAATGCTGCCACTATATGGCTAACCTAAGAGAGGAAGTCTGGCTGGATAACTTGAAAATCTTAAACATCGGCACTACTATTTTTCTCTTAGTGTTTATATTCTTTCCTTCCCAATCAGATCATGGACTTAAAAGATAAGTGTGGGCTAATCACCTCCCACCTCCCAATACAACTCTCACATGCTACCTGAAAGGTACCATGTTTAGTGCTCTACATGTTAGACTATTTAAAACCCTTTCATAGTCTCTGGGGTATACATGTTCCAGTTACATTTTCTGCCCCTGGAGGTTTACTGGCAGGCATTTGAGCCACTTTAGTACATTCCGGTGTCACGGCAGACACTGGTGCAACTGCCTAAAAAAACAAAGAAGTTGGTCTGTGCCACATTTGACTGTTGAGAGCCATTCATATGAGAAGATGCTTCCTGGAGGAGTGATTGTGTGAAACTTCTGTATCTTTTGGCTTCTGCACAGCAAGAAATTGCTTGCAAGTGTGTTTACTATTTCCTTTGTCTAAGTGGGAAGGTACGGTTACCGGCATTTGGAAATATTCAAGTAAATGTGTTATTTTGGGGGTGAAACAGTTTATGATGCATTACTTGGGCCATGGGATACGTCCTGCATGTGTGATATGCTTCATGGCACATGGGACCAATATGTCCTGGTTGTAATTGGTACCCCAATTTTTCAAATAATAAAAAACTACCAATAAACAATGATTCTGCATCCGTTCCATTAGTGAAAAAATATGGCATCACCACAAAATTCCAAACAGAAAATAACTCACCCATGAAAAGGTTACCAATAACCTTTAAGAAAGAAAATATTATGGAAATTCAGAGTTGTAAGTAACTAGCCCCGTCTCAAAGTGGTGAAGGTAGGAACTGATCTCAATTTATGTGATTTCAGAGCCCCAGCTCTTCACTTACATATTGCCTCTCAACGAGAAATAATCTCTATTTCCTCCAGACTTTCACAGAAATTTACATGTTACTTTTTGAAAACTCTCCTCTTTCTACTTTGTATTCTATTAGGCTCGTTATATACAACTAGATTTTAAGTTCTTTGAAATCAAGATTCACGTATGATTCACCTCTGTATACTCCACAGTATCCAGGGTTGAGGTTTGCAAAAAATAAATGTCTAATATGGTAAATACTTATGAAAGGAAGCAAGGTGGTTCAGCTCATCCTTAGAAACCAGACAAGCGTCTAGCTCTTCTCAGACACGGACTCAAACAATATACATTGAATCAACAAGTATCATGTTATTCAACTTTTTCTCAACAGTGTTAATACGGTTTATCCTATTAGTTACCACACAGGGACCAAGCAATGGAACAGTTAGTAACTGAGCCCAAATCCACTAAGCCCACAATTTTAATTTATAAACATTCTGGCAAACAACTTCCTAAAATACTTTACCTAGATCTTTTCTAAAATGTAGACTAGTCAAATATGAATTAAAAAGGGTATTTCTTTTGTTCTTCATAATCATACTCACCATAACAGTCTAGCATCAGCAGTAAGGCCCGCAATTGAAATACCAATATGGTTATCAACATGGAGAATTTTTTTCTGATGAGCTGCAAGCTCTGACTGTGCCCTCTAGAGACATTATAAGACAAAAAGGCAAGTTTATGATGAAATAAGCAAACATACAGAAATAAAAGATTATTAATGGTTACAAGGGTAGGAAGGAGAGGGAAAGGAGGCACTTTGGTTTTGGGGGGGCACTGAGTTTATATTAAGGGTGGTGGAATTCTTCAGAAAAGGGTAGTGATGATGGTGGCACAATGTAATCAATGTCACTAAATTGTACATGGGGAAGCTGTTGTATTGGCAGATGTTTTGGTGTGCATATTTTACCACAACAATGAAAAAAAAATTTATGACTTTATTGTCTATACAGTGAAACTTATGTTTGGTAGTTCTGTTTCTAAAGGAGAAGGACATATTTATTGTTTTATTCACCTTCAATGCTACCAACACTGCATGGGTTTTTGATTTCAGACCAACTGTGGCTGAACCTTGTTTGACAGCTTCCATTGCATACTCAATTTGATGAATCCTGCCCTGAAGAGAAAAAAACGACACATCTTAGAGTCATGTTAGAAGACTATTACAAAGTAGAAGTTATTGTGGAGCTTCCAATCTTCAGGTGAGCATTGTTAAATCTCAAATGATTTTTTTTTTTAAACCAGGAAATATTTAACGAAAATTTTAAGTTCCAGAAATATCTAAAATGATTATATTCCATGTTCTCACAGCATACAATCTCATAACTTTCTAAACATATTGTAGCCACCAAAAGCCACTTCATAGAAACGGCACATGACTTATTTTACCTGAGGGCTCCAAACAGTGACATCATTGTCATACTGGTTGCGAAACTGAAAGTAAAAGAAAAAAGATTTATTAATTAAGAACATTACAAATCCCAATTCTCAATATGCTGTATCATTAAGAAATGTTCACAGATACGTTTCCATTCAACACAAACACAATGTTGTTAATACAACCTTATTGTAAGATTACTACTCTACTCAGTTGCAAGTCAATTTTACATACATTTGTCTTGGAGGGGAGTGTGTAAATCTGGATGGGTCATGGTTTCCCAACTTCCTATTCTACCACTCTCCATAGCACTCCCTTTCCAAGCCAAACCAAGCCCGCTATTATCAAGTTGATTCCAACTCATGGCAACCCCACAGGTTCAGTCAATTATTAAAGTTCATACAACTTTTTGGGAAGCGTCCAAGTCAGATCCCTATTTTCTCTTCTCTCTTCCCCATATATCTTTGTGTATGCTGTCCCCTTATACTGGACTCTAAGATATGGCCCATACCCTTCCTCTTCTTTAAACTAGCTCAAAGTCTCTTCCTTGAAGTCTTCTCCATCTTTTCTCCAAAAATCTTTCCAATGCAGACTCTCATAATTCTTTACCTACACTTCCCTTTTTACCTTATATTCTGATTAGGGACATACCTGATTTATATTTGAACCATCACGGCACTTAAAACAGTGTAGTGTGCATACATTCATATTGAATAAACAGAAAACTGTCCTCAGAAGTTGGAGGTGGATGCAAATAAGTGCAATAACAGAATTATTACTGCTGTAATGACAGTATTGACAAATTTATCAGCACAGTCCTTGACAGAATAACCATGGGGTGAGAAGGCTGAGCGCTGGAAAGGCAAACATAGTACTGTAACCCTGATTCCATCACTTTCCCTCTCATTTATTGAACTAGGTGATTAGAAAAGTGACTGAAAAGGGCATTTTCTGACTGAGTCGCAGGGGAGAGTAAATCACACAGGCCTACCAGGAAAATGGGCGCAGTCCTGGAACCCAAATCCTGGGGTCAAGTCCTCACTGGAGGTACTGGAAAGCCTCCAAATTAAATCCCTATTTTCTCCTCTCTCTTCCACAAACAGCATAAAGGGCCACTCTGGATTACTCGGAATCTACACCAGCGAAGGACTCTGAGGGGCAGACTCGGGTAGGAGGTGTTCAAAGTCCCGCGGGAAACGAAATAAACGCCCCGGAGTAAAGGCCGCACCGACTACCGACAGCTCCTCGCCCGGCCTGGCCGGAGATGCTGAATCACTGTCTAGGCTCTCCCGTCGGCTGAGGCTCCCGAGACCCCGGGGTGCTCAAAGCGTGACAGGAGAAGCGACTTGCCATCCCCCAAGATATCGGACCTCTACCCCAACCCTGCAGCGGCACGGGACCCAACGTACCATGGTTCCAGCTCGGGCTTTGCGGCGGCCTCTGGTAAAACGGCGGATCAAACAGCGCGGCCGAAACTATCGCTCGGCAATCGACAGAGAAGACTACGGGATTTGGGTGCTACGGCGCAGGGCAGGGCAGGGCAGGGCAGTCTATTCCAGAGACATCGATAGGTTCCTGATGCGTGCGGGCCCTCAAAGCCTGCAGCCTCCCTGGGGTGGGCGGGGCCTTAGAAGACAGAGGAACCGAGATTGGCGGGAAACCCTCAATCGAAAGTGCCCCGGGCGGCTAAGAGCAGCGAAGCGACCTTCACAACCTGGGCCTTCCTGGTGCCTTGGTGAAAATTTTCTGTGTTGCCGATTCCCTCCAGTTTCACCCGCCCGAGCGAATACACATGAAACCTCTGGAAACGACTGCTGCAATTCCTCTAGATCCTCTCATTCAGCCTCCACAGAGATTGGGTGTTGTGTGACTGTGAGAAGAATGAGGCTGCCAGAAGGACCACAAAACAATGGTCCCTTTGTGTGTGTTAGCCACGGCCTCCCTCTAGTGTCTTGTGTATGTACGGGGCTTTTCTTTCTCTTTAGAATACTCTACCCTATTCTCTGGAGAACTCATCTTTCAAGCCCTGTTGTCAGTTATCACTTTTTATTTTAAGTATTGATTTCTCCCACCAGGCTTTGAACTCTATGAGGGCACTAAAGTCTTTCTGAGCCCTCAGAACCAGGCACGTTGCCTGGTAGAGTAGGCTGCTGAGAAAACGTGGATGTTTTCTCTTTTGAGATCGTTTTTTGATAAATCTTTAAATGAAGTGGGTTAAATAGCTTTGGAAATACCTAACATGTGCACTGATAAAGGGGACTTTTACTTTCTTCCTTAAGGTTGAGCCCCGAGACTCAGGAAAGGTGAGTTGAAAGGGACCTTAAGGATCCTACAGGCCACTCTGAAGTTCACGGATGAAGTAACAGGTTCAGAATATTTAAATGATCCCCTCAAGTTCACAGCAATTTAGTGTCAGAACCTAGGTCCCATGCCCTTTCCTAGGTCAGCAAGTTTGTCTTCATTTTGTTTAAGTGCTTTCAAGTGTCCTTTCTTTAAACAGTCTCACTGCTGTTAAGAATTTCAGTATACTTTTAAATGTTTTCTTATTTCGAAAATAAAACAAGATCATTGTAGAAAATCTAAAATAAAATGAAAACTTCTGAATTCCACCACTCAAAAATAAGCACTGTGAATTTTCAATATTATTTGAGGTTTCGTTTTTAATTCTTTTTATGTACATATATTTATTATATTTTACAGCATGTGATAACACTGAACACACTCCTTTAAAACTTTTTCCACTTATATATTGTGGCTTTTAACATGGGAACATGTTAAACATGACTCCGGAGTCATTCTGCATTACGCTATTTTATTTATCAAAATCCCTAGAGTTGAATATTTAATTTTCCCCCTCTCTTCCATAAGCAACTCATCTATGGGTTGCTGTATACATATATATATATATATTTGTGTACATCCATGCTCTTTTCTTTAGAATAAGTTCCTAAAAATAGAATTGTATGATCAAATGAAATAGACATTTTTAAGGCTTTTAATAAAAGCTCTAAATTGCCCTCCAAAAATGTTTTCCCAGTCTATACCCTCGACATAGTGCATGACATTGCCTTCCTCCTTAACTCACCAATACTAGTTGTCATTAAAAAAAAAAAAATACTGTTAATTTAATGGATTAAAGTAAGATTTTAACTCATAGTTCTTTGATTTGTAGTGAAGCTAGCCATTTTTTTCTTGCTTATTTGTAATTTTTTGCAACTTTCTCATCATGGTCTTTACCTGTTTTTCAAGGTGTTTGTCTTTTTCTTTTCAATTTGCAAGAATTTTTTAAAATATTAATGACACTAACTCTGTCATATGTGCTGCATATATACATTTTTCCAAAAGATGAGTTTTTTCCCCTAAATGAAAATATCTTTTTCCTGATGAAAGTATGGTTTCCATTAGACCATAAGCTTTATGAGAGCTTCTTCTCTATTGTTTCCCCAGCACCCAGCATCATACCTAGAATATACCAAAAATCCAGTGCCATCAAGTTGATCCTGACTCATAGTGACCTTATAAACCTAAAACCCATTGCCATCTAGTAAAACTGGCCTATAGGGTTTCCAAGGCTGTAATCTTTATGAGAGGGGACTTCCACATCTCTCTCCCATGGAACGACTGATGGGTTCAAAACACTGACCTTTCAGTTAGCAGCTAAGCACTTAACCACTGCACCATCAGGGCTTCTTGCCTAGAATATACTACATGCTTAATAAATATTTGCTGAATGGATAGATAATAATATCAAATGCATGATTAAATAAATGCTCATTTTAAAATTGACTTACAGTACAGAAACATTTTGAAAATCATTTTTCACTTACCTATGTATACTTATGACTCACACAGAGATATAATAAACATACAATTTTTTTCACAGACAAGATCATACTAAGCTCTTCCATACTAAAAAAAAATAGCACACTTAAAAAGTTATGGCCATCTTTTATGTCTATATTATTTTCAATAGTCGTATAGTATTACACCGAGTGGAAATGCAGTAATTTACTTTACCTACTGGTGAGTAGATTATTTCCAAACTTTTGCTGTTATAGATAATGCTATAATTCTTGTACATTCACACATTTTGAGTACTTTCCTGAGTACTCAAGATGTCATCGAGTCGGTTCCAACACATAGCGACCCTAGGTACAACAGAAGAGAACGCTGCCCGGCCCTGTGCCATTCTCACAATCATTGCTGTTTCAGCCCGTTGTTGCAGCCACTGTGTCTGTCTATCTCCTTGAGGGTCTTCCTCTTTTTCGCCAACCCTCTACCAAGCATGATGAACTTCTCCAAGGACTGGTCCCTGCTGATAATATGTCCAAAGTATGTGAGATGAAGTCTTGTCATCCTCGCTACTAAGGAGCATTCTGGCTGTAATTCTTCCAAAACAGATTTGTCTGTATAAACCCATTGCTGTCAAGTCGATTCCCACTCATAGCGACCCTATAGTACAGAGTAGAACTGCCCCATAGGGTTTCCAAGGAGTGGCTGGTGGATTCAAACTGCCGACCTTTTGCTTAGCAGCCAGCTTTTAATCAGCAGTCCGTGGTGTACTCAATACTGTTTGCCAACACCATAATTTAAAGGCATCAATTCTTCTTCAGTCATTCTTACTCATTGTCCAGCTTTCACATGGATATGAAGAGATGGAAAATATCAGGGCTTGGATCAGAACCGCCTTAGTTTTCAAAGTGACATCTTTGGTTTTTTTTTTTTACACTTTAAAGCGATCTTTCGCAGCAGATCTGCCTGGTACAATATGTTGTTTGATTTCTTGACTGCTGCTTCCATGGGTGTTGATAATGGATACAAGTAAAATGAAATCCTTGACAACTTCAATCTTTTTCTGTTTATTATGATATTGCGTATTGGTTCAGTTGTGAAGATTTTCGTTTTCTTTATGTTGAAGTATAATCCGTACTGAAGGCTATAGTCTTTGATCTTCATCAGTAAGTGCTTCAAGTCCTTCTCACTTCCAGCAAGCAAGGTTTTGTCATTTGCATAATGCAGGTTGTTAACGAGTCTTCCTCCAATCCTGATGCCCCATTTTTTTTCTTCATACAGTCCAGCTTCTTGGATTATTTGCTCAGCATACAAATTGAATAATTATGGTGAAAGTATACAAACCTGACTCACACCTTTCCTGATTTTAAACCAAGCGGTATCCCCTTGTTCTGTTCGAATGATTGCCTGTTAGTCTGTGTATAGGTTCTGCATGAGCACAATTAAGTGTACTGGAATTTCCATTCTTCGCAATGTTATCCATAATTTATTATGGTCCACACAGATGAATGTCTTTGCAATAAAACACAGGTAAACATCTTTCTGGTATTCTCTACTTTCACCCAAGATCCATCTGACATCAGCAGTGATATCCCTTGTTTCAAGTCCTTTTCTGAAACTGGCTTGAATTTCTGGCAGTTCCCTGTCAATGTACTGCTGCAACCATTTTTGAATAATCTTCAGCAAAATTAACATTTGCATGTGATATTAATGAAATTTTTCTGTAATTTCCACATTCTGATGGATCCACCTTTTTTGGAGTGGGCACAAATATGGATCTCTTCCAGATGGTTGGCCAGGTAGCCGTCTTCCAAATTTTTTTAGCATAGATGAATGAGCACTTCCAGCGTTGCATCCAGCTGTTGAAACATCTCACTTGGTATTCCGTCAATTCCTGGAGCCTTGTTTTTCGACAATTCCTTCGGTGCAGCTTGGACTTCTTCTTTCAAGTTTTTGATCATATGCTACATCCTGAAATGGTTGAACATTGACCAATTTTTTTTGGTACAGTGACTGGATATTCCTTCCTTTTTTTTTTTTTTTTTGTTGCTTCCTGTGTTGTTCAGTATTTTACCCAACCAAAAACCAAACCTGTTACCATCAGGTCGATTGTAACTCATAGTGACCCTATAGGACCGAGTAGAAATGCCTCATAGGGTTTCCAAGGCAGTAGTCTTTAAGGAAGCAGGTAGCCAGGTCTTTTCTCCTGTGGAGCAGCGAGTGGGTTTGAACTGCCGACCTTTCAGTTGGCAGCCAAGCCCTTAATCACTGCAGCCACCAGGGCTCCTATTTTGCCCATAGAATCCTTCAATACTGCAACTTGAGGCTTGAATTTTTTCTTCAGTTCTTTCAGCTTGAGAAATACTGAGCTTTTAAATCAGGTGGGATATAGTCAAGGTCATACTTTGGCTCTCATGGACTTGTTTTAATTTTCTTCAGCTTCAACTTGAATATGAGCAATTGATGGACTCTTCCGCAGCCAGCCTCTGGCCTAGTTCTTATGGATGATATTGAGCTTCTCTATTGTTTCTTTCCACAGATGTAGTTGTTTTGATGCCTGTATATTCTATCTGGTGAGATCTGTGCGTATAGTCACCATTTATGCCATTGAAAAAAGGAATTTCCTATGAATAGCTCATTGATCTTGCAAAATTCCATCATGTGTATATGGCACCAATTCTATCACCAAGGCCATATTTACCAACTACCAATCCTTCTTCTTTGATTCCAACTTCACATTCCAGTCACTAGTAATTATCAATGCATCTGGATTGCATGTTTAATGAATTTCAGACTACAGAAGTTGATAAAAATCTTCAATGTCTTTACCTTTGGTGTTAGTGGTTGGTGTGTAAATTTGAATAATAGTCACATTAGCTGGTCTTCCTTCTACAAAAAAAAAAAACAAAACCCAGTGCTGTCGAGTCGATTCCGACTCATAGCAACCCTATAGGATAGAGTAGACTTATGGATATTATCCTATCACTGACAGTGTTGTACTTCAGGATGTTGTTGTTATTGTTAGGTACCAACAAGACAGTTCAACTCACAGTGACCCTATGTACAACAGTGTTGTGACACCCTCACAATGGTTGTTATGCTTGAGCCCGCTGTTGCAGCCACTGTGTCAATCCATTTCATTGAGGGTCTTCCTCTTTTTCACTGACCCTCTACTTTGCTAAGCTTGACGTCCTTCCCTAGGGACTGATCCCTCCTGATAACATGTACAAAGTATATGAGACGTAGTCTCGCCATTCTTGCTTCTAAGAAGCATTCTGGTTGTACTTTTTCCGAAAGAGATTTGTTAGTTCTTTTGGCAGCTCATGGTATATTCAATGTTCAGTACAAGTATCCCCTTGTTCTGTTCGAATGACTGTCTCTTGATCTATGTACAGGTTCCTCATGAGGACAATTAAGTGTTCTCGTATTCCCATTCTTTGCAAAGTTATCCATAATTTGTTATGATCCACACAGTCGAATGCCTTTGTGCAGTCAATAATACATGAGTAAATGTCTTTCTGGTATTCTCTGCTTTCAGCCAGGATCCATCTGACATTAGCAATGATATCTCTAGTTCCATGTCCTCTTCTGAAACTGGCTTAAACTTCTGGCAGTTCTCTGTCGATGTACTGCTGCAGCCACTTTTGAATGATCTGCAGCAAAACTTTACAAGTGTGTGATATTAATGATATTGTGTGATAATTTCTGCATTTGGTTGTATCACCTTTCTTGGAAATAGGCACAAATACGGATCTTTTCCAGTTGGTTGGCCAGGTAGCTGTTGTCCAAATTTCTTGGCATAGACAAGTGAGCATTTCCAGTGCTGCATCCATTTGTTGAAACATCTCAATTAGTATTTTGTCAGTTCCTGGAGACTTGTTTTTCACCAATGCCTTCAGTCAGCTTGGACTTCTCTCTTCAGTACCAGCGGTTCCTGATCTTATGTTACCTCCCGAAATGGTTGAATGTTGACCAATTCTTTTTGGTATAGTGGCTCTGCATATTCTTTCCATCTTCTTTTGATGATTCCTGTGTTGTTTAATATTTTCCCTGTAGAATCCTTCAGTATTACAACTCGAGGCTTGAACTTTTTCTTCAGTTCTTTCAGCTTGAGAAAGAGTATGTTCTTTCCTTTTGGTTTTCTATCTTCAGTTCTTTTCTCATGTCATCATAATACTTTACTTTGTCTTTTTGAGCCACCCTTTGAAATCTTCTGTTCAGCTCTTATATTTCATCATTTCTTCCTTTCGCCTTCACTACTCGATGTTCAAGAGCAAGTTGCAGAGTCTCTTCTGACATCCATTTAGGTCTTCTCTTTCTCTCCTGTCTTTTTAATGACCTCTTGCTTTCTTCGTGTATGATATCCTTGATGTCATTTCACAACTTGTCTGGTCTTCAGTCATTAGTGTTCAATGCGTCAAATATATTTTTGAGATGGTCTCTAAATTCAGGTGGGATATACTCAAGGTCATACTTTGGCTCTTGTGGACTTGTTCCAATTTTCTTCAGTTTCAACTTCCGAAGAGATCTTTAAATGTTGTTTTTGACCAAGAACATAACACTGTTCATCTTCAAGTTGTCATTCCTGGCACAGTAGGCCATTGATTGTCTGATTCAAATGGCCAGTACCAGTCCATTTCAGCTCTCTAATGCCTAGGATTTTGATCTTCAAGTGTTCCATTTCATTTCTGAGAACTTCCAATTTTCCTAGATTCATACTTTGTGCATTCCACGTTCTGACTATTAACGAATGTTTGCAGCTGTTTCTTCTCATTTTGAGTTGTGTGACATCAGCAAATGAAGTTCCTGGAAGCTTTACTCCATCCATGTCACTAAGAATGATTCTTTTTTGTAATCCCAGACAGAGCTGGAGAAAAATGTAGAACAAAATTCTAACTCAAAAAGAAAGACCAGACTTGCTGGCCTGACAGAGATTGGAGAAACCCTGAGAGTATGGCTCCTGGACACCCTTTCAGCTCAGTAATGAAGCCACTCCTGAGGTTCCCCTCTCAGCCAAAGACTGGACAGGCCCATAAAAAAAAGGAGACTAAAGGGGTACACCAGCCCTGGGGCAAGGACTAGAGGGCAGGAAGGGACAGGAAAGCTGGTAATAGGGAAACTAAGGTTGAGAAGGGAGAGTGTTAACATGTCTGGGGTGGTTAACCAATGTCATAATGCAGTATGTGTATGAACTGTTTAATGAGAAACCAATTTGTTCTGTAAACCTTCATTTAAAGTACGATTAAAAAAAAAAAAAAGATTAACTCTACTTGGAGGAGGCAGCTCTTCCCCAGTCATCTTTTGAGTGCTTTCCAACCTGAGATGCTCATCTTCCAGCAGTATATCAGACAATGTTCTGCTGCTATTCGTAAGATTTTCATTGGTCAATTTTTTTAGAAGTGGATCGCAAGGTCCTTTCTAGTCTGTCTTAGTCTGGAAGCTCTGCAGTGCCTGGAAGTTCACTTGTTTTGTACCTTCACCAACTCTGGATATGCTAAGTATTTTTACCTTTACCAAGTCCATAGGTGGAAAACCCCTCTTGTTTTAATTTTATTTGTATTTTTTTTATTACTAGTACAAATACCTTTTGAGATAGTTCTCGACTATTTATATTACTTTGAAGAATTTCCACTTCATTCCTTTTCTCAATTGTTAATTTTTATGTTAATCATTTTCTCATTGCTTTGTAAGAGCTTCCTACCGTTAGGGATGGCAACCTTGTATTGCTTGTTACTTGTATAAGAAGGAGCCTTTAGATACAAAGAAAAGAAATCTTCTGAAGTTAGTGCAAGTTAAATTTAAGGGAGAGGGAATATTATGAATAGATACTAGGGAAACACATAAACAAAAAAAGAAAACCGAAAACCAAACCCGTTGCTGTTGATTCCAACTCATAGTGTGATCCCATAGGACAGAGTAGCACTGCCACATAGGGTTTCCAAGGAGGGCCTGGTGGATTACAACCACTGACCTTTTGATTAGTAGCCATAGCTCTTAACCGCTATGCCACTAGGGTTTCCATAAACATAAAAAGAAAGGAATTTTAAACATTTTTATCTGATCGACAACAGGTTTGGTTTTTGGTAAGGTATCTTGTAGATCTGGTGGCATAGTGGGTAAGAGCTCAGGCTGCTAACCAAAAGGTCAGCAGTTCAAACCCACCAGCTGCTCCTTGGAACACTGTGGGGCAGTTCTACTCTGTCCTGTAGCGTCACTATGACTCAGAATGGACTCGATGGCAACGGGCGTGGTTTTGGTTTAAGGTATCTGTCTTAGTCATCTAGTGCTCTATAACAGCAATACCACAAGCAAATAACTTTATCAAACAGAAGTTTGTTCTCTCATAGTCTAGTAGGCTAGAAGTCAGAATTCAGGATGCCAACTTCAGAGGAAGGCTTTCTGTCTTTGATGGCTCTGGAGGAAGGTCCTTGTCATCTATCTTCCCCTGGTCTAGGAGCTTCTCTG
Source organism: Elephas maximus indicus (assembly GCF_024166365.1). Taxonomy (NCBI): domain Eukaryota; kingdom Metazoa; phylum Chordata; class Mammalia; order Proboscidea; family Elephantidae; genus Elephas; species Elephas maximus. Next base: position 69,863,179 of record NC_064825.1, read on the forward strand.
CACAGGAACCCCAGGTCCAAAGGACACTCTCTGCTCTGGGTGCTGTTTTCTCGGTGGTATTATGTTCCTCTGTTTCTCTGCTCTCTTTTCTCTTTTGTACCTCAAAGAGATTGGCTTAAGAGGGAATCTAACATTATAGATTGAGTTCTGACTCATTAACATAAGTGCCACTAATCCTGCCTAAATAACATCATAGAGGTAGGATTTACAACACATAGGAAAATCACATCAAAGACAAAATATCACAATACTAAGAATCATGGCCTAGCCAAGTTGACACACATTTTTTGGGGGACATAATTCAGTCCATAACAGTATCCTAGTGCCTGGAAAACACACACGTGCACACACACACACGTATGTGCCTGGAACCCCCTCCCCCCCACGTGTCTGTCAGTTTGTCGTACTGTGGGGGTTTGTGTGTTGCTTTGATGCTGGAAGCTATGCCACCAGTATTCAAATACCATCAGGGTCATCTATGGTGGAAAAGCTTCAGCTGAGCTTCTAGACTGAGACTAGGAAGAAGGGCCCGGTGGTCTACTTTTGAAAAGAATTAGCCAGTGAAAACCTTATGAATAGCAGTGGAACATTGTCTGATATAGTGCCGGAAGATGAGCCCCTCAGGTTGGAAGGCACTCAAAACACGACTAGGGAAGAGCTGCTTCCTCAAAGTAAAGTTGACTGGAGTCAAGCTTTCGAGACCTTCATTTGCTGGTGTGGCATGACTCAAAATGAGAAGAAACAGCTGCAAACATCTGTTAATAATCAGAACCTGGAATGTATGAAGTATGAGTCCAGGAAAATTGGAAATTGTCAAAAATGAAATGGAACACATAAACATGGATATATTAGGCATTGTGAGCAGAAATGGACTGGTATTGGTCATTTTGAATCAGGCAATCGTATGGTCTACTATGCCAGGAATGACAACTTGAAGAGGAATGGCATTGAGTTCATCGTCAAAAAAACATTTCGAGATCTATCCTGAAGTACAATGCTGTCAGTGATAGGATAATATCCATACGCCTACAAGGAAGACCAGTTAATACGACTAATAATCAAATTTACACACCAACCACTAAGGTCAAAGATGAAGAAACTGAAGGTTTTTACCAACTTCTCAGTCTGAAGTTGATTGAACATGCAATCAGGATGCACTGATAATTACTAGTGATTGGAATGTGAAAGTTGGAAACAAGAAGGACTGGTAGCTGGAAAATATGGTCTTGGTAATAGAAATGATGCTGGAGATCACATGATTGGATTTTGCAAGACCAACAACTTTTTTATTGCAAATAACTTTTTTCACCAGAATAAACAGGCTATACACATGGACCTCACCAGATGGAATATACAAGAATCAAATTGAGGCGGAGCCAAGATGGCGGACTAGGCAGACGCTACCTCGGATCCCTCTTACAACAAAGACACGGAAAAACAAGTGAATCGATCACATACATAACAATCTACGAACCCTGAACAACAAACACAGATTTAGAGACGGAGAACGAACTAATACGGGGAAGCAGCGATTGTTTCCAGAGCCTGGAGCCAGCATACCAGTCAGGTACGGCACAAGCACAGAGACCTGCTCCACCCCCCTGAACTAACCCCGGGAGGGGGACTAGCCGGTTCCACGGGCGGCGTGGGACGCAGCCGTTAGGAGAAGTCCCCGGGAGGCAGTGACTGATCTTGGAGCAGAAAGAGTAGCATCCGAGCTGGGGAACCGTCCCACAGGGATTTGGACTGCACGCAGGTACGCCATAAACACGGAGAGTTGCTCCACCCCCTGAACTAACCCCGGGAAGGTGACCATCCGGGTCGCGTGGGCGGCGTGGGACGCAGCCGGTAGGAGAAGTCCCCGGGAGGCAGCGACTGGTATTGGAGCGGGGAGAACAGCGTTCCAGCCGGGACACTCGGTCGCGGCACAAGCACGGGGAGCTACTCCACCCATCTGAACTAACCCCGGGAGGGGGCCCACCTGGTTCACGGGGGCGGCACGGCCACGCGGCTGGAGGGACGAGAAGTCCCCGGGAGGCAGCGACTGATTTTGGAGTCGAGAGTGCACCGTCCCAGTAGGGGAGCCTTGACGCTGGGCGTGGGGCTGGAAGCGGAGGATCTGACCGTGACTCCAGCGGGCCAGACCCCCCGGGGGCAATCTCCACACAGACAGCACACATAGGCGACGCGCCCGCGGGAATCTCAGATATAAGAGTCATTCCAAGCAAGACAAGCAACTCTGGCTATATTCTGAGGTGCTACTCTCCTATCTCTCTGTTCCCTCCCCCACCCTCCCCAGGCGGCTTCATTAACATCTGAATAGCCTGAGCCAGAGGGAGAACTCTGATAGGGATCTGACTGCAGTTTTTTTTTAGCGGATTTTCTGGAAAAACTAGTTTCCCAGTGATGGCTCGGAGACAACAATCCATATCAAACCACTTAAAGAAGCAGACCGTGACAGCTTCTCCAACTCCCCAAACAAAAGAATCAAAATCTTTCCCAAATGAAGATACAATTTTGGAATTATCAGATACAGAATATAAAAAACTAATTTACAGAATGCTTAATGATATCACAAATGAAATTAGGATATCTGCAGAAAAAGCCAAGGAACACACTGATAAAACTGTTGAAGAACTCAAAAAGATTATTCAAGAACATACTGGAAAAATTAATAAGTTGCAAGAATCCATAGAGAGACAACATGTAGAAATCCAAAAGATTAACAATAAAATAACAGAATTAGACAACACACTAGGAAGTCAGAGGAGCAGACTCGAGCAATTAGAATGCAGACTGGGACATCTGGAGGACCAGGGAATCAACACCAACATAGCTGAAAAAAAATCAGATAAAAGAATTAAAAAAAATGAAGAAACCCTAAGAATTATGTGGGACTCTATCAAGAAGGATAACCTGCGGGTGATTGGAGTCCCAGAACAGGGAGGGGGGACAGAAAACACAGAGAAAATAGTTGAAGAACTTCTGACAGAAAACTTCCCTGACATCATGAAAGACGAAAGGATATCTATCCAAGATGCTCATCGAACCCCATTTAAGATTGATCCAAAAAGAAAAACACCAAGACATATTATCATCAAACTCACCAAAACCAAAGATAAACAGAAAATTTTAAAAGCAGCCAGGGAGAAAAGAAAGGTTTCCTTCAAGGGAGAATCAATAAGAATATGTTCTGACTACTCAGCAGAAACCATGCAGGCAAGAAGGGAATGGGACGACATATACAGAACACTGAAGGAGAAGAACTGCCAACCAAGGATCATATATCCAGCAAAACTCTCTCTGAAATATGAAGGCGAAATTAAGATATTTACAGACAAACACAAGTTTAGAGAATTTGCAAAAACCAAACCAAAGCTACAAGAAATACTAAAGGATATTGTTTGGTCAGAGAACCAATAATATCAGATATCAGCACAACACAAGGTCACAAAACAGAACGTCCTGATATCAACTCAAATAGGGAAATCACAAAAACAAACAAATTAAGATTAATTAAAAAAAAAATACACATAACAGGGAATCATGGAAGTCAATAGGTAAAAGATCACAATAATCAAAAAGAGGGACTAAATACAGGAGGCATTGAACTGCCATATGGAGAGTGATACAAGGCGATATAGAACAATACAAGTTAGGTTTATACTTAGAAAAATAGGGGTATATAATGAGGTAACCACAAAAAGGTATAACAACTCTATAACTCAAGACAAAAACCAAGAAAAACGTAACGACTCAACTAACATAAAGTCAAACACTATGAAAGTGAGGATCTCACAATTTACTAAGAAAAACGCCTCAGCACAAAAAAGTATGTGGAAAAATGAAATTGTCAACAACACACATAAAAAGGCATCAAAATGACAGCACTAAAAACTTATTTATCTATAATTACCCTGAATGTAAATGGACTAAATGCACCAATAAAGAGACAGAGAGTCACAGACTGGATAAAGAAACACGATCCATCTATATGCTGCCTACAAGAGACACACCTTAGACTTAGAGACACAAACAAACTAAAACTCAAAGGATGGAAAAAAGTATATCAAGCAAACAATAAGCAAAAAAGAAGAGGAGTAGCAATATTAATTTCTGACAAAATAGACTTTAGACTTAAATCCACCACAAAGGATAAAGAAGGACACTATATAATGATAAAAGGGACAATTGATCAGGAAGACATAACCATATTAAATATTTACGCACCCAATGACAGGGCTGCAAGATATATAAATCAAATTTTAACAGAACTGAAAAGCGAGATAGATACCTCCACAATTATAGTAGGAGACTTCAACACACCCCTTTCGGAGAAGGACAGGACATCCAGTAAGAAGCTCAACAGAGACACGGAAGATCTAATTACAACAATCAACCAACTTGACCTCATTGACTTATACAGAACTCTCCACCCAACTGCTGCAAAATATACTTTTTTTTCTAGCGCACATGGAACATTCTCTAGAATAGACCACATATTAGGTCATAAAACAAACCTTTGCAGAGTCCAAAACATCGAAATATTACAAAGCATCTTCTCAGACCACAAGGCAATAAAACTAGAGATCAATAACAGAAGAACGAGGGAAAAGAAATCAAATACTTGGAAAATGAACAATACCCTCCTGAAAAAAGACTGGGTTATAGAAGACATCAAGGAGGGAATAAGGAAATTCATAGAAAGCAACGAGAATGAAAATACTTCCTATCAAAACCTCTGGGACACAGCAAAAGCAGTGCTCAGAGGCCAATTTATATCAATAAATGCACACATACAAAAAGAAGAAAGAGCCAAAATCAGAGAACTGTCCCTACAACTTGAACAAATAGAAAGTGAGCAACAAAAGAATCCATCAGGCACCAGAAGAAAACAAATAATAAAAATTAGAGCTGAACTAAATGAATTAGAGAACAGAAAAACAATTGAAAGAATTAACAAAGCCAAAAGCTGGTTCTTTGAAAAAATTAACAAAATTGATAAACCATTGGCTAGACTGACTAAAGAAATACAGGAAAGGAAACAAATAACCCGAATAAGAAATGAGAAGGACCACATCACAACAGAACCAAATGAAATTAAAAGAATCATTTCAGATTATTATGAAAAATTGTACTCTAACAAATTTGAAAACCTAGAAGAAATGGATGAATTCCTTGAAAAACACTACCTACCTAAACTAACACATTCAGAAGCAGAACAACTAAATAGACCCATAACAAAAAAAGAGATTGAAACGGTAATCAAAAAACTCCCAACAAAAAAAAGTCCTGGCCCGGACGGCTTCACTGCAGAGTTCTACCAAATTTTCAGAGAAGAGTTAACACCACTACTACTAAAGGTATTCCAAAGCATAGAAAATGACGGAATACTACCCAACTCATTCTATGAAGCCACCATCTCCCTGATACCAAAACCAGGTAAAGACATTACAAAAAAAGAAAATTATAGACCTATATCCCTCATGAACATTGATGCAAAAATCCTCAACAAAATTCTAGCCAATAGAATCCAACAACACATCAAAAAAATAATTCACCCTGATCAAGTGGGATTTATACCAGGTATGCAAGGCTGGTTTAATATCAGAAAAACCATTAATGTAATCCATCACATAAATAAAACAAAAGACAAAAACCACATGATCTTATCAATTGATGCAGAAAAGGCATTTGACAAAGTCCAACACCCATTTATGATAAAAACTCTTACCAAAATAGGAATTGAAGGAAAATTCCTCAACATAATAAAGGGCATCTATGCAAAGCCAACAGCCAATATCACTCTAAATGGAGAGAACCTGAAAGCATTTCCCTTGAGAACGGGAACCAGACAAGGATGCCCTTTATCACCGCTCTTATTCAACATCGTGTTGGAAGTCTTAGCCAGGGCAATCAGGCTAGACAAAGAAATAAAAGGTATCCGGATTGGCAAGGAAGAAGTAAAGTTATCACTATTTGCAGATGACATGATTATATACACAGAAAACCCTAAGGAATCCTCCAGAAAACTACTGAAACTAATAGAAGAGTTTGGCAGAGTCTCAGGTTATAAAATAAACATACAAAAATCACTTGGATTCCTCTACATCAACAAAAAGAACACCGAAGAGGAAATAACCAAATCAATACCATTCACGGTAGCCCCCAAGAAGATAAGATACTTAGGAATAAATCTTACCAAGGATGTAAAAGACCTATACAAAGAAAACTACAAAGCTCTACTACAAGAAATTCAAAAGGACATACTTAAGTGGAAAAACATACCTTGCTCATGGATAGGAAGACTTAACATAGTAAAAATGTCTATTCTACCAAAAGCCATCTATACATTTAACGCACTTCCGATCCAAATTCCAATGTCATATTTTAAGGGGATAGAGAAACAAATCACCAATTTCATATGGAAGGGAAAGAAGCCCCGGATAAGCAAAGCACTACTGAAAAAGAAGAAGAAAGTGGGAGGCCTCACCTTACCTGACTTCAGAACCTATTATACAGCCACAGTAGTCAAAACAGCCTGGTATTGGTACAACAACAGACACATAGACCAATGGAACAGAATTGAGAACCCAGACATAGATCCATCCACGTATGAGCAGCTGATATTTGACAAAGGACCAGTGTCAATTAACTGGGGAAAAGACAGCCTTTTTAACAAATGGTGCTGGCATAACTGGATATCCATTTGCAAAAAACTGAAACAGGACCCATACCTCACACCATGCACAAAAACTAACTCCAAGTGGATCAAAGACCTAAACATAAAGACTAAAACGATAAAGATCATGGAAGAAAAAATTGGGACAACCCTAGGAGCCCTAATACAAGGTATAAACAGAATACAAAACATTACCAAAAATGATGAAGAGAAACCCGATAACTGGGAGCTCCTAAAAATCAAACACCTATGCTCATCTAAAGACTTCACCAAAAGAGTAAAAAGACCACCTACAGATTGGGAAAGAATTTTCAGCTATGACATCTCCGACCAGCGCCTGATCTCTAAAATCTACATGATTCTGTCAAAACTCAACCACAAAAAGACAAACAACCCAATCAAGAAGTGGGCAAAGGATATGAACACACATTTCTCTAAAGAAGATATTCAGGCAGCCAACAGATACATGAGAAAATGCTCTCGATCATTAGCCATTAGAGAAATGCAAATTAAAACTACGATGAGATTCCATCTCACACCAGCAAGGCTGGCATTAATCCAAAAAACACAAAATAATAAATGTTGGAGAGGCTGCGGAGAGATTGGAACTCTCATACACTGCTGGTGGGAATGTAAAATGGTACAACCACTTTGGAAATCTATCTGGCGTTATCTTAAACAGTTAGAAATAGAACTACCATACAACCCAGAAATCCCACTCCTCGGAATATACCCTAGAGATACAAGAGCCTTCATACAAACAGATATATGCACACCCATGTTTATTGCAGCTCTGTTTACAATAGCAAAAAGTTGGAAGCAACCAAGGTGTCCATCAACGGATGAATGGGTAAATAAATTGTGGTATATTCACACAATGGAATACTACGCATCGATAAAGAACAGTGACGAATCTCTGAAACATTTCATAACATGGAGGAACCTGGAAGGCATTATGCTGAGCAAAATGAGTCAGAGGCAAAAGGACAAATACTGTATAAGACCACTATTATAAGATCTTGAGAAATAGTAAACCTGAGAAGAACACATACTTTTGTGGTTACGAGGGGGGGAGGGAGGGAGGGTGGGAGAGGGTTTTTTTATTGATTAATCAGTAGATAAGAACTGCTTTAGGTGAAGGGAAAGACAACACTCAATACATGGAAGGTCAGCTCAATTGGACTGGACCAAAAGCAAAGAAGTTTCCGGGATAAAATGAATGCTTCAAAGCTCAGCGGAGCAAGCGCGGGGGTCTGGGGAACATGGTTTGCGGGGACTTCTAAGTCAATTGGCAAAATAATTCTATTATGAAATCATTCTGCATCCCACTTTGAAATGTGGCGTCTGGGGTCTTAAATGCTAACAAGCAGCCATCTAAGATGCAGCAATTGGTCTCAACCCACCTGGAGCAAAGGAAAATGAAGAACACCAAGCCCACATGACAACCAAGAGCCCAAGAGACAGAAAGGGCCACATGAACCAGAGACCTACATCATCCTGAGACCAGAAGAACTAGTTGGTGCCCGGCCACAATCGATGACTGCCCTGACAGGGAGCTCAGCAGAGGACCCCTGAGGGAGCAGGAGAGCAGTGGGATGCAGACCCCAAATTCTCATAAGAAGACCAAACTTAATGGTCTGACTGAGACTGGAGGAATCCCGGCGGCCATGCTCTCCAGACCTTCTGTTGACACAGGACAGGAACCATCCCTGAAGACAACTCATCAGACATGAAAGGGACTGGTCAGCGGGTGGGAGAGAGACGCTGATGAAGAGTGAGCTAATTATATCAGGTGTACACTTGAGATTGTGTTGGCAACTCTTGTCTGGAGGGGGGATGGGAGGATAGAGAGAGAGGGAAGCCGGCAAAATTGTCAAGAAAGGAGAGACTGAAAGGGCTGACTCAAGACGGGGAGAGTAAGTGGGAGTAGGGAGTGAGATGTATGTAAACTTATATGTGACAGACTGATTGGATTTGTAAACGTTCACTTGAAGCTTAATAAAAGTTATTATAAAAAAAAAAAAAAAAAAAGAATCAAATTGACTACATCTGTGAAAAAAGAAGTTGGGAAATCTTCATATCGTCAGGCAGAACAAGGCCAGGGGCTGACTGCGGATCAGACTATCGATTACTCATATGCAAGTTCAAGCTGAAACTGAAGAAAATTAGAACAAGTCCATGAGAGCCAAAGTATATCCCACCTGAATTTAAAGACCATCTGAATTTAGAGACCATCTCAGGAAACAGATTTGACGTGTTGAACGCTAATGACCGAAGACCAGATGAGTTGTGGAATGTCATCAAGTACATCATACATGAAGAAAGCAAGACGTCATTAAAAAGACAGGAGAGAAAGCAAAGGCCTAAATGGGTGTCAGAGAAGGCTCTGAAACTTGCTCTTGAACATTGAGTAACTAAAGCAAAAGGAAGAAATAATGAAGTAAAAGAGCTGAGCAGATGATTTCAAAGGGCTGCTTGAAAAGACAAAGTAAAGTATTATGATGACATATGGAAAGACCTGGAGATAGAAAACCAAAAGGGAAGAACATGCTCAGCATTTCTCAAGCTGAAAGAACTGAAGAAAAAATTCAAGCTTTGAGTTGCAACAGTGAAGGATCCTACGGAGAAGATACTAAATGATGGAGGAAGCGTTAAAGAAGATGGAAGGAATACACAGAGTCACTATACAGAAAGAATTGGTCGATATTCAACCATTTCAGGAGGTAACACGTGATCAGGAACCGATGGTACTGAAGGAAGAAGTCCAAGTTGCACTGAAGACGTTGGCAAAAAGCAAAGCTCCAGCAACTGACGGAATACCAGTTGAGGTGTTTCAACAAACGGATGCAGAATTGGAAGTGCTCACTCGTCTATGCTAAGAAATTTGGAAGACAGCTACTTGGTGAACCAACTGGAAAAGATCCATATTTCTGCATATTCCCAAGAAAGGTGATTCGACCGAATGTGGAAATTATTGAACACTATAAAAAAAAAAAAAATTTTTTTTTTTTTTTTTATCATTAACATCACATGCAAGCAAAATTTTTCTGAAGATCATTCAAAAGTGGCTGCAGCAGTACATTGACAGGGAACTGCCAGAAATTCAAGCTGAATTTAGAAGAAGGCTTGGAACCAGGCATATCATTGCTGATGTCAGATGGATCCTAGCTGAAAGTAGAGAATACTAGAAAGATGTTTATCTGTGTTTTATTGACTATGCTAAGGCATTCGACTGTGTGCACCATAACGAATTATGAATTACATTGTGGAGAATGGGAATTCTGGAACACTTAATTGTGCTCATGAGGAATCCGTATATGGATCAAGAGGTAGTCGCTGGAACAGAACAATGGGATACTGCGTGGTTTAAAGTCAGGAAAGATGTGAGTCAGGGCTGTATCCTTTCACCATGCCTATTCGATCTGTATGCTGAGCAAATAATCTGAGAAATTGGACTAGATGAAGAAGAACCCAGCATCAGGTTTGGAGGAAGACTCATTAACAATCTGCATCATGCAGATGACAAAACCTTGCTTGCTGAAAATGAAGAGGGCTCGAAGCACTTATTGATGAAGATCAAAGACCATGCCCTTCAGTATGGGTTACACCTCAATATAAAGAAAACAAAAATCCTCACAACTGGACCAGTAAGCAACATCATGATGAGCAGAGAAAAGATTGAGGTTGTCAAGGATTTCATTTTACTTGGATCTGCAATTAACACCCATGGAAACAGCAGTCAAGAAATTAAAAGATGCATTGCATTGGGCAAATCAGCTGCAAAAGGCCCCTTTAAAGTGTCGAAAAGCAAAGATGTCACCTTGAGGACTAAGGTGCACCTGACCCAAGCCATGGTGTTTTCAATCACCTCATATGCATGTGAAAGCTGGACAATGAATAAGGAAGACCAAAGAAGAATTGACACCTTTGAATTGTGGTGCTGGTGAAGAATATTGAATATACCATGGACTGCCAAAAGAATGAACAAGTCTGTCTTGGAAGAAGTACAACCAGAATGCTCCTTAGAAGCAACAATGGCAAGACTATGTCTCACATACTTTGGATATGGTATCAGGAGGGATCAGTCCCAGGAGAAGGACATCATGCTTGGTAAAGTAGAGGGTCAGTGAAAAAGAGGAAGACCCTCAATGAGATGGATTGACACAGTGGCTGCAACAATGGGCACAAGCATAGCAACTATTGTGAGGATGGTGCAGGACTGGGCAGTTTTCCATTCTGTTGTGCACAGGGTCACTATGAGCCAGAATCGACTTGACAGTACCTAACAAGAACAACAGTGTCTGGCATATAGTAAGCCCTCAATAAAGATTTGTTCAATGAATAAATAGAAAAATGGATGTGTCTCTCACTCAAAAACCTGTCCTTTTGGTTATTATGCCTGAAGCAAATATCTGGAACTTTGTTATGTATCATTTGTTTACTGCGATTGACTAGGCTTTTCAGAGTGGCTCTAAAGGGCCCCTTTAGACCACCAGCAGGGATATTTGATTGGCCTTTTCGTCAAAATTTCATATGACTTTCAGCTCCTCTATGCAAATTTTGGGGCTTTGTCTCAGGATACGTCTTGATCCTTAACTAGGAGCTGAAAAATTGATCAGTAAATATACTTTGTAGGAAGACAAGGCCAGAGCAAGTAGCACTACTTCTTTAATTTAAAAGTTATTGCTAAGTCGTGTCAGGCAGTCTTAGAATCAAATAAAAATTATGTTTTAAAGAAAAGCTAAGTTGAAACTTTTTCCCATGGACATGTAAATCCCATTGTGTTATTTTATTTAGCAACTGTAACCAATACACTGAACAAATGAAATGTATATGATGCAGTTAGAAAGTAACTTATTTTTTTTCCTCTATCTCTTCTAACGCTGCTTGTGGAGCTAGTTCCTCCTCCTTGAATGAAATATTGCACCAGTTTCATGCCTTTTCTGGTCAGTCAAGTAAAAAAGAGTTAACCAGTCAATTAAGCAGCCTCAGATCAGTAATTCATTTGTCCAGTATAATAACAAAAATTTTAAGGGTGAAGTTTCTTCCCTATCCCAGTTTGAGCTTACCATGGCAAAACGGGATATGGTTGACTTCCTCTCTATGTTCTTGTTAGTTGCCATTTAGTCAATTCCAATTCATGGTGACCCCACGTGTGCAGAGCAGGACTGCTACACAGGGTTTATAAGGCTGTGACCTTTTGGAAGGTGATTACCAGGCCTGTCTTTCAAGGTGCCCCTGGGTGGGTTGGAACCGCCAAACTTCTGGCTAGTAGTCAAAAGCTTATCCGTTTGTGCTACCCAGGGACTCCTCCCTCTGTGTAAAGCCAAATCAAACCAAACCCATTGCCATTGAGTCAATTCTGACTCAGAGCGACCCTATAGGACAGAGTAGAACAGCCCTTTGGGTTTTCCAAGGAGTGGCTGGTGGATTTGAACTGCCGACCTTTTGGTTAGCAGCTGAGCTGTTAACCACTGTGCCACCAGGGCACCTCCTTCTATATAGCCCTGCCTAACATTTCTCTCAAAAAGTCTACCACTACCGCACAGCTAGGTCACCTTGCTTCTTCCAAGATGAAATACAGGAAGAGGCAAGAAAGTTTTTACATGTGATTAAGGGTGTACTCTGAGCTTGGCTGCTGTTTAATGTTTAAAGTTGACACTTGTTACTTTATGGTCCTTCAGAAATACCACTATCATCCTCTTATCCCAGTGAGCAAATACTAGTAATCTCTCCCTTGCACTTGGGGAAATATATCTCATCTGGGTGGCAGATCACTGTTTTCTTTGTCAGCTCCTGGCATCTGTGGAACACCTTCAGCTTCTTTCTGTGGCGGTCTCCTCACCCTTTCAAGCGATCCTCTTTGGTAGCCCATGCCCGGTCCATAGAAACTCAACAAACTGATTTTGCCTCACACCTCTGGGAGTGCAGACTTTGACCCAGACCAAAACTCATCCAGCCAAAATTTCTTGCTATCTAGATGCCAGGAGAATGTTAGCTACATGAAGGCAGGGGATTTTAGTCTGTTTTGTTTGCCACTGTATTCACCTGTGGCTAGCATAGTGGCTGTCACTTAAAAATTGCTGCGAAAGTATTGAATGAGAGAATCCCTCAGACACGAGCCAGATGGCAGTCCACTGTGATCACCACCCCACTCCCAGCTCTAGGGGTCATATATCAAAGTTCCATTAAAACCTCTTTCCCTAGGCACAACATGAGGGAAAAATAATGTCCAGTCATAGAACACCACCAGCCTCTGCAAAATCTTCTGAACTCCAACTTTTTTCTAGATTACAGGAGAGTGGACAGTTAAGGGTTGCAAAAGCCGTGTTTGGTTTTTTTTTTTTCAGTTTCTTCTTTGGTAGTCTTCCAACTTACTGTGGAGCATGGGAGTAGTTGGCACTTCACTTTCTTGTAGCCTCAGCCAAAATTGAGACAGAAAGAGCCCCATTTTACCATCCTGCTGCACACCTATAATATTTCATTGCATATTGTCTCTATTTATTAAATTGCAAGCCTCTGGAGGGCAGGACTGTGTCATATTTACCTTTGTATATTTAGCTAATGTGTCATACAAACTAGGTAGTCAATAAAGTTTATTTGAAAGAGTTAGTGAATGAATAGAGGTAGTTTAATAATTGCAATAATTTCAAATACATTATGTAGCACCAAAGATTGAGATCTAGTGGAAACAACCCTAGCATCCGTCCATCGACAGGTGAGTGGATAAACAAAATGTGGTATATACATACAATGGAATATTATTCAGACACCAAATGAAGTTCTGATACATGTGACCACATGAACGAACCTTGAAAACATTACGTTAAGTGAAATAAGCTAGACACAAAAAGACAAATATCATAGGATCTCACTTATTTAAAATATCTAGAATAGGCAGATGCATAGAGACAAAAGTTTATTACTGGTTACCAGGGTCTGGAGGAAGGGAAGAATGGAACTTATTGCTTAAGGGGTTTCTCTTTGGGGTGATGAAAAACTTTTGGAAATAGTGGTGATGGTTGCACACCATGGTGAATGTAATCAGCGCCACTGAATCGTACACTTAATGGGTTAACGCGGCAAAATTTTCGTTATATATATTTTACCACGACTAAAAAAAAAAAAAGATTGACGTCCCAAAGTCTATGTTTCTAGTACCTTTCTAGTAGAAATATTTACATTTGCAAAGATTTACAGCAAAATTGTAGAATTGCTTGCACTTTAATTTCACTGTGCTAGCTGTCCTCTGCTGCCGCTGTACATCTGCTTCGCCCTTTACAGATCACATCTGCAAGCTCCCTTCCCTTCTGGCTTCCAGCTGGGCTCAGCTAATGGAAGACGTAGCAGGAGATCAGAAGGTTGTAGCAGAGAGGTCAGGGTATTTATTACCTTCCCGCCCTCCGTGCTTGCCACAGGTTGTCGGTGGTACTGCATCGTCCCTTGCTGTTTCTCTACCCAGGTCTTGATTAAACTCTCTTCGGTTGCTCCTTTTGAGCGTGCCATCTGTATTTTGCTGGGACCCTGACTGATACAGTAATATTTTTAATTTTTATAGGGTGTAGGAGGTATAGGAACCCTGGTGGTAAAGTGGTGAAAAACGCTCTGCTGCTAACCAGAGAGCCAGTGGTTCAAACCCATCAGCTGCTCCTGGGGAGAAAGATGTGACAATCTGCTTCTGTAAAGATTTACCACCTTGGAAACCCCATAGGGCAGTTCTACTTTGTCCTATAGGGTCACTATGAGTTGTAATTGATTTGATGGCAGTAGGTTTGTTTTGGTTTGGGTGGGTAGGAGGTATACGTTATATCTTTTTTTTAACATGAGAAAAACCCATCTTTCTTGAAGTTGAATTCATATAATACTTTTGGAATGTTAATATCGTTAGGTCTGAAACAGCTGGATAAATCGAACTCAAGATTATGACATATGACCTTCCCTGTTTTTTACCTGCTCAAATATACAGGAAAAAATCAGCTTACAGTTGGTTTTAAAATTTTTTTCCAATTATGAAAGGAATACACAGTTATTTTTAATTTTTTTTCAAATTCAAAGAGCATGAAAAACAACCCCTTAGGATCCACTAGAGAGATAAAGTCACTATTAAAATTTTGGTGGTTATTTTTTTCCTCCAATAGTATCTATCTAGAGAAGGAAGGGAAATTATCCTGAGCATGTATTTTTCAATATGTATAACACACACACACACACACACACACACACACACACATACACACACACTGTGGGTATGACTCATTCCATAGAAAGAAATATTGTATTTCTTTGGATCAGCTTGAATCTAACCCTGAGTTTCTATCCTGCCATGCTGGTAGGAGTTCAATCTTAGTTATCACTAAGCATTTCCTCTCCATCTAGAGTTGTGCAAAGTTCCTAGGGTCTTAAATATTGTGGAAGTGCCCCAATGTACCTCAAATTATTTGGTCATCTGTCTACATTGATTTACTGCTAAGAGACCCTTTTGTGCTATCTTCCCTTCAGGTCTGGTGTTTCTGATATTCCTTTATCCCCCTTGGAAGTCAAGAATCTTGAGTGAATCTGGGAGCCCCTGCACCCAGGGTGCAACCTCCCTAGGTGCCCTATTTGAGATTTTGCCACCTCTTGGGTTCTGCCAAAGAGCAAGATAGAGGTCTTCTTAGCTGTTCATTCAACCTATAGGCTTCAGACTTCTAATCTTGAAGAATCTCTCGTTCACCTTACCCTCAAAGGCATTCCTTTTTTTCCCTTCTCATTTCAAAATGTAAAGAAAGAGGGCCTCCATTATCTTTAAGCAGCTCTTTCTTTTCCTTTACAACTCCCCCCTTCCCCGGGTCTGGATACCTGCTTGGATGATGTTGGGGAGCGGGGAGAGCACATAGAAGTAATAGCTCAATAAAACAAACAGCCACAAAAAATTTGTGTCAAATTATATGTTTCTTTATAATGTGTTATGTGTTTCAACATTATACCACAAACATTTCTTCACATCACATGCATTTAAATGTCTGGATAACCATAAGGTATTCCATCATATAAATGTAACATCACTTATTTAACCAATATTTGATAGCCTTTAGATAGCTTACTATAAAACTAGCCTTGTCTGTACCTACTTCCACCTTATTTGTTTATTTATGAGTTATTCAGAAGCTAAGATTCTCTTTTGTAATAGACAATGCTTGAAATCAAGCAAATTGGAATCGACAGACATAATTCGAAAGAATACCAATTGTTTGTTTTATTCAGTTCTATCTAAACTACGTAATATAATTTTCCCACCTCTCTGTATGTGACCAAATGAGAAGCCTCTACAAAAGCTGCTGGCATACTTGAAAGTGGTTTAGAAATATTTTTTTCCAGAAATAACCAAGTATTACAGAATGTCAGCTTGTTAGTTGAGTAACACAATGACTATTACATGTCCATGGGAAAATTTTAACTTGGCTCTTATTAGGATTTATTTTTATTTAATTCTAATAGCTTTTAAATTAGGGAAGCAGTAATGCTTTTCTGGCCTGTTTTTCCTACAAAACGCTTTTCAGCTACCAATTTTTTAACTCCTGGTTAAGAATCAGGATGTATCCTGAGCCAAATCGTGCTTAAAAAACCACAACCAAACCCACTGCTGTTGAGTCGTTTCCAACTCATAGCAACCCTATAGGACAGAGTAGAACTGCCCCATGGAGTTTCCAAAGAGCGCCTGGTGGATTCGAACTGCCGACCTCTTGGCTAGCAGCTGTAGCACTTAACCACTACGCCAGGAGCTGAAAGCCGTTAAAACCCCAGGAGACCAAATGTCTCTTCTGTTGGGCCACAAGTGGGGCTTTGGCCAACCACCTTTAATTCACAGGAGCTCTGACTCACAGTGACCTTATAGGACAGAGTAGAACTGCCCCATAGAATTTCCAGGGAGCATCTGGTGAATTCAAACTGCCAACCTTTTGATTAGCAGCAGAATTCTTAACCACTGTACCACCAGGGCTCCATTCAACTCACAGAGCCACCAATACATGCATAGAACGTAATGTTCAGAATGATAGATTTTGGGTAGCAGCCTGAGCTCTTAACCACTGTGCCGCCAGGGCTCAATTATTACTTTTAAAAGTAGCATTTATCTTCCAAAATTTCATGCGTTGATTCAGTGATAATATACTTAGGTAACCAATGTGGTAGTGATGCCTAATTTTTTTTTTTTTTAATCTAGATAGTGAGTTGCAAACTGGACAATGGGCCACCCCCTGCCCCATATCTAATTTCTTAAATAAATTACACTTTTAGGCAAAATCCTTTTTCTTCTTGCTAGCTTTTGAGTTCCCTTAAATGTTTGATTTTGGCTTTAATCTCTTTTAATAGATTCACCTTTAAAGCTTTGACATTCAGGATGGAAGACTGCTCCAAAAATAAAAAATGGTTGGTGAAGTTTGAAATAAGGATATCCTTCTTTCACATATTTGAATAACTTGCTCTGGAAATTATTTCATCTTTTATAAAAAGTTTTCTAATTTTGAAAATAAACCTCCTCTTATTGTCTTGTTATTATCTTCACGTAATGAAAATCTGTTCTGATCTCATTTTTATAGCAACTCACCCCGAGATTATCTGGGAAACCCCTTTCAGTATTAAGACATGTATTTCTTCCTCTAATGGGCCAATGCCAGAATTTTTAAGCTTAGTGTGGGAGCTACTTCAGAATTTCTTTTCTTTTGGTCTATTGCTGGGGTGACAAGGGGGAACCACTGAGAAACAAAAGAACAGAACCATTTTATGATGGGAAAGAGTATTCTTATAAAATAAGCACACTTAACTGTTTCATTTGTTTTACTTTTCTTCCCTTCACGTTAAAAGAAAAAAAAAAAAATTCAGTTCCTAGTCTACCAAAACCAAAAAACCAAACCCGTTGCGGTTGAGTTGATTCCAACTCATAGCAACCCTATAGGACAGAGTAGAACTGCCCCACAGGGTTTCCAAGGAATAGCCGGTAGATTGGAACTGCCGACCTTTTGATTTAGCAGCCAAACTCTTAACCACGAAGCCACCAGCGTTTCCTCCTAGTCTATCAGTAGGCTAAAAACACCTAAGGTATTAGTCACAGTAACAGCAGTGTGCTGATTAAAACCAATGTTTTCTAGAATCTGTCATTTTGGGTCATAAGCTTAGCATGCAATTCCCTTCTCTGCTGCTAGGTGGCAATTAATGACTTGGAGAGAAGAAGAAAAAAAAAAAAAAATCCTCTCTCCCCTTCACCCACCCACCCTCTTTGCTCAGAAAGATACGTGCATTTTCTCTTCCTGAAGGTAAGAATTCTCTTAAGGGTAATATTCTTTTTTTTTTTTCTGCTTTACTTTGTCCCAGTGAATTTACATTCACCTTTTCCTTTAATTGTTAATAATAACACATACAAATCTAACATAGACTGCTATAGCTAAGGAAAAAGAGATCATATCTTTTAAAGAGGGTGGTTTCCAAAAAGAGTGTATGTTCATGAGTGATACAGAGGAGGAAGTTGCTATAATTTCCCTGTAGGGTTTTCTTTTCTTTTTTTCGATTTTACGAAAGAAAAATTTCCTGTGAAAAAAATTGCAACTGGCCCAGGATAACATTATGCCAAGCACAATTAATTATAAATGTAATATAGTTATAAAACAAAAATGGAGAAGAAAAATAGTTTTAAAGACCTAGAAGCAATTTAAATGTAGTAAAATAACTTTTTCAAGTGAACTATAGGAAGAGCAATAAAACAGTTCTTTATAAGAGTCGCAGAGGGATGCAATATAAAAAACCTAAAAGTTTAATTTTTAATTTTTTTTTTTTAGAAAACCTATCTAGATTTATCTATTCCTAGCAATATTACTTAAGGACTACGTATATTTTCTACATATTTTTAAGTCTGGTGAATCTGAGCTACATCTTTTTCTAAGTTTATTAGTGTACATATTACTCTTTCTGACCTTCTTTACCAAAAGAATATAGGTAGTGGAGGTTTGTTTTATTTAAAATCCAAAATATCAAATCCTTGTTCAAAAGAGACTCAGTTTGGGTCTTAGACCAAGGCTGTCTCCAGGCTGAACTTAATGAAGCCTAACACCAAAAAGAAAAGCTGCTTCTGGCATTCTAGGCCTCCCTGCATCCAGATGGCCGGTCTGTAGCCTGGCCAGAACCAAACCCTTCCTGCTGCCGTTTCAAGCTGGCTTTGGATGGCAGCCCCAGGGCACACCAGCTTCATACCCGTTTAACTCTTCAATGTTCAGGAATCTTAAGAAGAGATAGGACTTCCAATGTGAATTTGCTTGAAAGGGTAAATCAAGTTTGAAGTTTAGTTTATAAAACATTTATCCGCCTCACCACTCCCCTCCCATAGGCTTCCTCCCAAAGTAGCTCAGCCAGCCAATTGGCATCAGAGGAGCCCCGTTTGGAAAGGAGTGTGTGTGGGCAGCTTGCAGGTGAGGACAGGACTGCCAAGGCAGACCATGCGGTTTGTCCTGTGCCTACACCCAATACCTGACTTGTGCATCTCCAGAACATTTGTATACACACAACAGTTCTGCTGTTTGGGGTGTGGGTACTTTCAAAAGTATTTTTTAAAATAACTCGTTGACAAAACATACATTCAGCAAACAAGAATGTGTAACAGGAGATAAAAAATGATCTCGCATAGATTTAAATGGGAACGTCTCTGATTAGTTGTGCCGGAAAAACAAATCGACTCTGTGCTTTAAAAATACCCTTGGAAATCTTCCTAGTGGCATCCATTGTTTTCATTTGTGTTTTAAAGATTTGTTTCTATGTAGGAATATCACCAGAAGGTAATATACAAAGCAAGCCCAATTTCCCTATGGTTTTGCTTTTCTCCGCTTAGAGAAATATTAGCTGATTTTCAAAGGGGCTTCTCAGTTGGCCAAAATAGATATTTTCAGATGAAAGCTTATGACTCTATGTCATTTTCCTTCTTATTTTTGAATCTTATTTCTTAGTTCTGTGTTCACTGTTATTTTTAATTATTATTATGCCTATCGCCAAGCCACCCCATTTTCCACAGAGTTGATTAGAGTCTGGAAAAATCCAGCCCAACATAAAGTCCTGGTTTCCAGATCAGACTGCATGCACAAAGAAAAGAAAATCTTGGAAAAGTGCTAGCTTTTACAGAGCTCTTAAAACAAAAACAAAGCACAAACCCTAAAGGAACCTAAAGCTGTAGCAAATAGAGCTTAAAAACAGGACCCATGGAAGAAGAATTAAGGGATAAAAAGCCATATAGCACCAAAATGAAAAGGGAGTATATAGAGACTAAAACTTAATATGGTGTATCTAGATTTGCAGTGTCCAGCCTGGAGCTCTGAGTGGCTACTCTAGGTAGCTGAGCTACCTCCCCACAGCTACCATAAAAGGGGCACTCTGACAAGAGCTTCCCATTTGTGGCTTCAGTACTGAAACCCTTGCCTTGACCCTATCCCCACTGGCCTAGCTCTGTCCAGATCTTCACTCCCCTGGGTTTAGCTTCACTACTTGCTTTTGCCTGGCCCACTAATGCACAAAGTTGCCTTCTGTGTCATGACCTTGTCTAAAATGATGAAAACTGGAACTCTCCATCCAGTTGTGTTGTCTCAGGCCACCCTGGGTAACATTCTTCCCAGTTGGACCCAGTCCTTGGGATTCTTCTCCCCCATGAGAGACACAGTGAAGTAGACCCAGGCCTATAGGCCTATAGGAAATGTTATGTCCCCAGGAGAAGTATGATATCACTTATAGTTCAATGTATACTTCCAGAAAATAAGCTGGGGTTAGTTTTATACACTATGAGTTGGAATTGATTCAATGGCAACAGGTAACCAGTAACCTTGCTAATAACTGATATTTTACAGAATGCAATTAGGTTTTCCATAAAATACTGCACCCACCAAAAAATGAATGTGAGAAAGTTTATGAAAGCAAAAAAGGAACTAGAAAAGAAACTAACATGTGGAGTTAGAGGTCAACTTTTCCTCTTAAAAATCTGAGGAAAAGCCCAATTAATAACGAAAACTATTTTATAATAAGTCATCTAATGTAGGTTTAATGCTCTTTTAAAAAAAGTGTACATTTCATTTCTGTGAAAAGAATTTTACTCCCCCCTTCATTTTGGGGGCAAAAATTTCCATTTCCATGTTTGAAAAAGAAAAAATTACTGACATGAAAAATGCTATAAATTTTTAAAAAATAATAGTTTTCTCCCCTAATTAAAATGTAGTTCCCTGTATATTTTCCCATCACCATAAGAGTATATATATGGGTGTGTGTATGTGTGTGTGTTTCGGAAACCCTGGTGGTGTAGTAGTTAAGTGCTACAGCTGCCATCCAAAGGGTTGGCAGTTCAAATCTTCCAGGTGCTCCTTGGAAACTGTATGGGGCAATTCTACTCTGTCCTATAGAGTTGGAATCGACTCGACGGCACTGGGTTTGGTTTGGTTTTGGTGTGTGTGGCGGGGGGGTGCATATATATATATGTAAAACCCTTTTACCAGATTTCACAACTCTACTTCTGTGCTAACAAGTAACTTTTATTTAATTTTACTCTTTACAAATAAGCAGCAAATACCAGTTTGGTCCTCTCTGCCCTCTGTCCCTTGACACCCTGCTGAGATCTGTCTCCGTCTGTTCACCTAAAAAAGTAAAACTAGACCCTTTTTCTACAGAGCTTTTTTGCCTTTATGCAGGGGGACACAGAGCTGTGGGGAGCTCAACTCTAGCCCAGGAAGCAGATAGAGATTGGCTGCCATCCAGTTCAGTTGGCTCAAGAAAAGTACAGCTTCCTTGTCCTCTCGCAGACAGTCCCTTCCGTGCTGACCTTTAACTAATTGGCAGGGTTCTAGATCTTGGATCCTCCTTCCTCACTGCCCACAGTTTTCTTGTCTCCCACATTGTTGGTGCCCTGTGCCATCGAGTTGATTCCAACTTGTAGCTACCCTATAGGCCAGAGTGAAACTGCCCCATAAGGCTTCCTAGGCTGAAATCTTCATGGGAGCAGATCCCTCATGGAACCAAAGACGTTTAGGTTAGCAGCTGAGCCCTTAACCATTGCTCCACAAGGCTCCTGGACAAAAGAATGGTGCTGTTAATTTAAAAGGATGTCATGCAAAATTTGCAAGAACACAGAGAATTTAGCACAGCCTTTTTTTATGCACCAGAGTAGAGAGCTTAAAAAAAACCTCAGGAGAATATGCTAGTCCTTCTGCAAATATCCTGTAGTCTTCTTTAAACTTTATATTTAATGAAACTTTTGTAAACATAAACATTTTGCTTTCATTATATAATAATTATTATCAGCATTTCCACTGTATAGAGATAGACTCCAGGAAAAATTATAATGCATGCAGACAGTGATCAAATAGATTATAAAATTTGATGCAAAAGCTTTTAAGGAATTAAAATGATTTATCTCGTAGTCATTTAATTAATTTCAAAAGAGACCCAACCAATCTATATTTAACACCTCCCATACCATGTTTAAAATTTTTTTTTAATATGTAAATAGTACAGAATAACAATTGTAAAATTGTGAAGGTATTTTTGCAATTTTAAAGGTAAAAACTTGATTATATTTTTCTGATTTTTGTTCACCTGTGGCTCAATTGCATGCTTACCGTTTCTCCTTGTGGCAACTTTGTACAAACAACCCTTTCCTTCATTTGGAGGTGTCTGTAACTCATTCATCTAACCCACCCAATTTACCTTTTAAAAGCTGGCATGCAGCTGAAACCAGAAAAATAATGCTTTTTCCAAACAGTTTGTTGGCAACTTGTTGAAGGCAATTGACTGCTTTTCAATAGAAAACATTTCCTTCCCCTATTGTGTCACCTCCACCCCCTAAAACACTTCACAAAGCTGTGGCTGAACCCTTTGGTGATTGCCAGACCCTGGCTTCCTTTGAAAAATAACTCAGAAGCAGTTGGTGTCACAGACCTGAGCTAGTTTCGTAAGAGTCTTAGCTCTCCACCCATAATGTCTGCACAGGGAATGGTACGGCAGAGCCGGAAGGGGCTTTGAAGTCATTTAATCATATCCATGAATTTTTATGCAAAGAACCTGAGGCCCAGAGAAGTAAGAGTGTCATCCATGTTCTACAGCAGGATTTCTTTACGTTTTCTATGCCGCGGACTACCCTGGCAGTATGTGGAAGTGTGGGAATTCATTTTTCAGAGCATTAATCACATGAAGTTGGACCCGTCTCTTACACCATACACAAACAAAATCAAAATGGATAGTAGATCTAAATATAAGAGTTAAACCTATAAAACCCTCAGAAGAAAACATAGGAGTAAATCTCCATTACTGTGGATTAGGCAATTTTTATTTTTTTCCTTTTTAAAGCAGCTTTATTGAGATATAATTCATATATACCATAAAATCCATCCATTTAAGTATTTACAATTCAATGTTTACAGAGTTGTGCAACTATCATCATGATATAATTTTAGAATTTTATTTTTTTTTTAAACAATAAGGTGGGGGCTAAGGGCTCATGGGCAGTTCTACTCTGTCCTGTAGGGTTGCTATGAGTCGGAATCGACTCGACGACAATAGGTTTGGTTTGGTTTTTTAGGGGCTCACGTACTGAGAAGATCAAAATTAGGTCTGGATTTTTCTTAGCTTGTCCTTTTCCTCTACAGTATTGGACTTAAAAAAAAAAGATTTATTGAGATATAATTCACATACCATACAAATTACCCATTTAAGGTATACAATAGTTTCTAGTATTTATAGAGTTGTTCCACCATCACATAGGCAATTATTTCTTAGCTATAAGAGACGAAAGGGAAAAATAGATAAATTGGATCAAATCAAAATGAAAACTTTAGTGCTGCAAGTGATACCATCAAAAAAGTGAGAAGATAAAAATTAAAAAAAAAAAAAAGTGAGAAGACAGTCCACAGAATTGGAGAAAATATTTGCAACTCATATATCTCAAAAGGAGCTGTATCCAGAATATGTCAGAAGAACTCTTACAGCTCAATAATAAAAAAAGACAAACAACTCAATTAAAAAATGGCCAAAGGAACTGCCCCATAGAGTTTCCAAGGCTGTAAATCTTTACAAAATCAGACTACCACATATTTCTCCTGCTGGTGGGTTCTAACTGCCAACCTTTTGGTTAGCAGCCAAGCGTTTAACCACTGTGCCACCAGGGCTCCTTCCAATAAAGATATATAAACAGCTAATAAGCCCATGAAAAGATGCTGAATATGATTAGCCATTAGGATAATGAAAATCAAAACCACATTGAGACACCACTTTATACCCACTAGGATGACTGTAATAAAAAAGACAAGTGAAAACAAATGTTAACAAAAATATTAAGAAATAACTCTCAACATCACTAGCGGGAATGTAAAATGGTGCAGCTGCTTTGGAAAACAGGCCGGCAGTTCCTCAAAAGGTTAAGCATAGAGTTACCATAAAACAAAACAAAGAACTGTTACTGTCAAGTTGATTCCGACTCGTAGCTATACTATAAGACAGCGTAGAGCTGCCCCATAGAGTTTCCAAGGAGCAGCTGGTGGATTCGAACTGCCCACCTTTTGGTTAGCTGCCTAGTTCTTAACCACTGTGCCACCAGGGCTCCAAAGTTACCGTATGACCCAGCAATTCCTCCTAGGTATATATTCAAGGAAATGAAAACATATCCACACAAAAATTAGTACATGTGTTTTCATAGCAGAATTGTTTATAATTGCCCCAAAGTGAAACAACCCAAAAAACCCAAACATTCATCATAGATTAATAAAATGGAATACGTCTTGGCAGTAAAAAGAAATGAAATACTGGTATATGCTATAATAAGGATGAACCTTGAAAGCATTATAAAATACTTTCATAAAAGACCATATAACATTTGATTCCATTTATGACATGACCAGAATAAACAAATTTATAGAGACAAAAAGATTAGTCATTGCCTAGGTCTGAGGTGGGGAGGGAGAGTGTGGAATGACTGTTAACGGGCACAATGTTTCTGTTGGTGGTGATGAAAATGTTGTAAACTGAGATTGTATTGATAATTGCACAGTTCTGTGACTGTACTAAAATCATTAAGTTGTACACTTTAAATGGCAAATTTTATGTTAGATGAATTAAATCTCAATAAAATAAAAAAAACAAACTCAATGCCATGGAGCTGATTCTGACTCATAGAGGCCCGGTAGGACAGAGCAGAACTGCCCCATAGGGTTTCCAAGGCTATAATCTTTATGGGAGCAGACCGCCACATTCTCTCACAGAATGCTGGCAGATTCGAACCACTGACTTTTCAGTTAGCAGCTGAGTGCTTAACCACTGCACCACCAGGGTTCCTTAAAATCTCAGTAAAGGCGTTTATAAAAATAAAATGCATAATATTCCAAAGAAAACAAATTCTATTGAAACACAATGATCAAAATACATTAAAAAACCAAATTTGTGGTAGAGTGATATACGTGCTTTATTAACACATTAAGTTATAAAATGTAGCAGCAGGTCTATTAACTACCATAATTTTGAAGTAACGATGAATGTATATATTTTGAGATATCTGCAAAAAACATAAAAATAGTAAGAAAATATCTGTGATTTCTATTGGTAACAAAGCACTGCTAATACTCTATGGTTTCTTGTCTACATTAATAGTCAAAGGACTACACGGTCAATCTAAGCCTACAAGTGGGAGGAGGTGAAAGATGGGACAGAGGTGGGGGAGATCCTGGAAGAAAAGCTAAATTTCCATTAGAGGTCTGTCTTAGTTATCTAGTGTTGCTATAACAGAAATACCACAAGTGGATGGCTTCAACAAACAGAAGTTTATTCTCTCACAGTCTAGTAGGGTACTGGTCCAAATTCAGGGCGACAGCTCTAGGGGAAGGCTTTCTCTTTCTCTCGACTCTGGAGGAAGATCCTTGTCATCAATCTTCCCTTGGTCTAGGAGCTCCTCCTCGAAGGAACCTCAGGTCCAAAGGATGCACTCTGCTCCTGGCGCTGCTTTCTTGGTGGTATGAGATCCCTATGTCTCTCTGTTCACTTCTCTGTTTTATATCTCAGAAGAGATTGATTTAAGACACAACCTAATCTTGTAGATTGAGTTCTGCCTCATTAACATAACTGCCTATAATCCCACCTCATTAACATCATAGAAGTAGGATTTATAACACATAGAAAAATCTTATCAGATGACAAAATGATGACCAATCACACAATACTGGGAATCATGGACTAGCCAAGTTGACACACATTTTGGGCGGACACAATTCAGTTCATAACAAGGACAGTGAAAATAATGATGTAATTTTTTTTCCTTTTCAAGTTCATGGACACCTTGAATTCCATCTGTTGATCCCTTTGGGGATCTGTGGATACAAGGTTAAGAAACTCCGTAGAAGGTTAGTGATAGTACTGGTTTAAAATCAAGATCTCATGACTTAGTCCAGTGCTCTTTCTATCTAATTCTACCCTTTGTGTCTTTTTAGTGAAGGAGACCTGCTGGAGGAGACTGAGTCACTTTTTAAAAGAGCGGGCAAGAGAGTTCCATTCCTTGTGTGTGAGTTTCAAAAGAAAACATGATTTGGCTGTGACCCTCCCCTTCCTCCTCCACCTCTGCCCTGCCCCCACAGTCACCACCACCCTTACATGCATACCACTGCCACCAAATGATAATATAATGCTCATTCCTTTAATAGAAGACATTAACTTAGAGAAACAGCTATGGTTTAGCACTCTGGTGGAAATGTGGATTTTGAAGGTTACCCAGAGGCAATGTTTTCTAGAGTCTGCCTTTTTAATGCTTGATGAGGCAGAAAAACTGGCAGCAGAGATTGAGTCAGTTGGAAACAGGGTGGGGTAACAACTCAAACCACTGATTTAGGATTTTGCAGAAATTTAGACATTTCTTAGTTGAGATGGGAGTTTACCAGGGCAAGCCATCAGATAAAAGATTTAGATAGACAACTGCTAACACACATGGAAAACGAACAAGTTGTTTGGCTCCATTATATTCAAATGATAACACATATCAGATAATTACAGTATGCACAGACAAATAGACAGAATCATTTTTAAATCTGAGAATGGAACGTGTATTTTCCTGCCATTGTTTGAAAGTGGGAGGAAGGGTTTTTTTTTTTTTTTTTTTTTTTGGTAATTCTTCCTCTGAACTGTGCCGTCTTTCCAATGACCTCTACCATGTGATACTGTACTGCTTATTAGTAGTAGAGGAGCCCTGGTGGTGCAGCGGTTAAGAGCTCGGCTGTTAACCAAAAGGTCGGCAGTTGGAATCTACAGGTACTCCTTGGAAACCCTGTGGAGCAGTTCTACTATGTCCTATGGGGTCACTATGAGTCAGAATCAACTCAACGGCAATGGGTTCTGATTAGTGGTAGAACCTGAGCTCTGGTTTGGGATTGGGCATTAGAAAATGTGGGCACTTCAGTATTGGAACTTAAAAGGTAGTTGTTAGAAAACCATGATCATATTTTCTGAATTAAAAAAAAAGACATTTGACAATGGGGTCTCGTAGTTCTTTCTGTCATCTAACATTGTCTGGGCAATATACTTTGTATGTCAAAACACTAGAGTCAAAAGACGTAACATTAAAAATTGGCACTTTTGTGGAAAACATGGATTGAAAACACCATGGCTTGGGTCAGGCAGACCTTAGTTTTTAAAGTGATATCTTTGCTTTTTAACACTTTAAACTCAAGCCTACTAAGTGTTAAATGGTCATCAAAATTATAGATTTCTGGTCAAGCATCCCGGATGAAGAGAATTTGGGAGCCCAGTAAGAATGGTTAAAAACTGGGGCAGGTCCAGAACAAGGTCATCAGTCAGGATTCCAAGCAGATGGATGTGAGAAAAAGCATATCAGGTATTGTACATGCATTAAGAACTCTGTCTCTCCCTGCTTGCCCCAGTCCCTCCAAGTTATTGATAAAAACAAAAACAAAAAATAGTTGCTGTTTAGATGATTCTGACTCATGGCAACCCCATACATGTCAGAGTAGAACTGTGCTCCGTAAGGTTTTCAATGGTTGACTTTTCAGAAGGAGATCTCCAGGCCTTTCTTCCGAGGCACTTCTGGGTGAACTCCAATGGCCTTTACAACAAGCCTACTGTTGTTGTTTTTGTTATTAGGTGCCATGGAGTCAGTTCTGATTCATAATTATCCTATGTACAACAGAAGGAAACATTGCCCCATTCTGTGCCATCCTCATGACCGTTGTGCTTGAGCCCATTGGTGTAGGCACTGTGTCAGGCCATCTAACTGAGGGTCTTCCTCTTTTTCGCTGACCCTCCATTTTACCAAGCATGATGACCTTCTTTAGGGACTGGTCCCTCCTGATAACATGTCCAAAGTATGTGAGATGAAGACTCACCATCCTTGCTTCTAAGGAGCATTCTGGCTGTACTTCTTCCAAGACAGATTTGTTCATTCTTCTGGCAGTTCATGTATGTGCAATATTATTCACTGACAATGTAATTCGAAGGCATCAATTCTTCTTCGGTCTTCCTTATATTCATTGTCTTGTTTTCACATGCATATGAGATGATTGAAAACACCATGGCTTGGGTCAGGCACACCTTAGTTCTTAAAGTGATATCTTTGCTTTTTAACACTTTAAACTCAAGCCTACTAAGTGTTATTATTATTATGGTTATTACGCAGTTGAGGAAACTAAGGCACAGAATAGTCAAGTGATTTGTCCAAGGCCATATAACTGAGTGAGTGGTAGACTTGAAATTTCAAGGTAGGCACTGACTTCACTCCTCATCATTACTCCATAAACCTCTTAATGAGGGTATTTGTACACACCCATACCCACAGGTATATATATGTTTGTGTGTGTGTGTACATATATATATATATATATGTACAGATACAACGGTGCGCTGGAGCCTGTTTGTACTGGTTCACATGAACCAATTGCACATATCTCTTCCTAACTTCACATCCAGTGACATATTGGTAACTTGAAGTCAGCCATGATGGAATCATTTACAGTATTGAAACAGGCAAAGGCAATAAATCAGGCTTTTTTTTTTTTTTTTTTAAAGAGTTGGTTTACTAGTATACCATTGGATGTAGATATCACATAGATGCACAGGTAGATATACATATGTAACATATATAATGAAAAACATAATGAAATTAATTCACACTATAAACCACAAATAAATTAAAAATCCCCAAATATAAAACAAAGTTAAAATATACTAACTACAAGAAATTTATTGTCTTTAGTTGACTGTGAAACAGGGCTTCTAACTGATTTTTCATGATTCAGTTATGGCTGACGAAATAAACCTGGAACAGACCTGAATTTGTAAAATGTGAATGAACTTGGATCATAACAAGAATGGGAAAAATTATGGGTTGATGCCCTGCTAGAAATTTAATCTCTTCCTTAGAAAATAAGGGGAGCATGTGTGTTGCATAGCAACCAAATCTCTTGACCAGCATTGTCAGTAACAGTGGTGTCCAGCGCAAAGATGGTGCCTACTGCACCGCATTAAATGTGTTTTGTTCTCCACATTATAATCCAATCTCCCACATTAGGTTCCCGAAAGAGGTCACTACATCTCTTCCGAGTCTCCCATTCCAGGGCTTTGACCTGCAATTTTTCCCAATCTGGTTGTCGTTCCCCTACATCCAAATTTTAAAAATTTGCATCTGTTCCTATTTCTCTTCCTTGGCCATGACTGAACCAGTCTGAACTGGTTTGAAGCCCTGCTGTGAAATAACTTTATTTTGACCTACTTCCTCTCACTTGGAAACTCTGGTGGCACAGTGGTTAAGAGCTTGGCTGCTAACCAAAAGTCAGCAGTTTGAATCCACCAGGTGCTCCTTGGAAATCCTATAGGGCAGTTCTACTCTATTCTATAGGGTAGCTATGAGTTGGAATCAACTTGACAGCAATGGCTTTTTTTTTTTTCCCCTCACTCAGCCTATACTGGTTAAAAGATCAAATAAAGAGATTTGTTTAGAAGATAAAAGTGTGTTATAAAATGTTAAATTAAATTTCATTATAGAAAAATATGCCTCGATACTGCTCTGTGGACAACACTATATCCTAGGTCTGTGGCAATCCTAGATCTGCTATGTTGCTGAAAGAAAAATACTGATGAAGAAACATATCTGCTATTAATGTCTGATTTTCAGTTAGGCTCATGATAGAACCAGTAGCTAAAAAGACACATTACAATGTCTATTTGTGGCTTTTGATGAAATATGCCCATACGTTGCTGTGAATTTTAATAGGAAACTCATTGCCTGGGATGTGCACAACTTTTGCTGTTTAACTAATAAAATTCTTCAGATGTGGATTAACTTCCTTTGCTGAATATTTATTATTGTTTCATTGGCAATGAAATGGGGGCCGTAAGCATTTTGATAAGTGGGCTGCAAGGCCTCTAAATCTCACTCTAGCCTATTGCAGTGAGCCCTATTATGTGCAGTAACCTGATTTTGTAATTTCCTGCAGTAAAAATCAAATCTAAAGAGACGCTCTTGCCACCTCATAAACACAGCAGCAGTAGGCAGCTCCCTCACTCCCCCTGCCCTGCCCCTCCCTCCTGCCCTTGGATCCTCTTGGTAAAATGAATGGCACAGAGTGTGCTCAAGGCTAGTTCTCTGCACAGTGAGAACTTGAAAAGATTCTGTCCTGATGCTCCAACCCCAAGAGGGTGGAGTCGATAGTTAACAATGCGAAAGACTGGCTCTTTTTTATTTTAACAAAACATGTTAACCCTTCTGAGCCTCATCGTCTCCAAAAGCCTGGTGTTCTGTGTTTAACAAAAATGTACCTGAGGTGAAATGGCCATCTGAACAAATCCTGAGCACAGTCATTACTTGAATCATGCTGAGAGGCAATGGAGACCATATGACTACCCTCTGGGGCTATGACTGCATCTCTTCATCTAAATAGACAGAGCTGAACACATTTAGCTTATTATTTCAAGTTTAAATGAAAAAAAGGGTCGTTATGCATGAGCTGGAGGAAAACAACTCTCAGAGTAAATATATTCATGTATTTCATAAACATTCATGTGTTTCATAAATAGTCAAGGAATCAAATTGAAATAAAACAGCAAAACTTGATAGCAACATTATGCTAAATTTTACTCCCAAACCAGTAGAAATGAGCTAAAACAAAAACAAAAACAAAAACAAATCTTCATTTTCTCAGGTACTACATATGGAATCTAAAATGGTACTGGAATTATTTCAGAAACCCTAAGATGCTACAATAAATCCATTTATCTGGATAGAAAGAACTATTACAAAATCATTTTTGAGGCCAATTGGCTGGTATTATTTCTGGCTTTATTGGGTATAATGAATTGATTAAGATTGGGAAGAGCTCATTAGTAATAAGGGGTACCCTGCTTATGCTGTTTTAAGAAAACTAGAGAAGAAAAAAAAATTGAAAAAGAAATAAGACAAGCAAAATGTTACTAAAGAATATGACATAACTAAACAGAGTTTGAAAAAAGTTAATAGCACACGCAAGCAAAATTTTGCTGAAGATCATTCAAAAGCCACTGCAGCAGTATATTGACAGGGAACTGTCAGAAATTCAGGCCAGATTCAGAAGAGAACGTGGAACCAGGGATATCATTGCTGATATCACATGGATCCTGGTTGAAAGCAGAGAATACCAGGACATTTACCTGTGTTCTGACTATGCAAAGGCATTTGACTGCACAGATCATTATAAATTATGGATAACGTTGCAAAGAATGGGAGTTCCAGAAGGCTTAATTGTGCTCATGAGGAACATTTACATAGATCAAGAGGCAGTTGTTCGGACAGAACAAGGGGATACTGCATGGTTTAAAGTCAGGAAAGGTGTGCATCAGGCTTGTATCCTTTCACCATACCTATTCAATCTGTAATCTGAGCAAATAATCTGAGAAGGTGGACTATGTGAAGAAGAGCGGGGCATCAGGATTGAGGAAGACTCATTAACAACCTATGTTATGCAGATGACACAAGCTTGCTTGCTGAAAGCAAAGAGGACTTGAAGCCCTCACTGAAGAAGATCAAAGACCACAGCCTTCAGTATGGATTACACCTCAACATAAAGAAAACAAAAATCCTCACAACTGGACCAATAAGCAACATCATGATAAGTGGAGAAAAGATTGAAGTTGTCAAGATTTCATTTTACTTGGATTCTCAATCAACAGCCGTGGAAGCAGCAGTCAAGAAATCAAAAGAGGAGGCAGAGCCAAGATGGCAGAATAGACAGATGCTTCTGGTAAGTCCTCTTTACAACAAAGACCCGAAAAAACAAGTGAAACGAGTGTATTTGTGACAAACTGGGAGCCCTGAGCATCAAAGGCAAACTTAGACAACGAACTGAGGGGCAGGGGGAGGAAGAGACTGTTCAAAAGTGGAGAGGAGTTACTGGACCTGAATCACGGGGAGCCCTCAGGCACTATTCCCAGAGTGGCGATGGCGGTCTGGTACTAGTGTTCGGCTGCAGTTTCCTCAGGGAGAAGCAGCCAGCCACACAGCCTACTCACGCCTCTAGAACCTGAGGAGAACAGCGCTTTCGGCAAAAGCTAAGTACCTGGGTATATTTTACCACACCCTCCTCCACCCCCAAGCAGGCTTCAGCGGCTGAATCCCTGGGCCTGAGATAGACCCTGGTGAGCACCTAGAGCCACCCTCCCAGCCTTGGGGAAGGAAAAATTTGCAATTGAGGGGAAAAGATAATTTGCTAGCTCCATTAACTTGGGAAGCTCAGAAGTGGCTCCTGTCCAGGCATAAACCGTCCATGGACCTTCAGCAACTTTCCCTTCTGCGTGGACTTGTTTGGGCCTATTTCGGGAGAATAGGCCCTTGTTGGCAAACTCCAACCATTTCAGCTGTCTGGTGGAGAGGTGGGTGTTTGACATTTGACATTGCTTTGCCTATTAAACAAGGTCCTCACCTACCCACATCAGGGACTTAAGGACTGGTAGCTCCACTTAGGTCAACCAGCCATCCACGACAGGGGTCCAAAGGTAACTGGTACCTCCCGTCCTTACAACCAAAAACTTTGGGCGCCTATGGTCCCTCTGCAGAACCTACACACTAGCATGCTGTAGGGAACAGAGACGCATTTTCCTCAGAGACACTTGGGGGTCAGTTGTCAGCCCCCTACCTTGTTCAGAGTGTGACCCCCTGCTGCAATCAGATACCGGTATATACACCAATCACCCCTGCCCCTCTAAGACTGTAGGACAGAGCTTGTACCACACACTTGATGATCAGCTACCTGGAAACCTGAGCCGAATTCATACAAGAGAACTAAATGGACTGCTAGACTGATATACTTGTAACAGCTCTAGCCAGCTGGGGACAGGACACCAGAGCTCCAAAGGCGAAAATAATCAAGCTAGCTCACTCAAGCAACCCATGGGGTATACCAAAACAAAACAAAGCAAGGAGTTACAACACAGTAAGCAAGCATAAACTAATACAATAACTTATAGATGGCTTGGAGACAACAGTCAATATCAAGTCACATAAAGAAACCATGATCACCTCAACAGGCTCTCAAAACAAAGAATCCAGGGATCTTCTAGATGAAAGTGCATTCCTGGAATTACCAGATACAGAATACGAAAGTTTAATATACAGAGCCCTTCAAGACATCATGAAGGAAATGAGGCAATACACAGAACAAGCCAAGGAACACACAGATAAAGCAACTAAAGAAATTAGAAAGATTATTCAGAAACATAATGAAAAGTTTAATAAGCTGGAAAAATCCATAGACAGACAGCAATTAGAAATTCAGAAGATTAACAATAAAATTACAGAATTAGACAACTCAATAGAAAGAGGAGCAGAATTGAGCAAGTAGAAGCTAGAATTTCTGAGTTCGAAGATAAATCATTTGGCACTAATATATTTGAAGAAAAATCAGATAAAAGAATTAAAAAAAAAATGAAGAAACCTTAAGAATCATGTGGGACTCTATCAAGAGAAATAACCTACGAGTGATTGGAGTACCAGAACAAGTAGGGATAACAGAAAATACAGAGAAAATTGTTGAAGATTTGTTGTCAGAAAACTTCCCTGATATTGTGAAAGATGAGAAGATATCTATCCAAAATGCTCATTGAACTCCACATAAGGTAGATGTTAAAAGAAAATCACCAAGACATAATTAAACTTGCCAAAACCAAAGATAAAGAGAAAATTATACGAGCAGCGAGGGATAAATGAAAAGTCACCTACAAAGGAGAGCCAATAAGAATAAGCTCTGATACTCGGCAGAAACCATGCAGGCAAGAAGGCAATGGGATGACATATTTAAAAAATTGAAGGAAAAAAAATTGCCTGCCAAGAATCATATATCCAACGATACTGTCTCTTAAATATGAAGGTGAAATTAAGACATTGCCAGATAAACACAAGTTTAAGGAATTTGTAAAAACCAAACCAAAACTACAAGAAACACTAAAGGGAGTTCTTTGGTTAGAAAATCAAGAATATCAGGTATCAACCCAAGACTAGACCACTGGACAGAACAACAAGAAGTCAATCCAGACAGGGAAAAAAAAAAAAAAAAAAAAGCAAGATTATATTAAAAAAAAAAAAAGCCCAAAACAGGGTAACAGCAATGTTATTATATAAAAGAAGACAACATTAAAATAATAAAGAGGGACTAAGAAATGTAATCATACACCTTCCATATGGAGAGGAAGATACGGCAATACAAAGAAATAAAAGTTAGTTTTAAATTTAGAAAAATAGGGCTAAATAATAAAGGTAACCACAAAGCAGACAAACTATCCTACTCGTCAAAATAAAATACAAGGGAAAAATACAGACTCAGCAGAAACAAAATCCACAACAACAAATATGAGGAAAGGACAATATATAAAGAATGTCTACTTTGCACATAAAATCAAGTGGGAAAAAGAAACTGTCAACACGCAAAAAAAGACATCAAAATGATAGCACTAAATTCATACCTATCCATAATTATCCTGAATGTAAATGGACTAAATGCACCAATAAAGAGACAGAGAGTGGCAGAATGGATTAAAAAACAAGATTTGTCTATATGCTGCCTATAAGAGACACACCTTAGACTTAGAGACACAAACAAACTAAAACTCAAAGGATGGAAAAAAATACATCAAGCAAACAACAATCAAAAAAGAGCAGGAGTGGCAATGTTAATTTCTGACAAAACAGACTTTAAAGTTAAATCCATCAGAAAGGATAAGGAAGGACACTATATAATGATTAAAGAGACAATACCCCAAGAAGATATAACCATATTAAACATTTATGCACCCAATGACAGGGCTGCAAGATACATAAAACAATCTCTATCAGCATTGAAAAGTGAGATAGACAGCTCCACAATAATAGTAGGAGGCTTCAACACACCACTTTCGGTGAAGGACAGGACATCCAGAAAGAAGCTCAATAAAGACATGGAAAACCTAAAGGCCAAAATCAACCAACTTGACCTTGTAGACATATACAGAACACTCCACCTAAAAGCAACCAACTATACTTTCTTTTCTAGTGCACATGGAACATTCTCTAGAATAGACCACGTATTAGGTCATAAAGCAAGCCTTAGCAGAATCCAAAACATTGAAATATTACAAAGCATCTTCTCTGACCATAAGGCCATAAAAGTGGAAATCGATAACAGGAAAAGCAGGGAAAAGAAATCAAACACTTGAAAACTGAACAATACCCTGCTCAAAAAAGACTGGATTATAGAAGATATTAAGGATGGAATAATGAAATTCATAGAATCCAATGAGAATGAAAACCCTTCCTATAAGAACCTTTGGAACACAGCAAAAGCAGTGCTCAGAGGCCAATTGATATCAATAAATGCACACATCCAAAAAGAAGAAAGGGCCAAAATCAAAGAATTATCCCTACAACTTGAACAAATAGAAAGAGAGCAACAAAAGAAACCCACAGGCACCAGAAGAAAACAAATAATAAAAATTAGAGCTGAACTAAATGAAATAGAAAACAGAAAAACAATTGAAAGAATTAACAAGACCAAAGCTGGTTTTTTGAAAAAATCAACAAAATTGATAAACCACTGCCCAAACTGACAGAAGAAAAACAGGAGAGGAAGCAAATAACCTGAATAAGAAATGAGGGGGTTGATATTATAACAGACCCAAGTGAAATTAAAAGAATCATATCAGATTACTATGAAAAACTTTACTCAAAACAAATTTGAAAACCTAGAAGAAATGGATGAATTCCTAGAAACACACTACTTACCTAGACTAACACAAACAGAGGTAGAACAACTAAGTAGACCCATAACAAAAGAAGATATTGAAAAGGTAATCAAAAAACTCCCAACAAAAAAAGCCCTGGTCCAGATGGCTTCACTGCAGAGTTCTACCAAATTTTCCGAGAAGAGTTAACACCACTACTACTGAAGGTATTTCAGAGCACAGAAAAGGACGGAATACTACCAAACTCATTCTATGAAGCCACCATATCCCTGATACCAAAACCAGGTACAGACACCACAAGAAAAGAATGTAGATGCAAAAATCCTCAACAAAATTCTAGCCAATAGAATTCAACAACATATCAAAAAAATAATTCACCATGACCAAGTAGAATTTATACAAAAAAAAAAAAAAAATTTTTTTTTTTTTTAATGCAGGGATGGTTCAACATTAACAAAACAATTGAAGTAATCTGCCACATAAATAAAAGACAGGAATCACATGATTTTATCAATTGATGCAGAAAAGGCATTTGACAAAGTTCAACACCCATTCATGATAAAAACTCTCAGCAAAATAGGAATAGAAGGAAAATTCCTCAGCATAATAAAGGGCATTTATACAAAGCCTACAGCCAACATCACCCTAAATGGAGAGAGCCTGAAAACATTCCTACTGAGATCGGGAACCAGACAAGGATGCCCTTTATCACCGCTCTTATTCAACATTGTGCTGGAGGTGCTAGCCAGAGCATTAGGGTAGAAAAAGAAATAAAAGGCATCCAAATTGGTAAGGAAGAAGTAAAGGTATCTCTATTTGCAGATGATAGGATCTTATACACAGAAAACCCTAAGGAATCCTCCAGAAAACTACTGAAACTAATAGAAGAGTTCAGCAGAGTATTGGGATACAAGATAAACATACGAAAATCAGTTGGATTCTTCTACACCAACAAAAAGAACATTGAAGAGGAAATCACCAAATCAGTGCCATTTACGTAGCCCCCAAGAAGGTAAAATACCTAGGAATAAATCTTACCAGAGATGTACAAGACTTATACAAAGAAAATTACAGTACACTTCCACAAGAAACCAAAAGAGACTTACATAAGTGGAAGAATATACCTTGCTCGTGGATAGGAAGACTTAACATTATAAAAACGTCTATTCTACCAAAAGCAATCTATACATTTAATGCAATTCCGATCTAAATCCCAATGACATTCTTTAATGAGATGGAGAAACAAATCACCAACTTCATATGGAAGGGAAAGAGGCCCTGGATAAATAAGGCATTACTGAAAAAGAAGAACAAAGTGGGAGGCCTTACTTTACCTGATTTTAGAACCTATTATACCGCCACAGTAGTCAAAACAGCTTGGTACTGGTACAACAACAGATACATGGACCAATGGAACAGAATTGAGAATCCAGACATAAATCCATCCACATATGAGCAGTTGATATTTGACAAAGGCTCCAAAACAGTTAAAGGGGGAAAACACAGCCTTTTAAACAAATGGTGCTGGCATAACTGGATATCCATCTGCAAAAAAATGAAACAAGACCCATACCTCACTCCATGCACAAAAAAATACTAACTCAAAATGGATCAAAGACCTAAATACAAAATCTAAAACAATAAAGATCACGAAAGAAAAAGTAGGGACAATGTTAGGAGCCCTAATACATGGCATAAACAGTATACAAAACATTATAAAGAATGTAGAAGAAAAACTAAGTAACTGGGTAAAAAGAATCAAACACCTATGCTCATCCAAAGACTTCACCAAGAGTAAAAAGACTACCTACAGACTGGGAAAAAGTTTTAGCTATGACATGTCCAATCAGCGCCTGATCTCTAAAATCTGCATGATACTGCAAAAAGACAAATAACCCAATTAAAAAATGGGCAAAAGCTATGAATAGACACTTCACTAAAGAAGACATTCAGGTGGCTAGCAGATATATGAGGAAATGTTCATGATCATTAGCCATTAGAGAAATGCAGATCAAAACTACGATGAGATTTCATCTCACTCCAACAAAAAGGCTGGCATTAATCCAAAAAATACAAAATAATAAATGTTGGAGAGGTTGTGGAGAGATTGGAACACTTATACACTGCTGGTGGGAATGTCAAATGGTACAACCACTTTGGAAATCGATTTGGCGCTTCCTTAAAAAGCAAGAAATAGAACTACCATACGATCCAGCAGTCCCACTTCTTGGAATATATCCTAGAGAAATAAGAGCCTTTACACGAACAGATTTTTTGCACACCCATGTTTATTGCAGCACTGTTTACAATAGCAAAAAGATGGAAGCAACCAAGGTGCCCATCAATGGATGAATGGATAAATCAATTATGGTATATTCACACAATGGAATACTACGCATCAATAAAGAACAGTGAGGAATCTGTGAAACATTTCATGACATGGAGGAACCTGGAAGGCATTATGCTGAGTGAAATTAGTTGCAAAAGGACAAATATTGTATAAGACCACTGTTATAAGAACTTGAGAAATAGTTTAAACTGAGAAGAAAACATTCTTTTGTGGTTATGAGGTGGGGAGGGAAGGAGGGTGAGAGAGGGGCATTCACTAATTAGATAGTAGATAAGAACTACTTTAGGTAAAGGGAAAGACAGCACACAAAACAGGGGAGGTCAGCACAATTTTACTAAACTAAAAGTGAAGAAGTTTCCTGAACAAACTAAATGCTTCGAAGGCCAGCGTAGCAGGGGCAGGGGTCTGGGGACCATGGTTTCAGGGGACATCTAAGTCAATTGGCATAATAAAATCTATTAAGAAAACATTCTGCATCCTGGCGTCTGGGGTCTTAAATGCTAGCAAGCAGTTACCTAAGATGCATCAATTGGTCTCAACCCACTTGGATCAAAGAAGAATGAAGAACACCAAGGACACAAGGCGATTACGAGCCCAAGAGACAGAAAGGGCCATATGAACCAGCGACTACATCATCCTGAGACCAGAAGAACTAGGTGCTCGGCTACAACTGATGACTGCCCTGACAGGGAACACAACAGAGAACCCCTGAGGGAGCAGGAGAGCAGTGGGATACAGACCCCAAATTCTCATAAGACCAGACTTAATGGTCTGACTGAGACTAGAGGGACCCGGGTGGTCATAGCCACCAGACCTTCTGTTGGCCGAGGACAGGAACCATTCCCAAAGTCAACTCTTCAGGCATGGATTGGACTGGACAATGGGATGGAGAGGGATGCTGGTGAGGAGTGAGCTTCTTGGATCAGGTGGACACTTGAGACTATGTTGGCATCTCCTGCCTGGAAGGGAGATGAGAGGGTGGAGGGGGTTTGAAGCTGGCGAAATGGACAGGAAAAGAGAGAGTGGAGGGAGAGAGAGAGCTGTCTCATTAGGTGGAGAGTAATTGGGAGTGTGTAACAAGGTGTATATGGGTTTTTGTGTGAGAGACTGACTTGATTTGTAAACCTCCACTTAAAGCACAATAAAAATTAAAAAAAAAAAAAAGAGAAATCAAAAGACAGGTTGCATTGGGCAAATCTGCTGCAAAAGACCTCTTTAAAGTGTTGAAAACAAAGATATCACCTTGAAGACTAAGGTGCTCCTGACCCAAGCTGTGGTGTTTTCACTTATCTCATATTCATGCGAAAGCTGGACAATGAATAAGGAAGACTGAAGAAGAATTGATGCCTTTGAATTGTGGTGTTGGCGAAGAATATTGAATATACCATGGACTGCCAAAACAATGAACAAATCTGTCTTGGACGAAGTACAACCAGAATGCTCCTTAGAAGCAAGGATGGCAAGACTACTACTCACATACTTTGGATATGTTGTCAGGAGGCATCAGTCCCTGGAGAAGGACATCATGCTTGGTAAAGTACAGGGTCAGCGGAAAAGTGGAAGCCCCTCAATGAGATGGTTTGGCACAGTGGCTGCAACAATGGGCTCAAGCCTAACAGTGATTGTGAGCATGGCGCAGGACCGGGCAGTGTTTCTTCTGTGGTACACAGGGTCACTATGAGTCAGAACCAACTCAATGGCACCTAACAACAATAGATAGAGTTTGAGGGAAGGGACTCAGCCTAAATTTTATTCTTTCTCCCATGGGTTAAATTTTTTATGGGAAAAATAACCTTGTATTCTATTATTATTTTTAATTGCTTTTTCTTATTCACCACCTGCAAGATAGAAAGGATAATATTTTCTATTCACATAGATAAATGTACAGGGAATTACCATCAAAATTACTTTTAAGCGCTTTGCAAATTTGGAGTACAATACTTTCATTAGCACGTCTGCTATTTCTCTGCAGAAGTGGGAGGAAATGTCATGGACTTGCCTGTCCTATACGAGTGCCATTCTGTGAATCCTCTTGGACATATGCTAGTGACCTTAAACAGTGTGTTCATGGATATGTGCACGTGTGCAAACACACACACAGACGCACATGCAAGTGTTCCTCTTTGCTTTCACCATTTTTTGAAAGGAGCACTATACTTTAACAAATTTTTCCTAACCCCCAAATGTTTAAATTATTATTTTATACAATTTATAAAGAAGAGGTTTTTTTAATAAAGTAAAATTCTGGTATCCACGTTTGTAAGGTTTTATTGTAGCACACACCTAAAATTTTTCTTAAGGTTTATTTTTAAAATGTTCTATTTTATAATAATTGTAGATTCATAGAAAGTTGCAAAAACAGTAAAGAAGGTCCCATGTACCCTTCATCCAGTTTTCCCCAGTGGTCAACATCTTACATAACTATAGTGTAATGTCAAATCCAGAATATTTACATTGGTACAATCCACAGACCATAGTCAGTTTTCATCAGTTTTATATGCATTGGTGTGTGTGTGTGTGTGTAGTTTTATGCACTTACATCACTTGCATCGATTCATATAACCACAATCACAATCAAGATAGAGGACTGTTCCATCACCACAAAGACCCCTCCTGCTACCCCTTTATAGTTATACCCATGTTCCTCCCTTTTGCCTCCTCCCATTCCTGATTTCTGATGATGACTAATCTGTTTTCCATCTCTGTAACTTTGTCATTTCAAGAATGTTATATGAATGGAATCATATATCGTGGTCAGTTTTTGAGATTGCCTCTTTTTTACTCAGCATGATTCCCTGAGATCCATCCAAGTTGTTGGCATATCGACAGTTCATTTCTTTTCATTGCCGGGTAGTATTCCATGGTATGGATGTACCACAGTTTGTTTAACCATTCACCCACTGATGGCCATTTGGGATGTTTCTGATTTTTGGCTATTACAAATAAAACTTCAATTAACATTCTCGTACACATTTCTATGTGGACATAACTTTTATCTCTCTCAGTAAATGCCCAGGAATGTGATTGTTGGGTCATGTGGTAAATGTACGTTTAGATGTTTAAGAAATTGTCAAACTATTTTCCAGGTGACTATACCATTTTATATCACCGCTAGCAATGTATGAAAGACTCATTGTATTTGGTATTTTCTCTGTTTTTTATTTTAGCCATTAGCTCAGTGGTTAAGAACATGAGGGTTGGCATTCTGAATCCATAAGTCTTCCTTGGAAACCTTATGGGGCAATTCTACTCGGTCCTATAGGGTCACTATGAGTTGGAATCTACTCCACTGCAATGAGTTTGGTTTGGCTTTTTGCTAATAGATAAGTAGTTATATCTCATTGTGGTTTTACTTTGTATTTCCCTAATTGTTAGTGATGTTGAATATATTTTATTTGCCTGTTAGACTTTTGTATGTCCTTTTTGCTGAAATGTCTTCTCATGTCTTTTGTCAATTTTTGAATTGGATTGTTTGTTTTTATACTGTTGAGTTTTGAGAGTCTTTATATGTTCTAGATATGGGTCTTCCGTCAGATATTTGTCAGATATTTGGTTTGCAAGTACTTTCTCCCAGTCTGAGTCTTATCTTTTCACCTTCTTAACAGGGTCTTTTGCAGAGCAGAAGATTTTCAGTTGGATGAAGTCCAATTTATCAGTTTTTTCTCTTATAGATGGTGCTTTTGGTCTCAAAGATTTTCTCTTACGTTTTCATCTGTAAGTTCTATAGTTTGACATTTTGCATTCAAATCTATAATCTAATTTGAGTTATTTTTTATAGAACGTGTGAGATTTATATTGAGGTTCATTTTTTTTACTATGGATATCCAGTTGTTCTGGTACCATTTGTTGAAAAGACTGCATTCCTCAACTGAACTGTTTTTGTACATTTGTAAAAAATCGGTTGTCCTTCCTTGTATGGATCTATTTCTGGGTTCTCTATTTTGTTCCATTGATAATATGTGTATAGCCCTCTGCCAATACTATACTGTTTTGATTACTGTAGTCTTAGCATATAAGATCCATTAAAAAAATATTTTTTGTCTGATTGGATAAGCAAAATGTGGCATACCCATACAATGAAATATTATTCTGCCAGAAAGAGAAGTGAAGTTCTGATACACACTACCACATGGACAATCCTTGAAAACATTATGCTGAGTGAAGTAAGTCAGATGCAAAAGGATAAATATTGTATGATTCCACTTATATGAAATATCTAAAAGAGGCAAATGCCTAGAGATAACAGTTTATTAGTGATACCCAGGGGCTGAGGAGAGGGAGGAATTGGGAGTCATTGGTTAAGGGGTACTGAGTTTCTCTTTGGAGTGATGACAAACTTTTGGAAATGGATAGTAGTGATGGTTGTGCAACATGGTGAATGTAATTAATGTTAAAGAATCATACACTTAAAAATGGTTAAAATGGCAAATTTCTTGTTATGTACATTTTACCATGAAAAAAATTAATTTTTCTGAATAGTAGCTATCTTTTTTTTTTAGTGTTCATATATGCCAGGTATTGTTTTAAGTGCTTCACATGCATAAACTCATTTTATCCTTACAAAATCCTAAGAGGTGGGAATATTTAGGTCCATTTTACAGATGAGAAAACTGAACACAGAGTAGTTATGTAACCTGCTCAGTCATTAGTTGACAGACAGTTTGAAACCCAGGCCTATGTGCTAACCATCATACTTTATTGCCCCTCTGAAGTGAACAGATTTTTATCTTCTCACAGAATTGTTTTTACTGGACTCTGCACTGGCATTTTGCCATCGACCTGCGTTGCGGGACATGGTGAGAGACAGCTCTATGAAATTTATTATTGCATATACTACTGTAGGCAAGTTGATGAGGATGTGGCTCGCTACCTCACATGATGTCCTCTTTAGGAGGACAGATGGGAAAAAATGTCTCTCAGCTCTCAGTACCAGGAATAGATGCATTTCTCCTAAGTGGTTTTTATCTCTCAGACATTGTGAAATTGTATAAGTGATTATATTTTCCCCTTTGTGCTGGCTGCTAAAAAGCTCAGAACCAAAATTTCAGCCTAT
This sequence comes from Elephas maximus indicus, assembly GCF_024166365.1. Classification (NCBI taxonomy): domain Eukaryota; kingdom Metazoa; phylum Chordata; class Mammalia; order Proboscidea; family Elephantidae; genus Elephas; species Elephas maximus. Next base: position 69,906,484 of record NC_064825.1, read on the forward strand.
CTTTAGCAATGATGTACACTGAACCTAATACTAATTCTGGCTTCATCTTATTTTTTCTACCCCAATTTTCTCTTGTCTCTTACTTCTTCTCTAACCTATTTTTAAAAATAAAATGAAAACATACAGGCACATAGTATAAACAGTAAAATATAAGACTTCTAACAACAAAAACAACAATGACAAAAAATGGCAGGCAGTCTCTTTATCTATCCTCTGGTTCTGATTTCTGCTCTCCAGAGCCAACCATCTTTTAGCCTTTTCTTCTGGTGCTTATACTGTTTTTTTCTTTGACCTTCCAGTTTCAGATATTATCTCTTGATTTCCTAATGTGGAAGGTGAGATTTTAGCTCTCTTACACCATGCTCTACAACACATATCCTTCTCCTATCCCCATTCTCCCATTACAATTATATCACCATCTTAGTTAAATAAATTTTTAATGTTTACATTATTGTGCCCATGGAAATATTGTCCACAAGCGAGCTACTTGGTGTATACTTCCTATCTCATACAATAATTTTGTTTTCCCTTAGGTCAATAATTGCCTTTATTTAACTTCAGTTTTCATGCAACAATCACTAATTTCACTCTAGCGCCTCTGGCAGAATTGCTGATCTCTCACTCTGTCGGTTTTACTTGTTTCCACATGGACATCTCTTCTTGATGTCATCTGAAGCTTTCACTCTCCAGGTCCTGGTTATTGGTTGTTCTTAGGCCAGCTGCCCAGCTGTCATCCTGAGACTTCTCTTTTTCATCATTTTGGGAATTCTTTCTGCATCATCCTTTTGTTGGAAATCCTGTTTCCTAGACCTCATGTCTTCCTTTTAATTTACTTACTTGTTTTGGAGGCGCTCATCCTACAACACTTTCCTGTAAAAAAAGTCTTGAGAGGTCATTTTTTTTGACACCTGGAATGTCTTTAGCATCACAATTGAATAATAGTCTGGTATAGAATCTAGGTTGGGAATAATTTTCCCTCAGAATTTTAAAGGCATTGCTCCTTTGTCTCCTAGCTGTCCACCATGCCATTGAGAAATTTGACACCAAGACCTATTATGGGACTTGGGGTTTGTTTGTTATTGTCTACTCTGGAAGCTTTTGGGATCTTCTTTTTATTCCTATTGTTCTCATATTTCACAATGATACGACTTGGAATAGGGTCTTTTTTTATCCACTATGTGGAATGAACCTCAACACAATGGGCCCTTTAGAGCTGGAAGCACATTTTCTTCTATTTTGAGAAATTATCATGTACACTCTTTCATTACCTCCCCTCCATTTTCTCTGCTCTCTCTTTCTAGAAGTTGTGATTTGGTTGTTGGATCACTTGATCTTCTAGCTTTCTTATTTTTTCTTTTTCTTTCTGTCATTTTATTATTACTATTTTTTGGAAGACTTTCTTAATTCTTTATTCTCCTATTTTTCTTTTCCAAAGCTTTTTCTGGTTCTCTGAATGTCTCCCTCCATGGTTTTTATTTTGCTTTGCAAATAGCATTCTGTTGTTTCATGAATGCAGTATTTTCTCTTACCTCCCTAAAGACAATACAGGTTTTTTTGAAGTTTTCTTCTATTTTCTACATTTTCATCTTCCTCTGAATTCTTTTTTTAAATTCTTTTTCTTTATAAACGCTTCACCGAAGTTGATCCTTGTCTACCATCTAGCTGGGGATTTTCCCGTCTCCCTCCCCACCTTCATAACTATCAAAGAATGCTTTTTTCTGTGTTTAGACCTTTTCTTGAGTTCTTACCATAGTGGACTCATACAATATTTGTCCTTTTGTGACTGACTTATTTCACTCAGCATAATGCCATCTAGATTCATCCATGTTGTGATATGTTTCATGGATTCATCATTGTCCTTTACTGTTGCATAGTATTCCACTGTGTGTATGTGCCATAATTTGCTTATCCATTTGTCTGTTGATAGGCATTTAGGTTGTTTCCATCTTTTTGCTATTGTGAATAGTGCTGCAGTAACATGGGTGTCCATATATGTATTTGTGTGACAACTCTTATTTCTCTCAGGTATATTCCTAGGAGTGGATTGCTGGATCATACAAATTTAGAGACCATCTCAAGAATAGATTTGATGCATTGAACACTAATGACTGAAGACCAGATGAATTGTGTATTGACATCAAGGACATCATAAATGAAAAAAGCAAGAGATCATTAGAAGACAGGAAAGAAAAAAAAGACCAAAATGGATGTCAGAAGAGACTCTGAAACTTGCTCTTGAACATTGAGTAGCTAAAGCAAATGGAAGCAGTGATGAAGTAAAAGAGCTGAACAGAAGATTTCAAAGGGTGGCTCAAGAAGACAAAGTAAAGTATTATAATGACATGTGCAAAGACCTGGAGGTAGAAAGCCAAAAGGGAAGAATACACTCGGGATTTCTCAGGCTGAAAGAACTGAAGAAAAAATGCAAGCCTCAAGTTGCAATATTGAAGAGTTTTACAAGGAAATTATTAAATGACAAAGGAAGCATCAAAACAAGGTGGAAAGAATATACAGAGTCACTGTACGAAAAAGAATTGGTTGACGTTCAACCACTTCAGGAGGCAGCATATGATAAAGAACCGATGGTACTGAAGGAAGAGGTCCAAGCCGCACTGAAGGCATTGGCAAAAAGCAAGGCTCCAGGAATTGATGGAATATCAATTAAGATGTTTCAACAAATGGGTACAGCACTGAAAGTGCTCACTTGTCTATGCCAAGAAATTTGGAAGACAGCCACCCGGTCAACTAACTGGAAGAGATCCATATTTATGCCTATTCCCAAGAAAGGTGATCCAACTGAATGCAGAAATTATCAAACAATATCATCAATATCACAGACAAGTAAAATTTTGCTGAAGATCATTTAAAAGCAGCTGCAGCAGTATATCGACAAAGAACTGGCAGAAATTCAAGCCGGATTCAGAAGAGGACATAAAGCCAGGGATACAATTGCTGATGTCTGATAAATCCTGGCTGAAAGCAGAGAATACCAGAAAGATGTTCACTTGTGTTTTATTCATTATGCAAAGACATTCAACTGTGTGGATCATAACAAATTATGGATAACATTGCAAAGAATGAGACTTCTAGAACACTTAATTGTGCTCATGAGGAACCTGTGCATAGATCAAGAAGCAGTTGTTCGGTCAGAACAAGGGGATACTGTGTGGTTTAAAGTCAAGAAAGGTGTGCGTCAAGGTTGTATCTTTTCACCATACTTATTCAATCTGTATGCTCCCAAATAATCTGAGAAGCTGGACTGTATGAAGAAGAACGGGGCATCAGGGTTAGAGGAAGACTCATTAACAACCTACATTATGCAGATAACACAACCTTGCTTGCTGAAACTGAAGAAGACTTGAAGCACTTACTGTTGAAGATCAAAGACCACAGCCTTCAGTATGGATTACATTTAAACATAAAGAATACAAAAATCCTCACAGCTGGTCTCAACATTGTGAAAATGACAATTCTACCCAAAGCAATTTACAAATACAATGCAATATTGATCCAAATACCAACAACATTCTTTAAAGAGATGGAACAACTTATCGATAACTTTATATGGAAAGGGAAGAAACCCTGGATAAGTAAAGCACTATTGAAGAAGAAGAATAAAGTAGGAGGACTTGCACTACCTGATCTAAGAACCTACTACACAGCTACGGTAGTCAAAACAGCCTGGTACTGGTACGACAACAGATGCATTGACCAATGGATCAGAATTGAGAACTCAGATGTAAATCCATCCACCTACGGTCACCTGATCTTCAACAAGGGTCCAAAGTCCAACACATGGGGAAAGGACAGCCTTTTTTAACAAATGGTGCTGGCAAAACTGGATGTCCATCTGCAAAAAAATGAAACAGGACCCGTACCTCACACGATATAAAAAAACTAACTCAAAATGGATCAAAGACCTAAGTATAAAGCTAAAAGCCATGAAGTTCATAGAAGAAAAAATAGGATCAATGCTAGAGGCCTTGATACATGGCGTTAACAGTATACAAACCACAACCAACAACACAGAAGTGCCAGAGGATAAGCTAGATAACTGGGATCTTCTAAAAATTAAACACTTATGCTCATCAAAAGACTTCACCAAAAGAGTAAAAAGAGAACCCACAGACGGGGAAAACATTTTTGGCTATTACAAATCAGACAAAAGTCTAACCTCTAAAATCCACAAAATACTGCAACACCTCAATCACAAAAGACAAATAATCCAATTAAAAAATGTGCGAAGGAAATGAAGAGACACTTCACCAAAGACATTCAAGCGGCCAACAGACACATGAGGAAATGCTCATGATCTCTAGCCATTAGAGAAATACAAATCAAAACCACAATGAGATACCATTTTACCACAGCATTACTGACACAAATCAATAAAACAGGAAATAAATGTTGGAGAGGCTGTGGGGAGATTGGGAACTCTGATGCACTGCTGGTGGGAATGCAAAATGATACAATCATTTTGGAAAACAATATGGCACTTCCTTAGAAAACTAGAAATAGAAATACCATATGATCCAGATATCCCACTCCTAGGAATATATCCTAGAGAAGTAAGATTCGTCACACGAATAGACATATGCACACCCATGTTCATTGCAGCATTGTTCACAATAGCAAAAAGATGGAAACAACCTAGATGCCCACCAACAGATGAATGGATAAACAAACCGTGATACATATACGCAGTGGAGTATTACACAATGATAAAGAACAACAGTGAATCTGTGAAGCATCTCGTAACATGGATGGATCTGGAGGCCATTATGCTGAGTGAAATCAATCAATCACAAAAGGGCAAATATTGTATGAGACTACTACTATAAAAACTCATGAAAATGTTTACATACAAAAAGAAACAATCTTTGATGTTTACGAGCAAGGGAAGAGGTGGGGATGGAAAAACACTTAATAGACAATAGATAAGTGGAAACTTTAGTGAAGGCTAGGACAGTACACAATACTGGAGAAGCCAGCACAACCTGTACAAGGCAAGGTCGTGGTAGCTCCATAGACACATCCAAACTCCCTGAGGGAGAGAATTTCTGGGCAGAGGGCTGTGGGGACTATGGTCTCGGGGAACATCTAGCTAAATTGGCATAACAGTTTATAAAGAATATATTCAACATTCTACCTTGGTGAGTAGCATCTGGGGTCTTAAAAGCCTATGAATTGTCCTCTAGAATATTATACTGGTCTCACCTCTTCGGGAGCAAGGAAGAATGAAGAAAACTAAAGACACAAGGGAGAGATAGTCCAAAAGACTAATGGACCACATCTACCACGACCTGCACCAGACTGAGGCCAGTACAACAAGATGGTACGTGGCTACCACCACTGACTGCTCTGACAGGGATCACAATACAGCGTCCCAGACAGAGCTGGAGAAAAAATGTTGAACAAAATTCTAATTCAAAGAGAAAGACCAGACTTGCTGACCTGACGGAGACTGGAGAAACCCTGAGAGTAGGGCCCCAGGACACACTTTCAGCTCAGTAATGAGGTCACTCCTGAGGCTCACCTTTCAGCCAAAGGCTGAACAGACCCATGGAACAAAACAAGACTAAAGGGGCACATCAGCCCTGGGGCAGGCACTGGAAGGCAGGAGGATAACAGGAAAGCTGGTAATAGGGAACTCAGGGTTGAGAAAGGAGAGTGTTGACATGTTGTGGGGTTGTTAACCAGTGTCATAGAACAAAGTGTTTACTAACTGTTTGATGAGAGATTAGTTTGTTCTGTAAACTTTCATCTAAAGTACAATAATAATAATAATAAAAATCCTCACAACTAGACCAATAAGCAACATAATGATAAACGGAGAAAAGACTGAAGTTGTCAAGGATTTCATATTATTTGGATCCACAATCAATACTCATGAAAGCAGCAGTCAGGAAATCAAAAGATGCATTGCATTGGGCAAATCTGCTACAAAAGACCTTTCAGGTGTTAAAAAGCAAAGATGTCATCCTGAAGACTAAGGTGTGCCTTAACCAAGCCATGGTGTTTTCATCTGCCTCATAAGCATGTGAAAACTGAACAATGAATAAGGAAGACTGAAGCAGAATTGACACCTTTAAATTGTAGTGTTGGCAAAGAATATTGAATATAATACCATGGACCCCCAAAAGAACAAACAAACCTGTCTTGGAAAAAGGACAACCAGAATGCTTCTTAGAAGCAAGGATGGCGGGACTTTGTCTCATATACTTTGGACATGTTATCAGGAGGGATCAGTCCCTGGAGAAGGACACCAGACTTGGTAAAGTGGAGGGTCAGCGAAAAAGAGGGAGACCTTCAAAGAGATGGATTGGCACAGTGGCTGTGACAATGGGCTCAAGCATAAGAATGGTGAGATGGTCAAAGACCAGGCAGTGTTTCCTTCTGTTGTACATGGGGTGGCTGTGAGTTGGAACTGATTGGAGGGCACCTAACAACAGCTTGTTCTTTCTGTTTCTAGCTTTTTAAGGTGGCGTCATACAGTTTTCCAAAGTGGTTGTACCTTTTTACCTTCTCATCAGCAGTGCCCAAGAGTTATACTCTCTCTACAACCTCTCCAACATTTGTTATTTTGTGTTTTTTGATTAGTGCCAGCCTTGTTGGGGTGAGATGGTATCTCATTGTAGTTTTGATTTGCATATCTGAATGGCTAATAATCATGAGCATTTCCTCATGTCTGTTTTAGACACCTGAGTATCTTCTTTGGTGAAGTTTCTGTTCATATCTTTTGCCCATTTTTTAATTGGATTGTCTTTTTGTTGTTGAGGTGTTGCAGTATCTTGTAGATTTTAGAGACTAGACCCTTATCGGATATGTGGTAGCCAAAATATTTTCCCAATCTGTAGGTTCTGTTTTTACTCTCTTGGTGAAGTCTTTTGATGAGCATAAGTGTTTGATTTTTAGTAGCTCCCAGTTATCTAGTTTCTCTTCTGGTGTCTATGCATTGTTAGTTATGGTTTGTATATTGTGCCATGTATTAGGATGCCTAGCATTGTCCCTATTTTTTCTTCCATGACCTTTATTGTTTTAGATTTTACATTTAGGTCTTTGATCCATTTTAAGTTAGTTTTTGTATATGGTGTGAGGTATGGGTCCTGTTTCATTTTTTACAGATAGATATCCAGTTATGCTTGCATCATTTCTTAATGAGACTGTCTTTTCCTTGTTTAGCAGACCTTGGGCCTTTGTCAAATATCAGCTACTCATAGGTGGATGGATTTACGGTCTGGGTTCTCAATTCTGTTCTGTTGATCTATGTGTCTGTTGTTGTACCAGTGCCAGGCTGTTCTGACTACCATGGCAGTATAAGGGTTTCTAAAATCAGATAGAGTGAGGCCTCCCACTTTGTTCTTCTTCATCAGTAATGCTTTACTTATCCAGAACCTCTTCCCTCTCCACATAAAGTTGGTCATTTGTTTCTCCATCTAGTTAGAAAACGCTGTTGGAATTTGGATCGGGATTGCATTGTCTGTAGATTGCTTTGGGTAGAATTGACATTTTCACAATGTTGCTTCTTCCTATTCCTGAGCATGATATGTTTCTCCACTTATATAGGTCCCTTTTGGTTTCTTGCAGTAGTGTTTTCCTCTGGATTCTTGTTGCTTATTTGTATTTCATACTAGTGACTTTTCATAAATGACTGTCTCTTCATATTTAAGAGTGAGGCACTTAAATGCTCTCTGTGAAGGGACAGAGTTTGTTGACTGTTGGGTTTCAGAGTAGGCTCGCAGTCTTTTTTTGGTGAGGGAACTTCCAAATTGTCATTATTCGAAGATCTTTTCTCTTGGACTCATCTAGTCCCCCTCAGAGAAATCCTTTTGCCTTTTATATTTGCGTTTATAAACCAGGGGAAAAGGGATGGGGGGGGTGGCAGTTCTCATCATTCAGTGTGCAGGCTTCCATTTAACTCCTCCATTTTTAGCTATGGAAACCCTGGTGGCGTAGTGGTTAAGTGCTACGGCTGCTAACCAAAGGGTCGGCAGTTCAAATCCGCCAGGCACTCCTTGGAAACTCTATGGGGCAGTTCTACTCTGTCCTATAGGGTCGCTATGAGTCAGAATCGACTTGACGGCACTGGGTTTGGTTTTTGGTATTTTTAGCTATGTCTGGTGTATCAGGCCCAGAGACTTTCATTTGGCCTTTCAAGAGAATAAACCTCCAGTCCTCTTCCAGGGTGGTGGGCTATATTGTCAACTAAGTGGTTGTTATGAAGACTTTCAAACAATCTTCTGTTTCCATGCCCACACCATACCCCCATCTTCAGAGACACCTGAGGCCTCCAATTTCAGTTTTCCAGGGTTCGGTAGTACAATCTGTCTTCCTCCTTTTGGGTTTCTCTGATTTGTTCCATCAGTTTGAATTCTTCCCTGCTTTCTGACTTCCAAAATATTATTGCTATCTCTTGTCTTGTCTTCTCTATTGCTCTCCTTATCCTTGTGGACTTTGCCAATTTAATTCTTTTCTTGTTATTTTAATGCAATTTCTTGAGGGATCAGTGTTTAATCTGAAGTATCCTTACTTACTTTTGAAATCTATGTCTCAAATCCTTTGGAAATATTGTAGGAAGGAATAGAGAAAGAAAGAAAGGAAGGAAAAGAAGAAGGTAGAAGGGAGGAAAGAAGGGAGAAAAGATTGATTTATTGATTGATTTTTGGAGGTGTGGGTGGTGAGCTTGTTCAGTTGGAGCCTCAATAAGTTTACCAGAAGTGGCTAAAAGCAGACTAATATGAGAAAGCCTGGATTCTGATTCAGAAGCAAAATAAAAGTTTGAAGTGAAAATCAGAGAAATGATACCCATGGTCAGATATAAAAGACGAGCAAAAACAAGACAGGCTCTGCAACTGGAGGAGTAATCATATTAATGGTCACAGTCTTTGTCTACTTTCTCTACACATTTATCGGTTAACAAAGACTTCAATTTGAGATAATGTGCTGACCGCAAATCATGCTCTGGGGAAGAAGGAAGACGATAAAACAGGAGAATGAATCGTGAGGTCAAAGACCTAAAGACTGGAGAAAGGTAGAGAAGTGTGTTCAGGCCTCAAGACTAAGGTCAGTTGTAATATGAGGATGGAAAAGAAACAATTTAATGTGGTTTTTGATTTAGAAGTGCAGAAGAGCATCTGATGTCTTAAAGCAGCCACTGGGGAGGGGGCTGGGTTGTGATTCAGAGCCTTTCTGTTTAGCTGGCCTTTGAAGACTGGCTGATAGATAGAAATCTACTGATTAGTTCCATTTTACTATACTAAGTAGTGGGCCTTTAAAGCTTCGAGGCTTTCCTACACAAAGAGGACACTGTTAATATACTCTCCCTCCAAGAGCATGAATTCTGAGTTATTGTTCCAGTGGAGTTGCCACAAGACTCAGCCAGCCCAGCAATCTGCAGCCAAGCTTGAGCACTACAGAGGTTTTGAGAAAGAATGGTTGTATCTCCAGTGTCCACCTTAAAATAAGGGTAGTAGCTTCACTTAAGGGATGACTCAGAGTGGGTGCTCAAGAAACATTTGTGAGAGGAAGGAAGAAAGGAAAGAAAGAACTTAGTTGCCATGTATAGCTTTGTCATTCAGAGTTTTGAAAGTATAATAAGTCACTAATGCAGGAATTTACTAGGAAAAAAAGTGTTGAAATCTTGATGGGCAGAGGAACTTGAAGACACAGTGGGATCAGGAACTAACTCTGATCGTGAGAGAAAAAGTGATGTGGCAAAGGAAAGAATCAGAGAAGCAAGAATGTGACTGTTAGCCAGGGGAATTTAAGTTCCCCTCCTTCTGGTGACACTAGGGAGATTCCCACAACTCTCTTAGTGTCTGGAACTAATTTGACTGTGAGTGGATGAGACAAGCGACAGCTAGTGGGACCAGAGGCTTTCTTGAAAGATTGAATGAAAAAGCTCAGGGCCTGACACACCAGAAAACTAAGGGAGAAAGAAGATGGCCGGCCACTAGACAGAAGCAAAACTGAGAAGATTCCTGGATGCTGTTGGTATTTAGCACATGCAATAGAGTTCCAGGGAAATGAGATCTCAAAGACGAGAAGAAATAGTATCGATGTTACTGGCAAGGTTAAGGAGCTTTCCAGACATGTATCACCCAGGGGTTCTTAGTTCTCTATAAACACTCACACACTTAAGTTTTGTGTAGGTGTTAGATAGCGTTTCCTGTTAAAAACAAAACAAAAACTCCTAGCATGACGGTGGCATGTTTAGTTTCTGGGAAACAGCTCGGTTACAGAGATTTGCGTGCAGGAAGTTTATTAGGGATTGTCCTGGGACTCAATACCTATAGAGGAATGAAGGAAGTAGGATTGGGCAGAAGAAGGAGTTGAACTTTAATGCAGTCATGACAGAGGTCTTTTAGGCAATCCTATGAGGAGCTCTGGAATTATCCTGTCTTGGGGCAAATAGGGCCAAGCCTTCTTGAAGTCTCATTTTTTGACACCAAATGTGTTGATCAATATGAATCAATTTATTGTTAATTCTATTCCCCTTCTGTTCTGACACCAGCTGTACGTGCGGCACTTCTTCCTCTGACCCTAACCACCTGGGTTATCTCACAAGTTAAAGGGCACAGTTCTCTAGACTGCAAGTCTGCCCAAGACCGCAGATGCCAGCTGCAAGCTTGGGAGTCTGTGCAACACCCTCACTTCTGACCTGCTGATTACAAATTCAGAGCTTTCACACTACCCCTTCAGAATGCCAGTCATAAGCTAGGTTGTCTCCAGGGCTCCCCTTACTTCTGACCTGCTGGCTTTCATTACTACCTTGGGTTCAGTAATTTGCTAGAATGACTCAAAGGACTCACAGAAAATGCTGTACTTCTGATTGCAGTTTTATTGTAGCAAAAAGGATAGAAATGAAAAGGCCTAAAGGGTGAGATCTGGAGGTTCCCAGTGGGAGCTTTCATGTCCAGAGCCTTTACTGAAGCCTCATATGTAGGTATGATTGATTGAATCAGCCCCCCTCCCTTGAAGTTGGGCTAATATCACATGGTGGGCCTTTCTGGCCTGGTCAGCTCTCCCACCCCAAGCAGCACCTCATTAGCATAAACCCTCAGGTGTCACCTGGAAGCCTCATCAAATACATTTCAGTCACTGAGGAGAGATTCTCTCTGAGGAACCAAGCACAAAGACCAAATTCTTAGGGTAAAGTTAAATTTTTTATCCCACAGTGTAACCTAGGCATTGGATACGGGATGCTAATGAGCTTAGGTGAGGTGACTCTTCAGCTGAGGACAATGTCTGAAGAGAGACTCAGCTGAGAACGTTACCACCTTTAAGACTGAGAGAATGAATGTGAAGAGGTGGTATGAAGTGCCTCTAGAGCTGCCACTGCTTCAGGGGCTGGAACTGAGGAATGGGGGTATCACTCGACCGGTGTTCAGACGTCGGAGGAGGGGACACCATGAAAGGTTCTGAGATATGGAGAGAGTGTTTCATTTCTGTCCTCAGATGAGGAAAGATAGCTCATTATATTCTTAAAATAACCCCTCTTTTGCTTGAGCTACCTTGGAGGTCTCTGTTCCTTGTGAACAAAACAGCCCTCCCATTGCCTCTGAACGTCTTTAGCCCAAGCCTCTTCCCCTACGTTTTCCCTCACCGTGTTGACTTAGAACAGCCCCCTCATTTGGCAGTTGAACTGTCCAGGAGTTTTAATCATTGCTGTTTTATAATATCACCATACTTTTAAATTCAGGAAAAGGAAGTTCTGCAACATTACTGTTTATCCTCCTGGACACTAACATTTTTGTATGCTTCTTTTCATGTGCATTTTACCATTATTTGTCAAGTTCTATTTTATAAAACTCTTAATACCTCATTCATCAGCATTGCGTTGAATCTATTAATATAGGGGATGTTATCATGTCATTTGTTTAGGCTTTCCAGTTATGAGAAAGGATAGCTATCTATCCAGTCTGATTTCCTTTTACTAGGTCATTAAGGTTTTGGAATTTTTTTATAGTTCTTGTTAGGTTGACATTAAAGTATTTAATGAGGGCTTGGGGGTCTTGATTGTGAAAGAGATTGCTTTTTATATTTTCTCTTCTGACTGTTCGTTGTCCTACTGGTAACACTGTATGAGGAAATGAGGAATTGCCCAGTGTGAGAAGGGGCGCTTAGCAGCGATGGATTTGTTCTGTCTGTTCACTCTCACATGTTTGTGTCTTTTGTGTACAATGTTTGTTTAATACCTGACTCTTGTAAGCTACATGAGTATGTACCTTTACAGTTTTCCTCTCCGAATAAGCCAAATTAATTGACTTATGCTAGGACTGAACTCATGTCCTTAATCCTCCTGAAGACATAGGCAATACAGACTTTTGCTTTCAACAACTCTCATTTCTCATAATTAACGCAGCCTGGGCTGGAGCCCTGGTGACACAGCGGTTAAGCACTTGGCTGCTAACCAAAAGTTCGGCGGTTCAAACCCACCGAGTTGCTCTGTGGGAGAAAGACCTGGCAATCTGCTCCTGTAAATATTACAGCCAAGAAAACCCTATAGGCAAGTTCTACTCTGCCCTATAAGGTCACTATGAATCAGAATCGACTCGACAGCAATGAATTTGGTTTGGGCTGCTTTAGAAGTCACTGGGTTCTATGATATTAACGGCTAAAACAACTAATTATTATTAGCATGTTTTCAAGCAATGGATTAAGGGTCAGTCTAAACAATGTCTAAAAAATACGGTGTGATTTAAAAATTACACAAGTAATATGAGTTCGCTGTAGAAAAATGAGAAAATTCAGATAAACTAAAAAAAATTTAAAATACCCATAATCGTACCATTTGGAGATGATCACTGTTGTTATTCTGGTGTATTTTCTTCCAGATGGTTTCCAGTGTCTGATATATATGTAATTATGCAAATAGACATCTACATTTGCTGTTTCTAAGTTATAGTTTTTCATATTTTAACATTCTGAAATTGAGATGCATTTTTATAAGCAATAATTAAATTTAATGACGTTTTTATCTTCTTCCTCCAAAACAGTTGTAATTAAATATACTCCATGGTATCTTAAAATTGAGATATATTTTTAACTGAAATTCTATTTTTCAGACAATTGTTGTAAGAAATAATACAGAAAGATTCCTGTACCCTTTACCTAGTTTCCCCCAATATCTTATAAAACTATAATACAGTATCACAACCAGGATGTTGACATTGATACAGAACATATTTATCACCATAAGGATCCCTCCTGTTCCCTATTTATAACCATACACACCTCCCTTGTATTCTTCCCACCCCTGCTTGGTCCCTTAACCCTATTGTTATTGTTAGGTGTCATTGAGTAGGTTCCAACTCATAGCCCCCTATGTACCACAGAATGAAAAACTGGTCACGCGAATCCTCACAGTCATTGTTGTGCTTGAGCCACTATGTCAATCCATTTCATTGAGAGTCCTCCTCTTTTTCACTGACCATATACTCTACCAAGCATGATGTCCTTCTCCAGGGACTGGTCCCTTCTCCAAAGTATGTGAGATGAAATCTTGCCCTCTTTGCTTCTAAGGAACATTCTGGCTCTACTTTTTCCAAGACAGATTTGTTGTTCTTCTGGCAGCCCATGGCATATTCAAAATTCTTTGCCAACAGCATAATTCAAAGGCATCAATTCTTCTTTGGTCTTCCTTATTCATTGTCCAGCTTTCACATGCATATGCAGCAATTGAAAGCACCATGGCTTGGGTCAGGCACACCTTAGTCCTTAAAGTGACATTTTTGCTTTTTAAAACTTTAGAGAGGTGTTTTGCAGCAGATTTACCCAATGCAATGAGCCTTTTGATTTCTCGGGTGTTGCTGTGAATCCAAGTAAAACGAAATCTTTGACAAATTCAATCTTTTCTCCATTTATCATTATGTTGCGTATTGGTCTAGTTGTGAGGATTTTTGTTTTCTTTGTGTTGAGGTGTAATACATACTGAAGGCGGTGGTCTTTGATCTTCATCAGTAAGTGCTTCAAGTCTTCTTCACTTTCAATAAGCAAGGTTGTGTTACCTGCATATCGCAGGTTGTTAATGAGTCTTCCTCCAATCCTGATGCCCCGTTCTTCTTCATATAGTCTAGCTTCTCAGATTATTTGCTCAGCATACAGATTGAATAAGTACGGTGAAAGAATACAACCTTGACACACACCTTTCTTGACTTTAAACCACACAGTACCCCTTGTTCTGTTTGAACAACTGCCTCTTGGTCTATGTACAGTTTCCTCACGAGCACAATTAAGTCTTCTGGAATCCGCATTCTTCCCAATGTTATCCATGATTTGTTATGATCCACACAGTCAAATGCCTTTGCAGAGTCAATAAAACACAGGTAGCATCTTTCTGGTATTCTCTGCTTTCAGCCAGGATCCATCTGATATCAAGAATGATATCCCTTGTTCCATGTCCTTTTCTGAATCAGGCTTGAATTTCTGGCAGTTCCCTGTTGATGTTCTGCTGCAGCTGCTTTTGAATGATCTTCAGCAAAATTTCACGTGCGCGTGATATTAATAATATTGTTTGATAATTTCTGCATTCTGTCGGATCATCTTTTTTGGAATGGGTACAAAATATGGATCTCTTCCTCTTGGTTGGCCAGCTGGCCGTCTTCCAAATGTCTTGGCATGGACGAGGGAGTGCTTCCAGTGCTGCATCCATTTGTTGAAACATCCCAGTGGGTATTTGATCAATTCCTGGAGCCTTGTTTTTTGCCAATGCCTTCAGTGCAGCTTGGACCCCTTCCTTCAGTACCGTTGATTCTTGAGCATATGCTACTTCCTGAAATGGTAGTACAATGACTGTGTATTCCATCCATCTTCTTTTGATGCTTCCTGTGATGTTTCATATTTTCCTCATAGAATCCTTCAGTATTACAACTTGAGGCTTGAATTTTCTCCTCAATTCTTCCCTTTGGTTTTCTATCTCCAGGTCCTTGCACATTTTATTATAATACTTGACTTTGTCTTCTCGAGCTGCCCTTTGAAATCTGCTGTTCATCTCTTTTACTTCATCATTTCTTCCATTTGTTTAGCTACTTTACTTTCAAGAGCAACTTAAAGAGTCTCTGACCACCTTGTGTCTATCAGTTTGTCATACTGTAGTGGCTTGTGTGTTGCTATGATATTGGAAGCTTTGCCGCCAGTATTTCAAATACTAGCAGGGTCACCCTTGGTGGACAGGTTTCAGTGGAGCTTCTAGACTAAGACAGATTAGGAAGAAGGACCTGGTAGTCTACTTCTGGAAAAATTGACCAGTGAAAACCTCAACCTTGGCAACCACCAATTTTTTCTCCATTTTTATTATTTTGTCTTTTTAGGAATGCTCTATATTGTCCTTTGGATGTCTGCGGGCCTTGTAGTGATATCCCCTGTTTCATTCCCGATGTTAGTAATTTGTGTCTTCTCTCTTTTTTTCTTTGTCATTCTTGCTAAGGTTTATCAATCTAATATATTTTTTCAAAGATTCAGCTCTTTGTTTCATTAATTTTCTCTGCTGTTCTTCAGTTTTCAATTTCACTGAAATTTCTCTTTGTTATTTTCTTCCTTCTCCTTTAGGTTTATTTTGCTCTTCTTCTAGCTTCTTTAGTGGGAGCTTAGATACTTATGTGAGACTTTTCCTCTTTTCTAATACATGCGTTTAGTGCTCAAAGATATATTTTATATCGCATAATGAAAGCTTTAGTGTATCTGCCATATTCATAGCACTGCACTGAGGAATTCAATCTAATTCAACCAATATGTATGGAATGCTTGTGCCAAACACTGTTTTAAGTCCTTGGTACACATCACTGAACAAAGTAGACAAAGATCCCTATCTTTGTGGAGCTGGCATTGTAGCAGGGGGAGACAGACAATAAATAATAAACATAATTAATATAATATATGTTGTTGGTTGAACTGTGTCCCACAAAAAGATATGTTGAAGTTCTAACCCCTACTACCTGTGAATGTGTCCTTTTTTGGAAATAGGGTCTTTGCAACTGTAATCGAGTTAAGATAAGGTCATAGTGAATTATGGTGGGCCCTAAATCCAATGACTGGTGTCCTTACAAGGAGAGGGAGATTTGGAGACACGTGCACAGGGAAGAAAACCATGTGTTAACAGAAGCAGATACTGGAATAATGCAGCTACAAGCCAAGGAATGCCAAGGATTTCTGACAACCACCAGAAACTAGGAGAGAAGCAAGGAGGGATTCTTCCCTAGAGCCTTCAGTGGAAACATGGCCGTTTTGACACCTTGATTTCAGACTTCTAGCCTCCAGAACTGTGAGAGAATAAATTTCTGTTGTTTTGAGCCACCCAGTTTGTGGTAATTTGTTACAGCAACCCTAGGGAACTAATACAATATGCTAGAAGATGATAAATGCAGGAAAAAAAGATACTGAAGTTAAGAAGGCATGGATGTGTGGGGAATTGTAGTATTTAATATTACAATACTTACTATACAGCATTTAATACTATAGCTGTAGTACTAGGTAGGGCAGCCATGTAGGCCTTGTGAAGAAGGTGAGATTTGAGTAAAGACCTAAAGGAGTTAAGGGAGTTAACCAAGCAAGTATCTGTAAGAAGTGTGTTTCAGGCATACGGGCCAGCTAGAGCAGAAGCCCTAAAGTGACAGTATGCCTGGAATGTCTGAGGAAAAGCAAGGAGGCCAGTGTGAGCCAAATTCATGAGGGTACGAGGAAGCCAGAGAAAGCAGAGGAAACCTGTCTGCTGAGAGAAGCACAAAAGTGTAGCAGGCACTTAGAGAGAAGCATGAATGGCAGACCTTGCAGCCACATGAGGGATGGGCCTGTTTCGGATCTTCCAGTTCTGGTCTTCCTATTTCAGTCCCATCCCATGGTGGCCTGGCTGGGCTGACCCTTGCACTTTAGTGCCCCAGGAGATTGCTTCTTGTATCCTTTCAAAATACCTCTTTTTCTATTTGAGCTAGTATGAGTAGGTTTTTTATTTATGCTACAGGGATGTAGATGATGTACTTGGCTAGAAGTTTTTTGGTATCTACTTATCCATCAGGATTAAGCATGGAAGACAAAGTATAAAAGGCAAAAAGCTGAGGGACACGGAGAGAAGGCATAAAGTAGAAGAATTAACTGAAATCATGCCAAGCATTTACCTGTAATAAGAGGGAGGTACCATTATCCCTAAGGAGCCGTGGTGGTGCAGTGTTAAGTGCTCGGTTGCTAATCAAAAGATCAGTGGTTTGAACCTGCCAGTGCTCCATGGGAGCAAGATGTGGCAGTCTGCTTCCGTAAACATTACAGCTTTGGAAACCGTATAGGGCAGTTTGACTCGATGGCAATGGGTTTGGTTTATTTCTTTTTAATTTAATTTTATTTTTACCATTACCCCAATTTAACACACAAAAAAGCGAAGGCTCACAGAAGTAAGGTAACTTGTCCAGGATCAGGCAACCTGTGGAAGAGTGGTGTGCCCAGCTCCAGAGCCATGCCTCTTTGATTCTGAGCAGCCTGTGATCATTCTATCACACCATGCTACCTTTCAGAAGAGAAAGAAAACCTTCTCTGCATAGCTTCCAGAGCTCCTTCCACTGCATAATGCTGCCTTCTCTAGAATTTGTTACCTAGCGAAGAAAAGAACAGATTTGAAACTGAAAAATGTAAGTCTACGTTAGGGCTGGGATAGTAATGTGTAACATGTTTGTCTTCTCTCATCCCTTACATACATGTGACAGACATTGCCATTCTATCACAGCCCTTTTTCCTGCTGAGCCCAGATGGGATTTCACGATCTTTCTCAACATAGCTCTCTAGGCAGCCACTACCAGTCGATCAGAGTTGGCATCTAAGATGAAACCTTTATCTTCTTCCATGATGGCCTATGCCCTTTTTAAGATCAGGCGTGGACTTGGAGGATCTGAGTTGCCAGGCTTAAGGGACTTCAAGTACAGACAGATTTATCAGTCTGTTTTACTAGACCAGTATGGTTGCTCTGAGTATCTCAGCTGACTCTGCTTTGGAAAAGCTTTCTGGATTCCATTACATAAGACTTTGTTCCTGCAAGATTCATTTTGGTGAGAACATCTTTCTTGTTCATCTGTGAATCACTTGCACCCAGAACTCTGGCTTAGATTTGGTGATAAATGATGGTTGTTGAATGAATGCCGATGCACCTACACTGACACCTACCTTCCCCAGGGAGAAAGAGCTCTAATGTAGACCAGTGACAAAATGCAATCCTTAAGAGTGTGCTTACTGGGGCCACTGTGGCAGGGGGTGGAGTTTTTGGAGGAGGTAGTCAAGGGATTAGAAATGAAACTGAACTGGAGCAAGCATTCTATTGAATCTCACTGCTTCTTTTCTCATTCCTCTTAATGTTGTCTCCTATTATAGCATACCTCTTTACCTCTGGTAAGAGGAACCTAGGAATTCCAAGCAGAAATGAGGAAGAGGCATACAGGGAAGAGCAGGCATGAGGTACACTATGTGAGATGGAATCTAGTCTTGGCTCTGAAACAAAGGACCTCAGGCTTCAGTTTCTGGACCTCCTGGGCACCAGACTGCCCAGTCTCAAACTGCCTCACATAGGGTTCAGGACTCTTACCCCTTTACCTGCCCAGCCACTTCCTCTTCCTCTACTTCATCTCCTTTCCCCTCCTTTCCTCTATCAGTCATGGCAAGCAGGTTTTGAGAGGAAATATGGGGGGCGGGGGGCAGGATGGGATGCCAGACCAGGAAGAGGTGGCTGTTTTGACTGACAGACTGAGGAGGGAATATCCCAATGTATCACTGGAGTCAGGATTGAATGAATGTTGCCAGATTTCTGACCCATATTTGTTATTTTATAACCCTGGATTTTGGAGGTGATTTTCAGTTAAAACCTGTGCCCTTGTGTTGGGAGAAGTATAGAAAGCTGGAGCTTCCCAACCTGCAGCTCGTTCTGGAGTAGTGTAGTACTTAGGAGACCCTGGGTGGTGCAAACGCTCAACTGCTAGGTGAAAGGTTGGTGGTTCAAACCCATCCAGAGGTGCGTCGAAAGACAGGCCTGGTGATCTGCTTTCAAAAGTCACAGCCTTAAAAACCCTATGGAGCAGTTCTACTCTGCACACAGGGGGTTGCCATGAGTCAGGATATAGTACTTAAAGCCTGGACTTTGGAGTGAGATTGAGTTGGGTTACCACTTGCTAGTTTTATGACCTTGGGTAGGCTCTTTAATAGTTCTGAATTTTAGTTTTTTTCTTCAATCTGTAAGATGCGAATGATAATAGTATGTACCTCATAGGAATTGTGGTGGTTAAAAGAAATGAGGTCTGTAAATTTTTTTTGTAAAGTGTGCTTAGGAAACTCAAATGTTATCTATTGTTATCATAAATAATACTATCATCTTGTGGTATTTACTTGCATGTGATAATGCATTTCCTTTTCTTCTCAGCTCTGAGAAAGAAAGCAAAATAGACTGAGTTGCTGAGAATTTACAAGATGAAGGCAGGAACTCACAGGGACCTGTGAATCTGTGTCCAAAAATCAATCCTTGTGCTGTAAGTGTCAGGAAGGCTGCAGCAGTCCCCAGCAGAGTGGGGGATGTGGAGAACAATCGTTTGCAAGAGCATAGGGTGACAGACCAGAACAAGCATGAAAGGCTTTGGAAAATTTGCCCATTGCCTGCTGCCCTACTTCTGGGTCAGGCCTGGAAGATAAGGAGTGGCCATCTCTAG
This sequence comes from Elephas maximus indicus, assembly GCF_024166365.1. Taxonomy (NCBI): domain Eukaryota; kingdom Metazoa; phylum Chordata; class Mammalia; order Proboscidea; family Elephantidae; genus Elephas; species Elephas maximus. The sequence goes on from NC_064825.1 coordinate 69,926,154, forward strand.
CTTAGCCAAGAAATGTACCAATAAGCCAGAGGGATGACTATTAAGCCACTGTAAGCCTTGACACAATTGTCCTTACCTCTCCAGCTTCTGTGATACTCAGTTTCTCACAGCTGGACTCACTGATATCCATTTACCTCATGCCCCATCTCCATTGTGTATGATGCCCCCGTGTTTGCCTATCACCCATTGTATTCATTTTCCATTGGTGCTGTGACAAATTATCACAAACGTGGTGGCTAAACAACTTAAATTTATGGTCTTACAGTTCTGGGGTTCAAAAGACCAAAATGTCTCTCTAGGCTAAAGTCAAGATGTTGGCAGGGCTGTGTTCTTTTTTTCTTTTTAAGTATTATTTTTATGCTACAGTAAAGGCAGGTGGAGTCAAATATTAATAATAGTTAACATTATTGAACACTCACTATGTGCCAGGAGACATGCTGAGCACTTTGCCCTCGTTATCTCCTTCAATCCTTCTAAACGCCTATGTGCTCCGTTCCATTATTATTATTCTTTTTGCCATTTTTTTTTTATTGCACTTTAGATGAAGGTTTACAGAGCAAATTAGTCTCCTCCTGACTTCTTGTCCTTGCCCCTTGGCTGGTATGCCCATTTAGTCTCATTTTGTTTTATGAGTCTGTCTAATTTTTAGCTGAAGGGTGAACCTCAGGAGTGACTTCAGTACTGAGTTAAAAGGGTATCTGCAGGCCATAATCTCAGGGTTTCTCCAGTCCTTGTCAGACCAGTAAGTGCGGTCTAATCTTTTTCCTTGCCTTTTCCAGCTTCTAGTGGCTGTCCTCCTTCTAGCTTCAAAGCCTGCAATGGGGGGCTAAGTCTTTCTCTCATCAAATCACTTCAACTTCTGCTTTGTTATCACATTTCCTTCTCTGACTCTGACTCTGACTCTTCTGCCTTCCTGTTCCCTATTTAAGGACATACGTGATTACATTGGGCCCATCTGGGTAATCCAGGATAATCTCCTTATTTTAAGGTCAGCTTGTTGGTGTTGTGTGCTGTCAAGTAGATTTCAACTCATAGAGACCCTACAGGACAGAGTAGAACTGTCCCATAGAGTTTCCTAGGCTTTTTAAAATCTTTATGAGAGCAGATCGCCAGTTCTTTTCTCCTGCAGAGCCTCTAATGGGTTCAAACTGCTGACCTTTCATTCAGCAGCTAAGCACTGAGCCATCACCTCACCAGGGCTCCTATATTAGCTGATTAGCAACCTTAATTCTATCAGCAACCTTAATTCCCCCTTGCCATGTAACATAACGTTAATGGATCACAGAGATTGGGACCTTTGAGGAGTCATTATTCTCTTTACCATACCCACCATCCACTATGCCCTGCTCTCTGATTGGGACTGAAACTAGTGAACTCCTTCAAATACTGGGCCTGGGGATTCTACTCTGTGATGGTGTCTGTGAAACCCATGTACAAGGCAGCTGATCTCTGTTTGGCCTGGCTGGCTCCCTCCCCATCATTTGACCTTTATATCAAGTGGCCCATAGTACTTTCTCTGAGCATGAGGGTGCTGTGGCTGCTTTGCCTAAACAGGTAGGTGGGAGAAGCTATTCTTTGTGTTTTCAGATTCCTTATTGTGATAGCCAGGCTAATAGGTCCAATTTTTCTTTAATGAATATTTTCAAACAAAGGAAGCCTGTCCATTCGTCCATACTATGTCACAGCCTTATCTGATAGTACTTTCATTAACTCGATTAATGCCTGGGGACAGTTTACACTAACTACAATAGTTACTAGCTGCCAACTCATAAAACAACCCAGAGTGACCTGTACTTTTTTAGACACAAACGTAAAGGCACACTCAAGTTCAGTGTACAGTAGTCAGTGTGGTGGGGAAAAGATATTAAACATTTGTTAACTATATGTTAGATGGTGTCTTGCTTTAGAGCAAGGCAAAAAGGAAGAGAACTAACATTTATTGAGAGCTTGCTCTGTGCTGGGAACCTTATAGTCATAAATTCACTTTAATTCTCACGACAAGAGAATCATCTCCATTTTACAAATGGGAAAATTGAGGTCCAAGGGTCACACAGCTAAAAAGAGGTAGAGTTCAATCTTTGAAACCTAACCTGTCTGATTCCAAAAGCTTTTTTCTTTCTCCTTTATCAGATCTGCACCTAAAGCAAGGGAATGGACCGGAATAGGAAAGTTGAAACTGAGATCAGTGGAGAGAGCATAGGGTTCTCTGGAGGGCCCTCCTGGGACTCTACACGTGGGAGTGAGGATAAGCAGAGTGGGCTGAGTTTTTCCCTACCACCATCAGACCTGCTCTGCTATTATCAGTTTTACATACTGGAATGCAATGTAAGATTTCAGTAGAAAAAAAGTGGGGTGTGGGCTGCTAAAATAGCCACTTGAAGACCATTAGACTGGAATTTGACCACCACAACCCGTGATTCTGGGCAGTCTGTCCTAGGCATCCACAGTTAATTGATCAATTTTTCTAATGCCTTAGTTATTGACTAATGTGCATCAGGGGCTTTGGGAGGGATGGTGCTCCCTAGGATGGAAGAGATCATGCAATGCATCTCAACTGGAGAGTGATACAGGAGATACTAAGATAGAGAAGAAACAAGATTCTCCAGGAACTTGTCTATACCACAGTCAGAATGTGAGCTGATGGCAGATGGGAAATCAGACCATGTTTTAAGTAGTACTGATTAGGCCATAGACAATGGAGATTGCTACACAAAAGGAAACCTTCACCTTGATGATGAATAGGATACGAGGAGGTATACATAGCTTTCACGAATTGCCGCTTTCAGAAAGTCTATCTGGTTAGACTCTCAGGGTGCTCCCTTCTGAGAGTCTGCCTTGACATGTTACCAGGGGGTACTGATTGACTCATGGTGAGTACTAGATATATTCTCAAAGCAAAAAAATTCCCATTAAAGTATCACTAATTTAAATCTGTGAAGGAGAAGGAGATAACAACTGTGAAGTTTTTAAGTCAGTGCCTCATAGGCCATAATACCTAGGTGAGTCACCATCTTATCAAAGAACAGAGGGTAAAATGAAAGCCAATTCTTCCTTCGTTAAGGGGATCCCTCTCACCACTGGTTCTCTAAGTTATTCCTTAGCAATCTCTAAAAGAATAATATTAAAAATAGCCAAAATTGATTCATGGAACACTTTAATCTTTACAACAAATAACTTTTGTAACAGTCTCAGAATTGTCCCCTCAAATCCACCTTACCGTTCTTGCATAGTAATAGGATTCTTAATTTTCAGCTGGGCACAGGCTGCCTGAAAATTCCCAGCCTCCCTTGCAGCTAGGCATGCCCATGTGGCTAAGTTCTTGCCAATAAAATACAAACAAAAATATTGTATGGCAGATTCTGACAGCTTTCTGAAAAGACAGATGCTCCATCACCTTTGTCTGTTTTTCTTCATCCCTTCCTCCATCTGCTTCCTGGAACACAGATGTGATGGTTGGTGTTTTAGTCACTATCTTGGACCATGAGAGGGAGGACCACACCTGAGTAGAAGAAAGCATGAGATGAGACTGCATTCCTGTAGACATGGTGGAGTAGACTCACCATACTTGCTTTGGACTATACTTTAGGACTTCTGTGTGAGAGAGAAACAAAATATATGTTTAAACCATTTTCTGTTTCTCACAGTCAATACTAATCCAAACTGAGATATACACACACATATACATACTCTATGTTGTTGTTGTTAGGTGCCGTTGAGTTGGTTCCGACTCATAGTGACCCTATGCACAACAGAACGAAACACTGCCCAGTCTTGAGCCATCCTTACAATCGTTGTTATGCTTGAGCTCATTGTTGCAGCCAGTGTGTCAGTCCACCTTGTTGAGGGTCTTCCTCTTTTCCACTGACCCTGTACTCTGCCAAGCATGATGTCCCTCTCCAAGGACTGATCCCTCCTGACAACATGTCCAAAGTATGTAAGATGCAGTCTCACCATCCTTGCTTCTAAGGAGCATTCTGGTTGTACCTCTTCTAAGACAGATTTGTTCGTTCTTTTGGCAGTCCATGGTATGTTCAATATTCCTCACCAACACCACAATTCAAAGGCGTCAGTTCTTCAGTCTTCCTTTTTCATTGTCCAGCTTTCACATGTATATGATGCGATTGAAAATACCATGACACACATACTCTATAAGTTAACCAAAAACAAAAACAAAAAGGTGTTTGCCTTCAAGATGATTCTGACTCATAGTGACCCTATAAGTTGCTGTGAGTAACTCTATACATTAGGTATATTATTATTCCAATTTTGCACATTATAGAACTGTGGTTTAGCTAGATTAAATCATTTGTTAATGTCATCCACTTAGGAGAGGAAAGAGTGAGGATTTGAACTCTGATTTGTGCCAAAGTGCATGTGCTATGTTCTTTTTCAATGTTCACTTTCAGACCATGAAGGAGCTCATTTTTGACCTCCTGTGGCTTGCAAGAAGCCTTTCTGCAAAGCCTCCTGCCAGTGACTGGCAATGGGACTACAGCCTCCAACTTGCCCTTCTATCATTTTCTTCGAAAATAAAATTCATGAGCCACAAGGGTCATGATGAGACTCAATTATGTTATCACCTTGAGAGCTCTGGGATGTCATTGCAGCCACCAAGGGTCTTATTTGCATGAAGATTCTTAGGTCTTCTAAAATAAATAGTAAAAAAAGACCTTGGGAACTAATGATTGAAACTCCAGAGAGATGGTTGATACCCTTTGTCTTAGGCTGGGTTCCCTAGAGAAGCAAAACCAGTAAAGTATATAAATATATATGTATATATATAGAGAGAGATTTATATCAAGGAAACAGCTCACACGATTGTAAAGGCTGGAACATCCCAAGTCCATAGATCAGGATAGAGGCTTCTCCTGATTCACAAAGCCACAGGGGCTGGCAAACCCAAGATTGGTAGGTCAGAGAGCGGGACTGTTGCTCACCGGCTGCGAAGATCAATGAATCCCAATATCAGCAGGTAAGCTGCTAGCTCAAGTCCCAGGAATCAGATGTCAGATGAACAGGAGACACCTGCAGGATCCAGACAGGACAAAAGCCAAAATGTCCACTTATATTTGAGTGCAGGCTACACACCCAAGGAAACTCCCTTTCAGCTGATTGGCTATTCATAGCAGATCCCATCACAGGGGTGATCACATGAAAACACTGAGAATCATGGCCCAACCAAGTTGACACAAAATCTTAACCACTACACCCTTGAAAAAGAGGGGATGGAAAGCCAGAGAGCTATTTTGAAGTTGGGGTGTGGTGGGTAGTGGAAGGGCATGTTCATCTTGCTTTGGGGCATAGAGTCAGATAGGTGAGGGAGGCTGAGGTAGAGTGTCACAGAGTGAGTCCCAACCCAAACCTTAGTTAATTAAAAGAGCTTTATGGCCATCTGTTTGAGTCCATATGAGCTTGTTTAGATGCCAGACCACCTAAGGTTTGTTGAAACAACAGTCACTCTTTAGAGGGCAATTTCCTTCCATTATGGGCATAGGGAGTGTTGTGGTGTGATTAAACAGAGGTAGCCTTGGCAGTGGTGATCAAGGTTGGGGAACAGAAGAGGAGAATGGCAGTGTCTTAGGCTGAGTACTCTAGAAAAGCAAAACCATATAAATATGTACAGAGAGATATTTATATCAAGGAAACTGCTTGCGTGCTTGTAGAGGCTAGAAGTCCCAAGCCCATGGATCAGGATAGAGGCCTCTCCCAATTCACACAGCCACAGAAGCTGGCGAACCCAAAATCAGCAGGTCAGAGAGCAGGGCTTCTGCTTACAGGCTGTGAAGATGGATGGATCCGAAGACTGACAGGTAAGCTGCTAGCTCAAATCCCAAGAATAGGTCAGACAAAAGGCAGCTGCTGGATCCAGAACAAGCCAAAAACCTTGGCAAGGCGAGAAGGAAGGAAGTAGGTGGTGGAGAGTGGAGAGATGAAGGCTAAGGAGGTGGTGAGCTGCCAGAGACCCTGGCCCTGCCGGTACCACTCAGGAGATTCCATCATGGGGGTGATCACATATCAAATTTCAACAGGGAAATGATCACAACATACAACTGCCAAGAACACTGAGAATCATGGCCCAGCCAAGTTGACACACAATCTTAACCATCACAGGCAGCACCAGCAGAAACAATGGAAAGGGAGAAAGTGGACTCTCTCCAGCTTGACTGCATACATCCCCATCAAGAGGAGGGTCAGAACCAGTGACAAAGGAGGAGCGGAAGGTTAGTTTATTTGAAAATCTACTAGGGACATGACTGGAACACATCTGACAAGATGATACTTAGGAACTTTGAGAGGATGTTAAAAAGATATGTTTCAATATGCAGAGTATACATTTCCCCCCCACCCCCAAACTCTACTTCTCATTGAGGAGAGGGAGCCCCAGGTAACCTAGGACTGTGGCTAGAAATCTGATATCTTTTGTCTCATTCTGCTCTGTTCCTGCATTTGACTGCTTCTGACATTGAGTTTCTTCTCTCATTTTTGTCCATTCCTTGTTCCTTGGACTTACCACAGATTTGGCTCAATTGCTGACATATATCCCTGGAATCTAGATTTGTTCCTTCCTTCTGTCTCTATCGTACTCCAGCTACTCTGGAGAGTTTTGGACTCTTGCTCCCCAAAGCTGTTCCTATCTCCTGGGCCCCACTTTTGCCTGTTGCCCTGCCTGCCCTAATCTGGCCCCCTTAAGGGCAAATCAGATACCTAATCACTCAGGTCCACATTGATGTCTCCCTTCCCTAACCCCCTAGGACCTATAGCACTTATCATCTACATACCTCCTTGTGACACCCCTTGGGTGGCGATAAGAGCTGAGGCAATAGCCAAACAGGCCACTCTGGGAATGAAAACATAGGACATCAGGTGGACTAGTCCCAGACACAGGTTATACTAGCAGAGAGGCCCATGGATGGGCAGTCTTGCATGTGGCCAGCCTAAGGGTTAGGGACCGCTGGGATCTTATGTTGTTTTTTTTTTCTTCTCCTTGTGTCATAACCCAGATGAAAGCTGGGGCCTAGCTGACCAATAAGAGCTAGATAAGATTGCCTCAACTACCTGATTCCACAACACTGGGTAGCACAAAATTTTTCCCAGCTTTTTGAGAATTCTCAGAGTTTAGACTCCCCTGACCTTCCCCAGGTGTGTCTATCTGCATTCAATATTCTGAGCTCTACTTTGCCCCTCGTAAACCCAAGTGGAAAACTCAGCCCTTTTACCAGCTCCCACAACCAAAAAATTGAAACCAAACATTTATGATTTGGGGACTTTATCAGACTTTTATGGGGGTTTAGGGAGTGGAGAACAGGGCATGCTGTCACATTACATGGTGTTTAGCCCGCTGCTGTTTTGCATAATTCCTCTCCCTTCTCCTTTCTTTAGATCCCTGGTGGTGCAGTGGTTAAGAGCTCAGCTGCTAACCAGGAGGTCAGCAGTTGGAATCTCCCAGCCACTCCTTGGAAACTCTATGGGGCAGTTCTACTTTGTCCAATAGGGTAGCTAGGAGTCAGAATAGACATCCACAATGGTTTTTTTTTTTTTTGGTGGTGGGGGAGGTGGGTCTTTTCTCTACCTTTACTTCTTCCACCCCAGCTGTTGTTGTTAGGTGACACCTAGTTGGCTCTGACTCATAGCAACAATATGTGTAACAGAACTAAACCTGCCCAGTCCCGTGCCATCTTCAAGATCGTTGGTATATTTGAGTCCATTGTTTCACCTATTGTGTTAACCCATCTCACTGAGGGTTTCCCTTTGTTTTCTTTGGCCCTCTACCAAACATGATGTCCTTTTCTGGTGATTGGTCTTTCCTGGTGACGTGTCCAAAGTAAGCAAGTTGAAGTCTCATGACCCTTGCTTCAATGGAGCATTCTGGTTGTATTTCTACTAAGACTGATTTGTTTATTCTTCTGGCAGTCCATGAACACTCTCAAGATTTCAAATTCTTCTCCCCTTTTATGCAGAGATTCTCCTTCTTTCATACCTTTGGGTTCAAGCAGTTATCAAAGTATTTCTTTTCAAGCAGTTAGTTCTTTCCCTAATAAGAACACTGTTGTTAGGTGCTGTCAAGTTGGTTCCGACTCATAGCAACTCTTTGTACAACAAAACACTGCCCCGCCCTGTGCCATCTTTACAATCGTTGTTATGCTTGAGCCCATTATTGTAGCCACTGTGTCAATCCATCTCATTCAGGGTCTTCCTCTTTTTTACTGAATTGCTACTTTACCAAGCATGATGTCCTTCTCCAGGGACTGATCGCCATCATTGCTTCTAAGGAGCTGTACTTCTTTCAAGACAGGTTGGCTCATTCTTTTGGCGGTCCATGGTATATTCAATATTCTTTGCCAACACCATAACTTGAAGGCATCAATTTTTCAATTCTTCTTCAATCTTTCTTATTCATTGTCCAGCTGTTGCATGCATATGAGGCGATCAAAAACATCATGGCTTGGGTCAGGCACACCCTAGTCTTCAAGGTGACATCTTTGCTTTTTAATACTTTAAAGAGGTCTTTTGCAGCACATTTGCCCAATGCAACATGTCTTTTGATTTCTTGACTGCTGCTTCCATGGGTGTTGATTGTGGATCCAAGTAAAATGAAATCCTTGACAACTTCAACTTTTTTTTCCATTTATCATAATGTTGCTTATTGGTCCAGTTGTGAAGATTTTTGTTTTCTTTATGTTGAGGTGTAGTCCATACTGAAGGCTGTGGTCTTTGATCTTCATCAGTAAGTGCATCAAGTCATCTTCACTTTCAGAAAGCAATTTTGTGTTATCTGCATAATGCAGGTTGTTAATGAGTCTTCCTCCAATCCTGATGCCCTGTTCTTTTTCATATAGTCCAGTTTCTTGGATTATTGCTCAGCATAGAGATTGAGTAAGTATGGTGAAAGGATACAACCTTGACGCACACCATTCTTGACTTTAAACCACACAGTATTCCCTTGTTCTGACTAAATAACTGCCTCTCGATCTATATACAGGTTCCTCATGAGCACAATTAAGTGTTCTGGAATTCTCATTCTTCACAACGTTATTCATAATTTATTATGATCCTCAAAGTCGAATGCCTTAGCATAGTCAATAAAACACAGGTAAACATCTTTCTGGTATTCTCTGCTTTCAGCCAGGATCCATCTAGCATCAACAGTGATACTGCTTGTTCCACATGCTCTTCTGAATCTATCTAGGTTGAATTTTTGGCAGTTCCCTGTCGATGTTCTGCAGCTGCTTTTGAATGATGTTCAGCAAAATTTTACTTGGGTGTGATATTACTGATTTTTTTTTTTTTGATAATTTCTACATTCAGTTGGATCACCTTTCTTTGGAATAGGCATAAGTGTGGATCTCTTCCAGTCAGTTGGCCAGGTAGCTGTGTTCCAAACTTCTTGGCTTAAATGAGTGAGCACCTCCAGTGCTGCATCCATTTGTTGAAACGTATCAATTGGTATTCCGTCAATTTCCAGAGTCTTGTTTTTTGCCAGTGCCTTCAGTGCAGCTTGGACCTCTTCCTTTAGTATCATCACCTTCTGATCATGTGTTACCTCCTGAAATGGTTGAGCATCAGCCAAATAAGAACACTAATACCAACCTTTAAAGTAATACAATTTCCTCTGCTCTTATATTCTTTCATTTTTAATTTTCTTACATCAACCAAATCAAACATTTTCAAAATAAAAACCTATCAGTGTGATCCATGTCACTCAGAATAAAATTAAAAGTTTAAACACTCCCAAATCAGATCCTATATGGTAGTATTTCCTATATTTAACCAATACCGATACGCTTTTTCTTTACCCTCCTTAGATTATGCAATGATTTCTAAGCCTGGCTGTATATCTGTCACCTGGGGATCTCTGGGGATAGCACAGTCCCTGGGCCAAACTGCAGAGATTCTAATTCATATGTGAGGGTAAGGCCTAGGATTCTTCATTTTAACAAGTTCTTCAGTGATCTACAGACATTTGGGTATTTAGGAACACTGATTGCACTGACCACATTTCAAGGGCTCAATAGCCACTTGTAGCTAGTGGCTACTAGTGAAGATACAGAACATTTCCATCACCACCCAAAGTTTTAGTGAATAGAGCTGGTCTAGACCATTTACTGTTCAATGTGCCTACTATGATGTTTAGCAAATGTAGCTTTACCCTGTTCTTCCATCCTTCCTCCACCTTTTAGACTCTTATGGTACCATCTGGATTGCCATTCCCTAATCAGAAAACTCCCCTAATGCCTCAGCATCTTCTCTGACTGTTCCATTTACCTTTTGGCCTTAATTTATTTCCTCGATTCAGGGCCAGGACGTGATGTTGGGTCTTCTTTGCTCCCAGGAGGTGCTTACACCCTCTTGTGAAAGACTGCCATTTGGAGGCTAGTTATATTTGGCTATGATAACTCCTTCCCTTCTTATTACTCTACTACCAGCCCCCGGTCATCTCAGTCAGTCATGGAAGACATTTACACCTGGCTCACAGTCTTCCGTTTACTTAAGACCTTGTTGTCATCTTGGATAACATCAATGATCAGCTAACAATTGGCCCTTCAGTTCCTTGACCTTCTCATCTCCAATAAAAATGATAAGAGTAAGAGCTAACACTTGCTACATGCCAGTCACTGTTCTAAGAAATCAGCATGTCATGTATTAACTCATTCAATTCCATAATAACCCTGAAAGATGAGTCACTATTATTATTATTATCTTCATTTTACAGATGAGAAAACAGTTAAGTAATTTTCTTGTGGTGGTGCACCATTAGGTAGTGAAGGCAGGGTCTGAACTCAGCTCCTTCCAATGACAGTCTTTCCTCCTTTCCATCTCTGCTACCCATTCCCACTGGCATATCATGAACATTGCCATCACCTCTACCTGTGTCATCTTCAAATCACTAATTCAGGCATCCAACCTTCTGAACTAAGGCCAAAGATGAAGAAATTGAAGATTTTTCTTTACCAACTTCTGTGGTCTGAAATTGATTGAACATGCAATCAGCACTGATAATTACTGGAGGTTGGAACGTGAAAGTTGGAAACAAAGAAGGATCGGTGGTTGAAAAATATGGCCTTGGTGATAGAAACGATGCCAGAGATTGCATGATAGAATTTTATAAGACCAAAGACTTCTTCATTGCAAGTACCTTTTTTCACCAACATAAATGGCGACTATACATGTGGACCTCGCCGGATGGAATACACAGGAATCAAATCGACTACATCTGTGGAAAGAGATGATGGAAAAGCTCAATATCATCAGTCAGAACAAGGCCAGGAGCTGACTGTGGAAGAGACCATCAATTGCTCATATGCAAGTTCAAGTTGAAACTGAAGAGAATTAGAACAAGTCCATGAGAGCCAAAGTATGACCTTGAGTATATCCCATCTCAAGATAGAGACCATATCAAGAATAGATTTGATCCATTGGGCACTAATGGCTGAAGACCAGACACGTTATGGAATGACATCAAGGCCATCATTTGTGAAGAAATCAAGAGGTCATTAAAAAGACAGGAGAGAAGGAAAAGACCAAAATGGATGTCAGAAGAGACTCTGAAAGTTGCCCTAGAATGTTGAGTAGCTAAAGCAAAAGGAAGAAATGATGAAGTAAAAGAGTTGAACAGAAGATTCCAAAGGGAGGCTCAAGAAGACAGAGTAAAGTGTTACGATGACGTGTACAAAGACCTGGAGATGGAAAACCAAAAGGGAAGAACATGCTCTGCTTTTCTCAAGCTAAAAGAACTGAAGAAAAAATTGAAAGCTCAAGTTGCAATAGTGAAGGATTTTATGGGGAAAATGTTAAATGACTCAGGAAGCATCAAAAGAAGGTGTATGCTTTGAAATGTGGCGTCTGGGGTCTTAAATGCTAACAAGCGGCCATCTAAGATGCATCAATTGGTCTCAACCCACCTGGAGCAAAGGAAAATGAAGAACACCAAGGCCACACGACAACTAAGAGCCCAAGAGACAGAAAGGGCCACATGAACCAGAGAGCTACATCATCCTGAGACCAGAAGAACTAGTTGGTACCCGGCCACAATAGATGACTGCCCTGACAGGGAGCACAGCAGAGGACCCCTGAGGGAGCAGGAGATCAGTGGGATACAGACCCCAAATTCTCATAAAAAGACCAAACTTAATGGTCTGACTGAGACTAGAGGAATCCCGGCGGCCATGGTCCCCAGACCTTCTGTTGGCACAGGACAGGAACCATCCCCGAAGAAACTCATCAGACATGAAAGGGACTGGTCAGCGGGTGGGAGAGAGATGCTGATGAAGAGCGAGCTAATTATATCAGGTGGGCACTTGAAATTGTGTTGGCAACTCTTGTCTGGAGCGGGGATGGGAGGATAGAGAGAGAGGGAAACCGGCAAAATTGTCACGAAAGGAGAGACTGAAAGGGCTGACTCAAGAGGGGGAGAGCAAGTGGGAGTAGAGAGTGAGATGTATGTAAACTTATATGTGACAGACTGATTGGATTTGTAAACGTTCACTTGAAGCTTAATAAAAGTTAATAAAAAAAAAAAAAGATATTTCCAATGGGGGGAAAAAAAAAAAAGAAGGTGTATGGAATATGCAGAGTCACCATACCAAAAAGAATTGGTCAATGTTCAACCATTTCAGGAGGTACCATATGAGCAGGAACCAATGGTACTGAAGGAAGAAGTCCAAGATGCACTGAATGCATTGGCAAAAAACAAGTCTCCAGGAATTGACAGATACCCACTGAGATGTTTCAACAAATGGTTGCAGCACTGGAAGTACTCACTCGTCTATGCCAAGAAATTTGGAAGACAGCCAGCTGGCCAACCAACTGGAAAAGATCTATATTTATCCCTATTTCCAAGAAAGGTGATCCTACCAAATGCAGAAATTATCAAACTATATCATTAATATCATATGAAAGCAAAATTTTGCTGAAAATCATTCAAAAGTGGCTGCAGCTGAATATTGACAGGGAAATGCCAGAAATTCAAGCCGGATTCAGAGGAGGACATGGAACAAGGGATGTCACTGCTGATGTCTGATGGATCCTGGCTGAAAGCTGAGAACACCAGAAAGATGTTTACCTGTGTTTTATTGACTATGCTAAGGCATTCAACTGTGTGAATCAGAACAAATTATGGATAACGTTATGAAGAACGGGAATTCCAGAACACTTAATTGTGCTCATGAGGAATCTGTACATAGATCAAGAGACAGTCATTCAGTCAGAACAAGGGAATACTGCGCGGTTTAAAGTCAAGAATGGTGTGCGTCAAGGTTGTATTCTTTCACTGTACTTATTCAGTCTGTACGCTGAGCAAATAATCTGAGCAGCTGGACTATATGAAGAAGAATGGGGCATCAGGATTGGAGGAAGACTCATTAACAACCTGTGATATGCAGGTAACACAACCTTGCGTACTGAAAGTGAAGGGGACTTGAAGCACTTACTGATGAAGATCGAAGACCACGACCTTCGGTATGGACTACACTGCAACATAAAGAAAACAAAAATCTTCACAACTGGATCAATAAACAACATCATGATAAACGGGTAAAAGATTGAAGTTGTCAAGGATTTCATTTTACTTGGATCCACAACCAACTCCCATGGAAGCAGCAGTCAAGAAATCAAAAGACTCATTGCACTGGGCAAATCTGCTGCAAAAGACCTCTTTTTAAAAAAATTTTTTATTGTGCTTTAAGTGCAAGTTTACTAATCAAGTCAGTCTCTTACACAAAAACTTACATACACCTTGCTACATACTCCCAGTTGCTCTCCCGCTAATGAGACAGCCCGCTTCCTCCTCCACTCTTTCTTTTCATGTCCATTTCGCCAGCTTCTAACCCCATTACGCTCTCATCTTGCTTCCAGGGAGGAGATGCCAACATAGTCTCAAGTGTCCACCTGATCCAAGAAGCTCACTCCTCACCAGCATTCCTCTCCATCCCATTGTCCAGTCCAATCCATGTCTGAAGAGTTGGCTTTGGGAATCGTTCCTGCCCTGGGCCAACAGAAGGTCTGGGGGCCATGACCACCGGGGTCCTTCTAGTCTCAGTAAGACCATTAAATCTGGTCTTTTTACAAGAATTTGGGGCCTGCACCCCACTGCTCTCCTGCTCCCTCAGGGGTTCTCTGTTGCGTTCCCTGTCAGGGCAGTCATTGGCTGTAGCCGGGCACCATCTAGTTCTTCTGGTCTCAGGCTGATGTAGTCTCTGGTTTATGTGGCCCTTTCTGTGTCTCTTGGGCTCGTAATTACCTCGAGTCCTTGGTGTTCTTCATTCTCCTTTGGTCCAGGTGGGCTGAGACCAATTGATGCATCTTAGATGGCCGCTTGCTAGCATTTAAAACCCCAGACACCACTCTCCAAAGTGGGATGCAGAATGTTTTCTTAATAGATTTTATTATGCCAATTGACTTAGATGTCCCCTGAAACCATGGTCCCCAAACCCCCACCCCTGCTACACTGGCCTTTGAAGCGTTCAGTTTATTCAGGAAACTTCTTCGCTTTTGGTTGAGTCCAGTTGTGCTGACCTCGCCTGTGTTGTGTGTTGTCTTTCCCATCACCTAAAGTAGTTCTTATCTACTATCTAATTAGTGACTACCCTTCTCCCACCCTTCCTCCCTCCCCCCTCTCATAACCATCAAAGAATATTTTCTTCTCTGTTTAAACTATTTCTCGAGTTCTTATAGTAGTGGTCTTATACAATATTTGCCCTTTTGCAACTGAGTAATTTCACTCAGCATAATGCTTTCCAGATTCCTCCATGTTATGAAATGTTTCACGGATTCATCACTGTTCTTTATCAATGTGTAGTATTCCATTGTGTGAATATACCATAATTGATTTATCCATTCATCTGTTAATGGGCACCTTGGTTGCTTCCATCTTTTTGCTATTGAAAACAGTGCTGCAATGAACATGGGTGCTCATATATCTGTTCATGTAAAGGCTCTTATTTCTCTAGGATATATTCCAAGGAGTGGGATTGCTGGATAGTATGATAGTTCTATTTCTAGCTTTTTAAGGAAGTGCCAAATTGATTTCCAAAGTGGTTGTACCATTTGACACTCTCACCAGCAGTGCATAAGTGTTCTAATCTCTCCACAGCCTCTCCAACATGTATTATTTTGTGTTTTTTGGATTAATGCCAGCCTTGTTGGTGTGAGATGGAATCTCATTGTAGTTTTGATTTGCATTTCTCTAATGGCTGACGATCGTGAGCATTTCCTCATGTATCTGTTAGCTACCTGAATGTCTTCTTTAGTGAAGTATCTATTCATATCTTTTGACCATTTTTTATTTGGGTTATTTGTCTTTTTGCAGTTGAGTTTTTGCAGTATCATGTAGATTTTAGAGATAAGGCGCTGATGTGAAATGTCATAGCTAAAAACTTTGTCCCAGTCTGTAGGTAATCTTTTTAGTCCTTTGGTGAAGTCTTTGGATGAGCGTAGGTATTTGATTTTTAGGAGCTCGCAGTTATCTAGTTTTTCTTCTGCATTGTCAGTAATGTTTCCTATACTGTTTATGTCATGTATCAGGGGTCCTAATGTTGTCCCTATTTTTTCTCCCATGATCTTTATCATTTTAGATTTTAGATTTAGGTCTTTGATCCATTTTGAGCTCGTTTTTGTGCATGGTGAGAGGTATGGGTCGTGTTTCATTTTTTCGTGGGTGGATATCCAGTTATGCCAGCACCATTTGTTAAAAAGACTGTCTTTTCCCCATTTAACTGCTTTGGGCCTTTGTCAAATATCAGCTGCTCATAAAAAACCCACTGCCATCAAGTCGATTCTGACTCATAGCGACCCTACAGGACAGAGTAGAACTGCCCAATAGAGTTTCCAAGGAGCAACTGGCAGATTTGAACTACCAACCTCTTGGCTAGTAGCCATAGCACTTAACCACTATGCCACCAGGGTTTCCAACTGCTCATATGTGGATGGATTTATGTCTGGATTCTCAATTCTGTTCCACTGGTCTATGTATCTGTTGTTGTACCAGTACCAGGCTATTTTGACTACTGTGGTGGTATAATGTGGTGGTATAATAGGTTCTAAAATCAGGTAGAGTAAGGCCTCCCACTTTGTTCTTTTTCAGTAATGCTTTACTTATCCTGGGCCTCTTTCCCTTCCATGTGAAGTTGGTGATTTGTTTCTCCACCTCATTAAAAAATGTCATTGGGATTTAAATCAGAATTGCATTAAATCTATAGATCGCTTTTGGTAGAATAGACATTTTTATAATGTTAAATCTTCCTATCCATGAGCAAGGTATATTTTTCCGCTTATGTAGGTCTCTTTTGGTTTCTTGCAGAAGTGTTTTGTAGTTTTCTTTGCATAAGTCTTTTACATCTCTGGTAAGATTTATTCCTAAGTATCTTATCTTCTTGGGGGCTGCTGTAAATGGTTTTAATTTGGTGGTTTCCTCTTCGATGTTCTTTTTGTTGGTGTAGAGGAATGCCACTGATTTTTGTATGTTTATCTTGTATCCGATACTCTGCTGAAGTCTTCTATTAGTTTCAGTAGTTTTCTGGAGGATTCCTTAGGGTTTTCTGTATATAAGATCATGTCATCTGCAAAAAGAGATACTTTTACTTCTTCCTTGCCAATCTGGATGCCCTTTATTTCTTTATCTAGCCTAATTGCTCTGGCTAGGACCTCCAACACAATGTTGAATAAGAGTGGTGATAAAGGGCATCCTTGTCTACTTCCTGTTCTCAAGGGGAATGCTTTCAGGCTCCCTCCATTTAGGATGATGTTGGCTATTAGCTTTGTATAAATGCCCTTTATTATGTTGAGGAATTTTCCTTCTATTCCTATTTTGCTGAGAGTTTTTATCATGAATGGGTGTTGAACTTTGTCAAATGCGTTTTCTGCATCAATTGATAAAATCATGTGATTCTTGTCTTTTGTTTTATTTATGTAGTAGATTACATTAATTGTTTTTCTAGTGTTAAACCATCCCTGCATCAAAACCAAACCATCCCTGCATACCTGGTATAAATTCTACTTGGTCATGGTGAATTATTTTTTTGATATGTTGTTGAATTCTATTGGCTAGAATTTTGTTGAGGATTTTTGCATCTACATTCATGAGGGATATGGGTCTATAATTTTCTTCTTCCATGTTGTCTTTACCTGCTTTTAGTATCAGGGATATGCTGGCTTCATAGAATGCGTTTGGTATTATTCCGTCCTTTTCTACGTTCTGAAATACCTTTAGTAGTAGTGGTGTTAACTCTTCTCTGAATGTTTGGTAGAACTCTGCGGTGAAGCCATCTAGGGCAGGGCTTTTTTTTTGTTGGGAGTTTTTTTATTACCTTTTCAATATCTTCTTTTGTTATGGGTCTGTTTAGTTGTTCTACCTGTATTTGTGTTAGTTTAGGTAGGTAGTGTGCTTCTAGGAATTCATCCATTTCTTCTAGGTTTTCAAATTTGTTAGAGTACAATTTTTCATAGTAATCTGATATGACTCTTTTAAATTCAGTTGGGTCTGTTATGATTTCGCCCATCTCATTTCTTATTCAGGTTATTTGCTTCCTCTCCTGTTTTTCTTTTGTCAGTTTGGCCAATGGTTTATCAATTTTGTTGATTTTTTTCAAAGAACCAGTTTTTGGTCTTGTTAATTCTTTCAATTGTTTTTCTGTTTCATTTAGTTCTGCTCTAGTTTTTATTATTTGTTTTCTTCTGGTGCCTGAGGGTTTCTTCTGTTGTCCTCTTTCTGTTTGTTCAAGTTGTAGGGATAATACTTTGATTTTGGCCCTTTCTTCTTTTTGGATGTGTCCAGCAACTCCTCGCTGCTTCTGAACCATCTCTTCCTCCCCCTGCCCCTCAGTTTGTTTTCTAAGCTTGCCTTTGATGTTCAAGGCTCCTAGCTTGTAATAAATATACTTATTTCACTTGTTTTTTTTTTTGGTCTTTGTTATAAGAAGTCTCGCCAGAAGCATCTGTCTATTCCACCATCTTGCTCTGCCTCTCAAAATACCTCTTTAAAGTGTTGAAAACAAAGACGTGACTTGAAGATTAAGGTGTGCCTGACCCAAGCCATGGTATTTTCAATTGCCTCCTATGCATGTGAAAGCTGGATGATGAATAAAGAAGACCAAATAAGAAATGACACCTTTAAATTATGGTGTTGGTGAAGAATATTGAATGTACCATGGGCTTTCAAAAGTACGAACGAATCTGTCTTGGAAGAAGTACAACCAGAATGCTCCTTAGAAGCAAAAATGGCAAGACTATGTTTCACATACTTTGGACATGTTGTCAGGAGGGATCATTCCCTGCAGAAGGACATCATACTTGGTAAAGTAGACGGTCAGTAAAGAAGAAGAAGATCCTCAACGGGATGGATTGACACAGTGGCTGCAACAATGGGCTTAGTCATAACAATGATTGTGAGGATGTTGCAGGACCAGAGAGTATTTCATTCTGTTGTACATAGGGTTGCTATGAGTCAGAACCAACTTGATGGGACGTAACAACATTTTAACAGCAACAGCAACCCTCTGAACAACTTCCTCTCCCTGCAGCAGAGGAATCGTAATAATAGCAATAATATGAAACACTCATATAACTTAAATACTTTTCACATGTTGTCTTAGTTACTTAGTGCAACTATAACAGAAATACCACAAGTGAGTGGCTTTAACAAACAGAAATTTATTTTCTCACAGTTTAGGAAGCTAGAATTCAGGTGCCAGCTCTAGGGGAAGGATTTCTCTCTCCGTTGGCTCTGGAGGAAGATCCTTGTCTCCTTTGAGCTTCTGTTCCTTGGTGATCTTCATGTGGCTTGGCATCTCTCTTCTCCTATCTCTTCCATATTTAATCTCTTTTATATTTCAAAAGAGATTGACTAAAGACACATCGTGCCTCATTAACAAAAAAAAAGACAACCCATTCCAAATGGGATTATAACCACAGGCATAGAAGTTAGAATTTACAACATGTATTTTTGGGGGACATACTTCAATCCTTTATTTCTCACAGTTCTATGAGGGAGGTAGGAATTACTACCACTGTTTTGCAGCAGAAGATATTAAGACACAGAGAGGTTAAGTAATATGCCCATGGTTACACAACTCACAAGTGGCAAAGCCAAAATTTGAAACCAGATAATCAGGCTCCAGAGTCACGAATAATGTGCCCACATAAATAATATGCCCACATGTATAATGCGAGGCCATAGCACACTTAGGGAAATAGTGTGGGGGGGATTGCATGATTGACAAAAAAGGTATACTGTGCATGTTATTTGTGTAAAGATGCAGTATATGGTGGGGCAATAAGCCTAGAGTTAAAGGGAAAGTCATTATCACCTGGGGATCTCTTCAAACTATCCATGCCTACCCTCCAGTTCCAAATGTTTGTCTGAATGTTTATCAGTCTGTCTGTCCATTTGTTTTGAAAGAGCCTATGAGATGATTCAGATATTTGCCTTATATTGAGAACCACGAGTTAGATAATTTCAACAATCTCCCAACCTGGTATTTTCGTAGAGCTTAACCTACTAAAAAAAAAAAAATTTTTTTTTTTTTAACCTACTGCTTTCCTGCCTGCCTTGGTCAGAACTGTTTCATACAAACAGGGCAGGGCTGGGCATGCAGATTGGAAGCATGGTGACTAGCATCACTGAGAGAAAAAAGCACCAGTATCAATGAGGTCACAGCCATTGAAAACCCTGAAGAGCACAGTTCTTGTCTGACACACATGGGATTGCCCTGAGTTGAAATCGACTAAACGGCAACTTATTTATTTATTTTTTAGTCAGTAGCTTGGAGCGACTAGAGCAAGCAGGGATGGGCAGATTTCTTGATGCATATATAATACCTGATATGTTTTTTCTCACATTGCTTCAATCCAATAGCCAGGCAGAGGACTGACTTTTTTAGCTGGGGATAGTCAGAGCAGCAGTTTGCCCCTCCTTAATGTGATAGTTTTTTGTGTGATGACAGGAAAGTAGAATGATAGAAAGAGATCAAAGAAGGCGTTCTTGGCATGGGTCTAGGGGAAAGCAGTCTGGCTGAAACTGTTCAGCTCACTTGGCCAGGAAGCAGCAATTTATGTAAACAGGAAGTAGAGAAGGTTGGGGGAGAGGGCAGTGGTTAGTTGCTGAGAAACAAGAGCTGACACCAGATGGGTTTAAGTGGTTATATGCAAAAGAGATTCTGATACAGGCCCCAACTTTACATGTTAACTATTCGGTCTCTCTCCTGGGAGGCCTTGTTTCACCAGAAGTGTCTGTGGAGTATATGTTGGGTCCTATTTGCAAAGGGATAAATCTTTGAGCCTTGCTTTTTTCCAGTTGTCCGCTGGCTACTTTCATTTTATCTCATTTAATCATCACTTTGTGAGGATGAGATTACTATTTCCAGCTTTCAACTGAGAAACATAGTTCATAGAATTAAGTTATCTTGCCTAGGTCATTTACGTTATATACCACTTTGGAAAATTGTCTTCTGTGTGATTGTTAAATTAAACATAACTTGTTAGGAAGGGGGTGTATTAGTTTCCTAGGGCTGGTGTAAGAAATTACCACAAACTTGGTGACTTAAAACAATAGAAACTTATTCTCTCACCGTTCTGGAGGACAGAAGTCTGAAATCAAGGGGTCGGCAGGCAGGGTCAGGGTTTAGGAGAGAATCCTTCCTTGCCTATTCCCGCTTCTGGTGGCTCCTGATGTTCCTTGGCTTGTGGTTATTTAACACTGATCTTTGCCTCTGTTTTTACATGGCTTTCTCCTCTGTGTCTGCGTATCTTTTTTGTGTGTGTGTGTGTGCTTTAGGTGAAAGTACACAGAGCAAATTAATTTCTCATTAAACAATTAATACACAAATTGTTTTGTGACATTGGTTGCCAACTGCATGATGTGTTGACACTCTCCCCTTCTCCACCCCAGGTTCTGTATTTCCATTTGTCCAGTTTTCCTGTCCCTTCTTGCCTTCTTCTCTTTGCTTTTGGGCTGGTGCGCCCAGTTAATCTCGTATACACGATTGAACTACAAAGCATGTTCCTCACATGTGTTATTTTTGGCCCTATAGACCTGTCTAATCTTTGGCTGAAGGGTGAAACTCAGAAGTGACTTCGGTACTGAGTTCAAAGGGTGCCCGGAGACCATATTCTCAAGGTTCCTCCAGTCTCTGTCAGACCAGCAAGTCTAGTCTTTTTTTTGTGAGTTTAAATTTTGTCCTATATTTTTTCTCACTCTGTCTGGGGCCATTTATTGTGATCTCTGTCAGAGCAGTCAGTGGTAGTAGCTAGGTACCATCTAGTTATTCTGGGCTCAGTCTGGCAGAGGTTGTGGTAGTTGTGGTCCAGTAGCCCTTTGGACTAATCTTTCCCTTGTATCTTTGATTTTCTTCATTCTTCTTTGCTCCAGCTTGAATGGGACCAGTAGACGTATCTAAGACAACCACTCACAGGCTTTTAAGATCCCAGATGCTACTCACCATAGTCAGATGTAGAACATTTTCTTTATAAACTGTGTTATGTCTGTGTATTCTCCTCTTCTGTCTCTTATAAGGAGACTTGTCATTAAATGAAGGGCCCACCTGAACAGTCTTGAATGATCTCATCTCAGGATTCTTAATTACATCTGCAAAGACCCTTTTCCAAATAAGGTAACATTCACAGGGTCTGGGTATTAGGACATGGGGCATATCTTTTTTGAGGCCACCGATTAAACCCACTACAGAGAGTATTATGGATTGAGCTGTGTTCCCTCAAATATGTGTTGTAAATCCTAACCCCTACAGCTGTGCTTATAATCCCTTTTGAGAATGAGTTTTCTTTGTCATGTAAATGAGGCAGCATTAGTGTAGGGTGTGTTTTAAGTCAATCTCTTTTGAGATATAAAGAGCATAGATGGGGGAAGATAGATGCCAAGCCACATGAGGATCGCAGAGGAACAGAAGAGATAAGGACTTTCCTCTAGAGCCATCAGAGAAAGAAAGCCTTCCCCTAGAGCCTGAATTTGAACTTCTAGCCCCCTAAATGTGAGAAAATAAATTTCTGTTTGTTAAAATGACTCATTTGTAGTATTTCTATTATAGCAGCACTAGATATCTAAGACGGGGGTATCACTATTAAAGTATAAAAACCCAGTGCCTTCAAGTCGATTCCGACTCATAGCAACCCTATAGGACAGAGTAGAATAAATGTTGATTTTATAATATTTTAATAACAACCATGGAATTGAGAGGGATATTATCTTGATTAGAGTTTCCATGGCCAGATCCACATTCTTTAAAAGAATGAAATTTTTTCAAAATGCTATTCCCTCTGATTGTCCCTGCTCACCATCCCCAACCTTAGGCCTATCAGAATTTCAGGGCAAGAGAAGAATATGTCTCAAAAATATCTGTATTTTTAAAGTGCTCTCCAAGTGAAAATGATACACCCCTCCCATAGAGAACACATTCACACATGGTTGAGAACTGCCTCTTGAGAAAGTGCTATAACCCAGGCTGATGGATGAGAGGGATCCTCAAAGTATATTGATCCTGTGTTGTGAAAAGAAAAATTTTTAAGAATAGTAGTGGGCATGAAGGCTGAAAGTTGGATCAATCTGAAGAACCTCAAATCCAAAGAACTCACTGGAATAAAGGGCCTGATTACCATAGGGGAATGACACAGTTGTCCATGTGATCTGCCTAGAATACAAATGTAATCATGTCATCCCTTGCTTGAGATCTTTCACTGGCTCCTTATGAATACTGGATGAATTTCAGACTCCTTAACATAGTACACAAGGACTTTGCAAGCTGGCTCCTACCCACTTTTCTAGACTCATCTCTTATCACTCTCCCTCAAAGATTGTCTGCTCCTGCCACCCTAAAATTCTTGCTATTTCCCAAGGAAGTCATGTCCTTTCTTGCTTCTGTAGCCTTGAACATGCTGTTCCATCTGCTTGGAATGCTCTTTTCCCTTCGGGGCCTGGCAATTCCTGCTTGCACCTCAAGACAAATTTCTCTACCACCCTATCTCTGATCCTTCATTAATAAACCTCCCCACCCCTTCAATGACTTGGCACCTCCATCTACTATGCTTCCAAATCCCTCTGTTCATGAGAATTGTTGGTCTTGTGTCCCATCCAACCTCTCCCGAATATGCTGAGAGCTTTTAGAAGACAGAACCATGACATAGTCATGCCTGGATCTTCAGTGCCTGGTAGGTATCTGTCCTAGTCATCTAGTGCTACTATAATAGAAATACCACAAGTGGATGGCTTTAACAGAGAGAAATTTATTTTCTCACAGTCTAGTAGGCTAGAAGTTCAAATTCAAGGCATCAGCTCCACGGGAAGCCTTTCTCTCTTTTTCTGCTCTGGAGGAAGGTCCTTTTCATCAATCTTCCTCTAGACTAGGAGCTTCTCCACACAGGAACCCCAGGTCCAAAGGACGCTCTCTGCCGCTGGTGCTGCTTTCTTGGTGGTACAAGGTTGCCCACTCTCTGCTCGCTTCCCTTTCTTTTTATCTCTTGTAATATGAAAGGTCGTTCAGGCCACACCCCAGGGAAACTCCCTTTACATTGGATCAAGGATGTGACCTTAGTCAGGGTGTTACAATCCCACCCTAATTGTCTTTGACATAATCTAATCTTGCCTCATTAACCACAGGCAGAGATTAGGATTTACAACACATAGGACAATTAAAATCACAAAATGGAGGACAACCACACAATACTGGGAATCATGGCCTAACCAAGTTGACAAATATTTTTGGGGGACACAATTCAATCCATGACAGTACCCCAAAAATATTTGCTGAGGGATGAAAGAATTGGGTCACAATGGCTTCAAATTTGAGATATTTGTTTTGGTGACAGTGTGATCCAGGACTTTCAGTCTTTGTAAACCTGTCAAGCCTGGAGCCACAGGCAGAGAAGATCGAAGAGCTAGTCCTGGAAGTAGGTCTGGAAGAGGCATTAGAAGAAGGAATTGTAGGAAACTAAGAAGTTATTCAATTTTAAAGTATGATGGGAGGGGTGGTTTAAGACAGAGAGGGAGCCTCAGTCCATTCCTCCACCTTTAGCATAAAGATTACCAAAGTGGAATTGTATTGGGGTTCCCCACCAATATCAGTGACAACACATCAAAAGAGGTGGGATGATAGATGAACTACAACTAGAAAATGTCACTATTGATACTAGGCAACTATTCAGTTATGGGATGAAGTGAAGGGAGGAGGATAAAGGGAAGCCATTTAGGAACACACAGATCCCTCAGGAACCTCCTGAATAAGAGAAGAGAGATTTAATGTTGGGCCCAATTGGTTGGTATACTTCACCATATATTGGTGAAGAGTCTATTATAGTCCTGGTATCTTCCATTCCTAGCCCCTTCTGAGAAAACTGGATCACGTGGCTCACCGCTGGTATTTTTTTTAAGCCTTCTAAAATTCATAGGTTGGTAACAGCTACTGAGGTCTTGGCATAAGAACTCTTCTTAAAAGGATGTTGGTAACCTCTGAACCAGTTAGCTCAAGAAGAATAGTGTAAAGGTTAGGAATACACAGTCTAGAGCCAAATGCCTACCAACTGGACAAGTTATTTAACTTGTGTGCCTCAACTTCCTCCTTACTAAAATGTGAATGATAATTGTAGTACCTACCTCATAAGATTGCTTTTAAGATACAATGGCTTAAACTAAGAAGTTTCCTGAACACAACCAAACACTTCCAGGGACAGTGTAGCAGGAACAGGGGTATGGGGACCATGGTTTCAGGGCACATCAATGTCAATTGGCATAACAAAGTTTGTTAAGAAAATGTTCTGCATCCTACTTTTGTAAGTGGTGTCTGGGGTCTTAAAAGCTAGCAAGTGGCCATCTAAGATGCATCAATTGGTTCCAAATCACTTGGAGCAAAGAATGATGGAGAACACCAAAGGCACAAGGAAAATATTAGCCTAAGAGACAAAAAGGGCCACATAAACCAGAGACTCCAACAGCCTGAGACCAGAAGGACGAGATGGTGCCCGTCTACCACTCCGACAGGGAACACAATAGAGAGTCCCTGACTGTGCAGGAGAAAATCAGCGTGCAAAACTCAAATTCTAGTGAAAAGACCAGACTTAACGGTCTGACTGAGACTGGAGGAAGCCCAGAAGACATGGTCACTGGACTCTCTGTTAACCCAGAACTAAAACCATTCCTGAAGCCAACTCTTCAGACAAAGAATAGGCGTGAGTATAAGACATAAAAAGATACTCAAGAAGAGTGTGCTTCTTAGTTCAAGTAGATACATGAGACAAAATGGGCAGCTCCTGTCTGGAGGCAAGATGAGAAAGCAGAAAGGGATAGGAGCAGGTTGAATGGACACGGAAAATCCAGAGTGGAAAGGGAGAGTGTTGTCACATTATAGGGATACCAACTAGAGTCACATAACAATGTGTGTATAAATGTTTGCATGAGAAACTAACTTCATCTGTAAACTTTCACCTAAAGCACGATAAAAAATAAAAACTCAAAAAAAAAAAGAAAGAAATTAAAGTCACAGATCCACCAAAAAAAAAAAAAAAAGATACAATGGGTTAATATGAGTAAAGCACTTAGTAAGAATGATCAATAAGTATTATTATAACTATTAAGAGTTAAGTAGTATACCACCTTCTGAACTGAACTGAAGTAATACTTGTGTTTACCTAGCATGATGGGTCCTGTATTAGTCAGGACTGTCCATTTCAAGTGACAGAAACCCAACTCAAACTAGCTTAAGCAAAAAAGAATGTTTTATTGACTATCAGAAAAGCCCAGGGTTATATGTATACCAACTTCAGGTATAGCTGGATCCAGGGACACAAGTGACTTTATTAGGACTTGGCTTCTTTTTATCTCCAGCTCTGCTTTCTTCTATGCTAACTTTATTTTCATACAGATTCCTTTTTTTTTGGGGGGAGGGGAGCAAGACAACTCTTGGCAGTGCTACACTTTGCATCCCTGCAACTTAACAACTGTGGTAGAAAGATCCAGCAAGAATTCTTATCCAGATTCTCATTGGCCCAAATTGGATCATATGCTTATTCTTGAACCAATCATTGTCCCTCGGATTGGATAGGTTTTGTTCATGTGCCCATCACTGAGTGAGTAGAAAGGTGTTTCCACAAAGGCAAATTAAGATGTGGCTACTAGACGAAAGGCAACAGATGCAGGTAGAGAAAGATCTTGGATTTGTGGAATCTGAAACTTTGTAATTTGGGGGTCTCTGTAATACAAGGAGCCTGGGTGGTGCAGTAATTAGGAGATCAGCTGCTTACCAAAAGGTCAGCAGTTCAAATCCACCAGCCTCTCCTTGGGGACCCTATGCGGCAGTTGTAATCCATCTGATAGGGTTGCTATGAGTTGTGATTGATTTGATGGCAATGAGTTTTTTTTTTTTTTCTTTAATGCAAATAAAGCAAAATTACAAATTAAAAAAAAATAGGCATGGAAGTGAATATTTATTTAGAATGAGAAAATAAATCACATCAAAATACTTGAAGATTCAGGTTCTTTCTTCTAAAATCGATTTAGGCAATTTACCAGAAATGCTTGTGTAGAAATGCTCCTTGATTGCAACCTAGCTTCCTCTCACCACCTAGAACACTATAACTCCCAGCATCTTCTACCATTTGCAGGGATCATGCAAGTCAAGGATTCTGAAGGCTAAGCTTTGTTAGCTTCACAATAAATCTGCCTCTGGACACAGGGCAAACAAAAACAGATGTTCATGTCTTCATAACAGATTCCTTGTTTTAAAGAATGAGGATCTGGCCTTACATCCAAGTAACTCTGCTCAGGCCACCACGTCTGGGGAACCTTAAGTCTTGGCAGTACAAGTGATCATCATTTCATACTTAGTGGCACTAGCCAAACCCAGCTGGATTTTTGTTACACTGATTTTAACAGCTCTGCACTCACGTAATTCAGTGCTTTAAAAGGCCATGTTTTATTTGGCTCTGATGCTTTCAACAAACTTACAGGGACCATTGGCCCCAGGAGCCAAAAGCTGAACCTGTCCTGCCACAGCTCCTGGCTGTGTTCTAATTCCCCTCTTCCTTCTTCTTCTCTTCTACTTTTTCTTCCACTTCTTCTCTTTTACCTCCTTCTTTTCTGCTACCTTTTCTTCCTCTTCTCTTCTTCCTCCCGGACTGTTTTGACAGATCATTGAGTTCAGACAGTACATCAAACATGAGGCCTAAATTATGAGCAAATTCCACTGACGTCAGGCAATTTGTACATTCAGTGAACTTGGCTCAATTTTTGGTGTCCATTGGAGATGCAGACAAGTAGCTTCAGGGCAACAGAGGCATTCCAGATGGGGGTGTTCAGATAGGCTGTCCAGCGGACCGCCTCCCATTTGGGCCAGTGCTCAGAATGCCATAGGCCGCTCGTGGTACATCCCCTTAGCTGCTGTTGACTCTTGGAAGGCGTGCAGCAAACATATTGTGACTTATCAGGGGAAACCTGCAGATGATTAACTCTGGGCTCATTACATGCTGCATTTCCACCCAAGCAAACTCCAGGCTGGGGGTAAAAGTAGGATAGGAGGGAAGGCAGACAGCAACATCAGGAGTTTGGCAGCTGCAGCAAATGTTTTCCCCAGCAAGGGAGACACATCAGTAGGAGAAAAAAAAACACTTAAAGATGGACAAACGTGGGTTCGGGTCTCTGCTGTTTTACTCACTACCTGTTTGAAAGTGATAAATTGTGGTAGAGGTCTGTCCAGCATTCTTTTCGACACACTTACTTCAGGGAACAGCATCCTGTCTCTTTTGGGGTACTCCTTTCCTACTTCATATGGCCTCAGGGCTCTGTCCCCCACCCCAACCCCACCCCTTTCTTCCTTCCTAGGGAGAGTTCCCAGGTGGGTCAATTCTAGTGTCACAACCCTCTGGACACAGCAACTAAGCACATGGTTTACACCAGCCCGTTGTAGTCTTTCATTGAAATTTTTTAAAATTTCTTACTTGATTCAAAGCTAGATAAGAATGTTACTATACCTTACAACTCCAAAATGAGGAAGAAAGGAAGACAACTCGCACTCCAGTTAGAGAAATGGAAACATTCAAAGTCAAAAAGCCATGCCTCCGCTTCTTTGAATCTCTGCCACAACTACCTAGATTTATGGGGGGCAATATAAGATTACACATATGTGAATTTTCCTGGCAGCTGGAGGTTATACCTTCAAGTGTAAAAGGACCTCTTTTTTAGCCATATTATTTGCAGACTTTTCTAGAATAGCTCACATGCTTCCCTTACTTTTTTCATGGGAGACACCACATTTAACCTCTTCAGGATGACACAGGGTCATCAGTATGAGCATTAATTAATAGCCTGTGTGAAAATATAGTTTTGGGCTTATATTTTTAGACCATTCACAGCCTGTACGTCAAGCTTGGAAAGCCTGCCCGCTCATCCAAACGCAGGGCAGGATTCCAACAAGAATAAGCTTCAGGTACCTTGGCCCCATTCATAGCCCAAGTCCCGATTCTCTTCCTGTCCTGCATACCTTTCCTGATGTGTTCTTGCATTCCTTTGGCTCCTGAACTTTTGTTTACTTCCTGCTTTTAGTACAGCAGTTTCCCCTTAGATCTCACCTGTGATACGGCCACTCTGTAACTAACCTTTGGTCCTCTTCCTCATATGCCATTCTACCTTTGCCCTTGGGCCCTGTCGTGCCTCCAGCTGGCACTTGTACTGAGCCAGGCTGGGGTCCCCTGACAAGGGATCAGATGTTAGTGTTCCTGTCTCCTTTCACATGGTTAAATGGTCTGGGATTATTCACTGCAGGGAAAACAGCCTTACACACACCAAAGTAACCCCTATGGTAAGAATTAAAATAGGTAGGGGTGCGGGAGAAGGTTACGGAAGATATTAGTACCACTGTATAGGGCATAGTGTAATTGAGCTGCACAGCAATCAGTGCTCTGGGGAGGCTTAATTACCACTTTTATGGATTATTTGGGTTACAGATGTTTCTTTGGAATTGTCAACTTTCCAAGCTTCACAGCTAGGTTCCTTTGGTGACCCCTGTCATACTCAAAAGGAGCCCTGGTAGTGTAACGGTTAAGTGCTCGGCTGCTAACCAAAAGGCTGGTGGTTTGAACCTACTCAGCGGCTCTGTAGGAGAAAGACTTGGCAATCTGCTCCCGTAAAGATTACTAGCCTAGAAAACCCTGTGGGGTGGTTCTACTCTATCACATGGGGTCATTATAAGTCAAAATTGACTCCACGGCACCTAACAACAATGGCATCCTACCCAAGACTAGCTTTCTTTTGTTTCTTTCCTTATGACCCATGTACCAAGGCCTCACAGATTATAATGCTTTCTTTCTGCCTAAATAGGCCCATTTCTTCAACTACATAAAAGTGGTTTACAGATGAGTTAGTGAAACATAAAATGCAGGTATATACACATAGAAAAAGTATCTTACATGTCTCAAGGGCTAAAGGGAGTAAATATGCTTAAAAGTATCTTCTGGAAGCATAGACACCCTTATTTAAAGCTATAAGAGACATTGCAAAGGATCAATCATGTACAATTAAAAGCTTAAATTAAGCAAAAACTTCAGTTCCATTTTAAAAACCTCAGAGAGCCCTGGCAAATCCCATTTTCTCAATAACTCATTCTTGCCTCCTTTACAGCTGGCCCATCCTGCCTTCCTGCCTGGAAAGCACATAAAAGCTGAGCCTGGAGCAATAGCCTCCTCTCTGCTATGTACACAGAAACTTCCCTCTCTCTTCCCGCCCCTCCTGCTTACCCTGTGCTCTGTTCTGCTCGCCCTGGATCTATGATCCCATAGCATTAGTAAACGCAGTGGTCCTTAACCTTGGCTGCACATTCGAATCATCCACAGAGCTTTAAAAAAATTCCAATGTCCAGGCCCAAACACAGCCAAGTAAATCAGAATCTTTGGGGCTGATGCCCAAGCATGGGATTTTTCTCCCAAAATTTTGAAGTGTACGAAGAAGTTGAGAAATAATGTACAGGGTGCTTGTATACCCATCACCTAGTTCTACTATTAACATTGTATTCTACATGTCTACCCATATTTTGGAAGCCCTGGTGGTGCAGTGGTTAAGTGCTTGGCTGTTAACCAAAAGGTTGGTGGTTCAAACCCACCAGCCCTTCTGCAGGAGAAAGATGTGGCAGTCTGCTTCCATGAAGATTATAGCCTTTGATACCCTACTGGGCAGTTCTACTCCGTCCTGTATAGGGTTGCTATAAGTCGGAATCAATTCAATGGCAACAGGTTTGGGTTTGTCTATTAATTTTTTTTTTTAATCACAAGTATATCCACCTATTAATGCCCCTTGCTTCCTGTGTGGCATAAATGGTTTGTGTTGACTGCTAATCTGAAGGTTGTCGGTTCGAACCCACCCAGGGGCACTGAAGAAGAAAGGCCTGGTGATCTGCTTCCATAAAGGTTACAGCCAAGAAAACCCTATGGAACAGTTCTATTCTGTAACACATAGGGTCACCATGAGTAGGAACAACTTCTTTAAAAGTAAATTGTAGATAATAGTGTGTTATTCCCTGAGTCTGTTGCTTACTCTATTTATGAACTTGGGCAAGTTTTCTTAACCTCATAGGGTTATAACACTTGCTTCATTGGGTTGCTGTGAGCATTAAATGATACACCATATGGAAAGTGCCTGGACCATAGTCAGGACTCAATACATAGTCCAAAAAACCAAATCAAACCAAACCTGTTGCTGTTGAATCAATTCTGACTCATAGTGACCCTATAGAACAGAGTAGGACTGCCCCACAGGATTTCCAAGAAGCAACTGGTAGATTCAAACTGCTGAACTTTTGGTTAGCAGTTAGAACTCTTAACCACTGTGTCACCAGGACTCCCAATAAATAGTTACTGTTGTTGTTAGGTGCCGTCAAGTCATAGAGACTCATAGTGACCCTGTGTACCACAGAACGAAATACTACCCAGTCCTGTGCCATGCTCACAATCGTTATGCTTGAGCCCATTGTTGCAGCCATTGTGTCATTCCATCTCGTTGAGGGTCTTCCTTATTTCCGATGACCCAGTACTTTACTAAGCATGATGTCCCTCTCCAGGGATTGATTCCTCCTGACAACATGTCTAAAGTATGTAAGACGCAGTCTCGTCATCCTTGCTTCTAAGGAGCACTCTGGTTGTACTTCTTCCAAGACAGATTTGTTCATTGTTTTGGCAGTCCATGGTATATTCAATATTCTTATCCAACCCCACAATTCAAAGGCATCAATTCTTCTTCAGTCTTCCTTATTCATTGTCCAACTTTTGCATGCATATGATGCGATTGAAAATACCACAGCTTGGGTCAGGCACACCTTAGTCTTCAAGGTGACATCTTTGCTTTTCAATACTTTAAAGAGGTCTTGAAGTAGTTGTTGTTGTTAGGTGCCGTCGAGTTGTAGCGACTCATAGCGACCCTGTGTACCACAGAACGAAATACTACCCCGTCCTGTGCCATGCTCACAATCGTTATGCTTGAGCTCATTGTTGCAGCCACTGTGTCAATCCACCTCGTTGAGGGTCTTCCTCTTTTCCGCTGACCCTGTACTCTGCCAAGCATGATGTCCTTCTCCAGGGACTGATCCCTCCTGACAACATGTCCAAAGTATGTAAGACGCAGTCTCGTCATCCTTGCTTCTAAGGAGCACTCTGGTTGTACTTCTTCCAAGACAGATTTGTTCGTTCTTTTGGCAGTCCGTGGTATATTCAATATTCTTATCCAACCCCACAATTCAAAGGCATCAATTCTTCTTCAGTCTTCCTTATTCACTGTCCAGCTTTCGCATGCATATGATGCGATTGAAAATACCACAGCTTGGGTCAGGCACACCTTAGTCTTCAAGGTGACATCTTTGCTCTTCGACACTTTGAACAGGTCCTTTGCAGCAGATTTACCCAATGCAATATGTCCTTTGATTTCTTGACTGCTGCTTCCATGGCTGTTGATTGTGGATCTGAGTAAAATGAAATCCTTGACAACTTCAATCTTTTCTCAGTTTATCATGATGTTGCTCATTGGTCCAGTTGTGAGGATTTTTGTTTTCTTTACGTTGAGGTGTAGTCCATACTGAAGGCTGTGGTCTTTGATCTTCATTAGTAAGTGCTTCAAATCCTCTTCACTTTCGGCAAGCAAGGTTGTGTCATCTGCATAACTCAGGTTGTTAATGAGTCTTCCTCCAATCCTGAAGCCCTGTTCTTCTTCATATAGTCCAGCTTCTCGAATTATTTGCTCAGCATACAGATTGAATAGGTATGGTGAAAGGATACAACCCTGATGTACACCTGTCCTGACTTTAAACCAATCAGTATCCCCTTGTTCTGTACAAATAATCGCCTCTTGATCTATGTAAAGTTTCCTCATGAGCACAGTTAAGTGTTCTGGAATTCCCATTCTCTTTAAATAGTAGCTACTACTAATAGTAGTACTACTTTAAATAGTAGCTACTGCTAATTGATTTATAAACTCCTTAACAGCATGGCCATATTATTCTTCTCTTTGGGTCCCAGTGTTTACTTAAAGGTACTGGCCTTTTAAATTCAATTCATCACTCACTCATTGAGCACCTGCTATCTGCTAGCAACTGTGCAAGGCACTAGTTCTGGAAAACATGACCAAAATACAGTCTTTGCTTTCAGTGTGCTTACAGTCTAATGGGAATGAGATATACAATGACAACTAAGTCTATAGAAAGGCAGTCTAACAAACACACCAAACTGATGTCACATGGTTGAAGGAGTGACTGACTCTGGTTGGGGTTATCAGACACAGCTTCAGAGAGGAGAAGGGACTTTGCTGGCTTTGAAAGAAGAGATTACTTCCCTCAAGCAAAGAAGGCAGGGTCGAGAATTCAGGCTGTGGGAATGGTATGAGCTAAATGGTAGGCTATGATTGTGCATGCACATTCAGACCACAGTTTGTACATTTGGCACCTTTGACAGGAGTGTGTGAAGAGAGACCTAAACGGAGATATTGAAATCCTTGCCAGCTGTTGGGTTTGGACTTGTTCTACAATTTGAAAAATCAATAGAAATTTCTGAGGAGAGGGGTGGTTTGATCCAACTGTAACTTAAGAAAAAAAAAAAGAGTTTGACATAAAGAATGTATTCAATGTCACTGAATTATACATGCAGAAATTGTTAAATTGGTGGTGGGCGGGGGAAGAGTTTGGAGACCTGTTAGGAAGCTCCTTCTGTAACCCTGCTGTGGCATAATTCACAACAATTTGCTGTTGTTGAGGATTGATTGGTATTGGGGTAGGGTGGCAAATGAGCAAGAGGATTAATTAAAAATGATTCTGAAGCAGCGTTTCTCAAATTCTGTTTAGCAAGTGAGGATCTCATGAATAATAACAATAGCAGTAATAGCTAATTTTTAAAAAACGTGCTTAGGAAAACTACATATATTCTTTATATTAGCCATAATTACGGTGCAAAGCTTTACATGATCTTCTGACCCAATGGACTTCTCACACCCCATCTCTACTCTTCCTGTTGTTCCATATGCTCCAGAACCGTCAGCTACTTTTCTGTTGCTCCATCAGAACAGACTAACCTTCATCCTGAATCAGGGCCTTGGCACTTGCTCTTCCATCTATTTGGAAGAATTTTACTCCAAGCTTGCTTCTCCTTACATAATCTAGCACCTGGTTTCCTAGCACCCTCCACTTTGCTTACTCTCCTTTAGGAGTTCTAGCCTCCTGGCTCCTCATTGAAAATGTCAGGTATGCTCTTGCCCCAGGGCTTTTGCACTTGGTGTTTCTTCTACCTAGAATTCTCTTCCCCCAGATTTCTGCGTGGCTCACTTCCTTACCTCTTTCCAGTCTTTGCTTAGGTGTCACCTTTTCAGTGAGGTATCCCTGCAACCCTTTTGAAAGTTTAATTTTAGCTTAAAATTAAATACTCTTTCTCCTTTTTCTATTTTCTTCTTCCCTATAGCGTTTATCATTTGACTTACTATGTATTTGTCTTGCCACACTGGAATGTGTGACATATATTCTTGTCTAATTTTGTCTATTGCTCTATCCCCAGTACCTAAAACAGTTCATAGCAGATAGTAAGTACTCAACAAGCATTTGTTGAATGAATGACTGAATGAATGGATAAATGACTCCAGTCTTCTTCTCATATCTCAGATAAAATGCCTTCCTCAGAAATGCCTTTCTGACCCACCCCCCCGTCTGAAACAGCCATTCCCACCCTAGTTATATTTTTGTCATGGTACTCAGCTCTGCTTTGTCCTATAGGGTCGCTCTGAGTCGCAACAGGTCTCTCTCATCATTATCTGAAAGTATTCTATTTATTTACTTGTTTATTGCCTGTCTCCTCCCTTCTCCATTAGAATGTAGGCTCCATGAAAGATGAGACCTTGACATATAGCAGGTATTCAAAAAATATTCATTGAATGAATGAATGAATGTGCAAAGCACTGTGGTAAAATGTTCTCATGGATTATTGCACCTACTTCTCACAGCAACCCCAATTAAGTAATACTATTAGACTCTTCTTTTTTCAAACCAGGAAAGAGAGATTTACAGAGCTTACACAGCTAGAAAAGTATAGAACCCAGACTTGAACACAGATGGTTTCATTCCAGAACTCATTCTGAGTTAGTTTACTTAACTGTAGGACTTCTCAGAGCCTTCTGAACCTACAGTCTACAAGAACTGGAAAGCATAACAGTAGCCAAACTTACCTGACCATAGGGTCCTCTCCTTTTGTGGAATATTGCTAAACTTTTATGAATATACTTGTGGAAATGTTCCCATATGGTTTCTAGCTCGTTTCAGTAGGAAGCTGATAGAGCTTCTTTTGCAGGTAATAATGTAACTCCATTATAATCCCTTGTGCCCTCCCATGCCTAACGGATGTGGGGGGATGAGGGAATAAAGGTCTGCTAAGTGGCAAAGACCAGGGAGGCCAGAAGCAACTTTTTACTGTCAAAAAAGCAATAGAGGAGGGAAGGTGTCTGGGAGAGAGAGAAAAGAAAAAGATAATCCTAGTACGAGAAAGGAACAAAGATCACCTTTCCTTCAGCAAAATCCGTGATTGTTCAATATGTGGTCATGAGGAGGTTAAGTCTGGTCTGTAACACAGAGAGGCCTTCAGATCCCCCAGTGGGTAGTAGACATGGGTGATTGTTTACTCAACATCCGTTCTCTTTCTTCCCCTTTTCTAAAAGTGAGTTTCCCCTTGTAATCTGCCCTTCTTCACTCAGCCTTGTGCTTCCTTAAGCCAATCCTGGCAATCCACTTGCCTCAGCAGCAAGTGGTGTAGAACTGGATAGGTCACCTTATGCACAGTGGTCAGTGAGACATAAAGGCAAGTCTGCTTGGGGACTTCTCAGAAGAGTCTGCCTGTTCATAAAAAAGAGAGACACAGGAAGAGGTATTGTTGTGTCTGCATGGGATACCTGGGGCTGGGCAAAGTGAGCAAGGATGAGAATGGCGGAAAAGAAAAATGGAAAGAACCTGGATTCATGGTGACATTGCCTAGCCAACCAACCTACATCCTCATCTGGACTTCTTACTATGTTATTATGTGAGATAACAAATGTTTCTCATTGTCAAAGCCTTTTTAAGTTTTCTGTTATTTGTAGCCAAAACATCTTAACTGATACAGGTAGGAAATAGAATCCCTCATGTCCCCTCCATGTGTTCACACAGGTCAGAATATGAGCATCTGGAAGGAGCACTACAGCACTGAACAATTCCTGATGAAGAGATTCTCTAGTTCTTTGGGTGAAAGACATAAGTTTAGGAAATAGGTGGCAGGGAAGAGGAGTGGTTTGGCTTTTTATTTCAACCATGTCTAGGCCAAGATGCATGGGTGCCCAAGCAAAAAATAATTTAGTATTTCTTTAGCCCAATAGTCTATAGATATTTGTTTAATATTTATTTGATGTAGATGAGAATAACTGATTTTCTATTAATTTAAATTGTAGAACTCATTCTTTGCATTCTAAATTAGAAATTTATTACATGCATTGACTACATTTTAACTTATTTGGAATTGTTTTCCACAGTACAATGTTGGATTTTAGTTTTAATTCATACTACCAAAGGTTAAAGGTAACTTAGGTGGGTATAGTTATCATGAGTTAAAAAATTTATTTTTTCTGGCTTTCATATTGGCATCCCTTCCCACTTTAATGTTGTTCTTATTCTCTCTTTAGTTTCCTTATTTTATACTTTTAGCACCAAATATCTTAGGAGGCATATTATAGAGATTAAATTTTAGGTAAGAAAATAAATCACTCCTTTCCAGTGAATGCTATGCGCATGATGCTATGCGTTATTCAGTTTCAGAATTTCAGCTCTGACTCCGTATTTCATATGACTGTCAGTTGACTGTCTCAGAACTGGGTGGCAGGGGCCTTAGTTACGCATGCAACTTGCAAAAGGTGTCGCAACAGAAGTGAGTCAGTGCTGCCTAAATTGGTGGAAAAGGGACTTGTGTTGGAAGAAGATATGAGAGGAGTAGCTGAGTCAGATCAATGGTGGAATAGTAAAGATCCCCAAATACTGCCCCTGATGATTTTTAGGCATTATTCCTAAATGAGATTTAGTCTCCTTGATGGCTGTCTCTGGGCCTTGTGAATTCCCACTTGAAACCTCCAAGGGCTTCTGTCCCTCTGCCTCAAAACAGTAAGGTAGCTGATTGCATTCTTGCCTGGGAGCCTCTAGATACAGCTTGGAGAAGATATAGATCTTCTCAGACTAGTCTCTTGAATTTCGGGTAATTTTGTTGGAATGGAGACTCAATAAAAAGAGAACAGGGAATTCTCCTTAGCCAGATATCCTGTCTACGTGCTATCTTCAGGACAAATCAGATAGCCATGGGCTTTAGAGTCCGATTTCAACAGGTTTTTAGATGCCTTCAAGAGCAAAAGTGCGCATCCCTAGCCCCCACCCCATCAAATGCTCAGGTAACATGTCCAAGGCCACACATTTAGAATAAGGCAGAGTGAGGATTAGTATTCAAGATGTCTAACTCCTAGCACCCACCTGTGTATATAGTCATTATACTAAATAAGACTTCTGTCACAGTGTATCCAAGTAAATTCATGCAGCAGAAAATCCTGTGAAGGGCTTCCTGTCAGAAAAAAGAATGAAATCAGCCCCTACCTTCACCCCTCACCATCTCCTACCTTTTTACCTCTACCCAAAATCTAGTAAATCCTCTCACTCTCAGTACGGAACAGTTTCCTCACTAAGATCCATTGCTTCATGTTTCACACCCAGCATAGCACAGATAGCGAAGCAGGTCCTATCTTAAGCTCAAGGAGACCAGCTATGTGGGCACATCTATCATTTGGATCTCTCCCACTAGTGCAAGAGGATCCAGTAGGATGGAAGAACTTGTGAACCACTGAACTTGGATTGGAGAGGGAATTTCAGTTACTGTGACGGAGCTGGTTCCCCACAATTGGGCACTTGGCTAAAACTGTCTTAAAAAAACCCATTGCCATGGAGTCAATTCCAATTCGTAGCGACCCTATAGCACAGAGTAGAACTGCCTCATAGGGTTTCCAAGGAGAGCCTGGTGGATTTGAACTGCCAACCTTTTGGTTAGCAGCCATACATAGCTCTTAACCACTACACCACCAGGGTTTCCAGAACTATCTTGGTCAGATGAAAATGCTGGGCTATCACCAAGTTTTACGGGAGTAGCAAGGAAAGTTGTTCTATTCATCACCATCCCTCTTGGACATTTATTTGAGAGGAAAGAGAGAACCATGTTTCACATTCTTTTCTTTGACCTAGTACATTCATTGGACAGAGAGATCTCTGCCAGACTTTCTCACTCCTTCTAGACCATGAAAAGTATAAGAGATTGATATACATAAAAACAAGTTTCTTTAACTACCTATCTATACAATTGTACATTTATAATCTACAAAATATTTGTAATTTGATCCTGTTTTGGAGGAGGGATGGGAAGAAAAAAAAAATAAGTCATGCACATAATCTTGGAGGAGCCAGATTTAGACAGATACTGACAATGGCTCTTGGTGATGCAATGGAGGGAATGCTGATGAAGTTTAAATAAGTAAACCTAGATGGGCAAGGCAAGAGGTTGTAGCTAATGGAGGGAAAGATTGAGAAAAAAAAGAGAGAGAAAACCCAGCCTGCATTGAGTGCTGGCTGCATTTACACTGAAAACGGGAACAAAGATTGTGAGTGTTTCTCATGGGTTAGGTGTGGGTTCAGAAGAGAAAGCCAGCCTGGAACCATTTCAAATTTCACCCAAGAGTTGTCTCAGAAAGGTGTAGTGACCCCAAGAAAGGGTTGGTTTACCTGATCCCACTGCTATGAGGAAATATACGTTTCCAGCTGGAGGTAAATGCTTCGCTTACTGAACAAGTAGCTCAATGTAGGGGCCCTCAACCTACCCGTGAAAGCACCCATGAGAATAGTCAGCTGTGACCATTAGCCAGAAAAAGGCAGTTTTAAACATTTGCCACAGCTAGAGGAAACCAATGCCAGATTATATTGGGCCAGTCAGGTAACACATTTACTATTCCTTAGGTCTTATTCCTCACCCTGTTTTAACGCTGGAGGATCCAGAGGCAGCCTGATGGTGAGTAGGGAAGAAGTAGGAGTGTGAGGGAGGGAAATAGAGATGAAGCTAACTAAACCTCTCTCTCATCTCAAGCATTCTGCCAAGGGGAGAAACTTTAAATGAAATTTGGAATTTTGATGCTTACCTTTAAATTACTGAACAGTTTAATTAATGAAGTAAGTTTATTCATATGGCTGGATATAACCTGAAGACTTTTATTATCTAGGTGTGACTGGAAGAGTCATGGGATGTGGACTAACTCCTAGGAATGGGCAGTGAGGATGAAAGGATAAAGTTTTTTTGATTGTACCCTATGAGTTCACGAACTCAAAGTGCCTGCCATAGAGTTCTGGGTTATATTTTTCTGTTATTTGCAAAAGAAAGGGTTTAATCCCATAAATATATTTCATGACTAGATTAAGCAACAAATATATATAAATATGAATTTCCTAAAATAATGTCTTACTTCAAATTCTAGCTCTTTCAGCTTACTGGAAAGGACATTTAGCAGTCAAAAGAAATGTATTGTAATGGCTTGCTGCTGGTGATTTTCCAGGGAATTTTGTAGGGAGCCAAACAGTCTTCTTTTTTCCTTCTGAGGAACCAGGCTGCGAGCTATATCCCTGTTAGCAGAACTATAGAACTGAAACTTCTCTTTAGATTCGGATTCCTGGAATGTTTCTTTCAACTTTCTAGCTTATTATTTCATTTTTTAAGTAATATTTTAATGTATTTTTGGTGAAAGTTTACACAGCAAGTCAGGTTCCCATTTGGCAAACATGACTTGTTTAGTGACATTAGTTACATTTTCTACATTGTGTCAACATTCCCTTTGTGTTCTCGTTGCTCTATTTCCAGTATTCTAGTTTCCCTACCCCCTATCTTCTCATCTTTGCTTTAGAATAAATGTTGACCTTTTGGTCTCATACAGACGGTTTTTTAGTAGAGCATCATTCTTACTGGTACCATCCTTTTTGTGTGCCACTCTGCTATTTCACTAAAAGGTGATATCAGAGGATAGTTTTGGTTCAAGGTTTAAAGGGTGTCTCAGGGCGATAGTCTCAGGGAGTCCTCTGGTCTCAGCTGGTTCCTGAAATGTTTCTTGATGCTGATTTCTAAGTCATCATATTATAGATATATTTTCTCTGGTACTGTATCTCTGCATTTTATACAAGTTCTTTAATTTTGTTCCCTTTATTTGTAATTAAGTAGTCAGCCAGCTTAAGTCTAATAATTTAATTGAGGCTAAATATTTCCTACTTTTACCATGCCTAATAATTTCCATCTTTGTCTTGAATAATTGCAAGTATTAGCATTTTATTTTTCTATTTTCCACTTATTTTATAAAATAATCTCAAACAAAATATTCAAATCATTACATAAACCAACAGTGCTTTAAAGATAAATATAACAGACAAAACAGAACCAAGGACTAACAACACTATCATGAGGTATTCATTAGTCAGGAAACATTTGAGAATCCCAGTTGAGGCATAGAAAATGTGGATTATGGGGTGTCAGAGACAGTGTCCAGATCTCATTCAGCAGAGGATCACTAGTATCTAGAAATATGCTGCTCAATGTTTGCATAAGGAATGAATTTTCTTCTTGGAAAGTGTGGAGTAGAGATAGTTTGACACATTTGGTTGACTTTTAAGATGAGTATTTTATTATTCTATTTCCTTGAATAGAATAATAAAATACCTAGTATGCTCAGGTCATTTGAAATCTCTACATTTAAGCCTTTTGAGGTCCCCAATACAAAGACAAAATATTTGGGGCACCCACAACTTTGGTTCACTCCTTGTCATATGCTAGAAGCCACCTGAGAAGATAAGGTAATCAGAGTTATATTTTCCTTTAAAATACCTTTTCTGACATATTTATTAAGACACTCAATGAGGGATTTCAAACGTAGCAATTTAAGAGTTTAAAAACAATCCAAGATAAACAAATGCAGGACTATAGGACCAAGCTTTATCAATACTACTAATATATCACTAGCTTAATGTTTCTAATTAATGTGTCAAAAGCTTTCATCATGAAATGAAAAAAAAAAAATTAAAAAGCTTAGAGACCAAGAGATTGGGCTTAGAGTCAGACTTCTGCTTGAATTCTAACTCTGCCACTTGTTAGCTGTATGGTTTTGGGAAAGTTACTTAGCACTCTATGCCTCAGTTTCCCCCTGTGTACCTTCCCCCAACTGCAGTTCGGAACCAATTATGAGACAGAAAACAAGACAGATGGTAATCAAAATATCATCGGCTTTACTGGCAAAGGTTAGAACTGAAGTTGGCTTAGAAGTGAAGCAATAACTGGTTTCCTAATGTGGAACCAGAAACCCTGGTGGCGTAGTGGTTAAGTGCTACGGCTGCTACCCAAGAGGTCTGCAGTTCGAATCTGCCAGGCGCTCCTTGGAAACTCCATGGGGCAGTTCTCTCTGTCCTGTAAGGTCGCTATGAGTCGGAGCTATGAGTCGGAGGTATGAGTCGGAGCTGTGAGTCGGAATCGACTCGACGGCAGTGGGTTTGGTTTTTGGTTAATGTGGAACCCCAGTCATACATCAGGTGGTGCTGAACCTACTGGCTTCCTCTGCAGGAGCCAGCCCCTGGGAAATATATGGCATGGAGGAGCAAAGTAGGATGCATTTTCCTTGTGGATCCCAAGGGAAAATAAGGGAGGAAGAGGCTGAGATAAGCAATTTTAAATTCCTCTCCCTAACTCATTGATAAATTCACTCCTCTTTTCCTGGTGAGGAATGAGGGGGATTGGCAGAGAAAGTATTACATTAATGAAACTCTTCCCACAAGAAAAGAAATATCAGAGTTGGGGAAAGTTTTACCCCCTGACGTTCCCCAGACTTTTGTTCTCTTAATCCATTGGGCTTCACCATTTAGCCTATATCCAACCAGGCAGTGGTTAACCTCTTGTGGGGGAGAGATCAGCAGATTATCAGGGCAAGGCTGTTCCCCCTGACTCTAATTGGCTCCTCTGTTGTCATCCTGGTATCCTCCAGGTTGGTAATGTTACTTCTGCCCCAGATGCTCTAAATTGAGCCAAAAAGTATATTACATAAATTAACTTGAAGGCAACAATGTGCCCAAGCCTGAAGATTAATTCCTTATTTTATTCCCTGTAAAAATGGCATGGTGTCAGAGGTCCTCTAACTTTGTGAGGTGGAAAGGAGAGTCAAGATCATCAACTTCAGCTCAAAGCTGATTCTTATGAGGTGGAGGTCAGACATACCTTTACTCTTCAACCCTTTTACCAATTCTGACACCAGCCATCCCCCCCATGGCACTCTCTGCTTCTCTACTGGGTTCAACAATTAGTTGCAACGACCACACAAAACTCACAGACCATACTCACAATTATGGGGTTTATTAGAGACGTAATAGGTAACAGGATCCGGATCAACTTGGAAGTAATAGGAACAACTCAGGATACAGCTCTTCAGATAGGAGATAGCTTCTTCTCAGCGGCTGCCCTCTTGGCCTGGGCCCTCAGTCTCAGCCTAGGCCCTCACTCTTGGCCTGGGTCCTCATTCTTGGTCTGTGCCTTGCTCTCGGCCTCAGCCCTTGTTCTTGGCCTGGGCCCTAGCTCTCAGCCTTGGCCCCTGCACTGCCTGGGCAAGTGTTACAAAGTTCTTTAGCTTTGCCAATTAGTGCCCAGAGGGACCACACTCCTCCAGAAGCCTCCTGCCCAAAGGTGCTCAGCTCTTTTGTGCTGTGGGTTGGGCAAGCTTAGACCACCGGTCCCCTGCTGCTACTGTCTTGTGCAGTCTTCAGTGTTACAGCTCTCTTTCTCCTGGATCTAGGAGATTCTCAGCACAGGGACCTTGTATCCAAAGGATGTTCTCTGCTCTCAGCTCTTCCTGATGGTAGTGAGGCCCCTCCCCATCTCTGGGATTGGCTCCCTTTAAGTCTAGTGGGATGGCAAAACTGACCAATCCCCTACAAGGGTTCCGTGTACCTTATTTGCATAGTCCTACCCCCTACAAGGGTTCCATGTACCTTATTTGCATAGTCCTACCCCCTGCAAGGGTTCCACGCACCATATCTCCATTAACAGGCTGTCCAACCCCCTCAGTGGGCCACAAGTACTTTATTTGCATAGTCCCACCCAATAATTTTGTGGGAGTTACTAGACCATGGCTCAAAAAAAAAAAACTAGTGTTTTTTTTTTTTTTTTGAGCCAA
Source organism: Elephas maximus indicus (assembly GCF_024166365.1). Classification (NCBI taxonomy): domain Eukaryota; kingdom Metazoa; phylum Chordata; class Mammalia; order Proboscidea; family Elephantidae; genus Elephas; species Elephas maximus. The sequence goes on from NC_064825.1 coordinate 69,968,887, forward strand.
AGGTCCATACAAAATCAATTCAGTGCAAAGCATTCCCTAACCCAAATTATCTCTAGCCAAATTGTCCAACTATATATTGCTTTAGTTTAGGGCCACTGAGAAGCAGATGCCAAGGAGGGACTAGACGTGTAAGAGATTTATTGGGGGAGGGAGCAGAAGAAGGCAGGACAGTATTCAAACCAAATCCATGTCTGGCACTTGTGGGAGGAGAGAGGGAAGGGAGGAAGGCTGGGTAGGAAGTCTTTCAGACTGTACTGCTGTTCTTAGAAAGTTTCGACCAGGCCACTGTGGAATCCTTGAGCCAAAGTCTCCTGTTGGAGGACTCACATGTCTCACTGGAATGGGTCTGCTGTAGTACCTAGCTGTCCTTAGTCATTGGCTAGGAGCAGCTGGCTCCTAAGACAGAGGGAATGGCAAATGCAAAGGCTGGAGGCAGGAGTGTTCCTGGAATGTTTAAGACACAGCAGGGAGGCCTGAGTGGCTGGAGCTCAGTAAACAAGGCAGAGACTGCCAGGAGATGAGATTAGAGGGTCACAGAGGGACAAGATCATGTACAGCCTTGTCGGCTTTCACTCCGATGAAATGGGAAACCAACGAAGGATTCTGAATAAGGATTGACTTGAACTAACAAGATCATCCTGGGCGTTGTGTTTAGAGTGTAAAGGATAAAGTGCAGAAGCAAGAGGTCCATTTAAGAGGCGATTACAGTACTCTGGGCAAGAGATGATGGTGGCTTGGACCTTAGTGGGAAACCCTGGTGGCATAGTAGTTAAGTGCTACAGCTGCTAACTTTTAGTTCAAATCCACAAGACACTCCTTGGAAACTCTATGGGGCAGTTCTACTCTGTCCTAAAACGTTGCTGTGAGTTGGAATCCACTTGACAGCAACACGTTAGGTTTTTTTTTATTTGGACCTCAGTGACAGCAGTGGGAAGAGTGACAAATGACTGGGTTTGTCATCTTTAGGCTAGTTTTCTAGAGTCTATAAATTGTGAGCTTGAACTTAATTTGGAGAAATCTCTCATTATTTCTCATTCTCAGTCTGAAAGAACCACCTCTGCATACTATCTACTCTCTTAGAGAGTAGCATTTGAGACACTTCTGGTTTCTAAAAAAGTTTAAAAGTCTTCAAATAATGACAGCCCCAGTCAATAGGTCTTATTTGAAGTGCCTTTCTTTCATACCTAATACATTCAAAACCTCTTAATTTCCATTTTTCCCATTGAGCTCTGTGTTTTTGGTACCCTTCGGTCAAGAGAGTGGGGCTCTGTCTAATGAACAGGACCTCAATCTGTGCTACAGTGGCTGTTGCCTCTGTATCTTGCTATGGCCTAAGACACCTGCCCCCTATAAATGATTTCCTCCTGCTTCCTACAATTGTTTCCACAGGGTAATCACCTTCAGCCCCGTCAAACCCTTTGCCTTTGAGTTGATTCCAAGTCATAGTGACCCTGTACGACAGAGTAGAACTGCCCCATAGGGTTTACTGCTACATCTTTCTCCCGTGGAGCAGCTGGTGGGTTCGAACCACTGACCTTTTGGTTAGCAGCCAAGTGCTTAACCACTGTACCACAAGGGCACCTTCATCACCTTCAGCAGAGACCTAATAAAGCTGCTTTTGACCTTGTCTTTCCTCCACCTTAAGTGTTACCAGACTTGAGCAGCATTTTTTCTGCAGTCTTGGGGTAGGGTTTGAGTGTTACATTTCCCTCTTCCTCTTTTCCCCTGCTACTATTCAGAGTTAGATAAACTTACCCATGCAGCCACAGACGGTTCAGGACAACTGCCAGTTGTGCGAGCCTGGGCTTTTGCCACTCTGCTACTGGCCTCACTGAGAGCAGACCAGCCACAGGCTTTCTGCAGCCTCAAATATTCTGAAAGAGAATGGAGAAAGCAAAAGGAAGATCAGTTACATTTGATCTTCATCATGGGCCCTGTACCTCGTCCCAGACTCATCAAAGTTGCTTCTCCTCTTCTGGAGAGGAGCAAGTGTGGTAGTGGATGTAGGCCAGTATGGCGACCCTGATGGATTCTTCCCCATGTAGTAGGAAACATCAGAAGTGGGGAATATGCGTTTCCCCATTAAAGTATGTAAAGTACTTACCACAGTGCCTGAAATGAAGTTAGGACTCAATATGTGAACTATTAGAAAAATAATTAAAAAAAAAAGAGATAAAAATTAATTTCCAGTTTATTATTTACAGATATAGCTAAAGGGGAAGGTATAAATGATAGAGGTAGGGCAACCAAGCAAATTCTACAATACTGGGGTTTTTTTTGTTTTTTTTTTTCTTCAGAGGTTTTTAGAGTGCAACTCTATGCCTTAAATGGTCCTTTTAATGATTATTTGTGAATACAACCTACTTCAGATATTGAACCAGCTTCTGGACAAATGAACATGATTAGGTCAGTTGTGATTTTTTTTTCTTGGATCTATTGAATTAATCATAATCCTTGGTTGTGACACACTCCACTTATGGGGTCTCTCCTCCCCGTTTGCTCTGCTTCTCTCTTTCCCAGGCCTGCCTCCCTCCCTCCCTGTCTTGTCTCCTTCTCTGGCCTGCTCTGCCTTTTTCCTAACTTGTTCCCTCTTCTCATCAGAGCCTTATTCGACATGGGCTGGAACTCTGGGACTCTGATCCTCAGCTCCCTTCCCTCCCAGGCAAATTGTTGGGCTGAATCTGGAATTTGAATAAAGATGAAAAGCAACAGATTTGCCACATTGGGAAGAGAAGGACTGAATTTCTTTTGGTTTTCCCCAGAATTCTAAGTGTATCCCTGAAGCTCAAAGGAAGGGTGCGGTTTTGCCTCAAACTTTGCCCTGTTTGCCAACCTCAGGGAGTCTGGGTTGAGTTAGGGAGAATGTAACAAAACCTGACAATAGGCAAGTCTGAGTGGTTAGGAGTTTTATTATGAAACTCCTGTGTAGTTCTGCTTTTCACCCAGTAGTGTCATAAGGAAACAACCAGAGTATTCATTTCAGCCTTTTGCTAACCATCTGTTTAGTATTTAAATATATACTCAGTATTTATATATTCAGTATTATAACTAACAAATTATCATAAGATGTTGAAATAGTGTTTTGTACTGATTCACAAGTCAGCTTTAAACTATTTCCTCCAACTGTGACTTTGATCATATATAACTATGTACAATATGTATCTATATAAAGTATATGCATTAGAAACACAAGTCAAATATTGGGCCTTTTAATTATTTTTGTTATAAATGCAGTATATTTTCATTAAAGAAAAAAATCAAATAACAAAAAATTAGAAAGAAAGAAAAATCCTGTGTGGGGCAATTTCTTAATTATTCTATTAAAGCAACTGATACTGTGCTAGGTGCTGAGGAAAATACACAGATGACTAGGACATATACCGTACCCTTTAGGAAACCAAAAACCAAATCCAGTGCCGTCGAGTCGATTCCGACTCATAGCGACCCTACAGGACAGCGTAGAACTGCCCCACAGAGTTTCCAAGGAACGCCTAGTGGATTCAAACTGCCAACCCTTTGGTTAGCAGCCGTAGCACTTAACCACTATGGCACCCTTTAGGAGAGGGACATAAATAGCACATACATTTTAAATACTCATCAAAAGGTTAAAGTTTGTCATGCATCCTCAGTACTACTGTATGTTTCTGTTACCTTTAACACAGTCACTCAGGGGCAAGGTCTGTTTACCCAGATCATACTATCTGTGGGTTCCTGGGCCATATCATTATTCAACTTCAGGTCCAGTTCTCTGTAGACCACCTATAATTGCACTTCCTTCTTTAGAGAGGTAGGAATTAGGAAGAAATCTTTACACTTGTTACTTGGGTTAGCAGGGCTAGGTAGATGAATGACAAAATTGCAGTGTTAATGGGGTCTCAGACAGAAGACAGAGACACTACATTAAGATCTAGGTATATTAATAACTTTTCATTTCAAATTTTACAAAAAGGATAACTACCAAAGCAAGACATTTTTTTCCTAAAGTTATCTTCAATAAAATTTTGAAAAGATTTTAATGAAATAGCCTAGTCATTAATTTCACAATTTTTTAGAGTTATATTAAGTCACATATTGGTCATATACAGTTAGAAGTCAAAAATCAGTTGGTTCTACTTGTGCCTCAACATGTGGTAGACTTCCATTGGTTTCTGATAACTAGAACTATTTTTTGAAGACTTAAATAATTATGCTGGTAACTATACAAAGGAGAGTATAGTTATGAGACCCTATACCTATGATCATTTAACATAGCAAGGAACTAGAAGAAAAGTATTTTAGTTCTTCTTAAGTAAGATGGTTGTGGCAGCTGGACACAAAGGAGAAATTGGCAATCATCTAGATAATTCCGGCTCTCTTCCACTGATGAAGCAAAACCAGTCTCTAAGTCTCCCTTGATTATGTTTTTCACACATTTACATATGCATTTTAAACTCATGGAAACCCTGGTGGCCTATTAATCTCTGTATCTCCAGTAACTGGCGCACGGTAAGTATCAATAATAGCTTGTTAAATGAAAGAATGAGTGAATGAATATTTCTAACTCACAGAAAATACAGAAATAAGGATGTAATACACACTAGGATTAGTTGTGGAAACACTGGTGGTGTAGTGGTAAAGAGCTATGGCTGCTAACCAAAGGGCAGGCAGTTTGAATCCACTAGGAGCTCCACGGAAACCCTATGGGGCAGTTCTACTCTGTTCTTTTACAGTCACTATGAGTCGGAATCGACTTGACAGAATAGGTTAAAGGGTTTTTATTAAACTCATAACAAAACCAATGTTACTTTAACATAATCTATTGCTTTCCTTTGTCCATTTGTCTACCGATTCATCCATTCATATACCAAACCTCTTGCCATTGAGTCGATTCCGACTCATAGTGACCCTACGAGACAGAGTAGAACTGCCCCATAGGGACTCCAAGGCTGTAAATCTTTATGGAAGCAGACTCCCACACAACAGCTGGTGGGTTCGAACTGCTGACCTTTTGGTTAGCAGCCAAGTGCTTTACCCACTGTGCTACCAAGGCTCCTCATTCATTTACATAGTAAATATTTATTATGTATCTACTGTGAGGAAAAGCACTTTGCTGGACACAGTATTTGATAAAATGCCTCAGTTGAAGTACAAATGCATGTCACTGAAGTATGGGTTTATATAATAAAATGAAGCTGCTATGGGAAACCTGGATTTTATTTACGAAATAAAAGATTTTAAATTTAAAGAATAAACAGCACTCAGTTTTCAAAAACGAGTGCTGTTTGTTTGTTTTTCAAAGAACACTCCTAAGCTACCAAGTGATTCTAAGTTATGAGTTTCTATTACCAACAAAAGGAGCTCTGGTTGTGCAGTGGTTCAAGCGCTTGGCTGCTAACCAAAAGGTTGGTGGTTTGAACCCACCAGCGACTCCACTGGAGAAAGATGTGGCAGTCTGCTTCCATCAAGAATACAGCCTTGGAAACCCTATGGGGAACAGCTCTACTCTGTCCTATAGGGTCGCTATGAGGTAGAATTGACTTAATGGCAGTAGATACTACTTACAAACAAATGCAAAACCCTTCCATAGCAAGGAGCATAAGCAGTGGATTTATTTCTGACTCTCATTGTAATGATTCATTAGACAATGAGCCGTATTTTTTCGTTTGTTATTTACAGAGTGTCTTAGTCAGGTTTCTCTAAAGAAACAGAACCAGTGATACATACAGAGAAAGAGAGAGAGAGGGAGAAAGGAAGAGAGAGAGAAATATTGAGATTTACTTCAAGGCATTGGCTCGCTCATGTGATGGAGGAGGGGAAGGCTGGCAAGTCCAAAATCTGTAGATTGGGTGACATGCTGGAACTCCTGCTGGCTTACGTCCCCAAATCTGTAGGTTAGGTGATGAGAAGAATGAAGAATAACGGTGTTCTGGCAAAACATCTATTTACTGTCTGGAAGTAGAAGGCACCCCAGGAAAACTTCCTTTTTGCTTTTAAGGCCTTCAACTGATTAACTGAGGCCCACCCACATTATGGAAGTTAATCTGCTTCCATAACGGTCTTTTGGTCAAATCTGCTGCGCAAGAGCTCTTCAAAGTGTTAAAAAGCAAAGATGTTGCTTTGAGGACTAAGAAGCACCTGACCCAAGCCATGACATTTTCAGTCACCTCATAGGCATGTGAAAACTGGACAATGAATAAGGAAGACCGAAAAAGAATTGATGCATTTGAATTACAGTGTTGGCGAAGAATATTGAGTATCCTTTTTTTTATGGGCTGCCAGAAGAACAACCAAATCTGTCTTGAAAGAAGCACAGTCAGAATGGTCCTTGGAAGGGAGGGTGGTGAGACTCTGTCTCACGTACTTTGGACATGTTATCAGGAGGGACCAATCCCTGAAGAAGGGCATCATGCTTGATAAAGTAGAGGGTCAGCAAAACAAAGGAAGACCCTCACTGAGTTGGATTGACACAGTAGCTGCAACAGCGGGCTCAAGTATAGTAACACTTATGAAGATGGCACAGGACTGGGCAGTATTTTGTTTTGTTGTACATAGGGTCACTATGAGTCAGAACCAACTCAACAATACCTAATAACACAACAATAATCTGCTTTACCTGAGGCCAACTGATTTAATCACATACGACTACTTTATAACACTGATAAGACTAGTGGTTTACCAGTCAACTGGGCATCAAGCTGGCACTTAAAATTAGCCACAACACAGAGATTGAGTAAAATCTGGTGGATATGTTTTACATAGGTTACAAGTAAATTATTGCTCCCAAACCTTATATCTAATCTTTAAATTTCTCTCCAGAGTCCTGGCCCTATGTTACCAATTGCAAAATAGACGTTTCCCCTTTAGCGCTCCACAGGCATAATAAACTCAGAGTGCATAAAGCTGAACTCTGTGTCATCTCCCATGCACCTAGTCTTCCTGAATTCCCTCTCCTAATTAATAGCACCACCATCTACCTTGATTTTCAAACTAAAAGATGGATTCTCATCTACAGTCTGTCTTTTCTGGCACCCCTCATATTTACTAGATCATCAAGTTCTGTATCTTTAGAATATGTTTAGAATCTACTTCGTCATCACTGCCACCGCTTTAGTGCCACTCACCTTTATCTTGCCTGAACTATTGCAAAGACTTCCAAAATGATCTTCCTGCCTCTGAATTCTCACTACTATAGTCAATCCTCTATACAGCCACTAGAATTATCTTTATTATTATTTTTAACTTATACACATATTGTCTTGTGACAATGGTTGCAGTCCCCACAATGTGATAGTACACTTCCCCTTTCCACCCCGGGTTCCTTTTGTCCATTCGACTGGCTCCTGTCCCTTTCTGCCTTCTCATCCTGCTTTTGAACAGGAGCTGCCCAAATGGTCTGCCCTGTCTAATCTGACTGAGGAGGGGTGTCAGGACTCATTTCAATTCTGGGTTAACAGAGCGTCTGGGGGCCATAGTTTTGGGGGTTCCTTGAGCCTCTGTCAGACCATTAAATCTGGTCTTTTTATGTGAATTTGAATTCTGTTCTACATTTTTCTCCTGCTTTGTCTGGGACTCTGTTGTGTTCCTTGTCAGGGTGGTCATTGGTAGTAGCCGGGCACCATCTAGTTCTTCTGGTATCAGGCTGGTGGAGTATCTGGTTCATTTAGTTCTTTGGTCTAGGTCAATTGGCATAACCTAGTTTATAAAGAAAATGTTCTACATCCCACTTTGGTGAGTAGTGCCTGTATTCTTAAAAGCTTGGGTGTGGTCATATAAGATACATCTATTGGTCCCATCCCACTTGGAGCAAAGGACAATGAAGAAAACCAAAGACACAAGGAAAATACTGGCTCCCAAATTATCTTTTTCTAACTTAAATTTGCTCACTTCACTTTCTCCCAGAAAGTCTTTGAATGCATCCTCATTAACTACAGGAATGCCATAAATTCAGTTATCTTAACACGGCATTTAAGAGCTTTTATAATCTGATCCTGAATTTCTTTTCAGGCCCTTCCCTCTATAAGTATCATGTGCTTCTGCCAAATCAGATTGCTTGTCTAAATATACTATGCATGCTCTTTTTATATCCTTGAACTGTTGAATCTGCTATGCCTTTGCCTGGAATGTTCTTACTCACTTCTCCACTCAGTAACCCCCTACTTATCATTCAGGACCTAGCTGAAATATTACCTCCTCGAAAGGTCTTCCTCGAAGTCCTCAGGAAGAGTTAGTCCCTTTGCTTCTTGCTGAGTCATTTTTTGCTTGCCCCTCTAGATCCCCTCTCCACCCTTCTCTATCCCGCCTTGTGCCCCAAAGGGCTGACATCTTTGAGCAACATTACCTAGGTTTTCCTATCCTCTGAATTCCTGATAGATTTGAACAGTAGGAGACCCTGGGAGAAGCTCAGAGGGCAGAAGGCAGGGAGACTGTAGTAATATTTTCCTAGCTCCCTCTCCCAGGACTTGTATTGGCAGAGGCTTCATTAATATACTAAAACTGAATTCCTGTTGGGCAGTCCTCTCCTATAGGTAGAGCTTTCTGTCTGAGTTTTGGTATTAGTTCCTTCCTTTTGTTTCTACAGGCCTAGGGTAGGAGCAATTTCTCAATGTTGATGCTTCTTTATCCTAACCCTGGCTACACTTTTGTAAATAGATCTTTTATTAAACTCTCTTTAATCACTCCTTTTGAGTATGCCATCTGTTTCCTGTTCTGACTGGTATACTTCTGTGGTACCGTTTGGATCTCTTTAGTTCAACTTAACGTATGGTATTACAACTATTTTTGCCTACCTATCTGTTTCCCCCATTAAGCTACGAATTCATTAAGGGCAGGTCTGAACCTAGCGAAAAAAGTCATGTAGATAGGAAAGAACTTTCCTGGGAGGGTTTTGTAAAGACCAGGGTAGGAAATGCAGAGGCCAGAGCAAAGGGGGACCTCTGGCGTGTTCAGAAAACCTGAAGGACCTGGAAGTAATCTTTGAGAGTCAGGTAGGGAGCTGCCTGACTTATTCATGGAAATCAGAGGAGTCAATCTGATTGGGAAGGGAGTCTACATTTAAAAGGGAAATCAGAACACTGGTACTGTGAGGGACTGAAAAATATGACTCAACTAATTAGCTTTGCCAACCTCAGTCTAACCTGGGCTAAAGTCTGATATCCTTGGCCTGGCATTCAGCATCCACCAATAGAGGCTTCCAGATTTCATACAGCAAGGGGGCCAAGAATTTGTAAACAAAAGGGCAATGACTCTAAGAACTGTGTAAGATTTCTTTAACTTTCGTAACCATTGGAGGTGAGAGTTGGAGGGTTCCAACAAATAGCAGTTCTCCTTTCTACCCAAGTTTTCAACAAATTGAGAAATAAAAAAAAGTAAGACAGTTGGAGACCAAAATAATAACAATAATAGTAATGATAGCTCAAACTTCTAGAAAACTTATTTTGTACCAGGCACCATTCTAAGTGCTTTACATTATTAACTCATTTAATCTTGACAATAACATTAAGAGCAGATACTATTATTCTCATTTTTAAGGTGGAGAATTTGAAGTATAGAGAGGGTAAGTAACTCACTCAAAATCACATGGCTATTATTAACAGGTGAATCTGGGATATGCATCAATTTGACTCCAGAGGCTGTGCATCTAACCACTACACATACTGCTTCTGGAGAAATAACACATTGTTTACTAGTAAAACTGATGTTAGAGAATGTGTTTGGTGTTTATGAACAAGAGGGATTCCTAATAATGAATCCCTAGTCACAGGCAGTACTGGACTTCTGCAGGCTTCCCCACAAGCGACCTGTCTCTGGAAAATTTAAGGCATAGAGGAACAGGGCAGAAGTAATCTTCTCTGCAGTCAGGCATAGGTGAGAGAAACAGAGAGAGACACACAGAGTACAAGGAGCTTGCTTATGCATTTCCACTTTTTTTTCATACTTACCAATGAAATTAAGTAATTTCTTCTTTCCTGGAGAGGGCAGGAGTTGAAACGTAAAGGAAGGAAGGTTAGGAGTATTACACTAGTGGAGCCACCTGGAAAGAAGTATCAGGAATTGGGAAGAGGCATTTTTCCCTAATGTAACTTCCTTATGCTTATGACTTTTTATTATTTTTAGTTCCCAATATCAATGCCACATTATACTGCAATTATTTATTTGTCTGTCTCTACCTCTTCTTTCATCCCTCAACATGAGCATCTTAAGAGCAGAAATCTTTTTCTATTAATCTCTGTATCTCCAGTAACTGGCACATGGTAAATATCAATAATAGCTTATTAAATGAAAGAATGAGTGGATGAATATTTCTAATTCACAAAAAATACAGAAGTAAGAATTTAATACACACTAGTTTTTTTTTTTAGGATTAGTTGTGGAAACACCAGTGGTATAGTGGTCAAGAGCTACGGCCGCTAACTAAAAGGTCAGCAGTTCGAATCCATCAGGAGCTCCTTAGAAACAGTATTGGGCAGTTCTACTCTGCCCTATAGGGTCACTGTGACTCGATGGCAGCAGGTTTTTTTTTTTTTTTTTTGGTTTAGGATTAGTTGTTAGCTCAAAAATAGATTGGCTGCTTCAAAATTTTGGCTCCTTTGTTTTCAGCCTCTTTATTTCCTAGCTTTTTAAATTTTTATGTAAGGGCTTAACAAGTGAGCTGGACAAGCTGAAAGCTTTCTTCTGTTACTTCAATTTGCAGCTTTATTGAAACTGGAATCAGAATAGAAGGTAAGGAGTAAGATAGTATGGCAGCTTGGCACAGATCTTAGTGATCCCTTGTCCAGCAGAAAAAAGCACAAGGTAGAGGACATGGGCTTTGGTGTCACTCAACCTAGTTTTGAAAACCTACTTCGCAATTTACTAGCTGTGTGACCTTGGGCAGATTAGGCTTGTAGCATATGAGCTATGTTCTAGTTAGTAGTTTTTAGGCAATTCCGTTCTGTGAGGACATCATCTGCTTTTCAGAAGGATTCCCACTTGACCACTTTTATGGAATTATTCATGCCCTAGACCATGGCCTCCTTTTCCATTTTTGGAATCTGCCTTCTTTGTCTTCCAGGCATCAGATGCTGCTGCTTGATAGTATGCGACTATCGAGAAATGTGATTATTATTTTTTTATTTCTTTAATTTTTCCTGTTTTTCTAGTTTGCGATTATATCTCAATTAAATATTTCCTTAGTTACTTATTGACTTAATGGAATCCAGCTTCAATGACATAATTTTTGAACTTTGGCTACCACTAACATCTATTTGAACCACGGTAGCTTGTCAAATTGCCCTGATATTTTTATTGCCTCTTCCAGAACCACTGAAGCTACTACCAATGGTCGCTTCAAAATGCATCAGTTATTTTAAACTCTCAGTAGAGTTATCCAAATGTGACGCATGTTTCCTTGACTAATCAAGCTTGTATGTTTTGTATCTGGTAACACATATTTCTGGGAATGGTATATGAAATTATTCAAATCCTCAGCATCTAAAGAAATTGTCATTTATAAACCAGGGTACAGAAATAGGCATTTGAGGAAGACCTCAGAAAGGCCCAGTTTTCCAAAACTGGATTCCCACTGTCTTACAGGACAACTTTTTGTCAACTTGTTTCCATTTACTAATCCTTCCATGGCCCTTCTATTCCAATGAGCCAAGTTTATTCTTGTTTTCACAGATTGTTGATTCAATAATTCAGAAATGATTCCCTGAAGGCTGCTAAGTAATAAGCAATCATGACATTTGCTCACATTTATGTAGGATTTCACCATCCATCCTCTCACTGGCTTTGAGTTCTAGAACAGAGAGTTTTATATTGATTCATTGTTAAACTACTAGAATAATGATCCTCTGTTTGGTATTTTTGACATCCTGTTTGTGTTTCTGTCTCTGAGGTCATTGCTCACTATTAATTAATTAAACTAACATTTATTAATCCCTCTCGGTATCAAATGGAGCCATGGTGATGCAGTGGTTAAGAGCTCACCTGAGAACCAAAAGGTCAGCAGTTCAAATCCACCAGGAAACCCTATGGGGCAGTTGTACTCTGTCCTATAGGGTCACTATGAGTTGGAATTGACTCAGTGGCAATGGGTTTGGTTTTCTGTACCAAACGCTGTGCTAGCAACACTGGAAAAAAGATGAATATGGCATGGTCCTTGCATTTAAGCCAACAAAAAAAATGTTTAAAATTAACCAACAATAACATGATATTAAAATGTTCTAACACAGATTTATACAAAAGGATAAAATAATACAGTAGGAGGGAGGTTAAATTATGGCCCAAATTTAGTATGGCATAGTCTTTAAAGCAGAGGAAATTATAAAAAACAAAACCCTGAAGCAAAGTAAGATTACTTTAAATTCAATTCGGTGTTTTTTTTTTTTTAATCTTATAGTAGATTAAATTTTTCCTTTGGAGGTGTAGGGATGGTATGACAGGAGAGACAGTTGTGAAATTTAGCATACAAGATAAGGTGTCGCAACTTCAAAAAGGCTGGAAATCATTGCCCTAGTACCTTAGTTAGTTAGTTGTAGTTAGTTTAAACACTGGATTTCTCAGACCTTGTCATATATAATTTCTAGGCAATAAGTATTGGGAGAAATTTATGCCAAATAAGCAGAACTAAAGGGTTTTAATAGCAATCACTTAATAATCATGATAGAGGTGACCACATGGTATCAGAATCAAATGGGTATTTCCCATTTCATAAATAGGGACATTGTTTGTTTTATGATCAAAGAATATTGGACAAACACTTTTAATTCTCATGCACCTAGTAGTAAAGACAACAGTGATTTCCATTTTACTTGATTACCAACAAGCAGTTTGTGTTTTAAAGGATGTTTTATAAGATACCAAAGTGTTCTACTTGAGCTCTTTAAAAAATCAACTAAAACAGAAGAAAGAGCAAACAGGATTTCCTCTATAACTAATATTGACTTAACTTTATAGGGTCCCAAGCCTGAACTCCTCTGTTTATTCATGAAACAGATCCAGGATATTGGTCCACTTGGATTTACTTCCAACCTTCACAGTTCAGACTGTACAGCCAGTTTAACTCTTGGTCTTTCAGGTGATGTGACTTACGAGGGCTGTAGAAAAAGCCATAGCAGTACTGGGAGGTTATGAAAGAAACCCTTGCCCTGGCCCATAGCCTAGTAGACTAGAGTCCCTCAGCAAAATTGAGTTACACTTGGGAGCTACCCCTGGTTTAGCCTTTGTCTCAAACCATCTGGATATCAAAAGTGCTAATAAGTAACTGACTCACTGGCAGAATAAATTTAGCCTGGTGATTCTGTTCTGGAAAGCTCTGTAATGACAGGCCTATAGGCAATAAAGCAACAAAGAAGTTTCCTAACTTATATCACCTAAGCCTAGTTGTAAGGTGGATTATTGTTGACTGAGATGGGCACTGGATCTTGTCATAGCGGCTTGGTTTTTCTTGTAGGTGAAAGTAGCTCTGCATAGACCTTGTCTGACAACGCCCTTCTTAGCTCTCTTAAAAGTAGCAAGTGTTGATCCCTTCTCAGAGACCCTGGAATAATTGTGTCTGTGTCACAGTGACAACTGTGGGGAAAGTTTTATGAGACTTGGCAGTTACCTGAGCGAGTCATCAAGATCATTTTAAATTTAACCTCTACGCTAATGCCAGAGGATGGCAGCTTTGAGTCCTCTCAGTCACAGTATTATGCAAGAAAAATGACATTTGTCCTAAGGAAAATTGTGTGTGTGTGTGTGTCCTGGTATTGTACCTTTTCATTTTTCCGTACTGGCTCTGGCTCTTATATTGACCTATTTCAGACAGAGATGAAAAATGTGAGTGTATTTATTTATTTTGATAGAAGTAGACATTTAGGCAATGGAAAAGGTCATTTTTGTGAAATGGCTGCTATGGACACAAATGCATTCACTCACTTTATTTCAAGATCATGTTTCACTTTATTACTGGTGAGAAGCATTTGTTAAGAATTTCAACTTCAAAATTTCACGAATTTTCTTAAATTTAGCAACACTGGTAATGAATTGGCACATGGTAATCACCTTTTTTTTCCATTAGGTTAAATGTCAGTTTCTATAAGTAATTATTTTCCAGATTTACAATCATTTTTCTTTTGAGTTTTCCTTGGAAACATCACACCCTCAGGAAAAATATTCCAGGTTTTTCATTTTAAAGGGCAACTCACATCTTTCACAAGTCATTTATGACTCCGTTCATGGACTCAGCCTTGCATCATATCTATTATATTTGATGGTTCTCTATGACCTGAAAAAATAATATTGATAAGATTTACTGAGTTCCAGGCTCAGTAAATTTAGTAACTTGTTTAATCCTCATAATAACCCTATAAGCTAGAGTCAGGTTATGTAATCCAACCTAAATTCGTAGGCATCTTCTTGAATTTCATACCAAATTTATCAATTCATTTATAAAATGCTTACAGAATGCCTGGTAAGTGCTAGGTACCATCTTAGGTTCTTTAGATACAAAAAGATATCACTGGTTACCCACTCTGCCTTTTAGAAGTTCAGGGTCAAGTAATTAGTAGCCCTAACTGCAGCTGTTTTGCTGGACATTGCAAATTGCTAAAGGAGATTAATAAGGCCTCAGGTGCATGGTACTTGGCCATTGATATAGGAAATGCATTCTCTTCTATTCTAATCAGAAGAAAGGATCAGAAACAGTTCACATTCCTGTGGGACAAACAACAATATTCACTTACACTTTTGCTTCAGGAGTATATTAATTTTCCTGCCTTCTGTAATAATACACTCTGAAGAAATTTGGACTGCCTGTAAATCCCACAGAACATCACACTGATACATTACATTGATGGCATCATGCTGATTGTTCAGGATAAGCAAGAGGTGACTAGTACGCTGAAGGCCTTGATAAGACACACTGTTCCAGAGGGCTGCAGATAAACCCTATGAAGAGTCAGGGACCTGACACTTCAATGAAGTTTTTAGGTATCCAGTGGTCAGAGGATATCCTCTGAAAGTAAAAGATACATTTCTGCATCTTGTACCTTCTACCACAAAGAAGGAGGACAGTGCCTCGTAGGCCCCTTTGGGTTCTAGAGGCAGCACATTACATATCTAGGAAAATTGCTCCATATACTGAATGACTCAGAAAGCTGCCAGCTTTGAGTTGGGAGGTCCAGGCTGCAGGGCAAATAGCCCTGTTGCTTGGGCCATACAATCCAGCAGATCTTATGATGTTGGGGGTGTCAGTAGTGGGAAAAGATGCAGTGTGGAGCTTATGGAAAGCTTCACTGGGAGAATAACAATACAGGCTCCTGGGATTCTGGAGCAAGGCCATGTCATCTGTAGAAATGGAATTATATGCCTTTTGAGAAATAGCTCCTAGTACTCCCTTGGCCCACTGTAACTGTGAATGGACATGTGCAGTGACCCTGGCTTGAAAAGGGTCTGATTACCGAAGATTCAGACCCCTCAGGAATGAAGGTCTACCTTATACCACCAGGGAAGCCACCAAGACCGGCCAATGTGACAGCTGAGGTAGGGGATTTTGGAACAGATAATTCAGGAGGTAGTGGGTAAGTATTCGTTGCCACCCCAAGACCAACTGCAGCAATGGAGGCACTAGCTCATCTAACTAACCTTCTTTTAAGTTTTCTCTCAGGAGGAAAGGCCCACTGGAATCATGGAGGATTTGTTCCCTAAATCTGTGTGGAGAAGCAGATCTGTCCAGGGGTGGACTGTGATAACTAGGAACAGGTGCTGCTAGCATCCTCAGCTGTGGGGAGCATAATTGACTGTTGGACCCAGTTCTTACCCTTTTGGATACATTGTTTTTGGGCTGAGAAAACACTTCCCTTTCTCCTTAGGTTTCCCCTAGGTAACGGCAGCAGGGCAGGGATATTAATGCAGGCCTATTCCTGTGAGATGAGTGCTCCTTTTTCTTTTGTTAATAGTGAATTGTAGTTTTCTTTCTTTTTTTTTTTTTAAAGTTTACAGGACAAACTAGTTTCTCATTAAATGGTTAGTACACATATTGTTTTATGACATTGGTTAACAGCCCCATGACATGTCAACACTCTCCCTTCTCAACCTTGGGTTCCCTGTTACCAGCTTTCCTGTTCCCTCCTGCCTTCTCATCCTTGCCCCTGGGCTGGTGTGCCCCTTTAGTATTATTTTGTTTTATGGGCCTATCTAATCTTCAGCTGAAGGGTGAACCTCGGGAGTGACTTCATTACTGAGCTGAAAGGGTGTCCGGGGGCCATACTCTCAGGGTTTCTCCAATCTCTGTCCGGCCAGCAAGTCTGGTCTTTTTTTTTGCGTTAGAATTTTCCACATATTTCTCCAGCTGTGTTTGGGACCTTCTGTTGTTATTCCTGTCGGAGCAGTCAGTGGTGGCGTAGAGACTCATTTTTAAAGGGTGACTTTGGCTTGAGGACTTCCCATTCACCTCATTGAAACTTTCTCAGAATTGTGCTATAGTACAAGGCTTTTTCTACCCAATTTTCCTTCCTTCCTTCCCTCTGTTTTTCACTGGCGTCATACTTGCACCACTCTCTGAAGGCTTTCCACACTTTCTCTGGCTTTCTTCCCTTTCTCAACTGGTCTAGCCTTCACAGGCATTTTTTCCCAATAAATCTTGAGTATGTCTAATCTAATCCCATCTTGGCATCTGTTTCTCAGAGGTCACAAACTAACACAATGCCACTGAGTAAATGAGACTTTAACCCATAGCCTGTTGCCATCAAGTCAATTCCGACTCATAGTGGCCACATAGGACAGAGTAGAACTGTTGAACACTTAACCACTGCTCCACCAGGGCGCCAAACAAAACCTTAGCTAATAAAAAAAATGGTAGAGTATGAAGAAGACAGACTTAGAGCCTACTCTCTTGTACTGGATCATCGGAACTGCTCATACAATGATGGCATTGTTATCTGAGAATACCAATTCACAAGTTCTTTATTTTTTTTGCTACCCTGAATAAGGAGGAAGTGCTAGCAAAAGAAAAGAAAAATGAAAGTAATCACTTCCTCTATCTTTAACAGCTCTTTCACTTTTTTTTTTCTATTTGCATTTTTTATTATTTGTTAAGTTGTGGTCCGTTGTACAGTCTGGCATTCTGCAAACTTACATCATTTGGAATCTGAGCAAGCCTATTCCCGCTAATAGAAAACTACTAAAAAATGCATGCCTTAATGGGCCAAAATCATAATCTTAGCTCATAGAAATGGGAAGATTTTATTACTACCTCGTCAATTGTTTGGTGAAGAGAACTGAAAATTAGAAACTTTGTATGATATTCTGTTTCATCTTTGCTGTTAGTGCTTGCACATGTCTTTTGAATTCCTGAAACCATGCCTTCTTTACTAGAAATGAGGGGTAAAGGTGTCTACTCCCTAGAGCGGAAGAAAGATATCTCCCCTAGGAAAAAAAAAAATTTTTTTTTTCCCCTTGACATTTTATATAATAACCATATCTAATACTATGTGTGTGTGTGTGATGTAGGAAAAAAAAAAAGTTTATGATTCGGAGTCAAAATAGCTGAACTCAGGTGTATAACTTGTAATAAGCCTACTTAGGTTAAGTCCCACTGCCTCACTGAGCCTCAGTTACCTCAAAGGCTATTGCAAAGTTCAAGTGCAACGGAGCATGTGAATGAGCTTTGTAAATTATAAAATGCCATATAGAGGTGACCTTTTATGATGATGATGATAATTAGGGATCTTCTTTGGGACAGCTCCTGGTATATGACAGGTGAATGTGGCTTAAGAGATGCAGGAAGTTACTTTAGCTCATCTCATTATTAAGTATGTTTAAGGCTCTTACTGGTTCTACTCAACACCACCCTGGCCTACCTCATGTAATGTGATTCCTGGACCTCCTGCATGAGGATCACATGAGATGCTTGGTAGAAATGAAGATTCTTCAATCCCACCTTGTATTCACTGAAATCTAAATCTTTGTGGGTGGGGTTCAGCAATCTGTACTTTTACCATCTGGCTAAAAATTATCTGGGTTATTCTTGTGCACCAAAGGTTAAGCACTCAGGGGCTTTGGAGTCACACCACCTGGGATCAAATTCTGACTCCACCAATTACTAGATGTGTAACTTTGCCAAGTTATTTAGTCTTTCTGTGCCTCAATTTCCACGTATGTGAAATGAGGATTATTATCACTACCTGCAGATCGTTGTGAGGGTTGGAATGGAGGGTTAGAGGGACTAATATGCTGCAGGTGCTTTCCAATATTTTATTTTTATTATTCCTTCATCTTGTTGTTAGGTGCCGTGGAGTAGGTTCCAATTCATAGCAGCCATATGTACAACAGAACAAAACACCGCCTGGTCCTGCGCCACCCTCACAATCATTGTTACACTTGAGCCCATTGTTGCAGCCACTGTGTCAATCCATCTCACTGAGGATCTTCCTCTTTTTCACTGACCCTGTACCAAGCATGTTGTTCTGCTCCAGGGACTGATCCCTCCTGATAACATGTCCAAAGTATTATGAGACGTAGCCTCACCATTGCTGCTTCTAAGGAGCGTTCTGGTTGTACTTCTTTCAAGACTGATTTGTTCGTTCTTTTGGAAGTCCATGGTATATTCAATATTCTTCGCCAACACCATAATTCAAAGGCATCAATTCTTCTTTGGCCTTCCTTATTCATTGGCCAGCTTTTGTATGCATATAAGGCGATTGAAAACACCATGGCTTGGGTCAGACACACCTTTGTCCTGTGACATCTTTACGTTTTAACTGTATCAGACAATGTTTTACTGCTATTCATAAGGTTTTCACGGGCTAATTTTTTTCAGAAGTATACCACCAGGTCTTCTTCCCAGTCTTAGTCTGGAAGGTCTGCTGAAACCTGTCCACCATGGGCGACCTTGCTGATATTTGAATACCGATGGCATAGCTTCCAGCATCACAGCAACACACAAGCCCCCACAGTATGTTCTGATAAAACAAACCCTATGTTCTATGAGTCGGAATCGACTCGACGGCACTGGGTTTTTTTTTTTTTTTATGTTCTGATAAAACAGTGGGCCCATGAACACTTCATTTGCTTACTTCACTTTTATGCCTTTGCTTTCTTCCTTGCAATGCTCTCCTTTCTTATCTTTAAATTCTACCAATCCTTTAAGACCTATTTTAAATCCTGCCTAATTCATGTCACCTTTCTTTATCTCCAGAGTCCTGGTGGTGCAGTAGCTAAAGCACTCAGCTTCTACCCAAAAGGTTGGCCGTTCGAACTCACCAGCCGTTCTTTTGTAGAAAGATATGGCAGTCTGCTTCCATAAAGATTTACAGCCTTGGAAACCCTATGGGGCAGTTCTACTCTGTCCTAAAGGGTTGCAATGACTCAGAATCAACTCAAAGGCAAGTGGGTTTGGGTTTTTTTTTTTGTTTCTTGTTCTTTAATTGAAATCTTGCTGTTCCTTTGGGTGCTCCATTTTGTATTATAGTTATTTGTGTATATCTTCTTCCCCACTGGCCATTGACAACCCACCCAACACACACACACACACACACACACACACACACACACACACACACATCTCTTCTGTGTACCTAGAACAGTGCCTAAATCAAGAAATATTTGAGTGGAGTCAAATCATTGAAGGGGATCTACCTTTTTAAGCTGAATATCCTGCTTAATTTTTCACAAAACTCAAGTTCCCCATGCCCATAATGTCTTCGAAAAATGATTTGCCCATTCTTTTGGCAGTAGATGGTATATTCAATATTCTTTGCCAACACCACAGTTTGAATGCATCAATTCTTCTGTCTTTCTTTTTCATTATCCATCTTTTGCATGCATATGAGGAGATTTAAAGATCATGGTTTGTATTTCTTAGAAGAAATACAACCAGAATGTTCTTTATAAGCTAGGATGGTAAGATTTCGAATTGCTTTCTTTGGACATGTCTTCAGGAAACACCAATCAGCAGAAAAGGACATCATGTTTGTTAAAGTAAAGGGCCAATGAAAACAAGGGAAACCCTCAATGAGGTAGATTGACTCAATAACCAAAACCAAGCGAAACCCAGTGCCATTGAGTCGATTCCCATTCATAGCAAATCTATAGGACAGAGTGCAACTGCCCCATAGAGTTTCCAAAGAGCGCCTAGCAGATTTGAACTGCTGACCCTTTGGTTAGCAGCCATAGCACTTAACCACTATGCCACCAGGGTTTCCGATTGACTCCATAGCCACAACAGTAGACTCAAACATACCAACAGTCATGAAGAAGGCATAGGACCAGGCAACATCTCCTTCTATTATACAGAAAGTTGCCATGAGTCAGAGGTGACTCAACTGCAACTAATAACAACAACCATATCCTGATAATCTAAGAAGTAGCTCATGCTTTAGTGGTTGGCACTGTCCAGGAAACTTGGGAACACAATGTTGACAAATGTAAGCATGTATTTGCAGGGGATGAAGCTAACGCTTTGCTCCATTTTTATATCCCAGTAAGCGAGTAGAAGTAGAATCTTTAGTTAGTATTACAGGAATGTGGCCAGAGAAACTGCTTGAGATGTAGCTCTGGAAGGGTAAAGAGTCTGAGAGCAAGTTTGATGAAGGATGAAAGAATTTTAATTGTTAGAGAAATTTGGAGCCTATGGTTAATTTTGAAACTATTTTTAGTAAAGATTTAGTCAGGTTCATTCCTATGAAGATTTGAAAATGTCTGGCTATCTTATGGCACAACAAAACCTCATAGCTTCCTGGTTGCCTGGTGTCTTAGTTATCTAGTGTGGCTATAACAGAAATACCACAAGTGGATAACTTTAACAAACAAATTTATTCTCTCACAGTTTAGAAGGCTAGAAGTCAAAATTCAGAGTGCTAGCTCTAGGGGAAGGCTTTCTTTTTCTGATGGCTCTGCAGGAAGGTCCTTGTTTCTTTAGCTTGTGCTTCCTGGTTCCTTTGAGATCTATCTCCACATGTAGCGGTATCTATCTTACCCCATCTCTCCTCTGCTCGTGTTGTTTAATCTCGTCATTTATTTTTATTGTGCTTTAGGTAAAAGTTTACAGAGCAAATTAGTTGCTCATTAAAAAATTAATACACATATTGTTTTGTGACATCGGTTGCCAACTCTCCTAGTGCCAACACGCTTCCCTTCTCAACTTTGGGTTCCCCATTTCCATTTATCCAGCTTTTCTGTCCCTTCCTGGTTTTTTGTCTTAGCTTTGGGACTGGTGTGCCCATTTAGTCTTGTATACATGGTCGAACTACATGTGTTATTGTTTGTTTTAAAGGCCTGTCTAATCTTCGACTGAAGGGTGAACTTCAGGAGTGACTTCAAAACAGAGTTAAATGGGTATCTGGGGACCATACTCTTGGGGTTTCTCCAGCTTCTGTCAGACCAGGAAGTCTGGTCTTTCTTTGTGAGTTTAAATTTTGTTCTACATTTTTCTCCCTCTCTGTCCAAGACCCTTCATTGTGATCCCTGTCAGAGCAGTCGGTGGTGGTAGCCAGGCATCATTTAGTTGTGCTGCACTCAAGTCTGTTGGAGGCTGTGGTAGCTGTGGTCCATCAGTCCTTTGGACTAATCTTTCCTTTGTGTCTTTGGTTTTCTTCATTCTCCCTTGCTCCAGATGGGGTGGGACCAGTAGATGTATCATAGATGGCTGCTCACAAACTTTTAAGACCCCAGACACTACTCACCGAAGTAGGATGTAGAACATTTTCTTTATAAACTATGTTATGCCAATTGAGCTAGATGTCTCCCATGACCATGGTCCCTAGCCCTCAGCCCAGTAACTCTGTCCCTCAGGGAGTCTGGATGTATCTATGAATCTTCTATGACTTTGGTCAAATTGTTCTGCCTTCCCCAGTGTTGTGTATTGTTTTATCCTTTACCAAAGTTACCATTTATCTACTGTCTAGTTAGTGTTTTTCTCTTCCTGTCCCTCCCCTCCCTTATAACCATCTTTCTGTGTGTAAACCTTTTTATGAGTTTTTATAATAGTGGTCTCATACAGTATTTGTCCTTTTGTGATTGACTTATTTCACTCAGCATAATGTCCTCCAGATTCATCCATGTTGTGAGATGTTTCACAGGTTCATCATTGTTCTTTATCATTGGATAGTATTCATTGTGTGTATGTACCACAGTTTATTCATTCGTCTGTTGATGGGCACTTAGGTTGTTTCCATCTTTTTGCTATTGTTTATAATGCTGTAATGAACATGGTTGTGCATGTCTATTTGTGTGATGGCTCTTATTTCTCTAGGATATATTCCTAAGAGTGGGGTTGCTGGATCATATGGTATTTCTATTTCTAGTTTTTTAAGGAAGCACCATATCATTTCCCAAAATGGTTGTACCATTTTGCATCCCACCAGCAGTGCATAAGAGTTCCAATCTCCCCACAGCCTCTCCAACATTTGTTATTTTTTAATTTGTGCTGGCAATGTTGGGGTGAGATGATATCTCACTGTAGTTTTGATCTGCATTTCTCTAATGGCTAGTGATCTCAAGCATTTCCTCATGTGTCTATTAGCCACCCGGATGTTTTCTTTGGTCAAGTGTCTGTTCATTTCCTTTGCCTATTTTTTATTGGATTATTTGTCTTTTTGTTGTAGAGGTGTTGGATTTTCCCATAGATTTTAGCGATTAGACCTTTGTCAGATATGTCATAGGCAAAGATTTTTTCCCAGTCTGTAGGTTCTCCTTTTACCCTTTTGGTGAAGTCTTTTGTTGAGCATAAGTGTTTAATTTTTAGAAGATCCCAATTATCTAGTTTATGTTCTGGTGTTTGCGTATTGTCAGTTAAGGTTTTTATCCTATTTATGCTGTATATAAGGACCTCTAGGTGGCGGGGGTTAAGAGCTCAAGCTGCTAACCAAAAGGCTGGTAGTTCAAATTCACCAGCTGCAACTTGGAAACTCTATACGGCAGTTTTACCCTGTCCTTTATTTGGATAGTTGCTATGAGTTAGAATTAACTTGACACAAAACAACAAGCTTTAACTGTATTTTTTCCCTGTATCTTTATAGTTTTTGGTTTTATATTTAGGTCTTTGATCCATTTTGAATTAGCTTTTGTGTATGGTGTGAAATATGGGCCCTGTTTCACCTTTTATAGATGGACATCCAGTTTTGCCAGCACCATCTGTTAAAAAAGACTGTCTTTTTCCCTGTTTAATGGACTTTGAGCCTTTGTCAAAGATCAGGTGACTGCAGGTAGATAGGTTTATATCTGGGTTCTTGATTCTGTCCGTGTCTGTCATTGTACCAGTGCCAGGCTGTTTTGACTACTGTAGCTGCATAGTAGGTTCTGAGGTCAGGTAGTGCGAAGCTTCCTACTTTGTTCTTTGTTTAATCTCTTTTATATCTCAAAAGAGATTGACTCAAGATACACCCTATACGAATCCTGCCACATTAACATAACAAAGACAACCCATTCCCAAATGGGATTATAACCACAGGCATAAAGGTTAGGATTTACAACACATATTTTCGGGGAACACAATTCAATCTGTAACAGCTGTTATTTGTTTAAAGAGAGTGGGTTGCTGGTCTGGACAACATTCGAAAGGTTATAATGAGAGGAAATCTGATGGAAACATTTTCACCTATAAAAAGGAAGGTTCACTAAGGCATAAAATCAGCCATAACCATGAGATTTCCTGGTTAAAAGCCATAGTTTTGATTTGTTTAAAGTCCTGTTCATATTGGAGTGGATGTTAGTCATCCTTTCAAACACTGTTACACATCCCAAAAGACAGCATTAAAACCTTCAATTTATATAAGGGTTCTTGTTATTTTTCACAGTTTGCACTTACATTTAATATAGTTACCAAAGCAACAAACCATGCTAGAGAGTTGTCACTGGGAACAGTCCAAGCATAATTATAGTGAAGATTGATGTTGGGTTAAGAACTGGAGCACTGCAGTTAATCCTGGTTATTTTGCAGGAAAAGCACATAAAATACCCTTGCTTTTGTCTGAATTATCTGACCAGTTTTTCTTTTTAATGCCTTAAATGTACAAATCTACAGCTTGCTTTTCATGAGTAGATCTAATTGCTTGTTTATTAGTTCCAGAGATGGTGAAAATATTGTGATTTTAAGCAAAGGATGTTGAATAAGACCAGTAAGCAATCTTAGCATCTGAGTCTTTTCAAAAACTGAGATTTCTCACTGACTTCAAAGAGTTACAAGGAAAAAGAGTCAGACTAACATTTCAAAATCTATTGAAGCAGGATAATAACTGTTTAGTTTTTCTTTTTTAATCTTCAGAGATATATTAGACATTTCTGTTTGTCTCTGTATTATACAGAATCTGTAATTTTGCTGTCTTATTTTTTATTTCTGTATTTGTAGGACACCACTATGACTTCAAATAAATGCTAGTTTCTAATACCTCTTTGCAAAAATGTAGTGAAGACTTATGTAAACCACTAAGGGGAAACTGTTAGGTTAAACTTTCTTTTTTTTTAATACAGGAGAAAAATGTGTGAGTGTGGTTTATATATAGCATCAATTACTTTTACATCAAAAATCTATTTAACTTATATTTTTAAGCTAAAATATCATTGCTGATGTCAGATGGGTCTTGGCTGAAAGCAAAGAATACCAGAAAGATGTTTATCTGTGTTTTATTGACTATGCAAAGGTATTCAACTGTGTGGATCATAAGAAATTATGGACAACATTGTGAAGGATGGGAATTCCAGAACACTTAATTGTGCTCATGAGTAACTCGTATGTAAAACAAAAATCTTCACAACTGGACCACTAAGCAACATAATGAGAAACAGAAAAAATATTGAAGTGGTCAAGGATTTCATTTTACTTGGATCTACAGTCAATGCCCATGGACGCAGCAGTCAAGAAATCAAATGATGTATTGCTTTGGGCACATTTGTTGCAAAAGATCTCTATAAAGTGTTAAAAACCAAAGATGTCTCTTTGAGGACAAAGGTGCACTTCACTCAAGCCATGGCATTTTCAGTTGCCTCAAATGCATGCAAAAGCATATGAATAAGGAAGATGGAAGAAGAATTGATACCTTTGAATTATAGTGTTGGTGAAGAACAAACAAACCTGTCTTGGAAGAAGTACAGCCAGAATGTTCTTTAGAAGTGTGGATGGTGAGACTTTGTCTCATGTACTTTGGATATGTTATCAGGAGGGACCAGGCCCTGGAGAAAGGCATCATGTCTGGTAAAGTAGAGGGTCAGCGAAAAAGAGGAAGACACTCAATTAGATGGATTGACACAGCAGCTGCTACTATGGGCTCGAAAATCGCAATGATTATTAAGATGGTACAGGACCGGGCAATGTTTTGCTTTGTTGTACACAGGGTCACTAGGAGTTGGAACTTCCTTGATGCCACCTAACAACAAGAAGCTAAAATGAATGAAAGTAATGATGAAATTATAGGTAAAGCTTTTTCCTGGCTAAATTTTCTAGAGTGAAACGTTCTTTTCTTAGTGTCAACATGAATATTCACTCATTCCTTAAGCCACTGCCCCCACTAGGGTGCTGTTCCTTATAATGCCCCCTATGACCTATTATGGACATTTTTTTTAAAAAAACATTTTTTGGACTTATAGGTGAAAGTTTACATAGCAAATTAATTTTCCAATCAATCATTCTTACACAAATTGTTTCATGACCGTAGTTTCAATCCCTGCAGTCCCTACAGAATAAAGTCCAAGCTCCCCAGAATGGGTTTCCCATGATTTGGATTCTACCCATCTAGCCAGCCTCATTTTTCCTTGTCTATCCTCTCCCCACTCCACGTCACACCAACCTAGTTACAGTTCCAAAAATGCCTATGCCGTTTCATGCCTCCATGCCTTTGCACATACTGCTTTCTGTGTTTGGAGTGCTCTTCCTTCCCCTTGACTACTTGGGAAATCCCTATTTTTCTTCAGTACCCAGGATAGGAGCTCTTTGTCTGTGGACTCTTCTTTGTCCCACCACTGTACTTGGTAAGAGCCCATTAGAGCATTTTCACATTGTACTGCTCTTGTTTACATAGTCTCTCCTCTACCAAACTGAGGGCAGGAACTGTAGAGCTTATTCATATTTGTACCCTTAGTATCTAAGGCAGGGCCTGGCACATGTTGAATGAATGGTTAAACTTTTATAGCAATAACTGTTTTCTTGTTTTTACTATTTTAAATGTTATAATGGATGAAATAATTTGTTAAGGTTTGATTATCTTCTGCTTTTCCATGTTACCACTGATAGTCCCCGAATCAATAAATCAACATCTTCCCTGCAGGATGAGATCTAAGATATGCAGGCCCAAAAAATGATGCTAATAATATGTAATCATTACTTAAAATATTAATTTATTAAAATTTTCTGAATTTATACTATATTGAACAGAGGAATTAAAACCTCTGTAGCATTTGCCTTGTGAAGAAAGTAAGCTGCTAATATATTTCAGTGCACAGTTAGTAAGACAGAGCCTAAGTTGAATGAAACATTGAAAGTAAGTCTTGAAAAAGAGTTGAACAGATGATATAATTTGAAGTCCTCCTTAAAAAAAAAAGTTGGAAACCCTGGTGGCATAGTGGTTAAGTGCTATGGCTGCTAACCAAAGGGTTGGCAGTTTGAATCCGCCAGGTGCTCCTTGGAAACTCTGTGGGGCAGTTCTACTCTGTCCTATAGGGTTGCTATGAGTCGGAATCAACTCAAAGGCACTGAGTTTGGTTTGGGTTTGGTTTAGGAAAAACTTAGAATTGACAGAATCCTGGGAAGTTCTGAATGGATGGGGGAGAATAAAGAAGCTAATAGGATGTAAGATAAATAAACCAGATTTACATTTACTGAGCGTCTCCTCCTTGTAAGTCACATTATAGGTGTAATTTAATTTAATCCATAATAATGACCCTATGAGGTAGGGTCATAGATGAAGAAATGGGGGCTGAGATATTAAGTTATCCCCGTTTCATAGATGAAGAAATGGGGGCTGAGACATTAACTTACTTCCAGTCACATAGCTTCAAAGTGGTAACCAGATCTGACTGATGCCAGAGCCTCCTTCCTTCACGTCATGCTACCTTGCCCTTCAGTAAAGTTCCCAGCGCTGCTGTGTTGGTGTGTGCAGCTTAACATCACACAAAGACACACTATTAACTCCTATTTTCAGTGATCCTATGTAGGTGGTTCATTTAGCGGTAAATAATATAATTTTCTTTTCAATCCCAATGCCTATTTAAAATAAATTACCAATGAAAAGAATAGTGTCACATTTGTCAACGATGCTACATAGTGGATTGGATGAATCCTTTTGCACTTCTCTTGCTAAATGACACGAATACATTTTAAGTAGGTTTCGTGGAGAAAGTATACTTCTAAATTTTTCTTTGGTGTGCCCTGCTGCTGGCTCCATTTGGGATCCCAAAATGACTGCTGTCTGGGGTAAAAGGCAGTTTGCTCTTGGTGCCTTCTGTAGATTGCTTGGCCTGGCAGTTTGTCACTCTCCTGGGCAAGTATCCAGCTTGTGGTAGTGAGGTGGTTTTGTGGCAGAACTCCACAATTAACCACAAGTTTAGTGTCAACGGTAGGCTGCCACCGTCATGGCTGTGATCCTTCAGATCTGCTGGGATAGCCAGAGCTGAAGAAACTACTGCTTGTCTAAGGAGGGAACAGGAGAACTTGGAAAGAGTTTGCATTGCTGTTTATTGTTCAAGGTTCAGGTTTTAAGTTTAATTCAAAAAAATCCAGGAAATTTCAGATTAACAGTTGTAGGTGTAATCCTTTTACCAGTTGTTAGATTTTAGAAGTATAGTGACTTTATGTCTAGATACAATTGTTGCACTGAAAGCTAGCAACAGAAAAAGGAAAATTCTTAAAGTACTAGAATATACTCTTTCATAGCGAAGGAAACCCAGGTGCCACTTGAATTAAAAGAAAAAAAAAACAGAAACAAAACCCTACACATCTCTTAACCATTTATGTTGGAAAATAAATCAAACATAAGACCTACGTATTTTCTGTAAATCTAAGAGAAAGGGTTATTTTACTGATTTTTGTGCAGGTAGGTGTTAAGAAATATTCTTCAATAAGAATATAGAACTCTTCCCTATTAAATCGTATTGTTAAGAGTTTTCTGTAAAAATTCATTGGCCAATAAGGAAAAAAAAAATTCAAAGGACACACAATTTAAAAAAAAATTGATTTATTAATGCTTAACAACAGTGCCACCAGGGCTCCTTCTGAGAAATACACACTTCAATAGAAATTTTTCTTGAGCGCTTACTGTGGGCTAAGCACTGGGCTAGCCATGGAGATTGACCTAAGATTGAATAAGATAGAATTTCTGTGTTTGAAGGGTATATTGCAGAGATAGCCATGTAAGTAAACAAATATGAAAACAGAACACAAATCTTGACATAACTAATAACAATAAACTCCAGTTCCATATTAGGGCCATACCACCTCCTGCCTCACTTCTGTTCTTTGCCCCCTCATGTCTTAACTCCAAATGCATGATGGTTCCACTGCACTCCTCCAGATTTTTGCACTTGCTTGCTTCTGTTGCCCAGATTATCTTTTCTCCCTACTTTAACTAGATAACTTCAACTCATCTTTCAAAACTGAGCCCAGAAAATACCTTCTCCATCTGCCCTGGAGCATTCTTCTTTTCCTGCTACTCCCACCCCAGTCTGGATTAGGTGCCCTTGCTCTATGCTCCCAGAGTGCAATGAGTTTACTTACCTCAGTCTCTAAGCTCCTATCACACTGGGTTCTAGTAGTCTTTTCATTCCTCTAGCTTCCAGTAGACTATGGACCCTTAAGGGCAGGAACCATGCCTTTCGTCAGTGTATCCTTGTCATGTAGCACAGTACCCAGCACACTGCCAGGCACTTAAAAACGGCTGAATGCATTCATTTGGGAGAGAGATTAAATGCTGGTGGAGGAGGGCGGTGCACAGAATCGAGGAAGTAAAGGGAGTGGAAGAATTAAAAAGAGATGAAAGAAAAGGAAAGGAGAAGAGGGGAGAGAGAGAGAAAGCAGGGCTTCAAACTGGTTCATTCTGGCTTGAATCCCTGCTGGGAATTTGCATTTTCATTCTGGCTTGAATCCCTGCTGGGAATTTGCATTTCTACCCCAGACATACGGAATCAGAATCTAGTTTAACAGGATCCTCAGGTGATTCTTATGTATAACTTCCTGGGAACTTATTAAAGATGCAAATTCTCAGCAGGGAACTTTTTAGAAATGGAAATTTTCATCAGGAATGAACCAGTTCGAAGCTCTGATAGAAAGACAGGCAATGGGGAGAGAAAGAAGGAAGACAGTAAGGGAGAGAACTGGAAGTGGTAGAAAAGAAGCCATGACAACAAGCTGAGACAACCACACAGCGGGGAGACTTTGGAAGACAGTGATTCTTCTGTAATAATCCCGAAGCACTGTTCTGAACAGTTTTTATCGTATAGTCTCTCGTGCGCTTTAAGTCTATAGGCACATGCTCTGTCTCCCAGATGAAGCTGCAGCTCTGAAGAAACTCAGAAGGAATTTTATAGTTCTTTTATGTTCTAAACACCATTTAGCACAGTGCTCTGCATACAGTGGGCACTCAATAAACATTTGTCCAGATGAACTAAGAGTCAAAGGGAGGCTCATATTCTGAGGTATTATTTGGGAGGAAAATAGGTATCATATATGAGTAACAGAGTTGCCATTGGCACATTGAAAATAGTATGATCCTTTCTATATTGGAGACAAACTTATTTTCAAATATAAGTTTGTAAAGTCAATTCTTTCATGAATTGTTATAAGGTTTCCACGTGTCTTATGGACTGACTCTAGTTTTACAAATCTAGAATCTCAATGATACCGGTTAATTTACTGATTATTCCTGAAAGTTTCCTTGATAATTTAAAATCTGTCAGACCACTTTATACCTTTATCCCTAAGAAATTAGGGCTGCTTTCCTATTGAATTTGGGAAGATTACACCTAGGAACAGTACTCAGTTCTTCTAAGCATTCTCCCAAATCCAATTAAAATCCATTTTAATGGCCTATTTCAGAGGTTTTCTCTTCCTTCCTTCTTTTTTTAGAGCCCAAGGGTTTCCGAAGTGGGGCTCCAGGGTAGGAGCTGTCAGAGACCTGCCGAGTTGTCAGGCTCTGGGCCTGGATATGTCCCCTTCAACCAGAGCAGTGTGCTTTTACTTGCATAACATTTCTTTGGAAAATGTTTTAAAACCATGGTTAAAAGGTGACAATGTGGCCTGGGAACAGTGGTAAAAGGTCCTTTAAGGACTGGTAACCATTATTCACTAAGAGCTTTTCAACTGCTCTTAGTAAATCTTTAGAGGCTTCCCCCATAAATCATCCTGAGGAGTCACGTGATCATGGGTTATCTGTCTGACAAGTGACAACGGCTGGACAGAGTTCTATCCCTCATCCAACCTCCTGTCCCACCCCTTCCTCCTTATATTCCATTACAATAACTATAGTACAGTCACCAGTATGTGGAGCTGCTAAGATTTATTTAAAAATGTTTAATTTTGGAAAAATATTTATGAGAATACTATTCTGGAAATGGATTTTCTTTATATCTGGATTTTAGAGTTAGGAAAGAATCCTGTCTTCTTAAAATAAGGTTGAAAGCTGAAGGCATTGGTGGGTGGTGGGGGGTGGGGGCATTGATTTACTTACCAGAAGACAGGCAAGGTAAGGAGGAGGGGCTAAGATCTAATATGAGACTCATCCATTATTTTGGGTTCTTTGAGAATGAGGATTAAAGGAGAAGGCAAGGAATTCACAGGAAGGGCTATTTTCAATCCAGCAATCGTTAGCACCAGAAGTCCTGGATGAAGAATCGAGTGTTCTAACAGTTGGGCTGGGTTCAGTAAGAGGACATCCCAACTAGTGCTTGTAAGTTCAGACAGGTGGGCAGGCAAGTGGCATCCAGAAGGTCTGTCAAGGATAACAGGGAACTTAGTCACAAGACTAGTGCTTAGGGACAGAGAGTTAGGCCTTGGGACTGACAAGATTTAAGGAGGGTTTTCGTTCTTTCATAGTTAACTGGGGTATTGGCAGTTTATTGGTGTGGGTACTTAAAATGGAGAACAAAACAAAATCCTCACCCTATAAACTGGGCACACAGGAAGACTGGGTCTTTGGAACTTGCGGGCAAAGACCTCATAAATAGAAAAGAGGAATACAGAGGGGTTGCTTTGCACCATGACGACTCAGGAGGTAGCTGCTAAACCAGGATTCCACGTCATAGATCATCAAATTGGGAGGTTGTTTCTAGATGGTGAGACTATAGGGAGAGAAGGCAAAGTCTGGTAAAATGAAGCTGGGGTAGAGGGTGCTGAGAGAACTCAAAGGTATGCTGAGACTTTAGGTCTTTTTTTTTTCACAGCAGATAATAGCCATATAAACTTGAACCCAAAGACAAGAGCTAAGTAATTCCATTGACAGTCTGGCAGAAAAATAATTAAATAATTTGACCTTTAAGAAATGTGGCCTAGTAATAATCTTCGACAAAGACTGTAAACAGAGAAGGGAGTTGCTATAAACACCACTAGCTCATTCATTTTGTGCACATTTTTAGTTGAGTAAACTTCTGATGGTCTTTGGTCACGTCCTTACATTTTCTTTTAGAATCCTCTCAGGTGCTGGGTTAGAGTTCAGATCAATGCACTCCAACTCTGAGTTATTGAAAGACTTGGGCTTTTAACACAGAAAAACCTGGGATGACAGAAGGCCAAAGAATTTGGAAGTAAAAGAGTTTTATGGAGAGGGCTTTGAATTTTTATCTTCCGCTGATACAAATACCTTTATTTTTATTGTCAATACTGAGAGTTTGATTTAATTTGGTGGTACAAATAATTCAAAGGTTGCTCTTGGCAATTTAAAAGGTGGATCCTAAGGATGCCGATATATTTTGGACATATACAAATTATAGTTTTTTAAGACTGGAGGAGATCTTAGAGGTCATCAAAATTAAATTGCTTCATTTTACAATCAAGAAGACTGAAGTCTATAAAAATTATGCAACTTGCTTAAGGCCAGGGTATGGATGGCAGGCCCGGGACTAGAACCCATGAAGCTGGATTTCTAGTCCACTACTGTTTCTAGTACTATACCTCTCTTACCTCAGATGATAGATAAACCACGTTAAAAAAAAAAAAATTAGTTTGAATTTGTTCTAAATTTCAAATCAATTTTTTATTTCCTATGAGAATTTATAATGGGCATTTTGGTAATGCTGGTGCTAATTTTTGTCTTGCCCTTCTGTACAAGCTCAAAATGTATCCATTACATTTCCTAATTTAATCTTTGGTGGTGAGGAGTTCTGTGCATATCGTTTTAAAAATGTATTAGTGACTTTTGCTGAGATGAGATTTTTTTTTTTTGCTTTCAATTGTCACAGTGGAAAAAAGACACAATGGATTTTTCTTTTAGGACAAGCATTTGAGAAATCAATTTGAAAACTCTACTAAATATTTTTTCCTTTACCCAATATACAGAAAAAGAAAAGGAATTCTTTTTTTCCCCCCGGTTTTGGTTACATCCTTGTGTTAATTTTTCAGTGATTTCTACTTATATGTGAACTATACCCATATACGAAAATGGTCTGTTTCAGGTCATGCTGTGGGCAGAGATTAATTGGTGAAAAATGGGCCTGTTTGTGGGATTTACCACACAGTAAGGTTTCTCATCTCCCTGGAAAAATGTGGAATTAGCTCTTTGAGAAATGCAGGCCCGTCATGAGGTTGAAGGGAGAGTTTTAGTGGAGGGAAACACAGTTCACTCTCTAAGGCAGTTATGATTGGTTAGATTCCAGAACAGTCCCTTTGGTTTCCCGCTTTCAAGTCAGTGTTTCCTACATGTTGCTAGTTTCACCAGTACCTCACAGTTAGCATCCTATTTGGCTTCTTTCAAAGACAACGATCCAAACTGGGGAATGGTCTTGGAGATGAGTCCTGGCCCTCCCATTCCTCCTTCTCTAGAACGGCTACCGTGAAAAAGCCTTCAACTTGGAAAGAACATTTGTGACAGCAAATTTTCTATGCTGTGTTGGAGGGGCACACAGACATAAACCAGTGATTAGTCATGGCAAGGGTGGAACGTGGTGGATGGGTTGTTAGTCCCTAGCCTGTGAAGATGGCTCTTGAGAAGACAAGCTCACAAGTATTTGGATGGTCCCAGAGAGCAGTCCATGTGCACGCTCCTCCGGTAAGAGCCACTGCAAGGATCCTGGGCCTGCTGCTGGGCCCAAGAATTCAGATTGCTGTCCGAGGCAGACCTCGCCATAGTGATTAGGGTTTCTTCGCCATGTTCATAGTGGTGGCTGGCCCTCACTGTCACACAGCTCTGCTTGGTCAGTCTGAAAGGACCACTCTAAACGGGGCTGAGGTCATAGGTGGCACACCCACAGCTCGGTATCCCGGTATCCCCGTTAGGCACTTCCCTGAAAGACCACAAACAACCCTTTTCCCAAGACCCATAGGAGCCTGGTTGGATGTCAGTGACTTACCCCCAAGGAAAACCTTCACGCCTGGGGTCACAGGATCGCAGGCTTGCCGTCTTCCATTCGAAGAGGACCCCGCCCGTCTCTACCAGCCCAGGCCGGTCTTCGCGCTGCAGCGCAGCGCTCTGCTCGGCCCGGACACGCTCAGTCAGCGGGGTGTCCGGCTCGCGTCCCCAGCAGGCGGCCGGCCGAGCGGCTACGCCGGTAGCGGCGGGACGGGACGCGGGCGCGCGCGGGCAGCGGGCGGGGCGCGCGCCGGGCCCGGGAGCCTCGGGGGAGGAGCGCCCGCCGCCCGCCCGCCCGCCGCTCGCGCGCCCAACGGACCAGACTGGGGCCATGAGCTAACTGTTGCAGCCAGCGGGAGCTGGGAGGCGACTTGGCCAAGTCTCCAGTCCTGAGAAGTCCCCCAGGGAAAAGGAGGGGGCGGCTGAAGCGGTCCCGGAGAGAAACCCCTTCCGTCCGTTTCCTCGGCCAGCATGCCGCCGACTCCGCCGCTCCTCTGCCCGCGCGGCGGGGACCCCGGGCCGTGGCGGCGGGCGCAGCCCTGACGCTCTGTGGAGCCGGGGGGCGCCCGAACTCGAGGGCGGGGGGTCAGGGAGCACGAGCGGCCGCTGAGTCTGAGCAGGGTGTGCTGAACCCTGCGGCCACCCCCGATCCCGGCCATGAGGAGGGACGAACGAGACGCCAAAGCCATGCGGTACCCGCAGCCTCCGGACGGGGCCGGCTCGCCCCCTGAGAGTCTGAGGAACGGCTACGTGAAGAGCTGCGTGAGCCCCTTGCGGCAGGACCCTCCCCGCGGCTTCTTCTTCCACCTTTGCCGCTTCTGCAACGTGGAGTTGTTGCTGCCACCGTCGGCCTCCCCCCAGCAGCCGCGGCGCGGCTCCCCCTTCTCCCGGGCGCGCCTCTCGTTGGGCGCCCTGGCTGCCTTTGTCCTCGCCCTGCTGCTCGGCTCGGGGCCCGGGAGCTGGGCTGCGGGGGCCGCCCTGCTGCGGACCTTGCTGAGCGTCTGCTCGCACAGCCTCAGCCCCCTCTTCAGCATCGCCTGTGCCTTCTTCTTCCTCACCTGCTTCCTGACCCGGACCAAGCGGGGCCCCGGGCCGGGCCGGTTCGGCGGCGGCGGCGGCTCCTGGTGGCTGCTGGCGCTGCCAGCTTGCTGTTACCTGGGGGACTTCTTGGCGTGGCAGTGGTGGTCTTCGTCGTGGGGAGACGGAGGCGCGGAGGTGCCCGAGCCTCCGCACACGCCCCCGGCCCCGCACACGCCCCCAGCCGCCTTGGGCAGGTTGTTCTTGGTGCTGAGCTGTGTGGGTTTGCTGACGCTCCTGCACCCGGTGAGGCTCCAGCACAGCATCCTGGTACTGCTCTTCTCCAGCTTTGTCTGGTGGGTCTCCTTCACCAGCCTCGGGTCGCTGCCTGCACCCCTCAGGCCCCTGCTGTCCTGCCTGGTGGGGAGCGCTGGCTGCCTGCTGGCCCAAGGGTTGGATCACTTCTTTCAAATCAGGGAAGCTCCTCATCATCATCCTCGGTTGTCCAGTACCGCGGAAGAAAAAGTGCCTGTGATCAGACCCCGGAGGAGGTCCAGCTGCGTGTCGCTGGGAGAGACTTCAGCCAGTTACTATGGGAGTTGCAAAATGTTCAGGAGACCTTCGTTGCCTTGTATATCCAGAGAACAGGTATGTTACCAGAAAGGAAAGTTTGTTAAGGAAGGGAGTGCGGTGTTACAGTTTGAAATTCCCGAGTAGAATTAATGTTTTTGCAAGCGTGTCAACTTTCAGGGTGACAAAAAGGGGTGGGTGCGGGGAGAATAATAAGTTTTATTCTGGAAAGAGTTCCTAAAACACATGGAACTTTTTAAAATGCAGAAGCAAGTACCGTTTATCTTGGGACAGAAATGAAATAGCAGACTAATCATATTGCACTTTTTAAAGACTATACAACAGATGAGCTTTCAGAAGAATGAGGTGAGTTTTTTGTGCTTTAATAGATTGCAAACCCCTATTTTTGGCATATGCTAATATGTATCTTTTCCATGCCATTTGTTATTGCTGTTATGGTGATGATGTCTCCCTAGTGATAACATACAGTCATTAGAATGAGTCTACATACTATTTTTTCAGCTTCTACCTGAGCTTGTGTGTAATTGATGGTCTGTTTCACAGTTGGCCCCTGGCCTTGTTCTAACTGATGATACTGAGCTCCTCCATTGTCTCTTTCCACAGATGTAGTCAATTTGATTCCTGTGTGCTCCATTTGGCAAGGTCTACATTTTTTTTTTTTTACATATAGTGGCTGTTTATGTTGTTGAAAAAACGTATTTTTCAATGAATAGGTTGTTGGTCTTGTGAAATCCTGTCATGTGATCTCCGGTGTCATTTCTGTTGCCAAGTCCATTATTTTCCAACTACTGATCCTTCTTCTTTGTTTCCAGCTTTCACATTCCAATCACCAGTAATTATCAATGCGTCTTGATCGCATGTTTGATCAATTTCAGACTGCAGAAATCGACAAAAATCTTCAATATCTTCATCTTTGGCATTAGTAGTTGATGCATAAATTTGAATAATAGTCGTATTAACTGGTCTTCCTCGTAGGCCTATGGATATTATCCTATCACTGACGGCTTTGTATTTCAGGATAGATCTTGAAATATTCTTTTTGAAGGTGAATGTGACACTGTTCCCCTTCAATTTACCATTCTTGGCATAGTAGACCATATGATTTCTGATTCAAAATGGCCAATACCAGTCCATTTCAGCTCACTAATGGCTAGAATATTGATCTTCAAGTGTTCAGTTTCATTTTTGACAACTTCCAATTTTTCTAGATTCATGCTTTGTACATTTCACGTTCTGATTCTTACTGGATATTTTCAGCTGTTTCTTCTCATTTTGAGTCATGCCACATTAGCAAATGAAGGTCCTGAAGCTTTACTCCATCCACATCTTTAAAACTGATTCTACTTCGAGGAGGCAGCTTTTCCCCAGTCTTATTTTGAGCACCTTCCGACCTGAGGGTTCATCTTCCTGCACTATATCAGACAGTGTTCTGCTGCTATTCCTTAGGTTTTCACTGGCCAGTTTTTTCAGAAGTAGACTGCCAGATCCTTCTTCCTAGTCTGTCGTAGTCTGGAAGCTCTGCTGAAACCTGTCTACCATGAGTGACCCTGCTGGTATTTGAAATATTGGTAGCATAGCTTCTAGCATCACAACAACGCACATGTCACCACAGTGCAACAAACTGGCATACAAGTCCATGAGAGCCAAAGTACGACCTTGAGTATATCCCACCTGAATTCAGAGACCATCTCAAGAATAGATTTGTTGCATTGACACTAATGACTGAAGACCTGACAAATTGTGGGATGACATCATACACAAAGAAAGCAAAAGGTCATTAAAAAGATGGGAAAGAAAAAAGGCAAAAACGGATGTCAGAAGAGACTGATACTGCTTTTGAACGTAGAGTAGCTAAAGCTAAAGGAAGAAATTATGAAGTAAAAGAGCTGAACAGAAGAATTGGAAAGGGCAGCTCAAGAAGACAAAGTATTATAATGAAATGTGCAAAGACCTGGAGTTAAAAAACCAAAAGGGAAGAACATGCTTGTCATTTCTGAAGCTGAAAAAAAATGAAGAAAAAATTCAAGCCTTGAGTTCCAATATTGAAAGATTCTATGGGCAAATTATGAGTGATACAGGAAGCATCAAAAGAAGATGGAAAGAATACAGAGTCACTGTACCAAAAAGAATTGACTGATGTTTAGCCATTTCAGGAAGTAACATATGATCAAGAACTGATGGTGTGGAAGGAAGAAGTCCAAGCTGCACTGAAGGCAGTGCTGAAAAACAAGGCTCCAAGAATTGATAGAACTACAATTGAGATGTTTCAACAAATGGACGCAACACTGGAAGTGCTTACTTGTCTGTGCCAAGAAATTTGGAAGACTGCTACTTGGCTGACTAACTGGAAGAGATCTGTATTTGCACCCATTCCAAAGAAAGGTGATCCAACAGAATGTGGAAATTATCAAATGATATCAATAACATTATACATAGGTAAAATTTTGCTGAAGATAATTCAAGAATGGTGGCAGCAGTACAACAGCAAGGAACTACCAGAAATTCAAGCTGGATTTAGAAGGGGACATGGAATGAGGGATATCCTTGCTGATGTTGGATGGATCTTGGCTGAAAGCAGAGAATACCAGAAAGGTATTCACCTGTGTTTTATTGACTATGCAAAGGCATTCGACTGTGTGGATCATAAAAATTATGGGTAACGTTGTGAAGAATGGGAATTCAAGAACACTTAATTGTGCTCATGTGAAACCTGTACATAGACCATGAGGCAGTCATTTGAAAAGAACAAGGGGATACTGCGTAGTTTAAAATCAGAGAAGGTGTACGTCAGGGTTGTGTCCTTTTACCGTACTTATTCAGTCTGTATGCTGAGCAAATAAGCTGAGAATCTGGGTTCCACGAAGAAGAATGTGGCATCGGGTTTGGAGGAAGACTCATTAACAACCTGCGATATGCGGATATACAACCTTGCTTGCTGAAAGTGAAAAAACCAAAAAAATGAACTCGTTGCTGTTGAGTTGATTCCGACTCATAGTGACCCTATAGGACAGCACAGAAAACTGCCTCACTATTTCCAAGAAACAGCTGGTGGATTCTAACTGCTGACTTTTTTTTTTTTTTTTTTAGCAGCAGTAGCTCTTAACCATTGTACCACCAGGGCTTCTGCTGAAAGTGAAGAGGAATTGAAAAACTTACTGATGAAGATCAAAGACCACAGCCTTCAGTATGAATTGCACCTCAACATAAAGAGAACAGAAATCATCACAACATGACCAATGAGCAACATCATGATTAATGGAGAAAACACTGATATTAAGGATTTTGTTTTACTTGGATCCACAATCAATGCCCATGGAAGCAGCAGTCAAGAAATCAAATGACATATCACATTGGGTAAACCTGCTGCAAAAGAGCTCTTTAAAGCAGTCAAAAGCAAAGATTTAACTTTGAAGACTGAGGTGTACCTGACCCAAGCCATAGTATTTTCAGTTGGCTCATATGCATGTTAAAGCTGGTCAATGAATAGGGAAGACCGAAGCAGAATCGACGCACTTGAATTATGGTGTTGGCAAAGAATATTGAATATACCATGGACTGCCAGAAGAACAAACAAATCTGTTTTGGAAGTACAGCCAGA
Source organism: Elephas maximus indicus (assembly GCF_024166365.1). Taxonomy (NCBI): domain Eukaryota; kingdom Metazoa; phylum Chordata; class Mammalia; order Proboscidea; family Elephantidae; genus Elephas; species Elephas maximus. Next base: position 70,007,515 of record NC_064825.1, read on the forward strand.
ATTCTCCTTAGAAGTAAGGATGGTGAGCCTTCATCTTGTGTACTTTGGACATGTTATCAGTAGGACCAGTCCCTGGAGAAGGACATCATGCTTGGTGAAGGAGCAGGTTAGCGAAAAAAAAGGAAGACCTTCAAGGAGATGGAGTGACACAATGGCTGTAACAAAGAACTGAAACATAGCAACAATTGTGAGAATGGCGTGGGACTGGCCAGTGTTTCACTTTGATGTACATAGGGTCGCAATGAGTTGGAATCGACTCGATGGCACCTAACAAGAGAAATCAGCTGTATGTCTGTAAATACTTACAGAGACATATATATGTGTGTTGTTGTTATATGTATACATATCTATATGTGAATTTTAATCAGTGTTATTATTATTAATTGAAAGGGGAATTGGAGATCTTAGAGGAACATTGATGAGCTTTTGAACTGAAACTTGTGAATTTAGATGAAAAGAATGTTGGAGATAATTTTTTAGAGATTTTTTTGAAGTAAATTTCTGCAGTATAGGCTAATGCAATCTTTTAGAGTAACTCATGGTCCTGTGTGTTTGTTGCATAATTAGGAGCATGTTGTAACAATTTAACCTTTAAACTTAGTAATGTCTGGAAAGATGTCAAAAGCATTTCATTTCTTTTTCATAGGTTTAGATGTTTTTGTTTTTGAATGGCATTGAAATCTTTGTCAGGGAATGAGCTTATAAATTTATGTACATAGGCTTGGAAAATCTACATGTTTACATCATCAGAAACTCAGTAAGTATAACCACTGTTCATTGAGCATTTACTAAATGCAAAACGCTTTGCATATATTATCTGAAATCCTCAAAAAGGACCCTGTATGGTAGGTGACATTAACCTTCTTTTAGGGATGAGAAAATTGAGGTTTATAGAGATTACCCAGCTTCACAAATCTAGTAAGTGGCAGTTAGAAGCTAAGTTTTTTTCAGTTTTCAATGCTGTGTTCTGCGCAACGAAAAGGTTTTGTATGAGTAGGACTGTATACCGCTAGTTTTCATACTTTTTTGATTAATGTATTTTACACGAGGGACCTAGTATATCTGAAACAAGTTCCTTGTCCTTACTGTATCCGATGCTGCCTTCCCTCCCTTCCTTTCCCCTTCAGAATAATTTACAAGCTACTACACTGATTTTTATGACATGGCAGGGTAATAAAAACCTTCAGCGTTAAACACTGATCCGTAGTGTTCTTATGAGATGACACTTTCCTTCTTGAAATGGCTTTAGAGGCCTCTTTTGTGGTCAGTAGTTCCTTGGCCAAATGCTTGAAAGATGTTGTTGTGCCTTTTGTTTTCTCAGTTTACTGCCAGTGATGACTGACAATGCTTAGAAAAATGTGTGTAAGAAGAAAAATTGTGAGAGGATTCAGCGCAGAGCAGGGTAGTACCAGCCGTGTTTATACAATGAATAGCATTTGGCGTTTGACTGTATGTGAGTAGACTGCATTTTTTTTTAAACACTGGGAAAAGCATAGTTACGTGACATGTGTAGGGAATTTTTCTGAATTTAACAGCATTACAGTTTGACATATTTTTAATTGTAACTCATTGGTGTGGTCAATTATGTCTGTTCCCGTGCAGACTGAAAATTCCTGGTTTCCTAAACCTAGTATGGTGCTCTTTCCATCACGGCGACCTCTTCAAGCTTTAAACTGGAGTGAAGTGTTGCTGTGCTAGGCAGCTTCAGCTCCTGTTTGTATCAGAAGAAAATACAATTTGTTCTTCTAAAAGGGCTTATTTTCTTTTTTTTATTGTGCTTTAGCCAAAGGTTTACAGAGCAATTTAGTTTCTCATTAAACAATTACTGCACATACCATTTTGTGACATTAGTTGCCACCCCCATGACATGTTGACACTCTGCCCTCCTCGACCTTGGGTTCCCCATTACCAGTTTTCCTGTCTCTTCCTGCCTTCTCGCCCTTGCCCCTGGGTTGGTGTGCCCATTTAGTCTTGTTTTTTTTTGTTTTATGGGCCTGTCTAATCTTTGGCTGAAGGGTGAACCTCAGGAGCGACTTCGTATTGAGTAAGTCTGGTCTTTTTCTGTGAGTTAGAATTTTGTTCTACATTTTTCTCCAGCTCTGTTCAGGACCGTCTATTGTGATCCCTGTCAGAACAGCCAGTGTGGTAGCTGGGCACCATCTAGTTGTGCTGGACTCAGAGTGGTGGAGGCTGTGGTAGTTGTGGTCAGGGTATGTTTTCTTAGTGCAGAAAAATTTTATTCACACTGCACGCTGAATGGGAACATTTTTGGGGTCTTAGAATATATGCTAGTAGTTTAGGGGTTTACTCATGGTTATTTAATATTAATATTAATAATATCACAAAATAATACCATTTTGGCACCAAAAGAAAAAAATATTTTTAACTTAGCAGAGATTGTAATTAGAATTTTTACTTACATTTGTTTCTTTATGTTTATAAAATTGTGGCTCTGTGACATACGTTTGCATGACATATTATGTTAAGGAAATTAAGAGGAAGTCAGTACTTTTGTGGAAGTAGAAGATCAAGAGAATTTCTAATGTTTGAAGAGCTAAGCTTTTATACAACAATTGTAAAACATTGTCTTGTTTCAGAAAGTGAAGGAAGACAAAGCTTTTGGGTAGACCCTGCCGTGTAGGAGAAAATATCCTGCATTCCTAGGCAGAAGATTGGGGGTCAAGTCCTGGCTGTACACTATGTTACTTGGAAGAGTCAGTAACCTTTTCTGAGCCTAGGTATCCTGTTAGATCAAGGGGTCCTTCTAGATGAATTCTAAAATATGTTTCAACTCTAAAATTTATCATTTTAGTTTACAGTTTTTGCAAAGTGTGAATAAAATAATAAATAAAACTTCACAAATTACTAGTTTAAATTTTACTTAAATATTGATTGCTTATATCACTAACCTGTATTTTTGAAGGTGTAATAATTGGAAAACATGAACAAATATTCTTTATTTTCTGGATAGAACTTTTCTTTTTAAAAGTATGTTGTTGTTGCTGTTAGTTGCTGTCGAGTCGATTCTGACTGACGGCGACCCCATTTGTGCAGAGTAGAACTGCTCCATAGGGTTTTCAAGGCTGTGCTAGTAGTCTAGCTCTTAACATTTTAGAAAACTACTTGGAAACTTATCGATATAAATATTTTTAATTGTGTGAGACTAGATTTAAAGTAATTTTTAACTTCAAGGATGTAATGTTAGGTACTGTTTTGAAAAATAATGACACATTTGTTAAACATTAGGTTTTCATAATTAGATTTATAATATATGATGTAAATGCTGTTTATGTTCAGTTCTTACCCTTAAATTTTTTTTAAGTAAAGCATTTAGAGATTCCAAGTTCAAATCTAGCTACTGCTGACTATGCTCTGCTTTGGTGGGTTAATAAAAACCCTATAGCAAGAAGCACTAAGGTTGTAGCATAGTTGTTAGGAGTCAGCTGAAACGAAAAGGAAGTAAATAATAATAATAATGATCAGTTGTCTACATAGAAATCTTGACCAGAATTTTAAAACTACATTTTTTTTTTTTTTTACCATTTTAATTGTATATTCTACAACTGAATTTTCAGCTTCCAACCAGATCATTTTGTTTGAGATAGATTAGGTAAATATGAGGTTTTGAAAGACATAAGTTAGTGTGTGAGGTATTTTCTATACCTAAAATGCTAAGTGCTTTCTAAATGGTTAGGTAAATATTTAAAAATTCTGTGGCCTTAAAGCCTATAAATTTCATTTAAAGTGTTAATTTTACTTAAAAAAAGGTATACATACGTAGTGTGAAGGTATAAAGAAGAGAAGACATTTTAAAATTTAAGTGATTATTTCCCCCCCTAAGGAATTTGCAAGGTATGCCTAAGGAATGGCATACCCCACTGTGAGTGTTCGTGAAATTTATTTTATGGCTTCATCGAGTTTTATTCTAATATCATGTTAGCATTTTGTAGTAAAATGCCAGTTTATATAATAATCTTATGTTCTGCTTTGTAAATATTGTATGTACTCTGCCATCAGAGTTATCTTTCAAAAACAGATTTGATCAAGTCACTCCTGTTTTCAGAATCTCTTACGGCTTTTCATTGTCCACAGTATAAAGTTCATGCCCTTGATCCTGGCTTGGAAAACCCTTCATAGACTGCTTTTAACCTTTTTTTTTTTTTTTTGGTTTGTTTCGTTTTTTAAAAAGCTCTCTAAGACTTAGGAAACTCCCCTCTCCCTACACCCATCCTTGGCTCTAGCTGTTTGAGGGCTGCTGCCATTAGAGAGCTTGTTGTAGATCTTTTCCTTTTGCTTTTACCATTCCCACTGGTTAAAATTCCCTCTAAGGAACACGTAAATTTAAGAAATTTTTATACACTACAGTGATACGCAAACTGATACATAAGTTGAGCACAAAACTCCATTACATCAAAATTGTCTGTGTTTAAAAAAAAATGGACAAAAACCATATGAAGCAGTGATGGTGTGTGATAGAATATTTTCATCATATTGTATGAAGTAGAAATATCTTCATAGTTTGTTTTTCCACACGGAGCAGATGGTAAATAGGGCCAACCATAAGTAAAACCGCAAAGTTTGTTTTCATCATCCTCAGACTGTTTTAGTCCAGTGAGACCTACGCCAGACTTCTGACTTATAGAATTGTAAGATAGTGAATTTGTGTTGTTTTGTGCCACTAAATTTGTAGTAACTTGTTGTAGTCACAAAAGAAAATTAAGACACTATGTAAAGCCAATAGAAAACTAAGACACTATGTAAAGAGGGCATTGGATCAGTGGTAGAATTCTTACCTTCCATGCAGAAGACCTGAGTTTGATTCCTGGCCAGTGCACCTCAAGCACAGCCATAACCCACCCATCTGTCAGTAGAGGCTTGCGTGTTTCTATGACACTGAACAGATTTCAGCCTGGCAATCTACTCCTGAAAATCAGCCAGTGAAAACCCTATGGATCACAAAGGCCCATCTGCAACTGATCTGGCAGCATTTCGTTCTGTTGTGCATGGGGTTGCTGGGAGAGGGCGGGGAGCTCGATGGCAGCTAACAGTGACAATGTAAGGCCAAATTGTTTTTCAGAATGTTTTTACCATTTACACTTTTGTGAGCAGTGAATACCTTCGGATTCACATTCTCACCAGCCAGTGATTATTATTAACTGACTTTACTTTTTACCAGGCTGGTGGATGTGAAATAGTATTTTTTTTTGTGGCTTTAATTTACATTTTGCTGATTACTAACGAAGTTAAATATTTTTAATATGTTTATGGTCTGTGTTTCTTACTCAAGGATTACCTGTTCATATTTTTGCCCTTTTTAAAATTGCGTGGTTTGTTTTTTCTTAAAAATTCGGATGAGTTCTTTATATATTCTGAACACTCATCCTTTATTGGTTATTCAGGTTTGTGGTCCTCCTTTTCCCTCTTTTTATGGTGTCTTTCGGTAACAGAAGTTCTTAATTTTAATGTAGTTAAACTTACTGATCTTTTCCTCTTTTGTAAGACTCCTTGTGTCTTATTTATGAAGCCCTTCCTTATTAGAAGTCATAAAGTATACTCCTATGTTAACAAAATTAATTTATATGTATGATATGGTGTAGAGATCCAACCTCGTTTTTTTTCCATATGGATATCCAGTAATGCTGACGCAATTTATTGAAAAGTTCGTTCTCCATCCATTAGCAGTATAGCCTCTGTCATATATCAAGTTTCGATATATGCATAAGTCTGTATCTGAAAGGTTTGAGGTTCGCGTTCATTAAGAGGTGCCTGGGAAGACAGGCCTTGCACAGTCTACTTCTGAAAACCCAGCCATTAAAAACCCTGTAGAGCACAGTTCTACTTGGACACAAATGGGTCACCGTGAGTCAGAATCGACTCTGTGACAACTAGTTTGGTTACATATATACACATACTGTTAGTTGCCATGAAGTCGGCTTCTACTCATGGTGACCTTATACGTAACAGAAAGGAAAGTTAACTGGTCCTGTGCCATCTTCATGATCATTGGTATGTTGTTTAGTCCATTTTTGTGGCTATTGGGACAATCCTTCTCATTGGGGTTTTCCTCATTTTTGCTGACCCTATATTTTACCAAGGAGCCCTGGTGGCACAGTGGTTAAGAGCTATGGCTGCTAAACAAAAAGGTCAGTGGTTTAAATCTACCAGCTGCTCCTTGGAAACCCGATGAGGCAGTTCTACCCTGTCCTATAGGGTCCCTATGAGTCGGAAACGGCTCGATGGCAATGGGTTTTTGGGTATACTTTACCAAACATGATGTCCTTTTTTGGCAATTAGTCTTTCCTGATCATGTGTCTGGAGTAAGTGAGCTGAAGTCTGTCCACCCTCTCTTCTAAGGAGCATTCTCGTATTTTTTCCGAGACTGATTTGTGTGTTCTGGCAGTCCATGGTACGTTCAGTATTCTTCACCAACATCACAATTCAAATGCATCAATTCTTCTGTCTCCCTTTTTCATCGTTCAGCTTTCGAAAGCATATGAGACAACTGAAAAGACTATGGTGTGGGCCAGGCGCACCTTAATCGTCAAAGGGATACGTTTGCTTGTTAAAACTTACAAATCTTTTACAGCAGATTTGCAATACGTTGTTTGATTTCTTGACTGCTGCTTCCATGGGTGTTGATTGTTGATCCAATTAGAATAAAATCATTGACAACTTCGGTTTCTTCTTCATTTGTCATAATATTATTCATCAGCCCAGTTAGGATTTTTGTTTTTTTCATGTTCAGGCATAATCCATACTGAAGGATGTAGTCTTTGACTTTCATCACTAAGTGCTTCAAGTCATCTTCATTTTTGGCAAGCAAGGTCATGTCATCTGCATATCACAGGTTGTTAATGAATCTCCTCTCAGTCCTGGTACTGTGTTCTTGTCCATATAGTCCAGTTTCTCAGATTCTTTGTTCAACATACAAAGAGAATAGTAAAGTGAAATGATACAACCCTGCTGCACACCTTTTCCAGTTTTGAACTGTGTAGTATCCCTTTTTCTTTTCAAATGACTGCCTCTTGATCCATCTACAAGTTCCACATGAGCACAATTAAGTGTTTTGAAATTCCCATTTTTCGTAATTTATGATCCACACAGCTGAATGCCTTCGTGTAGTCAATAAAATACAAGTAAACATCTTTCTGATATTCTCTGACTTCATTGAAAAATCCATCTGACAACAGCAAGGATATCCCTTATTTCATGTCCTCTTCGTAATCAGGCTTGATCTTCCAGCAGTTTCCTGTCAATGCATGGCTGCAGTCATTTTTGCTTTATCTCCAGCAAAATTTTGCTAGCATATGATATTAAGGAGATTGTCTGATAATTTCTAGATTCTGCTTGATTGCATTTCTTTGGAATGGACATGAATATGGATCTCTTCCAGTCAGTTGGCCAGATAGCTGACTTCCAAATTTCTTGACATAGATGAGTAAGCGCTTGCAGTGTTGCATCTCTTTGTCAAAGCATCCCTACTGGTATTTCATCAATTCCTAGAGCTTTGTTTTTTGCCAGTGCCTTCAGTGCAGCTTGGACTTCTCACTTAAGTACCAGCGGTTCTTGATTATATGTTACCTCCTGAAGTGGTTGAACATTGATCGATTTTTTTTGGTACAGGAACTCTGTGTATTCCTTTCATCTTTTCTTGATGCTTCCTGCATCATTCAATTTTTTTGCCCGTAAAATTCTTCAGTAATGAAATTTGAGGCTTGAATTTTCTCTTCAGTTCTTTCAACTTGAGAAATGCCAATCATATTCGTCCCTATTGCTTTTCTAACTCCAGGTCTTTGCACATTTAATTGTAATACTTTGCCTTGTCTTCTCAAGCTTCAGACACACACGTACATATACATGGTCAATAACTGTTTCCAAATTCACCTACAATAGGAAGTATTCCTCATGTTTACTATTTTACTTATATCTTTAATTCATCCCATCACATTTGTATATTATACTTTGCTAATATTGTCTAAATTTTCATCATAGTTACTAAACGTTCTTTTAGAGCATTGCTGTATGCTAGGTGCTGTGGGGAAAATGGATGAAGAAGACATAGTATCTATCCTTGGGGAGTTTTTATCTAGTAGAGACATATGTGTAAAATTGCTTACTATGAGAGAAAATTAATGCCATATTTCCAGTCTGAGTACCTCATTGTTGGAAAAGAATCAAGCGATCAGGTTTTAATGGCAATGTGTTGGAAGTCTTCATAGAGGAGGCATTTTGGAGGATATATAGGACTTGTATTTATAGGACTTGATTAAGTAGACACATGCATTGTGACTGATAAGAAGCAATTTGAAGGTAAAGAAAGTTCATGGATTTGTTGTGGAAACCAGAATGGAGAGCTAGTAAGTAAGGAGTGTAGAATTTATGTAGTAATGTTATAGGAAGAGAGACTGGGAGATTTGTTGAGAATGATGTGTGGAGGATCTTGAATGCCATCCCCAACTTTTGAATTTATTTTGTAGGCAGTGGAAAAACATTTGAAGATTTTTCTTTACTTTAGGGAGATTACTGATAATGTGAAAGGGTAGATCAGAGAATCAAAAGATTGGGAGCAGGGAGGCTATTGTAATCATTCGTGTGAGAGAGTATGAGAACAGTGAAAGTGAAAAGGGAATGGTGACTGGAGAAAGAAAGGTACTTGAAGATATTCCAAGTCTGGGTGCCTGGAAGGTTAATGGTGTCATTAGCTGAGCTGATAGGGAACATGAGAAAAAGAGCTGGCGTGGGAAAAATACAAAGAGCTTGAATTTATTGATTAGTACCTGTTGTTTTCAAATGCTTCTGTTTGGTGTCTCGAAATGAGCTCCCTTAGTATAAGGATCAAACATTTTTATTTTGTCTTTCGTATTTCTCATAGTGCACTTTAGACTTCACAATGGATATGTGTTATTATCTTTACTGTTATTGTCATTTCCTATATTAGTACTATGTTAACCTTGCATGAAGGAAAGAACTATGAGTGGAGATGAGTCCAATTTTGTACTGTCTTTTGTATTTTTGCTAACAGTAAGCAATGTTGCATAATGGAAAATCCAGACTGCCCGAATTTAAATGACATCTCTGTTATTTATAAGCTATAGGATATTGGATATGTTGTTTAACTTCTCTGTACCTCAGTTTCCGTATGTGTACGTTGGGGACAATATCTACCTCATTGAGTTGTTGGGTGGATCGAATGAGTTAATAACCTGTAAAGTTCTTGGAACATTGTTTGACACCTGGCAAGCTGTCATTAGGTTGTTGTTATTGATGTTGCTACTGCTATTATTAAAAGTGGAAATTTTCATCCACAAATTACCTGGGAGCTTATACCAAAATACTCTAAAATCAGTGATAAAGTTCATTGAAACTTAAGTCTTTCAAACAATCCCTTTTCATTGTTCTGATATTTCTCTTTCAACCGGCATTAAGTAAAAATACTTTGCACAAGGAATTATATGGGGGCAGTTCTTTCAGCGATTGTCAGTACTAGGACAATAAAGAAAAGATATATGATGATTTCAAATGTGACTGAAAGAGATCATTTGGACTTGTTATCTTTAGGAATTTCAGTGTTAAAGGTTAAGAACCTTTGGTCTACCAGAAGAAGTATTTGTCAGCTGCTACAACTGTAGTTTACTGTCCCTTAAGCTTATTGTTCCAGTTTGTCACTTTGGTGTTGGAGGTGCACTTGAACTTTAAACAATTACCCTTGCCCATAATTCTTGCTTCATAGTTAGTTGTCTGTTAAACTTGTTGACAGGTATGGAGCCCCACCCCAGGGATGGTGAGAAGAAGAGATAAGGGGACAGATGGAAGAGAAACTGTAAATAAAGTGACTCCTGTTAACTCTCTTCATCACTCCAGTCAGTACTGGGCATCTTGTTTTGCTGCTTGTTGAGTTTAGTGCTTTGTTCCACCTTTCAGATAAAGCCCCTCGAAGAGCTTCCACTACTTAAATGGTAATGGTTTAAAGGGGACCACCCCCCAAAAAAAAAATCATCAGTATGAATTTCTACAGATATAGGAGGAAATCTTTTTTCTTCAGGGGAAAAATCCCTATATACACATTAGTAAACATCAGTAGTTCTCATCATATAAATTAAAAAACAAAGAAAACAAACACCGTATCAAAGTAGCTTTTTTATCTGAAAATTCATTCCTTCGGCAAACATTTATTGTGTCCGTTCTTTACAAAGCATTCTGCTAGGAGCTATGAAGACTGTGAGGAAGAATCATATAAGGATATTACTCTCAAGAGGTTAACATAATTTGGAAAAAATAGTGAGGATTTTATTTTAAATTAAAAAAAAAGACAGTGTTTGAAGGGGCCCAATAAATACCACCCATATTCCCTGCCCAGATTCTGAACAAACTGAGAAAGGAGTGACAGATTGGCGATCAGAGTACCACCTTCATTTCTGATAAAGCTGATATTAGAGGAAATGGCTTATATATGCAGGAAATTTTGCTTTCTAATCCCCAACTCCAGAGTTAAACAGACTTATCTGATTACAGGCCGGGCAGGGCCAGGAACAATCCCCCTATGTGTTGGGCAAGCCAGTCCATAGAGGAGCACTGGAGGACTGCTTCTAGGTAGCAGCAAGTAGGCTGGCAAGAGCAAAAAGCAAGAATTAGAATTATTCTTTCTTTTGAATCATTTCCTTCTCATTGTGCATCTATTGTTGTAGTTAACGCTATGTTGTGTTTGTGTTGACAGGTCTTTCTTACCTCTATATTTCATACTCTTTAAATGCCAGGACAGTATCGTGTTCAGTTCTGTGTCCCTAGCGGTTGTCATATACCAAATAATTGAATCGAATTATTGCATTGAATATTAATCTGTCACTTAACATGACATTTTTTTCCTAGTTGCTACATAATCTTCATAATTGCATCAATGAAAATAACTTGAGGAAGAGGGCGGCTGAGGAATAAGTCCTCGAGATCACAGAGCCCAGTCATCTTCTCCAGCAGAGGAAGTTTACTTTAGGTGAATGCAAGAGTTTGTAGGGAAGCTTTGAAGAATGTTGAAAGTTAAGAGACTAATCCAGTACGTTGTGGGCAGGAGTTGCTCTTTAAAAAAAAAAATAGAGGCATGTAATGATGATTTGTGGTGAGATCATAGCGATGCAGGAGAATTGTCAACAATTTTGTCATCTTTTCAAATGTGGCTTACAAAAATACTTAAGAATTGGTTAAAAATTTTTAGGTGTTCGAATGGTTCTCAGTTAACGAATATTTATAGAACACTTCTGGTGCTTTGATGGCACTTACTTATTTCTAGGAAGAACTTAGCACTCTTAATGCAAATTTACTAATTTTTGTAGTTTGCCAAGGAAGAAGATAGAAGCAAATTATTAGTCACAATTATCTAGAAGTGTGATATTTTAAACTCAGTGCTTTTTTTTTAGGTAACTGTCCAAGTAATACTTTTTTAGTTTAAATATATTTCTGCTGTGATTGTGATTTCTCACCATGTTTACCCTTGTTTCTGCTTACTGAATGGAACTCGATGAAACTGTTTCTTGCTAAGTAAGGATTTTCATTTTTAACATGGTTTGTGTTATTGTGCTATGATATGACGATGCCCGAAGTGGCTTATAAATGGTCCCTTTGTCCTGTGTTAAGTGAGCTCAGACTTCTATGTGTTTTGAATTCTTACCTGCTCTTGAATAGTTATTTTTTGGCCCCTTGCTGTTAGCTGTTATTTCTTACTGTTATCAATCTTTAACAGACGTTCCCTTTTCTAATTTGTTACTGATTATCAACAGTGGGTCAGGAAACTAGTTAACCTAGCTAATTAGAATTCACTAAAAGTAAGGATGAAAAGGACTGGAAGTCTTTCTCATGTATAAAGTGTGTGGACTTTGTAACATCTATTTTGACTGCTCAGAGATCTGTTTTGCTTGTTTTAATAAAAGAACCTCTGGGTAAATGAGGTGTTAGCTATGTTGTTTCAACATTAGCAGCCTGATGATAGATTTATTTTTTTCTTCTTTATTAGTGAGGGATACTGTACATACCATAAAGTATACAGCTCAATAAATGTTTACGTATGTATACGTCCATTTAATTATCACTCAGATCGAGATATAGAACATTCCATCGCTCTAGGTAGCTCCTTTATGTTCTCTCCTACTTGATAGCCCACCCTCTAAAGATATCCACAATTCTGGCCTTTATCATCTTAATAGATTAATTTTGCTTGTTTTTGTTTGTGTATATTTATGTGTGTGCACACACACACATATTTCAAAAATAAGCAAATATATACATACATATGTGTCTGCATGTGCAGTCCATACCCTTTTTATTTGGCTCCTTTTATTCAACATTATGTCTGTGAGATTCATTTGTGTTGTTGTTGTTGTTAGTTGCCGTCAAGTTGGCCCCTGGCGCATGGCGACAGTAGGATCAGACCATTGAGATCCATAGAGTTTTCACTGGCTGACTTTTCAAGTAGATCACCAGGCCCTCCTTCCTAGTCTTAGTCTGGAAGCTTCACTGAAACGTGTTCAGCATGGCAGCAACACACAAGCCTCTGCTGACAGATGGGTGGTGGCTGTGCTTGAGGTGCGCTGACCAGGAATTGAACGAGGTCTCCCACGTGGAAGATGAGAATTCTACCACTGAGCCACCTCTGTGATATGTAGCAGTAGTTTATTTTCTCTCATTACTGTGTGTTAATCCCCAGTATGGCAATTTAACCATTCTGCTGATGTTGAACATTTGGGTTGTTTTCAGCTTGTGGCCATTAGGATTAAAGCTTCTCTGAAAATTGTTTTACATGTCTTTTGGTGGACATAAACACTCCTTACTTTTTTTTATAAATAAAAATAAAATGTTTGAAATTATAGATGAATTTGATTGTATTTAAAAACATTGTAAATAGATCTTAGGAATCACCCGTCATCTCATTGTTTCTGTAGCTGGACAACTCTTAGTATCTTATTTATCAGTCTGCTGAGTTATTTCTTTTTCAGAGACAGAGATACCATCCAGAATTTTTCTGGTATCCATGTTTTTAATTGGTGTGGCTTGCTGAATCAAAGTAGATGAACTTGATATAAGTTCATTGTCATTTCCTTCAAGAAGTAACTCATCTTCCTGCATTTGAGATACTGAACAAGCAACACCTAGCCTCATTCAAATCTTGTGGATACATTTTCACACCCAGAATTTCAGATTTCAACAACAGACCCATTCTCCTCAATAACGATGTTGATGGGGAAGTGAGCATATACAAACTTTATCTTGTAAGGAAAGCCCAGTGTAAAACCCTTGATCATATTCTGTACGTGGCTACAGATAGTGTGAATGTAGCCAGTTCCTTTCTATTTCCTACCATTTGTCAACTGAAGCCTCTTCTTTTTCTTTCCAAGGAGGATGAGTTCTACAGTGATGTGATTGAAATCCTGCTGCGAGGTTCCTCTGGGGCTCTTCACAATAACTGTGCATCCCTTGAGAGTGATGTTGACATTTTCTGGAATGTCTGCAGTCTGGTTGCTGAGAATGGTCTTCATTCTCACAGCAAAAAGCTCAGTACTCTTTGATATGTTATAAGGAGTAAATGGGTTAGACTAGAGGGCATACATATGTAAGAATTCAAAATACATAGTGATTATACCAATATGCACACCCATCAGTAGTATTTGAGAATTCCAGTTGTACCACAGTCTTGTCAACACTTAAATTTACCAGTCCTTTTAATTTTAGCCATTGTAGGGAGGGTATAGTATTATTTCATTACGGTTTTAATTTTTATTTCCCTGATAACTAATATGCAGGACACTTTTCTGTATGCTGCTTAGCCATTTAAATTTCCTCTTTTGAAAAGTGTGTTTTCAAATAATTTGCTCTTCCATCCCCCTTTCCCCTTCCCTTTTTCTTTATATTGGGCTGTTTTTTCTTTTTGATTTTAGGAGTTCTTTACATATTCTGAATGTGGGTTATTTTAAAAATATGTGTATTGCAAATATCTTCTCCCATTCTGTGGCTTGCCTTTTAACTCCCTTAATGTCATCTTTGATAAATACAGTTCTTAATTTAATGAAGCTTCAGTTATAAGGGTTCTATGGTTAGTACTTTTGTGGTCTAATGAAGAAATGTTTGCCTTACACCAAGTTATTCTCTTATCTTTTCTTCTTTATTATTTTAACTTCCACATTTAAGTTGACTATCCATCTTGAATTAATTATTGTATATGGTATGAAGTGGTGGTCCAAGTATGTTTTTCCCCATATGGGTACCCAATTCTCTAGTACCATTTATGCAAAAACCATTCTTTCTCATCTCTGAATTCTGTGATGCCTTTATCACAAAATAGGTAACTGTTTATGTCTATTTATGGGCTCTCTGTGTTCTGTTGGTTTATTTTTACTCTAATACTATACAGAATTTATTGCGGTAGTTTTAAGACTTAACATCTGACAGTATAGATCTCTAACTTTGTTGTTTGTTAATATTGTCTTGGATAGTCTAGGTCCTTTGCATTTCTTTGTACGTTTTGGAATCAGCTTGTCAATTTCAATAAAAACATATTTGCCCTTTTGTTGGTTTTCATTTCCCCCTACAGTTATATCTGGGATTATTTTATTTCTTGTAGTGCAGGTCTGATGGCAAAAAATAATTTATGCTTTTGATTGAAATGACCTGTTTTTACCCTCATTTTTGAAGCACATTTTCATTAGGTATAGAATTCTAGGTAGGCCGTTGTTTTTATCTTTCAGCACTTTAAAGCATGGTTTCACACTGGCTTGAACCGATTCAGTCATGGCCGATGAAGCAAAACAGGGACAGACCCAAAGTTTTACAATTTGGCATATTTGGCACAGTATCTGGAATGGGAAAAATTACAGGTCAAAGCCCTGGAATGGGAGACTTGAAAGAGGCATAGTGAGCACTTTCAGGAGCCTGATCCATGAGATTGGATTATTGGCAGGACTGTAGGAGAGTGACATATAGTCAAAGTGGCGGGTTGGCCACCATCTTTGAGTGGGGCACTGCCATTGTTGAGTGAAGTGCCACCATTGTTGAAAGGGGTGCTGCCATTGTTGAGGTGGCACTGCCATCTTTGAGTGGGGCAGTGCTGCTTTGGATTGAGCTCAAAATCTGAGGGCAAGATATTTTGTTGCTATGCAACATGTACACTGCCCTTGTTCTCTAAGAGGGAGATTAAGTTTCTAGCAGGGCTTCAACCTGTAATTTTTCCCATTCTGGCTATCTTTCTAGTTCACAGGAACTTCAGGTCTGTTCTGGTGACACTTCCTCAGCCATGAGTGAACCAGGCAGAACCAGTTCGAAGTCCTGCTTTAGAAAAGTCATGCCATTGTCTTTGGACTTCCATAGTTTCTGTTACTTCTTTGAAGGTAATGTGTTTCTGTCACCACCTCCTTTTTCTACTCTCTGGCTCCTTTTAAGACTTTCACTTTGTCTTTGGGTTTTAGCATTTGACTAAAATGTTCCTCATGTGGTTTTCTTTGTATTTGTCCTGTTCGGGATTTGTCGTGCCTTTTTAACCTATGGATTGATATCTTTCATCAGTTTTGAAAATCATTGGTCATTATCGCTTCAAATATTACTTCTGCTCTATTCCCTCTCTCTCTCTTTTTTTTTTTTTTGCTTAAAACAACACAAATTTATTATCTTAACATCACATATCCAAGTTTCATATGTTTCTTGCTTCTGCATTCTCTTCTATTGACCAGATTTTGTATCCCTGTGCCAATACCATGTTGTCTTAATTATCATAGTTTTAGAATATGTCTTGATACCTGGCAAGACATATAGCCTCACCTTGCTATTATTCATGGATATCTTAGATAGTCTTTGTTTTTGCTTTTGTCTGATTTCCCAAAGCGACCTGTTGAAATTTTGTTTGACATCACATTCGGTTTGTATTCATTGCTAATGTATAGGAATGAAATAATTTTGATCTTATACTGATCTTATATCTAGCCACCTTGTTAAACTCATATTATTTCTAAAAATTGTGTGTTGATTCTTGGATGTTCAATATTGATAATCATGTTTTGTTCCTGTGTTTTATTTTTTCCTGTCTAAACTTTTGTATATTTTATTGCTTCTTCTTGTTTTATTATGCCAACTAGGACTTCACAGATGTGGTAGAATATAAGTGGTGGTAAAGGGTATCCTTGTCTTGTTTCTGATTTGTGTGTGTGTGTGTTTTAAAATTCTGGTAAAATATACACAACATAAAATTGCCATTTTAACTATTTTTCAGTGTACAATCCAGTGGCATTAATTATATTCACAGTGTTGCACAAGCATCATCACTATTCATTTCTAAAACTTTTTCATCACCCCAAGCAGGAACTCTGTACCCGTTAAGCAATAACTCCCCATTTCTTCCTCCCCTCCAGCTCATGGTAACAACTAGTCTAGTTTCTGTCTCTATGGATTTGTCTATTCTAGATATTTAGTATAAATGGGATCCTACAATATTTTTCCTTTTGTGTTTGGCTCATTTCACTTAGCATAATGTTTTTAAGGCTCATCCATGTTGTAGTATGTATTACAACTTTATTCCTTTTTATGGCTGACTAATTCCATTGTGTGTATATACCATGTTTTATGTATCCATTCATCTGCTGATGGACACTTGGGTGGTTTCCACCTTTTGGCTATTGTGAATAATGCTCAGTGAACACTGGTGTGTAAGTATCTGTTTGAGTCCCTACTTTTAATTCTTTTAAGTTTTTTTTATATATACCCAGGAATAGAATTGCTGGATCATATAGTAAATCTGTGTTTAACCTTTTGAGGAACTGCCAAGCTGTTTTGCACAGCAGCTGTACCGTTTTACATTGCCACTAGCAGTGAACTAGGGTTCCAATTTCTCCACATCCTTGCCAACACTTGTAATTTTCTCTTCTTTAAATAATATAAACTAGTGAGTGTGAAATAGTATCTCATTGTGGTTTTACTGTGCATTTCTCCAATGAATAATGATCTCGAGCATCTTTTCATGTGCTTTTTGTCCATTTGTGTATCATCTTTGGAGAAACGTCTCTTCAAATCCTTTGCCCATGTTTTGATTGGGTTTATTTTTTTGTTGTTAAGTTGTAGGAGTTCTGTATATATTCTGGATATTAAACTCCTTTCAGATATATGATTTTAAAATATTTTCTCCAATTCTTGTCATTTTCTTGATAATGTCCTTTGAGGTACAAAAGTTTTTAATTGTGATGAAGTCTAATTTATTTTATCTTTTGTTGCTCATTCTTTTAGTGTCACATCTAGGAATCCATTGCCAAATATTACCCCTTTGTTTTCTTCTGAGAGTTTTATGGTTTTAGCTCTTACATGTAGGTCATTAATCCATTTTGACTTAATTTTTGTAGATGGTGTGAGGTAGGGACCCAGCTTCATTCTTCTGCATGTGAAAATCCAGTTGTTCCACTACCATTTATTGAGGAGATTATTCTTTACCCATTGAATGATCTTGGTAACCTTATTGAAAATCAATTGACCAGAGATGTATGGGTTTATTTCTGGGCTCTCAATTTATTACATTCCTCTATATGTCTATCCTTAGACCGCACCACACTGTTTTGATTACTGTAGTTTTGTAGTATGCTTTAAAATAGGGAAATGTGAATCTTCTTTGTTCTTCTTTTTCAAGATTGTTTTGGCTATTCTTTCTGGTTTTTAAAGAAAATGCTTGTAACACTTCAACATTAAGACTGGTATTCCTGCAGGTTTTCAGAGATATCATTTGTAGGTTATGAAGATTTTTAAAAGTCATGAATGGGTGTTCAATTTTATCTTTTTTTTTGTTCATCTGTTGAGATTATCATATGGTTTTTCTGTTTTTAATAGATTAATTTAGTAATTATATATTCTTTAAAAAATTATACAGAACCACTCTTGCATTCTTGGAATAAACTTAACTTGGTAATGATATATTATGTTTTCTAATACTTCTTGGAAACCCTGGTGGTGTAATGGTTAAGTGCCTATGGCTGCTAACCAAAAGGCCAGCAGTTTGAATCCACCAGTCACTCCTGGGAAACTGTATGGGGCAGTTCTGCTCTGTCCCATAGGGTCGCTATGACTCGGAATCAACTCGACAGCAATGGGTTTGGTTTTTTTGTTTGTAATGCTGCTTAATTCAGTTTGCAAATATTTTAAGATTTTTGCATCTATGTTAGTAAGACTTTCCTAGATTTTTCTTTCTTGTTTTATCCTTGATTGGCTTTACTATCAAAATTTTATTGGTTACATGGAATGACTTGATGAGTATTTTCTGTTTATGTGTACCCCAGAAGAGTTTGTATAAGATTGAAATAATCTCTGTTCCCTGAATATTTGGTAGAATTTGCCTACAGAATAAACTGAGATTTTAGAAACTCGTTCAGATGATTTATAATAGCACTTTCTGTTTCTTTTATGCAGAATTTCTCAACAGTGGCACCACTGACATTTGAGGCCAGATAATACTTTGTTGTGGAGGGCTGTCCTATAAATTGTAGAATGTTTAGCAGCAGTCTTGGTCTCTACTCACTAGATGCCAGTAGCGTTCACCCTTAATATGAAAACCAAAAATGTCTCTAGATGTTGACAAATGTATCCTGGGGGGTGGGTGGTGGGACTGCCTCTAGTTGAGCAACTCTGCTATAATGGTTATAGAACAATTCAGGCTTTCTGTATCTTAGTAGATTTAGTCAGAGAGCATATGGTTATGTGAACATGTCCTACCTTACATGACACTGCATGTATGTGGGTAAGGGTAAGAGAAACAAAATTTGAAATATACAGAGCCAGAAGCTAATCTGGGGAAAATTCTTCCAAATCCAGTAGCTCATAAATGAAAAAAATGATATGTTTTCCCAAATTTGACAACAACACATTTTACATGACATTACCGGTAACGGGTTGTGAACCTAAAAGAGAATTCTAAAATATAAATAACAATTTAGTCTTTTGAATTTTTAAATCTGTATCTTTAACAGTCTATCAATGTTTTGTTTAACTATGGGATCCTCAGACCATCAGAGTTGCTTGCTTTCAAGCTTAGAGAAAAATTGACACACTAAATCCTAGCAACTGAAGGCAAATAGATACGTCAGTGCTACACTGATGTCAGCAGTTTGTCTTATTTGCTTGGGAACATTTTTGTTTCAGTAGTGTGTTTACAATGAGGTATTTCAGTGAAGTGGGGCTACCTGACTGAATATGTACTCTGTATTGTCTGATTACATTCTGTATACAAACTTTTTAAGACGGGTATGGGCATATTTATTGTTATTTCATTGTTTGTTTTTGATATTTAGTCAGAGATCATATGGTGATATAAAATGCCCTACCTTGCTTGACACTGCATGTATGTGAGTAACGAAGGGTAAGGGAAACAAAATTTGAAATATACAGAGCTGCAACCTAGTCTGGGGAAAATGCTTCCAAATCCAGGAACTCATAAATGAAAAAAAAAAAAAGTTTTCCCACATTTGACAACACTAATATTTTACATGACATTACCAATAACAGGTTGTGAACCTGAAACAGAATTTTTTGATATATAAATAACAATTTAGTCTTTTGAATTTTAAATCTGTATCTTCATTGAAAATTTCACAAATCATTGTCATCTGAAGAGGTGATCAAAGACTATGCAATAGAAGTGTAGAAAATATTCTAGAAGTGTGTCAGAGAGTTTGTTGATAAAATTATTATTTTTCTGAATTTTTGTGATGTTTGTGATATGATTTTTTTTTCTCATTCTAAATATTCATCTTTGTACCTAATTTCGTATTTGTAATTTTGCATTTTCTTCTTAAAGGGAAACAGTAAATTACATAAACTTCAGGCCCAACAAAACCTGCATAGAAGGGATACTTGGAAGCACAGAATCATGGAAGTCGAGAGGAGACAATGTAAAGGTGTTCAGTTTTTTTTTTTTAAGTTAATTTTTATTGTGCTTTAAGTGAAAGTTTACAAATCAGGTTAGTCACTCATACAAAAATTTACATACACTTTCCTATACAATCCTAATTGCTCTCCCCCTAATGAGAAGATTTTCAGTTTTAAATGAAGCATTGAGGCAGGTAAGGAGGGCAGTTGGATTTGGGGATTAAGGGATTATTGAGATCTTTAGGAGTAAATATGAATTTGGGAGCAAAGTATAAAGGAACGAGTAAAAAGTGAGAACGTAGAGATTTCATATTTTCTAAAGAATGTGGCAATGGAGAAAAAGAGACATTTGGGGGAAAAACAAGGACCATGGAAGTTTTGTGTATGTGTATGTTTCAAGAATAGGTGGATATCTAAATATATCCAAGAAAGGGAAAGGTTGCATACAGCCCAGAAGAAAAAATTAAAGATAATAGCAAGAGAGTTTAAAGCTAAGTTTAAACTTAGTCTCCAAATTCTTCTTTGACTATATGGAGTGGTTGCCCCAGATTAGTTTAAAGATACATATCAAGTCTTTAGCTGGTAAGATCAAGTCTTCCGCTGGTAAGGTTATAGAAACCAATTGTTATAAAAGTCCTGAAAGGAGGTTATTTTCTCTTAGTTTTATAAATGGTATGGAAAAGTATACAGAATTGAGCTTCAGGATATTTATTATTAATCTTTCTATTCAACCACTGTTTATTGAGGGTATATTTATACCCCAGTCACATGTCTTCATGGAACTTTCAGACTAGTGGAGGAGATAGAAAATAATAATATATTGTCAGGTAGTAATGTGTGTTATAAAGAAAAATGAGAGAATAAAATGACATATATATATTAGATAATATATGTTATATATCTAATATCTTATGTATATCTAATATAATATATTTGGTATATATTATCTATCTATCTGTCTATATTAGAGGGAGAGATTGATTTACTTCAAGGGATTGGATCATGCAATTGTGTAGACTGGAAGGTCTAAAATCTGTAGGTCAGGCAACAGGCTGGACACTTCTGCTGGCTCACGGGATTGTAGGAGGCTAGCAAGTCCAAAATCCATAGGTCACATGGCAAGCTGGAGACTTCTGTAGGCTTGCATCCCAATATCTGTAGGTCAGGTGACAGGAAGAGTACAGAGGAGAAAGAGAGAGAGAGAGAGAGAACAAGTGAACCAGAGAATTCTGCCAAAATATATATTTAGAGTCTGAAGACAGACCATACCCTACGGAACTCCCCTATCAACTGATTGATTGATAATATCACATTGCATTATGGATGGTGATTACATTACATCATATTAGATTGCATTATGGAACAACAACTAGTCTAGTGTTTGGTAAAACCACTGGGAATCATAGCCTAGCCAAGTTGGCACGTAAAATAACCGTCGCAGATTTTATCAAATACTTTTTTGCATACATTGAGATGATTCCAGGATTTCTCTCCTTTATTCTGTTAAGTACTTTAGTTTATTTTTGATGTTGAACCAACGGTGTAGTCTTGGAATAAACCTCACTTGGTCATGTATGGAATCGACTTGACGGCACGGGGCACTGGGTGGGTCATGTATGGAGCCCTGGTGAAGCAATGGTTCAGTGCTCGGTTGCTAACTGAAAGATTGAACATACCAGCGGCTCCACGGGAGGAAGATGTGGCAATCTGCTTCTGTAAATGTTTATGGCCTTGGAAATCCTATAGAGCAGTTCTACTGTGTCCTATAGGGTCATTATGAGTCAGAATCGACTTGGCAGCAGTGGATTTGGTCATGTATATTGAATTTTTTTTTATATATTGCTGGATTTGATTTGCTTTATTGTTATAACATATATATATATATATTTAGAACTTTTCATTAATTTTCATGACAGATGTTAATCTGTCATTTTCTTTTCTTGTAATGTCCATCTCAGGTGTTGTAGTAGGGTAATGCTGGCCTTATGCAATGAGTTAGGAAGTGTTCCTTCATCCACTGTTTGCTGAAAAAACTGTGTAACATTCGTTTCTGTTACTTTTAATCTGTATCATTATCTCCTTTTCTCTCTTTCAAAGTTTGTGAAGTATTCATCAGAATAGGGTATGGTTATCTTCTTATACAGTTGAGGGAACTGAATCTTAGAGAAATTAAGTACAATTAAGCAGCTAGTAGTTACTGATGTGGTATTAAAAACCAGGCCCGTCTTACGTCAAAGCTCATGCTTCACAGTACACGTGGAAGAAAATGACTGACTTAGTGGTTATATGGAGGTCTTAAGAAATACCAGAAGTTGCTCTTTTGAGAGTGTAGAGGTTGGTACTTTCTGCCAGTCTAAGAAGCACACTCTTGATGAATGCTTCTTAGCTGTTTGTGAGGGTTGTGCCTTAAAGTAGATAAGCTTTATAATTCTCTGTTGGCTTTCAGTTGAGGAGTCCATCCATTCCAAAACTGAACGAATCAATTTATTTCTCTGTGGGAACAAATGGCTACATGGAATTTACTGAGATTCTTCCTTTTCCAAATCCACATAATATTAGCAAAAATTCTTTGGCTTTGTAGAAGTTATTTCCAACCTTGACTTTTTCTAGTATATGATGGGCTAGGAGACTCAGTTCGTCCTGGGTTGACAGGTCCAAGGATATGGGAAAAAGCTTCATACAAGGGAAATATAAGATGATTTTTTTTTTTTTAACTTTTATTGAGCTTCAAGTGAACGTTTACAAATCAAGTCAGTCTGTCACATATAAGTTAATATACATCTTACTCCTTACTCCCACTTGCTCTCCCCCTAATGAGTCAGCCCTTCCAGTCTCTCCTTTCGTGAAAACTTTGGCAGCCTCCAACTCTCTCTATCCTCCCATCCCCCCTCCAGACAGGAGATGCCAACACAGTCTCAAGTGTCCACCTGATATAATTAGCTCACTCTTCATCAGCATCTCTCTCCCACCCACTGTCCAGTCCCTTTCATGTCTGATGAATTGTCTTCGGGGATGGTTCCCGTCCTGTGCCAACAGAAGGTTTGGGGACCATGACCGCCGGGATTCCTCTAGTCACATCCAGACCATTAAGTATGGTCTTTTTATGAGAATTTGGGGTCTGCATCCCACTGATCTTCTGCTCCCTCAGGGGTTCTCTATTGTGCTCCCTGTCAGGGCAGTCATCGATTGTGGCCGGGCACCAACTAGTTCTTCTGGTGTCAGGATAATGTAGGTCTCTGGTTCATGTGGCCCTCTCTGTCTCTTGGGCTCTTAGTTGTCATGTGACCTTGATGTTCTTCATTCTCCTTTGATCCAGGTGGGTTGAGACCAATTGATGCACCTTAGATGGCAGCTTGTTAGCATTTAAGACCCCAGACGCCGCATTTCAAAGTGGGATGCAGAATGTTTTCATAATAGAATTATTTTGCCAATTGACTTAGAAGTCCCCTTAAACCATGGTTCCCAAACCCCCGCCCTTGCTCCGCTGACCTTTGAAGTATTCAGTTTATCCCGGAAACGTCTTTGCTTTTGGTCCAGTCCAGTTGAGCTGACCTTCCATGTATTGAGTGTTGTCCTTCCCTTCACCTAAAGCAGTTCTTTTCAGCTAATTAATCAGTAAAAAACCCTCTCCCTCCCTCCCTCCCCACCTCGTAACCACAAAAGTATGTGTTCTTCTCAGTTTATACTATTTCTCAAGATCTTGTAATAGTGGTAAGATGATTTTTAAGATTTATCTAGTACCTCATTTTTCCCCAAGCTCAATCATTTTTATCAGAGAGCCTTCCTGATAAAAGGGAAGTTTAACTTTCATTTCATGTAGAACTCTTTCTTCCATCTGTTAAGTGATACCACTAAATAAATGAAAAGCTCTGCCTTTTTTGTTTATTACTAATGACTTCAGGTTTCAAAAAACTTTATTAATGACATCTCATTCTGCTGTTTAAAATTGTTTTCGAGGATGGCATTGAAAATGTTTAGCCCGTTATGAGTTTTTAGCAATTATAATGCTGTTTAACTGAAAACCAAACCAAACTCATTGCCATCAAGTCGATTCTGACTCACAGTGACCCCATAGGACAGAGTAGAACTGCCCCAGAGGGTTTCCAAGGAGCTGCTGGTGAATTCAAACTGCAAACCTTTATGGTTAGCAGCTGAGCTCTTAACCACTACGCCACCAGGGCTCCATAATGCTGTTTAGTCACTAAAATTTATACTGTGCCAATGACATTATTTACTTCATATGAAAACCTCAATAAGTTTGTCTCATTTCCAGTTAACTTAATTAGAAAGTCTGGCTCCCTTTGATACAGCTTCTTATTTTTTTAAAGCCTAAAGTCTTAGTGATACCTGTGGAAGAATAGCGTTAGAGAAGATAGTACTTTCTAGCTGAAAATGTTCTGTGTTAATAAAAATCTCAGGAGTTTCTGAGCTAGAAACTTTTTAAGAGATCATTTAATCCTCGTAGTACTTGTGATATTGCTGTCTTAATGGGTTTTTTTCTTGACAAATAAAGTATTTAATGCTTTTTGTTTTTTTGTCCTTTATTAGCTATGGATATCTCCAACAATAGAGACACAAATTTAATTTAAATAAAAATAGGAAATATTTTTAGCCATGGTCACCTTAAAAATTGGAGTTAGATTATTATTGGCCTGCTGGGTTTTTTCCTTCTCTTTAGTTCCACTACTGATAGTAGATCTTTATTTTCTTGCTGTTTTGTAGGTCTAATTGGTTAATATGTAGCTTCTAATATTTAGTAAGGTTAATTATTAGTATGAGAATTAGAGGTTTTTATAAAGTTAAGTATGAATGGACTTGGTAGTTAAATGATTGTATTGAATGATGAAAGTATAATTCCTGGAGATTCAGTATACCAATGGAATTGAAAAGACTTGTTCTAGAAGTTATGTTAAAATTCTGAGATGGAAAAAGAAAAAGTTGATTCATTTTATCAGAATAATGCCTTGTAGCAAGAAAAACGAAAAATCATCAAAGTGAGCTGTCAAAAAAAAGTATGTAGATAAGAGCATTGGAATGAATTACTTTTGAACTGACAACTGTAATTCTTTGCATAAGCTTAAAATCACAGTAAGTACTTTAAAAACTATCAGTAGTAAAGGCTTGACAGTTTTCCCTTTTATGGAATATTATTTCTCAAAATATTTGCTGGATGAACTTTTTCCTCCAAATTAAGTTTATCTTCTTCCTTTCTATGTTCTCACTTCTAATGTTCAAGTGACAGTAGGGTGGGAAACCGTTGCTGGCAGAATCTTCTAACAAATTAGTTTATTCTCCTGTTGTAGATGTTCGGCTGTCATTGCTTGCCTTTCTTGTATTTTATCATGGTTCATTTGTTTTATGGGAATCTGACAGAGAATGAAAGGGCAAAAGGTCAGCTGGAGAAGAAAAAGAGATGAAACTGAAATTACAAGTGGTTAAATATACACAAGTTTATTACTTTTGTATTACTCATGGTAAATTTCACATTTACACTGGCTTCTCTTTGTGTTCTAGGAAGGAGTCTGTTTCTTGTAGTCAATCCTTTGGTCACTTAGTTACAGACCTGAGTGCCTATTATATCCATAAATTTCTATGACTATTCTGTTCATTAATTGTGTTTTAAGCGAGAGTCACCAATTTCGATATTAATTTTGTTAAACATAGAGCTTATTCTTCCCCACAAATTTTATACTGTATATTTTAATGTTAAAATAAATGGGTTTATTCGTATCCTAGCTCCCTTCCATTGGCATGAATGAATAAGTTCATTTCCTTTTAGCAGTTTATGAACTCTTATTGAACGACACTAGTTTAATGATTTAATTAATGATTTTATATTACCTGTGTTGTGATTATCTATGGATTTCAGATACTTAAACTATCTCTTTACAAGTGATAATCAAAAGTAATTCAAAAACTTGAAAATTTTAGTGTAAAATTTCTGTTTTTAATTCTTTCAAATACGTGCACATATGAAAATCAAATAGTAATAAAAGACTTAAAATGAAAAATAGCAGTCCCCTTTCCAGTTCTTCCCTACTCTTCAGTCCTGCTCTCTAGTGATAAAAAAAAAAAAAAAAAATCACTCCTAATTCTTTTCACTGATTCTTATGGTATTTACCTACACAGCTAAAAATAATATACCTCTCCTCCTAAATTTATTGACTTAAGCAATTCCTTTATGGTAGTGATGTAATTAGTTCTCTTAGAATCCTTCCCTGCCACTTTTCCTCTATCCTCTTACTATGGCTATATCACAATTTTTAAATCCGTTTTTAGTATTTAAATTACTTGATTATGGAAATATTGTTTACTATTGAAGTAAATCCAGTTTTCTTTTTTTTAGCTTCCAGTGCTATTATTAAAAAGCCTGATGCCGTTCTGATTTCTCATGGAAGCTTTTAGGATTTCCTTTATCCCTGGTATTCACAAATTTTATGACGATATGCCTTGGAGTGTGTCTTTTTTGAAATCATTGTGCAGGATATTTGATGGGTTTTTTTATTTAGGAGATTTATATCTTTTAACTTCGGGAAAATTTTCTGTAATTTTTAGTAATTTCCTCTTTTCCTTTTTCTCGTCCTTCCTGCCTTCCTTCCGTCCTTCCTTCCTGCTTTTGTTTTTTTCCTGACTTCCTATTACTGGGACATTGTATGTATCTCCTAGATTATCTAATTTTTAGGATCTTTTTTCCCCCATGGTCCATCTCTTAGGCTCTTTGTTTTGTTTTTCTAGTTTGAATTCACTTTATCTTCCTATCCTTCTGCCGAATTCTAAAAATTTTGTTACCATAATTTTAATTGTACAGAAGGCTTCTTGTTCTCTGTTGCCATTTTAATACGTTATTTCATGGATGCAATATCTAGTCTTATCTCTTTGAGGTTATAAATAATAGCTTATAGAAGTTTTCTCCTGTTTTTTTATTCCTTCTAATAACTAATTTTTTTGGGGGGGCTCATCTTGGTCTTTGCCTTCCTATCAGAAAGCTTTCATCAGATCTTTAGAGTCTGGTGAGTTCAAATCGCTAACCTTTTGGTTAGCAGCCAAGCACTTGGTTTGTTTGTGAGGTGATTTTAGGAATTATAATGAGAGAATAGGAAAGTGAGGCAGGAAAGAGAGGGAAGCCAATAAAGGGTGCATTGATTGAGTGGGTTACTGGTGTGAGCAACTGTGGCTCAATACTGCTGGAGACGCTCTGAGAGACTATATAGACCTATACTGTCCAACACTAACCACTAGCTACAAGTGGTTATTTAAATTTAAATTAATAAAATTCAATTAAAAATTCAGTTTTTAGTCATACTTATTCTCGTGTGCCGTTGAATCCATTCCAAATCATAGTGACCCTATATGGCAGAGTAGAACTGTCCCATCGGATTTCCTAGGCTGTAATCTTCATGGGAGCAGATTGCTGGGTCGTTTCTCCCATGGAGCAACTGTGTGAGTTTGAATCACCAACCTTTCGGTTAGCAGCCAAGCTCCTAACTATTGTGCCACCAGGGCTTCTTTGCTAGTGTTTACCATTAGGCAGTGCAGATATGGAGCATTTCCATCCTTGCAGGAAGCTCAGTTGAATACAACTGGTTTAGAAGTTATATTAAAATTGTCCCACTGAATTGCAGGAAAGCTAGGCTATTTATCTACTAAGATCTATCCCTTATTGGTTAAGGGTTGCTCTTGGGGTTGTTAACACCCTGTCACTTCTGGTCTGCCCCTCACAGAGGCTATGTCAGTTAGCTACCTCACCTGTTTTCTCTACTGAGTACCTGGCGACCCCAAACGCAGAGTTTCTGTACTTCATTTTCTCCAGAGACCAAAGGTCTGGTCTTTTGCCACTTTGAAGGAGGCAGTCACTTGACTAAGTATGGTAAAGGTAATCTCCTATAAATATAATTATGTAGATTTAAAAAAAAAACTCCCCAAACCAAACCTGTTGCCACCAAATTGACTCTGACTCATGGTAACCCCATGTGTTACAAAATAAAACTGCTCTACAGGGTTTTCTTGGCGTAAGCAGGTCACCAGGCCTATCTTCCATGGTACCACTAGGTGGGTTTGAAACGCCAAGGTTTGGGACAGCAGTTGAGCACAAACTGTTTACGCCACCTAGGGACCTTGTGGTGGTGGTCACACAATTGTATAACATTTGTCAAAAATCATCAAATTTCACATTTTAAACGGGTGTATGCAAATTTTACTTCAGTAAATTTGATTTAAATAAAAGGAAGCACTGGATTGGACAATCTTCTGTGACTACCCAATTACCATAGTATATAATTTTGTGTCCTTTTTATAAGCTTTTATTTATTGCTGTAATGTTATATGAATATACTGATTGACAGTTTAGTTTATATTATTATAAAACACAGTTGTAGAACAGAAATTGTATTTATTTATCTTCTTTTTTATTGTACTTTACATGAATGTTTACAGAACAAACTAGTTTCTCATTAAACAAGTTAGTACACATTGTTTTATGACGTCTGTTAACAACACCATGATATGTCAACACTCTCCCTTTTCAACCATGGGTTCTCTATCACCAGCTTTCCTGTTCCCTCCTGCCTTCTAGTCCTTGCCCTAGGGCTGGTGTGCTCCTTTAGTCTCGTTTTTGTTTTATGGGCCTGTCCAATTTTTGGCTGAAGGATGAGCCTCAGGACTGACTTCATTACTGAAC
Source organism: Elephas maximus indicus (assembly GCF_024166365.1). Lineage (NCBI taxonomy): Eukaryota > Metazoa > Chordata > Mammalia > Proboscidea > Elephantidae > Elephas > Elephas maximus. The sequence goes on from NC_064825.1 coordinate 70,036,061, forward strand.
TGAAAGGGTGTCTGGGGTAAAAATTGCATTTAAAGTAAACTATAACTGCTCTTTTTAATTTTATAACTCTGTGTGTGTATGTGTGTGTGTGTGTGTTTGTGTAGACTTTACTGTAGGGTGCCCAACAAACAAAGAAAAACTGGGGAATTATACATTTATTTTACATAGTATAGGATAAAACAGGCAAAGGCAATTTGAGGGATAAAATTGTAGCTTTATTTTTTTGTGACTTCATTCAAATTCACGTTGGTGGTTAAACTATAATGTTATGGTTGAATGGTGAAGATTTACTATGGAGAAAGTATGTGTATATGGTCTTCACTCATTACAAGGGAAACATTTTGATCTTAATTGAACGTTTATAGCACAATGAATGTTAAGTGTATGTTACAATTACATTCTCTTGTGTATATTGTGAATATCTTTCTTATATAGAAATAAGGTGGAAAAACTGTATACAATTTTTAAAAACATGAGGGTAGCAGCCACTTCAAATCTTTTCTGAGCTTATTAAAGCCAATAGAAAGTTAAACATTGTTTTGTATATGTTGAGTTAGGTGCTGAACAACCTGGGATACAATGGTTATACTGTCAGACTGTTGGAGTGAATGTAAACAGAGGAGGAAACGCTGGATCAGGCACTCCAGGACTTTGGCTGTTGCCCTGGAAACAATTTGCATCATACTTGCTAACAATAACCAACCTATCTTCTTCCTTCCACCCTTCCTTCCTTCCTATGATGGCAGTGCACATTGAATTTGTACACTGATCTAGGCTCAGACTTGTGTAAATAAATTAAAAAATGAGTTGAATAAAGAAGGTAGAAAATTAAAACCGTAGGTTTAATGAGACTGTATTGTATAGCACCTAAAAATATTATATTTTCTTATCACCTGTAATTCAGTTAAAAAAGGTAGCCTGAAATTTGCAATTTGCCGGTGACCTTGGGTACATTAATTAATCTCTCTGTTCTTCAGTTTTCTCATTTGTAAAGTGGCATAATAATAGTATCAAACTCCACCTAAGGATTACGTGAGCTAATGCATTTGAAATGCTGGCATATGGTAACTACTCAATAAATGTTTGTATTGTCATTGTCCCAGTTAGATCCAAACAATGCTTGACTGTGGCTATTTTAATCAATGTGTTACTAAGCAATATAATGTATTCTAAAGATACATATCTAGTGATATGACACTTTCAAATAAACAAAAAGATACATATTATAGACTTTAGATCTTCCTTGTGTTCACTTATTGCAGATTCATTAGGTTCATGTCATAAACATTTAAAACATAGATAGAAAGACATAATTGCAGTTTTTATATATATTTCACTTTAGCATTTTGGGGCATGCCACATTAGGATATATCTTAAATATGCAGGTAGTAACAAGATTGACTTCTTCTTTTTCCGTCGTCTAGCAACTGTTAAGTACCTACCATAACTAAATTCTGCTGCTATTCATAAGGTTTTCATTGGCTACTTTTTTTAGAAGTAGTTTGCCAGGTCCTTCTTCCTAGCCTGCCTTAGTCTGGAAACTCCACAGAAACCTGTCCACCATGGGTGACCCTGTTGGTATTTGAAAGATCGGTGGTATAGCTTCCAGCATCACAGCAACACACAAGCCACCACAGTATGATAGACTGACAGATGAGTGGAGCATAACAAATTATGGATAACGTTGTGAAGAGTGGGAATTCCAGAACACTTAACCGTGCTCATATAGAACCCATACATAGACAAAGAGGCAGTTATTCGAACAGAACAAGGGGATACTGTGTAGTTTAAAATCAGGAAAAGTGTGCATCAGGGTTGTATCATTGCACCATATTTATTCAATCTGTATGCTGAGCAAATAATCTGAGAAGCTGGACTATATGAAGAACAGGGCATCAGAATTGGAGGAAGACTATTAACAAACTGCGATATACAGGTGACACAACCTTGCTTGCTGAAAGTGAAGAGGACTTGAAAAACTTACTGGTGAAGATCAAAGACTACAGCCTTCAATATGGATTACACTTCATCATAAAGAAAACAAAAATCCTCACAACTGGACCAATGAGCAACATCATGATAAAGGGAGAAAAGATTGAAGTTGTCAAGGATTTCATTTCACTTGGATCCACAATCAACGTCCATGGAAATAGCAGCCAGGAAATCAAACAACATATTGCATTGGGCAACCCCCAAAACCCCAGTGCTGTTGAGTCGATTCTGACTCATAGTGACCCTATCTGCTGCAAAAGACCTCTTTAAAGTGTTAAAAAGCAAAGATGTCACTTTAAGGACTAATGTGCGCCTGACCCAAGCCATAGTATTTTCAATTTCTTCATATGCATGCAAAAGCTGGATGATGAATAAAGAAGATGAAGAAGAATTGATGCCTTTGAATTATGGTGTTGGCAAAGAATATCGAATATGCCACAGACTGCCAGAAGAACAAACAAATCTGTCTTGGAAGAAGTACAGCCAGAAGCTTCTGAGAAGAGAGGATGGTGAGACTTTGTCTTGCATACTTTGGACATGGTATCAGGAGGGACTGGTCCCTGGAGGAGGACATCATGCTTGGTAAAGTAGAGAGTCAGTGAAAAAGAGGAAGACCCTTAATGAAATGGATTGGCACAGTGGCTACAACAATAGCCTCAAACATAGCAATGATCATGAGGATGGCGCAGGACCAGGAAATGTTTCCTTGTCTTGTACATAGGGTCACCATGAGCCAGAACAAACTTGAAGGCACCTAACAACAACAACATATCCTAAAGCTGGGAATATTGCTGCAGTTTAATTGATTACTTTTGGGTCGCCTTTCTAGCCATGGTCTTGTAACTCCCACCCAAGTGATTGGGCAGGACTGTGTGATTGGATAATTGTGGCCCACCAAGGGCCTCAGTCAATTTTGCCTTAAAAGAGAACCAATTACAGAGCAGAGAGGAGAATCCCAGCACCACCAAGGAAGAACAGCCAGGAGTCAGCATGTTCTTTGGATCTGGGATCCCTGCGCTGAGAAGCTCCTGAACCCAGGAGAGAGAGTGAGCAAGGTGTAACTTGAAGACAGTGAGAAGTGGTGGCAGGAGAGACCCAATGGCAGCAGGAGATGGCATAGTGGGCTTTCTGGCCCATGGAGAAAGAAAGCTGAGTGCCTTTCAGCAGAGACTGACGACCAGGGAGAGGTGTGCCTGTGATCATGTCTGGGAAGAGGCCGTACTGATGGAAGAACAATATCCTGAGTGTTCCTGATCCTGAATTGTAACTGTTACTTCCCTAATAAACCCCGTAATTATAAGTATGGTCTGTGAGTTCTGTGTGGCTGTTGCAAGGAATTACCAAACCCAGCAGAGAAGTAGAGGGTGCTGTGTGAACGACAGTTGGTGTCAGAATTAGTAAAGATAGAGAGAGGAACTTGTCTGGCCTTCATCTCATGGGAGTCAACCTTACGCTATTGATCTTGGTTCTTCTTTCTTCTTGTGGGGTTGGAGGAGGTTAGACACTGCCCCCAAGCCTTTTTTTTTTTTTTTTTTTTATAATAACTTTTATTAAGCTTCAAGTGAACGTTTACAAATCCAATCAGTCTGTCACATATAAGTTTACATACATCTCACTCCCTACTCCCACTTACTCTCCCCGTCTTGAGTCAGCCCTTTCAGTCTCTCCTTTCTTGACAATTTTGCCGGCTTCCCTCTCTCTCTATCCTCCCATCCCCCCTCCAGACAAGAGTTGCCAACACAATCTCAAGTGTACACCTGATATAATTAGCTCACTCTTCATCAGCGTCTCTCTCCCACCCGCTGACCAGTCCCTTTCATGTCTGATGAGTTGTCTTCAGGGATGGTTCCTGTCCTGTGTCAACAGAAGGTCTGGAGAGCATGACCGCCGGGATTCCTCCAGTCTCAGTCAGACCATTAAGTTTGGTCTTCTTATGAGAATTTGGGGTCTGCATCCCACTGCTCTCCTGCTCCCTCAGGGGTCCTCTGCTGAGCTCCCTGTCAGGGCAGTCATCGATTGTGGCCGGGCACCAACTAGTTCTTCTGGTCTCAGGATGATGTAGGTCTCTGGTTCATGTGGCCCTTTCTGTCTCTTGGGCTCTTAGTTGTCATGTGGGCTTGGTGTTCTTCATTTTCCTTTGCTCCAGGTGGGTTGAGACCAATTGCTGCATCTTAGATGGCTGCTTGTTAGCATTTAAGACCCCAGACGCCACATTTCAAAGTGGGATGCAGAATGATTTCATAATAGAATTATTTTGCCAATTGACTTAGAAGTCCCCGCAAACCATGTTCCCCAGACCCCCGCGCTTGCTCCGCTGAGCTTTGAATCATTCATTTTATCCCGGAAACTTCTTTGCTTTTGGTCCAGTCCAATTGAGCTGACCTTCCATGTATTGAGTGTTGTCTTTCCCTTCACCTAAAGCAGTTCTTATCTACTGATTAATCAATAAAAAAACCCTCTCCCACCCTCCCTCCCTCCCCCCCTCGTAACCACAAAAGTATGTGTTCTTCTCAGGTTTACTATTTCTCAAGATCTTATAATAGTGGTCTTATACAATATTTGTCCTTTTGCCTCTGACTCATTTCGCTCAGCATAATGCCTTCCAGGTTCCTCCATGTTATGAAATGTTTCAGAGATTCGTCACTGTTCTTTATCGATGCGTAGTATTCCATTGTGTGAATATACCACAATTTATTTACCCATTCATCCGTTGATGGACACCTTGGTTGCTTCCAGCTTTTTGCTATTGTAAACAGAGCTGCAATAAACATGGGTGTGCATATATCTGTTTGTATGAAGGCTCTTGTATCTCTAGGGTATATTCCGAGGAGTGGGATTTCTGGGTTGTATGGTAGTTCTATTTCTAACTGTTTAAGATAACGCCAGATAGATTTCCAAAGTGGTTGTACCATTTTACATTCCCACCAGCAGTGTATGAGAGTTCCAATCTCTCCGCAGCCTCTCCAACATTTATTATTTTGTGTTTTTTGGATTAATGCCAGCCTTGCTGGTGTGAGATGGAATCTCATCGTAGTTTTAATTTGCATTTCTCTAATGGCTAATGATCGAGAGCATTTTCTCATGTATCTGTTGGCTGCCTGAATATCTTCTTTAGAGAAATGTGTGTTCATATCCTTTGCCCACTTCTTGATTGGGTTGTTTGTCTTTTTGTGGTTGAGTTTTGACAGAATCATGTAGATTTTAGAGATCAGGCGCTGGTCGGAGATGTCATAGCTGAAAATTCTTTCCCAATCTGTAGGTGGTCTTTTTACTCTTTTGGTGAAGTCTTTAGATGAGCATAGGTGTTTGATTTTTAGGAGCTCCCAGTTATCGGGTTTCTCTTCATCATTTTTGGTAATGTTTTGTATTCCGTTTATACCTTGTATTAGGGCTCCTAGGGTTGTCCCAATTTTTTCTTCCATGATCTTTATCGTTTTAGTCTTTATGTTTAGGTCTTTGATCCACTTGGAGTTAGTTTTTGTGCATGGTGTGAGGTATGGGTCCTGTTTCATTTTTTTGCAAATGGATATCCAGTTATGCCAGCACCATTTGTTAAAAAGGCTGTCTTTTCCCCAGTTAATTGACACTGGTCCTTTGTCAAATATCAGCTGCTCATACGTGGATGGATCTATGTCTGGGTTCTCAATTCTGTTCCATTGGTCTATGTGTCTGTTGTTGTACCAATACCAGGCTGTTTTGACTACTGTGGCTGTATAATAGGTTCTGAAGTCAGGTAAGGTGAGGCCTCCCACTTTCTTCTTCTTTTTCAGTAGTGCTTTGCTTATCCGGGGCTTCTTTCCCTTCCATATGAAATTGGTGATTTGTTTCTCTATCCCCTTAAAATATGACATTGGAATTTGGATCGGAAGTGCGTTAAATGTATAGATGGCTTTTGGTAGAATAGACATTTTTACTATGTTAAGTCTTCCTATCCATGAGCAAGGTATGTTTTTCCACTTAAGTATGTCCTTTTGAATTTCTTGTAGTAGAGCTTTGTAGTTTTCTTTGTATAGGTCTTTTACATCCTTGGTAAGATTTATTCCTAAGTATCTTATCTTCTTGGGGGCTACCGTGAATGGTATTGATTTGGTTATTTCCTCTTCGGTGTTCTTTTTGTTGATGTAGAGGAATCCAAGTGATTTTTGTATGTTTATTTTATAACCTGAGACTCTGCCAAACTCTTCGATTAGTTTCAGTAGTTTTCTGGAGGATTCCTTAGGGTTTTCTGTGTATATAATCATGTCATCTGCAAATAGTGATAACTTTACTTCTTCCTTGCCAATCCGGATACCTTTTATTTCTTTGTCTAGCCTGATTGCCCTGGCTAAGACTTCCAACACGATGTTGAATAAGAGCGGTGATAAAGGGCATCCTTGTCTGGTTCCCGTTCTCAAGGGAAATGCTTTCAGGTTCTCTCCATTTAGAGTGATATTGGCTGTTGGCTTTGCATAGATGCCCTTTATTATGTTGAGGAATTTTCCTTCAATTCCTATTTTGGTAAGAGTTTTTATCATAAATGGGTGTTGGACTTTGTCAAATGCCTTTTCTGCATCAATTGATAAGATCATGTGGTTTTTGTCTTTTGTTTTATTTATGTGATGGATTACATTAATGGTTTTTCTGATATTAAACCAGCCTTGCATACCTGGTATAAATCCCACTTGATCAGGGTGAATTATTTTTTTGATGTGTTGTTGGATTCTATTGGCTAGAATTTTGTTGAGGATTTTTGCATCAATGTTCATGAGGGATATAGGTCTATAATTTTCTTTTTTTGTAATGTCTTTACCTGGTTTTGGTATCAGGGAGATGGTGGCTTCATAGAATGAGTTGGGTAGTATTCCGTCATTTTCTATGCTTTGGAATACCTTTAGTAGTAGTGGTGTTAACTCTTCTCTGAAAATTTGGTAGAACTCTGCAGTGAAGCCGTCCGGGCCAGGACTTTTTTTTGTTGGGAGTTTTTTGATTACCGTTTCAATCTCTTTTTTTGTTATGGGTCTATTTAGTTGTTCTGCTTCTGAATGTGTTAGTTTAGGTAGGTAGTGTTTTTCAAGGAATTCATCCATTTCTTCTAGGTTTTCAAATTTGTTAGAGTACAATTTTTCATAATAATCTGAAATGATTCTTTTAATTTCATTTGGTTCTGTTGTGATGTGGTCCTTCTCATTTCTTATTCGGGTTATTTGTTTCCTTTCCTGTATTTCTTTAGTCAGTCTAGCCAATGGTTTATCAATGTTGTTAATTTTTTCAAAGAACCAGCTTTTGGCTTTGTTAATTCTTTCAATTGTTTTTCTGTTTTCTAATTCATTTAGTTCAGCTCTAATTTTTATTATTTGTTTTCTTCTGGTGCCTGATGGATTCTTTTGTTGCTCACTTTCTATTTGTTCAAGTTGTAGGGACAGTTCTCTGATTTTGGCTCTTTCTTCTTTTTGTATGTGTGCATTTATTGATATAAATTGACCTCTGAGCACTGCTTTTGCTGTGTCCCAGAGGTTTTGATAGGAAGTATTTTCATTCTCGTTGCTTTCTATGAATTTCCTTATTCCCTCCTTGATGTCTTCTATAACCCAGTCTTTTTTCAGGAGGGTATTGTTCATTTTCCAAGTATTTGATTTCTTTTCCCTCGTTCTTCTGTTATTGATCTCTAGTTTTATTGCCTTGTGGTCTGAGAAGATGCTTTGTAATATTTCGATGTTTTGGACTCTGCAAAGGTTTGTTTTATGACCTAATATGTGGTCTATTCTAGAGAATGTTCCATGTGCGCTAGAAAAAAAAGTATATTTTGCAGCAGTTGGGTGGAGAGTTCTGTATAAGTCAATGAGGTCAAGTTGGTTGATTGTTGTAATTAGATCTTCCGTGTCTCTGTTGAGCTTCTTACTGGATGTCCTGTCCTTCTCCGAAAGGGGTGTGTTGAAGTCTCCTACTATAATTGTGGAGGTATCTATCTCGCTTTTCAGTTCTGTTAAAATTTGATTTATATATCTTGCAGCCCTGTCATTGGGTGCGTAAATATTTAATATGGTTATGTCTTCCTGATCAATTGTCCCTTTTATCATTATATAGTGTCCTTCTTTATCCTTTGTGGTGGATTTAAGTCTAAAGTCTATTTTGTCAGAAATTAATATTGCTACTCCTCTTCTTTTTTGCTTATTGTTTGCTTGATATACTTTTTTCCATCCTTTGAGTTTTAGTTTGTTTGTGTCTCTAAGTCTAAGGTGTGTCTCTTGTAGGCAGCATATAGATGGATTGTGTTTCTTTATCCAGTCTGTGACTCTCTGTCTCTTTATTGGTGCATTTAGTCCATTTACATTCAGGGTAATTATAGATAAATAAGTTTTTAGTGCTGTCATTTTGATGCCTTTTTATGTGTGTTGTTGACAATTTCATTTTTCCACATACTTTTTTGTGCTGAGGCGTTTTTCTTAGTAAATTGTGAGATCCTCACTTTCATAGTGTTTGACTTTATGTTAGTTGAGTCGTTACGTTTTTCTTGGTTTTTGTCTTGAGTTATAGAGTTGTTATACCTTTTTGTGGTTACCTCATTATATACCCCTATTTTTCTAAGTAAAAACCTAACTTGTATTGTTCTATATCGCCTTGTATCACTCTCCATATGGCAGTTCAATGCCTCCTGTATTTAGTCCCTCTTTTTGATTATTGTGATCTTTTACCTATTGACTTCCATGATTCCCTATTATGTGTATTTTTTTTTTAATTAATCTTAATTTGTTTGTTTTTGTGATTTCCCTATTTGAGTTGATATCAGGACGTTCTGTTTTGTGACCTTGTGTTGTGCTGATATCTGATATTATTGGTTCTCTGACCAAACAATATCCTTTAGTATTTCTTGTAGCTTTGGTTTGGTTTTTGCAAATTCTCTAAACTTGTGTTTGTCTGTAAATATCTTAATTTCGCCTTCATATTTCAGAGAGAGTTTTGCTGGATATATGATCCTTGGTTGGCAGTTTTTCTCCTTCAGTGTTCTGTATATGTCGTCCCATTCCCTTCTTGCCTGCATGGTTTCTGCTGAGTAGTCAGAACATATTCTTATTGATTCTCCCTTGAAGGAAACCTTTCTTTTCTCCCTGGCTGCTTTTAAAATTTTCTGTTTATCTTTGGTTTTGGTGAGTTTGATGATAATATGTCTTGGTGTTTTTCTTTTTGGATCAATCTTAAATGGGGTTCGATGAGCATCTTGGATAGATATCCTTTCGTCTTTCATGATGTCAGGGAAGTTTTCTGTCAGAAGTTCTTCAACTATTTTCTCTGTGTTTTCTGTCCCCCCTCCCTGTTCTGGAACTCCAATCACCCGCAGGTTATCCTTCTTGATAGAGTCCCACATAATTCTTAGGGTTTCTTCATTTTTTTTAATTCTTTTATCTGATTTTTTTTCAGCTATGTTGGTGTTGATTCCCTGGTCCTCCAGATGTCCCAGTCTGCATTCTAATTGCTCGAGTCTGCTCCTCTGACTTCCTAGTGTGTTGTCTAATTCTGTTATTTTATTGTTAATCTTTTGGATTTCTACATGTTGTCTCTCTATGGATTCTTGCAACTTATTAATTTTTCCAGTATGTTCTTGAATAATCTTTTTGAGTTCTTCAACAGTTTTATCAGTGTGTTCCTTGGCTTTTTCTGCAGATATCCTAATTTCATTTGTGATATCATTAAGCATTCTGTAAATTAGTTTTTTATATTCTGTATCTGATAGTTCCAAAATTGTATCTTCATTTGGGAAAGATTTTGATTCTTTTGTTTGGGGAGTTGGAGAAGCTGTCACGGTCTGCTTCTTTAAGTGGTTTGATATGGATTGTTGTCTCCGAGCCATCACTGGGAAACTAGTTTTTCCAGAAAATCCGCTAAAAAAAAACTGCAGTCAGATCCCTATCAGAGTTCTCCCTCTGGCTCAGGCTATTCAGATGTTAATGAAGCCGCCTGCGTGCAGTCCAAATCCCTGTGGGACGGTTCCCCGGCTCGGATGCTGCTCTTTCTGCTCCAAGATCAGTCGCTGCCTCCCGGGGACTTCTCCTAACGGCTGCGTCCCACGCCGCCCGTGGAACAGGCTAGTCCCCCTCCCGGGGTTAGTTCAGGGGGGTGGAGCAGGTCTCTGTGCTTGTGCCGTACCTGACTGGTATGCTGGCTCCAGGCTCTGGAAACAATCGCTGCTTCCCCGTATTAGTTCGTTCTCCGTCTCTAAATCTGTGTTTGTTGTTCAGGGTTCGTAGATTGTTATGTATGTGATCGATTCACTTGTTTTTCCGTGTCTTTGTTGTAAGAGGGATCCGAGGTAGCGTCTGCCTAGTCCGCCATCTTGGCTCCGCCTCCCCCCCAAGCCTTTTTTACAGTTGCAGTGAAAAGATTCCTGCTGTCATGGGGCTTAGATTCCATTGTGGGAGCTGAGGGGGGGGGAGGGAGTAATAGGGAGGAGAGATTATACAAGATAACAAATGAAATAACAAGATAATTTCAGATAGTAATAAGTGTTGAGAAGAGAATAAAAGAAGTTGATGGAATAGAATGTGTCTGGAAGGACTACTTTACATTGTGTGACTATAAGAAGGCCTCTGTGAGGAGATGACATTTGAGCTGAGGCTTCAATGATGAGGAGTCAGCCTTAGGAAGATCTGGGATGGATTTTCCAGCAAGTGGGAACAGAAGTGCGATCACATTTAAGTCTGATGAGCCTGGCATATTTAAATACTAAAAAAAGGTGATATTAGAAAACAGAAATCCTCCCAGCTGGACCAATAAGCAGCTTCATGATAAATGGGGAAAAGATTGAAGTTGTCAAGGATTTCATTTTACTTGGATCCACAATCAACACCTATGGAAGCAGCAGTCAAGAAATCAAAAGACGCATTGCATTGGGCAAATCTGCTGCAAAAGACTTCTTTAAAGTGTTGAAAAGCAAAGATATCACCTTGAAGACTAAGATGCACCTGACCCGAGTCATGGTATCTTCAGTGGTATCATATGCATGCAGAAGCTGGACAGTGAATAAGGAAGACCGGAGAAGACTTGATGCCTTTGAACTGTGGTGTTGGCGAAGAATATTGAATATACCGTGGACTGCCAAAAGGACAAACAAATCTATCTTGGAAGAAGTACAACCAGAATGCTCCTCAGAAGCAAGGATGGCGAGACTGCATCTTATGTATTTTGGGTCAGTCCCTGGAGAAGGACATCATGCTTGGTAAAGTAGAAGATCAGCAAAAAAGAGGAAGACCCTCAACGAGATGGATTGACACAGTGGCTGCAACAATTGGCTCAAGCATAGCAATGATCGTGAGCATGGCACAGGACCGGGTAGTGTTTCGTTCTGTGGTACATAGGGTCGTTATGAGTCAGAACTGACCTGATGGCACCTAACAACAACAACAACAATAGTGATTGGATTTAAGAGTAGTAAAGGAGATAAGGGTGGAAAGATAGGCAGGGACCAGTTCACATATAGCCTTGGGAATTATTTCTTGCTGACTCTGTGAAGCTTGATGCTAAAAGCAAATAGAAGTATGGAACGTATGTGCTTGGTATTAGTAGTATGGCTTTTAAGAAACAAAACATCCAAGAAGTTTTTTTTCATTGTGAATTTGGAAGTATAATAAAAGAAAAAATTTATTAATTTTTTAGGCTCAGGGGATAAACCAAGCCTGACTGATTCCTTACTTTAGTAAAATATTAAGTCTTAAAAATGTACTTTAAAAGCAGCAGAGGATATGTCTTGGTAATCTGGTGCTGCTGTAACAGAAATATCACAAATGCATGGCTTTAACAGAGAAATTTATTCTTTCAAAGTCTAGTAGGTTACAAGTCCAAATTCAGGGCATCGGCTCCAGTGGAAGGCTTTCTCTCTCTGTCGGCTCTGGAGTAAGGTCCTTGTCATCAAACTTCCCCTTGGTCAAGGAGGTTCTCTGGCACAGGGACCCTCGGTCCAAAAGACATGCTGTACTCCAGGTGCTGCTTTCATGGTGGTATGAGGTCCCCGTCTCTCTGCTCACTTCCCATTCCTTTTATCTCTTCCAAGATAAAAGGTGATATAGGCCATACCCCAGGGAAACTCCCTTTACATTGGATCAGGGATGTGACCTTAGTAAAAAAAAAAAAAAAAAAAAAATTTCTTTTTTTTTTTTTTTACAATTCTACCCTAATCCTCTTTAACATAAAATTACAATCACAAAATGGAGGACAATCACAAAATGGAGGACAACCACATAACACTGGGAATCATGGTCTAACCAAGTTGACATATTTTTGGAGGGACATAATTCAATCCATGACTGTAGGTAACATGTGCAGACCACCCTATTTCTTTAAACTTTGCGTTTGATATTTTATTGAGATCGTGGGGTAGATTTTTTTTTTTTCTTTTTTAATACGTTGCTTGAGGTGGAGAGGAGCAAATAATATAGCTAGAGTTCAACAAGACTCCTCTCCTGCTCGCTGGTGACAATATGAACAGTATTTAGATTCTGTGTAGTAACATACAAGAAGAGGGACTAGAAAGAGCTTGTTTGGTTAAGGTTACTCATTTAACCTGATCAGAAAAGTATAGCTGCTGAGAACCATTCTTTGGAAGATAAAACTAGGTTATTTTATTTAGTTATCTTCTTGGTCAAATCCTATTATATATAGTGTTTTTTTTTTTTTTTTATGTATGGGGACAACTTGAGTCTCAGAAATGACATGTTCTGCATACTTGCTAACTTAATGGGTTAGACATTATTTGAAGGAGTCCTTTGGGAGAAAAGTTTTTATGTATGGGAACAGCTTGAGTCTCAGAAATGACATGTTCTGCACACTTGCTAACATAGTGGGTTAGGCATTATTTGAAGGAGTCCTTTGTGAGGAAAGTTATCCTAAGGGAAGAAAGAGCCAAGCATAATGAATTTGGCCTAAGATAGCCTTAGCTGAAAGAGAAAGATAGAACAATTTGTAGCATACCATAGTTTCTGTTCTTTAGATGTATGCCTAATCTTAACTTCCGAATGGATTTATATCCCAGTTATAAAGAGAGCACAGAGGAGAGTGTTTTAAGCAAAAATTTAAAGACCTGTTTGAGGAAATTTTGATTACACTGCCATATAAACAACTCTGATTTAGAGCCCTTCTCATTCTTTTCTATTCTGCAAGGTTAGTGCATAGCCCTCAGATAACACCTGAGAATTGCTGTGCCCCATGGGACTTACCTAACTTGTCTAGGAAGAATTCACTGGTGAAGTCATCTTGGAATGGGATGGTGAGAGTGGGGGAGCACTGTGGAAGGCTTTTAATAACAGATCTTTAAAACGTCTTTTAAAAGCTTTGGTAAATGTTAGGTATGTGTTCATTTCATCCAGATGGCCAAAATTATTAGCCTAAAGTTATTCATAATATCATCTTATCTTCTTGATGATTATTGGATTTGTAGAGATGTCTCGTTTTTAAATTTCTGATTTGTGATTTGAGTTTTATTAAAAAAAATTCTTTCTAGAGGGTTATTAGTGTTATTAATCTTTTCTAAGAAGTTTTTGCTTTGTTGATTTTCTCTTTAATCTCTGTTTTCTACTTTATTGGTTTCTGCTCTTATCTTTATTATTAATTTTTTCCTTTATATTTCTTAGGTTTGATTTTCTCTCCCTGGTTTCTCAAGATAGATGATTAAATCATTTATTTTCTGCCTTTTAAAATTTCTAATATGTGTATTTACAGCTATATATTTTCCTCTAACACTCTTAGCTGCATCCCACAAGTTTTAGTGTATTGTATTTTTATTGTCATTCAGTTCAAAATATTTTCTTTAATTTTGATTTCTTCTTTTGTCCTTTGGATAATTTCTAGATATTAAACAATTTCAAATTTTAAATTATTTTAAATTATCTTTCTGTTATTTATTTCTAGGTTAATTAATTCCACTGAGGTCAGAGAACAAACTCTGGATAATTTAGAATTTCTTGAGACTTGGTTTATGGCCCAAAATATTGTTGATTTAGGTGGTTATTCCATGTGCATTTGAATTCTGTTCCAAAGAATTTGAATCTGTTATTGTTGGATATGCTGTTTTCTATATTTTAGGTCATATTTGTTCGTTCTGTTACTCAGATTTTTTTGTCTCTTCTGTCAGCTGTTGAGAGAGGTGTGTTAAAGTCTTCCACTATGATGGTAATTTTGTCTGTTTCTTTTTTTGCCAATGTTTGCTTTATATTTTTTGAAGCATATGTTGTTGGATTAAAATATCTTCCAGTTGGTAAATGCCCCCATAGAAAAATGGCTGCTGATTTTCACCTCTGTATAGTTTTCCCTTTTCTGGAATTTTAGTCCATCTTATTCTCACATCTTATTTTAAATTCTCTGATTTCTTTAAATATGATTTCTGTAAACAACCCAGATCTTCTAAATGTAATGAGCAGGAGCATTGATCTATGTGAGTTACTTTACAATGTATCCAGAAGCAGAAATCTCTGTTCTAATTTTTTTTTTCTTAATATATTCACAAGTTGTGCTGGCTTCCCCAGTATTGTGTGCTGTCTTACTGCATTATAATTTTAATGGTAGAATGTTCAGATATGTTTATTATAACATTTAAACACAAACAATAAAAGTCTCTGGAGGAATGATGTTTAGAAACATGTCTTTGTTTATGTATTATTATTTTTCTAATCATTCCTAAAATGTAGAATCTAAAATTGGACACCTTCTCTAGATAGGGGGTTAGTTAACATTTAACTTTAAAATTAAATAGACCCTCTTTACTAACATAAGCAAAAAAAAAAAAAAAAAACCCAGTGTTGTCGAGTGGATTTCGACTCATAGCGACCCTATGGGACAGAGTAGAACTGCCCCATAGAGTTTCCAAGGAGCGCCTGGCAGATTCGAACTGCCGACCCTTTGGTTAGCAGCCATAGCACTTAACCATTACTCCACCAGGGTTTCCAATCCACGTATAAAACCAAAAACCAAACCCACTGCCGTCGAGTCGATTCAGACTCATAGCGACTCCATAGGACAGAGTAGAACTGCCCCATAAAGTTTCCGAGGAGCACCTGGGATTCAAACAGCTGACCTTTCGGTCAGCAGCCGTAGCACTTAGCCATCATGCCACCAGGGTTTCCAATCCATGTATAGACACTTTAAAATATTAATAGTAAGTATGTTAGTAAAGGGAAACCCTGGTTTCCCTATGGGGCAGTTCTACTCTATCCTATGGAGTCGCTATGGAGTCGCTATGAGTCGGAATCCACTCGACAGCACTGGGTTTGGTTTTGTTTTTGGTATACATAGATTACCAAGGAACCCTGGTGGTGTAGTGGTTTAGAGTTCAGCTGCTAATCAAAAGGTCGGCAGTTCAATTGACCAGGTGCTTCTTGGAAACCCTATGGGGCAGTTCTACTCTGTCCTGTAGGGTCGCTATGAGTTGGAATCCACTTGACATTACTGGGTTTGGTTTTGTTTTTGGTATGCATAGATTACCAAGGAACCCTGGTGGTGTAGTGGTTTAGAGTTCAGCTGCTAACCAAAAGGTCAGCAGTTCAGTTGACTAGGTGCTTCTTGGAAACCCTATGGGGCAGTTCTACTCTGTCCTGTAGGGTCACTATGAGTTGGAATCGACTTGGTGGCAACAGGTTTGTTTTTTTCTTTAATACATGAATTTCCTTTAAAACAGTGCTTTCAGGGGGTGGAATCAACGTGGTGCTATAGACAGAAGCACCACACCATCCCTTCATAGCAAAGACCTGAAAAACTAAGTAAAACAGAGACAAATGTCAGTTATGTTGATGAGATCTACTAGATAGTGTCTTAAGCCAATCTCTTGTGAGATGTAGAAGAAAGAAGTGAGCAGACATGGGGACCTTTTACCACCAAGAAAGCAGTGGCAGGAGCAGAGCTTGTCCTTTGGACCTGAGGTTCCTGAGCTGAAATGCTCCCAGACCAAGGTAAGATTGATGACAAGGGCCTTTCTCCAGAGTCTACAGAGAGAGAAAACCTCCCCTGGAGCTGACACCCTCAATTTGGACTTGTAGCCTGTTAGACAGTGAGAGAGTAAATTTCTCTTTGTTAAAGCCATCCACTTGTGATTTTTCTGTTATAACAACACTAGATGACTAAGACACTTCCTCTGGACCTGTCCTGCTACACCATAGCCGAGCGACTGGCCCTGCCCACTGGACAAGGTGATGAAAAGTATTGTACCCCCAGACGAGCAAGCAACAGAGAATGCCCAGCCAGCGTACTCAGACATAACCAAATAAAACAAAAAAGCAGGATGAAACAAACAAATCTGTAATCAATGAATGAAGAAAATAATTACTGAATGTCCTGGAGACAGCAGACAATATCAAAACATATTAAAAAACAGGACAATCTTTGATGGTTATGAGGAAGAGAAGGGGTGGGGATGGAAAAACACTAAATAGACAATAGATAAGGGGTAACTTTGATGAAGGGTAAGACAGTATGCAATATTGGGGAAGCCTGCACAACTTGTCCCAGGCAAGGTCATTGAAGCTTCATAGACACATCCAAACTCTCTGAGGGACCAAATTACTGGGCTGAGGATTGTGGGAACCATGATCTTGGGGAACATCTAGCTTAATTGGCTTAGTTTATAAAGAAAATGTTCTACATTCTGCTTTGGTGAGTAGCATCTGAGGTTGTAAAAGCTTGGAAGTGGGCATCTATGTTACTCCACTGGTCTCACACCATCTGGAGCAAGGGAGAATGAAGAAAACCAAAGACACAAGAGAAAGATTAGTCCAGAGGACTAATGGACCACAATATACTATAGCTGCCACCAGACTGAATCCAACACAACTAGATGGTGCCCAGCTACCACTGACTACTTTGACAGGGATCATAATAGAGGGTCCCAGACACAGCTGGAGAAAAATGTAAAACAAAATTCTAACCCTCCCCCATCCCTGCAAAAAAAAAACAAACCAGACTTAATGGACTGACAGACTGGAGAAACCCTGAGAGTATGACTCCTGGGCACCCTTTTAGCTCAGTAATGAAGTCACTCCTGAGGTTCACCCTTCAGCCAAAGATTAAAAAGACAGGCCTATAAAATGAAACGGGACTAAAGGGGCACACTAGCCCATTGGGCAAGGACTAGAAGGCAGGAGGGGACAGGAAAGCTGGTAATGGGATTAGAGTTAGAGGTTAGGGTTAGGGGTTAGGGTTAGGGGAAGGATTTTTCTGTAGGCTCTGGGGGAACCTTCTTGTCATCAATCTTCCACTGGTCGAGGAGCTTTTCAGCGCAGGGACCCTGGGTCCAAAGGATGCGCTATGCTCCAGGTGCTTCTTTCTTGGTGGTATGAAGTCCCCCTGTCTCTTTGCTAGCTTTTCTCTTTTATATCTCAAAAGAGATTGACTGAAGATACAACCTAATCTTGTAGATACAGTCCTGCCTCATTAACATCACAGAGGTAGGACTTACAACCGGAGTAAAATCACATCAGATGACAAAATGGTGAACAACCACACAATACCTAGAATCATGGCCTAGCCAAATTGCCACACATTTTTGTGGGACACAATCCAATCCGTAACAGGCACTATGTGACTTTGAGCAAGTGATTTTGTTTATTTATGCTTTAGTTTACCTATTTTATAAAACATAGCAATTCTTAGTTTTTTGGTAAGCCCCTCTGTAGGCTTTGAGTGTGTCAGAATTTTTTTAGACTCTTGTCTTTTTTAAATTTTCTGATGTGTAGTTGAAGACCAAAATTTTATCTATAAGAAACACAAAATTGAGAAATATGTCATGTTTCCATTATATACATACTTTCTTATGTACATTTTAGTAATTTGGGTTGAACATAATTCATCCAGGCACCTGAAGCATCCCCAAACTATTTCTTTCTTTTAAACACAGAAAGCCATATTAAATAAATAAATCTATAATAAAGCTTAGAGTTTTTTGTATATTATTTATAGAATTGCTACTTTCTTTTTAGCAAGGTATACGGTATGCTATTGAATTTGCCACAATTTAACCAGTTCCAAATTGTTATTAAAAATAGTTCTGTAATGACTATCTTTATGTATTGATCATTACACACATGTTTTAGAATCTGTAGAATAAATTCCTAGAAGTGGAAATGCTTGAGCAATTATTTCTTTTCTTATGAATATACTCTATAAATTTTACTATTGATAATCTGATAAAAATTGGTACTTTTTCATTATATCTTGGTTTATTCTTTTTTTCTTTCAATTTAATCTTGTTTTTTTACTTTATTTCAATGTACATTTACTGTAGTGAAAATTTCTTTACTTTTGAGAAACATGAATTCTTCTTACATGTTTATATATCTTTAATATTTTATCTGCTTTGTGATAGGCAGACTCTGAGATGGCTCATCTTCTGTTATTCACACTTCTCTGTATTTCCTTCCCATTAAGTGTGGCCTGGATACTTAGTGACTCACTTCTAATGAGTAGAATGTGGCAGAATTGATGGGAGGTCACTTCTGAGATTAGATTATAAAAAAACTGTGACTTCCGTCTTGGGTACTCTTGCGGATCACTTGTGCTGGAGGAAGCAAGCTGCCATGGTGTGAGCAGCCCTATGGCACCATGTGACATGGCGAGGAGCTGGAGTCTTCAGTCCCTCTGCCTGTGAAGACATGAAGCCTGCCGACAACCACATGAGTGAGTGTAGAAGCAGATCCTTCAGGTCTAGTTGAGTCTTGTGATGATTACAGCCCCTGCTGGCTGCCTGACTGCAATCTCATGAGAGAACTTGAGCTAGAGGCACTTAGCTAAGCTGCTTTCAGATTCCTGACCTACAGGAACTCTGAGATAAAAAATGTTGTTTAAAACTGTTGAGTTTGGAGTAATTTTTTATACAGTAGAAAACTCATACATAGTAGTACATACTATATGCATATTACACTATGATGTTTTTAGAATGGAAGGGCTTGCTGTTGAATGTTGAATAGATTTAGTTTTCAAAACTTTAACGTGTTATTGATGAAAGTATATTTGCTGCTTTATACAGTTGAAGGTATAAATAGAATCAGGAAAAAGGCTGAAAATAAGGTACTACCTCTAGCCAACCTAAATGGCATCTGGCCATTTGAATGAATGAAAAATAGCTACTAACAATATCTGGCATGTATTGAACTTTTTCTATGTCAGGAACTGCGCTAAGTGTTTTACGTACATTATCTCATTTAATCCTCTCAAAATTCTATGAGATACTTCAGGCTTTAAAGGGGTTATGTAACTTTCCTAAGATTACATAGGCAGACACAGTCAGGACTTAAACCCAGGTCCCTTTGACGTCAATGTGCCTGTGTGCTGTTCTGCCATCAGATAACTTTTCAGATACAGAAATCTGTGTAACAAACTTATGAAGAATTCTTCAATTTAATGGATGTTGGAGATAAAATGGTGAGCAAAATGAGACACAGTTTCTTATGAAATTTATAATCTTGTGAAAGAGATAGACAACAAGATAAGTGTGTATTTACAAACTGGGAGAAGTTTTATAAAGGAGAGTTCTGTGCGAGTATTTAATAAAGGCAAGGCCCCGTTGCTAGAGAGTGATGCTATGTTTGAAGAACTGAAAGAAGACTAGTATGGTTGTGGTTACAATATGATAGTGGAGTGAGACTGGAAAGGTATGCATAGGCTAGACTGGCAAGGCCTTAGAGTGTGATATTCTGTTTTTGTTCCTAAGAGGTATGGGAAACTATTAGAAGTTTTTATGTAATAGATGATATGTCAAGGTGTTCTTTTTGAAAAGATCATTGTTGCTGAAATATATGTAGAAGTACCGGAGTGGCTATGGGGAGACTGCTAGGAAGCTATTGCAATAATTCAACTAAATTATGGTGGTACTGTATATTAAGCAGGGATCAGTTTTGGCAGTTAAAGATCACTAGTCAGGTCTTGTTGGATTTGAGATATCTTTGAGATTTTCAAGTTAAAATGTTGTGACGGAGTTGAATATATTAGGTTGGATCTCAGAGAAGTGTGGGCTGCAGATAAAAATTTTCAAAACATGGGCAAATAATTGGTTATTGAAGTGATGGGTAAGAATGTCTAGTAAGAGCAAGTGAGAAAGGAATAGGGCTTAGAACTTGGAGAACTCAAATAACAATTGGCCAGCCCAAAGAGAGTAACTGCAAAGGAGACAGTAGGGGAATTATTTTGCTTATTTTTTAATTCATTCAACCAATGTTCTTTGAGAGCCTACTGTACCAGGCACTGTTATAAGATGCAGAGTTATAGCAGTAGAAAAGACCTTCAAGGCTTCCTCTTAAACAGCCTACACTGTAGTTGGCCATATGTAAATGAACAAACCACATTATTCAGATAGTGACAAGTACTAAAAGGAATTTTTAAAGTGACTGAGATGAGAAAGACTAGAAGAGGAAGCAGGTTTTTGAGGAAAATCAAGATCTTCCTTTTAGCCACATTACTTTTGAGATATCTGTTATCCAAGTGATTATAATAGCTGCCGCATGCTAGTAAATAGCACCACTATTCACCCAGTTTGGCAGGCCAAAAACCCGAGCAGCCACTCTTGATTCCTTTCTCTTATATCCCATATTCAGCCTCTTAGCAAATCCTGATAACTCTACCTTGAAAATAAATGCCAGCTCTGATTACTCTGATTACTTGTACTATCTCTTTAGTTCAAACCACCATTTCCTTTTGCCTACACTATTGCATTATTCTTTGGTCTTTCTACTTCTAATCTTGTCCCCCATGTAATATAGTCTTCACACTATAGCCACAGTGATCTTTTGAAAACTAAAATCTTACTGTGTCATTTTCTTGATCAAATATGCCTGTGGTACGATGGATCATCTTTGTGTGACCTTTTTAGCCACTGTCTTTTAACTCCCACCTACGTGATTGGGCGGGACTGTGTGATGGGGTAATTGTGGCCCACCAAAGGGATTGGTCAGTTTTGCCATCTTGCAGGGCTTGAAATGAATCATTCCAGAGGTAGGAAAGAGAAGAGCCCACCACCACCAATGAAGAACAGCCAGGAGCCAGCACATCCTTTGGATCCAGGATTCCTGTGCTGAGAAGTTCCTGGATCCAGGAGACTGAGAGAGAGAGAGAGACAGAGTGCTATAACCCTGAAGACAGCGAGAAGCAGTGGCAGCAGAGACCTGGCAACAGAGACCCAGCAGCAGGAGATGGCACGGTGGGCTTCCCGGCCCACAGAGAGCGAAAGCTGAGTGCCTTTGGGCAGAGGCCTGGGGCGAGGGAGAGGCATGCCTATGAGCATGGCTGGGAAGAGGCTGTCCTGATGGAAGAGTTGTATCCTGAGCGTTCCTGAGCCTGCATTGTAACCGTTACTTCCCTAATAAACCCCATAATTGTGAGCATGTTCCATTGAGTTCTGTGTGGCCATTGCAATGAATTAAAGAACCTAGCAGAAAAGTAGAGAGTGCCATGGGAGGAATGGTTGGTGTCAGAATTGGTAAAGATGACAGAGAGAGGAGGCTTGCCTGGCCTCTACCTCATGGGGGTCAGCCATGAGCTATTGATCACTATAATAGCTACGATGCTATATAAGACCTGGTCACTTCCTGCTGTTTCAGTCTACTTCAACTAAACTGTCCTGGCCTTTATGCTGTTCCTTCAGAGTGCTAGGATTATACCTCATTTCTGGGCATTGGCAATTTTCTGTTTCTTCCACTTGCAATACCCTTCTTTCATATTTTTACATAGCTTGCTCCCTTACTTGACACCAGTCTCTGTTCAGGTGTGACCTTATTAGATAAGCCTTCCCCGACGACCCTATTTAGATATATCTTCCTCTATTTTTTTTTTTCCTCTATACCTGCCTGTCATTCTATATCTTTTTATCCCAGTTTACATTCTTCATTTCATTTATCGTCTAGTATATATTTATTATCTTTCTCCCTTTCTAGAGTACAAAGACTTTGTCTTGTTTATGTCTGTATCCAAGTGGTCTAGAGTAATATCTGGTACATAATGTATGCATCCAATAAATATTTGTTGAAAGAAAGAATGAATGAATGAATGCATAAACCTGGAGCTCAGGGGAGAGTTCAGTGCTGAAACATAAATTTAGGAATCAATAGCATATAGGTGGCATTTAAATCTATAGGACTGGATAAGATTATCAAGAGACAGTGGGTAACCAGAGCAGAAAAGGGGACCCAGATTCAAGCCTTGGGCCACTTTGCCATTTTAAAATCAGACTAGGAAGACCAAGAAAGGCAGAGGAATCTTAGTAGAGATATATTATTGAAATTAAGAGAGGAAGTGTTCTAAGGATACAACTGTGGTGAATGATGCTGAGAGGTTGACTAAGATGAGGCTTGCAAATTCACCATTGGATATGACAAGATGAAGGTCAGTTCGGTGGATGGTTGCTATGGAAACCAGATTGGAGTAGGTAGAAGAGTGAATGATAAGTGAAGAAGTAGAGAAGGCAAAGAACTCTGAGAAGTTTTGCTGTGAAGAGGAACAGAGAATGAGTGATCATTGAAGGGAGGAAAAGGAGTCAAGAGTGGGCTTATGTGTTCCGCAGGATTTTCTGAATTTGGGAATCCATCTAGTTATCTCCTCTTATCTTATATTGAGGTCTAGTTTTCATCATTTAACTGGAAAATTGGTTCAGAACAGGGCTGCAGACTGGTTCGAACCAGTTCAGTCATGGCTGATGATGTGAAAGTGGAACAGATCTGAATTTTTACAATTTGGGTGATCTGGAACCGGAAAAAATGCAGGTCGAAGTCCTGGATTAGGAGACTCGGAAGAAGCATAGCAAGCCCTTTCAAGAGCCTGATGTGTGATATTGGATTATTGGCAGGACTATGGAGAGCAACACACATTCTAAGTGGGTGCACATCTTTGAGCAGGGCACCGTTGTTTCCAGCTCTGCTCAAAATCTGACAGGCAAGCACAGCTTGTACAAGGCAAGGTCATGGAAGCTCCATAGACACATCCAAACTCTCTGAGGGGTAGAATTGCTGGGCTGAGGGCTGTGGGGACCGTGGTCTCGGGGAACATCTAGCTCAACTGGCATAACATAGTTTATAAAGAAAATGTTCTACATTTTACTTTGGTGAGTAGCAACTGGGGTCTTAAAAGCCTGTGAGTGGCCATCTAGGATACTCCACTAGTCTTCCCCTTCAGGAGCAAGGAAGTATGAAGAAAACTAAAGATACAAGGGAAAGATTAATCCAAAGGACCAATAGACCACATCTACCACGGCCTCCGCCAGATGAGCCCAGTACAACTAAACAATGCCCGGCTACCACCACTGACTGCTCTGACAGGGATCACAATAGAGGGTCCCAGAGAGAGCTGGAGAAAAACGTAGAACAAAATTCTAACTCAAAAAGAAAGACCAGACTTGCCGGCCTGACAGAGACTGGAGAAACCCTGAGAGTATGGCCCCTGGACACCTTTTCAGCTCAGTAATGAGGTCACTCCTGTGGTTCACACTTCAGCCAAAGAATGAATAGGCGTATAAAACAAAAAGAGACTAAAGGGGCACTCCAGCCCAGGGGCAAGAGCTAGAAGGCAGGAGGGAACAGGAAAGTTGGTAATATGGAACCCAAGATTGAGAAGGGAGAGTGTTGACATGTCGTGGGGTTGTTAACCAGTGTCATAAAACAATATGCGTACTAACTGTTTAATGAGAAACTAGTTAGTTCTGTAAACCTTCATCTAAAGTACAAAAAAAAACCCCGACAGGCAAGAGATTTAGTTGCTATGCAATGTGTATGCTGCCCTTGTTTTCTGCGAGGGAGATTAGGTTTCTATCAGGGCTTCAGCCTGTAATTTTTCCCGTTCTGGTTCACACAAATTTTAAAAATTTGGGTCTGTTTTTAGTTTTGCTTCCTCGGCTGTGACCGAACTGGGAAGAACTGGTTTGAAGCCCTGGTTCAGAATGCCTATTTGGAAGGTGGCAAGGATTAGCTTCCTCCTCAGCCATAAATCTACCAAACTGCATTTTATTGAAGTCATTAATGAATGATTCTTATCTATTCGAATGATTAATAAAGTTCCTTGAACAGTCTGTCAGAAGAGATCATTGTGTACATTAGGGTTCAAACGTTCACTTTTTTTGCTAATTTTATTGCACTGCGTGGCAATCATAGTTATAGTTTCATTGTCAATAATAATAATAACAATAATAATAGATGTTAACATTTATTGACATTTACTCTTGTATGGGATTATTGAAGAGATTTACATGTATTTATTGATTTCATATTCAAAACAACCCTGGGAGGCAGGTGCTACTATTATCTTCAAGAGAGGATCCAGGGATAGAGTTTAAGTAATTTTCTCAAGACTATACACTTTTTTTTTTTTTTTATAGACTTAGTAAGTGGCTGGAGTATGTATCTAGGCAGTGCGACTATAGGGCTTTTGCTTTTAACTACTATGCTATTCTGTCTCTGCATTAGCAAAGCAAATATCTCCTTTTCTAATTATATTAAATAAATAATGCCTTTAGTTAATCATTTTGGTAAAGTCAAGAATTCTCTTTCTTTGCTTTTATATCCATCATATGAATTTAAGTTTTGGATAGGTTGTTGATAACTCCATTATTTTAACAATAATCAGGTTTTAGAGCTAGATAGGACATTTAATTAAATAATGACTGGAATAAAATTTGGTGATCGGATCAACCTGTTTCCTAAATTGTGTTTTTCCCTGTGTGGTTTTTTTTGCCTACTCTTTTGGCTGTGAACTTTAGCGTTAAGTTTGTTTGTGCTTATAACAATAAGCACTATTTATTCCTTAAGTAGTTTTACTAACTTTACAAGACTTACCATTTCCGGCATGTCAGCGTAGCCATATCAGGTTTACACTTCTTAAGTACACTCTTTTGGATTCATGAGATTCCATTTTGACAGTGATGAAGAGCATGCTTGTAGGCATCATTGAAAAGGAATGTTAGAACTGTTTATGTGAAAGTTCTGCAAGTTCTTTCATTTATCTAACGTAGAAAGGTCAATTGACATGCTTACTGTATAGCTTGTAATATGAGTATGTTTTTATAAACTTGGTCATTAGCAGTATACTTAAGTGGCAAATAAAAGAGTTTTTAGGAAATTAAGCTTTGGAGCTATTTTAGATTAGAATTTAATTATTTTAAACTATGAATTTAAATGGAGCCCTGGTGGTGAAGTGATTAAGAGCTCAGGCTGCTAACAAAAAGGTCAGCAGTTCAAATCTACCAGCCGCTCCTTGGAAACCCTATGGGGCAGTTCTACTCTGTTCTATAGGGTCACTATGAGTCAGAATCGACTTGATGGCACATAACAACAACATGAATTTAAATAAGCTCTTTCATTTCAGTTCATTGGCCAAACCAAATGTGGCTGATAAAAGTATGACATTGTTTTTATCAATATTAAATTTTAATAAAGTAACTATTTTTACTCCAGCAATAGTGAAGCATTGCAAGAACCTAGATTTAGTCAGTACTTTCCATACTAACATTATATGGAATGCTATAGGTAATGGGGAGGAGCTGAGGAGTATCAGAGAAAAGGAAGAGGGGGTAACATTTTTTTGAGCACCTATCGTATTCTTCTTCTTGTTGACTGTTGTCAGTCGGCCCCGAACCCATGGCGACCCCATGTACAATGGGATCAGACCATTGGGATCCATAAGGTATTCATTGGCTGGTTTTCAGAAGTAGGTCATCAGGCCTTTCTTCCTAGTCTGTCTTAGTCTGGAAATTCTGCTGAAACCTGTTCAATATCACTGCAACACATAAGCCTCCATTGACGGACAAGTCATGGCTATGCTTGAGGTGCATTGGCAGGGAATCAAGCCCACGTCTCTTGCATGGAAGGTAAGAATTCTACCACTGAACGACTCAGCGATAGACGTTTAATATGTATTATCTCATTTAATTCTCACAGAAGTCTTGCAAGGTAGGTATTATTTCCCTTTTATAGATGAGGAAGCTGTGGTTGCAAATGTTAATTATTTTGATAAAGTTCATACAGATAGTAGATCCAGGATTCAAGTTCAAATCTATTTGATACCTAAGCCCAATCCATACTCCTGCTTTATGGAATTGTTCTTGGGTCTTTCTTAAGCAGAAAGTTATTCAGTGTCATAGCAGAGTGTCTTGGTCATTTAGAGCTACGGTAACAGGAATACCACAAGTGGATGGCTTTAACAAAGAGAAATTTATTCTCTCACAGTCTAGTAGGCTAAAAGTCCGAATTTAGGGCATCTGCTCCAGGTAAGGCTTTCTCTATCTGTTGACTTTGGAGAAGGTCCTGGTCATCAGCCTTCCTTTGGTCAAGGAGTTTCTTAGCTCAGGAACCTCAGGTCCAAAGTATGCACTCTACTCCTGGTGTTGCCTTCTTGGTGGTATGAGATCCCCATGTCTCTCTGCTCACCTTTCTTTTATAGCTCAAAAGAGATTGGCTTAAGACACTATCTAATCTTGTAGATCTCATGAATATAACTGCCACTAATCCATCTCATTACATCATAGTGATAGGATTCACAACACACAGGGAAATCACATCCGATGACAAAATAGTAGACAATCGTACAATACTGGGAATCATAATCTAGCCAAGTTGACAGATATTTTGAGGGGACACAATTCAATTCATGATACAAAGTTTTATATATACTTTTATATATGTCTGTAGGTGTTTTCAAACATAAGCGCAAAGCTGTATAATTGACTCATCCATCAAAGTGCTATAGAATAATTAAAAGCTATTACAGTATATCTCTGAAATACACGTGATCTTTGATGTTTTTCCAAATCTCAGACAGCTCTTATAGCAGTATCTTCTGAACCATGCTCACTGCCACATTGAAGACACATACCCATGAACAACCTCATCTTTCCCCGCTCCCAGTTCATTTGTCTTCTGTGGGAGCGCCTGATTAGGAGAACTTGCCATATTCTGATATAGTTTCAGATAAATTGGTCAAGATCAGGTGTTTCTTGGAAATATCATCCCTAACATTTACTTTAGAATGCCAACTGTAAATGCATTCTTGACTGATATGAATAGGAAAGCATCTCAATTCCATTTATTGATTGTTCAGATTCATAGCTCAGTTTTAGGAATTTCAAATAAAATGATTAAAAAAAAAATTGCTGTTGAGTCGATTCTGACTTATAGTGACCCTGTATGATAGGGTAGAACTGCCCCCATAGGGTTTCCAAGGCTGTAATCTTTATGGAAGCAGATTGCCACATCTTTCTCCTACAGAGTGGCTGGTGGGTTTGAACCCCCAACCTTTCTGTTAGCACTGCGCCACCAGGGCTCCTCAATAAAATGATAGTAATGTACTAATCTGATAATTTCTTTTTAAAAATAAATTTGAATATATTGACTTTCATGTTTAGAAATATAGTTTTATTCTTTTTTTTGTGTCTTATAACTTGTTTCAAAGATCTTATTGCACTTATTTTCCTAGTGACCTCTAGCCAAAAGCAATAAAGTTCTGTCCTGGGTAGAGCTTGGCTAGTTGTAGTTTCTCAATTTTCCATAATGAGAAATTTTGCTTTAGTGAAAATGTGTCATGTTTTCCACGGCCATATTTGCTTGCTTCTCCATTTTATCCCTTCTTGGTTGTAGAAATTATCTACTCCATAATAAAAGATAAGAGTTTATAATTTTCTATATTGCAATTTCTAAGCAAAAAATTTTGCTGATATATTTGTGAGACCAAATTACCATGAGATAAATGTGATTGATATTCAAAAGTTGATTCATCCAGCTTTTGGGACTATACCCATTGTATAAAATATGGTTAGTCTCCATATGCGATACAGAAACAAATTTTGAGTATAAAATCATAATCTTAAATTTTGTTTTGCATTTAATGAAGTATTCAAATGCATTTGTAGTAAAAACATAATGTATGACTAAAACGATTGAAATAAAATTGTTGAATAGGGCAATATAAATTAGATGGGGGAAGTGGTAGTTCCAGAGTCCCTGGGTGGCAAAATGATGAAGTACTCGATAACTAACTGAAAGGTTGGCAGTTTAAACCCACTTGAGGCACCTTGGAAGATGGGCCTGGCAAACTGCACCTGAAAGATCACAGCCTTGAAAACCCTTTGGAGCAGTTCTATTCTGCATACTTGGAGTCACCATAAGTTGGAACGACTCAATGGCAACTAAGAACAACAGTGGTAGTTCAGTAGTAATTTTCTCGCCTTCCGTGTGGGAGACCTGGGTTTGATTCCCAGCCAGTGCGTCTCAAGCATAGCAACCACCTGTCTCTCAATGGAGGCTTGTATGTTGCTCTGATGATGCTGAACATGTTTCAGCAGAGCTTTCAGATTAAGACAGACAAGAAGGAAAGGCCTGGTTTATATTTCCAAAATCAGACAATGGAAACCCTTTGGATCGTAACAGTCCTACTTGCAGCCAGTCTGAGGGGTGGCACAAGACCGGGCAGTGTTTAGTTCCATTGTACATGTGGTTGCCATGAGTTAGGAGCTGACTCTATGACAGCTAACAACAACCCTGATTAAAAAAAAAGATCTGTAAGTATGGTCTTGACTCAAACATACCATTTCTTTTGCAATTCAAATGAAATGCAGTAAATTTTATATATTGATAACAATCTTGTTAAACTTATTATAGTTTCTTATAACTTTTAGCTTGTATTTCTTGGGATTTCCAAGTAAATAATAATATCGTTTGCAATAGTGACTCTTTCTTTCCAATTTCAGATTTTGCTTTTTTATCTAATTGCATAAGTTAGCACTTCCAGTTGGTATTCTGTCAACAACCCAATTGCTATCTTGTCAATACCAATTGAGGTATTTCAGCAAATGGATGCAGCACTGGAAGTGCTCACTCATCTGTGCCAAGAAATTTGGAAGACAGCTACCTGGCCAGTCGACTAGAAGAGATCCATATTTATACCTGTTCCCAAGAAATGTGATCCCAATGGATGTGGAAATTATCAAACAATATCATTAATATCACGCACAAGTAAAATTTTGCTGAAGATCATTCAAAAGTAGCTGCAGCCATATATTGACAGGGAACTGCCAGAAATTCAGGCCAGACTCTGAAGAGGATGTGAAACCAGGGATATCATTGCTGATGTCAGATGGATCCCGGCTGAAAGCAGAGAATATCAGAAAGATATTTACCTGTGTTTTATTGATTATACAAAGGCATTATCCTATGTGTATCATAACAAATTATAGATAACATTGTGAAAAATGGAAATCCCAGAACACTTAATTGTGTTCAGGAGGAACCTGTACATAGATCCAGAGGCAGTCGTTCCAACAGAACAAGGGGGTACTGTGTGGTTTAGTGTCAGGAAAGGTGTGTGTCAGGGTTGTATCCTTTCACCATGCCTATTCAATCTGTATGCTGAACAAATAATACGAGAAGCTGGGCTATATGAAGAAGAACGTGGCATCAAGTTTGGAGGAAGACTCGTTTACAAACTGTGACATGCAGATGACACAACCTTGCTTGCTTAAAATGAAGAGGACTTGAA
The DNA here is from genome assembly GCF_024166365.1 of Elephas maximus indicus. Lineage (NCBI taxonomy): Eukaryota > Metazoa > Chordata > Mammalia > Proboscidea > Elephantidae > Elephas > Elephas maximus. The sequence goes on from NC_064825.1 coordinate 70,065,506, forward strand.
GCACTTATTGATGAATATCAAAGACTACAGCCTTCAGAATGGATTACACCTCAACGTAAAGAAAACAAAAATCCTCACAACTGGACAAATAAACAATCATGGTAAACTGCGAAAAGCTTGAAGTTGTCAAGGATTTCATTTTACTTGGATCCACAATCAACACCCATGGAAGCAGCAGTCAAGAAATCAAAAGACGCATTGCATTGGGCAAATCTGCTGCAGAAGACCTCTTTAAAGTGTTGAAAAGCAAAGATGTCTCCTTGAAGACTAAGGTGCGCCTGACCCAAGCTGTGTTGTTTTCAGTTGCCTCATATGCATCTGAAAGCTAGACGGAGAATAAGGAAGACTGAAGTCTTTTCTCCATTTATCATTATGTTGCTTATTGGTCCAGTTGTGAGGATTTTTGTTTCCTTTATGTTGAGGCATAATCCATTCTGAAGGCTGTAGTCTTTGATATTCATCAATAAGTGCTTCAAGTCCTCTTCATTTTAAGCAAGCAAGGTTGTGTCATCTGCATATCGCAGGTTGTTAATGAGTCTTCCACCAATCCTGATGACACATTCTTCTTCATGTAGTCCAGCTTCTCGGATTTACTCAGCATACAGATTGTGAATAAGTGTGGTGAAAGGATACAACCATGACACACACCTTTCTTGATTTTAAACCATGCAGTATACCAGTGCTCTGTTCGGACAACTGCCTCTTGGTCTGTGTACAGATTCTGCATGAGCACGATTAAATGCTCTGTAATTCCCATTTTTCACAATGTCATCCATAATTTGTTATGATCCTCACAGTCTAGTGCCTTTGCATAGTCAATGAAACAAGGTAAACATCTTTCTGGTATTATCTGCTTTCAGCCAAGATCCATCTGACATCGGTAATGATATCCCTCATTCCATGTCCTCTTCTGAATTCAGTTTGAATTTCTGGCAGTTCCTTGTCAATGTACTGCTGCAAGTGCTTTTGAATGATCTTCAGCAAAATTTTACTTGCATGTGATATTAATGATATTGTTTGATAATTTTCACATTCTATTGGGTCATCTTTCTTTGGAATGGGTAAAAATATGAATCTCTTCCAGTTGGTTGGTAGTTGTCTTCCAAATTTCTTGGCATAGATGAGTGAGCCCTTCCAGGGCTGTATCCATTCATTGAAACAGCTCAGTTGGTATTCGGTCAATTCCTAGAGCCTTGTTTTTCCCTAGTGCCTTCAGTGCAGCTTGGACTTCTTCATTACTGTCGGTTCTTAATCATATGCTACCTCCTGAAATGGTTGGACATCGACCAGTTACTTTTGGTACAGTTACTCTGTGTCTTCCATCTCATTTTGATGCTTCCTGCATCATTCAATATTTTGCCCATAGAATCCTTCAGAATTGTAACTGGAGGCTTGAATTTTTTTCTTCAGTTCTTTCAGCTTGAGAAAAGCCTAGTGTGTTCTTCTGTTTTGGTTTTCTAACTCCAGGTCTTTGCATATTTCATTATAATACTTTTCTTTGTCTTCTCAAGCTGCCCTTTGAAATCTTCTATTCAGCTCTTTTACTTCATCATCTTTTCCATTTACTTTAGCTGCTCTATATTCAAAGCATGTTTCAGAGTCTCTTCTGATGTCCATTTTGGTCTTTCCTTTCTTTCCCGTGTTTTTAATGACCTTTTGCTTTCTTCATGTATGATGTCCTTGATGTCATCCCACAACTCTCTGGTCTTTGTTCATTAATGTTCAATATATGAAATCTATTCTTGAGATGGTGTCTAAATTCGGGTGGGATATACTCAAGGTTGTAATTTGGCTCTTGTGGACTTTTAAAAATTTTCTTTAGCTTCAGCTTTAGCTTGCATGTTAGCAATTGATGATCTGTTCCTCAGTAGGCCCCTTGGCTTGATGATGTTAAGCTTCTCTATTGTCTCTTTCCACAGTTGTAGTCAATTTGATTCCTGAGTATGCCACCCAGTGAGGTCCATGTGTCTATCCACTGTTTATGCTATTGAACAAAGGTATTTGCAATGAATAAGTCATTGGTGTTGCAAAATTCTATCATGTGATCTCTTCTGTCATTTCTATAACCAAGGCCATATTTTCCAACTACAGATCCATCTTCGTTTCCAGCTTTTGCATTCTAATCACCAGTAATTATCCATGCAACTTGATTGCATGTTTGATCAATTTCAGACTGTAGAAGTTGAAAAAAAACCTTCAATTTCCTCATCTTTGGCATTGTTGGTGTGTAAATTTGAATAATGGTCATATTAACTGATCTTCCTTGTAGGTGTATGGATATTATGCTATTACTGACAGCATTGTACTTCAGGATAGATCTTGAAATGTTCTTTTTGAAGATGAACTCGTTGCCATTCCTCTTCAATTTGTCATTCCTGGTATAGTCAACCATATGATTATCTGATTTAAAATGGCCAATACCAGTCTATTTCAGCTCACTAATGCCTAGGATGTTGATATTTATGCATTTCATTTAGTTTTTGATGACTTCCAATTTTCCTAGATTCATACTTCATACATTCTAAGTTCTGATTACTAATGGATGTTTGTAGCTGTTTATTCTCATTTTGCATCGTGCCACATCAGCAAATGAAGTTCCCAAAAGCTTGAGTCCATCCACGTCATTAAGGTCAACTCTACTTTGAGGAGGCAGCTCTTCCCCAGTTGTATTTTGAGTGCCGTCCAACTTGAGGGGCTCATCTTCTGGCACTCTATCAGTCAATGTTCTGCTATTATTTATAATGTTTTTACTGGCCAGTTTTTTCTGAAGTAGACTACAAGGTCCTTCTTCCTAGTCTATCTTAGTCTGGAAGCACTGCTGAAACCTGCCCTCCATGGGTGACTCTGCTGGTATTTGAAATACCTGTGACATAGCTTCCAACATTAGAGCAATATGCAGGCTACCATAGTAGGGCAAACTGACAGACGAGTGGTGGTGCAACCTTTAAGTGTTGGACTGCTACTGGAAAGGTTAATGTTTCAAATCCACTCAGTAGTTTGGCAGGAGAAAGACCTAGTGATCTGTCCCATAAAACTTATAGCCTAGAAAACCCTGTGGGATAGTTCTACATAGTGTTGCTATGAGTCGAAATCAAGTTAATGGCATCTAACAACAAGAACAATCAAACACCTGAAGATTAGATATATTAGTGATTTTTTTTAGGAAGAAACTATGTATTTGTGATTCTTTCAGTTAGGAATGATCTTTCCAGAATCATTCTAGCCTTACAGATGATTCCTGAGAAGTGCTTAGACTAGAATAATTTTCTTACCCTTTTTACTCCAGACTTAGAGTTTAGCTGCAGGTGTTAATATTTGCTTTGGACTTCAGGGCACAATAGTCTTATTATTTGAGGTTAATGCCACAGCCAAAAAGCCTGACATTTTCAATCCTGGGGTATAACAATAGTGGTGTTGAATTTAATCCATTTTATTTTTCTATAATATCTGCTGGTTATTTAGCCACTACCTGTTACCCTTTGCCATTGAATTGATCCTGACTCATAGTGACTCTATCGAACAGAGTACAACTGCCTGACAAGGTTCCCAAGGCTGCAGATTTTTACAGAAGCAGACTGCCATATCTTTTTCCCTCAGAGCAGCTGGTGGGTCGAACCACTGACCTTTCAGTTAACAGACAAGCACTTAACCACTGCACCACCACGGCTCCTATTAAGCACTACTTTAAGGATTTTCTCAGTATGTTTGATTTTTGCAATATTTTTCTGTAATTAGATCAGGATTGTTAAGATTTTGGAGGGTACTTAAATCACATTGGCAGGGTAGATCATTAGTATTTACCGAGCACTTAACTTTGTATTTAAGCAGAAGTAAGAGTGATAAGTACTTTACACTTGTTATCTTCCTTAATTCTTACAAAAATCCTTTGAGGCAAATGCCGTTCTTAGCTCTGATTTTACAGATTAAAGGCAAGGTTAAAACTTGGTCAGTGTTATACAACTATCAAGTATCAGAGTCAGCATTTGACCTCAACTTTATTTGGGAAACCCTTACTCTTTGTTTCATTGCCACTACTACTACTACTACCTTTACAACTCTGTTTTATAGATAAGAAATTGAGTTACAAAAAGATTAGGTAATTTGCCTTTAAAGGACCTCATTAGTAACTTGGCCTACCTGGTAATTCTTGGACTTATTATTTCTCTGCAATTAATTTAAAGAATGTGTTGTATTTTATGGTTCTCTTAAAATGACAGCTGTTCACTAAATTTGAGTAGTTTAATACATTTTATATATAAAGGTAAACATGTTGTTGTGTTATTAGCATGTGAACTTAAGAAAACACTTAGAAGACCATAGCAAAGTCAGTATGTTTTTGGAACAACAATTACAGAATCTCTTTGTTGTTGTTGTTGGGTGCCGTTGAGATGGTTCTGACTCATAGCGACCCCATGCACAACAAAACGAAACACTGCCCAGTCCTGCACCACCCTCAAAACCATTGTTATGCTTGAGCTCATTTTTGCAGCCACTGTGTCAGTCCACCTCGTTGAGGGTCTTCCTCTTTTCCGCCGACCCTGTACTCTGCCAAGCAGATGTCCTTCTCCAGGGACTGACCCCTCCTGACAACGTGTCCAAAGTATGTAAGATGCAGTCTCACCATCCTTGTCTCTAAGGAGCATTCTGGCCACACTTCTTCCAAGACGGACTTGTTCATTCTTTTGGCAGTCTGTGGTACATTCAATATTCTTCGCCAACACCACAATTTAAAGGCGTCAGCTCTTCTTTGGTCTTCCTTATTCATTGTCCAGCTTTCACATGCATACAATGCGATTGAAAATACCACGCCTTGGGTCAGGCGCACCTTAGTCTTCAGGGTGACATCTTTGCTCTTCAACACTTTAAAGAGCTCCTTTGCAACAGATTTACCCAATGCAATGCATCTTTTGATTTCTTGACTGCTGCTTCCATGGATATTGATTGTGGATCCAAGTAAAACAAAATCCTTGACGACTTCAATTTTTCTCCATTTATCATGATGTTGCCCATTGGTCCAGTTGTGAGGATTTTTGTTTTCTTTATGTTGAGGTGCAGTGCATAGTGAAGGCTGTGGTCTTTGATCTTCATTAGTAAGTGCATCAAGTCCTCTTCACTTTCAGCAAGCAAGGTTGTGTCATCTGTATAACGCAGGTTGTTAATGAGTCTTCCTCCAATCCTGATGCCCCGTTCTTCTTCATATAGTCCAGCTTCTTGGATTATTTGTTCAGCATACAGATTGAATAGGTATGGTGAAAGAATACAACCCTGACGCACACCTATCCTGACTTTAAACCAACCAGTATCCCCTTGTTCTGTCCGAACAACTGCCTCTTGATCTATGTAAAGGCTCCTCACGAGCACAATTAAGTGTTCTGGAATTCCCATTTTTGCAGTGTTATCTGTAGTTTGTTATGATCCACACAGTCGAATGCCTTTACATAGTCGATAAAACACAGGTAAACATCCTTTTGGTATTCTCTGCTTTCAGCCAGGATCCATCTGATATCAGCAATGATATCCCTGGTTCCACGTCCTCTTCTGAAACCGGCCTGATTTTCTGACAGTTCCCTGTCCATTAGCCACTGAAAACCTTATGAATAGCAGTGGAACATTGTCTGATATAGTGCTGGAAGATGAGCCCCCAGGTTGGATGGCTGCAGAAGAGCTTCCTCCTCAAAGTAGAGCTGATCTTAATGACGTGGATGGAGTAAAGCTTTCGGGATCTTCATTTGCTGATGTGGCATAACTCAAAATGAGAAGAAACAGCTGCAAACATCCATTAATAATCAGAACCTGAAATGTACGAAGTATGAATCTAGGAAAATTGGAAATCATCAAAAATGAAATGGAACAGATAAACATCGATATCCTAGGCATTAGTGAGCTGAAATGGACTGATATTGGCCATTTTGAATCGGACAATCATATAGTCTACTATGCTGGGAATGACAACTTGAAGAGGAATGGTGTTGCGTTCATCGTCAAAGAGAACGTTTCAAGACCTATCCTGAAGTACAACGCTGTCAGTGATAGGATAATATCCATACAGCTACAAGGAAGGCCAGTTAATACGACTATTATTCAAATTTACACACCAACCACTAGGGCCAAAGATGAAGAAATAGAAGATTTTTATCAGCTGCTGCAGTCTGAAATTTATCGAACATGCAATCAAGATGCATTGCTAATTACTGGCGATTGGAATGCAAAAGCTGGAAACAAAAAAGAAGGATCAGTAGTTGGAAAATATGGTCTTGGTGATAGAAACAATGCTGGAGGTCGAATGATAGAATTTTGCAAGACTAATGACGTCTTTGTTGCAAATACCGTCTTTCACCAACATAAATGTCGACCATACACATGGACCTCGCCAGATGGAACACACAGAAATCAAATTGACTACATCTGTGGAAAGAGACGATGGAAAAGCTCAATATCCTCAGTCAGAACAAGGCCAGGGGCCGACTGTGGAACAGACCATCAATTGCTCATATGCAAGTTCAAGTTGAAACTGAAGAAAATCAGAGCAAGTCCACGAAAGCCAAAATATGACCTTGAGTATATCCCTTCTGAATTTAGGGACCATCTGAAGAACAGATTTGATGCACTGAACACTAGTGACTGAAGACCAGATGAGTTGTGGAATGACATCAAGGGCACTGTACACGAAGAAAGCAAGAGGTCACTGAAAAGACAGGAAAGGAAGAAAAGACCAAGATGGATGTCAAAGGAGACTCTGAAACTTGCTCTTGAGCGCCGAGAAGCTAAAGCAAAAGGAAGAATTGATGAAGTAAAAGAACTGAAGATTTCAAAGGGCCTCTCGAGAAGTCAAAGTAATGACGTGCAAAGAGCTGGAGATGGAAAACCAAAAGGGAAGAACACGCTCGGTTTTTCTCAAGCTGAAAGAACTGAAGAAAATTTCAAGCCTCGAATTGCAATAGTGAAGGATTCCATGGGGAAAATATTAAACGACGCAGGAAGCATCAAAAGAAGATGGAAGGAATACACAGAGTCATTATACCAAAAAGAATTAGTCAATATTCAACCATTTCAAGAGGTGGCATATGATCAGGAACCGTAGGTACTGAAGGAAGAAGTCCAAGGTGCTCTGAAGGCACTGGTGAAAAACAAGGCTCCAGGAATTGATAGAATATCGATTGAGATGTTTCAACAAACAGATGCATCGCTGGAGGTGCTCCCTTGTCTATGCCAAGAAATATGGAAGACAGCTTCCTGGCCAACTGACTGGAAGAGATCCATATTTATGCCTATTCCCAAGAAAGGTGATCCAACTGAATGTCAAAATCATAGAACAATATCATTAATATCACACGCAAGCAAAATTTTGCTGAAGATCGTTCAAAAATGGCTGCAGCAGTATATTGACAGGGAACTGCCAGAAATTCAGGCCAGTTTCAGAGACTGTCTTTGCTCAGGTGCTAATTTTGGTCCTTGTAATGAAAAGAGCAATACAGGGGTATTCCTAAGGGATATCTTTGACAGGATTATCTAAGAGATAATCTCTGCTTATGTTTTGATTGTATAGATTGTATAGTAAGCCTGTGTTTTGCCAACATTTCATGTCACCAGTGTTTTCGATTTTAGCCAGTCTAATATGTGTGTTTCTGGAATATGTGTGTATTAGAGGATGTGAAGCAACAGGAAGTCTCATTCATTGCTAGTGGGAATGCAGAAGTACAGCCACGTTGGAAGACAGTTTGGTAGTTTCTTTCAAAGCTAAACATAGGCTGACTATACAATGTAGCAATCATGTTCCTAGCTATATGCCCAAATGATTAAAAACTTATGTCCACACAAAAACCATACAAATGTTTATGGCAGCTTTATTCATAATTGCCAAAAATTAGAAGCAACCAAGATGTCCTTCAATAGGTTAATGGATAAACAAACTGTGGTACATCCATGTGATATGTGTGTAGTGGTATCTCATTGTTGTTTTAATTTGCAATTCCATAGTGACATATGATGTGCATCTTTTCGTATGTTTAATTGCCATCTTCTTTGGTGCGGTGTCTGTTCAGATATTTTGCCCATTTTGTAGTAGGGTTGTTTGTTTCTTTACTGTTGAGTTTTAAGAGTTCTTTTTATACCTTGAATTCAAGTCCTTTATCAGATGTGTGTTTTACAAATATTTTCTCCCAGTCTGTGACTTGTCTTTTTGTTCTAACAGTGTTTTTTGCAGAGCAGAAGTTTTTGATTTTGATGAAGTCAAACTTACCAATTTTTTCTTTTATAGATCATGCTATCGGTGTTGAATCTAAAAAGTATAATTGCCAAACCCTAGGTCACCTAGATTTTTTCTTGTGTGATCTTCTAGAGGTTTTATAGTTTTGTGTGTTATATTTAAGTCTGCAATCCATTTCGAGTTAATTTTGTGAGAGGTGTAAGATGTGTGTCTAGATTTTTTTTTTTTTTTGCATGTGATTGCCCAGTTGTTCTACCATGATTTGTTGAGAAGACTACCCTTTCTCCACTGAATTGCCTTTGTCTTTTGTCAAATATCAGTTGACTATATTTATGTGGGCCTCTTTCTGGGCTCTTTAGTCTGTTCCACTGATCTATTTGTTTATTTTTTTACAAATACCACAATCTTTTACCATATCACTGTAGCCTTATAGTAAATCTCAAAGTTGGGTAGTATTGCTCCTCCAACTTTGTTCTTCTTTAGTATTGTATTGGTTATTGTGGGTTTTTTGCTTTTCCATATAAACTTTAGAATCAGCACAAGTAGTAATCCAGGAGACACTAGTTAGTAACACAGTTCTAGTTAAAATTCTAATCTTATTTAAGACGTATAGAAGCTTATTGGGCTATTATACTAATTTCCATAGACTATGTCATATTTTTCTTTACTGCCAAAGGAAAACTATTCAGATTAGTGTATGTCAAATGTGAGTAAGTTGCAATGCATGAGAAGAAAGTGATGAACACTGTAGTTCTGCACTCTGGCTTGAAGGTAGATGAAAAGTTCCTAGATAGAGCAAAGGAAATAATATATAGAGAATTGCAGAGGGTACAAGCTTATTTTAGGGAGATAGAAATAGAGAAATGTGGTACAAAAGAAGTAAAAATAAACTTTACGTAAAAATGTAAGATTATTCATACTGAAGTAAAGCAGGATTATAAAAGAAGAAGAGGAATGGAATGAAGAAATTGTATTATGGGATTTTAAAAATAATTATAAGATGTATCCTTAGACCTTCTGGTGAAAACTGTAGAAGAATAAGGGAATATTCTTTGGAACTAAAATGTGAAAGAACACACTTAACTGGTACTGTGTAGAAGAGATAGGTTGTAGTTGCCCAGTAGGGTAGACGCTAGCCACAAATGGCTGCTTATACCTAAATTAAACTCATTAAACTTAAGTAAACTTAAAAATCCAGTCCATCTGTCACACAAGCTACATTTCAAATGCTCAGTGTCCACACATGACTTGCAGCTACTGTATTGGTCAGAACATTTTCATCATTGATGAAAGTTTTATTGGACAACACAGCATATAGACTCAGTATATATAGGCTTGAGTTTATTTAGGAAGGGTAAATGCTGTAATTTATAGGGGGGACAGTCAGGGCCAAATTACCCAATAAGCAGGGTACACACAGGCCCTATTGTGCCTTCCCACTAAACTGCAGTGCACAATTTCACCTGTCTCCAACCACAGCCAAGATGTCGTGAAAATTGCTCACCACAGATTAACAAGTGAATACAATGAAACCCATACGTAACTTGCTCAGTGCACGCCGGTACATGGTTACTGGTTAATCCACCCTGGGGACAGTTGAAAGGTACCCAACACAGAAGCTGTTAATTGTGATTGACACTACAGCAGAGGGACGAAAGGGAAGCTTTTAGTTTTTATTTTTTAAGCCTTTTTGTACTATGTAATTTTTTTGAAGAAACATTTAGCATGGATAATTTCTATAAAATCAAGCAACCAAAATCCAGTGGCAGTGGTGTGAGAGGATGGTTTAAAAAATTCAAAAAATTTCAAAAAAATTTCATTTTTTTTTTAACTTTCATATTTTTCAACTTTCATATTTTGAGTAAATTGATTCACAAAATACTGGATTGTTTATAAACACATGTAATGAACATGATATTTAAGTAGCAGATCTTTCATAAATACTTTTTTATAGAAGTATTGGAATTCTTCTGTTTCAGAAGAAATACTTCTGAAGAAGTTGTCACTCTCTGGTTCAATATAGGTGGAATGAAAAGAAGTTAAAAAGGTAATCTTGTATTCAGTGGCCAAGTTTTGTTTTTATTAGTTTATGGCACTGGGTTTTACTGGGTACCACATATAGCGTAACATATCCTTCAGCATTATTGTATTGCGAATGAATACTGTAAGCAAGTTACATAGCCTAAATGTTTTAATATGGCATAGGCCTGAAATATTAGTAAGAATATATTAAACATAGTTTAAAATTAAGTTTTAAAATATTGAGACCATATTCTAATTCCTCACTGGAGTCTCAAATCTCAGAATTGGTTGCGTAATGGGCTACTGTTGTGTGACTTATTAATTGTTCTTCTGGGTATGTAGCTGTTTATGTTTCAGATTGGCCACAATCCCAGTTTATCATTGGCAGCTGTTTTGATTTGAGGCAGGTGGCCTGAAGAAGCAGCATGCATGAATTAAAACATTAACACTTTTTCTGTGTATTTTTAAATCTTTCTCAGAAACCTGAAGGTGTTTCAGTACAGAGGAAATTTCAAACTCATAATATTCTTTGAATTTTCATATAATCAATATATACTAACCTTTTTTTATATAACAGTATTCTTTTCAGTTTTGTGAAATAAATAATTGCTTTTTTTTTAACCTAACATAGAAATGAGCTAAAAAGATCCTAATATTATTTACATTAAAATTCTTATAAAATAATTATTTAAATTCTGACCCAAATTGAAGAGTAGTTATTATATTTATCTTTTAATCATTTTAAAATGGGAGAAACTATTACCAATGAATTGGACAATCATATAGTCTACTATGCCAGGAATGACAACTTGAGGAGGAATGGTGTTGCATTCATCATCAGAAAGAACATTTCGAGATCTATCCTGAAGTACAATGCTGTCAGTGAGAGGATAGTATCTATAAGCCTACCAGGAAGACCGGTTAATACGACTACTATTCAAATTTACACACCAATCACTAAGGCCAAAGATGAAGAAATTGAAGATTTTTATCAGTTGCTGCAGTCTGAAATTGATCAAACATGTAATCAGGATGCATTGATAATTACTGGTGATTGGAATATGAAAGCTGGAAACAAAGAAGGACCGGTAGTTGGAAAATAATGGCCTTGGTGATAGAAACAATGCTGGAGATCAAATGACAGAATTTTGCAAGACCAATGACTTCTTCACTGCAGTACCTTTTTTCACCAGCATAAATGGCAACTATACATATGGACCTCACTAGATGGAATACACAGGAATCAAACTGACTACACCTGCGGAAAGAAATGGTGCAAAAGCTCAACATCATCAGTCAGAACAAGGCCAGGGACCGACTGTGGAACAGACCATCAACTGCTCATACGTAAGTTCAAGTTGAAACTGAAGAAAATCAGAGCAAGTCCACAAGAGCCAAAAAACGACCTTGAGTATATCCCACCTGAATTTAGAGACCATCTCAAGAATAGATTTGATGCGTTGAATACTAATGACCGAAGACCGGATGGGCTGTGGCGTGACATCAAGGACATCATCCACGAAGAAAGCAAGAGGTCACTGAAAAGACAGGAAAGAAAGAAAAGACCAAGATGGATGTCAGAGCAGACTCTGAAACAAGCTCTTGAATGTTGAGCAGCTAAAGCAAAAGGAAGAAATGATGAAGTAAAAGAACTGAACAGAAGATTTCAAAGGGCGGCTTGAGAAGACAAAGTATTACAATGACATGTGCAAAGAGCTGGAGATAGAAAACCAAAAGGGAAGAACATGCTCGGCATTTCTCAAGCTGAAAGAACTAAAGAAAAAATTCAAGCCTCGAGTTGCAATAATGAAGGATTCTATGGGGAAAATATTAAAGAACGCAGAAAGCATGAAAAGGAGGTGGAAGGAATATACAGAGTCATTATACCAAAAAGAATTAGTTGACATTCAGCCATTTCAAGAAGCAGCATATGATCAGGAACCGATGGTACTGAAGGAAGAAGTCCAAGCTGCACTGAAGGCATTGGTGAAAAACAAGACTCTGGGAATTGACGGAATATCAGTTGAGATGTTTCAACAAATGGATGCAGAGATGGAAGTGCTCAGGTGTCTATGCCAAGAAATTTGGAAGACAGTAACCTGGACAACCAACTGGAAGAGATTCATATTTATGCATGTTCCCAAGAAAGATGATCTAATCAGATGTGGAAATAATTGAACAATATCATTAATATCACATGCAAGCAAAATTTTAATAATTCAGAAGTGGCTGCAGCAGTACATCGATAGGGAACTGCCGGAAATTAAGGCCTGTTTCAGAAGAGGATGCGGAACCAGGGATATCATTGCTGATGTTAGATGGTTCGTAACTGAAAGCAGAGAATACCAGAAGGATGTTTACCTGTGTTTTATTGACTGTGCAAAGACATTCGACTGTGTGGATCATAACAAATTATGGATAACATTGCGAAGAATGAGAATTCCAGAGCACTTAACTGTGCTCAAGAGTCAGTTGTTTGGATAGAACCAGGGGATACTGAGTGGTTTAAAGTCGGGAAAGGTGTATGTCAGGGTTATATCTTTTCACCATACCTATTAAAAAAAAAAAGATTTTTAAAAAATTTTTTTGAATAGGTATGGTGAAAAGATATAACCCTGACATACACCTTTCCTGACTTTTTTTTTTTATTCAATCTGTATGCTGAGCAAAATAATCCAAGAAGCTGGACTGTATTAAGAAGAACGGGGCTATGATATGATGGGGTGAATGTGTTTTACATGTGACAAGGACATGAATTTTGGGGGGCCAAAGGGTGGAATGTCATGGATTAAATTGTGTCCCCCCAAAATATGTGTCAACTTGGTTAGGCCATGATTCCTAGTATTGTGTGGTTGTCCTTCATTTTGTGATTGTAATTTTATGTTAAAGAGGATTAGGGTGGGATTGTAACACCCTTACAAAGTCACATCTCTGATCCAATGTAAAGGGAGTTTCCCTAGAGTGTGGCCTGCACCACCTTTTATTTTACAAGAGATAAAAAAAAAAAAAAAAGGGAAGCAAGCAGAGAGTGGGGACCTCATGCTGCCAAGAAAGAAGCACCAGGAGCAGAGTGGATCCTTTGGACCAGGGTTTCTACGTGGAGAAGCTCCTAGTCAAGGGGAAGATTGACGAGAAGGACCTTCCTCCAGAGCCAACAGAGAGAGAAAGACTTCCCGTGGAGCTGATGCCCTGAATTTGGATTTGCAGCCTACTAGACTGTGAGAAAATACATTTCTCTTTGTTAAAGCCATCCACTTGTATTTCTGTTACAGCTGCACCAGATGACTAAGACAGATTCTTAACCTGGAGTCTACAAAGCATTAATTCAGGGAATTCTTAGATTTGGATAGGAAAACTTTATTTCTTTATACTTACTAACTTTAAAATGAACTCTCCCCCGCCAAAAAAGTATATATATATATATATAAAGCCATTGCCATTGAGTCGATTCTGACAGAGTGGAACTGCCCCTTGGGGTTCCGAGGCTGTAAAATCTCTATGGAAGCAGACTGCCACATTTTTCTTCTGCGGAGTGGCTGGTGGGTTCAAACTACTGACCTTTTGGTTAGCAGCCTAGTGCTTTAACCACTATGCCACAATTGCAGCTAATAAAAACCACAGTAGTATTAACAGAACCTGTGACTTTGCACCGGTAGAAATTGTAGGTATTTTCATATTGCATTACATTTTTTTTATTACATTATTACGTAATGTGTTAAATTAATGACATATATTATTGAATCACAAGTTTGTTTTAGTAATATTTAGATAAAATAGAAATTTTGTTGAATAATTGGTTTCTTGCCCTGGTGGTGCAATGATTAAGAACTCAGCTGCTAACCAAAAGGTCAGCAGTTCAAATCCAGCTGCTACTCCTTGGAAGCCCTACAAGGCAGTTCTTCTCTGTCCTATAGGGTCACTATGAGTTGGAACCAACTCGATGGCCCATTACAACAATATCCTGAAAAGAGTTCATAGGCTTTACCAGACTGCAAAAGGGGTCTGTTGTTCAAAAAATGGTTAAGCACCTTTGGTCTATACTTTTCTAAAACACTAAGAGGCAGACCGTCATCTCCCTACTCCCATGTAATGTAAACTAATATCCGCTTGTGTTTTTGGGCAGCCAGAATCACACTAGCTGGAATTAGCCCATCTTTTGACTCTTTTTTTTTTTTTTTTTGACTCTAGCTTGTCCTGGTCTTTTAGTTTCAGAGTCAGTGTCCATTCTCCTATGTTTCTGTCATCTCCAAATATGATAAACATTCCCTGTGTGTCATATATTACCCAAACTGGCTGCCCGTCAGATTCATCCAAGGAGCTTTAAGAAATAGATTCTTAGATCCCATCTCACACTTACTCGGCTGTGTACCTGATGATTATACCACCAGCCTGGCACCAGTCTGGGGATTCATATTTGGAAATCCCATTATTTTACATCACTAATTCATTTATAATAGTGTTCATTGGAATGTTATAGAGTTAGAACTCTGTGGTGTCTCATTAGCTGTGTCTCTCCAAGTTGACTTGCAGCACCCTTTAGATTCAACTGATATAACAATTATTAATTCACATCACTTTGATATTACAAATCATACTTTTCCATTTTTAACAAGCTTATTTTGAAAAACTAAGAGTCTATAAAGCACATTTTTCTGATCTGCCATATAATAATAAATCTTTTCAGAAAAGAAAACTAGTTCACTCATTTTTCTAAAGAGTCTATCTACTGGTTACTGCTTTATCATCTAATTTATCACAAATCATTCCTTAAATCTTTTTGTGAGCAATTGATACCAGTCTCATTGTTTTGGTTTGGGTTTTCCTAAAAGTCAAGCCTAAGACAAGGACATGGGTGCCAGTAGTTTATTTGGGAGGTGATCCCAGGAAGCAGGACACCTTAGGCTGGGTTTTCTAGAGAAGCAAAACCAGTGCAGCATATAAACATATATAGAGACTTATATAAAGGAAATGGATCACGCAGCTGTAGAGGCTGGAAAGTCCCAAGTTTGTGGATCAGGCTGGAGGCGTCTCCTGACTCATGTAGCCACAGGCGCTGGCAGATCTAAGATTGGAAGGTCAGATAGGAAGCCTCTGGGTTACAGGCTGTGGAGTCCCATGAATCCCAAGATTAGCAGGTAAGATGGCACATAAGCTGCTAGCTCAAGTCCCAAGAATTGGAGGTCAGATGAACAGGAGCCAGCTGAAGGATCCAGAGCAATCAAAAGCCCAGGAGCCTTGCCAGAAAGTCCACCTATATTGAATGCAGGTCACACCCACAAGGAAACTCCTTTTCAACTGATTGGCAACTCACAGCAGATCCCATCATGGAGATAATCACATTATATCAGATCTCATCATGGAGGTGATCACACCATTATACGACTGCCATACTACATCGTAACTGTCACACCACTGAGAATCATGGCCCAGCCAAGGTGACACACAACCTGAACGATCACACAGGAGTAAGGAAGTAGGGAAAAGTAAGATAGGGAAGGAGGAAAAGCTAGTATAAGCATGCACTATTGAGGTGGTTGAGGTGGTGGCTAGATTCTGGGGAGATGTCCTGAAAAGTATTCAGAATGACTCCTGGAATTTCTGTCTGAAAGATGGGCTAGTGGAACATTTATCTATGAGCTCTTGTCCTTCATTCATTGAAGGTCGCTCCCCTCAACTCAGGAAAGTTAACTCCCATATTTCCAGACAGTGCTTGCTCACAGGCTGAGCAGGCCCTTGTAGTGCCATTGAAAGTCCTGGGACAGAAAGAGCAAAGAATGGGCAAATGCATATTTGAGGTGGGATTTTTTTCTGTTAGCATGAGGTGAATCTTCCTAAAACAGTCTACCACAGGTATGACTGAAAGTGGGCTGACGGGCCGTGATATTGTAGATACCAATAGCACCTTGCGTGTGAAAGCTGGACAATGAATAAGGAAGACTGAAGAATTGATGCCTTTGAATTATGGTGTTGGCGAAGGATATTGAGTACCATTATTGCTAGAAGAACAAACAAACCTGTCTTGGAAGAAGTACAGCCAGAACGCTCCTTAGAAGCAAGGATGGCAAGATTTCATCTCACAAGCTTTGGACATATTAGCAGGAGGAATCAGTCCCTGGAGAAGGACATCATGCTTGGTAAAGTAGAGGGTCAGAGAAAAAGAGGAAGATCTTCAAGGAGATGGACTGACACACTGGCTGCAACAATGGGCTCAAACATAACAACAATTGTGAGGATGGCACAGGACCCAAAAGTATTTTGTTCTGTTGTCCATAGGATTGCTATGAGTCAGAAATGACTTGACAGCACCTAACAACAAGAACAATGGCACCTGCTAGACTTATCTTTTGTAATATACGGAACATACCTTTTTCTTATCTTTTAAAAGCCGTTTACATTTGTTTGTTTCTAGAATTCTTCAAAGGTTTCCAATAATTACTTGGTAATCTCGTGATAGTTTTCTCAGTGTCCTTTCACTGTAATTCACCATAATAGGGGACTTGGACTTACCTGCCTTGGGCTTTAGTTCCAGCATTATAATATTTGTTCAAACCTTTTCAACCCTGACAGAGAAATAATGGGACTATCAGCTGACAGTTAATAGGTAAAAAGTAATTTAGTTCTTTGGAGGGAGAAATATAAAAATTTTAACTCAGGTGATTTTAAAATTAAGAACATCTCAATACAATTTTCTTCTGTAAATATTTTAAATAATTTTATTTTATGGCTAGTTAAAGGGGAAGTAAAAAGGAAGGAAGGAGAAAGGAAAGTATTGGGAGCACATAGAGGAAACTATTTGAGGGAAAATCAGTGAGTTGTACTATGGGATCATGTTAAGTATGGCAGAATTACTTCTGTTGTTGCTAGAGGTAAATTGGAATAATGGAGTTGGGGAGAGACGCCAGCCTGGGTGACACCTCTAATCACTATTTATGTGAGGGTGAAAGACAATTAATCTGAGGATTTCAGACAAGCCACCTTGAAAAGTGTGTGTGTGTTTTGTTTCCTGGTATGGGAGATCTCACATAATAGATTTCAATAAATGCTTTTGGAATTAAATATGGTAATGTGGTACAGATGTAATGACTGTTGTATAGATGTAACTATTATAGTATATATTATCCCAAGTGTGAATGGATACTAACACCAGCACAGCCATGAAACTTGCTTTCCGGGAAAAAGGCTATGATGGTATTTGTTTGTTGTTCACTCAAATTTCTCCCAGAAATGTGAAATGAAATACATACTGCATGACTTTCTGAGTTGTGTAACAACTTTATGTTTTAAAAAATCATATAGCAGAATCATGTAGTCTAATCTTTCAGTGGAGCCCTGGTGGCAAAGTGGTTAAGAACTATGGCTGCTAACCAAAAGGTTGGCAGTTCGAATCCACCACCCACTCCTTGGAAACCCTGTGGGGCAGTTCTACTCTGTCCTATAGGATCAGCATCGACTCGATGGCAACAGTTTTTTTGATCTCTCAACATTCAGTAATTTGTGCTAGGATGTTTGGGAGAGACTTTTCCCAAGTCTGTAAAATTTTCAAGTCAGGAAGAAGGTGATGCTTCTGTAAACATTTCAGCAGGCCATAGTTTTCTTAGGCTTGTCTTGATAGCTGACTTTTCTCATTTATCCATTTAGTATCCATTTATTTCAGTGTCTTCCGTGAACCATGTGCTTTGTTACCCACTGAGGATAAATAAGGCAGAAACCTTGCCATCAAAGGGCCTCGCAGAATAGATGGGGATGTAAACAAATACTTAATGTCAGAAGAAATACTGGATGCTTTAAATACATGAGAATATATATATCTTTTGTAATGACATTTGATGTTCTGATAATTCTTGGGTCCATAAATTGAATCATTGGGTATATCAAGTTGGCATATTATTCTCAGATGCCAATCTGAGATAGTTGTTAAAGAATCTAGTAGCTTTGATTTCCTTAGGTAAATGTTAAGCTAATCATCCAGCCTGGTATCTTTAGCATTTTCTACCAGACAGAAGAATTGTTATTTTTATGCCTCCATGTTTAAGTGATAGAGGTTGTTGTTGTTGTTAGTTGTTAGGTGCCATTGAGTCAGTTCCGACTCATAGTGACCCTATGCACAGTGAACGAAACACTGCCCAGTTCTGCACTGTCCTTACAATCATTGTTATGCTTGAGCTCATTGTTGCAGCCACTGTGTCATTCCACCTCATTGAGGGTCTTCCTCTTTTCCACTGACCCTGTACTTTGCCAAGCATGATGTCCTTCTCCAGGGACTGATCCCCCCGATAACATGTCCAAAGTATGTAAGATGCAGTCTCGCCATCCTTGCTTCCAAGGAGCATTCTGGTTGTACTTCTTCCAAGACAGATTTGTTCGTTCTTTTGGCAGTCCATGGTATATTCAATATTCTTTGGCAACACCACAATTTAAAGGCATCTATTCTTCTTCGGTCTTGCTTATTTATTGTCCAGCTTTCACATGCATATGATGCAATTGAGAATACCATGGCTTGGGTCAGGCTCACCTTAGTCTTCAAGGTGACATCTTTGCTTTTCAACACTTTAAAGAGGTCCTTTGCAGCATATTTACCCAATGCAATGCACCTTTTGATTTCTTGACTACTACTTCCATGGGTGTTGATTGTGGATCCAAGTAAAGTGAAATCCTCGACAACTTCAGTCTTTTCTCCATTTATCATGATGCTGCTCATTGGTCCAGTTGTGAGGATTTTTGTTTTCTTTATGTTGAGGTACAGTCCGTACTGAAGGCTGTGGTCTTCGAATTTGTAATTTGGCCTAGGAAATATATCTGCTGAAAATTTGTGTGGGAATGGAGATCTCAATTCACGTTTTAACCTTTGACAACATGCAAAGTGTATAAAGCAGCTTGACATGTGGAGAAGGAGAAAGTGTTGACATGTTGTGGGGTTGGCCACCAATATCCCAAAAACTTCTGTGTATTAACTTACAAATTTTCACCTAAATCACAATAAAAAAAAAAAAAATTACTATTGTAGTAGCATTTTTCTGGCCTCCATACAATTACAAAGGATTTTCCATATTTGAAAATTTATTTAACTGTGCAGTTGAGGAACTCTACATAATCTTCAATTGGAAGTGATTGTCTGCAATGTAATGACATGCTAAAAGGCAAATATCAAGAGAAGACTCTAATAGAATTCTATGATATCTTCCAGGTCATGAACGTGTTCAATTAAAATCACATGCTTGTGGACTGATACCAATATTGGGCAGTACCCATCTATATGAAAAAATATTTTCAAAGGTGAAATATGTAAAACCTCATTGCAGATAAGCATTGATTATTGATGATAGGGAAAACCAACTGTGGTCTGATGGATCACTTTTGTGTGGCCTTTCTAGCTATGATCTTGTAACTCCCACTCAAGTGATTAGGTAGAACTGTGCAGATATGGTAATTATGGCCCACCAAAGGGATTGGTCAGTTTTGCTATCCTGCTGGGCTTGAAATGAGCCACCCCAGAGGCAGAAAAGAGAAGATACCACCGCCACCAAGGAAAAAGAGCCAGCAAGTCCTTCAGCCCCGGGATCCATGTGCTGAGAAGCTTCTGGAACCAGGAGACAGACAGAGAGCTTGAGAAGAGGGGGCAGAGGCCCGGTAGCAGGGACCCAGAAGCAGGAGACAGTGCGGTAGGCTTCCCGGCACACCGAGCGAGCAGGCTGAGTACCTTTGGGCAGAGACTCAAGGCTGGGTAGAGGCATGCCTGTGAGCATAGCTGGGAAGAGGCTGTCCCGATGGAAGAACTGTATCCTTGAGTGTTCCTGAGCCTGAATTGTAACCAGTTAACTTCCCTAATAAACCCCATAAATCATGAGTCTGTTCTGTGAGTTCTGTGTGGCCACTGGAATGAATTAAAGAACTCAGCAGAAAAATAGAGAGTGCCGTGGGAGGGACGGTTGGTGTTAAAACTGGTAAAGATGGCGGAGAGAGGAGGCATGTCTGACCTCCACCTCATAAGAATCAACCTTGGGCTGTTGATCTTGATTCTCCTTCCCCCTTGTGAAGTGAGAGGAGGTCAGACAGAGCCCCCATGCTGTTTTTACACCAACTTTCAGCCCAATTAAATGAGTGCTCTTCCCCCTCCACCCCCCATTCCATTCTCACTAATAGACTTTCATTACAACAACAACAAAAAATACTCAATATTATTATTAGGAGTTCTGATGGCACAATGGCTACTAACCTACAGGTTGTTAGTTCAAACCCATCCATTGTGGCTCTGTGGGGGAAAAGACCTGTGATTTGCTCCCATGAAGACTACAGTCTAGGAAACCCTAGGGGGCAGTTTTACTCTGTTATATAGGTTCAGTATGACTTGGAATCAACTTGATGGCACACAACAACACAAACAGCAATACTATGTTATAGTTAGAATTTTGTAAATAAAAACTCTGCGGAAATAGCTTTATGTCTTGTTATATATGTACTTACATTATCTTGATTTTGCTTAAATATTTACTATGTCGCTCTTTAAATAACACTTTGCCAACCCCTGAGCTAAACAATTATTCACTTATTCATAAGTGTTTATCAAACACAAAGAAATACCTCTCTACTGGTGGGTGTTCAACTACTAGCGGACAAAAAACAATTCTACATAATTCCTAGAACAGATTTAGATGACCATTTAATCCAGCTTAATCCAGTTTCCTTATTTTGTAATTAAGAATTCAAGCTTTAGTGGAGCTGAAAATACAGCTAAGATATTCTGGTTTCCTGCCTAGCCTCCTTTCTACTGTATTTATATTCAGGTGTTTATGGTAGGTGCTAAAGATAATAAAGAAGGATGAGAAACAGTGTCTGTATCATCAAGGGGCGTTATAATTTAGTTGGATTGTGTGTCATTTAGGGTCCCAGCAAAAAACAAATGGCATACTTAATGGAGTTATTGATGGTCATTTAATAAAGGGATTATTTATAAAAGTATGGGGAGGGTTAAGGGAAATAACCCTTATTACCATATTAGACCCGAAGAAACCGAAGAGAGCTGTAGGAGCTATAGGAGAGGGCACCCAGCAACAGCTGTGGCTGTTGGTGGAGGAATTCAGCTACTGACAACCTGTGCTGTTGGGGAGAAGCAGCTGGTACCCCACCAAGAGATACTTCAGCCTCATTCTACTGCCATCTCCTATCCTGCTGGTGCCTCGGTAGTCTCAACCCCACGAAACACAGCTGGCGAGTAACCTTTTGATGCAGTCCATAAAGATAAGCTTCCTGGGGAAAAGAGCCGTTTGGAAAATGGATCTGGAAGGACAAAGGGAGAATAGCACAGGGAGCAAGATTATTTATACAGCAACAATACATGTTTTAAATGTGAGCAATCTAGACAACATACTTTAGACAAGAGCGTATCGACATGTAAATATCATTTTTTGAACATTTTTATAGTGCATTACAGTTTATAAAGTACATCTTTATTTTATCTTCATAGCAATCTTCATGCAGATAGTGCATTTTTTTCTACCCTGACATCTGAAACAAAAAAAAAAAAGCTGTTCGGGCCTTGGTATTTGAAATTGATAGTCCATTTCTTCCACTGCGCAAAGTTGTTCTACTCTCAAACAAAAGCAGATGTGAAGTTTAAAGTGGTTAAGAACTCATCTTCCACAGGAGGCCAAGTATTAGAAGCCAGAAAGGCAAATCATGTATTGCAAGTATTTATTTATGGTTTGAAAATTTATTATTTTCATATCTTTGTAAGGTGGTCTTTTCCAGAGGATGAAAAGAGACTTATATAGTAGAGATTCTCAGCATAAGAATAAATTTTGAGTATTCCAAGATAATATTGTGGTTAAAAAATATGGATTTTGTAGTCAGAGAGACTGCAGTTTGAATGCTTGCTCTACCACCCACTTTGCATGTAAACTTGGGCAAATTACTTAGTCTCTCTCAGCCATAACTTTACTGTAAAAATGAGGACTACCACAAGGTTGTTTCAAGTTTTAAGTGAGATAACGGCATTTAGTAAGCTCTTAATAAATGTTAGCTACTACTATTTTTTTTTTTTTTACTACTGTTAGTATTACCCTATTTTTACGCAAATAACGTGTGCCTTCTGCATTCGTTTGCTGGCCCCGCATTCCCTCCCCTCCAAGGCACCCTCAAAAAAGCCACCATGCCAATCCTCTTCCACATGTTGCTGTAAAAAAAATTAGCACAGTGCGTGCTTACGAAAATAGCTGGGGTGGGGGGAGTTGGGTGCTGCCGGCAAACAAATGCAGAAGGCCTGTGTTATTTGCCAGTGATAGACTCTACAACCAAAATTTCAAATATATAAAATGTGACAAGTGATATTTCTAAGTTAATTCACTCTGCAAATATTTATTAAGCAACTATTCTATGCTGGAGTCTCTAGGTGGTGGGAATGGTTAAGGTGCTCAGCTGCTAACTGAAAGGTTTTGGAGGCTTGAGTCCCTCCAGAGGTGCCTCAGAAAAAAGGCCTGGTGATCTACTTTCCAAAAGATCAGTCACTGAAAACCCTATGGAGCGTAGGTCTACTCTGACACACACGGGGTTGCCATGAGGCATGTGGGACTTGACAGCAACTGGTTTATTATGTGCTAGGTGCTCACCAGGAGTTTCTGGATGTGCAAATAGTTAAGTACTCAGCTACTAGCTGAAAGGTTGGTAGTCCAAGTTCAACCAGAGGTGTGTTGGAAGAAAAGCCTGACAATCTCCTTCTGAAATATCGCAGCCATTGAAAATCGTGCAGAACACAGTTCTACTCTAAAACACATTGGGTTGCTGTAAATCAGAATCAATGGAAACCGGAGTTTTTTTTTTGTTTGTTTGTTTAGGCACTTACTATGCTAGATGCTGGGGTCACAGTGGAGACAAATCAGACTGTGTCCTCCTGGAGGCTGAGAGTACATAATTTGCATCTAATTTGTACTAATAATTGGTGAGTTAGTAAACAGTGCCTATACTGATTTACAGAGTCCTGGTGGTGCAGTGGTTAAAAGCTATGGCTGCTAACCAAAAGGTTGGCAGTTCGGATCCACAAGCTGCTCCTTGGAAACCCTATGGGGCAGTTCTACTCTGTCCTCTAGGGTTGATATGAATCGTAATCGACTCAATGGCACCTAACAACAACAACAATACTGATTTACATGCCATCAATCTAATGGTTTATTTAGCTACTATCATTAACTGTCAGTATACCAAAACACCAAACCAAACCCAGTGCCGTCGAGTCGATTCCGACTCATAGCGACCCTAGAGGACAGGGTAGAACTGCCCCATAGAGTTTCCAAGGAGCGCCTGGTGGATTCGAACTGCTGACCCTTTGGTTAGCAGCTGTAGCACTTAACCACTACGCCACCAGGGTTTCCGTCAGTATACCAAAAAGAGTTAATTGGTTTATTTTTTAAAATAATTTTGTAGTCAAAAATTAGCATAAATTATCACTGTGCGGACTTCACTAATCTCAGCAAACACTAGTCTACCGTACATTTTCCCCCTAATGAATGTTGTTTTTATTGTTAGGTACCATCAAATGAGCAGCCTTTAACTTAGAAAAAAAGACTATTGAGAAAAAATAGAAATATCATTTCAAAAATCTACTAACGTATTGATTATTGATAGATTTTGATATAACTACCTGGCTTCCTTTTCTATGCTGGTTGGAGCTGCTGATGATAACTGTTATTTATGCAGCACTACCACAAAGTTCGGAAACCCTGGTGGCATAGTGGTTAAGTGCTGTGGCTGCTAACCAAAGGGTCGGCAGTTCAAATCCACCAGGCGCTCCTTGGAAACTCTATGGGACAGTTCTACTCTGTCCTATAGGGTCGCTATGAGTCGGAATCGACTTGATGGCACTGGGTTTGGTTTGGTTTTGGTTTTACCAGAAAGTTCGATGTTTGTGAAAATAAGTTATTTTACACTAAACAGTAGTTGCTCCCACTTTAAATGGGATCTCTACCCAGCCCAGTTCATCGAGTCGATTCCGACTCATAGTGACCCCATAGGACAGAATAGAACTGCCCCATAGAGTTTCCAAGGAGCACCTGGCGGATTTGAACTACTGACCCTTTGGTTCGCAGCTGTAGCGCTTAACCACTAGGACGCCAGAGTTTCCATGGGATCTCTAGAAGCTACTAAATATCAATGACAAAATATCTGCTAACTGCTTGACAGCAACTAACAACAACAGAAGCTACTTGAAGCTTGATTTTGATACTTCAGTTTTTTTAGCTGATCCATGTCACATTACAGCTACTGTCAATTCAGTATTAAACAATTCTCAGATTTTTACTATTTTATGTGGTTTTATACATGGAAAATTAGTCTTTAGTAGTCCCCTAAAATGTAGTGTTAAATTTATCTTTGTATTTATAGTTTATTGAAAAAGTCATTTTTACTTATGCAAAACATAAAACTTGTGCATTTTCTTTTTTAAGTTTAGGATACTGTGATGATCCCTGAGGAATCTGATTTTTTTTTTTAATAGACAAAAGCTTCCCAGTTTTCATTTTCAAAGCGAGTTGCTATGGGGCTAGTATCTTTCTTTGCTTAATTTTAAGCTTAGTTACCATAACAAAATTATTTACTCAACTAATGCTGAATAGTGTCAAATAGATAAAAAACTTTGCTTAATTTTGAGCTTAGTTACCATAACAAAATTATTTACTCAACTAATGCTGAATAGTGTCAAATAGATACTGCTGGCAAATTGAATAATTTCTATTTGGCCATTAAAAATCCCAATTAAAAAATGGTAAATTTTTATCTTCAAAGGAAAAAGAATAGTCTTGTTAGTACAAATTGATTTTTAAAGTTTCTCTCTTCGCTAATTAAAATATACTTTGATTTCTTTTATGGTAGTTTTTCTTTAATATCTACAGTATACCTCTTAAATTTAATATTCTGTCCTAAAATAAAGGCAGGAAAGGGCCTAGCAAATATATGTTAAATAGTCAAAATTTTATCCATGGAAAATTATTGTTTAATTTTATACAGCTAAAAAAAAAAAAAAAAAAAATTTTTTTTTTTTAATAAGAAAATTATTTTTAATATAAGAAAATATTCCTAAATGTGCCTGTGCTGCTGTCCTCTATAGTCCCTTTTGTATGAAATGCTTTTTATGCTTTTAAGATGTAGCTGTTTGGCAGAACAGAGAGTTCATTTTATGGTCCAGAATCTTTACCATATTGACAATGTGCTTGTTCAGAATTAATAACCTAATTTCTGATTATTTTCTAAGTTAACTTGCAGTTGCTACTTTCAAAAAGCCTTATTATTCAAGGAATGTTTCCATTGTGCCCTTTAAGTATCTCTCCTATTTTAAGAGATGAAATACTTTAACTGGGAGTAAGGAATAGGAGGTAGAGACTAGGAACCAAGGAAAATAGGAAGGTGCAAGTAATTGTAGAAAGTGGTAAGCAGATTTTTGAGCCTAGATTTCCCCCCACTGGTTTCAGGTAGATAATCAGGTATGAGTTTGGTTGGAAAGATTAGTTGGTCGAATTATAAAAGGCAATTGGAAAGAGAAATTTACATTTTCTTTGCTTTGTTTGGGGAAGACTTGTCTCACTTAGAACCAACTAGCTCCTTTGCTTCACCTGTCTGTCTGCCTCTATGTGAATTTTTTTTTAGTTAAGTGAGGTTAGGCACAGAAGTAAATCATTTAATTACTCTGGTTTTTTCTTTATCTGTAAAACGAGAGGATTGGAATTGTTGACTTATAAATTCCCTTTAGCTCAAATATACTCTATGTGTTACAGGAGAGTAACATGATACAAATGCCTTTGAAGATTGAGTTTATTGTATAAAGTGGATGAAATTGTAGGAGAGGAAAGCTGATTGGAGACTACTGAAATTGATCCAGGCGTGATACGATAAAAATGTGAAAAATATGGTGGTGATAGAAAATCAGAAATATCAAGCCTTTATTTTAGATTGAATTAGAATGATATGGGGAAGGAGGTAGAGGAATAAAAAACAGAGTTATTCATTTAACAAGTTACATAGAGTTAACAATACTGATTTCACAGGACAAATAGGAAGGTTGAATGAAAAAATATGTATAAAGCTCCCAAAGAGTGCCTGGCATAGTAAGCTTGGTTTTCATTCTCTTTGTTGCCTTTGGTTTGCCAGACTTGGGGATGCCTCCCTCCTAAAAAAAGGTCTTACTTTGTTTTAATTGTAATGAGGCAGAAATTTGAGGACACTAAAAGACAGAGACTGATTAAAGGGTTATACTCACCGTTTATTCTCTTGGCACAATTCAAACAATATTTAGATACTAATTACAGTGTTTCCCACCCCCTGTCAAAAGATGGGAAATTTCAACAGTCATAATGGTCCTGAGTCCATAATGGCATTGATAGTTCTACTAATCAAAGGCCAGGTCGGGTGGGCAGACTACAAAGGGGATGCCTGAGCCCTTGTAGGGAATTTCCATGCTTTTCCCTATAAGAGGTATCTAACCCTCTTCAGTACTGCTCTTAATGTGTTGTTGTTAGGTGCTGTTGAGTAGATTTTCAACTCAGAGTGACCCCATCTGACAGAGTAGAACTGCCCCATAGAATTTCCTAGATTGTAATCTTTACAGGCCCCCACGTATCTGTCAGTTTTTCGTATTGGGGGGCTTGCATGTTGCTGGAAGCTATGCCACCAGTATTCGGATACCAGCAGGGTCACCCATGGAGGACAGGTTTCAGGTGAGCTTCTAGACTAAGACAGACTAGGAAGAAGGACCCGGCAGTCTATTTCTGAAAAGCATTAGCCAGTGAAAACCTTATGAATACCAGCGGAACATTGTCTGATATAGTGCTGGAAAATGAGCCCCTCAGGTTGGAAGGCACTCAAAAGATGACTGTGGAAGAGCTGCCTCCTCAAAGTAGAGTCGACCTGAATGACATGGATGGAGTAAAGCTTTCGGGACCTTCATTTGCTGATGTGGCATAACTCAAAATGAGAGGAAACAGCTGCAAACATCCATTAATAATCAGAACCTGAAATGTACGAAGTATGAATCTAGGAAAATTAGAAATCATCAAAAATGAAATGGAACACAAAAACATCGATATCCTAGGCATTATTAGTGAGCTGAAATGGACTGGTATTGGCCATTTTGAATCGGACAATCATATAGTCTACTATGCTGGGAATGACAACTTGAAGAGGAATGGTGTTGCATTCATCGTCAAAGAGAACGTTTCAAGATCTATCCTGAAGTACAACGCTGTCAGTGATAGGATAATATCCATACAGCTACAAGGAAGGCCAGTTAATATGACTATTACTCAAATTTATGCACCAACCACTAGGGCCAAAGATGAAGAAATAGAAGATTTTTATCAGATGCTGCAGTCTGAAATTGGATGAATATGCAATCAAGATGCATTGCTAATTACTGGCGATTGGAATGCAAAAGTTGGAAACAAAAAAGAAGGATCAGTAGTTGGAAAATACGGCCTTGATGATAGAAACAATGCCAGAGATTGAATGATAGAATTTTGCAAGACCAGTGATGTCTTCATTGCAAATACCTTCTTTCACCAACATAAACAGCAACTATACACATGGACCTCTCCAGATGGAACACACAGAAATCAAATTGACTACATCTATGGAAAGAGACGATGGAAAAGCTCAATATTATCAGTCAGAACAAGGCCAAGGGCCGACTGTGGAACAGACCATCAATTGCTCATATGCAAGTTCAAGCTGAAACTGAAGAAAATCAGAGCAAGTCCACAAGAACCAAAGTATGACCTTGAGTATATCCCTTCTGAATTTAGAGACCATCTCAAGAATAGATTTGACGCACTGAACACTAGTGACCAAAGACCAGATGAGTTGTGGAATGACATCAAGGACATCATCCATGAAGAAAGCAAGAGGCCACTGAAGAGACAGGAAAGAAAGAAAAGACCAAAATGGATATCAAAGGAGACTCTGAAACTTGCTCTTGAGCGTCGAGCAGCCAAAACAAAAGGAAGAACTGATGAAGTAAAAGAACTGAACAGAAGATTTCAAAGGGCCTCTTGAGAAGACAAAGTATTGTAATCATATGTGCAAAGAGCTGGAGATGGAAAACCAAAAGGGAAGAATACGCTCGGCATTTCTCAAGCTGAAAGAACTGAAGAAAAAATTCAAGCCTCGAGTTGCAAAAGTGAAGGATTCCATGGGGAAAATATTAAATGATGCAGGAAGCATCAAAAGAAGATGGAAGGAATACACAGAGTCATTATACCAAAAAGAATTAGTCAATATTCAACCATTTCAAGAGGTGGCATATGATCAGGAACCGATGGTACTGAAGGAAGAAGTCCAAGCTGCTCTGAAGGCATTGGTGAAAAACAAGGCTCCAGGAATT
This sequence comes from Elephas maximus indicus, assembly GCF_024166365.1. Classification (NCBI taxonomy): domain Eukaryota; kingdom Metazoa; phylum Chordata; class Mammalia; order Proboscidea; family Elephantidae; genus Elephas; species Elephas maximus. The sequence continues at coordinate 70,094,089 of NC_064825.1, forward strand.
GATGGAATATCAATTGAGATGTTTCAACAAACAGTTGCAGCGCTGGAGGTGCTCACTTATTTATGCCAAGAAATATGGAAGACAGCTTTCTGGCCAACTGATTGGAAGAGATCTATATTTATGCCTATTCCCAAGAAAGGTGATCCAACCGAATGTGGAAATTATAGAACAATATCATTAATATCACACGCAAGCAAAATTTTGCTGAAGATCATTCAAAAACGGCTGCAGCAGAATATTAACAGGGAACTGCCAGAAATTCAGGTCGGTTTCAGAAGAGGACGTGGAACCAGGGATATCATTCCTGATGTTAGATGGATCCTGGCTGAAAGCAGAGAATACCAGAAGGATGTTTACCTGTGTTTTATTGACTATGCAAAGGCATTCGACTGTGTGGATCACAACAAACTATGGATAACATTGCAAAGAATGGGAATTCCAGAGCACTTAATTGTGCTCATGAGGAACCTTTACATAGATCAAGAGGCAGTTGTTTGGACAGAACAAGGGGATACTGATTGGCTAAAAGTCAGGAAAGGTGTGCGTCAGGGTTGTATTCTTTCACCATACCTATTCAATTTGTATGCTGAGCAGATAATCTGAGAAGCTGGACTATATGAAGAAGAACAGGGCATCAGGATTGGAGTAAGACTCATTAACAACCTGCGTTATGCAGATGACACAACCTTGCTTGCTGAAAGTGAAGAGGACTTGAAGCACTTACTAATGAAGATCAAAGACCACAGCCTTCAGTATGCACTGCACCTCAACATAAAGAAACAGAAATCCTTACAACTGGACCCATGAGCAATATCACGATAAATGGAGAAAAGATTGAAGTTGTCAAGGACTTTGTTTTACTTGGATCCACAATCAGCAGCCATGGAAGCAGCAGTCAAGAAATCAAAAGACGCATTGCATTGGGTAAATCTGTTGCAAAGGACCTCTTTAAAGTGTTGAAGAGCAAAGATGTCACCCTGAAGACTAAGGTGTGCCTGACCCAAGCCATGGTATTTTCAATTGCATCGTATGCATGTGAAAGCTGGACAGTGAATAAGGAAGACCAAAGAACTGACACCTTTGAATTGTGGTGTTGGCGAAGAATATTGAGTATACCATGGACTTCCAAAAGAAGGAACAAATCTGTCTTAGAAGAAGTGCGTCCAGAATGCTCCTTAGAAGCAAGGATGGTGAGACTGCATCTTACATACTTTGGACATGTTGTCAGGAGGGATCATTCCCTGGAGAAGGACATCATGCTTGGCAGAGTACAGGGTCAGCGGAAAAGAGGAAGACCCTCAACAAGGTGGACTGACACACTGGCTGCAACAATGAGCTCAAGCATAACAATGATTGTAAGGATGGCGCTGGACCGGGCAATGTTTAGTTCTGTTGTGCATAGGGTCGCTATGAGTCGGAACCGACTTGACGGCACCTAACAACAACAATCTATACAGGAGCAGATTGCCAGGGCTTTCTCCCAAAAGGCTGTGGGTAGACTTGAACCGCAAACCTTTTGGTTAGCAGCCTAGTGCTTAGCCATTGCGCCAGCAGGGCTCCTTTATCTTAGTGTAAAAACCCAGTGCTGTCGAGTCGATTCCGACTCGTATCGACCCTATAGGATAGAGTAGAACTACCCCATAGAGTTTCCAAGGAGCACCTGGTGGATTTGAACTGCCAGCCCTTTGGTTAGCAGCCATAGCACTTAACCACTATGGCACCAGGGTTTCTTCTTAGTGTAAAAAAATTGATGATGAAGTATATTTATAATCTCTGCCCATGGTGAAATACCATTAGGACTTTCCATTGTGTTATTTGCGAAATCAAAGGCTCTGTGTCTCTCTGAACACATTAGGGAGACAGATATCAAATGAGCCAAGGAGCAGAATTCCTAAACAAAGGTCCTCCCAGCAGAAGATTTGCGTGTGTTATTTTTTTATTTGTCCTCACCACCTATCAGGAAGGCTGGTGTCTTTGGTTAACTCATTATTCTTAGCCCAAACTATTTTTTTTTAAACTATAATTTTTCTATTCTCAGATAAATTGTGGAGGGTAGTCAGAGAATATATGTTTTATTTGCTTTGTTAAGCAGAGGGTATACTTACCAAGGACCGTTTAGTTCCTTTGTTTTACTTGAGTGTCAGTGCTGTTTTTGGATCTTTTAGTTTTATGAGATGTGAAGACCTGATCAAGGGGAGAAAAGCTACCCAGCCTCCTCTGTTTGATTCATAACTTAGTGGGAGACAGTATAGTGCAGTGTTTGAGAGCCTGGGCTCTGGCATTAGACTTCCTGAGTTATTGTATGTATAGATGAGGGCGCCTCTAGATTTTGTGATCTGACCACTGTTTTAAATTAATCTCAAATCTCCCCAGTAGGACCGTGACTTGTTATCTCCTCTTAAACGTTCTTTCCAGACCTGGAGCCAAGTTTGAGGCATATTCCTGTTAACAGAATGGAAAGATTTTTTTTTTCTTTTTTGGTCTTGTTCATTAACCATGTTTGGAGTTCTAGAATATTTCATAGGTTATTTCTTATTTAATCCTGAATTGTTCAAGTGTTTTAGGAAGACCTTTTAAATATTAACGGTTATTAATTTCTTGCTTGCTTAAATTATACTGAAAAATCATATTGTAAGTTGAAGGAAAAACATTTTATTTATTCAAGGTACAAAGGTCAGAGGAACCTTGATGGCGCAGTGGTTAAAGTGCTCGGCTGCTAACCAAAAGGTCAGCAGTTTAAACCCACCAGCCACTCTATGGCAGAAAGCTGTGGCAGTCTGCTTCAGTAAAGATTTACAGCCTTGGGAACACTATGGGGCAGTTTTACTTTGTCATATAAGGTGGCTATGAGGTGGAATGGACTTGATGGCAGTGGGTTTGGTTTTTTTAGGGGGGTGGTGGTTTAAGAAGAAAATGGAAATTATATTCTTTAAAGGTTTACCATCTTGATTTCTTCATTTGTTTTTGACATGTTCTCCCCAGAAGATAAATCTCTTGGTGGGAATGTACTGTGTCAAGGATGGAGATAAAAGTTCATTAATAGGATAGAGCACATTTGATGAGATCCCAAGGCCTCATTACAGTCAGTTTAAGAGAGAATGGGAAGAGAGCAATTGAAAACAAGTGAAGACAACTCTTAAGGAATTTTGCTGTAATGGGAGTAGAACTGTGGAATAGTGGCTGAGTGGAAGTATGATCATGAGAAGGGAAGAAATAACCTACACCTGTCTTCATAAACTCAAGTTTCCCACTGATGGCTCCCACTGGCCAACCCATAGCTACCAGGGAGCCCAGGTGATGCAGTATATAGGGGAGCATCCCCAAGGTCCAGAGAAGGGCAAAGAATGGATCTTGGAGGCAAATGCAAACTAATCAGTATAATCACTAAGCCTCAGCTTCTCCACATATAAAATGGGGCTACTTGCAGTGTTGGTGTGATTTTACCTGTGCCACCAAGCACCTGACACACCACTAACACACAGTAGTGTTTAATATATAATAATTCTTATTATAAGATGGTGTAGCATAAGGGGCATTAATGCTTTAAGCTTTGGAATTAGGAACATCTGGATTCAAATTCTGTCCCTGCCACTTACTAGTTACATGATTTTGGGCAGGTTACCTCACCTCTTTTAGTCTCTGTTTTGTTATCTGTCAATTAATAATGCTCAGAGAATTCTGGTAAAGATAAAAGGAGACATTATGTATTAAGTGCCTAACATTGTGCTGCTACGTAGCATACCATCCAAGTTACCACCTCCATCATCGTATTTTTTGTATTTTCTATTATCCCCCTCCATTCTGGTACTCCAATCACTCGCAGATTATTTCTCTTGATAGAGTCCCACATAGTTCTTCATTTTTTAAAAATTCTTTTATCTGATTTGATTTGATTTGATTTTTCTCAAATATGTTGGTGTCAAGGGTTTGATCTTCAGTCTCACTAATTCTGATTTCCATTTCCTCAATTCTGCTCCTATTACTTTCTATTGTTGTCTAGTTTTGAAATTTTATTGTTAAGTCTTCTGGATTTCTGTTTGTTGTCTCTATATGGACTCTTGCAGCCTATTAAATTTGTCATTATGCTCTGCTCTAATCTTCTTAAGTTCCTCTAATGCTATGTCTGTGGGTTCCTTGGCTTGTTCTGTGTTTTGCCTGATCTCTTAAAGAGTTCTGTATATTAAACTTCTGTATTCTACCTCTGATAGTTCTAGGAAGTTCTCTCATCCAGATTTCTTGATTCTTTGTTTTGGGAGCTTACTGAAGCCATCATGGTCTGCCTCTTTATGTCATTTGATATTGACTGTTGTCTCCAAGCCATCAATAAGTTATTGTATTTATTTTATGTTTACTTACTGTGTTTTAGCTTTTTGTTTTGTTTTGATATACCCAAATAGGCTGCTTGAGTGAGCTAGTTTGATTATTGGCACCTTTGAAGCTCTAACATCCTGTCACCAGGTGACTAGAGCTGTTGATAGGTATACGAGCCCCTGATTCCATTTACTTTTCTTATGTGGATTCAGCTCAGGTGTCCAAGTAGTCGGTCACCAAGTTTGTGGTGCAGGCTCTTACCTATAGTCTTAGATGAGCAGGGGTGATTGGTGTAGGCATAGGTATCTGGCTGCAGTAGGAGGTCACACGCTGAGCAAGGCAGGGGACTGACAATCACCTCTGAGTATCTGTGAGGAAACTGTGTCCCTGTTCCCTAGAGCACCTAGGTGGTTGGCTTTTGCAGCCAGACTATGGGCACCCAATGCTGTTGGCTATAAGGACCGGAAGGTACCACTTATCCTTGGACCTCTGTCGAGGGTGCCTAGGTGGCGTGGCTGAAGCCACTAGTCCTCAGGTCCCTGAAGTGGGTAGATGAGGACCCTGCTTAATAGGCAGAGTGGTGTCAAACATCACGAACCTGCCTCTCTACCATATAGCTGAAACAGTTGAAGGTAGACTTTAGGTATATACTCTGTTGTACTATGCTACTGAGGGCCTACACTGTTGAAATGGGCCCACACAGGTCTATGCAGAGGTGAAAGGCATTCTAAGTTCATGGGCTGCTTATGTCTGTGCCTAGGCAAAGGAGCTGCTTCTGCCCTGAATTCCCAGCTTAGGAGGGCTGGCAGATTATTTTTTCCCCATGTTTGTTAATTTGTTCCTTCTCTAAGGCCAGGAGGATGGCTCAGGGTGCTTGACAAGTCCTACTTCCAGCCCGGGGAAAGCAGCTATCACTGAAAATAGATTGGGACTCAGTGCAGAGCAGGGAGGGGTCAGTTAAATGGGAGAGAGTTTTTTCCAAAGGGGCGCTTTTTGGTCTGAGTGGTAGATTAGACGCAAGTACTTTTGCCAAGAGTGACGCTTTTTGCTGATTCTGGTGGCATGAGTGAACTCTCCACCGCCCGGTCTCTTCTGATGTGGAAAATGCATCTCGAATGCCACTGCTTGTGTTACTGTGCTTGCGCCAGCGGATCCAGCCTGTGGGGTGCCAATTCGTGCCAGGTCAGGTCTGGCAACTCCTTAATGATTCTGAACCGTCTGTCCCTCCCTCTGCCTCTCAGTCCGATTCCTCAACTTTTCCTTTGATGTTCAGGGCTCCTAGATTATCATGTATAATTAATTTACTTGTTTTTTGGGGTCTTTGCCGTAAGAGGGACCACCAGAAGCATCTGACTACTCTGCCATCTTGACCCTGCCTCCCATCATCATATTTTTTGATTACTGAGAATAATAAATGGGATTTGTTTCCATGTAATACTAATTCTCCCTGCATTCCACCCTTTTTATCTGCTTCTCAGATTTTCTGACTGGGGCCCCTCTTTGTCACGCAAGGATCAAGGTTACTATCTTTAGCACTTTCGACTATTAGAAAATTCAGTTTTAGTTGGTTAAACTTTGTGGCTATCTACATATTTTGTTTTTTATTTATATTAGATAAACACAATCAAAGAGTTAAATGGTTTTCTTCATTGGGCCTACATTGGAAGGCATAGAAATAGAAAAAATTGGAAATACTGATATTTGACCGATTTCATTAGCATGGATTTGTACCTGAGACTCAAGCAAAATGTCTTCAAGAAATTTGAGAATAAAGGATTTTGTAACAGTTAATTCATAGCCATATCACCATAAGTATTCTTTTAAGTTTCACATAAATATTACAGAGCTATAAGTTTGATTTGAGGGCACATACATGTTTTTCATTTCAGCTACATAGGGAACAATGAAATTAAACCTCATTGACGTAATTAAATGCGATAACATCTCCTGGTTGTACTGCTGATGTTTCACTGTGGTTTTGGTGGTTTTGTAGAGCTCTGTAAAGCATGCTAGACTTATAAACATATTCAAACAGAAACTTTTATCAGGATTCAACTTCTTAACCACAAAGAAAAGCTGAATTTAAATAAAGGCACAGTTTTGGGTTTACTTTATCAAATCAACTGAATAATTTTTTAAGTTGTATATGCCTCACATGTTGCTTAGCTTAGAGAAAATGCTTTTCTTAGAAATGGTTTTTGAACAGATACCCACAGTGTGTGAAAATATGCAATAAATTCTGATTGTGTATAAAATAATGGAAGCTCCTAAAAACAGCAAGTTAAATTTTCAAACTTGCATCAACTATTGTCTGATAGTATGATAGAACCATGTTTTGAAGCGATACCATGGTCCCTGTCATTTCTTTTTTTTACCGCTATCCAATATTCACCTCCGTTTAAGTTAGTTACAGGATCTACGTTGGTATTGGAGTTGAAGTTTCTTCCAGCACCACTTCCTCTTGAGTTGATTCCAACTCCTGGTGACCCCCTGAGTGTCAGAGTAGAACTGTGTTCCATAGGGTTTTCAGTGGCTGATTTTTCAACAGTAAATTGCCAGGCCTTTCTTCCAAGCCGCCTCTAATCAGGCTGGAGCCTCTAACCTTTCGGTTAGCAGCTGAATGAGTTAACTGTTTGCACCATGCAGGTACTCCCTGGTTGTAGTTTAAATGCCTAAAATTTTTCTGGCTTCAGAACATTGTATCTTCAGAACATCTCATACTGCGTACTTGGAAATAATATTTCAAAAGAGCTACATGATTATTATATAGGAGGAACGAACACTTCAACCGAAGTTTCTTAAACTTTTAATATCCATATACTACTTACTATACATTCAGTATGCATGAAGCCACCCACCAATTTTAGGTAAATATATAAAAACGACTCACCACAATTTTTAAAAGCTAAAAAATTACAAGATATTTATATCAGTGTATTATTTGCTGTGTGCAGCCCAGTGGTGAGTGCCTTGCATGTTGTAGATTTAATCTATATCCAATCAAATACTAATCTTTTCTCTTTCTTGAATTAGAAAAATCCAACCAAAATTATAATTTATAAGGAAAGGCTGCAAGTCTTTGTTGGTTGAATACTCAGATTAAACCTGGATCCTGGAATTATGAAGAGATTTCTCACTGAAGATACTTTCAGGGCTGGGTCGGTTGCTAAATTGATGGGCATTATTGTGTGAAAAAGCTTGGGATGTAGAGGTTCTTTGCAGCTCACTAGAGAAAGCACTTCTATTTTCTATTTATGTTTTATATTTATTTTTTAGTATTTTTATATTTGTTCCTTTTTTATAGCACTCTGAAAAGATGTACACTCTGTGGCTAAAAATTGGATGCATTTACATTTCTGCTATTTCCTTTAACACTGAATCGTGCCCAACATTTGTGTCTTAGCTGCTAGCTATTTTCTGTGAATAAGGCAGTGTGTAGATATGCAGTTAGGAGATTCTCTCATTGCTTAGCAAAGCCCTTTTCTTGCTGTACAGTTAAGTGATTCTCTTTCAGAAATGATTCCAATACACATTTCCAGTCTATATCATAGTTCATAAAATAAACATTAAATGGGGGGGGGATTCATCTTTTATAGTATGAGTTTTTGAGTGGTTCACAGATAAAATGTTGTCTACCATCCTTCCTCTGGTGCACTGTTTATACACCACGAGCTGATTTGGATTCTGCCCCCGAGTGTATTTACCCAGCGTTCAAGTAAAATACCTGCTCGTTTGCACGTGTAACGGTAATTACTCGGCTATATCATATATATGCCTTTACTATTATGTGACCTCCCAGTATGTCGTACGGTAAATACATTTTGGGAATCGTTTCCTCTCTACTCTCTCCCGGCATAATGTTTATCATTCGTGTGGTTAGTTTTACAAGTCTCAGCAATAGCTTATCTTTTCATCTGCTTTTGCTATGAGGAGCATATCTTCTGAATGGTGCCCCTATTAAGAGTTTTTTTTTTATCTATTTTAGGAACAAAAGTCTTCAGTTTTTCACATAAGAAGCATTTTGTGCTTGCTCTAGAAAAATTCTATTGGTTGACCAAAGAGGTTTTTATGTTTTGTTTGGTGAAAATGTCATGAAGGTTCCCGTGGCTTCCTGTTGTTATCTGACAAAGTTTCAAAGAAGACAAAGGGCAGAAGAACACAGGGTGAATGAACTGCCAGTCTAAGAAAAGAAAAAAAAGAAAAAAAAATCCGGCTTTTAGATAGTCATGTTGTCTGTCCTAGTCACATTTTTGTTTTTATATATTTGTATGATATCACAGCTGCAGATTTATTTTCTCTTTACACTAGAGTCCTGTTCTTGATTTAGGCTTAGTATTTATTCTGAGTTATTTATGTTACTATTTTTATCAGTGTTCTCGGCTTTAGGAAACCAGTTTTGAGCCATTCATTTCTTTTTTGGACTGGCAATACAGCGAAACACAATGAAAAGAATACAGATTTAATAGATGTGAATAATAGTATTCAAACGACATGGAAATACATTAGCTAAGATGATTTCTAGAAACCCTGGTTGCGTAGTGGTTAAGTGCTACAGCTGCTAACCAAGAGGTCGGCAGTTCAAATCCACCAGGTGTTCCTTGGAAACTCTATGGGGCAGTTCTACTCTGTCCTATAGGCTCGCTATGAGTCGGAATCGACTCGACGGCACTGGGTTTGTTTTTTTTTTTTTTTGGTTTAAGATGAGTTCTACTCTGTTACAGAATAATGCACATTTTAGGGCAGCTGTGTTATAAGTCAGAATCAACTCATAGCAGTAGGTTTTTTTTTTTTTTTTGTCCAGCTTTTAAGAATATAATGGTTATTAAGATGATGATAAAGATAGATTTCTGTGAAAATCAGAATCAATCTTACATTTCACAATTATGAGATATATGTAAACTAATTTGTTTCCTTGTTTCACTCTAAATATTCCAGACCACTGAGGAATAACTAGTGGCCCACTGATTATAATTTGATAAATAATGGCTGATACTCTATTACCGTTTCCTAGTTTAAATTTTTATCTAAGTGCTAATATTATAGAGACAGCAGTATTTTCATTAAGGATTTTGCTTCTTTTGAGATATCTGATGCCATCCTGTGTCATTATTTCTCCTTTACTGGATCATTTCTATCAAATACAAATACGATCTAGAACCTACCAAGTTAAAAACAATCTGTTTACATTCTTTCTCAGCTATTGTACATTTCACCCTTCCCTCGCACTGGGTTTTTTTCTTGTACTGCACTTTCTCTAGAAAGTTTTCCATAGTCACTGTCTCTACTTCCTTACCTTCCTAAATTCTTCTTTTTTTTTTTTTGTTAAAACTGAACACATACAGGTCGTACCCGATTTCTGACATATTCTACTTATGATGGGCTGCACTTTTGACCTGTCTTTTTTTTTTTTTTTTAACATCTCATCGTTAGTAATATGTACTACATATAGTGTTGCAGTGTGTAATTTGCCTGTGTTATCATTCTCAGATGTTTACTTGTGGATGTACAAAGACTGGATTTATAGAGATACTGATAATAAAAGGCAATAATAATGAAAACTTAAAAAAAAAAAAAGGAATTTGACTTATGTCAGAACTGACTTATGGCCGAGTTGTCAGAACGGAGCCCCGTCAAAAGTCGGGGACCGCATGTACTCATAAATACGTATGAAGTATAAAGACTAAGGATAACAAACATGTCTACCCAGCCATGGAAACCTTCAGACATTTAACTCTGAATGTTACTATTAACTCTGAAGTTCACTGTATGCCCTTCCCAGATCCAGTTTCCTTTTCTTCTCCCTCAGATAACCACCATCCTGAATTTCTTTATACCAAAACCAAAACCAACCCACTGCCTGCCAGCCGATTCCAACTCATAGCAACCCCATGGGACTGAGTAGAACTGCCCCATAGGGTTTCCAAGGCTGTAAATCTTTATGGAAGCAGACTGCCACATCTTTCTCCCGCAGAGCCACTAGCGGGTTCAAGCTGCAGACCTTTTGATTAGCAGCCAAGTGCTTAACCACTGCACCAGCAGGGCTCCCTGAATTTCTTTATAGTTTCCCATATGTTTATATTCTTAAGTGTATATTTTTAATATGTATTTTATTTTAATAAGTGAAATTATACTATATTATTCTGTGACTTGCTTTTCTCATTTGCATTGTTTCTGAGATTCATCTGTATAGTGTGTTGCTGTTCTTCATTTTTATGCTATATCTCATTGTATAAATCTACCAAAATTTCTCCATTTCACTCTTGATGGACATTTGAATTGCATCTAGTTTTTTGCTACCCCTATCTATGTGCATTCTTGTTTATGTCTCCTGGTGTCAAATGACCTAGAGCAGAGGAGCATAATTTTGGTTTTTTTCCCACAATCCATTATGGATTGGTGCTTTTTGTAAAATACACTAAAAATGCTGCAACAATTTCAAATTGCTATAAAAATTTTAAAACTGTTATTCTTAATTTTTTTATTTACCTTCTTGTGGACCACACTTTGAATAACAGTACTCTAAGTTAAGGTATATACCTAGTTGTGGAATTCCTGGGTCACATATCTTCTACTAACTATTGAGAAAATGTGTTTTCTCAAAATCACTAATACTCTAGTTGTTCGAATTATATAGAAGGCCAAAGTTGGCCAGCTCTCTGTAGCTTTTGTTGAATTTGTTTTCAGTTCCTAATATGTGAGGATTCCAGAATGAGACCTGCTGTTTTTTGTTAAATTCTTTTTATTGATTCTAGAGAGAGTGACTGGAAATAAGAATATGCTGTGCTTAAGAGTTGATTCAAGGCCAATATAACAAGTACAAGCAAGAGAAAACCATGGTAATGGGATGAAAGGCCAGGAGGGAGTGAATTTAGTAAGGAAAATATCTGCAGTTAAAGGTGCTATAGTAGAGAGATCTAAAAGCAGTAATCATGGAGAAAAAACATTATACATAGTAAGGTTTTTTAGAGACCTTTAATAGTACAATTAAAATAAGTATGCATTAGCAGCAGCTTCTGAGTAGGCAGCCTTGGAATGGGCTCAATGTATTAGGCTTTCTAAGAATGTAAGCTAAGATGAAGTTGCCCGTATAAGCAAGCAGCAGGACTACTTTATATCAGTGTTTCTCAACCCATTTTTCATTATCACTCCCCTAAGGAGTCTTTGGTTAAGTGCCACGACTGCTACACCAAAAGGCTCGCAGTTCAAATCCACCAGACGCCCTTTGGAAACCCTATGGGGCAGTTCTACTCTGTCCTATAGGGTCGCTGTGAGTCGTAATCGACTCGATGGCAATGAGGTTGGTTTTTTTTTTTTTTTTTTTTTTTGGCTTTTAAGGAGCCTTTATGGAGCCCTGGTGGCAAAGTGGTTAAGAACTTGGCTGCTAACCAAAACACTGGCAGCTTGAATCCACCAGCCACTCCTTAGAAACTCTATGGGGCAGTTCTACTCTGTCCTGTAGGGTCGCTATGAGTTGGAATCAACTTGATGGCAACGGGTTTGGTTTGGTTTGAGGAGCCTTTATAGACTTTTCCCCTCTAATCGTCCCTCTATCCCCGTGAAATTTTAATACCCTAGATATATAGTATAATCTGTTTATGCATTGTGGCCCTTTGGAGGGCCACAACCCATTTTAATATGTAATTTTTTTTTTTTTTTTGCCCTCAAGAAACAATTTTCACCTTCTTGGAAGCAACATGGCCTCCACCGAGAATGCATGTATAAATACAAATATGGCTCTTGGCAGTGGAGTGCAAATATTTGAAAATGTAACATTTAACCATATAGCTGAATGAAATGAGGGGAAAAGGAAGATTGACTCAATGTTAAAAACTGTCCTAATGAAATTATGCTTGAGTTAGCAGAAAATCAGCTTCTACTTAGACTAATTATTCAGGGAAATGAGGTATATGCATCTGTCACAGCTTGATGGTGTGGAAGAAATGTAGACGTATGAATGGGAGAGCAGGGTCAACATAAGTCAGAATAGACTCAGTGACACCAACAGCATCGCTAGGCAAGCTTGTAAATTCAGAATGCAAATGAGTGAATTGATGCACATCTGATAGATAGGTTTTAATGACACTCGTATGATTCTGTCTTCACTGCTGTCTATTTTAGACTTTTATTAGTGAACTTAGAAAAATATCAGATTTACAGATGTTATGATGATGGGAAGAATTGTTAATACGGTAGTTGACGTACTCAATCCCCCAAAAAAATTTTTCAGGCTAAAATCAGAAGTAAAGTATTGGAAAACCAAAAAAACAAAAAACCAAACCGATTGCTGTCAAGTCAACTCTGAGTCATAGTGACCCTATAGGACAGAGTAGAACTGCCCTGTAGAGTTTCCAAGGAGTGCCTGCTGGATTCGAACTGCCAACCTTTTGGTTAGCAGCTGTAGCTCTTAACCACTACGCCACCAGGGTTTCCAAAGTATTGCAGTTAGGTCTAAACAGCAATTGTGGAAGAACGGCATAGAGAAAATGGAACATAAATGTATCTTGTATAAAAGAAACTTAGGGACTTTAGGTTATGATAATCTTAATGTGTGGGAGTCCCTGGATGGTGAAAATGGTTAACACACTAGGCTGCGAACTGAAAGGAGGTTTGAATCTGCCCAGAGGCACCTCAAAAAAAAGGCCTGGCAATCTGCTTCCAAAAAATTAGCCATTGAAGACTGACCCTATGGAACGCAGTTCTTTTCTGAATGACATGAAATTGCCATGAGTTGGAACTGACTTGATGGCAGTGAGTTTATATATATTATAAATGGTTAAGGGCTGGCTGCTAACTGAAAGGCTGGTAGTTCAGACCTACCCAGCACCTCCATGGAAGAAAGACCTGGTGACCTGCTTCCATAAGGATTACAGCCAAGAAAACCCTATGGGGCATTTCTGCTATGTCACATGGGGTTGCGATGAGTTGGAATTGACTTGATGGCACCCAACAACATATCTCCCTATCTATCATCCGAAGGAGCCCTGGTGGCACAGTAGTTAAAGTGCTTGGCTGCCAACCACAAGGTCAAGAGTTTGAAACCACCAATGCCTCTGAAAGAGCCCCCAAAAGATGTGGCAGTCTGTTTCTGTAAAGAGTTACAGCCTTCATAACCCTATAGGGTAGTTCTACTCTGTCCTATAGGATCACCATGAGTCAAAATCAACTCGACAGCAGTGGTTTGGTTTTTGGTTTTGGTTCTATCTGTCTAAAACAAAAACAAAGATAAATATGCCATATGCCAGAGACCTTATGTGACTCACAAAGCCTAAAATATTTACTATCAGTACCTTTAGAGAAAAAGTTTGCTGACTCCTAATAAAACATTTTGGTGCAATACTTAAGAGGTACAGCTGCTAACTAAAAGATCAGCAGTTTGAATCCACTAGCTGCTCTTTGGCAGTTTTACTCGGCTCTATAGGGTCGCTATAAGTCAACATCAACTTGACGGCACACAGCAGCAACAACAATAAAACATTGGACCAGTGATAGACTGGATAACTCTTTTAGATCTTTTGCAACCAGGAGACATAAGACCAAGGACAAGAAACAACAGAAATGGTTCAGTATATAGAAATTGTATGATTGTATTATAAATTAACTAGGTTTATATTCAACACAGCAATCAAAGCTATATAAAAAGATAGAATTCATAATCACATTTTAAGCAGAAGGAGGAAATCTATTCATTAATTTAGTAAGCTTTAAAGAAGTTTAGGGTTAATACTAAGGGATAGTTATGGCTTACTGAATTAAAGCTAATCTTATCTTGAGCATGTGACTACTGGATGGGGAAGCAGCTGGAAATTCTCCTAGGAAGAAGGGAAGGAAAAAAACTAGTTTAGGACTAACCAGTTATCATATTTTGCCTATAAAGGAAATAAACATGAAAACAATCATGACTTATGCATATCAAAGGGGGGGGTGGATTGCTTTTATAAATCCAATTTTTAAATTTATTTTTTATTGTACTTTAGATGAAAGTTTACAGAACAAACTAGTTTCTCATTAAACAGTACACATATTGTTTTATGACACTGGTTAACAACCCCATGGCATGTCAACACTCTCCCTTCTCTAACTGGGGTTCCCTATTACCAGCTTTCTTGTCCCCTCCTGTGTGCTCGTCCTTGCCTGTTGTGCCCCTTAATCTCATTTTGTTTCATGGGCCTTTCTAACCTTTGGCTGAAGGGTGAACCTTGGGAGTGACTTCATTACTGAACTAAAACAGTGTCCAGGGGCTGTACTCTGAGGGTTTCTCCAGTCTCTGTCAGTCCAGTAAGTCTGGTCTTTTTTTGTGAGTTAGAATTTTGTTCTACATTTTTCTCCAGCTCTGTCTGGGACTGTCTATTGTGATCCCTGTCAGAGCAGTCATCAGTGGTAGCTGGGCACCATCTAGTTGTGCTGGACTCAGTCTGGTGGAGGCTGTGGTAGATGTGGTCAGTTAGTCCTTTGGACTAATCTTTTCCTTGTATGTTTAGTTTTCTTCATTCTTCCTTGCTCCCGAAGGGGAGAGACCAGTGGAGTATCTTAGATGGCCGCTTGTAGGCTTTTAAGACTCCATATGCTACTCACCAAAGTAGAATGTGGAACATTATAAATCCATTTCGTACTCTGACCACAAGTACAAGGGATTTATTGGCAAGGAAATAGCACCACCCTTTGGCACTGGTTTAAGATAGTAAGTGATAAGCCTTTGGAGGGGATGGAGAGGGGGGTGTCTGATGATATATAATTTTTCTTGTATTTTTAGGGACTGGATGTGATTTTTGGATTTACATTTACCTTTTTTTATGGTAATAAATATTTTGAAGGCTAGTAGAGCATATTTTAGTGGCTATTCTGATTATTCTTTTGATTTTTCATTTACAGGTTCTATAATTAATGAAATGATATGTCTAGAGATAATTTTCATTCTCACCTTCCTAGTTCCTCTTCCAAATTTTAAGTTATTTTAGGTATCTGTGATTAAATATGCTGTATTTTGTCTTTACCGGTATTTATTTCCAGTTTGTAACTAAGTGATTTTTTTTTTTTTGTCCAGATGATTCTTTGGGATTGGGATTTAAAGCAGTGGTATAAACCTCATTATCAGGTAAATATAAGTGATATCACCAATAACTGATATCTGTAATGAAACTTTTGACATTTAAATTCAAGTTATATTTACAAAGTTATATTTCTGTGCCATAAGATTTTCTTTAACTAGTTAAAATAACCAGAACCTTTATTTAAGTAGATTTTTTTAAAAAAATACATTTTAAATGTAATAAAAAGAAAATGATAATAAGTGAGACTTATATAGTTATTTTTAAAATGTTATTAATATAATGTAGACTCAGAATAAACTAACATTTCTATATTAGGAGTGAGAATATTTTTGTTCTGATTGTGGACCAGTGACCCACAGAAGGGGAAAAATAGATTGAAGGCGGTATATGAGAAAAAGCAAAACATTTGCTTTGGGAGTAAAATTTTATCTGATGCTTTTTCTACATCTATTGATATGATCCCTTTTTTCCCCATTATTCTATTAGTGTTGTAAATTATATTGTTTAATTTTCATGTGTATGTACTTGCTCTGGTTCAGCAAATCATGGGGAGCTGTGTCAGAGGTATGCTTAATTGCCTATAGTGACATTCATACAGAGCTGTTGGTTTTAATGTTATTTGTAGTGGATAAAGACTAGAAATAGCTAGACTATGCCCTGAAACCCAAATGCCCCAGTCGTAGGGAATGTTTTAAAACAAAAACTAACACAAAATGACACTGCACAGGAAAAAAAAAAATTCTACGAAGAATAAGGACATTCTTTAGCTACTGCGACCTAAATAAAGTTCATAACATTTCTTAGTTCCAAAATGTGTGGAAAATACTTAATAAGCAGTTTCATTGTGAACTCATTAAACAATTTGAATAAGTATACATTCCAAACATGACCATCTAGCAATATAAGCTCAGGTATAATAAAACAAACAAGAGTAACACATGCAATTCACTGGTTTGATTATCAGTGTACTTATGTGGGTAATAGACTTGAACATCAGGTATATGTATTTTCAAAAAATAAAAATCATATGTATACATCAATAAAATATTTCTTCTAAATTGTACTTTCTAAAAAGTACTTTTTCTAGAAAGTACTTCCTACCAATTGTTTAGGGCCCAGCCAGTGCCTACCCCTTCCATGATGTTTAATAGCCATCCAGCTCAAAGTTACTTTTGTCTCTTTTGAATTCTGTTACCATTTTATTTGTATCTTTATCTCATCACTTTCTATAATATTAACTGTAATAGTACTATTTATTATAATTTTATTTGTATCTTTGTATCATCACTTTCTATAATATTAACTGTAATAATACTATTTATTGTCATTTAATTATATGTGCTATACATTGTTTTAGTGCCCTTACTTAATCAGGTTTAATTCTCACATTAGGCCGTAATGAGATAGATGTTATTATCCCCATTTTAGAGCGAAAAGGCTTTAAAAAAAAGTTCAGATATTAAATAACATGCTCAAAATCACACATTTAGAGTTAAAATTTAGATTTCAAACTGCTGTGTCTTTGCAACAAAGCTTTGTCACTGTGCTAGACTGCCTCTTGAGTGAGTAGGGTAAATGAAAGAAATGTTTTGTATTTTTAAAAGATATTTTGGCATAAAGGAAAGAAAATCCTCAAATGTGTGAAAAGTCTAAATTATAGGTTTTAAAGTTAAGTACAGATTTCTATGCCAGTTAGAAACTGTCACAAAGCAGTGATGAATACCATTAAATATAATAAGATAAACTAGTGAAAAAAAAAATCATTCACAGTATCATTCTCACTATCAAAAATTTTAAAGTTAGACTTATACCATTTGTTATTTATGCCATGTCCAAATAAATGAAAATTTATATTTAATAGGATTAAATTACCTAGATATTATTAGATAGAGCCGTTGATTTAAAGTAGACTAAGTTTTTCTAAAATGTTAAGTTTTCCGTGTAACAAATGTATAATTTTACCTTTTTTCTTTTCTAGAATTCTGGAGGTGGAAATGGAATTGATCTTTCAGTGTTAAACGAAGCTCGTAACATGGTGTCAGACCTCCTGACTGATCCAACCCTTCCCCCACAAGTCATTTCTTCCCTACGGAGTATCAGTAGCTTGATGGGTGCTTTCTCAGGTTCCTGTAGGCCAAAGATTAATCCTCTGACACCGTTTCCTGGATTTTACCCCTGCTCTGAAATGGAGGACCCAGCTGAGAAAGGAGATCGAAAGCTTCACAAGGTCGAAATATAGTAATCAGCCAGCCCTGTTTATCACATTTAATATTTTTTTCTGAAATGGAGGACCCAGCTGAGAAAGGAGATTGAAAGCTTCACAAGGTCGAAATATAGTAATCAGCCAGCCCTGTTTATCACATTTAATATTTTCAAATTAAAACTGCTCTTTTATGTAAAATAGAATATTTTTTTCCAGGGACCATCTTCTTTTATACTACATTGAACCTCTTGGGACTTTAGAGATAGATACAAATTCAAATAATTCTAGATGAGCATTCAGTTTTTACTCTAAATAACATTGCTGTAATTGGCAGTAATAACTGGAATGGTAACAAGTATTTATTATTACTCTTATTGTTGTAAAGAAGTAGAGAACAACAAACAAATTTAATCTCAGGCTTGTACAAACTAGTAGTCAAATCTTGTTATTAATCTATTTTATTCTTTAGAGTACAGGAATTGTTCTTAAGAACCAAGAAGAAATGGTCATTATAATTTTCATTTTATGATTTACATAGCATTATTTTAAATTTTGCATTTGTGAAATTTTCACTTTTTTTGGAAACTTGTTTTTTTCCCTGGTTTTGTCCACTAGAGATTGAGATATCCTTGTTGTGACTGATTTTTCAGTCATTAGATATGTGATTAATTTCTCTTTAAATATGAATGTTTCAAAATAGGATTTCCCTTACAAAACAATACTGTTCCAAATAGGTATACATTGTGCTTGTTCAGAGTGTCTTTTCTTGTTTTGACTATTTATTAATATCTTCACCAACAGCTTCAATCAGAAAAATTTTAAACTGGAAACATTTTAGAGATTATTAGAGCTCAACTACTGTATTCTACAATTAAGGAAACTAGCCAAGAGAGGATAAAATTTGAACCAGTTAAATTTGTTAATTGTAGTGGTTTGCATAGAGCTAAGAAAAAGTTAAATATAATTTTGAAGGGATTTGATAATTGGTTAATTTTATTTTGCAAGTTCTCAGCACTAGGGTTTAGAAATGTTGAAAAATTAAGCAAACTCAATTAGGGCAAAAATAGTTTGAAAATTATTACTGATCACAATTTGAATCATAGGTAGTTATGTGATGCTTTTTTTTTTTTAGGTTTATTATAAATAGTAGCACCTTCATTAGTCAAATCAAATTTTTTTTTTTATATCATTAGTCAAATCCCAATTAATAATGGTACTTGGTTATATGGCATTTTTTTTAGCACCCCACCTTATGAGAGAGGTTAGACTTCAAAAGGAATAGCAATAAATTTATGAATAAGAGAATTCTCTAATATATTCTTGAGTTAGTATTCACTCAAATTGCCCTTCCTTTGCATTTTCAATTGACATTTGATATTTAGACTAGTAATTCTTAATCATAACAATCATATTGACATCAGTATTGTGCTTGTTATTATGTTTACTAAGTAGAAAAGTATATTGGTACATATTAGAAACATTTTAAACAATAAAATTAATTAAACAGGAAACCAAAATGCCTCATTTCCTGAGCATTCTAGTTAATCAGGCTTATTTTTGGTACTGGTATCTACTGATAGGAGTAAGTCATACAAGAAATCAGGAAATAACCCATATTTCTTTGTGTTCTTTAAACTCTGTGTTTGAATACCATATCTAGTTTCTCTCAGCTTTTGGAAAAGAATATAAAAGCCTTATGTTACTTCAGAAAAGAGTAATGGCATTAAAAGAAAATTACTAACGAAAAGAGTTGGAATAGATGATATCAATGTTATATATGTGTTAAGAACTCAGAAAGATTATATGGACCTAAATTATAGCCAGTAAGGATTATGTTATATAAAGAACTTTTTACTGACTGTCAGACTAACTGGGAACATTTATATAACATCAACATCCTTGGAAGAATTTAAATCTAAAAAAAAAAAAAAATTTTTTTTTTTTTTTTAAGACAGATATTAATCTCTGTATGATTGTTTCAGAGTCTGCTGATAGGGGAGATGAATGGGAAGCAGAAGCTGTATTATCTCAATAAAATCAACTGTAAATCTCCATAAAATAAACATTCAGAATAAATTGTAAATCTCATTAAACTAAACATTCAAGAATTGAATATTCTGGTTAACTGAACTTTTGGATAGTGTATAATGTTTTTAAAAATTAGGTTAAATATTTTATGCTGAAGGTCTGAATTTAATCATTCAAGACCCTGCTTTCTCTTCAGATTAACTACCATGTACATCAGATTAGAGCTGATCTTCCCAAAGCCTAAACTTTTTCTCTGATGTGGCTTTTCAGGGCAAGTTTTTTGTATCACTTTTTGAATTGTCATTTGTTTCTTTCTCATGAAACTAAGAGTAAGATGTGCAAAAGAAAAAAAAAAACAACTAGTTAAATTGCTAAATAATTTTTTAGTAGAAAGAACATAAATACAACAGTAGTATAAAAAAAAAAAAAACCATACCCACTGCCGTTGAGTCAATTCCGACTCATAGGGACCCTATAGGACAGAGTAGAACTGCCCCATTGAGTTCGTAAGGAGTGCCTGGCAGATTCGAACTGCCAACCGTTTGGTTAGCAGCCGTAGCACTTAACCACTACACGACCAGGGTTTCCAAACAATAGTATAGAGTGTGAAATTTGGAGGAAAATTGACAGATTTACAGAATAAAATGTTCTGTTTCTCTTAGACATGTTAAGAATATAATTTGTATTGATATTTTCATGTGCCATCTTTAATATTACATATACAGCATATTAAAGGGTGAAGATTTTAACCATTGTTAAATTATTCAACAGGGAGTAAACAGTAGGAGTAGTTTACCAACACCACAGCTGAGGAGGAGTTCAGGAACTTCCGGTCTGCCACCCATTGAACAGTCTTCTTCAAGGTGGGAACGTAATAATGGCAAAAGACCTCATCAAGAATTTGGCATTTCAAGGTAAAACCCCTAGAACCCTTTAAAGAAATCTGAATTTAATACATCCATTTTGTTTCTGTGAATAAAGTTTAGAATCATTCTAAAAGCAGAAAGGAATGGTTGAAGTATTTTAGGTATAGGACAGCATGGGTAGTAATAACATGGCATAATAGAGAAACTGAATGTTAAAAAGGAGCTAACGTGCCTCTGTCAAAACATAGGTAGGTTGGGTACAAAGTACAGTGGTCCGTGAGAAGATTCATGGCAACTAGGATCAGTGTAGGACAAGCTATTGGGAAAGCTTTTAAATTGGTAGAAATGGCCATTATAGGGTTAGTCACCAATCGAATACACAGTATCCAAAGTAGATTCACAGAGTTACTGACTTGCAGAAGGAGAGCAAGTTCCAAGAGTTAACCTTAGATGGTAGGTATAAGGTAGCAAGACTGTTTCAAACCCTATTCCTATTGGAGGGCTGAGACTGGTAATATATATATTATATGTAAGATTTAGTTGGAGCTGTTGTTGTTAGCTGCCAGCGAGCCATGGCGACCTTATGTATAACAGAACAAAATTTTGCCCAGTGCTACCCCATCTTCATGATTGTTGGTATGTTTGAGTCTATTGTTGTGGCTACTGCGTCAATCCACCTCATTGAGGGTTTCTTTTGTTTTCGTTGGCCTTGTGCTTTACCAAACACAACGTGCTTTTCTAGGAATGGTCTTTCCTAGTGACCACTCATCTGTCAGTTTGTCACCTTAAGTGTCGGCTTGTGTGTTGCTATGCTTCTAGAAGCTATGCCATCAGTATTTCAAATGCCTGCAGGGTCAGCCATGGTGGACAGGTTTCAGTGGAGCTTCCAGACTAAGATAGACTAGGAAGAAACAGTGCTAATCGTATAGATGAAGGGCATCAGTAACTACAACTAAATGAGGCTGGGAAATGTAGGAGCTGGAATCTTCTAAATATAAATACTTGTTAACAAAAGATTCAATAATTTGTCTTCCGAAAGCTAGGAAAGATATTGATCTCTTGCGTGGGTTATACGCTTCTATTTAGTCAGTTATCTAACTATGTTAATAAAATTGGTATTAGTGTAAATTTCCTGTGAGATCACCCTCTGAACGTGGGTTGTACTTTGTTTAGTCTGAGTGGTATAGTTTCACTTTTGAAACAGCAGATGGCAGAGCTGGATTATAGCTATTTACCTGTTAAAATTTATATTAACATCGACATGTGAAATCTGATCAAATAATTATGATTTTCCAGATTCGTCTGTGGTTTATTGATCAGAATTGTTAATTTGAATATTCTATTTTTTTAATAAAAAAGATGAACTCTTTTTTCACAAAAGCAAAATTGAATGAAATGAAAAGTAAAACAGCAATGGATTGAAGTATGAAGAATACAGTCCAGGAAAATGAAGATTGGTACAAAATTTGCTCAGAGCCTAAAAATATTTTTTGTTTTGTTTTATAATGGAAGCAGGATGTGTTAGGAACTAAATTATATTTCTTAACCATGGGAAACATGAGAATATTGTTGAGTTTAAAAAGAAATGATGAAAATGATTCTGTTTTTTAAATCTTGTCTATCAATCACACTGATATAACTGTAATGTGTTTGAGTTTTAAAGAAATATTTGCTACATTGAGCTAAGGTAATTTTTATCCTGTTGCCTTAGACAATTGATATTAAAATAGAAACATGGTCCAGAGACAATCATTAATGATTAACTCTGAAAATTGTGCATATATTGGTAAATGTAGGCAGATTGTAATCATCCCTGGCAGATGTATTCACATAACTCTCATTAAAATAAAACCATATACCTTAACAAAAGCTTTACAAATTTGGAGAATAAAGTAATTGGGCCATTATATGCATCTACCAGACCAGACTAGAAGTAATTTTTCTAGTGTGCAGAAGCTACAGCCTTTCAGTAATAAATTTCTAAGTGTACCTTGGGCATAGACAAGTTAATACAGGAATATATGAAGTATTTATAGCCAGTATTCTTTTTCAAATTCAAGTCTCTTGAATAGTGCTAGCCAATAGAAATTGATGGAAGTATTTTATATCTTCACCATCCAATGTGGACAATAGCTACCTGTGGCTTATGGGTCATTTGAAGAAGTACCTAGTTTGAATAAGGAACTGAATTTTAAATTTGATTTAATTCGAATTAATTTAAATTAAAATGTAAGTAGCTACATATCACTAGTAGCAATTGTATTAGACAGTGCGGCTCTAGGTCTTTAATGCATCATGATATTTTGTTCAGGTAGGGTCGTATCCCTCAGGGCAGGGACCTTTAAGTTTTAGTAGCACAAAATTAATAGACTTGTGACTTTGGAATCATGAGGCATTCACCTTGACTTTATATTAGAGTACTTCAGGGCTAAGGTCTCAGAACTGAGATAGTATATCATAGATTTTTGAGTCTTGATTTGAACTGAGCTTTGGATTCTGATCACAGCTTCCCTGACTATGATTTTTAACTGGCCCTGGCTATGATTTCAACATGATTCCAATATTGAAACTTTTACTCCCTGAATCTGTTCCTGAAATCGTATTTCTCATTCTTCTAGCTGGTTTTTCATCTGTTACTATTATTGTGTCCTCATTTCCAAGCACACTGCTTCCATCCTCTAAATTAATGGTTGCTTACAAAATTGATTAACCTAGAAAACTTGGCAGTATCTTTACATCCTGTTAAGCAATAACATTATAATATGGGTAAATGATATAATAGAGACATGAACAAAAACCTCTTATGTCACAGAAGAATGGTCTTCTCTGTGTAAATGAGGTGTGAAAGTGCAAGAAAGATGGAAAGAGTTGGAGGGATGCTCATTAAGAACTTAGTCTAAAGTAATAAAAGGTGAATGAAACTAGACAGAGAATCTAGATTTGTCCTTTAGCTTGTGTCAGAGTACCCAGATCAGAAGCTGACCAACAGAAGGAAGCAGACCAGTGACTATTTAAGGAAAGGAAGGTAACTAACACTCAGAAGGTGCTTGCTATATGCATGACACTGGGCCAAAAGCTTTTACATATATTATCTCGTTTAATTTGTAATACCAAAAACCACTGCGGTCAAGTCTATTGCCACTCACAGCAACCCCATAGGACAGAGTAGAGCTTCTCCATAGGGTTTGCGAGGCTGTAAATTTTTATAGGAGCAGACTGCCATGTCTGTCTCCTGCAGAGTGACTGGTGGATTTGAACCACTTACCTTTCAATTAGCAGTTGAGTGCTTTAACCACTGTGCCACCAGGACTCCTTAATTTGTAATAGATATATTAAACTCTGTGTATCACATTGGTGTACTGTAACTGCCTACCTATATATAATTTCTTTATAAGAGCCCTAAAATCTATACTATTTCAGTTGTAGGGTATGACTGGCTTAAAGGATAGTTAATATTTCTGGTGAGAGGGAACAGGAAATATACCTACTCCTCACTTATTGACTGTCCCATTATCCAACATTTTGCATTTACAACGATAGTAAGAAAATCTACTATCCACCTATTTTGTTTATTAATGGTGTACATCCAGCAGTAACGAACACTGAGGTGTGAGGCGAGAGCAACACCGCCTATGATGGTTAAGGTTGTGTGTCAGCTTGGCTGGGCCATGATTCTCAGTGGTTTGTTTGACAGTTATGTAATGATGTACTTTGGCAGCTATATAAGGATACAATTTGGCAGTTATGTAACAATGTAGTCATCCTCCATTTTGTGATCTGATGTGGTCTTCCTCCATTTTTGCATAACACTGATTTTTGCACAATGACCTGGTCTTTGGAACCCAACCACGCTGACAAGTGTGCAGTAGGTGTAGTTCTTAGGTGATGCTAATGCTGCTGGTCCAGGCACCTCACTGAGAACCACTGGCTTAAATTACACAGTTTTTCATTACACCACTGAGAATCATGGCTTAGCCAAGTTGACACATAACCTTAACCATTTTACAGCCAGCTTACTCTTGCCTCGCACCTCAGCATTCATTACTGCCAGACATATGTCATTGATGTGCAAAATAGTTGGATAGTAGATTTTTTACTATTTTCATAAATTTGAAATGTTAGATAATGAGATAGTTGATAAGTGAGGAGTAGGTGTAGTTAGAAATGCAAATTCTCTGGCCCTGCCCCAGACCTACCAAATCAGAACTGGGGGTATAGTCAGTAATCTGTGTTTTAAGAAGCCCTCCAGGTGATACTGATAATCCACTTTAGATAGGGAGTCCCCAGCTATAGCCTGTGGACCTAATCTGCTTTGCAGCTTGTTCTTGTAAATAAAATTTTATTGAAGCACGACCACACCCATTCATTTTACTATTGTCAATGACTTCTTTTGTGCTATAGTGGCAGAGTGTAGTAGTGGTAACAGAGACCTTCAGGCCTGCAAAGCCAAAAATATTTACTGCCTGGTCCTTTACAGAAAAAGTCTGTGGATGTCTACTTTAGGCCATAGGCACTAGATAACAGTTCCAAACCCTGAATGTAGCAGCAGATATTTGCTAGTTGAATTAAAGACCATGAAGAAAACAGAGGAAATTTTCCATGGGTTTAAAATTTTTAACATGTTATCTTTCCCTTTTAGTCAAGGATGCTATCTAAATGGACCATTTAGTTCAAATCTACTGACAATTCCGAAGCAAAGGTCTTCTTCTGTATCATTTACTCACCATATAAATCTGAGAAGAGCTGGTAAGAAATCATTCTTTATGATTTAAGTATGTGAGATTTCAGAGTATACAATAGAGCAATTTTTTTTTTCATTACACATAGATAATTTTGAATACCATTTCAAATGTTGTAAGTCAACATGACCAAGCAATTTGGGTTGGCTATTTTATTAGTTGACCGGAAACCCTGGTGGTGTAGTGGTTAAGTGCTATGGCTGCTAACCAAGAGGTGGACAGTTCAAATCCACCAGGCGTTCCTTGGAAACTCTATGGAACAGTTCCACTCTGTCCTGTAGGGTCGTTATGAGTCAGAATTGACTCGATGGCAGTGGATTTGGGTTTTTTGGTTTATTAGTTGACCAGGAGCTGGTTGAGCACTCAGCTGTTAACCAAAAAGTAGTTGTTCGAACCCACCAGCCACTGCTCAGGAGAGATGTGGCAGTGTGCTTCTGTAAAGATTTACAGCCTTGGAAACCCTATGAGGCAGTTCTACTCGGTTCTATAGGGTCACTATGAGTCAGAATCTACTCAAGAGCAGTGGGTTTGGTTTTGGTTTTTATTAGTTGACCATTTGCTCATTCATTCAGTAAACACTTTTTGAGGACCTTTTTTTTTTTTTTTTTTTTTTTACCATGTACCAGGAACTTTGTTATGTACTAGGAATTCAGAAATTAAATATAGGACTGTTTCACTAACCTGAATAGTTGCAGATCCAGATTCATATGTCCTGAACAAGGGAAAATCTACAAAGGATCTCCTTTGTAGAATGGTAATTGCAGTGCAAAAAAAAAAAAAATCTTAGTAGAGGAGTAGAGAAACACCCTGAGCATATCCTGGCAAGTCAGTCTAAGTGAGAAATTTTCTTTAACTCATAAGATTACAGGATACTTCAAAATTTTTAGATGAAAGGTATTTTACAGATACACCATAATAATAGAAGAGCAACACAGATACTCTGCTTTTAAAGTACAATATGTCTGACATTAGACAGAGTCAGTGGGATATACAATTGCAAATTTTTTTATACAGTATCTGACATACCATAAGAATTATAAAACATTGAAGAGGCAGGAAAATGTGCTTATAAGCAAAAAGAGCAGGCAATAGAAGATCTACATGTGATCTTGATGCTGGAGCTAATAAAGTCTTTAAAATAGCAAGGATGTTTTAAAGGAAATAGAAGAAAAGATGGATGAAATGGGTAGTTAATTTCAAGAAAACTAAAAAAACAAAATAAAACAAAACAAGTACACTGTCTAGAGCTGAGAAATGCAATGGATGAGATTAAAAGCTTATTGGATGGGTTTAAGAGAAGATTGGACACGATAGAAAAGAGGATTAGTGAAATTGAAAACAGAAATATAAAATACCTAAACTGCAGCATGGAAAGGGAAAAAATGCATAAGTAACAGAACAAATAGTAAGACGAATGGAACGCAGCCAAAAGTTTAAATGTACATGTAAATCAGGTCCCAAAAAGGAGAGGAGAGACAATGGGGCAGAAACAAAATTTAAAGAGATAGTGCCTGAAAAACTTTCCAAAACTGATAAGCAAAAGGAAGGCAACCCACAAATTCATGAAGCTCAGTGAGCCCCAAGCAGGAAAAATATAAAGAAAATCACAATTAAGTACAGCATCAAAAAACTCTGAATACTAAAGATAAAGAGAAAAATCTCAAAAGCAACCAGGAAAGTAGAAAGGTTATTTTCCAAACAGTAAAAATTATACCAAAAGTGAGTTTTCAGTAGCAACCATGGAAGCCAAAGACAATGGAATACATATTTAATGATGAAAAAAAATTTGCCCATTTTCAAGGGGAGAGAATTATACAAAAGCGTGAACAACAGGAGGCAGGGATCAATGGGGAACAGCTTAGAATCTGTTTGCTTCAACAACCTAATGGAAAAATGAGCAAAAGACTTAACACGCACTTACAAAAAAAGACTGTAAGTGGCCTATAAACATATAAAAGATGCTCAACCTCATGAGTAATCAGGAAATAAAGAAGTGAAAGCACAAAGCTCCTCTGTTCGCTGTCAACTTGGCAAAAGATAGAATCTGAAGAAACCAAGTATTGGTGAGTATTTGTGGCAACACAGACTGTCATACAATGCAGGTGGGAATGTAAATTTTTATAATGACTTTGGGAAACAGTTTATTACTATAAAGTAAAGATGGGTAATTACACTCTAGAATATATACCCTGATAAAATACGTATCTGTGTATGCCAAAATACAGGTGTAAGAATGTTCAGAGCCATATTTCTGCCTCAAACTGGAAACATCCCATGTCTATTAACACTTGAATGGAGAAATAAGATTGTGCTATATTCATGCTATGGTGCCCTAGTGGCACCATGGTTAAAAGCTTGGCTGCTAACCAAAAGATCAGCAGTTCGAATCCACCAGCCCCTCTGTATGATTTCATATAGCAATGAAAATGAATGAGCAACAGTTACAGGCAACAGGATGAAAATATCCTCTAAAAATGTTGAGTAAAGTGATCAAGGCATAGAAGCTATCTGATTCCATTTATGAGGTTTAAAAAAGGCAAGTAATATAAAGTGTTAAGGGATGCATACATAGGTGTTATAACTATAAGGAGAAGCAAGAAAACAATACCGTAAATCCAAAATAAGGATTTCATTAATGAGATGAAGGAAATGAGAAGAGGAGGGTTTTTGACCTCTGGCAATGTTTTATGTCTCATTTTGGGTGATGGACATTCCTGTTGTAACTTTTCTATGTGTGTATTGTATTTTACAATAAAGATATTTTTTAAAAAGTAATGAAGCTATACTGTAGAAAGTATTTCTAAGGGTTGCTAGGTTTTCTTCTATCCCATTGTGTCCTCTCCTCAAAGCTTTTCTGTGTTATATTAAATTTCTATCATGGAAAGGATATCCTAATATTAACAAAAAAACCCCAAAACTGTTGCTGTCAAGTTAATGCCGACTCAAAGCGACCCTATAAAACAGAGTAGAACTGCCCCATAGGGTTTCCAAGGAGGGACTGGTGGATTCGAACTGCTGACCTTTTGGTTAGTAGCTGAGCTCTTAACCACTGCGCCACCAGGGCTCTATCCTAAGGTTATTTACCCTTTATTCCTCTTAGCCTGTTTGTCAGGATTTGCATTACTTACTAGTTAATTAGAGAAAACTGAAACTTTAGTCAGTTATTTCCCCTCTAGCCTCAGTTTCCTCTTCTGAAACATTAATTTTAGATTATCTATAAAATCCAATTCAGCCCTAACATTGTTTTAACATATAGGATCCTCTAAACAAATCCATCTGATTGAACAGCAGTGACAAACCTGGAAAGAATATGGCCTCACAGAGTTAACTGTGTGAATTAAATGAAGTCACTTAATATTTTTGAGATTTTTTTCTTCATGTGTAAAATGAAGACACTGCTTAAACTCCCAAGGCTATTGTGAAGATTAAATAAAATACACATCTGTAACTATGCCTGAAAATATTGTAGGTCCTTAATGACTTATATGCTTTCCTCTCTGATTCACACTTTACTTGGATCTTTATTTTTAAATAAAGTTTTAAATCTGCCTATCTCTGTCTCTCAGGTATACCCACACTGCCTTAGTTCAAGTCACTCAGGTTTCTGGAGTAAATCAGCAGGAGCAGGACCTATGTGTTCCTGAAGCACTCCCTTTTTTCCTTGTTTTAGCACTTAACATGTTTGTATCCTCCACTAGACTATACAGAAGCCCTGGTGGTGCAGTGGTTAAAGCGCTTGGCTGCTAACTTAAAAGTTGGTGGGTTGTGGGAGAAAGATGTGGCAAATCTGCCTCTAGGGCAATGGACTAGATTATATGTGTATTGAGTTTCAGGGATGTTATGTTTTTCTCTGTTGTGAAACTCAGCACATTTTCCAGCACATAGTAGGCTCTCAAATATTTGTTGAATGAATGAATGAACTAAAAAAATTTTGGATATATTTCTTAAAGAGATATGCCAATTATGTTAGTGTATAATTTTATCATGTGCTCAACTTGCTTAATGCTATTAAGATCTTGGAAATAAAATTTGGTGTAAAGATGCTTTGCTCATGGATAATCAAGATGGTATGGACACAAAATGTGAAAGATAAAGACCGATATAGATTAGGAAAATTTGGGCCAAATAAAAATACTAAGATGATGTGCACATTTTAGTCATACTCGTAAATCTTTACTTCTTAGGTACCACCCAGCCAAAGGGTGTTTACTTGACAGTCATTGATAATGACAAATACAGTCTATATTCTGCTTAAATTACTTGGATGTCTTCTAGGCAGTCCCACATAGAAATTTATTTTATCGTTTAATTGTAAATACTTCCGTGTCTTTAGAGATGGAAGATTCTCTTTATAAATACACAAACGTATATAATACTCAAGTACATACACACATATATTTATTAATTAACTTATTTATTTTCTTCTTTTTAATTTTTAAAGGTGCTTTATCCAGTGTGAGTCCTGTGACTTCTCCCACCCAGGGACCAGTGTCTGCTGGTTCTCTAACTAATCGGTCACCTATAGAATTTCCTGACACTGCTGATTTTCTTACTAAGCCAAGTGTTATTTTACACAAATCTGTGGGCAATGTACCCAATACCCCAGATTCTTATCAGCAGCTGAGAAATTCTGATAACAATCTTTGTAACAGGTAAGTTCCCAAATGTTTACCATTTCTGTTTCAAAATGTAGGTTATTTTAATAAAGTATTACTAGTTTTCTAGTTCTATATTATAAAACTAGATGGTGGATTAAGATTGTAGTCTCTTTATTTATCTAGCCATTTTTATTCTAAATTAGTTTTTTTCATTTCGGTACTATTATTCATCTTCCAATGAAATATTCTCCAACAGAGGTGAAATATAATGGTATTCTACCCATACTGAGATATCAGTAAATCTAGAGAATTATTTTAGTACATGCTACGTTAGTGTCTACTCAGAAGTACCTAATTCACATGATGTTCAATCTCATTTCTGCTTCTATACTAATTACCCCAGACTTTAATTTTGACTTTCAAAAATATGTTACTTCCTTGAGGGATACATAAATGCTTTCTAGAATAAAAAAAAAAAAGCCTATTAAATTTATAGAGAGATTGGAATATTAGGATTTGTTCTAGTTGGGATTTTGCTTAAATATTAAGAACATTTTCTAATTATGTTTAGGTAAGAAATTTACCTCATTTATCATATATATATATTTATTTTATTCTATAAGCTGTGGACATCAAATACTGAAATACGTTGCAACACCTGAATCAGAATCTGGTACAGACTGCCACAGTGGAAAATCAGGTGAGACTGCAAAAGTCATATGCGTTGGAGCTTAAGAGGAAATTCTTACATTGTTTTTTTGAATGGCTAAGTGGATGGGTTTAACTTTAGCTTAGCTATCTTTAAATTAAAAATTTGTAATGGCTTACCTACTTCACAGAGAAGTTCTTAGGAAAAAATTCTAAATGGAAGATGGTAGAAATATTTTCAAAAGTAAAAATATACTGTGCAAATGAACTTAATCTTCTTAGGTTATGGCTAGGGTTCATAGTGTATTAACATTGATAATTGTACTGCACAATCTAAGCCAAAGGTTTTGTGTAAATTTTTTTTTTTTATGGCATAGACAGGAATTGTTTTAAAATTTGGTTAATTATAGCAGCCTAAAATATTTGTTTTCTCCAAACTAGAAATATTGTTGATGATGAAATTATAGTTATTTTGTAACTTTAAAAAAGATGGTGACTCAAGCTTTCAGTAATAGTGAACTAGGTAAATGAGCCTAACATTTCCCTTGAGTGCAGCTAGAAAATATGGACAAATTACTTTAAAAATCTGCTTGAAGCCATTGAAGAACTAGTAAGCTCCTAAGAATTACCAGTACAAGATCTGGAGGAAGACAAAGGTACAAGGAGGTGAGCCCAGAGTTTGAGGCCACCAAAAGAGTATTTGCTGATTCTAGAGGGTCCAGTGACTGATAGAATGAGCAGTGGTTTTGGTAGCTTCATGAGACTAAACAAAACAAAAAAACCAAACCCATTGCCATCAAGTCGATTCTAATTCATAGTGACCCCATAGGACAGAGTAGCACTGCTCCACAGGATTTGCAAGGAGTGGCCGGTGGATTCAAACTGGTGATATTTTGGTTAGGAGCCAAATTCTTAGCCACTGCACCACCACGGCTCCAACTAGAGGGACAGATATTAGAATTGAAGGCCTGCTGTGGTGGAGGTAACTTGGTAAACTCTGACATAGTGCACCCTAGGAATAAAGGAAAACCAGAAATCATACACCCTTTCAGGGATTATAGGCTCATCTCAATCCCTGAATTTGAATTAGTATGATCCTAGATTGTTATTGCATCCGGGGGTTGGGCAGAAGAAATTGTAAACCTCCCTGGAGGAAGATAAAATTATCCAGGGTCTCAAATTAATTCTACCATTTTGTGAGCATAGTGTCCAAAGAATAAAATAATAATAATAAATAACCAGGTAATCTACTTCTTCCACCTAAAGTATTAGACCTACATTCCTACTGAGAACAGCTATGAAAGTTGGGTAAAAAAATGATACACAAAATAGCTATTTGGAGACACTGGAGAGTAACCAGGCACACTTGAACTTGAAGGGCTAAGATTCCAGAGAAAAGGGAACCTGTGAGAAGTAAGCCCAACATTTTCCTCTCTAGTACCTCTTTGGCATAATATCCAGTAAAATAGGTGTTATCACTCGTGTTAGAGTGGGCAAAAGTGTGCCATTATTAAGGACAAAAATCAGGATTTGAACCTAGTTATCCTGAAACTCAAATCCAATGAGTACTACCAAAAATCTTTTTACTTTAAAGGAAACATATATATTAGAAAGTAAACAGATCATAAGATTATAGGTTACTGAATTTACATACATTTAACATACCTGTGTGATCAACATCTAGATCAAGAAAGTGTTACCTGCGCTCCAGGGTCTCCCCTCCTGCCGGCTTTCAGTCCTATCTCCTAAGAGTAACCATCTTCCTGACTTTCAGTACACGTTTCAGTTTTGATGTGTTTTTGAACTTTGCGCAAAGAGAATCATAGAGTGTGTACCTTTGTGTCTGGCTTCCTTCATTCAACGTTGTATTTTTAAGAATCATCCACATTATTACATGTGATTATAGTTCATTTTCTTTGCTCTGTAGTCTTCAAATTTGTGAGTATGCCACAATTTATTCGTTCTACTGTTCATGGGTTTTAGATGAATTTCCTGTTTAGGATATTACAAATAGAATAAATATGAACTTTTTTTTGTTTTTTTTACATAACAATAAATGTTGTTTAGCTACCACTGCCGTGGCCCTTTTCTGTGTGATTTGGGAGAAAGAATATTGTTAATCACTTGATTGAAAAATATGATACTGTGGCTTAATTTTTAGATGTGGCATAACTCATTCGTTTGTGAATATGAATTTAAAATTTTCATATCCAAAATCAAAGATGTTGGAAATAGTTTCCATCAAAATGGTAAGAAAGTTCCCATTGATAGAGACTGACTTTTTCTAGTGTTTCTCAGTTTTATAAAGAATATCCACACTTGCTCTTTAATTCATGATTAGATATAAGGGGAGTCTAATATGTGGAATGTCTGAGTTGCCTGAGCACAGCTATCTGGGCAAAATAATCCAGCACGATAGTGTCATTAAATAATTTAGATTGGATGCCAATATGGTTCACTTTATCTGAATATTTTTAATAAATAACCATTTCTCTTATAAAACTTTCCATATGCGGCAAAGTTTATTCCTACTTGTTTATTATTATATTTCTTTTTTTGGAAGGTGAAGAAAAAAATACCATTTTCTCAAAAGAATCATTCAAACTTACAGATACTCAAGAAGAGAAAACAGAGAAGAGAGACTGCAAACAGTTATTCCTGGAAGGTGATAATCAACGAAGAGAAGAGGCACGGAATGAACAACAACCAAATGTAAAAGATAAACTTTAAATGTGCTATGTTAAGGTGAAATGTAAAGCTAGTCAGTACTAGTTTCGTTATTTTTGCCATGAACAGGTTATTAATGTAATGGTATTTTTAAATTTTTTACTGAAAATTTTCCATAACTGAAATGGGAAAGAAGACTGTTTTCAAAACAGTAACTAAACTTTTGTCATTCAAGAACCACAAATTACATTTATTTTTAAATGAACATATTTTATTTTGTTATATAGTTGAGTATATTATTTTCTATTTGGATATTTTCCTTATTGTCTATTTTAAAACACAGAGGGCATGTGCATAGTCATTGAAAGCAATGAAAATAATCTATTATTATTTTACTGTTAATTTTTTTTTTGTTCTGAAAGTTCAAATTTTAAGCTTTTTAAGAGATAAAAACCATCTCTTAGTTTTGGGAAGGAAACCCTGGTAGCATAGTGGTTTAGTACTACGGCTGCTAACCAAAGGGTCGGCAGTTTGAACCCGCCAGGCGCTCCTTGGAAACTCAACGGGGCAGTTCTACTTCGTCCTATAGAGTTGCTATGAGTCGGAATCGACTCGAGGGCACTTGGTTTGGGTTTGGGTACCCTCCTGATAAATGCCAATATAAGAACATGGGTTTCTTTCTAGTACCCTTTGATACTTGTAACTTCTAAAATGAAAATTACGGATTTTGGATTTGTGTAGTGATTTGGAAATATTATAACATTTTTATTTATAAAAGTAATGTATAGATTAATAAGTCCTCTGTTGCCTAGAAGACATGTTTTTTAGTAGTCTGAAGATAACATTCTACAGAGAGAAGAAACAAGAAGTATGAATGAGAGTACGTTTGAGAATAACCATTATAGAAAATGGCCCCAAAAAAACCAAACCAGTTGCCATAGGGTCGATTCCAACTCATAGTGACCCTATAGCACAGACTGTTTCTTAATGCTCAATATTAAGTGTTCTCATATAGATATGCATTTAACATTATTTATAAAAGGTAAGGTAATGGTTTATCTTTCCTGTACATACAGATGGAACAAGAATCATCACTGGACTTGATTTTAATAGAAGATCATGACTCATTAATAGAAAAGATGAGCAACTGGAATTTTCAAATTTTTGAACTTGTAGAAAAGATGGGAGAGAAATCAGGAAGGATTCTCAGTCAGGTGTGTTTAAAATCTTTTTTTATTATGAATTTTTTTTTTTTAAATAAACAGAGCAAAATCTAAAAAATGTACCATATTGGTTTAGGCACTAATTCAACATTATTTATTGAATTATTTATTTTTGCACAAAAAATTTTTCATTAGAAATTTGACTCAAAGCTCTCCCTGATGGGTTCTGAATAACAGCATAAGATTAACCTTCCCTAAATATCATTCTCATTAATTCCTTTAATATCTTATTTATGAAATGCAAGAACATAAGGATAAATAATGTGGAGGATGTACGTAAGTCTTTAGAGACAAAATTTATCATATTTATCTGACTTCTTTTAACACCTAGGACTAGAATAGAATTCACATGCTCTTCAGTAAATTACTAAAGAGAAAAATTTAAAACTTTGGGCATGATGTTGCAAGCTTTCCTTGGATTTTAAGTGCTTTAAGGATGATATCTCCCTTTTCCATTTTTTTTTTTTCTGAAAGAATTCATTGTAGGGGAGTTTTTAATAAATTAAAGATATATACATGGTTAACGTTCCTAAATGTAAATCACAAAACATACTCAGCTTCAAATAGAAATTCTGATTTTTAAAGTGAACTTTATTTTAATTGATATTTAGGTTATGTATACCTTATTTCAAGACACTGGCTTGTTGGAAATATTTAAAATTCCCACTCAACAATTCATGAACTATTTTCATGCATTAGAAAATGGCTATCGAGACATTCCTTGTAAGTATTAACATATCTTATTGAGCTCAAATAATAATACTTGTTTTGAAACTATTATTTTTCCCTTCAGATAGTCCCTTAAACACTTTTTTAAGTGCATGTTTGGAAAACTTAAAGATTTAAAAAGAAAATTTGTATCCTGCTACCTAAATTTAACTGACTGTTGTTAACATTTTGGTATATATATCCTCCAAGACTGTTTTCTTATAGAAATTGGTTTATTATAAAGTGAGTCATAATACTGATACTTATTTATAATCTGTTCTCTTCACTTAAGGAAACCCTGGTGGCCTAGTGTTTAAGAGCTACAGCCGCTAACCAAAAGGTCTACAGTTCAAATCCACCAGGGGCTCCTTGGAAGCCATGTGGGGCAGTTCTATTCTGTCCTTTAGGGTCACTACGAGTCAGAATCGACTCAACGGCAATGGGTTTGATTTTTTTTTTGTTAACTTAAATGTTATATAGTATACATCTTTACTTGTCAATAATTATTCACCGAAGTACATTATATTTTTAATTTTTTGGTAGTATTAAATAAGTCAAGAGTTTCAAAAAATTCTTAACTTTAAAATGTTTTAAATTTATCCTTAGAATTTCTGTTTTTAACTGTGTTCTGATTTGTGGGATAATATTAAGTGGCTATTTGATTTTATGGTAGAATATGATTTGAATTTCATGTTAGGAAAAGATACACCTTTCTCTTTATGTCGACACATTCCATAGTTTCCATATGGACACATTCTTTGTTTGGGAAATCAGTTACATAAATCAGTTACATACACAGAGCAAATTATTCTTAAATTGGCATAACTCATTAATAATGATGTTTAGTAATTTAAGATGATGTACTTATTAGAATTTCCACATAGAAAGTATGCATTTTAAAAAGTAAAAGCTGTTGAATTTTATAAATGGAATAAAGTGATACTTTAAGATGGACTTTAAGGGAAAAAGTAAAAAGAAAGAGGTGGATGGTAAGGGTTCTTCAGTGTCACTGCTAGTAAGGATATATTGGTTAACAAAACAGGCTCTGGGACTAACTTTTCTAAATTTTAGCTTCCAAATTCATAAATGGGAATAACAATAGTACTACCCCTTGGATAGTGAGGATATAAGATAATGCATGTGGCGCACATATCAGAATTCATGGCACATAGTAAATGGTCAAAAAAGGTGTTAGTTAATTTAGTAACAAACTCCTAGTGGGTTGACACCATGTCATTTCCGTACCCTGAACACTTAGTATTTTGTCATCTGCTAATGCTAAATAGAAGATACTCATTAAATATTTATTGAGGTATTGACCTTTTATTGGGTATCTGCTATAACTACAACCATTAGATTCATGTAGGTTATCTCATTTAATCTTTTTTGGAAAGTTTATATTATCTACCTTTTATAGGTGAGAAATAAAAACTCAGATGGCTCTTTTCCAAGATCATAAACCTAGAAATAGCACAGCTGGATTTCAGTGGTCCATCTATCTGACTTCTAAAGTCTATATTCTTTGTAGTATGCCACAGGGCCTTTTCACATGGTGGTATTTGAATAAACCAGTGTTTTATTGATCACATACTGTTTCAGACACCATACTGGGTGATTTCACAAACTACAGCATTTAATTTTTACAGCAACCCTGAGAGATGGTTGTTTTTCATCCTCTTGGTTTTTTTGTTTTTTTCTTTGGATTGATTTTTTTTTTTTTTTTTTTTTTTGGTAAAAGTATAAGTATCTAGAATTTGTAACCGTTCCCTTTTTTTCAGTGCAAATATGGGGCTCCATAATCCAGAAACTATTTACGTGATATTTTTTTAAAAGCCACAAAATTACAACCTATCTTCCAATGCTTTTCAATTAGCCCTAATTATCTTGCCGTTTTCTTTGGCTTCTTTGCTCTGTTTTTATAGTATATTTGTAAGTTTTTAAAATAGATCATTTTAATACATCAAAAGACTTTAAAACTAAGTAGAGCAAAATAGAATTATGAGAAACTATTTTAAATTATAAATTTTGTTTTGGATGATATAGTATGACTACGCAATTCTTATACTTTTAAAATTTCTTATGTAAAACATAACAGAATGATCATTTTTATAAAACATTTTGGTGACTTTAGATCACAATCGTATACATGCCACAGATGTCTTACATGCAGTTTGGTATCTGACAACGCGGCCAATTCCTGGTTTTCAGCAGACTCACAATGATCATGGAACCGCAAATGAAGCAGGTACTTCCACAAATCTTTCATTTAATTATTTGATTAGAAATAATAAATCGAGCTGTCTTATTTTATTAATGCTGTTCTTTGAAATTTTTGTTAAGTAATCTTTGATCCGTGTAAAGGACTATGTAAGTTTTTACGTGTAATAATAACATGAAAACTTAGAAATCTAGTACCTATCTTAAGAGCTAGAGTATAACCAAGACTGCTGATGTTTTCGTCTCTGTACAGTGTACTGCAGAGGAAGGAATCTGAAGGCTTACAGCAATAGGATGGTAAAATGGGTTGATTAGAGGCCTTCTCATCTATTCCTAACTATATCCCTCAGGAGTGTCCCCCTTCATCAGGGTGTTCAGAAATACATTGTAACACTCATTCCTGTAGAGTGAAACACCACTTTGGTCCACCAGCTAGAATAGGAGTTAATGGAATTTAGGTAACAAATGGCCTTTTGGCCTGGGTTCATCTCACAGCGTTAGTTCCCTGGACCCACTGATTTTCTGAGTGCATAGTTGAAATAAACATACGAAGTATTCATTAACTGTGAAGCAATGAATTTTATGTGTTACCCAGAGCAAGAAAAGTCTATAGAACAGTTTCAGGTTGTTGTGCAAGCTGCTCTTCCCCTTGGCCATATAAACCCCAATAGATACAGCAGTGCTCAAAGTATCTTTGGCAGATAGTGATCCCCTCTGCAGCCTCTGGAAGATCTTTACAAGAAAATCACAGTGTAAATCCTTAGGGTTTTGAGGTAAAACTAATCCTTCTTCCTCAAATAACTATTCTCTTTTTTTGTAAAAGAGGTGCTAAATTGTTACTGAGCTCTGGTCGGTTTTGAATACTTGACCATGGGCACTAGGTTACGACTTGTCTTGCCCACGATGAGCTTTCCAAACAGCCAGTCTATAAAGTTGGTATGCACAGCAGCACTCAGCCATCAAGGGGCCTCAGTGCTAGTGTGTAGAAATAGAATCGAATTTTGCATATTGGTCTTGTGCCCTGCAACCCCGATGAACTCATTTACTAGTTCTAATAGACTTTCAGTGGAGTCTTGGGATTTTCTACATACAAGATTATGTTGTTTGCAAATAGATAGTTTTACCTCTTTTCTGATCTGGATGCCTTTTACTGAGGCCTCCTTTTAAATTAGTTAACCACTGCACCACCAGGGCTCCTTTAAATTAAGTAGCCAATTAAAAGAATCACCAGGTTCTGAAAGAAAGCAAATAAATTGAATAGTTTCATATTTATATAAATAATTAAGTTTAATTGAAGTAGTTCTTGTTAGCTATTTTCTGTTTCACAGTACTAATTTCATACCACTAATTTTTCACGCTACTAATACTAAACATATAAAAACTAATGAATTAAGATCCTGCTATGGTAAGTCCAGGAAACCTTGGTGATGTAGTGGTTAAAAGTTTGGCTGCTAACCAAAAGGTTGGCAGTTTGAATCCACCAGGCCCTCCTTGGAAATCCTATGGGGGCAGTTCTGCTTTGTCCTATAGGGTCACTACAAGTCAGAATCAACTGGACGGCAATGGGTTTGGGTTTTTTTTTTTTTTTTTTTAATGAAAAGTCTAAGTAATTATTGACTTTAAAAGAATAGTTTTTGCTACTGTTGTTTCTTTTTTATATTTTTGAAATTCCAGGGCAAATCCAGAATACATAAAAAACATAGAATAGAAAAAAACTGAAATTATTGGCTCTGATATTAATAACTGAAGTCTTCTTATTAGAAATTTGAATGTTTAAATATGTCCTTATCCATACATTTAAGTATGGATATTTTTTTAAATTTACTTTTAAAATAGCTCTACTGTGGGTAATTCTAAAACTCAATTTAGGTTCAAAATGTAATTTAAACAGTATGAAAATAAAGAGTTATCTTTATAATTGTCACTTGTGTGTATTAAAGCCATTATGTTAAAAAATTCTTGGAATGACAAATACTGAGTTAATAAATTATGATAAAAAAATCACTTTGGACTTTGACAAACCAAGGTCATTATTCCTAAGTTCCACTAGTGAACACAACCAGTGGAATTTTGTATCCTTCTAATCTTTGTGGTTTTGTTTGCTGTTTACTCTAGAGTTTCTTTTTTCTTTTTTATACTTTATTGAGATCCCTTCAGCAATAATAAATAAAAAAAAAATATAGTGACCATTTAAATAGATAAAGCCATTGAAATACAGAAAAGGAAGACATCAATCATAAGGAAGTGAGACACCAAAAGCGCACAGAAATACTGAACGTGTTGTTTCTAAAGAGAATAAAAATGGAGTAATATCGACTCAGGTTTCCATGCCTATTCATTATGTTATAAGGGGATTCAGGGAAGAAAAAGGAGGGATAGAAGGGTTGCAGTTGAAGTGATAAATGAAATGTCATCTTTCTGATAGAAATTTGGAAAGCATCTATATTAAGAAGCTTAGTTTGGTAATATATTAAATTCCTAAAACTCTGTACTGTTTTTATCAAATTCAATTGTCTTTTCCTGTCACTTCCTATACCCTGGCCATTACATCTAGCCCTTAAATAACAAATATTTGAAAATCAGTTCTTTGTTTTTTGTGTCATTGTGTTTTGTATTTACCCTGAGTAACACAGCATCAAGCTGGCATGAGAATCCTATCCTGCCCTGTAAAGTAAATGACTTCAGGGTCATACTTAACATTGTTCCTCTCTACTAGAATCTATGCTGAAAACAGTATACTGCTTTAAGTAAAAAAAAAAAAAAAAAAAAATGCATGCTTCTAAATAGGGTCTATTTCTTAGGTAAGTCAAAAACTATGTAATCATATTACCTATGGGGAGCCCCCTCCTTAACATAATTTTGGGGAAGTTATGTTAATGCTATTTATTTTGCTATTTATCGTTCATCAGATTCTGATGGGAGAATCAATCCTGCACGAATTGCTTATATTTCTTCAAAGAGCTGCTCTATTCCGGATGAGAGCTATGGCTGCCTGTCTTCAAATATTCCTGCGTTGGAATTGATGGCTCTGTATGTGGCAGCTGCCATGCACGATTATGATCACCCCGGGCGGACAAATGCATTTCTAGTGGCTACAAATGCCCCTCAGGTAGGAAGTACTTTTTCAGAAAGTTTATACATTAATTCTGCATGATTTTACAATCATGCTGCCTATCTCTTTGTCATTGATTCTTCAACGGAATCCTGTGGCTATTCCATCTGAGTCTACAACCCTAACCAGTTGCCATTGGGTTGACTCTGCCTCCTGGTGACCCCATGGGTGTCAGAGTGGAACTGTGCTCCATAGGGTTTTCAATGGCAGACTTTTCAGAAGTAGATCACTAGGACTTTCTTCTGAGGTGCCTCGGGGTGCACTCAAACTGCCTGCCTTTCAGTTAGCAGCTGAAAGTATGAACCATTTGCACCACGCAGGGACTCCTTCTAAGACCTGACATTGTAGTTAGCTGGATAATAACACATCGTATTGATGTGATGTGTAACAGGGAATTAGGAAAAACATCAGCTTCTTCAACTAGAAAATAAATCATAAACTAGTAACTCACTGCTTTGTGAAATTCTGGGGTACATGCTGTCTGTCTATTTTTGCCTTTCATCAAATTTATGAAACTCTTTGACTAGATCTAAGACTCTTCCTTATGGCTAGGTTCTGTGTATGGCTGAAAGCTATAATGGTTGAGGAGGTTGTTGTTCTTGTCCTCTTTCTTCCCTGAGACATGCCTTAATACCCAGACCCTAAACCATTAGTGTATATGAAAATTCTTCTAGTATAGTATTATTTTTGTAGCCAGTATAGTTGATAAGGTGCAAAATTCCTTTAGAGGCACAATTTCCGTAAAGAGGTGGAAGTACCCAACGATTAGATACTGTCATTGTAATAGGTTTTTAAATATTAGGACTTGGAACTAAAAACATGATTCAGTATAGTTGTGGGTGTTTAGGCTGATGATTCCTGGAATGTCATCTTTGTGTTTCCAGCCTCATGCCTTATAAAGGGAAGGTGTTCGATAATTGTTTGCTGAATTGATCTGAATTCTTCCGCTTTGTCACTGTATGTTTAAACCTCAGTTCTGATTCTTTCATCTTCTATAGCCATTTTTTGTGTTGCATTCTCATTTCTCATTCATACTCTCTTTTTAAAATGTAGTAGATTCTCTGCCCAGAACAAGAGCAGGATTCATTGTATGTGTGTGTGTGAGAGAGAGAGAGTGTGTGTGTGTAAATAGGTTAAAAGGGCTATGTGATTCATTTTCTCCAGTGAGAGCTTATCTATTAATAGCTCATGGTTGCCATTGGTAATATTGATGCATTTCATTCTAGTTATTGACATTTACCCATTTTCTAAGAATTTCTTTGGGAGAGACTGCGTATGTTATTTCTAACTCCTAATTGTTAAGAATTGTCAGCAGATGAGGCAATGGCGAGTGCTGGAATGGAGACGAGATTGATTAGATAGCTTAGCCATGGAAAAATAGAGCCTCTTACCGAGTCTCCTTGCTTTAATCCCTGCACTAATTCTTTTTTTTTATTCCTCTTTAGGCAGTTTTGTACAATGACAGATCTGTTCTTGAAAATCATCATGCTGCATCAGCTTGGAATTTATATCTTTCTCGCCCAGAGTACAACTTTCTTCTTAATCTCGATCATGTAGAATTCAAGCGCTTTCGTTTTTTAGTCATTGAAATAATCCTTGCCACAGATCTTAAAAAGCATTTTGATTTCCTTGCTGAATTCAATGCCAAGGTTTGTCCTACAAATTAATGCCTGATTTTAAAAATGCAAATCATTACTGTTAGTGTTAGTGATAAAAGGTGTTTTTTAAGGTTAAGTTAGAATTAATACTACTACTCATGAAGTCACTATAAGGTAATATATATGCATATATTTTTTAGGATAAAATATTTTTTACTATTATGGTAACATGTCCTAAAATACTATTACTCGTTATATTTCCTTTCTGACACATAGATTTATATTGTGATTTTCTTTCACATCATCACAAACTAATGAATTATACCAAAAGCTTTCATGGGCCAATTTCAGGAAGTCATGCACAGTGCCAAGTACGGCATTATATGGAATTAAAGATTTGTTTCTAGAAACCAGTTATGC
Organism: Elephas maximus indicus; assembly: GCF_024166365.1. Taxonomy (NCBI): domain Eukaryota; kingdom Metazoa; phylum Chordata; class Mammalia; order Proboscidea; family Elephantidae; genus Elephas; species Elephas maximus. The sequence goes on from NC_064825.1 coordinate 70,136,475, forward strand.
CTGTCTCCCCACAACTGTTAACCTTCTTTATATTAGTGATTCTTAACTGACTGGTGTTGGGGAGAAAAATTTCTCTGCCTTCTTCCATTTGAGAAGAATTCATTCATTCAATAACTACTGGAATTGCCCACTGTGTGCAGTCATTGTGCTAAGGAAAATGAGGAAAGAAAAGTAAAAGTCCCTTTCCTCAAAGAACTCCCATTCACTAGGGAATCTAGATTCACTGTTTTTTAGTATTAATGGAAATATGTTCTATCCCTCAGACATTTGGGGTGAAAAAGAGTAGAGAATCATTGCTTTAGATACCTGAGGGAAGGATTCTCCTCTTTAGCTGGCAGGGAACTGCTGTTTTCCTGATGACTTCAGTGACCTAAAAGAAGCTGTACCTTTGGGGTTGAGGAACTGGTAACAAAGAAAGGGTATTAGATTAACTCCCTGATAGGAAACCCCTATATATTTTGTCATCGTGATATTAATAAAATACCTATAAAAATCACCAAGGAAACAGTGTTTCTTGAAAGTTATTTAATAGTTACATAGTTCTATTAACTTTTATTTTTATTTTAATAATAAAAATTCCTAAGTGTTTAAGTCAGGGTAATAGAAGTTTTACAGGTGAAAGAATATCTAACCCAATAGTTTTCAATCTGTGTTCATCAGAGACTTCTGTAGTCCCTCAGGAAAATGCCACTTGTGTGGGGCTCTAGATGTCCCACCCAGTTTCAACCAAAAGAGCTCCTTTTAATTATTTCTTGTTGGTATTCTATATAAATTTTCCTTTTACAAAAAGATGCAAAGAAATCAGCCATCATAGTAAAGTTCAAAAGCCACTGATCTGACCCATTCTCTTCATTTTTTATAAGTAGCAATTTGAGTTCTTAAAAGGCATAGTAATTTGCCTAAATAATGATAACTATCATTTCTTTAAAAAATAATGTTACAATTTATTTACCATTTACTATGAATTAGACATTTTTCACTTATTAATCCTCATGATTAATCTTATACACGAAGAAAGTGAGGCTTAAAGAAGTTAAGTAATTTTTCCAGTGTTACTCACTAAATTACTAGATCAGGCTATGATTTAAAACTAGAGAGATCAGCCTCTAAGGCATGTGTTCTTTCAACTACATCATGGTTGCCTTTCACAGCTGGAGCCAAGTTCTTCTTAGCTTCTTATGTGTTCTTTTTGAGGTAGAGATATATAGCTACAATTCTCACATGATTCATTGGTATTATACATACATATGCATATTATACATTATATATATATATAATGATTTTATGTGGTAATCACAATATTGAAACCCATGATTTCTTATATCTTTTTAGAGAGCTCTGCTTCCACTGAAACAAAATTACGGTGACATTTCAAATGGGAAATTTAATCAGAACAATAGCGGTCTGTATTATTGACTAATTTAAAGAAGCATTTGCTGAAATTCCTTCATATCATTGGGACAGGAAACAGTCTTAAGATAATTTGGTGAAATACTTCTATACCTCAGAACCTAAAATAATTCTTTTTCTCCAAAATAGGCCAATGATGTGAATAGTAATGGTATAGAATGGAGTAATGAAAATGATCGCCTCTTAGTGTGCCAAGTATGCATGAAACTAGCAGATATAAATGGCCCAGCAAAAGTTCGGGACTTGCATTTGAAATGGACAGAAGGCATTGTGAATGAATTTTATGAGCAGGTAAGTTGAAATATGAAATTGTTGAGATTTTTAAGAGCTGCCACATAAAGACTACTCTCTGAGATTTGGATAGCTACATTAAGTGCTTGAGATCTGAGCTGCTTTGGCCAAAAGGAGTTAGTCATTCCAGTATTTGCTCAGGTTCTTAATATTTTCTCAGCTTTGTTTGCCTTTGTGGCGAAAATTTAAAACAACAACAACAATTACACAATAGTTTATTGCCCACCTTGGGGTGGGTTGAATGAACTGTTGAGTCTAGAGGTGAGGCTAGATTACATTATATTTCTTTCAGTTCTGAGAGTCTACAACCTAGAATAATTTATTTCTAGATGAAGTAGTTTTTAAGTAATTTAGAATCAGAATATATTTAAATAATTTCAACTCATTTTCAATTTCTGATATAGAAAGACTACCTGCCATAGAAACATTTTAGATAGAAGTCCTGGTAAAAATTATGGAAGAAATTAGAGGGCTGGAAATGGGGACAGGGTGGATATTTAGTGGTTTTCAAGGATTCAAAGATATAAACGTGCTCTTTTCTTCTCCAAAATTAAAAAAAAAAAAAAATCTTGGCATTTAAAAAATCTTACTACTTTACATTATCTCTGCCATTTTTTCTCTAGCTTTAAGGCTCACTACAATGTAAAGTATACTGATTTCCCCACAAGCCTAATATTTTGTTAACTCCAAAATATCAAATACCCCTTCTTGACTTCAGAATTGCATTCATCGTTGGCCTTAATAACCAGGAAAGATCAAGATGTCTACCAAGCAAGGTTTCACATTAATTCAGTGAAATAACATTATAAAAGTTTATTTGGACCTGATTTATGTTTCAAAAGCATATGTATAATTAATATGTATCAGTCATACTTAGAAGTCATGCTTAGTTTGAATACTGGCTCCTCTTCCTTACTAACAGTGTGGCAGGTTACTTAATCTCTCTGCCTCAGTTTCCTCATTGACAAAATATGATTAATGATGGGACTTACCTCATAAAGTTGTTTTGCAGATTAAATGAACTGATACATGTAAAGCGCTTAGAATAGTTCCTAGCACATATGTGCTCAATAAATGTTAAGCTATTATAATTCCAGATATACCACTAAAAACAATATTATCTCAGACAGTTTCACTTAATCAATGTTTGATTATTCGTTTGTCAAAGGAGGATAGTGTTATCTGACACCCTATGACATAGAGTTGTCATGAAGGTTAAATATGCTAGTGCATATGGAAGTCCTAGTCATTACTCATGAGAACTATTAAAGTTCCTTCAGATACGAATACAAAATTCTAACCTTGGCCAGCTTTTTTTTTTCCTTTTTATTATCTTAATAATGATATCTTTATATGCTCGTATAGCCCTTTAAGCACCACGGGCTTAGGAAATCCAAACTCCTGGGACGCCTATGAAATTAAAGAATCCTATTTTTTTATGGATAAACTCAACTGTTTTTTGAGAAAATAATAATCAATTTTCTCCCTTATAAAAGATAAAATCACGAAGATTTTAAATCACTGTGTCAGTTTCTGGTCGTTCCTCAGGACCGTGTTGGCTTATCACAGATAGACATTGCTTCCCTGCAGAATTTGCACATTGTGGGGAGTATTCACTGCCAGCTAGTTCAGACACTAGGAATTAAAATGTTAGTACCATTTGGCAAATGCTAAGCACTGTTCTAAACACTTTATATACCATTGCTTTTCACCCTTATAGTAACCTTATGACATAAATGATGATGGTTCAAATTTTATACATGAAGAAATTGAACATAGTGCTTTCCCAACAACACAGGCAATAAGTGACAAAACCAGGTTTTAAAACCACCTCTCTCTGATCTCAAATTGTTCTCTCCAGAACCCTAGAGGCCACAGTGAGAGCATATGAGAAGACAGGCAGTTGGGGCTATGGGCTTAGAATCCTCACCCCAACCACAGTAGCTCTACTTCTGTTTTAAATATTGGTCTTCTGATTTATATTCATGAGGTTAAAGGGCTCTGCTGTTAAAAAAGGAGGGATGATTTCAAAAGCACTTGCAAAATTCAACTCTGGACATTTGAGGTATAACTAGACCAACAAAAATGCTTGCATTATAGTATCTTCCCTCAGGAGAAAGAGAATTTATATTTTACATTACACAATTTTGCAGGTTGATATGGAAAGAGTGTGAGAATAGGCTTGTTTAGGGTTTCTCAAACTAAGGAAATTACTACAGTAGAAGTGATAGGCTAATCAGATTCATCGATACTTCTTTGTAAAAATTACTTTGATGTAGACAATGCTAATTTTAACACCTCAAGATAATTTTAACAGCAAAGCTCAGTGGTTATGCTTTCAATAGTTAAAAATTTGCTCTTCTTTTAAAAATGATCAGGGAGATGAAGAAGCAAATCTTGGTCTGCCTGTCAGTCCGTTCATGGATCGCTCCTCTCCTCAACTAGCAAAACTCCAAGAATCTTTTATCACCCACATAGTGGGCCCCCTGTGTAACTCCTATGATGCTGCTGGTTTACTACCTGGCCAGTGGATTGAAACAGAAGAGGATGACGATATTGAAAGTGATGATGAGGAAGAAGATGCTGAAGAATTAGATACAGATGATGAAGAAATGGAAGACACTCTAAATCCTAGTAAGAATACAGGGATATTATAATCTCTTTAGTGTTATTAACTGTGAGTGTCCATTTAGTTCGGATTTGGATCTTTGTTTCTAAGATACAGAATCAGTAGTCATATTCTGAGTAATTACTAAGTGTTCATATTCAGTAGTAACGTTTTGAGTAACTACTAGGTACCCATGCTAATGCTGTCACACAACAAGCATTCTTATTACATCTCACTTAAAGCAGTATCCCTTGAGATACTGTCCTCTAATCAGTACTCTTCAGCTTACATATACATGGTAAGACTGTCACCACATCTGAATGTATGTGAGGTGGGTGGGTCCTAGTCCTAATCCTTCCTCATCTCCCCGCCCCCCCACCCCCACCCCCACCCCATGAGTCCTTCTCCCCTGCCAGGCAGCTGAGGAGCACAGCTTCCGAAACAGCTTGCTAATATGCTCTTCACAAAGATTTGGAAAATGGATCAAAACATTGGTGGTGGGGGGGGGGAGGGGGGAACGACATATATTCCATGACTCTAACTCGATGGCACTGGGGTTAACGGGAGAACCAAGTTTTGTGGTATTATGGGTTACCAAACCATAGTGACATATTTTTCTATATAAGGCAACGAGTTCAAATGGAAAATGAAAAAGAAACGTTTATTGCCTTTGTAATTGTGGATATAATCAGTTTACAATCAGTTATTTGCACTTTATTTTAAAGTAAGATTTAAATTGTATCTAGCTGTTTTTTTTTTTTAAGCATGACCAATGACTTCTTCATTGCAAATACCTTTTTTCACCAACATAAATGGCGATTGTACACATGGACCTCGCCAGATAGAATGCACAAAAATCAAATTGACTATATCTGTGGAAAGAGATGATGGAAAAGCTCAACATCATCAGTCAGAACAAGGCCAGGGGCCGACTGTGTAACACACCTTCACTTGTGCCTGTGCAAGTTCAAGCTGAAACTGAAGAAAATCAGAGCAAGTTCATGAGAACCAAAATATGATTTTGAGTATATCCCACCTGAATTTAGAGACCATCTCAAGGATAGATTTGATGCATTGAACACTAGTGACCGAAGACCAGATGAGTTGTAGAATGACATCAAGAACATCATACATGAAGAAAGCAAGAGGTCATTGAAAAGACAGGAAGAAAGGAAAGACCAAGATGGATGTCAGAGGAGACTCTGAAGCTTGCTCTTGAATGTCAAGCAGCTAAAGCAAAAGGAAGAATTGATAAAGTAAAAGAACCGAACAGAAGATTTCAAAGGGCGGCTCGAGAAGACAAAGTAAAGTATTATAATGACGTGCGCAAAGAGCTGGAGGTGGAAACCAGAAGGGAAGAACACACTCGGCATTTCTCGAGCTGAAAGAACTGAAGAAAAAATTCAAGCCTCGAGTAGCAATAGTGAAGGATTCTATGGGGAAGATATTAAACGATGCAGAAAGCATCAAAAGAAGATGGAAGGAATACACAGAGTCGTTATACCAAAAAGAATTAGTCAATGCTCAACCATTAAAAAAAAAAAATTTTTTTTTTTTCCAACCATTTCAAGAGGTGGCATATAATCAGGAACTGATGGTACTGAAGGAAGAAGTCCAAGTTGCTCTGAAGGCACTGGCGAGAAACAAGGCTCCAGGAATTGATGGAATATCAACTGAGATGTTTCAACAAACAGATGCAGCGCTGGAGGTGCTCACTCATCTATGCCAAGAAATATGGAAGACAGCTTCCTGGCCAACTGACTGGAAGAGATCCATATTTTTGCCTAGTCCCAAGAAAGGTGATCCAACCAAATGTTGAAATTATAGAACAATATCATTAATATCACACAGAAGCAAAATTTTGCTGAAGATCATTGAAAAACGGCTGCAGCAGTATATTGACAGGGAACTGCCAGAAATTCAGGCCCGTTTCAGAAAAGGACATGGAACCAGGGATATCATTGCTGATGTCAGATGGAACCTGGCTGAAAGCAGAGAATACCAGAAGGATGTTTACCTGTGTTTTATTGACTATGCAAAGGCATTCGACTGTGTGGATCAATAACAAACTATGGATAAAATTGCGAAGAATGGGAATCCCAGAATACTTAATTGTGCTCCTGAGGAACTTTTACATAGATCAAGAGGCAGTTGTTCAGGCAGAACAAGGGGATACTGAGTGGTTTAAATCAGGAAAGGTGTGCGTCAGGGTTGTATTCTTTCACCATACCTATTCAATCTGTATGCTGAGCAAATAATCTGAGAAGCTGGACTATATGAAGAAGAATGGGGCTTTAGGATTGGAGGAAGACTCATTAACAACCTGTGTTATGCAGATGACACAACCTTGCTTGCTGAAAGTGAAGAGGATTTGAAGCACTTACTAATGAAGATCAAAGACCCCAGCCTTCAGTTTGGATTGTACCTCAACATAAAGAAAACAAAAATCCTCACAACTGGACCAATGAGCAACATCATTATAAACAGAGAATAGATTGAAGTTGCCAAGGATTTCATTGTACTTGGACCCACAATCAACAGCCATGGAAGCAGCAGTCAAGAAATCAAAAGACACATTGCATTGGGTAAATCTGCTGCAAAGGACGTCTTTAAAGTGTTGAAGAGCAAAGATGTCACCTTGAAGACTAAGGTGTGCCTGACCCAAGCCATGGTATTTTCAATTGCATCATATGCATGTGAAAGCTGGACAATGAATAAGGAAGACCAAAGAAGAACTGACACCTTTGAATTGTGGTGTTGGCGAAGAATATTGAATATACCATGGACTGCCAAAAGAATGAACAAATCTGTCTTAGAAGAAGTACAACCAGAACGCTCCTTAGAGGCAAGCATGGCGAGACTGCGTCTTACATACTTTGGACATGTTGTCAGGAGGGATCAGTTCCTGGAGAAGGACATCATGCTTGGCAGAGTACAGGGTCAGCGGAAAAGAGGAAGACCCTCAACGAGGTGGACTGACACAGTGGCTGCAACAATGAGCTTAAGCATAATAGGACTGGGCAGGGTTTTGTTCCATTGTGCATAGGGTCACTATGAGTTAGAACCGACTTAATGGCACCTAACAACAACAAGAAGCATGCTATAAATCAAAACAGATATGATGACTGTAAAGAACCTTCCACCCAAACACTTTGTACCCAAGATTAGCATAGCAAACAGTAATTTATGCCATTACCATCTGAGTGTCTTAACTTGGAAAGGTTGACTGGCTTTTAAAAATTACTTATACTCGACCAAAATTTTGGTAGTTGTGTCTAATTTAATGCATAAAAAGTCCTAAAAAGTTTTAAATTTTGCATTATTATTCATCATGTGACTTTTCAGCACCATCCTCCCTCCCCTCTGCTCCCTCTGAGCATACCCTAATCCCCTTCTCTGTTTTATTTTTATCCATAATATTTAACACCGTCGGAATCGACTTGAGGGCACTGGGTTTTTTTTCTGGGTAACATACTCACATTTTCCTTCTTTATTTGTTTAGGTTTTTCCACTAGAATGTGAGCTCTGTAAGGGCTTTGGGTTATTTTTATCTTATTGTTTACTGCCATAACCCCAGTGGTTAGATAAGTACCTGGAATATAATAGGCCCTGAGATATTTGTTGAATGGATGATTGAATAATATTGCCATGATTAGAATATATCTCTTTTAAATTTGACAGAACCACAAAGAAGGAAAGGCAGACGGCGAATATTTTGTCAACTAATGCACCACCTCACCGAAAACCATAAGATATGGAAAGAAATCATAGAGGAAGAAGAAAAATGTAAAGCTGATGGGAATAAACTGCAGGTGGACAATTCTTCCTTACCTCAAGCAGATGAGATTCAGGTCATTGAAGAAGCAGATGAAGAGGAAGAGCGACAGTTTGAATAAGAAGAGCCACGTTGAAGAAGCCCCCAAGGGCTGTGCCCAGTGTCAGAAGTCATTGCCTGGTTTTCACTGTGCAGACTTTCAGTCGACTCATTCCTACGTGGACAGGCCTTAATACTGTGAGAGGATCCTTGTTGTGCTGGAAGTTTCCTACTCCTATGCACTTTCACCACGTGAACTAGAAAATTATTCTTAGAGCTTGGCTTGAGTTGACCTGTGTTAAAAAGCCTTTAATGCCTTCTCTGGTGTATAAACACTTTGTCATAATGCTGCTTTGATGAATAGTGAGCTCTTATTTTTCATGCCCTGGTGGAGCATTGGTTAAGCACTCAGCTGCTAACCAAAAGGTGGGCGGTTTGAACCCACCAGCCGCTCCAAGGGAGAAAGGTGTGGTAGTCTGCTTCTGTAAAGACTATAGGCTTAGAAACCCTGTGGGACAATTCTGCTCTGTCCTCTAGGGTTGCTGTGAGTCAGAATTGACTCGATGGCAATGGGTTTGGTTTTGGTTTTTTATTTTTCACAAGGGGTAGCTATAACTAAAAAGAACTCAAGTGACTTACTTCGGTTTCTGAAGTAGTCAGAACTTTTTGCTTTCATGAATACAGGATTCACAGTATTTTCACACGTGTCTTACGTCTTTGAATGTTTTGAAAGAAAGTCTGTGCCTATCTAAAAAGGAGTCCAATGCTGCCTTTCTGAGGGATCTCTGCTCAATGCAATACTGTTCCGTGCTATTCAGTGCCCTTCTCCCAGCTAGATTTATTCATGAAGGACTGAGTGACCTTTGTTATATTTAACAAAATCCAGGTGCATCAATTTCTGATACTTTTTACTGTTGTGTATTATCTACAAGGTATGTGTTATTTCTGCTCAACGTATTCAGGTTTGCCATGGACATCAAAAGTCTGAATTCCAGTCTTGTTGACTTTATGTTTCATGGTAGAATTTTTAAGCTGTTTAGGTTTAACAGTGAAGGAATTTTATTCTTTAATCAAAATTGTTCTTATTTTTACTTTTTCTCAGGAGTAGTGTTTTTAAACATTTAGTTAAAATAAACACAGTACAGAATTGTCAGAAAAAAAAAATTGTCCTAATTTTGATGTTAACCTCTTGGGAAATGAGCATCATTTTCTCTCTTGTTAGATAAATTTGAGAATAATTAAGCCAAGTAAAAAGGAGATATCTGTCTTTGCAATATCACAAAATGAAATTAAACTAAGCCTATCAAAGATAAAGAACAAAAGAAATATAGTAAGCTCTAAAGCACATGTACACTGAATAAATAATAAGAACATGTGGCTATCTTTAAGACTGATATCTTAGGTGCCATGTGTCACTGTAAAACTGACAATCACCTTTCTGTTAATTTCCTTCTGCCTCAAAACTATATGACGGAAATGACTACATGACTGCTCAATACTTCTAGAGCCCAACTGCAAGCCTAATTTCTGAGACGAAGTAAAGAGTGGGACTACTTATTTAATTTTTACATAGCAAATCTGAGTATTTTAGTAAATCATTTCAAACAAAAGCTCATTATTAGATAACCACAATTATTAAGATTACTGCAAAGAAAATGGGCCATACTTATAATGTTTGTAAATTTGTTAAGGTGTGGATATGTACTTTAGTTGTAAAAAATAGTTGATGACGTAATGAGCTGCAAAAATGAGAGCAAGATGGTAGACTAATTTTTTCCATTGTTCATGGAGACCATATCAGAGAATACTCTTTTGGGATCCATTGCAGCTTTTATATACAGTGAAACCATTAATTTTCCAAGGTAATTTCTTTAAAGTATAAATTCAGTAGGTAGTTTCCTACCTACATAGAATATTTGGCTTATATGAAAGATATCAACTAAAGATCTATGGAAGTGCTGGAATTTTTGATCCTACACAGTTTCATAATATTTAATGAATCGCTAAGTTTTATTTATTAGACACATTACATTCCTTCCTGCCACTTTTAACTACCATTGCCACATCATTTGTAAACTGATCCTACCATATATTACTGAGTAATAAAATTTTAACTGATAATTTATTGAGTTTGAACTTATAATGTATATATCCCATGCTTATATTTCCCTAGAGTGCCTTTTTGCATCCTGCCTAAATATTTTTGTGCTATTGCCTCCTCTCCTCCCAAATACATGTAAGTGCACATATGTAGATTCCCACATGTACATGCCTGCATAATGGGACGCAATCAAATTTCCATGCTTCCTGTTTTACTGGAATTTTGTCTTAGAGGTTCTTTAGTATATATTTTCTCAAAAGAAGCACTAGGAATTAATTTTTAAATAATTTAAAATTATTAAATTTTTAAAGCTAATTAACCTTTGCTAAGTAAAAAAAAATAAATTTTTTTTTATTTTTTTAAATTATTGACATACATCAAAAGAGCTAGCCCAAAGAAACTAAAAAGTATCCTTGCTGAAACTTATAATTCATAATTGTAAGAAATGAATGTAAGAGTATACTAAATATACATAGTGCTATTATATGGAATCCTACTTGAAAAATTCCCATAAACCAAATCATAGATCTTATTTTGATTGCTACTAAATTAGATGAATATTTTATTACAATAATTTTCACCATTAATCTGCCGTTTTAAGTCACTGATCTTGAAAATAATCTTTTAATGCTATAACACACCTATGTGTCTACTGACATTTTTTCCCATAAAAATATACTTTTCAAAGTTCTTTCATGATTTGAAGGCATTTTCCTGCTATTCCCATCACTTATTTGCTGGTGCTAGTGGCTTTTTCTACTCATTTTTACAAGATTTCTGGCATTGTTTAAGTAATCAAATTTCCTCTATCTCTCTAGATTGCATCATCTCACAGGAACAGACTTCACTTAAAAAGATGGATAGGGGTTCCTTTACTACTGTTGAGAGGCTAATCTGAGCGACTCTAAAGAGTGTGTGGGGATGGGAGTGGTGAGTGGAGCAGGGATGAACAGCTTCTCAGAGAAAGGTGATTTTAAGGTGAGTACTAAAAAATTAGAGTTAACTCAGAGATTATTGCTTGTAGAGAGAGAAAAATGATAACGTGTAAAGGCCAGAAGAGAAAGCATCCCCACATGAGAAATTTAGGGTGGCTGGAACACAGAGTTCAAGAAGGAAAGGTAGAGCAAAACAAGCTAATAAAGGGCCTAGAAAAACATGAGGTGTCATTTAAACTTCATCCTAAAGGAGATGAGAAAAAATTGAAGAGTTTTAATCTGGGAGAGTGACATAATTAGGTTCACATTTTATAGGGATCTTTCAAATAGCATACTATGTTGAATGGAAGAGCAAGACTGGACATAAGCAGAGCTTAGTGGTCTAGACTAGGATAGGTCATAGGTCAATGGGGAAGTGAATAGAACTGAGAGAGACTGAAGATGTAAACTCAGTTGCCCTGGCAATTAACAAGATATAGTGTGGAGCTCAAAAGAGAGATGTGTGCTAGAGGTATATGTTTGGTAGTCAACAGTCTATAGCTAACAAGTAAAACCATAGGGTAGAGTCAGATTAGACATATTTTTTGGAAGAGTCACAAGAAAAGACAGTCAAGGTTAGAACTCTGAGAAACATCAACCTTGAAAGGCCAGGAGGAGGAAAAGAAGTCTTAAGAGAAAGTGGCTACAGAGATATGAGGGAAAAGGAGAGTACAGTGTGACAGAAGCTAAGATAAGGGAGTCTTTAAAGAAGGGAGAATAGTCAGAAATGTCAAATGTAGCCTGAAAGAAGGAATAATACAAGGTCTGAATATGTTTCCATTGGTTTTAGCAACAAGGATGTCACGTGTCATTGGCAAGACAAGTTTCAGTGGAATGATGGGACCAAAGCCAGATTACAGCAAATAAAGAGTAAGTGGGAAGACTCAACAAATTAAGCTTCTGACACTGTAGTAGATTAGATAAAGGACCTTGCACTACAGAACAATGGGATACATTACTGGGCTCACAGAAATAAAAGAAATCTCCCTGAGTTAAACTTCAATAACAAAAGACTGAAAGCAGAGAGGAACCCTAAGTGCTAAACCATATCTAACCTCAAAGTTAATCAATTCTTAAACAAATTTGAGCCTATCACAAGGTAAAGGAGTAGAATCTGAGAATTTTTTTAAATTTATTTTTTATAATTTTATTGTGTTAAAATATATAACAAACACTTGCTACTTTTTTTTTTTCCTCAATTCTATTCTGACACACTTGGGGTCACCATGAGTCAGAATTGACTTGACTGTAACTGTGTGTTTTTTTTTAATTGTGCTTTAAGTGAAAGTTTACAGCTAAAGTTAGTTTCTCGTACAAAAATTGATACATACATTGTTATGTGACCCTAGTTGCTCTCTCTATAATGTGACAACCTACTCCTTTCAACCCCCGATTTCCCGCACCCATTCAACCAGTTCCTGTCCCTTTCTACCTTCTCATCTCACTTCCAGATGGGAGCTACCGATTTGGTCTCATGTGTCTACTTGAACTAATTAGCACACACTTCACGAGTATCATTGATGTCTTATAGCCCAGTCTAATCTTTGTCTGAAGAGTTGGCTTTAGGGAAGGTTTTAGTTTTGGGTTAACAGAGAGTCCAGGGGCCATGTCTTCTGGGGATCCTTCAGTCTCAGTCAGACCATTAAGTCTGGTCTTTTTACTAGAATTTGAGTTCTGTACCCTACTTTTCTCCCGTTCCATCAGGGACTTTCTGTTGTGTTCCCTGTCAGAGCAGAATCTGAGAATTCTTAAGCCAGCAACCTTGAAAGGAGCCAAAGGGATGCCAAGTCAGTACTACACAAACTGCATTATCAAATATAATAAATGGCCATGTATTAAATGTTTAAAGAAATAAAAATGGAATGACGTAAAACTGAGCAAGCAAAAAAAAAAAAAAAAAGAGTAAGCAATACGAGATAATAAAAAATCCCTATGAAGGAATGGCTCTAAGACTGACAGCAAACTTCTCCATACTAATAATGAAAGCCAAAAGACACTGCAACATTATCTTCTAAGTGATTAAAAAAAAAAACTTACAGTTAACTAGCAAACTATCAAAAATAAGAGTAAAATAAAGATAATTTTAGAAAAGCAAAAACTGTTTAATATCAACAGACTTCATCAAACAGAATTTTGAAAGGAGTGCTTCAAAATTTGCTTTAATGTGCATTTGAGTCACTTGATGATCTGGTTAAAATGCAGATTGTGGTCCAGTAGGTCTGTAGTGGGCCCCAAGATTCTGTATATCTTAAAAGCTCCTAGGTGATACAATGTCGATACTGTTGAACTATTGAGCACACTTTGAATACAGAGATTCTGAAGTATATACTTCAGAAAGAAGGAAAATGATCCAGGAGGGAAGATTTGAGATATAAGAGAGAAAGGTAAGCAAAGAAGTTAGTAAACAACTAGGTAAATCTAAATAATCATTATATGGATAGATATGATATCAGATAAAATGTTATTTTCTGGGGCTTAAAAATAGATAAAAGAAAAATTCTAGACAAGAGCATGTAAATCAAGAGAGAGTAATTAGAACTAGTCTTTTGAGGGCCTCATATAGTTTAGCAAAGGGGTTGAGATATTAACTTTAGATTTTGTTAAGTTATGTAGTATGCTAAAATTTCAAAAGGAACTACTGAATTTTTTTTTTTTTTTAAGGGCATAACTTCCAAAACAGTAGAGGGGGGGAAAAAAAGAAGAAAATAAAAAAAACAATTAATAAAAATGCAAGAAATAAGAATCACAAAATAACAGGACAAATAGAAAAAAAAAAATGAAACAAGTAGGAACAAGTTTTAAAAGTATCAGTACCTACAATTAATGTACGTAGACTAGACATGCCAGCCCAAACATAGTGACTGTTAGGATACAAAAAAAAATAATAACAGCCAACATTTATATAGCACTTTTTTTTTTTTTTTTTTACTCTGTGCTACTACCACTCATCTGTCAGTTTGTCATACTGTGGTGGCTTGTGTTGTACTGTGATGCTGGCAGATATGTCACCGGCATTTTAAATACTGGCAGGGTCACCTATAGTGGACAGGTTTGAGTGGAGTATCCAGACTAAGACAGACTAAAAAGAACCTGGCAATCTACTTGTAAAAAATTGGCCAGTGAAAACCTTATGGATAGCAGTGGAACACTGTCTGATACAGTGGGGGAAGATCAGCCCCTCAGGTTGGAAGGCACTCAAAATATGACTGGGAAGAGCTGCCTCCTCAAAGTAGAGTCAACCTTAATGAAGAGGGTGGAGTAAGGCTTTCAGGACCTACATTTGCTGATGTGGCATGATTCAAAGTGAGAAGAAATAGCTGCAAACATCTGTTAATAACGTGGAATGTATGAAGTATGAATCTAGGAAAATTGGAAGTCTGTCAAAAATGAAGTGGAACGCATAAAGATCAATATCCTAGGCCTTAGTGAGCTGAAATAGACTTGTACTGGCCATTCTGAATCGGAAAATCACATGGTCTACTTTGCCAAGAATGACAAATTGAAGAGGAACGCATCGCATTCATTGTCAAAAAGAACATTTCAAGATCTATTCTGAAATACAACACTGTCAGCTATAGGATAATATCCATACGCCTACAAGGAAGACAAGTTAATACGACTATTATTCAAATTTAAACACCAACCACTAATGCTGAAGATGAAAGAACTGAAGATTTTTTTACAACTTCTGCAGTCTGAAGTTGATCAGCCACGCAATCAAAATGCAGTGATAATTACTGGTGATTGGAACGTGAAAGTTGGAAACAAAAGAGGATCAGTAGTTGGAAAATACGGCTTTGGTGACAGAAATGATGCTGGAGATCTCATGATAGAATTTTGTAAGATCAAATTATTCATTGCAAATATCTTTTTTCAACAATGTAAATGGTGACTATATACGTGGACCTCGCAGATGGAATACAGGAATCAAACTGACCACATTTGTGGAAAGAGACAATGAAGAAGATCAATATCATCAGTCAGAACCAGGCCGGGGCCAACTGTGGAATAGACCATCAACTGCTCATACGCAAGTACAAGTTGAAGCTGAAGAAAATTAAAACAATTCCATGAGAGCCAAAGTACTAACTTGAGTATATCACACCTGAATTTAGAGACCATCTCAAGAACAGATTTAATGCATAGAATATTAATGATCAAAGACCAGACGAGTTGTGGGATGACATCAAGGACATCATACGTGAAGAAAACAAAAGGTCATTTAAAAAGACAGGAAAGAAAGGAAAGACCAAAGTGAATGTCAGAAGAGACTCTGAAACTGAGGAAATGATCACATAAAAGAGCTGAACAGAAGATTTCAAGGGGCAGCTCGAGAAGACAAAGCAAAGTAATATACTGAAATGTGCAAAGACTTATAGAGTTAGAAAACCAAAAGGGAAGAACACGCTCAGCATTTCTCAAGCTGAAATAACTGAAGAAAAAATTCAAGCCTACAGTTGCAATAGTGAAGGATTCTATTGGCAAAATTTTGAACAACACAGAAAGCATCAAAAGAAGATGAAAGGAATACGCAGAGTCACTATACCGAAAAGGGTTGGTCGACATTCAGACGTTTCAGGAGGTAGCGTGTGATCAAGAACCAATAGTACTGAAGGAAGAAGTCCAAGCTGTACTGAAGACATCGGTGAAAAACAAGGTTCCAGGAATTGCTGGAATACTGCCTGAGATGTTTCAACAAACGGATGCAGTGCTGGAAGTGCCCACTCCTCTGCCAAGAAATTTGGAAGACAGGTACCTGGCCAGCCAACTGGAAGAGATCCATAGTTGTGCCTATTCCAAAGAAAGATGATATAACAGAATGTGAAAATTATCAAACAATATCATTAATATCATACACAAGTAAAATTTGGCTGAAGATCATTCAAAAATGGTTGCAACAGTACATCAACATGGAACTGCCAGAAATTCAAGCCAGATTCATAAAGGACATGGAACGAGGGATATCACTGCTGATGTCAGATGGATCCTGGCTGAAAGGAGAAAATATCAGAAAGATGTTTACCTGTATTTTATTGACTATGTAAAGGCATTCGACTGTATGGATCACAAAAATTATGGATAACGTTGCAAAGAATGAGAATTCCAGAACACATAATTTTGTTCATGGGCAACCTATACATAGACCAAGAGGCAATTATTCAAACATAACAAGAGGATACTGCATGGTTTAAAATCAGGAAGTTATGCATCAGGGTTGTATCCATTCACAATACTTATTATGTCTGTATGCCGAGTAAATAATCTGAGAAACTGGACCGTATGAAGAAAAACGCGGCAACAGGATTGGAGGAAGACCCATTAACAACCTGCGATATGCAGATAACACAACCTTCCTTGCTAAAGGCGAAGGTGACTTGAAACAATTACTGTTGAAGATCAAAGACTATAGCCTTCAATATGGATTACACCTCAACATAAAGAAAACAAAAATCCTCACAACTGGACCAACAAGCAATATCATGATAAACGGAGAAAAGACTGAAGTTGTCAAGGATTTCCTTTAGATCCACAATCAACACCCTCAGAAGCAGTAGTCAAGAAATGAAACAACATATTGCATTGGGCAAATCTGTTGCAAAAGACTTCTTTAAAATGTTAGGAAGCAAAGATGTCACTTTGAGGTCTAATGTGCTCCTGACCCAAGCCATAGTATTTTCAGTTGTCTCATATGCATGTGAAATCTGGACGATGAATCAGAAAAATGGAAGAAGAATTGATGCCTTTGAATTATGGTGTTGGTTAAGAATATTGAATATACCGTGGACTGCCAGAAGAACAAACAAATCTGTTTTGGAAGAGGATCGCAAAATCAAAGACAACCAGACAATACTGGGAATCATGGCCTAGCCACATTGACACACATTTTTTGGGAACACAATTTAATCCATAACATTCTACCCTTTGGCCCCCCAAAATTCATGTCCTTGCCACATGTAAAACACATTCACCCCATCATATCATGGCAAAAGTCTTAAATCAACTCTAAGTCCAAATTCCATCCTGGGACAAAAATCCTCTTCATTTGTAAAATCCAGAATACAAGTTATTTTCTTCCAAAGTACAATGGTGAGACGGGCACAAGGTAGACATTTCCATTACAAATGAGAGAAATTGGAAGGAAAGAAGTGGTAACAAGCACCAAGCAAGTCAGCAGAACATATTAATTAGCTCTCAAGACTTGAAAATGATCCTCTGTTCCCAAAGACCATTTAAGCACTGGCTCTGCACTCCAGACTCTGGGTATTGGCCACATTTTCCGGATTCTGGGTGGGGGCCCCTCGGCCTTGGGCTTGGGCTCCACCATCCAAGCCCATTGGGAAAGCAACTCTGCTCCCTCAGATTTGGGCATCCCCAATCTCCTAGTTGGAGCCTAGTGGCACAGTGGTTAAGTGTTTAGGTGGTAACCAAAAGGTCAGCAGTTTTAATCCACCAGCCACTCCTTGGAAACTTTATGGGGCAGTTCTACTCTATTCTGTAGGGTCACTATGAGTCGGAATTGACTCGACAGCAATGGGTTATTCTCCTAGTCTAAGTGGTGACCCAGCCCCCTCAGCCCTGGCAGGCCCCAATCTTCTGCCCCTTGGGCATGGCAACCCCGCTCCTCAGCTCTGGGCTGTGGATCCGGCCCTATCCTGTTGGCACTTGTGAAAGGCAGCACCACACTCTAGAACTGAATTTGTGAAGATCCGACTCTTTGAAACTTAGGAGGCTGTGGCCCCACCCTTTAAGATCCAGGCAGTTCTGCTTTCAGTGCTCCTTATCTCTTCAGCTTCTGCTTCCTGTTTCCTTGGCCTCTTGGCTCCTTGAGTCTCTTGAGACAGCTGGCACCTACCCTGCCCAGGCAAGTGTTCCAAAGCTTTTTTTTTTTTTTTATAACTTTTATTAAGCTTCAAGTGAACGTTTACAAATCCAATCAGTCTGTCACATATAAGTTTACATACATCTCACTCCCTACTCCCACTTGCTCTCCCCCTCTTGAGTCAGCCCTTTCAGTCTCTCCTTTCTTGACAATTTTGCCGGATTCCCTCTCTCTCTATCCTACCATCCCCCCTCCAGACAAGAGTTGCCAACACAATCTCAAGTGTCCACCTGATATAATTAGCTCACTCTTCATCAGCGTCTCTCTCCCACCCGCTGACCAGTCCCTTTCATGTCTGATGAGTTGTCTTCGGGGATGGTTCCTGTCCTGTGCCAACAGAAGGTCTGGGGACCATGGCCGCCGGGATTCCTCTAGTTTCAGTCAGACCATTAAGTTTGGTCTTTTTATGAGAATTTGGGGTCTGCATCCCACTGATCTCCTGCTCCCTCAGGGGTCCTCTGCTGTGCTCCCTGTCAGGGCAGTCATTGATTGTGGCTGGGCACCATCTAGTTCTTCCGGTCTCAGGATGATGTAGGTCTCTGGTTCATGTGGCCCTTTCTGTCTCTTGGGCTCTTAGTTGTCGTGTGGCCTTGGTGTTCTTCATTTTCCTTTGCTCCAGGTGGGTTGAGACCAATTGATGCATCTTAGATGGCCGCTTGTTAGCATTTAAGACCCCAGACGCCACATTTCAAAGTGGGATGCAGAATGATTTCATAATAGAATTATTTTGCCAATTGACTTAGAAGTCCCCGCAAACCATGTTCCCCAGACCCCCGCGCTTGCTCCGCTGACCTTTGAAGCATTCATTTTATCCCGGAAACTTCTTTGCTTTTGGTCCAGTCCAATTGAGCTGACCTTCCATGTATTGAGTGTTGTCTTTCCCTTCACCTAAAGCAGTTCTTATCTACTGATTAATCAATAAAAAACCCTCTCCCACCCTCCCTCCCTCCCCGCCTCATAACCACAAAAGTGTGTGTTCTTCTCAGGTTTACTATTTCTCAAGATTTTATAATAGTGGTCTTATACAATATTTGTCCTTTTGCCTCTGACTAATTTCGCTCAGCATAATGGCTTCCAGGTTCCTCCATGTTATGAAATGTTTCAGAGATTCGTCACTGTTCTTTATCGATGCGTAGTATTCCATTGTGTGAATATACCACAATTTATTTACCCATTCATCCGTTGATGGACACCTTGGTTGCTTCCAACTTTTTGCTATTGTAAACAGAGCTGCAATAAACATGGGTGTGCATATATCTGTTTGTATGAAGGCTCTTGTATCTCTAGGGTATATTCCGAGGAGTGGGATTTCTGGGTTGTATGGTAGTTCTACTTCTAACTGTTTAAGATAACGCCAGATAGATTTCCAAAGTGGTTGTACCATTTTACATTCCCACCAGCAGTGTATGAGAGTTCCCATCTCTCTACAGCCTCTCCAACATTTATTATTTTGTGTTTTTTGGATTAGTGCCAGCCTTGCTGGTGTGAGATGAAATCTCATCGTAGTTTTAATTTGCATTTCTCTAATGGCTAATGATCGAGAGCATTTTCTCATGTATCTGTTGGCTGCCTGAATATCTTCTTTAGTGAAATGTGTGTTCATATCCTTTGCCCACTTCTTGATTGGGTTGTTTATCTTTTTGTGGTTGAGTTTTGACAGAATCATGTAGATTTTAGAGATCAGGCGCTGGTCGGAGATGTCATAGCTGAAAATTCTTTCCCAATCTGTAGGTGGTCTTTTTACTCTTTTGGAGAAGTCTTTAGATGAGCATAGGTGTTTGATTTTTAGGAGCTCCCAGTTATCGGGTTTCTCTTCATCATTTTTGGTAATGTTTTGTATTCTGTTTATACCTTGTGTTAGGGCTCCTAGGGTTGTCCCAATTTTTTCTTCCATGATCTTTATCGTTTTAGTCTTTATGTTTAGGTCTTTGATCCACTTGGAGTTAGTTTTTGTGCATGGTGTGAGGTATGGGTCCTGTTTCATTTTTTTGCAAATGGATATCCAGTTATGCCAGCACCATTTGTTAAAAAGACTATCTTTTCCCCAAATAATTGACACTGGTCCTTTGTCAAATATCAGCTGCTCATACGTGGATGGATCTATGTCTGGGTTCTCAATTCTGTTCCATTGGTCTATGTGCCTGTTGTTGTACCAGTACCAGGCTGTTTTGACTACTGTGGCTGTATAATAGGTTCTGAAGTCAAGTAAAGTGAGGCCTCCCACTTTCTTCTTCTTTTTCAGTAGTGCTTTGCTTATCCGGGGCTTCTTTCCCTTCCATATGAAATTGGTGATTTGTTTCTCTATCCCCTTAAAATATGACATTGGAATTTGGATCGGAAGTGCGTTAAATGTATAGATGGCTTTTGGTAGAATAGACATTTTTACTATGTTAAGTCTTCCTATCCATGAGCAGGGTATGTTTTTCCACTTAAGTATGTCCTTTTGAATTTCTTGTAGTAGAGCTTTGTAGTTTTCTTTGTGTAGGTCTTTTACATCCTTGGTAAGATTTATTCCTAAGTATCTTATCTTCTTGGGGGCTACTGTGAATGGTATTGATTTGGTTATTTCCTCTTCGGTGTTCTTTTTGTTGATGTAGAGGAATCCAAGTGGTTTTTGTATGTTTATTTTATAACCTGAGACTCTGTCAAACTCTTCTATTAGTTTCAGTAGTTTTCTGCAGGATTCCTTAGGGTTTTCTGTGTATATAATCATGTCATCTGCAAATAGTGATAACTTTACTTCTTCCTTGCCAATCCGGATACCTTTTATTTCTTTGTCTAGCCTAATTGCCCTGGCTAGGACTTCTAGCACAATGTTGAATAAGAGCGGTGATAAAGGGCATCCTTGTCTGGTTCCCGTTCTCAAGGGAAATGCTTTCAGGTTCTCTCCATTTAGAGTGATATTGGCTGTTGGCTTTGCATAGATGCCCTTTATTATGTTGAGGAATTTTCCTTCAGTTCCTATTTTGGTAGGAATTTTTATCATAAATGGGTGTTGGACTTTGTCAAATGCCTTTTCTGCATCAATTGATAAGATCATGTGGTTTTTGTCTTTTGTTTTATTTATGTGATGGATTACATTAATGGTTTTTCTGATATTAAACCAGCCTTGCATACCTGGTATAAATCCCACTTGATCATGGTGAATTATTTTTTTGATGTGTTGTTGGATTCTATTGGCTAGAATTTTGTTGAGGATTTTTGCATCAATGTTCATGAGGGATATAGGTCTATAATTTTCTTTTTTTGTAATGTCTTTACCTGGTTTTGGTATCAGGGAGATGGTAGCTTCATAGAATGAGTTGGGTAGTATTCCGTCATTTTCTATGCTTTGGAATACCTTCAGTAGTAGTGGTGTTAACTCTTCTCTGAAAGTTTGGTAGAACTCTGCAGTGAAGCCATCCGGGCCAGGGCTTTTTTTTGTTGGGAGTTTTTTGATTACCGTTTCAATCTCTTTTTTTGTTATGGGTCTATTTAGTTGTTCTACTTCTGAATGTGTTAGTTTAGGTAGGTAGTGTTTTTCCAGGAATTCATCCATTTCTTCTAGGTTTTCAAATTTGTTAGAGTACAATTTTTCATAATAATCTGATATGATTCTTTTAATTTCATTTGGTTCTGTTGTGATGTGGTCCTTCTCGTTTCTTATTCGGGTTATTTGTTTCCTTTCCTGTATTTCTTTAGTCAGTCTAGCCAATGGTTTATCAATTTTGTTAATTTTTTCAAAGAACCAGCTTTTGGCTTTGTGAATTCTTTCAATTGTTTTTCTGTTCTCTAATTCATTTAGTTCAGCTCTAATTTTTATTATTTGTTTTCTTCTGGAGCCTGATGGATTCTTTTGTTGCTCAGTTTCTATTTGTTCAAGTTGTAGGGACAGTTCTCTGATTTTGGCTCTTTCTTCTTTTTGTATGTGTGCATTTATCGATATAAATTGGCCTCTGAGCACTGCTTTTGCTGTGTCCCAGAGGTTTTGATAGGAAGTATTTTCATTCTCGTTGCTTTCTATGAATTTCCTTATTCCCTCCCTTGATGTCTTCTATAACCCAGTCTTTTTTCAGGAGGGTATTGTTCATTTTCCAAGTATTTGATTTCTTTTCCCTGGTTTTTCTGTTTTTGATCTCTAGTTTCATTGCCTTGTGGTCTGAGAAGATGCTTTGTAATATTTCGATGTTTTGGACTCTGCAAAGGTTTGTTTTATGACCTAATATGTGGTCTATTCTAGAGAATGTTCCATGTGCACTAGAAAAAAAAGTATATTTTGCAGCAGTTGGGTGGAGAGTTCTGTATAAGTCAATGAGGTCAAGTTGGTTGATTGTTGTAATTAGATCTTCCGTGTCTCTATTGAGCTTCTTACTGGATGTCCTGTCCTTCTCCGAAAGTGGTTTGTTGAAGTCTCCTACTATAATTGTGGAGGTATCTATCTCACTTTTCAATTCTGTTAAAATTTGATTTATGTATCTTGCAGCCCTGTCATTGGGTGCATATATATTTAATATGGTTATGTCTTCCTGATCAATTGTCCCTTTTATCATTATATAGTGTCCTTCTTTATCCTTTGTGGTGGATTTAAGTCTAAAGTCTATTTTGTCAGAAATTAATATTGCTACTCCTCTTCTTTTTTGCTTATTGTTTGCTTGATATACTTTTTTCCATCCTTTGAGTTTTAGTTTGTTTGTGTCTCTAAGTCTAAGGTATGTCTCTTGTAGGCAGCATATAGATGGATCGTGTTTCTTTATCCAGTCTGTGACTCTCTGTCTCTTTATTGGTGCATTTAGTCCATTTACATTCAGGGTAATTATAGATAAATAAGTTTTTAGTGCTGTCATTTTGATGCCTTTTTATGTGTGTTGTTGACAATTTCATTTTTCCACATACTTTTTTGTGCTGAGGCATTTTTCTTAGTAAATTGTGAGATCCTCATTTTCATAGTGTTTGACTTTATGTTAGTTGAGTCGTTATGTTTTTCTTGGCTTTTATCTTGAGTTATAGAGTTATTATACCTTTTTGTGGTTACCTTATTATTTACCCCTATTTTTCTAAGTAAAAACCTAACTTGTATTGTTCTATATCGCCTTGTATCACTCTCCATATGGCCGTTCAATGCCTCCTGTATTTAGACCCTCTTTTTGATTATTGTGATCTTTTACCTATTGACTTCCATGATTCCCTGTTATGTGTATTTTTTTTTTAATTAATCTTAATTTGTTTGTTTTTGTGATTTCCCTATTTGAGTTGATATCAGGACGTTCTGTTTTGTGACCTTGTGTTGTGCTGATATCTGATATTATTGGTTCTCTGACCAAACAATATCCTTTAGTATTTCTTGTAGCTTTGGTTTGGTTTTTGTAAATTCTCTAAACTTGTGTTTGTCTGTAAATATCTTAATTTCGCCTTCATATTTCAGAGAGAGTTTTGCTGGATATATGATCCTTGGCTGGCAGTTTTTCTCCTTCAGTGTTCTGTATATGTCGTCCCATTCCCTTCTTGCCTGCAGGGTTTCTGCTGAGTAGTCTGAACTTATTCTTATTGATTCTCCCTTGAAGGAGACCTTTCTTTTCTCCCTGGCTGCTTTTAAAATTTTCTGTTTATCTTTGGTTTTGGTGAGTTTGATGATAATATGTCTTGGTGTTTTTCTTTTTGGATCAATCTTAAATGGGGTTCGATGAGCATCTTGGATAGATATCCTTTCGTCTTTCATGATGTTAGGGAAGTTTTCTGTCAGGAGTTCTTCAACTATTTTCTCTGTGTTTTCTGTCTCCCCTCCCTGTTCTGGGACTCCAATCACCCGCAGGTTATCCTTCTTGATAGAGTCCCACATAATTCTTAGGGTTTCTTCATTTCTTTTAATTCTTTTATCTGATTTTTTTTCAGCTATGTTGGTGTTGATTCCCTGGTCCTCCAGATGTCCCAGTCTGCATTCTAATTGCTCGAGTCTGCTCCTCTGACTTCCTATTGCATTGTCTAATTCTGTAATTTTATTGTTAATCTTTTGGATTTCTACATGTTGTCTCTCTATGGATTCTTGCAACTTATTAATTTTTCTAGTATGTTCTTGAATAATTTTTTTGAGTTCTTCAACAGTTTTATCGGTGTGTTCCTTGGCTTTTTCTGCAGTTATCCTAATTTCATTTGTGATATCTTTAAGCATTCTGTAAATTAGTTTTTTATATTCTGTATCTGATAATTCCAGGATTGTATCTTCATTTGGGAAAGATTTTGATTCTTTTGTTTGGGGGGTTGGAGAAGCTGTCATGGTCTGCTTCTTTAAGTGGTTTGATATGGACTGTTGTCTCCGAGCCATCACTGGGAAACTAGTTTTTCCAGAAAATCCGCTAAAAAAAAATGCAGTCAGATCCCTATCAGAGTTCTCCCTCTGGCTCAGGCTATTCAGATGTTAATGAAGCCGCCTGGGGAGGGTGGGGGAGGGAACAGAGAGATAGGAGAGTAGCACCTCAGAATATAGCCAGAGTTGCTTGTCTTGCTTGGAATGACTATTATGTCTGAGATTCCCGTGGGCGCGTCGCCTATGTGTGCTGGCTGTGTGGAGATTGCCCCCGGGGGGTCTGGCCCACTGGAGTCACGGTCAGATCCTCCGCTTCCAGCCCCCCGCCCAGCGTCAAGGCTCCCCTACTGGGACGGTGCACTCTCGACTCCAAAATCAGTCGCTGCCTCCCAGGGACTTCTCGTCCCTCCAGCCGCGTGGCCGTGCCGCCCCCGAGAACCAGTTGGGCCTCCTCCCGGGGTTAGTTCAGATGGGTGGAACAGCTCCCCGTGCTTGTGCCGTGACTGAGTGTCCCAGCTGGGACGCTGTTCTCCCCGCTCCAATACCAGTCGCTGCCTCCCGGGGACTTCTCCTACTGGCTGCGTCCCACGCCGCCCGCGAGACCTGGCTGGGCCCCTTCCCGGGGTTAGTTCAGGGGGGTGGAGCAGCTCTCCGTGTTTATGCCGTACCTGCGTCCAGTCGAAATCTCGGCGGGACGGTTCCCCAGCTGGGACGCTGCTCTTCCTGCTCCAAGAGCAGTCACTGCCTCCCGGGGACTTCTCCTACCGGCTGCGTCCCACGCCGCCCGCGGAACTGGCTGGTCCCCCTCCCGGGGTGAGTTCAGGGGGGTGGAGCAGCTCTCTGTGCTTGTGCCGTACCTGACTGGTACGCTGGCTCCAGGCTCTGGAAACAATCGCTGCTTCCCCGTATTAGTTCGTTCTCCGTCTCTAAATCTGTGTTTGTTGTTCAGGGTTCGTAGATTGTTATGTATGTGATCGATTCACTTGTTTTTCCGTGTCTTTGTTGTAAGAGGGATCCGAGGTAGCGTCTGCCTAGTCCGCCATCTTGGCTCCGCCCAGCTGTTCCAAAGCTTTTTAGCTCTACCCGTAAGTGTCCGGAGGCACCTCACTCTACCCCAAAGCTTCCTGCTGGAAGGCACTCAGCTCTCTTGCTCTGTGGGTTGGCAAGCCAAGCTCCACCGATAAGTGCCCAGAGGCACCCCACCTTGCCAGGAAGCCTCCTGCCCAGAGGCCCTCTGCTCTCTTGCTCTGTGGGTCAGCTCTCGCGCTGTCTTGTGCCTGTCTCCTGGGTTTGCTGCTGCCATTTCTCTGCTGCTGCTTCTTGCCATCTGCATGGTCTCTGGTGTTACAGCTTTCCTTACTTCCTTCTGAGCCCTCACCAGATTTGTCTTTGATGTCCATAATTCCGCCAACAGACTCTTAAGGCTATCTAGGCTTTTACTATTAGGCACTTTATAACTCTTCCAGCATCTACCCATTCCATTCCAAAACTATTTCCATGATGTAGGTATCTGTTAGAGCAGCACCCCTACTCTCCTGGTACCAAATTCTGCCTTAGATATCTAGTGCTTCTATAACAGAAATACCACAAGTGGATGGCTTCAACAAACAGAAATTTATTCTCTCACAGGGAGAATAATTCAGGGCACCAGTTCCAGCGGTAGGCTTTCTCTCTCTGTCGGCTCTGGGGGAAGGTCATTGTTATCAGTCTTCCCCTGGGTCTAGAAGTTTCTCAGCGCAGGGACCCCTGGGTCCAAAGGATGTGCTTTGCTCCTGGCTCTTCTTTTTTGATGGTATGAGGTCCCTCTCTGCTCGCTTCTCTCTTCTATGTCTCAAAAGAGATTGACTCAAATACAACCTAATCCTGTAGATTTCATCCTGCCTCATTAAAATCACATGTAACCCACTGCCGTTACGTCGATTCTGACTTTTAGCGACGCTATAGGACCTAGTAGAACTGCCCCATAGGGTTTCCAAGGAGTGGCTGGTAGATGCAAACTGCTGACCTTTTGGTTAGCAGCTGAACACTTAACCACTGAGCCACCAAGGCTCCATTAACATCACAGAGGTTAGGATTTACAATACAAAGGATAAATACATCCGATCACAAAATGCAAGACAATCATACAATACTGGGAATAATGGCCTAGCCACACTGACATACATTTTTGGGGGGACACAATTAAATCCATAACAGTCCATTACATGGGCAATTTTCATGAACATTACATGGGCAGTTGTAAAAATGGTGTACTCTATAATCAGGTGTACAGTTTGATATATACTCATCAGACTTACATTACTGATTATATGGTATAGGTCTTCTATAACTAGAAGAAAAACCCCAGTGCCGTCAAGTCGATTCCGACTCATAGCGACCCTATAGGTCTTCTGTAGCCACGTGTATTTTTTTTGTGCACTTGACTGTTTGTGGAAATAAGTGGTGTCAGGGAAAATGTCTGTGTCTACAAAGAATCAATAGTTGTGTGTCATTTTTATTCTAAAAACATTAGTGTAATTTATTGTCTACTCAACTCTTGCTATGGGGATGGATGCTCAAGAATCACAGGGACCCAGTTTATAGGATAAATAACAGAGTTCTTATGAAGACACAGCAGGGAGCAATATGTGAAAGCATTGGCATGCTGTATGTTAAATATATAGATATTTTTTCTATCATCTGCTACCATGCCTAGAATACTTCTTAGTCCAAAAGAATTTATTGGGGCTTTAATTTCTTCTTTACACCTCTATTAAACTGGGGTGGCATCACATAGTCTATTAATGATCAGGAGGTAGTTGACATCTGGAAGTAAAGCCCCCCAGAGACACAGAAGCAAGATGGAGTCAAGAAGGCATTCAGGGTTACCTGGTGTTAGACAAGAGGCTAAAAAGTCAGGCTTTGCTTGGGGCACTTGTGGCTGTTCTTAGTATCTTAGGTAACACCTGTTCATTTGTACTTCTGTTTAGCTTGACAGAGAACTCTACTTTAAAAGTCATAGAAGCTTGAAAAAAAGTTATAGTTAATACTTGATATTGCTCTAGTCCAATTTTAAAGGGCATATCTATGTTCACTTGCAGTCCCTAGATGGTGCAGTCAAGCCTTCAACTGCTAATCAAAAGATTGGCAGTTAAAACCCACTCAGATGTGCCATGAAAAAAAGGTCTGGTGATCTGCCTATAAAAAGTTAAAAAGTTACAACCTTGAAAATACTATGGAGCACAGTTCTACTGTGCAACACATGGGGTCGTTGGCAACTGGTTTGGCCTTTTTTTTTTTTTTTTAATGCTCACATGGCTTTATGATGATGTGACCTTTGTCCAAACACGTATCGATTAGATTAAACAAGGTTCAGAGGTGAAGCAAACATACAGCCTTGCTCCTCCAAACATCCGTGCATTTTCAGCGTCTTTCAGCACAGATGAGGTAGGGCTGGGGTTGCAATGTCATGCCTAACCTGGGCTTGAGATTTGGAAGTAGTTCATGTGGAAAATGCAGCTGAAACCGCTGAAGCAATGCTGTAAAAAATAAGAACATTTCCATCCGAGCCAGCTGTTCTCCAAGACAGTGTCTTCTCCCTATACAGAAAAAGCACATATGATGCTTTTAGAAACCCACAATATTTATTAAAAACTAATGTCTAATATTTGGGTATGATTCAGGAAATCTGGAATTTAAAGAAAGGTTAGAGGAAGTTATGTTTATTAAAAGGTTCGCTCAAATCTCAAAGGATAAAAATTGGCATTTCAGTTCCCCGAACGCATTCCTTTACCTCCTTCTGTCAGCTCAGGGACTTTTGTAAGCTTACTAGTCCTGTCTCCAATTTTTCTTGCGTGCTGTAACAGATCCTAAGATATGCTATCAAGATCTAATTTGAGATGTGACATTTGGTTTTATTGATCCAAGAGGAGCCTATTTCACTTCAACTGACTAAAGGTATGTACCCTTCTTCAGTGAAGAAGAACTTCCAGTCCATCTTCTATGCGAGGTCTTGTGATACATGTACTTTTTCCCAGGAAAAAGAATATTTTCATAAATGGAGATAAGGTACATTAAACTGGTAGGCAGGAGAAGTAGATTCTAGTTTTACTTCAAATTACCATGTCATCATTACCCTCTCTGGTCTGTTTCTCAAGCTACCTGTTACTGACTTCTAGCTCCACAAGTTTTGTATACAAGCAAAAAACCAAAAGCAAAAAAGTCTCAGAAGAAGTCAGAGCTTTTCAACAGTTTAGTTATTAAATTAAGGCTTATTTTATTTTCAGTAGAAACAGGTATTACTTATCTATAATCAAAACATTCCTGTAAGAATCAACACTATTTTCCAGTTGGTATATTTATTCTATAGAAGTATTCTTCAGATTAAGATGCTATATGTGAAGCATTACTATTCTTTATCCTAAAGTTATACCCCTGTGAAAGTTTCTTACCTAGGGAAAAAGGAATCAAAGCTTCCTTCTTGGCAAAATGTCCACTGCTGTCCAAAAATCGCTCAGGATAAAACATTTCTGGGTCTTTCCAGTACTTTTCATCAAAGTGTACGGAATAAAGATTTGTAATTACTGTTGTGCCTTTAGGAATGGAATAACCACGTACGACTGCATCCTCAGACGTTGCATGGAAAATCCCTAATGGAACTACATTACAAAATCTTAAGACTTCATGCAGAACTGCCTCAGTATAAGGCATTTTGCATCTGTCATCCCAAGAAGGCTTTCCATTGGGGCCCATAATTAAATCAATCTCTTTATGAACTTGTCCTGTCAGAGAAAAAGTATTCAAGTTATTATACAATTCTTAAGAGTTACATCTAAAGTAAATTCCCTTTGAGATAAAACGTAGGATAAACCCTAATCCAAAAGGGTATGGGTAGTACACCAGACTGAGATTTGTCCTTAGCTAAGAGTTTTTAATACATGCCTATATTTTATACAATCAGTAGCCAATGCACTGAGTAACTTTGTTCTCAAAAAATAAATAAATAAAATTAATTTTAAAAAGTAAACAAACCTAGAATTGGAAAAACATGACTCTCAGGAAAGAAAATAGTGAAGCATAAAATTTAGCTTCCAAAAACCAGTGCTCACGTCCCAGCTCTGCCACTTCTAATGGCTGACCTCGGGCAAGTCAGCCACTCAGCCTTTTTCCTCATTTTAAAATAGGCATAGAAAGACCTATCTCAGAGGTTTGTTACAGGAGTTGAGATAAGAGATTTGAAAATTCTTTGCAACTATTAAATATTTCTCTTCTCCTTGGCTAGCACAGCAGGAGCACCTACATAAAATGCTTTTTACATGGCCAGAGACTCTAAAACATGTATGAGCTCTCCATACAAGGACAGAACCTGGATCATTAAGAAAATCCTCACCTTGAATGTTAGGATAAAGGGCCATGAAAAGAACTGCCCACTGTAGAACATTGGTTGTAGTTTCAGTTCCAGCAATGATGAGTTCACCCACTGAGAAAATTAGGTTTTCTTTGGAGAAAGTAGACGATGGGTCATTTTTACCTTGATCTATCTCATCTAAATAAGCATCAACAAAATGCTGAGGTAACTGAGGCTTTCTGTTGGCTGAAGCTTTTTCAATAAGCCTGGAGAGAAAATCATAGACCACAGCTGCATTTCTAAACAGCTGTTGATGTTTTCCAAAAGGTAAAATGCCAATCCATGGAAAGGCATTATACAGGAAGACGGAGGCACTGGCAGCCAGCTCCACATTTTCACTAAATAACTCAATCATGTGCTGAAAATCAGTGTCTTCGTAAGTGAATCGTTCTCCAAAAAGGATCAAGTTGGTTATGTTTGAAACAGCTCTTGTTATTAATTGTTTAAGGTCAAAAGGTCTACCTTCATATGGTTTGATAGCATCAATGAAAAATTTGGTTTCTTCTAAGATTTTAGATTCAAAAGACTTTTGGCCATATCCAAAATAGCGAAAGCTATTTACAGCTAATCTTCTGTGATCAACCCATCCTTGGCCATATCTGGAGTTGAGTAAGCCTGAAAAAAAAGATATTAAAAGTATTTTATTATTCTTCCATCCCTCTGTCTAACAGCTGAAGATGCTATGGACTAAAAACACAAATGGCTTGTCACTACTCCCCAAATTATCTTTCTATAAAACTAGACCCAGTAGTTAAGCCCCATTCTCCGCTACTCATTAGCCACAGATTATACAGAGATAAAGCTCATCTACTGCTCTGCTGGGGACTGCAGAAAAGACCCACAACAAGAAACTGGTCAGTCTTGTGTAATTCAATTCAGATGAACTAAGCCCAGGTGAACTTATCAGAATCTTATAAGCATATT
This sequence comes from Elephas maximus indicus, assembly GCF_024166365.1. Classification (NCBI taxonomy): domain Eukaryota; kingdom Metazoa; phylum Chordata; class Mammalia; order Proboscidea; family Elephantidae; genus Elephas; species Elephas maximus. The sequence goes on from NC_064825.1 coordinate 70,167,143, forward strand.
TGATAAAAGATAAATGACTGCACATTCTATGCAAAAATTTTATCTTGGATTGAACAAACACCTGAAAATCATCCTTCTAGGATTAGAAATTGTCTGCCTGTAAGAGACTGGATTTTACAATAGAAATTTCTTCCAGTTAAAGGCATACAATAACTCTGGCAGAGGCAAGGGTGACCTGAATGAGGTGTCAATACAGTAAAAATCGTTAAACCAAAAAGAGAGCAAAAATGAAGCTCAGAATTTTCTGTTGATATTGTTTGCCTTAACACTTCAGAATCTCCACATATACTCTGCTGTTCTGATGTAGCTACTATGGAAAATTTTTCCTTTAAATTAACTATCAAGCCAAAAGAATATCTTCAGTGCATATATTTATATAATGTAAAGTTTACTCAAAATTTCATTCATGACTGATACATAAAAAAAAAAAAATAGGAGAGGCAAAAATGTCACATTCTCTTCTGTACACAATGTGCATATATAATTTACATTCTGACAACATCTGTGAAGTAATTTTTGAATTTGGACCTAATTTAAAAATAAAACCATATGCAAAGGGGCCTTTAGTGCTGTGCAGCCATCTTATACTCCCATAGTTCATTCTCTTTTCTGTACCCACAGATGACTGTTCATTCAACAAATATTTATTCAACATGTATTTATGTAGCATCTACTATGTTCCAGGCAGTGTTTTAAGTGTCAGGAATATATCAGTGAACAAAGGAAGCAAAGATCCCTACTCTCATGGAGTGTATATACTAGTGGGGTGAGACCAATAATGAATGAATGAATAGATGATAGGTAGGTAGACAGATGGATGGATGGATGGAGGATGGATGGGACGGGACGGGACGGGATGGGATGGGATAGGCAGGCAGAGAGATAATATAGCCAGAAAGGAGAAGGGAAGGCCTCACTGAGATGGTGACATTTGGATAAAGACTTATGGTAGATGAGGGAGTGAGACAGTTATCTGGGAAAAGATGACTGCAGGCAGGGAGAAAAGTTAGTGCCAAGGCACTGAGATGAGAGCAAGCCTTTTGTGTTGCAGGAACAGCAAGGGGCTGGGATAGCTGGAGTGGAGTGAGAGGAAGGAGAACAGTAGGAGATAAGAGAGGAAACGGTAGGATAGGTGGGAGAGCTAGATCATATAGGGTCTTGTGGCCATAATAGGACTTTGTCTTTTAGCTGAGATAGGAAATTATTTTAAGTTTGTTTGTTTGTTTTGGACTGATTTACTTTTATTGTAGAAAATTTTAAACATATTCAGTAATAGACAAAACAGTACAATGAATTCCCATGTATATATCATCCAGCTTCATCAATTATCAACCCATGACTAGTCTTGTTGAATTATACCTCCACTCATTCCTCACAAGTATTACTTTGAAATCATATTTCACCTATAAATATTTTGGTATGTATATCTAACAGATAAAAAAGGACTCTTTAAAAAAGCATAGCCATACTATCACATCCAAAAATTAACAATAACCATTATGTGTTTAAATTCTGAGTTGTCTCATGGAGGTCTTTTGTTTATTTGCTTGTTTCAAATAAGGTCCAAATAAGGTCCACACATTGAGATTGGTTAATATGTCATTTTCTCATTTAATCTAAAACTTTACCTCTGTCTCTTTTCATTTCCTTGCAATCTATTTGTTGAAGAAACCAATTCATTTCTTCTATAGGATTCCCAGTCTAGATTTTGATGAATTTTGATGGATGTCTAGATTTTGCTTCCCCATAATGTTATTTAGTAATGTTAACCTAACTTCTGAATTTTCTCTAAATCAATAATTGAAATTAAGAGAATTGATCAGATTCGGGTCAACTTTTGGGGATCAAGATTTCTTCACAGATGGTGTTTATTGCTTCTTTTGGGAAGCACATTTTTTCTGGTTGTCTTTGTGATGTTAGCAGCCACTGATGATAAACACCATCAGTCTTTCTATCATTGTCATTTCCAATCATTTTGGTTGTCTCCAGCTAGTTCTTTTGTAGATTCAACAGTAGAAGCTCATGGGAATAATAGTCCCTGAATTCTTGTCGGTTTGTGGTCTACATTTGAGTAAGTTTGGCTGGATGTAAAATCTTAGCTCACATTTTGTCCCATGAGTATTTTTAATATTCTCAAGAAGTGACAATATGATTTTTCCTTAGGAGTGACTTGATACTTTGCCTAGATGCCCAAAGGCTTTTTTTCTTTTTCATGCCCCAAACTGAACTCCTGATTTCATAACCCCCTGTAACCTAGTCATCTGGAAGACTTCCCCATTTCAATAGCTGACAACAACACGTTTCCATTTGCTCAAACTGAAAACCTTAGGGTTATCCTGGGGTTTTTTTTTCTTGCACAACCTACAACCAATCCGTTAAACAAAAATCGGCTCTGTCTTCAAAGTATATAGGATCTAAGCATGTCTAGTTCCTCTGCTGCTATCATACTAGTTCATGTCGCAACAATCTCTTGCCTAAAAAATCCTGATAGCTTAACTAGTCTCCTTGCTTCCATTCTTACTTCCCTATAGTCTATTCTCCATTGAGCAACCTGAGTGATCCTATAAAAAATGTTAAGTCAGAATGTGTCACTCTTCTGCTCAAAACCCTCTAAAGGGTCCACATTTCACTCATAGTAAAAAGCCAGTGTCCTTCAATGGCTAACAAGACCCTACATAAGCTGTACCATCCCTTCTGTTACCTCACTGGCCTCACTCCTGTTCTCCTCTTCCTCACACTATACCAATCAGACTAGTTTTTCCTGGACCATGTTCAAGACTCAGGGCTTTTGCAGTTGTCTCTTCCAGGAATTCTCTTTCCCCAGATGTCTAGATGACTTACTTTTTTACTTCCTTTAGGTCTACTCAAATATCACCTTGATCAAGGTTTAAAAAAAAAAAAAAAAAAAGCCTCCATCTTTCCTCCATTTACAGGCCCTCCATTGTCTCCTTATCCTGCTTTATTTTTCTTGATAATTCTTATCATTACTTCTTTTTTGGTCAAAATATTAGCCCTAACTTCTATTTAGTTCAGAAATTAAAGTCCTGTTAGTTTCAAAAGGCAGAAAAACTAGTTTCCTGGTTAAGTCATTTCATTCTTAAGAGTAAGGAGCACTTTTAAGATACCACAATTTCATATTTATATACCATAATTATAAATTTGTCATCTTTAAAAATGTATAAGATTAATCACATTAAACAAAACAAACAAAAACACACAGCAATGATTGGCCTTCTTTTTCATAGATCATGTAAAAAACCCATAGGTAAGTCGTAGACAGGTATGTTTATGCTCCATCCTCTTTGTATGTGGGCACAAGAGCCTACAATGTGCCCCTCAAAGCAAAACAGAATGTGTACTAAGTATCATGATAACTTAGGAAAAGGTCAGACATTTTTACAGAGATTTGTGGCATTAATCCAAGTCCTTGTCTGTGCTTTTGCTGCAGCTGCCCTGCTCCTTCGCCTTACACTTGGAGCGTGTAGCTTTACTAACCCAGTCTTTAGTCAGGGTTCTTCAAAACTTTGTGGAAGTCCCTGGCAAGACTTTATCTAAGGTCTTGAAGTCCTTTTCTGTACCTTTATTTGTATCTTGAAGTGTAAAAGCAAGTAATTTGCCATCATAGAGCTACTTGGACACTATGATTCCATGAAGAGTCAGATTCTCCCGTAAGCTTTTATTGTTATTGTTGCTCTTGCTGTTGTTACTGTAAAACCGTACCTTATTTTAAAGTTTTGGATCTAGCCTTCCTAGCTCAGATTTTGTCATTTACTATTGTTTGAATGGAAACCCCAGTGGTTAAGTGCTACAGCTGCTAACCAAGAGATCGGCAGTTCAAATCCACGAGGTGCTCCTTGGAAACTCTATGGGGCGGTTCTACTCTGTCCTATAGGGTTGCTATGAGTCAGAATTGACTCGGTGGCACTGGGTGTGGTTTTTTGGGGGGGGGTATAAATAAATACTTTCCTGTTAACGAATACAATACAAATTCTATGTACTAAAATTACTTAAAATAAATAATCCCTCAATAAGTGAAAATAAACATACCTCCCATTTTTGTCATCTTCATGAATAAAGGAAGACAGGGTCTGTCTGCAAAAATTTCACTTTGATGAACAAGGCATTCCTTTACTACATCATAGCCATTTAGAACCACAGTTGATATGCCTCCAAGATCTAAACTGAAGATCTTTGAGAAGGGGGGGAAACAGCATTTAAGTAACAGAATACATGGAGTATTATCATGGAAATCCATATGTACTAAGCCCAACTTTCTCAGTATTTGTTACTTCCCTGAAAATGTAGGCATTCATTACTCAGTGGACAATGTTTGGAGTGCCTTCCTTTCTATAAGGCATGTAAAGCACTATAACTTCATTAAGCCACTCAGTGCCTGAAGCTCTTGTAAATGGTATAATGGAAAGAGTATTGGACTCAGGAGACCTGGGCTAGTTTATGCTTTGCCATTAAACAGATAAAGGACTCTGGGCAGAAACCTTAAACTTTTGGGGCTTCATGGTTGTCACAGAAAGATATCTGATTTAGAACCTCTTTAAAATTCATTAAAATTCAAAACACTCAATGATATCTAGGAATCTCTTTATTTCCAAGATGAATAAGGAAGCAGCACCACCTACGTTATCACTTATTACTCCAGCTTTAGGTGGGGGCAGGGGTGGGGAACTCTGGTGGTGTAGTGGTTAAGAGCTACAGCTGCTAACCAAAAGGTTGGCAGTTCGAACCCACCAGGCACTCCATGGAAATTCTTTATGGCAGTTCTACTGTGTCATATAGGGTCGCTATGAGTCGGAATTGACTCAATGGCAACATTTTTTTTTTAGGTGAGGGAGGGGGTCGTGAAAGGCCTATGAAACAACTTTATCCCCCTCATTTCGATGACACATTGAGGAACTTTTGAATGGATATAGGTTCTGTTACTACTAAAATTTGCAGTTGGTACTGAATATGTCTGTTCTTCTTGTTGTTAGGTGCCATCAAGTTGGTCCTGACTTAGTGACCCTGTGTACAACAGAACGTAACACTGCCTGATCCTGTGCCATCCTCAAAATCATTGTTGTGCTTAAGCCCATTGTTGCAGCCACTGTGTCAATCAGTCTCTTTAAGGGTCTTCCTCTTTTTCACTGACCCTCTACTTTACCAAGCATCATGTCCTCCAGGGACTGATCCCTCCTGACAACATGTCCAAAGTATGTGAGACACAGTCTCGCCATCCTTGCTTTTAATGAGCATTCTGGTTATATTCTTTTTTAGGAGGTATAAACATATTGTAACTAGGCTCATTTGTATTTGGGTCCCTGAGTTCCATGAAGTTACCCAAGAGGGTCCTCAGAGAACCTGACCTTGAATAAAGGCATTTGCCACATTGAAATAGGTGGCTGTCCCTCAGCTAAGGAGAAGGTAAGGCAGAATATCCATCCTCTGCCATATGTATAGTTGTTCACCATGTGCCTCACCTCAGGTTCACTTATAATGTCACACCTCCTATAGTCAGTCTGTCCTTGCTAATTGGATATAAGGGCCTAGTCCAGTGAAAGAACAATGTTATCTTATTGATGGGATGCAAAGATTGCTTATCCCATTCTCTCAGGAGTTGTTCTACTCTAGACTAGCTTTTCAGATCCACAGTACTGAGTCAAGCCTCACTGCTAGGCAAACAGGCAGAGCAGATTTAGCCATGATATATACAACTTTGGAAGAAAACAAGGCTTAGCAGGGAAATATGAGCATATACAACAGGACAGACTTGCAGAAGTTCAGTAGAAAGGACCCCCAATGGTTAAGTGCTCAGCTACTAACTGAAAGGTCAGGAGTTTGAACCCACCAGTGGCTCTGTGGGAGAAAAGACTTGGTGATCTCCTTGTAAGATTACAGCCTAAAACTGGATTAAACCAAAAGCAGTTTCCTGAATACAACTGAACACCTGGAAGGCCAGAGTAGCAGGGACAGGAGTTTGGGGACCATGGTTTCAGGGGACATCTAGGTCAAATGGCATAACAAAATATATTAAGGAAACATTCTGCATTCCACTTTGGTGAGAGGCATCTGGGGTCTTAAACGCTAGCAAGCAGCCATCTAAGATGCATCAACTGGTCTCAACCCACCTGGAGCAAAGGAGAATGAAGAACACCAAAAACATACGGTAAAGATGAGCCCAAGAGACAGAAAGGGCCACATAAATCAGAGACTACATCAGCCTGAGACCAGAAGGACTAGATGGTACCCCGCTATCGCTCATCACTGCTCTGACAGGGAACACAACAGAGAATCCCTGATGGAGCAGGAGAACAGTGGGATGCAGCTCTCAAATTCTCATAACAAGACTGGACTTAATGGTCTGACTGAGACTAGAGGGATCCTGGAGGTCATGGTCCCCAGACCCCTTGTTAGCCCAAGACTGGAACCATTTCTGAAGGCAACTCATCAGACAGGGGTTGGACTGGATTGTAAGATAGATAATGATACTGGTAAGGAGTAAGCTTCTTGGCTTAAGTAGACACATGAGATTATGTGGGCAGCTCCTGTCTGGAAGGGAGATGAGAAGGCAGAGGGGGACAGGAGCTGGTTGAATGGACATGGGGAATACAGGGAGGAGAGGAGGAATGTGTTGTCTCATTAGGGGCTGAGCAGCTAGGAGTACATAGCAGGGCGTGTATAACTTTTTGTATGAGAGACTGACTTGATTTGTAAACTTTCACTTAAAGCACAATAAATAAATAAATAAGATTACAGCCTAGGAAACCCTATGGGGGCAGTTTTACTCTGTCATCTAGTGTTGCTATGAGTGGTGGGTTTGGTTTTTTTTTTTTAATGAGTCAGAATTGATTCCACAGCACACAACAACAGTTCAGCAGAAGCAGTTACAATAGCAAAAGTGAAGACCTCCAAGTGATAACAGAAGCAACCAGCTGAGCAATGGTGCCACCAGAGTCTCCAGCACAAGGGTGGACCCTGCTAACTGAGCAGGAGTTCAAAGTGGTAGTGGTAGTAGAAGAGCAGGGCTTCAAACTGGTTCTAAAAAGTTCCCAGGAAGTTATACATAAGAATTACCTGGGGATCTTGTTAAAATGTAGATTATGATTCAGTAAATCTGGGATAGAAATGCATATTCTCAGCAGGGAACTTGTAAGAAATGCAAATTATTATTAGAAGTTCAAATCAGAACGAACTGGTTGGAAGTCCTTAGAAGAGATTTCAGCATGCCGAGGATGGGAAAAACTCTGGGATTAAAAATTGTGTTAGTATGAAGGCAGAACAAACATAAGGGAGTTGTATTTCAGAGTAAAGCTGTCAGGCTGTGGTCACTAAAAAAAAAAAAAAATAGGGATTACAAAAATCAAGGAGCAGCCATGGCGTGAGAAACTGTTGTACAGTCAACCTTACTTGAGAGTTTGAGATGGTCCTCTATTTGAGGGTAAAAGTGGGGAAAGTATTACTTGAACTAGTACCTATACTGGTATACATAGTTCTCAAGGATTTTTGCTAATTTGTGAATCAAATTGTGAAAACATCCTAAAATTGATTTGCTCTATGTAAGAGTTCAGGTTAGGCTGACAAGAGTTTTAATTCTCCTGGAATCCACATTTCTGGCTTTCACGGAAGTTGGTGCAACCCATGTAGGCCATTGCATTTTTGAACCTTGAGTCTTGAAAAAAACTGGTTCCTAAAGGTCACTTTTGAGTCAAACAATGGTCTAGATAAACTAGTAAGACCATTTTGCTTTGGATATTGTGCTCTTGCAAAGAATTCAGTCAGTTTTGGAAACAGACTCCAAAGGTCAGACTGCGAGCTATGTTTAAGCAGCCATTATTTTAATTGTTCTTCAAGACAATGCTCTATGAAAATCCTTCCTGACCACAAATATATCAGTTCTGTTCCAACCCCCTTTTCCATGGCAATGCCAGTAAGATCGGGTATAAATGAATTTTGGAAATTCTGCTCATCTTCAGAACATTTTTGGCACTCTAGTTGAAATGTTACCCCAATTTGCAAATCATATAGTCAATAAACTTCAATCAATTTCTATTAGCTTAATATAATTTTTGTTTTAACTGCTGCTGCTGCCGCCGTCAAGTCGATTCTGACTCATAGCGACCCTATAGGACAGAGTAGAACTGCCCCACAGAGTTTCCAAGGAGCACCTGGCGGATTCGAACTGCTGATCTCTTGGTTAGCAGCAGTAGCACTCAACCACTACGCCACCAGGGTTCCCTTTGTTTTAACAGGGCATATTCTTAGTTTCCCTGGATGGCGCAAATGGTTAAGCACTTGACTATTAGCCGAAAGGCTGGCGCTTTGAACCCACCCAGAGGTGCCTCGGAAGACAGCCCTGGCAGTTTGCTTCCTAAAGGTCACCGCCTTGAAAACCTTATGGAAACAGCAACTCAGAAGATTAGATAGGAACCTTAGGGGGACAGAGTTTACGTTAATGGTGGAACAACTCAGAAAAGGGGGATGAGAATGGTTACACAACTGGAAGAATGTAATCGATGTCACTAAATAGTACACGTAGGAGCTATTGAATTGGTGTACGTTTTGCTATGTATATTCTCAACAACAAAATAAAACTATATTAAAAGAAGAGAAAACCCTATCGAGCAGTTCTGCTCTGCACACATGGGGTCACTATGAGTCCAGAATGGACTCCATGGCACCTAAAAACAACAAATGGGCTAATTATGGTATATACAGAAACATGAGACATTTTCCTTGGTTTCTAGAAGTGAGTTTATGATCTTAACCCAACCACCCCTCCACCAAACCAGCTCTACCCACGGTTTTTCATTATCTCAGTTAATGGGCACTCCATCCTTCAAGCTGTTCAGGAAAGCATTGGAGCCTATGTTTATTCCATTTTTTTCTCCCAAACCTCATATCCCACTGCCCAGCATTCATGTTGTCTTAAAGAGTAAGAATGCCCACTTCTGTTACTGTAAAAACAAAGAGATTTATTGAGGGTAATACAATTTATGAATTGGGGAAACCCAGGGCAGAGAGAAATGTACCAAGTGCTCAGAAGCATGGAGGGAAAGTGGGCTTTTACAGTAAACTTGGGGAAGGAGAGTGTGTGATAATCACATGGTCACAAGGCGAGTACATCATCAACAACTCTATTTTCACCTACTTTCTTCCTGGAACATCTTGAGTAAACTGGTTCTCCTAGAATCACATTCCTGACCTCCATCCTTATCCTTACTAAGAGCTGCCAAACTGGGTTCCTGACCCCCACCCTTGTTTACTTAAGAGTGGCTTGGGGCAAGAGCTGGGCCAGTTAAAAGAGATGATTCTGGTCCCACCCAGCCAGAGGCATAAGGCCATATACATATGAGAAGCAGTCATATACATATGAATGAGAAGCAGCCAAGGCTGCATTCTTAGGAATGCCGAAACTGGAGCTTGTAACAAAATGTACTTTGATTCAGACTGGAGCTTGTAACAAAATGTACTTTGATTCAGACTGGAGCTTGTAACAAAATGTACTTTGATTCAGCTCTCGTGTCAGCCATTTTATTACGCCAAGTGCCTCACAGAGGTTCTGCTAGCACACCTCTACTTTCGGAATATAGAGGATCTGACAATTTCCTACCACCTCCATCAAGGCCCCTATGTTAATCACAATAGCCTAACTGGCCTTGTTAATTTCACCCTTTTCTCTTTCCAGGTGATTCTCAACATGGCATACTCCTGCTTCATGGCCTTTGTATTTGTTTTCTTCGTCTGGAATATTCTTCCCCTGGATATTCCTATAGGATGTTCTTGGGCACCCAGAACAATATTATTCACTTTGTACCACACCCATTCATTCATTCACTCTTTTACAATCATTTATCAGAGCCCAGTTCTAGGCCTGGGGCTTTCACATACATTCTCTTTATTTATCCGTCACAACAAAAAACTAGTTTAGTCCTTCCTCAAAATCAAACATCAAAGAACCACCTCCTAACAATGAACTCAGTCCTAGAATTTAGAATGTCTTGTTTTCTCGAGAAGCCGGCAGGTTAGGATCTACCCTAAGTGTGCAGAAGGCAGCTCCACAAGGCCGAGAAGTGGGGGCCAGAGCTGGTGCGCCTGCCGGGCGGGGCGATGGCGGGCGACTGTCTCAGTCCGCACGCTGCGTGGCGCACATCCGACGCAGCGGCGTGGCGCCGCTCACACTGCGCAGGCGCAGGAGCACGAGCTGGGCGCGGCGCAAAGCTCGCGTCAGGCTTGGGGCTCTCCTGTGGCGGGAAAATCGGGCCTGGAACGCCGCAGGGCGTGGGCCCAGAATGGGACACACGGCTGCGGCCGGGCTCCCCCGGCAGAGGGCGCTGCGTCCAGGACTTCGCCCTCCCTAACCCCGGAAGCAGGTTTCCCTCAAACGCCGGTAGGCACACGGAGAGAATTTCCACCAAGTTGGGGCGAGGAATGACCATAAATCCAATCGGGAGGAAGCCCTCCCTGCCCGGGGCCCGTCGGGGCTGTACCTCGCCATACACCTGGCTCTGCTTTCTCATGTAGACATGGGGGAGCTCGGGAGAGGCGGCCAGGGAGTAGATATTGCCGATAAATGGCAGCCCCAGTGGCCCCGGGGGAAATCCCGTCGGCCGCCTCTGCTTCAGCAGCTGGCGGGCCCCCAGCGCAAAGAGCAGCAGGGAGAGCACGCCGCAAAGCGCCGCCGCGGACGCCTCTGCTCCACTAGGTTTCCACATCGCCCGGCCCGCTGCGAACCCCGCGGCTGTCCTGGGACCTGGGCTCTGGGTCTACCCTTGCTGTGCTCCCATTGGCCGGACACGCGAAGGTCCCGCCTTAGCTCCGTGGCCATTGGCTGGCTGATCGTAAGGGCTCGGGTCCCTGAGTACGGTTACCTCCTAGTTTTCCGGGGCTCAGAGTCCGTGTAGCCAGAGGGAGGCGCGATACTTGTCAGCACCAGCCTGACAGGGCACCGAGTCTAGAGTCTGGGCCATGCGGATCCTGCCTCCCTTGGAACCAGAGCTTTTTTAACGTGCTTTTACTTACCACTTCTTATTTCACGTGAAAATTGTAGAAATTTATTTGCACTGCGTTCTTTAGCTGAGTCTAATTTCAGCATCTCCATTAGTGTAAAAAGAGAAGAATCATACTATTCTGTTTTAATTTCAGCATCTCCATTAGTGTAAAAAGAAGACTCATACTATTCTGTCATGTTTTACTCATCTTATTTTTCTCCTGTTATGAGACATTTTTGTGTAATCCTTTAAGAACTGTAATAGTTAAGCAATATTTATGTGATTAACCCGGGATACTTACCTTTGCACCCTCCCAAACTGCTTATTTAATGGTAATCAGAGAGAACTCTGTTGTCTGCAGATACTTACTGTAGGGATAGTACTTACTATTCAAGCTTTCTGATACTACCTAGAAGAATATAACTGATTTGTTATTTTTCTTGCCATGTCTGATTCTATTCCTATTTTCTATAGGGCAGTTCCATGCAACACAGGACTTACAGGGTTTGGGACTCTGTTAACAGCACTATAATTGTATTTAATAGTGACAAGAATTTTTTATGATCTTCTTTAGCTTTAGGCGCATCCATACAACTAATATTTATTGAATGTCTGCCAGTGTCCTAAGTACTGGGATTACATAGGTGAATAAGAGAAACCAACTCCCTACCCTCCTATAGCTTACTGTCTTGTGAGAGAGAACAGACAATACACACATAAATAAAATAATTTTAGATAACCATAAGCAAATGGAAATAGGAATGTGTTATAGAGAATGCCAGGGGGATGGAGAGGTACTTCAGCACATGAGAGGTTTCAAGGAAAGTCTCGTTAAGAAGATAACATTTGCACTGAGATCAAATGATAAGGAGGTATATTAGTTGTTGTACCAAATTACTGCAAGCTTGATGGCTTAAAACAATACAAATTTATTATCTAATGATTATGGAGGTCAGAAGTCCAATATGGATCTCACTGGGCTAAAAGCAGAGTGTTGGTAGGGCTACGTCCCTTCTGGAGGCTCTAGGGAGGAATTTGTGTCCTTGCCTTTTCTAGCTTCTAGGGGCTGCCCACATTTCTGGGTTCATGGCCCTGTTCCTTCATCTTCAAAGGCAGGAACATCAGGCCAGGTTCTTCTTATGCTGCCATTTTTCCGGTTCTTTCTCTCCTGCCTCCCCCTTCCACTTATATGGACCCTTGTGATTGCATTGGGCCCACCTAGATAATCCAGGATACTCTCCCTATCTCAGAGTCAGCCCATTAGCAACCTTAATTCCATCTGCAGTCTTAATTCCCCTTTACCGTGTAACCTAACATATTCACAGGTTCTAGACATTGTTTGGCGTAGTGGTTAAGTGCTACAGCTGCTAACCCAAGGGTCGGCAGTTCAAATCCGCCAGGTGATCCTTGGAAACTCTACGGGGCAGTTCTACTCTGTCCCATAGGGTCGCTGTGAGTCAGAATTGACTCGACGGCACTGGGTTTAGACATTGTTTGGGGCCATTGTTGCGTAACACAGGAGGAAACCCTCTTAGAGATCTGCGGGAAAATATTCCAAACAGAAGGAATACCAAGGGCAAAAACTCCCATGTATCAGCAAGTGGTGTCCTCTGAGACTGTTTTTTTAGTCTCTCACTCTCTACATCTCCAATGCAAGGATACTGGGGATGAAGGCAGCCAGTTAGCTAGCCTTAGAGTTTTGCTGTTTAACAGTTTCGAGCTCACTACCTGGTGTGTAGATATCCACAGGGTATGCAGTTACCCCCATGGGATGTGTTTCATGGGATCTCCTGCCACAGGATATCTACCTACTGCCTATCATAAATGTCTGATATATTATCTTTAGAGATTCCTTAAAATTCTTATTAATCAAGAATTTTCTAATAACATGGAAAAATAATTGTGAGTGATCGTTGCTAAACTTTGTGTCCAATTTCTTGCCAAAGGCCTGTGGAGATGACACAGGTTGGCTGTTGAGACCGTGGGTGGGGTACAATGATGCTGAGACACCAGGAGTGGGGAGCATCAGCCTTGCCTTACCCAACACCATAAGGCTTACAGTGTCTGCTGTGGCAGACATTACAGTACAGTACAATACTTGGTTCAGGAATGGCCCCCTTCCATCATTTATTTTAAAAAAGGATTAATTTCCGTTCCAAAAATATCCTCCAATTCACTTAAATTAAGGAACATTCCTTCTTTGGCATTCTTCCCCTGGCTACATTAGCAAAGGAGGGCTCACAGAGTTATGGTCCCTGGCTTTGGCCCCTATCTGACTGACAGTGCTGATGAGACACCCTGCCTCAATCCTTGGAGAATTAGAAGGGGGGTGGGTATGGTAGTAATAACTTAAAGTCTTTCAGAACACAGAGCCTTCCCTGTAATAATTTATCATGCTCTCCAGTGCTCAGGAAAGAGAAATAGCTCACTGCATCCCCCCACCCCCCCCACCTTGCATTTGTGCATTGAGTGATAGAAAACGATCAATAATGTTTGTGGATTCGAACTGCCAACCTTTTGGTTAGCAGCCGTAGCTCTTTACAGCTATGCCGCCAGGGTTTCCAATAATGTTTGTATGGACCAAAAAAAAAAACTTGTGTGGCTTTCATCAGGACAGGGACATTTGGCGGAACAGGAAGTAAAGGATTTCATTGTTTCATGGCTGGGATGGCATCTTCAATATGCAGGTGGAATGGGTACCTGGTGAAATGTGAATACCCTGGAAAGGGCGCTGGCATTTCTGTGTGCAAAATGGGAATGGCTTCAACAGAAAACAGTGCTGCTGTTCTCCAGCCAGAGCCTTTTGCTAGGTCCTTGGGAACCATTTCTCCAGGACTTATCCTGAGGGGCAGCATCAGGTGAGAGTGTCTTGTGGGCTCCCTGATAGTTATTGGACAGCTGAGGCCCTGGCCTGGGTCCTGGGTCCTTGCATCACAATACTCCCCAGCATAGAGTGATCAACCAACAAAAACCTTCCTCCTTTGCACATTCCATTATATGACTTATTGTGTGTTTCATCAGAATGGAGGAAAGTGAGAGTCAGAGGCAGTGCTGAGCAGAGCTACACTGGAGCTTGAGGCAAAAGGAATGATCACTAATACTGATGCTGTCTTTATTTAAAAATCTGATACCTTGTTCATTACAGAATTTTTGCATTAAATTTGATTTTTAAAATGTTGCATTAAAATATCATTTATTGGAATTACTAAGCTTTTTGGTGCCCCCTTAAATTTTGCTCCAGTGGTGAATGCCTCCTTCACCGCAGCCTGGACCATGGGAGGTGGTGAACCCAAATGATGATTTTACTTACAAAGTGGTATACAGGATCTGGGTTTCTCTACCTGGATTTTCATGGTGCTTCTGGGAGCCAGGCACTGAAATGGGGCTGGCAGAGCAGTGGGGCCTCTGGGTAGGATTTGAGAAACCTTATGAAAGTCTTCCTTTGACAGCTAAAAAAAAGTATCTCCCCTACCCCTGTTGCCTTAAGTTCAACTTTTACAAATTAATTTATATGACTTAAACATTCTCTCAAACGGGCTGAGTTGGAAAATGCAAACCCTGCTTGTCAGAGGGTACAGCAATAGAGTTCCTAATATTGTACTTGTATGTGATTGAGTTTCTCAGGCATTTTCTTAGGGAGCAAGACAGAATGCAAGACATGATGACACTGATTTGTTGGAGGTGATGGCATGGTGATGATGATGGTGGTGGGTATGGGGGCTTTTGAAAGGGATGCAGAAAGGGAAAGAGGGACTTCTATGAGAAATTTCTCCCACTTCACAATTTTTCCAAAGACTAGATCGAATTAGAGAGGTCACAATTCTCCCAGGAGTCATTCCTGTCCTTTCTTGGGGCTGCTGAGCTAACCATCCTGCCACTGCCTCACCCCCAGCCCTCACCAGACCTTTATTATCCATCACTGGACATCTTTTCCTCATATTAAATAGAATAGAAAGCAAAAAGGGGATGAACCCTTAGTAGTCATATTGTTGAAGATCCTTTTCTAAATGCTAACACTGAGAGTCAGAAGAGGTTTAGCGCCAAGATCACATAAGACAGCACCAATAGAACCAGAATTCTGGGCTCTGGACTTAGAATGTGTCCCTTCAACCATTGGTGCTGGGGATGTTATGGTGACTGTTATGGATTAAATCGTGTCCTCCAAAAAGATGTTGAAGTCCTGACCCTGGGTACCTGTGAATGTGGCCTTGTTGGATAATAGGGTCTTTGAAGATATTATCATTAACATGAGGTAATACTAGGGTAGGGTAGATCCTAATCCAGTATGAGTGATATCCTTATAAAAGAGGACAAGAGACACTGAGACACGCACAGAGAAAAGAAGGCCAAGTGAAGATGGAGGCAGAGCTGTGGCTGCAAGCCAAGGAATGCTTTGCATCTTAGGTTGGCACTCTTTTTGGAAGGCATAGAGTGACCTGGTATTATAGAAAAGCTTTGTAGGGTTAGTTAACGAGGCATAAAGTTTACAGCATCTTTATAGAATTTCAGAGTTGGAAGCAACATTAGTAAACATTATTCAATCCAAGAGCTACATTTTATAGATGTGGAATTTGAGGCCAAGAGAAGACAGATGACTTGCTCAAGGTTACACACCAAGTTGGGGTCAGGGACAGGAACAGAAGTGTGTTGATTCCTGGCTGCCTCAGCTGTGAGAGTGAGTGTAAACCTAAGATTTGATAATACCCAAACCAAACGAAACCCATTGCTATTGAGTCAATTTCAACTCATAGCGACCCTATAGGGCAGGGTAGGACTGCCCCATAGGGTTTCCAAGAAGCGGCGGGTAGATTCAAACTGCTGATCTTTTGGTTAGTAGCCTTAGCTCTTAACCGCTGGGGACACTTAAGCCCAAAGTCCATTCACAGATACTTGAGTTCCAGTTTAAGCAAACGGACTGATTTGTTTAACCAGATTTATCAACACAGAATAAAATGAGTTGAGAAGTTTGTTGCTAGTGCAAATTTTCATTTCTCTTTTACTTTAATCTGTTTAATTATTTGAGAATTTTTAGAATTTACTCTGAAATAAATGGATAAATACATATTTTCTGGTGTAAGACTGGAAATTTCGTACACATTAGTATCTTTGGGTAATTTATGCACCGTCATTATGTCTTTCATAGTAAATCAGTTTGGCTCAAGCAGAAAAACCTGGCTATATTTTCTTTTCTTTTTTTTGCAAGATGGAAGGACTTTAAATTTTATTGCAGGATGTAATATGTTTTCTCGAAAAAGATGTTGCCTTAAATTCTTTTTTTTAAGTATAATTTTATTTATTTTGTTGTTGCAGTTACGAATATACACAGCAAAACATATATCAATTCAACAGTTTCTACATGTATTATTTAGTGACATTGATTAAATTCTTCGAGTTGTGTAACCATTCTCACCCTCCTTTTCTGAATTGTTCTTCCTCTATTAACATAAACTCACTGTCCCCTAAGGTTCCTGTCTAATCTTTCGTGTAGCTGTTGTCAGTTTGATCCCATACAGATAGTTCTTAAAAGAGCGTAATACTCAAGGCAGACATTTTTTATTGTTTAAGCTAATCTATGGTTTTAAGAAGACTTCAGGGGATTTTTTTGTTGTTGTACTTTAGATGAAGGTTCACGGAGCAAATTAGTTTCTCATTAAACAATTAATTCACATATTGTTTTTTGACATTGGTTACCAACCTCATGACATGTCAACACTCTCCCCTGCTCAGATTTGGGTTCCCCGTTACCAGTTTTCCTGTCCCCTCCTGCTTCTCGTCCTTGCCTTCAGAGGATATTTTTGGTTTAAGATTTAAAAATTATCTCTGGGCAGTTGTTTCAGGGGTTCATCCAAACTTCATGGCTCCAAGAAGTCTGGAGTCCATGAGAATTTGACAGTCTCTTCTGAATTTCCCCTCTTTTGATCAGGAACTTTCTACAGAACCTTTGATCAAAGTGTTCAGTAATAGTATCCAGGCATTATCAGTTCTTCTGGTCTCATGGCAAAGGAGGCAGTTGTTCATGGAGGCAATTAGCTACACATTCTGTACCTCTTCCTGTTCTTGAGTTCTTTTTTCCTCTGTTCTAGGCAAATAGAGACCAATTGTTGTGCCTTGGATGGCCACTTGCAAGCTTTTAGGATCCCAGGCACTATGCATCAAACTAGGAGGTGGAACAGAGGTGCTAAACATGTTATTAGGCCAATTAACTAGAATGTTGCATGAAACTCTAACCCTAAACTTCCAAACCAAGGAACCAAATCCCATGAGGTTTTTGGTTGCATATAATCAGCCTCAGCAGCTACTCTTTCTTTTTTTGTCATTGTTGTAAATATATCTATCACACAACTTTTACTAGTTCAACTCTTTGCAGGTGTACAACTTATTGACAGCAATTATGATAATTGGCTGTGCAACCCCACCCTTAATCAACAAAGTATTGTTACAGAAATATGTTTTCTTTTGAGCATATCCATTGCCCTAGAGAACCAGTTGTCTCATCAAATCAGGAAAAAATATGAGAAGCCTATGGACTAATGTATTTTAGTAAAAAGCCTATGGTGGAACTATGTAAATATTGATATGTAGATTAGACAGTTTGGGAATACGGTTACTGAATTCCCCCATGTGTCTGTCAGTTTGTCATACTGTGGGGGCTTGCATGTTGCTGTGATGCTTGAAGCTATGCCACCAGTATTCAAATACCAGCAGGGTCACCTAGAGTAGACAAGTTAATGCTGAGCTTCCAGACTAAAACAGAATAGAAAGAAGGACCTGGCAGTCTACTTCTAGAAAAAAAAAAAAAATTAGCCAATGAAAACCTTATGAATACAGTGGAGCATTGTCTGCTGTAGTGCCGGAAGATGAGCCCCTCAGGTTGGAAAGCACGCAAAATATGGCAGGCGAAGAGCTGCCTACTCAAAGTAGAGTCAACCTTAATGACGTGGATAGAGTCAAGCTTTTGGGACCTTCATTTGCTGATGTGGTATGACTCAAAATGAGAAGAAACAGCTGCAAACATCCATTAATTATCAGAACATGGAGTGTACAAAGTATGAATCTAGGAAAACTGGAAATCATAAAAAATGAAATGGAACACATAAACGTCAATATCCTAGGCATTAGTGAGCTAAAATGCACTGGCATTGGTCATTTTGAATCAGACACTCACATGACCTACTATACTTGGAATGACAACTTCAAGAGGAATGGCATTGCATTTATCATCAAAAAGAGCATTTCAAGATCTACTCTGAAGTACAACACTGTTAGTGATAGGATAATATCCATACACCTACAAGGAAGACCAGTTAATGCGACTGTTGTTCAAATATATGCACCAAACACTAAAGCCAAAGATGAAGAAATTAAAGGTTTTTACCAGCTTCTGAAGTCTGAAATTGATCTAGCATGCAATCAAGATGCATTGATAATTACTGGTGATTAGAATTCGGAAGCTGGAAACAAAGAAGAAGTATCGGTAGTTGGAAAATATGGCCTTGGTAGTAGAAATGATGCCAGCAATCACATGATAGAATTTAGCAAGACCAACGACTTTTTTCATTGCAAATATCTTTTCTCACCAAAATGAATGGAGACTATATATGTGGACCTTGCCAGATGGAATACAAAGGAATCAAATCGACTACATCAGTAGAAAGAGAAGATGGAAAAGCTCAATATCGTCAGTCAGAACAAAGCCAAGGGCCAACTTCAGAACAGACCATTAATTGCTTATGTGCAGTTCAAGTTGAAGCTGAAGAGCAAGTCCATAGAGCCAAAATACAACCTTGAGTATATCCCACCTGAATTTAGAGACCGTCAAGAATAGATTTGATGCATCGAACGCTAATGAACAAAGGCCAGATGAGTTGTGAAATTACATCAAGGCCATCATACATGAAGAAATCAAGAGGTCATTAAAAATACAGGAAAGAAAGAAAAGACCAAAATAGATGCCAGAAGAGACTCTGAAAGTTGCTCTTGAATGTACAGTAGTTAAAGCAAATGGAGGAAATGATGAAGTAAGAGAGCTGAACAGAAGATTTCAAAGGGTAGCTTGAGAAGACAAAGTGAAGTATTATAATGAAATGTGCAGAGACCTGGGGTAGAAAACCAAAAGAGAAGAACATGCTCAGCATTTCTCAAGCTAAACGAACTGAAGACAAATTTCAAGCCTTGAGTTGCAATACTGACAGATTCTACAGGCAAAATACTGAATGATGCAGGAAGCATCAAAAGAAGATGGAATACACAGAGTCACTGTACCAAAAATAATTGGCTGACATTCAGTTATTTCGGGAGGTAGCATATGATCAAGAACCAATAGTACTGAAGGAAGAAGTCCAAGCTGTACTGAAGGCATTGGCAAAAAACAGGGCTCCAGGAATTGACGGAATACCAATTGAGATGTTTCAATAAACAGATGCAGCACTGAAGGTGCCCACTGGTCTAAGCCAAAAAACTTGGAAGACAGCCACCTGGCCAACCAACTGGGAGAGATCATGTTTGTGCCTATTCCCAAGAAAGGTAATCCAACTGAATGAGGAAATTATTGAACAATATCATTAATATCACATGCAAGTAAAATTTTGCTGGTCATTCAAAGGTGGTTGCAATAGTACATTGACAGGGAACAGCCAGAAATTCAAGCTGAATTCAGAAGAGGACATGGAGCCAGGGATATCATTGCTGATGACAGATGGATTCTGGCTGAAAGCAGAGAATACCAGAAGGATGTTCACCTGTGTTTTATTGACTATGCAAAGGTATTCGACTATGTAGATCATAACAAATTATGGATAACATTATGAAGAATGGGAATTCCAGAACACTTAATTGTGCTCATGGGGAACCTGTATATAGATCAAGAGGCAGTCGTTTGAACAGAACAAGAGGATACTGTGTGGTTTTAAGTCAGGAAAGGTGTGCATCAGGGTTGTATCCTTTCACCATACCTATTCAATCTGTATGCTGAGCAAATAATCCAAGAAGCTGGACTATATGAAAAAAAATGGGGCATCAGAATTGGAGGAAGATTCATTAACAACCTGCACTATGCAGATGACACAACCTTGCTTGCTGAAAATGAAGAGGGTTTGAAGCACTTACTGATGAAGATCAAAGACCACAGCCTTCAGTATGGATTACACTTCAACGTAAAGAAAACGAAAATCCTCACAACTGGACCAATAAGCAACATCATGTTAAATGGAGAAAAGATTAAAGTTGTCAAATATTTCATTTTACTTATATCCACAGTCAACACCCATGAAAGCAGCAGTCAGGAAATCAAAAGACGCATTGCATTGGGTAAACCTGCTACAAAGGACCTCTTTAAAGTGTTGAAGAGCAAAGATGTCACCTCGAAGACTAAGGTGCACCTGACCCAAGCCATGGTATTTTCAATCGCATCATATGCATGTGAAAGCTGGACAATGAATAAAGAAGACCGAAGAAGAATTGAAGCCTTTAAATTGTGGTGTTGGCGAAGAATATCGAATATACCATGGACTGCCAAAAGAATAAAGAAATCTGTCTAGGAAGAAGTCTTCAACTCACATACTTTGGACATGTTATCATGTGGGACTAGTCTCTGGAGAAGGACATAATGCTTGGTTAAATAGAGGTTCAGTGAAAGAGAGGAAAACCCTCAATGAGGTGGATTGACACAGTGGCTGCAAAAGTGAGCTCAAGCATAACAGTGATTGTGAGGATGGTGCAGGATCAGGCAGGGTTTTGTTCTGTTGTACATAGGGTCGCTATGAGTTGGAACCAACTCTACAGCACCTAACAACAAAAACATTACTGAATTCAAGCTTAATAATTCATAGAACATAATTATCACATTTTTGGTCTCTAGTTTCACTTAGAGAACTTTTCATCATAGTTATATATTGATATCCTTAGAACACAATCTTACGATTAGGTTTACAGTCACACTTCCAAAATTCCCCAGTGTTTGCTTGTGGGATAGCTATATAAAAAGCATTATAATAAACATCTTTCATGCAGGATTTTCCATGTTTTCTCTAATTTCCTTGGTGTAGATTTCCATATATAGAACTGTTAAATCAATTTCTGATCACTAAGCAGAATTCCCGTTTGGGTACCTCGGTACATGGGATTTGATACCTCCCCTTCCTATGAGTCAAAATCGACTCGATGGCACTGGACTGGTCTTGGGCCTTCCCCAAAGACAAGGGTCATAGTTCTCTCTGATAATATCCTAATATACAGCAGGCTAGCAACCTTTTCATTTTCTTTCCACTTCCTCTCTCAGTGGGCTCTTTGATGGAAGACTTTTGGCTTTTTCCTTCAAAAAGTATAATCTCTGTACAGTTTGGAACACTCCATTTAATTAGATGGAGGAAGGGCTAGACTTAAAAAAATAGTGTCTTGCTCACATACCGTTTGATCCAAAAGTGATATTTTAACCTAAGCTTTGAAATATAATTTTTCAGTAACAGTTATCCTAGGGGAAATGAAAACTTTGAAAAAATGCATTTTGGCTACATGACATACTGCTTAATTTCAGAATTTAATAATAAGCTCTCAGCTATGAATCTAGTAATAGCCCAGAACTTACATATGAATTTAAAATCAAACTAAAACTACTCATTTCATCTCCGTTAGGTTTTTTGTTTGTATGTGTGTGTTTCAGAGGCAATAGCATTACATTTTCAAAGAGAATAACAATTTGTTTGAAATATAGTTAATCTTCTCAGATTATTTTAGAATATATTATAAAATGAAACTTCTATTTTATAATTAAATTTTGAGAGCTGGCCATCATTGCCAAAATAAAAATAATGAAAATAACTCAAATACCAAACTAGAAGTAAGGTAGTAAATCTACTGCTGTCGAGTCGATTCCCACTCATAGTAACCCTATAGTGTTTCCAAGGAGTGCCTGGTGGATTTGAACTGATGGCCTTTTGGTTAGCAGCTGAACTCTTAACCACTACACCACCAGGGTTTCCAAGAAAGATAGTCAAGAGAGTAATGGTGGTAATACATTTACCATAAAATGAGGTCTTAGAAATATGTAAGAAAATTTCTGAAACTCCAAGAAATTAATAAACGAAGGGCAATAGTGAATGTATAATTCATTAAAGAAGAATTATAATTTATAAACATAATGAAAATGCCCAGCCTCACTCATAATAGTATAAAAGCAAAATAAACAGTTCTGAAATTCATAGCAGCTTTATTCAGAAAAGCCAAAAACTGGACACAGCCCACTTGTCCATCAAGAAGGTGAATAACTATGGTATATTCATGCAATGGAATACTAAAAAACAAACAAATGAAAACCCAAACTAGTTGCTATTACATTCATTTGACTCATGGTGACCCCAAGTGTGTCAGAGTAGAACTATGCTCCATAGGTTATTCATTGGCTGATTTTTGGGAATTAAATTGCCAGGGCTTTCTTCTGAGGTGCCTCTGGGTGGACTCAAATCACTAACATATCAGTCAGCAGCGACCTTTCAGGCCAGGAACTCAGCAATGAAAAGGAAAACAAAAGCCTACTGGTACACAAAACAACACGAACGAATCTCAGAAGCGTGCTGAGTGAAAGAAGCCTTATGCCAAGGAGTGCATACTATATGATTCCATTTATGTGAAATTCTGAAATTGGCTGAAGTAAACTATGATTTAAAAAATTGGCAATAGTAGTTACCTCTGGGTGGGTTCAGAATTTTATGAAAAAGGGAACGTGATAAAAGTTTGTGTTTCATAGGTGTTTGCATTTGCCAAAACTCATTAAAATGGTACACTTAAGATTTATGCATTTCCTTGTATGTAAATTTCACCTAAAAGAAACAATAAACAAATATTGAACTCAGTTTAATGATGCGTATACTATAGTGTGTAGGGGTAAAGTGTATTATTGTTATATGCAAACTTACTCTGAGATCTGTTAAAAATAATACACATTGCTGGATGGACAGAGAAATGGAGAGATATCTACATATGTGTTAAATATAGCAAAATGTTAAAGTGTAGCATTCAGGTGGTGGGTACGTGGGCATTCACTTTTAAATTCTTTCAACTTTTCCGTATGTTTAAATTTTTATCAGTAAAATGCTGAGCAAAACAATTCTGAAATGCGATGTTGTTGATAGGTGCCACTGAGGTGGATCCAACTAGTAACAGCCTCATGCACAACGGAACAATATACCACCTGGCCCTGCGCCATCCTCACAATCGTTGTTATGTCACAATTGTTATTATGCTCAAACATGTTGTTGCAGCCACTGTATCAATCCATCTCACCGAGGGCCATCCTCTCTTTTTGCTGACTCTCTGCTTTACCAAGCATGAGGTATTTCTCCAGGAACTGGTCCTGCCTGATAATATGCCCAAAATACATGAGATGAAGTCTCACCAACCATTGTTGCTTCTAAGGAGCATTCTGGCTATACTTCTTCCAAGACAGATTTCTTCATTCTTCTGGCCAAAAACCAACTAAATCCACTACCATCGAGTCCCTTCCAACTCATAGCGACCCTATAGAACAGAGTAGAACTGCCCCATAGAGTTTCCAAGGAGCGCCTGGCAGATTCAAACTGCTGACCTCTTGGTTAGTGGCCATAGCACTTAACCACTACACCGCCACCAGGGTTTCCATTCTTTTGGCAGTCCATGGTATATTCAGTATTCTTTTCCAACACCACAATTCAAAGGCATGAATTCTTCTGTCTTCCTTATTTATCATCCAGCTTTCCCATATATATGAGGCAATTGAAAACACCATGGCTTGGGTCAGGAGCATGTTAGTCTTCAAGGTGACATCTTTGCTTTTTAATACCTTGAAGAGGTCTTTTGTAGCAGATTTCCCAACGCAATACATCGTTTGATTTCTTGACTGCTGCTTCCATGAGTGCTGATTATGGATCCGTGTAAAATGAAATCCTTGACAACTTCAGTCTTTTCTCCGTTGCTGAAGATCACTCAAAAGTGGCTGCAGCAGTATATTGACAGGGAACTGCCAGATATTGCTTATTGGTCCTGTTGTGAGGATTTTTGTTTTCTTTATGTTTAGGTGTAATCCATACGGAAGGCTGTGGTCTTTGATCTTCATTGGTAAGTGCTTCAAGTCCTCTTTACTTTCAGCAAGCAAGGTTGTGCCATCTGGATAATGCAGGTTGTTAACGCATCTTCCTCCAATCCTGATACCACGTTCTTCTTCATATGCTCCAGTTTCTCAGATTTGCTCAGCATACAGACTGAATAAGTATGGTGAAAGGATACAACCCTGATGCATACCTTTTTTCACTTAAAACCATTCAGTATCCCCTTATTCTGCTCAAATGACTGCCTCCTGGTCTATGTACAGGTTCCTCATGAGCACAATCAAGTGTTCTGGAATTCCCATTCTTTGCAATGTTATCCATAGTTTGTTATGATCCACACAATCAAATGCCTTTGCATAGTCAATAAAACACAGGTAAACATCTTTCTAGAATTCCCTGCTTTCAGCCAGGATCAATCTGACCTCAGCAGCAATATCTCTGGTTCTGCATCCTCTTCTGAATTCAGCTTGAATTTCTGGCAGTTCCCTGTCAATATACTGCTGCAGCCACTTTGGAGTGATCTTCAGCAAAAGTTTACTTGCATGTGATGTTAATGATATTGTTCAATAATTTCCTCATTCAGTTAGATTACCTTTCCTGGGAATAGGCATAAATATGGATCTCTTCCAGTTGCTTGGCCAGGTAGCTGTCTTCCAGATTTCTTGGCATAGACCAGTGAGCATATCCAGTGCTGCATCTGTTTTTTGTTGAAACATCTCAGTGGGTATTCCGTCAATTCCTGGAGCCTTGTTTTTCACCAATGCCCTCAGCGCAGCTTGGACCTCTTCCTTCAGTACCGCTGGTTCCTGATCATATGCTACCTCCTGAAATGGCTGAACATCAACTAATTCTTTTAGCTTCTGTGTATCCTTTCCATTTTCTTTTAATGTTGACTGCATCATTTAATATTTTTCCCATTGATTCCCTCAGTATTGCAGCTCAAGACTTGAATTTTTACTTCGGTTCTTTCGGCTTGAGAAATGCCAGGCGTGTTCTTTCTTTTTGCTTTTCTGTCTCCTAGTCTTTGCACGTGCCGTTATAATACTTTGTATTCTCTAGCTGCCCTTTGAAATCTTCTGTTCAGCTCTTTTACTTCATCATTTCTTCCTTTTGCTTTAGCTACTCTCCATTCAGGAACAAGTTTCAGAGTCTCTTCTGACATCCATTTTGGACTTTTCTTTCCTTCCTGTTTAAATGACCTTTTGCTTTCTTTATGTACGATGCTGTTGATGTCATTTTACAACTCCTCTGGTCTGCAGTCATTAGTGTTCAATGCATCAAATCTGTTCTTGATTTGGTCTCTAAATTCAGGTGGGATATACTCAAGGTCATCCTTTGGCTCTCTGGACTTGTTCTAATTTTCTTCAGTTTCAGCTTGAACTTGCATATGAGCAATTGATGGTCTGTTCTGCAGTTGGCCACTGGCCTTGTTCTTACTGACGATATTGAGGGTTTCCATTGTCTCTTTCCACAGATGCAGCCGCTTTGATTCCTGTGTATCCCATCTGGTGAGGTCCACATGTATAGTCGCCATTTATGTTGTTGAAAAATGTATTTGCAATAAAGCTCTTGGTCTTGCAAAATCCTATTACGTGATCTCCTGCATACTTTCTATCACCAAGGCCATATTTTCTGACTACCAATTGTTCTTTGTTTCCAACTTTTGCATTCCCATCACCAGTAATTATTAATGCATCCTGATTACATGTTAGATCAATTTCAGACTACAGAAGTTGGTAAAAAATCTTCAATTTCCTCATCTTTGGCTGTAGTGGTTGATGCATAGATTTGAATAATAGACCTATTAACTGCTCTTTGTTATACGCGTATGAATATTATCCTATCACTGACAGCATTATACTTCAGGACAGATTTCGCAATGTTCTTTTTGACTATGAACTCACTGCCGTTCCTCTTCAATTTGTCATTCCCAGAATAGTAGACCATATCATTGTCTGATTGAAAATGGCCAGTACCAGTCCATTTCAGCTCACTAATGCCTAGGATATTGATATTTATTTGTTCCATTTTCTTTTTGACAATTTCCAATTTTCCTAGTTTCATATACATTCCATGTTCCAATTATTAATGGATGTTTGCAGCTGTTTTTTCTTATTTTGAGTTATGCCACACCAGCAAATGAAGGTCCTGAAAGCTTGATTCCATCCACATTGTTAAGATTGACTCTACTTTGAGGAGGCAGCTCTTCTCTAGTCATCTTTTGAGTGCCTTCCAACCTGAGGGGCTCATCTTCTGAAATGCTGTATTTGCTATCAAATAAGCAAAAATGTTAAAAATTATAATATGTAATAATAGCCATAATTTTGTAGAAACTGGTACTCTCTTGTTCACAGGTGTATAAATTGATGTATTTATATTTCTAAACAATTCGGTAATTTGTATCAAAAGACAACATGGCCTACATTATATAATAATTCTACTTATGGAAATCTACACCAAGAAAATGACCTCAAACATGGAAAATCCTGTATGAAGGAAGATGTCCAATTATAACATTTATATAGCAGTAAGTTGGAAATCCTGGTGGTGTAATAGTTAAGTGCTACAGCTGCTAACCAAGAGGTTGGCAGTTCAAATCCACCAGGTGCTCCTTAGAAACTCTATGGGGCAATTCTACTCTGTCCTATAGAGTCGCTATGAGTCGGAATCAACTCGATGGCAGTGGGTGGGTGCTGGGGTTAAGTTGGAAATCTAACTGTCCAACAGCAAATCAACAGATAAGTTTGTATCTCTTGGAGGCCTGGTGGTGGCACAGTGGTTAAGAGCTTGGCTGCTAACCAAAGGGTGGTCAGTTTGAATCCACCAGCTGCTCCTTGGAAACCCTATGGGGCAGTTCTACCCTGTCCTATAGGGTCACTATGGGTCAGAATTGACTTGATGGCAACTTTTTTTTTTATCTCTTTGTTTCTAGAGAAGATTGAGGTGTCTGGCAATAAAATTAGGTCTCTAAGTGGTACAAATGGTTTGTGTTGACTGCTAACCAGAGGGTTGGCAATGCAGCTGGGAGAAAGACCTGGCAGTATACTTCTGTAAGATTATAACCATTGAAAACCTTACAGAGTGTAGTTCTATTCCGAAACACGTGGAGCTTCCATGAGTCATAACTGATGGAGGGTTTTTGGTTTGATGATAAACTTAGACACAATGAATAGTAAAACAGACAGAAATAATGTCTGATGAGGAAAGTGAAACATGTACATCTACTCTTAAAATACCACATGTAGTTACAAAGGCTAGCTATGAAGACTATGCAGTTTCACTGAAAATGTTATATATTAGATGAAAAGCAGGCAACAAATGTGTAGGTATGCTGTAATTATAGCTGTGTAGAAGTGTTACGGAAACCCTGGTGGTATAGTGGTTAAGTGCTACAGCTGCTAACCAAAGGGTCAGCGGTTCGATTCCGCCAGGCACTCCGTGGAAACTCTATGGGGTAGTTCTACTCTGTCCTACAGGGTAGCTATGAGGCAGAATTGACTCAACGGCACTGGGTTTGGTTTGGTTTTTTGGAGAAGTGTTACATTTCTGAGGCTGTTCCTAGTGGATGCTGTAGTGCACTTCCCAAACCCTGCTTTCAGGACTAAGGCATGCATTTCTCCAGCTCCCTGGAGTAGTGGTAGCTAATGGCTGTCAGATAAGTCACTCACTGAGAATTGATCTCAGACTGAGGAAGTTGCCTTGGTCAAGATCTGAATTCCTTCTTGGGACTCACTGTTGTAATGCATTGTCATGGGAAATACTGGCTGTATACTTTGTAGAGTCCAAGGCAAAATGAAAACGTGAGCCTTTTGCTAAAAAAGCACTAAGAATTTCAAGACAGTGACAGGCAAGCATTAAACCAAGCATAGAGCTCTCCTGAGTGTGGGACCCTGTGTGATTGCATAGGTTGTATGCCTATGAAATTGGCCCTAATCCAGGGAGGTCTAAAGGCTCAGGCTCTTTGCCTGAGGTGGGACAACTCTAGAGCTCCCTGTGGAATAGGTCAAGGACTTTCTTGTGCAGTTCAACTTCTCACTCTGCCCAACCCCACTTCCTTCACTCCCCTACAGGTGTTGATCACAAGGGCACTCCCCAATCAACTTTCTGCACACAAATTTCCAACTCTGAGTCTGTTTCCCAGAGAACCTGACATAGTACACTGTTGTTAAAGAAAACAGACCATTTTTCTCCTTTCTAAATTTTAGTAGTATGTTTACATGACATTTATAATAAAAATAATTTCCAATTAAAAAACACATTAGGAGTTCTGCTTCTGCTTAGGATGTAGAAATGACAAAAGTATATGACATTCACCCTAAGAGTGAAAAAAAGCTGAATAATCTACAAAATCATAATTTTTTGAGCCCACCGGAGAGCAAAAGTCCCAAAGCAAATCAGGTGTACTGAATCAAAAGGGTGATGAGGCCTTCCAAGGACAGGAAAATTATGAATTGTTTCACCTTCGGCAGAGGAGTAGGGAGAAGGGGTAGTGTTGGAAAAAGCTGGAGCCTGGGCTGGAACTAGGATAAGGTAAGTGAGGCATTCTGTCCCTGTGCAAACTTCAAGGAGATGCCCAAAGTCTCAGAAATCGAGATAAATTATATTTTAATGCAATATTTTTTTAAAAAAATTATACAAAAATTCACAATGAACACAATATTAACATTTCAAATGAATTCATGACCAGACCCAGCCCTGGCTCACTGGCCTTACCCTAACCCTGGCCCTAAGTAGTCCTGTCTTTAAAATGTAGGTATTTTATTCCTCATGGACGTTTTGCACTCATTTTTATTAAAAAAAAAAAAAATTCCACT
This sequence comes from Elephas maximus indicus, assembly GCF_024166365.1. Taxonomy (NCBI): domain Eukaryota; kingdom Metazoa; phylum Chordata; class Mammalia; order Proboscidea; family Elephantidae; genus Elephas; species Elephas maximus. The sequence goes on from NC_064825.1 coordinate 70,196,015, forward strand.
AAAATAGTTATCTTGATTACTGAGGTTTTTGGTGCCCCTGTAAGCTTTGCACTGGAGGCAAGTGCCTGACTCTCCTCACCCTAGTTCCAGCCTTGCAGGAAGATACCTGTATCTGGAAATTGGTTTTGTTCACCAAATAAAATAAGGCGAGTTTTTGCCCTAGCAGTTAGCTTTCCCAGTGAAGGAAAGATCAAATAGAAAACACAGATGTAGATCTGCTGAATCTTCTTGAAATTTACTCTTGGCAACAAAACTGTTTTGATTTACTAGACCTAAACCTAATTTATCCACGCACATTTCCCAAGCGCTTGCTGCGCATAAACTATACATGGCCCGCTAGCCTGTGACAGGGTAGGTTTTACTTTGAGGGTCTAAGGAAGAACTGGACAGTCAACACAGGTGAATTTTACATTGAGCAGGCTTCTGAGGAAGAAATCAACTCCTGTATCACTTTCTGGGAAGCATTTACTGAGCACAAACATTTAGAAAGACTCGGTCTTTCTGGGCCCAGGCCGCAGGCCGGACAAGCAAGGTATCAGAACAGCACCCCCTATCTGTGGCGAAGGAATCCGAGCTCCTGGGAACTGACCTTAGGCAGACTGGTTAACCTCAGCATGCATCCGAATCCTAGGCTCAACCCTGGGCTCTGCACGTCCTAGGGTGTCGGGACCGTCGGCTCAGCCCGACAGCAGACTGAGTCTTTCGGGCTGACCCCACGGTGGGCCCCTATTCCGGCCGGCCGCGCCTCCTTCCCAGGCGCAGACAGAGTCTGCAGAAGCGGGACTGGAGACTGAGGGGCGCGCTTCACCCTCTGATCTTAGCTTGGCGCAGGGGAGCCGAGCCTGGGAATTGTCTACTCTAGAAAGAAGTTTCATTTGCCAGAAGTGGGACAGGGTGTGTATGCAGTACGGTGGTCTGTTTATGAAATGTGAATGTCAAGGCCGTGTCGGTTCACGGTTTACGAGTGGGTGCTCTGTAGAGTCCTTTTAGGGTCACAATGAATTAGCGAGTTGATGTCTCAGAGGGGGCGAGCCCCGTGGGGTGTGAATTTCGAATACCGTGGGCCTAGGTGAGTCGTGAGTAAACTGTGAGAAAGGGACTTAGAAACCTCAGGGCCTGCAGCGCTGATGGGCTGGGGTGCCTCCGCTCTTTAGCCCAGGGTAGGGTGATGGCGGTAGTAGGCGGAGCAGAGGTGAGCTAGTCAGGATTGGCAGTCCCCAGCAGGGGCCTATCTATGGAAAATAGCGCCTATGGCAATTAGTTTTAAATTGCTCAATGATCTCTCATAGCTGTCAATGGAAGCCAGGGATGGCCAATAGAAATTGCTCATTAACATCCCTTCTCAAGCTTCCCCCAAGGCTGGAGCCCTACCGGCCCTCTTAGTTGCTCTGACATATGGATAGACACACAACTGTGTTGAAGGAGTGGTCTGGGTGGTTGTAGGCTGCAGAGAGGCGTGGAGGGTTGGAAAAGACTTGGAAATGGGGCCTGAAGCCTTAGGAGACTTGCAGAAACTCACTTATGAGAAGCTTAGTTTGGAAAGCTGATGGATCCCAAGGCATCCCCTAAGGATTCCTGGACAGAGGGAAAAGGGACGTTGAGGATCCCTTTGTAGGGTGAGCAGTTCAGGTAGGAAAGAAAGCAAATGTTCAGGGTGAAAAGTCTGACCAGGAATGGGATGCTTTCTTTTGGCTTCAGCTCCCAGGCATGGATATACTGGGAACCTGTGTGTGGTTGGTCTGTCTCATTAGAAGGTGAGGAAAACCCCTAATGTGCCATGCTACCTCAAAGGCTGAAGAAGGGCTGTTGCAGAGACCCCAGTTTGGGATTGACTGTGCCTGGAAATGACATCATTCTCCTCTTTCAAGAGAGGCATCATGGTTTTCCAGAAGTTCTCTCCCTTCCTGGCTCTCAGGGCCTTGGCCTTATAGAAGGCCATTAGCCTCCAGATGGCGCCATTGAGCTGAGACAGCCATGTCAGGAGCATAATCCCCTCCTACAGCTCTTGAGATCAATTTCATGCCTTTGAAGCCACACCAGGGCCTGGGTCCTGGTAAATCAGTGCCTTGAGACGTTGGCCTCAGGCCTTGTCCACTTGGGAGTCAACTACATCCTCATGGTTGCTTATCCAGGGGAGGGGGCAGGCAGGGGTCTCAGGGCCTGCATTGGCTTTGCTTCCTCTCCCCAGCTCAGCCATAGAGAGAAGCCCAGACCCCACTACACTCAGTGAGAGGAAGCACGCCTCTTGGCTGCACTGGTGAAGGACTTTGTGCCAATGAAGGCCAGTGAGCTGGAGCAGGAGACAGAGGGTTCCAGGTAAGGCTCCCAGCCCTGCCCAGCACAGGTCCTCCCTTCCTTACTGTCATACCCAGAAAGACAGATCCCAGAGGTAGGAGAGAACGCATGTGGCCAGGAGCCCAGATGGCTGTCATTATTCACCACGGCCTGCAACCAGCTGTTCTGAGGTTCCATGATGACAGAGGTCCAGTTGCGGCTGGAGGGACAGTGATTAAACTACATAAAAAATTCTACTTCCAAAGACTGTTAGGAAATGAATTGGGAAGGTTTGGAATCAGTGACTCTGGGAATTGGTCTGGCCATATTGAGAAAACCCCCCAGCACTGGGTGAGTTAGAAATGCTAAAAATGCTAAGTGTAAGGCCCCGTGTATCTCAGGAGCTTTTAGAAATGTGGCCCACGTGTTTAACCTGCATGTTCTTTCACACCTGCAAGGAGCCTTCACCACACATTTGCAAGATGAAGGCGTTGCAGAGGGTGGGGCCACACAGAGCAGTGTCTGAGGTAGGTCTGGGCTCTTTAGAAATGAAGGACCCACCTGTTCTCTGTGGAGTATCTGTGGAGATATATGCATGTTGTCACGGGGCCAGAGATTACCCTTACCCACCCCATCTCCTGGTACACCCTGATCTTAGAGTAGAGACCACTCCCTGACCTGGCCCCAGCACTGCCTAGAAGAGGCATGCATCTCACCTTTATCTACCCTGAGAACCCCCTCTGCAGGGCATGAAGGACTGAGCATTATGTGGAATGTGGGGAAAGGTCACCCCTTCCCCACCCCAGCCCTTCCCCACACTGCCCTGGCCGAGTATACCTCTGAGTCTCCCAAGGGAGGATATATGAGCTGCCCGTTTCCCCCTTCCCTCTGCGGCCTATCTAGCCTTCCCTAAAGCTACCCTCCAGGACAGGTCTTTGCACATGATACTGTCTAGCATGTCTGGAGAGCGCCAGATCTAAGCAGTGCAGTAACCTGAGTACCTGAGTGCTGAACACATACATGCAGGACCTGCACAACTACATGTTCTCTGACACTGACCTCAGGGCTGAAATGCCGATAAGAAAAAGGCATGGCCAGGCTTGGAGAGGAACCACTACTCCTACTTTGGGGTGCCCCAGGAGAAAATATTGTCAAGGATTTCAGTTTATTTGGGTCCACAATCAATACCCATGGAAGCAGCAGTCAAGAAATTAAACAGTGCGTTGTATTGGGCAAATCAGCTACAAAAGACCTCCTTAAAGTGTTAGAAAGCAAAGATGTCGCTTTAAGGACTAAACTGCACCTGACCCAAGCTGTGGTGTTTTGAGTCACCTACCTCATAATGCATATGAAAGCTGAACAATGGATAAGGAAGACCGAAGAATGGTTGATGAATTTGAATTATGGTCTTGGCAAAAAATATTGAATATACCATGAACTGCCAGGATGCTCACTAGAAGCAAAAATGGCGAGACTTTGTCTCACATACTTTGGACGTGTTATCAGGAGGGACCAGTTCTAGGAGAAGGACATCACGCTTGGTAAAGTAGAGGGTCAGCGAAAAAGAGGAAGACCCTCCACAAGATGGATTGACACAGTGGCTGCAACAGTGGGCTCAAGCATAACAACGATTGTCAGGATGGCACAGGACCCAGCAGTGTTTCGTTCTGTTATACATAAGGTCGCTATGAGTTGGAACCAACTTGACAGCACCTAACAACACAACAGGATGCCAACTGAACTCCTCCCACTCCTTCCTGATTTTCTTTCTTGCTTCCATTTATGACCTTGATGCATGTGGATTCCTCTCTGATTGCTCTTTAGGCTGGTAATGAAGACTTTGTGACAGGAGGAAAGAGAACAGAAGTCACAGGTAAGGATATAGATCAGAGAGAGAGAGAGAGAAAAGAGATTCTTGAGTATCAATAAGCATGTTCCTTATCTGAGGAATAAAACAATTTTTCTAAAATGCCCTGAGCTGTGGTGGTCATGGAAACCCTGGTCATGTAGTGGTTAAGTGCTACAGCTGCTAACCAAAGGGTCGGCAGTTCGAATCTGCCAGGCACACCTTGGAAACTCTATGGGGCAGTTCTACTCTGTCCTGTAAGGTCGCTATGAGTCAGAATCAACTCCACGGCAACAGGTAATGATATTAAGCACCTATTCATATGCTTATTAGACATCGGAGGTTCTTCTTCAAAACTTTTGCCCAATTTTCACTTGGGTTTTTTCCTTTTTTTTTTTTTGTATTCATTTGTAGTTCTTTATTCTAGATCCTTCTTTGTCTTTGTCTCCTATCCTGGATACAAATCCTATGTTAGAAACAGGTATCTGCAAATACCTTCTCCTAGTCAGTGGCTTGCCTCTTCCTTTTCTTAATGGTGTCTTAAATGAACAGATGTTCCTAACTTTAATGAAGTCCAAATTTATCAATATTTTCTATGTTTATTAACTTTATTTCCTGTGTAAGAAATCTTTGCCTATGTTTTCTTCTACAATAGTTTTTTGCATTTAGTTCTATAATGCACCTTAAGTTAAATTTTTAATATGATATGAACGGTCAAGGGTTTTTTTCTTTCTTCATATGAATTTTCAGTTGGTCTAGCACAATCGATCTTAGTTATCTAGTGCCGATGTAACAGAGATACCACGAGTGGGTGGCTTTAACAAACAGGAATTTATTTTCTCACAGTTTAGGAGGGTGGAAGTCCGAATTCAGAGTGCCAGCTCTAGGAGAAGGCTTTCTCCCTCTGTCAACTTCTGGAGGAAGGTCCTTGTCTTTTCTGTTCCTTGGCAGTCTTCATGTGGTTTAGCATCTATCTTCCTCCATCTTTACTACCTGTGCTTAATCTGCTTCTTTTACATCTCAAAGGAGATTGACTCAAGACACACCCTGTACTAATACTATTGCATTAGCATAATAAAGAAAACCCATTTCCAAATGGGATTATAACCACAGATATAGGGGTTAGGATTTACGACACATATTTGGCAAGGGGTGGGGGAGGACAGAATTCAATCCATAACAACCATTCTTTTTCCCACCGAATTGAAGTGCACCTTCATCCTGTTGTTGTTAGGTGCTGTCGAGTCGGTTCCGACTCATAGCAACCCTATGTACAATAGAACAAAACACTGCCTGACCCTGAGCCATCCTCACAATTGTTGCTGTGTTTGAGCCCAATGTTGCAGCCACTGTGTCAATCCATCTCCTTAAGGGCCTTCCTCTTTTTTGCTTACCCTCTACTTTACCAAGCATGTCCTTCTCCAGGGACTGGGCCCTCCTGATAACATGTCCAAAGTATGTGAGACAAAGTCTTAACAACTTTGCTTCTAAGGAGCATTTTGGCTGTATTTCTTTCAAGACAGATTTGTTAGTTCTTCTGGTAGTCATGGTATGTTCAATATTCTTTGCCAACACCATAATTCAAAAGAATAATTCTTCTTAAATTACAGACCAATATCCCTCACGAACTTAGACCCAAAAATCCTGGACAAAATTCTAGCCAATAGAATTCAACAATATGTCAAAAAAATAATTCACCATGACCAAAATTCATACCAGGTATGCAGAAATTGTTTAACATTAGAAAAACAACCAATGTAATCCATCACATAAATAAAAGACAAGAATCACATGATTTTTCCACTGATGCAGGAAAGGCATTTGACAAAGTCCAACACCCATTCCTGATAAAAACTCTCAGCAAGAGAGGAATAAAAGGGAAATTCCTCAACATAATGAAGGACATTTATACAAAAATAACAGCCAACATCATCCTAAATGGAGAGAGTCTGAAAGCATTCCCCTTGAGAAAGGGGAACCAGACAAGGGTGCCCTTTATCACCACTTTTATTCAACATTGTGCTGGAGGTGCTAACCAGAGCATTAGGGTAGAAAAAGAAATAAAAGGCATCCAAATTGGTAAGGAAGAAGTAAAGGTATCTCTCTTTGCAGATGATAGGATCTTATATGCAGAAAACCCTAAAGAATCCTCAAGAAAACTACTGGAACTAATAGAAGAGTTCAGCAAAGTATCAGGATACAAGATAAACAGACAAAAATCAGTTGGATTTCTCTATACCAACAAAGAAAACATTGAAGAGGAAATCACCAAATCAATACTATTTACAGTAGTCTCCAAGAAGATAAAATACTTAGGAATAAATCTAACCAGAGAAGTGAAAGACCTATACAAGGAAACTACAAGACACTACTGCAAGAAACCAAAAGAGACCTATATAAGTGGAAAAACATACCTTGCTTATGGATAGGAAGACTCAACACTGTGAAAACATCTGTTCTACCCAAAGCGATCTATAGATACAATGCAATCCTGATCCGAATTCCAATGGCATATTTTAGTGAGGTGCAGAAACAAATTACCAACTTCATATGGAAAGGGAAGAACCCAGTGCTGTTGAGTCGATTCCGACTCATAGCAACCCTATAGGCCAGAGTAGAACTGCCCCACAGAGTTTCCAAGGAGCATCTGGCAGATTCGAACTGCCGACCCTTTGGTTAGCAGCCGTAGCTCTTAACCACTATGCCACCAGGGATTCCATGGAAAGGGAGGCCCTAGATAAGTAAAGCATTACTGAAAAAGAAGAACGAAGAGGGAGGCCTCACACTACCTGATTTTAGAACTTATTATACCACCACCGCCTGGTACAGGTACAACAGATATATAGACTAATGGAACAGAATTGAGGATCCAGACATAAATTCATCCACCTATGAGTGGCTGATATTTGACAAAGGCCCAAAGTCCATTAAATGAGGAAAAGACAATCTGTTTAACAAATGGTACTGGCATAACTGGATATCCTTCTGCAAAAAAAAAAAAAATGAAACAAGACTCATACCTCCCACCATGCACAAAAACTAACTCAAAATGGATCAAATACCTTAATATAAAATCTAGAATGATAAAGATCATGGAAGAAAAAATAGGGACAACGCTAGGAGCCCTACTACGTGGCATAAACAGTATATAAATCTTACTAAAAATGCACAAACACCAGAAGAGAAGCTAGATAACTGGGAGCTCCTAAAAATCAAACATTTATGTTCATCCAAAGACTGCACCAAAAGAGTGGAAACACAACCTACAGACTGGGGAAAAAAATTTTGGCTATGACAAGTCTGATCAGTGTCTAATCTCTAAAATCTACAATATACTGCAAAGCCTCAACAACAAAAAGACAAATAATCCAGTTAAAAAATGGGCAAAGGATATGAACAGGCACTTCACCAAAGAAGACATTCAGGTGGCTAACAGATACCTGAGGAAATCCTTATGATAATTAGCCATTAGAGAAATGCAAATCAAAACTGCAATGAGATACCATCTCACCCCAACAAGGCTGGCATTAATCCATAAAACACAAAAGAATAAACATTGGAGAGATTTGTGGAGAGACTGGAACACTTATACACTGCTGGTGGGAATGTAAAATGGTACAACCACTTTGGAAATCAATTTGGCGCTTCCTTAAAAAGCTAGAAATAGAACTACCATATGATCCAGCAATCCCACTCCTTGGAATATATCCTAGAGAAATAAGAGCCGTCACATGAATAGATACATGCACACCCATCTTCACTGCAGCACTGTTTACAATAGCAAAAAGATGAAAACAACCAAGGTGCCCATCAACAGATGAATAGATAAACAAATTATGGCACATTCACATAATGGAATACTACGCAACGATGAAGAACAATGATGAATCCATGAAACAGCTCATAATATGGAGGAATCTGGAAGGTATTATCCTGAGTGAAATTAGTCAGTTGCAAAAGGACAAATATTATATGAAACCACTATTATAAGAACTCAAGAAAAGGCTTAAACACAGAAGAAAACATTCTCTGATGGTCATGAGGGTGAGGAGAGAGATAGAGTGGTATCCACTAATTATTAGGAAAAAAATATTTTAGGTGAAGGGAAGGACAAAACACAACACAGGGAAAGTCAGCACAAGTGAACTAAACTAAGAGCTAGGTAAAGTTTCTTGAATACAACCAAACACTTCGAGGGACAGAGTATCAGGGGCAGGGGTCTGGGGGCCATGGTTTCAGGGGACATCTAGGTCAACTGCCATAATAAACTGTATTAAGAAAATATTCTGCATCCCACTCTGGTGAGTGGTGTCTGAGGTCTTAAAAGCTAGCAAGCAAGCATCTAAGATGCATCAATTGGTCTCAACCCACCTGGAGCAAAGGTGAATGAAGAATACCAAAGACACAAGGAAAATATGAGCCCAAGAGACAGAAAGGGCCACATAAGCCAGAGACTCCATCAACCTGAGAGGTAGAACTAGATGGTGCCCAGCTACCACCAATGACTGCCCTGACAGGGAACACAACAGAGAATCCCTGATGCAGCAGAAGAAAAATGGGATGCAAACCTCAAATTCTAGTAAAAAGACCAGATTTAATGGTCTGACTGAGACTGGAGGGACCCCAGAGGTCATGGCCCCTGGACACTCTGTTAGCCCAAAACTAAAACGATTCCCAAAGCCAATTCTTCAGACAAAGATTAGATGGGAGTGTAAGACATAAAATGATAGTAGTGTGGAGTGTGCTTCTTAGCTCAAGGAGACACATGAGACTATGTGGGCAGCTCCTGGCAGGAGGCAAGATGAGAAGGCAGAGGGGGACAGGAGCTGGCTGAACGGGCACAGGAAATACAGAGTGGAGAGAAGGAGTGTGCTGTCACATTTTAGGGAGAGCAACTAGGGTCACATAACAATATGTGTATAAGTTTTTGTATGAGAAACTGACTTGAATTGTAAACTTCCACTTAAAGCACAATAAATTTTTTTTAAAAAAAGAAAAATCAATTCTTCTTCAGTCTTATTCATTGCCCAGCTTTCGTGTGCATGAAAACATCATGGCTTGGGTCAGGTGCACTTTAGATCTCAATGTGACATCTTTGCTTTTTAGCACTCTAAAGAGGCTTTTTGCAGCAGATTTTCCCAATGCAATGCGTTGTTTGATTTCTTGACTGCTGCTTCCATGGGTGTTGATTGTGGATCCAAGTAAAGTGAAATCCTTGACAGCTTCAATCTTTGCTTTGTTTACCATGATGTTGCTTATTGGTCCAGTTGTGAAGGTTTTTGTTGTCTTTATATTGAGGTGTAATCCATACGGAAGGCTGTGATGTTTGATTTTCACCAGTGCTTCACGCCCTCTTCACTTTCAGCAAGCAAGGTTGTGTCAACTGCATAACGCAGGTTGTTAATGAGTTTTCCTCCAATCTTGATGCTTCTCAGATTATTTGCTCAGCATATAGATGGAATAAATATAGTAAAAGGATACAGCTCTGACACATACCTTTCCTGACTTTAAATCACGCAGTGTCCCCTTTTTCTATTCCAGTGACTGCCTCTTGGTCTAAATACGGATTCCTCATGAGCACAATTAAGTATTCTGTAATTTCCATTCTTCATAATGTTATCCATAATTTGTTATGATCCACCCAGTTGAATCCCATTGCACAGTCACTAAAACATAGGTAAATATCTTTCTGGTATTCACTGCTTTCAGCCAAAATCCATCTGAAATCAGCAGTGATTTCCCTTGTTCCATGTGCCCTCTTCTGAATTCAGCTTCAATTTCCGGCAGTTCCTTGTGGATGTACTGCAACAACTGCTTTTGAATAATTTATGATTCATAAATCAAGCGATTCATATATGAGTCTGCTTCTAGGCCCTCTATTCTTTCCCTTTGTCCTTTTTTCTATCCTTGTAAAAATTCCATAGTATCTTAATTACTCTAACTTTATAATAAGTCTCAGAATCTGGTTGCATAAGTGTTTTAACTTTTTTGCAAGATTCCCATGGCAATTCTAATTACTTTGCATTTCCAATTTTAGAGTCAGCCTGTCAATTCCACAAAGAAATCTTGTTGGGATTGTGGTTGTGATTAAATTTAATTTACACATCCAGATGGGCAGAATTGACATTTTAAAAGTATTCAGTTTTTTAATCCATGTATGTGGCACACCTCTCTGTTTATTTAGGTTTTCTTGATTTTTTTTGTAATGTTGTTTTCTTTGTAGAGACCTCGCACATCTTTTGTTAATTTTATGCCAAGGTATTTCATGGGTTTGGATGCTAATACACACAAGTACTATTTTTTTTTTATTGCTTTATGATTGTTGAAAATATGCACAGCAAAAAATATACCAATTTGACAATTTCTACATATATGATATAGTGACATTTATTACATTCTTCAAATTGTGCAGCCATTCTCAGCCTCCTTTTCCAATTTGTTCCTCCCCTGTACACATAGATTCACTTCCCTCTAGGCTTTATATCTAATCTTTTCAGTTGTTGCTAACAATTTGATCCCATATAGTAAGTTCTTTAAAAAAGCACTGTACTCAGTGCAAACATTCTTTACTAGTTAAGCTAGACTGTTGCTTGGTTTAAAGAAGGCTTCAGGGGATATTTTTGATTTATGGTTTCAGGGTCAAAGGTTTTCTCAGATCAGTAGTTTTGGGAGTTCATCAGCGTCAACAGCTCCAAAAAGTCTGGAATCCATGAGAATTGGAATTTTGTTCTACGTTTTGCCCGTTTTGATCACGATTCTTTTTTAGAATCTTTCATCAAAACTTTGGATCATGGTAGCTTGTCCAGTATCATTTTTTTTTTTTTTAATTTTTATTGTGCTTTAAGTGAAAGTTTACAAATCAAGTCAGTCTCTCCCACAAAAACTTATATACAGCTTTCTACATACTCCCAATTGCTCTCCCCCTAATGAGACAGCCCACTCCCTCCCTCCACTCTCTCTTTTCTTGTCCATTTCACCAGCTTCTAACTCCTTCTACCCTCTCATCTCCCTTCCAGGGAGGAGATGCCAACATAGTCTCAAGTGTCCACCTGATCCAAGAAGTTCACTCCTCACCAGCACCCCTCTCCAACCCATTGTCCAGTCCAATCCCTGTCTGAAGAGTTGGCTTTGGGAAAGGTTCCTGTCCTGGGCCAACAGAAGGTCTGGGGACCATGAACACCGGGGTCCTTCCAGTCTCAGTCAGACCATTAAGTCTGGTCTTTTTATGAGAATTTGGGGTCTGCATCCCACTGCTCTCCTGCTCCTTCACGGGTTCTCTGTTGCGTTCCCTGTCAGGGCAGTCATCGGTTATAGCCAGGCACCATCTAGTCCTTCTGGTCTCAGGCTGATGTAGTCTCTGGTTTATGTGGCCCTTTCTGTCTCTTGGGCTCATAATTACCTCACACAAGCATTTTTAAAAAATATCTTTCTGTTGTTTGTTTCTGGTAGAAATAGAAATATAATTGGTGTCTGTACATTGACCTTGTATCCAGAAACTGCCAACTTTATTAATTCTAATTGTTCTGTAGCTCTTTTGGATTGTAGATACCAATCTGCAGAGAACATCAGTTTTATTTCTTCCTCCAATTTTTTAAACTCTTATATCTTCCTTTGTGCCTTCTTTCCATCCATGTATTCTTTCCTTTCTTCCTTTTTTGTCGGCTGAGATCTCCAGTTATCTTCTAATTGCTTTTTGTTTTAATTTATAAGGATTTCTGGTTTTGTACATTGACTTTATAATCAATGTGTTATTTTATTAAATTATAACCTTTTAATTCTTTTGTATTTTCCAAATATTTAATTTTATCATTAGAACTCAGCTGTTAACCACAGGGTCAGCAGTTCAAATCCACCAGGCGCTCCTTGGAAACTGTATGGGGCAGTTCTACCCTGTCCTGTAGGGTCACTGTGAGTCAGAATCGACTCGATGGCAACAGGATAATGTCCAATCTGTTGCGTGGTAAATTAATATATATATTTTTATCGATATAAGAATTTAATGCTATAAAATTTCTATTGTTAATTGCTATGTTGTATCTGACAGATTCTTATATGTCGTTTTCATTGAAATTCTGTAATTTCATTTCTGTTTTTGCTTTGATCCGAGAGTTGTTTAATAGAATGATTTTAAAATTTCTAGCAGAGAGAGAGAGACTTAAAAAAAAAAATTGCTATTAGATTTAGTGCATTTTTCCTTTTATTTAAATTTTAATTACTAAAATATGCCTTGCTGTCAGTCATTCTGAATTGATTTTTCTGGGTATACAATGTACCACTTCAATATGTAATTTCAAAATTTTTTTTTACTCTAAATGGTTTTCTTCAGTCATTGATTTTTTTTTTGTATTTCTTCTGTTCAGTTTCTTTGTTTATACACACAGAGACACACACACTTTGCTGGTGTTCTGTATCACTTTCTCTTAAATCCTTTGTAGACTTCTTTCATACTTTTTGATTTAAAGATTTCCACCTGTCATGGACTGAATTTTGTGTCCCCCCCCCCCCCCCCCCCCCCGCCACCAAATATATCAGTTTGGTAGGGCCATGATTCCACCTATTGTGTGGTTGTCCTCTATTTTGTGATTGTAATTTTATGTTAAAGAGGATTCAGGTGGGATTGTAACACCCTTACAAAGTAAGGGAGTTTCCCTGGGGTATGGCCTGCGCCACCTTTTATCTCTCAAGAGATAAAAGGAAAGGCAAGCAAGCAGAGAGATGGGGACCTCATACCACTAAGAAAGAAGCACTTAGGGGAGCAGAACGCATCTTTTAGACCTGGTGTTCCTGAGCAGAGAAGCACCTAGTCCAGGGGAAGATTGACGAGAAAGACCTTCCTCCAGAGCTGACAGAGAGAGAAAGCCTTCCCCTGAGCTAACACCCTGAATTTGGACTTTTAGCCAACTTTACTGTGAGAAAATAAATTTCTCTTTGTTAAAGCTATCCACTCGTGGTATTTCTGTTATAGCAGCACTGATAACTAAGACACCACCTTTCCATTTTCTATTTATTTTTATGTACTATCCATGTTGTTTATTCACTATTGTATTTTAGTCTAGAGGCCCTGGTGGTACAGTGGTTAAGAGCTTGGCTGCTAACCAAGAGGTCTGCAGTTCGAATCCACCAGCTGCTCCTTGGAAACCCTATGGGGCAGTTCTAGTGTATTCTATAGGGTTGCTGTGAGTCAGTATTGACTCGACAACAATGGGTTTTAGTAACACAGTCATTAAAGTGCTTACCGAAAGGTCAGTGATGGAACCCACCAGCCACTCTGTGGGATCTGCTTCTGTAAAGATTCAGTCTTGGAAATGCTTTGGGGAAATTCTACTCTGTTCTACTGAGTCGGAATCCACTCAATGAAAATAGGTCTGCGTTTTTGGGTTAGTCTCCATTTATTAAGCTTGATTTTTAAGCTTAATTTTTAACTCTTCCTGTTCTCTAATTGTATTATTTATGAGTTATCCTGATTCTAATTTAAGCTGGTCTTTTATAACTTCTGTTATTTCCTTAATTTCTTTTAGCTTGTTTAAAATATTAGAATATAGTTTTTCTTTATTTCATGGGTATGTCTTTCTGGCTTATTTTTATTGTTGGAAAGGATGTTGTTCTGATCCTTATTTTTGTTTTTTCTGGTAATAATTTTGAGTAGGGCTTGACTACACCTCTTTCCTATTGCTCATAAATATTTCAGTGAGATGAGTTTGCCTGTACTAGAAGGGAGGGTAGCCAGTGTAGCTTTCCTAGCCTCGAGGCTCTCGAGCTCCCCCTTCTGTCATTTATTTGAAGTGTTTAAAAAATATTGTGCTTTCTGAGATGGGCTGGCTCCTCTTCCCTTTCCTTTGACTCTGTTTTCCCCCTGCTCAAGAAAGGAGCTTTGTGCTACAAATGAGATTTGGACTTACTTGCAAGTTGATTCTGCAAAGCCCCTCCCAGTTTTGACTAATGTTTTCTGGGGAATACGGCTACAATATAAAGATAAAGAATTTCTAGTTATATTCTACACGTTTGTCAATAAGGAAAAGAAAATTAACTACCCAATAGAATAATATACAAAGGTTACAAACAGGCAGCCTACAGAGGAGGAAACCTGAATGGCTGATAAACATATTGTCTTAGTCATCTAGTGCTGCTGTAACAGAAATACCACAAGGGGATGGCTTTAACAAAGAGAAATTTATCTTCTCACAGTCTAGTAGGCTACAAGTCCAGATTCAGGACTTTGGCTCCAGGAGAAGGCTTTCTCTCTCGGTTGGCTCTGGAGGAAGGTCCTTCTGAAGGCCCTTGTCCTCAATCCCCTGGTCAAGGAGCTTCTCAGGCGTAGGGACCCTGTGTCCAAAGATGCAGCGCTCTGCTCCTGGTGCTGCTTTCTCGGTGGTATGAAGTCCCCAACTCTCTGCTTGCTTCCCTTTCCTTTTATTTCTTGAGAGATAAAAGGCACTGCAGGCCACACCCCAGGGAAACTCCCTTTACACTGGATCTGAGTAAGAGTGGTATTACAATCCCACCCTAATCCTCTCAACATAAAATTACAATCACAAAGTGGAGGACACCCACAGAATACTGGGAATCATAGCCTAACCAAGTTAATATATGCATTTTTGGGGAGACATAAAATCAGCCCATGACACATATGAAAAGGTGTTATCATCTCACTGGTAATAGGGAAATGCAAATTAAAACATTAAAAAAGAGTTTTATCGGTTCAGCAGAAAGGATGTTAAAATAATTTAATATCATAATTACCCAAAAAATGAATCAAATCTTGGCTTCTGTTAAAGAAAAACCATCACCTTGTAGATATTCTGACAAAAAGAAAGCCAGAAAAAGAAGTCCGATGGCAAGAGAGAATAACATCTCTCTGGCTATCTATCTTTCTGGCCTCTGGGCCTTTGCTTATACTATTCCTACATCCTAGAATTTTCTCTACTCACCTCTGTATCTAGCTAATTCCTATGCAGCATTCAAGTCTTATCTTAATTGTCACCTCTTTCAGGAAATATTACTTAACTCCTCTTAGAATATGACAGACACTCTTTACTATGTGCATCCTTGGCATTTTGAACTTTCCCTATTGTAGTGTTTTCCAAATGCTACTATAGCAGCTTGTATAATTCTCTTCTTCTACATCAGAGTATAAAAAAAAAAAACCCATTGCCATTGAGTTGATTCCAACTCATGTTTGTTGTTATTATGTGCTGTTGTGTTGGTTCCGACTCATAGTGACCCTACGTACGACAGAACAAAACACTGCCCCATCCTGCGCCATCCTCACAATCTTTGTTATGCTTGAGCCCATTGTTGCAGCCACTATGTCAGTCCATCTTGTTGAGGGTCTTCCTCTTTTTTCTGACCCTCTATTTTGCCAAGCGTGATGTCCTTCTCCAGGGACTGATCTCTCCTGATAACATGTCCAAAGTGTGTGAGACATAGTCTCACCATCCTTGCTTCTAAGGAGGATTCTAGTTGTACTTCTTCCAAGACAGAGTTATTCATTCTTTTGGCAGTCCATGGTATGTTCAATATTCTTCCTCATCACCACAATTCAAAGGCGTCAATTCTTCTGCCTTCATTATTCATCATCCGGCTTTCACATGCTTACAAGGCGATTGAAAACACCATGGCTTGGGTCAGGCTAACCTTTGTCTTCAAGGTGACATCTTTGCTTTTTAACACTTTAAAGAGGTTTTTTGCAGCAGATTTGCCAAATGCAATGTGTCTTGATTTCTTGACTGCTGCTTCCATGGGTGTTGATCCCAGTAAAATGAAATCCTTGACAACTTCAATCTTTTCTCCGTTTATCATGATGTTCTCTGTTGGTCCAGTTGTGAGGATTTTTGTTTTCTTAATGTTAAGGTATAATCCATACTGAAGGCTGTGATCTTTGATTTTCATCAGTAAGTGCTTCAAGTTCTCCACACTTTCAGCAAGCAAGGTTGTGTCATCTGCGTAACACAGGTTATTAATGAGTCTTCCTCCAATCTTGATGCTGTGTTCTTCTTCATATAGTCCAGCTTCTCAGATTATTTGTTCAGTATACAGATTGAATAAATATGGTGAAAGGGTACAACCCTGACGCATACCTTTCCTGACCTTAAACCACGGAGTACCCCTTGTTGTGTTCGAACAACTGACTCTTAATCTATGTACAGTTTCCTAATGAGCACCATTAAGAGCTCTGGAATTCCCATTCATTGCAATGTTATCAATAATTTGCAATGATCTACATAGTTGAAAAAAAAAATTTTTTTTTTTTTTTACATAGTCGAATGCCTTTGCATAGACAATAAAATACAGGTAATCATGTTTCTAGTATTCTCTGCTTTCAGCCAGGATCCAGCTGACATCAGCTATGATATCCCTGGTTCCACATCCTCTTCTGAGTCCGGCTTGAATTTCTAGCGGTTTCCTGTTCTTATACTGCTATAGCTTCTTTTGAATGATCTTCTGCAAAATTTTATTTGTGTGTGATATTAACGATATTGTTCAGTAATTTCCACGTTCGGTTGGATCACCTTTCTTGGGAGTAGGCATAAATATGGATCTCTTCCCTTCGGTTGGCCAGGTAGCTGTCTTCCAAATTTCATGGCATAGATGAGTGTCTTAGTCATCTAGTGGATAGCTTTAACAAACAGAAGTTTCTTTCCTTACAGTGGAGGAGGCTAAAAGTCCAAATTCAGGGCATTGGCTCCAGGGGAAGACTTTCTCTCTCTGTTGGCTCTGGAGGAAGGTCCTTGTCCTCAATCTTCTCCTGGTCGAGGAGATTCTCAGGCACAGTGACCCTGGGTCCAAAGGATATGCTCTGCTCCTGGTGCTTCTTTCTTGGTGGTATGAGGTCCCCCTGTCTCTTTGCTCACTACTCTTCTTTTATATCTCAAGGGATTACCTCAAGACACAGTCCAATCTTGTAAATTGAGTCCTGTCTCACTAACACAACTGCTGCTCATCCTCCCTCATTAACATCATAATGACAGGATTTACAGCATATAGGAAAACCAGTACTGGAAATCATGGTCCAGCCCAATTGATACACACATTTTTGGGGGAACATAATTCAATCCATGGCAATGAGCGAGCACTTTCAGTGCTGCATCTGTTTGTTGAAACATCTCAATTGGTATTCTGTCAATTCCTGGAGCCTTCTTTTTCGCCAGTACCTTCAGTGCAGCTTGGACTTCTTCCTTCCGTACCATCAGTTCCTGATCATATGCTACCTCTTGAAATGGTTGAACATCCACCAATTATTTTTGGTGTAGTTACTGTGTGTGGCCCTTCCATCTTCTTTTGAGGCTTCCTATGTCTTTTAATATTTTATCTGTAGAATCCTTCAATATTTCAACTCGGAGCTTGAATTTTTTCTTCAGTTCTTTCAGCTTGAGAAATGCTGAGCACATTCTTCTCTTGGTTTTCTATTTCCAGGTCTTTGCCCATGTCATTATAATATTTTACTTTGTCTTCTTGAGCCACTGTTTGAAATCTTCTGGTCAGCTCTTTTACTTCATCATTTCTTCTATTTGCTTTAGCTACTTGACATTCAAGAGCAAGTTTCAGAGTCTTTTCTGATATTCATTTTGTTTTTTTTCTTTCTTTTCTGTCTTTTTAATGACCTCTTGCTTTCTCCATGTATGATGTCCTTGATATCATCCCCAACTTGTCTGGTCTTCAGTCATTAGTGTTCAACATGACAAATCTCTTCTTGAGATGGTCTCTCTCTAAATTTAGGTGGGATATACTCAAGGTCATTCTTTGGCTCTCATGGACTTGTCCTAATTTTCTTCAGTTTCAACTTGAACTTGTATATGAGCAATTGATGGTCTGTTCTGCAGTTGGCCCCTGGCCTTGTTCTGATGGATAATATTGAACTTTTCCATCATCTCTCTCCACAGATCTAGTTGATTTGATTCCTGTGTATTCCATACAGCGAGATCCACGTGTGTAGAAGGATTATGTTGCTGAAAAAAGTTATTTGCAATGAAGAAATCACTGGTCTTGCAAAATTCTATCATGTGATCTCCGGCATTGTTTCTATTGCCAAGGCCGTGTTTTCCAAATACCAATCCTTCTTCTTTTCTTCCAACTTTTGCATTCCAATCACTAGTAATTATCAATGCATCGTGATTCCATGTTCAATCAATTTCACACTGCAGAAGTTGGTAAAAATCTTCAATATCTTGATCTTTGGTCTTAGCAATTGGTGCATAAATTTGAATAACAGTGGTATTTATCTGGTCTGCCTTGTAGGCATGTGGATATCATGCTATTGCTGATAGCATTATACTTCAAGGTAGATCTTGAAATGTTCTTTTTCGACAATGAATGCAACGCCATTTCTCTTCAAGTTGTCATTCCTGGCATAGTAGACCATATGATTGTCTGATTCAAAATGGCCCATACTAGTCCATTTCAGCTCAGATCTTTATGTGTTCCATTTCATTTTTGAAAATTTCCAATTTTCCTAGATTCATACTTTGTACCTTTCAGGTTCCGATTATTAATGGATGTTGGCAGCTGTTTCTTCTCATTTTGAGTCATACCAGAACATCAAATGAAGGTCCTGAAAGCTTGACTCCATCCACGTCATTAAGGTTGACTCTATTTTAAGAAGGCACCTCTTTCCCAGTCATATTTTGAGTGCCTTCCAACCTGAGGGGCTTATCTTTCGGCAGTATATCAGACAGTGTTCAACTGTTATTCATAAGGTTTTCACTGCCTAAATCTTTTCAGAAGTAGGTCACCAGGTCCTTCTTCCTAGTCTTAGTCTGGAAGCTCAGCTGAAACCTGTCTGCCTTGGGTGATCCTGCTGCTATTTGAATACCGGTGGCATAGCTTCCAGTATCACAGCAACATGCAATCCCCCACAGTATGACAAAATGACAGGCGCATGGGTGTCCAACTCACAGCAACCCTACAGAACAGAGTAGAACTCCCCCATAGGGTTTCCAAGGAGCAACTGGTGGATTTGAACTGCTGACCTTTTAGTTAGCAGCCAAATTCTTAACCACTAAGCTATAAGGGCTCCACATTAGAATATAAGCACCATTAGCATTTTGTTCATCTAGCTCGCCTTTGTATTTCTAGTGCCTAGTATATAGTATCTGTTCAAAAAATTATTGAACAAATGAAGGAATTTCTACAGAGATTTAAGAATATAAGAGGTCCAATATGAAAATCCTCAATAAAGATGTAGGGAGTCCTGCTTAGTGCACTATAGGATTAGAAATGGGAGGGGCTAAAATCCTAGATGCTTCTAGTAAATTCTGAGGAATGCCAAATGGCAACAGTTCACTCCTTGGAGAAATCATCCTTTTGGTTAGTCACTGGAGCATCCATCCAGTTTTCAAAGCTGTAGCAGACATTGAAAGAAGGAAAGTTGGTTCCAGGAGTCAGTCTTTTCTGTAATAAAAAAGGAAGGTTTATCAAAACACTACTGGTGTAGTTCAATGGCAGTACACTGACATTTAAAGGAAGTATAAATGTTAATGTATCAAGTAGCCCATAATCAGATACTCTAGGAGTACTTCATCTCTAAATTTCAATGAAAACATAAAAGTATTTTCATTTGATTCAGCGCAAAGGATATTGCAATAATCTAATATGATCATTGTAAAAGAATGAATCAGAATCTTGGCTTCTATCAAAGAACAGACATTGCTTTGTTGATATTCTAAAAAAAGAATGCCAGGGGAAAATATCTGATGACAAGAGAGAATGACATCAAAGCTCTTTAAAGAATGCTAAAGTTTGAAGTTTAAGGAAAAAAAAAAAACTCTCTTGAATTGTGTCCTAAACCTGTGTTTTTCATAAGTGGTCTCAGGGCTTATTCCATCAGCATCACCTAGGTACTGATGAAGACACACATTCCTAGGCCCCACCCTACGCTACTGAATCTGCATCTCCAGGGGTCAAACTCCCAGGTGATTCTGACGCATGTCTGGCTTAGGGAACTCATGCTAAACCATCAGAGTCTTCATGACATATCCTGCCTTTCCTTTATCTCACTGATCAAAGCCAGATTCCTGCAGGAAGCTTTTTGAGATTTTCTGAACTCTTTTACCTACTAGCAAAATTTCCGTGGCTCCTTTTACCTAGTAACTCCTTATCTTAATATATTTAATCAGAGGGGGCTATTTTATAAACCATGAAATTGGGTTGGGAAAAGAATGGAGAAGAAACAATGCAATATTTTAATTCTTCTCACATTGGATTGTTAGATCTTGCTTTGTTATTTTATTAGTTCAAGTATTCTCTCCCACAGAACAACAGACATACCAGTATTCAAATGCAAATCTGTGTATCACCCACATCCCTAACGTGAAAGATTTTAGGATACGGTTTTCTGGGAGACTATCACAGCTCACTTTAATTGAGTTACAACTAAGGATTTTCCTACTTGTGAGCTTGGCATAACAAAACTCTTGACCCAGTGCTTTGGAAAGAAGTTTAGTAATAAGAACTCTATACTTTTTTTTAAAAAAAGACTTAGAAAAAAGATTGAGGTTCAAATCTCAGTTGCACATTAATGTAAACAGAAAAGTTTCCACATCTAGATTTCATCAGTAAAGCTGAAGATATAATATCTTATATGGAATAATAACGATAGCTAATAATTAGCAAGTGCTATGCTAAATGGGGGAAATGCTGGTAGTGTAGTGGTTAAGAGTTTGGCTGCTAACCAAAAGGCTGGCAGTTTGAATCTACCAGGCGCTCCGTGGAAACCCTGTGGGGCACCTCTACTCTGTCCTATAGGGTTGCTATAAGTTGGAATCCACTCAACAGCAGTGGGTATTTTTTTTTTTTTTAATGCTAAATGGGAAGTAAATCAAAATGAATGGTTTCTCATTCATCAAAGAAATGTTGGTGATAGTGCAACTACTCTAGTTGTTAAGCCGTAATAGGGGCTACCCTGAATATTGCATCTCCAGAAAGAAAACAAATTTAGAGTTCTAATAATTTTTTTTCAGAATTTGGTTAAAGGAAAAACAATCAGGTTTGGATATCCTTGTTTCCAAAATCAACTATATCATAGTATGCACTATACTATCTGGAGTTGAAGAAAGCATCTTTTCACTGTGGCAGATTGTATTTTTCAATAATGTCTGTAATAATATTTCCCATCCCACATACTTTCTTAGAACTTTGCTACTCTTCCACGAAGAGAAGTACAACTGAAATCAACTTCACTGACAACTTCCAAACTAATATTTATGGAAATTAAATCAGTGACTCACGTATTAGTCAGAGAAGGCTATTAGTCAGTGCGTGGGGTGTTGTTAGTCATCGAACAGGATATGAGTCAGTGCACAGTGTATTAGTCAGTGAATAGGATATTAGTCAGTGAGTAAGGTATTTTTTTTTTTAGTCAGTGAGTAGAATAACCATATAATTTTGTTGTTCAAATCATCATTTTGACAGAATAAGGGGGAGCTTTTAGTAATTATGGAGAAAAATTGAAATTGTCAATAATTTTATTCTGCTTGGTTCAACAATTAATGTCCATTCAAGCAGCAGTCAAGAAATCAATGACATACTGCATTGGATAAATCTACTGCAAAAAACCTCTTTAAAGTTTTAAAAAGCAAAGATATCACTTTGATGGCTAAGTGTACCTGACCCAAGTGATAGCCTTTTGAATCACCTCATAGTCATGAGAAAGCTGGACAATAAAAAGGAAAAACACTGGCCAAAGCAAGTAATATGGCCAAACCTGCTATTAATGGGAGAGGGACAAATACATCATTTCAAGAAGGAGGCAGTGAAAAGTTACATGGCAGTATGTATAGATCTGTTACAGGGTGCATGTGAAGAATGGATAATATTAATCCAATTTAATACATCCACCCTTCATTGGAAACTCACTAGGTGTCAAGCTTTGGACCAGGGTCTTAAAATACATTATCTCATTTAATCCTTCCAACAATTACGTGAGACAGATATTATTAATATTTGTTGGATGAATAAATGTTTGCCTATTGTATACCTGTTGGCCTGTGCGCTATGGATTCCACGTAAAACAGTTCTGATATTCAGCTGGCTGGAGAACAGAAAATGTAGCTAGATAACTCAGTTAAGTGTGAAGAGGGACCTGGAATCATTTCCTAAACCCAGATCAACAAGGATGCACATCTGAACCTGGGGTGGCCAATAAACAGAAAAGCCTTGATTTAGGTAAGAAGAAAACTTCCTGTGTGGATGCCACCTCTACTTCCCCCTTCCCTTCATCAGCTATGGGCCTCACTCTGCAGGATCACTTCTGCCCAGCACTGTTAGATACTGCCCTTGTCCCCAACACATGCACAAGCACTGTGGTAGCTGCTGAGGTTAATACTCTGAGTGCTTACTAGTTGAGATTTTGCCTATTTTGCCATTTTCATATCAATCTTTGCATGAACATTAGAGAAGCACCAATGAAAAAAAATTACAAACCACAAAAGACTTTAATAATCAAAAATCGTAAGACAGTGCACTTGATGTCTAGGGATTCTATGGTGGGATTCCTAGCATCAAGGAAAGGCCTAATGGAAGGGGGGGTGGGTATAGAATAGGGACAGCGCCTTCCACTCAATGTTCAAATTGCTGCATGTAAAATGGTGCAGAGGCATAAAAGCTTGTGCAGTCTCCCTCAGAGCCCCGGCATCCTGCATGGCTGCCTCAGGTACCTCTGAGGACTAGAGAGCTGTTAAGACTCTGGGCTGCTCATCAGTATTACAAGCACAGTTTCTCTCTTTAAATGCTTCTGCTGCTGCTTAAGGTTTTGTTTGGGAAAAAAAGGGCTTCACTGGTAAAATGAATTTGAAAACCACAGATAAAGAGTGCTTTGTGTGTGCCTTAGTTGGATGCTTTTAGTTGCAAATGACCAAAAGCCTAGGTCAAATGGTTTAAATAACCAAGATTTGTGGCTCATATATACTTACACAGGTCTAGAGGTGATTGGGGTTCCAATGAAATTTGGCAGAGGCTCTCCACAGTTTTCTATAGAGTTTTCATGTGCTGGTTTCCTCCTCGGGCCAGCTGGCTCCTGTTTATGGTGGCAAAACGGCTGTTGTAGTCTCAGGTCTACACTGTCCAGGGTAGGACAGAACAGCTTTGACCTGGTAGTCCTAGCCAAGCCCTTACGTTTCGTACTGATGGATCAATTGAACCAACCTCTGCATGCACTGATTAACTTAGGTCTGTGCTATGGACTAACTGTGATGGGACGGGGGGATTATCCTGACTGGCTTAGCCTACTGTTTCTGTTAGCCTTTGCGACATAGCAAAAATACCCCAAAACTTAGAGACTCAAAACAACAACAATTCACTTGCTCATGATTCTGTGGGTCAGAAATTTGAGCAGGACTCATCTGGGATAGTTAGTGTCTGTTCTTGTGGTGTTGCTGAGCTTATTCAGGCATTTAGGGTCAGATGGCAAGTCACCCAGGGTCTGGCTGGTCCCAGATTGCCTCAGTCACCTCAGCTGATTGGCTGGGGTGCCTTAGTTCTCTTGTGTCCTCTCTGGCAAGCCAGCTTGAGCTTATTCACACGAGCGTGCAAGCCATGAGGGTGGGAATAGAAGCTGTAAGGTCCCTTGATGTCTATCTAGTCTTGGGACTTGTGCGACATGATTTCTGCCACATTCTGTTGGTCAAAAAAGCCTTCACTCTTGATGGGAAAAGCTGTAAACAATATGTGACCACTTAAAATGTCTTACTTTCACCCTTACTGCTGGGAAGAAGGGGCAATTTCACGCACCCCACAGAGCTCCTAAACAGAATGGACATTAGGGAGCAAACTAGGCTAGAGGCTGGAGCAGAGACTAAAAGGTAGGGTGAAGCCAGGTTGTGAGCAGCTTTGTATGCCATGCATGCTAAGTAGGCTTTATCTTCTAATCCTGCTTTTTCTATGACAACATAATTGATGATTATGATGCATCCCTTTAAAGGTGATTCACCATGGCTGTGTTTCTCTACCTGCAGAGTACGGGTAAGGAGTATTTTTGTGGGGGCTGCATCAGACCCTCACTCCTTTCGGAGTGAAGGCCTGCTTTGTTTACAGCTAGCAGCTCTGAGCAATCAGGAGCCATTGATGTCTTGTTCCTAAGTGCAAAGGAGAATTTCTGCTCTGAGATTTAGTCTTAAGGTGTTCCAGTAACAACTCTGAGTTATACTCACACATGCTCTTTGATTTCCCCTGGTGTCTACATGTGCTGCTAGCTTGGGATATCCTCCTGTTTTAGTAGTACCCTCTCCCTAGAAGCAACCTTGATTCTTGATGGCCAATTCCTTGGGGGCCCAGTCTAGTCCTGGGTGCTTCATTTTCATTGCCTATGGCTTTTCCCTGCTCTCTGATCTTGACAAGGACAGCCCAGGCCACCTGATGTGTTTTTGGACATTAATCAGGGGAACAGCCAAAGTCTAGTTTTCTTTCAACCCAGAAGTCTACTCCATGCATCCTCCACCTGATATGGTATCCAGTGCCCAAACTCACATGACCATATTGGGCAAAGGGTACAGCCTCAGTGTCCTGCCACATGCACATGCTTACTCTGCTGCTGGGCTGTACACCACTTGTAGGATTCCCCTTGCTAACAGTGAAAAGAAATATTTGTTAAGTAAGTGAATTAATAACTGAAAAATAAATAAGATAACCCCATGTGGCATCAGGAGCTCTGGTGGCATAGTGGTTTAGAGACTGGTTGCTAACCATAAGGTTGGCAATTAAAATCTATGAGAGCTCCTGGGAAACCCTATGGGAAAGTTCCATTTTGTCCTATAGGGTGGCTGCGAGTGGGAATCCACTTGACGGCATCAGGTTTGGTTTGGGTGGATGCAGCATCACTTAAGATGGAAAAAATGAGTGATATGGAAAAATGTTCCCTGGGGGACTCTCCTTTACTCTTCATTCGGAGCCCTGGTTCCCAGGAAGGCACCAATACAAACTGAGTCAAGTAGCTTAATCTTGCTCCTTCCCATACATATACTGGTGGAGGATCCTGAAACCAAGAGGAAGAGTTTCACAGTATTGAGAACTTCTCTCTCAAGCTGAGTGGAAATAAGGCTCTGAGGAATCCCTTGGGATACTGGGGCAGAGCAGGTAGGGAGGTTAGTGAGGAGGAGGAAGAAGGATGTAGGAAGAGGGGAAGGAAGAGGTAACCCCTCTGTCACCTCCCGGGGGGTCCTCCTAATTTATCGAAAATCCCACCAGGGTGCCTGCAGTCTTGTTTCTTCAGGGTTTTTGGCCGCCCCTCCCCCGCCAGCAGTGACTAGTTTACAAGAAAGACTTAAAGCCTTAAGTGTCTCTGATTTAATTCAGCAGCTGCTATTTCTGCTGCAACAACTGTGGCTCCATTTGAACAGCTCCTTTCTGCTACCACTTCCTATTAGAAGCAGTCCTTGCTCGCCCCTATTTGGCTAAGGAGCCTGGGCTCACAGAGGAAATGACAGCTATTTACAGTAAATTATTCAATTAGAACCAGGAGCAAGGCTGGCTTCTGCTATTGTCCCATGGGCCAATCCCGGGCAGCTCAAGCTCGCTGGGACTGTTTAATCCACAGAATCCATTAGGGCTGTCAACGTGGGCAGGACAGTAAATACTGTGGAAAGTAGTTAAGGGATGTGGCCTTGCTGTAGCTTCAACAGCAGTCCAAGGGCAGACAAGAGGGTCTTGGGGGAGGAAAGGAGGTAAATGAGGATAAGGAGGGCCGAGATGGGGCAGTGAAGATCTGGCTGGCCCTAATGGCAGCTCTTTGGGGGCTTCTAACCCATTGGTTCCCAGTCTTGGATGCAAGCTTACACTTTTGACGTAGTTGGCCCTTCCTTCTTTATTCAAACTTCTTATCTCGCCTTTTATGATTCTGTTTTCACCTGGTTTTCTCCCGCTTCACTGGGTTTTCCCCAATTTCCCCTCCTTCCTTCTGTCCTTCTTCTTGGTGGTGGTGGTAAAACTCTAAAATGCGTTACTATGCAACATTGCTTATAGTAAAAATAATCCCTGATTGGTATTCTAAATCTGGACTGGGAGAAAGTATTGTTCTTGTTGTGTGCTGTAGGGTTGATTCTGACTCATAGTGACCCGATAGGACAGAATATAACTGCCCTATATGGGATTTTTTTTTTTTTTTTTTTTTTTATGGGATAGGGTTTCCAAGGTTGTGATCTTTACTGGAGCAGACTATCTTTTCTCTTGGAGTCTCTGGTGGGTTTGAACTGCCAATCTTTCGGTTAGAAGCTAAGCATTTAACGACCTCATTACCAGGGCTCTGGGAGAAAGTATAACGAACTATAAATGTTGTTGTTGTTAGGTGCCCAGGAATTAGTTCCAAATCATGGCAACCCTATGTACAACAGAAGGAAACACTGCCCAGTCCTGCACCATCCTCACAATCCTTGCTATGTTTGTGCCCATCCTTGCAACCACTGTTTCAGTCTATCTCGTTGAGGGTCTTCCTCTCTTTTCCTGACCCTCTACTTTACAAAGCATGATGTCCTTCTCCAGGGACTGGTATGTCCTGATAACATGTCCAAACTATGTGAGATGGAGTCTCACCATCCTTGCTTCTGAGAAGCATTGCGGCTATACTTCTTCCAAGACAGATTTGTTCTGTCTTCCTTTTTTTTTTTTTTTTGCAAACCTCTCAGAGGAGCTGCTTACACCTTGGTTGGGATACATTAAAAGTTAATATTTGTTGAAATTCAGTAATCATTTGTTGAGGAGCTGGGGGAACAGCATAAGACAATGGTTAGACAATTTTTCTGATAAATTCTATGAAAGTGGAAACTATCAGTTTCTGTTCTACACTATTTTACCAAAGGTTATGGATATTTCCTTCTTGTGACAATGATAGCTTCTCATGGCATATGTGTTAATCTGCATACGCAGAAACTTTGACTCAGAATCCTGAATGCTAATGGTCGTGGATGTAAAATGAAGTAATTTATCTGTCATAGCTAATCAAGATTTCAGTATTTCAAGGTACTTGAAATCCAAGTTCAAAGACATTTTAGTGCTTTGGTCTGATGGGTAATGTCAAAGAGCCCTTTAGAGGGCTTCCTATCTACAGTATTAGACATGCAGTAGCTCATTAGCCATATCTTTTTTTATAGTACTTTAGGCAAAGGTTTATAGAAAAAACAAGCTTCTCATTAAACAATTAGTACACATATTGTTTTGTGACAATGGTTACCAACCCCACAACCTGTTAACACTCCCTTCTTAACTTTGGGTTCCCGATTACCAGCTTTTCTTTCCGCTCCTGCCTTCCAGTCCTTGCCTCTGGGCTGGTGTGCTCCTTTAGTCTCTTTTTCTTTTCTGGACGTGTCTAATCTTTGGCTGAAGGATGAACCTCAGGAGTGACTACATTACTGAGCTAAAAGGGTGTCCAAGGGCCATACTCTTGGGGTTTCTCCAATCTCTGTCAGTCCAGTAAATCTAGTCTTTTATTGTGAGTTAGAATTTTGTTCTACATTTTTCTCCAGCTCTGTCCAGGGCCCTCTATTGTGATCCCTGTCAAAGCAGTCAGTGGTGGTAGCTGGGCACCATGTAGCTGTGCTGGACTCAGCCTGGTGGAGGCTGTGGTAGTTGTGGTCCATTAGTCCAAGATTTGTTCTATCTTCCGGCAATCCATTGTATATTCAATATTCTTTGCCAATACCATGATCCAAATGTGTAAATTCTTCTTTAGTCTTCCTTATTCATTGCTCGTCTTTTGCGTGCATATAGACAATTGAAAATAACATGGCTTGGGTCCCTAACCTTTAAAGTCCTCAAAGTGACAGTTTTGCTTTTCAACACTTTAAAGAGGTCTTCTGCAGCAGATTTGCCCAATGCAATAATACACTTTTTGATTTGTTGACTGCTGCTTCCGTTGGCATTGATTGTGGATCAAGTAAAATAAAATTCTGACAACTTCAATATTTTCTCCATTTATCATAATGTTGCTTATTGGTCCACTTGTGAGGATTTTGTTTTCATTGTGTTGAGGTGTAAACCATACTGAAGGCTGTAGTCTTTGATCTTCATCAGTAAATGCTTCAAGTCTTCTTTGCTTTCAGCCAAGTAGGGTTGTGTCATCTGCATATTGCAGGTCGTTAATTAGTATCCCTCCAGTCCTGATGCCATGTTCTTCCTCATGTAGTCTAGCTTCTCAAAGCATACAGATTGCATAAGTATGGTGACAGAATATAACCCTGAGACACACCTTTTCTGATTTTAAACCATGCAATATCCACTTGTTCTGTTCAAAGAACTGCCCTCTTTGCCTATATACAGGTTGCTCATGAGCACAATAAAGTGTTCTGGAGTTCCCATTCTTTGCAATATTATCCATAATTTGTTATGATCCACATAGTCGAATGCCTTTGCACAGTCCATAAGACATAGGTAAACATCTTTCTGGTATTCTCTGCTTTAAGCCAGGATCCATCCAACATCAGCAATGATATCCCTGGTTCCATGTTCTCTTTTGAATCCAGTTTGAATTTCTGGCAGTTTCCTGTCGATGTACTGCTGCAACTGCTTTTGAATTATTCTCAGCAAAAATTTATTTACGTGTGATATTAATGATATTGTTTGATAATTTCCACATTCTGTAGGATCACCTTTCTTTGGAATGGGCACAGATATGGATCTCTTCCAGTTGGTTGGCCAAGTAGCTGTCTTCCAAATTTCTTGGCATAGACAAGTGAGCACCCCCAGCACTGCATCCATTTGTTGAAACATCTCATCTGGTATTCTGTCAGTACCTGGAGCCTTTTTTTCCACCAATGCCTCAAGTGCAGCTTAGACTTCTTCCTTCAATACCATAGGTTCTTGATCATATGCTACCTTGTGAAATGATTGAACGTCAAACAATTCTTTTTGGTACAGTGACTCTGTGTATTCTTTCCACCTTCTTTTGACGTGTCCTTCATTGTTCAATATTTTGCCCCTAGAATCCTTCAAAATTGCAACTGGAGGCTTGAATTTTTTCTTCAGTTCTTTCAGCTTGAGAAATGCTGAGTGCGTTCTTCTCTTTCGGTTTTCTAACTCCAGGCCTTTGCACATTTCATTAAATACCTTGCTTTGTCTTCTTGAGCCACCCTTTGAAATCTTCTTTTCAGCTCTTTTACTTCATCATATCTTCCATTCGCCTTAATTGCTCTGTGTTCAATAGCAACTTTCAGAGTTTCAGAAATGGAGTTCTGACATCCATTTTAGTCTTTTTTTCTCTTCCTGTCTTTTTAACGACCTTTTGCTTTCTTCATGCATGATGTCTTTTGTATCATCCCACAACTCGTCTGATCTTCGGACATTAGTGTTCAATGTGTAAAATCTATTCTTAAGATGGTCTCTAAATTCAGGTGGCATATACTCAAGGTCATACTTTGGCTCTCGTGGAGAACTATAAATACCTGTTGTGAAAGCATGCTCTAGGGCTCTCCTGAGTGTGATGATTCTTGTAATTGCCATGCACTTCCCTGGGTCCTGGAAGCTATGTCCTTGGAGTTGTTATAGAGATAGTGGCTTTTTTTAAGCAATGAGACTATTAGGCTATGGCATATCCAGCACTTGACTGATGTAGATCCGGAATCCTTGTGTCTAGGCTTTTACCTGGTGAGAAAATAGTTTCTGGATAATTGAATGAACTGTCATTGGGTGGTTTAAAAGACCTCATGGAAGAGGAGGCCAGAACCAGTGGCATCACTAGAGGGGTGAAGGTGGTGCAGACCATACTGGGCAACACTGTCAGAGGGGGTCATACCAAAATGATTGTCTATAAAATTTTTGTGCGGTGTTTCAGCAGAAATTTACTATGTTTGATAAAAAATATCCCTGTGGTGAGTTATAACAAAAAAACAACATTTTTTTAAGCACAGCTTACATGTGTCAATATACCTACTAGGCTGAAACTCTATGCTAATTTACTTTTTGAACCTTCTAATGCACTCTGGTCAGAGCTGTCATTATTACCCTATTACAATGATGCTTCGAATCATGTGGTTTTGTCTGCATGTGTTTCAAACATTTGCTGTTGTTTTTATTGCTGCCAATGTTTTGATAGTTTCTAATTTTGTCAAATGTTTTGATGTTACAAAGTGTCCTAAGAAAATATTCTGCATCCCATTTTGGCGAGTGGCATCTGGGATCTTAAAAGCTAGCAAGGAGCCATCTAAGATGCATCAATTGGTCTCAACCCACCTGGAGCAAAGAAGAATGAAGAACGGCAAAGACACAAGGAAAATATGAGCCCAAGAGACAGAAAGGGTCACAGAAACCAGAGACTCTGTCGGCCTGCGAGTGGAAGAACTAGATGGTGCCTGGCTACAACCAATGACTGCCCAACAGGGAACACAACAGAGACTCCCTGATGGAGCAGGAGAAAAGTGGGATGTGGATCTCAAATTCTAGTAAAAAGACCAGACTTAATGGTCTGACTGACACTGGAGGGATCCCAGAGGACATGGCCCCCAGAATCTGTTAGCCCAAAATTAAAACTATTCTTAAAGCCCATTCTTCAAAGAGTAGACTGGACTATAAGACATAAAATGATACTGGTGTGCTTCTCAGCTCAAGTAGACAAATGGGACTATGTGGGCAGGTCCTGTCCGGAGGTGACATGAAAAGGCAGAGAGGGCAGGAGCTGGTTGAATGGATACAGGAAATATAGGGTGGAGAGCAGGAGTGTACTGTCACATTATAGGGAGAGCAAGTAGGGTCACATAACAATATGTGTATAAGTTTCTGTATGAGAAACTGACTTGAATTGTAAGCTTTCACTTAAAGCACAATAAAGAAAATAAGTTTTCTGGTGTTACAGCTACAACATTGTAGTAATTAGCATTTGTGAACCTATATCGATAACTTTTTTGAGAATGAAGTAGTAATTAAAGGAAAAGGAGAAAAACTAAAAAAGGCTTCCACTCAGTTACTAATTATGTTGTAATTCAATGTGGAAAGATTTTATAAAGCAACTTTTATTCATATAATCTAAGAAGCAGTACGTTTAAGTAATTTACAATCATGTTTATGACATTTTAAAATTGGTAACATAGTACAAGAAAACGTTACTAAGGACTCTCTGTGGTCTGGTATGGGAGGAAGCCTATGGGGGGTTGATACCATGAGTTACTGCACCGGGTGACACTTACCTTAGTAATGCCTCTGCCCAGCACATGGCTTGCTGAAAAACTGGAGTATCTCTCTTATATTCTTCTAAGAAGACTTGTGCCAAGTGTGGCTTGTGGTAGTCTTGTAAGTTTCAATATTTAGTAGAGACTAAGCAGATCTCCTAAGAAGCCCTGGTGACACAGTGTTAAGTGCTGGGCTGCTAACTGCAAGATCGGAGGTCAGAACCCACCAGCCACTCAGCAAGAGAAAGATGTGGCAGTCTGCTTCCATAAAGATTTGTAGCCTTGAACAAATGGTGCTGGCATAACTGGATATCTATCTGCAAAAAATGAAACAAGACCCATACCTCACACCATGCACAAAAACTAACTCAAAATGGATCAAATACCTTAATATAAAATCTAAAACGATAAAGATCGTGGAAGAAAAAATAGGGCCAATGCTAGAAGCCCTAATACATGGTATAAACAGAATACAAACCATAACTAACAATGCATAAACACCAGAATAGAAACTAGATAACTGGGAACTCCTAAAACTCAAACACTTACGTTCATCCAAAAACTTCACCAAAAGAGTAAAAAGACAATCAACAGACTGGGAAAAAATTTTTGGCTATGACATATCCGATCAGAGTCTAATCTCTAAAATCTACAAGGCACTGCAAAACTGCAACCACAAAAAGACAACCCAATTAAAAAATGGGCAAAGGATATGTATGAATAGGCATTTCACCAAAGAAGACATTCAGGTGGCTAGCAGATACATGAGGAAATGCTCACGAGCATTAGCCATTAGAGAAATGCAAACCTAAACTACAATGAGATACCATCTCACCCCAACAAGGCTAGCATTAATCCAATAATAATAATAATAAATGTTGGAGAGACTGGAACACTTATACACTGCTGGTGGAAATGTAGAATGGTACAACCACTTTGGAAATCAATTTGGCGCTTCCTTAAAAAGCTAGAAATAGAACTACCATATGATCCAGCAACCCCACTTCCTGGAATATATCCTAGAGAAGTAAGAGCTGTCACATGAATAGATATATGCACACCCATGTTCATTGGAGCACTGTTCACAATAGCAAGAAGATGGAAACAACCTAGGTGCCCATCAATGGACGAATGGATAAACAAATTATGGTATACTCACACAATGGGATACTACGCAATGATAAAGAACAACGATGAATCCACGAAACATCTCATAACATGGATGAATCTGGAGGGCATTATGCTGAGTGAAATTAGTTAGTCACAAAAGGACAAACGTTGTATAAGATCACTATTATAAGAACTCAAGAAAAGGTTTAAACACGGAAGAAAACATTCTTTGATGGTTACGAAGGTGGAGTGGGAGAGAGAGGGGAATTCACTAACTAGTAGTAGACAAGAATTATCTTAGTTGAAAGAGAGGACAACACACAATACAGGGGAAGTCAGCACAACTGGATTAAATCAAAAGCTAAGAAGTTTCCTGAACACAACCAGACACTTCAAGGGACAGTGTAGCAGGAGCAGGGGTCTGGGGACCCTGGTTTCAGCGGACATCTAGGTCAATTGGCATAATAAAGTTTATTAAGAAAATGTCTGCATCCCACTTTGGTGAGTGGCATTTGGGGTCTTAAAAGCTAGTGAGTGGCCATCTAAGATGTGTCAATTGGTTCCAACCCACCCGGAGCAAGGGAGAATGAAAAACACCAAAAACACAAGGAAAATACGAGCCCAAGAGACAAGAGGGGCCACATAAACCAGAGACGCCACCTGCCTGAGACAAGAACTAGATGGTGCCTGGCTACCACCAGTGACTGACCTGACAGGGAACACAACAGAGTCCCTGACTGAGCAGGAGAAAAGTGAGGTGCAGAACTCAAATTCTAGTAAAAAGACCAGACTTAATGGTCTGACTGAGACTGGAGGAATGCCAGAAGACAGGGCTCCCAGACTCTCTGTTAACCCAGAACAAAAACCATGCCAGAAGCCAACTCTTCAGACAAAGAATAGTCTGGACTTGAAGACATAAAATGATACGTGTGAAGAGTAGGCCTCCTAGTTCAAGTAGATACACGAGACTAATTGGGCAGCTCCTGTCTGGAGGCCAGATGAGAAGGCAGAAAGTGATAGGAGGTGATTGAGTGGACATGGGAAATCTGGGTGGAAAGAAGGAATGTGTGGTCACATTATAGGGAGAGCAACTAGGGTCACATAACAATGTGTGTATATATTTTTAGATGATAAACTAACTTGATCTGTAAACTTTCACCTACAGCACAATTAAAAAAAAAAAAAGATTTATAGCCTTAGAAAATCTATGGGGCAGTTCTACTCTGCCCTATAGATTTTCTATGAGTTGGAATTGACTTTACTGCAATGGGTGAGTGGACCCCTAAACCTATAGGGTCTCTATGAGTCAGAATCAACTCAATGGCAATTTTTTTTTTTTCCCCAAACCTATTTCTAACACACCAGGGTAGGAAATGCTGGTGGCATAGTATTTAAGAGCTATGGCTCCTTACCAAAAGGTTGACAGTTTAAATCCTCCAGGTGCTCCTTGGAAACCATATGGAACAGTTCTACTCTGTCCTATAGGGTCCCTATGAGTCAGAATCAACTTGACAACAGTGGGGTTTTTCTCTTTTTTTTCTAACCCAGTATTGCCCATTTCAGTAAATGGCACAACCATTCACTCAGATGCTCAAAATCTAGTGTTCTTCTAGGATTCCTCTTTTTTCTTTAGCCCCAATTCTTGCAATTCATTAGCAAGTTGTTACGTCTGCTTGCAAAATATATCCCATATCCTTTCATTTCCCCCCATCTCCAGTACTATTACCTTAATCCAAACCATCAACATCTCTCATGGATTATAGCAATAGTTTACTTCCATTCTTGGATCCATTAACCTGATCTACATGCTGCAACAGTAATCTTTCAGAAACATCAATTAAATTATGCCATGTTCTAGTGAGAAAAAAAAAAAAAATGTTCTGGTGAAGTCCCCGCTCCCACCTGACCCTACCCAATGGCTTCCCATTGCACTTCAAATAAACTTCAAACAGGCCTACAGGGCCCATGTGGTGGGGCTCCTGCCTATGCCTCCAGGTTTATCTGCTCTAGATACACTGGCTTACTGTCTGTGTTGGAACACCCTGAGTTCATCCTCGCCTTTGCAATTACTGTCTGCTCTGCCTGGATTGCATGAGCTCTGTATCTTCCTGTGTAATCTCGTCTTTCCTTGTGGTTTTGTTTATCAGAAATCACTCTTGAATAGTAGTGGTCTAAACTGTATGGAATTAAACACAAGAATGAATAGAAAGGAAGGAAAGTTATAGAATAAATGATGAGAGGGGAATGTGTAATGAAAAACTTGATTTTTCATATGTAGGGGAGATTGAGCATGTTTATGTCTTTGGAGGAGGAGCCAGAAAGTGGGAAATGTGTGATATGGAGAGAAGTGGAATCTTTCTCCTGCGGAGCAGCTGGTGGGTTCAAAACCACTGGCCTTTCTAGTTAGCAGCCAAGTGCTTTAACCACTCTGCCGCCAGGGCTTCTGAAAGTCCCCATAAGAAATAAATTTATCTGTTGACTTTCTTCCTAAGTGACATGGGTTCCCTGGAGCAGCATGGATTTCTTAAATAAATGGATAGGAAGGGGTTATGAGAAAGAGAGGAAACAGGCAGGTAAAGGCTGTGTGGATGCCAAAGAGAAGTTTTCATCAATATATACCTTTTAAAATATGTGTCTTTCAAAAATATATATTTCTTTGTTTTTGTTGTTATTGATTTGTCTTTAACATTAAAGGAAATGTGAAAGAAAAGCAATTTGCAAACCCAACTATTTTTCTCTCATCCCTTATAATCCTTGCCCACAAGCTAGTATATGTTTACGTAAGCTATTTTTTTTTTTTTATTATCCCAGTAGCTACATGATTGGACCTTTTGTTTTTCAAAATGGTGTTTTGAACAACTCCTTACCACTGTTTCATATTCTTCATAATTGTTATTGTGTTAGCTATAGTAAATTGCAGTTAACGTGCTGTAATTTACTTCACTGTTTTTCCTTTCCCTGTGGTTGGACAGGTAGGTTATTTTCAATTTCTGCTGTTATAGATAATGCTACAATGAAGATCCTCCTGCCTAGACACTGGCTCTCCTTTTGAATTATCTCCTCAGTCTAAATTACAAGGAATGAGATTAATGGGTCAATGCTGTGAACATTTTTATGGTTCTTAATATATATTGCCATATTCCTGTATTATAGCCACTGTCAGAAAGGTATCTACACATCAATTTCACTGCTAACTCTGTGGTATTAGCAGTATTATTACATATTCTTTGCCAAGTTAACAGATATAAAGTCACACCTCCTTGCTTAATTTGTGTTTCGTTGTAGCCCGAATGTTTTCCGTATTTACTTGCTATCTACATTTCTTTCTATTTATGCTCTTAGTCAGTTTAGCTGTGGAAGCATTTGGGAAACTGTTTATGTATCATGCATAATAATCCTTTTCTCTAACATTTGAGTTAAATGTTTCCCACTGTTTCCATTTCCCCTCTGATTAGCTTGTTCTCGTACTGAAGTTATTTATTGATCTTTTCCTGTGTGAATTCTTCCTTAAAATTCAAAGTTCAGACACCATCATCTAAAAAAACATATAAAAACCCTCAATTCTACTTTGTGGGATTTATATATATTAAATTATTTAATGAATTCATCATTTTTAAGTATAAATTTTGACCGTAACTTAATTTTTTGCTCCAAACTGGTAATCCATTGGCTGCTTTCAATTCAGATGTGAGAGGCATAAGGAGCAGTCTTGATAAAATAGAGGCCAGACTTCTTGTCTTGAAGCTGCATTTCTACAGTAAGCATGTTGTTTTTACTTAGACTGCTATTGTGACTTGGTGATGGCAAAACGATGAAGATCATGAATGGACAAAGGCTAAAATCCCCTAAGCCAGCATGGCATTATGACTTTTATGGGCCCTACCTACTTTTGCCTTCATGGGCTCCTTCTTCCATTATATATCAAAAAAAAAAATTAAAAATTGTATTTTATAACTGCATTGACATAAAGACAAATATAACCCAGACTGGCTTTATTATTATATTTTTCATTATTACCGTATTTGGTTTTTTCTTCTGATTTTAAAAGATATTAAATTTAAAACATTTTTGTGGACCCCTAAACTGTGCCGGAGTCCCTGGCTGTTGCAAATTGTTAATGTACTTGGCCACTAACTAAAGGATTGGTAATTTGAGTCCATCCAGAGGTACCTCAGAGGAAAGACTTGACAATTTTCTTCTGAAAAAAATCAGCCATTGAAAATCCTATGGAGCACAGTTTTACTATGAGACACATGTGGTTGCCACGAGTCAGAATCGACTCAATGGCAACAGGTTTTTGATTTTAAACTGTGTCTATGATGACTCCAAGGAGCAATGGTGGCACAATGGTTAAAGCGCTCAGCTGCTAACTGAAAGGGCAGTGGTTCGAATTCACTAGGGGGTCCATGGGAGAAGGATCTGGCAGTCTGTTTCCATAAAGATTTACAGCTTTAGAAACCCTACCAAAAAAAAAAAAAAAACCAAACCCACTGTCGTAAAGTGGATTCTGACTCATAGTGACTCTATAGAACAGTTCTACTCTGCCCTCTAGGGTTGCTGTGAGTTGCAATCGACTCAATGGGTGGGTTATGATGACTCATGAATAACTTAGTCCTGCCCCAAGACATGCCTCAGCACTAATGCACTCTATATCTAGCTACCATCTAAATAATTGGGTTTACTTCTTGTCTTTGATTTTGTTCTTGGGATATACAGTTTTATCTTATGTTAGAACCACAGTATTTTCATAATTGTTTTACAGTATGTTCTAACAGCTCTTAGAGTGATCTGTACCCCCAGAGTTCTTCTCTTGGCAATTTTTTTTCCAAGTGAATTTTAGAACCCCTTGAATCCACCAGGTGCTCCTTGGAAACCCTGTGGGGCAGTTCTACTGTCTATAGGGCCGCTATGAGTTGAATATGACTCAATGACAGTGGGTTTGGTTTAGTTTTTTTGGTCTGTTTATTATAAGAGAAAAATTCTCTTGAAGCTTCATGTGTTTGTAAGCTATCTCGAAGGAATACGACATCTTTATACAGATACAATAGTTGGATGGGGCCCTGGTAGCACAGTGGTTAAGTGTTGGTCTGCTAACCAAAAGGTCAGCAGTTCGAATCCACCAGTTGCTCCTTGGAAACCCTATGAGGGCATTTCTACTCTGTCCCGTGGGGTTGCTATGAGTTAGAATTGACTCTATGGCAACAGGTTTGGTTTTTGGTATAATAGTTGGATATTCTGTCCCAGAAATAGGATACCATCACCATGCTACAGAGAGAGTTCAAGAAGAATGGAAACAGAGGCAGAAAATAGGATGAAGAAGAACCTACACTCTGTTAGAGTAAGCTTCCAGCTAGAGGTACTCAATATAGCTGGAACACAAAACTTTTGTGACTTAAATGAGTCCCAGAAATAGGTTTCAAGCCAGCAGTGCAGGAAAAGTACTTAGCTTATTTTTCAAATTAGGGAAAAGGAAACAACCATGAGTAGAGACTGAAGACCATAATTTTGGCCAAGCCCATCTTCTCCCAATTTGTTATTCTAAAATGGCTATAGCTTGGTAGCTGTCAAACCAGGGCCTATGGTTAAGTTTAAATAAGACATTTTGTTTTTGCATTCAGGTATCCTTGAAAGCAATGACGAGTAGTAGGAACAGAGGTAAGACATCAGAGGGGTGGAATCTGACCAGAATGGTGCTTGTTAGTTTCCTAGAGTTGCTGTAATGAAGTACCACAAACTGGGAAGTTTAAAGCAACAAAAATTTATTGTCTCACGGTTCTGGGGCCTAGAAGAAGAATTCAGGGTATTGGCTCTCTGAAGGCTCTAGGGGAAGAGCCTTCCCTGTCTCTTTCAGCTTCTGTAATTCCCAGAATTTGTGGCATTCCTTGACTTCTCAACACATCACTCCAGCCTCTACCTCTGTGTTCACATGGCCATCTTCCCTGTATGTGATTCTGTGTCTTTTCTCCTCTTCTTATAAGAACACTAATCACACTGGACTAGGGCTCACCTTACTCCAGTATGAACTCATGTTAACTAATAGCATTGTCAAAGACCCTATTGCCAAACGAGGTTACATTCACAGGTATGGGAGTTTGTTGCTGTTAGGTGCCATCAAGTCAATTTTTGACTCATAGTGACCTCATGTGACAGAGTTGCCCCACAAGGTTTCCTACGTTGTAATCTATATGGAAGCAGATTGCTGCATCTTTCTGTTGTGGAGCTGCTGGGTGAGTTCAAACTGCCAGCCTTTTGGTTAGCAACCAAGCACTTAACGGTTATGCCACCAGGGCTCATTTACTGGAGTTAGGACTTAAAAATATCATTTTTAACAGGTGCCATGTTGGATCCTTACTCTGACCAGCTCACTCCTCTCCTTTTTTTCCTTTCAATTATAATTTTCTAACTTTATAATTTTCTAATATGAAAGACAGCAACATTAGGTTACATTTGTAAGGATTCAGAGACCTTCCACCCTTTGTCTAAGTATTTAATGATGAAAATTATTCTTAAAGCTAATGACTTACAGATGTCATCTGCTATGAACAGATGTAACTCTAACCTAAGAACATTTGAGTAAATTGAAATAGCTTTAATGTAGTGAGGATTTGGATATATATTATGCTTTATGAATCACACAGAGACGTTATACCCTGCAAGCTATTTCCCTCTATGAGTCATGATACAGACCTAGGCTGGAAAGATTTCTGTGCCTCTAAGGAAGAGAAGAAAAATGTGTGATCTGAAACTTCAAACTTTCAGAATGTTAAGTTTTAATGTTACGATGCGTATTGGAGCACCTTGCTGGGAAATCTGCCTGTGGGTCCGTGTTTGCCCACTCAACACACCCAGAACAGTTCAGTAACCTTTACGCTTAGGCAAGTTCCTTCCCAAATGAATCAAATAATGACCTATACGTTCATTGGAGGATAACACATTACTTTCCAACATTGATTAATGTTGGTCAGTTATGTATGTATATAAACAAACAAAAAATTAAACCACCAAATATGTGAGGGACATAAGCAGATTCTGAATAAACAGACAAAATTTCCCTTATTGGAATAGGGATTTCATTTTAAAGCTATCATGAACTGATCATGCTTCCAGACTTCAGATAGAGGCAAATGTGGATAAACTCTAGGGGACTTAAACTGAGGCCAGTACAAATTCCCAGTGATTGCATACCCCGGAACACACACACACAAAAGAAATGGAAGGAGTAATTATAAGAGTCATCAGAAATAAACTGCAGAAGCAGACCCAGAAAGGATGCACTCATCAATGCCGACTTGGCTCAGCCAGTGCTGAGTGCCCAATCTGCCAGCAACAGAAACCCCACTGACTCTCTGATAAAAAAAAAAAAAAAAAAAAATAGGACACTGTAAAAACAGCATGGGGGTGGCATCTGACCTCTAACTTCACAAGGGGGAAAGAGAATCAAGATCAACAGCCCAAGGCTGATTCCTATGAGGTGGAGGTCAGACATTCCTCATCTCTCGGCAATCTTTACCAATTCTGACCCCAACCATTCTTCCCACAACACTCTACTTTCTTACTGGGCTTGATAATTCATTGCAATGGCCACACAGAACCCACAGACAATACTTATGATTATGGAGTTTATTAGGGAGGTAACAGGTTACAATTCAGGTTGGAGAATACCCAGGATACAGTTCTTCCGTCAGAACAGCCTCTTTTCAGCTATGCTTGCAGGCATGCCTCTCCCTGGCTCTCTGTCTCTGCCCTGCTCAAGCAAGTGTTACAAAACTGTTTTGACTCTGCCACTAAGTGCCCAGAGGTACCCCACTTCTTCAAGGAAAATGCCTTTTTCAACAACATAAGCAGTGACAATACAAGTGGATCTCACCAGGTGGAACACACAGGAATCAAATTGACTATATCTGTGGAAAGAGAAGATGGAAAAGCTCAATATCATCAGCCAGAGCAAGGCCAGGGGCTGACTGCAGAACAGACCACCGATTGCTCATATGCAAGTTCAAGTTGAAGCTGAAGAAAATTAGAACAAGTCCACAAGAGCCAAAGTATGACCTTGAGTATATTCCACCTGAATTTAGAGACCATCTCAGTAATAGATTTGACTCATTAAAACACTAATGATGGAAGACCAGATGAGATGTGGAATGATATCAAGAGCATCATACATAAAGAAAGCAAGAGGTCATTAAAAAGACAGGAAAGAAAGAAAAGACCAAATTTATGTCAGAAGAGACTCTGAAACTTTCTCTTGAATGTAGAATAGCAAAAGCAAAAGGAAGAAATGATGAAGTAAAAGGGCTGAACAGAGGATTTTAAAGGGCTGCTCAAGAAGACAAAGTATCATAATGAAATGTGCAAAGAGTTAGAAAACCAAAAGGGAAGAAGATTCTTGGCATTTCTCAAGCTGAAAAAACTGGATAGAAAATTCAAACCTCAAGTTGCAATACTGAAGGATTCTATGGGGAAAATATTAAACAACACAGGAAGCATTAAAAGAAGATGGAAAGAATACATGGTGTCACTGTGCCAAAAAGAATAGGTCGATGTTCAACCATTTCAGGAGGTAGCATATGATCAGGAACTGATGGTTCTGAAGGAAGAGGTTCAAACTGCACTAAAGGCATTGGTGAAAAACAAGGCTCCAGGAACTGACGGAACACCAATTGAGATGTTTTAACTAACAGATGCTGCCCTGGAAGTGCTCACTCGTTGATACCAAGAAATTTGGAAGACAGGTACCTGGCCAACCAACTGGAAGAGATCCATATTTATGCCTATTCCAAAGAAAGGTGATTTAACTGAATGTGGAAATTATTGAACAATATTAATATCACACACAAGTAAAGTTTAGCTGAAGATCATTCAAAAGTAGGTGAGGCAGTATATCAAAACGGAACTGCCAGAAACTCAGGCTGGATTCAGAAGAGGACATGGAACTAGGGATATCACTGCTGATGTCAGATGGATCCTAGCTGCAAGCAGAGAATACCAGAAAGTTGTTTATCTGTATTTTATTGACTAACAAAGGCATTAGACTTTGTGAATCATAACAAATTATGAATAACATCGTGAAGGATGGGAATTCCAGAACACTTAATTGTGCTTATGAGGAACCTGTACATAGATCAAGAGGCAGTCCTTCAAACAGAACAAGGGGAACTTTGTGGTTTAAAATCAGAAAAAGTGTGTCAGGGTTGTATCCTTTCACCATACTTAATCTGTGTGCTGAGCAAGTAATCCGAGAAGCTGGACTATATGAGGAAGAACGGGGCATGAGGTTTGGAGGAGGACTCGTTAACAACCTGCATTATGCAGATGACACAGCCTTGCTTTCTGAAAGTGAAGAGGACTTGAAGCACTTACTGATGAAGATGAAAGATCACGCCCTTCAGTATGGAT
This sequence comes from Elephas maximus indicus, assembly GCF_024166365.1. Lineage (NCBI taxonomy): Eukaryota > Metazoa > Chordata > Mammalia > Proboscidea > Elephantidae > Elephas > Elephas maximus. Next base: position 70,237,718 of record NC_064825.1, read on the forward strand.
TACGCCTCAATATGAAGAAAACAAAAATCGTCACAACTGGACCAATAGGCAACATCATGATAATGGAGAAAAGATTGAAGTTGTCGAGGATTTCATTTTACTTGGATCCGCAATCAATGCCCATGGAAGTAGCAGTCAAGAAATCAAAAGATGCATCGCATTTAGGCAAATCTTCTCCTAAAGACTTCTTTAAAATGTTGAAAAGCAAAGATGTCACTTTAAGCCCTGAGGTTCATCTGACCCAAGCCGTGGTGCTCTCAGTTGGGTCATATGGATGCAAAAGCTGGACAATGAATAAAGAAAACCAAAGAAGAATTGATGCCTTTGAATTACGGTGCTGTGGAAGAATATTGAATATACCATGGACTGTAAGAAGATAGAACAAACCTGTCTTGGAAAAGTAGAGAGTCAGCAAAAAAGAGGAAGACTCTCAAGGAGATGGATTTATACAGTGGCTGCAGCAATGTACTCAAGCATAACAACAATTGTGAGAATGACGAAGGACTGGGCAGTGTTTCATTCTGTTGTACATAGGGTCACTGTGAGTCAGAATTGACAGCACCTAGCAATGACAACAACAATGGTCTCATGCTCATGGAATTCACTGGTATTACCATGTTCCCCATTATCTTGAAGCAGCTGGCTAGTTGAATGATGGAATGACCTTCTAAAGATACAAATAAGGAGCTAGCTAGGTGGCAATACCTTGCAAGGTTGGGGCAGTGTTCTCTAGGAGGCAGTATATGTTCTAAACCAGGGTCTAGTATGTGGTGCTGTTTCACCGATAGGCAGGATTCATGGGTCCAGGAATCGAGGGGTGGAAATGGGAGTGGCACATCTCACTATTACCCCTAATGACCCACTCACAAAATTTTTGCTTCCTGTCCCCACGACCTTATGTTATGTGGGTCTAGAGGTCTTAGTTCCAAAGGGAGGAATGCTCCCACCAGGAGACACATCACTGGATCCACTGAAGTAACTGGAAGTTAAGAATGCCACCTGGCCGCTTTTGTCTCCTCATGCCTCTGGATCAACAGGCAAAGATGGGAGTTACCACACTGGCTGCTGTGGTTTCTCCAAGGAGAAATCAGATTGATACTACATAATGGAGATAAAGAAGCGTATGTCTGGAACATAGGAGATGGCATCTTATAGTACTACCATGTCCTGTGATTAAAGTCAATGGAAAACTACAGCAACCCAATTGCGACATGACTACTAATGGCACAGACTCCTCAGGAATTAAGGTTTGGGCTACCCCACCAGGCAGAGAACCATGACCAGCTGAGGTGCTTGCTGAGGGTAAAGGAAGTACAAAATGGGTGGTAAATGAAGGTAATTCTAAATACCAGCTATGACCACATGATCGATTGCAGAAACAAGGAATATAATTTTGTGTGTGTGTGTGTGTGGCTTAAAACAACAATGTTTTATTATATCTCATGGGTTCTGTAGGTCAGGAATTTGAGAGCAGCTTGGCATGAGATCTCATGTGATGATGGCTGGAGCTGGAAGGGCAAGGGTGGAGGCCACTGAGGGATGGCTGCAAATCTCTCTTTTCACAAAGCCTCAGAGTCTCTTCAGGTGGACTGTCTCTGTGAACTACCTTATACTTTCTCACAGCATGGTGGTTCAGTCTTCATACTTGACAGTCATGGGCTCGAAAGTAGAGAGAGAGACGGAGACACACACAGAGAGAGAAACACTATCAGCTTTTGTAACCAGGCTTGGAAATCACAGAGTCACTTCCACTGTACTGTCTGAGTTAAAAAAAAAAAAAAAAAAAAAAGTGAGTTAAGGCAGTCAGAAAGCTCTGCCAGCGGCCAGGGGAGGGGACACAGACTCCACCTCTTAATGAGGGATTGGCAAGATTTCAGAAGAGTGTGTGAGATGGGAAATATATATATTTTTGTTTTTCTACTCCTAAGTTTTGTGTGTGTGTATGTGTGTGTGCTTTAGGTGAAAGTTTAGAGAGCAAATTAGCTTCTCATTAAACAGTTAATACACATATTGTTTTGTGACATTGGTTGGCAACTCTGCAATGCATTAACATTCTCCCCTTCTCGACCTTGGGGTCCCCATTTCCATTCATCCAGCTTTCCTGTCCCCTCCCGCCTTCTTGTCCTTGACCCTGGGCTGGTATTCCCATTTAGTCTCATACACGTTGTTGAACAACGTGTGTTCTTGTTTGTTTTATAGGCTTGTCTAATCTTTGGCTGAAGGGTGAACCTCAGGAGTGACTTCAGTACTGAGCTAAAAGAGTGTCTGGGGGCCATACTCTTGGAGTTTCTCCAGTTTCTCTAGGACCAGTAAGTCTGGTTGTTTTGGGAGTTAGAATTTTGTTCTATATTTATCTCCAGCTCTGTCTGAGACCCTCTATTGTGATCCCTGTCAGAGCAGTCGGCGGTGGTAGCTGGGCACCATCTATTTGTGCTGGACTCAGTCTGGTGGAGGCTGTGGTAGTTGTTGTCCATTAGTCCTTTGGATTAATCTTTGTCTTGTGTCTTTGGTTTTCTTCATTCTCCCTTGCTTCAGACAGGGTGGGGCCAGTAGATATATCTTAGATGGCCACTCACAAGCTTTTAAGACTCCAGATGCTACTCACCGAAGTGGGATGTAAAACATTTTCTTTATAAACTATGTTATGCCAATTGAGCTAGGTATCCCCTGAGACCACAGTTCCCAACCCTCAGCCCAGTAATTTGGTCCCTCAAAGAGCTTGGATGTGTCTATGAAGCTTCTATAACTTTGCCTTGTCAAGTTGTGCTGACTTTCCCAGTATTGTGTACTATCTTGACCTTCACCAAAGTTACCAATTGTCTATTGTTGTTTTTGTTATGTGCCGTTGAGTTAGTTTTGACTAATAGTGACCCTATGTACAATAGAATGAAACACTGCCTGATCCTGTGCCATCCTCACAATTGTTGTTATGCTTGAACCCATTGTTGCGGCCACTGTGTCAATACATCTCATTGAGGGTCTTCTTCTTTTTCCCCGGCCCTCTACTTTAGCAAGCATGATGTCCAGGGACTGATTCCTCCTGACAGCATGTCCAAAGTATGTGAGACTTAGTCTCACCATCCTTGCTTCAAAGGAGCATTCTGGTTGTACTTCTTCTAAGACAGATTTGTTCATTCTTTTGGCAGTCCATGATATATTCAATATTCTTCACCAACACCACAACTCAAAGACGTCAGTTCTTCTTTGGTCTTCCTTATTCATGATCCAGCTTTCGCATACATATGAGGCAATTGAGAACACCATGGCACACCTTAGTGCTTAAAGTGACATCTTTGGTTTTTAACACTTTAAAAAGAGATATTTTGCAGCAGATTTGCCCAGTGCCATGTGTCTTTTGATTTCTCGACTGCTGCTTCTGTGGGCATTGATTGTGGATCCAAGTAAAATGCAATCCTTGACAACTTCAGTCTTTCCTCTGTTTATCACAATGTTGGTTGTTGGCCTATTGCTAATTAGATCTATTGTTTAGTTAGTGTTTTTCCCTCCCCATCCCTCCACTCCTTTGTAACCGACAAAGATTGTTTCTTTCTGTGTGTAAACCTTTTCATGAGTTTTTATAATGGTGGTCTCATACAGTATTTGTTGTTGTTGTTAGGTGCCGTCGAGTCAGTTTCAACTCATAGCAACCCTGTGAACAACAGAACAAAACACTTCCTGGCTCTGAGCCATCCTCACAATCATTGTTATGCTTGAGCTCATTGTTGCAGCCATTGTGTCAATCCACCTCATTGAGGGTCTTCCTGACCCTGTACTCTGCCAAACATGATGTCCTTCTCCAGGGACTGATCCCTCCTGACAACATGTCCCAAGTATGTAAGACACAGTCTCACCATCCTTGCTTCCAAGGAACATTCTTGTTGTACTTCTTCCAAGACAGACCTGTTCGTTCTTTTGGCAGTCTGTGGTATATTCAGTATTCTTCACCAACATCGCAATTCAAAGGCGTCAATTCTTCTTTGGTCTTCCTTATTCACTGTCCAGCTTTCACATGCATATGATGCAATTGAAAATACCATGGCTTGGGTCAGGCGCACATCAGTCTTCAAGGTGACATCTTTGCTCTTCAACACGTTAAAGAGGTCCTTTGCAGCAGATTTACCCAATGCAGTGTGTCTTCTGATTGACTGCTGCTTCCATGGCTGTTGATTGTGGATCCAAGTAAAATGAAATCCTTGACAACTTCAGTCTTTTCTCCATTTATCATGATGTTGCTCATTGGTCCAGTTGTACGGATTTTTGTTTTCTTTATGTTGAGGTGCAATCTAAACTGAAGGCTGTATAGTATTTGGAGGACTGTAATTGTTGAGTATTTCTTCCTTGTATGTGTGCATCAAATATTTTTACTTTCTTCACTTATAAAATAAAAGGTATAAATGGAGCTAGTGTGTTTTCAGTTGTATGCATGTTTGCTGATTCATGTTAGGTACAAATATGACTTTATAATTGTCCTTATTTATAGATTGTGTATGGTTTAAGGAGATGTGTACAGGTGCTAAGTTGACAAGGGGTGGACTAAGATGTTTAAGTTTATGTGTCAGCTTGATTGGGCCATGACTCTCAGTGGTTTGGCAGTTATGATGTAATTTGGTAGTTATGTAGTGGTGTAATTTGGCAGTTATGTAATTCTGTAATTTGGCAGTTATGTAATAATGTAATCATCCTCCATCTTGTGATCTGATGTAGTCATCCCCCACTTTGTGATCTGATGTGAGCAGCCAATCAGTTGAAGAGGGAGTTTCCTTGGGGGTGTGGCCTGCACCCAATATATACATGGATGTTCTGGCAAAGCTCACTGACTAGCTCTGAATCCTCCATCCAGCTCATCATTATCTGACTGCTGGCTCTTGGAACTTGAGCCAGTGGCCTGCCATATTTCCTGCTGATCTTGGGATTCTTCAACCTCTGCAGCCTGTGAGCCAGCATCCTGCCATCTTACCTACTGATCTTGGATTTGTCAGCCTCTGCAGCCCATGAGCCAGTGACCTGCTGTCTGATCTGGTGATCTTGGGTTCATCAGCCCCTGAAGCTACGTGAGGCAGGAGAAGCCTCCAGAATGACACTTGACCCACATACTTGGGACTTGCTAGCATATGCTTCACTGGTTTGGCTTCTCTAGAGAACCCAGCCTAAGAAATCCTCTAACTTGAATTTAAACCATATACTCCACCAGGATGTGTATAATCATGCCCCTTATCTGAATATCTAATTCCCCATCTGTAAAAAAATATTAGCTCCAAGGGCCCTATTCCAGTGGTATGCCGGTAAATGTTCAATTACTGACTGTCTGAAAAAACAATCTTGTCTATATGTTTACTATAAATTTTATTGATACAAATGATGCACACAATTTACAAGTAATTATAAAATATTCTTTATCATAAATTCCATGTAGCCAGTTGATCCTCATTGAATGCTTTCATTGATTTTTATTGAACTCTTGTATCTGTAGTCAACCTATGTTTGCAACTGATAAAAGAGTAGAGTTCTGACTTGAGTGTTGGTTAATTTTTTTTGTTTACGTAAATAAGACAATGATGACATATATTGGAACATCATTCATTCATCAGTGCCAGAGGTTACTTCTTTGCTGAATTGGGTAATGGTGTTAGAACCTGAAAGAATATTTCCTCAATATATTATTTGCAATGAACCACTTATAGACAAGACACATTTTAAAGCTTAATCTTTATTACTAATGTTTTGCAATCATTTTTTGAATCTCGATAATCAACAAAACCATAATTAAGTCCTGATTTGTAGTGTTTGCCAATTTCTGTGGTATAGGCACTGCTGACATGGTCAAGTTCAAGCTCCCAATGTGGCATTGATGAACACAGAGTAGGGGAGAGATGTACAGTAGCACACCACTGTAGTACTTCCGCCATTCAGATACAATAGATGTAAATAACCTCAAAAGCATAGATAATAGTAAATGTAGTGAAATGATTAGGAAGTGATAAATTTTGTGTATTTATTCCCTTTTTAATATAATTTATTTAATCGTGAGTTTATATAATTTAATTTTTAATAATGACTCAATGGTGTTTAATAACCAGCTCAACATTTCTGAAAGTTTAATAATCAACTCTTAAAAGCCAGTAAGAGCCAGTTCCAGCACATTGCTGCTTTCTGCTCTTAAGATAATATTCTACAATGCAATAATTCCTGAGCAATTTTGGAAGAACCTCACGTAGTCAGATGTATGGCAGCCCAGACCCAAATTCTTCTCTTTGGCTATCCCTGCCCAGGTAATAACTGTTTGTAAGTGACAAAGCATAAAGAAATGAAATGGCAGAATCTGGAGAGATGGGACTAGGTTTAGCCTGTTGCTTGGCCTTTAAATGCCACATATTTTCCCTGCTGTCTCACCCACCCTTCAGCATCTCTGCAAATAAACATGAGATAAAGTCTGATCTTGAAGGAAAACAAAAGTACCCTCTTTAAAAGAGTAATGAAAGAAAGGAAACTCTCCTTGTTAAGGAGCCCTGGTGGTGCAGTAGTTAAGAGCTCAGGCTGCTACCCAAAAGGTTGGCCGTTTGAATCTATCAACTGCTCCTTAGAAACCCTATGGGACAGTTCTGCTCTGTCCTGTAGGGTCACTATGAGTCAGAATTGACTCGACGGCACACAGCAACTACTCCATATACTTATTTATATACAAACATCAACTTTTGTTTTTAACCCATGAAGCTCACCTATGGCCCACATTAATAACCAGTCACTACCTGCATCAATTCCTTCATTTTTTTAAACACTGAGGTTGGAGAGACAAAGTTACTTGCCAAGAACTTTTCCTATCAGGCCCAAAGTGAGTCAGTGACAGAACTAGAACAAGAACTTGGATCTTAGGTTCTTTGCCCTACATTAAGTTGTGTACACACACACACACGCATGCACATGTATACACTCACTCACAAATCCACTTAGCATCCAGGTTAAGGCCACGACAACCTGGGTGTTGTCTACTCTGTGGCTTCCAGAAGGTGCATTTTTCCACCCAGTTTGAACTGTGGGTCCCCCAAGGGCATTCAGTGAGGGCGAGGCCTCCTTCAGCCATAGCTGTGGCTCTGTAGGTGCTTAGAAGGCCCGTGAGGTGGGGAGTGGGGAGGCCTGTCTCCAGCTGAGGCCTCAGCCCTATCCTTCCCTACTTTGAGGCTCAGGAGCATCCAAGGCTAAAACCTTCACTTCCTTCTTCCCCTCTAGTTCCTGAGGGGAGGGTCAACCAGCCCCTAGTGATAAAAAGAAGGGCCTATAGGGGCCCTCGGAAGACTTCCAGCTTCCCCAGAAAACTAGGGAATCACCGAATACCAAAACCCTTAACAAATCAGAGAAAATCACAGACCATTCCAGTAGACAAAACCAGTTACCATCGAGTCAATTTTGACTCATGGCAACCCAATGCGTCAGAGTAGAACTGGGCTCCCATAGAGTTTTCAATAGGTGATTTTTCAGAAGTGGATTGCCAGACTTTTCTTCCAAAGTACTTCTGGGTTGACTTGAACCTCCAATCTTTTGGCTAACGGTATAGCTCATTAACCATTTGCATCACCCAGGGCCTTCGTCGAGTGGACAGTTAAGATCTAATATAATTCCAGATTTTTAGAGGTTTTCTCCTGAAAACTCCCTAAGGAACGAAATCTTGCAATTCCTCTAATCAACTTGTCTTTTCTTTGTCTAACTTCAGTATTCCCAGCCTCAGACTCAGTTCTTCTGTTCCTTGGTGGGTCTTTTGGGGGCCCTGTGATGGATCCCTTTGTTTTAGTACATCTCTGAGATTAGGATAGCATCGTCCTTTCCATCAGCACCTGCACAGAGATTATCGAGATAAGAGTCTAGCATAAAAATAGCTGATGGCCAGACAGTTCCCAGATCCTGTGATGGAGATAAAAGATCAAAAGTTCATGACGATAGTGTCTGACAAGTCCAAAGATAGGAGAGATGGGCAATTATCCAAGAATCCAGCTTTACTCCATATCCTGCTACCATCCTCTAGAATATGAGCTAGAAGGGAGCTTAGAGATGGTATATTTCCAATTCCCCCATTTTACAGAAGGGAAAGCTGAGGCCTCCTGAGGACTGTCCAGGCCAAGCTACACAGGGAGGCCAAGGCAGAGCAGGAATACAGCCAGGACTCCAGACTCGTCTCCCGCACCTCAGGCCTAGCCTCTTTCCCTATATTATACTTACTCTGGCGTTGTCATCTGCTCAGGGAAGAAAGGCCATCAGGGTGCATGCTGATTGTGGGCTATGGCTGGTCATGCCTGCCTTTCCAGTCTTCTCAGTGCCACTCTCCTGGGGACTTTAGAAATCTGATCAAAGATTGGGTGCCCTGAGCCATGATGGAGCCACCTGTTACCAAGTCTATTCCCAAAGTCAACACAGTCTCAGTAGAGACACAGGAAGAACCAGACTGCTGCAGTCTTTGTTCTTGGTACCTTATTGTGTTAGTGACTCAGCAGCTAGTGTCAAGCTCTTTGCCTGGCTTGGGAGTGGGGGATGGTGGTGTCCAGATCCCAGTTAAAGGGATTCTCAGAAGTGGGCTCTGGCAAGTATGCCAACATCTCCCTGGAAGGAGTCTTCCCATTCTGGCTCCAGAGGTGACTTTGCACATCCTGACAACTCATGATCCCTCTCTAGTGACATACATCTATCTTCCTCCTGGTTTGGCCTCTCTAAGATGCTTCTTGATCTTAACTCTTTTCTGGGTCTTCATTCTAGGGATTGGCTTAAGATCCCTTTGCCTCTCCCCTGACCCTTTTTTGTCCCTGACCTCCAATTTTCCCAGTTTCAATGCACAATTTCTTAAGTTCTCCCCACTGTTCAGTCTCAAGCATGTACACTTGACTCTGGCAGCTTGTATTAGAGCTCTGTGTATCATTCTATATGTAAATATCAGTTAAGTGATTAGCATCCTCCAAGTGCTGGGTGCTGTGAGAAACACTCTGGAGACTACGAAGAAAACAGAGATAAGCAATCCCTGCCTTTGAGATATTTAGAATATATGCGGGGATACAGTAATGTCAGCCAATTAGAACATTGTGGATTCAGAGCTGTCATCTAAGTGAGCTATAATTAAAGTGCCATAAACTTTGCTCCTCAAAGCGTGGTCTGCAAACCAGCAGTATCGTCATCATCTGAGATCTTATGAGAATTGCGCGATTACTGGCCCCCAGCTCAGACCTATTGAATTAGAAACTATTTTAACATAATGTGCAGATGAGTCATCACCGGGGGATGCAAAAAGCTGCTGGCACAAGGATCACACTTTGAATAAAAACATAGAGACATAACTGGTATATTTGGAGAATGGTAAATAGTAGTTATTTGGGTCTATGAGGTTTTCATTGGCAAAGTTTTGGAAGTAGATTGCCAAGTCTTTCTTTCCAGTCTGCCTCAGTCTGGAAGCTCCGCTGAAAGTTGTCCGCCATGGGTGGCCCTAGTGGAATTCGAAATACAGGTGGCATAGCTTCCAGTATCATAGCAATGGTAAGCCACCCAGTATAACAAACTGACAGACAAGTGGTAGGGTAGTATGTGAATGGACTCATACATACCAACCATTATGAAGGTGGTGCAGGACTGGGAAACGTTCTGTTCTGAGTAGAAGCTAACTCAATGGCAACTAACGACAACAAGAACCAGTAGTAGTTGTATGGGAGAAATGATGTAGATGGGCCCAACCTTTCAGAGCCTGAAGGACCAATAGCTTTAGTGATTTATGGTGGTTAATGGTACTTGTCAACATGGCTAGACTATGGTTCTCAGTGATTTGGCAGACACTGAATTAGATGCTCTTCTGTAATGTAATACAATGTAATCACTTTCTATTTTGTGATCTGATATAAGCAACCAGTCAGTTGAAAGGGGAGTTTCCTTGGGGGTGTGGCCTGTTTCCAGTGTATAAATGGATGTTCTGGCAAAGCTTTCCCTTAACTCTGCACTCTTTTTGTCTCCTGACCCCTGGTTCTTAGAACATAAGCCTACAGAAGTCTCCAGCCTGCTACCTGACCTGCAGATTTGCATTCACCAGCCCCTGCAACTCTGTGGCCGGCATAGGTCTCCAGCCTGCCACCAGACCCATGGATTTGAGACTTGCCAGCCCCTACAATTGTGTGAGACATTTTTTTTTTTTTGAAGTAAATCTCTCTTTATATATTTATATATATGTTTCACTGGTTTTGCTCCTCTGGAGAATCTAGACTAAGAATTGATTCTTCCCTGATCTAGTATCACCTCTTCTCTTGGAGTCCTTAGCTTTGGCCCCTGGATGTGCATAATCCAACTACTACCTTAAAAGTTCATGTCCCACCCAATTTTGAAGCTCTTGCCAGCCATCATGGGACCTTCAGTAACTTCCTGTTTCCAGACAGAAGTGCCTATATATCTCATTTGCAGAGGGGAGATAACTGATATGACCTAAATCTAATGAGTACACAGATCACTTGGACTCTTGTCATCTCTTATTTCTCCAGTTGCTTTGTTTCCCTGACAGATTCCTGCTCAGTTTTAGAGACTCAGTATGATACCACCATCCCAGGAAATCTTTTATATCTGGATTAGGTTAGGCCACAGCCTCCCATGCTTCCTCCATTGTGTTGAATTGTGTTCCCCCAAAATACCTGTCAACTTGGCTAGGCCATGATTCCCAGTATTGTGGGATTGCTCACCATTTTGTCATCTGATATGATTTTTCTATGTGTTGTAAATCCTGCCTCTATGATGTTAACGGGGAAGGATTAGCGGTAGTTATGTTAATGAGGCAGGACTCAATCTATAAAATTGGCTTTTATCTTAAGTCAACCTCTTTTGAGATATAAAAGAGAGAAACAAACAGAGAGACAGGGGGACCTCATAGCACCAAGAAACAAGAGCTAAGAGAACAGCTCATCCTTTGAACCCGGGGTCCCTCAATGAGAAGTTCCTCAACCAGGAGAAGTTTGATGACAAGGACTTTTCCCCAGAGCCAACAGAGAAAGAAAGCCTTCCCCTGAAGTGGGCACCCTGGAATCAAACTTCTAGCCTTCTAAGCTGTGAGAAAATAAATTTCTCTTTGTTAAAGCCATCCACTTGTGATATTTCTGTTACAGCAGCACTAGATAACTGAGACACTTAATGAGGGAAAAAATACATTCCTACAAACTTCCTAAATCTACAGATTAGCCAAGCTCTCCAGGAAATCTCTAAAGTACCCCACTTTGTGGAAACAATCAATCTTATCATTGTCCTGGCAAGCCCGAGTAGGAGAGATGAGGCCCAGATTTATAGTGCTTGGCTCAGGGCCCCACTGGAGACAAGGACAAGACATTTCTTAGCTCTACCCATCACTTATATGCAGCAGTTGCTATAGGAATATCCAGAAAATTTCACCAAGAGCAGAGAAATTTGAAGATCTGAATAATTGAAGAGCGTTATTCCTAACCCCATATACATTGTTGGGAATGAACAGATAATTGACCGGGTAAACAGTGAATGAGATGGCTCAAGCAAAACAAAGTCCAAAGAGGGACTCCATAGTAAATAGAAAATGTGATCTGTTTTAAATCCCTGAGTATTAATACCCAGTCATTGCTTAAAACGCCTAGTCTCAACCACAGCCGGTTCTTCTTGATGCAGCTGCCCAAGAATGAATCTTCGAGAACCAAATGAAGCAAGAGAGCCTAGAGAGTAAATTCTGCTCAATAGAGGAAGGATTTTGTAAGAGTCAAAGTGATTCAAAAACAAAATGGGCTGTCTCAGGAGATGTTATTAGTAGCCACTGAGCTGATTCCAACTCGTGGTGACCCCATGTGTGCAGAATAGAACCGCTCCATAGAATTTTCAAGGCTATGACTTTTTGGAAGCAGATCACCAGGTCTGTCTTTTGTGGTGCCTCTGGGTGGGTTTGACCCCCAACCTTCTGGCTAGTGGTCAAGTGCTTAATTGTTTGCACCACCCAGGAGGTAGTGAGCTCAAAATTTCAAAAATAAACTACAAGACCACTTGGGGAATGTTATAGAGGAGATTCAAGCATGTGAGCTGGTCTACATGGCATTAAAGGTTTCTTCCAGCCTTGAGAGTTTGGAGGCAGAATGAAAAGATATGAAATAGTAGCTACAGGATGGGGAGAAATGACAAATCAGAGACAGAAAAAGGGTGCTGGTAAAAAGAACTCAGAAATGAGGGAGAACAGGACTTCATTCATTATAGAGCGGAAGCTGCTGTGCCATTGCACCTGATCTGATCTGGGCTTGGGAACCAGGGGAAAGAGATTTTAATACAAGTGAGAATCCAGAAATAGACCCACACATATATAGCCAATTGATTTTTGATAGCCAATTGATTTTTGACATAGTGCCGAGATATTTCAATGAGGGAAAGGTAGTCTTTTCAACAAATGCTGTTATTGGTAAGACTGAATATTTGTTTGGAAAAAAAAGAAATTAACCTCAACTCTTGTAGCATAAAGAAAATTATTATAGACTTAAATATAAAAGCTAAAACTTTAGAACTTCTAGAAGTAAGCATAAAAGAAAATCTTTGCAACTTTGAGATATGCAGAGATTTAAAAGATAAACCACCAAAACCATGAACCATAGAAATAAAAATTTATAAATCAGACTTCAACAAAATTAATTTTTTTTTCTTTGAGAGGCACCAATTTGTTGGTCATTCAACATATTAACCTAGAGCCCAAAATCTCAATATGAAAAACAAGCTGTGGTAGCAAAAATGATTCTATTCACTAATTCTCTCAAAGTTTATATATCAGTTAGCTATAGCCACAATAATGCTACATAAAAAACAACCTCAAAATCTCAGTGGTTTACAGCAACAAATAATTATTTTTCTTGCTCATGAAGTTTGTGGGTAGGTTGGGATGAGGTTTACTTCATCTGGAGTTGGCCCAGTGTGAATCCAGGCTACAGATCAAGTTGAAGTCCACATGTCTCATTTTGGAGCCCCAGCGAATAGGTCAAAGAATAGCTAAGGCATGTTCTTTTCACAGCATTGGAAGAAGCACAGGAGTGTAAAATCCAAACCTATAAACACAGTTCAAGCCCCTGCTTGCGTCTTGTCTGCCAACATCCCTTAGCCATAAGTCACATGGCTAAGCCCAAAGTCAGTCAAGGGACAGAGTATTCAACTTCACCCACTGAAAGGTCCTGGCAAGAGTGAGAGTATATAATACTACTGCTATAAGGAGCCCTGAAACACTTGCCTGCTAACTGAAAGGTCAGCAGTTTGAAAACACCAGTGGCTCTGTGGGAGAAAGATGTGGTAGTGTGCTTCTGTAGAGATTTATTGCCTTGGAAACCCTATGGGGTCACTACGAGTTGGCATCAACAGTGGTGTAGGGTAGTGAAGAATTGGGGTCAATCTTTCAGTCAACTACAGTATAAATGCTGAAACTCTGACTGTTGGGGGTAAGCTGTAACTAGCACTAGAAGACTTCTTTTTTTTTTTTTTTTCTGCAATTGACTGATGATGCAACCACACCAAGAGTCTCTGTCTCTTCATGTGGTGCTTTGATTGCCTTATGCACTCCTTATATCTATTCTTAGATTTCTTAATGTCTTCGTTATCTAGTGCTGCTATAACAGAAATATCACAAGTGGATGGTTTCATCAAACAGTAGTTTATTATCTCACAGTGTAGGAGGCTAGAAGTCTGAATTCAGGGCACCAGATCCAGGTGAAGGGTTTCTGTCTCTGTTGGCTCTGGAGGAAGGTCCTTGTCATCAATCTTCTCCTCGTCTAGGAGCTTCTCAGGTGCAGGGACTCCAGGTCCAAAGGATGTGCACTTCTCCTAGTGCTGCTTTCTTGGTAGTATGAGGTCTCCCTGTCTCTTTGCTTGCTTCTCTTTTTTATGTCTCAAAAGAGATTGACTTAAAACACAACCTAATCATGTAGATTGAGTCCTGCCTCATTAACATAACTGCCTCTAATCCTGCCTCATTAACATCACAGGCAGGATTTACAACACATGGGAAAATCACATCAGAGGACAAAATGGTGGACAATCACACAATACTGGGAATTATGGCCTAGCCAAGTTGACACACATTTTGGGGGGACACAATTCAATCTATAACACTGAGCAAGTGCATCCCACCTTATGGTTTGAGCTCTGAATCAACTGAGAAATATCCACAGGGTCCAGGTGGGAGTTTAATACAGAATTTTTGGTGAAACTGTCTTGGATCCAAGACTAAAATGACCTTTCCACTATTTCCCATCCTGATCTGAATTTACCTACACAGTTATAGGCATTATGCCTGTAGTGCATCCTGCCTGCCTGCTTTTTTTTTTTTTACTGCAAGGAAAGAAGTATAAAAGCTGATCAAAATTAATCAAATGGAGGAAAACCTGAAGAAACAGCCTGTGTGAAGGCCTGCAGCAGGAAGCAGATCACTGACAAACTGGTGAACATTTCAGAAGTTTCCAGGAGGTTAAGGGATTCACTATCCAGGTCATGTAATTGCTGAAGACAAAGACCCTTGGGCAATTTTGCCTGAAGAAAATAAAGCCCAGAGGGAAACTGAGAGTTGACCACAAACACTAAAGGGTAGAAGACAACTCCATTATTCATGTACTCATTCATTCGACGAATACTTATTGAGTGTTACTTGTGGCAGGCACACTGCTCTGTGTGTTCGGGATTAAAAAAAAAAACAACAAAACTGCTGCCATCAAGTCGATTCAGACTCAGCGATCCTACAGGACAGAGTAGAGCTGCCCCGTAGAGTTTCCAAGGAGTGCCTGGTGGATTCAAAGTGCCGACCTTTTGGTTAGCAGCTATAGCACTTAACCACTACACCACCAGGGTTGAGGATATAGCAATAACGAAAATAGGTCATATCTCCCCACCTTATACAGCTTACATTCTCAGAAATGGGACAGGTGAGGGAAGCAAACCATAAAGAAAATAAATTAGCAAACTATAGGGTTTCCAAGGAGCAGCTGGTGGCTTTGAACTGCTGACCTCCTGGGTAGCAGCCAAGCTCTTAACCACTACGCCACCAGTGGTCCATGTAATATCGTAGAAGGTAATAAGTGATGATAAAGAGAAAAACATAGAGTAAAAAAAGAAGCCTAGGGTGTGTTGGTGGCGGTGGGGTACAATTTCAGAAAGGATGGTCAGGGCAGGTGACATCTGAGTGAACATTTGGAGGAGATGGGGGAGGGGTGGATTCTGCACAGAGGGACCAACAAGTGCAAAGACTTGAGGTGGCTGAGACTTGTGGGTTCGAGAAATGGTAAGGAAGCCAGTGTGTGGGAAGAGTAATAGGAGATGAGGCCCGAGGGTAATGGGGATGGTGGTGGGAGGAGGGGAGGTAAGATCAAGTAGGACCTTGTGGGCCATCGCACTGGCTTAGGCGCTTACTCAGTAAGATTTTGCACATAAGAGAGACATCGTCTGATCTACCTTTTATGGCCACAGTTGGGCTACTGTGTTAAGAACAGACTGAAGGGAAGCAAGGTAGAAACACAGACATAATTTTATGTGATCGTGAGGAAATAACTAGAGTCAGCAGGTGGAAGGGGCTGGCTTTTGTAATTATGTATGTACTTAACCCTAACTAACTGACTGCCCACCGGAGAACCTGGCTGCTTGAGCCACCTTGGGAGTTAGAGTCAGCAGCCTGTCACTAGAGGTCCCAGCAGAAGACAGAGTTGTTAATGTTGGGAAATTTCTGCATCAAGTATGGCACTAGACCCTATGGCATCTCAGATTCCTTCCAATGCGAAGAGTCTATGACTCCATGGCATGATCACATTAATCTCCCCCAGCTAGAATGTAAGCTCCATGAGGGCAAAGAGTATTGTCTGTTCTGCTCATTGCTATATTCCCAGTGCCTAGAAGAATGCCTGGAATATAGCAGACATCAATAAATACTTATCAAACATATGAATGTCTCAGTTAAACATATTGCAGGGCCTTGAGCAAGGCACTTCACTGCACCTCAAAGAATAAAAAAAGTTAGATTGGATGGCATCTGATGACCTTCCCAAATCTGCCAGTCTGTGGTCCCCATTTCAAACACCGAACCATTTTTTTCTAAAGGGCTTTGCAGGTTAAGGGGTGCATGAAGGGACTTTTATGGGGAGGAAAGGAAGAGATGGGAAGGGCAAACCTGACCCAAGGAGAAGTGCCTGGATAGTCTCGGGGGCTGGGGATCAGGGCACCCTCTGAAAATCAATGTGATTCACCCCCTTTGAAACTCAGGGGGTTTTAATTCAGATAAGGGATGTTTCATTGGAAACTGAGGGTATAGGACACTGAGGCTCCATCTCAAGCGTGTTACCTTTGCTTCGAGTGAGTCAGCCTGGTCAACAAACTGCTCACAGGCTCCAGGAGCTCTCCTGGGAAAAACAGCATAAAGAGCAGCAGGGACTCCATTTAAGTGTATCAAAATACATTTTTAATCTTGATGAAGTTCACACATGACAAGGTTGACATTTCTTTAAACAAATAGTTCAGTCAAGGCACAGCATTACTATGTGTCCCCAGATGCCCAAGAGGCAGTGATTTCATGTCCCCCTGAGGTTTAGCAGAGCTGCCACATTGACAAATGGCTGATGGGGGAGGGGGACTGAACTACTACTAGATAAGCCAATGAGACATGCTGTCATATTTATTGGGTACAGAATCGAATATAAGAAAGATGCATAATAGATAACTGTAATGAGCTTATTTTGCATTTAGCTTTAGTTCCTTTCAAACAAAGAAGATAGTTTTCTGTTATCAAGAAGGATGCAAATATATGTGTCTTCCATGGAGCCTTGCCTATAAGTTGCTTTTATTACAAATGAAGTTTTCAGCTTCATGGTGACCTAGGAGGAAAAAAAAAAAAAAGCTAGCATTTATTTACTTGTCAGTCCCTTGACCTATACTATCTCATCTACTCTTTACGATAATGCTAGGAGGTAGGTACTGTTGTTGCTCTCGATTTACAGATAGGGAAACTGAGGCTCAGAGAGGTTAAGTGATAGCTCCTGGTCCTATAGCTAGTAAGAGGCAAACATAGTTCTTGAACCTAAGTCTATGCTCTTAATTCAGAGGTACGTGACATTGTAGTGTATGCTCCAAGAATATAGTATCATTTTTCAAACTCAAATGCTAGAATAAGCACAGTTATAACTGCATGGAGCAGCATTTTAAATAAGCCAGGTTAAAGATAACAAACAACCAGTTGCCATCAAGTGAATTCTGACTCATGGCAACCCCATGTCAGTCAGAGTAGAACTGTGCTCCACAGGGTTTTCAATGGCTAATTTTTAGAAGTGACTTGCAAAGCCTTTCTTCCAAGGTGCCTCTGAGCGGACTTGAACTGCCAACTTTCAGTTAGCAGTCTAGCGAGTTAACCATTTGTACCACCAGTGACTTCTTTAAATAACAGGATCTATATTTTCTAGACTGATGACCTCAGTGCCACCAGGAGAGACTGGAAAAACAGAAGATAAACCCAAATTCTAGGGATTTCAGATATTGGGACCTTCTTCAGGCATTGCATCTCACCTTCCTTAACACACACACACACACACACACACACACACTGGAGTAAGTACCTTTCCCATGGATTTTTTTTCAACCGTATGGGCCCACTGTATGTTGGCTGAAAAAAAAAAGCTCACCACTGTCAAGTTGATTCCAACTTATCATGACCCTACAGGACAGAGTAGAGCTGCCCCATAGGGCTTCCAAGGCTGTAATCTTTACAGAAGCAGACTGCCACATCTCTCTCCTGCAGAACATCTTGGGGGTTCGAACCATCAACATTTTGGTTAGCAGCTGAGTGCTTTAACCACTGCACCACCAGGGCTCCTTTGCGTGTTGACTATATCCCTGCAATACCTTCCATCCTCCATTCATCCATCCTCCTAACCAACAGTAAAAGGCAGTTACCTTCTCCAGAGTGTCCCTCAGTTGCTCAGGCCTGAAGGTCCCTGCGGCGCCGGCCGAAGGCCTTGGAGCCCACATCAGTGGGCACAAAGTTGCTCTTCACCATGCCCCCTGATCTGCTCAGCAGGCCTGCCAGCCGATGGGTCACACAGGTGGCAGTGTTGCAGGCTCTCTTCTGGGTAGTGACGCTGATTTGCAGGACGGAGAAAGAAGAAAAGGCCTGTCAGTGAGAGGCTGGGGAAGGAGCCTGCCTCATGGGACCATCATGGTAAAGTTGCTGTTCTGAGAGGCACCAATTAACTTTAAGTGTTTCTCCTAAACACAATTATCAAAGCAGAAAACCACAAGGGCCATTAGGGAAAATGCCAGGCTACCTTCCGAGGGGTGCTGAAAAACCCAAAGGTGGCTCTGGGCCTCTGGCCATGGAAAATAGAGCTATAAATTCCAGTCTTTCCTATATAAATGGACTAAAAATCAACAATGGCTTATGGGACTAGAGCAAATTATGGTGGCACACCCAATCCCGTTAAAGTTCACAGGAACTATCTACAAGCCACACCTTAGTCACAGGTACCAAATATCTCTTCATAGGAAAATAAAAATTCCCCGGTTTTACCTGGAAGACGATTAGAGTTTACAACATCCAGTCCCAGAAGTGCTTACCTGCTCCTTGGCACGCCTGTTCTGGCTGTTTGAGCTGGTTCACAGAGAACACTCACCAAACCCTGGATTCAGCTATCCTGGGCCTAAGGCCACTTCTAAGCACAGGTCCTGGACATCATGAAGGCTGGGACATGGGCCTGAGCAATGACCAGCACAGCTCAGGTCTTTTTAGAAAAATTGTTTTATTCCCCAAATGACCAGCATGTTCAGAGGCAGGACTAGGAAGCTCTGCTATGAGATGCTTTGAGAGAGCTGCCCTCTCCCTCTGATCTCTTCCTGGGTGATTTTCTTCCCACCTATGAGTTATGCTCTATGTCCCACCTAATAAGGCTCCAGACATCCTCTGCCACAAGCAAAGCCACAGATACCAGCCCAAAGAGCAACCAGAGAGGAACCACATGCATCAAGTTGTGGAAAGGCAGCAAGAAGGGGAAATTAGAAAGGAGAGGGAGAAGTTTAGTTGGCACCCTGGGGCATGCCAAACTGAGGGCTGTGGTTTCTCCCCAAGGTACTGGCCATGTTCCTTTTCTTGCCAGGTGCTCTAACCCCGATTGCACTTCGGGGAAACACGTGAAACTTGTTCAGTTCCTGCGAGTATGTGCCCAACATGCAGGTACTCAGATTACCACACCACTTAGTTCTGGGGTGGTCCAGACTGCTCGGAAAAGACATGCCAGACAGTACCATGCACCAGGCTCTGTCCCCGGGGGCAGTCACACAGAAGGTTAGACCAGGGAGTGAGACCTCCTGCAGGGACAGGAGGGGCAGGCAGGTGGGCAGCTCACACATCCTCCCTTGGGAGGCTCAGAGGTAGACCGGCCAGGGCAGTGTGGGAAAGGGCTGGGGGTGGGGGGGGGAAGGGGTGACCTTTCCCCAGGTTCCACATGCTGCTCAGTCCTTCATGCTCTGCAGAGGGGGTTCTCAGGGTGGATGAAGGTGCAATGCATGTCTCTTCAGGGCAGTTCTGAGGGCAGGTCAGGGAGTGGTCTCTGCTCCAAGCTCAGGGTGTACTGGGAGGTGGGGTGGGGAAGGGTGCTCTCTCTGGCCCCATGACAACATGCATATCTCCAGAGATGCTCCACAGAGAGCAGGTGGGTCCTTCATTTCTAAAGACCCCAGGCCTACCTCAGACACTGCTCTATGTGGCCCCACCCTCTGCAAGGCCTTACCTTCACCTTGCAAATGTGTAGTGAAGGCTTCTTGCAGGTGTGAAAAAACCACATGCGTGTTAACCAAGTGGGGCCAATTTTCTAAAAGCTCCTGAGATATACGGGGCCTCACACTTACCAGTTCTAACTCATTCAATTCTGGGAGGTCTTCTCAACAAGCCAGACCAATTCCCAGAGTCAGTGGTCCTACACTTTCCCAATTCATTTCCTAACAGCCTTTGAAAGTAGAACTTTTTTTTTAATATAATTTTTATTGTGCTTTAAGTGAAAGTTTACAAATCAAGTCAGTCTCTCAGAAAGTAGAACTTTTAATGTAGTCTAACCACTGTCCCTCCAGCTGCAGCTGGACCTTTGTCTTTAGTGAAGCCTGAGAACAGCTGGGCCTGGTGAACTCCTGCAGGGGTCCTGGCCAGGTGTGTTCTCCCCTACCTCTCGGGATCCATCTCTCTGGGTGTGCCGGGAATATGGGGAGGACCTGTCCTGGGTGGGGTCAGAGCGTTACCTGGAATCCTCTGTCTCCTGCTTCTGCCCAAGCTCACTGGCCTTCATCTGCACAAAGTCCTTCACCAGTGCAGCCAGCAGGAGGCGCGCTTCCTCCTCACTGAGTGCAGCGAGGTCTGGGCTGCTCTCTATGGCGGACCTATGGAGAGGAACCAAAGCCAGGGCAGGCCCTGAGACCCCTGCCTGCCCCCTCCCCTGGAAAACAACCATGAGCACGTGGCCACCTTGACTCCCAGGTGGGCAGGACCTTAGGCCAGTGTCCATCCAAGGACGCTGATTCACTGGGAGCCAGGCCCTGGTGTGGCCTCCAAGTAGTGGTGTCCTGGAGCCAGGTCATATCAGCTTACAAAAGCTGATAAATTTTCAGCGTTTTTGCAAACTGATTGTTAAACATAACCATCACAAATTAAATTACATAAGCTTACAGCTATTGCTGAAGTTGAAAAAGTTTTCTGTTTAATAAATACAATTTGTATGAGGGTAAGAAACAGGTTAACAGTAGTTCACATGTCAGATATAATAAAAATACATTTATTGACAAAATAGCAAATTGGGATGCAATTTCATTCTTCAAATCATGGTTAGATTGGATAAATAAGTTGGCCACAGATAAAAGAGTTCCGTAAAAAGTAAGGAAAGCGTTTGTGAACCTCAGTGGGCTATGTGAAATTTGTAATGAAAATGAACTGCCGACCTTTAGGTTAGCAGCCAAATGCTTAACCACTGCGCCACCACCAGGGCCCCAAAATTTCCAATAAGGAGTATTATATATTTTATTAATATTTGTAAATTATGTGCTAAACATCCTTATGTCAGAAAAGTTTATAATAAACTTATATGCCTGTATACATAGATATTTTTTCAGAGAGTTGGTCGTTAACCATTCAGCACACACTACAATTCTGAGGCAGAGAACTGTGTGATCCCAGGAGCAGTGGGAGGGGGGTGCGCTTCTGTAGCGCTGTCTCTCACCTGAATGGCGCGGCCTGTAGGCTGCCAACCTGGTACAGGACCAAGAAGCTAAGAGCCAGGAACGGAGAGAACTTCCGGAAACCCATGACGCGTCTCTGCAAGGGAGGAATGACGTCATCGCCTGAACCAGTTCAAAGTTCTACGAGCCCACAGACCTGGGCTTCGGTCCTGCTCCTGCCTCTAACTCCCTGGCTTCAGCTGGTTACTTCATTTCTCTTCACCTGTGTTTCCTCATCAGCTAAGTGGACTGCTGGAAGGTCCGGTGAGCCTGTAGTGCGCACGGTTTGGCAGAGGTGGAGGAGCTGTCCTACCGGAACAGCTGGGTGGGGAGGTCTCAGTTCTAATGCACCCCTCCCCCCCCCAAAAAAAAACAGAACCGCCCCCTCCCTCCTGCTGGGCAGGTTTCTGCTGAGGTCACTCCGAGAACCCCCTGTCACAACAGCTGCTCCCATTAACGCCTGTCACATCAGGGTCTGAGAAACCTGGAGCTGTCCTGCCTGTGTGGGGTTTTTGCATCGGTGCGTGGAAGGGCGGGGGAGGGAGGGACGTGGGAGGATTATAGGTAGAGAGGAAATCTCTCCACTGAAGGAATCTCTGAGAAACTGAAGAGTCGGATTCTAGAGCTCGGCAGCTCCGACCTCTGGCAACTCAGTCTCCTACAAGAACCAAACTTAGTTTCAGTTGGGACTGGAGACTTCGCCGTGTGCTTCCTAAGCAACCGGGGTTGCAGTTTAGGACTGACTGTCCCTCAGTCCTTGCGCCCATTTGCCACCCATTCGCCACCCATTCGTGCTGGTCTAGGTTCTGAACCAATTTCCCAGGGACCACCAGGCACCAGACGCGATCCCTAAAGCGCACAATCCAGAAAGCTGCTCTTGCTACCTGCCCTGGTTGCAGTGCCGGGGGTGGGGGTGGGGTGCCATGGGTCCCGAGATTGGCCTAGGCATGCGTGCAGCGGGAGAGAGCAAGAATGGGGCCCCGCAGCCGCCCACGGGAGCGGAGCGGAGAGCCTCCGGATTGAGCCTATCTAGTGCTACCCGGGCCAGGAGCCTAGGGTGAACCCACAGGCCAAGAGACTGATGAAGGATCCTAGACAGAAGGAAACAGAGATTGGTGGGAAGATAAACCAAGAGATAGACTAATGCAGAGAGAGAGAGGGGAAAAGAGGGAGAGAGAAATAGGATGTGACACACCTGAGCAGGGATCTCGAGGCTCACCTGGCAGCCGCTGGTTTGGAGCAGAGGTGGCGGCAGCAGCGTACGGCAAGGGCGCTGCTGTAGAAGCGGCGGCGACACTTCGGTTTGGCGGAGACTCAATGTCTCCCAGCTCCAGAGGCTTCTCTTATTCTCACCGCCTTCATTCGGGGGGGTACCCTGAGCACCGGGCAACCAATGGGCGGCAGAGTCCCGTGCCCCAGCCGGATTGCGTCACCCGCCACACTTCTAGAACCTGGAACACCCATCTTCAGGATGGCCCCACTCGGATTTGCATTGAGGTCATTGTTGCAAGTGGAGGATGGTGGGGACCAACGAGAAATGCCCTAAAAGTAAGCGGGAATTTGAGGGCAGTTTGACATCACGGTAGATTTCACCTCGTCATTCCCAACTGGTTTTGAACACGCGTCTCACAGCAACCCCGGGCTGTGTGGTTTTGGAGAGCAGGGTCCGGGACTGCAGGAGTTCCTGCTTCCCCCTGAGAGTCTGACCCTAGCCTCGCACCCTAGTGAGGCTTGGAGGGTGAATGCGTGGCGGGGTGGAGTCCCAGTGCAAGCACAGTGTCTGACTCCCGCAGCTGGAATTACCCACAAAGGGGCAGAGTTCCTGCAAAAGGAGGTGGAGGTGGGAGCAAGAACTTTGTCAGATCTGAGCTCAATTCCAGCTACACCAATTCCAGGCTGTTTGTTCCTGGGCAGGTAACTGCGCAGAGCCTCGATGTACTCATCTCGGAAATTGGAACCATGTTCCCATCTTGTGAGAAGTAGCCGAGCGCCTGGCCCCTAGCTAGGTAGGGAATCTCGAATAGTTACACTGACCCACACAGTGGATTTCGTAAGATCTCGATTGACACTTTCCTATCCCCACTGGGCAGTCCGGGGGCGCGGTCCAGATCCGTAAGGTGGGTGAGGAGAGGGCCTATGGCCCCCTGACCCTGAGCTAGAAGGCAGAAATCTCCGACGCTTCTGAAACCTCGGTCCAGACCTCTCCTCCCCCTTTCTACCCCGTCATCCATCACCTTGCGCTCAATCTGTCTGCCTGAGCCATTTGCACAGCTGTCCCTTGCTTCCGGCCGCCGTTTGCCAACATGCCCTCGCGGCGTTTGATTCCGGTCCCGCGCCCATCCTCCACACTTCGGTCCTGGACTAAAGAGCAGGGATGGTTTGGCAGGGCTGCGAAGTCCCTGCCTAGATCAAAGCTCACACTCCCAGTCAGCCTCATCCACACACACAAGCTCATTAAAAAACCCCACCGCCCTCAAGTCGATTCCGACTCATGGCGACCCCACAGGGTTTCCAAGGCTTTAAATCTCTATGGAAGGAGACTGTCTCATCTTTCTCCCGAGAAGCCGCTGCCGCCGACCTTTCGGTTAGCAGGCGATAGCTTCAACCACTGTACCACCAGGTCTCTGCACGAATTCATCACTGTCCCCAAGCGTGCCCACTCCGCAAACCACCAAGAAACCAAATGAACGCCCGAAGTCGTCGCTGGCGGAGTCGATTCCGATTCCTGGCGAGCTCGCGTTAGCGGAGGAGAACTATGCGCCTCGGTCTTGGAAGACTGTGACCTTCCGCGAAGCTCTAGCACTCACAAAATAGACCCTAGCGCATAGGATCATCGCAGGGATTCACTGTCAAACTCACTGCAACCCAGCCTCCGAGTCTCTCATGCAGTCACATCCACACACTGGATGATGACAACCTGTGCCCGTTGCGCCCGCACCCACTCTCGTGAATGGACACGCTCCTACATTCACACTCATATTGCGCCTGGCCTCGAACCCTTTCTCGCGCTGCACAGCCGGCTCTCAGGACCGCTCTGCCTGAGTGTTGGGGTCTGCAACTGCTGGAAGGTGCCGAGTCCCGACTAAAGCCCTTGCTGCCGGCAGCGGGTAGGGTGAGGAGAAAGAAGCTTCTCCGCGCTGTCTGAGCTTGCAGCGCTGGCTTCCTAGCTGCAGCTCCAGACGCTGCCTGTACCCGTGCAGCGAGCGCAGCAGAGGCCTCCGAGGGGTGTGTGGGGGGAGGCAAGGACCTCACTTTGTGATTTCCCGAGGCAGAGCAGAAACCAGCCCCGGGGTGCACTGTGAGTGACCCTGTCCACGGAACTCCAGGTACCCTCAGACCGGTCCGCACCCCGGTCCCCAGCAGCTTTGGCATTTCCTGGCACACACCCGCCTAGCGCTACACCTCTCCCCTCTTCCTTAGGTTGGTGGCCTTCAGCTCGGGGAAGCAGCAGGGACGCCTAACCTCAGAGTTTCCCTTACTCCACTCTCCTTTTTAACCCCTAGGGCGGCGCTGCAGTGAGGAACTAGAAGCTCAGGGTTGGCGAACGGGTGTCTGATGCTCGCTCTGGCTCCTGGCTCTCCGCAGGGCCTACAAGCAGGGTAGCTGCAGAACCCGAGAGCTAGGACTGGCCTGGGAGCACGCGGCGCGTCCGACACAAGGGAGCTAGGTGTCGGACCGCGGATCCCTGAGACAGAGTGCCCTGGAAACAGACAACCTGCTCCCATCACACCCGCAATCCAGCGGTGTCAGACCCAGTCTGGGGCTTTAGGGTTTTTCAGCAATTTCAGTTCAAAACTCTGGCCTGGGCATTGCGTGCGGAGCTGCTTGAAGGAGTTGGTGAAGGCCGCCATGTGGCCACTGTGTGGCGGCAGTGCTTTAGCTGCCGCTACACCGGGCGCACATTTGCGCCCAGATGCCAAATACTTTTGCAGAAATAACTTTCCCCAAGACTAAAGCTTTCTAACTTACGGACTTTCTGAAATCGTTTGTAAATATGAGTGTACGCGAATGTGCATTTTTCTGGGTTAGAACACACAGTTCTCACCAGTGCAATTGTGGCAGCAAAATGGTTAAGAAACTACTATGCTAGAGATAGATTTCGTGGCCATGTCACTTTGTGGGCTCGGAATTCACCCCTGACTGCCGTATATACCATCAGTCTTCAAAACTGACTCTAATTTCTTACGCGAAAATCTTTGGTAACTTACAAACCACAGGCTGGTGCTTTAGGGCAAGAACCCGAGTCGGCACCCAGAGGGTACTAGTGTAGCCCAGAGCAATTCCAAGCTTTAGTTTAGTGTTGTTCTTTCCAGCTAGGGAGGGACTGAAACTTAATTTATCCCATAAACATTCTTTGAGCTTGTTAAGAAATGCCTGGCACTGTGCTGGGGGCCAAAGGTTCAGAGGGAAAAAATAGCCATTTTCATGGTCGCTTAGCACCCTGCCAAGCATCATACCAAAAAGAGTTGGTCCATGTTCAGCCATTTTAGGAGGTGGCAAATTTTTTTTTATATATATGCTCAAGAACTGATGGTATTGAAAGAAGAAGTCCAAGCTGCACTGAAGTCATTGGTGAAAATCAAGGCTCCAGGAACTGACGGAATACAATTCAGATGGTTCAACAAACGGATGCAGGGCTGGAGGCGCTCACTCGTCTATACCAAGACATTTGGAAGACAGCTGGCTAACTGACTGGACGAGAATCATATTTGTGCCCATTCCAAAGAAAGGGGATCCAAATGAATGTGGAAATTATCGAACAATATCATTAATAACACAGGAAAGTAAAATTTTGATGAAGATCATTCAAAAATGGTTGCAGCAGTATATCAACAGAGAACTACCAGGAATTCAAGCCGGACTCAGAAGAGGACGTGGAACTAGGGGTATCAATGCTGATGTCACATGGATCCTGGCCGAGAACAGAGAATGTCAGAAAGATGTTTACCTGTATTTTATTGAGCATGCAAAGGCATTTGACTGTGGATCATAACAAATTATGGATAACATTGGGAAGAGTGGGAATTCCAGAACACTTAAGTGTGCTCATGAGCAACCTGTACAGAGGCAGTCATTTGAACAGAACGAGGGAATACTGCATGGTTTAAAATTAGGAAAGGTGTGCATCAGGGTTGTATCCATTCACTGTACCTATTTAATCTGTATGCTGTGTAAATAATCTGAGAAGCTGCACTATATGAAGAAGAACATGACATCAGGATTGCAGGAAGCCTCATTAACAACCTGTGATATGCAGATGACACAACCTTACTTATTGAAAGTGAAGAGGACTTGAAGCATTTACTGAAGATCAAAGACTATAGCTTCAGTATGGATTACATAAAGAAAACAAAAATCCTCACAACTGGACCAATAAGCAACATCATGATAAATGGAGAAAATACTGAAGTTGTCAAAGATTTCGTTTTACTTGGATTCACAATCAATGCCCATGGAAGAAAAAAAACAAAAAACCCCAAACCCACTGCCACTGAGTTGATTCTGACTCATAGCGACCCTATAGGACAGAGTAGAACTGCCCAATAGAGTTTCCAAGGAAACACCTGGTGGATTCAAACTGCCGACTTTTTGGTTAGCAGCCATAGCACTTAACCACTAGTCATCAGGGAAGCAGCGGCCAAAAAGTCAAATGACGTGTTGCATTGGGCAAATCTTCTGCAAAAGACCTCTTTAAAGCGTTGAAAAGTAAAGGTTCCACTTTGAAGACTAAGGTGTGCCTGACTCAAACCACTGTATTTTCAGCCGCCTCTATGCATGCAAATCCTGGACAATGAATAAGGAAGACTGAAGAAGAATTGATGCATTTGAATTATGGTGTTGGCGAAGAACATCGAATATACCACGGACTGTAAGAAGAATGAACAAATTCGTCTTGAAAGAAGTACAGCCAAATGCTTCTTAGATGTGAGAATGGAGACATTTCATCTCGCTTACTTTGGACATGTTGTCAGAAGGGACCCGTCCCTGGAGAAGAACATCATGCTTCCCAGCAACATGAAGGGTCAGCAAAAAAGAGGAAGACCCTCAATGAGATGGACTACACAGTGGCTGCAACAACGAGTTCAAGTATAACAATGATTGTGAGGATAGCGCAGGATGGGGCAGTGTTTCATTCTGCTGTATATAGGATCCTTATGAGTTAGAACGACTTGAGGGCACCTAACGACAACAATAAGAACAACATTTCATGGCCACTTAGCACCCCGCCAGGCACATTAGTAGGCATTCTGCTAAAAAAAAAAAAAAAAACTAGTACTCTGCTAGTGTTTGTTAAATGAATGGAAATTAATTCATTGGAGCGAATTCACCAGTCGTTCTCATTGGTGTTACAAGGCTCCACAGAAAATCTGGACCCAGTTCAGTAGTGCGGCATTTCTGTTAAGACTCCGAAATTTGAAGCGCAAATATTTCAGCCAGACTCCTCGCTCCCCCCACCCCTTTTTTTTGGGAACGCGAAATTGATTCTCTGATAGAAGTTTCCAGAAATGAGGCAGGGAAGTTTCCCCTAGGGTTCTTCCTAAAGGCTGGGGTATCCCGGGTCGAAACGCAAAACTCTTCTCCTCTTAGCACATGCCTCATTTACTGAGGGATCCAATGTTCACATGCGCGGAGCATTGATTTCGTCCCGCCATCCTTGAAAAGGCTCGGAGCTTCGGAAGCATGATGATAAGGAAAATACTGATTTTTAAGTAGTCACTTCACTAGTTGACCTTTGATTTTACGATTTTATTTCATAACTTTTAAACCTGTATATTACGGTCAGTTTTGAAATAATGTAGTTTGAAAAAAATTTTTTTCCAACACACCCATAAATTATAACTGTAATGTTTATTTCAATTCGTTTAAATCAGATTCCTGTACTTTTACTCTTTGATTAAAAAACAAACATAAAGATGATTTATCTGGGCGTGTCAGACCCGAGGAAACCCTGGTGGTGTAGGGGTTAAGTGCTAAGGCTGCTAACCAAAGGGTCGGCAGCTGGAATCCGACAGGCGCTCCTTGGAAACTCTATGGGGCAGTTCTACTCTGTCCTATAGGGTTGCTATTCAGTTGGAATCGACTCGACGGCACTAGGTTTGGTTTTTTTGGGTTTGGTCAGACCCGAGTTTGTTTGAAATTTTTTAAATCTAAATTAGAAGGGTTATGCCTAAAACCTTACTCTTTTAATTTAGCAACCCAATTGTGCAACAAACAAACAGCAGCAAAACAGCCCCCCAAAACAAGCAAAAAAGCGCTTTCAAAATTCAGAGCTCAATTTAAATTTATTGTTGCTATACCATTCAGGTATTTTTTTTATACCATTCAGGTATTATATAGAGTCAACAACAACAAGGTAATGATAATTACAACAACAGCGGTAGCAGTGTAAACCTATTGTCTTCAACCTGGCAGAAATTTTGGGCTGTCAAATTAACTGCTGAATCTCAACTAAAAATTGGAGTATTTAAAGGAGGGCAGAAACCAAAGCTTTCTATCAGTGAGTGACTGAAGAACATGGAAGAGAAGTGATTGCCCTGAATCATTTCCCTAAGACATTTTTGAACCCAATAAATCCCCTGCTGCGGGAGGAGGGGACAGAAAAATTCGTTGCCGGTCCAGTAAATTCTGACTCATAGCGACCCTACAGGACACAGTAGAGTTGCCCTACAGAGTTTCCAAGGAGCGGTTGGTGAATTTGGATACAGAAGTGGCTGCCAGATAGACAGCTGGAGGAGAACACTGGTGGGGATTTTGCTGAGCCCTTTGGAAGTGGTGGATCTCTATAAACATTGGAGGAGGAGGAGGAGGAATGTTTTATAATAACTTAGGTATAAAATTATATGAAAGATGTTGCTATGTGCAGTGAATATAAAAAGTTATGTAAGCCATATTGACATAAAACAAAGCAAAAAATAATGATAAACATTAAAACTACCATCAATTGAGTTCCAACTGTGTGCCAGACACTATATATATATCTCATGCTCTTAATAGTTTGAGATGGGTATTATTGTCGTCATTTTATAGACAAGGAAATAGTAAAGAGTATTTGGCTGAGATTAATTAATAATGTTCTTTCCCAGGCTCTTTCTGAGGACCTGAAATGCCAGAGCACATCTTATCTGTCTGGCACATCGGGTAAGAGGTCTGGTCCTCTGGATCCAGGCGCTGACTTGGAGGAAGATATGGTCATGCCTGCCTGCCTCAAGGCTAATGTGATTTGTAGTGAGAGGACCAATGACCAGGCATAAATTGTTTGCAATTTCTGGACCAACATTTGAGAGACTGACAGACAGTTTTGCAGCAGGAAAATAAATGCTGGTGCTGCCACTTAAGATAAGTAAATTGCTGAAGAATGAAACCCAAATATGATTCATAGCAATATTCATAAAACGAAAATTAAAAATGCTTCAATGTTGTAACAAACAAAAATCCAAATGACTTAACTTCCTATATTTCACGCTATGTGTTGCTTATCTGAAACTGTGGTTGATTTTACAGAGTGTTTTGTTTTGCCAGTGGAGGTAGCAAGGAGTTAGTGGAAAGAGTGCTGGGAGTCAGGATGTAGGGTTCTAATTTCTACTCCGAATTTAATGGGTATAACCTTGAGAAAATCATTTGGGAATCTGTTCCACATTTGTCAAATGAATCTATTGGATTGAGAGAGTCCTAATTCCCTTCTAATTCAGACATCCTGTAAGTGTACTGTCTTTACAGTACGTTTTTATTATAACATCAGCTCACTCACTATTTGGCTTTTTCCGCATGCCCTGATAAGTACTATTAGTCTTTTGAAAGTATAGCTGAAGGAGTCAACATGAAGGAGGAAGGATATGTCATTCTATTGAGTGACCCAATCAGAAAAGATTGTGTCTGCTCCCCTCCCACCACACACACACATTTCAATATAATGAATAATTGATTTTCAGAATAGACAGGAGGAATGATTTTCCTGGGCCCTTGTTCTTGGAAATGTGATCTCACCCCCTTCCCCAGACTTTCTTTCAGAGCAGAGCTAACTGCTGCCTAGGGGAATACTCTTCCCAACACCAAAGGGCACTTCTTTGCTGTAAGCACCAGAAGATGTCCCTCCCAAGGTCCACAGGCTGTTTTTAGGGTGGCTTCAGCTGCCAGGGCAAGAGCTGAGTATGGTGGCAGAGGGCCAGGTGGTCACTGTGAGAGGTGGACATGCTCAGTGAGTGACGTCACAGAATTACTCAGGTTGGGTTCCTCCAAGATAGTTAAAATTCTTCCTTGGCTCAGAGTCATAGAATCCAGAATAAGTCTCTCCTCCCTGGCTGAGAGTACTGTCCCATGGAACAAGAGAGGTAGAAATAGGAACCTTCCCACTGTACCAGAAAACTCATTAAAGATAACTCCTTTGTGGGCACTGTCAGGTAATAATAGGTTGGTTGATATAAGAGGATTTCCCATGTAACTGGAGTCCACCTGGGACTGTGAAGAATATAGCTTTGGAGTCCCATGCAACTGGATTTGAGTTTTGGCTCTACCACTACTTACTGTCCTTAAACAACAGTTAATAATCTCTTTAAGCCACAGTTCTCAATCTGTGAATTGGGGATAATAATAACTGCCGGCCAGGGTTAAAGATATATTTTTTTTCCAAAGAAACTAGTTTATTACCACCCCACCTCAATTTTTTTTTTTAACTGTACTTTAGATGAAGGTTTACAGAACAAACTAGTTTCTCATCAAACAGCACATTCATTGTTCTATGACATTGGTTAACAACCCCATGACATGTCAACACTCTCCTTTCTCAACACAGGGTTCCCTATTACCAGCTTTCCTGTCCCCTCCTGCCTTACAGTCCCTGCCACAGGGCTGGTGCACCCCTTTAGTCTTGTTCCATGGGTCTGTTCAATCTTTGGCTGAAGGGGTAAACCTCAGGAGTGATCTCATTACTGAGCTGAAAGGGTGTCTGGGGCCATACTCTCAGGGTTTCTTCAGTCTCTGTCAGGCCAGCAAGTCTGGTCTTTCTTTTTTGAGTTAGAATTTTGTTCTCCATTTTTCTTCAGCTTTGTCTGGGACCTTTTATTGTGATCTCTGTCAGAGCAGTCAGTAGTGGTAGCGAGGTACTATCTAATTGTACTGGACTCAGTCTGGTGGAGGCTATGGTAGATGTGGTCCATTAGTCTTTTGGACTAGTCTTCCCCTTGTATCTTTAGTTTTCTTCATTCTTCTTTGCTCACAAAGGGGTGAGACCAGTGGAGTATCCTAGATGGCCACTTACAGGCTTTGAAGGCCCCAGATGCTACTCACCAAAGTAGAATACAGAACGTATTCTCAGGATTAAAGATATTTTATGTTAAACACCTGACACATTGCTTGGTGTGGAGTGGGCACTACAGAGTGGTGGCTATTATTATTATGATGAAAGCTTACCCCTTCAAGTGCCAAATTACATCAGCTTAATAAGGTAAATTAGACAAGATCATTACACAGTCCTCTGTCTTCTTAAAGAGATGGCAATCTATAAGTCTAATTCTCAGAATAAAACCAATCACAAGACTACAGCAGAATGAATCTACCATCCCCAACTATCTCAGATCCAGGCCTGGCCATGTTGCAGTCTCATTGTCCAGCAGTATTAATGACAACATATTTTCAATACCTGGCACACTGCCTGGCATAGAACAGGCACTCAATATCGGTGGTTATTATTATCATTGCAACAAAAGCTCACACCTTCAAGCACCAAATTATATCACCAAATAGGAAAAATCAGATAAAATGCATTGCACACTCCTCTGCCTTCTTAAAAAGAATAAACTGAATATAATTTCAACCCTTTGTTGCTGATTCATTGTCACCATCATAAGAATATCAATTAATGTTTTGAGCACTAATACAGTGTTTCTCTCAGGGACTATAAAATGTATAGAGCTAACAGCCCTGAACAAGGCGATACCAGTCTATCTTTCCTTTTGAGGTCTAATATGTGTATTTTATGGATATTCTATTCCTTTCTTCTCATCAGGTTGTCAAGTATCACTTTTTGCTTGCATCACTGCAGCTGTCTTTAGCAACAACCCACCCACTTCCATTTTAATTTGGTACCCAGGGAAAATAAACAACAAAACAACAGCACCCAAAACATAAGCTTGTTAGAATGGTGTGTGAGTCATCTAGTGCTGCTATAACAGAAATATCACAAGTGGATGGTTTTACCAAATAGAAGTTTATTCTCTCACAGTTTAGGAAGCTGGCAGTCCAAATTCAGGGAACCAGCTCCAGGGGAAGGCTTTCTATCTCTGTCAGCTCTAGGGGAAGGTCCCTGTCATCAATCTTCTCCTGGTTGAGGAGCATCTCAGCACAGGGATCCTGAGTCCAAAAGACACGCTCTGCTCCTGGCACTATTTTCTTGGTGGTACGAGGTCCTCATGTCTCTCTGTTCACTTCTCTGTTTTATATCTCAAAAGAGATTTATTTAAGACACAGTCTAGTTTTGTAGATTGAGTCCTGCCTCATTAACATAACTGCCGCTAATCCCACCTCATCAACACCATAGAGATGGGATTTACAACACACGGGAAAATCACATCAGATGACAAAATGGTGGACAATTGCATATATTGGGCATTTTGGCCTAGCCAAGTTGAAAGACATTTTTGGGAGACACAATTCAATCCATGACAAATGGTATGGGAACAAAGAGTCTATAGGCAATGAGGGGAACCTGTAAATACTGGTTGTATTAGTTTCCTAGGGATACCATAAAAAAAAGTACCCTAACTCGGTAGCTCAGAACAGAAACATATTGTGTTATCGTTCTAGAGGCTAGAAATCTGAATTCAGAGGTCAGCAGGGCCATGTTCTCTCTGAAGACTGTAGAGGAAGATCCTTCCTTGCCTCTTCCTGCTTCTGGTAGCCCCCAAGCATTCTTTGATTTGTGGCAGCATAGATCCAATCTCTGCCTCTGTACTAACATGGCTATCTTTCCTCTGTCTATCTCTGTTCTTTCTTCCTCTTTATAAAAGAGGATTAGGACCGAAACTACTCCAGTATGACTCCAGTATGACCTCACGTTCACAGGTACCAGGGGTTAGGACTTTGATATATCTTTTTCGGGGATGCAATTCAATCCATAACACTGGTCAAGGACTACAAAAAGTGGACTTTTTTGATGTTTGCTCAATTAATTTGTGCTCAAGAGAACAGAAATAAAGCTTTCAGAATTACGTGTGAACTAAGAACAAATAGATGCTGAGCAAGCACTTAAGAATAGTGGTCAGGAACTTCATGGCCTTTAGTAACAACATCTTCAACGAACTTGTGGTCAGGGAAATGGACAAGTAAACAAACAGAAAATAGCCCATCAAGTTAGAGCTGTATGTGAATAAAGAGCCTATAGACATGGAGTGAGAACAGAGGTGTAATGGTTATGAGGGGTAATAATAGATTGTGTGACACTTACATGAATTAATCAGAGGCTATTTTCTTGTTCTTTTCTTTGTTCTCGGCTTTGTCTGGTTTAAGGGAAGCAGCCAGGAAGGTGATGCCTGGTGGGTGTGAGGACATTTTTATGGTTTCTTTCAGGAGGCATGGTAATGGTAAAGACAAAGTCCATGATATGGGGTGGGTTCAGCTCTCCAGACTGCAGTCTTATGAGGTGTATGTCCCTGGTTAATAGGACTTTGAGGACATGAGTAGATACTGTGTTTTCATTGCCAGGTGAATCTGTAATTGGTCCTTAAAACTGGTGCAAGATCAATTGGCTTTGAGATATTCAGGACTTACATTGATTTTTATAGTGCAAAGTCACTCTTTGGCATCAAAGATCCATGAGGATCTTAAAAGGCCCTTTGGGAACTCCTTAGCTCTGGGGCCGGTTGTCCTGGGTGGCGCTTGAAGGGATAGTCAAACACACTAATGCAATCAATGCCTGACTTCTCTTCAGCGCTGTTACATTAAATTGTGTCCCCCACAAAATATAGGTTGGGGTCCTCACCCCTATACCTATGGATGTAATCCTTTTTGGAAAGAGGTTTTTTTTGTTATGTTAAGTAGTTGCTGTGGAGTCGATTCTGACTCAGGGCAACCTGATGTGTAGCAGAGCAGAACTGCAGTCCACACGCTTTTCAAAGCTGTGATTTCCTGGAAGCAGATCTCCAGGCTTTTCTTCCCATACCTGAGTAGGACAGGTTCTAAATCTAATCACTTCTGAGTTATAAAAGAGCAGATTAGAGAGAGAGAGATGCACGCTTGTGGGTGTGCGTGCACACATACGAACATGCACACATACAGAGGTAGATAGCTGCCATGTGAGGATTGTCAAGGAATGCCCCGGGCTGCTGACAAGAAAGGAATCAACATAGTTGAGACCATGATTTAGACTTTTATCTTCCAGAACTGTGAGAAAATACATTTCTGTCCTTTAAAGTCACCCACTTGTGGTATTTAGGTGACTAAAAACAGGTAACTAAAGAACTAAGACAAGCACCAACACATACTATTCACAGAAAGCCTCCAGTTAAAGTGAGATTGTGAAGATCAAGTTGCCAGCCAAAAAACCCCAAGCCCGCTGCTGTTGAGTTGTTTTTGGACTGCCCCATAGGGTTTCCCAGGAGTGCCTGGTGGATTCCAATTCTCGACATTTTGGTTAGCAGCCGAACTCTTAAACACTACACCAGAAGATGGCTATTTTCTCTTCCTTCCTGCTTTGCCTTGTGATAAGCCTGAGAATGACTTGTTCTTTTTATCTTTGTCTCAGAATTTCAATTTTCATTGGCCAAAACAGTGCTAAGAAATATTTTCTCTTCCCTCTGGAAGAATCTAGGATGCCAGGCTCCATCAGACCATGAGAGTGAGGTTATTGAGAAATTTTATTTTATTCCTACTTCTGTCATATATGTGAGCATTAAATGCCTAGACTAAAAAAAAAACCTGACATTTATTTTTCTTCTCTGCAGTCCTACTAGATATGTGCATAAAATTAGATAATATGTAGTCAATAAACTTATTTTAAACCATATATAGGCTGTATTAGGCAAGTCATTCTACTGATTGAGGCCTCTGCTTATCTACCTAGAAAATAGCAACATTTAACTAAAGTAGCTATGAGGCCCCTTCCAGTTTTATGCTTTTATTAAAATGGGGAGTAGAATAGAGGAGGTGGATATAAAAGAACAAAGAACAAATGAAGGACATTATGTGATGACAATTAGATTTTCTTGGAGGTTAGTTGGAAAAAACTGGTAATTATTTTTGTGGGGAAGGCTAGCCTCAGTTCCTGGTAAGGTCTTCAAGGAGGCCATTTTTCAGTCAAAGAGTGATATGGGACCACTTTCTCTTATGAACCTTGTTTTCTCCCCTCCAGATTCAGAGTTCCTGCTTTCATCAGGAATTTCATTCCCTGTCCCAGCTTCATCCATTTTCCCCAGTAGGCACCCTTATTCATATCCGTTAAGATTCCCATTCAGTTTCAGAAACAGAAGCTACTCTAGATATTTTAAGCAGAAAGGAACTTCGTACAGGGAATTAAGTGTTAAAAAAATGTTTGACGTTTTGAAAGATACTACCTTTACTACAATTGCAAAGGTGAGGACTCAGGAGGCCACACACTTGAACTGTTGTTGTCATTGTTGTTAGATGCTGTCGAGTTGGTTCCGACTCATAATGACCCTATGTACAATAGAACAAAACACTTCCGGTCAAGAAAACCCCACCAAAATTGTGATCCAGGGAGCAGGAAGTTGTGCTGCTGTTGCTGTAGCAACTGCCTTTCAATACCGGAAGATGGAATGTTGTTCCAGCACCCCACGCCCCATTGCTTGACTGTGCTTGCCAGGAGGAAACATAGGAAAGAGCAGGAAGATAGCATTGTCTCCCTCCTGCCTTTCAAGTCTCACACACAGCATCTCATTGGACAAAATTTGCATTCAGACCTTAGCTGTAAGGGTGTCTAGGCACAGCCTGCTGGAAGGGCTGGAGTGCACTGACACCATTTTCACCATAATATCTGAGTACTTTGAAGATTCCTAATCTATCATCTATAAGGCTTAAACCAAAGGAATGGATCTCTAATCACGGAACTTCATCCATCAGTGAGGGGAACTCTCTTCTTTTTGTTATTAATAGAAGACCTCTTCAGAGGTCAACACATAAAAGATTCTGTGCTAATTTTACCTTTGGCCCACTAGTACCTTACGGTTATGAATATCCAATAAAGGGCAAAAGCTTCACTTAATTTTCCATTTCTTACTACTCAAGCATGCAATATATTCTCATGTGTAATTTTATAATTGAGATTATCAACTAAGTTTTACCATCGAGGGTCCTTACTTCACTCCATTCTGAGGAAACACACCATAAGCTTATGTAATGGAATGTGCAAAGGAGAAAATTTTTTGTTTGTTGCATCACTCCGTGCTGGGGGAGCACCATGGGGCAAGCATCCAGGGCCCAGGCCAGGGCCTCAGTATCTAAGAACTAGCAGGGAGCTCACAAGACACTCTGACATGATGCTGCACCTCAGGTTAATTCCTGGAGGAATGGTTCCCAAGGACCTAGAGAAAGGCTCTTGCTGGAACACAACAGCACTGTTCTCTGTTGAAGCCATTCCCTTTCTGCACACAGAAATGCCAGTGCTCTTTCCAGTGTATTCACATTTCTCTAGACACGCAGTCCATCTGCATATTAAGGATGGAATCCCAGCCATGAAATAGCGAAATCTCTCACGTCCCGTTCCACCAAACATCCCTGTCGTAATAAAAACCATACAAACATTATTGATCGTTTTCTATCACTCAATGCGCAAATGCAAGGAGGGGGAGCTCAGTGAGCTATATCTCTTTGCTGAGCACTGGAGAACATGATAAATGATTACAGGGAAGGCTCTGTGTTCTGAAAGACTTTTATTCCTGAGAACCCTTCTATTAATCCCAAGGGGTAGTGGGGGTAGGAGCATCTCAACAGCATTGTCAGTCAGACAGTCAGCTAGAGAACGTAACTCTGTGAGCTCTCCTCTGCTAATGTAGCCAGGGGAAGAATGCCAAAGAAGGAACACTCCTTAATTTAAGTGAACTGGAGGAAATTTACGAAATGGAAATCAATAGTTTTTTAAATTAAAAAAAAATGGTGGGCGATTATCTGTCTGAGAACCCTTTCCTGAACAATGACTGTGACTAGGCTAGACTTCCTTGACATGGAATTCAGTCAAGGATGACCTCAAGGATGTATTTTGGATCTCTCCCTCCACCTACTGTCTTCTTCCTCATCTAAGCTCCAATCTAAATTCTGTTCTCATGGGAACTTTCTAACGGCCTTATCCCCAGGTAGTGATTAACAAAGTCCTGACCAAAATGGTGGTCTTATTGTGGAGTATCAAGCAGCTGGATAGGCAATGGAGAAATCTTCATTTGGCATTATTGGGTAGACTTTTGTTACATAAGCCTCTGTAAATGATATGAGCTCAATGAATATAACGAATGTTTGAAATCTGACTGTGTGTATAGGAATGTGTTTCTGAGGATGGCCGAAGCTTACTGAAACCATGGTCTAAAACCCCCCAATATTGGCAGCTCTTGGTAGTCAAAAGCTTAAAGATAAAGGTAGGTGTATGTCTTAGGCTAAGGTCTCTAGAGAGGCAGTAGCAGTGACACACGCACAACTATAAATGCATTAGCCCCATTTACATCTTATATTTTATAAGTGAAGAAAACAAAATTATTTGATGCACATGTACAAGGAAGAGATACTCATAGCCATTACAGTCCTTGTTTCTGCAACTGGTGACATGGTTGTAACTGGTATTTAGAACTACCTTCTTCCACCACCCATTCCATATTCCCTTTGCCCACAGCAAGCAGCTCAGATGCTCGTGGTTCTTTGCCTGGTGGGGTGACCCAAGTCTTCATTCTTGAAGTGTCTGAGCCATTAGTAGTCATGCTGGAATTGAGTTATTGTAGTTTTCCATTGACTTTAATCATAGGGCGTGGTAGTACTAAGAGACTTCCTAAGAGTGCTCCTGTCCTCCAGACATACCCTTCTTTACCTCCATTATGCAATATCAATCCAATTTCCCCTTCATAATCGGGATCAATCACACCAGCCAATAAAGTAACCCCCTTCTTTGCCTGGGCATGAGGAGCCCCAAGTGGCCAGATGTCATTCTGAACTTCCAGTTTAATATAATCAGTGTTGTGTCTCCTGGTGGGAGCATTCCTCCCTTTGGAACTAAGACCTTTAGACCCACAGAATGTAGGGTGGTGAGCCTAGGAAGCAAAAATTTTCAAGTGGGTCACTAGGGGTAAGAGTGAGTGGTGCCACTCCCATTTTCTCTCCTTGATTCTTGGACCCATGAATCCTGGCTATGGGAGGAGCAGCACCATGTATTGGATGCTAATTTAGAGCAAGTACAGCCTCCTGGACAATATTACCCCAACCCTGCAAGGTATTGCCACCTAGCTGGTACTATAATTGTGTCTTTAGAGGGCCATTTCATAGTTCTATCAAGTCAGCTGCTTCAGGATGATGGGGAACATGGTAAGACCAGTGAATTCCATGAGCATGGGCCAACAGAATTGATCTGAGGTGATGCTGTGTGGGATACCATGATGGTGGAAAAGGCATTCTGTAAGTCCATGGATGGTAATTTTGGCAGGAGCGTTGCATGCAAGGAAGGCAAATCTTTACCAGAGTAAGTATCTATTCTAGTGAGAACAAAACATTGCCCTTTCCATGATGGAAGTGGTCCAATATAATCAACCTGCCGTCAGGATGCTGGCTGATCACCTCAAGAAATGATGCCGTATCGGCGACTCAGTGTTGGTCTCTGGTGCTGGCAGATTGGGCACTCAGCAGTGGGTGTAGCCAAGTTAGTCTTGATGAGTGGAAGTCCATGTTGCTGAGCCCATGCATAATTTCCATTCCTGCCACCATGGCCACTTTAGGAGTAGTTGGGGAAAGAGGATGGTTGGCTTTCATAGAACGCATCATCCTATCTACTTGATTGTTAAAATCCCCCACTGCGGAGGACACATTTTGGTGAGCATTCACATGAGACACAGATATCTTCACTTCTTTGGCCTGTTCGGAGAGATCTATTCACATACTTCTTCCCCATATCCCCTTGTCTCCAATTTTCCTATTATGTTCCTTCCAAGTCCTTGGCCATCCAGGCAAACCACTGAGAATCATGACCCAGTAAAGGTAACACACTACCTTACCCATCACAGCATAGAATTGCTGGGTGATAAAAACCAAACCAGTTGGGTAATCTTGGGTTGTGCCTGGTATTATGGATTGAGTTGTATCCCCAAACAAGATATGTTGAGGTCCTAACCCCTGTATCTATGAACATGACATTGTTTGGATATAGGGTCTTTAAAGATATTACCAGTTAAACTAACATGAGGTCATACTGGAGTAGATGGGTCCTAATCCAATTTGAATCTTGTCCTTATAAAAGAGAAGACACACAGAGACAGGGAAACAGAGGAAGGATGCCATGTGACACTGAAGTTTCAAGGAACACCTGGAGCTACAAGAAGCTTGGAGAGAGGCATGGAACAATTCCTTGCTCTGAGCCCTCAGAAGCAATCAACGTAGTCAATACCCTGATTTGGACTTCTAGCACGTAGAGCTGTGAGACAATACACTTCTGTTGTTCCAAGACACCCAATTTATAGTACTTTGCTATAGTATATTGTTAGGAAACTAACATACCTGGTGTCTCAGTGAATATATTAATACCACTCTTGTTCACTCTCTGAAGGATACTGCTATGGGTAACAAATTCTGTTGTCACCTGATGATCACCAGTCTAGGGCCTGGGGTCAATCAGTGTAATCAATCATTAGATTAGACCAGGTATTATAAAGGACAGAAAAAACAAAACTGCCCTAGAGGTGGAAAGAAGAAAGAAGACATACCTCATAAGTTAGAGCAGCTTATAGGCAGGCCCTTTCTTCATTCCCTTATGCAACAGGATTTACTAAGCCCATGAAATTTGAAATAAATATGTTATATAGGAGAGGTATGTGAAATGTTTAAATGAAAACGTGTAATTTATTAGGACATGTACATATTTAACATCTTTTAGGATTTGCTAAGCATCAATTTCATAACTGCTGGAAATAGAGAGATGACTAAGAAAAGGACCCTGCCCTCTTGGGATACTAGATTTACTTCAAGGTGTATTAAGAGGCTTTTCTCAACACTGGAATAATTTTCACAAGCTAAGCCACAAGAAACCTTGACTCCCCAAATCATTTCTCTTGAGGGGCTCTACTATATATTTAGACAAGGTCTTAGACCTCTGGTATATTTATAAAAGCATAGAACATCTAGATAAAATGGAAAAATTCTAGGAATCATCTAGAACTTACTGTCCAATAGGACATTAAAATGATGGCAATGTTATATCCCTGTGCTGCCCAGTACTGTAGCCACTAGTCACTTGTGCTTACTGAGCACTTGATATTGGTTAGGGTAACTAGGGAGCTGGTTTCTTAATTTTATTAGATTTAAATTGCCACATGGGTACTATGTGTACTGTTTTGGACAGTGCAGATTCTAGACCTTTGTTGCTGCTCAACTAAAATAGTCAATGTTTCAGCTGATTTTTTTTTTTTCCACTTGGATGTTCCGGCACTGTGGCAATATACCATATGTCCTAAATGAAACTCGGTAAAGTATAGGGAATGCCAATTTGACTACCTCCATATTAAATGGGAATTTTTTTTCATTCACTCAATCAATGCAGATTTATTGAGCATTTCTGTGTGGGGGGCACAGATATGGAATATGGCACACATGAACCTGCCCCCGAGGGATCACAGAGCCTATTGATAAATGTCATCAGTGCTGGTAGTGGGTATAATTTGGTGCCTTTATTGGACTCTTTTTTTCTACTCTCCTCTTTGCCAGACACTGAATCTGCTATGTCAGAAGCTTCTGCCTGCTTCTGCTTCAGCCTTAAAGTAAACAGATGTCAGGCAATGTTTCTGTATTATAAAAAGGGAACTCTCGGGTGTCCTGATGTGACTGAGAATACAGGGTGGATAATTTCCTGTCCATTAAAGAAAAGGGTTGAGAAGCCCACGTGGGTGGAATTAAGAAGCATTTCTCAGGCGTCTTACTCACTGGTGAGCTACCATTTACAGGAATAAGACAAGAAATTCAACAAAATGGCAGAGATTTCATCTGTTTTCTCTCCTAATATCTTTACTTTGGGAAAAGATGTAACAATATTCCTGGTACAGCAATTAGCCCTCCAGAGCCACCAAACATTGAAGACGTGATTAGGTGGGAATATTTAATGTAGTGACAATCATATAGCCTTACCTTTTAGTCAATTACAATTTCTGGTTATTCATTTAAATAAAGTTTTTTGTTTGTATTATAAGGTTCATAAGATATGAAAAATTAAAACATGACTACAATAGCACAAAGGACAAGAGGGGATGGAAGTATATGGTTGCAATGGTTTTATGTTATGTGGTAGGGGGTATATTATTTGAAGATAGGCTGTGATAAGTTAAAGATGTATATTGTAAACCTTACAGCAACCAGTAAAATGCATGAAATAGTGGAGATAAAATGCAATAACAAGAAATACTCAATCCAAAGGAGATAGGAAAAAAGAAAAAAGCAACAAAATTCAGATAGTACAATACCACAATCGTAGATTAAAACCTAATAATATTGTTATTAACATAAAATATAAATTGTCTAAGAACTCTAAGTATAAACAACAGAGATTGTCAGAATGCATATACAGCTATGGATGTATTAAAAGTAAAAGGATGGAGAAAGACACACCATGTAAACACTGATCCCTCTAAAGGTAGAAGTGGAACGACTGTATTAACGTCAGACAAAGGAGACTTCAGAACAAAAAATATTAACAGGAATGCAAAGAGGCATTTCTGTAATGATAGAGGTATCAATTATTAAAGGAAGCAGAGTTATGCTATATGCTTATTCTCCATAACAGAGCTTCAAAATACCTGAAGCAACAACTGACAGCACAGGAAGGAGAGCTAGACAAATCTGCAATTAAAATGGGAGATTTCAGTTTTTCTCCCTCGGTAATTGATACAACAAGCAGCCAGAAAATCCGTAGGGTTGGAGAAGACTTGAACAACGCTAAAAAGCTACTGAACCTAGTTTATGTTTTTAGAATACCACCATCAACAAAATACATATTCTTTTCAAATGTACATTCTTTTTTAGTACGGGTTTCCTTTTGAAACAATATAGGTTTTCACCTTGCTTTAGCAAATTCTTCCTCATACCTTCTCGGTTTTGTTACTTACATTATGTTTGTTTTGTCAGAATATACAGTATTTTTTGTTTAATTAGGAAAATAGGATTTAATTAACAAAAATTTGAAATATATATTCTTTAACCCAAAATCTTGCATAAAACATGCCTTATTATTTAGGAGATATGATACTGAGAATAAAGTGTTATGTATATCTTTGCTATTTTTTTTTCCAACCTTATTGTAGTATAATTTACATACAATCAATTGCACTCATTTTAAGTGTGCAGTTTGATGAGTTTTGACAAATGTATGCACACATGTAATCACCACCATATTTAAGATACAGAACATTTTTGTCACTCCAAAAGTTTTCCTTCTGCCTTTTCCCAGCCCATCACTCCCCGTACCCTATGCAACCACCAATCTGCTGTCGTTACAGATTAATTTTCTAGAGTTTCCAATAAATGTAACCATGCAGTATGTACTTATTGCCTAGCTTTTGCATTGCGATTTATCTCTGTTGTGTGTATCAGTAGTTTGTTCCTTTTTATTGCTGAGTAGTTAAAAAAAAAAATTTTTTTTTTTTTTTTTTTTTTTAGTATTTCATTGTATGGGTATATCACATTACATTTGTCCATTTACTTGTTATGGACATTTTGTCTGTTTCCAGCTTTTGTCTATCATTAAAAAAAAAGTTGCTGTGAACATTCTTGTATATATATTTTTGTGGAAACGTGTTTTCATTTTTCTTGAGTAAATACATAGGGCTGTAACTGTTAGGTCATACAATAAGAATATGCTTAGTCTTTTTATAAACTTGTCTTCTTTTGTGAAGTGTTTGTTCAAATCTATTGCCTAATTTTCAGTTGGGTTGTTTGTCTTCAAATATTTTCTTTTACCTTTGAGTGTCTAGCAATTATTATTGGATGCTAGGCATTGTAAATATTTCATTATTAAGTGCTAGGTTTTGTTGGATTTCTTTACAGTGTGTGTATTTTGTTCCAACAGGCAATTACATTACTTGTGATTTAGTTTGATCTCTTCTAGGCATGTTTTAAAGATTGTAAAGGCTTTTAAGAGTGTGTCTAAGGAGTCCTGGTGGTGCAATGGGTAATCCCTGAGGAACTAACTAAAAGGCCAGCAGTTTGAACCCATGGCAGCTCCACAGGAGAAAAGATCTGGCAATCTACTCCCATAAAGATTAAATAAAACAAACCCAAGCCCACCAAGTTGATTCTGACTTACAGTGACCCTATAGGACAGAGCAGAACTGCCCCATAGGGTTTCCAAGGTTGTGATATTTATGCACGCACACTATCACAGCTTCCTTCCATGGAGCAC
Source organism: Elephas maximus indicus (assembly GCF_024166365.1). NCBI lineage: Eukaryota > Metazoa > Chordata > Mammalia > Proboscidea > Elephantidae > Elephas > Elephas maximus. Next base: position 70,281,501 of record NC_064825.1, read on the forward strand.
CTGGTGGGTTCAAACTGCCCATCTTTGGGTTATCAGCTGAGTGCTTAACCACTCTGTTTCCAGGGCTCCTTCCATAAAGATTACAGCCTAGGAGGCCCTATGGAGCAGTTCTACTTCGTCCTACAGGGCTGCTATGAGTTGGAATCGACTCCATGGCACACAACAGCAACAACAAGGACATGTCTAGAGTAGATGTTCCCGTAGTATCAGTTTAGCTCCAGATGTGACTCTTCTTGGGCCTCTAGTGCATTCAACAATGTTTTTCCCCTCAGGTTTGGAGGAGCTTGAATGATTCTGGCCCTGTATAAGCTATGAACATTGTTTGATTTCCAGTCCCTGGTAATTTCTCTTTCTCCACATGTTGCTCTTTGTACAGTCCCATTGGACTTCATGCTATTCATGGGTAGACTAGTGTTCTGTCAAAGACAACCAAAAACCCACTGCTGTTGAGTCAATTCAGACTCATTGCAACCTCATAGGACAGAGGAGAACTGACCCATAGTGTTCCCAAGGAGCCCCTGGTGGATTCGAACTGCTGACCTTTTAGTTAGCAGCTGTAGTCCTTAACCACTACACTACCGGGGCTTACCAAAGACTGAAAGGGACCCCTATTCAGATATATGGAGTCCTTTTTCTGCATACTTCCCTTCTTTCCAGTATTCTACCCTGAAAATTCTAGTTGCCTGAGGCATCCTAGAAGTCTAATTTCTGTCTTCTCAACTTAGTGAAAAATCCTTAGACTTTGTTTGGGTTTCCCCTACCTGTGCCCATGGGCGAGAAATTGTCTATAGGGTAAAAGCTGGGGTGATTGTGGTGCTCACCTCATTTATTTCCTTTCTTTCACTGATCGGATCTTTCACTGGCTATTGTCCAATGTCAAAAAACAGTCACTTTATATATATTTGGCCAGCTTTCTAATTGGTTATGATTGGAGAATAAATCCTAGACCTTTTACTTCTTAATGGCTGTGAGCATAGCTTACAGTATATGAATTGTCTTCTGAAATCATTCTTTTCTAGTTGCTGAGTCTTAGGGTCACTATGAGCTGGAATCGGCTCAATGGCAATGGATTTTGTCTTTTTTTGGTTAATCTTAGTTTTATGTTTATATGGTGATGATTACTTATCATTTCACCTTTTTGAGTTGTTAATTTTGAATCAACTTTTGGGTAGCTGATTTTATTAGCCTGAAATGTTGCTTTGTGCTTTAGGGGCTGATGGATGCTACTTTTCCAGAGATCTTTCATATTTGAAAATATCTGTTGCTAACCCTTTTACTTTAATAACAGTTTGTGTGGGTTTGATATTTGTGAGCCATATGCATTTTCCCCTTAGAACTTACAGATATTTCTTTATTGTCTTCTGGCATTGAATACTACTGTGAGAGGACAACCTGATGTCCAGTTCTGTTCATCAGTGATTAAATTTTTATTTTTTGCTCACATTTTTATCCTCACATTTGAAGACTTCTATTTTTATCCTTAAAGCTTAATAGTAAATAGAACCTGTCATTGATGTCCATGTATAAATTTTGTTTTGGTATATGGTATATCTTTTTGAGCTGCAATCTTGGTTTGCATATTTATCTTTTATTTCAGGGAAATTTTCCTGTATTCTATTTCTAAAAAAATTTTTTTTTTTTAATTCTCTCTGTTGGGCTCAGTATTACCCTTAAGTGAGCTTGTCTTTCTCTGACCTCCCTATCTATTTTTTAATATCATTTTGTTTGCATGTCAGTTTATTGTCTTAACTTTAAAATTCCTAATTTTCTTTCCAGTCTGCTACTTTATTCTCCACTTAGTCCTTAAGCTCTTGTTTTACAGACTTTATCTCTGCTAAGTAGTTCCATAAAGCCCAGCACTTGCAGGCAATTTATTTCTGTGTCTATTGCGATGTTGTTTTCCAGACTCGGTTCTTTATTCTTTCTTACTTTCTGGATTGTTTGCTTTCTGGGAGTGAATTTTAATGGATCCTTTTCTTGCTTTATCTAAGAATTGTTTTTCTTCTGTGAGGTCTTTTCTGAAACCTGTTCATTCTTTGGGCCTTGACCTAAGGATAACTTAGAGTTATTTAGAGAGGTCTTATCTTATTTTTTTTTTTTTTTATCTTATGCTCCAGTCTAAATTAGGATACCACTCTTAGCTTTCTCCCAGCACACAGGCCTTTTCCTTTATGGAATTGATTACAATATGTGATTTTGATCACAACTTGAGAAAGAAAACTCCTTCCAGCTTTGAAATAATTTTTCCTTCCCCTCTTCAAGATTTTTGTTTCATTTTTTTCATTAGGCGTTTCATTATGTAACTTGTTACTCAATGAGTAAGAAACAATTACTGTGAAACTTTAAAAGAATCTTAAAGAAAAAGCAACTGCTTTATAAACCACAAGATGATATAGCTTGCTTGGGGCATGATTAGATGTGTAAAGATCACTGGGAGGGTATTGATTTTCTCGGTGAGTTTGTTCGATCCTTTCTATTAAAGCTTTTGCCTAGTGCTGACTGATCACTGCAACACCACTTAAACAAAGAGTATTCTCAGAGCATCACAGAAAAGATCACCGAAAGGACAAAGATTGATGGATGAAATAAAAATCTGAAGGCCTTTTGTGGTGCTTTTTGAAAACAGTTTATTTTGCTCCATCCTCCCAATCTACTCCATACAAATTGCCTAGACTTTGACAATTGCTGACTTCTTTTTCAGACTCTGTACACCCCTCCACTCCCCTGCCCCATATTTATATAGAGCTTTTTTTTTTTATATATATATACAACTACTGGACACTCTGGTTGCATAGTGGTTAAGTGCTACAACTGCTAACCAAAAAGTTGGCAGCTCAAATCCACCAGGCGCCCCTTGGAAACCCCGGGGGGGCAGTTCGACTTGATGGCAATGGGTTTGGTTTTTTTTTTTTTGTTTGTTTTATGTAACTACCTTTTATTGAGTGCTCACTGTCATTAGCACAACTTAAGAGTAGTGGCCACAAAAAGCATGAGAGGAATTCAAGATAGGAAAAGGCTGAAAAGAGACCAGTTAACTGCAAGCTAGGTGGTATTTCAAAATAATGTCTACCCAAATCAGCTCACTAGAAAAGAACCCAGCATATCTGAGGAAAAGAGAAACATTTTGAAAGCAGAGAATATCTTTTACTTATTATGGTGAATTCCTTTAGAAGTATAAAAACCTCTGGGGAACCGAAAGAGTTACTTGTAAATTTTAGTGCTTGAAAACTTTAGTGCTGATATTAAGAAAGATTGGGTTAAAAAATTCATAGGCAAGTTAAATGGTTTCCAATTACTTGTTTTCAACAAAATTGAAAAAGGACCTAATGAAGATATCTTATAGATCATTAAAAATTATTTTTAAAGCTAGATCTCTAGGAGTGTTTTAGCATTTAATTCAGAAGTAGTTCAAAGAATTGTGGTATTGCTATAGTAAAACTTCTTCCATTCACATTCTCATTTTTCAGGTGAATGAGGGTTTTCAGCTCTCATCTATTAAAACAACACCACCACCACCTAGGAATAGAACTGCTGCTGAACGTTGTCACCTTTTAGTAATAAGTGAGAATTGTCAAAGGATACTGGAACTGATTGAAAAATCCCCATCCATCTTAAGGAATGCGTCTCAAATAAAAAGTTATTTTTATATTTAGTAATTATTTGTCAAAATATGTAACAAATTTGAGGTGTTTTAATCAAATCTATTATTAATCTTAGTTATAATAATTCAATTTGGAAGAAAAATTTATACTTAGAATTTTATAGACACTAAAAAACAAAAAACCCAAATCCATTGCAGTCAAGTCAATTCTAATTCATAGCAACCCCTTAGGACAAAGTAGAACTGCCCCGGAGGGTTTCTAAGGAGCAGCTGGTGGATTCGAATTGCCGATCTTTTGGTTAGCAGCTGAGATCTTAACCGCTATGCCACATGAGAAATAAAAGAATATATTCCTCTCTTTTTTCAGAGAAGCATATAATAGAATATATAAAAGACTCTCAGGCTTAAAATATAATGCATTGTAGTGAAATTCAAGGGACAAAGGACAATGTAAAATTTCTGATAGAGCATTTTCTTCTTTTTTTAAAACGCATGATGCCATTGTCGAATTTCTGTGGTATCTAGATTCCAAAAGATATAGTTAGAAGGGCAATGTAATAGTTTAAAATGTCAATACTTACAATATGCTGGAAAGTACATGTGTTACAACTATTTAAACTTACAAGAAACATTTTAGATTATCACCTTAAAGAGAGGAAAACCAGTTTGCCACCCCGCTTACTCCAACAACTCATGGAGACTCCATGTGTGTCAGAGTAGAACTGTGGCCCATAGAGTTTTTAATGCTGATATTTTTTGGAAGTAGATTGCCAGGCCTTTCTTCTGAGGTACCTCTGGGTAGATTTGAATTTTCAGCCTTCAGCTTAACAGTCAAGCATGGCAAGGATTTGCACCACCCAGAGACTCCTTCAAGAGGGTCATGAGCACAAATAATTTAAGACTGTTGTACTAAGCTAATGTAAAGTGTATTGTAATAATCTCTATCTAAATTTCCTACCCTGAAAAAGTGGGCATAATTATACTAAACTTACAGGGTACTCTGAGAAACAAATGAAATAGTAGATGAAAAAAGTCCTAGCATAAAATAAGCTCTCAGTGAGTACTTGCTCTGGCCTCTCTTATTTTCCAAGTGAGTAAACCAACTTGAATTGACCTGCCCAAGAAAGATGGAGTAAGGCCAGCCCCAGTTCCAATGAGGGAGGCTATGGAAGCAAAACGTTGAGGTGATGCCAGCAACCCTGGGTACATGGGGAGGGTGAGTACAGGCAAAGAATTCCAAAGACAAAGAGATTTACCTGGGTCTAAATTTAGTGGCAGAGCCAGAACATGAAACAAAGCAATTCCTCTCCTCTTCCATATAGTGAACTTTCTATGTGTCTGATGATGTGTGTTAAACCCTTTTCAATCATATGTCATTTCATCCGATGGACGAATCTATGTGAGTTTTGTTTAAAAAATATTTATCTCCATGTTACAGATGGGGAGGTTAAAAAGAGTTTCTATAAATGTGGTTCTGCTTCACAGTCACCTGGAGGTGCATCTAAAAGACAGTGCGGATTTCCAGATGAAATGAAAGGCAAATCTTTGATGAGTGAGGTCAGGAATCTACATTTTCATCAAGTACCCTAGAGGATTCTTATGCATATTGGAGTTGGAGAATGGGAGGATTAGAAAAATGTTAAGTAGTAGAATGGACTGCCTTTGATTACCAAATGACCTAAGTGAGAGGGACAAATGAAGTCAAGGATCACTATCAGAATGTGGACTTGGGAAATCCAGGATGGGTGGTACAATAGCCACTTCATTAGATAAAAAAGGAGGAGTCCCTGGCTGGTAAAAAAAAAAAAAAATTTTTTTTCTGGTGCAAAGGGTTAAATGCTCCACTACTAAACCGAAAGGTTGGTGGCTCAAACCCACCCAGTGGTACTTAGGAAGAAAGGCCTGGAGATCTGCTTCCAAAAATTCACAGCCATTGGAAACCCTGTGGCATGCAGTTTACTCTGCAACACATGAGGTTGCCAAGAGTCAGAACTGATTCAACGGCAACTGATAAAAGGGGAGCCTGTCTTAGGGAGGGCTTCAAACGGGCTCATTCTGGTTTGACCCCTGTTGAGAATTTGCATTTCCACTCTAGATATGCTGAATCAGAATCTACAGTTTAACAAAACCTTATGTATACATAAGAATCAGGTGGGGATCAGGTGATTCTTATGAATCATAAGAATCACCTGAGAAGTGTATGAAACTGTAGATTCTGATTCAGAATATCTGCAGTGGAAAGGTAAATTCTCAGCATGGGGTCAAACCAGGATGAACTGGTTCAAAGCCCTGGTCTTAGGTCAGAGTTCCTAGAAGAGCCTGAAATGGGGATTCTCTGCAAGTGATTGAGAAAGCATTCTCAGCAGAAACTTGTAAGTGAATGAGGAAAGAAAGATAGGCCAGGGGGAGGAAGCCAGATAAAGATAATGGATTCAATTCAAGTCTAGTCTCAGCCACATCACACAGGGAAGCTCTACAGTGTAAATGGCTTCACACAGTTTTCCTGCTTTGGGATCAGGGGGCTGGGCTTTCATACCTGTAGCAGCCAGTCATTGGATGAGGGCGCCCCTGGTGGGGGAAGAGTAATCTAGGCATTTCTGGGCAAGGTGGTAGTCATCAGTGAAAGCCACTCTCTGGAGAAGAATGCAGCTGTGAGCAGCCAAAACTCACAGCAGCTGGTGAATGGGACCTGGAGACAGCACCAGAAATAAGAGGAAGAAATGACTACATTATACAATAGTTAAAAAAGAAAAAAAATGATCCAAATCTAAATAGGTTATCCCAAGAAAAATTAGGGGTTGAGCGGCGATACAGTGGATGCTCTACTGCAATGTTATGTCCCCACACTATCACAGAGCACAAAAGCATGGCCTCCTTGCCTCAAGGTGGAAACAACTCTGGGGTGCCTTTCTTGCTCCAGAAAATCCATTTTGTTTGTATTTTTTTCAACTGCCATACTTTCACTTCTACCTTACAAGCCTTCTGACTATCACCTGACACCTTGCCATAAGCAAAGAGAGGAGAACAAGGTAGACATTTCAGGGGAAGGAGATATTTCCAACGTGATATTACCATACCAACTGCTTGGGAGAATTCAGTAGAGACTCCAAAGACAGATACTACAAAATCATGATAATCCAAAAAGAAACTCAATACTAAAGAGCTTTTAAAAATCTTGGCACCTCCCATTGAAACTTGCACCCACTCTTCCTTGACTATATCCATGAAAATTTTGAGTGAAGAATGAAGAGGTGAGCTTGGATTCTCCCTAGAGGCTACAGTGACCACTAATAACAGAGTTTGTGGCTCTGTGTGTGTGTGAAATCTTTATGAATCAAGTGGAGATAAATGGGATGGACACAAAACTGTGGACAAATAACGGTGTTTAATGAGCATGTCTGCAGGGTAATAATTAATAAATCAATTTCATCCTAGAAAAATCTTTCTAGTGCTTTCCAAACTCTGTTTTGTGGAAAATACTGGTTCTAATAGATGTTAATAAATGCTCCATGAATAAAGACTCCGTAGTCATGAAAGCTTGAGAAATCCTAAATCCTTTTCTTGGAAATTCATGATAACATTAATATAGTAAAGGCTCTGAAAAAGAGTCTAAGTTAAATGTAATTTTAAATTTTGTTTAAGGGGAAGCAAATTTACTTGTGCAGAGTATTTTTTTCCTTCATTTACTTTTAAACATTTTCCATTTAACATTAGCTTGTGAATTTCTGTTCTTTAGTCAGGTATCCTATCAGTTCTATGTCCTAAAAGCACTGTTCATCATATTAGTATATGAAATGAGGTTGGAGGAAGAGTCATAATTGAATTAAGGGCTAGACCAGCTGGATGGCTGCTTGGGGCCCTAATCTAAATCTATAAGGAGGGTAAAACATCTCTAGGATCAGTTGGAAGTACGGTGCCAGTTCATTCTGTTTTCCACTAAAAATTTAAAACAAAAACATTGCTGTTGAGTCAAGTCCAACTCATAAAACTGCCCGTAGGGTTTCCAAGGCTATAATCTTTACGAGACCAGACTGCCACATCTTTCTCCAGTGGAGCTGAGGGTGGGTTCGAACTGCTCACCTTTAGGTTAGTCGCTAAGTGCTTAACCACTGCACCACCAGAGCCCTTTGTTTTACACTACCAGATGGAAAATGGTAAAATGTACATGGTTTCTACTTTTGCTGAAACAAAAAAACTCTCCTTGCTGGTGTCAACCTAATATTGTGTGCCATCGAGTTGATTTTGCCTCATAGCAACCTACTAAAACTGATTCTTTAATATTGGCCACTAGCTTAACAATGAATAAGGAAGACAGAAAAAGAATTGACACCTTTGAATTATGGTGTCAGCGAAGAATATCGAATATATCAGGAACTGCCAGGAGAACGAAAAAACCTGTCTTGGAAGAGGTACAGCCAGAATGCTCCTTGGAAGCAAGGATGGTGGGACTACATCTCACATACTTTGGACACATTATCAGCAGGGATCAGTCCCTGGAGAAGGACATAATAGTTGGTAAAGTAGAAGGTCAGCAAAAAAGAGGAAGACCCTCAAAAAGGTGGACTGACACATTGGCTCAACAACGGGCTTGAGCATAACAATGATCGCAAAAACGGTGCTGGACCAAGCAGCGTTTCATTCTGTTGTACACAGGTTCACTGTGAGTCAGAGCTGACTCGATGGCACCTAACAACAGCCTACTTAGGGCCGTATAATTGTAATTTTCTTTAAATTAGATAAAATTTTAAATTCTGTTTCTTAGTTTAACTAGTCACATTTCAAGTGCTCACCAACCACATGTGACTAGTGGCTACTGTACTGGATAGCACAGATACAGAACATTTCCATCATTCCTGAAAGTTCTATTGGACAGCGTGTATAATAGCCCGTGCCTCCAGCCCTGAGCCCATCAGCTGACAGATGCCTTCAACCTATTATTATAAAAAAAAAAAAATAGTCAACTGAAATTCCCAAACCATAGAAATACATGGTATAGTGCTTTATACCAGGAATAAGTGGTTTGCTTTGTTGTCTAACTTTTCATCTCTTTAAAATAACTCAAGAAGTAGTCAGTTTTCACAAAAAAAAAAAAAAAAACACAATTTCAAATATTTTAACTTTAAATGAGCTAAAATGTTATGTTCAACATAGCTTTTTTTCTGGGCATAAAGAAAGAGGCATACTATTTTTACTAATAGAAAATCATTTTTAATCCCATCTCCATTAAATAACATTGAGCAAATTTTAAAAGAATTTTGGTCTGAAGTAAAATTATATTTTTAACTGTACTAGAAACTTGGGTTTCAGCAATGACAAGAGATTCTATTTCTGCCTTTATGACATCCGCAGTCTACTTGAGGACTTAAATACCACTTGAAATGGTCCATCTTCAGACAATTCAGGAAATTCTTCCTGGGATCAATGGAAAGATGTTATGAGCATACATGAATTTTCTGAGTTGTCTGAAAATGGACAAATATTCAATAAGTAGAATTTTAGATACATTTAGGTAACTAACCCTGAGATTCTATGAAAACAAGGTCAACCTTCATACCAATGGTTTCCAATCTGTGGGCCACAGACTACAAGAGGTGTAAGGAGTTATTTCAGAGGGTTCAGGAATGACTATGCACTTCAGTGTTTGTCTGAGATGGAATAAATAACATTGCCACAGCTATCATATAGGCAGCCATTGAAAATTTTATTAATTCATTTATTCATTCATCCATTCAATATATATTGGTCACCTACCATATCCCAGGCACAGTTCCAAAAGATGGCAGTGGGGATGGGAGAAGCAGAACAAAAATTCCATCCTTCATGGGGCTCGTATTCTAGTGGAAAATTTTTATATTTGGAAAGTTTGGGAATCCCTGCTCTGTGCTACGTGCTTTATTCACTCTACACTTTTATCAGAACATCAGATGGCAAATCCACGATTCTATTGGCGGGGTTTTTTTTTTTTTTTTTGGATGAGTTGATGTATGCATTGTTAGGATATAGATGATATGATCTAGGAAGATTCAAAAAAATTGCAGAATTTTATCCTGACCTGTGGACAAAATTTAAGTGAAAGTCATATCATTTTGCTGTATTCACTCCCAGAACAAAGCTTTGCTATGGCAGTTAATTTAAAGTGAAACCGACCTGTTCAAAAATAATGAGATGTCTGTTTCCATGGCAGCAGCACCAGAACAGACCCTGAAAAAAAATGATTTCAAAAGCTCCAGTAACCTGTCCTTAAAATTCTGTGGTTGCTAACAATCTCAGGAGACCCTAACATTCGCAGGCATACAGTATCAGCAGTGAAGGGGGAAAAAAACGCTTGAGCTCCACTCTTGGCCCTTTCCTTTACACGGTGCTAATGTGTGGGGGTAAGACTACAGAGGCCCATTAGTCAAGGTGGGTCTTTAAAAGAAGGTAGTTAAAACTGTTGAATGTTGTTGACTATCCCAGCACTAAATAGTGGTTACAATTAAGCACTTGCAGCATTCTGAATTATACTGATAAATCAATACATAATAGATGATATCTATGCAAGTCATATAAATGACAGCAAGTGTTCTAGGCTATAAACAGAAAAAGCTCTTGACAGTATTAATATACTTAAAAGAAAGATGCATCAAAGGAATGGAAAGGGTAAGCATGAAATATGGAAAGTATAGAGTCAAAGAGGAAGGTTTTGGCAGCATTTGTCCAATACTGTTTAGGGAGTGGAGAGAGGCTGAATCTGGGGAAGAGACATTGAATGTAGGGAGACAAAGAACTGGTTGTTACTTACATCTTTATTATGGGGCAGAGACTCTTTGTTAGGTTTTATTATGGCTTGAATGAAAAATCTCTCTGGCTTGTACACTTTCCGTGTCATTTGTTTATTTCTACATCTGCCTCTTGATTAACTAGCTGCCGAGAAGCAGATGCAAGTATACTTTACTATTCACAGTAGGGGTATATTCTCTACTGTAAAAGAATATATGTTTTTCATGGGGTTGAAATGATGTTATCGATGAATTTGGGTTTACAGCATGCTCGATAGCCATGTTTTTTAGTTTAAATTAGTAAATTGGACCTCTGGCTTACTCATCATTTCTTGAGATTTTGAGTCCCATCAGCTCTGATTCACGGTTAACTCAAGACCAGGAACCAAAAAACCAAACCCACCGCCGTCAAGTAGATTCATAGAGACCCTATAGACCAGGAAAGGAGATCACAATTTTGGACAATGATACCATCCCATGAGATTTTGCCTAAGCAATTCATTCTTCACCTGAGATGAATTTTCTTCCACTAACATTCAGAGTAGTCCTTTGATCTAGAACTAAGTCAGATCATTTGAAAAATGGGAAGTAGTCTCTCTTGTTAGTTCCTTGGCAAAACAAAACAATGAAAACAAACAAAAAAACCTGTCTAGATATAAGGTTTTATCTCCACCCCACCTATGAAAATCCAATTCCCAATAAATAGATGATTCAATGTAGTATACACGTATCAAAGGGAACTGCATTTCTGCATTATATATGCCAGTTAAAAATTTCACAATTTCAAATGCTTTAATGACCTTTAGAAATATTTTGTTAACATTCTAGTGGGGAATTAGGGATAATGAGTAAAAATATTTCAGAGATCTTTCTTAGGCTTAACATGGTTGTAAATTGTGTTCATCATCATAGATCAGCTATAAAGTAACTCTAAAAAAACTATAGCTATGATAAAATATGTTGGATCTAAAAACACACTCATAAGTATCTTTTAACTTTAAGTGGTTGATACACAGGTTGAGGAATCCAGTACAGAGAGAGTTGCATGGATCAGGAAGCTTAGAGATGCTCCTCTTACTAAATACTTGTCATGTGCTGTCAGGGATGGTTAAAAACGGTTAAAGGCAGGAAAAATTCCCAGTACGAAATTTCAGGTAACTTGTTACATCCAGATAGGATGAAAATGGAAATAACACATTGATTACATATTCAGAAGAAAACTAGATTGTTCTGTAGAAAAACCCATTTCCTGGAATTGTAATTACCAGCATATATCTTGTCTAATGGATTTTATTTTCAAAAATGAAAAAGCCTTTTTGTTTGTTTTTGATTATGAAAGTAATTGGATTAATGGGAAAGATGGTGGCGTAAGCGCACATTTATCCACGCTCAGTATTTACTGACATGAAACAAAAGAACCAATTAAGAAGAAGAAAACTTCATTAATACTGAATATAGGGCTTACTTCATAGTATAGTCTCTGGAGAAGGATGCTAAGGGAAGTCATATGATTCGCTTGCTCATGAGCATGGCAGGCTGGGCTGTGGTTGGGATGGGAAGTGGGAGGAGATGGTATGGAAGAACCTCAGTGGTACTTACCAACTAGAAGAGCAGAGACCAGTGATATTGATGGGCTGCAGGAAGAATGGAAGTTTTACTTGGAGTGGAGAGGATGCTGGAAGAGAAAGTGTGTGACTAAATAATGCCATTATGTTTCTCTGACCTAACTTCCTAAGCAGTAAGAACCTATAGATGGATCTTTTTTGCAGCTTGTGAACCAGAAATAATATTACTGACATAAAACTAAACTTTTTTTTATTGCTAAATTTTATTTATTAATTGTGTTGTTGTCGAGAATATATGCAAAACATACACGAATTCAATAGTTTCCACATGTACCATTTAGTGACATTGATTATGTTCTTTGAGTTGGACAACCTTTCTCACCCTCCTTTTCTGAGTTGTTCCCCCCTCATTAACATAAACTCGCTGCGCCTAAGGTTTCTACCTAATCTTTTGAGTGGCTGTTGTCAATTTGATTCCATATAGATAGTTCTTAAAAGAACAATGCTCAAGGTAGAACTTTTTTTCACTAGCTATAAGCTAAACTACTGTTCAGTTTTAAGATGACTTCAGGGGGCGTTTTTGGTTTAAGGTTTAAAGATGATCTCAGGGATTTCAGGGGCTCACCCACCCTCCATGGCTCCAGAAAGTCTGAAGTCTTTGAGAATTTTAATTCTGTTCTACATTTTCCCAATTTTGATCGGGATTCTTCTTCAGAATCTTTGATCAAAATGTTCAGTAATGGTAACCAGGCACCATCCATTTCTTCCAGTCTGATGGTAAAGGAGGCAGTTATTCATAAAAAAACAAAAAAAAAATTAGTCACAGTTTCTGTATCCTTCTCCTGTTCCTGACTCCTTCTTCTGTTGCTCCAGGTAAATAGAGACTAATTCTTGTGCCTTTGACTTTTGATGGCCGTTTGCAAGCTTTTAAGACCCTAGGGACTATGCAACAAACTAGGAGGTAGAACAGAAGCACCAATCACATTATTAGGCCAGTTAACTGGGATGTCCCATGAAACTATGACCCCAAACCTCCAAACCAAGGAACGAAATCCCATGAAGTGTTTGGTTGTATGTAAGTAGCCTCAGCAGCTACTCTTTTTTTTTTTTTTCGTAATTGTTATAAATATATCACACAACTTTTGCCGATTCAACTTTTCACAAGTATATAACTTATTGACAGCAATTATAATAATCAGTTGTGCAAGCCTACCCTTAATCAATGTGATTTTTCCATTACTGTTAAGCCCCTTTCGTCCCCTCCCTCCCACCCCTGGTAACTACTAATAAGCTTTGTTCCCTATACATTTGCCTTTCGTGTCTTTTTATATAAGTGAGGTCATACAATATTTGTCATTTTGTGATTGGCTTATTTCACTCAGTATAATGTCTTCAAGCTCCATCCATGCTGTAGCATGTATCAAGACTTCATTTCTCCTACTGGCTGAGTAGTATTCCATTGTATGTATGTACCACATTTTGTTTATCCATTTGTCTGTTGATGGGCATTTAGTTTGTTTCCACCTTTTGGCTATTATGAATAATGCTGCAATGACCATTGGTGTACAATCTCTGTTTGAGTCTTTGCTTTCCAGTTTTTTGGGTATATACCTAGGAGTGGAATTGCTGGGCCATATGGTAGGTCTATTTTTAGTTTTTTGAGGAACTGCCACATTGTTTTCCACAATGGCTTTACCATTTTGCATTCCCACCAGCAATGGGTAAGGGTTCCAATTTTCACACATCCTCACCAACACTTGTTATTTTCAGTTTTTTTCTTAGCCATCCTAGTGGGAGTGAAATGGTATCACATTGTAGTTTTGATTTGCATCTCCCTGATGGTTAATGAGCTGAGCATCTTTTCATGTGTTTGGTGGCCAAAAATGTCTCTTTTGGTAAAATATCTATTCAAATCCTTTGCCTATTTTATGATTGGGTTATTTTTGCTGTTGTGTTAAGCTGTCAAAGTTTTATGTACATTTTGATTATTAGATTCTGATCGTATACATGGTTTCCTAAGTAGTCTCCCAGCTAGTAACTTGTCTTTTCACTTTTTTTGTAAAGTCTTTTGATGAGCAAATATTTTAATTTTTATGAGGTCCTATTTATTAATTTGTCTTTTGCACCTTGTGTTTTTGTTGTTATATTAGATAATCCATTGTTAAAAGCTGGGCCTGACAATATTGCCCTTACATTTTCTTCTAAGAATTTTATGGTTTTAGTTTGCACATTTAGGTCCTTAATCCATTTTGAATTTGTTTTTGTGGATGGTGTGAGGCATGGTTCTGTTTCATTTTTCTGCATGTGGAAATCCAATTTCCCAACACTATTTATTGAAGATATTCTTCTTTCTCCATTGAATGGACTTAGCATCCTTGTAAAAAATTAGTTGGCATAAATGTGTGGGTTTGTTTTTGAATTATCAATTCCATTGGTCTACGTGTTTTTTTTTTCTTTTTTTATGTGTCTATTGTTACACCAGTGCCAGGCTGTTTTAATTACTGTGTAGCTGTATAAAAAAATAGCACGTTGTAAAATCAGGAAGTGTGAGTCCTCTTACTTTGTTCTTTTTTTTCAACATTACTTTAATTATTTGGGGCCTCTTTCCATTCCATATAAAGTTGAGGATTGGTTTTTCCACTTCTGTGAGGGAGGTTGTTAGAATTTTGATCAGTATTGCGTTAAATCTATAGATCACTTTAGGCAGTATTGACATCTTAACAACATTAAGTTTTCCATTCTATGAACATGGAGTATCTTTCCATTTATTTAAGTCTTCTTTAAACTCTTTCAGCAGTGTTTTGTAGTTTTCATTGTATGAGAACTTCATGTCCCTGGTTAGATATATTTCTAGGTATTTTATTCTCAAAGTAAAGTTGACTTTAATAATGTGGATGGAGTAAAGTTTTCAAGACCTTCATTTGCTGATATGGTATGACTCAAAATGAGAAGAAATAGCTGCAAATGTCCTTAGTAATTGGAATGTGGGATGTATGAAGTACGATTTTAGGAAAATTGGAAGTTGTCAAAAATGAAATGGAATGCTTGAGGATCGATATCCTAGACATTAGTGAGTTGAAATGGACTGGTATTGGCTACTTTTAATCAAACAATCATGTGGTCTATTATCCTGGGAATGACAAACTGGAGAGGAAAAGCGTCATATTCAGTGTAAAAAAGAGTGTTTCAAAATCTATCCTGAAGTACAATACTGTCAGTGATAGGATAATATGAAATAAAAGAGCTGAACAGAAGATTTCAAAGGGTGGCTTGAGAACACAATGTAAAGATTATAAAGAAATGTGCAAAGACCTGGATTTAGAAAACCAAAAGGGAAGAACATACTTGGCATTTCTCAAGCTGAAAAAAATGAAGAAAAAATTCAAGGCTCAAGTTGCAATATTGAATGATTCTAAGGGCAAAATGTTGAACAATGAGGCAAGCATCAAAAGACAATGGAAGAAATACACAGAGTCACTATACCAAAAAGAATTGGTTGACATTCAACCTTTTTCAGGAGGTAGCATATGATCAAAAACCTATGGTATTGAAGGAAGAAGTCTGAGCTGCACTGAAGGCATTGGTGAAAGACAAGGCTCCAGGAATTGATGGAATACCGATTGAGATGTTTCAACAAAAAGTGTCACAACAGTGGAAGTGTGCACTTGCTTATGCCAAGTAATTTAGAAGATAGCTACCTAGCCAACCGACTGGAAGAGATCCACATTTGTGCCCATTCCAGAGAAAGATGACCCAACAGAATGTGGAAAGTATTGAATGGTATCAATATTGCATTCAAGTAAAACTTTGCTGAAGATTATTGAAAAGTGGTTGCAGCAGTATATTGACAGGGAACTGCCAGAAATTCAAGCCAAATTCAGAAGAGGATGTGGAAGGAGAAGTGTCATTGCTGATGTCAGATGGAT
Source organism: Elephas maximus indicus (assembly GCF_024166365.1). Taxonomy (NCBI): domain Eukaryota; kingdom Metazoa; phylum Chordata; class Mammalia; order Proboscidea; family Elephantidae; genus Elephas; species Elephas maximus. The sequence goes on from NC_064825.1 coordinate 70,297,351, forward strand.
TTTGGCTGAAAGCAGAGAATACCAGAAAGATGTTTACCTGTATCTTATTGACTATGCAAAGGCATTTGACTGTGTGGATCACAATTATGGATTATTATGGACTACATGAATCACAAATTATGGATAACGTTGCAAAGAATGAGAATTCCAGAACACTTAATTGTGCTCATGAGTAACCTGTACATAGACCAAGAGGCAGTCATTTGAACAGAACAAGGGGATATTATGTGGTTTAAAATCGGGAAAGGTGTTCATCAGGGTTGTATCTTTTCACCATACTTATTTAATCTGTATGCTGAGCAAATAATCCAAGAAGCTAGACTATATAAAGAAGGGGGCATTAGGATTGGATGAAGACTAATTAACAAACTGCAGTATGCAGATGACACAACTTTGCTTGCTAAAAATGAAGAGGACTTGAATCATTTGCTGATGAAGATCAAAGACTACAGCCTTCAATATGGATTACACCTAAACATACATAAAACAAGAATCCTCACAAATGGACCAATAAGCAACATCGTGATAAACAAGAAAAAACTGAAGGTGTCAAGGATTTCATTTTACTTGGATCTGCAATCAATGCCCATGGAAGCAGCAGTCGAGAAATCAAACAATGCATTGCATTGGGCAAATCTGCTGCAAAAGACCTGTTTAAAGTGTTGAAAGGCAAAGATGTCTCTTTGAGGACTAAGGTGTGCCTGACCCAACTCATGGTATTTTCAATTGCCTCATATGCATGTGAAAGCTGGACAGTGGATAAGGAAGACCAAGAAGAACTGATGGATTTGAATTATGCCATTGGCAAAGAATAGTGAATATTCCATGGACTGTCAGAAGAACAATCAAATCTGTCTCGGAAGAAGTACTGCCAGAATGCTTCTTAGAAGCGAGTATGGTGAGATTTCGTCTCACTTACTTTGGACATGTTGTCAAGAGGGACCAGTCCCTGGAGAAGGGCATCATGCTTAGTAACATTGAGGGTTAGCAAAAAAGAGGAAGACCCTCATTTGACACAGTGGCTGCAACAATGGGCTCAAACAGAGCAATGACTGTGAGCACTGGGTAGTGTTTCATTCTGTTGTACACAGAGTCACTATGAGTTGAAACTGACTGGACAGCAACTAACGTTTTATTCTCTTAGATGCTATTGTAAATGGAACTGATTCCCTAATTTCCCTTTCAAATCTCTCATTGATAGTGTGTAGAAACCCAACTGATTTAATTTGTTGACCAAGTACTCTGCAACTTTGCTAAATACCTCTATTAGCTCTAGAAGTTTTCTTGTGGACTCTTTGGAATTTACTACCTATAGGGTCATATAGTTGGATCTTTTTTTTTAATCCAATCTGCTACTCTCTGTCTTTTGACTGGAACATTTAGTCCATTTACATTCACTGTATTTACTGATAAGAAGGGGCTTTTTGTTATTTCTTTTTTGGGTATCTTAAACCTTCTTTGTCTTTTACCTTGTTCTTAGTGTTTACCTAGAATATTACATTTAACAGCTTGTATTTATAATATTCTAAGATAAGTTGGTACCAACTGAACTTCAGTAACACACAAGAAGTTCTATATCTATACCATTCCTCTGCTGTTTTTTGTTGTTGTTATCACTAACTATCTCCCTACATATTGTGTGCCCTATAACATAATTTTATCCTTGCTTTTAACATAATTTTATCCTTGGGTTTTATATATTTATATTAAAAAATTTATAGTGCTCTAGGTGAAAGTTTGTAGTATAAATTAGTTTCTCATTCAAAAATTTATGCTTAAATTGTTTTGTGACATTGGTTACAACTCCTGCAATGTGCCAGCACTCTCTGCCTTTCCAACCCTCGTGCCCTGTATCCACTTGCCCAGTCTTCCTGTCCCTTTCTGCCTTCTCTTCTTTGCTTTTAGGCAGGTGTTGACCATTTGGTCTTGTATACTTGATTGAACTAAGAAGCACATCCCTTAGATGTGTTATTTATTTATTTTTTATAGGCCTGTCTAATCTTTGGCTGAAAGGTGAACTTCAGGAGTGGCTTCAGTTCTGAGTTAGCAGGGCATCCAGTGGCCATATTCTTGGGTGTTCCTCCAGTCTCTGTCAGAACAGTAAGTCTGTTTTTTTTTTTTTTTATGAATTTGAATTTTGTTTTACGTTTTTCTCCTGCTCTCTCTGGAACCCTCTATTGTGATCCCTGTCAGAGTGGTAGGTGGTGGTAGCTGGGCACATCTAGTTCTTCTGGGCTCAGGCTGGTGGAGGCTGTGGTTCATGTGGTCCATTAGTCCTTTGAACTAATATTTTCCTTGCAGCTTTGTTTTTTTCATCCTCCTTTGCTCTGGGTGGGATAGGACAAATAGATGTGTCTTAGATGGCTGCTTGCAAACTTTTAAGACCCCAGATGCTACTCACCAAAGTAGGATGAAGAACATTTTCTTTATGAACTATGTTACGCCAATTGACCTAGCTGTCCCCTGAGACTATGGTCCCCAACCTCCAGCCCCAGCAACTTGGTCCCTCAAGGTGTTTGGAAGTGTCTAGGAAGCTCCTAAGACTTTGCCTTGATCGAGTTGTGCTGACTTCCCCGACATTGTGTGTTGCCTTTCTCTTCACCAAAGTTAACACTTGCCTACTATCTAGTTATTTTCCCCTCACCCCTCCCCTTCCTCATAGCCATCAAAGATTGTTTCTTTCTGTGTATAAACCTTTTCTTGAATATTTATAATACTGGCATCATATAATATTTGTCCTTTTGTGATTGACTTATTTCACTCAACACAATGCCCTCCACCGTGATCCATGTTGTGAGATGTTTCGCACATTCATCAATGTTCGTCATTGCATAGCATTCCATTGTATGTATGTTCCATAATTTGTTTATCCATTCATCTGTTGATAGGCACTTAGGCTGTTCCCATCTTTTTGCTATTGTGAATGATGCTGCAATGAACATAGGTGTGCATATGTCTATTCATGTGATGGCTCTTATTTCTCTAGGATATATTCCTAGGAGTGGGATTGCTGGATAGTATGATATTTCTATTTCTAGTTTTTTAAGGAGGTATCATATCATTTTCCATAGTGGTTGTACCGTTTTATATTCCCACCGGGAATGCATAAGAGTTCCAGTTTCCCCACAGCCTAAATTTTTTTTTATCCTTTTTTTGTTTTTGATTAGTGCTAGTAATGTTGGGATGGGATGGTAGGATTCTCTCTTTATCCTTACTTTTTGAGAGCTTGATATGATGTGTCTCAGTGTAGATCTCTTTGGGTTTATCCTGCCTAGGGTTCTTTGAGCTTCTTGGATTTGTAGATTCATGTCCTTCATTAGATTGGGGAAATTTTCTGTCATTTCTTCAAATACTCTTTCTGTCCTTTTCTCTCATATCCTTCTGGAGTTCCCATGATATGATACGCATATTAGGTTTCTTGTTGTCTCGTGATTCCATTAAACTCTGCTCAGCCTTCCTGAGCTTTTGTTCTTGTTGCTCTTCAGTCTCTGTAATTTTAAGTATCTTATCCTCTAATTCACTGATTCTTTTTCCTGCTTAATTAAATCTGTTGTTAAGTCTTTCTATTGTTTTTCTTGCTTCAGTTGTTGTCCCTTCCATTTGCAATATTTCTTTTTTTAGAGCCTCATTTTGTTCTTGCAGTGTTTTTCTTATTTCTTTTAGCTCTTTGTCTATGTTTTTTCTTAGGTCTTTCATTATGTTTAACATTGTTTTATTATATTCCTCCTTTTTTTTCATTATTTGGTCATCCTTAGATGCACTTTCATTCCCTCTGTCATGTTCATTTGGATGGTCATTGTTTCTATGTTCTTTGCATGTCTTGTGATTTTTTTTGTTGGGGCATTGGTTTTTGAAGGTGTTAACTTTCTCTGTTCTCCCCAGTATTTTGTGGTTTTGGCCACATAACTTTCTGCAAAAAACTCTTAGGTGGGCGGCGCCTTCAGGTTTTGCTTACCATTTCCTCTTCCTCTGTGATAGCTCCTTTTCCCTCCTGGATTTAACTAGTATTTGAAAGTTCCAGATGTCAGTTTTTCAACTTTCAATATCTCCCAAATACACCAGAAAACATGCTGTGATCAGTCCGTCTACCAGTCAGCCCTACCACTCAGGCAAGATATTGTACGATAATTAGTTTGTCCACCAGGGGGCTCAGTCTTCTCTCTCTGGTTACTACTCCCTTCCCCTCCCTGTTTCTGTGACCACTTTTCAGTCAGAGAACCCATGCTCAAGGACACCGCTTTTTGGCTGGGTGTTGCCTTCTGGTTTTGTCCAAGCCTTCCTTACCTACTCTGTGGAGGTTGCTGCTATCCAAGCTGGCTTTCAGGGACAGCACAAGCTGACTTTCCTCTGTTTCAGGAGAAGGGGCTGGCACTCCCTAGTAGGACTTTCAAGAGATCTATCTTGTTGGCTTCAGAGCTCCAGTGTTCTTGCGGTGATTGGAGCAAGGGCAGTCTCCTCTTAGGTGACTCTGTTCCTGGATTCACTGTAGGGGGCCTTCTATAGGAGCTTGTATCAGTCCGGCAGCCAACAGTTACTGCGTAGGGGAGAGATTGTCATGCTCTGAGTGGACTCCCAGGAGGTTTGCCTTGTTGCTATCAGAGCCGTCCCATAGCCTCCACTCAAGGTGCCTACTTCCTAGCACACAGCAGCCTAAACCAGCACTCCTCAGCACTGACTAGAAGGGGAAGCAGGCAGACCCAGGGAGGTCTGTACGGTTGGTTTCAGAGGCCTGAGCTATGGGGTGCACAGGGAGGCAGCTAGAGTGCTGACTGTGGGAGCAAACTCCACTCCAGGAGCCTTCTGTAGCAGTTTGCAACCCCCTGGCAACCAACAGTTAGCTGGTGGTGGTGGTGAGGGGGTGCTGCACTCTGGTAAGATCCCCACAGAGGTCTGCCTGGTTGCCACAGTACTCCCCCACCTTCCAGTAGATCGTTGGCTGTGAACGCAGATTTCACTCAAGATATCTCCTTCCTAGCACACAGCAGCCTCAGACAGCAGTCCTCAGTGCCAACTGGAAGTGGTGGCCGATTAACCCAAGTTGACCCCCAGGAGATTTGTCCTGTTGGTTTCAGAAGCCTGAGCTATGGGGTGCCTAGAGAGGTAGAGTGCTGACTATTGGAGCAGACTCCACGTAAGGGGCCTTCTTTAGCAATTCACTGCAGGCTTGCAGGTGACAGTGTCCAAGTGGAAGAGAGGTTGTCATGCTCTGAACAGACCCCCAGGGAGGTCTGTCTTGTTGCTATCAGAGCCCCCCTTGTAGTTGTTGGCTGTGGGCGTAGCCTCCATTCAAGGTGTCTGCTTCCTAGTACATAGAAGTCTCAGTCAGCAGTCCTTAGCACTGACCAAAACAGGGAGCAGGCAGATGCAAATTGACTCCCTGGGAGGACTTTCCTGTTGATTTCAAAAGCTTGAGCTATGGGGTGAGCAGGGAGGCAGGTAGAGTGCTGACTATGAGATAGACTACACTTCTGTTACAATTCACAGTAGGCTTGCCACAGTGTCTGGGCAGGAGAGGTGCTGGCACACTCCAAATGGACCCCCAGGAAGGTCTGCCTTGTTGAATTTAGAGCAGAAGCTTGGGGTCCTGTCTCTTTATACAGGCAGGAGGTGTAGTGGTTAGGGAAACGGGCTCTTTTTCTGGGGCCACTTCCCCAGTTCACAGCAGCAGGTGGCCCGCATGACTAGGGGGAGGGGCAGATACAGTGGGAGAAGAGGTTTTCCTACAGCAGGGGACTCCTTGTTGATTTGTTGATCCTTGCCTTTCTGCAGCTCCCTGCTGCTTTCCTCTGCTTTCTGATTCAAATTCCCTCAAAGCTGAGTGCTGTTTTCTTGATGTATTTGTGGGGGAGGGTTGGAACGATGGTCTGTTTACATGCCATCTTTCCAGAATTCCTGTGCTAACTCTTTAATGGGAACTCTTAATACTGAAAACAGATCTTATATCAGAAGCAGGGAAATAAGCCCAAATGTAAGGAGTACTCCTTTCGTAGAATAGGAAATAGCACAAAACAAGCCAATGATGCAAGATTTTCAATAAAATCAGAAAGGAAATGCAGAGTCAAACTTCCCAGGCTACAATTGCACAGGGGCACAATTCCCTACCCAGCCATCCATTCATAGGCAGCTAAATTGTAGAAGAGAGAATACATATTGCAAATATCTAGCCCTTTAACTTTAGTGCTAATGAAAAGATTAAAATAATGCTCAAATGAATAGGATAGAGGGTTAAGGAGATTCTACCCATATTAAGCTGAGGCACATATTAAGCTTACATTAAGAGATAAGTATGCAGGAAAACATTCAGAATGAAAACCATGTAAACATTTTATAGAAGAAAGGACCAAAGGGACATTTTGTGCAAAAGATGAATGAGGAGAACATTTTGCAACATTTACTCTAGGAAACAGTAAACACATTAAACTATAATTGTTTTACGCATTCAAGGAAATTAAAGAAAACAGGAAATCAGCAGGAGATTTTACAAAGAGGGAAATGAAAAAGGTTATTGGCAAAACCAAGGTAAGAAGAAAAGGAAGAAAATGATCATCTTTTAGACATAAATAATACCATATCAATGTTAATTTCCTGTTTTTGATAATTATACTACACTTATGTAAGATGTTAGCACATATATATCACTGACAAAAAAATGTGTCTAGAATACTGAGATATAAGAGGTACTCAAATATTTGTTATATGAACAAATGAATTTTATTCATAGTTCTGTGACATAATAGCAATCATTAGAATTATGCAGGGAGCTATTTAAAAACACAGAAATCTGGGTTCCACCCCATACCTATTGTATTAGAGTATCTGAGAAAATAATAGAAGTTGATAACACAATAGTAGTAATAGGCTTCCACATATCTTAGTCCTTGAGATTATATAAATAAAAAGCCCCTAGACTTCTTGATCATATAATTAACAAGCTTAATATAATACAGTAATTTTTAAATATCTTTAAAGTTGTAGAATTCTTTTTTTTAAATAAATCTTTCATAGACTTTCAAGAATTGAGATAAGCAGCTCTTCTGTTTGTTATGTTTCTCTTGATTTGACAAATACATTTTTTTCAATACACTTATGTAAAGAGCATCAAAAGCAGTTTTCATTCACTTGGGATTGACAACAGTTCAAATTTATGAATCTGCTCCATGGTCTGCTCCTGCTTTCTTTCACAATACAGTCCAAAGTTACTGCAGAACATCATATTGATTTGATGTATTGATGATGTCATATTGGTTGACCTTGTTAAGCAGGAATTAGAAAGTGTTCTGGGCTCCCATATAAGATATATATGCTCCAGAGGGTGAGAAATAAATTCTACAAACATTCAGGGTGCTGACCCATTGGTGAAGTTTTAAGGTCTAATGATCTGGGGCATGCTGGGACATCCTTCCAAAATAAAGGACAAATTACTGTACCTTACACTATGGTAAGAAACAGACATGATACTTGGTAGTTAAGTAGTATATATTATAATTAGACTGCTGCTCCAACCCATTTTTTATTTTTATTTTTTGGTAAAAGAATGCTGCCCAAACAGAGCCCTGAGAAAGAGAAATCTCAGCAGTAGGTCTAGGCTAAGGTTCAAGGAGCCTTATTGAGATTCAGGCCAAATCACCACACATACCTCATTTGTTCTAGAGCTATCAATCATAGATAAAAAATGCTGTGTGGTGTCTTTGGAAAGCCCACATAGAAGATACATAGCGTAGAACACAGGCTTGTATAGTAAAACCTTGTTGTCTGCTGTTGAAAACTGTTGTTGTTGTTGTTAGGTGCCATTGAGTTAGTTCCAACTTCTCCTGACCCTATGTACAACAGAGTGAAACACTTCCTGGTTCTGAGCCATTCTCATAATCAGTGCTCTGTTTGAGCCCATTGTTGCAGTCACCGTGTCAATCCATCTTGTTGGGGGTCTTCCTCTTTTTTGCTGACCCTCTACCTTACCAAGCATGATGTTCTTCTGTAGGGACTGGTCCCTCCTTATAACATGTCCAAAGTAAGTGAGACAAGGTCTTGCCAATTTGCTTCCAAAGAGCACTCTGGCTGTACTTCTTCCAAGGCAGATTTGTTTGTTCTTCAGGAAGTCCATGGCATAGTCAATATTCTTCACCAACTCTGTAATTCAAAGGCATCAGTTCTTCTTCAGTCTTCCTTATTCATTGTCCAGCTTTTGCATGCATATGAGGCAACTGAAAATACCATGGCTTGGGTCAGGCTTACTTGAGTCCTGAAAGTGACATCTTTGCTTTTCAACATTTTAAAGAGATCTGCAGCAAATTTGCCCAGTGCAATATGTTGGTTGATTTCTTGACTGCTGCTTCTATGGGTGTTGATCGTGGACCCAAGTAAAATGAAATCTTTTACTTCGATACTTTCTCCATTTATCATAATGTTGCTTATTAGTCCAGTTGTGAAGAATTTTGTTTTCTTTATGTTGAGGTATAATTCATACTGAAGGCTGTAGACTTTGATCTTCATCAGCAAGTGCTTCAAGTCTTCTTCACTTTCAGCAAGCAAGGTTGTGTTGTCTGCATACCACAGGTTGTTAATGAGTCTTCCTCCAACCCTAATGCCATGTTCTTCTTCATATAGTCAAGCTTCTCAGATTATTTGCTCAGCATACAGATTGAATAAGTATAGTGAAAGGATACAGCCCTGAAGCACACCTTTCCTGTTTTTAAACCATGCAGTATCACCCTTATTCTGTTTGAACGACTGCTTCTTGCTCTATGTACAGGTTGCCCGTGAGTATAATTAAGTGTTCTGGAATTCCCATTCTTTGCAATGTTATCCATAATTTGTTATGATCCACACAGTCAAATGCCTTTACATAGTCAATACGACACAAGTAAACATCTTTCCAGTATTCTCTGCTTTCAGCTAAGGTCCTTCTGACATCAGCAATGATATCCCTTTTTCCATATCCTCTTCTGAATAGTCGTAAGGTTAGGCTGGCCCAGAAGCCATCCAATAATGGTAGTGATTCATCCAGGATGAGACTTGAGCCTGTCCAGAGGGCAGAAGTAAGTTACAGGAATAGGTAGCCCAGACCTCCGATTCTACACCAATGCTCTCCCTCGGTTTTTTATCTCTGGCCTCACCATAGGGAGGGGACTGTTCCCTATTCCTATCCCTATCACTTGATAGATTCGTGGGAGGGGAGGTATGCTTCCACCAAGGGCACAGACAGGGCTCCATCAAATCTAAAGCTCTGGTTGCTGCCTGGTGATTTTTTTTTTTTCCTCATGCCAGTAGAATAGCAGATAAAGAAAGGAGTTACCATATTGCGGGATAATTAACCTTGATCACCATGAGGAATTAAGATTGCCGCTATTCCATGGAAGCATGAAGGAGTATATATGGAACCCAAGAGATCCACTGGGGCATTATTTGGAGATCCCATGCCACATTTTAACTGTGGTAATTCCAACAAAGATGACCTGACAAGCACAAGATAACGACAGGCTCCTCCCTGGGTGGCACAAACGGTTAAGTGCTGTACTCTACTAGCCAAAAAGTTGGTGGTTGAAACCCATCCAGAGGTGCCTCGGAAGACAGGCCTGATGATCTGCTTCTGAAAGGCCACAGCCTTGAAAACCCTATGGAGCAGTTCTACTCCACATGCATGGGGCAGTCATGAGTCAGAATGGATTCAATGGCAACTAACAACGGCAACACACTAGGAAAGCAACCCAGGACAGAATATTGGCCAAGGGTGAGGGGAATCTGAAACGAGCGGTAAAGGAGGTAGAGGGTAAATATCAGTTATGGTCTTGAGACCAACTACGGTAGCAGGGGCTATATAGCCTGTGCCACTAGCTCTCTTCATGTCTTTATTTTTCCCCAGAGATTGTGACCAGCCACCATTTTGAAAACTCAGGGGAGTAGATAGCAAGCGGCATTAGTAGATCTGATCAGTACAGGGCTGCAGTGTAGCAGACACTGTTGATACTCTGCCTATATCCCACTGGATCCCTTTTATACCAGTTTCTCCATCTCATTTGTATATCAGCCTCTGCATCTCTTTGTCAGAGGGTTGCCCTCAGGTCTCTGGAAACTGCTTTGTCGCCACATGGAGAGCCAGTTATTCTTGGGAATTCAGAATCCTCCAGGAGATGCCCCAGTGGGTCTCCTTAACCACTGGCTGATGGATGGGCAGAATATAAATATTCTGGCTCCTATATTCCTGATTAGGACAACGAGTATGACCTACACTATCTCTAAAGCTCCTCTGAGGGATTGAGCTGAAGTTACCCTACATGGAACTTTTCTTGATATTTCTCTCTTGCTAGGCTTCTTTTAAGGAGCCATGGTGGCACAGTGATTAAGTGCTTATCTGCTAACTGACCCTTTCATGACTGAATTATTTTCTACTTTTAACTTTTTGTTGATATAATGTTTTTTCATTAATGGAATACATGCTGAATCATTATGTGTGTCTTAATTTTTGGTAGGTAATATGGATATTGGTACATATTTTGTGGGACATATATGTGCCTCTGAACTCTCGGATAGAATTATACGAGACATATATGTCTGTCTGTCCTCTACATTGCCCTCTAGATCCCTTGACAGGTGTATACAATGTATGGTGCCTGAAAGTGTGGTATTTGGGCAAACATGGAATCATTGCAAGAAACGCAACTTCCAAATAATGCATAGGAGCCCGGAAATATACTAACAAGCCTTATCTCACTGTACAAAAAGTCAAAAGAGACAAAAAGTTTGCACAATCACACCTCTAATATGCAACACATCATACAATAACACCCTGTAAAAACAGTAATTTGTGGCACAAACCCCTTTCTTCTGTTTCAAGCAGTTATAAGTTCCCCGCCTATTGGCAGCACGTACAGTCAGTGGGATAGTAGCTTTCTCATAAACCCAAGAGGTGGAAAATGTAGGTGGCCATCGTATGTCCCGTGAGTCAAGAAAGACTCCATGGGAGAAAGATTTGTGAGTCTGCTTCCATAAGGATTTATAGCATTGGAAACTCTGTGGGACAGTTCTACTCTGTCCTATAGGGTTGCTTTGAGCTGGAATTGATTTGGTTTAGTTTTTTGGTGGTGGCACAGCTGTTGAGTGCTCAGCTGGTCACCAAAAGGTTAGTTGTTTGAACCTACCCAGTGGCTCTGTGAGCGAAAGACCTGGCAATCTGCTTCCATAAAGTTTACAGCCTAGGAAACTCCGCAGCACAGTTCTACTCTGTCATATAGGGATGCTATGAGTCGAAAATTAACTCCACGACACCTAACAACAAACTTCTTTTTCTTCCCACTTTCTCTTCCCCACCAGTTTTTCCTGGTAACATTTCTTAATAAATCCCTTTCAGAGGGTTTTGATTCCAGGGAACCTAAACTAAGAAACTGATAGAATGGTTAGAGCTTAAGGAGCAAAAATGATTAAAGTTGGATTTCACCAGCGTGACAGAATGACAGTGTGAATCATTATGGAGATGATTTATAGTCTGTAAGACATGCATATTTCTTAACATGCGAGTTTGTGGACTGAGATGCATACATAACACACACACATAGTTAACATTAGACATTAAGATTGTGTTTAGACAATGAAAACTCCTACTTAAAGACTACCAAATCTATCCTTCCTCCTACAAATAAAACTAGAAGGCATATGCTGCTTCATGATTCTGGTCTCATAGTTTTGCTGCTCTTATGGAGAACTGCAGAAAGTGGCAGCGTGGATGATTATTTCATGGGAGGATGGAACCTCACAGCAAGGAACAGTCATGTGTCCCTACCAAAGCCAGAATGAGAACCCTACTTATTCCTCTGGCTTTTCTGTGTTTTCCACACTGTTCCACCAATCTGATTTGAAATGAGTTTCCATAGAACTTCAATTCACTGCTGCTTAGATTGCTGTTTAGAGGCAACACAGAGTAAATTTGCTCTCTCTTTCAAACAAATACCTATTAAATATTTCAGACAGTGTTTTTGTTCCTCCTTCTATTCCAGTCTTGTACCTATGAGAGTGAATATCCTTGATTCTTTCAGTATCCTCTTATATTGCATGGTTTTCAAGATCTCTCACTTCCTGTATTTACCCTTTCTGAATATACTCTAGTTTGCCCAACTCCTTCTTAATTTGCAGAATCACCTAATTTATAACAATGGGATCTGGGGTGATATTAGTTTAGGTGGTTTAATGAGAGTGTGAATGAATGTAAGGTGTAGCCTGGTGAGGTAGAAATAAACCTGCCTAAGGGAAAAAAAAAATTTTTTTTTTTTAAGGGAAACTTCTGAGCTTACTTTATTTTCAGGTTAGGAGGCAGTATAAGGAAGTTAATGGTTAAAAATACAGAATTTTGTAGCAGACAGAATTGGCTTGCATTCAACACTCCATTATTTCTTAGCTATGCAGCTTTAGACAAGTTCCTTAACCTCTCAAGTTCAAGTAAGGCTTCAGTGATTCAATTTATGAAAATTTTAGGATGGTGCCTGGCATATGGTAAATGCTTAATTAATGTTACATGATCTTCTTCTTATTATGCATTTTAAGGACCAACATCTTGACTGTAATTATTGTTTGGGCCCAGCCAGTCCAGAAATCTATTTATAATAATGTCTGGGAACATTCTTTAACTCAGGATTATAGAACAATAAAAAGGCTAAACTGAGGATGTCTGAGCCCTCATTATGGAACAGGAAAATCAGAGTGAGTTTCTTTTTAAAATTTTTTATTTTTGTTGTTGTTGTTGAAAATATACACAGGAAAACATACACCAATTCAACAATTTCTACAGGTACCATTTAGTGACATTGATTACATTCTTTGAGTTGTGTAGCCATTCTCACCCTTTTTTTCTGATTTGTTATTCCCTATTAACATAAATTCAGCTCCCACTAAGGTTCCTATCTAATCTTTCAGGTTGCTATTGTCAATTTGATCCCACGTAGATAGTTCTTAAAAGAGCATAATGCTCAAGGCAGTTTTTTTTTTTACTAGTTAAGCTATAGTTTTAAGAAGGCTTCAACTTGATTTAAGTTTTAAAGATTATCTCAAGGCAATAGTTTCAGGGGTTCATCCAACCTTCATGGCTCCAAGAAGTCTGGAGTCCATGGCAATTTGACATTCTGTTCTATTTTTTCCCCTTTTGATCAGGATTCTTCTATAGACTCTTTGATCAAAATGTTCAGAAATGGTAGCTGGGGGCCATCCAGTTCTGGTCTCATGGCAAAGGGGGCAGTTGTTCATGGAGGCAATTAGCCACACATTTCATATCCTTTTCCTATTCCTGATGCTCCTTCTTCTTCTGTTGCTGTAGACAAATAGAGACCAGTTGTTGCATCTTGGATGGCCACTTGCAAGCTTTTAAGACCCCAGGCACTATGCATCAAACTGGGAGGTAGAACAGAGGCACTAAACATGTTATTAGGCCCATTAACTGGGATGTCCCATGAAACTGTGACCCTAAACCTCCAAACCAAGAAACCAAATCCCATGAGGATTATGGTTGCCCATAAGCAGCCTTAGCAACTACTTTTTTTCTTATCATTGTTGTAAATATATCTATCACACAATGATTGCCAGTTCAACTTTTTACAGGTGTACAACTTATTGACAGCAATTACAATAATCAGGTGCGCAACCCTATCCTTAATCTAGGCGATATTTCCATCACCATTAACCCTCTCTTGTCCCCTCCCTCCCACCTCTAGTAACCACTAATAAGCTTTGTTCTCTATACATTTGCCTTTCGTGTCTTTTTATATATTAAGTGAGGTCATACAATATTTGTCATTTTGTGATTGGCTTATTTTGCTCAGTCTAATGTCTTCAAGCTCCATCCATACTGTACCATGTATCAAGATTTCATTCCTCCTACTGGCTAAGTAGTATTCCATAGTATGTATGTATCACATTTTATTTATCCATCCATCTGTTGATGGGCATTTAGGTTGTTTCCACCTTTTGGCTATTGTGAATAGTGCTACAATGAACATTAGTATACAAGTCCGTTGGATATATACCTAGGAGTGGAATAGCTGGGTCATATGGTAGTTCTATTTTTAGTTTTTTGAGAAATCATTACACTGTTTTCCGTAACGGCTTTACCATTTTACATTTCTGCCAACAATGGGTAAGAGTTCCAATTTCCCCGCATCCTTGCCAACATTTGTTATTTTCAGTTTTTTTTTTTCCTTAGCCATCCTAGAGGGAATGAAATGGTAGCTCATGTGGTTTTAATTTGCATCTCTATGATGACTAATGACACTGAGCATCTTTTCATGTGTTTGGTGGCTATGTGAATGTCCTCTTCGATGAAATATCTATTTAACTCCTTTGCCCATTTTACAATTGGGTTGTCTTTTTGTTTTTAAGTTGTTGAAATTTTATATATATATTGCTTATTAGATTGTTATGGGTTATATGGTTTCTGAAGATACTCTTCCAGTCGGTAACTTGCCTTTCTGCTTTTTTTCTAAAGTCTTTTGATGAACAAAAGTTTTTAATTTTTATGCGGTCCCATTTATTTTGTCTTTTGCTGTTTGTGCTTTTTTTTAATGTTAGGTAATCTATCAGAGTGAGTTTCCTTATATGGGCAATTTTGGGATAATTTTTTTATCTCGGGAATCATCTTCTCTTCCTCTTCCCATTGTCTTGCCTTAGCTTATGGAGCAAGAACTTCTTCCTACCTGTGCACCTTCTCAGGGAATATCTGGGAAGAGAGCCTCGACCTCTCTCTCTACTCCTTTTTACTTGCTCCTTCTCACTCCTGGATGAGTGAGTTATCTGACGGATAAAATCTAAGAAAATATAACAGAAGTTGGACAACTTTATAGGGACTGGATCATTGCAATAAAAGTGGATTTGTCTCTTTTCCTCTCTTAAGTTCTTGCTGGAAAGAAGTCAGTGTGTAGAAAGGATGTTGAGTGCTGTCTGAGGCTGGTTTCTGCTTTCTGAGTTTTGGCTTCTTCATCTGTGCCTGGATAATTAAGGCAGTTCAATTCTTTATCTCCAATTCAAGAAGAAGCTCCATTCTGGCCTCTGGTATAAACCACTTTATCAGATCGTTTGAAAAGGCTATTTGATACTTCGACCAGATAAGTTGTGAGATGATGTCAAGGACATCATACATGAAGAAAGCAAGAGGTCATTAAAAAGACAGGAAAGAAAGAAAAGACCAAAATGGATGTCAGAAGAGACTCTGAAACTTGCTCTTGCCAATTCAAATGTTTCAACAAATGGATACAACGCTGAAGGTATTCACTTGTCTGTGCCAAGAAATTTGGAAGACAGTTACCTGGCCAATCAACGGGAAGAAATCCAAATTTGTGTCTGTTCCAAAGAAAGGTGATCCAACAGAATGTGGAAATTATTGAACAATATCATTAATATTGCACACAAGTAAAATTTTGCTGAAGATAATTCAAAAACAGTTGCAGCAGTACATTGACAGGGAACTGCCAGAAATTTAAGCTGAATTAGAAAAGGACATGGAATGAGGGATATCACTGCTGATGTCAGATGGTTCTTGGCTAAAAGCAGAGAGTAACAGGAAGATGTTTACCTATGTTTCATTGACTATGCAAAAGCATTCGACTGTGTGGATCATAACAAATCACGGATAACATCGAAGAATGAGAATTCCAGAACACTTAATTGTGCTCACGAGGAACCTGTACATAGATCAAGAAGCAGCTGTTTGAACAGAAGAAGTGGATACCACCTGGTTTAAAGTCAGGAAAGGCATGCATTAGGGTTGTATCCTTTCATCATACTTATTCAATCTGTATGCTGAACTAATAATCTGAGAAGCTGGACTATGTGAAGAAGAACACGGCATCAGGACTGGAGGAAGACTTACTAACAACCTGCAATATGCAAATGATACAGCCTTGCTTGCTGAAAGCAAGGAGGACTTGACATACTTACTGATGAAGATCAAAGTCTACAGCCTTAAGTATGGAGTACACATTAACATAAAGAAACAAAAATCCTCACAATTGGACCAATAAGCAACATCATGATAAACAGAGAAAAGATTGAAATTGTCAAGGATTTCATTTTACTTAAATCTGCAATCAATGACCATGGAAGCAGCAGTTAAGAAATCAACCAACGTATTGCATTAGGCAACTCTACCGCAAAACACTTCTTTAAAGTATTGAAAAACAAAGATGTTACTTTGAGAACTAAGGTGCACCTGACCCAAGCCATGGTATTTTCAATTGCCTCTTACACATGCAAAAGCTGGATAATGAATAAGGAAGACCAAAGAAGGGCTGATGCCTTTGAATTATGATGTTGGCAAAGAATATTGAATATACCATGGAGTGCCAAAAGAACAAACAAATCTGTTTTGGTAGAAGTACAGCCAGAGTGCTCCTTGGAAGCAAAGATGGAAAGATTTTGTCTCACATACTTTGGACATGTTATCAGGAGGGGCCAGTCCCTGGAGAAAGACATCATACTTGGTAAGGTAGAGGGTCAGCGAAAAAGGAATATCCTCGATGAAATGTATTGACACAGTGGCTGCAACAATGAACACACAAACATTGTAAGAATTGTGAGGGTGCTGCAGAACTGGGCAGTGTTTCGTTTTGTTGTACGTAGGGTCACTATGAGTCAGAACCAACTCAAAGGCACCTAACAACAATTTGATGGTTCAATTTAGCTCCTAATCCTAATGCTATCTACAGTCATAATTAGTATAAAATGAAATTCTGATATTCATTTCCACTTGTTATTGATGGGTGATTCATTAATTTATTACCCCACTCATTCATTCATATCTTCATTCATCCAATCAATATTTATTGAGTGCTGACTATGTGCCAGGGACTTCTTTAGGCACTGCAGATATAAGAGTTAACAAAACAGACTAAGAATCCTGACTTCATGAGATTTATATTCTAGTAGAGGAGTCAGGTCATAAAAAATATAAATAAACAAAATACAGAAGTGCATTATATATAAAGTATAGGAGATGATAAGTGCTACTTAAAAAAAAATAAAGCAAGAAAAAAGGCTGGGAGGTGTTGTGAATGGGATGGGTGTTGAATTTTGGAATGGACGAGCAGGAAAGGCATCACCGAAATAGTGACATTTGAGTAAAGGACTGAAGGAAAAGAAAGAAAGAAAAAACAGAAAGAGGAAGCCTTGAGGCTACTAGAGAAAAGAGAACCCCTGGTGGAATGAACATACTGAGAAAGTCAAAGGTGGGAGCATGCATAGCTGGCTGTTGTGGTTGGTAAGGACGTTGATACTTGCTCTGAGCATAAGGGGAGTCTCTTGGAGGGCTTCCACCCCTTTGGAGGATTAGAGCAGAGAAGTGATGTGAGTTAACATACACTTTAACAGTGATTAGGACAGACAAAATTCCTGCCCTCGTGAGACTTATATTCTAATAGAGGAGGCAAACAATAAGCAAAGTAAATAATTAAAACATATAGAAGATGATAAATGGTACCAGGAAAGAATAAAGCAGGAAAATAAGACATTCTGGCTACATTATAGAAAATAGGCTGTTGGGGGGCTGAGGAGAGGGTACAAGAATGGAAGAAAGGAGACAACTTAGAGGTTGCTGTAGTAATCAAGGCAAGAGATTGCAAGAGTGGTTGGGAGGAGGGTAGTAGCAGTGGGGAGTGGTGAAACATGATCAGATTCTGGACATATTTAAAAGGCATACCCAAAACTGAAAAACCAGTTGCCATTGAGTCGATTCGGAATCACAGTGACTCCATAGGACGGAGTAGAACTGCACCATAGGGTTTCCAAGGAGGGTTTACAATACGAACTGCTGACCTTTTTGTTAGCAGCCATGCTCTTAACTACTGTGTCACCAGAGGTCCTTAGAAAGGAGAGCTAACCAGAATTTGTTGACAGATTGGATGTGCCCTGTGAGAGAAAGAGAACTCAAGAATGACTCCAAAATTTTGGGGCTGAGCAACAAAAAAGATGGCGGCAACAATGGGCTCAAGCATAACCACGATTGTGAGCATGGCACAGGACCGAGCAGTGTTTAGTTCTGTGGTACATAGGGCCGCTATGAGTCAGAACTGACTCAATGGCAACTAACAACAACACCAACACCACCATTAACTAAGGTGGGGAAAACTGCAGAAGTGGGTTTTGAGGCAACACTGGGAGCTCGTTTTGAACCTATTTAATTTTTTCAGGCCTACTAGACATCCAAATGAAGATGTGGAAGGGGCAGTTTGCAATTAAGAGAGAAGAGTTGGCATGATATTTCTTTTTCAGATCATGCTTATTTTGAGCCATGCTTGTTCACTGAAAGACAGTGAGGAGTGTTGGTTCGACAGTTTGATTATCTGGGTGTAAGTATGGCTCCAATGCTTACTCCAATGTAAAGTATGGGCTCTTGGGCAATTATTTAACCTTTCTATGTTTCAATTTTGCCATAAGTAAAATGGGAAATAATTGCGTACCTCATGGAATTGTGAGAATGAAATGCATTAATCCTTCTCTCGATCTTGATAGTGTTCTGTCATGAAATAAATGTATCAAAAGTTATAATAGTAGTAGGTAACACTTACACAGCCCTCACTTTAGGATAGGCAGTGTTCTAAGACTTTTACATATATTAACTCATTTTATTCCTAACAAAAACCTCAGGAGACCGATACTATTACAGCCCCCATTTTGTAGCTGAGGGATGGCATGGGAAGTTAAGTCACACAGCTAGCAGATGGGACAGGTGGGGTTCAAGCCCAGGCAGTCTGGCTCCAAAGTCCATGAACTTGAACCCCACACTATACTAGCTCTCAAAGCATGTTAGCTATGGGTATTATTTCCCCGGGTCCTTCCTTCCTTGTATTAGGGCATCCATTCTTAATCTGCTTATGAATCTGTTCAAAGTTCACCTAGAGTCCAAAATTTATCAATTGTATTTCTAAGGAGTATTGTTACCTCCAATATACTTTGCAAAATGCTAACCACTAATTTCTAATTGCCCTAAGAATGACCTACCTCTTCATTTGCCGAGTCCGGTTGTTTCCTGTCTTTGTCTAATGTGAACACTCCATCTTTTGTATCTTGGTGACCAGCACTCTCTCCTTGTAGTAGTAATGCAGGGATTCAGTTCAGCCTACTTTAATGGGAAGAGTCAATTCCTTGTTGAGATTCTATCTTCCATGACTGCTCCCACTTGGAGGCATTCTTGTTTTAACATCTCATGTCCACTCTTACATGGGTAATAGTTGCATAGTTAGCTAAATGACAACTCATAACAACTTATGTTATTAAGTGCCGTTGAGTTGGTTCCTACTCATAGCAACCCTATGTATAACAGAATGAAATACTACCTGGTTCTGCTCCATCCTCACAATTGTTGTTATGCTTGAGCCCACTGTTGCAGCCACTGTGTCAATCCATGTCGTTGAGGGTCTCCCTCTTTTTCATTGACCCTCTACCTTACCAGGCATAATGTCCTCCAGGAACTGATCCCTACTGATAACACATCCAAAGTATGTAAGACGCAGTCTCGCCATCCTTGCTTCTAAGGAGCATTCTGGTTGTACTTCTTCCAAGACAGATTTGTTTGTTCTTTTGGCAGTCCATGGTATATTCAATATTCTTCGCCAATACCACAGTTCGAAGGCATCAATTCTTCTTCAGTCTTCCTTATTTATTGTCCAGCTTTTGCATGCATATGATGCGATTGAGAATACCATGGTTTGGATCAGGCGCACCTTAGTCTTCAAGGTGACATCTTTGCTTTTCAACACTTTAAAGAGGTCTTTTGCAGCAGATTTGCCCAATGCAATGTGTCCTTTGATTTCTCGACTGCTGCTTCCATGAGTGTTGATTGTGGGTCCAAGTAAAATGAAATCCTTGACAATGTCAATCTTTTCTCCGTTTATCATGATATTGCTTGTGGGTCCAGTTGTAAGGATTTTTGCTTTCTTTATGTTGAGATGTAATCCATACTGAAGGCTGTGGTCTTTGATCTTCATTAGTAAGTGCTTCAAGTCCTCTTCACTTTCAGCAAGCAAGGTTGTGTCATCTGCATAATGCAGGTTGTTAATGAGTCTTGCCCCAATCCTGATCCCATGTTCTTCTTCATATAGTCCAGCTTCTCAGATTATTTGCTCAGTATACTGATTGAAAAAAAAATTTTTTTTTTTTTTACTGATTGAATAGGTATGGTGAAAGGATACAACCCTGACACACACCTTTCCTGACTTTAAACCGCAAAGTATCCACTTGTGCTGTTAGAACAACTGCCTCTTAATCTGTTTCTAATGAGCACAGTGAAGTGTTCTGGAATTCCCATTCTTCGAAATGTTATCCATAATTTGTTACGATCCATATAGTTGGATGCCTTTGCATAGCCAATAAAAATAAAAGTAAACATCTTTCTGGTGTTCTCTGCTCTCAGCCAGGATCCATCTGACATCAGCGGTGGTGTCCCTGTTTCCACGTCCTCTTCTGAATCGGGCCTGAATTTCTGGCAGTCACCTGTTGATATACTGCTGTAGCTGCTTTGGCATCATGTATATCATATATTATTTCTAACAGGTATTTTTAAGAGTCTTATCCAGGGATCTTACTAGAAAATGTAGTATTTTAAAAATTAAACAACTGTTTTTTGGCAATCAGTATTAATTACATAAAGATTCTGAATATTTAGGCATAATCATAGTATATATACAATAAAGATTTAAAGCAATGACTTTGGTGAATGTTTCTGAAAATGGTAGAACTATATTTTTAAAAAGACAGCTCCTTATTACATAGTTAATTGAGAGTGAAAATCTACTCTTCGAGTGCTTTGTAAAAAAATAAAGAAAATTATATAAACCAGAGGTTGGTAAACTACGTTCCATGGACAAAAGCTCCTGGCCAGCTATTTTTGTATGGCTTGTGACCTAAGAATGATTTTTACATTTATAAATGGATGAAAAAAAACAGAATGATATCTTATGACACATGAAAATTATATGTAATTCCAATTGCAGTGGTCCATGAATAAAGCTTTATTGAAACACAGCTGCAGTTATTTGTTTACGTGTTGTTGATGTTTGCTTTCATGTTACAAAGACAAAATAGTTGTGATAGAGTTTGTATAACCCCCATCATCTCAAATATTTACTATCTTGTCCTTTGCAGAAAAAGTTTGCTGAGCCCAGAAATAAACTAATAAATAATGGCGTAACCATCCTTGCTAAGGCCAAAATTCCTCACCACCTGTCAGGCTCTACTTGCTGTCCTTCTCCCCCTCTCCTCACACACAAAACATGCAGATTCCTCACTTGACTGTGGATGTTGATTGCAATCAGAGGAGACAGTCAGAGAAAAAACATTAGGTCTAATCCCATACAACACTCAAATCTTAATATGAGTTTCCTTTGAAAGCAAGACAGTTCTTGCAAATTGTTGACTTGTTTTCCTGAAACAAAACAGTCATGGATGTGGAATGCATTTTGATAGCACAGAAAAGAGGATTTTTCCAATGATGAAAATTATTTATAAAGATATGTGTTCAGTGTAGGAAATTATAAAAATGTAGACAAACATAAACAAGAAAGTAAAAATCACTTAAAGTCCCATCTCTCAGAGATAACCACAATTTGACCTTAGTTTATCCTGTGGCCTAATATAAAGAGCTATTCTATTTTATTTTCCAACCTGCCAAAGGCAATCTGACATTGCTCTGGGTGCAGCTGAGGAGTCCTTTCAGAGGTAGGGGGTGGTGGCGTGGCCCACCTTCGTGCTCCAAAGGGGAGCTCATTGGCTCTTTGAGGGTAGCTAGGGGTCAGTTGAGTGAGGTGAGGTTGCAGCTACAAAGGCTAAGCCAGGCTAAGCCAGTAAATTCACAACTGTCATTGTCTAAACCTCAAGTAGCTCAGTCTATATCAGGGAAAATAGCAGGAAAATGCTTTACAGAAAGCATTGTTTATACATTCATTCATTGAACCGTTTACTCAACCAGCTGTGACTAGTAAGTGTATTAGTTTTGTATTGCTGCTGTAACAAATTACCACTAACGTAATGGTTTAAAACAACACAAACTTATGCTTTTACATATCTGGAGGTCAGAAATCTAAAATCAAGGTGTTGGCAGGACTGCATTCCTTCTGGAGGTTTTAGGGGAGAATCTATTTCCTCGTCTTTTCCAGTGTTAGAGGCCACCTGCATTTTTTGGCTTGCGTCCCCTTCTTCCATCTTCAAAGTACATCACTGTAACCTCTAGTTTCATGGAAACATGTCCTTTTTTCTCACTTTGGCCCTCCTGCCTCCCCTTAAAAGGACCTTTGTGATCACATTCCAACTCATAGGGTCACTACAAGCTGGAATTGACTTGATGGCTATGGGTTTGGGTTTTTTTTTTTTTTTTGTGTGTATGTGTGTGTGAGAGATCACATTTGGACCACCCAGACAATCCAGAAAAATCTTTCCATCTCAAGATCCTTAACTTAATCATTTCTGCAATGTTTCTTTTGCCATGGATGGTGATATATTAATAGGTTCTGGGGATTAGGACATGGACATGTTTAGGGGGACCGTTATTCTGCCTGTCATAATAAGTGAGCACCTACTTTGTTCCAGACACTAAACTGGGCTCTAGAAAACCAGAGATGCATAAACAAGGCCCCTCCCCTTAAAAAAACTGAGTTCCAGGCCAGAGGAAACAGCTTGGGCAAAGGCATAGAAGAGTGAAATACATGGTGCATTTCAGAAATGGTGATAAATTCAACATTTGGGAAATCCTGCATATTAGTTAGTGTTTTTTGGCTGAAGCATTAGAAATCAACTTGGTCCTACTGAAGCCAAAAGTGATTTTCTTAAAAGGATGTGGGGTGACTTATGGAACCCAAGGGCAAGAGTGCAGCCAGGTCCCCGGAGGACTCAGAACCAGAAGGTGGAAAGCCAGTAGTATCCCAGACAGATTCTCTCCATGTTCCTGCTGCTGGTGCTTTGTCTACATAGTTCAAATGACCAAGCCACTGCTCCTGCCTTTTGTGATTACTGTCAACTCAACTGTTGGTCCAATCAACTCTGAACTTGGTGACATCACATAGTATGTACACGAGGGGATGGGTTTTAAGGGAATCCTTGGGAAATCTTCTCCTTGGGAGTTTGATTTGATTGTGGCACTGCCACGTAAAGACTTTTTCCTTCTCAAGCGGAGATAGGTCATTAATAAATTTATAATCATTATTCTCAGATTATGAAACATCTCAGACCATAGGACAAAGGTCACTGCACACTTTATATAAAAAAAATAATAATAATCTACCTGATTACTCTGAGCGAAAATAAACAACATATTCTAGTTCCATTCCTTTGTTTAGGGATTTTGCTGTCACCTTACTCAACATACGTCTCTAATCTAGTGGTCGTCAGTCCTGGCTATAGAGTCACCTGGGGGGAATTTTTATAAAATATTTATGCTCAGGTTCCATCACCTACTAACTGAGTCAGAATCTGGGTTACAGGTGGAGACAGACATCTGTATTTTTTAAAAATACTCTGGGTGAAATGAATACATGTAACAATGGGTGAGACTGGAATAAGGTCTACAGTTTAGTTAATAATATCATAGTAATGTCAATTTCCTGGTTTTGTCATTGGAGGAAGCTGGTGAAGGGTATGTGGGAAATCTGTACTGTTTGGGCAACTTCTTGTGGGTTTAGAAATATTTCAAAATAAAAAGTAAAAAATGAACAAACACACAGAAAACAAAAGACCCCCACCAAATAAAGAATTATCAATTTGCCAAATCTATTTTTGAAAGTATTAATAACAACAATATGTCCCCCAGTGATTCTGAAGAGTATTGAGCATAGTTGCTTAATATATGGTATTCAGAGGAAAGGAGTCCCTTTGTGTAAGCTCAAATTAGATTCCCCTGATGAGGACTTTAACCAAACAAGGTTTCAAGAGATTAAATTTAAGAGAGTTTATGGATCAAATTTCCTTCTGCCGTGTAGTATAAATGACCCAGAACTTTGCTACAGAGACTCAGCTGTAGGTGCCAGACATTCTACCCAATGTTTTTGTCCCCAACATGAATTAACAATCCAGCCTGGGGTTCAGAACTGCTGGAATAATTGGCGTTTTCTACCTTCAGGCAGGTTACTGAGTGCTAAGAAGATGATAACGAAGATTATTGGGCATTATGTTTAATATGGAGTAATAAGGCATGTGAAACTCTCTGCCACGTTTCTTTCTCCTGGCATCCTGAGATTTCCTTTTCAAAGTGATTTAACAAATCAAAGTGCAGCCAGGCCCAGAGAGGAGGAATCTTTCCTGGTCTGAGTCAGAATCTCAAATAGAGGAAAACACTTTTGGGTGAAAGAAACACTTAAGGAACTTACTTTGAATGTGGAAAATAACAAATTCCATTACTAACAGAGCTGTAGGTAATAGAAAGGTTTGTGTTTTGTGTTATTTTTAAGGCTTTACAAGCCCAAAGCAGGTATGACTATTTAAGTGCATTAGTCAGAAGTCTCTTGTTTATATGTGTACTTTAAAGAGGGAAAAAAGATTGATTGACCAATGTAACTGGGTAAGTTGAATGCGTTCAGACATAGCTAGACCCAGAGTTGAAACGATGTCATTGGATTGTCTCTATGTCTCTTCCTCTTGACTGCTTTCCTCTATGTTAGTTCCTTTCTCAGCAGATTTTTCCCAGTATGGCAAAGATGTACGCTAGTAGCTCCAGGAGTACATCTTCCTTTCAGCTAATAGTTCCCAAAGAAAAAAGAGCATTGCTTTCCCAGCAGCTCCAGCCAAAGTCCCAGGCAGGACTCTCATTAGACTGGCTTAAGTCACATGCTATCTCTCAACAAATCACTGTTTTAAGAGGGATATGGAATCTGGTTAGTCAGGCCTAGGTCATATGCTTACTTCATAACCTAGAGGTGAAGTCAGTTCTCCAACATACATATGGACTGAAAATGGAGCAGAGATGGTCTCCTAAAGAGTTATTGGCTAGATAGAAAACTCATTTTATGAGGCTCATCTGTGTGTTGGCTACAGAATAGACATTACCAAGAAGACCCTGTCAGGCAGTGTTTGGTGGATGCCCTGTGGTAACTAATATGTCTTATTTGTGAACATTCATGAGAAACCTTCCACCCCCAAAATCTTAACAATACCATGATCAGCAAGGACTTTGCTGGACGCAAGAGAGGTTTTCCGTTAGCAATTAAAGAGCCTGTTGAAGCGTGAGTTACATGTGTAAAAGCATAAATGAAAATCAAAGTGGAAATTCAAGGGTAGACATTATGGAGCACATGAAAATTGATTTGTGTTGAAGGACTTCATTTTTAATGCTCATCTATTTTGTGGCATCTCTTTTATATTCTATAAACTGTTTGGGGAGTTGGAAGGTGATTTGTCATGGTGAAGAGGGACACGTCAGTGGGGGGAGGAGAAGGAGAAAGTGTGGAGGGGATCTGAAGAGGAGAAGGGCAGAGAATTGATATATATGGGTATCTAATTTAAATGCCACATTCATATATTTTTATGAAGAATGTTACATATGAATAAGAAGTTTTAAATGTTAGTCTTTGGTTTATTGGCTTACTGTTGGTAGTTTCTCCATGAAGCTAAGTAAATGTCCATAGGTCAAGAAGTTTCCAGGAATCAAGATGCTTCCACACATTTAAAAAAGGTTTCCAAATCAGCATCGTGTGGTACTGCTATCAGCATAAGAGTGGGCTGAAGGGGATTCTTGGATTGCTGAGTCACTGAGGGGAACTCAGAAAGTCAGCAACCACAGTTTCCTCTCCAAAGAGAATGTCTACATTATGCGCTGTATCATGTAACACACCATTCTGACAACCTTGGAATAATTCAGAAATCTTTAGGAATTTTCAAAAATGGAAAGAGCGGCCTTTTGAGATACTTGCAGAGACCTATTGCAGTCTCTTTCTGGGATTAATTACAGATTCAAGGTTTTAGAGTAAGATCAAGTAATTTTTTCTGTCTCTACCTGTTGGGTTTTCTCAGCTACCGAAATAGACCCACTCATTTCACAGGGGTCTCCTCAAGCAGTTCCAGGTGGAGGAACTTTAAGCAGCGAGTAGGTAGAGAAAAAAGCCTATTTTCTGGGCAGATTTTCTGTTAATTAATAGTGCTGGGGTAGCTCTTAGATTTAATGGATACTTTTTAGTATGAACCCAGCTGGTCCTTCCATAATGTTTTAAGCCTTTTTGACTGGATTTGGTGACAAGAATATAGAAATGGAATATAAATATCAGAGTTCACTTCTTAGTTTCACCATATAGTAAATCTCTACTCTTTGAAAGGCTAATTAACCTCCCTCAGCCTTGATATTCCAGGCTGTAAAGTCTATATAATTATACCTACTCAAAGGCTTGCTTTGAACATTAAAGTATGTAAGGAACTCTGCAAAATACCTGGCACATTTTAGGACATAAATATTTGTTGAATAGACAAAACCTGTCATGATATCATAAAAACAAAAATCTCAAATTTCAGCTATGGCACAGGTTCCCACAAATCTATCTGGTGGTCTGGTCTTTTTAATGGATTTCCACAGAGTCAGTGATCTACTATGTGAAGCCTCTGAGAGTGGTGAGCTCAAAGAGGCTTTCAGGAAATATATCCACTACAAGGATTTTAGCAGCCTGTACATTGTCCCAAACTTATTTAGTCAGGGTTTAAGATGCTGGACCATCAATCTGAATATAAATACATACTTCTCTTTAAAAACCCTGGAGACAAATTACAAATTATGACCTATAAATGAACTCAGGGCATTTATACTTCTTCTTGGAAGGTTTCCAAGATGCCATTAAAGAGACTTGCAGTTACTTATTGGTGGATTTAAGCACTACCCTCCCCCATTCACCACACCAAGGAATAGTGGTTAAGAATCGATCTGCTTGTTTCAGACAGTCCAGCAAAAAAAAAAATACTGCAAAAAACACTCAGAGAAGGTGGATATAACAACATGTGTGATTTTACTGCAGATGGCATTTATAAGTGTCAAAAGATGTGGAAAAAGATTACAATATATCAAAAGACACATAACCTCTTGAGTCTGACTGTTTAACCTTCCACTGCAAAACTAATTGATTATCTCATTAAGTCATCTTTCCCCTATTCCCCAACCCACCAGAGCAATTTTGAAACTGGTTTTACCTTGTATCTAGAGACTTATTTTAGAATTTACTCTGTCATTCAACCACTACCTGCTCATCACCAAATATTATGATTTTGACTGGCCGTATTACTCTGGTTTCTTTGGAAAGGAATATAATACTTTTACCCACTCCATTTATTGCAATTTGTTTGAAGTTGGGTTTTGTAGGGCCATCCCACCTGGAATCTATACAAAGGAAATTGGAAGGTAAGAATTTGTCAGCGTTGGCTCAGCATTATCCAAGAGGTACAAAGACTGTATTTAGCAAAGGACTAAATCAAAGGAGAGGTAACCTCTTCTGTAGGGCAGGATCTTAACAGGCTCGGGCATTGATGAGATGAAGTCCCTGTTGGCCATCAAATTTCTTGCACTTTGAGTTTTCTTCTTACCAAGAAAGATCCTGATGACTAATGTAGTGTCTCAGGTATCTTAATATAAGAAAGAGTGAGCTCCAAAATGTGGACATAAATTTCTGGTCCTTGGAGAAAAGAAGGTATATCCTCCATTGTAAGTTACACACAACAACCTTTGGTGATTTCAGCATGCCTGGGTGAGGCAAACAATTAAGTGGTTGGTGATTAACCAAAAGTTTGGCGGCTCAAATCCACCCAGAAGCACTTGGGAAGAAAAGTCTGGCAATCTGCTTCTGAAAGATCATAGCCGTTGAAAATCCTATGGAGCACAGTTCTACTCTGACATACATGTGATCTTCATGAGTTGGAATTGACTCAACAGCAACTGTTTTTGTTGTTGTTGTTATGGTGAGTTCAGTTATGGGAGTCAGTTCCACAAGCCTGGTCAACTCTGGGTCCACTGAAAAAATCTGAGTTTCTAGACTAAAAGTCTTAGAACCAGAGCCAGAATGTGGAGACTACACCAAGGAACTGACCATAGTGAGACTTTACTTGAATAGCCAGCCTACCCGGGTCTCTTATACCTTCTCACTTGAATAAGTCTGAATAGATAAGCACAGTAGTCGTGGCAGTTGCCACCTGCCAGCTACTGTGCTGTCTTCATATACACAAAGAGATGACTCCCCCTGCCAAGCCCACACAACAAAATATTTGGCAGCGTACGCCATAACTGCACCAGAATGCGGCAAGATGTAAAATGGAATTGTATTTTCAGGATCTCAGTTATGTTTTTCATACACAACTTCCCATCTCCCCAGAGTTCAGAGGACAGCCTAATTTTAAGGGGATGCTTTTTTTTTTTTTAATTTTTATTGTGCTTCAAGTGAAAGTTTACAAATCAAGTCAGTCTCTCACCCAAATACCTATATACTCCCAGTCGTTCTCCCCCCAATGAGACAGCCCACTCTCTCCCTCTACTCTCTCTTTTTATGTCCATTCCACCAGCTTCTAACCCCCTCTACCTCTCATCTCGCCTCCAGACTGGAGATGCTAACATAGCCTTAAGTGTCCACCTGATCCAAGAAGCTCACTTCTCACCAGCATCCATCTCCATCCCATTGTCCAGTCCAATCCCTGTCTGAAGAGTTGGCTTTGGGAATGGTTCCTGTCCTGGGCTAACAAAAGGTCTGGGGGCCATGACCACCAGGGTCCTTCCAGTCTCAGTCAGACCATTAAGTCTGGTCTTTTTACAAGAATTTGGGGTCTGCATCCCACTGCTCTCCTGCTCCCTCAGGGGTTCTCTGCTGTGTTCCCTGTCAGGGCAGTCATTTGTTGTAGCCAGGCACCATCTAGTTCTTCTGGTCTCAGGCTGATGTAGCCTCTGGTTTATGTGGCCCTTTCTGTCTCTTGGGCTCGTAATTACCTTGAGTCCTTGGTGGTCTTCATTCTCCTTTGGTCTAGGTGGGTTGAGACCAACAGATGCATCTTAGATGGCCACTTGCTAGTGTTTAAGACCCCAGATGCCACTCTCCAAAGTGGGATGCAGAATGTTTTCTTAATAGATTTTATTATGCCAATTGACTTAGATGAAGGGGACACTTTTTATATCAATTATCAGTGAAGATTTTTAGAAGCTTTAAGAAGTTTAAATATAGTCATGTATTCTGTTTTTGAGTGGAACATTATACACAATACAGGTACTACACTGAGTAAAACAGGGACTGTATCTCTGATACGATTGTATCTCCAGTCTATAGTGTCTAAAATTAGAAACTGTATTCTGGCGAGGGCTCTTGTTGAACATTTTGAGGCAAGTTAATGGAAGGTGTTTTCATTCATTTATACTGTGCATTAGATATCCTGGTATTTTCCTGGCTTCTGACGCATTTAATAGAGAAACTCTTGAGTCATTCTTTTTGCTAGGTCTTGTAAGATTGTTTTTCTATTTTATAAATAGAGTCTTGCTATCGGTATAGTTTTTGTAACTCTTCAGGGTACAAGTTTCATTGAACTATGTGCATTGATGTAATACTTTAACTTTGAACAGATCTTTGTCCTTAGAATAGCTGGCTCTATGAATATTTTATTAGTGAATGTTTACTAGTAAGACTTTTCAAATTCTCTTTTTATTTTAAACAATTTCACTGGTTCTTCTTTTTTTGTTATTGACTTATTTTTTTCCTTGAAATGGGTACCAGAGACCATTTTTCAGATATCCTAGAAATGTATAGGTGTAACATCCATAGGTTTTCTCTAAGTAGAGAAGCTACTAGTATCCTGTCTATGATATATTATTAACGTACATCTCTACAAAAATGATAAGTTCACAAATAGTGGAATAGTGAAGTGTATAAAATACAAAAAGGCAGAATTCAAGAATACTTCTTCCAAATAGACAAAATCAAGGTGCCCAAAATATCCTTAAATATAAGAATGTTGACTGAAGCCCCAGATCTCAGGTTTCTCACTATACTCTCACTAAAATGTCATGCTAAACAGTGTATGTTCATTCTGGTGATAGCACCATCAGTTATCTGATGATAACTGCCCATCCCTTTGAGAACTATGAAGTCCTCTGAGTACTTATGTATCTGCTGAACAACTTGTTCAATAGATATACCTAAATCATTGATTCAGATATTGAACACATGTAGCCTGTCATGTGTTCACTAGAAATTTCTTTCCAGCTTGATGCCAATCAATCAACACTCCTTAGTTTGTATCCTTTAGACAGTTGCACTTCTTAGTCTGTTATGGATTGTATTACGTCTCCCCAAAAGATATGTTGAAATCCTAACCTCCAGTACCTGTGAATGGGACCTTACTTTGAAAAAGAGTCTTTGAAGATGTTATCAGTTAGGTTAGCATGAGGTCATACTGGAGTATGTGGATCCTAATCCAATATGAGTAGTGTCTTATAAAAAAAAGAATACACACAGAGACAGGGAGACAGAGGAAGAATAGCCATGTGACAACAGAGGCAGATGCAGCTGCAAGCCAAGGAATGCTAAGTGTTGCTGGAAGCCACCAGAAGCTATCAGAGAGGCATGGAACAGATTGTCTCTCAGAGCCCTTAGAAGGAATCAACACAACCAATACTCTGATTTGGGCTTCTAGCCTCCAGAGCTGTGAGACAATAAATTCTGTTCTTATAAGTCATGAAATGTGTGATATTTTGTTATGGTAGCTGTCTTAGGCTGGGTTCTCTAAAGAAGCAAAACCAATGAAGTTTATATATCTATATCCATATCTGTAGAGAGATTTATCTCAAGGAAATGGCTGACGTAGTTGTAGAGGCTGGCAATTCCCGAGTCCATGGGTTGGGCATCAAGCATCAGGCTGAACCCAAGATTCACAGGTCAGATGGCAGGCTGCTGGCTCATGGTGCGAAGGCCAACAAATCCAAGACTGGCAGGTAAGACAGCAGACTGTTGGCCCACTCTCCAAGAACTGGAAGTCAGATGCTGATGAGCTGAATGTAGGATCCAGAGCAGGACAAAAGACAGTGAGCTTTGCCAGAAGGTCCATGTATATTGGAGGCAGGTCACACCAGCCCAAGAAAACACCCTTTCAACTGATTGGCTACTCACAGCGGATCCCATCATGGAGGTTACCATATTATATCGGATCTCATCGTGGAGGTGATTACATCGTTATATGACTGCCAAACTATATCATAACTGCCAAACCACTGAGAATCATGGCCCAGCCAAGTTGATACACAACTTTAACCATCACGGCAGCCTTCAGAAACTAATATACAGTCCAAATATCTGCTTTTTGTAAACAAGGATTTCATGAGATCTACAGTAGAACCTCATATTGTAGGGGTGGGAAGCACACCTTCTATAAGTGGGTTACTGGGAGTAATAGGGAGAGATGTCAATCTTATTTCCACCTCTTAACTGTGTTTTCTAGAACAGTGTGCAATTTGTCTGTTAAATACATAAATTGCATACTGGAGTTCAGCACCCCAACTCCGCAGAATGTCCAAGATGGTGCCTTATCTGGGCCTTTAATGGGCCATTCCACTATTCCATAAACTGGATACTTCTGGGGATGGGTACATGGAAAGCCCATTGCTGCACCTTCTTTAAGGTAACATGAATATATTTGTCTGAGGCAATGATGTGTGTGACACAACATCAATTCTTAAGTCCATGAGAAGTAGTGCTGATCAGGGAAGGCAAACTCATACCCAGAGTATGTATCAATCGCAGTAAGTACCAACAGCTATACCCCCTGTGGTATATGAGTATATGGAGTGTTTGCTGAATCCTAAAACAAGTTAACCTCATAAGATCATACCAGTCAAGAGCAACAGCCATTTGGTAATATCAAAACCTCAATTTCCTGCTGCTCCTCATCCCAGTTAACCACAGATGAAAGAAAGCCATAGCGATTGTGATTGCCTGCATGCCAAAGCTTATCATCACCCCTTTACTACCTCAGTGGGGTCCCTATGTCCATCATATCAGTAGGGAATACAACTCCAAAATCCTACGTAAGGGTCTACTTTCCCAGGTCCACTTCTGGTATGGTCTTAACATGGCTTTCTTAGAAAACAAGATCTGAGGCAGAAAACTTCATGTCCTAATGTTTTAGAGGAGAGTTTAATCCCAGGAAAGCAGGAATGAGGGAAAATGGGAAGTGAGGCAGGGAAGAATGGAGAGCAAATACAGGGGAAAGTGTTACCAAGCTGGTCATCACTTCATAGATAACAAATACAGCTACTTGCCTGGCCTCGTTGATATCTTTGGAGAGGGCAAATTCTCCCACTGGTTAAGCTCATCCTGTGAAAAATTACGGCTCCTGCACTTCCAGGTGTGTTTCTGGTCTCTTTAAACAGCTGCTGGGGAAGCAGAGCCTCTGCAGGTCTAACAGGGTTGATTTGTCCCTCCTTTTTAGTCAGCCTGTGTCTGGAGCTGCTTGATTGGCATGTGTGGCAGGGGAGAGAGGGCACCTTTAGTGACCTGGCTCTATGACCATGGAAACTATGTTAAGACTGCGGGATGGGGGGTAGGGGTCGGGGTGGGCATGAGCAGTGGGAAGTAGGTGTGGCCTCAAGAATCTAGGAACACATAACCTGAGTCCAATACAGTGTGTTCAGGAAATAGTGATTTGTCCCAGACCTGTACACACTAGACTCTGCCCTGCCTAGAAAATTCCATAGGAGGAATTACTGATATAAGGAACTCTGGTGGTGCAATGGTTAAGTGCTTGGCTGCTGACTGAAAGGTCGGCCTCTCCTCTGGTGATCTGCTGCACTAAAATTAAGCCTAGGAAACCCTATGGAGCAGTTTGACTCTGTCCTACAGGATCACTATGAGTCAGCATCAACTCAACAGCACTTAACAACAATAAAAAAAAAAAAATTTTTTTTTTTTTTAATAACAATCACTAATACATTTCCAGCAGCATTCTCATAAAATATTTATATGTCTTGTTTTCCCTCGGGCACCTAGGGCTCTTGGCAATTTGGTTTTAGTAATCTTATGGTTCTAGTGAAGGCATTTCCAGTGTCTGCTGGGCCCAGTGAGCAAATTACCACACTAACTGTGGATTTATTTTCTCACCAAGTATATGTATTAGGCAAGAAAATGAATAAGCCTACTCTTCCTGACACTTAATTTAATTACTTGGATTATTTATATAATTTACATCTCATAAAAAAATCTACTGGAAATGACATATCTCCTATTGGCCAACTTTTTTTTTTTTTTTTCCTTTGAATACTCAGGAATAATAAGCCATTTTTAGGGCATTTGAATTCTTATGCCTTTTTAGAATTCAGAGGGGCTTAACTTTGAATTTAAAGCAAGCAAGAATATCTACTAGCTCAGATTCTATGTTCAGTAGGTGCATTTTGGGGAAGAATGGGGACTAGAAGATGGTAGATGATAAGAAGACATCTGTCTTAGTTATCTAGTAATACTCTAACAGAAATTCCACAAGTGGATAGTTTTAATATACAAATTCATTTTCTCACAGTTTTGTTGTTGTTGTTAAGTACCTTTGGGTTGGTTCCAACTCCTAGCGACCCTATGTACAACAGAACGAAACACCACCCAGTCCTGTGCCATCCTCACCAATCAATGCTATATTCAAGCTCATTGTTTCAGCCACTGTGTCAGTCCATTTCTTTGAGGGTCTTCCTCTTTTTCACTGACCATCTACTTTACCAAGCATGATGTCTTTCTCCAGGGACTGGTCCCTCCCGACAACATGTCCAAAGTATGTGACTGTAGTCTCACCATCCTTGCCTCTAAGGAGCATTCTGGCTGTGCTTCTTCCAAGACAGATTGTTTGTTCTTTTGGCAGTCAATGGTATATCAGTATTTTTTGCCAATGCCATAATTCAAAGGCGTCAGTTGCCTTCCTTATTCATTGTCCAGCTTTCCCATGCAGGTAAAGCAGTTGAAAACACCATGGCTTGGGTCAGGTGGACTTTAGTTCTTAAAGTGGCATCTTTGTTTGTTTGTTTTAACACTTTAAAGAGGTCTTTTGCAGCATATTTGCCCAATTTAAAGCATCTTTTGATTTCTTGACTGCTGCTTCCATGGATGTTGAGTGTGGGTTCAAGTAAAATGAAATCCTTAACAACTTCAATGTTTTCTCCATTTATCATGATGTTGCTTATTGTTCCAGTTGTGAGGATTTTTGTTTTCTTTATGTTGAGGTGTAATCCGTACTGAAAGCGGTAGTCTTTGGTCTTCATTAGTAAGTTCTTCAAGTCCTCTTCACTTTCAGCAAACAAGTGTGTGTCATCTGCATATCACAGGTTGTTAATGAGTCTTCCTCCAAGCCTGATGCCTTGTTCTTCTTCATATAGCCAGGGTTCTCAGATTACTTGCTCAGCATGCACACTGAGTAAGTATGGTGAAAGGATACAACCCTGACACATACCTTTCCTGATTTTAAAGCACTCAGTGTCCCCTTGTTCTGTTTGAACGACTCCCTCTTTTTCTATGTGCAGGTTCCTTATGAGCATAACTAGGTGTTCTGGAATTCCTATTCTTCCCAATGTTATTCATAATTTTTTATGATTCACACAGTCTAATCCCTTTAAATAGTCAGTAAAGTACAAGTAAACATCTTTCTGATATTCTCTGCTTTCAGCCATGATCCATCTGACATCAGTAGTGACATCCTTCATTCCATGTCCTCTTCTGAATCTGGCCTGAATCTCTGGTAGTTCCCTTTCCATGTACTGCTGCAACCACTTCTGAATTATCTTCAGCAAAATTTTACTTGCATGTGATATTAATGATATTATTTGATAATTTCTACATTCTGTTGCATCACCTCTCTTTGGAATGGGCAAAAATATGAATCTCTTCCAGTCAGTTGACCAGGTAGCTGTCTTCCAAATTTCTTGGCTTAGACAAGCAAGCCTCTCCAGCGTTGCATCCATTTGTTGAAACATTTCGATTGGTATTCCATCATTCCTGGGGCCTTGTTTTTCGCCAGTGCCTTCAATGCAGCTTGGTCTTCTTCCTTCAATACCAGTAGCTCTTGATCGTACGCTACCTCCTGAGATGGTTGAACAACGACCAATTTTTTTTGGTAGAGTGATTCTGTGTATTCCTTGCATTTTCTTTTGATGGTTCCTGCATCATTCAACATTTTGTCCATAACCCAAACCAAACCCATTGCTGTTGAGTTGATTCTGACTCGTAGCGACCCTATAGGACAGAGCAGAACTGCCCTATAGGGTTTCCAAGGAGTGGCTGGTGGATTTGAACTGCAACCTTTTGACTAGGAGCTGAGCTCTTAACCACTGCGCCACCAGGGCTATATGGCAACTTGAGGTTTAATTCTTTTTCTTCAGTTCTTTCAGCTTGAGAAATGCCGAGCATTTCTTCCCTTTTTTGATTTTCTTTTGGTCTTTACACATTTCATTATGATACCTTACTTTGTCTTCTTGAGCTGCTGTTTGAAATCTTCTTTCAGCTCTTTTACTTCATCATTTCTTCTATTCCCATTGTTCAAGAGCAAGTTTCAGAGTCTCTTCTGACATCCGTTTTGGCTTTTTCTTTCTTTCCTATCTTTTTAATGACCTTTTGATTTCTTCATGTACAATATCCTTGATGTCATCCCACAACTTACCTGTTAATGAGTCAGTCTTCCTCCAATCCTGATGCCACATTAGTGTTTAATATGTCAAATCTATTCTTGAGATGGTCTCCAAATTTCAGGTGGGATATACTCAAGGTCATACTTTGGCTTTCATGGGCTTGTTTTAATTTTCTTTAGCTTCAGCTTGAACTTGCATATGAGCAATTGATGGTCTGCTCTGCAATTGGCCCATGGCCTTGTTCTGACTGATGATAATGAGCTTTTCCATCATCTCTTAATTTAGGTGTATGGAAATAGTGAAATAAATATTATCTTCTGTCATCATTATTATTATTGTAAGTGGCCCTCCCTCAAAGGAACTACTTGCCCTGGGAAATGACGAAGCCAGCTTGTCTTAGGATTTTACTGTTTTGTTCTTAACACATGCATGTTATATTAGCAAGTGTAGGATTTAGGTACCTTATTAGTAGAGAGAACAGATGAGTGCTGTTGGGGGGGTGGTGAGGAGGGAGGGTGATCAAGACTTACCAGTTTACAAAAGCTCCCTGTCTACCTGTTTAGCTATTTAAAATCCAACCATGAGCTCTTTAGCCTTTTGGGTCTTTTAGGTTTTGTTCTTTGCGTTGTTTTAGAGTTGAAAAAAAAAATCCAAAAACGATTGCCTTCTCCTATCGTATATTTCCTGTTTGGCTATTTTAATTATGAATCCTCCATGGTAGAACAGTCTCACTAGGGGTAGAATATATCTTAATTGTGTCTTTTCTATCACCTGAGGTGGTCTGGAATTAAGTCATGCTCCTCAGACCTCTTACCAGCTGCTTGGCTACTTTTATATACTCTCCGTACAGACTGCAGACACCAATTTTTTTTTTTTTTTTTTGCTTATAGTTACACTTAGGAACCAGTTCCTCACAAGTATCATATACCACCAAACTAGTGCTCGCCATACTTCTTTTATGGCCCAATACTTAGTACTGAGCTCCTATGTTGCTCCCCACTGATTAGATGCCTTGCTCTCTACTTCATTGTTGGGACAGAGTTTTGACGCTCTAATTTTCAGTACCTCCCCAGTGTGGGGTGGGGGAGCTAGCTTCTAGTTCCTCCAGCTTCTGATTGGGTGTTGGGGTGAGATCTATACACTATGACTTGAGATATTTCAGACTCATTAGTGGTCTATTCCATTGTGGATGCCTGATCACTGTGTTTTACCAGTGACATCTGACACTTAGTGCTGATTGCTTCAACAATTAAAACTCCAAGGCAGTGTACTTTCAGAAACCGGACTGGACAATTCAAGTCTCCTCAGCCAGTCTTTGTATTAGGGTTGGTTTCTTAAAATTCCTACACATTGTTGTTGTTAGCTGCTGTCAAGTCAGCCCCCAACTCATGGCAGCCCCAAGCACAACTGAATGAGAGATTGCTCGTTCCTGTGCCATCCCCATGATCCATTGTGGATGGGAACATTGGGATCCACGGAGTCTTTATTGACTAATTTTCAGAAGTAGATCATCAGGCCTTTCTTCCTAGTCTGCTTTAGTCTGAAAACTCTGCTGAAACCTCTTTAGCATCATGGCAATACGAAAGCCGTCACTAAAAGAAGGTTGGTAGCTGCACGTGAAGTACACTGGCCAGGAATCAAACCTGGGTCTTCTGCATGGAAGGCAAGAATTCTATCACTGAACCACTACTGCCCCCTAATTCCTATATAAAAGTCCTCTATCCCGAGGGCCCAGCCCAGGTCTGCCAGGATTATGACCTAAGTACACCCAACAGCAAATCCTACGAAATGAGATGGAAACAGGATAGACACCTTTGGAGGAAAGGGCCAGCAAGCATGTCTGAGAACATCTTTGTTTGCATCATTGGTCTGCAGGACCGGACCTGGCGACATTATGTTCAGAACGGAGCAATTTGTAGATACAGCATCCCTCCATCTTTCATTTTCAAAAAGCATTTATTTTTATCCTCAAAATATCCTTCAATTTACTTAAGGAGCCCTGTTTCTTTGGCATTTTTCCTTTGGCAACATTAGTTGGCAACCTCTCTGAGCACCTCTCCTTGGCCGCCTGGTCCCTGTCTGACTGACAGTGTCTATGAGATGACCTCCCTCCGGGAATAAGCAGAGGGATTTCTCAGGAATAACTAAAAGTCTTTTAGAAAACAAAACCTTCTTCCAGCCACTTATTTTTCTCTGAGCACTCACCAAAGAGAAAGAGATCATAGAAATCTCTTCACATTTGTTCTCTGAGGGCTGGCAGACCATTTTCTGTCAATTATATAGGGATGTTGGGGTGAACAGTCACTTAGAGATGTCATAATTTCATGGAAGGGTCCTGTCGTTAATATGCAGAGTAGATGGATGCCTGTAGAAATGTGAGCACCTTATAAAGGGATTTTGCATTTTTTATGTGAATGATGACAACATTTTTAATTGAGAAGAGCGCTATTGTGCTTGAGCCAAGAGACAATTTCTCTGGCTGTTGGGAACCATTTCCTCCAGGACTCATCCCACTAGTCCATCATCAGGTGAGAGTGTCTCTTGGGCTGCCTGACAGTTCTTGGATGGCTGAAGCACTTGCCTGGGCTCTGGCTGCTTGCCTCACAGTGCTCTCTGAACACGGCAGTTGTCCAGAGTGACTCACACAGAAAGCTGTTACCTCATTTTGTTGAATTCCATTGTGTGGGCTGAAGGTTGAGCTTAGCTAGGAGAGAAGGAAGTGAGGATCAGAGAGGAGGCAACTAATTGACAATCTCAAATGTGAAATGACAGATGAGAATACCAAAGGTCTTAAAAAGGAAGTTAAGGTGAGGGCTCTGCTCTCCATTGGGTTTCTTTTGCTACAAGGCAGTTGTGAGTCACAGGCTGAGCTGCTGGCAGGCATGGTAAATTCAAGGAGCTGATGCAATAATATGAAGATATTCCAGGGAACAAACCCCAGTGGAAACTCACAGAGGAGAGGATAGGGTCTGATTCCATAAATTTCTATATTGGGCATTTCTGTTTTTTAATTTTTTTATCCCTTGCTACCAAGGTGAATTTCTCACTTGCTTTTCACTCTTGTGAGTTCTGGAGCTTCAGCTGTCTCACTTTTCTTCTAGTTTTCTTCATTCATCCCTTCCTGTTTACCCTAAGAGAGCTTTTAATTTTTCTCCCTCTATTATGCTGAGCAATTTAGCTCTTCCTAACTCTGGCTCACAAACTTAGGCATCCAAACTCATCAAAGATCCATCCTCTTAACAAAGCACTGGTGATGATGGATACCAAACAGACAAACTATCAAAAAAAGCTGTTATACCACTAAATACTACCATTCATATGTCAGTTTGTTGTATTGTGTTGGCTTGTGAGTTGCTGTGAAGCTGGAAGTTATGCCACTGGTATTTCAAATACCAGTAGGGTCACCCATGTTGGATAGGCTTCAGCAGAGCTTCCAAACTAAGACAGACTAGGAAGAAGAGCATGGTGGTCTGCTTCTGAAAAAATTGGCCAGTGAAGAACTTATGAATAGCAGCAGAACATTGTCTGATATAGTGCCGGAAGATGAGCAGCTCAGGTTGGAAGGCACTTAAAATACGACTGGGGAAGAGCTGCCTCCTCAAAATAGAGTCTACCTTAATGAGGTGGATGGAGTCAAGCTTTTGAGACCTTCATTTGCTGATATAGTACAACTTGAAATGAGAAGAACAGCTGCAAACATCCATTAATAATCAGAACATGGAATATATGAAGTATGAATCCAGGAAAATCTAGGGATCAAATTGACTACATCTGTGGAAAGAGACGATGGAGAAGCTCAATATCATCAGTCAGAACAAGGCCAGGAGCCAGCTGTGAAACAGACCATCAAGAGCTCATATGCAAGTTGAAGTTGAAGAAAATTAAAGCAAGTCCACAAGAACCAAAGCATGACCTTGAGTATATCTCATCTGAATTTGGAGACCATCTCAATAATAGATTTGATGCATTGAACACTAATTTGGCATCAGTATTGGAGGAAGGCTCATTCACAGATGAGTTGTGGAATAATATCAAGGACATCATAGAAGAAGAAAGCAAAAGGTCATTGAAAAGACAGGAAAGAAAGAAAAGACCAAAATGGATGTCAAAAGAGACTCTGAAACTTGCTTTTGAACATAGAGTAGCTAAAGTGATTGGAAGAAATGATGAAGTAAAAGAGCTGAACAGAAGATTTCAAAGCGTGGCTCAAGAAGACAAAGTAAAGAATTGTAATGACATGTGCAAAGACCTGCAGTTAGAAACCCAAAAGTAACAACGCACTTGGCATTTCTGAAGCTGAAAGAGCTGAAGAAAAAATTCAAGGCTCGAGTTGCAATATTGAAGGATTCTATGGGGAAAATATTAAATGACACACAGGAAGCTTCAAAAGAAGATGGCAGGAATACACAGAATCACTCTACCGTAAAGAATTGATCCACATGCAACCATTTCAGGAGGTAACATATGATCAAACACCAATCATATTGAAGGAAGAAGTCTAAGCTACACTGAGGCATTAGCGAAAAACAAGGCTCCAGAAATTGATGGAATACCAATTGAGATGTTTCAACAAATGGATGCACTGCTGGAAGCATTCACTCATGTATGCTAAGAAATTTGGAAGACAGCTACCTGGCCAACTGACTGGAAGGGATCTTTATTTGTACCCATTCCAAAGAAAAATGATCCAACAGAATGCAGAAAATATTGAACAATATCACTAATATTATATGCAAGAAAAATTTTGCTGAAAATAATTCAGAAGCAGTTGTAGCAGTACATGGAAAAGGAACTGCCAGAGATTCAGGCTGGATTCAGAAGAAGACGTGGAATGAGGGATATCATTGTTGGATCTTGGCTGAAAACAGAGAATACCAGAAAGATATTTACCTGTATTTTATTGACAATGCAAAGGCACTTGAATGTGTGGATCCTAACAAATTATAGATAACATTGTGAAGAATGGGAATTCCAGAACACTTAATTGTATTCATGAAGAACCTGTACACAGACCAAGAGGCAGTTGTGCGAACAGAACAAGGGGATACAGAATGGTTTAAAATCAGGAAAGGTGTGTGTCAGCATTATATCTTTTCACCATACTTATTCAATCTGCATGCTGAGCAAATAATCCGAGAAACTGGATTATAAGAAGAATGCACCATCAGGGTTGGTGGAAGACTCATTAACGGCTGGCATTATGCAGATGACACAACCTTGCTTGCTGAAAGTGAAGAGAACTTGAAGCACTTACTGATGAAGATCAAAGACCACAGCCTTCAGTATGGATTACAGCTCAACATAAAGAAAACAAAAACCCTCACAAATGGACCAATAAGCAACATCATGGTAAAGGAAAAAACACTGAAGTTGTCAAGCATTTTGTTTTACTTAGATCCACATTCAACATCCACAGAAGCAGCAGTCGAGAAATCAACTGATGTATTGCCTTGGGCAAGTCTACTGCAAAAGACCTCTTTAAAGTGTTAAAAAGCACAGGTATCACTTTGAGGACCAAGGTGTGCCTGACCTAAGCCATGGTATTTTCAATTGCCTCATATGGGTGTGAAAGCTGGTCAATGAATAAGGAAGACTGAAGAAGAATTGATGCCTTTGAATTATGGTGTTGGCAAAGAATCTTGAATATACCATGGGCTGACAGAAGAACCCACAAATCTGTTTTGGAAGAAGTACAACCAGAATACTCCTTAGAAATGAGGATGGTGAAACTTTGTCTCACATACTTTGGACATGTTAATCTGGAGGACCATTCCCTGGAGAAGAACATCATGCTTGGTAAAGCACAAGGTTATCGAAAAAGAAGAAGTCCCTTAATAAGATGGACTGACACAGTGGTTGCAACAATGGGCTCAAAACATAACAATGATTGTGAAGATGGTGCAGGACCGGGCAGTGTTTTGTTCTGTTGTACATAGAGTCACTATGCGTTGGAACCGTTAAGGCACCTAACAACAAGAACAACCACTAAATATTCCTTTCTTCATTCAACAAATATTTTCTGAGTGGCTAGTATTTTTTTTTTTAGTAGCGTCAGGCACTGCTTTAGGCACTGTCTATCTCTAGAGAGAAATGTGCACATATCTTTACCTTCTGAGGGTGTACCTGGTTTCAATTGGAATTATCATGTTTGTTACATTTGGGTCAACTTTTTGGTTAATTTTGAATCCTGTACTTTATAATTCATTCACTCATGTAATAAACATTTATTAATCATTGTGCTAGATTATGAGGATACAGTGGTAAATGAGATAGATACACTTCTGCCTTCAGGCACCTCATGCAGCAATTACACTATCCAGAATTTTGAAAGAGGGACATCATCTCTGATCCATACATTCTGCACAGAAGTTGAGTAAGGAGAGATCGGCCTCCCTCTCTGAAAGGCTCTAGGTTGTTGATCTTCAGTAGATGATTTGCCCCATAAAGGAGTGAATTTAGTCTCACAGTTGGAGGGCTAAGTAGCCCTTAGCCCTCCAAGAACCTTCTCTAACTACTATGGACAGGCACCTGGGAAGATGCTTGGTTCTGCCTAGTTTGCTCTGCTCTCCTTGCCTATTTGACATGATTGAGTTGAAGTTGCCAAGAGCTTCTCCTTCAATACCTGCAATTACTTTGAAAGATCCAAAATAAACATAGATATCAAAAGTATGGGCTCTGGAGTCAGACTGCCTATGGTCAAACTCTGCTCTTATACTTACTAGGTGTGACCTTGGAGTAGTTAGTACTTAACTTCCCTATTCTCAGTTTCTTATCTAGAGAGTGAGGATAGTAACATTACCTACTTCTCGTAGGATTGGTGTAAGGATTATGTAAAGTGATCTAATTAGATCACTTAGCACACTGCTAAGTGTCATAGAGTAGTACTCACATGATTGCATCATTCTTCAGATTTTTATTAAGCTTTTGTGCTGGGCACTGTTCCAGGTACTGGAGATACGGTATTCAGGTAGAATGCTCTCAAGGAGCTTACATTCTAGTGAAAGAAGACCAATGATATACAAATAAGCAAGTGAAATAATTTTTGTTTTTGTTAGGTGCTGTCGAGTCAGTTCCGACCCACAGTGGCCCTACGTACAACAGAACAAAACACTGCTTGCTGCTGTGCCATCCTCAACAATC
Source organism: Elephas maximus indicus (assembly GCF_024166365.1). Taxonomy (NCBI): domain Eukaryota; kingdom Metazoa; phylum Chordata; class Mammalia; order Proboscidea; family Elephantidae; genus Elephas; species Elephas maximus. The sequence continues at coordinate 70,340,039 of NC_064825.1, forward strand.
GTTGTATGTTTGAGCCCATTGCTACAGCCACCGTGTTAACCCATCTCATTGAGGGTCTTCCTCTTTTTCACTGACCCTGTATGTTACAAAGCATTATGTTCTTCTCCAGGGACTGGTCCCTCTTGATAACATGTCCAAAGTATGTGAGACAAAGTCCATCTTCGCTTCTAAGGAACATTCTGTCTGTACTTCTTCCAAGACAGATTTGTTTTTCTGGCAATCCAAGGTATTTTCAATATTCTTCACCAACACTATAATTCAAAGGCATCAATTCTTCTTCAGCCTTCTTTATTCATTATTCAGCTTTTGCACGCACATGAGGGGATCAAAAATACCATGGCTCGGGTCAGGTGCACCTTAGTCCTCAAAGTGACATCTTTGCTTTTTAACACTTGAAAGAGATCTTTTGCAGCGGATTTGCCCAATGCATTGCATCTTTTGATTTCTTGACTATTGCTTCCGTGAGTGTTGATTGTGGATCCAAGTAAAATGAAGCCTTCACAACTTCACCCTTTTCACCTTTAATCATGATGTTGCTTATTTATCCAGTTATGAAGATTTTTGTTTTATGTTGAGGTGTAATCCATACTGAAGGCTGTGATCTCTGATCTTCATCAGTAAATGGTTCAAGTCCTCTTCACTTTCAGCAAGCAAAGTTATGTCATATGCATATCGCAGGTTGTTAATGAGTCTTCTTCTAATTCTGATGCCACGTTCTTCTTCATATAGTCATTATTAAATTTGCTCAGTATACAAATTTAATAAGTGTGGTGAAAGGATACAACCCTGACACATACCTTTCCTGATGTTAAACCATTCAGTGGTAAGTTCTTTAGGGGAAGTAAAACAGGCTAAGTTCATAAAGGTTGAAGGGACTTCTTTAGATAGGGTGATCAAGAAAGCTGTTTTAAAAAGACATGACATTTGATTTTTAAATTGAAAACTAAAAAGTAATGAAAAGCTAGCCACCAAAAGATTAGTAGTGGTGGTGGTTTGTATGTGGGAGAGAGGGATGGTGTCCTAGGAGGAGAGGGCTGACAGATTAGGAAGAGCTTTCTAGGCAGACGAACCAGCAAGTGCAAAGGCTCTGTGGTGGGAAAGATCTTGGTATGTTAGTTCTCGGACTTTTCAAATGGTCAGTGTGAATATATGGGTAAGGGGAGACTGGCACAAGAGAACACAGGAACAAGAGATAGGAGCTGTATCAGGTAGGTGTTAAAAGCTAAGAAAAAGTATTTAAATTTTATCCTAACTATATTGGAGAGTTGTAAGAAGGGAAGTGGCTCAATAGGATCTCTACTTTTAAAAGATCACTCACAGTTATATGGAGAATGGATTGCAGGGGCAAGAGTGAAATTCAGGAGACTATCTAGGCTAATAGGTAGGAGACTATTGCAATAGTATAGGCAAGAGAGGATGGTGACTTGAACCAGAGTGCCCAGTGGAGATGAAGAAAAGAGGATGGATTTGGAATGTGTTTGGTGGGGAGGAATAGAGTTAATAGGATTTACTAGATTGGGTGGATTGAGTAGAGATGAGGGAAAAGGAGGATTTAAGACTGATTTCTAAATTTTGAGTTGAATCCACCAAGTTATTGGTGCTGCCATTTATTATGTTGGGTAAAAGCAGGAGAGGGACAGAAGTGGATACAAAAAATAAAAATTCCTTTTTGGACATGATTAGTTTGTGACGGTATTAGATATCCAAGGGAGGTAGTATGTGGCTCACTCAGTACCTACCCAAACCCCTGCTTTCAAGTCTTCCTATAGAGATTAGGCACTAAAAACATGATTTCCCAGGTTCTCCTGCAGTTACAATTCCACCCAAGACTTAGGTTCTGGCAACCAGAGGTGTTCACAAACACTTGGAAGGCAAACATAAGTATTTTAAGAGGAGGCTGGATATTCTGGGGCATCTGGAGTCAAAACTACTGTAGGTGAGCAGCAGTGTACTTCCTACTAGAGAATTTCCATGTCGAGTTGGCTTCTCCTTGGTGTGTTATTCCTGGCTATGTGGCATCCAGACCTGATTCCATGGCCTTTTAAAAAATTCGGTAAGCTACCCCATACCCTGTAACAAATCCTGCCTGCTTAGAGTAGCTTGTGAGGCTTCTGTTATACGCAACTAAGAATCCAGATTAATACAATGTCAGATGGTGACAATTAGCATTATTGTTAATCGTTCTGCTATCTCTCATGATGCCCTGTCCTTTCAGGAGACCTATCTGTACCTGTCAAGGTAGACAGCTGCACATGAGTAAGCCTGAGTTAATTACTTCATCAATAAACAGTAACTCCCTGGCCAAGGAAAATTCCTAAGATGCTAGGTTGGAGAAAATAGGTCCTAAAAGAAAATAACAGATCAATATATGAAAAATAAGAAACCAGGACTGGGAAACCCCCTTGACCTTCATCCAGCATTAAAGAATCTTTGGCAGCATGTCCTTTATATTTTCCTTTGAACTGACAGCTTTTGTGTGGGTTTGATTTATGCTGTGAGGGAGTAAATGGCAATGATTTTTTTTGTGTACTTGCCTAGTGATCAAATGGCGCCTGTAGATAATTGGTTCTATGACTAAGGGGTCTCCAAAAGACCTTCTAGCTATTCTGGAAAAATACGTTAAGTATGAGATGAGATTGGATAGTTAGTGAGGTCACATCAGCACATCATAGCCTGCTGGCTTATCTTTCAGAACATACCATGGATGGGAAACTTATCCCTACCTATTTCTAGGCAGGACCATTAAGCCATGGCAGGCTCTTTACAATGGAGCCCTGATGGCACGGTGGTTAAGCATTCAGCTGCTAACCAAAAGGTCAGCAGTTTGAATCTACCAGCTGCTCCTTGGAGACCCTATGGGGCAGCTGGGAAATGGATCCCTGCCTATTTCTAGGGAGGGCCATTAAGCCATGGCAAGCTCTTTATAGTAACAATCTGGGTTATTGCAGACTCTCTAGGTGCCATGCCAGTGTATACCAGTCCCATTTGCACCTACAGCTTTCTCCTGGAAGCACCTATGACTCTGCCTGGGGATTTTCATCGACCACAGAAGCTTGGCCATGCTGGACAGGCTGGATGTGCTAGGGAGTTAGCACTCCTGGGATCACCCCTCAACTGATGACAGACTGGAGCTGGTGGATAAATAACTTATCACTCCTTGGGTGGGACAATTCTGAGGCATATTCTATACAGTCTCCCAGAGGGTCTCCAACAGGATTAAACCCCAGTGGCTTACAGTGGTAACCTGCTTATAACATGAGCTATTGCTACCTTCCCTTCCCTGTCCCCTTATTGGTGCAACTCCCAAGTTTATTATATTCACTGAAATTTTTGTCTCAGGGTCTACTCCTGGAAAAATCCAACCTCAGTCAATGGTTAACATTTATATAGCAATTACCAACGGCATATACTGTCCTAAGCACTTTAAACTTATTACCTTTTTTAATCCTTACAATGGCTCTATGAAATAGGTAATATTATTATCTTTATTTACAAAAAAGTATCCTGAGGCACAGAAATGTTAAGTGATTTGTCTATGGTTACACAGCTAATAAGTTTGGGAGCCAGAATTTAAACGATAGGCAGTCTGGCTCCAGAATCTCTATGTTTAACCACTGTGCTACACTATGGAACTGTGCTGTTCAATACAGTAGCCATTTGGCACAGGTGCCTATTTACATTTAAATTAATAAAATAAAATAAATAATTCAGCTCCTCAGTTGCACTAGCCACATTCCCCATGCTCAAGAGCCACATGTTATTAGTGGCTATTGTATTGGACGCACAGATACAGAAAATTTCCATCATTGAGGAAAGTTCTGTCAGACAGTGCTGCTAATAAACTATAGCCCAGAATATAAGACTCTCTTTTAAACCCATGGTCAGTCTCAAACGTCCTTAACACCATAGAAATACTGAAGGAAACCATAGAAACACCCACTATCCAGCAATCTCCTCTCTATAGGACAAGAGTTGAGGGCTAGAAAAGATAGGAAAATGGTCTCTGAGTGGTTGAAGTGAGTGCCACAAGTCAATGCATTCTAGCTCTTTGGTGTTATTCATAGAAGAGACAGATCCTTCCCTTAACCATCCTTCTGATTTGCTCTAGCCAGTTCTACTGAGCATGATTCTGTTGTTTTCCTGAGGGCATTGAATTAGAAGGTGAAAATCCAAGTAGACTGGGCCTGGAGCTAGAGGCAGATATATTCACAGTAAACAGAGTAATCATCAAAAACATGATCCTAAGATCCTCATTGTGAGGAAGGAAATGAATAACTGGCAATGGGGGACCAAGAGCTCAAAATCACAGTAGCTGGGGTCAGCAGGCATGGAGGTAAACAGCTTAGCTCCAGATATAGCACTGTGACTGATGTTCTTGTGATGATGCCTGTGAGTCATCCAGAGAAGGTTAAGAGAGCGTGAACCATTTTTAAAAGAGTTCCCATCCAAAATGGCTTACAAAGATGTGTTTTCCATTTAAAGTAAGTTTTAGTTACCTAGGAATTTACCTTAGTGAAACCTCTCATTTTCCAAAAGCACTGAATGAAGCAGGTTTTACTCTAATAAGCTTTACAAGGAAGTTTAAGGTCCTGTAGCTCTACCTCTTTGCAGTGTGGAACAATGTTCTCAGACAGCGAGGAGAGAGTCAAGTTGGGTCCTGTGACTCTGAGCCAAGAGAGAATTTTAAGCATCTCAGAGGAGCCCAACCTGAGTAATTCCTTGACGTCACTCACTGAGTCTGTCCATCATCTTTCAGAGGGACCAGCTTGGGCCTGGGCCATCACACTTTGCTCATTCCTTGGAAGGCAGAGACAACTCTAAAAATATTCTTGGGCCTCTAGACTTATATGAGTGGATGTTGCTGTCTCTATTTCTCTGTCATTTGGGGAGGGTAGCCCCAAGCAGGTGTCCTGTGATGGGGGAGTCAGAATTAGCTGAGGTAGAGTGCCCAGGGGATTGAGTGTCATTTGAGAGCTCTGTGAAGACTGTCTGCATCTCCAACCCTGTAGCCATTATTCTCAACTGGTTTGGCAGAAGGAAAAGCTATGTAAAGACTTATATCTCTAGTATAGATTCTGGTAGGATAGGGAAAGCCACCAAGAAGCATCAAACCCGTTGCCCTTGAGTTGATTCCTACTCATATAGGACAGAGTAGAATTGCTCCATGGGGTTTCCAAGGAGTGGCTGGTGGATTTGAACTGCTAACCTTTTTGGTTAGCAGCTGAGCTCTTAACCACTGTGCCACCAGGGCTCCACCAAGAAGCAAGGAACTTGGAGAAGCACAGAGCTTTGAGCAATTGAGTGCCTCTGCTGGTTGGGTTATGGGAGGAGCTAAAAATAAAAGTGATTGTAAATCTTTAAAAGGGGCAGTTAAACCTACGATTTTCTTCTAAATTCTTTGCAGTCAAGTGATATCCTTCCTGGGTTTCAGAAAAAACAAAACAAAACAAAACTGGAGAAGTGCCCTTTTGAAGGGGTTGAACCTGAGAGGCTCTAGATTGAAGAACACCAAGCACAACTCAGGGCAGACATGTGGGACAGTAATGATAGTCTCCATAATGAATGGTAAAAAAAAACCCTCAGCCTCCTTCCTTGCTGGTCAGGTTTACACTCTACCCCTAACCTAGGACTCTATTTCCAGAAAATTCTATTTCTAGAAGAATCTATCAACCATATAATAGTTAAAGTGCTCCACTAAGATGAGAAAGTAAACCAAGAATGAGGAAGAAATGAGATCCAAGAAGAGGGATAAATGAATGATGGCACAAACAAAATTAAAGAAATGAAAAGAGAGGGAATTAGTAACTCAAAAAAAAAAAAAAAGAACAAGGAAATATAATCCGAGTATACTATATGGCTCAGCTGGGACTAATATTCACATGGTCATAATAATATAAACCCTGAATACCTATTTAAGAAACAAAACATGATATTGCTATATTTAGAGGATGTAAGTAGGCTAGGATTTTTGGGGGGGGGGGCAAGGAACAGTGTTACACAAGGGCCCTTGATAAGTACATTATTATAATACTAGCAGGAGCCCCTGGAGGACTCAAATGGTTAAGGGCTCAGTTGCTAACCCAAAGATTGGTGGTTGGAGCTCACCTAGAGGCACCTTGGAAGAAAGGCCTGTTGATCTAGTTCTGAAAAGTCAGCCACTGAAAACCCTACAGAGCACAGTTCTACTCTGACACACCTGGAGTTGCCCAGGGTAGGAGTCAACCTAATAGGCAACAGTTTTTTTTTTTTTTTTAATTTATAATGTAAGCACAAAACCAAAAAAACCAAACCCAGTGCTGCTGAGTCGATTCGGATTCCGACTCATAGTGACCCTACAGGACAGAGTAGAACTGCCCCATAGGGTTTCCAAGGAGCGCCTGGTGGATTCAAACTGCTGACCCTTTGGTTAAGAGCCTTAGCACTTAACCACTATGCCAGGTTTTTGTTTTGCTTGCTGCTGAATTTCCTAGTGTCAGGCACATAATAAGTCCTCAAAAAATATTTTCGAATAAATGAAACTTCCTCCCAAGGAATATTTATTTTAGGAAAATTGTAAAGAAAACAAAGCAGGTTAAAATGAGAAAAACAAATTTCACAAGTGATAGTACCTGGAATCTGTTTCTCTCTAACATTTTAAGATGACCATTTTTCAACTGTGAAAAGTAATGATATAAAATAGTTAAGCTGAGAGCAAAATGTTTAAGAGTTGATTTAAAAGTTAAAAACATTCTTGGGAAAATATTTTCTGTAAACCCTTCTATTAGTTGGGTTGATTGCGGGAAGCCTTGAAGCTCAGAAGAGTTCCAGGGAAATCAGGATGCAATTTTCTCAGTAAAACAAATCATTTTATTGGCTTTTCCTCTCATTCACTGGCTAGCATGATAGAAGAATGGATTGAGGAAAACCACCCCATTTTGCTTTTCAAACTGGTGGACTCCCAAGAGAAGCCCTCAGTTCTTTCTCTCACATTACATAGATTCCAGAAGGCTTTCACCAGGACATGGATTCCTTTTATTAAGAAAAAGAGGAGCATCTTTGGCTCAAAGATTTGTTCCTCCATCTAATGGAACTAAATTGGGTTTACAGCCCAATTCAACTTGGCCAAAAATTTACTGCCAACAAGGATCCACATTATCTTATGGTAATGAACGCATGGAACTGTTTTTCCCTCCATCCACTCGCTCTCTCCCCTTTCACCAAGCATTTGCTATGCTCCTGCTGCGTGCCAGGCACTGTACAAAGACACTAGTGGGGGAAGACTACGTGAAATAATGCTGGGTGCTGAGAGCTAAAATAGCCGGTCCCGCCCGGGCAACCAAGAAGCTAACGAGCGCGAGGAACCGGGTATATCTTTGTTAGGATTGCTAAGCCTCTCTCCCGTCTGGTGAGCACTCAGCTCAGAACGCAGGCATCCGAGTCCGGCGGCCATTATAGAAACTGCCTTTGACTTGGCGGGAGGCAGGCGCTCTCTGCAGGGTTGTGGGCTACCAAGCGCGCGCCTGTGTACCGGAGGGCACAAGCCGGATTGCTCCCTTCCCGCTGCAGCATGGTCTGTCTTAATCATTTTGAAAAGCCCTAGGGACACAGACCTGTCTCTGGAGAGGGTTTCGGCTTTTCAGTCCCCAGCCCCCAGCCCCGAGAGTTTAAAACGATTCCAGATCGATATTTTTGGGTCTCTGGAGAGGCCAAACACGAAGACCTTCCTGGGCTTCCCGCGTACTCCGGGGCCCCGCGCACCATCGATTACTTCGCTAAGGCTAGCGAGCCTGGAGCCTTCAGTATCTTCTCTCACGTCCTTCCTACCCGCACTGCTGGCCCAGCTATTTCTTCGTGTTTCCAGAGCCCTGTAGAAAGCGGTGCTGCCCCAAGCTGCTGGGGCGGGCTACGAGCTCCGCCAGGGCTCTGAAACCATGGCGGTGGTCTGCGAAGAGGTGGTGTGGTGCGCAAAGGCCTTACCCTGATCCCCAAAACATAGCCCCTCCCAAATGAGACATTCAGCCAGGCAGCTCCCTAAATCCCGCCAGAATCAGGGAAAGGTACACTGAAGTCTCCTCTCGGATTCACAGGGCATTGGGAGGACGAATCCCCTAGTAAAGGCGTCTCCATGTCCCTGGTTGTACCCAAAGGCGAGTCCAACAATGGGGGCTCAGAGTTCTTCCCATTGTATAGAAGGATTCCTTAGAAAGCAGCCGTTTCTAGTGAGGGATTCAAGTATCCTAGGAGCCCCGATGGTGTAATGAAGCCCTGGTGGCTCAGTGGTTAAGAGCTCCGTTGCTAACCAAAAGGTTGGTAGTTTGAATCCACCAGCCACTCCTTGGAAATCCTGTCCAGTAGGATTGCCATGAGTTGGAATTGACTCCACGGCAACGGACTTCTTTTTGTTGTTTCTTTTTTTAGGAGTCCTAGGAAACCCTCATGGCGTAGGGGTTAAGAGTTCAGCTGCTAACCAAAAGGTCGCCAATTCAAATCCATCAAGCTCCTTGGAAACCCTATGGTGCAGTTCTACTCTCTCCTGTAGGGTCGCTATGAGTCGGGATCGATTTCGATGAAAATGGGTTTGGTTTGGAAACCCTGGTGGTGTAGTGGTTAAGAGCTACGTCTGCTAACCAAAAGATTGGCAGTTCGAATCCACCAGGCGCTCCTTGGAAACTCTGTGGGGCAGTTCTACTCTGCCCTATAGGGTCGCTATGGGTCGAAATCGACTAGAAGGCTTTTTTTTTGGTTTAGGAATCGCCTAGACTGCAACTTTTTTTTTTTTTTTTTTTGAAGAGTCCTCCTGTCGTAGTCACATCTTGGTGTAACGCTGCCTTCCCGGGGGAGGAGGCGACCTTGGGCTATCTTGCCTCGGTGTACTCTGCGTGCCAGTTTTGTAGGCTCTGGACAGTCGCCTGAGTCTGCGTTCTGGATTCGTTGAGAGTTGCGCGGAGTTTCGACTGCCCGGGTGCTGGCAGCCATCCCACCCTCTGGCCCCGTAGCAGATTCTGGGTCTGATGGTTTCCAGGGTACTGCCACAGAGAATAAAAACCGTAGGGCCTAGACAGCCATTCCCTAAATTCTTTTCTGTCTCGAAGAATCAGTGGGTACCAGCCTCGTGGATCCCCAGAGACCGCTGGTTTCGGCCCCTCCCCTGCGTCGCCAAGCGAGACTTCTAGAGTGCGCTCCCGGAGGCTCGGGGAACGCAGTCGGGGGCGCAGCTGCAGAGGACAAACCCCGCAAAGCGAGCCTGTAGGATCTGGGGTGGGCGGCGCTCCCTCTCTTTCTCCCCACCTGCTCCTACCCTCGGCCTATTCTGCGACCTTTTGGCCAGGGTTCGCGTGTTCTCTCCACGTCGGGGTAGCTGCGGGCGTCTGCAGCACCGACTCTTAGAACACTGCTTTCGTTAGGAAAAAAGGGAGAGGCTGTGCCAGTGAGCGTGGATATGTGTGTGTGTTTGCGCGAGCGTACGCTGTCTGCGAGTTGGCGCCAGGGTGTGTGCCCCTGTGTATGTGTAAAGGGTGCCTGTCCTCGGGAGTGGAAACACGCGGGGTTGCTCTTGGGTATGGGCGTGGATGATTTGGGTTCCTGTGGGAGAGCCTTTTTTGCCAATGTCAGGAGCGGATTACCCAATAGGCAAGGTAAGCACGGTGTTTAACCTTGCTTACCAGACCATCTGCAGTGAACAGTCTGATGTGGTGAAACCTACGTGAAACTGTTCACTACAGATTAGTAAGTAAGCACAAATAAACCCGTGCTTACCTTGTTTACTGAGTCATCGGCCCCCGTCAGGGATTGTAAATTTGAAAAGAGGCTTTGATTCTGTAGGAAGGTGCTGTGGGGTTGGGAAAGAAACAGGTGCTAGCCATACCTATAAGCCATACCTATAAGCAGAATCTTTGATGAGGTGAAAAAATGTGAAGTTGTTCACTAGAGATGATCTGGCAAACAAGGTAAATACCGTGCTTACCTTGCCTATTGGATAATCCACCCCTGGCAGTGGCTGGTAAGGGCGCCTACGATTTCTCTAGCGCTGGTTCTCTGCCGCAGTGTCTATGTGTGTGCGAAAGTCAGTGTAGCGGGGGCTTCAGGTATGCGAGTACGAGACTGCCGCCCCGCGGGATGGAGGTGTGAGTGCGTGCACCCACCGGTCTGTACCTAGGAACCCAACGCGTCTGAAGCCACGCAGGATGCCCCTTAGGTCTGCAGCACCCGCTCCCCTCTGCGGGTGGGCGCTGGACCCCCGTGCGCGCTCAACGCTCCCGCGCTTCAGGGGAGTAGGGCGGGTGTTCGGAAAGAGAGAGACACCCGGCCTCAGGCTGTCCCAGCTAGGCAGCTTGGCAAACAGGCAGCTAGAGTTCTAGGGCAGCTGTGTAAACCAACTCTGGTGCTGCAGTCAAGGGTCGGAGATAAGGGTGCGGGATGCCGCACCCTCTGTGCAGGAAGTGCCAGGGCAGCCCCCTCCCCAGCCCTCTTCCCCGTTTCTACCAGTCCCAGAGACTTGTGTTGGAAACTGCTGGACTGCCAGACCCGAAGCAAAACGACCTCCTCAGAGGCCGGTGTGCGCCAGGGTGCTGTGGGCTAGGGATCTCAGGAGCATCCTAGGTGGTCCAAAGAGACTAATTTTCAGCCCTCGTCCCCCCGCCGTGGGCTATTTCAGCTTCGATTCCTTTAAAACCCAGGACTACTGCACAACCTCCCTGGGTCTCCAGGCTGTTTGGCCCGGGTTCGGCACTGGGGTGGCCAGAAGGGAGTGCGAAGTTGGAGTTGAGGCGACAAGGAGACAAGAGAAACTGTGGCCTCGGAGGCTGGTGACGCCAAACTTTTCCCAACTTGCCCCCACTTCCTGGACACCTAAGGCTCTTCGCTCCCTCCAGCCCCCAACCTGTCCGCCTCCTCAAGTAATGACCTCAATGCAAACGAAAGCGGGGGCCTATGGTCCCTTCCCTGGTGAGCGGGTGCAGGAAGCGGCAGCAATGACGCAATTGGCGCTCGGTCGGTCCTCTGATTGGCTGGTCCTGGCCACTTTGGATTAGATGCGTGGGCTTGTGGGCAGCCCCCCTCCCGCTACCATTGGAATAAGAACCGGGGGGCTCTCCCCGGTAGGCATCCACAGCAGGCTCTGCGCCCATCCCAGGTGGACCGGTCCCTCGCTCTTCCTCGAACCGCGGCTCGCCAGGTAAGGAACTTCCCACTCCGCTCACTCTAGTAACCTGCCTCTCCATTCCCGCATCCAGTTTGGTCTGTCTGCCTGTTTCTCCTTTGCCTCTCCGCTGCCATCTCGGGCTGACCTGCAGCCGGATGGTCCTAGCCACCCTCTCTGCGGGGCTCGGGAAAAGGCGGGCGGTTGGGGTTGTCTCTCTCATTTTCTCCTAACGAGCACCAGTGAACCCCGAGCATCTCCAGGACTCCCCTGCTTGCGCGCTGGAAGTTCCGCAACCCCAGGAAGGCTGCTTTGGAGCCCGTCGGCGCGCAGGATCCTGCCCGACTTTGGCCAAGAAGCATCCTGCGTCATCTGCATCCTCAGAGATCATTTTTGGTTCCCGGGACGGCGGAGCCCTGAGCTTGCCTCAGAGGCACCTCCGGTCCGCGGGCTTTCCTAGGACATCGGACCCGGACCTGGGGCAGTGTCGTCCGCAGACCGGGGTGGTGAGCTCGCCTCGAGATGCGGGCGTCCAGCAGCACCTGCTGCTAATGCGCGCTCGAGCAGAGCGCCAGCACGTTAAATTAAACTTTCCGCAGGTCCAAACCCGCAGACTGAGAGATTAGCGCTGCTTTCCAATTTACCCTTTTAGCCTTCACTTCCCATGCGTTGGCTCGAAGCCCAGCAGAGGGGAAAGGGTGCTAAATTTTTCTGTCCCTGAGAAGACAGGAGCGAGTGTGCAGCAGGATCAATCTGCCGTTGGTCTCTGCATAGATCAAGGCAAAAGGTGGAGAGTACATGCGATTGTGTGTGGCTTTCTTCCTGGTCTTTCACAGAGCAGAACCAGAATAGCCCTCCCTCCCTCCTTTGCCAGCACAGCTGTTTCTCCTTCACCAAGCCATTCACTCAATGTGTCTTTAGAGTGCCTCAACAGTCCATTTCGCAAATGAACAGAGGGGTGAGAAGGTGAAGTAACCTGCCTGAGGTCAGGTGGCAGTTGTTGCCGAGGCAGGACTGAAACCTAGGTCTGCCGGCTCACAGGCAGTGCTTGGTCTGAGTGCAGTGGTAATGTCATTCTATCTTTTACAGAGAGGCGCCATGGGTTTCTGGAAGCTCTCCCCCTTCCTGGCTGTTGGCATCTTGGTCCTGTGGCAAGTGGGCAGCCTCCAGGCAGCGCCCTTCAGGTGAGACAACCCTCCCAGGAACACACTTCCCTCCCACTGCACCTGGGATTAGACAGTTCCACTCTGAGGTCACAGTGGCACTTGGCTCCTGGTGAATCAATGTCCTGCTATGGACATTGGCCTCAGGCCCCGTCCACCTGGGAGTCAAGGCAGCAACATCCTTAAAAGGAAATGGGAGAGACCATGAAGTCTGGTTGCTTATCCAGAGAAGGGGGCGGGCAGGGGGTCTCATCACCTGCGTTGGGTTTTCTTCCTTTCACCAGGTCTGCCTTAGAGAGCAGCTCGGATTCAACGGTACTCAATGAGGAGGAAGCACGCCTCCTGCTGGCTACACTGGTGAAGGACTTTGTGCAGCTGAAGACCAGGGAGCTGGCACATGAGACTGAGGATTCCAGGTAAGGCTCCAAACCCTGCCCAGCACAGGGTCCTTCCCCCCTCCCCTCCCCCCATATACGCGTAAAGACATATCCCAAGAGGTAGCAGAGAACACACCTGGCCAGGACCCCTGCAGGAGTTCACCAGGCCCAGCTGTTCTTGGGCTCCACTGAAGACAAAAGTCCAGCTGCAGCTGGAGGGACTGTGGTTAGATTACATTAAAAGTTCTACTTTCAAAGTCTGTTAGGAAATGAATTGGGAAAGTGTGGGATCACTGACTCTGGGAATTGGTCTGGCTTGTTGAGAAGACCTCCCAGAATTGGATGAGTTAGAACTGGTAAGTGTGAAGCCCTGTGTATCTCAGGAGCTTTTAGAAAATTGGCCCCACTTGGTTAACCTGCATATTGTTCTTTCATACCTGCAAGGAGCCTTCACTACACATTTGCAAGGTGAAGGCAAGGCCTTGCAGAGGGTAGGGCCACATAGAGCAGTGTCTGAGGTAGGTCTGGGGTCTTTAGAAACGAAGGACCCACCTGCTCTCTGTGGAGCATCTCTGGAGATATGCATGTTGTCACCAGGCCAGAGAGAGCACCCTTCCCCACCCCACCTCCCAGTACACCTTGAGCTTGGAGCAGAGACCACTCCCTGACCTGCCCTCAGAACTGCCCTGAAGAGACATGCATTGCACCTTCATCTATCCTGAGAACCCCCTCTGCAGAGCATGAAGGACTGAGCAGCATGTGGAACCTGGGGAAAGATCACCCCTGCCCCACCCCAGCCCTTCTCCACACTGCCCTGGCCCCGTCTACCTCAGTCTCCCAAGGGAGGATGTGTGAGCTGCCCACCTCTGCCTGCCCCTCCTGCCCCTGCTTGAGGTCCTCTTCCCTGGTCTAACCTGTGCGACTCCCCACGGGGGCAGAGCCTGGTGCATGGTACTGTCTGGCATGTCTCTTCCCTGCAGCCTGGACAGCTTCAGAACTAAGCGGTGCAGTAGTCTGAGTACCTGCATGCTGGGCGCCTACTCGCAGGACCTGAACAAGTTCCATACATTTTCTGGCTACAACTTCGGGTCTGGAGCACATGGCAAGACAAGAGGCAGACATGGCCGTCGACTTTGAAAGCGACAGCTCCTCCTGCTTTGGGGTGTCCCAGGATGCCAACTGAATTTCTCCCACTCCTTCCTGATTTCCTTTCTTGCTTCCTCTTATGAATTTGTTGCATGTGTATCCCTCTCTAACTGCAATTCAAACTAATATTGGTAGTTTTGCTTATGACAGAGAATGTTGGGGACCTCAGGATGGAAGGAGAAAGAGCAGGGCTTATGGACCTGGTTAAAGATCAAAGAGAATGAGGGTAGTTTCTTGAGACCCTAGAAGATTTTGTGGCATAGCCCTCTATCTCCTGCCTCTGAATGTACTAAAACGAGCACCTCCCTCATGTCTCATGTGGCAAATAAACATATTTTTCAAAAAGGACCTATGCTGTGTTGGTCATTGCTTTGGCCTACGTCCAAGACTTGGGGTGCCCAGGGCCTATGCTTAGAATAAGATAGCTGGGCCCACGGCTTGGTGGGTGGTCCCTATGAAACAGCTCAAGAGTTGAGAATGGTATGCTTAAGAGCAGACAAGCACCTCTGGGAGAGGATGCTGCAAACCCTGCTCTCTAAGCTTCCTCCGGGTAAGACTTTAGGGAATTTTCACTTCCCTTCGAAGTTTTGTTAGTGATTGTGGCTGGGTCATGGCCTCTATATACTCTCTGTGTGTTTTGGGGTGAGGCCGGGCCTTTGCTGACCACTCCTTCCTGGTCCCAAAGGGACTGTGTGTAAGGGACATTTCCATTCTGGCAAGTGTGAGGCCAGGGGAGGGACCACAGGGTTTCAGCATGTGCCCATGGCTAGGAATTGGGTTTTCTGCCACAGCCTTTGGGAAGGGTGCCTAGCAAAGCCTGCCGGGCAATTTCCCCTAACAGTTTTGATAAGTGCATTTAGGAGAAACACTTACTGTTAAGTGGTATGTCAAAGAGCTGTATTTTCTTTATGTTGATCCCATGGGGCAGGCTCCTCCCCACCAGCCTCTCACTTGACAGGCCTTCCCTTCTTTCTCTACTTGCAAATCAGCGTCACTGCCCAGAAGAGAGCCTGCAACACTGCCACCTGTGTGACCCATCGGCTGGCAGGCTTGCTGAGCAGATCAGGGGGCATGGTGAAGAGCAACTTTGTGCCCACTGATGTGGGCTCCAAGGCCTTCGGCCGGCGCCGCAGGGACCTTCAGGCTTGAGCAGCTCAAGGACTCATGGAAAAAGGTGACTGCCCTTCTATTCTGGGGGAAGGGAGGGGAGGGGCTTTGGAGGTGAAGATTCATATTTTGAAGCCTACCGGACTTGGTAGGTTCTTCAGTTCTCTTTTCTCCAATTACATTCTTCCTCCTGAGGTAGAGTTCCTTCTAGAACTAATCTTGAAATCCGAGTATTAGGAGATGCTGCAGAGATGCAGTGTCCTCCATCTGAGAAGAAAATGAAAAAATGCTTGCTGGATTCAGAAAGGGAGAGGCTTGCAGACCTTACCACTGGCCACTGCTCATTAATGAATGCAGGCTTAGAAAAGGGCTCGACCCTGGATTACTGTTCACAGACTCAGGCCAGAGGGTTGTAATCATTATATTGTATAATATATACACACGTATACGTATATATAAAATATAATGATTACATACATGTAAGATAAATATGATTATCTATATATATCTATATAAAACCCACTGCCATCAAGTTGATTCTGGCTCATAGCAGCCCTATAGGACAGATTAAAACTGCCCCTAGGGTTTCCAAGGAGCAGCTGGTAGATTCAAACTGCTGACCTTTTGGTTAACAGCCATAGCTCTCAACCACTGCAGCATCAGGGCCCCTGTGTGTATATATACATATATACATAGATGTGGCAGTATGAGTCCATAAAGATTTACAGCCTTGAAAACTCTATTTTTTTAATACTACTACTACTACTAATAATAACAGTTGAATCGATTTTATTTTCATTTACCATGCAAAGCCCTCTTATATCCCATATCAATAACTCATTAATACTGTTTAAAGAGGCACTTCTGTGAATTAGTGTTCTTTTCAGTAATAATTGTGATTATTCCACCATTCTCCTCTTCCCTTCTCCTCTACCTCCTCTTTTTTTTCTTTTTTTGATCTCAGGTACCATGAAGCTGAACTCACCACTTCTATTCATTTTGCTGACAACAGCTTGGTGAGAAGGCCCCAAGGAAGACACATATGTTTTCATCTTAATTAGATACTGAAAAAAAGCACCTTTGTCATTTGAAAGGAATGAAACTGAGTGCAAAATAAGAAATTTCCGTATTTGTTGTGCATCATTTTTATGTTTGATTCTATGTCCAGTAAATGCTATGGCATCTCTCAATGGCTTATCTGGTGGCAAGATTGGGCCTTTGAAAGCCTCCTGTTGATCTTGGCAGCTCTGCCAAACCTTAGGGGGACATAAAATCACTGTTTCTTGTGGCCCCTGGGGACATATGATAATGGTGATGCTGTGCCTTGTTGTCTAAGAACGTGATTGTATAATTCGTTTAAGGAAATGTCAATATTGTGCCATTTGTGAACTTCATCAAGATTAAAAACGTATTTTGAATATACTTGGTTCAAGTTCCTGGTGGTTCATTTCAACTTTTTTTCCCACGTAGTAGTTTTTTTAGTAATGATGATAATAATAGTAATAATAATGTATTTTCTAAGATAGGTGTTTTATGCTCGGTAATCCATTTAACCTTTACAGCAACGCTGTGGGGTAGACACAATTGTTATTTCCACTTAACATCTGGGGAAACTGAGGCATGGAGAAGTGAAGTCCTAGGTCACACTGATAGGCAGTGGCAGAGGCAACACGTAAACCCAGGTGTCTGTTCCAGAGGTTACGTTTGAAACCACTATACTATATGCTTGTTAGCAGTGATTCCTGATGCTTTCCAGGCACCCATGAGCCATCCTTTGACCTAGATGCCTCATATGCTAGCCCCTCAGATTTTGGAGACGTGGAAAGTTTTAAACTTTCAAACAACCTAGTATTTACATAATATAATGAACCCCACATGCCCATTGCTTCTACAATGATCAACTATGGTCAATGTTATTACCTTTATGTCCCATCTACCATCCTTCCCCATAAATCAATACATCCATAAATATTTCACCATGTGTTTCTAAATGGGCAAGGCTCTATAATATAACAAAAATATCTAACACGAACAATTTCTTAATTCTTTTATATAATCACACATCAAATCATGATTCAAATTCCCCAGTTGTCTTATATAACATCAAAGTTCAAATTAGATGCTCGCATACCTATTAGTTGATATCTTTTAAGGCTCTTCTAATTTAGAAGTTCCTCCTCCAACCTTTTTCTGCCTTGCAATTTATGTGTTGGACAGACTAGGTTTTTTGTGCAATAGAGTTTTCCTCATTCTGGATTCTGAAGATTGAATGCTGTGGTGATGTTTAACGTGTTCCAGTATCTTCTGTATTTCCTGTGAATTGGCAGTAAGTGAAGAGGAAGAGAAGTAGGAGATGGGGTCAGAGAGGTAAGGAGAGGAAAGATGATGTAGGACTTTTTAGGGCGTAGGAAAGGCTTTGGTTTTCTATCAGTCAAGCTCTAGTCAGGAAAACAGGAGCCACATCAGTAATTTTAACAGAAAGAATTTAATATAAGGAATTGGCGAAACAATAGAGTACTGAAAAGGCAAAAGAGGACAAGAGGTAGCACAGAGATGGAAACTGTAGGAAGCAGCTACCACCTGCTAGGCTAGGGGGAGGAAGGAAAGAGGTAGGGTAATTACAACCTAGGAACTTACAAAAGGCTTTTCAGACAATTGACAGGGGTCAGCTGATGCCAGTATCTTTGATGGGGTGCAACAAGGCTAGTCTAGGAGTGTTGAAAAACAAAACAAAACCAACTTCACTGCCAAAGTAAAGAAACATTGTAAGTGACACTGACAGAAACAGAAACCAGAACTGGAAGAAGCTTCTTCTCCTTCCTCTTGCCTTCTTGTTTCCTTTAAAAAAAAAAAAAAGTTTCCTTTATGCACCCCTAATTGGCAAAGCCTAATGGGAGCAGTGGAGCCCTGGTGGTGTGGTGGTTAAGAGCTCGACTACTAACCAAAAGGTCAGAAGCTCAAATCCGCCAGCTGCTCCTTGGAAACCCTATGGAGCAATTCTCTGCCCTGGAGCGTCACTCACTATGAGTTGGAACTGACTAGATGACACCTAACAGCAATAATAACCACAACAATGAGGGAGCAGCTGGTAAAGGAAAATGTGGTTTGCAGAGCCCCAGCCTAGAGTCTTTTCTTTGTTTTTGTTTCTTATTGTGTTTTTTGGTGTAAGTTTACAGCCTGGGTTAGTTTCTCATACAAAAATTTATATACGTGTTGTTATGTGACCCTAGTTGCTGTTCCTATAATATGACAGCACGCTCCCCCTTTCCACCCCAGATTTCCTGTCTCCATTCATCCGGCTCTATTCCTCTCTGGCTTCTCATCTCTCCTTCAGACAGGAGCTGCCCATTTAGTCTCGTGTAATTTTTATTTACTTGAACTAAGAAGCATACTCTTCATGCTTATCATTTTATGTCTTACAGTCCAGTCTAATCTTTGTCTGAAGAGTTGGCTTTGGGAATAGTTTTAGTTCTGGATTAATAGAGAGTCCAGGGGCCATGTCTTCTGGAGTTCCTCCAGTCTCAGTCAGACCATTAAGTCTGATCTTTTTACTAGAATTTGAGTTCTGCATCCCACTTTTCTCCCGCTCTGTCAGGGACTCTATGTTGGGTTCCCTGTCAGGGCAGTCATGTGGTAGCCAGTCACTGTCTAGTTCTTATGGTCTCAGGCTGATGGAGTCTCTGGTTTATGTGGTCCTTTTTGCTTCTTGGGCTAATATTTTCCTTGTGTCTTGGTGTTCTTTCATTCTCCTTTACTCCAGGTGGGTTGAGACAAATTGATGCATGTTAGATGGCTGCTGGCTAGCTTTAAAGATCCCAGATGCCACTTACCAAAGTGGGATGCAGAACATTTTCTTTTTAAACTTTGTTATGCCAGTTGACCTAGATGTTCCCCAAAACCATGGTCCCCAGACCAGCCCCTGCTACCTTGTCCCTTGAACTGTTGGGTTGTGTTCAGGAAACTTCTTAGCTTTTGGTTTAGTCCAGTTGTGCTGACTTCCCCTGTATTGTGTATTTCCCTTCCTGTCATCTAAGATAAATCTTGTCTATTGTCTAGTTAGTGAATTCCGCTCTCCCTCCCACCTCACTCTCGTAACCATCAAAGAATGTTCTCTTCTGTGTTTAAACCTTTTCTTGAGTTCTTATAATAGAGGTCTTACACAATATTTGTCCTTTAGTGACTAACTAATTTCACTCAGCATAATGCCCTCCAGATTCATCCATGTTATGAGATGTTTTTCAATTCGTCACTGTCTTTTATCACTGTGTAGTATTCCACCATAATTTGTTTATCCATTTATCCATTGATGGGCACCTAAGTTGTCTCCATCTTTTTGCTATTGTGAACAGTGCTGCAGCGAACATGGGTGTGCATATACCTATTCATGTGATGGCTCTTATTTCTCTAGGATATATCCTAAGAAGTGGAATTGCTGGATCGTATGGTAGTTCTATTTCTAGTTTTTTAAGGAAGTGCCAAATCAACTTCCAAAGTGGTTGTACCATTTTACATTCCCACCAGCAGTGTAGCAGTGTTCCAGCCTCTCCACAACCTCTCAAACATTAATCTTTTTTTAAAGAATTTAATTTTAAATTTACTTAGTAAAATTTATTCTTTTTGGTATCTAGTCCTATGAGTTTTGACAAGTATCATCAACACATTAAAAATACAAAATAGTTCTATCATTTCCCAAAATTCCCTCATACTTCTCCTGTGCAGGCAATTGCTCCCTTGCCCTCAACCACAGACAACGACTGTTCTGTTTTCTGTTCCTATAAAACATATTTTTGGATACACGTGGTTCAAGTCTCTGGTATTTCATTTTTCAGAATATCATATAAGTGAATCAGTATGTAACCTTTTGAGCCTGGCTTCTGTTACTTAGCTTAATGCGTTTGAGATTTATTTATGCTGGGTATACCAATAATTTTTTTTTCTATTGCTGAGTAATATTACATTGTATAATATGACATGGTTGGTTTATCCATTCACCTACTGAAGGATACTTGGGTTGTTACCAGTTTTGCTATGAACATTCATGTACAGGTTTTTATGTGAAGATAGGTATAGTGAGTTGAATGGTGGTCCTCACAAAGATAGGTTTATGTTTAATACCTGGAATTTGTGAATGTTACCTTATTTGGAAAAAGGCTTTTTACAGATGTAATTAAATTGAGGATTGTAAAATGACATTATCCAGGATAATCTGGGTGGGCCCTAAATTCAATGACAAGTACTCTTATAAGAGACACAGAGAAGAGAAGACAGAGACACATCAGAAGGTGATGGAAGATGGAAGCAGAGATTGGAGTGATGTGGCCACAAGCCAAGGAAGCTGGCAATGATTAGAAGTTAGAAGAGCTTCTAAAGCCTCTTTAGGGAGTTCAGCTTTGCTAACCTTGATTTCAGACTTCAGGCCTCCAGAATGGTGAGAGAATACATTCACATTTTTTAAGCCACCATGTTTGTGCCATTTTGTTACAGCAGCCCTAGGAAATGAATACAAAAAAAATTTCATTTCTTTATGGGTAAATACTTTGGAGTGGAATTAATAGGTCATATGATAAGCGTGTATTTGACTTTATAAGAAATTGCCAAACTGTTTTTCAAAGTGACTGTACCATTGTTCATTCTCACCAGCCATGTATGAGAGTCCTAGTTATTCCACATCCTTGTCAGCACTAATTACTGTCAGTTTTTTAAAAAATTTTAGCCATTCTAATGGGTGTGTAGAGCATCTCATTGTGATTTTAATTTGCATTTCTTAATGACTTTTTCCTGTCAATAGACCAGTTGTCTGTCAGTGGACTAATCATATGATCCACCATGTCAGGAATGGCAACTTGAAGAGAAATGGCATTGTGTTCATTGTCAAAAAGACTATTTCAAGATCTATACTAAAGTACAATGCTGTCAGTGACAGGATAATATCCATAAACCTACGCAGAAAATCAGTTAACACTACTGTTATTCAAATTTATGGACCAACCACTAAGGACAAAGATGAAGAAACTGAAGATTTTTACTGACTTTTGCAGTCTGAAACTGATCAAATATGCAATCAGGATGCACTGATAATTATTGGTGATTGGGATGCAAAAGTTAGAAACAAAGAAGGATTTGTAGTTGGGAAATATGGCCTTGGTGATAGAAACAATGCTGGAGATCCCATGATAGAATTTTGCAAAACCAACAACTTCTTCATTGCAAATACCTTTTTTTCACAAACTTAAGTGGCAGCTGTATATGTGGGCCTTGCCAGATGAAATGCACAGAAATCAAATCAACTACATCTGTGGAATGAGACAATGGAAAAGCTCAATATCATCAGTCAGAAGAAGGCCAGGGGCTGACTGCAGAACAGACCATCAATTGCTTATATGCAAGTTCAAGCTGAAGCTGAAGTAAAGTAGAACAAGTCCATGAGAGGCAAAGTATGACCTTCAGTATATACCTCCTGAATTTAGAGACCATCTAAAGAATAGACTTGACACATTGAACACTAATGACTGAGGACCAGGAGAGTTGTGGAATGACATCAAGGACATCATACATGAAGAAAGCAAGAGGTCATTAAAAAGACAGGAGAGAAAGAAAAGACCAAAACTGATGTCAGAAGAGACTCTGAAAATGGCTATCGAACGTCGAGTAGCTAAACCAAAAGGAAGAAATGGTGAAGCAAAAGAGCTGAACAGAAGGTTTCAAAATGTGCCTTGAGAAGAAAGAGTGAAGTATTATAATGAAATGTGCAAATACCTGGAGTTAGAAAACCAAAAGGGAAGAACACATTCAGCATTTCTCAAGCTGAAAGAGCTGAAGAAAAATTTCAAGCCTCGAGCTGCAATATTGAAGGATTCTACATGAAAAATATTAATGACACAGGAAGCATCAAAAGAAGATGGAAGAGATACACAGAGTCACTATACCAAAAAGAATTGGTTGACATTCAACCATTTCAGGAGGTAACATAGGTTCAGGAACCGATGGTGCTAAAGAAGTCCAAGCTGCACTGAAGGTATTGGTGAAAAACAAGGCTCCAGGAATTGACAGAATACCAATGGAGATGTTTCAACAAACAGATACACCGCTGAAAGCGCTCACTCATCTATTCCAAGAAATTTTGAAGACAGCTACCTTGCCAACTGACTGAAAGAGATCCATATTTGTACCCATTCCAAAGAAAGGTGACCCAACGGAATGTAGAAAATATTGAATGATGTCATTAATATCACACACAAGTAAAATTTTGCTGAAGATCATTGAAATGAGGTTACAGCAGTACATCGACAGGGGTCTGCCAGAAATTCAAGCTAGATTGAGAAGAGGATGTGGAACAAGGGATATCATTGGTGATGTCAGATGGATCCTGGCTGAAAGAAGAGAATACCAGAAAGATGTTTACATGTGTTTAAAATAATTTTTTTAATTGTCCTTTAGATGAAGGTTTATAGAAGGACTAGTTTCTCAAGCTAGTTTCTCATTTGGTTACCAATCCCACGACATGTCAACACTCTCCCCATCTGTACCTTGGGTTCCCTATTACCAGGTTTCCTGTCCCTTCCTGTCTTCTAGTCCTTGCTCCTGGGCTAGTGTGCCCATTTAGTCTCGTTTTGTTTTATGGGCCTATCTAATCTTTTGCTGAAGGATGAACCTCAGGAGTGACTTTAGTGCTGAGCTAAAAGGATGTCTGTTGTTCGTACTATCAGAGTTTCTCCAGTCTCTGTCATATCAGTAAGTCTGGCTTTTTTTTTTTTAGTTAGAATTTTATTCTACATTTATCTCCAGCTCTGTCCAGGACCCCGTATTGTGATCCCTGTCAGAGCAGTCAATGGTGGTAACCGGGCACCGTCTAGTTGTGCACAACTCAGTTTGGTGAAGGCTGTGGCACTTGTGGTCCATTAGTCCTTTTCACTAATCTTTCCCTTGTGTCTTTGGTTTCTTCATTTTCACTTGCTCCAGATGGGGTGAGATCAGTGGAGTATCTTAGATGGCCACTCATGATCTTTTAAGACCCAGACACTGCTCACCAAAGTAGAATGTAGAACATTTTCTTTATAAACTTCGTTACGCCAATTGAGCTAGATGTTCCCCGAGACCATGTTGCCCACAGCCCTCAGCCTAGTAATTTGGTCTGTCAGGGAGTTTGGATGTGTCTATGGAGCTTCCATGACCTTGCCTTGGACAAGCTGTGCTGGCTTCCCCGGTATTGTGTACTGTCTTACCCTTCACTAAAATTATCACTTATGTATTGTCTATTTAGTGTTTTTTCCCTCCCACCTCTCCCTCCCTTGTGACCAACAAAGATTGTTTCTTTTTGTGTGTAAATCTTTTCATGAGTTTTTATATTAATGCCCTCATACGGTGTTTGTCCTTTTGTGATTGACTTATTTCACTCAGCATAATGACCTCCAGGTTCATCCATGCTGTGAGATGCTTTGCAGATTCATCATTGTTCTTTAGAGTAGTGTAATGCTCGCATTCTGTGTAATGTACCATAGTTTGTTTATCCATTCATCTGTTGATGACGGGCACCTACGTTGTTTCCATCTTTTTGCTATTGTGAACAATGCTGCAGTGAATATGGGTGTACATATGTCTATTTGTGTGACAACTCTTATTGCTCTAGGATATATTTCTAGGAGTGGGATTGTTGGATCATATGGTATTTCTATTTCTAGCTTTTTTAGGAAGTGCCATATTGTTTTACAATATGGTTGAACAATTTTGCATTCCCACCAGCAGTGTGTAAGAGTCCCACTCTCCCCACAGGCTCGCCAACATTTGTTATTTTCTTTTTTTTTTTTTTTTATTTGTGCCGGTAATGTTGGGGTGAAATGGTATCTCACTGTAGTTTTGATTTGCATTTTTCTAATGGCTGTTGATCTCGAGCATTCCTTCATGTACCTGTTAGCCACTTGAATGTCTTCTTTGGGGACGTGTCCATATCCTTTGCCCAATTTTTAATTGGAATATTTGTCTTTTTTGTTGTAGAGGTGTTAGATTTTTCTGTAGATTTTAGAGATTAGGTCTTTGTCAGATTTGTCATAACCAAAAATTTTTTTCCCAGTCTACCAAAAAAAAAAATTTTTTTTTTTTATTTATAGTTTCTCTTTTTACTCTTTTGGTGAAGTCTTTTGATGAGCATAAGTGTTTAATTTTTAGAAGATCCCAGTTATCTAGCTTATCTTCTTGTGTTTGTGTATTGTTAGTTATGGTTTATATCCTGTTAATGCCATGCATTAGGGCCTCTAGCATCAACCATATTTTTTCTTCTATGATCTTTACAGTTTTTGGTTTTATATTTAGGTCTTTGATCCATTTTGAATTAGTTTTTGTGTATGATGTGAGGTATGAGTCCTGTTTGATTTTTTTTGCAGACAGTAAACCAGTTTTGTCAGCACAATTTGTTAAAAAGGCTGTCTTTTCCCCATTGATGGACTTTGGGCCCCTGTCTAAGGTCAGATCACCGTAGATGGATGGATTTACATCTGGGTTTTCAATTCTGTTCCATTGGTCAATATATCTATCATTGTGCCAGGCTGTTTTGACTACTGTAGCTGTATAGTAGGTTCTGAGGTCAGGTAGTGAGTGTCCTCTTATTTTATTCTTCTTCTTCATCAACAGTGCTTTACTTATCCGGGCCTCTTCCCTTTCCGTATAAAGTTGATAATTAGTTTCTCTATCTCTTTACAGAATATTGTTGGTATTTGGATCAGGATTGCTTTGTATTTGTAGATTGCTTTTTTTTTTTGGATAGAATTGACATTTTCACAATGTTAAATCTACCCATCAATGAACATGGTATGTTTTTCCATTTATGTAGGTCTCTTTCGGTTTCTTGCAGTAGTGTTTTGCAGTTTTCTTTGTATAGGTCTTTTATACCCCTGGTTAGATTTATTCCTAAGTATTTTATTTTTAAAGGGGCTATTAATAGATAGCATTCTTTTCCTGATTTTCTCTTTGTTGCTATCTTTATTGATGTATAGGAATCCAACAGATTTTTGTATGTGTATCTTATATCTTGCTAAGCTGCTGAATCTATTAGTTCCAGTAGTTTTCTCATGAAGCTTTTGGGTTTTCTATGTTTCTATGTGTAGTATTGGAAACCCTGGTGGTGTAGTGGTTAAGTGCTATGGCTGCTGACCAAAGGGTTGGCAGTTCAAATCCGCCAGGCACTCCTTGGAAACTCTATGGGGGCAGTTCTACTCTGTCCTATGGGGTCGCTATGAGTTGGAACCGACTCGACAGCAGTGAGGTTTATGTATAGTACCATATCATCTGTAAATAGGGACAGTTTTACTTTTTCCTTACCAGTTTGGATGCCTTTTGTTTCTTTTTCTTGCCTTATTGCTCTAGCTTGGACTTCCAGTACAATGTTATATTGAAGAGCAGTGGTGATAAAGGGCATCCTTGTCTTGTTCCTGTTCTCATAAGGAATGTTTTCAGCTTTTCTCTATTAAGGTTGATGTTGGCTGTTGGTTTTGTGTAGATGCTCTTTATTATGTTGAGAAATTTCCCTTCTATACCTATTTTATTGAGACTTTTTATGAGGAATGGGTGTTGGACTTTGTTGAATGCCTTTGTTATGTTGATTGTGATTCTTTTATTGATGTGATGGATTACGTTGATTGATTTTCTAATGCTAGACTATTCTTGCATAGTGGTAGGAATCCTACATGGTCATGATGTATTATTTTGTGGATATGATGTGGAATTCAATTGGCTAGAATTTTGCCAAGAATTTTTGCATCTATATTCATAAGAGATATTAGTCTGTAATTTTCTTCGTTTGTGGTGTCTTTGCCTGGTTTTGGTATAGGGTTATACTGGCTTCATAGAATGAATTTGGAAGTATCCCTTCTATTTCTATGTTCTGAAATAGTTTGAGTAGTACTGGTGTAAGCTCTTCTCTGAATGTTTGATGAAGCCATCTAGGCCAGGATTTTGTTTTTTTTTTTTTTTTTTAATCTTTTAATCTCTTCTCTTGTTATGGGTTTGCTCAGATTTTCAACTTCAGTTTGTGTCAGTTTGGGTAGGAAGTGTGTTTCTAGAAATTTCTCCATTTCCTCTAGGTTTTCAAATTTCGAAGAACCAACTTTTGGTTTTGTTGATTCTTTCTATTGTTTTTCTATTCTCTACTTTGTTTATTTCTGCTCTGATCTTCATTATTTCCTTTCTTCTGTTGGCTGTGGGCTTCTTTTGCTGTTATCTTTCTATTTGATTGAATTGTGTAGCTAGTTTAGATTTTGTCCCTTCTTTTGATGTGTACATCTATTGCCATAAATTGACTGCTGAGCACTGCCTTTGCTGTGTCCCAAAAGTTTTGGTGTGGTGTGTGTCTTAGTCACCTAGTGCTGCTGTAACAGAAATACCACAAGTGGATGGCTTTAACAAAGAGAAATTTGTTCTCTCACAGTCTAGTAGGTGCAAGTCCAAATTCAGGGTGTCAACTCCAGGGGAAGGCTTTCTCTTTGTTGGCTCTGAAAGAAGGTCCTTGTCATCAATCTTCCCTTGGTCTGGGAGCATCTCAGCACAGGAACCTCAGGCCCAAAAGACATGCTCTGCTCCTGGTGCTCCTTTCCTGGTGGTATGAAGTACCCATATCTCTCTGCTCACTTCTCTCCTTATATCTCAAAAGAGATTGCCTTAAGACACTATCTGATCTTGTAGGTCTCATCAATACAACTGC
Source organism: Elephas maximus indicus (assembly GCF_024166365.1). Classification (NCBI taxonomy): domain Eukaryota; kingdom Metazoa; phylum Chordata; class Mammalia; order Proboscidea; family Elephantidae; genus Elephas; species Elephas maximus. The sequence goes on from NC_064825.1 coordinate 70,366,637, forward strand.
CACTAATCTGTCTCATTACATCATAGTGATAGGATTTACAACACATAGGAAATCACATCAGAAGACAAAACAGTAGACAATGGTACAATACTGGGAATCATGACCTAGACAAGTTGACAGACATTTTTGGGGAACACAGTTCAATCCATGACAATCCTTTTTGATTCTAGGAATTTTTGGATTCCATCTTTGATTTCTTCTATTTCCCATTGGTTTTTAAGCAGGGTATTATTCAGTTTCCAAGTATTTGATTTTTTTTCCTTGGTCTCCCTGTTATTAATTTCTACTTTAATGATGTTGTGATGAGAGGAGTTGCTTTGTATTATTTCAATATTTTGGATTTTGTTGAGGGTGCTTTGTGGCCTATGATGTGGTCTATTCAGAAGAATGTTCCATGTGTGTCAGAAAAGAATGTGTACTTTGCTGCTGTTGGATGGGGTGTTCTATATTTATCTATGAGGTCAAATTAGTTGATTGTGGCCTTTAGATCTTCTGTATCTTTGATGAGTTTCTTTCTAGATATTTTGTCCTTTATTGAGAGCGGTGTGCTGAAGCCTCTTACTATTACTGTAGAACTGTCAGTTTCTCTTTTCAGCGCTATTAGAGTTTGCTTTATGTATTTTGAGGCCTTGTTTTTGGGTGCATAGATATTATGGTTATGCCTTCATGATGGATTGTCCCTTTAATCATTATATAATGCTCTTCTTTGTCCTTTGTAGTGGATTTTGTTTTAAAGTCTATTTTATCTGAGATTAGTTTTGCCACTCCTGAACTTTTTGGTAGCTGTTTGCTTGATATATTTTTTTTCCATCCTTTGATTTTTAATAAATTTATGTCTTTGTTTCTAAGATGTATCTCTTGTAGACAGCATATTGATGGGTCCTGTTTTTTTTTAATCTGTTCTGTCACTCTGTCTCTTTATGGGTACATTTGGGCCACTTAGGTTCAGTGTGATTATGAATAGGTGTGAATTTATTGCTACCATTTTGTAGTGCTTTTTTTTTTTTTCTTTTGTGGTGCTGACGTTTTGTTTATTCTTCTTGATCTCCTGTGTTGAATTCCTTTGTCTGTGGATTTTTTTCCACTTTTTTCATTTTTGTAGATTTTGTGTTTACTGAGACTTTATGTTTTCATTCTTGATTTTGATGAGTAGGTTTATTAATTTTCTTTGTGGTTACCTTGAAATTTACCTCTATCTTCCCAAGTTTAAACCAGTCTTTTATTACTTGGCATTGTCTTGACTTCCCCTCCATTTGAAAGTTCTATACCTACACTGTTTATTCCCTCTTTTATTGTTCTGATGTTGTCATTTACAGATTAATCTTTCTGGTTCCCTGTTGTAAATCTTTTAGTTTTGTTTTATCCTTGAGAGTTTATTACCTGGGTTGGTATCTGGCTGATGTGGCCTTGCCTCCTAGATTCAAGCTGTTGTTTGATGTTGCTTCTCTAACCAAAGGACTCCCTCTAATAGTTCTTGTAAGTTTGGTTTTTACATATTCGCTTAATTTCTGTTTATCTGGAACTGTTCTAATTTTGCCATCATATCTGAGCAAGAGTTTTGCAAGATATATTATTCTTGGTTGGCAATTTTTTTCTTCCAGTGTTTTATATATGTTATCCCATTGACTTCTTGCTTGCATGCTTTCTGCTGAGTGATCAAAGCTTGGTCTTATTGTTTCCCCCTTTATGTGGCTTTTTGTTTTTCTCAGGCTGCTCTCAGAATTCTTTCTTTGTCTTTGGTTTTAGCGAGTGTGATTATGATATGTCTTGATGATTTTCTTCTGGAGTCTATCCTATTTGGGGCTCATTGAGCTTCTTGGATGGTCAGCTTTTCACCTTTCATGATATTAGGGAAGTTTTCTGAGAGCACTTCTTCAATGATCCTCTCTGTGCTTTCTCCCCCTGTTCTGGAACTCCAATCACTCACAAATTTTTGCTTTTGATTGTATCTCACATAGGTCTCAGTGTTTCTTCCTTTTTCTTTGTTCTTTTCTCTAGTTTTTCCTCAAACAAAGTGGTATCCAAGGATTTGTCTTCAATTTTGCTGATCCTGTCTTCCATTGTTTCAAACTTGCTCCTCAAACTTTCTATATTACTGTCCATTTCTGAAATCTTGTTTTATATTTTGGATTTCTAATTGCTATTTTTGTGTAATTTCTAGTTGTGAATTATTTTGAAATTTCGTGCCTGTATTATTTTCCTGAAGTATTACATTGTTGTGTTTGTCTTTTCCATGATTTTGTCTGTCTTTTCCACAATTTTGTCAATTTTTTCCTTATTTTTGTCTGTCTTTTCAGTTATCTCTTGGATAGCTGCAAATATCAGAGTTTTGAGTTTCCTACCAGGTAGTTTCAGTGCCTTTTCTTCTATTGGAAGGCCACCTAGTGTTTTATTTTGGACCCCCACTGGAACCATCCTGTCTTTTTTTTTTTTTTATGTTTTGATATTTTCTGTTGTCTTTGGGACATTCAGTAATTATTTTCTTCATTTATTGGTTGTAGATTTGTTTGTTTCATCCTGATGTTTTGTTTTATTTGATTATGTCTGGCCAGGCGGGCTGGGTGCTCTTTGTTGTTTCCTTGTCTGTGAGTGCATGACTTCTCACCACCTTGTTCAATTGGCAGAATAGTTGCTCAGCTATGTTGCAGCAGGGCAGGTTCAGTGGAGGTGGAGGGGCTGAAATGGGTTGTTTGTGGCACACACTGGGACCAACAGGGTGGGCTGGGGGTAGTGCAGGGCAGGGTCCAGTGATCTGTGTCTGTTCCATTCAGTTACGGGGTGCTCAGTGCATGGTGCAGATAGGCAAGAGGGGATGGGAGGATGTGATGTGGGGGGCCTAAGTGGGTGTGGGGAAGAAGAAAAAGAGGAGAGAAAAACAGAAGCCAAAAAAAAAAAAATAGAAAGATGCTGTGGGAGCCTGCTATTGGAGTGTCTCAGACCCGGGGAAGCTGTGTGCTGGTGGCTTTCTACCTGGGTGTGTGACACAAACCATCAAGAAAGGGCAGAATTGGCACATGCAGCTAGGTGGGTGGGAGAAAGGAAAGGAAGGAAGGGAGAGAGAGATAAGAAACTGGAAAGAAAAAAAAAGTGAAAGGCACACACATCCAGGTGTTTGGAAGAAAAAAGGGAAGGAAGGTAGAGACAGACAAGAAACCAATTAAAGAAAAGAAGAAGAAAAAAATGCCCTGAGAGAGCCCACTGGAAACAGCTCCCCAGCTGAGTAACACTACACAGCCCATCAAGAAGGAGTGGAAATGGCACACAGTGCTAGGAGTTGAGTGGAAGGGTAAGGAAGGAAGTTAGGGAGAGACAAGAAACTGACAAAAGACAGAAAAAAAAATATGCCCCTAGAGAGCCCATTGGTGTGGTGATGTGGACCTGAGAAGTGGTGCCCTAGCCAAGCACTGCTGCACAGCTTCTCAAGAAGGAGCAGAGATGGCAGATGTTGCTGGTGTTCATGAGAAAGGAAAAGAAGGAGGTGAGAGAGAGAGAAGAAACCAAAAGAAGCCAAAAAAGCAACAACAGTAACAAAAAAATGGTGCCGAAAGAGCTGGCTGATGGAGGCAGGGGAAATCCAAGTGGCAAGGAGCTGGCATCTCCCTTGCCAAGTAACCTTGGCCCACTGGAAAGTGGCGGAGGTTGTGCAGGGGGAGGAAGGATAAGTGGTGCGAAAGTGTGTATCCCTGGTTACCGTGTGCTCTGTCTCCTCCTGGGAGCTCTATGAAGCTGCCTTCCCGTACTCTCTGTCTGCCGCTCTTGGCGACTAAAGGGTTCAAGATGGTAAATCTGTGCTGCATTAGATGCTAGGGGACCTCTGTTCAGTAGCTCTGCTTGTTCTCTCTTCTCTGTCAGTTTCTTATTCCATCCAGTGCTTGGATGAGTTCTTTATCCCTTCATTTGACACTTAGAGTTCCAGGATTGATGTTTGCATCTATTTTACTTAGTTTTTTGGGTCTCTGGGGGTACGGCATGGTGCTTCTCTCCATAGCACCATGTTGGCTTGCCTTTGCCCATTTTTTAATTGGATTATTTGTCTTTTTGTCATAGAGGTGTTGGATTTTCCTGTAGATTTTAGAGATTAGATGTTCGATTGATTCATCATAGTCAAAATTCTTTTTCCAGGCTGTAGATTCTCTGCACTTTGGTGAAGTCTTTTGATGAGCTTATGTTTAATTTTTAGAAGATCTCTGTAATCTAGCTTATCCTGTGTTTGTATTGTTAGTTATGGTTTTTATCCCGTTTATGCTGTGTGTTAGGGCCTCTATGGTTGACCCTATTTTTTCTTCCATGATTTTTACAGTTTTTGGTTTTATATTTAGGTCTTTGATCCATTTTGAATTAATTTTTGTGTATGGTGTGAGGCATGCATCCTGTTTCATTTTTTTACAGATGGATATCCCTATTTGCCAGGACCATTTGTTAAAAAGATTGTCTTTTCCCCATTTGATGAACTTTGGGCCTTTGTCAAAGATCAGTTGACTGTAAGTAGATGGATTTACATTTGGGTTCTCAATTCTGTTCCATTGGTCAATGTGTGTCATTGTACCAGTACCAGACTGTTTTGACTACAGTAGGTGTATAGTTTATATAGGTATATAGTTTACCTGTGTTTTATTGACTATTCAGAGACATCCCACTGTGTGGATCATAACAAATTATGGATAACATTATGAAGAGTGGGAAACCCAGAACTCTTAATTGAGGAACCAGCACATAGATCAACAGGCAGGCATTCAAACAGAACAAGAAGATGCTGCATGTTTTAAAGTCAGGAAAGTTGTGCACCAGAGTTATATCCTTTTACCATACTTATTCAATCTGTATGCTGAGCAAATAATCCAAGAAGCTGGACAATATGAAGAAGAACGGGGCTTCAAAATTGGAGGAAGTTTCATTAACAATCTGCAATATACAGATGACACAATCTTGCTTGCTGATAGTGAAGAGGACTTGAAGCACTTACTGATGGAGATCAAAGCCTACTGCCTTCAGTATGGATTACACTTCAACATAAAGAGAACAAAAATCCTCACAACTGGACCCATAAGCGACATCACGATAAATGGAGAAAAGATTGAAGTTGTCAAGGATTTCATTTTACTTGGATCCACAATTACTGTCCATGGAAGCAGCAGTCAAGAAATCAAAGGATGCATTGCATTGGGCAAATCTGCTGCAAAAGATCTCTTTAAAGTGTTAAAAAGCAAAGATGTTGCCTCGAAAACTAAGATGTGCTGACCCAAGCCACGGTGTTTTCAGTTATCTCACAGGCATGCGAAAGCTGACAATGAATAAGGAAGACCAAATAAGAATTGATGCCTCTGAATTATGAGTGGATGAAGAATATTGAATACTTCATGGACTGCTAAAAGAACAAACAAATTTGTATTGGAAGAAGTACAGCCAGAATGCTCCTTAGAAGCAAAGATGGTGAGAGTTAGTCTCACATACTTGGGACATGTTATCAGGAGGGATAAGTCCCTGGAGAAGGACATCATGCTTGGTAAAGTAGAGGGTCAGTGAAAAAGAGGAAGACCCTCAAGGAGATGGATTGACATGGTGGCTGCAACAATGGGCTCAAGCATAACAATGATCATGAAGATGGTGCAAGACCAGGCAGTGTTTCGTTTTGTTTTACATTGGGTCACTATGAGTTGGAACAGGCTCGACAGTACCTAACAACAACAACAACAACAGCAATAATGACTTATGGTGTTGAACGTCTTTTCATGTACTTATTTGTCACCCATTTATTATATTTGTTGAAGTGTCTGTTCAAAACTTTTGCTCATTTTTTAGTTGGTTGTTTTATTGCTGTTGGTGCATGAACATAAGATAGAGGGTTTTCCTAACATTGGCTTTCACAGGGCAAAAGTTTTTAATTTTGATGAAGTCCCATGTACCAAATTGTTCTTTTATGAATTGTGCTTTTGGTATTATATCTAAGAACTCTTTTTAAAAATCTTTTTGTTGTCAGGTGCCATCGAGTTGGTTCCAACTCATAGCGACCCTATGCACAACCGAACGAAACACTGCCTGGTCCTGAGCCATCCTTACAATCGTTATGTTTGAGCTCATTGTTGCAGCCACTGTGTCAATCCACATTGTTGAGGGTCTTCCTCTTTTTCGCGGACCCTGTACTCTGCCAAGCATGATGTCCTTCTCCAGGGAATGATCCCTCCTGACAACATGTACAAAGTATGTAAGACACAGTCTTGCCATCCTTGCTTCTAAGGAGCATTCTGGTTGTACCTCTTTTAAGATAGATATGTCCGTTCTTTTGGCAGTCCATGGCATATTCAATATTCTTCGCCAGCACCACAATTCAAAGGTGTCAATTCTTCTTCGGTCTTCCTTATTCATTGTCCAGCTTTCACGTGCATATGATGCGATTGAAAATACCATGGCTTGGGTCAGGCGCACCTTAGTCTTCAAGGTGACTTCTTTGCTCTTCAACACTTAAAAAGAGGCCCTTTGCAGCAGATCTACTGAATGCAATGCGTCTTTTGCTTTCTTGACTGCTGCTTCCATGGCTGTTGATCGTGGATCCAAGTAAAGTGAAATCTTTGACAACTTCAATCTTTTCTCCATTTATCATGATGTTGCTCATTGGTCCAGTTGTGAGGACTTTTGTTTACTTTTATGTTGAGGTGCAATCCATACTGAAGGGTGTGGTCTTTGATCTTCATTAGTAAGTGCTTCAAGTCCTCTTCACTTTCAGCAAGCAAGGTTGTGTCATCTGCATAACGCAGGTTGTGAATGAGTCTTTCTCCAATCCTGATGCCCCATTCTTCTTCATATAGTCCAGCACTGGGTTTTTGTGGGTCTCAGATTATTTGCTCAGCATACAGATTGAATAGGTATGGTGAAAGAATACAGCCCTGACGCACACCTTTCCTGACTTTAAAAATCTTTTTAGTTTAATTTAATTTTTGTTGAAAATACACACAGCAAATCTCCCATTCTACGGTTCCTAAACTTAAGGATCTATGACATTGGTTACATTCTTCCCATTATGTCAACCCTCTCAGTATTTCTGTTTTAGTTATTTCACTTCTATTTACTTAATCTCCGTGCCCTCCAACCTTCTCATCTATGGTTTAAAATAGTTGTTGACTCTTTGGTCTTATATATATATATACATATATATTTTTAATTGCAATACTCAAGGATGACAACCTTTACTCTTTGGGTTAAACTGTTCTTAATTTAAAGGTGACTTCAGGGGATAGTTTCAATTGAAGGTTTGAAGAGCATCTTAGGGCTATAGTCTCAGGGACTCCTTCAGCCTCAGTAGGTCCAGTAAGTCTGTATTCTTTAAGAATTTGAAGTTCTGTTCCACGTTTTTCCTCCCTTTCTAGCAGGATTCATCTATTGTGTTCCTGATCAGAACATTCAGTAGTGGTAGCCGGGGATCATCTAGTTCTTCTGGTCTCAGGGTGGAGGAGGCAATGGTTCACGTAGACAATCAGTCTTGTAGCCAGTTCCTTCTCTGGTTCTTGGGTTTCCTTCTTTCTATTTTGTTCCAGACAAATAAAGACCAATAGTTGCACCTTAGAAGTCTGCTGGTAAAATTTTAAGACCCCAGACACTACTCACCATATTGGGAGGTAGAACATAAATTTTAATATTCATATTATGCCAACAATAGATTGTTCCACAAAACTATGGCCCTAAGCCCCTAAAACAAGAGAAATAATTCCATCAGGTGCTTGGTTATGTCTCATTAGCCCTAGCATCTGTATCCTTCCCCTGTTTTTTGGTTGTTTTTATTGTTGCAAAACCATGCATAACCTAGTATTTGCCCATTCATCCCTTTTCCCTAGGTACAGCTTATCATCATCAGTCATGCTGTGCAAACTTCACCTATATTCGGTTCCACCTTTTCCATTTCTATAAACAAAAAGTGACCACTACTTAGAGAGTACTTCTCCCCCGCCACCCCTGGTAACCACTAATGAACATTAGTCTTTGTATAGTTGCCCATCCATGTCATTTCACAAAAGTGAGAACATTTTTTTCTTTTACTATATATATACATATATAATATCCTCCAGGTTCATTCACGTTGTAAGATGTTTCAGGAACTCCTTTTTCTTTATCCCTGAGTAGTACAGGCAGTCCCCAGGTTAGGAAAAAGATCCATTTCTAACTTTTTCTTTAAGTTGAATTTGTAGGGAAGTTGAAACAGGTCCATATGGTTCTTATTTAGTCTTGCTTCGGTGCAAGAAAAGGCTTGAAACCTTTTCAGTGATTTAGAAGCTGCACATGACCGCAAGTGAAGGTGATTGTGATGCAGAATTTGTTGTGAGTAGGGGTTGGTTCAATCGTTTCAAAATGAGGGTAAATTTGTATAACATTAAAGGACAGGTATGAGTTATATGTAAATCGGATGCTTGTAACACTGGGACTACCTGTATCCCATTGTATGTATATACCACATTTTACCCTTCCATTCATCTTTTAATGGGCACTTGGGTTGTTTCCATCTTTTTGTTGTGTAGTGCTGCAATGAACACAGATGTGTATATGTTTGTGTCACTTCTATTATGCCTCTGGGGTATATCCTAAGCAGTGGAATTCTGGGTAATATGGCAGCTCTACCTCTATTTTTTTTTTTTTTGAGGAGCTGCCAAACTGTTTTCTACAATGGTTGTACCTTTTTGCATTACCACCAGCAATGAGTGAGGGTTCCAATTTCTCTACACAATCCAACACTTACTATTTTCTGATTTTTTTTTTTTAATCTTAGTCATTCTAAAAAATTAAATCAAACAGGTTGCTATCAAGTCTATTCCAATTCATAGCGACCCTGTAGGACAGAGTAGAACTGCCCCATAGGGTTTCCAAGGCTGTAAATCTTTGTGGGAGCAGACGAAATGGTATCTATTGTGGTTTTGATTTGCACTTCTCTGATGGCTAACGATGTTCAGCATTGTCTTAGTTATCTAGTGCTGCTACAACAGAAATACCATAAGTGGGTGGCTTTAACAAACAGAAATTTATTTACTCACATTTCAGGACCCTAGAGGTCTGAATTCAGAGTGCTAGCACTTAGGGGAAGGCTTTTACTCTCTGTTGGCTCTGGAAGAATGGTCTTGTCTTTTTGAGTTTCTGCTTCTGGGCCATCTTTATGTGGCCTGGCATCTCTCTTCCCCATCTCTCCTCTGCTTGGTTGTTTAATCTCTTTTATATCTCAAGAGAGATTGACTCAAGATACACCCTACACTAATCCTGCCTCATTAACATAACGAAGACAACTCATTCCCAAATGAGATTATAACCACAGGCATAGAGGTTAGGATTTACCACACTTATTTTCAGGGAACATAATTCAATCCATAATGGTACTTAAATTTAAAAAGTAATTCTAACTGTCCATTTCTAGTATATGGAAATACATTTCTTTTTGTGCGTATGTTGACCTTGCTTAACTCAGTTATTAGTTCTATGAGCTTTTTTGTTGTGTCTTTATGGTTCTTCTATGCAGAGAACGTGTTGGCTGTGAAAAGAGTCATTTTATTTCTTCTTTTTAAATTGGTGTGTCTTCCACTTCCTTTTCTTGTCTTATTGCACTGGCTAGGACTTCCAGTATGATGCTAAATAGGAGTGGTGAGTGCAGGCATCCTGTTCTGTCTTTGTGGTGGTTTAAAAAAAAAAAAAAGTCCACAATTCTTTGATATGATTCCTTTAAAAATGTGGAGCAAATATCCCCTTTCCTTAAGTGTACCACTTGCTTTGAACAAATAGAATGTGGCAGAGGAGATGGTATGTGACATCTAGGCTTAGAACATAAAAGGTATTGTGGCATGATCCTTGCTTTCTCTTTTGGATCACTTGCTCTAGAGGGTGTCGGCTGGCATGTTTCAAGCAGCCCTATGAGAGGCCTACATGGCAAGAAACTGAGACTACCTGACAATAGGCAGTTGCATATGTGAGTGTGGAATCAAATCCTCTAGAACCAGTTAAAGCTTTCAGACGAATGCAGCCCCAGTTAACATCTTGACTGCAGCATCATGAGCAACCTTAAGCAAGAACCACCCAGCTTCAAAAAAAACAAAAACCCAAACCTGCTGTTGTTGAGTGGATTCCCACTCACAGCGACCCTATGGGACAAAGTAGAACTGCCCCCTAGGATTTCCACGGATCCGCTGGTGAATTTGTACTGCTGACTTTTTTGGTCAGCAGCCATAGCACTTAACCACCATGCCTTCAGGGCTCCAAAGCTGAGCCATCCCCAAATTCCTGACTCCAGGAACTGTGATGTTTGCTGTTTTAAGCCACTAAACTAAAAAAAAAACAAACTAAGTTTTGGTTATTTGTTATGTTTGTTGTTTTAAGCCACTAAGTTTTGGTTGTTATGCAGCAAAAATAATAATTTTTCAATATTAAATATGATGTTAGCTGTAAGTTTTTTTTATACAGATGTCTTTTGTCAGGTTAAGAAAGATTCTTTCTGTTCCTAACTTGGGGAGAGTTTTTATCAGGAAAGGATGTTGAATTTTGTCAACTTTTTTTTCTTATCTATTGATATGATCATGTGGTTTTTCTTCTTTAGCCTCTTAATATTGTGAATTGCATTGGTCAATTTTCAAATGTGGAAACAGCCTTGCATTCTCAAGATAAACTCTATTTGGTGGGATGTATTATCCTTTTTTTTTTATTATCCTTTGTATATATTAGAGTATTTTTGTTGTGGATTGAGTTGTGTTCACGAAAAGATATGAAGTCCTAACCCCTTCCTGAACCTGTTTGGAAATGGGGTTTTTCTTTTGTTATGTTAATGAGTCATACTAGAGTAGAGTGGATCTTAAACCTAATCCCTCCTGAATGGTGTCTTAAAAAGGGGAGTACAGACACAGAGGTATACACTGGTGCTGTGTGAAGATCCCTTTGCAAGCCAAGGAATACTCAGGGCTACCAACAAGGAAGGACCCTTCCCAGTGCTCTGATTCGAACTTCTAACCTTCAAAACTGTGAGACATTAAATTTTTGTTACTTAATGCTGCCCACTTGTTATGGAAACACAATATAACTAAGACAATTCTATTTGCTAATATTTTGTTGAAGAATTTTTGTGTTTATGTTAAAAAAGGGTATTTGTTTGTACTTTTCAATCTTCTAGTTTTGGTGTCAGGTTAATGCTGTTCTCATAAAATTAGTTGGGAACTGTTCCCTCCTCTTTTACTTTTGGAAGAGATTGTTTAGAATTGGTGTCCTTTCTTCCTAAAATGTTCAGAAAAATATACCAGTGAAATCACCTGGGCCTGAAGTTTTCTTTGTGGAAAGTTTTAAACTACATATTAATTTTCTTTAATAGCTATAGGACTATTAAGGTTATCTATTTCTTCTTGAGTGAGTTTTGGTAGTTTGTGTCTTTCAAGGAATGTGTTCTTTTTCATGTAAGTTGTCAAATTTATGAGCATACAGTTAGTATTTCTTGATTATCCTTCTACTGCCTATAGAGTCTGTCGTGATAGCTCTTCTTTCATTTCTGATACTGGTCATTTGTCTGCTTTCTTTCTCTTGTTCAGCCTGGCTAACAGTTATTAAGTTTATTGATCTTTTCAAAGATCTAGCTTTTGGTTTCATTGTTTTTCTCTATTGTTTTCTAGTTTTCAATCTCCTTGATTTCTATTCTTTTCTTTATTATTTCCTTCCTTCTATTTGCTTCAGGTATAATATATTATTTTTCTGGTCACTTGAGAAGGAAGCTTAGGTTATTGACTTGAATCCTTTCTTTTTTTTCTTTTTCTAATATACACAATTAATGTTATTGGTTTTCCTCTATGCATTGCTTTAGCTGTATCTTGCAAATTTTATTACATTGCATTTTCACTTTCATTTAGAAAAAAAAATTTTCTAAATTCCCTTAGAGACTTCCTTTTTGACCCATTGGCTTTTTAGAAATATATGGTTTAATTTCCAAATATTGAGAGATTTTCCATGTTTCTGTTATTGATTTATAGTTTAATTCTATATATATGATTTCAATTTTAAAGAACTTAAAGCTTCTTTTATGGTTTAGGATATCTTCTATTTTGATTAATGTTATATGCACACTTAAAAAGAATTTGTATTCTCTTGTTGGATGGAATGTTTTTATAAATGCCAATTAGAAAAATACTGGTTGATAGTATTGTTCAAGTCTTCTATATCTTAACTAATTTTCTATTTGTTCTATCAATTACTGAGAGAATAGTGTTGAAGTATCCAACTATTATGGTGAATTTGTTTATTTCTCCTTTCAGCTATATTAGTTTTTGCTTCCTTCATTTTGAAGTTCTGTTGTTAGTCTGTTTACATTTGGAATTATATTTCTTTGTGAAGAATTGAGTCTTTTATCATTATGTGACATCCTCCATTATGCCTGATAATTTTCCGTATTCTGAAGTTTACTTTATCTGATGCTAACATAGCTACTCCGACTTCCTTTTGATTATTGTTTGCATGATATATATATGTGTGTATATATATATATAGTTTATTCTATTACCATCATTATATTTAAGGTTTTTTTTTTTTTAAAAAAAACAGTATAAAGTAGGGTATTTAAAGAAAAAAATTAATCTGATAATCTCTGTCTTTTAATTAGTGTGTTTAGACCATTTATCCTTCACTTGTCTGTCAGTTTGTCATACTGTGGTGGCTTACATGTTGCTGTGATACTGGAAGCTACACCATCAGTATTTCACAAACACCAGCAGAGTCACCCATGGTCGATAGGTTTCAGTGGAGCTTCTAGACTAAGACAGACTAGGAAGAAGGACCTGGAGATCCACTTCTAAAAAATTGGCCAGTGAAAACCTTATGAATAGCAGTGGAACACTGTCTGATATAGTGCTGGAAGATTAGCCCCTCAGTTTGGCACAGTGGTGGCAACAGTGGGCTCAAACATAGCAATGATTGTGAGGATGGTGCAGGATCGGGCAGTGTTTTGTTCTGTTGTACATATGATTCAGAACTGACTTGATGACACCTAACAACAACAATGGACCATTTATGTTTAATGTAATTAGTGTTTTGGTTAGATTTAGGTCTACCATTTTGTCATCTATTTCATGTTTGGCTCTTCTTTTGTTTTGTTTTACTTCTCTGTTCTTCTTTCCCTGCTTTAGTTGGGAGCATTTGAATTTTCATTCTTTCTTTTTCTTCTATTTTTTAGTATTCCACTACAATTTATCTATTAGCCTTTGGCTATATCTATTTATTATTATTTTATATAGTTGCTCTAGGAATTATAATACTAATACCTTACATAACTTTGTGTCATTTTCTTTCAGTATCCCTAGTCAGCAAAGAATAGCCACTAAAGAGCCTTCCAAAGATGTTTGCCTCAAGCCATTGGTGAAGGGAGTATCTTCTTGGTTTCTTTCAGGGAATATGGTTGGGTGGGTGAATACATTTGGCATACCCAGTCAAGCATTTTTACCTCCCAAAATCTTTTAATTTCTTTCTGTATAACATGCTAAATATTTTCTAGTATGTCAACTTTATTTAGTGTAGGTCAGCATTAAGTCCATGTTTGTCTTAACTGGGGCATCAAACAAGTGTAGCCACCCCCAGATCCCCAGTTAGTTGAACTAGGACAGGAGTCAGTTAAAATTTTATGTAAAGGGCCAGATAGTAAATATTTTTGGCCTTGTGCACTATAAGGTCTCTGTTGCAATTACTGATCTCTAACATAGTAGAAAAAAAGTATCAATGGATAAACGTGAATGAATGAATGAGGCTGGATTTGTCTTGTGGATCAGAGGTTGCTAACCCCTGAGCTGTAGCATTGAGTCAAGGATCTGTCCCTGTATCCATGTTGATAAAATCAGCCTGTTCTAAAACTATCTTCTTCCCTGCTTGATCCAGCATTCTCAAAATTCATTTTCAGACATATTCACCAGATTTCTCTGAAATAATTTAGCAAAGCTTTCAGTTATTTTATGTAAGCTTTCTTCTTCGGGATCACCATGTGAGATCCTGGCAGATCTACACTCTAGATGGAGAGTGGGTAAGTGAGGCATGGGGAGCACAGTCTTTCTCTTGCTAAGTAAGAGACAAAAGTATCTACAGGAAAGAGCAGAACAGCTTTCTGAGCAGTGGATGGGAGGTTTATTTCTCAGATACAGGAGCCTCAGTGAAGGCGTGGGGGTTTCAGATATTTGAAATTCCCCTGAATCTTTCTATATATTTCTTTAAAAAAAATCTCTAAGTCATCTTAATTCCTGATCAATGTCCTTATGTCACACATCACACCTGGTGATCATCTGATATAATTCCATGACAGCAAGATCAAACTTCAAGTTTGGATTGGTAATTTTGACCCTACAATTGATGATGAGGAGTTTGTTTGAAGGTGTCATAGAAATAGCTTGAGTTTTATTTCATGCCTTAAGCTGAGAGTTTTAGGATTTTAGAGCCATAAGCATCCACCTACACCCTAAGAATCTTGGATTCCCCATACCTTATATTTGATGGGAACTTGATTCTAGATAACCAGTTCTACACTGAGTATCACAGTTGCTAGATTCCTACTCTGGAATAAGATTGAACTTTTGTGCTATTTGACACACCTGAACTAGATAAACAACCTTACATTTCCCATATTATCCATACTTACCTGAGTGTCTATTTCCTGAACTCCACTCATGGTACTAACCTTTGTACAATAGAAATGGACTCTGGTGTCTCATGCAGAAAGGAAAATTTTTGGAAGACTATCAGAGCCTCCCTTAATTGTTGAGGGTCAGGAAAGTGGGGGTGACTTAGCTGGGTGGTTCTGGCTTAGGGTATCTCTTGAGGTAGAAGTCAAGATATCAGTCAGGGCTATAGTCTCCAAAGACTTGGTTGGGGTTGGAGAATCCACTCCAAGTGTGACTGTTGTCAAGGGGTTTCAGTGTCTTGCCATGTGGGTCTCGCTATAAGGCACCACTTCCTCTAGAGCATTTAAATAGGATGGTGGAAAAGAGGCTACACCTGTGAGCTGAGCTCAGCCAAGCTTGATCTGAGCATTACCCTATTGGTGTGGGTCTTCCCTGAGTCAGGGTGTGGTCACAGTGCTTGTCCCCAGTCCTGCTGACTCCCTGGCACTCCAAATTTGAGCTATATCCACTGGAAAGCGTGAAAAACTTAGTCCAGGACAAGGGTCTGGAATTGTCATCGCTCGGCTCCTAGAATCATGAGCCTAAGGCCTAAAAATTTTCAAAGATCCATGAAAATGTTCTAGATTCCGAAGTATTTTATTGACTTCAAAATATGAAAGTGATAAAACAGATGAGTCAATGTTTATTTAAAAGTCCATTGTTCTACCACAACTGAACTCTTACTTAGCCACATAAAAATTACATTTAATGTGACACATAGGTACCTAAGAAACCAAAAGAACATGGTTGGCATTTCTCAAGCTGAAAGAACTGAAGAAAAAATTCAAGACTTGTGTTGCAATATTGAAGGATTGTACAAGAAAATATTAAACAACGCAGGAAGCATCAAAAGAAAATGGAAGGAACACACAGAGTCACTATACGAAAAAGAATTGGTCGACATTCAACCATTTCAGGAGGTAGCATATTAGCAGGAACTGATGGTACTGAAGGAAGAGGCCCAAGCTAAACTGAAGGCATTGGCTAAAAACAAGGCTCTGGGAATTGATGGAATACCAATTGAGATGTTTCAACAAACATATGCAGTGCTGGAAGTGCTCACTTGTCCATGCCAAGCAATTAGGAAGACAGCTACCTGGCCAACTGACTGGAAGAGATCCTATTTTTGCCTCTTCCAAAGAAAGATGATCCAGCTGAATGAAGAAATTACCAAACAATATCAATATCACACACAAATAAAATTTTGCTGAAGATCATTCAAAAGCAGTTGCAGCATTACACAACTGGTAACTGCCAGAAATTCAAGCCGGATTCCGAAGAAGACATGGAACAAGGGATATCATTGCTGATGTCAGATGGATCCTGTCTGAAAGCAGAGAATACCAGAAAGATGTTTACCCGTGTTTTATTGACTATGCAAAGGCATTCGACTGTGTGGGTCCTAACAAATTATGGATAACATTGTGAAGAATGGGAGTTCTAGAACACTTTAACTGTGCTCATGAGGAACCTGTACATAGCTCAAGAGGCAGTCGTTCGAACAGAACAGAAGGATACTACATGGTTTAAAGTTAGGAAAAGTATGTGTCAGGGTTGTATCCATTCATCATACTTATTCAATCTGTATGCTGAGGAAATAATCTGAGAAGCTGGACTATATGAAGAAGAAAGGGGCATCAGGATTGGAGGAAGCCTCATAAACAACCTGCATTATGCGGATGACACAATCTTGCTTGCTGAAAGTGAAGAGGACTTGAAGCACTCACTGATGAAGACCATGGCCTTCAGTATGGATTGCACCTCAACATAAAGAAAACAAAAATCCTCACAACCAGACCAATAACCAACATCATGATAAACAGAGAAAGTACTGAAGTTGTCACAAAGATTTCATTTTACTTGGATCCATAATCAACACCCATGGAAGCAGCAGTCAAGAAATCAAAAGACACATTACATTGGGTAAATCTGCTGCAAAAGACCTCTTTAAAGTATTAAAAAGCAAAGATGTCATCTTGAATACTAAGGTGTGCCTGACTCAAGCCATGGTGTTTTCAGTAGCCTCATATGTTTGTGAAAGCTGGGCAATAAATAAGGAAGACCAAAAAAGAATTGATGCCTTTGAATTATGACGTTAGTGAAGAATATTGAATATAACATGGGCTGCCAAGCTGGGCCAAAAGAATGAACAAATCTGTTTCGGAAGAAGTACAGCCAGAATGCTCCTTAGAAGAAAGGATGGCGAGACTAGCTTCACATACGTTGGACATGTTATCAGGAGGGAGAAGGACATCATGCTTGATAAAGTAGAAGGTCAGCAAAAAAGAGGAAGATCCTCGACGAGATGAATTGACACAGTAGCTGCACCAGTGGGCTCAAGTGTAGTAACAATTGTGAGGATGGTGCAGAACCAAGCAGTGTTTTGTTCTGTTGTACATAGGGTTGCTATGAGTCGAAACCGACTTGATGGCACCTAACAACAACATACATACGAGCGTTGTAACCCGACATGGGATGAGGATTTCAAAAATAAAAGTGCAGGGACCTGGGAGCATCTTAAAATGCCAGGTCCTTCTCCAGTTCCATTGCGCTGGGTGAGAAGCAGCCCTTCTCCACCAGAGGGCGCACCAAGCAGGCCCTTAAGTTTCTGTTGCCCTTTTCCAGTCTGGTCCTAGACAGGTCTCCACATTTATCACTCAGCCTAGGTTTTCTGGCATGTAAATTTGTGATAATGACACCTCCCACACAGAGGTGAGGAAATGTCCTCTCAGAGATACTCAGGATTGGGGGCTGAGGGGCAAATCCATAGTCCTTAGGGAGGAGGGAGGTTTGAAGTTCCCTTCCCTTTCCTCTCCTCCCTCACTCCAACTCTTTTCCTCCCTCCCTCCCATTCCCCTTCTTCCCTACTTCCCTCCCTCCTTTCATTTCTTCCCTCCCTCCTGCCCTCACTCTCTCCCTACCATCCTCTCTTCCTTCCTTCTTGCCATCTTTCCTCCTTTTCACAAATGTCTGTGAGGTTCTGATCTCTGCCAGAAATTGTGCTAGACCCATAAAAAAATTTTTTTTTTACCCTTTAAAGAACAAAACATTGTCCCTGCCCTCATGGAGTTTACAATTTATTGTGGGAAACAAGTATTGATAAAAGATTCTCACACACAAATGTAAAATTGCATTTGTGGTACTATGACAGAGAGGGACAAGTTGCTGTGATGATGATAACACCTACCCCTTCTAGAGGACTTACAGTGTACCAGGCTCTGTTCCATGTGTTGCAAATTTGTTATCCCATGGAGTCCTCACGCCCACCCTGTGAGGTGGTTATTCATTATCAGTCCCATTTTACAGATGGTGAAATTTGCCTACAGTCTTACAGTTTGTAAGAGGTGGAGCTGGGATTCAAAGCCAGACAGTTCTTAACAACCAACAATATTGCTCTCTATGATATTTCCTCCCACACAAGTCTGTCAGTTTGTCGTACTGTGGATGCTTGTGTGTTGCTGTGATGCTGAAGCTATACCACTGGTATTCAAATACTAGCAGGGTCACCCACGGCGGACAGGTTTCAGCTGAACTTCCAGACTAAGAGACTACGAAGAAGGACCCAGCGGTCTACTTCTGAAAAGAATTGGCCAGTGAAAACCTTATGACTAGCAGCAGAACATTGTCTGATATAGCTCTGGAAGATGAGCCCCTCAGGTTGGAAGCCATTCAAAAGAAGCATCAAAAGAAGATGGAAAGAATACACAGAGTCACTATACCAAAAAGAATCGGTCGACATTCAACCATTTCAGGAGATAACGTATGATCGGGAACCAGTGGTATTGAAGGAAGAAGTCCAAGCTGCAGTGAAGGCGTTGGTGAAAAACAAGGCTCCAGGAATTGACGGAATCCAACTGAGATGTTTCAACAAATGGATGCAGCGCTGGAAGTGCTCACTCATCTATGCCAAGAAATTTGGAAGACAGCTACCTGGCCAACCGACTGGAAGAGATCCATATTTATGCCTATTCTAAACACAAGTGATCCAACTAAATGCAAAAATTATTGAACGATATCACATGCAAGCAAAATATTGCTCAAGATCATTCAAAACCAGCTGCAGCAGTGTATCGACAGGGAATTGCCAGAAAATCAAGCCGGATTTAGAAGAGGATGTGGAACCAGGAATATCTTTGCTGTTGTCAGATGGATCCTGATGAATATTATAAAATTATTTTTCTGCCATCTGTTGAGATAATCATATGATTTTGTTCCCAATCTGCCATTGTGGACAGAGATAGGAGACACATATTTTTTAAGGGAAAATGTATAACGAATTTATATTATTCCATACTATTTTCAATCCTAATTTAGGATTACAGGGTATTTACTTAATTCTTTTATATTTGTATTACTTTTCTCTTGTACTGAAAATCTTCATTATTAATAACATTGGCAAGGATTTATGTGCTTTATTTGTGTACATATGTGTGTGTATTGTTAAAAATATGAATATTTTTTCAAGTTTAAGATTTCTTCACAGTTTCTTTTCCTTAGGGAAAAACCCACTAGGCATGTAAAGTCAAATCATTGTGCTTTAAAATCCCTTGAAATAATTTTCTCTATGTGTTTTTAATCCACCAACTCAAAACACAGGTTCACTGTTTTTTTTAATTTTGATTTTCAGGAAATTTTAAAATTTTGATTTAATTATTTTTTGTAATTCTATAAAATATTTATATGGTTACAATGTCAAATCTATACCACAAAGTAAAAGCATAGTAGTCTAGATTCCATCCATATCCCCTCTACCTTGTTTCTTTCTTCGCTCCCTGTATGGGTAACTATTTTTATCATTCCAATTTTTTGTGATTTTATATATATTGGGGACCCTGGTGGTGTAATGTTTAAGTGCTACGGCTGCTCACCAAAAAGTCAATAGTTTGAATTCACCAGGTGCTCCTTGGAAACACTATGGGGCAGTTCTACTCTGTCCTATAGGGTCGCTATGAGTTGGAATCAACTCGACGGCAAGGGCTTTATATATATATATATACACACACACACTATATAGATAAATATTTATACTTACACAAATATTTATATGTGTATGTATAGGTACATATGTATTACCTTTTATCTATATATCTCTATATATCCCTTTCGTAGATAAAAGTTAAAATATTCTATACACTAGTACGTGTTTTGCTTTTTTCCACTTAACAATACCTGAGAGTTCTCATTTCAGTAGAGTACTCCATTGCGTGAAGAAGTACTATAGTTTATTTTGCTAATTTTGACTAGTACAAGGAGTTGAACTATTTTTCGGAGAATTTAATATTATACCCTCAAGGCCCGTGTATTCAGCTTCTTCTGACATACCTACTAGGATGTCTCACAGGCACAATCTGAGATATTTTTAATCTAATGTGATACTATTTTTTACTCTTTCTAGAAGTGAGATTGTAAGGTCACAGAGTAAAGGCATTTGTAATTTTGCAGCTACAGGAAATTTCTCCTCATAGGTGATATACCATTTTGCATTCCCACCAGCTATTTGTAAGAGTTCTTGTTTCCTCCAGTCTCACCAACTGGAAATGTTGTCAAATTTATGGATAACCAGACACAGGGGGGATAGGGTAGCATAAACAACAGGCAACAGAAACACACTCATAGGTTCAAATGCAAGGGGAACTAATAGGAAAAAAAAGAGAATGTTAACTCAATGTAGGGAAATACTTTCTAACACCAGAGCTGTCTAAAGATGGCATGGGTTTCTCAGGAGTGATAAACTCCCTGCCATTGGAGGTGTTCAAGCAGAGGCCAGATGACCATTCCAAGAGTGTGCTAGTGAAGGTTTAAGCACCACTACGGCTTCTGGACCAGGTACATTTACCGATGGTACCAATGGACGAAGTCCATTAAGGCTGGAGAAAAACATACAACTGCATTGATTACCTTACTTAAATTGATAAATCCAAGACCATGAGCCTTAATTAGGGTTTTATTTCTGCCAGGTAATCATATTAAGTCTCTAGTCCATTAACTCTCCTGTTGACTTCTAGATAACAATTCTACACCTTCTCCATTCTCCTCAAACCGTAACACTTCTTATAGCAGCCTTGTTTTCAACTTTTGACCTTGCTTCCTCCCTCACTGAGCAAAAGGAATCAATCCATAGATAGCCTCCACAGACTCTCAGCAAAACATCTCTCCGCCTATTGACATTTGCATTAGATACCCTGCTTTCCCATCAGTTACCGCGTTCCTAACTAAACCCATTTCTTCAACTCTTGCACGATATCCCATTCTGTTTCCACTATTCTAGGGCATTACTCCGGCTATTCTCCATCTCTCTCTGACCTCCTCTCCTACTACTTTCTTCTTGTTCACTCTGCTCCACCTCACTGGTCTCCTTGCTTTTGCTCAGACACAGTAGGGACACTCATGCCTTAGTGTATTTGCATTGACTATTTGCTTTTCTTGGAAAGCTCTTCTCACAGAT
The DNA here is from genome assembly GCF_024166365.1 of Elephas maximus indicus. Classification (NCBI taxonomy): domain Eukaryota; kingdom Metazoa; phylum Chordata; class Mammalia; order Proboscidea; family Elephantidae; genus Elephas; species Elephas maximus. The sequence continues at coordinate 70,387,715 of NC_064825.1, forward strand.
AGCCATTTGGATAACACTTAACTCCCTCACCTCCATTGACTACACTGCAAAAATATCTACCAGTAGGTTCTTTACAAAGGCATCTAACATATAAGAAATAACAAAGGGTGAAAGTAAGAGAACGAAAAAAATATACCACATGAGCACTAATCAAAATAATGGTGGTAAAGCTTTATTAATTTTGAATAAAATTTACCTTAAGGCAAAAAGCATCATAAAGAGAATGAAAGTCACCCTATAATAGCAAAATTTAAAATTTGCCAGAAGGATGTAACAATTCTAAATGTATATGCACGAAATAACATGGCCTCAAAATACATAAAGCAGAAATTCACAATTATAACGGGACATTTAAACACAGCTCTCTTACTAATTATCTCCTTGTGTGGGAATGTACCATTTACATCTCTTTCTCCATCACTAGGCTGTGAGCATCCCTAGGTTATAAACTCCTCTTTAATTGTGGTTCTATCCCAAGTGATGTGCAGAGTGCTAGGCATATGGCTGGCCTTCATTCATTAATATAAGCTGTAGTAAACTTCCTCCAGCAATAGTGAGGTGACTGTTTTTAAGTAGCAAATTCTTTCTTTGGGAATGCTCTTACTTTAAGAAGGGTCCTTGCCTTCTGGATTGAAATCTGTCCCTCTGTCCGAATGGGACCAGGGTGTAGATGGGTTTCAGAACATTTCTTTCCCTGGAGTTTGGGTGAGTCTCAGGCCAGACTTTTTGGACCATGGGTGGTATTAATTGAAAGGAATTTGAAACAGACAAAATAAAAAAAATTTTTTCCTTCCTATAAAGCCCTGGGCTGGGCATGGTTTCTATTAGAAAGATCCTTTCTGGGCAATTATCCATCCATCCTCAATAATATATCTGGGGGTTGGCATTAAGGCTTTTCAATTATTCAAATTGCCATATTTTTCATCTCCTGGTGAAACTTTTCTGGATGCTCCTGTGGCAGCCGTTGTGTATGCTTGATAGCATAGTTAAAGCTTTTGCTGCTGTCAGTGGTAGGCTCTTAGCCAAAAACTGTAAATTTGGGCCTATCAAGATCATTATGGCAATTTAGAGGCTTTCTGGAGAGTTTAGCACTTGAATAGAGAGATTTAAATGAGAGGGAGTCTGTGTGGATTTATAGAGTTTGTAGGCCTTGGTTTTTGTCTGTGTTCTGGTTATTGTCCATTTGTACTGTGCACCCGTTCCCCATAGGTTGTCCATCCTTCTCTCCTCTGCTCTGTGTCCTGAGGACCTGATCCTCAGACCACACCACCCAGTCTCCCTTGCTTTCTGCTTGGGTTCAGCCAGTGGAGGCATTGGCTGGAGATCAGAAGGTGCCAGGAGAAAGTGATTAGGTTATTTCTTTCCCACTTCCTCCCAGCTTTGGTGCCATGCTTTTGAGATTACAGTTTCTATTGGGCAGCCTCATCCATGCTTCCACCAGAACACTGGTGTCATGAATTGAATTGTGTCTCCCAAAATTTTATGTGTCAACTTTGCTAGGCCATGATTTTCAGTGGTTTGGCAGTTACATAATGATGTAGTTTGGCAGTTACATAATGTCAGGGATGGAGTATCCAATAAACAAGGTAGGTACAGGCTTACTTGCGCTTACTTACTAATCTGTAGCACACAATTTCACCTGTTTTTGTGGTGAAACCTAAGTGAAACTGTGTATCAAAGATTAGTAAGTAAACAATTAAGTCTGTGTGTACCTTGTTGTTGCTGTTGTTAGGTGCCATCAAGTTGGTTCCAACTCATAGTGACCCTATGTACAACAGAACAAAATGGTACCCAGTCCTGTGCCATCCTCACAATCATTGTTATGCTTGAGCCCATTGTTGTGGCCACTGTGTCAATCCATCTCCTTCAGGATCTTCCTCTTTTCCTCTGACCCTCTACTAAGTATTATGGATTGAATTGTGTTCCCCCAAAATATGTGTCGACTTGGTTAGGCCATGATTCCCAGTATTATGTGATTATCCTCCATTTTGTGATTGTAATTTTATGTTAAAGAGAATTAAGGCGGGTTTGTAACACCTTTACTAAGGTCACACCCCTGATCAAATGTAAAGGGAGTTTTCCTGGGGTGTGGCCTGCATCACCTTTTATCTTACAAGAGATAAAAGGAAAGGGAAGCGAGCAGAGGAGGAGACCTCATACCACCAAGAAAGCAGTGCCTGGAGCAGAGTGCGTCCTTTGGATCCAGGGTTCCTGTGTGGAGAAGCTCCTAGTCTAGGGGAAGATTGATGAGAAGGGCCTTCCTCCAGAGCCAACAGAGAGAGAAAGCCTTCCCCTGGAGCTGACGCCCTGAATTTGGACTTCTAGCCTACTAGGCTGTGAAAAAATAAATTTCTCTTTGTTAAAGCCACCCACTTGTGGTATTTCTGTTATAGCACCACTAGATGACCAAGACACCAAGCATCATGTCCTTCTCCAGGGACTGACCCCTCCTGATAACATATCAAAAGTATGCTAGATGAAGTCTTGTCATCGTTGCTTCTAAGGAGCATTCTGGTTGTACTTCTTCCGATACATATTTGTTCATTCTTCTGGCAGTCCATGGTATATTCAATGTTCTTCACCAACGCCACAGTTCAAAGGCATCAATTCTTCTTCAGTCTTCTTTATTCGTTGTCCGGCTTTCACATGTGTATGAAGCAATTAAAAACACCATGGCTTGGGTCAAGCTCACCTTAGTCTTCAAGGTAACATCTTTGCTTTTTAACACTTTAAAGATGTCTTTTACAGCAGATTTGCCCAATGCAAACCGTAGTTTGATTTTTTGACTGCTGCTTCCATGGGTATTGATTGTCTATACAGGTAAAATGAAATCCTTGACAAGTTCAATTTTCTCCATTTATCATGATGTTGCTCATGGGTCCAGTGAAGATTTTTGTTTTCTTTATGTTGAGGTGTAATACATACTGAAGGCTGTGGTCTTTTATCTTCATTAGTAAGTGCTTCAAGTCCTCTTCACTTTCAGCAAGCGAGGTTGTGTCATCTGCATAATCCTGGTTGTTAATGAGTTTTCCTCCAATCCTGATATCTCGTTCTTCTTCATATAGTACAGCTTCTTGAATTATTTGCTCAGCATACAGGTTGAATAAGTGCGTTGAAAGGATACAACCCGGATGCACACCTTTCCTGACTTTAAAACGCACAGCATCCCTTTGTTCTGTTCGAACTACTGACTCTTGGTTTAAGTACAGGTTCCTCATGAACACAATCGAGTGTTATGGAATGCCCATTCCTTGCAACGTTATCCATAATTTTTTATGATCCACACAGTCGAATGCCTTTGCATAGTCAATGAAGCACGAGATACCTTGTTTACTTGTTAATCCACCTATGCTAATGAGGTAAGTTGGCAGTTATGTGATGATGCAGTCTTCCTCCATTTTGTGATGTTCTGTAACTATTCTCCATTTTATGTGTTGTAAATCCTATGAGGCAGGATTAGGGTGGGGTGTATCTTGAGTCAAACCCTTTAAGTACTGCCTTACTCGTCACCACCCTTCACCACCTTACTTAAGTCACATCTTTTACCTTACAAGTAAAGAGAGAGAAGCAAGCAGAGATAAACTCATTGAAAACTCATTGCTATTGAGTTGGTTTTGACTCAGATCGACTCTATAGGACACAGTAGACTGCCCATAGGGTTTCTAAGGGGTGGCTGGTAGATTCGAACTGCTGACCTTTTTGGTTAGCAGCTGAATTCTTAACTACTGTGCCACCAGGGCTCTTCAAGCAGAGATAAGGACCTGAATACCACCAAGAAGAAGAGACAGGAGTGGAGCGCATCCTTTGGACCTGGGTCCCTGCACTGAGAACCTCCTAGAACCAGAAGACACAGAGAAAGAGAGCTATAACATTGGAGACGGCACAAGATGGTGAGAAACGGTGGCAGAGAAACGGAGGCAGCTGTAACAGGAGACTGGCTTAAGAGGGCACAGGAACTGACCCATGGTGCAAGAAAAAGCGGAGGGCCTTCGGGAAGGAGGCTTGCTTTCAGAGTGGGTGCCTCTGTACACTTACTGGCACAGCTAAAGAGCTTTGTAACACTTGCCCAAGAAGGGCAGGGGCTGGGCCAAGGAGTGGGGTCGAGGGTGAGAGAAAGGCCTGCCTACAGACACAGCTGAGAAGGGGCTGTCCTGATCAACACGGGCTTTCCTCCAGAGCTGACAGGGAGAAAACCTTCCCCATGAGCTGGCAGATGCTCTGAATTCAGACTTCTAGCCCCCTAAACTGTGAGAAAATAAATTTGTTTGTTAAAGCCATCCACTTGTAGCATTTCTATGTTAGCAGCACTAGATAACTAAGGGAAACCCTGGTGGCGTAGTGGTTAAGTGCTACTGCTGCTAACCAAGAGGTTGGCAGTTCGAATCTGCCAGGCACTCCTTGGAAACTCTATGGGGCAGTTCTACTCTGTCCTGTAGGGTCACTATGGGTTGGAATCGACTCGATGGCAGTGGGTTTGGTTTTTTTTTTAGATAAGACAAGTGGTAAAACACTTTCCACCTTGTCTTTCTAGGCTTAAAGGTGGCAAAAGCTTCCTGCAGTTATCAATCCCTGTGTGCTTCAAACCACTTGTTATTCTCTTAACCCTGACCATAAATAGCATTTCATTAAATTGTCTTCCAAACATCACCTGAGTGTCCTTTTCCTGTTGGGACCTTACTGGGCTATGAGAAAGTACAGAATATGCATTCTGCCTGAAAGATGACCTCTTTTCTTATAGGCTCAGGTTCTTCATCAGATACACCTGGAAAGACTCTTAGACTAGGTCTCAGGTGATATAGATGGGGACACTGAGACCCAGAGAAGGAAAGACACTTGCTCTCGTCTCTAAGACCTCACTACTTTAGTACTTTCAAACCTCTTCTTTCTCCTTGAATCTGGGAAGAACAAGAAGTTGTGGAAACAATAGCCTTGGAGCTGGAGGGACCAAAGTGGCTTCCAGAGCCAGCTACTGTCAAGTTGATTCCAACTCATGGCATCTCCATGTGTTGCAGAGTAGAACTGCTCCGTACCATTTTCAAGGCTGTGACCTTTAGGAAGCAGATCACCTGACCTTTCTTCTGAGATGCCTCTGGATGAGTTTGAACCACCAACTTTTTGGTTAGTAGTTGAGTTTGCTTAACTGTTTGCACCACCCAGGGACTCCTAAGACAAGTGACAGAAGTAGCATCTCCCTGCCTGTGTCTCTACTGAGACTGTCTTGCTGTTTTCAGGAAGATGTTGCCCCTTAGACCTTGGAAAGTGGGAGTTTGTCTTAGCTCAGTATGATGCATGATCACCTCTCAGACTCCCAAGATTCCCCAGGAGTGTGGTGCTGAGGGGCCTGGAAAGGAAGGAGGGTGACTAGCCACAAAACCTGTCCTGGCCTTGCACCCTGATAGCCTTTCTATCCTGAGCAGGACAGTCTTTAGTTCATTGTTAGGGAGGCAGAAGCTATGGCCTCTTTTGCTAAATCAGTGGTCCTCAAACTTTAGTGTGTATTGGCATCACCTGGAAGGCTTGCTGGGCCCTCGTCCCTGAGTTTCTGATTCAGTAGTTCTGGAGTGAGGCTGATAATTTGCATTTCCTACAGATCCCTGGTGTTGGTGACGCTGCTGTCCAGGGCCACTCTTTGAAAACAATTGCCTAGAGAATTGCATATTTGGACATTCACTCATCTTTTCCATCTGCCTGAGGGCAGGGTATGCTGTAGGGGAAAGACAAAGGTGTAGGAATTATGGATTCTTATTTTAATGCTGCTACTAACTTGCTCTGTGGCTGCATTTCTGAAACTGTGTTTTGTTCTGAGTGACAGGATGTAACTTGTTAGTTTAAGAAAGACAAGGAATTGGTTGGGAGAATGCTAGGGTATCTCTGAATTCACCGCGCCGCTGAACAGTTAAGGCCCGGGCAGGGCAGGGCAGCCCTAGGTGCTCTAGCTGCCAGAATTCAGGCGCCAGCGGTCTAGGGCGCTGCAGTCAAGCAATCCAGTTATTAACAATTCTAATCCAACCTATTCGAATTCTAAATGCTGATGAGAGATAATCTGATTGTCCTACAAAGAACAGGACCTCTCCTCCTTTCTGTCCCATGAGCCGATCAGCCACAACAGGTGCAGTAGAGAGGAGGCCAGAGAGGGCCAAGTGAACAAGCAGGCTGCTCCCTTCCCCCCTCGCATTCTGAACTGAGTGGCCGTGATCCCACAAGGTACCTACTATGTTGACCTTGACCACGATTCTTCCTGTTTCAGAGCCTCAGTTTCCCTATCGATAAAACGAGAGGTTTGGGTCAGAATTTCATCACTAGATCAGTGTTTCTCAAAGTGGGCCTTCATCATAATTGCTTGGGGTGAAGTCTCTACGTTGTGCTGGGAAGTATTTAAACAACTGGTACATCTTCCCCTTCCTCTCCCCCTCCCCAAATAGAAGGCATTGGTTGAATTTCTGTGATGTAAATGAATACTTCCACTGTGGCCAACTGGAAACTAACAATGTGAAATAATTTGAGCACACGTAGGGATGCACTCCATCCACTTTAGCACACCACTCCCCTACTGAGTCAGAACCTCTGAGGAGGGCCTGGGAATCAACATCTCCCCAGGGTATTCTGGAGGATAATAAAATGCCAGAACTTGGGCATCCAGAGAGCTCTGAAGGCCTTTATGACCCTTATGTTCCTCTGCTTTCATTATATTACAGGTCCTAACACTGCCTCCAGGAGCTGGGGAAATGTTCCCTTTTGATAGAATTGAAGAATAAGACCAGGAGAGATTGATTGTCTGTTGCCCAAGTGAGTCAGTGGTGAACAGCTGTACCAACCCGTCTGGGCTCTGTGGCCAGGTCCACTTCCCTCAGTCCATCTCGAGTACCCTGTCCCTTCATCATCCCTGAGGCAGCAGAACATCTTGACGTGCCCAGTTCAGGGATACAGGAGGGGGTGACAGGGTTGTGAGGTTGTAGCTGTGGGTACTGGGATCCATGCGCATCTATCATCTCTCTGGGTGGAACTGGTATTTCAGCTGCGATCAGCATGATCTTCTAATCTGTTATCTCCATCCCTGGAACTGAGAGCTCTCCTGGTCATCAGCTATTTTTGTGCAGGTCCATTATCTTGATAACCTTCTCTGTGCAGATGGAAGACAGAGTGGAGGATGCCATCTTTGTTTGAGATGTGATAAAGCAGAGAGCACCATCAAAAACCCACCAAAGACCCACTAAGAGGCAGCAGGGCTAATGCTCAACCTGGGGAGATGGAGTTGAGCAAAGAGAGTACAAGCTGCTGATGGGAATGTAAACTCTTTCTTTAGGGAACTTTCAAGGAGAAACCATTTACACCCTGTCATAGATTGAAATGTGTTCGCCAAAAATATGTGCGTCAATTTCGCTATACCATGATTCCCAGTATTGTGTCATTGTCTACCCTTTTGTCATCTAAAGTGATTTTCCTATGTATTGAAAACCCTATCCCTATGATGTTGGTAAGATGGGATTAGTGGCAGTTATGTTAATGAGGCAGGACTCAATCTACAAGATTGGACTGTGTCTTGAGCTAATCTCTTTTGAGATTTAAAAGAGAGAAGCAAGCAGAGAGACTTGTGGACCTCATACCACCAAGAAAGCAGCACCAGGAGCTCAGCACATTCTTTGGGCCTGGGTTCCTACACTAAGAAGCTCCTAGACCAAGGAAAGATTGATGACAAGGACCTTCCTCCAGAGCTGAGAGAGAGAGAAAGACTTTCCGTGGCGATGATGCCCTGAATTTGATCTCTAGCCCGTTAGACTGTGACTGGGTAAACTTCCATTTGTTGAAGCCATCCATTTGTGGTATTTCTGTTATAGCCATACTAAATAACTACGACACACCCTGAAGTTAGATTGGAAATTTCATTATGAACTGGAATGACTGCTGACTTTCTCTTATTCCTAATTAAGGCTATGGTTATCAAAGTGTGACCCCTGGATCAGTAGCATCAGCATTGCCTGGAAACTTTTTGGAAATGTAAATTCCTGGGCTCAGAATGTCTCCCCCTCTTACAGCCATTGCCTGAATTGCCACCATTCCTGGGGGTTTAAGCAGCTTTCTCTAAAAGAGCTTTTTTCCAATGCAGATGCCCCACCAGGGCTGTTGTACTGAGCTATCATCTGATCACAGAGTAGATAGGCTTGTGACAACAGAATCAATTGAGTAATTTGGGGATGGGGTTGAGAGTGAGGGAAACCATAAGAGACAGTAGAGATCATTCTGGATACAGCAGGCCTCCTTGTACTTTCTGTTGGGGCTGCTTGGATTGAGGCTCAGGCCAGCACACCTGCTCCTGCTTGGAGATGTCTAGTTTAGCACATGTCTTAGTTATCCAGTGCTGCTGTAACAGAAAGGGCAGAGAGGCTAGAAATCTTTATATGGGATTTTCCCCAAGCTCCCTTTTGCACCGCTTGGCTCTGGTAATTTGGACCCGCTTCTTCTCCCTCCCTCTAACTCCCATAACCTTGAGCCCAAGTTCTCCAGCAGATTCAGACAGGGCAGCAAGCCGAGATGAGCTCTGTGAGTCAGCTTGGAAAAAGTTAGATGAACTGAAAGCACTTGAGGTTGGCCATGCCTCCCGGGTAGAGGCTCCCATACAGGAGGTTAGTGGCAAGAACCTGCGGCCAGTACTTGCTTTGCTACTTGTCTTAGTTATCTAGTGCTGCTATAACAAAAATACCACAAATCGATGGCTTTCACAAAGAGAAATTTATTCTCTTACAGTTTAGGAGGCTAGAAGTTTGAATCCAGGGTGCTAGTTCCAGAGGGAGGCTTTCTTTCCCTGTTGGTTCTGGAGGAAGTCCCTTGTCATCAATCTTCCCCTGGTCTAGGAGCTTCTCAGTGCAGTAACGCTGGGTCGAAAGGATGCATGCTCCTGGCTCTACTTTCTTAGTGCTATGAGCTTCCCCTGTCTCTGCTTGTTTCTCTCTTTTATATCTTAAAAGAAATTGGCTAAAGGCACAACCTAACCTTACTGATTTAGTCCTGTTTCATTAACATAACTGCCTTTAATCCTGCCTCATTAACATCATATAGGCAGGGTTTACTACACACAGGAAAATCACATCAGATGACAAAATGGTGGACGATGACACAGTACTGGGAATCATGGCCTAGCCAAGTTAACACGTATTTTTGGAGGACACAATTCAATCCACGGCAGCACATAATCTTCCATGCAGTGGACAAGTTCATGAACTGCTACTGTTCTGATCTCTCCTTCTTCATGTCTATTCTCCCAATTTCCCCGGATCTGGACTTCACTGCTTGTCCTACATTATGGCCCTGCTCCAGCTTCCCTCTCCCCACAATTCCACTGAGGTCTTACCATCTCTGTGCAGTATGTCTTAAGCTTCCTCCAACAACACATGCCCTGTCTACCTAATGCTTGTGCTTCTATACCATGCCTTCTCTGTGGACCCTGTCTGGCCTCATCTAGGCTTGGAGGGCAGGACCCAAGCAATGGATCCTGGGAGCCCTGCTTGGCCAGCCCCTGGGCAATGCTCAGAGCCCCTGAAGTGCTCCCCATAAGGGGTTCCTGATCTCTTGAGAGGAGTGTACCTGAACCTTCTTTCATGCGGGGCATGTTGGGCAAATTGGATTTAAGCTGAGCCTGAGGGCTGAATGTTAACCTGATTGACTGGAGTATGAACCTGAAATCTTCCCTCCTTTTAAGTTTGTACTTGTCCTTCTTGAAGTGACAAGTGAAGTTGATGGACCTGGGATAGGCCATTTAGAGGGGAGAAGAGTGTGGAGTCAGGCAGCAACCTAGATGCTGCCCTGGGCCATTCCTGATGCCTGTGCTTTGGTTTGTTGTTGCTAGGTGCCATCGAGTAGGTTCTAACTCATAGTGAACCTATGTACAACAGAACAAAACACTGTCTGGTCCTGCGCCATCCTTACAATCCTTGTTATGCTTGAGCCCATTGTTGCAGTCACTTTATTGATCTGTCTCATTGAGGGTCTTCCTCTTTTTCGCTGACCCTCTACTTTACCAAGCATGATGTCCTTCTCCAGGGACTGGTCTTTCCTGATAACATGTCCAAAGTATGTGAGATGAAGAATCACTATCCTTGCTTCTAAGGAGCATTCTGGCTGTTTTTCTTCTAAGACAGATTTGTTTGTTTCTGGTAGTTCATCATGTATTCAATATTCTTTTGCAACACCATAATTCAAATGCATTGAATCTTCTTTGATCTTATTCACTGTCCAGCTTTCACGAGCATACAAGGTGATTGAAAACATCATGGCTTGGGCAGGTGCACCTTAGTCTTCAAGGTGACATCTTTGCTTTTTTAACACTTTAAAAGAGATCTTTTGCAGCAGATTTGCCCAATTCAATGAGTTATTTGATTTCTTGACTGCTGCTTCCATGGGTGTTGATTGTGGATCCAAGTAAAATGAAATCCTTGACAACTTCAATATTTTGTCTGTATATAATGATGTTGCTTATTGGTTCCGTTGTGAGAATTTTTGTTTTATGTTGAGGTATAACCCATACTGAGGCTATAGTCTTTGATCTTCTTCAGTAAATGTTTCAAGTCCTCTTCACTTTCAGCAAGGAAAGTTTTGTCACCTGCCTATTGCAGGTTGTTTTTGAGTCTTCCTGCAATCCTGATACCCCGTTCTTCTTCATACAGTCCAGTTTCTCAGATTATTTGCTCAGCATACAGACTGAATAAGTATGATGAAAGAATACAACCCTTATGCACATCTTTCCTGACTTTAAACCACACAGTATCCCCTTGTTCTGTTCAAATGACTGCCTCTTGGTCTAAGTGCAGTTTCCTCAGGAGTATAATTAAGTGTTCTGGAATTCTCATTCTTTGAAATGTTATCCATAATTTGTTATGATCCACATAGTCAAATGCCTTTGCATAGTCAATAAAACTCAGGTAAATACATTTCTGGTATTTTCTGCTTTAAGCCATGATCCATCTGGCATCATCAATGATATCTCTTGTTCCATGTTCTCTTCTGAATCTGGCTTGAATTTCTGGCAGTTCCCTGACGAGGCACTGCTGCAACCACATTTGAATGATCTTCAATAAAATTTTACTTGTGTATGATATTAATGATATTGTTGGATAATTTCTGCAATCTGTTGGATCACATTTCCTTAGAATGGGTACAGATATGAATCTGTTCAAGTCAGTTGGCCAGGTAGCTGTCTTTCAAATTTCTTGGGATAGATCAGTGAGCATTTCCAGTGCTGCATCTATTTGTTGAAATATCTCAATCGGTATTCCATCAATTCCTGGAGCCTGGTTTTTGGTAAATACCTTCAGTGCAACTTGGACTTCTTCCTTCAGTACCATTGATTCTTGATCATATGCTACCTCCTGAAATGGCTGAATGTCAGCCAATTCTTTTTGGTACAATGACTCTGTGTATTCCTTCCACCTTCTTTTGAGGCTTCCTGCGTTGTTTAGTATTTTCCCTGTAGAATCCTTCAATATTTTTCCCATAAAAATCCTTCACTATTTCAGCTAGAGGCTTAATTTGTTTTCTTCACTTCTTTCAGCTTGAGAAATGCTGAGTGTGTTCTTCCCTTTTGGTTTTCTATCTCCAGGTCTCTGTACATTCCATTATAATACTTTGTCTTCTTGAGCCACCCTTTGCAATCTTCTTTTTAGCACTTTTACTTCATCATTTCTTTGTTTTGCTTTAGATACTCTTCGTTCAAGAGCAACTTTCAGTCTCTTCTGACATCCATTTTAGTCTTTCCTTTCTTTCCTGTCTTTTTAATAAACTTTGCTTTCTTCATTTTTGATGTCCTTGATGTCTTTCCACAACTTGTCTGATCTTCGGTTGTTAGTGTTCAGTGTGTCGAATCTACCCTTGAGATGGTCTCTAAATTCGGGTGGAATATTTCAAGGTCATAGTTTGGCTCTCGTGGACTTGTTCTAATTTTCTTCAACTTCACCTTGAACTTACATGTGAGCAATTGATGATCTGTTCCACCGTTGACCCCGGTCTTGTTCTGAATGATGATATTGAACGTCTCCATTGTCTCTTTCCACAGATGTAGTGGATTTGATTCCTGTGTATTCCATCTGGTGAGGTCCAGTTGTATAGTTGCCATTTATGTTGTTGAGAAAAGGTATTTGCAATGAAGAAGTTGTTGGTCTTGCAAAATTCTGTCACGGGATCTCCTGCATCATTTGTATCACCAAAGATATCTTTTCCAACTACTGGTCCTTCTTCTTTGTTTCCAACTTTTGCATTCCAATAGCCAGTAAATATCAATGCATCTTGATTGCATGTTTGATCAATTTCAGACTGCAGAAGTTGGTAAAAATGTTCAATTTCTTCATCTTTTGCCTTAGTGGTTGGTGTGTAAATTTTAATAATAATTGTATTAACTAGTCTTCCTTGTAGGGATATGGATATTATCCTACTACTGACAGCGATGTACTTGAAATGTTCTTTTTGATGGTGAACGCTACTCCATTCCTCTTCAATTTATCCTTCCCAGCATAGTAGGACATATGATTGTCTGATACAAAATGGCCAATACCAGTACATTTCAGCTCACTAATGCCTAGGATGGAGCCCTAGTGGCGTAGTGATTAAGAACTCTGTGGCTAACCAAATGGTTGGCAGTTGGAATCCACCAGCCACTCCTTGGAAACACATGGGGGTGTTCTACTATGTCCTGTAGGGTCACTATGAGTTGGAATCAACTTGACAGCAATGGGTTTGGTTTTGGTTTTAATGCCTAGGATATTGATATTTATGTATTCAATTTCATTTTTTGATGATTTCCAGTTTTCCTAGATTCATACCTTGAACATTCCATATTCCTATTATTAATGGATATTTGCAGCTGTTTCTTCTCATTTTGAGTCATGCCACATCAACAAATGAAGGTCCTGAAACCTTGACTCCATCCATGTCATTAAGATCAACTCTACTTTGAGGAGGCAGCTCTTCTCCAGTTGTCTTTCGAGTGCCTTCCAACCTGAGGGGCTCATCTTCCAGCACTATATCAGACAATGCGCTGCTACTACTCTTCAGGTTTTCACTGGCTAATTTTTTTCAGAAGTAGACTGCTGAGTCCTTCTTCCTAGTCTGTCTCATTCTGGAAGCTCAGCTGAAACCCTGTGCACCATGGGTGACTGCTGACATTTGAATACTGGTGGCATAGCTTCCAGCATCACAGCAACACACAAGTACCCACATTAGGACAAACTGACAGACGTGTGGGGGTGCTCTGATTTAGGCAGAATAAACTATTTTTGGTTGTGTCCCTTTCTCTGCACATCCGTGAGGATTCCTATGCATATCTGGGTAGAGCCTCCCTTCAACTCACCAGCTGTGAGGCCATGGGCAGGTGAGTTAAACCATCAGAGCCTCCATTTTTCTAGTCTGTATAATGTGAACAACAGAAATTTCTACAAAAAAAAAAAAACAAAGGGTTACTATGGTGACAAAATGAAACAAAACACATAAGGCCCAGTGTTGGTGTTCATGTGCGAGGTTATTATTGCTAGATGCCTTGTGTAAGTTACTCAACCTCCTTGTGCCTCAGTTTCCTCACATGTAAGATAGGGATAATAACAGAACCTTGTGTTGTTATAATTATTAGAGAAGTTGATATGTGTAAAGTACTTTGTTGTTATTGTTAGTTGCAGCTGAGTTGATTCCAACTTACGGCAACCCCATGCGTGCAGGTAGAACTGCTCCATAGGGTTTTCAAGGCTGTGACCTTAAAACAGATCACCAGACCTATCTTCTGAAACACCTTTGGGTGGGTTCAAACTGCTAAACTTTCTGCTAGTAGTCGAGCAGTGAGAGTCCAGTAGTAAGAGTTTGTGCCACCTAGGGACTCCTACAGTACTTAGTACTGGACAATAAATAGCAGTGAGTATAGTGCTTATTATCTTACAGTGTTTGAGTGTGTCTGGATGAGACTCTCTGTGTCTGTGATATTCCTGTGCATGTCTCCCTGCTCCTATATGTATGTGTGTGTGTATTTATATGGCCAGGCAGGCCCCCTCTCTCAAGGCGGAGTTTGCTGTTGGCTCAAGCGGGCACTCCCTGAGCCAGCTAGGGCCGGTGCTGGGGATGGAATTTCCATTAAGAATTAAGCAGGACTGCACTGGGAAGCCAGGCAGACAGAGAGGAGGGGTCTGTGGGGGAGGATGCTCTGACTCTGAGCTCCCTTGGGCAGCCTCAGTCTTGAACTGCCTGGGAGAAGGCCTCTGCCAGCTTTGCTTTAAGTCACAGGCTTTCCCTAGGCCATGGCCCAGAAGGATGGGCAGGAGGAGAGGAGCTGTTCTCAGGGGCCTCGGTAGCAAGCCTCAGAGTTGCTGCGACCAAGCTGACTGGAGCCATGAGGCGACCCCCTGGAAATGGAGAGGTGGCCAGCAAAAGTCCTGGTGGCTGGGGCCCATGGGGTCGACAGGAGCCCAGGAAGCTGGGCTGTGCCGTATGTATCTGTGTGTTAGGGCATGGAGGGTGGGGGGCATTCAAGCTGACTGCCCTAAGGGAACATCTAGCAAACCAAGTCTGTTCCTACCTTTTCCTGAAACCCAGGCACAGAGTTTGGACCTGGAATTAAAAGACCTCTAAGGTTTTTTGCTAACATTTATCTTGTCCATGATCTAAGCCTCATTCTACTTCTAGTCTATTAAAAAAAAAAAGGACCATCTTAGCTTTCCAGGCTCTTTTATATCCCTGAATTCATTTTGCATTTTCAAAGACGTTATGAGCCAGAGAGAGGTTATAATGACCCCCATTGTACATACGTGAAAACTGAGGTTCAGGGAGGTTAAATGACTTGTCCAAGGATACACAGCTAGGAAGGAGTAGAGACAGGTTGCAAAGCCAGGTCCCTTTGACGACAAAGCCCTAACTGTTTTTATTACACCACCTGACCTTCCAAAAACAGATTCAGAGAAGATTCCACAAACTCTGTGCATTTGAAGAAGGTTGCAGCCACTGAGTTAATACCCAGCCAGGTGGTTGACCGGAGGCCCCGAGCCTATCCTAGACCCTGAGACAGCTCTAGCTGAGATGGGAACTGAAGCCCCTCTCAAGAGACTAGAGAGTAGAATCAGGCAGTTTGGATAGAGGCTGCGGTCAAAGAGGCTTGTCTAAGGGAAGATACCTGGGCCACCCACAGCCCCAGTCCCCTAGCAAGCTGAGATGGGGTTTGAGTTTATGCCAGGGACTGCTGTGTCCAGGGCCAGGGAGCAACAGTCAGTTTCAGTCAGGGCCTGAAAAAGGGAACAGGGATTATTAGCATCAAGGAAGAGAAGATTGAGGTGGGAGGTTGGAATGGTCATTATGATATGGAGATGGAACTGGTGTCCCTCTCCCTGAATATATTTACCAGTTCCTCATTGAGTCAATTCTGACTCATGGCAGTCCCACGTGTGTACAGCTGTGCTCCATAGGGTTTTCAACGGCTGATTTTTCGGAAGCAGAGCACCAAGACTTTCTTCCAAGACACCTCTGGGTGGCCTCGAACTTCCAACTTTTCTGTTAGCAGCTGAGTGCTTAGCTTTGCACCACCCAGGGACTCTCTCTCCAAGTAAATTGAGGTAGTTTGCATGAGAGGGATTTAGAGGGGGTGGTGGGGCTTTAAGCTTCCGAACAAGAGCCAAGGGAGGTGGAGGGGAGATGGCTTTTTTCTTAGTGATCCCTAAGAATAGGTGGAGGCCTTCCAGGCCCACAGGATTCATGGCAGGGTGGAGGGAGTTGGATGGAATGACCTTGCAGCTTCCTTCCAGCTCAAGAATGCAACATTCCTGAGTTTTTGGGTTTGTGAATCAGGCTTCTTCTCTAGGCTTTCACCATCTGACACAAAGAAATCCAGAGGCGGGAATTTGATGTGCCCCAAGTTAGAAAGACTGCCTGCAACACCCCCACCTCCCAATTTTTGGCAGGTCCGTGATCTGGAGGGTGACTTATGTGGGTGACTTAGCTTCCAAGGGAAGCACCTGTGGTGAGTAAACCATGTCGCATTCCAGGCATTTGGGGGCTGCTCAAAGTGAGGCGGCTCCCTCTGCAGAACTTGTGAACTGCCCCCAAATCCCTCCCTGTTTTGTTTCAGCTCCAAGGGAAAAGCTCGCGGCACATTCCCTTCCCCTCTCCAGATGTTGGCATGTGGGGCATATGTGGGGGCCCCGGCCTGGACGGCTCCGCGGCTTCGGGGGTGATTACTCGCGGTGACTCCCGCCCAGCCCGGGGGTGAGCCAGGTCTCTAATTAGGCCTGACCACGTTCCCATTCCTGCGCTCCCCACAGAGGCGAGCGCGATGTTTCCACTGCCGGGGGTACCAAAATAGCCCTCGAGGCCCAGCTGAAACTCGGCAGTGGTGCCTGACGCAGGACAGAGGGCTTGGCTGAAAGCACACTGTTGTGGAAGGTCCTTCAGAGTTTGCAGCCGTCTGTGAGCAGCTGAGCCAGCGGGCCGGAGGGGGGAGCTGGGCGGGGCGGGGGCGGGGGGCAGCAGGCGCCCCCGGGCCTCCGCCAGAGCGGCCACTTTACTCACGACCTCTGGAGCTCCAGCTGCGCCCTGCCACCGCTGACCGCTTGCACGCACTCTCACTGGCTCTCACGGTCAGAGTAAGTAGTCACCCTCTACTGGTTGAATTCTGAGGCCAAAGCTGGAATTGCCAGCCTAGTGGGGGACAAGGCATGTGTGTGACTATTTAGATAATAGGTGTAAATCTGTCAGCGTTGAGTGCTGTGAGCAGAGGCATGTAACAGTGGGAGGGAATCATCTGGGCAGGTATGTCAGCATGTGGAATTTTGTAGCATGTGTCTGAAAGTGTGAGTGTGTGCAGGGACCTGTGTGTAGGGGGGGAATGTCAGTCTGGGTGGAGGGGGCCAGCAAGTGGCATGTGTGTCTGTGTGGCACGTGCTGCCCCTGTGTGGATGGTGTCTGGGTGTGCGGAAGTGCATGAATGTGTGTGGTGGGAAGACTTGCATGTGGAGTGAGTTGATGTGTGGCTGGCTGGATGTGAGAGCGAGCCAGTGAAGGCAGAAGCTGGGGGATAAGGAGTGTTACCTGAACTTCGACTTTCTGGGGTGACCTGATGTGTCCCCCCCTGGGGTGTCTTCTCTGTGGGTTTTATGGCTTTGGGTTTTTTGAATAGGGTGAGAACACAGATCCCTCACTCTGCACACGGGGTGAACTGGGTTCTGAATGACACCACCTGTCTGGGCCAGGAACAAGGAGACAACGGGACGGGGGGGGGGGGCCCACTCTCACACTAAGAGGTAGGAGTCGCAAGAGGACCAGCAGACCATTCAGTCGTGTGCACACACAAACACCACACCTATGCTCCTGCAGCTGCTCGTATGTACTCACATGCCTGCCCACACTCACCAGTCTTGCACACACCTCTTCTCAGGACATCCTTGCAAACACACACTTCGGACACAGGCAAAGACGCGTGTGCAGCATGTACTGATGTGAGTAAAATATGCATACGCACGAATACAAACACCTGGCTTGGCCCGCCCTCAGCCTCTAGACCCTCTTTTCCCTATGCATGGTGCCTCTGGACAGTGGGTCCTGGAAAGTGACCCGGGGAATATTTTACGTCAGGGGTTTGTGGCTGGGGGTCAGGGAAGATGATGATATAGTGCCTTTGGAGTGTCTCAGCTGATCTGGGACTGAGCCTGCCGGTGGAACTCAGCCAGAAGGGATCCTCGGGCCTCACAGTCTGCGCTTAGAAGCAGCATTTGCTCTCTTAGAAGTGAAAAGGCCAGTCTTAAAAGGTAAGCCGTACTAGGCTGCACTCTGGGGTGGAGGTCGGCAACTGTAATTTGCTCCTGGCTCTACACTCTGCATTACTCCTGCTGAGGAAAAGCAGTGATCCTTCTGTAGGCTGGGGCCCAAGAGTTGGGTCCACAGACAGCAGTAGTGACTTGAACTGGGCTGATTCTTTCTCCCCTTTGGTTTTCATCAACCCTATCTTAAGTCTCGCACCTGCAGGCTGGGCTGGAAGGGGTCCCCTTCACTTTGCTCCCCTCGCTTTGCTTCCTCCCCAGCTCTCTTCCAGCGTCTATCTCATTTCTTGACAGAAGCTTGTTCTCTTTGACCTCCTTCCTCTGGGTTCTACTAGGGACATGCTATACAGTGCTTGGAAGACTGGGTATCCCAAAATGTCAGCTGGTTATTATTATTGATTAGGCTCCTTGGCTGGTGCAAATTGTTTGTGCTCAACTACTAACCTAAAGGTTTGTGATTTGAACACCCTCCCAGCAGTGGCCTTGAAGAAAAGGTCTGACGATCTGCGTCTGTAAAGATTAAAAAACAGAAACAAAATCCATTGCCATCCAGTCGGTTTTGACTCATGGCAACCCCCTGTGTTATAAAGCAGAACTGCTGCATGGGGTTTTCTTGGCTATAACCTTGATGGAGGCAGATCACTAGGTCTTTCTTGCAGGGTGCTGCTGCGTGGCTTCAAACTGCCAACCTTTGGGTTAGTAGTCAAATGCAAACCATTTGCTCCACCCAGGGACCATCACCTTATTGAGCAGCTCTTCTCTGTGATACATGGAGTCACCATGAGTCAGAATTGACTTAATGGCAGTAGGGATTTAAAACTTTTTTTTTTTTAATTTTAATTTTTTAAGTTGATTATGGTTTCTGGACCTCTCCCCTTCCATCCTGGCCACTCTATTCTGGACAGGCTTCAGTGAGGGCCCCAGATTAGATATACTCTTCTAGTTGGGAAGTTAGAAAGATGACATTGATCTTTCTCAACATTTAAAGTTTATGGTTCAGTCTAAGGAGTGCCTGAGTTCTCGCTCCAACAGCATCCCTGATGTGCAGGGCCGCAGGTGGAGTTCAACCATTTCCTGAGGGGGTTGTTGGGATCTACCTTGCATGGCTTGGTCCTAGGCTTGATGTTAAGTAAAGGAAGTCAGTGGTCAGCCCAGCAGCCTTCTAGCAGAGTGAAGATAGTGGGGAAAGGAAGCCAGCATGCCTTCCCTGGTGCTCACCTTTGTACAGGCTCCCAGGCTTAGGACTTGATAAAAGGTTCTAGAAAGCTGGGGGAGTCTGGGTGACCAAATCCTAGGCTGTTTCCCCATTTTTCTTTTAATCAAAGACGTATACCTGCCAATCAGAATTTTAGAGCAACAATGAGTAACCACAGAGTATCAGGGCAAGGCCACTTAATTGACATAGTTCCAGTTTAAAGAAAAGAACCAGACAACAGAATAGTGGTAATAATAATAACCACCATTTATTGAATTGTAAATATATGCTTTACTTCCATTTACTTTTTTCAGCAACCTTATTAGGATGTTGTCATTTTTCTGATAAGAAAACTGAGGCTTGGAGTGGTCAAGGGATATCCCCAGGTCTGTGTGACTGCAGAGCTCACGCTGTGATTTACTTCTCTGTCCTAGCAAGGAAGTTCTTAGTCTACTGTGTTACTCCATCCTCGTAACTGGTAATTGGAGCCATGGCTTTCATTTTTAATTTCTGCTTTAACAACTTGATAGTATACACATCTTTAACTGTAAAATTCCACATCCTTTGTAGAAAGAGATCAGAATAAATAAATGAACAACCAGCAACTAAATATTCTATTGGTGTCTGACAATGGGAACCACATTGTGTGGATTTTTTTTTGGGACAGCCCCAATTTCAAATATTTCATCTGGTTTTCAAACCGTGTGTCTCAATTTTGGCTTCTGTATCTTTGGATTTTGATTCGTGACCAGGTCTTGGGGCCTTTCTTCCTGGTGGCTCTGGGAGATAACATCTAGCTCTGTGCTGGCTCAGACAATGGGGATTGTTGAGAATGAATTGGGCCATTGATAAACGCCCCCTGCTCTGAATGTTTTAGCTGCCAGCTCTTCCCTTGTCTCAAAAGGACAAGTGTCTGGGTGCCTGAAGGAGTTTGACCCCTGCCCTCAGCCTGCCCTGGCCCCGTGACCAGCTGTTCCTCATGCGAGCCTGCCTGGGTCCAGGGTTCTGCTGTTAGGTCTGTGTCTCTTAGATCTGAACTCTGCCTCCTACAAGGTCTTTTGTGAGCGCCGGTCCCTTGTGGAGCCTGAGCTTAGATTGAGGTGGCCGGACTGTGGAGTGTGGCTTTTCTGTCCCTCCCCCATATCTGTGAGGCCACAGGCCAGTGTTCATCCCTTTCTCCTTCTTCCTAGTGGATCTCAAGTCTGTCAAGTGGTCAGGGAGTCATTTGTCATTTTTTTTTTTTTTTTTTACCTCTAACAGACATGGGTCATCAGGGGCGTCTGAATCATTTTACCCTGCCCAAGGCCATTAATTTTTGGAAAGGGAATGGTAGAGGGCAATGCTTAGTACCAAAGAATGACTCCAGTAAACCAGTTGCTGTGAAGTCAATTCCAAGTCATGGCGACCCCATGTGTTTCAAAGTAGAACTGCCCCCATAAGTTTTTCATGGCTGTGGCCTTTCAGGAGTAGATTGCCAGGTCTGTCTTCAGAGGCTCTTCTGGGTGGGTTCAAACCATCAACCTTTCAGTTAGTAACCCAGCGCCTAACCATTTGTGCCTCCTAGAGACTCCAAAGAATGACTAGATTGACTAATGGTGGACTTTCAGGCATTGTGTTGGAATCCTGCTTCTCAATATGCCTTAAATCGCGCCCCATTGGCGGCTCTTGCCTACCGGCACTGCCAGAACCATCAGATTACAAAGTGGGAGGAGGAATCATTGGCCTGAGGCCCTGGAAAATGCCCTGGCACTAGGGAATGTGATGGTGGCTTGGTGCAGGTGAGGGGTTTGTTCTTTCCAGGCCACCGGAAGGTAACTCTTAGATAGCTAAGACTGACACTTGATTGCATTTCTGCTGAGGATTCATACTTTAAGACCATTCATATTGTTCACTAAGGAGCCCTAATGCTGCAACGGTTAAGCCCTTGGCTGCTAACCAAAAGGTCTGCAGTTCTTATTTAGAACCCACCCAGTGGCTCACTGAGAGAAAAGACCTGGCAATATGCTCCAGTAAAGACTACAGCCTAGGAAACCCTATGGGGCAGTTCTACTCTGTCGCATAGGGTTGCGACGAATCAGAATCGAACACTCAATGGTATACAACAATAACATTTTGTTTATTGGACTTTAAGTTCAACCAAGTGATAACAGGTTTAAAATCCAGCGAGAGAGCCTCTGATGATACCTTCAGAACTTCTTGACGGGCAGTGGGGAGGGGCATTTACTCACATTTATTTAGTGCACACTAAATGCCAGTCCTTTTGTTGGACTCTGTGTAGCTTTTGTTTTATGAAATCTCTACAACAATGCTGTGCAATAAGTACTGTTTTAAAGATGAGGAAACGAGGCACAGAGCCATGAAATGATTAGCCAAAGGTCAGAGCCAGCAACGATTCCATCCAGGTCTGTCTGACTTCAGAGTCTGGGGTTACTGTCCATTCACCACTCAATGGAGACTGTAGGCTCCCCTAGTTTGAAGAACTTGAAAGCACAAAAAATAACCCCTGTGGCCAAACTGGGGAAGGGACTGAGGGGCTGACTTTTCTGTCTTGCCCAAGGACCTGAATATCATTGTTGGTCTTTCCTGCCCAGTTAACCCCAGTCTCAGACTGAGACTGTTGCTCTGTGGGAAGCAGAGGTAGGGGTGGGGTGGGCAAGGCCTCCTGGGCTGGGCAGACAGAGCTGGACTCCCTTTCCCTTCTCCCCTGGAGCAATCTCCAACCTGGGAATCGAGCTTCTATCCAGACTCAGCTATTGGTGCCAGCCCAGTCTCCCCACCCCAGCTCCAGGGCACCCTCAGTGCCAAGCCCTGGGGAAGTCTTGGATTCCCTGAGGACCTCTCTGGGCAGACCCGACCATGTTCAGCTACAGACCATGTCTGTAGGCGTCAGCGATTTGGCTGGATTGTTGTATATGGTGTTCACTTTCTTCTGGAGAAACGGAGGTTTTGTCTTACAAACCAAATATCCTGGGTTTGGAAACCACGTGAAATGCAAGCTGTGGTCTGAGGGTGTAGGCCTGTGTGTGGTGCTGGTTTAAAGGCACTCTTGAGGGACAGTATGACTGACTCAGGCCCTCTTACTTCCTCTGATGGAGGGCCAGAGGAAGGCAGTACATACTGATGATGTGAACACACAGATAGATGTGCCTGGAAGCCTTAGTTTCCTCATCTATAAAACGGGGTTCCTAATAATGTAATTGCTGTGTTGCCTTTTCAGATATTTTCTCAGATTATGTTTTAATGGTTGTTTGGGGGATTACAATATGCATCCTTAATTTATCACAGTCTAATTAGAGTCAATATTGTCTGTTACTGTGAATCCTCTTAGATTTATTTTATCTGGAAATGTCTTCATTTCATCTTAATTTTGGAAGGATGTTTTCACTGGATATAGAATTCCGGATTGACAGATCCCCCCCCGCCACCCCCCGTCTAGTACTTTAAAGATGTTTTTCCTTTTTCTTTCTGTCTTTAATTTTTTCTGATGAAATATTATCCTGATTAGTATTGTTGTTTCCACTACATATAATTTTATAATTTTTCTGTGGCTCTTTTTAAGAGTTTCCCTTAATCTTTGGATTTTAGCAGTTTGGCTGTAATATTTTTAGGTGTGGTTTTCTTGGTATTTGTCCTGCTTGGGGTTTTACCATGCTTATTGAATTTGTAAGTTCATGTTTTTCACCAAATTTGGAAAATTTAAAAAATATTCTTTTCTACTTTTATCTAGTTTTTTTTTCTCCTTCTACGACACTACTTACAAGGATATTAAAACTCTTGATATCATACTGCAGGGCATTGAAACGCTATTCGTTTTCTTTTACTATTTTCCCTATATGTCCTTCAGCTTCAATAATTTCTATTAAACTACCTTTGAGTTTTTCTTTAGCTATTTCCACTCTGTTGTTAAGCCCATCCAGTGATTTTTTAAAAAAATTTCATATATCATACTTTTTAGTTTTAAAATTTTCATTTAATTTTCTCTGAAGTTTCTATTTCTCTGCTGGAATTCCCCAACTGTTCATTCATTATGATCATATTTTTCTTTAAGTCCTTGGGCACATTTTTAAGAGTTGCTTTACAATCCCCATCTGCTAATCCTATATCATGTCATCTCTGGGACTGTTTCTTTTTTTCTGATTATGTATCATATTTTCCTTCTTCTTCACTTATGTGAAGGACATTGTGGATGCTACATTGTTCAGAGTCTGGAATTTGTTTTATTTCTTTAAATACTATTGAGTTTTGTTCTCACAAGTGGTTATTTACCAGTGGATAAATTGGATTATTCCAAGGCGTGTTTGTAAGCTTTGTTAGGACTGGTCCAGTACTCTTAGGTGTGATTAATTTGGTCTCAGTTGAATTCCTGGAGTGTTTAGTGAGGTATTTCCTTTCCACTCTGTCGTAACTCATATGTCTCCATATGGGACATATGAATCTCCTTTCAGTTCACAGATCCTCAGTAGCTGTTCTCTGCCAAAGGTTGCAGAGTCTCCCTTTGTGCGTGAATAGCTTAATATTTGGCCAAAGGCTTAAGGGTGCCCACATACATATTTCTGGGCTTCTTCTCTGTGTACCTCCCTTCTGTCTGATATCCTGTCCGACAAAATTCAGCTGCCTCAGTAGCCCCAAGTTCTGGCCTCTGCTTGCCCACCTCAGTGAGATCAGCATGCTCTGCTTAGGCCACACTGCCCTGTGCCATGTTTTGGAAAATGCTCCCTGACAGAAAGCCAGGGTGATCTGTGTGTGTTTCTGTTCTCTCATAGGGCACAATTCTGAGCTGCCTATTGCCCAACATCAGGAAACTCTCTTATAGTTGTTTATGGGGGGGAAGACTTCCAGTACCAGCTACTCCATCATGGTCAGAAGTGGTGGTCTAAGAGCTTACTATTATCCTAACAGTGTTACTGCAAACAGAGTGGTGAATAAAGCAGGCAAGGTCTTTGTCCTTATGATGTTTGCAGTCAAGTGTGATAAAGTGTAAAAAAATAAGTAAATGAACTAATATAATAAATTGTTTTAAGTTTTAAATATTTGGTTATCTGCTTCATCTTCATTCAATCGCTTACCCACCCATCCACCCATATACCACCTACCGAGCTATGCATCATCCACCTATCCATCCATGAACAAGAATTTATGTTGGATTTATAGTGGGACTGAAGGCTGATGAGTCATCCTCACTTCCCTTCCCTTTACTTCTTTTTCATATGGTCCTTACAGCACAGAAGCTCAAGTAAGGAAACCATCAGGGGTGGAAGGGACTCCACTGTGCTGATAGAATGCTGGGCCATGTGCAATTGGAGTGTAGTATTAACAGGAAGAGTAGGAGACCAGAAACTGCCACACTGATTGCTCCTTTTATCTCACTTTCTGTTTTTCTGAGGATTCCAAACCCTAGCTTCCCCTCTTTCTGTGGTAATGAGAGCTTAGGAATTAGGCTTCTTGATTCAATACAAGGTGGTACCTGGGCTCTGCAAAGATGCTAGTGCTCAGGGCTAAGGAGAAAGAGAAACGCAGCTCTGTATGATCCCTATCGTCAAAAAGAGGATGCTTTTGTTTTCTTCCTCATTTTCCACCAGGATTGCACTTTAGCCCTGTGGAATTTGTAGAGAGGCTGGTGGTGCGGGGGGGAAGGGGAGGCAAGCAGGATTTAAAAATGTGGCATTTAGAAACCAGGCAATGGACTAATCCTGGCCCCACCCCTTCAGAAACTGCTCTTTCAGTTCTCTGAGGGTTGTCATTTACAAAGAACGCCCCAGAATGTGTGCTTCCCATCTGCTGTGGCAGACAGGCTTGGAACTGAGTAGACGTAGGACAATTGAAGCAGCAGCAGATAAGAGCATCTTTGGGGAAATCCCAGAAGGTGCCAAGGGTCTAAGTCACAGACTCATTTACTCATTTGCTCACTCACTCATTCATTCAACAAGTGTTAACTTAGCACCTACTATGTGCCATGCATTGTTCTGGGGACTGGGGATATAGTAGTAGTAGGCAAAAAATAGACTTTCTGCCTATATATATATATATATATATATATATATATACATATATATATATATTTTGGTATGGTAAGATAGCAAACAGGTTAATACGTAGTATACAAAATGGTGATAAGTGCTATGGGAAGATTTAAAGGATGGTGTTATAAGTTCATTTATTTCCCCCAAAAGATATATATGTTCAAGTCCTAATCCCTGGTATCTGTGAACATGACCTTGCTTGGAAATACCCAAACAAAAACCAGACCCCCTGCCATCAAGGTGATTCCAACTCACAGCAACCCTATAGGACAGAGTAGAACTGCCCTGTAGAGTTCCCAAGGAGCGCCTGGTGGATTCAAACTGCCAGCCTTTTGGTTAGCAGCCATGGGGTTTCCAAGGGTCCTTGGAAATGTTATCAGTTTAGGTGAGATCATACTGAGTAGAGTGGGTCCTAATCCAATCATAGTGGTGTCCTTATAAAACAGGAGAAGAGACAGAGAAATAGAGGAAAGATGGCCATGTAAAGATGGAGGCAGAGGTTGGAGTTATGCTGCCATAAATCAAAGAATGCATGGAGCTACCAGAAGCTGTGAAATACAAAAAAAGAACTGTCCCTAGAGCCTTCCAACATGCTCAATTAGGACTACTAGCTTCCAAAACTGTGAGACAACACTCAATTTGTAATGCTTTGAGATGGCAGCCCTAGGTAAGGGACATAGGGAGTGCCAAGTGTGGGAGGAGGTTTGTAAATTTATACAGGTAGCCAGGAGGTTCTCTCTGATGAGACATTTAAACAGAAGCCATGAGGCAGTAAAAGAGCACGCTGTGTGGATATTTAGGGCAAGAGTGTACAAGAGAGTGTCAGTAAAGGTACAAGCCCTGAGGCTTGTTTGAGAAACAGTGTGAAGATCAATATGAATGGAGTGAAGGAAGAGATAGGAGAGCAGAAGGAGTTGAAGTCAGTGTGCTGATGGGTGGCAGATCATGAAGGATCTTGTAGACTATCTGAAGAATATGGCTTTTAATCTGAATGAGATGGAGGGTTTTGAGCAGATAATTGACATGCTCTGACTGCTATGAAGAGAATAGATTCTTGAAGGAAGGGCAGAGATGAGTTATGAGGCTATTGTAATTATCTAGGTAATATATGATGCTGGCTAGGACTAAGGTTCACTTATTCATCCATTTCATTTTTTATTCTACAAATGTCTATGTAACACAGCTTGTGCATGAAACCCTTCATCATTATTCATCCATCCCTTCTGTCCCTCAATGGTTTACCCAGCTAACTTCACTACTTAAGATAAGCCTTTATCTGCTACAAGTAGAGTATTATGTCAGTTGGCAGTTGATATGGGCATATTCTTCTAGGACTTTGGGAAGGACTAGGAGCTCATTAGTCAGTCATAAAACCAAACAGGACCTGGCAAGCCCAAGATGAATGGAGTCAACACTGAGTATCCTAAGAGCCCTGGTTGTGGTGGGAAGGGTGGTCAGGCTAAACTTCCAGAAGGCTAGACTTAAGCTGAATCTTGATGGGTGGAGAGCACAAGTCAGGCCTGGAGAATAACAGAGAGCCTGCCTTGAAGCTTGAACATAAGGGGGAATGTTGGGGAGTATAGAATGATAGGGCTGAAAGAGCTGGGGACAGGGTCTGGAGGGTCATGAACATCAGGCTAAGAAGTTAGACCTAAGTTGAGAGAGGCTGGGGGAGACATAACAGGTTTTCAAGGAGATGTTACAAGGAGAGCTGTGTTTTAAGAGGCTAAAAATAACATCAGAATGAGGAGGGATAGGCTGGGGCTGGGCGGACAACAAGAAGACTGATGCTTCATGTGAACTTCTTGGCCTTAGGGAAGCCTGAGGAGGCAGGAAAGCAGGAGTGGGTCCCAGATGCACAGTGGGCAGGGGTGCAGTGATTTGGGGCTCTGATGGGTAACAAGAGCAGCAGGTGATATGAGTGGCTGTTGTTGGGACAAACTTCGGATGTCTCTTGTCCTCTGAGCAAGAGGACTTTTGAGCAAAGAACACAGAGCAACCTGGATTCTGGGTAGTGCAAGCTGGAGAAGAGTTTGGGTCTGGCTTCTGGCCATGAAGGACTCTTTTAGAAGCTTCTTGGTTAAGCATTCATTGGATTGTAGGGACATTAGATTCCAAACAGGAGCTTGTCTAATCCAGCCCTCTCCTTTTACAGGGTCTTAGAAAGGCGAGAGGAGAGAAAAGGGTGGGTGGGGGCCTGGGATGTCTTGCCCATGAGGCCACTGCAAGAAAAGAATGCTCCTGCCTAACTCAGGAGAGAGCAGTGCACAGGAAAGTTCACAGCCTCCAGGTGGACGTTCAGGATGCATATCTTGACTAAGTCTGGTGCTTGGTCTGGCCAGAGGATGGGCCACCAGGGATCTCTCCAAACCCACATATTTATTCTCTGGTTGTCCCAAGGAGCTAAAGGCCACTTCTCCAAGAACAAGTCCTGTTCTCTTCCTCCAGCATGCAGAAGTTTGTGGCTTAATAGCAGAGTTTCAGATGGAATTGTCCTTTACTGACCTTCCATCCCTGCATTTTTGATCCTACTGGAGGAAGGCTGAAGCTGGAGACAGTTTCTGTAAGTTAGAGAGGTTGGGGCTATAGCTCATGCCAGCCCATGCCCTGTGGTCTGTGTCAGCGCTGGATGAGTAATTGTTTACTAAGCTCTTAGTCAACATGTTCTGTTTGTCTTGTACTGTAGAGCTGGCAGAGGCATTTGGAGGGGAGTGAGTTACACTCATGAGTGAGCTGAACACAAAGACACAGAAAATATCTACCCCCAAGTTCAACGCTCCTCAGTGAATGTCCCAAAGGAGGCAGTGGTGTTTTCTTTAGGTGTGAGTTTACTATGCCTGCCAAGGTAGCAAGCATGAACCAGGCCAGGCTATGGATGGAACCTGAGGGGAGAGGGTAACAGAAAGCTTGGTTTTTAGTCTGGGCTCAGCCACAAATTTGCTGTGTGAACTGGGCAAACCATTTGCTCTCTCTGGGTATTAGTTTCCTTACATGTAAACAAAACAACAAGGTTGGAGAAAACAATCTCAGAGGACCTGTCCTGCTATAACATTCCAGGTTTCTTGATTACATTGCGATGCCAACAAGGAATTGTGATTAGAGCCCTGTCTTCTAGATTTCTATCCTAGACCAGGGCTCATTCTCTACTTTACCTAAAATTATACCTTTATAGATGCATTCCTTTGAGTCTTTTAAGAGACTCTTATTTCCACAGACCATATTGCCTCACAAAATCCCTTATATTTTTCATGGCCTCCAATAGGGATATAAAGGAGCCCTGGGAGTGCAAAGGTTAAGCACTCACTGCTAACTGAAATGTTGGTGGTTCGAATCCACCAGTTGCTCCTTGGTAGAAATGACCTGGTGATCTGTTCCCATAAAGATTACAGCCTAAAGAACCCTATGGGGCAGTTCTACTCTGTCCTATAGGGTTGCTATGAGTTAGAATTTACTCAGCGGCACACAACAACAACAACAACACAGGAATGCAAAGCAGTGTCATATCCCTTATTTTATTTTGATCTGTACAACAACTGTACCAGCTAATCAAAGATATATTATTATTCCTAGTTTGTATATAAGAGAAGAGACCCAGAGAGGTTAAGTAACTTGTCTAAGGTCACACAGTGAGTTACTGGTAGAGCTGAGACTAGGCTGCAGGTTTCTTCACTGCTGGTCTTTGTGGTCCATGCTTTTTTGTCCACACTTTCGGTTTGGAAAGAGGAGTCGTAAAGGCTGCATGGGATGGGGGTCGTGGTGTTCACTGAGAGACACAAGTACCAAACTCAGCTGGTCACAGTGGTGAGGGGCTGTGCCAGCCCCTGTGCCTGGATATGCAAAGGCAGATCATAGCCGAAGCTGGGTGTCTGCAACAACTTTCCCCAACCCTGCTGTTGGCCCAGGGCACTGAGTCAAGTCCAGGCCAAGTCCTGGTTCTTCTAGTTAATCTTCTCTTTCTCATTTTCAGAAGCCTTTTCACCTGCTTGGTCCTGAAGCTGGGCTGACTCTGGCTGGCTGCAGAAGGGGATTCTTGGAGCAATACTCAACTTGGTTCTCTCTAGCTCAACCCAGCCAGCTCAACCCAGCTCTGGGAAAGAGGGAGGCTCTAGAGCAGGAATGTGTGGGCAACAGGGTCAAGGGGAAGGGGATAGTGATGCTGGTGAGGGCAGAAGCTCTTCCCTCACACACCTGGCAGGGGCAACCATGGACATCATCTGACTCTCCTCTCCCCAATTCACTTTCCATTCACTTTCTGCTTGTGCTTTGGGATGTACGTGGACTCAGAATCTGTCTCCTTCTGCCTCCACCTTCTCTATCACACATCAAGTTTCCACATTTGCCTGGGTCTGTTTTAGGGTTTGCTATTCAGTTCTCCAAGTCTATTCCAGGGTTAATTGTTGTGAGTTGCTGTCGAGTCAGCTCCAACTCACAATGACCTTATGTAGAACAGATGAAACGCTGCCTGGTGCTGTGCTATCCTCTGATCATTGGGATGTTCGAGTCCGTTGTTGTGGCCACTGTGTATTTTGAGTGCCTTCCAGCCTAGAGGCTCATTTTCCAGGACTATATGGGACAATATCCTGTTGTGAACCATAGGATTTTCATTGTCTATTTTTGCAAGTAGATTATCGGGTCTTCCTAGTCTGTCTTAGTCTGGAAGCCCCACTGAAACCTGTCCACCCTGGGTGACCCTGCTGGCATTTGAAATACTGGTGGCGTAACTTCCAGTATCATAGCAACCTGCAAGCAACCACATTACGACAAACAGATAGATGGGTGGCACCTGACAGATGGTTATCACCTCATATTTATTACTTTAAAATAAGTCTTATTATCTGATGGGAAAAGGCCTCTCGATTTCTTTTTCATTTTCAGGAATAGCTTGACTATACATTTGAGATTCAACTTGTCAAATTCCAGGAAAAAAAAATCCTGTGGGGATTTGACTGAAATTGCATTGAATGTATGGATCCATTTATGCTGACTCGTCCTATCCATATACATGAAATACTTCTTCATTTATCCCAGCCTTCTTTAATATCTTTTAATAAACTTTTACAATTTTCTCCATAGGGAGCTTGCACCATTTTTCATTAGGTTCATTTTTATGTTCCTTATATATTTTGTTGCTATTCTTAATGGCCTCTCTTCTAAAGTTCACTCTATGCTTGTGTGGCGCCTAGGACTACATTTCGTTTTTGTATATTCATTTTTTCCGTAACCTTTCTAAATGTTTTTATGAATTATAACAATTTATTCATAGAGACTTTTGGGTTTTCTACATGGACAATGAGGGTAACTTACAGATCCATACAATAACTTTGTCGGAATTAGAGAAAGGTACCCTGTCTGGGGGAGTCCCTGGGTGGTACAAATGGTTAACAGGCTCGGCAGCTAACTCAAAGGTTGGTGGTTCAAGTCCCCCCAGAGGCACCTCAGAAGAA
Source organism: Elephas maximus indicus (assembly GCF_024166365.1). Lineage (NCBI taxonomy): Eukaryota > Metazoa > Chordata > Mammalia > Proboscidea > Elephantidae > Elephas > Elephas maximus. Next base: position 70,418,142 of record NC_064825.1, read on the forward strand.
AAGCCTGGTGATCTCCTTGTGAAAAATCAGGCACTGAAAATCCTGTGGAGCACAGTTTACTCTGATACACGTGCGACCACCATGAGTCAGAATCGACTCCTCGACAGCAACTGACTACTGGTTACCCTGTCTGGGAGGACACAGACCCATGGACACTTGGCTGGTCGTGCAGATGGCAGGTTTGTGCCTGGTGGACCCGCACTATGCAGGGCGCGTGGCTGCGTAAGCAGAGCGGAAGCTGATTTCAGCCTCCCCTCGGCCCCTTGCACAGGCAAATGTGGCACCGTATTACCTGCAAATAATAACAGTTTTGTTTCTTTCCATTCTTGCCCATTTTCATTCTTTCTGTGCTAGCTAAGACCTCTAACACAATGCTGATTAGAAGTGGTGAGAGCTGGGTTTCTTTATTTAGTTTCTGATCTCACAGGAAATGCTTTCAACATAGCACTTAGTACGTTGTTCACTGGACTCTTTCTTTTTTGGTAGATGTTCCTTTGATCAGTTTAAGTAAGGCCTCTTCCGTTCCTAGTTCTGTAAAAGGTTTTCTTCTGAGTGGCTGCTGAATTTTATCAAATTATTTTATCTATTGAGATGAGCAACATACACCATGTAATTAATCTGCCCAGTGAGTTTTACATTTCAGGTATTGTCTTTTGACTTTATAAAAGGTCTATTTGGTTCCTCCTCAAATCTGCTTGGTCATTTTTTAATAGACTTTGCTCCTTGAAAATGTTTCCAAGACTCTTTTGTTTCGTGAAAATCAATTCTCTAATTAAGAACCCCCTCACCCCCCACCCCAACCACCACCACCGACAAAAATAGTGTAAGATCAGGACCAAAACCTACATGAAGGCCATATTGTGGTCATTCATTCTCAAGAGAGATTTTATCTCCCTTAGCAGCAAGGTCAGGACAGACAGCTTTTCTTGCTGATACCATCTGTGTGGAAGGTTTGTTTCTCGTTTACCTTTACACTCAGATTCTGGCCTCTGGAACCCCTATTTGATTCTTCCTCTTGAGAAGTTCCTGGGCTTCATCTCTTGTCTCCCTGTCGCATACACACCTCGAGCAGAAGCTCAGGGAATACACTGGTCAGCAGATATTCTCAGGGAAACATCGCCCTTCAGCCCTGGCTTGTTATCCCTGTTTCCTATACTTACTTTGATTTTGACCTCTGCAGATGATATTTTTGCTAGCTCAGTGCTGCATTTAAAAACATCTTTCCATCCTTTACATTTGTTCTCATGGAGAAGTATTTTAGAGTATCTGGTTTACGATATTGCTGAAAATAAAAACCCTGCCGATGTGAGCTTTCACTGTAAGAGGACTCAATTGTCAACTGAAAATTAGATGCTGGAAAATAGTGGCTTGGTGTGGGGAGCCTTAAGGATAGCATATAGTCTTTGCCTTTGCTCACCTTATTAGTTCTGTATCTTAGCAAATTATAGAACTCTCTGAGTCTTCATTTCCACATCTTTGAAATGAGGTTAATAGTAATACTGATCGTTTAGGATTTTTGAAGGGACATATGAATTTACTTATGTGGAATACTTAGAACAGTGCTTGGTGCATAGTTAAGTACCCAATATCAAAGTTCATTGAAGTTAACATGCCATACGTTGTAAGATGCCCTATTCCTTCATAAAAAATAAAAGAAGCTTTCAATTAAACTGTGACACTGCCAAGATGCCGCCGATTGTAAGACACATCCCATTTTCAGATGCTAAAATATGAAAAAAACATGCATCTTAGAATCACTGGACCACAGTAAATTTTAGCTATTATCATGAATTTTTGCATAGGAGCAGAGAAGGCAGTGGTTTGGAAACAGAATCTTAGAGCTGATAGGATTTTAAGTGTTTGCAGGTATTTATTCCATCCCATCCTCACTCCATCAGTTCCTGAGCTCTGGCTGTATTGTACATGAGCTAGAGTCTGCATCCAGAGGGTTAATTGTTGGCAGACAAACAAAGTAAGTTGTCCATCTCCTCCAAGACTGAGGAGGAAGGGAAAGAGATTGAGATTTATTGAGTAGCTTCTATGTGTCTCGCACATTCATAGTTGCCTTAAATATATCATTTACTTTAATTGTCACAATTAGTCATGTTAATTCGACTAGCTGCTATAACAAACAATGCTCAAATATCAGCGGCTTAACACAATGTGTTTATTTCTGGTTTACCTCACAGAGTGAGGGGATCCGGGTGGCTCTCCTCGGAGCTGTGATTCAGGAGCCGTCTTCTTCCATCTGTTGCCGCCGCCATCTTAGGGCTTCCAGTTCCTCTAGCATGGCCCAGCAGTCAGAACGGGGAGACAGAAGGAGCAGGAAGAAGGCACATCTTCTATTACAATGTAACTTCAGATTGTGCAAGACCTCACAATTTTATTGACTCCTAGGTAAATTTTTGGAGAAATTGCTATAGGTTTAGGATGGTTGGAGAAGACCTCCTGTAAGAGGTATGATTAAGCTGATTCCTGAAGGATTGGAATTACTTGGAGACAGAAGAAGAGAATAGAGGGATTTCAGTCTGGATGTGCTGGGGTGCCATGACCCATGTATAAAATGGAAGTGCAAGATGTTTTAGGGGAATAATGAAACCCTCTGTTGGTGGAAGGACTAGTTATTAATTGAGCTTGCAGACACTCCTAGGCACTGCAATGCACTGCTTGGATGTTACTTGTGATATGTGGCATACTAGGCGGAAATGAACCTTGATAAGACAGCATTCAGTGACTGGGCTGCTTTCCATGTTTGATTCATTTCATGTCCCAAGAAGTTAACTCAAATAGTCATATGTAGACAATGTGGTCCACGTATATGGCTACCACACCCCCGCTACCCCTGACACACACCAGAACATAAAGGATTCTTTAATGAGGACACTATGACAGGGACAATAGAATTTGTTGAGAACGATTGTGTCATGCTCATGCTCTGGTATATTCTGCTTATACAGTGGCCCTAGAGTGGGTTCTGCTTCTGTGTCTTTGGTTCTTTTTCACTGACAGCTGAACTCCAATCTCTGCCTCTGTCTTCACTTGGTGTCTTTTCTCTGTCTTTCTGTGTCTCTTTTCCTCTTTTTATAAGGACAACTCTTATATTGGATCAGAGTCCCTGAGTGGTGCAAACAGTTAACATGCTTGGCTGCTAACCAAAAGGCTGGTGATTTGAGTCCACCCAGAGGTACCTCAGAAGAAATGGTGAGAACCTTTCACCGTTGTGGCTGAGCAGAGGTTCTATTTCAGCCTGGATTCTCCTTTGAATGCCCCATACTACTCTGTTCGCATAGGATGTGAGCTGGGATGTGAATTGTTTCTTCAAGGTCAATGCTAATAATTACAGAAAATGTCTTAGTGTTTTTATTTGTGTTTATTCAAAGCATAGTTTCTATGTACTGGGTCTTTATCAAATCTATTCCATGGAAAGCTTTGCTTATTTCCAGTATATTCTGCTTTAAAATCCCCTGTGATAGGAAGCAACTGTTTATGTCTGGGTGGAAAATGAATCCTTCACTGGGCACAAAGATAGAGACCATGACACTTCCTGTGCAACACAACCAGCTCCCTGGGTCAAAGTAGCTATTATTATGTAATTATTATTATTTAATTTGCTGTTTAGTATTCCTGTAGGCTACTTGATCTTATGTGATTTTAACAATAACCCTGAAAAGCAGAAATTATTCCCATTTTAGAAATGAAGAAGCTGAAGTCCAGAGAGGTCTCATAAGAGGCAGAACTAGAATTTGAATCACAGGTCTGAGCTTTAGAATTCTATTACCTTCCAAATTTGATTGGGCAAACTCCAGTTTGGAGGATTTGGGGAGGAAATGAGATAGAAGAAGGCTGATTATCACCATCGCTAATGTAGCACAACCACCTGCTCGTGACTCTAGAAATAAGAACATTATATTCTTGAAACTGTGAAAAGCTGTACCTCCAGGGAGCCCTGGTGGTGCAGTGATTAAGCACTTGGCTACTAACTGAAAAGTTGGCGCCTCAAACCTACCAGCTGCTCTGTGGAAGAAAGATGTGGCAGTCTGCTTCAATAAAGATTACAGGCTTGGAAATGCTGTGGGACAGTTCTACTCGGTCCTGTAGGGTCACTATGAGCCAGAATTGACTCGATGGCAATGGGTTTGGTCTGGTTTGAATTGTCTCTCCTATGTCCTTATTCCCAAGGGTATAGAGACCCCCTTAACCTGGATCCTCATTATGACTCAGAGAGGGAAATAGCTTGCCCGGTGTGACATCAGAACGTGATTTATGAAACAGGATATGTCTAAATTTTCACCATGTTGGAGCTGTTCAATTTTCTCTAATGGCCTTTATCTGAGAGTTATGTCTATTGGTGGCAGCCACGACCAGTAAGTCATTAGCTTAAAGTATAGAGATTGTTAATTTTAGCACCCTGGGACCTGCGCCCAGTGAGAAAGGCCCCTTGTTTTTACAAACTGAAGCTAAGGAACATTCGAGCAGTTGGCTAACATTCACATCAGGAAAAGTTAGAAAGTAAGAAGGGATAATTAATAAGTGAAAGAGTAACAAGCAGTTGAAAAGTTGGATATAGTTTGGAAGGAGGAAGAATGACCTCTGTCTGGCTGTTTCCCTGCTCCTACTTAACTGTGCTCACCAGAAGAGAAATGGAACCAGTTTTAGCAAGCATCTACTGAGCCCCAGAGCCCTGGTGGCACAGTGGTTAGGAGTTTGGCTGCTAACCGAAAAGTTGACAGTTTGAATCCACCAGCTGCTCCTTGGAAACCCTATGGGGCAGTTCTGTTCTGTTCCAAAGGGTCGCCATGGGTCTAAATTGACTTGATGGCAACATATTTGGTGTGGATTTTACTGATCCTCAGGCATGTCACATATGTGATCTCACTCCTTTGCACAGGGGTTCTATGAAGAAAGAATCATTACTTCCATTTTATCCTGATTATATATCCTGTTTTACAGATATGGAGACCTAATGCCCAATGTCACACAGCTAATAAGTGTTGGAGCTTGGATTTGAACCCAGGAAGTCTGCCTTTGAATCTGTGTTCTTAACCAAAGGGAGGTGATGCTCTGGATGGAGGTGGCCCAAAGGCCCAGCCAAGGCTCCCTTGGGGGCTGTACTCTGCCCGAGGGCTTAGAGGCCAAGGGCACCAGTTTCTTCCTCTTTACCTTTAGAATATCCCCAGCTCAGGGCCAGCCCTCCGTATGTAGGGTGGTTGCAACTTCCTCATGAGACTCAGGGCTGGGAACTCCTCTGATGGGCAGCTGAGGAGTCAGATCCTCAGAGCTGGGAAGGACTATGTTAGTTTCCTAGGGCTGCCGTAAGAGATTATTACAAACTGGGTGACTTAAAACCATAGAAATTTACTCTCTCACAGTTTGAGAGGCTAGAAGTCTGAATTCAGAGTGTTGGCAGGGCCATGTTCTCTTCGAAGGCCCTAGGGGACGATCATTCCTTGTCTGTGCTAGCTTCTGGTAGCCCCAGGCATTCCTTGGCTTACAACAGCTGAACTCCAATCTCTGCCTCTGTCTTCACATGGCTGTCTTTTCTCTGTCTTTCTGTGTCTCTTTTCCCCTTTTTTTAAGGACAACTTGTATATTGGATCAGAGTCCCTGAGTGGTGCAAACAGTTAACATGCTTGGCTGCTAACCAAAAGGCTGGTGATTTGAGTCCACCCAGAGGTGCCTCAGAAGAAAGGCCTGGTGATCTATGTCCAAAAAATCAGCCATCGAGGACCCTATGGAGCACAGTTCTACTCTGACACACATGGGGGCACCATGAATTGAAGTCAGCTCATTGGCAACTGGTTTTGGGTTATTGGATCAGGGTTGATTGTACTCCATATGACCTCACGTTAACTAATTACATCTGCAAAGACTCAATTCCAAAAAAGGTCACATTCACAGGTACCAGGGATTAGAGCTCAAACATACTTTTTGGGGGACACATACCTACTCATAACAAGGGCCACAAGACGGGGGCAGCTGTGGCTTTCCTGATGCCAGGCACCCAAGTGTTCTTCCCAGGACTGCCACACAAACTTCTTCGGAGGAGGTTGCCTGGTGGTCTGTTTTGGACAAATTGGAACCACTTAGAGGTTGGGTGTTATATAAGTCAGATACTTGGGGCACATCACCTCTGAAGGGTAAACTTGATGTCTGACTCTTCTCTCTCCAACCACTGGGGACTCCTGAGCACCTCTGGGTCAATCTTCCTGTCCCATTCTAAGGCTGGGCTGGATCAGACCAGGAATCACTTGGCTTTTCCTGTTCACTGTCAATTTCCCTGTGCTTCGTAACCACAAGCAAAGGAGGAAGAACGGGCGTAATTATGGCTGCTTTGTAGATGGGGAACTGAGGCTCCGTTGATTTCGCACTGTAAATCGCTGAGACCCTGGTCAGTGTCTCCAACATTCTGCCAAGCAACACCTTATTTGGGTTCCCCATGGGAGTGGTTTGTGGGAGCGAGAAAACCTAGGTGCAAGTCCCAGGTGTAGCTCTGACTTGCTCTGTGACCTCAGGCAAGTCTCTTCATCTCTCTGAATGTGTCTCCCCATCTGCCCGTGTTAACCTCTCTGTGCTTCAGTTTCCTCATCTGAAAAATGGGAATAATAATAGTAACCTACCTCACAGGGTTATTTTGAGGATTAAATGTAAGGCATTTAGAACAGTGCCTGACACACTGTAAGCACCGAGTGTTTCTCCATCTGTCCTCCTCTTTCTTCTCATTCTGCTCCTCCTCCTCTTCACTGTTGTTATTATTATGACCAGAGGGTTATCTCTAATAGGCCCCTATTAGTTCTGGTACTCTAAGATAACTAAGTGAGCCCCTCAGGAAGGCTGTTTGAGTTTTGCCTGACCCTGGAGCCTTATCCCTATCAAGTTCAGGGACATGTTTGTGTAGATAGCGTATCTGTTGGCCTTCCAGGGCCCAGGTCTCCAGTTAGGCAGAGGCTTGAGACTGCCTGTGCTTTGCTGAAACCCTTCTGACTCCAGAATTGAGAGGCAGAGCTGAGGTTTAGGTGAGGCCCTTCTTCCTGAGGTATAGTCCTTCTGAGCAGCCTGAACAGGGTTATCAGGGCCTGGGGGTGGGACGGGGGGACTAGGCCTGGCTCTGTGAGCCCTGATGTCTGTTCTGCCTCCTCACTGGGCTCTGTCGCTTGCCAGCTGTGAGGGGCCATTGGGGCTTCCACCAGGGAGCCAGGGCTGTCTATATTTCATGAGGCTCAGTTCTCTCAGCAAGGCTGGGTGGCAGCTTGCCTGGTTTCTTGCGGCTCCCCTGGGAATGAGGGCTCTTAAAGTATCTGATTGCTGCAGGATGCCAGCCGCCCCAGCTAGCAGTGCTGAGATAGTTTGGATGACTCTCACCAGCCTGCCACAGGTCAAATAGAGGCTCAAGGTGGGTTTGAGGAGGGAGACTCATTGTCCTTACCTCCCAGAGCTCTTTGCAATCCTCCTGCCCACCCCTGGGTCCCGTTTTCTCCATCCCCAGTCCTTGGAAGCTTGCACCAGCCTCTAAATGAACGCCTGCTGCTGGAATCCACCCACCCCACTGTACCCCATGGAGCTCAAACTCCACTCTGGTCATTTCACTCCTTGACTCAAACACCTTCAATGACTCCCTACGATCCACAGGCGAGAGTACAAAGAATCAGCTTCATACTCAGGGCCATAGAAGTACCTTGTCTCCAGTCCTTTGGGAGAGATCTGGGCCCCTGAATACTCCCTACATTTTGCCATCTCCTTGCCACGGCTCCCAGGGCTCTCTTGGGCCCAAATGCCCTTGTCGCATATTTACCTGGTACAATCTCATCCTGCATTTAAGGCTCAGCTCAGATGTCACCTCTTCCGAGAAGCGCACACCATTCCCCCACCTTTCTGCATTCGTATGCCACTGAGATATGTTCATTTAAACTCTGTCACCAGCCCAGAGTGTCCTGGCCATCTAGAAAGACTTGCAGTTCCTTAATCTTACCATGCTCACGCTTTATGCCTTTTTCGTGTTCTTCTCTTGGCGTGGCAAACTCTCCCTTCTAGCCCCTTCCTCTGTTATTCTGCATTCTTCTTTCAAGTTCCAGCTTTGAGGTCATGCCTTGAGAAGCTTCCAGAGCCTCTTCTCCCCACTTCCATTCTGATCTAGTACTGCTTAGAAGCCCCCTGGGCCCCCTTTAGCATTCTCCTGGTTACTTATTATTGCGGGTTTCTTACGGTATTATGACTGTCTGTTGGTCCATCTATCTGTTTGAAAGAACTTGGTGAGCACAGAGCAGGGGGCAGGGAGGGAGGCTTCCCAGCTGGATACGATTGGATGTGAGACTGCAAAAACTCAGGAGGAACAGGTGGCTTTGTCTCAGTAGGTGTTAGGGTGCAGAGTCCTTTCAATGCGTAGTGTGTATAGTATGCAAAAGGCCCTCCCAGAGTCATCTCACCAAATACTCATAATTATGTGCCGTTGTCTCCAATGTACTAGTGAGGAAGCTGGGGTTCCTTTAACACGTACTCATCTAGGCCATCAACAAGTGTTTATTAATCATTATTCACCAGACACTCCATCAGGCATGGGGGTAGAGCATAGAGCAGGGCAGACCTCTAGTCTCCGCCCTGGGATCCTCAGGGGAGAGAGACTTGTTGAGCTACTAATTTCACAGTTAATTATTTAATTACAATTGTGATAAATTCTATGGAGGAGAAATAACGAGGGGGTTAGGGGACCATATAACGAGGTACTTGGCTGAATCTGTGGGTCAGGGAAGGCCACCCTGAGGAAATGGTATTTGTGCTGAAATCTGAAGGCTCACAGGGGAGGTGGAGGTGACGTGTGTCCTGGTCAGAGGAGAGAATGCATGTGAAGGTGCTTGGCAGGAGGAGATACAGCTTGCTAGAAGAACTGAACACTAGCCACTATGGCTGGAGGGCTGAAGGGTGGGCGAGTGACAAGAGAAGAGGCTGGAGCGGTGGACAGGGACCAGGTCATGCAGGGCCAAGTCAGCTATGGTACTGGCTTAGTCTTTGTAGCATTGGGAAACCACTGAAGGCTTTTAAACAGGTGGCTGACATGATTAGATTTCTGTTTAAGATTACTCTGGTTGTTGTGTGGAGAACAATTGGAAGAGGAGTAAGTTTAGAGAGGAGCAAGTGATGAAGTGGGGAAATGATTAGGAGGCTCTTGGAGAGGGTTACATGAGAGGTGACAGTGCCTTTGACCAGGGAGGTGGCAACGGAGATGGAGAAACATGGAAGATGAGGGAGAGGGACATATCCAGGGTAGTTATTAGGTTTGGCATTCAGTATCTAGCCTTCTATGCTAAATTCTGTGGGTTTTGCATGGATTGTGGGAGGCAGGTTGGAAGTAAGACGAGGTGTACGCTGCATGCCAAATGCAGGGGTACTTGATTCTGCTCCAAGAACCACAGGCTCCAGAAATAAACTTCTGCCCAGCCTCAGTTCTCAGCCCTGTGCACCTGATTGGTGAAGCCTAGGTCATGTGCTTCTGCCCAGTGAGCTTGACTGGTGAAAACTGGGTCATGTGTTTTGCTCTTGCTGCAAAGGATGCTGGGAAAAAAGTGCCTGGCTTTTTCTGCTTCTATACTGGAAGACAGGCTTTTCTTTTACTGAGACTCATAAGATTGGAGTATTCTCAAGTAGAATGTGGCTTCGTATGTTAGGGGACTAGAAAGAAAGATAAATGTCTTCACATTGATTATCTTACTTAACGTTCGCAATGATCTTGTGAGATTGTGTCTACTTTATCCCCATTTTATGGGGGAAGCCCACATTTCTTCCTTGGTGAAACAGTGCTCTCTAAGGGCCCTTTCAGCTTTACGCGTAGAGCATAGTGTAATGATGGGATGATCATACAGTTTCATTCCTTCCAACTCTTGCACGCTTTGAAGTCTTTGAGGAAGAGCAATTAAAGCCAGATCTACCCAGACCAGCCTCCACATCTCTCTCACCCTCCAGCCACCTCCTTGTACCTAAGGCTGTAGCTGGAGCTTAACTACTTTTCACAATATTTACCGTCCAACCTGTGTTGACAGCCCTAATGGACTCCTTGAATTAAACAATCCCAGCGACCTTGAGCTGTCCCAGGTTGGCCCATCAGACAATGGCAGAATCCCCCCTTGCTCCTGGTTCTAACTGAATAATTTACTGTACATAGCCATCATTTCCTCTGCCAGCCCAGACTCGTTAGCTAAATGGAGGTGAGCAAGTGCTGCCTCTAATGGGATGCTGGAACAGAAATGAGCTGTCCAAATGGAGTTGTTGTCACAGTAGTCTTTGAATTAAATCAGAGGTATTTAAGGCTTCAAGTCTTTCTTGTAAACTAGTCACTCTTGGTGGGAGCCAAGAACCCAGCAGAAACAAGGCTGCAGGCACCATGGTGGGGTTCTTAATGAATTATGCGTGGGGTCACCACAAGACAGAATCCACTCCACAACTGACAAATGGTACTGGTAGGTAGGGCCCCAAAGGAGGTAACGGAGGGGCTACCTCTTCACTGCTCACTCCTACATATGCCCTTTTCACCCCTCTCACTGGGAAGCTCCTCTGCTCTGAGCCATATTGCTCAACTCCTCCTTCCAAGAGGAAGGATACTCCCTCTTTGAGGTTACCATGTGCCAAGCACAATATCAGGGACTTTTGCAACTGATCTCGTTAAATTCTCATGAAACTCCTGGGAGGTAGGTATAATCAAGGAATCCAGGTTCAGGGAGGGTTGGAGATTTTCCGAAGCTCATGTGCTAATCAAGGGTAAAGTCAAGATTTAAATCCAGGTTTATCCAGCTCATGGGCAAGGGGATTACGTTGAATCCACTTCTGGTTTCCGAACATGCTGTGTAGCATTGGAGGGGTTTTCCCCTGAGTCTCTGCTAAATAGGAAGCGTCAGACTTAGGGCAACGGGTGGGGTGGCTGCAAGGACAGCTGACTGAAGCTGTAGCTTTGCCATAGGATCTTGCCTGCGGGGTGCACCCTTGAAACACATCTCTCTGTAAAGCTAGTGACAGCCTGAGGCTTTAACTGGCAATGTGGCATTTTCTCTCCTGTCCCTTTTAGAGCCCAGAACTATGTCCATAGAGCTGTCACAAAAAGGACCAATGAATGAAGAACAAGAGAGAAATGTCCCCACTGTCTGTCCCCCTCCTCCTACTGGGTTCAGCCATTTGAGTGCAGTGTTTGCTCTTTGCTTCTTTTTTTGGTAGGGCTGTTGTCCCACGCATTGAGGGCTGGAGGGCTCACAGCCTGGGAGGTGGGAGCAGTGGGAGGTGCTGCTGAGAGGGAAGAGTGACAGGGTGAGAGTTGAGTGTTGCCACCTGGCAATGATTCAGCAGTTCAGTGATCAAAGACCCAGATTTTTTTCTCCATGTGCCAGCTTTGTTCTCTAGCTAGGTCCTCGCCTGATCATAAAATGGTTGCCAGCAGCACTAAGTGGCACGCTGCCTTGTTCAAGACCAACGGGAGAGATGCTGTTTCACCTTGGGGTTCTCTTTTAGGAGAAAGAAAACTTTTCCTAGAAGTACTCCTGTCATATCTCATTGGCCCAAATTGAGTCACATGCCTAATCCTGAACCAGTCACTGGCAGTTTGGGTGAAATGATATCATCTGAAGTGGAATGAATTTGAGGAAGCAACCACAATGCACACTATTATGTCACATTTTCCAAGAAAACCTCAGGCATAATCAAAGTGAATGACCCAGTGCTATGGGGGTAGATAGCTAGGAAATTAGGATGCAGAGTTGCCAGATGTAGCAAGTAGTACAGAACGCCCAGTTTAATCTGAATCCAGGTCAGCCACATGTACTTTTTTAGTGTGTCACAAGCAATATTTCCTGGCCCGTGTGTACCAATATTTAGTATATTTAAGCAAAAAAAATATTCATTGTTTGTCTGAAATTCACATTTAACTGGGTGTCCTACATTTTATTAGGATGGCATGAAGGAAAGTGTACAGGGTCTGGCATAAAACTGACCCAAGTTTGCATACTGAATCTGCCACTTACCAGTGATGAAGCGCTTTAACTGCTCTAGGTCTCAGTGTTCCTGTCTTTAAAATGGGCATGAAGATACCTTATTGAGTTAATATATGGATTAAACAAAATTTAAAGAGACACTGCATGTTAAATTCAATTAAATGAGATAATGCAGGACTTAGCATATGTCTGCCATACAACACTTAATAACTCTTAGCCATTTTTATGTTAACTATATGGCATATAGTAGGTCTTAAGTAAATACTAGTTCATTTCAGCTACCTACCATTCTTGCCAGTACACTTAATTGTGCTCGTGAGGAACCTTTACATAGATCGATAGGTGGTTGTTCAGACAGAACAAGGGGATACTGATTGGTTTAAAGCCAGGAAAGGTGTGCGTCAGGGTTGTATTCTTTCACTATACCTATTCAATCTGTATGCTGAGCAAATAATCCGAGAAGCTGGACTATATGAAGAAGAACGGGGCATCAGGATTGGAGGAAGGCTCATTAACAACCTGTGTTATGCAGATGACACAACCTTTCTTACTGAAAGTGAAGAGGACTTGAAGCACTTACTAATGAAGATCAAAGACCACACCCTTCAGTATGGATTGCACCTCAACATAAAGAAAACAAAAATCCTCACAACTGGACCAATGAGCAACATCATGATAAATGGAGAAAAGATTGAAGTTGTCAAGGATTTCATTTTACTTGGATCCACAATCAACAGCCATGGAAGCAGCAGTCAAGAAATCAAAAGACACATTGCATTGGGTAAATCTGCTGCAAAGGACCTCTTTAAAGTGTTGAAGAGCAAAGATGTTACCCTGAAGACTAAGGTGCGCCTGACCCAAGCCATAATATTTTCAATCGCATCGTATGCATGTGAAAGCTGGACAATGAATAATGAAGACCGAAGAAGAATCGACGCCTTTGAATTGTGGTGTTGGCGAAGAATATTGAATATACCATGGACTGCCAAAAGAACGAACAAATCTGTCTTGGAAGAAGTGTGGCCAGAATGTTCCTTAGAGACAAGGATGGCGAGACTGTGTCTTACATACTTTGGACATGTTGTCAGGAGGGATCATTCCCTGGAGAAGGACCTCATGCTTGGCAGAGTACAGGTTCAGCAGAAAAGAGGGAGACCTTCAACAAGGTGGATTGACACAGGGGCTGCAACAATGAGCTCAAGCATAACAATGATTGTAAGGATGGCTCAGGACCGGGCAGTGTTTCGTTCTGTTGTGCATAGGGTCGCTATGAGTCAGAACCGACTCAATGGCACCTAACAACAACAACAACAACCATTCTTGCACAAAGCCTTTGCCCATTGTGAATATCTTCTAGTTTCTATTAATAAATACTTGGCTTTGTGGGCAGATAAGTGGGTGTTCTCACAGTAACAAAAAGTAGGGGTGGCAATGGGGGGCAGGAGAAGGCATTCAGAGCCAGAGATGGGGTTGGTACTGGCTGGAGAAGCTCTGGAGGGTGGCCTAGTGGCAGTGGAGGTCCTTAGGAAGCCTGGGGCCTAAGGAGAATGTTTGCAGTAGTTTCCAGAAATGGATCTGGCAAATGTTTGTCAATGGGACATAAGATTGTAGGGGTTCATAGTGGATTAGGATCTAGAACCGATATCAAATCTGAGTCCTGCCTTACTTGTGTGAGCACTGTGCAGTGTAAGCTGGTTTAAAAAGGAGAGCAGGGCTGGAAAGACTTTCCTCTCCACCCACCTTGGCTCCTTGTGGCTTGGAGCTATGTGAGATCTCTCAGAGCCCTCCCTGACCACGTCCTGCCATCTCTTTCCAGGGCCCCAACTGCTGTGGGCAGGCCTTGCTGCACATTGGGATTAACATGATGGCACTGCCTGGAGGCCGCCACCTGGACTCCATCACCCTGCCGGGTCAGCGGTAAGTCCTCAGCAATCTCTCAGGGCCAAACCTGCCACATGTGGACTCCAGCTGAGGCCCAGCCCCATCATTCAACCTGAAACTACAGGTGGCTCCATTCCTTTGTGCCCTGTCCTGGGAGGAAGCCTAGGACAATGCACTGGGGATGCCACCTTCACTCAGCAAATATCCATGGGACTGGGCCGTGGGACACAGCGATATCAGGAACATCCCACCCCCAAGGAGATGCTGCCTAAGGTGGACGCAAACGATGAAAGCAAGAACAGAGTAGGATAAGCTGTGTGCTGAGATAAGGAATCCCAAGGAGGCACGTAGTCCAGCCTCGGCCAGGGGGCCAGAGCCAGCAGGGCTCCTTGGGATTAGTGACGGTCTTCCCTGAGCCTCTCGGAGGGTGATAACTACACTTAGATTTCTTCTCCTTCTGCCGGAACAGTGGGATAATAATTGAGCACAGAGCTGATCCTCGGGCAGTACATGTTGCCCTGAGTTGGGCAGTGTGGAGTGGGGAGGGAGGAATACACTGAGCAGAAGATGAAGCCCAGATGATGAGGTAAGAGCTTGGGAATTTTAGTCTGAAGAAGGGCCTCAGGGACACCAGAGGGGCCTCTGCACAGCTGAAAGGCATGGAAAGGCAGGTATAATTTGACCTGGTTGGCTCTGGAGACCTGAACCAGAACCAACCAGTGGTGGAACTGCCAAGGTGGCACATCTGTGGTGATCAACTGACCTGGTTCGCCTGGGACTGTCCTGATTTTAGCACTAAAAGTCCTGCATCCCTGGAAACCCCTCAGTTCTGGGAAGACTGAGGCATTGGGTCACTCTCGACTCGACGGCAGTGGGTGGTGGTGGGTTAATACAGGTTTGACGCCCTGGTGGTGTAGTGGTTAAGAGCTCGACTGCTAACCAAAAGGGCAACAGTTCAAATCCACCAGCCACCCTTTGGAAACTCTATGGGGCAGTTCTCCTCTGTCCTATAGGGTCACTATGAGTCGGAACCTACTCGATGGCATCTAACAACAACAACAATACAGGTTTGGTCTGTGGAGGAACTTTGCAACCTCAGAGTTTCACACACAGAGCTGCTCCACAAGGGTTGGTAGTGAGCTCCCTGTTACTGCGAGTGTGCCAACAGGAGTTGTAAGATGGGGATAATAACCTACCCCTTAAAGCTTCCACTTAACATTTTTCTTGTTGAGACACTTTGATGGGACCATTTTGAGGCAACAGCATCCAAATAGCCCGTGTAAGGGTCTTGAATCATTTTTTTGTTTTGCTTTGTTTGTTAGTGCTTTGTTTTATGTGTGTGTCATGGACAGCTAACTTTTAACTCTATCTTTAATCTGATAAGCCAGAATCGACTTGACAGCAACTGCTGTTTTTTTTTTTTTTCAATTTACTTCGTCATTGATTTCTATGTTGTTTGGTTTTTGAGTATTTTTGAGTGTGCATTTCTTTTAAAATCATAAAATATTATTAAATATTTCTTAAAAGTCTATTAGAACTGGGTTAGCCTCGACATGGGCATCAGTCCACTGCCCCAAGATCATCATTATAAAGAGGTTTAAGGGTATGAATACAGTTCAAGTATGTTACTGCTTGCTAACAAGTATAACTGAGAATTTCCTGTGCAGCCTGAAGCTGAGGATCAGAGATCATTCAAGGTCCCAAGTATCCTTCCTCGCAGTATCTCTAAGATAAAATTCAGAGAATGTGAGCCACAGATAAGTCATAATACACGAGAGTCCTCAGAGATGGAGTCTGCACTTTGCCTGGAGTGGCTGGTGGCCTTTCATGAGAAGAGCAAGTGCCGTCAGATTTTTTTTTTTTTATTGTGCTTTAAGTGAAAGTTTACAAATCAAGTCAGTCTCTCATACAAAAACTTACATACACCTTGCTATATACTCCTAGTTGCTCTCCTGCTAATGAGACAGCACACTCCTTCCTTCCACTCTCTATTTCTGTGTCCATTCAGCCAGCTTCTGTTCCCCTCTGCCCTCTCATCTCCTGTCCAGACAGGAGCTGCCCACATAGTCTGAAGTGTCTACTTGAACCCAGAAGCTCACTCCTCACCAGTATCACTTTCTATCCTATAGTACAGTCTAATCCCTGTCTGAAGACTTGGTTGGCTTTGGGATTGATTCCTGTCTTCGGCTAACAGAAGGTCTGGGAACCATCATCTACAGTCTCAGTCAGACCATTAAGTCTGGTCTTTTTACGAGAATTTGGGGTCTGTAGCCCACTGCTCTCCTGCTCCCTAAGGGGTTCTCTGTTGTGTTCCCTGTCAAGGCATTCATTGGTTGTAGCCGGGCACCATCTAGTTCTTCTGGTCTCGGGCTGATGTAGTCTCTGATTTATGTGGCCTGTCTCTTGGGCTCATAATTACCTTGTGTCTTTGGTGTTCTTCATTCTCCTTTGCACCAGGTGGGTTGAGACCAAAGTGGGTGCAGAATATGTTCTTAATAGATTTTATTATGCCAATTGACCTAGATGTCCCCTGAAACCATGGTCCCCAAACCCCCACCCCCAGTATGCTGGCCTTCAAAGTGTTTGGTTTATTTAGGAAACTTCTTTGGTTTTGGTTTAGTCCAGTTGTGCTGACCTCTCCTGTATTGTGTGTTGTCTTTCCCTTCACTAAAGTAGTTCTTGTCTACTATCTAATTAGTGAATACCCCTTTCCTTCTCTCCCTCCCTCCCTTCCCACTCTCATAACCATCAAGGAATATTTTCTTCTCTGTTTAAACTATTTCTCCATTTATTATAATAGTGGTCTCATGCAATATTTGTCCTTTTGCAACTGACTGATTTCACTCAGCGTAATGTCTTCCAGATTCCTCCATCTTATGAGATGTTTCAGAGATTCTTCATTGTTCTTTATCAATGCGTAGTATTCCATTGTGTGAATATACCATAATTTATTTATCCATTCATCTGTTGATGGGTACCTTGGTTGCTTCCATCTTTTTGCTGTGGTAAACAGTGCTGCAATGAACATGGGTGTGCATATATCTGTTCGTATAAAGGCTCTTATTTCTCTAGGATATATTCCAAGGAGTGGGATTGTTGGATTGTACAGTAGTTCTATTTCTAGCTTTTTAAGGAAGGGCCAAATCAACTTCCAAAGCAGTTGTGCCATTTTACATTCCCACCAGCAGCGTATAAGTGTTCCAGTCTCTGCACAACCTCTCTAAAATTTATTATTTTGTGCTTTTTGGATTAATGCCAGCCTTGTTGGCATGAGATAGAATCTCATTGTAGTTTTGATTTGCGTTTCTCTAATGGCTAATAATCATAAGCATTTCCTCATGTATCTGTTATCTACCTGGATGTCATCTTTAGTGAAGTGCCTGTTCATATCCTTTGCCCATTTTTTAATTGGGTTATTTGTCGTTTTGTTGTTGACTTTTTGCAATATCATGTAGATTTTAGAGATCAAATGCTGATCAGAAATGTCATAGCTAAAAACTGTTTCCCAGTCTGTAGGTAATCTTTTTACTGTTTTGGTGAAGTCTTTGGATGAGCATGGGTGTTTGATTTTTAGGAGCTCCCAGTTATCTAGTTTCTGTTCTAGTGTTTGTGCATTGTCCAGCTTTCACATGCATGAGAGGCCATTGAAAATATCATGGCTTGGGTCAGGTGCATCTTAGTTCTCAGGGTGACATCTTTGATTTTTTTTTAACACTTTTGCAGCATCTATAAAATAAGAATATACTTACATCATTGGCTTGTTATGAGGACTAAGATAATGCATATAAAGCACCTGCCTGGCACGTAGAAATTGCTCCATCAATATTAGCTTCTCTTTTTTCAGATGAGAAATAGGTCCCCTGAGTAGAGAATATGGAGCAAAGGTAGACCACATCCTGGGACTCTTTTGGTCCTGGAAACCTCTGGTTTTCCCTCTCTCTGACTTCCAACCTTTTCAGAAGTTTAAAGGATAAAGCGAATTGAATTACATGAAAATGATTTAGAAGCCAAATTATTATTTTCTTGAAGATAGAACGGTGTTTCTCACTGATCTTGGACAGCAAACACCTGGGGAGGAAAGCCCCAGACTAGCATGACTCTAACTAAGAGTTCTACCTGTACCTGTTGCCATCAAGTTGATTCCAACTCATGTTGGCCCTAAGTGCTATGCCTGGGAAATGTTAGAGTAGGTTGTCTTCAGCTTTGCCATTCCAATATGGCAGGGTGGACTGTGTGTGGGTGTGTCGGGGGTGGGAATCACCTTTAAGACAGCCACAGGCCTTGCCAGGTCTACCTAGATCATTGGAGTAATATAATGTTGGGGCCTCCCAACCTATTCACCATGTATGTTCTGTAGGCACGTGCCTGGGCCATGCTCTCAGAGAAGGCACGTGTGTGTTTATGGGATGTCAGAGAGGTTAATTAGTCCAATATGATGCTGCACTGTAGGCAGACAATAGCAGCCACCTCTTCTGTCCTCCTGTTCCAAGCTGAAAAGGCCTCTTTCATGGGGAATAACACCATGGTTACTGTCCCCAGATAAATAATTAATGCTGGATAATTGACTTCTTTCTGTTGTTTTCCACTGAAACTGAATTTCACTCGGCAGTGCCATTGTTCACCTTAATGTACCAAAAAAAAAAAAAAAAATACTGTTAAATTACAGCTTGGGTGAGTCATATGGGTTAGGCCATTGGTATTTGAGGCTTTTAATAGTAAATAGCAGCAAAAAGGGCTGGAGCAGCCTCCTGAGAGAAGGGAAAGGGCAGCGGGTTGGCGTAAGCAATAGGAGGTGGTTTGACAGGATGCGGAGGCTCTCAACTCTAATTGCATCTGAAACTCCTGGGAAGATTTCACATTTAAAAGTAAAATAAAATAAACAAGTAAAAGATCAAAGCTCTACTCTCAGTATCTTTAGTGTGGGCCTAAAATATTGAAAGGATATAGACCTTGGAATCAGATTTGGGCTCAGATTCTAGCTCAACTTCTTACGAGCTGTGTGACCTTGAGTGGCTGCTTAACCTGTCTGTGCACCAATTTTGTCTTCTATAACTTGTGGACAGTGATAGCTGCTTCTAAGGGTTGTGTGAGTACTTAGGTCCAGGAAGGAAGATATCTCCAAGCCCCCAGGGTGCTTTGCAGTGCACAGGCTCACTTCCCTAAGCCATGCTGATAACCCTAACAATCCCCTCCCTCTCTCGGTAGTAGAAACACTTGCAAAACCCAACCCCAAATACCTCCCTGGAGGTTCAAGGGCGGAGGGAGCAAAACATCACCTCTCTGGATAGAGGAAATGGTGGCTGCTATGCCCATAGCTGGTCTTTGTTTCTTCCTTAGTCTATGGGCTCCCATCTTTGCATTCAAGTCGTTGATGCTGCTGTTGGCTGTGGGCATGGTGGTGGTGGAGCTGGGACCTAGCATGGTGGTCAGCTAAGGTGTGGTCAGTTGTGGTGGTCACTATGTTGCTCCCAGGTTTGTGCCATCCTCCATCACAGCTCTCACTTTCTTCAGGAACCCTGATGGTCCAATCTCTAATGGGTAGGATCCTAGGGGTAACTTGGAGACCAGTCTGAGAGTCACACGCAAGGTTGTGTCCAGATGCCCCATTCACTCCTTCCTTCACCTATTTCATAGATCAAGCTGAGACACCCTGACATCTTCTCTCTAGGTTTCTGCTAGTGAGAAGTCGAAGTAGAGGTATTGATTAAATGACTGGCTTTTACTAACCCCAATAACAAAGTTGGCTCACATTTATCAAGCACTTGCTATGAGCTAGGTATTTTATACTCAGCATTTCATTTCATGCTCACTAAATGTATATGGAAACCCTGGTGGCGTAGTGGTTAAGTGCTATGGCTGCTAACAAAAGGGTCGGCAGTTCGAATCCACCAGGCGCTCCTTGGAACTCTATGAGGCAGTTCTACTCTGTCCTATAGGGTTGCTAGGAGTTGGAATCTACTCGACAGCACTGTTTTTTTTTTTTTTTGGTGAATGTATATAATTATTATTATCTCTATTTTGCAAATGAAGGGGTCACGTGTTGGGTTCCTCCTTTGAGATGGAGTCTAGAGTTCAGGATGGTTACTAGGGAGCGCCTTTGGGACCAACAAGAAGCCTTGGTGGCACAGCAGTTAAAGGGATTGACTGCTAACTGAAAGGCTGGCAGTTAGAAACCACCAGCTGCTCCTTGCAGTCTGCTTCTGTAGAGATTTAAAGCCTTGGGAACCCTATGGAGTCGCTATGAGTTAGAATGGACTCGATGGCAGTGGGTTTGGTTTTGATGAGTTGGGACCAACACCTGTGGAAGGGATGGGAAGGAAGCAGGATTGGGCAGAGGGAGAAACTGAGTTGCAGTGCAGGCTTAATGAAAATCTCAGCTGGTTTCACAGGGAGCTCTGGCATCGTAGTTGTTCATTGGCCAGGACTTTTATGCCCCCACCTTGATCAGTCACTGGAGTGACCTTCTGCAGGAAGAAATGACTTTAGGTGGAATGTCTCCGAGGCAACATCTAGAGGGGCTGGTAGCAGATAGGGAAACGAGTTCTTTCTTACATGGGGATCTGGGTGGCACATCACAGTGTCTATCACATCAGGAAACTATTGCCCTTGAATTAGTCACTAATTAATTCCTTGGCCTATCAGGCCTGGATTTGTAGTGATCATACAACTTGGGTCTTCCACCTGGG
The DNA here is from genome assembly GCF_024166365.1 of Elephas maximus indicus. Taxonomy (NCBI): domain Eukaryota; kingdom Metazoa; phylum Chordata; class Mammalia; order Proboscidea; family Elephantidae; genus Elephas; species Elephas maximus. The sequence continues at coordinate 70,438,672 of NC_064825.1, forward strand.
ACCTCTCATTGGGAATGAATCACTTTCTCACATGGTTCCTGTTCAGCCTGGAGTCTGAGTTGAGCTCAGACTGGGTGCAGCTGCAGCTAGCGGTAGGGGGCCTCCTGGGTTGCCCTTGGCCTGCTGGGAAGAGACGTCCAGCTTTCTGGAGCCAGTGGGGGCTGTCACAGGCGAGTCTGTCTCCAAGTAGATAATGGCTTGCATGTGTGCACCCCTAATCTGTGGTTGGTTTTCTGCTGCTGGGCCATCTTCTCTGCCTGCGGTGAAATGTGCAGACTGTAATTGTCAATGGGCTAATTGGACATTTTTCTGTTGTTTAAACCAAGAGGAAGGCCAACCAAAGCTAGAATCGAATGCCCTCCTTTCTTCATTTCCCAAGAGAAATCCACAGAAATACAGGGCGTGACCTTGTAAAAGCAGAGGGATAGTGATTTAATAGCTATTTTCAAGAATAGAGGTTGAATTTAAATTCCCATACAGGGTTGGGAGCTGAGATCATAGAGCATCAAATGTTGTTGCTGGAAGGTTCCTCAGAGCTCATCATAATACAAGGTGGGGAAACTGAAGCTCAGAGATGGGAACGGAGCTGTCACCAAGCTCTTCAGCCCTTGTGTTTCTCGGGCTCATTCTCCCAGTCTCTTTCTAAAAAAGAAAAAACAAAAAACAAAAAAACCTCCAAACCCGTTGCTGTTGAGTCCACTCTGACTCACGGTGACCCCATGTGTGTCAGAGCAGGACTGCTGCATAGTGTTTTCAATGGCTGTGATTTTTCAGAAGTAGATCACCAGGCCTTTCTTTTATTCAGCCTCCAGTAAATTCTAGAAGTTCTGTGTCCTATGCCCAGTGAAATCCTCACGTAGCAATTATCTGTGGTAGAGACTTCAATTATACTCCTTCACTCATTCGAGTGAAATTTACTTTTGACTGAAAACGTACTTTGGGCCAGGCCCTGGGCAGTACAGTAGCCATTTGTATACATGTCATCTTCCCTCAGTGATAAATTTCCTGAGGCCCTGAGGCCTGAGTTGCTATCTGATTCCTATTTGTGCTCCTGGTTGTCATTAGAAGACACACAGTAGGAACTCAATAAGGGGTTGTCGAACGTGTAAATGTTTAATATATGTTTGCTGAGTGAATGACAAGCCCTTAGCTGGAGAGACTCAGGTGACTCTGAGAAGTTAAGTTGAATAGCTTGAATTTTGTTCCCTTTCTCCAAGACACTCCTCTCCCCAGCAAGCTATTCTCATTCTTTTGGTAGAAAACTGTTGCTCGGTGGGAAAAGATAAGCTAGAATTTTATCTTGATTAATTTAAATATTCTCTCTGAGTGGAAGGCAAAGATCAAATTGGTTTGAAGGAGTCAGAGAGTTGGAGCATTTTTTTTCCTCTAAAGAATAATAACTCATAAATATTTTTAGTCTCTGGTTTAAAGTTTACTAGAAAAGATGTCTCTGTAATTTTGTTACTAAATCTTTTGCTGAGAGAGCAGCAGGGTGTGGTGGTAAAAGAGAGGCTCCATGCCTGCCTGCCTGCCTGCTTCCTTCCCTCCTCCCTCCCCCTCCCTCCCTCCCTCCCTCCCTCCCTCCTTCCCTCCCTCCATCCTTGCTTCTCTTCTCCCTCCTTCCCTCCCTCCCTCTCCCTTCCTTCCTTCCTTCCTTCCTTCCTTCCTTCCTTCCTTCCTTCCTTCCTTCCTTCCTTCCTTCCTTCCTTCCTTCCTTCCTTCCTTCCTTCCTTCCTTCCTTCCTTCCTTCCTTCCTTCCTTCCTTCCTTCCTTCCTTCCTTCCTTCCTTCCTTCCTTCCTTCCTTCCTTCCTTCCTTCCTTCCTTCCTTCCTTCCTTCCTTCCTCCTTTTCCTCCCTCCCTCCCTCCCTCCTTCCTTCCTTCCTTCTAGCCCTAGCTCTGGCCTTGGATAATCCTTCTCCCTGTCTGAACTTTAGTTTCTTCAACTGAGAATGAGGAGGTGGGCAAAAATATCCTCTGAGACCCTTCCCATGCTAATATTCTGGGAGTCTGTGAGTGAATTTTGGATGGTCTGTTCCCTTTTCTGAAAAACAGTATGGCACTCAGGACTAGGAAACCAATCCCACTGACCAAATCAAGATCTTTGGGGTTTTTTCTATGAAATACACAAAAAGCATTTGCCTTGTAGATGAGGTGGACATTTCAAGGCATAGTAGTTTGGGAGTCCCTTCCAGCATCCCAGGGTGTGCCCTATTCAGGTTTTATGGAAGCCCCTTGGTATAGTCAGGGGAAGCATTTTATGGGAGATTAGGGTGCCCTTCTTTGATGGAATATGATACAGATAAACCTATGGACCCCAATTATCCAACATGCTTCACAATTTGACTTGGTCCTTATTTTTGACTTTATCTACACCACTCCAGCAACTTCCAATTTTCCCAACACATGGTTCCTTGCCTCCACTCCTTTGAACTTGCTTTCTTCTATCTGAAACTCTGTCATCTTCTAATTTCGCTTCTTTTGCTGGTAAACTTGAGGGCATCCTTCAAGAATTGGCCTGGGAACCTTCTAAGATATCCTAGCTTGGGTTGTGTCCCTTCTCTGATCTGACAGTTCTCTCCGCTTACTTCAAAACACATATGTAGCATAGTAAACTAATCGTTCATTTACAGTCATTCATTTTTTCACTCAGTAAACATATATTGAGTGCCTAAGATATACCAGGCATTATTCTAGGTGGAGGGAATATGTTGCTGAGCAATAAATGGTCCTGCCCTCGTTGAGATCATATACTCACAACTTCCTCTCTGTAGTCCTAGCACTTAGCTCAGTGCCAGCACATTGAAGTGCTCAATAAATGTTTGGAGGTCATTACCAAGTGTTTCTGGTATAGTGAAGTGTTCCTTTACAGAGAACTCCCCACTTCACACAACAGGTGGGATGCAGTAGGACAGAGAAATCCAAATTCCAGACTTCCTGAAAGCTCAGTTCCCCCCAAGAGTTTTGCGGAACACTTGGATGTCAGGACAGCAAGATTAGCTGGGGACAAGGAACTGGTACCAGCAGCTGGGGACCAGGGCGTGGCTCTGCTGGGCTGGAAATAATTGTTCCTTTTGTCATCTTAAGGATCAGGCACAGTTACCTGCCCCACTGATGAGCTTTAAAGAATGAAGGGGACAATCTAAGAGGCAAGGGTAGAGGTAGGGAAGGCCAGCGAGGGATGGTGAGGGCCACTCTCTGCTCTATTTACATGACCTCCCTGGCTTCCCTGCTCTGGCAGTGGTCCTGGTGCAAATTTGTCAGAGAACAATGATAATGAGACCAATAGGCCAGGAGCTCTGTCCTGAATTTTCACAGCACATACCAATTCTCTCTCAGAAAGAAACAAAGCAAAGATGTGAAAATGACTAGATGCCCCTATAGGTCCCTGGTCAAGACAAACAGTTTGTTCTTGTCTAGTAACCTAAAGATTAGTGGTTTGATCCTACCCAGCAGCACCACAGAAGAAAGGCCTGGTGATCTGTTTCCATAAAGATTACAGCCAAGAAAACCCTATGTAGCAGTTCTACTCTGTAACACATCAGATCACCATGAGTTGGAATTGACTTGAAGACAACAGGCCTTTTTTTTGGTAGAGATGCTATAATCTTTAAATGACTCTAAGTTTTAAAAAAGGGTGGTCTTGCACAGTGGAAAGAGCACTGGCTTTGGAGTCAGAAATATCAGGGTCTAAATATCAGCTAAATTACTAGAGACCATCAAAGGGCCTAGAGTATTAGCTAAGAGCAAGGCTTTGGTCTCAGACTGCCTGGACTCTTGTTTCCATTTATCTACTGTTGACCTTGGTCATGTTACTTAACCTACCAAATCTCGGTTTTGCAAGCCTCACAGGACCGTTTTGAGGGTTAAGTGAATAATTAAGATTTCAAACACTTAGCACAGTGCCCAGAGCACTCAGTTTTAGCTTTTTTATCACTAATTATTAACAGTGAGGCCTGGACAAGTTATATAGTGCCCCTAAGCCTCAGTTTCTACATCTGTAAAATGGGGACATTTGCCTCTAACCATTTTTTTTTTAAGGGTTGAAGGAGAAAGTGCTTTGTCCACAGAAGATGGGCTATAGCTGGTGATCCTCCATGTTTGTCATGTAGCTAGCTAATTCCCTCTGCCTTTGGAACAGTCCTGAGAAATATTTTGGGGAGCTCTCTGTTTCATACCGCAATTCCTTGGTATGAGACTTTGTTACTCCCTCTGTCCTATCCCAACCCCACTCCGGATAATTCCAGCTTGAAAAAAAAAAAAAAAATCACCTAACCAGTAGCTTGGTATTTGGAGATGATTGTGGTTGCATCTGGCTTTGTGTTTGGAGCCTGCCAGACTCCAGAAAACCCAGGTTTTGGGGCTTGGTCACCTCATTCCAGACGTCCAGCAGAACCACCATCTGAGAGTGGTAAGGAGGAATACTAGGGAGGAGCCTCTTCTATTAGGGGCTCTGCTCAGAACTGGGCAGGGCTCTGGGGGCCCCGTTCACTGGCTGGGATGCCCCCCCTCCACACCCCATTCCCCAGGCACTGGGGCAATCTCTAGCATCAGGTTGAGACTGAGGAAATCAAAATCCTGGTCCCTGGCTTCTAGCTTTTCTGGCTCCTTGGCTCTTTAACCAGGAGTCCCTACAGGCTCCTGACTGTGGTGGTTTTCCATCACAAAGGGAGTGTGACTCATTGCCAATCTATCTGCCTGGACCTCAATTTTCAGTTCCCTTCCTCTGTATGAGTCATAGGATCAGTCATCCGTATTTGCTTTGCGAAGGGAAGATTTCATGATCAGTGAGAAGGAGGCTGAAAGCTCATGGTTCAGGACACTGTCACCCTTGGGAGTAGGGAGGTGCAGGGAAAACAAGCAGCCCCCACTGCACAGCCAGAGCTGCCCTGTTCAACCAGACTTTTTATTTTGGGTCAGTCAGAAAATCCAATAGGAGAGGAGAGGCCCAGAGAGCCAGAGAGCTAATGACAAAGAATCAGGAGAACTATGCAATTATGGGATGCTCAGCGCCTAGCACAGTCCAAACCTTAATGAGCTGCAGTCCTTAGACTCCGAAATTGAGAAGAGCTGCTCATTATGTGGCGACACTGTGACCGCGGCTGGGAGTGGACAGGCTCATGGAGAGGCCATGTGGGGTTCACCAGGCTGTGTCTCCTCCCTGGAAAAGCTGGAGGCCTCCATGATGAACTTCTCTGCATGGCCTGAGCCCCGCTTCTGCTGTGACCTCATGCACTGCACTTATCATAGTGCCTCACCCCCGACCAAAACAAAACAAAAAAGCTAGCTCCTCCCTGGATGTGTTTCTTATCTCAGTGAGTGGCATCACCAGTCAACCAGGCCAGAATCATAGGAGGCAACCTTGATCCTTTCTTTTCTTCCATCCTATATTCCTTGACCTCCCTCTCAGATCACCCACTTCTTCCCATTCCATGCCACAGCCTTAGTCCAGGCCTCCATCATCTCTCTCTGTTTAATAACAATCATCTCCCGACAGGTCACCCTCCTGTCTTGAACTTACCCCTGCTCTGGTCCGTTTTCTCATGGCAACCCTATGTGTTTACCATGAATCAGAATGGACTTAATGGCAACTTTTTTTTTTGGGTTGTTGTCTTGTTTTTTGGTCCATTTTCCACTCCCTGGTGATGCAGTGGTTAAGCACTTGGCTAATAACTGAAAGGTTGGTGGTTCAAACCCACCAGCCATTCTACAGGAGAAAGATGTGGCAGTCTGTTTCCCTAAAGATTTATAGTCTTGGAAACTCTGTGGGGCAGTTCTACTCTGTCCTATTGGCTTGATATGAGTTGGAATCTACTCAAGGGCAATGGGTCAACAGGCGTACACAATTATGTCACTGCCCTGCTCAAATGTTTCCAGGGACTCCAAATTGCCTTCAGGGTTAAATCCAGTTTCTTAATAATGGTGTTCAAGGTCTTGGATCAACTAGTTCCTGCGTCCCCCTCCAGCCTCCTTCCTGGCCATTTCCTCATAGGCACCCTGTTTTAGTCCAAAGAAACCTCTTGTCCTATGGCTATTTTTATGCCTCTAAGCCTTTGTACATGGCCTGCCCTCTATGTAGAACTCCTTTTCCCTCGTCATCCTGGCCAACCCCTCTCATCTAAGAACAAGGGCAAATGTCATTTTCTTTGCATAAATATTCCCATGCAAAGCCAGTCCCTCTGTCCTCTGTGATCCTAGACCATCCTGTTCACAGCTTCATGATGACAATGTGCTGTTCAGTTGATAAAAGTGAGGCTCTGGGCTCTACAGACCTGAGTTTGAGTAATGGCTTCACCACTTGCTCATGATGTGACCTCCCTGGACAGAAGTTTCCTTATCTGTAAATGGGAATAATAATGACTTCTCTCCCACAGTTGTAGGGAGGATCAAAGGAGATAATGTATATAGAGGGCTGAGAACACTGCCTGGCCCCCTGCTGGAACTCAATGCGTTAGCTGTGATTATAATTACTTTAAGATTGAATGTGGGTGATTGCTCTCTTGCCTATTTGAAGGTTTTGTTTGAGCTCTGTGAGGCTGGAAGTTTCTCCTGTTCAGCTTTATAGCCTCAGCTTCTAGGACAGGGATTGGTGCTGAGCAGGCCCACAGGAAACACCAGGAGATCAGGGAGCTAGGCCTGGTCCCAGCATGCTCTGGCTGTGAGACTTGGCAGGGCAGGCATCTTCCCCTGGCCTCTGAGTCTGGAGGCCCTTTTGGAGGGTACTCCTTTTTTTCCTGTCTGTTCAACCCAATGTGAAGGATCTTTTGCCTTTGGAGTCTGCCTGCAGCTGGAGCTAGAGAATTCTTGGTCAGGGCCTGAGGCTTGGGGGATGGAATGAGGACGTGGTGGAGGAGAGGGATTCAAGAGGATCCTGGAAGCTGATGGAGCCTTTGGAGCTTCACAGATGGTGTGGCGATGGGCTCTTGGAAACCCTCTAGTGGTGACTTCTGTATTTTCACCCTCATTTTGCAGAGCCAAGTAGAGGTAGCAGGATGGCAACTGAGAAATTAGGTCTGTGAATTCTCCTTAAACTTCCACTTTGGAAATGAAAATATTCTGCTTAAAGGAAGGAGGAGAACAGAATGAGAAACACAAAGTTCAACCCTTTTTACCCCACATGTCAGCTAGTCGTGAAGGTTTAGGGCGAGCAACAGGAGTAACTGGGTTTGTGCGTGTGAAATGTATTTATAGTTTTTACCCGACAGCACTAGACACCATGTTTGAACAGAGCATGGTCTCTCATAGATCTGTTTGGTGCAGCATTTCAGAACATGGGGTCTAGAGTCCCATGAGCTAGATTCAGAGTTAAATTTTGCCATTTACATGCTGTGTGATCTCAGACAGGCTACTGAGTCTCTCCAAGCTCCAGTTCCCTCATCTGTAAAAGTAAGGTAATAAGCGTAGCTTCCTCACAAGGCCACTGTGAGAACTAAATGAGATAATACACGTGAAACAGTTCACATGATAGCAGGCACAGGGCCCACCTAAAGAAATGTTAGCATTAATGATTATAGATTTTATCTCCCTCGACCCTCACAACAACCCTATGAGTCAGGCAGTGAGGTTGTTATTATCCCCATTTGATAGATTTGTCAGCTTAATTCAGTTTTGTCAATGTACACTGAGAATCTTCAATGTGTCTGGTCCAGTGTTTGGAGCAGCATGAGGGAGGACAAGACCTGCCCTGCTTAGCGTCCAGGGGATAAAGATGACACTAAACCTGTAGTTAAACAAGTGGGAGCAGTGGTACGACAAGAGAAAGACAGGGTGCTACAGCCACATACGGCAGAGGGACACAAGTCTAGGTAGGGGTCAGAGAGGCCTCCTTCAAAAGAGACACTTAGGCCATGGCTTCAGGGATGAGTTAGGTTAGGATGGTGAAGAGGCAGTGGCGAGCAACAGGTCAGCATATGCAAAGGCTAGAAGGCTGGAAGTCCACAGCAGAGGGAATGAAAAAACTCAGCGTGACTGGGACTGTGGTGGGAAGTAAGTCTCATGTGCCATGTCTTAAGAGGTGGAAGTGGAATGAGGACAGGGACGATGGTTCCTAATCAGGTGTTCTTGCTTTTAACTTCATCCCGTATGCGTATGATGCATATGCACACACATATCCTTTTTGGAAATTAAAAGGCAAGTCGTGCATGAGTTAATGAAAGGCTGTGAAGTGTTAATAATATCCCCTCCCTCTCAGAGAGCATCTAAAATGCTTGAGCTTGACAGAGCCTAATAAGATGGGGCTCTGAGTCACCAGGTAGGAGGCAGCTGTTAAATGTATGGGTTGGCTCACTGGACTGAAAACAGTGACCTGAAAACAAATTCAGCTTCCCTGACTTTCTGAAACAGAAACAACAATAAGCTTCATTAGGGCTCTGGACAGACTGGGGAGGTGGTGACCACAGGCTTTGGAGTCACCTGAACCTGATTTAAATCTTGGCACTGCCACTGGCTATCTGTAGGGACTTCTCTGAGCCTCAGTTTTCCCTTCTCTGTAAAATGGGAATAATAAATAGTGCTTCTGTGAATACAACTAGTGTATATGAAAGACTTGGCAAGTACCTGGTACACAGAAGGTGTTCTATAAATAGTTTTCTTTATAGCATCCCTGGAACTAAGCTAGAATTCTCAAAAACTGATTATTCAATCTCTTCACTACCCTTAAACCCTCCTGTAGATTGATGGAAGACCACATACTAGAAAAATGGATATGACAAAGTGTCTGTAGTGCCGTAATCCATGCCCTTTTCCAAATTATCCCCCTGTTATTAGTTTCAGGGTGTGTTGGTGCCTCCCTTTATTCTTTCCCCAGCAGTCTTAGGAATAACTGAAATATAGGATCAACCTTCTTACCATGTTTATTGAGTGGTTTAATTAACTGAAAATGTAATGGAAAGCATACGTCAAACACTAAGTGAGTAGGATGAATCATGAAAATGGGGATTTCTGGGTAATGTCAATCTTAAAACCCATTCCACCGCTACAGCTGAAGCAGGTCAGCGCGTGGAGATGAGAGAGGACGTGGAGAAACACAGCGGGAAAAAGGCCACTGCCTGTGTAACAGGTGCATGCAGGAAGCATTTTGTGGACTCCATTGAAGGAGAGAAAACCACCTTAATGGTTCCAGCATTGCGCAGACAGGTTGCGGCAAGTTAGAAACAGGGCTGTGCTGAGCTCTTCAACGTCATATGCTTAAAATGTGAATTTGGAGTGGATGAAGATGGAGGGATAGAGAACCCTCTGCCACTTACACAAATTCCCAACTCACAGAAAGTCCTGTGCTGGTGCAGCTCAGCGTGGGATCGGAAGCAGATCAGGAGCAGGGCAATGAAAACACTGGAAGGTTTGAACAAGACCAGAGTAATGATATTTCCTTTGGCCAAACTTGGCCGGGGCTTCACCAAAGCCATTGGGAGTTAATACGCTTACCATATTGTAAATTATTTATAGCCTGATGAGTAAATAATTATGCTTAAGTTAACTGTTTAGTAAACAGTTTACAGTTCACTGCATAGCTTAGGTTAAGTTATTCTAAATTAATGTCTGCATTGTTTTTATAAAGTCCTTGGTGAAAAAGCCTTCCCGGTTGGATTGTAGAGAAGCTGACATCTGGTGACAAGATTCCTCTGAGGGCTTGGGAAGTAGCTTCCTGTTTACTCGGAGTGAAATCCAGAGTGCTAACAATGGCTTCTGAAGGCCTCCACGATCTGACCCCAGTCCTCTGAGCTCATCTCCTACTCCTTTTTACCTTGTTCACTCCACTCTAGCCACACTGTCTCCTTACCGTTTCTCAAACCAGAAGTCCTTTCACCCAGACCTTTGTACTAGCTGTTCCCTCTGCCTGAAACGCTCATATTTCAGCATGGCTAATAGTCTCATTGCATTGGGCAAATCTGCTGCAAAGGACCTTTTTAAAGTGTTGAAAAGCAAGGATGCCACCTTGAAGACTAAGATGCGCCTAACCCAAGCCGTGGCATTTTCAGTTGTATCATATGCATGTGAAAGCTGGACAATGAATAAGGAAGACCGAAGAAGAATTGACACCTTTGAATTGTGGTGCTGGCAAAGAATATTGAACATACCATGGCCTGCCAAAAGAACGAACAAATCTGTCTTGGAAGAAGTACAACCAGAATGCTCCTTAGAAGCAAGGATGGCGAGACTGCGTTGTCTTACATGCTTTGGACATGTTGTCAGAAGGGATCAGTCCCTGGAGAAGGGCATCATGCTTGGTAAAGTACAGGGTCAGCAGAAAAGAGGAAGACCCTCAACAAGGTGGATTGACACAGTGGCTGCAACAGTGAGCTCAAGCATAACAACGGTTGTAAGGGTGGCGCAAGACCAGGCAGTGTTTCATTCTGTTGGGCATAGGGTCGCTATGAGTTACAACTGACTCGATGGCACCTAACAACATCAATTGTCTCACCTACTTAAGATGTTTGCTCAAGTCTTATCTCCTCAATGAGTCCTACTCTGGCAGTGTAATTAAAATGACAGTTACCTCCCTGGACCCCATGTGAACAATCTTAATCTCTTTCATTCTACTGCTCTACTTTTTTTTTTTTTTAAATCTGTGCTTTATGTGAAACTTTACAGCACAAATTAATTCCCCATTCAAAAAGTTCTATACAAATTGTTTTGTGACATTGGTTGCAATCCCCATAATGTGTCAACACTCTCCCCCTTTCCACCCCAGATTCCCTGTGTCCATTTGTGCAGTTTTCCTGTCCCTTCCTGCCTTCTTGTCTTTGCTTTTGGGTAGATGTTGCCTGTTTGGTCTCATGTACTTGATTGAACTAAGAAGCAGGTTCCTCACGTGTGTTATTACTTGTTTTATAGGCCTGTCTAATCTTTGGCTGAATGGTGGACTTTGGGAGTAGCTTCAGTTTTTTTTTTTTTTTTTTCAGTTCTGAGTTAGCAGGGTGTCTGGGGTCCATAGTCTTGAGAGTTCCTCCAGTCTCTGTCAGACCAGTAAGTCCTGTTTGTTTTGAGAATTTGAATTTCATTCTACATTTTTCTCCCACTCTGCCTGGGATCCTCTATTGTGATCCCTGTCAGAGTGGTTGGTGGTAGTAGCTGGGCACCATCTAGTTCTTCTGGGCTCAGGCTGGTGGAGACTGTGGTCCATTAGTCCTTTGGACTAGTATTTTTCCTTGGGTCTTTCTTTTTTTTTTTCCATTTTACTTTAGATGAAGGTTTACAGAACAAACTAGCTTCTCATTAAACAGCTACTACACATATTGTTCTGTGACGTTGGTTAACAACCCCATGACATGTCAGCCTCTCCCTTCTTGAACTTGGGTTTGATATTACCAGCTTTCCTGCCCCTTCCGGCCTTCTAGTCCTTGCCTCTGGGCTGGTGTGCCCCTTTAGTCTCATTTTGTTTTATTGGCCTGTCTAATATTTGGCTGAAGGGTGAACCTCAGAAGTGACTTCATCACTGAGCTAAAGGGTGTCAGGGGGCTATATTCTCAGGGTTTCTCCAGTTTCTGTCAGGCCAGTAAGTCTGTTTTTTTTTTTTTATGAGTTAGAATTTTGTTCTACATTTTTGTCAGGCTCTGTCCAGGACCCTCTATTGTGATCCCTGTCAAAGCAGTCAGTGGAGGTAGACAGGCACCATCTAGTTGGACTGGACTCAGTCTGGTGGAGGTCATGGTAGTTGTGGTCTATTAGTCCTTTGGACTAATCCTTCCCTCATGTCTTTAGTTTTCTTCATTCTCCCTTGCTTCTGAAGGGGCGAGACCAGTGGAGTACCTTAGATGCCTACTCACAGGCCTTTAAGACCCCAGATGCTGTTCACCAAAGTAGAATGTAGAACATTTTCATTGTAAACTATGTTTTGCCAATTGAGCTAGATGTTCCCTGAGACCCTGGTCCTCACAGCCCTCAGCCCAGCAATTCCATCTCTCAGGGAGTTTGGATGTGTCTATGGAGCTTTCATGACCTTGCCTTGTACAAGTCATGCTGGCTTCCCCAGTACTGTGTACTGTCTTACCTTTCATTGGGTCTTTTTTTTTTTTTTCATTCTCCTTTGCTTCAGACAGGATGGTACCAATAGATGTATTTTAGATGGCCACTCACAAGTTTTTAAGACCCTAGATGCTCATCACCAAAGTAGGATGTAGAGCATTTTCTTTATGAACTATGTTATGCATGTTGACCTAGATGTTCCCTGAGACCGTGGTCCCCAGCCCTCAGTCCCAGTAACTCAGTCCCTAAAGGTGTTTTGATTTATCTAAGGCGCTTCTATGACTTTGCCTTGGTCAAGTTGTGCTGACTTCTGCTGTATTATGTGTTGTCCTTCCCTTCACCAAAGTTAACACTTGTCCACTATCTAGTTAGTGATTTTCCTTCCCTACTACTCCCCTCCCCCATAACCATCAAAGATTCTTTTTTTCTGTGTATAAGCCTTTTCTTGAGTTTTCATGATAGAGTTCTCATAAAATATTTGCCCTTTTGTAATTGACTTTTCACTTAGTATAATGCCCTCCAAATTCATCCATGTTGTGAGATGTTTCACAGGTTCATCATTGTTATTTATCATTGTATAGTATTCCATTGTGTGTATGTACCATAATTTGTTTATCCACTTATCTGTTGATAGACACTTAGGTTGTTTCCATCTTTCTGCTGTTGTGAATAATGCTGCAATAAACATGGTTGTGCATATGTCTATTTGTGTGACTGCTTTTATTTATCTAGGATGTATTCCTGGAAGTGGGATTGCTGGATCCTATGATTTTTCTATTTCTAGCTTTTTAAGGAAGCGACATATAGTTTTCCAAAATGGTTGTACCATTTTGCATTCCCATCAGCAGTGCACAAGAGTTCCAAGCTTCCTGCAGCCTCTCCATCATTTGTTATCCTCTGTTTTATTTTATTTTTTTGATTCATGCCAGTACTTTTGGGGTGAGATGGCATCTCATTGAAGTTTTGATTTGCATTTCTCTATTGGCTAATGATCACGAGCATTTCCTCAGCTGTCTGTTAGCCACCAGAATGTCTTCTTTGTTGAAGTATCTGTTCATATCCTTTGCCCAGTTTTTAATTGGATTATTTGTCTTTCTGTTGTTGAGGTATTGCAGTATTTTATAGATTTTAGAGATTAGATCCTTGTCAGATATGTTGTAGCCAAAAATTTTTCCTCCGTCTGTAGGTTTTCTTTTTACTGTTTTGGTGAACTCTTTTGATGAGCAAAAGTGTTTAACTTTTAGGAGATCCCAGTTATCTAGCTTATCTTCTGGTGTTTTTGCATTGTTAGTTATGGTTTGTATTGTATTTATGCCATATGTTATGGCCCTTAGTGTTGTCCCTGTTTTTTCTTCCATAATCTTCATCATTTTAGGTTTTATATTTAGATCTTTTTGGAAACCCTAGTGGTGTAGTGGTTAAGTGCTACAGCTGCTAACCAGAAGGTCACAGTTCAAGTCCACCAGGCGCTCCTTGGAAACTCTATGGGGGCAGTTCTACTCTGACCTATAGGGTTGCTATGGGTTGGAATTGACTTGATGGCAGTGGGTTTGGTTTTTGGTTTATTTAGATCCTTTATCCATTTTGAGTTAGTTTTTGTACATGGTGTGAGGTATGGGTCCTGTTTCAATTTTTTATCAATGGGCATCCAGTTTTGCCAGCACCATTTGTTAAAAGACTGTCTTTTCCCCCATCTAATGGACTTTGGTTCTTTGTCAAAGATCAGCTGATCATAGGTAGATGGATTTATGTCTGGGTCCTCAATTCTGTTCCATTGGCCTATGTGTCTGTCACTGTACCAGTACCAGGCTGTTTTGACTATTGGAACTTTACAGTAGGTTCTGAGATCAGGTAGTGTGAGACCTCCTTCTTTGCTCTTTTTCCTCTCTGCTTTTTAATAAATTATTTGCTTTTAACATACTATGAATTTATTTATTATTATTGTCTCTTTTTTCCTGCTATATTGTACCCTCTACAAGGGCAGGGATGCTTGTTTGATTTGCTCAATGATGTATCCCAAATAGCTAGAGCAGTTCCTGGCACAGAACAGGCATTCAGTAAATATTTAATGGATGAATGAATAACTATTCAAGATGGAACTTGTGAGAGTATATAGGCCATGCACTCTTTATGGATGCTGGGAGCACCTGGAAGTTTTGGAACGAAGATCTGGAGGAAGGCAGTCCAGCGAGAGGGACTGGAGTTCTTCAAAAGACTCTAATAGAGTAGGCCCATTAGAGTCAACACATCTCAAACTGAACCCATCTTCATGTCTTCCAAACTTGTTTCTTTTATCCATTTAGCTGCCCAGGTTAAAAATCTGGGTCTTATCTTTGACGAACTCCCTATCATTTATCATTTGTGTCAGTCAATATCCAAGTCCTGTTGATTTTACCTTCTTAATCATTTTTGAATGATTGTTCTGCAAGACTACTGCTGTCACCAGAGCTCAGGGTTCTATCCTCCCTTACACTTGAAAGTCATTTTGGCTGAATATAAAATTGTTGGCTCACACTTTATTTTCTGGAGTATCTTGAATACGTTACTTCAGTTTTTTTTTGGCATAAAGCATTTGCTGTAAAAAACAAACAAAAAACAAAACAGATGATAACATAATTTTCTATTCCTTGTATGTAACAAGTATTTATTTCTAGATATCCAAAGGAGTTTTTCTTTCTTTCTATTTTAAAGTCCAATAATCTTACTAGAATATATCTTGTGTGGTTGTTCTCAGATATGTGGTGTGCCCTTTCAATACGTTAAGTTTTTTTTTTTTTTTCCTCCCCATAGGAAAGTTTTACTGACTTATAGTTTGTTCCCTTGCTTTGGATTTCTTCCTATTGTGTGTACGTTGTATCTTCTTTGTCTATCTTTAACGTTTGTCACTTTCTTTCAAAGCAGTTCTTGTAGTTGTTGGTGGTTTGTCCCTACCTGCTTGCATTTTGAGGTTTGAGGTGATATCATCTAGTTTTATTGTAAACATTATCCATGAGTTTTTGGTTTTAACTAAACCAAAGATGAAAATCACAAAAAGCCTAGGAGGTAGGTAGGTATTATTATCTTTCCCATTTGGTATAAAGAAACTGAATCACAGAAAGGTTATGTAACTTGCCCAAAGTTATATAGTTAGCAAGTGGCAGAGCTGGAATTTGAAATGAGGCAATCTAGATCCAGAATTCATGCTCTGGTGGAAGCAGTGGTACCCAAAAGATGCCACAGTGGTGCCTGGAACACCCAGTGGTATGCCTGTTCCTGATGGTAGTATGATGGTCCTCAAAGATGCAGTAGTGAGAGAAAAAGTGGTGACTGTGACAGCCTGATATATCTAGTGATGTCCAGAGAGCATGACGTTAACCAGGATAGTAAGCCATGCTCGGTGGACATGTCAGGTCCCGACAGATAGACTAATACCCAGTATAAGGATGCAACAGCAAGAAAGAATAACAGAATCATTCAATGCTACCTTATGGTTGGTTGAAACAGTCTTTTTTTGGAGGGGGAGGACTTAGATCCTCCTGGAAATACTTGGGAAAAACTTACGGCTTATCATGTTGGGAAGAGAACAAGGTTGGTTATATTTGTTTATGTCTGTTTCTTCTAGATTGTGAGAGCTTTCAACTAAAATATTATGTCTATCTCTTTTAGACTGAGTGATCAGGGATCACCAAAACCTAGCACAAGACCTGGCACATAGTCAATGTTGGTAGGGTTTAATCAAATCAAGTTATCCAGGGATTGACTGTGAGATACTGCTTAATGCACACCTTGTCAGACTGGCTGAGAATATTTTGTGTTTGTTACTGGGGTTGTGTGGGGACCGACACATCTTCTGGGAGCTCAGATCTCCCTTTAGCCATTTTCTCAGGGCTTGGGTACTGTCTTAGTTATCTAGTGCTGCTATAACAGAAATACGACAAGTGGGTGGCTTTAACAAAGAGAAATTTATTCTCTCACAGTCTAGGAGGCTAGAACTCTGAAATTCAAGATGTCAGCTCCAGGGGAAGACTTTCTCTGTCAGCTCTAGGAGAAGATCCTTATCATCAATCTTCCTCTGGTCTAGCACAGGGACCCCAGGTCCAAAGGACATGCTCGCCTCCTGGTTCTTCATTCTTGGTGGTAGGAGGTACCCCTATCTTTCTGCTCAATTCTCTCTTTTATATCTCAAAAGAGATTGACTCAAAATACAATCTAATCTTGTAGATTGAGTCCTGCCTCATTAACATAACTGTCTCTAATCCCGCCTCATTAACATCCTAGAAGCAGGATTTGTAACACATGGGAAACCACATAAGATGACAAAGTGGACAATCACACAATACTGGGAATCATGGCCTAGCCAAGCTGACACACAGTTTTTGGGGATAAAATTCAATCTGTAACAGGTACATGTCCACACTTTACTGGAACACCATTTGCCTATAAATTCAGGCCAGATGCTGAGAATTCGGGTAATGGCTGCTAAGGATCCAAGTTCTACTCAACCAGGGCATTGCTTAGTAGAAGACAGGAACCTTTAAAAAAGTGTCTCGAGGGGCACTCGTACAAAAGGTCTCTGTTGTTCTACTGATTCTTACTTCAAGCGTTTCCATTTAAAACCAAACTCTTTCTTAAGATGTCTTTTGTCGGCTCTAGTTACTGAGTCGGAATCGACTCGAGGGCACTGGGTGTGTAGTTACATGCCCAACTTTCAAACTTTTACCGTGGTGCAGGAAACTTACCTACACTTAGACTGACTTCCCAGCCAAAGGCAGAATCTATACTTACAGAAATATAGTCCCAGAGCAGACATGGGGTGAGTTCAGGGAATTCCTATGTTTCTAGTCTAGGTTGCTCATGCCCTTTCTATGTTCAGGAAAATATTTCCAGCTGGCTCGACATGCTTTAAAACTTTAACTCCAGTCTTCCAAGCAACCTCTGGTTACTTGATTCAATTAAATATTTATTGATATTGACTATGTGTCCGGCCTTGTGTGAAGTACTGGTAATCCTAAGATAAATCAGGTAGTTGCCCCTGAGGATATCTCAAAGTCCGATGGAGGAGACAGGTGAGGAGACTGTATAGCTGTTATGCTATCTGCTTGGATTTCTGGCTCTGTTAAGTCTCGTAACCATTCTACACCTCAGTATCTTCCTCTGTAAAATGGAGACAATAAGAGTATACACCTAATCAGGTTGTTGTGAGAATAAAATAATGCATAAGTGCACAGTTCTTGGGGGACTATAAAGGTTCAATGGATATTAATTACTGCTAATCGACTCGATGGCACTGGGTACTGGGCAATAGCTTTTATCTACCTTTCCTTGTGACATCAGAACTACTTTTTATCCAGTTCTCTATTTCTTTAGCTAAACACAACTATATTATTAACTCAGTGGTTTCCTTGCAACTTGGGCAACTTGAGTGCAAAGCATACTGGAAGAAGTCAGGCTGTGTGGGAGGGTCTTGAGCAGCCTACTCATTCTGCCCTCTACCTGCTAGTGGGCCAGAACCTCCCAATGTCCTCTCTTCCCTGGGGATATGCCTACTTGGAAAGGCCAGGGATTAGCCAATGAATGGGATTAAGAGGACGCAGAGACCAATGGATTTACAAGTCTGCTCAGATTATTCTTGTTCTTGGTACCTTTGGTTGCTGCTTGAGGAGAAAGACGAGGTTTCTGTTTAAACAATCCCTTGAAATAAAAGTTATTTTAAGCTCATTCTTAAAGAAAACCAGACTCTGCTTTCCCCACAGGCACCCCCTTGTCCATCCTCATATCTGAGGCTGAACAGTTGGGAGTGGGTTGGGCCTGGAAGCAGCCATCACATCCCTGGCCCACCCTCCTCCCCAGAGCTTTTGGTGAAGCCAGCAGCTCACGGTTTCCCTTCATCTTCCTGTTGCTCATAAGTAGCTTCTGAAGTTCTTGCTTGGGAAATTGGTCTTCCTTATCAGCCTTTGTTAAACCCACCTCATCCTGCTGTTCGCTCCTCTTGAGGGGCGGACAGGGTGAGAAGCAGTAAAGCACAGAGGTTAAGAGCACAGATCCTAAAGTCAGAGAGAACAGGGTTTGAACCTCAGTGCTACTGCTTTTTGCTGGGTGATTTCACTTCTCTACATCTCAGTTTACTCATCTGTAAAGTGGGGATGATAATAATACCTGACTCAGACAACTGTCATTATCAATAAATGAAATAATTTATACAAAAGCATTTAGCACAAAGCCTGCCTCACAGTATGTGCTGAATAAATGCTAGCCATTATTATACTTAACCATTCTTAATATAGGTGTTAAAATGTTACATGTTAAATAGCAGGATACTGGTTATCCTGGTTGAGGAATGACCAGAAGGGGGCACAAGGCCGGCTTCTGGAGTATTGGTAATACTCTGTTTCTTGACCTTGTGAAGGTGTATTGAGCTACAGTTCGATATTATGATTTGGTCACTTTTATTATGTATGTTATACTTTAATAACATTTTCAATAAAAGGAAAAAAAAGAAGCAGCAGCAGCAGCCTGCCCAAGGTCACACAGATTATGGTAGTAGGGTCAGCTTTATCTAACGCACGTGCTAATGTGTGAGCCTTGTCACCCTGAAGTTCCTCTTACACTCATGGCCCTTAGAAAGTAAACTTCTTGGTCCCAAGGAAGAAAGAGGAACCAAGGTTTGGTCAGAGCACTGTCTTACTCTGCTTTTCCCCCAGGTCACATCTAGCAGCCTTTTCAATTAGGGAGGGAGCAGGATAGTCATGAGCCAGCCTGAGGGGCCTGATCGTGCCAGAAGGAGGGCTCCAAGGAAGCCAAGCACAGAAGGCGCAGGTCATGGGGACTCAATGATGGGTTTTTTGTCTTTCCAGTTGGGAAGACAAAGCCAGTTGGATTGGCCATGCTCCTTTCCCCAGCCAGAACGACATCTATCTCCTAGCTGGGGACTCCCTTTTCTTCCACTTCCAGTTTCCACTCCTGGCTCTCCGGCCAGGTGCCACCTAACCGCCATGAGGCTCACTACACAGAGCCAGAGAGACAGCCAGCCTCAGCCCATGCTTTTGGTCAAGGAAGAGACAAGGGAAGTGAACTTCTTAGAGAGTTGGAAGAAAGAACTCAGGTCCGGCATCTGGACTCCACCCCACACCCCTGTTTTTTTGTTTTTAATCAACTTTTTAATTTTAAAATAGATTTAGAGTTACAGAAAAGTTTTCAAAGACAGGATAGAGTGTTCTTGTATACCCCATACCCAGTTTCCCATATTGTTAACATCTTAGTTACCATGGTTTATTTATCAAAGCTAAGAAACTGACATTAGTATCTTGCTCTTAACTAAACTCCAGACTATATTTTGATCTCACTAGTTTTCCATGAACGTCCTTTTTCTGTTTTAGGATTCTGTCCAGGATATCATATTACATTCTGTCATCGTGTCTCCTAGTCTATAACAGTTTCCCAGTCATTTCTTGTTTTTGATGACCTTGACAGTTTTGAGGAGTACTGGTCAGATATTTTGTAGAATAAACCTCAAGTTGGGTTTGTTTGATGATTTTCTCCTGTTTGGACTGGAGTTATGTGTTTTTAGGAAGAATGTCACAGAGGTGGAAAAGCCTTCTCATCGTATCATAGCAGGGTTACGTGCTATCAACATGGATTATTACTAGTGATGTTAACCTTGCTTACTTTGTCAAAGTAGTGTTTGCCAGTAAAGTTTCTGCATGGAAAATTATTGCCCTGCCTCCTTTCCATACTCTGTTCTTTGGAACCAGTCATTAAGCACAGCCCACACTCAAGCAGCGCCCCCTCTGTTTTTAATCATCAAGTTTATGACTAAGACCTATAAACACGCACAGGCGTCCGAGTATTTGCACAGGTAAGGATAAAGAAACTTACTCAGAGATGCCCAGATGTAGTCATACAGACAATAGAGACAGTCACACAGATGAACTGATATCCATAAACACAAACACTCAAAGGCACAAACACGCAGATAGTTTTGTTAATTCATTTCTCCTTCTAGCAGAGAGGTGAATTAACTAGAATTTTAGTGAACACAGCTTCTGAAAACCTGTTTTCTTTCTAATTCTTAAAGATCTTAAGGAGTGAGAGTTGGGGGTGGGGGAGGGGATGAAAATGTGAGTTTTAAATCTAAGTAGGCCTCTTAGGATGGGCCTAGGGCAGAGCCATTTAGTGGTCTGCCTTCTTTTTATCTCTGTTCTTGGCTCTTCCATGGCTGCTGGGTTGGGCTGGCCCTTTCTCATCCAGGTCAGGAGTCTGGGGGTGTGAGTGTCTCCATTTAGAGGATCCCCAGAGTTCTTCCCTGGGGAGATAAGCTGAGAGCCTGCCCCAGCACCACAGGCTTACTTTGTGCTGGGTGCTAGTCCTTGGCTCCATGGGTTAACACAGCCTCTCAGCCCCACCAGCCTCCATCCCGGTTGCCCTGATCTGTCACCCTTCAATAGCTTCTCAGAGCTTTCAGCATAAATACCCAACCCCTACTTTGGCATTCAAGACTCCTCAAAGTCTGGGCCTTGGCTCATCTTTTCAGTCTTTCTTCTCACTGCTCTCTCCTTTTGTGGAACATGACTCTAGCCCAACTGACCAACTCATTGTCCCTTTGTCTGCCCTACCCTAGAATATGCTCCAACTATCTTCACATGTCCAAACTCTACCCAACTCTAAAGCTACCTTGTCTAAGCAGCTTCTCTTGACCACCAACTGGAAGGGATAGCTCCCTCCTTTTAATTCCCAGAAGACGCTTTCTCTAATGTATGACACCGACTCAACTCTCCTTAGTTATTGGTGTACTTGTTTTTAGGAAAAATTCTTTTGGTTACAAGTAATAAAAATTAATTCTTAGGTTAATCTCCCCAAATGATCTTGGAGTTTCTCATCGAAAGGAGAATGTTGCTGTTATTCACATGACCCATGTCCAACAACTCCGGTCTCTATAA
This sequence comes from Elephas maximus indicus, assembly GCF_024166365.1. NCBI lineage: Eukaryota > Metazoa > Chordata > Mammalia > Proboscidea > Elephantidae > Elephas > Elephas maximus. The sequence goes on from NC_064825.1 coordinate 70,459,549, forward strand.
TGCTTGGCTCTAAGTTTCACAATTTGGGGAGATGGAGTTAGATTAGTGCAGCTCAGGTCAGGAGCCCACCCCGGGATCAACCATTCCACAGCACAGACATGGCCACTGGGGGACTACATTTGTGACTGAAGGGGGTGAGATCTTTCCCAAAGAAGTGGGAAAAGATGCAGTCTAGGCACCCAGTAACTAATATAACTTGTCTTTTTATTGGCCAAAAAGGAGGAAGGGATGCTGGGAAGACCAAACAACAAATATCCACTACAAAGTGCTTTGGAGTAAATGAGTCAGTGAGTGAGAGATTAGTGCATTTGTTGTCTCTTAGCAGCCCATAGGTCAGTTTGGCTCTTAGTTCTGAATCTCTAGAGCACGATGATCACACGTTTCATCACCCTCTATATCATGTTTTATGGTGTTGGTCTTGGGACACCTTCCAGGTAGCCTGAGTGGGTGAGGCATCTGATGTCTCCTGCATAGTTATAGCAATAATGCCTGACATTCAGTTTGGCATATGTTTACTGAGCATGTATTACTGAGTAGCTGATAAATGTTGGGCACCGACAATAGGCAGATACAAGGGAACATGTCTCACAGGACTTGGAGAGTTCAGCCAAACACGCAAATAACAACAGAATGTGATTTGTACTCCAGTGGAGGATACCCAGAGAGATACAGGGCCTGGGGGAGGGACTGATTAGCTCTGGCTGGTGGCTTTTCAGAGGAGGTAACGTTAAAGTTCCACCACCCATCTGTAAGTTTCTCATACAGTAGTGGCTTGTGTGTTGCTGCGATGCTACAAGCTATGCCATAGGTATTTCAAATACTAGCAGGGTCACCCATGGGGGACAGGTTTCTGTGGAGATTACAGACTGAGACAGACCAGGAAGAAAGGCCTGGTGATCTACTTCCAAACATTAGACAAAGAAAACCTTATACATCACAACAGAACATTGTCTGACTCGCTGGCTTCAGGCATGTCCTCAGGAGGGATCAATCGCTGGAGGAGGACATCATGTTTGGTGAAGTAGAGGGCCAATGGGGGGGCTGAGAGATACCCTTTGTGAAATGTATTGGCACAATAGCCACAATGATGAACTTGAACATGCTGGTTATTGCGCTGCAGGTTGGGGAAATTTTTTGCTCTGTTGTACATTAGGTCTCCATGAGTTGAAGTCAACTTGACCGCAGCTATGTATCTATTTCTAACATTCAGTCTGGGTCTCGTAGCATGAGAAGGAGCTTTCCATGTAGAGAAGAAGGAGAGGGGATTTCAGTCTGAGAGAGAACTATATGTTCAAGTCCACTGGGTACTGTGAAAAACAGTGATATGTTTGGGAAATAGGAAGGGTGAGTGTGCCTGGGGTGTAGACAGTGTATTTATGGGGGGGCACTAAGAGTTGGGGGAAGATGGGAAAGGGAGGTATGTGGGAGGGGTGTCTGGGGCCAGATCATGGAGGCCCTTGTATCCCATCTTCAGGAGTTTAACTTATCCTGGGGGAAATGAGCCAGGGGAGGAGGGCACTGAAAGATTCAAACAGGAGAGGAATGCAATTCAACGTCTATGTAGAAAGCTCTCACAAAGTGTTGGTGGAATGTGAAGCATTGCTGCTTTGGGAAGCCAATATAGCAATATCTGTTGAATTGCAAATCTGTCCCTGGGGATCTATACTATAGAACTAAGGTACTGGTATGTATGTGCATATTAGGGGGATATGTATAGTGATGCTTATTGTTACATTGTTTATAGTGGCCAAGAACTGGAAACAAATTGAGAGTCAATAATGGGAAAATGGTTTAATAAATTGTGGTATATCCACACATGGAATATTTTTTGGAAATTACAAATAATGTTTTAGAACTCTACTGAATGACTTGGAGTGATTTCCATGTTGAATGAGAAAACAAAAATGCAGCAAAATGTGTATGCATTATGGTCAATTTTATGAATTAAGCAATGGGTCAGAAAATCTTATAAATGTATATATACTTAGATAAAAGTGTGCATAGGGATACATGAATGTGGAGAAATGTAAGGAATGACACCCAACAGGTTACCATAAGTCTGCCAGAGTGTGGGGAGTAATGGTTAGAGGAGAGGTAATAAGGTTAAAAAAAAAAAAAAACTAATTCAATTCTGACTCATAGTGACCCTATAGGACATAGTAGAACTGTCCCATGGGGTTTCCAAGGAGCGCCTGGTGGATTCCAATTGCCAACCTTTTGGTTTGCAGCCGTAGCTCTTAACCACTACCTACCAGGGTTTACATAATAAAAAAAAAAATTTTTTTTTTTTTTACATAATAAGGTATAAAAAAAAATAGAGGCATATAAATTGTCCATAATAAAAGAGCACATGTGATATGATCTTACTTATGAAAAGTTATATATGTGTGTGTCTATGAATTCATAAAGATAGAATGGGCAGTAGGGGGATGTGATTTTAGGTGACTTTCTCTCTCTCTGTATACATATATTTGTAATATAGGGGGAGAAAGAAAGGTCATTGGTGAGTTTTTGTGTGTAACAATTTAAAATGCAATTTCCTGTAAGAAGTCACACATGCAACTTCAATGTTCAAGTGTTATAAGCCTGGTTTTTAAAAAATTACATTTAATAGCTTTATAATCCAACAGTTGTGTCTGTCAGAAAGTCCTGCTTCTTCTCCTTAAAAAAGAGTAAAATGAAGACATGATCCTAACCATGGTAATTGGAGTGCGCCTTTATAATTTCAGTCCTCCTTTATAGCTTTGCCCCACCTGGCTGGCCCCAGTGGCCCGTTGTTTGTTATACTCATTCAGAAGAAAAGTCAAGTCTTCAATGTGGTCAGCCTAGTCCTCTAGGATCTGGCCCCCTTTCTGCTCTTCCTTCCTCTCCTCCATCCCTCACTCCTCCAGGCTCTCTCCACTCCAGCTACTCTGGCATCCTTGCTGTTTCTCACACATCTGAAGGACACTCCTGCCCAGAACCTTTGCACTCTCTGCTCTCTCTACCTGGAGCAGTATGCCTCCAGATAATCACATGGCACTCTCTCTCTTGCCCTTCAAGACTTTGCTCAAATGTTCGTTTCTCATGAGCCTTCTCAGATCTGATGATTTTAAATTGTAATGCCAACACCCTCTCCCAAACCCACGCTCTATTCTTCTTCCCTGTTCTCCTTTTCTTCTTAACACTTATCATCTCCAACCTATTATATACTTCACTTGTTTATATTGAAAATTACTTTGAAAATTGAACTGACTCCCTCACTTGAATGTAACCTTCATAAGGGAAGTGATTTTTATATATCTTGTTTGCTGCTGCAGCCCAGAGCTTAGCACAGTACTTGGCATGTAGTAGGCACTGAATATATATTTGTAGGATGAATCAGTAGGTGGTAGGTGGAGAATGGCTTGGAGGCAGGTAAGATTAGAGACAGAAAGACTAATTAGAAGATTGCTATAGTGAGTCACAGTGAAGACAAAGGGACTTGAGCTTAGCATTAATGATTACCTATGCATGGCTAATTCTGGGGTAATCTTGAAATGATATTGATATCTGTTACTGTTTTTTTACTTCATATTAGTTTGTCTTGACTATTAAAGAAGATCAAAAGACTTGATTTCTTCGTCCTCACTTTTTCCAAAGTGCCCAGCACTTAAATGATGTTAAATATAAGGCACTCAACAAATGTCCACTGACTTCATTAACCATCTGCTACTACTGGATTTTATTTGACTAGGTGAATCTTAGGGTGAATTTTATTTGACTAAGATCTAAGAATCTAATCTATGTTCTTATGTTGTACTAAATAGAGTTAATTTCGCTCCATTACAAAAGTAATATACATGCTCACTATAGAAAATTTGGAAAATAGAGAAAAGTTGAAAAAAGTTAAAAAAGCTTTAGCTTCACAAAAACCCTGGTGGGTTAGTGGCTAAGTCCTGTGACTGCTAACGAAAAGGTCAGCAGTTTGAATCCACCAGGCGCTCCTTGGAAACTCTAGGGGACAGTTCTACTCTGCCCTATAGGGTTGCTATGAGTCAGAATCAGGTTTTGGGTTTAGTTCCACCACCTATAAAAAACTGTTAACATTTTAGTGTCTATCCTTTAAATATTTTTTAGGCATAGTTTTTTTTTTTTTTTTTAACTTGATTATAATGGTCTTGTCTTGGTAATTTTGCAATCTGCTGTCCCCTCCTTAATTTTATTGGTTTTTCTTTGCTATAAGCTTTATTGAAAGCATTATTTTAAATATATGCACAATACTTAACCATGTAGCTGTACCATAGCTCACTTAACAACGTAACTATTATTTGGTAATTAAGCTAGTTCCACTTTCCCCCTATTATAAGGATATTTGGTACTCTGTCACATTTCATTGCCTGTGGTTTATTAGTCTGGTCATCTGCCCCCAAAACTTCTGTGCCTCAGTCTTCTTATTTGTAAGATGGGGATAATGAGAAATAATTCAGACAATTAAGGTATGCAAAGGAGAGAAAACATACTCAGCATGTAGTAGGTGCTTAGTCAACAAAGAGGGCCTGGAATTGAAACTTTTGGGAACTGGAGAGTGTTGATAACCATCATGGCTCTGTCTTTTGGCTGCAGGCTGCACCTGATGCAGGTGGACTCAGTCCGGCGCTGGATGGAGGACCTGAAGCTCATGACTGAGTGTGAGTGCATGTGTGTCCTGCAGGCAAAGCCCATCAGCCTGGAGGAGGATGTGCAGGGTGACCTCATCCTGGCAGGTGGCCCCAGCCCTGCAGACCCCCTGCAGCTGCTGCTCAAGCGGGGCTGGGTCATCAGCACCGAGCTGCGCAGGATCGGGCAAAAGCTGGCCCAGGACCGCTGGGCACGCGTGCACAGCATGAGTGTGCGTCTCACCTGCCACGCCCGCTCCATGGTCAGCGAGTACAGCGCCATCAGCAAGAGCACCTCGCAGGAGATGGGCCAGGTCAGTGCCCTGGGATGGTGGTGGATGGGCGCTGGGACTCAGGATACTTTCAGGGAGAATGGTCTGAATTGTTTACAACCTGAAACTTTCCTACCACAGAGGCCTCCCTCCTCTTCTAGTAAAGCAGAAAAGAGAGGCAGGAAGGACCTTTATTGAGTACCTACTGCATGCTAAAAAGCTTCTGGGTGGCTCAAACTGTTAACTCACTTAGCTACTAACCAAAAAATTGGAAGTTTACTCAGGTGCCTCAGAAGAAAGACCTGGCAATTTACTTCTGAAAAATCACCACTGAAAACCCTATGGAGCACGGTTCTATTCTCAGACCCATGGGGTCACCATGAGGCAGAGACGACTCAATGGCAACACTTGTTTTTTTTTTCAGTTTTGGTTTACTATGCCCTAGAGTGTCCAGCACGGCAGTTGGTCAACAAATGCTTATTGAATTGGATAAAGTTGGTCTGTTTTTCTGCAGATTGAGAAGCTGCTAATGGAGAAATGCTCCGAGCTCTCAGCAGTCACAGGAAGGTAAGTCTGGACCTCAGTCTGCTAGCCCATGCTAGGGCGGGGGAAGGAGCCGGCATCTTGCTCCTATCTGGGGGTACCAGAGAGCAAGTGAGCACGGAGAGCCCTGGCAGCAGTCTGGGGAGTTGCCTTTTGCTGACTTTTGTTGGTGACTTTAAATGATTCCCTTGGGATTTTCAGGGCCCATTTACAGCATCTAGGAATAATGTAGAAGGCGGAGGAGAGGCCAGCCATAGGAAGAAAGAGGATTTTTCTGGGGTTGGTAACAAGGAAAAGGTTTCCCACAGCTTTGGGAAGGCTCTTTGATTCTCAAAGTCAAGGCAAGGTCAAAGCGGACAATCAATCCTTACACACATACACATAGACACTTACATTTACCGACACTCACGTGCTCATACACAGATCTATAAACATACACTCACATAATCACAGAAATACACTCATGCCCTCTTCTGCATAATTCACACACGTCAATATACATATATTTACGCTCAGACCCATACACACACTCAACAGCACATACAGACACACCCATGTCTGTGTCTGAAACTTGGTATCCCCAGGGCCCTATGGGGGTGTTTGGCCTCCTGGTATGGAGCATTCTCAGGCCACAAGAGTGAATTTGAGCCTGATCCCCTCTTTTTCCTGTCCAGGGAAGAAAATGTTTAAGGCTGCTTTCTGTGTGTTGTAGACCACCATTTTTTAAGGGCTTCTAGGCATTGCCACATGCTTTTAGTGTGAACACTGGCAATACCCGGCACTCCAGTACCCCTCCTCTGCAGCTTCCTGTCTCTCCATCCCCTCCACCCCTAACATCACTGAAAAGATAGAGCCTGGTTGCAGTGATGGCAGATTCCCTGAGGAAGAAAACCAGAGCTATGGATTCAGCCACTAGTGGATGGCCTTTCTCCCCGGTGACATGAACTGTCTGCTCATGTCTCAGGTCAGCACATTCCTGCCCAGTAAGGGGCTAGGGGATAAACCATCTGTGCAATACTCTCTCTGATTCCTTGAAGTTGATGTCTTCCCCCTAGGGGATTGCCACCACACTCCAGAGCTGGCACAGACCCAGATCTGGCCTCTGCAATGGTTCTGGGATGCCCACTGTCCCCTCTGGCCACCCACCCCATATCTTCTGCTCCCCAGGTGCCTCCAGGTGGAGAACGAGCATGTCCTGAAGTCGATGAAGGCCTGCGTGAGCGAGACCTTGAGCACTCTGGGCCAGCATTTTGGCCAGCTGCTGGAGCTGGCCCTGACCCGGGAGGTGCAGGTCAGTACAGGCTGGGCTTTGGAGAGGGACACATGTAAGGCTTCTTGGCGGGGGGTGAGCAGAGGGGCTTAGCCAGGCAGTCCACTGGGGGAAGTAGCTGAAGTGACTGTTCTTGGAAGATGTCTTCCTCAGACCATCAAAGCCAACTCCAGCACCTGGTAGACAAGACTATCTGAGCTGGGCGCAGGCTTCCAGAGCATCTAGCTGAAGTCTGCACTTTCCAGATGTGAAAACTAGGGTCCAGAGAGGGAAGAGACTTATTTAAAGTCACACAGCAAGGCAGCGGCAGAACCTAGCATCTCCCTATTTCTCTTTCAAGGTTGTTTCCACCACCCTAGTGCTTCACTTTTGAATAATTGTTCCAGCCCACCAACCAACCAAACCAAATCCAGTGCCATCGAGTCAATTCCTACTCGTAGCGACCCTATAGGACAGAGTAGAACTGCCCCACAGAGTTTCAAAGGAGTGCCTGGTGGATTCGAACAGCTGACCCTTTGGTTAGCAGCCATAGCACTTAACCACTATGCCACCAGGATTTCCTCCAGCCCTCCAGTGGGTGCTTATTGTCCTGGAAGACTTAAGGCACCTGCAGAGAACAAGCCAACTGTGGAAACCCTGTCAAGGAAGAAGAATCTAGAAAGGCCACATAGTCCAAACCCAGCTTCTAGGCAGGCTCATGCTTGATTCCCAAGAAGAGTGTCGGTCTTAGTTACCTAGTGCTGCAATAACAACACACCACCAAGTGGGTAGCTTTAATGAACAGAAATTTATTTTCTCATAGTTCTGGAGGCTAAAAGCTCAAATCAGAGTCTTGGACCTGTTGATTCTTTCTATGGCCCTCGCTCCTGATTTCTGGTGACTGCCACGATTCTTGACCTTCTTTTGCTGTTTATAGATGAATCTGCCTCCATCGTCACATAGTGTCTCCCTCTCTGAGAGTGTGTCTCCCCTTTATAAGACACCACTTTTTTTTAAAGAAGGGATTAGGTTTAGGACCCACCCTACTCTGGTATGACCTCCATCACAGATTGAATTGTGTCCCCCCAAAATATGTGTCAACTTGGTTAGGCCATGACTCCCAGTATTGTGTGGTTGTCCTACATTTTGTGATTGTGATTTTATGTTAAAGAAGTTTTTTTTTTTAATTAATTTTTATTAAGCTTCAAGTGAACATTTACCATTCCAATCAGTCTGTCACATGTAGGTTTACATACATCTTACTCCCTTCTCCCACTTGCTCTCCCCCTATTGAGTCAGCCCTTTCAGTCTCTCGTTTCGTGCCAATTTTGCCATCTTCCCTCTCTCTCTATCTTCCCATCCCCCCTCCAGTCAAGAGTTGCCAACACACTCTCCAGTGTCCACCTAATTTAATTGGCTCACTCTTCATCAGCATCTCTCTCCCCCCAGCTGACCAGTCCTTTTCATGCCTGATGAGTTGTCTTCGGGGATGGTTCCTGTCCTGTGCCATCAGAAGTTCTGGGGAGCATTGTCTCTAGGATTCCTCTAGTCGCATTCATATCATTAGGTATGGTCTTTTTATGAGAATTCGGGGTCTGTATCCCATTGGCCTCCTGCTCCCTCCGGAGTTGTCTGCTGTGCTCCCTGTCAGGGCAGACATCGATTGTGGCCGGGCACCAACTAGTTCTTCTGGTCTCAGGATAATGTAGGTCTCTGGTTCATGTGGCCCTTTCTGTCTCTTGGGTTCTTAGTTGTTGTGTGGCCTTGGTGTTCTTCCTTTGCCTTTGCTCCAGGTGGGTTGAGACCAATTGATGTATCTTAGATGGCCACTTGTTGGCATTTAGGACCCCAGGCGCCACAATTCAAAGTGGGATGCAGAGTGTTTTCATAATAGAATTATTTTGCCTGTAGACTTAGAAGTCTCCTCAAACCATGTTCCCCAGACCCCAGTCCCGGCTCCGCTGACCTTTGAAGCTTTCATTTTATCCCGGAAACCTCTTTGCTTTTAGTCCAGTCCAATTAGGCTGACCTTCCTTGTATTGTGTGTTGTCTTTCCCTTCACCCAAAGCAGTTCTTATCTACTGACTGATCACTAAAAAACCCTCTCCCTCCCTCCCTCCCTCCCCTCTTTGTAACCACAAAAGTATGTGTTCTTCTCCGTTTTTTCTATTTCTCAAGATCTTATAATAGAGGTCTTATACAATATTTGTCCTTTTGCCTCTGACTCATTTCGCTCAGCATAATGTCTTCCAGATTCCTCCATGTTATGAAACGTTTCAGAGATTCGTCACTGTTCTTTATCGATGCGTAGTATTCCATTGTGTGAATATACCACAATTTATTTACCCATTGATCCATTGACGGACATCTTGGTTGCTTCCAGCTTTCTGCTATTGTAAACAGAGCTGCAATAAACATGGGTGTGCATATGTCTGTTTGTGTGAAGGCTCTTGTATCTCTAGGGTATATTCCGAGGAGTGGGATTTCTGGGTTGTATGGTAGTTCTATTTCTAACTGTTTAAGGTAACGCCAGATGGATTTCCAAAGTGGTTGTACCATTTTACAATCCCACCAGCAGTGTATGAGAGTTCCAATCTCTCCGCAGCCTCTCCAACATTTATTATTTTGTGTTTTTTGGATTAATGCCAGTCTAGTTGGTGTGAGATGGAATCTCATCGTAGTTTTAATTTGCATTTCTCTAATGGCTAATGATCGGGAGCATTTTCTCATGTATCTGTTGGCTGCCTGAATATCTTCTTTAGTGAAGTGTGTGTTCATATCCTTTGCCCACTTCTTGATTGGGTTGCTTGTCTTTTTGTGGTTGAGTTTTGACAGAATCATGTAGATTTTAGAGATCAGGCGCTGGTCTGAGATGTCATAGCTGAATATTCTTTCCCAGTCTGTAGGTGGTCTTTTTACTCTTTTGGTGAAGTCTTTAGATGAGCATAGGTGTTTGATTTTTAGGAGCTCCCAGTTATCTGGTTTCTCTTCATCATTTTTGGTAATGTTTTGTATTCTGTTTATGCCCTGTATTAGGGCTCCTAGGGTTGTCCCAATTTTTTCTTCCATGATCTTTATCATTTTAGTCTTTATGTTTAGGTCTTTGATCCACTTGGAGTTAGTTTTTGTGCATGGTGTGAGGTATGGGTCCTGTTTCATTCTTTTGCAAATGGATATCCAGTTATGCCAGCACCATTTGTTAAAAAGACTATCTTTTCCCCATTTGACTGACACTGGGCCTTTGTCAAATATCAGCTGCTCATACATGGATGGATTTATATCTGTGTTCTCAATTCTGTTCCATTGGTCTATGTGCCTGTTGTTGTACCAGTACCAGGCTGTTTTGACTACTGTAGCTGTATAATAGGTTCTGAAATCAGGTAGAGTGAGGCCTCCCACTTTCTTCTTCTTTTTCAGTAATGCTTTGCTTATCCGGGGGTTCTTTCCCTTCCATATGAAATTAGTGATTTGTTTCTCTATCCCCTTAAAATATGACATTGGTATTTGGATTGGAAGTGCATTATATGTATAGATGGCTTTTGGTAGAATAGACATTTTTACTATGTTAAGTCTTCCTATCCATGAGCAGGGTATGTTCTTCCACTTAAGTATGTCCTTTTGAATTTCTTGTAGCAGAGTTTTTTAGTTTTCTTTGTATAGGTCTTTTACATCCTTGGTAAGATTTATTCCTAAGTATTTTATCTTCTTGGGGGCTACTGTGAATGGTATCGATTTGGTTATTTCCTCTTCGATGTTCTTTTTGTTGATGTAGAGGAATCCAAGTGATTTTTGTATGTTTATTTTATAACCTGAGACTCTTCCAAACTCTTCTATTAGTTTCAGTAGTTTTCTGGAGGATTCCTTAGGGTTTTCTGTATATAAGATCATGTCATCTGCAAATAGTGATAGCTTTACTTCCTCCTTGCCAATCCGGATACCCTTTATTTCTTTGTCTAGCCTAATTGCCCTGGCTAGGACTTCAAGTACGATGTTGAATAAGAGTGGTGATAAAGGGCATCCTTGTCTGGTTCCCGTTCTCAGGGGAAATGCTTTCAGGTTCTCTCCATTTAGAGTGATATTGGCTGTTGGCTTTGCATAGATGCCCTTTATTATGTTGAGGAATTTTCCTTCAATTCCTATTTTGGTAAGAGTTTTTATCATAAATGGGTGTTGAACTTTGTCAAATGCCTTTTCTGCATCTATTGATAAGATCATGTGGTTTTTATCTTTTGTTTTATTTATGTGATGGATTACATTAATGGTTTTTCTGATATTAAACCAGCCTTGCATACCTGGTATAAATCCCACTTGATCAGGGTGAATTATTTTTTTGATGTGTTGTTGGATTCTATTGGCTAGAATTTTGTTGAGGATTTTTGCATCTATGTTCATGAGGGATATAGGTCTAAAATTTTCTTTTTTTGTAATGTCTTTACCTGGTTTTGGTATCAGGGAGATGGTAGCTTCATAGAATGAGTTGGGTAGTATTCCATCTTGTTCTATGCTTTGAAATACCTTCAGTAGTAGTGGTGTTAAGCCTCCTCTGAAGGTTTGGTAGAACTCTGCAGTGAAGCCGTCCGGGCCAGGACTTTTTTTTGTTGGAAGTTTTTTGATTACCGTTTCAATCTCTTTTTTTGTTATGGGTCTATTTAGTTGTTCTACATCTGAATGTGTTAGTTTAGGTAGGTAGTATTGTTCCAAGAATTTATCCATTTCTTCTAGGTTTTCAAATTTGTTAGAGTACAATTTTACGTAGTAATCTGAAATGATTCTTTTAATTTCATTTGGCTCTGTTGTGATGTGGTCCTTCTCGTTTCTTATTCGGGTTATTTGTTTCCTTTCCTGTTTTTCTTTAGTCAGTCTGGCCAATGGTTTATCAATTTTGTTAATTTTTTCAAAAAACCAGCTTTTGGCTTTGTTAATTTTTTCAATTGTTTTTCTGTTCTCTAATTCATTTAGTTCAGCTCTAATTTTTATTATTTGTTTTCTTCTGGTGCCTGATGGGTTCTTTTGTTGCTCACTTTCTATTTGTTCAAGTTGTCGGGACAGTTCTCTGATTTTGGCTCTTTCTTCTTTTTGTATGTGTGCATTTATCGATATAAATTGGCCTCTGAGCACTGCTTTTGCTGTGTCCCAGAGGTTTTGATAGGAAGTATTTTCATTCTCGTTGCTTTCTAGCAATTTCCTTATTCCCTCCTTGATGTCTTCTATAACCCAGTCTTTTTTCAGGAGGGTATTGTTCATTTTCCAAGTATTTGATTTCTTTTCCCTAGTTTTTCTGTTATTGATTTCTAGCTTCATTGCCTTGTGGTCTGAGAAGATGCTTTGTAATATTTCGATGTTTTGGATTCTACCAAGATTTGTTTTATGACCTAATATGTGGTCTATTCTAGAGAATGTTCCATGTGCACTAGAAAAAAAAGTATATTTTGCAGCAGTTGGGTGTAGAGTTCTGTATAAGTCTATGAGGTCAAGTTGGTTGATTGTTGTAAGTAGGTCTTCCGTGTCTCTATTGAGCTTCTTACTGGATGTCCTGTCCTTCTCCAAAAGTGGTGTGTTGAAGTCCCCTACTATAAATGTGGAGGTGTCTATCTCGCTTTTCAGTTCTGTTAAAATTTGATTTATGTATCTTGCAGCCCTGTCATTGGGTGCGTAAATATTTAATATGGTTATATCTTCCTGATCAATTGTCCCTTTTATCATTATATAGTGTCCTTCTTTATCCTTTGTGGCGGATTTAAGTCTAAAGTCTATTTTGTCAGAAATTAATATTGCTACTCCTCTTCTTTTTTGCTTATTATTTGCTTGATATATTTTTTTCCATCCTTTGAGTTTTAGTTTGTTTGTGTCTCTAAGTCTAAGGTGTGTCTCTTGTAGGCAGCATATAGATGGATCGTGTTTCTTTATCCAGTCCGTGACTCTCTGTCTCTTTATTGGTGCATTTAGTCCATTTACATTCAGTGTAATTATAGATAAATAAGTTTTTAGTGCTGTCATTTTGATGCCTTTTCATGTGTGTTGTTGGCCTTTTCATTTTTCCACATACTTTTTTGTGCTGAGACGTTTTTCTTAGTAGATTGTGAGATCCTCTTTTTCATAATGTTTAACTTTATGTTTGTTGAGTCGTTACGTTTTTCTTGAGTTATGGAATTGATATTCCCTTTTGTGGTTACCTTATTATTTACCCCTATTTTTCTAAGTAAAAACCTAACTTGTATCGTTCTATATCGCCTTGTATCACTCTCCATCTGGCAGTTCAATGCCTCCTATATTTAGTCCCTCTTTTTGATTATTGTGATCGTTTATCTATTGATTTCCATGATTTCCTGTCATGTGTATCATTTTGTTTCTTTATTTTTTAGAATTAATCTTACTTTGTTTGTTTTTGTGCTTTCCCTATTTGAGTTGCGTTGATATCAGGACGTTCTGTTTTGTGACCTTGTATTGTGCTGGTACCTGATATTATTGGTCATCAGGCCAAACCATCTCCTTAAGCATTTCTTGCAGTCTTGGTTTAGTTTTTACAAATTCTCTAAACTTGTGTTTATCTGTAAATATCTTAATTTCTCCTTCATATTTCAGAGAGAGTTTTGCTGGATATATGATCCTTGGCTGGCAGTTTTTCTCCTTCAGTGCTCTGTATACGTCGTCCCATTCCCTTCTTGCTTGCATGGTTTCTGCTGAGTAGTCTGAACTTATTCTTATTGATTCTCCCTTGAAGGAAACCTTACTTTTCTCCCTGGCTGCTTTTAAAATTTTCTGTTTGTCTTTGGTTTTGGCAAGTTTGATGATAATATGTCTTGGTGTTTTTCTTTTTGGATCAATCTTAAATGGGATTCGATGAGCATCTTGGATAGATATCCTTTCGTCTTTCATGATGTCAGGGAAGTTTTGTGTCAGGAGTTCTTCAACTATTTTCTCTGTGTTTTCTGTCCTCCCTCCCTGTTCTGGGACTCCAATCACACGCAAGTTATCCTTCTTGATAGAGTCCCACATGATTCTTAGGGTTTCTTCATTTTTTAAAATTCTTTTATCTGATTTTTTTTCAGCTATGTTGCAGTTGATTCCCTGGTCCTCCAGAAGTCCCAGTCTACATTCTAATTGGTCGAGTCTGCTCCTCTGACTTTCTATTGCGTTGTCTAATTCTGTAATTTTATTGTTAATCTTTTGGATTTCTACATGCTGTCTCTCTATGGATTCTTGCAACTTATTAATTTTTCCACTATGTTTTTGAATAACCTTTTTGAGTTCTTCAACAGTTTTATCAGTGTGTTCCTTGGCTTTTTCTGCAGTTATCCTAATTTCATTTGTGATATCTTTAAGCATTCTGTAAATTAGTTTTTTATATTCCGTATCTGATAATTCCAGGATTGTATCTTCATTTGGGAAAGATTTTGATTCTTTTGTTTGGGGGGTTGGAGAAGCTGTCATGGTCTGTTTCTTTATGTGGTTTGATATGGACTGCTGTCTCCGAGCCATCACTGGGAAACTAGATTTTCCAGGTAATCAGCTAAAAAAAAAAATGCAGTCAGATCCCTATCTGAATTGTCCTTCTGGCTCAGGGTATTTGGATGTTAATGGAGCCGACTGGCACGCTGGCTCTTAGTTCTGAAAACGATCGCTGTCTGCCTGTATTTGTTCGTTCTCCATCTCTAAGTCTGTGTTTGTTGTTCAGAGTTCGTAGATTGTTATATATGTGATCGATTCACTTGTTTTTCTGAGTCTTTGTTGCAAGAGGGATCCGTGGTAGCGTCCACCTAGTCCGCCATCTTGGCCCCGCCTCCTATGTTAAAGAAGTTTTAGGCAGGATTGTAACACCCTTACCCAGGTCACATCCCTGATCCAATGTAAAGGGAGTTTTCCTGGGTTGTGGCCTGTACCACCTTTTATCTCTCAAAAGATAAAAAAGAAAGGGAAGCAAGCGTACCACCAAGAAAACAGTGCTGGGACGAGAGCATGTCCTTTGGGCCTGGGGTCCCTTCTCAGAGAAGTTCCTAGTCTGGGGGAAGATAGATGAGAAGGCCCACAGAGAGAGAAAGCCTTCCCCTGGAGCTGACTCCCTGAATTTGGACCTTTAGCCTATTTTACCGTGAGGAAATAAATTTATCTTTGTTAAAGCCATTCACTTGTGGTATTGCTGTTATAGCAGCATTAGATGACTAAGACAACCTCATTAACATAACAAAAGAAAATCCCTATATCCAAATGGTCATACCCACAGGTACAGGGGTTAGGACCTCAACATAACTTTTTTTCGGGGACACAATTCAATCTATAACAGTGTCTGACAGGTCTATTTGAAACTGTCGTTCACTGTGAGACCTTGGCCAAATCCTTTAATCTCTTGTACCTAATTTTCCTCATCTATAAATTGAGTTAAGTGCTACAGCTCCTAACCAAAGGGTCAGCAGTTCAAATCTGCCAGGCGCTCCTTGGAAACTCTGTGGGGCGGTTCTACTCTGTCCTATAGGGTTGCTATGAGTTGGAATCGACTCGATGGCACTGGGTTTTGGGTATTAATTGAGAAACTGTCCCCACAAGAAGTGAAAGGACTAAACAACCTATGGAAGGTGCTTAGCATATTAAAAAAAAAAAAGTTAAATACATGTTACTTCCCTTGCTTGCCCTTTCCTATTTTAAAAGCCTCTCAGAAAAGCAGATTCCATAAGGTTTTCATTATGAGAGGTATTTACACATTATTTATAGTTACAGAAATATTGTGTTACATATTTTCCATTCTTTTCCCACCACCAAATAAAAGCGTTCCAGAAATAACAAATCCCTTCTTATAACTCTTCTCTCCAAACTCAGTGTTTCTACTGAGTCCAGAATTTCTTTTCTCTCTTTCCTGAATGTCTGACCCATTTTGCACAGGGCACAGCCATTCTGGCCTGACTCACCTGCTGGCCCTGACTCTGTCCATACTCTTTGGTCCCATGGAGCCTGCACTCCATGTCAGTGTGGCTAGTCCCAAGCATTCTCACCCTCCCAGCCATAGAAGCTTGGAAAAGGCTTCTCTCCCTGTCCTGAGACAAGGGGAAGGGAGAGCCAAGGGACTGAGAGGAATTTCTGAGCATGGGTAGAGGTGCCAGCTGCTGGTTTTTATGCTCTTTTAGTGTCCACTTGTCTGGAAATACCAGGTTCAATTAAAAGGGCTGAGACGGAAGAGTTACTTTGGACTGTAAATGAGAGCCAGCTAGATTTGGGAGTGATCATCAGCTGTTTTTACCCAGGTGCAAAGGCGCAGGGTGTCTTTTTGACGCTCTGGGACGCAGAATCCAGGGAAAAGCTCCCTGGGGCTGCCAGGAGCTGACCTGGGCCTTTCAGACTGTTGTTGTTGTTGTTAGATGCCGTCAACTCAATTCCGACTCATAGCGACCCTGTGTACAACAGTATAAAACATTGCCTGGTTCTGCGCCATCCTCACAATTGTTGCTGTGTTTGAGCCAATTGTTGCAGCCACTGTGTCATTCCATCTCATTGAGGGTCTTCCTCTTTCATGCTGACCCTCTGCTTTACCAAGCATGATGTCCTTGTCCAAGGACTGATCCCTCCTGACAACATGTCCAAAGTACTTGAGACATAGTCTCACCATCTTTGCTTCTAAGGAGCATTCTGGTTGTACTTCTTCCAGGACAGATTTGCTCGTTCTTTTCACAGTCTGTGGTATATAATATTCTTCACTGACACCACAATTCAAAAGCATCAATTCTTTGGTCTTCTTTATTCATCATCCAGCTTTTGCATGCATATGAGGTAATTGAAAACACCATGGTTTGGGTCAAATCCACTTTAGTCTTGAAGGAGACATTTGTGCTTTTCAACCTGGACGTATAAAAGGGTGATGATAATCTAGCCCTATTCTGTGCTGGTCTGCCTCTTGCTGGAATATCATGTCCAATTCCAGGCCCCAGAGAGGTCATTGGCAATGTTTGTCCTCAGAGGAGGTTCCCAGGAGGTTGGGGAGGGAACCGAAGGTCAAGGTATGTAAGGAATAGTTGGAGAAGCAGGGGGGTATTTAATCTAGGGGACCGACACTCTGCTATTGCCAAGAGGGAAGATAGACATAGGGCCAGTGGAGCAAACTTACGAGGTATCCCATATAAAAAGAAGTTTATGAAACAGTAGGGTTGTCCAGCAATGGAAGGGGCTGCCTTAGGAACTCCTGTCACTGAGAGGGGCAAGCCGTGCCTGGGATGACATGGGCAGGAGATGAAGGTTGACTGAACAACTTGTAAGGTGTCTTCCAGTCCTGATAGTATGTAGTTCTATGAATCTGAGCATTGTGGAGTCTTGGACCAAGCATGGAGCTTGGAGGCATATTAGGGTTCAAAACCTGACTGTGCTACTTACTGGTTGTGCGGACTTGGGGAGTGACTTATCTTCTCCATCCCTCAGTTTCATTACCTCTATAATGGGTTGTCATGAGGATTAAATGTGATAACACGTGAGTAATTTGTGGTACAGTCATGATTGTGTCAGCTGCTCTAGTCACTAGAACCCTGCTCTGTCTTAAGAGGAAGCAATCACGAGCTTTGCTAAAGGAGCCCCCCAATCACCTAATTCATTGATAATTAAGATAATTTAACTACTTGGTGGGAAATGAAAAATTTAAGACCTAAATGTTAGGAGCCACCAATTGGAAATTAATGAGCATTGATGGTTAGTCTGTCTAGAAATGAAGGATTAGCATGGTGGGAGGTGAAGGAAGAAAATTTGGTTTACAAAAACTGATTTACTTGAAGATGACTTCTAGGGTTCTTACTGTTGCATAAATCGACTCTCACCTGTGTCTTTGAATCTTTGACTTGGCTTCACATGGATAGATGTTATATTCACCTATCTACTCATTCAGTCAATCAAATTTTATTTTAGTTTAAAATATCATCTTTTTACTAATATTCATAGCTTTGATCTGTGGCTAAATGCACTTGTTAAAACTTCATCTCACGACTAAATTTCTTCTCCCTGTCCCAGCCAGAGCTGGACAATCTTGTGCCTTACCTGAGGGGTAGGCACCTAGCTTGTGACAGAGGGCAGAATGAGGGACACCTCCTAAGAGAGGAAGGGGCTAAGCTGAGCATACTGTTTCTTCTTCCAAAATTAGTAATCAGATAACTCACCTCTAACCCTTCAGTAAGGAGCCCCGGTAGTGCAATTAAGAGCTCGGCTGCTAACTGAAATGGTGGTGGTTCGAACTGACCTGTGGATCCACGGGAGAAAAGACCTGGCCATCTGCTCCTGTAAAGATTGCAGCCTAGGAAACCCTATGGGGCTCTTCTACTCTGACATACAGGGTCAGAATCAACATGACAGCACACAAGCACTTCAGGGAGCAACCAGGAAGGGATGGGGAGTGAGGCCAGCAGAGATGATGTTCCTGAAATCTTACCCATGGAAAACAGGAAGAGTGGAGACTGAGTATTGTCCCTTAAAAAAAATGCTCCGCAATTCTTGTCCTGTTATCTGAATTGGCCTTCTCCATTAGGTTTGTGGTCAGCCAGGGGTGTGGCTGTGCCCCTTGGGGGAAGAGGTCAGCAGTTTATGAGGGCCTTTCCTGTCTTCATGAAGCCATTCCCCCAACAACAACCCCATACGCCTTTGTGGAAGGAGCCTGGTAAGCGCTTGGCCTCTAACCAAAAGGTTGGTAGTTTGAACTCACCCAATGGCTATGTGGAAGAAAGACTTGGCGATCTGCTCCCATAAAACATTAAAAAAAACCGAAACCAAATCCATTGTCATCAAGTCGATTCAGACTTATATTGTCTTTGTTAGGTGCCCTTGAGTCAGTTCTAACTCATAGTGACCCTATGCACAACAGAACGAAACACTGCCCAGTCCTGTGCCATCCTCACAATTGTTGCTATGCTCGAACCCATTGTTGCAGCCACTGTGTCGGTCCATCTCATTGAGGGCCTTCCTCTTTTTCGCTTACCCTCCACTTTACCAAGTATGATGTCCTTCTCCAGGGATTGATCCCTCCTAATAACATGTCTGAAGTGTGTGAGATGTAGTCTCACCATCCTTGCTTCTAAGGACCATTCCTTCCAAGACAGATTTGTTCGTTCTTTGGCAGTCCATGGTATATTTAATATTCTTTACCAACACCACAATTTAAAGGCATCGATTATTCTTCAGTCTTCATTATTCATTGTCCAGCTTTCACATGCATATGAGGCGATTGAAAACACCATGGCTTGGGTCAGGTGCACTTTAGTCCACAAGGGGACATCTTAAAAAAAAAAAAAAAAAACCTAGAAAACCCAATGGGGCAGTTCTACCCTGTCACGTGGAGTCATCATGAGTTGAAATTGAGTCGACAGCACCTAACAACCGCAACCAAAGCTCCTTTGTAAATCCTTCTGGAATCACCGTGGACAACTTAGGCTTTGCGCTCAGAAGGCTCGAAAATAACTGATAATATTACATTCATTAGATTAACTTTGAGGATACTTTTCACCTAAGACTCAAACTTTGCTTCCTGTTCTATTTCTCACTCTCAGATTTTGTTCAGCCATTTTGTCCAATATAGGTTATCAGAGGCTACAAAGAGATGAAGTGACAGTTAAAAGATAATTCAAATATACTTGCCAGATGAGAAATATAAATATGTACATTTTAATATAGTATCTTATCCGATTTTAAATTTCCATGGGAGAAAATAAAGTAAAATAAAATAAAATATAACTAAATCTCCTTGCCCTTAGAAATAATTCAGAGTTCCAAATTCTTGGCTTAACACTGTTCTCTTCAAGTTTTTTATTCTGGTCATCTCAGCCAGAAAGTCTCATGCCAGTGTCTGGTTGGAGTCTGGTTTCCTTCAGCAGCTGCATTCTGGGCTGTCTCTACAGCACTGGAAGTGAGTCCTTCAGTCCTTCACTGTTTATACTAGTCTTTCTCAACCACCCTTGAAAGGGCTTAAAGAGTTGATACCTCAGAAACACAGTGTTATCACAGCACTATCCCTACATTCAGAAGCCCTGGTGGTACAGTTGTTGAGTACTTGGCTACTAACTGAAAGGCTGGCAGTTCAAACTCACCCAGTGGCTCCGCAGGAGAAAAACCTGGAGATCTGCTTCTATAAAGATTCCAGAACCACCAAACCTGTTGCCATCAGCCTAGGAAACCCTACGGGGGAGTTCTACTCTGTCACATGGGATCGCTGTGAGTTGAAATTGATTAGACGGCACCTAACAACAACAGCAACCCCTACTTTCACAGAAACTTAGCTCACAGAAAGCCAATCCTCAATCCCTAGGGCAGGGATTCCAGGCAACGTTTTGTCCCAGGATCTGTAGTTGGGGTAACCAAAGGCCTTAACAGACACTCATCTGCATCAGAGAAAGAGGGTGGGTGGTGGACACTGTCTTGGTTGTAGTCATGGCAGGAGTCAGTCAGTTTATTTCAGCTGCGCATAGTCCACAAGATTTTGTGACCTTGAAATCACTGGGGAAAAGCATCCGCCATGGGTTCATTGTGGCACTGTGTTTACCATATATGGGGAAAAAAAATGTCCCTTTTCTCAGAGAAGGGCATCTGGTACATTTTTGTCTTCCTCCAAAATCAGGCTTTTACAATGGTGGCAACTCCTTCCCAGGGACTGGCTCGATGTGCCGTCTTTCCCTGCCAGCACATTCTCAGCTTCTTAATTCCCAGGCCTCCCGTGAATGCCTTGTTTCCGCCACCCCCGCCACATCGCTTTGGGCTTCGTGAAGTGACTTAGGACATTCTACTCCCTAGGTTACCAAAGATCTCCCAGGAGAAATGCCAGCACATGAGGCTTTAAGGAATCATTTTTCAGCTGTTCAATTGTCATTTGTTTTCCATTCCTAAAATTCATCCTTAGGAATAATTCAATAATAGCTTTTCTATGACTTTTGAAAAGAAAGGAATACTCCTCACTCATCCTTTATCTTCTTACAGTGCACTGCCCTGCCATGCACTTGGATGGGTGTCGGGAATCAAATAAAGCAGAAGCTTTCATTAAAGACCAATAAAACCCTTTCTGTTTTTTATATTTATTTCCTTTGAGAGAGACATTAGAAATTTTGTATTTTGCCCAGTGTAGAGATTTTCTGAATTCAGATATATGGTTGTGTGTGTGTGTGTGTAGGGGTAGTTATAAAAGTTTTCAATTGATCTTAACCCTTCCACCTCCATTTATTCTCAAATGGTACATAGCTCTCAAGGAATGGTACATAGGGCAAAGCAGAGAAAATGCAGGTGAGATGAATCAAACATTAAAAAGCAGCTTTTGTTTTTTTTGCATATATTTAAATGCAAGCTATTTCTTTCAGCTATTTTTCATACTTACCCATCCCTAGGATGTCATTAGCTAGAAAGCAAAGTATCTTTAAAGAGCCAGACTCTAAAGGTTAATGATTCCGATTCTTTGAAATGTAACTGAAATGTTTTCCAGAAAGACCACATTTTTCAAGATGTATTGGATAAAATCCACATATAAAAAAGTTTTACATGATTTTTTTTTCATATTTAGTGTACATTATTTAAGAAAGCAGTTAGACTATTTTGTCAAAACATTCTATGAAATACGCTAATTCTTATTTCCTATTAACAGAAGATAGAATTAACTGCTGGCAGCTAGACTAATCGATTTCAGCAGTATTACCTTTTTATTTCTTTAAATACATAGAGAAGTTTGATCACGAGAGCTACTGAAATTAACTGAATCATTTCTGAGTTTTTATTCTCAGTTCTTATTCGATTAGCCCCTAAAGCTGTGCAGCTAAATTAAATACATGTTCACAAGTGTTTACTGAAGGCATACTATTCCTTTTATCATATCCCTAGATTTATAATTGACTTATAATTTTAGCTACACATTACTTTGCATTATCACAAAGTCAGTAAATTATTTTATCTTGGTTTTATAATATATAAAAATAAATTACTTTTTATTTTAGGTCTGTATTATTTTAATATTGACAGCTTTTGGCAATTGCCTGTGGAGAATTTGTTCCAGAGTTATCTGGCAGTGATTTTTTAACACTTCTTGAAACACATGTCAAAAATATTTTTTAATTAAAAATGAAGTCAGGTCTTTATTGAAAGAAAGCAAGTCTGACTTGGCTGATTGGCTTGACTAAAAGGATTGTCTTTGCCAAGTATATTTGCCAAAATATAGGGTGGATATTTTCCATAAATAAGCTAGAACTATAGCTTCAAGGTTTGGATAAAACCTATTTGAAACACACAAAAATATTTTATTAAAAAATGTATTGGCAATGAAATTAATAATATTTTGATTTTTCCAATTCTTTCGGAATAATCCCAATAACCCAAGGTGCTCTAAGTGAATGAGTAATGGTTGTAATTAATAGTCATTTGTTAAGTCTTGGTAAGTACTTTTGGAAGTCTTCCCAGAAATTGAGAAAGTAAATGAATGAGTCTAATGATTGGTTGACAAATGCTTTTGCAAGTCAAGTGGTTTCCAATTCTTTACTTTTACCAATTTAGAGAAGGACCAATTTAGAAGAGTTATCAGCTGCCAGATCATTAAAAATAGTGTTTGAAGATGGATTATGTGTGATTACATAACTGAGAAAGTGTGCAAAGAGTTGAGCATCGTAGTTATACAACTGTTTTGGGAAGATTTTTTAGGGTTTACATTTAAAATATGAAATATACTAATAAATCATATTCATGAATGAATTAAAAAGAGAGTATAAAAAAGAGAAAAGTCCCATTAATTTCATTAAGAGATATATTTACAATAAAATTTAATTTTTATGATTTATAATTATTTCCAAAAATTTATAATCTATTTATGTTGTTTTCAACAATTATGCTCATAATAACTGTAGTAATAACTCAAACAAGATGAGTTTTTTTGAACACTTGGAGCTTTATAATCACAGGAAATAAAATTTCAAGTTTCAATATACATACTTATGTATGATAAGGATGATCAATAAAGTACTTTAAAGCTTAAAATGTATTACATTAAGATAAACTTCTGAGAGAATTGAATTCTGAAGGAGAATTGGATATAACCTCAAGGATAAAAAGAAAAGATGCAAAGTTTTTGAATGTTAAAAAAGAGATTATTCATGTATTTTTAAGTGGATGATGATGGTGCAAAATTGTTATGGTATCTAGATTCCATTGAATGCATCTAAAAGAGTCATGTAATGGCTTTATTTTATGGCAATATTTACAATCTGCTGAAAATCACATCTTTTCCAGTTTTGTTCTTAAATTTGTGATGAGAAAACTTAGCTGTTAAATTAAAAATGTGCAGGTCATCATGTATTTTTCAAAATTCTTTTAGGGCTAAATGAGAAAAAAAAAAAACATGACATAAGATGTTGTTGTTAGGTGCTGTCAAGTTGGTTCCGACTCATGGTGAGCGTATGCACCACAGAACAAAACACTGCCTGGTCCTGCGCTATCCTCACAATTATTGTTATGCTTGAGCCCATTGTTGCAGCCGCTCTATCAATCCATCTTTTTGAGGGTCTTCCTCTGTTTTGCTGACCCTCTACTTTACCAAGCATGATGTCCTTTTCAGGGCCTGGCTCCTTCTGATAACAGGTCCAAGGTACTTGAGATGTAGTCTTGCCATCTTGCTCCTAAGGGGCATTCTGGCTGTACTTCTTCCAACACAGATTTGTTTGTTCTTCAGGCAGTCCGTGGTATATTCGATATTCTTTGCCAACACCATAATTCAATGGTATCAGTTCTTCTTCGGTCTTCCTTATCCATTGTCCAGCTTTCACGTTCATATGAGGTGATTGAAAATACCACAGCTTGGGTCAGGCATACCTTAGTCCTTAAAGTGACAAGATACACAGGCATTTTTAGTTTTATATCTGTCCCTGACTCTTGCTAGAGAATTGCTTAGGCCTAAGGCCACTGTCTTCTAGAGAAGGTTTCCTCTTAGTTTCTATACGTGTCACACTGGAAGAAATCACCTTTAGCAGATACCTGAACCAAAGCAGCTACTGAGGCTCCTGAAGCCTGGGCTCTGATGGGCCTAGTAAGGACCAGTCCCTCTGCCATATGCTTCCCAGAACACTGCCTTTCCACCCCTTTTGAATATTCCAGTCCTGAGTAGCATTTCTTCCTGTTGCATCTTTTTTTTTTTTTTTTTTAGTAATACACTATGTTTCTAATGTTCTATTTCCTTTTGTCAATCCCTTACTCAGGGAGATTCAACTGAATTTCTATCAGTTTAACCTACTTCTCATGTGGGTCTCTTTCTGTCTCTAACTCATAAAGTGAGTGTAGTACTGTTTGCTGGATCTGAGTCCCCGCCACCCCACCCCTTTTTTGTTTCCCTTTGCTTTCTGGCACATTCTTTTGTTTCTCTGAAAAAACTTTACTAGATTATGAGATTTCCCTTATCAAAAGAAATGGAATCAATTGAGTTCCGAATCTGCCAAAAGCCTCCAGTTCTAAAAGATCTTATCCATATTTACATCCCTAAACTGTATATTCCCATCCAAGACATATTTTCCCATCAGACCAATAGCTAATCCAAGCTCAGAATCAATCTGTTGTTAATTTGTCTATCTCTTCTTCAGTATACCCAGTCTTTCTCTGCCTTCCTTTAGAGTTCTAATTTATGATTTCTCTTCCTTTAGGACACAGATGATCTATCTCTCCACTTCCAAAAACTTTCATCTGGAAACTTATCCAGTAATCCTTAGAATATTTCCTTTTTCTTTTTTTTGTACTTGAGATGAAGGTTAACAGAACAAACTAGTTTCTCAAACAGTCAGTACACGCATTGTTGTATGACACTGGTTAACGACCTCACGACATGTCAAGACTCTCCCTTCTTAACCCTGGGTTCCCTATTACCAGCTTTCCTGTCCCCTCCACCATCCAGTCCCCACCCCAGGGCTGGCGCAGCCCTTTAGTCTTGACTTGTTCCATGGGCCTGTTCAATTTTTGTCTGAAGGGTGTACCTCGGGAGTGACCTCATTACTGAGCTGAAAGGGTGTCTGGGGGCCATACTCTCAGGGTTTTCCAGTCTCTGTCAGGCTAGCAAGTCTGGTCTTTCTTTTTGGATTAGAATTTTGTTCTCCATTTTTCTCCAGCTCTGTCCGGGACCCTCTATTGTGGTCCCAGCCAAAGCGGTCAGTGGTGGTAGCTGGGCACCATCTAGTTTTACTGGACTAAGTCTTGTGGAGGCCGTGGTAGATGTGGTCCATTAGTCGTTTGGGCTAATCTTTTCCTTGTATCTTCAGTTTTCTTCATTCTTCCTTGCTCCTGAAGGGGTGTATCCTAGATGGCTGCTTATAGGCTTTTTTTTTTTTTTTTTTTTTTTTATTTTAATTTTTGTGAAGAAAAAGCATACATCATTTGAACAAATTCTACATGTATAATTCAGTGACATTGTTTACATTCTTCAAATTGTATAGCTGTTTTCACCATCCTTATCCAAGTTATTCCATCACCATTAGCATAAAGTCACTAACCCCCTAAGCTTCTCATATAACCTTTTTTTTTTATTAACTTTTACTGAGCTTCAAGTGAACGTTTACAAATCAAGTCAGACTGTCACATATAAGTTTATATACACCTTACTCCGTACTCCCACTTGCTCTCCCCCTAATGAGTCAGCCGTTCAAGTCTCTCCTTTCGTGACAATTTTGCCAGCTTCCCACTCTCTCTATCCTCCCATCCCCCCTCCAGACAAGAGTTGCCAACACAGTCTCAAGTGTCCACCTGATATAATTAGCTCACTCTTCATCAGCATCTCTCTCCTACCCACTGTCCAGTCCCTTTCAAGTCTAATGAGTTGTCTTCGGGGATGGTTCCTGTCCTGGGCCAACAGAAGGTTTGGGGACCATGACCGCCGGGATTCCTCTAGTCTCAGTCAGACCATTACGTATGGTCTTTTTGTGAGAATTTGGGGTCTGCATCCCACTGATCTGCTCCCTCAGGGGTTCTCTGTTGTGCTCCCTGTCAGGGCAGTCATCGATTGTGGCCGGGCACCAACTAGTTCTTCTGGTCTCAGGGTGATGTAGGTCTCTGGTTCATGTGGCCCTTTCTGTCTCTTGGGCTCTTAGTTATCGTGTGACCTTGGTGTTCTTCATTCTCCCTTGATCCAGGTGGGTTGAGACCAATTGATGCATCTTAGATGGCCGCTTGTTAGCCTTTAAGACCCCAGACGCCACATTTCAAAGTGGGATGCAGAATGTTTTCATAATAGAATTATTTTGCCAATTGACTTAGAAGTCCCCTTAAACCATGGTCCCCAAACCTCCGCCCTTGCTCCGCTGACCTTTGAAGCATTCAGTTTATCCCAGAAACTTCTTTGCTTTTGGTCCAGTCCAGTTGAGCTGACCTTCCATGTATTGAGTATTGTCCATCCCTTCACCTAAAGCAGTTCTTATCTACTAACTAATTAGTAAAAAACCCTCTCCCCCCCCTCCTCGTAACCACAAAAGTATGTGTTCTTCTCATTTTATGCTATTTCTCAAGATCTTATAATAGTGGTCTTATACAATATTTGTCATTTTGCCTCTGACTAATTTCGCTCAGCATAATGCCTTCCAGGTTCCTCCATGTTATGAAATGTTTCACAGATTCATCACTGTTCTTTATCGATGCGTAGTATTCCATTGTGTGAATATACAACAATTTATTTACCCATTCATCCGTTGATGGACACCTTGGTTGCTTCCAACTTTTTGCTATTGTAAACAGAGCTGCAATAAACATGGGTGTGCATATATCTGTTTGTGTGAAGGCTCTTAATTCTCTAGGGTATATTCTGAGGAGTGGGATTTTTGGGTTGTATGGTAGTTCTATTTCTAACTGTTTAAGATAACGCCAGATAGATTTCCAAAGTGGTTGTACCATTTTACATTCCCACCAGCAGTGTATAAGAGTTCCAATCTCTCCGCAGCCTCTCCAACATTTATTATTTTGTGTTTTTTGGATTAATGCCAGCCTTGTTGGAGTGAGATGGAATCTCATCATAGTTTTAATTTGTATTTCTCTAATAGCTAATGATCGAGAGCATTTTCTCATGTATCTGTTGGCTGCCTGAATATCTTCTTTAGTGAAGTGTGTGTTCATATCCTTTGCCCACTTCTTGATTGGGTTGTTTGTCTTTTTGTGGTTGAGTTTTGACAGAATCATGTAGATTTTAGAGATCAGGCGCTGGTCGGAGATGTCATTGCTGAAAATTCTTTCCCAGTCTGTAGGTGGTCTTTTTACTCTTTTGGTGAAGTCTTTAGATGAGCATAGGTGTTTGATTTTTAGGAGCTCCAGTTATCTGGTTTCTCTTTGTCATTTTTGGTAATGTTTTGTATTCTGTTTATGCCTTGTATTAGGGTTCCTAAGGTTGTCCCTATTTTTTCTTCCACGATCTTTATCGTTTTAGTCTTTATGTTTAGGTCTTTGATCCACTTGGAGTTAGTTTTTGTGCATGGTGTGAGGTATGGGTCCTGTTTCATTTTTTTGCAAATGGATATCCAGTTATGCCAGCACCATTTGTTAAAAAGACTATCTTTTCCCCAATTAACTGACACTGGTCCTTTGTCAAATATCAGCTGCTCATACGTGGATGGATTTATATCTGGGTTCTCAATTCTGTTCCACTGGTCTATGTGCCTGTTGTTGTACCAGTACCAGGCTGTTTTGACTACTGTGGCTGTATAATAGGTTCTGAAATCAGGTAGAGTGAGGCCTCCCACTTTCTTCTTCTTTTTCAGTAATGCTTTGCTTATCCGAGGCTTCTTTCCCTTCCATATGAAGTTGGTGATTTGTTTCTCTATCACATTAAAAAATGACATTGGAATTTGGATCGGAAGTGCATTGTATGTATAGATGGCTTTTGGTAGAATAGACATTTTTACTGTGTTAAGTCTTCCTATCCATTAGCAAGGTATGTTTTTCCACTTAAGTATGTCCTTTTTAATTTCTTGTAGTAGAGCTTTGTAATTTTCTTTGTATAGGTCTTTTACATCTTGGTGGGATTTATTCCTAAGTATTTTATCTTCTTGGGGGCTACTGTGAATGGTATTGATTTGGTTATTTCCTCTTCGATGTTCTTTTTGTTGATGTAGAGGAATCCAAGTGATTTTTGTTTGTTTATCTTATAACCCGAGACTCTGCCAAACTCTTCTATTAGTTTCAGTAGTTTTCTGGAGGATTCCTTAGGGTTTTCTGTATACAAGATCATGTCATCTGCAAATAGAGATAATTTTACTTCCTCTTTGCCAATCCGGATGCCCTTTATTTCTTTGTCTAGCCTAATTGCTCTGGCTAGGACTTCTAGCACAATGTTGAATAAGGTGATAAAGGGCATCCTTGTCTGGTTCCTGTTCTCAAGGGAAATGCTTTCAGGCTCTCTCCATTTAGAGTGATGTTGGCTGTTGGCTTTGCATAGATGCCCTTTATTATGTTGAGGAATTTTTCTTCAATTCCTATTTTGGTGAGAGTTTTTATCATAAATGGGTGTTGGACTTTGTCAAATGCCTTTTCTGTATCTATTGATAAGATCATGTGGTTTTTGTCTTTTGTTTTATTTATATGGTGGATTACATTAATGGTTTTTCTAATATTAAACTAGTCTTGCATACCTGGTATAAATCCCACTTGATCGTGGTGAATTATTTTTTTGATATGTTGTTGAATTCTGTTGGCTAGAATTTTGTTGAGGATTTTTGCATCTAGGTTCATGAGGGATATAGGTCTGTAATTTTCTTTTTTTGTGATGTCTTTACCTGGTTTTGGTATCAGGGAGATGGTGGCTTCATAGAATGAGTTAGGTAGTATTCCGTCATTTTCTATGCTTTGAAATACCTTCAGTAGTAGTGGTGTTAACTCTTCTCTGAAAGTTTGGTAGAACTCTGCAGTATAGCCATCCGGGCCAGGGCTTTTTTTTGTTGGGAGTTTTTTGATTACCGTTTCAATCTCTTTTTTTGTTATGGGTTTATTTAGTTGTTCTACTTCTGATTGTGTTAGTTTAGGTAGGTAGTGTTTTTCCAGGAATTCATCCATTTCTTCTAGGTTTGCAAATTTGTTAGAGTACAATTTTTCGTAATAATCTGATATGATTCTTTTAATTTCAGTTGGGTCTGTTGTGATGTGGCCCTTCTCGTTTCTTATTTGGGTTATTTGTTTCCTTTCCTGTTTTTCTTTAGTCAGTCTAGCCAATGGTTTATCAATTTTGTTAAATTTTTCAAAGAACCGGCTTTTGGCTTTGTTAATTCTTTCAATTGTTTTTCTGTTCTCTAATTCATTTAGTTCAGCTCTAATTTTTATTACTTGTTTTCTTCTGGTGCCTGATGGATTCTTTTGTTGCTTACTTTCTATTTGTTCAAGTTGTCGGGACAGTTCTCTGATTTTGGCTCTTTCTTCTTTTTGTATGTGTGCATTTATCGATATAAATTGGCCTCTGAGCACTGCTTTTGCTGTGTCTCAGAGGTTTTGATAGGAAGTATTTTCATTCTCGTTGCTTTCTAGCAATTTCCTTATTCCCTCCTTGATGTCTTCTATTACCCAGTCTTTTTTTAGGAGGGTATTGTTCACTTTCCAAGTATTTGATTTCTTTTCCCTAATTTTTCTGTTATTGATTTCCACTTTTATGGCCTTGTGGTCTGAGAAGATGCTTTGTAATATTTCGCTGTTTTGGATTCTGCAAAGGTTTGTTTTATGACCTAATATGTGGTCTGTTCTAGAGAATGTTCCAAGTGCGCTAGAAAAAAAAGTATACTTTGCAGCAGTTGGGTGGAGAGTTCTGTATAAGTCAATGAAGTCAAGTTGGTTGATTGTTGTAATTAGGTCTTCCGTGTCTCTATTGAGCTTCTTACTGGATGTCCTGTCCTTCTCCGAAAGTGGTGTGTTGAAGTCTCCTAGTATAATTGTGGAGGTGTCTATCTCACTTTTCAGTTCTGTTAAAATTTGATTTATGTATCTTGCAGCCCTGTCATTGGGTGCATAAATATTTAATATGGTTATATCTTCCTGATCAATTGTGCCTTTTATCATTATGTAGTGTCCTTCTTTATCCTTTGTGGCGGATTTAAGTTTAAAGTCTATTTTGTCAGAAATTAATATTGCTACTCCTCTTCTTTTTTGCTTATTGTTTGCTTGATATATTTTTTTCCATCCTTTGAGTTTTAGTTTGTTTGTGTCTCTAAGCCTAAGGTGTGTCTCTTGTAGGCAGCATATAGATGGATTGTGTTTCTTTATCCAGTCCGAGACTCTCTGTCTCTTTATTGGTGCATTTAGTCCATTTACATTCAGTGTAATTATAGATAAGTATCTGTTTAGTGTTGTCATTTTGATGCCTTTTTATGTGTGTTGTTGACAATTTCATTTTTCCACTTACTTTTTTGTGCTGAGACGTTTTTCTTTGTAAATTGCGAGATCCTCATTTTCATAGTATTTGACTTTATGTTTGTTGAGTCGTTACGTTTTTCTTGGCTTTTATTTTGAGTTATGGAGTTGTTATACCTCTTTGTGGTTACCTTAATATTTACCCCTATTTTTCTAAGTAAAAACCTAACTTGTATTGTCCCATATTGCCTTGTATCCCTCTCCATATGGTAGTTCTATGCCACCTGTATTTAGTCCCTCTTTTTGGTTATTGTGATCTTTTACATATTGACTTCAGTGATTCCCTGTTTTGAGCATTTTTTTTTAATTAATCTTAATTTGTTTTTGTGATTTCCCTATTTGAGTTGATTTCAGGATGTTCTGTCCTGTGACCTTGTGTTGTGCTGGTATCTGATATTATTGGTTTTCTGACCAATATCCTTTAGTATTTCTTGTAGCTTTGGTTTGGTTTTTGCAAATTCTCTAAGCTTGTGTTTATCTGTAAATATCTTAATTTCGCCTTCATATTTCAGAGAGAGCTTTGCTGGATATATGATCCTTGGCTGGCAGTTTTTCTCCTTCAGTGCTCTGTATATGTCGTCCCATTGCCTTCTTGCCTGCATGGTTTCTGCTGAGTAGTCTGAACTTATTCTTATTGATTCTCCCTTGAAGGAGACCTTTCTTTTCTCCCTGGCTGCTTTTAAAATTTTCTGTTTATCTTTGGTTTTGGCAAGTTTGATGATAATATGTCTTGGTGTTTTTCTTTTTGGATCAATCTTAAATGGGTTTCAATGAGCATCTTGGATAGATATCCTTTCGTCTTTCATGATGTCAGGGAAGTTTTCTGTCAGCAGGTCTTCAACTATTTTCTCTGTGTTTTCTGTCCTCCCTCCCTGTTCTGGGACTCCAATCACACGCAAGTTATCCTTCTTGATAGAGTCCCACATGATTCTTAGGGTTTCTTCATTTTTTTAAATTCTTTTATCTGATTTTTTTTCAGCTATGTTGGTGTTAATTCCCTGGTCCTCCAGATTTCCCACTCTGCATTCTAATTGCTTGAGTCTGCTCCTATTGCGTTGTCTAATTCTGTAATTTTATTGTTAATCTTTTGGATTTCTACATGCTGTCTCTCTATGGATTCTTGCAACTTATTAAT
The DNA here is from genome assembly GCF_024166365.1 of Elephas maximus indicus. Taxonomy (NCBI): domain Eukaryota; kingdom Metazoa; phylum Chordata; class Mammalia; order Proboscidea; family Elephantidae; genus Elephas; species Elephas maximus. The sequence goes on from NC_064825.1 coordinate 70,490,689, forward strand.
TTTTCCACTATGTTCTTGAATAATCTTTTTGAGTTCTTCAACAGTTTTATCAGTGTGTTCCTTGGCTTTTTCTGCAGTTTGCCTTATTTCATTTCTGAGGTCATCCCTGATGTCTTGAAGCATTCTGTAAATTAGTTTTTTATATTCTGTATCTGATAATTCCAGGATTGTATCTTCATTTGGGAAAGATTTTGATTCTTTTGTTTAGGGGGTTGTAGAAGCAGTCATGGTCTGCTTCTTTATGTGGTTTGATATCGACTGCTGTCTCCGAGCCATCACTGACTGGGACGCAGGGTCCAGGCTCCGAAAACAGTCACTGTTTCCCCGTAGTTGTTCGTTCTCCGTCTCTGTCACTCAGGTCAACTCTTTAAATCTGTGTTTGTTGTTCAGGGTTTGTAGATTGTCATGTATGTGATCGATTCACTTGTTTTTCCGAGTCTTTGTTGCAAGAGGGATCCGAGGTAGCATCTACCTAGTCAGCCATCTTGGCCCCCCTCCTGCTTATAGGCTTTTAAGACCCCAGATGCTACTCACCAAAGTAGAAAGTAGAACATATCTCCCAATTCTTTATAAATTATGTTATGCCAATTGAGCTAGAGGTTCCCTGAGATCGTGGTCCCCACAGCCCTCAGCCCAGCAATTCCATCCCTCATGGAGTTTGGAAGTGTCTATGGAGCTACCATCAACTTGCCTTGCACAGGTTGTGCTGGCTTCCCCAGTATTGTGTACTGTCTTACCCTTTACCAAAGCTTTCATTTATCTAATGTCTATTAAGTGTTTTTCCATTCCCACTGCCCCCCGCATGTAACCATCAAAGATTATTTTTTCTTTTTGTGTGTAAACCTTTTCATGAGATTTTACAACAGTGCTCTCATACAATATTTGTCCTTTTATGATTCACTTATTTCACTCAGCATAATGTCCTCCAGACTCCTCCATGTTATGAGATGCTTGTTGTTCTTAATCTTTGTGTAATACTCCATTGTGTAAATGTACCAGAGTTTGTTTACCCATTCATCGGTTAATGGGCATCTAGGTTGTTTCCTTTTTTTTTGCTATTGTGAGCAATGCTGCAATGAACATGGGTGTGCATATGTCTATTCGTGTGATGACTTTTATTTCTCTAGGATATATTCCTAGAAGTGGGATTGCCGGATCATACGGTTATTTCTATTTCTAGCTTTCTAAGGAAGCGCCATATTGTTTTCTAAAATGGTTGCATCATTTAGCATTCCAACCAGCAATGCGTAAGTGTTTCAATCTCCCCCGGCCTCTCCAACATTTGTTATTTCCTGTTTTATTTATTTGTGCCAGTAATGCCAGGGTGAGATGGTATCTCATTGTGGTTTTGATTTGCATTTCTCTAATGGCTAGTGATCTAGAGCATTTTCTTGTGTGTCTGTCGGCTGCTTGAATGTCTTCTTTGGTGAAGTGTCTGTTCATTTCCTTTGCCCATTTTTTAATTGGATTATTTGTCTTTTTGTTGTAGAAGTGTCAGATTTTCTTGTAAATTTTTTAGAGATTAGACCTTAGTCTGATTTGTAATAGCCAAAAAAATTTTCCCAGTCTGTAGGTTCTCTTTTTACTCTTTTGGTGAAGTCTTTTGATGAGCCTAAGTGTTTAATTTTTAGAAGATCCCAGTTATCTAGCTTATCCCCTGGAGCTTGTGTGTTGTTGGTTGTGGCTTGTATCCTGTTAATGCCATGTATTAGGGCCTCTAACATTGATCCTACTTTTTCTTCTATGAACTTCATGGTTTTTGGCTTTATATTTAGGTCTTTGATCTATTTTGAGTTAGTTTTTGTATATGGTGTGAGGTATGGGTCCCGTTTCGTTTCTTTGCAGGTGGACATCTAGTTTTGCCAGCACCATTTGCTAAAAAGACTGTCTTTTCCCCATCCGATGGAATTTGGGCCCTTGTCGAAGATCAGGTGACCACAGGTGGATGGATTTACATCTAGGTTCTGAATTCTGTTCCATTGGTCAACGTATCCGTTGTTGACCCAGTACCAGGCTGTTTTGTAGATAGTAGGTTCTGAGGTCAGGTAGTGTGAGTCCTCCTACAGTATTCTTCTTCTTCAATAGTGCTTTACTTATCCGGGGCTTCTTCCCTTTCCATAGAAAGTTAAGGATAACTTTTCCATCTCTTTAAAGAATGTTGTTGGTATTTGGATCAGGATTGCATTGTATTTGCAAATCACTTTGGGTAGAATTGTCATTTTTACAATGTTGGGTCTACCAATCCATGAGCAGGGTATGTTTTTCCATTTATGTAGATCTCTTTTGGTTTCTTGCAGTAGCATTTTGTAGTTTTCTTTGTATAGGTCTTTTATATCCCTGGTTAGATTTATTCCCAAGTATTTTATTTTCTTAGGTGCTATTATAAATGGTATTGTTTTCCTGATTTCCTTTTCATCGTTCTATTGGTGTGTAAGATGCCAACTGATTTTTGTATGTTTATCTTGTATCCTGCTGCTCTGCTGAATCTATTAGTTCCAGTAGTTTTCTGCTGGAGTCTTTCGGGTTTTCTATAGTGACCCTATAGGACAGAGTAGACCTGCTCCATAGAGTTTCCAAGGAGTGCCTGGAGGATTTGAACTGCTGACCCTTTGGTTAGCAGCCATAGCACTTAACCACTACACCACCAGGGTTTCCATGGTTTTGCATAGATGCCCTTTATTATGCTGAGAAATTTTCCTTCTATACCTATTTTATTGAGAGTTTTTATCAGGAATGGGTGTTGGACTTTGTCAAATGCCTTTGCTGTGTTGATTGAGTTGATCATCCGATTCTTTTCTTTTTATTTATATGGTGGATTATGTTGATTGATTTTCTAACGTTGAACCATCCTTGCATACCTGGTATGAATCCTACTTGGTCGTGGTGTATTTTTTTTTTTTTTATATGATGCTGAATTCTATTGGCTAGAATTTTGTTGAGAATTTTTGTGTCTGTATTCATGAGAAATATTGGCCTGTAATTTTCTTTTTTTGTGGTGTCTTTGCCTGGGTTTGGTATCAGGGTTATGCTGGCCTCATAGAATGAATTCGGAAGTATTGCTTCCTTTTCTATGTTCTGAAATAGTTTGAGTAGTACTGGTGTAAGCTCTTCTCTGAATGTTTGGTAGCATTCTCTAGTAAAGCCATCTGGGCCAGGGCTTTTTTTTTGTTTGGGAGTTTTTTAAATTACCTTTTCAACCTCTTCTCTTGTTAAGGGTCTGTTCAGATTTTCAACATCATTTTGTGTTAGTTTGTGTAGGGAGTGTGTTTCTAGATATTTGTCCATTTCTTCTAGGTTTTCAACTTTGTTGGAGTATAGTTTTTCATAATACTCTGTTATGATCCTTTTTATTTCACTTGGGTCTGTTGTAATGTCCCCCATTTCATTTCTTATTTGGGTTATTTGTGTCCTCTCTTGTTTCTCTTCTGTCAATTTGGCCAGTGGTTTGTCATTTTGTTGATCCTTTCAAAGAACCAACTTTTGGTTTTGTTGCTTCTTTCTATTGTTTTTCTAGTCTCTATTTCGTTTATTTCTGCTCTGATCTTTATTATTTCCTTTCTTCTGGTGGCTGTGGGCCTCTTTTGCTGTTCTCTTTCTATTTGTTCAAGTTGTCTAGCTAATATTTTGATTTTGTCCCTTCTTTTTTGATGTGTGCATGCATTACTATAAATTGACCTCTGAGGACTGTCTTTGCTGTGTCCCAAAGGTTTTGGTATAATGTGCTTTCATTCTTGTTTGATTCTAGGAATTTTTTGATTCCATCTCTGATTTCTTCTATTACCCAGTGGTTGTTAAGCAGGTTGTTATTCAATTTTCATATCATTGATTTTTTTCCTCTTACTCTTCCTGTTGTTAATTTCTACTTTGATGACATTGTGGTCAGAGAAGATACTTTGTATTATTTCAGTGTTTTGGATGTTGTTGAAGGTTGCTATATATCCTAAGATGTGGTCTATTCTGGAGAATGTTCATGTGTGTTGGAAAAGGATGTGCACTTTGCAGCTCTTGGGTGGAGTGCTCCATATATGTCTATGAGGTCGAGTTGGCTGATTGTGCTCTTTAGCTCTTCTGTATATCTGTTGAGTTTTTCTGAATGTTCTGTCCTTTACCGAGAGGGGAGTGTTGAAGTCCCCTACTATTCTTGTGGAACTGTCAATTTCTCTTTTCAGTGCTGTTAGAGTTTGTTTCATGTATTTTGGAGCCCTGTCATTGGATACGTAGACTTTTATTATGGTTATGACTTCATGATGGATCATCCCTTTAATCATTATATAGTGCCCTTCTTTGTCTTTTACGGTGGATTTTGTTTTAAAGTCTATTTTATCTGAGATTAGTTTTGCCACTCTTGCTCTATTTTGGTAGTTCTTGGCTTGATGTATTTTTTCCATCCTTTGGTTTTTAATAAATTTACGTCTTCGTTTCTAAGGTGTGTTTCTTGTAGACAGCATATTGATGGATCCTGTTTTGTTTTTTTTTTTCAATCCATTCTGTCACTCTGTACCTATTTATGGGTGCATTTAGGCCATTTACATTCAGTATAATTATTGATAGGTGTGAGTTTATTGCTGTCATTTTGTAGTGCTTTTTTTTTTATGATGCTAACATTTTCTTTGTTCTTTCATTTCTTTTGTTTTTATTGAGACTTTATGCTTTTCTTCTTTATTTTGATGAGTAGGTTTGTTAACCTTCTTTGTGGTTATCTTGAAATTTACCCTTATCTTCCTAGGTTTGAACCAGCCTATTATTACTTGGTATTGCCTGGCCTTCCTCTCCATTAGAAAGTTATATACCTACACCATGCATTCTCTTTTTTATTTTTCCGAAACGTTGTTGTCGTTTACAGATTAACCTCTCCAGTTCCCTGTTGCAATTCTTTTGGTTTTGGATAACCCTTGAGAGTTCATTTCCTATATTGGTATCTGGTTGGTACAATCTTGCATCTTATATTCAGGCTGTGATCTGATGTTAGCTCTCAGACTAAAGGACTCCCTTTAGTAATTCTTGTAGGTTTGGTTTGGTTTTTACATATTCCCTTAATTTCTCTTTATCTGGAAAGGTTCTAATTTCACCATCATATTTGAATGAAAGTTTTGCAGGATATATTTTTCGTGGTTGGCAATTTTTTTCTTTCAAGGTTTTATATATATCATCCCATTGCCTTCTTGCCTGCATGGTTTCTGCCAAGTATTCAGAGCTTTGTCTTATGGTTTCTCCTCTGCCTGTGACTTTTTGTTTTTCTCGAGCTGCTCTCAGGATTTTTTCTTTGCCTTTGGTTTTAGTGAGCATGATTATGATATACCTTGGTGTTTTCCTTTTAGGGTCTATCCTACATGAGGTTTGTTGAGGTTCTTGGATGGTCAGCTTTCTGTCATTCATGGCATTAGGGAGGTTTTCTGTCAGCAATTCTTCTTCAATGATCCTCTCTGCATTTTCTGTTTGCTCTCCCTGTTCTGGAACTCTGATCACTCACAAATTTTTGCTTTTGATTGTATCCCACATCATTCTCAGGGTTTCTTTATTTTTTCTTATTTTTCCTCAGAGTTGTATCTGTTTGTCTTTAATTTCAGTGAGCCTGTCTTCCATCATTTCAAACCTGCTCCTCAGCTCTTCTATGACACTGTCCATTTCTGAAATCTTGTTGTTTATTTTTTGGATTTCTAATTGTTTCTGTATGATTTCTAGTTGTGAATTTATTTTGGCATTTTGTTCTTGTATTATCTTCCTGAATTATTCCATTTTTTGTCTGTATTTTCCATGAATTTGTCTGCCTTTTCTATAAATTTGTCTATTTTTTCCTCATTTTTGTCTGCTTTTTGCTTCAACTCTTGGATTGCTCTGAATGTTAGAGGTTTGAATTCCCTGTCAGGTAGTTCTAGTGCCTTTTCTTCTACTGGGAAGTCATCTGGTGTTTTATTGTGGACACCTACTGGAACCATCCTGTCCTGTTTTTTTTTTAATATGTTTTGATATTGTCTGCTGTCTTCAGGACATTCAGTAGTTATTTTCTTTGTTTCTTGATTGTAGATTTGTTTGTTTCATCCTGGTTTTTTATTTGGTATGTCTGAGCAGGCCAGCTGTGCATTCTTTGTTGTTTGCTCATCTGTACTCACAATATTTTTCACCTCCTTGTCCAATAGGCAGGGCGGGTCACTCAGCTATGGTGCAGCAGGGCAGGCCCAGCTGAAGGGGAGGGGCTGGGATGGATTGTTTGTGGCACGTACTAGGGCTGACAAGATGGGCCAGGAATTAGTGCTAGGCAAGTTCTGAGAGGCCATGCCTGTGGTGCTTGGAGGTGTGATGTTCAGCACATGGTGCAGGTAGGCAGGAAAGAGGGGGAAGGTAGTGATGTATGGAGCTAATATGGGTACAGGAAAGAGGAGAGAGAAACAGGAGGCAAAAACAAACACACAAACAAAGGAAAAAAAATAGAGTGCAAAGGGAGCTTGCCGTGGGAGTGGAGAAATGAGAAATGGAGAAAATGAAAAGGAAAGGAAAAGGGAAAAAGAAAAAAAAAACTAGATGAAAATTTGGAAAAGAAGAAAAGTAAAGCCCCTAGGGGTCCCATCAGTGCAGCCATGAAGGCCTGGGACGTCTCCCAGGCTTCACAGTATAGCCTGGCTAAAGGGGGTGTAGATGTCCCACAACTCCAAGTATTCAGGAGACAAGAAAAGAAGGTAAGTATAGACAGATGAGAACTGAGAAATGAAGAGAGACAGAAAGGGAAAAAGAGAGAGAGAAAAAAAAGAAAGACAAAAAAGAAATGCTCCCAGGGATCCCGCCTACACAGCTGCGCAGGTTGGGGGAGTGGCTCCTAAGCCATACAGTGCAGCCTGGCTAGAAGGGGCTCCTAAGTGTGAAAAGAGAAAGAAAACAAACAAACAAAACAAAACAAAAGAAAACAAGCAAAAAAAAGCCCCAGGGATCCCACCAGCATGGTGTCGCAGGCCGGGGGACTGGTTCCCCAGTTGAGCAGGGCTTCTCAGCCTTTCAAGAAGAAGCCAAGGTGGCAGATGGAGCCAGGCATTTGAGAGAAAGGACAGGGAGGTGGTCGGAGACACAGAAGAAACCAAAAGAGGTGGAAAAAAGCAACACCCACTAAGGTAGCTGGCCAGTGTGGGTGAAGCGAATCCAAGCAGCCCAGGGGTAGAAGCAGTTGCCTCTGGGCCAAGAGATTGTAGCTGATGGGAAGCAGACGAGGCCGAAGGGGGAGGGGAAGAAGGGTATGGGTTAGGAAAGCATGTTTTGCTCATTACTGGGTCCTCTGTCTCCTGATGGGAGCTTTGTGAAGCTGCTTTCCTGTATACTCCCTGTCTGCTGATCTGTGACCTGGGTGGTGAGAATGCAAGTGTCAGGGACATTGCACTTCCCTGCTGGCTGAACAACCCCGGCCAGCCAGGAAGCTTGGCGGTAGAGCAGTGGGGAGAGGATGGGGGGTGGGAAAGCATGTATCGCTGGTTACTGGGTGCTCTGTCTCCTGCTAGAAGCTCCATGAAGCCACTTTCCCATGCTCCTTGTCAGCCAGTCTCCGATAGGAATCCAAGATGGTGAATCCATGCTGCATTAGCTGATAAGAAATCTCCGCACATCTCTCTCCTCACTCTCTGTCCTCTGTCAGTTTCTTATTCCATTCAGTGTTTGGCTGAGTTCTTTATCTCTTTATTTGACACTTCGGGTTCCAAGAATGATGTTTGTCTCTGTTTTACTTAGTTTTTCAGGTCTTTGCTGTGGAGGGAGGGTGTGGTGCTTCTGTCTATGGCACCATGTTGGCAGGAAGTGTGAATATTTCCTTATCTCTTTAGTCTTTTCCTATGTTCTAGGACTCTGTTAATACGTAACAGTCTACCCCAACAACAAACTTTTTTTTTTTTTTTTTTTTTAATATCTCATGATTTTAAGGGTCAGTAATTTGGCAAGGCTTGGTTGGGTGGTTTTTCTGTTCCGTGTGGCATTAACAGAGGTTACTCAGTGGTTTTCGGCTGGAAGGTCATCTATGAAGTCCTAGACAGCTTCACTCATGTGTATAGTGCCTTGGAGGGGATGGCTGGATGCTGGCCTCAGCTGGGACTGCTGATTAGAGCTCCTACACATGGTATCTCCTGCATTATAGTCTCAGGGTTATCCGACTTCTCATATGGCAGCTTAGGGGGATATCCCAAAAATGTTCCAAGAGGCCTGGGTGGAAGTTTCAAGGCTTCTTAGACCCAGCTTTGAAAGAAGTCCTAGAACGTCACTCCTGCCAAGTGCTGGCTTCTGTTGGTCAAGCAAGTCACTAAGGCCAATCCAGATTCAAGAGGAGGAGGATTAGAATCAAGCTCTCTATGGGAGAAGTAGCAAAGACTTTGTGGTCATCTTTAATCTATCGCATCCTGGCAAATCTGCTTACATTTCATGTAATTTCTTTGCATACCTGGGCTGCTCTGTGTCTAACTGTGGACTCTGTCTGAAGTTTTAGGAAAAGGCTTTGCATTATTTTCCTGACTTCTTCTGAGGAACTCATTCCAGGCTGCTCTTTGAGAGTTACCTCTCTTCTGATAGATTTCTTTGGGGCACAGTCATTCTTCCTACAGAGAAAAATTAAAAATAGATCTCCCTTTTCTAATTCATTATTTAGAGCAGTTAAATTGTGAGCATTTCCTTAATCCTTTTTCACCCCTTCCTCCTGAATTTCAAGTTTTTTTTTTTTTTTTGGTTGTTGTTGTTTTGTTTTGCATCGTATCTGCCTCGTCTTTTAAGAAAATATTTCTGTCATTCGGCCTAATCAGTCTGTCTTCTTTTATTTCGCCTTCATTCTTTCACCACTCTTCTCATAATATAGAGTAAAGCATATTTTGAAAACCTCTCCAATTCCTCCTTGATTTTCTGAACAAATTGAATTTTTAGAGACTGTTAATTTTGAAGCAGACACCGAGATAGAATTAGGTAGAAAATGCCTGTGAAGCATAAAGAGAAGGAAGCAGGAGTAGGCATTGGGAGCCATACTGCAGGTCTGACATCAGAGAAAGGAAAGGGGTAAGGAGGAAGAATTGAGTAGGAAGAGACCCAGATTGAAGCACAGTTCTAAGAGATTTTGGGCCAGGCTGACAGGGAATCTGTTAGAGGAGTCCCCTGTCCCATAGCCATGGGCTTGCACTATTACCCCTGCTGTGCTCAGTCACAATTGAGGTTAGCTTGGAAGAAGCATGGTCTTGGCAAGAACATAGTGGTGGGCACAGAGGGGCAACAGGAAGAGCTCTGGCTGCCATGAGATGGAGTTTGTAGATGCTAATGGGAAGCCATGGTGGAGAACTACTATCCTATTGAGAGAGAGTTGCTAAAGAGGCTGGATGGTCTAATATTAGCAGATGACTGCAAAAGACATTGGGTTTGAATAGTTTAATGTAATGCTAATTTGTTTCAAGTACAAACACTAATCAGGAACAGTAGGTAATTATCATTTAGGTATAGGACTCCAATATATGAAATCTGCATTTTCATGTAAGTATTAGTATCACATGTGTATCTGCTTACGGTAATGCTGGGGAAGGATTCTAAGAAACTTGTTCATTACAGAGATGTGTAGTGACAAACCTTGGTTCTTGGTTGGGGCTTCCATCTCCACTAGCCCAGGTGAGTTCCTGTTGATGTCGAAAGAGATGGATTCACTGATCTTTGACAAGAAGAGTCAGGCTCCAACTCTGCCCTATACCACATGTGTGACCTTGGCCAAGTTTCTGTGTCTCAGTTTCCTCAACAGTGAAATGAAGTTTGGACAAAAGACTTTCTGAGGGTCCTTTCACCTCTGATGTATTGTGAAATTTAGGGCCTTGAAGCTTTCAATCAAGCCTTTGATCTCATATCTTCTCAAATGTATGCTTGTGGAACGGAAGCTTACAACTTTTCTTTGTCAGAGCTCTGATTCACTGAGACATATCTGAGGTTTAATTACTGTATATATGTGTATAGAAATTAACATGAAATTATTCTCAGACATAAATGGTCTAATATTTGCAGATGATTGCAAAAGACATTGGGTTTGAATTATTTAATGTAATGCTAATTTGCTTCAAGTACAAACACTAATCAGGAACATTAGGTAATTATCATTTAGGTATAGGACCCCAATATATGAAATCTGCATTTTCATGTGAGTATTAGTACCACGTGAGCATCTGCTTACGGTAATGCTGGGGAAAAATTCTAAGAAACTGTTCATTAGAGGTGTGTAGTGCCAAATCTTAGTTATTCATGTTACCTTTTGTTGAATCCCTTACAAGAAGAATAGTTTTTATATTTCAAGTAGTTTGATTAAATACACACTTAATCTTGGACTGCTATATGTAAAGAGTTAGCATACTGTATGTGTGTGAAGAATTCCATGTATTTGAATAAAGAAGGAAGATCTATTTTAGTCATTTTACAAATTGTGAAGATGAGACTTAGGGAATTTATTTCAATTGCTCAAGATAATAAAATAATATACTCGTTGCTGTCAAGTTGATTCCAACTCGTAATGACCCTAGAGGACAGAGTAGAACTGACCCATAGAGTTTCCAAGGAGCACCTTCTGGATTTGAACTGCCAACCTTTTGGTTAGCAGCCATAGCACTTAACCACTACGCCATCAGGGTTTCCAAATGAAATAATAGCTGCTAGTAATTTTATTTTGCTTCCATTTTACCGGTACTTTTCTAAGAACTTTACATATGTTGGCAACCATAAAAGGTGGACAAGACCATCTTAAGAGATAGACACTGCCATTTCTGCTATTTACAGATGAGGAAACTGAGACATAGAAAGAAACTTGCTTAAGTTACTTATTCTAGGGCACATAAAAGTGGGAGAGCCAGGATTTGAACCCAGGCAGTCTAGATCCAGAGCCCATGTTTTTAACCATTGTTGACATAAGTAATCTCAATTCTGTTTGTATGTTCCTCCTTTTATCATTAATAGTATGTTAAAAATAAAGCTGGACAAGATCTCCTGATTTCCTTTCTAGTGTCTTTTCTGTAACACTGGAGTTAATTAAAATTAAATTAATTTTAATGATTTTATATAAACATGGCAAATGAAACCGCACAGGTGGCTGTTCAGAGCACCCAGCCCTGGAGGTCTTACTATCTTGCATGACGCTCTCTCAAAGGCAGCTTTTCCCAATCTATATTGCTAGGCCTCCCTGGAGAAATTTGAGCAACTGGCATTAATTAGCAGGTGGAATCATTTATGATCAATGAGTCCAATGTTCTAAAGAAAACGACTGATTATGAAGTGGTTTCAAGATACAAGCTTTTTCCCAGAAATAAGCCAAACTCTTCCAGGAATAATTGTTATATTTTATTTGTTAATGAATCTTGCATTGGCTCTCCTGAGCTTCCCTGGTCTTAAGTTCAGTCATTCCCAGCAACTCTCACAACCAGCCTTATATCCCTCAGCCTTGATCAGTGTGTCAATCGTCACTGAGTTACCCATTCCTTGACAAGATTCCCAGTGTTGCTATTTTGGCCTGTATATACAACCAATACGGGAGCCCTGGTGGTACAATAGTTAAGAGCTCAGGCTGCTAACCAAAAGGTTGCAGTTTGGAAACCACCAGCTGCTCCTTGGGAAACCTGTGGGACAGTTTGACTTTGTCATACAGGGTTGCTGTGAGTTGGAATTGACCCAATGGCAACAGGTTATATAACCAGTGAGAAGCCCTGATGGTGCAGTGGTTAAAGTGCTTGGCTGCTAACCAAAAGGTAGGTGGTTTGAGTCCACCAGCCCTACTCTATGGAAAAAAGATGTGGCAGTTTGCTTCTGTAAAGATTTGCAGCTTGGGAAACACTATGGAACAGTTCTACTCTCTCCTGTAGGGTTGCTGTGAGTTGGAATTAGCTCAACAGCCCTGGATTTGGGTTGGTTTTTTTGGTATACAACCAATACAGCTGTCCCCCCGTTAGTAAGCGCCTGCAGAGTGCTTCTCTTGACTCAACTCTTGAACCTAAGCCCCACTGGAATTCGCCATTGGCCAAAAACCATCTAAAATGAGCAAGTTCTTTGGTTACATATGTAGCAGCTCATTGGTTTCCAACCTGATGGATTGTTTATTTATCTGATGGTTTCTATTCTCATTAGGAGTCAGTAGCACAACAAAGTCATATTCACTGAGCCAATCAATATTGAAAACTGATTTTCCAATTGACTGGAACAGGGAAAATATCTTGTCTGTGCCTCAGGGTTTTGAAATTGTTCCTATTTCTGAAAGGTAGTTCAGAGCTCACCCTGACTCATGTCTTTCCCTAAGGAGTGCGCAACCTCATTGTACCCTCACAGTGGGGCTGGGAATGGGGCAGAATTATATATTCCAGGGGGCAGTTAGGGACATGGGCCCACTGGTATTCCTTAGTGCAAGATGAGCAGTGAGTATATGGGGGTGAATAACCAGCAGACCTGTGCTCTTTTTCCTTAGGCACTGGTAAGGAAAATTGATGCTTCGGACAATATCTACACCATGGAGTCCACCACAGGGAACCTTTTCAGCCTGACACAGGAGGGGGCACCCTTGTGCCGCATAATAGCCAAGGTGAGCTTCATGACTGGGGGACAAAACGGCAGGCTTGGGGAGTGTGAAAGGAAGCTTGTTCAGTGAGAACACCTGGTTCAGAAGGTTAGTGATGGCTCTAGCATTAGTTTGCTGTGTGACCTTGGGAGAGTTAACTCCCCTCTCTGGTTCCTTGTTATCTCCATTTTCAGTAGGTGACCAGCCCCTTTGATTTAATTTCCCACTTGAGATAAAAAGCTGGTGCCCCAAAGTCTCTATTAGCTTTCTTCATGTGGCATCTGTTATAAATATCAACCTTCCTTCCCCATTGGAGCCCTGGTGGCACAATGGCTGACCAAAAGGTAAGCAGTTTGAATCCACCAGCCATTCTTTGGAAACCTACTCCATCCTATAGGGTTGCTATGAGTTGGAATTGACTCGGTGGGAGCAGGTTTCCCCATCACCATGCATCTTTCTCAGCAGTTGTGGTGTCCCTGGTTTCTTCTGAGTGATGTAATAAATACAAAGAACAATTTGGCATATAGAATTTTAGATGATTGATTGACTTCATGTTGCCCCCGGCACCATGGAAGTAGGATACGTGATTTTTCAAACCCAGGGACCTCACTAAAGTCTTCTGTTTCATTTCCACTGTCTCGCTTATCATTGAGGATGGAACCAATGATGTCTCTGGAAGCAATGTTATGCCATTTAATAGTCCTAAGATGCCAGTCACATGAAGATGCTCCAGCTCAGTAGTCCCCAGTCCTGATGATGCTCAAAATTCCTGATGGAGTTTGTGGAAAATACAGATACCTGTGCAAACCCAAGATTTACTAAGGACCTGGGGTAAGACCTGGGAATCTGCATTTTAACAAGCTCTACAGGTGATTCTGAGGCTTGACACTGATCTGAGCCCCTAAGGAGATCTAGAAGAACAGGGTAAATGTTAACTCTGGTCAGGAGAGAAGTGAATTGTATCAAATAGCAATAGCTAATATTTGAGTGTTACTGTGCATCATGCTAAATCAGGGCTTCCAACTGGTTTGCTCTGGTTTGAACCCTTGCTGAGAATTTGAATTTCTAACAAGTTCCCAGGCAATGCTAATGCTGCTGGTTAGGCAGCAGTTCTGAGAACCACTAGTAGAGCAGTGGTTCTCAAAATTCATTATACATAAGAATCACCTGGGGACCTTGTTAAACTACAGATTCTGATTCAGTATATTTGGGGTGGAAATGGAAATTTTCAGCAGGGGTTCGAACTGGAACAAACTGGTTAAAGCACTGTGCTAAATGCTTAACATGCATTATTCCTTTTAAATCACACAGCAACCCTATGAGGTAAGTGCCATGTTGTTCTCGTTTATGGTTGAGGAAGTGGTTTAAGGGCCTTACCCCCAAGGTCACACAGCTAATAAGGAATGTAGCCAAAATTTGATCCCAAATCTCTTTAATTTAGAGTTCGTGATCCTAAATCCCATAGTGGTAACTTCTGGTTCAATTTTTTTGACCCTTTACGCTCTCAGGCCAATGTGTGACTCAGAAGTTCTCAACCCTGAAAGCACCTTCAAATTGCTAGGGAGCTTTAAAATTTTTTTCTGATTGTGATTTAATTGGTCTGGAGTGGCTCCTGCAGTAGGCATTTTAGTTTTCCAGGTGATTCTAATGTGCTGCTTGGGTTGAGGACTATTGAACTCTTTAGGAGTCATTTAGGTACAGTTTAACCTGAAAAACTTGTGGTGTCTTTGGGGGTGGAAGGGACAGAGAGGATAGCATCCGGTCTGCTTTCTCTAAGGATTCTGTGGCTTAATTGTTCAGCATGGTCAAGGTGTTGACTTGGCAGAGGCCTGCCTTAGTGCTGTGGGGGAACCCTAACCGTAACCCTATACCAGACTATCGGTAGACGGCCGTAGGCCCAACCTCTGGGCTGAAACTGGTTCACTATCAGTTTAATAACTAATTCCAAACAGAAATTAGCTGAATCACTTTTGGAACGAGAGCCATTTTTCCCTTTTAAGGTGTGTTGTAAACACTGTCTGGGTTGGGCTCCAAGTATAGATGTGAGGCAGGAAGGGGCAGGGACTTCCAGGGCCTGGGGGTGTTCTATGTTTTGGAAAGAATAGGCCTTAGAAGTTTTGTGGGAAGGAAAGTCTGAGCTCTTGGTGTCTGTTCCAGGGACCAGGCCCTCCAAGGCCGGGTCTCCATGTGCTGCTTGAGGTAGACTCACCTACTGTTTGCTGCATGTGTCTCCACTCCCAGAAAGCAGAGGGTGCACACATTTGAGTTTAATCACAAGATCATGTTTGGCCTCCTGCAGAGTTAGTCTTTTCTGGGGACTTAAATTTACCTCTGCTACATATTGAGCCCAGATATTTCCAGTGGTAGGAAATATCAGTGTGTTGCTGTGATGCTGGAAGCTATGCCACCAGTATTCAGATACCAGGAGGGTCACCCATGGAGGACAGGTTTCAGCTGAGCTTCCAGACTAAGACAGACTAGGAAGAAGGACCCGGCAGTCTACTTCTGAAAAGCATCAGCCAGTGAACACTTTATGAATAGCAGTGGAACATCGTCTAATATAGTGCTGGAAGATGAGCCCCCTAGGTTGGAAGGCACTCAAAAGATGACTGGGGAAGAGCAGCCTCCTCAAAGTACAGTTGACCTTAATGACGTGGATGGAGTAAAGCTTTCGGAACTTTCATTTGCTGATGTGGCATGACTCAAAATGAGAAGAAATAGCTGCAAACATCCATTAATAATCAGAACCTGGAAAGTATGAAGTATGAATTTAGGAAAATTGGAAATTGTCAAAAATGAAATGGAACACGTAAACATCGATATCCTAGGCATTAGTGAGCTGAAATGGACTGGTATTGGCCATTTTGAATTGCACAATCATATAGTCTACTATGCTGGGAATGACAACTCAAAGAGGAATGGCGTTGCATTCATCGTCAAAAAGAACGTTTCAAGATCTATCCTGAAGTACAACGGTGTCAGTGATAGGATAATATCCATACGCCTACAAGGAAGACCAGTTAATACGACTATTACTCAAATTTACGCACCAACCACTAGGGCCAAAAATGAAGAAATAGAAGATTTTTATCAGCTGCTGCAGTATGAAATTTATCGAACATGCAGTCAAGATGCATTGATAATTACTGGTGATTGGAATGGGAGAGTTGGAAACAAAGAAGAAGGATCAGTAGTTGGAAAATATGGCCTTGGTGATAGAAACAATGCCGGAGATCAATGACAGACTTTTGCAAGACCAACGGCTTCATCATTGCAAATACCTTCTTTCACCAACATAAACGCCGACTATACACATGGACCTCACCAGATGGAACACACAGAAGTCAAATTGACTACATCTGTGGAAAGAGACAATGGAAAAGCTCAATATCATCAGTCAGAACATGGCCAGGGGCCAACTGTGGAACAGGCCATCAATTGCTCATGTGCAAGTTCAAGCTGAAACTGAAGAAAATCAGAGCAAGTCCACGAGAGCCAAAATATGACCTTGAGTATATCCCACCTAAATTTAGAGACCATCTGAAGAATAGATTTGATGCATTGAACACTAGTGACCAAAGACCAGACAAGTTGTGGAATGACATCAAGGAAATTATCCACAAAGAAAGCAAGAGGTCACTGAAAAGACAGGAAAGAAAGAAAAGACCAAGATGGATGTCAGAGGAGACCCTGAAACTTGCTTTTGAGGGTCGAGCAGCTAAAGCAAAAAGAAGAATTCATGAAGTAAAAGAACTGAACAGAAGATTTCAAAGGGCCTCTTGAGAAGACAAAATAAAGTATTATAATGACACATGCAAAGAGTTGGAGATGGAAAACCAAAAGGAAAGAACACGCTCAGCGTTTCTCAAGCTGAAAGAACTGAAGAAAAAATTCAAGCCTCGAGTGGCAATAGTGAAGGATTCCATGGGGGAAAATATTAAATGATGCAGGAAGCATCAAAAGAAGATGGAAGGAATACACAGAGTCATTATACCAAAAAGAATTAGTTGATATTCAACCATTTCAAGAGGTGGCATATGATCAGGAACCGATGGTACTGAAGGAAGAAGCCCAAAGTACTCTGAAGGCATTGGTGAAAAACAAGGCTCCAGGAATTGGTGGAATATCAATTGAGATGTTTCAACAAACAGATGCAGTGCTGGAGGTGCTCACTCATCTATGCCAAGAAATATGGAAGACAGCTTCCTGGCCAACTGACTGGAAGAGATCCATATTTATGCCTATTCCCAAGAAAGGCAATCCAGCTGAATGTGGAAATTATAGAACAATATCATTAACATCACACGCAAGCAAAATTTTGCTGAAGATCATTCAAAAATGGCTGCAGCAGTATATCCACAGGGAACTGCCAGAAATTCAGGCCAGTTTCAGGAGAGGACATGGAACCAGGGATATCATTGCTGATGTCAGATGGATCCTGGCTGAAAGCAGAGAATACCAGAAGGATGTTTACCTGTGTTTTATTGACTATGCGAAGGCATTCAACTGTGTGGATCATAACAAACTATGGATAACACTGGGAAGACTGGGAATTCCAGAACACTAAATTGTGCTCATGAGGAACCTTTACATAGATCAAGAGGCAGTTGTTTGGACAGAACAAGGGGATACTGATTGATTTAAAGTCAGGAAAGGTGTGCGTCAGGGTTGTGTTCTTTCACCATATCTATTTAATCTGTATGCTGAGCAAATAATACGAGAAGCTGGACTATATGAAGAAGAATGGGGTATCAGGATTGGAGGAAGACTCATTAACAACCTGCGTTATGCCGATGACACAACCTTGCTTCCTGAAAGTGAAGAGGACTTGAAGCACTTCCTAATGAAGATCAAAGACCACAGCCTTCGGTATGGATTGCACCTCAACATAAAGAAAACAAAAATTCTCACAACTGGACCAATGAGCAACATCATGATAAATGGAGAAAAGATTGAAGTTGTCAAGGATTTCATTTTACTTGGATCCACAATGAACAGCCATGGAAGCAGCAGTCAAGAAATCAAAAGACGCATTGCATTGGGCAAATCTGCTGCAAAGGACCTCTTCAAAGTGTTGAAGAGCAAAGATGTTACCCTGAAGACTAAGGTATGCCTGACCCAAGCCATGGTATTTTCAATCGCATCATATGCATGTGAAAGCTGGACAATGAATAAGGAAGACCGAAGAAGAGTTGACGCCTTTGAATTGTGGTGTTGGCGAAGAATATTGAATATACCATGGACTGCCAAAAGAACGAACAAATCTGTCTTGGAAGAAGTGCGTCCAGAATGCTCCTTAGAGGCAAGGATGGCGAAACTGCGTCTGACATACTTTGGACATATTGTCAGGAGGGATCAGTCCCTGGAGAAGGACATCATGCTTGGCAGAGTACGGAGTCAGCGGAAAAGAGGAAGACCCTCAACGAGGTGGACTGACACAGTGACTGCAACAATGAGCTCAAGCATAACAACGGTTGTAAGGATGGCTCAGGACCGGGCAGTGTTTCGTTCTGTTGTGCATAGGGTCGCTATGAGTCGGAGCCGACTTGACGGCACCTAACAACAACAACAGGAAGAAGGGGAGAAAGGCCTGGGTTGGGGACCAGGAGGACAGCTCTCATCCCGACTCTGCTGTTAGCTCACTGTGGGACCTCAGGCAGGCCACTTGGGTATTAGCTCCCCCTTTGTGACTTGAGAAAGTCAGCCTACAGGATATTTCAGAGACTTTCCAAATCTGTAATGCTGCTTGACTTTCCTGGTGTTTTTATGGGGAATGCAAGGATGCAATTTTAGTTTTAGCCTACTCCATTTTTAAACAAAAGGCTAAGGTAAGCTATTTCCCACATTTAGTGGTCACTTCCTCCATTTCTCTCCATAAGCACCTTGCTTGTTCCACCCCCTCCTCAGCCACTCTACTAGCTCCTCTCTGTCACCTCCATCTCCGCCCAGGGCCCAAGTTCTCAAGAACCATGAGTGGTAGCTGTTTAGAGACTTAGGACAATCCTTTGCATGTACATGGGTCACACCTCACTAAAGACTGCCCAAGGGAATACATGTGTCTCCTGGAATCATAATAATAATTTTCTACTTACTGGTTTCTTCCTACATGCCAGGCCCTGTGCCTTGGACTTTACATACAATTTACACGGAGTTCCCATATCTTGTCTAGATGCAATGCTCTGACATGGGTTTCAGTAACCCTGTTAACAGATAAGAAAGCCATAACTGAGAGTGGCTAAACAACTCGAGCAGCTGCCTCTTGAAACCAGATTTGTCCAGCTCTGGAGTCAATGCTCTTTCCAGCTCACCAGCTCAATTAGCTAAGAAATAGTACATCCTTTTCCAGGTGAAATCCCTGGTTCAACAAATCTGCCTACTTGTTAAACAGTGTCTCCTCTTTCTCTAATCATCTCGCCTGCTCCAGCTGTGAAGCTGGTGAAGTCCTGGGCCTGGGAGGCAGTGACAGGAGTGGAGGAGAAATGGATGACTCTGAGATTTCTAGATCTGGGAATGGTCAACTTTGATGATGATGGTGGTGACAAAAGCTGTACTACTACTAGTAGTAATAAAATAACAGCAGACATTTCTGTAGCACGTACTATGTGCCGAATACTGTTCTAAGTGCTTTATAAACAGTAACTCATTTAAACCTCATGACAGTTCTCTGAGGTAGATGGCGTTGTTATACCCATTTTACAGGTGGGGGAACTGAGACACTGGGAAGGTCACACAGCTAGTAAGTGACACAGTTGGAATTTGAGCCTGGCTGCTCGGCAGCAAAGCCTGTGCCCTTTTACTGTTTTAAACAGCCCCTCAGTGGCTCCTCCTACTCCTCTTCCTCCTTTCTCTCACCTGATTCTTCCTCTTCACCTTTCTCCCTACTTTACCTCCTCATTATTTACTGGGTCATGTGTTGGGTTAATTGGAAGGTTGGTGGTTGCGCCACGAGGGATCTCTATTATACATTAAAAAAAAAAAAAAAAACACCTAGTGCCGTAAGTAACAGAAAAGCATACATATTTGAACCAGAAAGGCCTGGCAACCTGCTTCTGAAAGGTCATAGCCTTGAAAACCCTATGGAGCAGTTCTACTCTGCACACATGCGGTTGCTATGAGTTGGAATCGACTCGATGGCAACTGGTTTTGTTTTTTTTGGTTTGTATGCGTCAAGCACTAATGCTGAGGTTCATTATCTCACCTAATCCTCCCAACAATCGTATGATGTATTATAATTCCCATTATACATCTTTTTTTTTTTTTATTGTGTGTTAGGTGAAAGTTTACAGTGCAAATAAGTTTCTCATTCAAAAATTTATGAAAAATTGTTTTGTGACATTGGTTACAATCCCTACAATGTGCCAGCACTCTCCCTCTTTGTCTTTACACCCTGGGTTCCCCATGTCCATTTGATCAGGTTTCCTGTCTCTTATCTTCTTGTCTTTGCTTTTGGGCAGGTGTTGCCCATTTGGTCTTGTATGCTTGATTGAACTAAGAAGCGTGTTCCTCATGTGTGTTATTGTTTTATAGGCCTGTCTAATCTTTGGCTGAAAGAAGAACTTTGGGAGTGGTTTCAGTTTGGAGTTAGCAGGGTGTCTGGGGGCCATAATCTCAGGGGTTCCTCCAGTCTCTGTCAGATCAGTAAATCTGGTCTTTTTTTGTGAATTTGAATTTTGTTTTACATTTTTCTCCCACTCTGCCCAGGACCCTTTATTGTGATCCCTGTCAGAGTGGTTTGTGGCAGTAGCCAGGTACCATCTTTCTTCTGTCTCAGGCTGGTGGAGGCTGTGGTTCATTAGTCCTTTGGACTAACATTTTCCTTGTATCTTTGGATTTCTTCATTCTCCTTTGCTCTGAACACGATGGTACCAATAGATGTATTTTAAATGCCCACTCACAAGCTTTTAAGACTTCAGACCCTGCTCACCAAAGTAGGATGCAGAACATTTTATTCATGAACTATGTTATGCCAGTTGACCTAGGTGTCCCCAAGACCTTGGTCCTTAGTCCTCAGCCCCAGTAACCCAGTGCCTCGAGGTACTTGGATGTGTCTAGGAAGCTTCTATGATTGTGGCTTGGTCAAGTTGTGCTGACTTCCCCAGTACTGTGTTGTCTTTTCCTTCGCCAAAGTTATCACTTGTCTGCTATCTAGGTATTGATTCTACCCCGGCCCCCCACCAGCATTTAATGGACTTTGATCCCTTGTCAAAGACTAGCTGACCATATGTGGATGGACTTACATCTGGGTTCTTGATTCTGTTCCATTGGTCTATGTGTCTGTCATTGTACTAGTATCAGGCTGTTTTGACTACCATGGCTGTATAGTCGGTTCTGAGATCAGCTAGTGTGAGGCCTCCTACTTTATTGTTTTTCTTTAGTAATGCTTTGCTTATGCGGGGGCTCTTTCCTTTCCATATAAAGTCGATGATTAGTTTTTCCATCTCGTTAGAGAATGCTGCTGGTATTTGGATCAGGATTGCATTATATTCGTAGATCATTTTGGGTAGAATTGATGTTTTCACTATGTTTAGTCTTCCTTTCCATGAGCATGGTATGTAGGTCCTCTTTTCGTTTCTGACAATATTGTTTTGTAGTCTTCTTTGTATAGGCCTTTTACCTGCCTCGTTAGATCTATTCCTAAGTATTTTATCTTCGTAGGGGCTATTATAAGGTATTGTTTTCCTGATTTCCTTCCCAAAGTTCTCTTTGTTGGCGTATAGCAAGCCAACTGATTTTTGCACGTTGATCTTATATCCTGTTACTCTGCTGACTCTTTCTGTTCCAGTAGTTTTCTTGTGGAACCTTTGGGGTTTTCTGTGTATAGGATCATATCATCTGTGCATAGGGATAGTTTTACCTATTCCTTTCCATTTTGGATGGCCTTTATTTCTTTTTCTTGCTTTATTGCGCTATCTAGGACTTCCAGCACAATGTTAAATAGGAGTGGTGATAAAGGGCATCCTCGTCTCGTTCCTGTTCTTAAAGAGAATGCTTTCGGCCTCTCTCCATTGAGAATGATATTGGCTGTTGGTTTTGCATAGATGCCCTTTATTATGCTGAGGAATTTCCATTCTATTCCTGTTTTACTGAGAGTGGTCACGTGACTCTTTTCTATTGTTCTATTTATGTGGTGGATTACATTGATGGATTTTCTAATGTTGAACTATCCTTGCATACCTGGTATGAATCCCACTTAGTCATGGTGTATTATTTTTTTGATATGATGCTGAATTCTATTGGACAGAATTTTGTTGAGATTTTTTGCATCTATATTCATGAGAGATAATGGTCTGCAATTTTTTTTTCTGATGTCTTTGCCTGATTTTAGTATCGGAGTTATACTGGCTTTTTATGAATGAATTCAGGAGTATTCCTTCCTTGTCTGTGTTCTGAAATAGTTTGAGTAGTACTGGAGTAAGCTCTTCTCTGAATGTTCAGTAGAATTCTCAAGCAAAGCCGTCCAGACCATGCCTTTTTTTCGTTGTTGGGAATTTTTTTTATTACCTCTTTAATCTCTTCTCGTTATGTGTCTGTTCATATTTTCTGTCTCAGTTTGCACTAGTTTAGGTAGTGTGTTTCTAGAAATTTGTCCATTTCCTCTAGGTTCTCAAATTTGTTGTAGTACAATTTTTCATAGTGTTCTGTCAGGTCTGTTGTGATGTCCCCTGTCTCATTTTTTATGTGGGTTATTTGCTTCCTCTCCTGTTTTTCTTTTGTCATTTTGGCTGGTGGTTTGTCGATTTTATTGATCTTTTCAAAGAACCAACTTTTGGTCTTGTCAATTCCATTGTTTTTCTGTTCTCTATTTCATTTTTTCTATTCTTTCTGATCTTCATTATTTCCTTTCTTCTGGTGGCAGTGGGCTTCTTTCGCTGTTTTCTTTCTATTTGTAGGGCTAATGTTTTGATTTTGTCCCATTCTTCTTTTTTGATGTGTGCGTCTACTGCTTTAAATTGACCTCTGAGCATTGCCTTTGCTGTGTCCCAAAGTTTTGGTGTGATGTGTTTTCATTCTCATTTGATTCTAAGAATTTTTGATTACCTCTTTGATTTCTTCTTTTACCCAGTTGTTTTAAAGCAAGGTTTTATTCATTTTCTGAATTTTTTATTTTTTCCTTGCTCTTCCTGTAATTGATGTATAATTTTATGGCATTGTGACCAGAGATAATGCTTTGTATTATTTTGATATTTTGGTACAATTCCCAATTTTAAGATAAGGAAACAAAGGTTCAAAAAGAAGGTCCAAGAAGACATAGCCAAGATCACACACATTATAAATACAGAGCTGGGATTTTAACCAGGTCTGCTGACTGCAGGATCTTAATCTGTTCCTTCTTATATCTCTGGTCCTTGGGATGGAGAAGACAGAAGGTTGAAGTAGAGAGAGGACTCACTGATGGCTCCCTCTCGTCTTTCAGGCCTGGAAGGTAGTTATATTAGTTCTTCCATCAGAATCACTGTATTTGGGTTTCCAGTCCTGACAATGACACAGGGGCTAGGTGTGCCTAGCCTTCCTCGCATAATGTCTCCACCATGAATGCTCTGTGAATGTGCCCAAGGTCAAGATGGGTGTAGTTCTTCCTGGTAGCCTTCCTCACCCACCTCTTCAGACCCACTGTGGTCTTTATTCGGACTCTTCATCTGGCCGAGTTGCCCCCAGGAGAGAATTTGAACAGTCTGTTTGAGGTCTGTCCTCTTGGCAGTCTGAGTTCCTCCAAAGGCCAAGGACTAAACCCAGTCCTCCCTATGATAGTCCGGTGGTGGTAAATGCCATCCCTTCCTGAGTGCAGAGCATGGAAAACTCCACTGTGCTTCCTCCAAATTACTTCCACCACTAGCCTCCACACCCCACAAGCGGTCTCCAACTTTATCCCAAACTATTTGAATAATTCATACTGTTATACAGCTGGGCTCTGAGCCCAGAGCTTTCTATAAAATTAAATAAGCTCCAGCCAACGGTGCAATTCTGCTAGCTCAGGTGATTTTCAGCTCTACTCTTAGATGCGTGCACTCTTTCTGGGACCTGAATGGGGGCTCCACAGTAGTCCATGGGTCTACTCCATCTCACTTCCACTCTCCCCTCCCACATATCCTAGCCCCTGGGACACCTTTCTGAGGGTATGAGACACTCTTCTAATTAGGAAACCTTCAATATCCTCACCCTCTCCCCCCTGCCTGGAACTGGAAGCTAGGCCCTTTTGCATACATCAAATCAATTTTGCCCCCAACAGGTCTGGAATGTAGCTGTCACTACCCCATTTTAGCCAAAGATAATCAGCAACAGAGTCAGGATTTGGACCAGAATCTGTTTAGTCTGGGTCCAGGGTTTTCCATTCCTCACCTAATAGATTAAAATGCTAAGAAGGCCATTTCCACAGGCTTGGGAAAGGATATAACGAGGGTTCAATGCAAATGTATGCAAATGCTTAAATATAATTGTGTTGATCTCAGTGCCTCCTGAGCGAGAGGAGGGCTGCACATGGATCCTGGCTCTCACCCTTGCATTCTGTGGCACCATTTCTTCATTGTCTATTCCAGATATAAATCTCTCTCTCTCTATATATAGATGTGTACTTATACCTATATTAATATCATCAAATACATCACCATCTATATAAATATCTTTTTATATTTTGTGCTACATATGTTGTTGTTGGGTACCATCCAGTTGATTTTTGACTCATAGTGATCCCATGTGACAGAGTAGAGCTGTCCCATAGGGATTTCTAGGCTGTAAACTTTACTGGAGTAAATTGCCAGGTTTCTCCTGCAGAGCTGCTGGATGGGTTCAAACTGTCAACCTTTTGGTTAACAGCTGAGTGCTTAACTGTTTAGCTACCTGTGACCCCTATACTATATATAAATAATATAAAAGCATACATACATAAATAGATACACACACATATATGTTGTTGTTTTGTGCAGTTAAGTGGATTCCAACTCTTAGTGACTCTATATGACAGAGTAGAACTGCCCCATAGGGTTTCCTAGGCTGAAATCTTTGTGGGAGCAGATTGCTAGGTCTTTTCTGCCATGGAGCAGCTGGTGGGTTTGAACCACCAAACTTTTGGTTAGGAACCGAGTGCTCACTTGTTGTGCAATCAGGTCTCTTTACACACATATACACATGTATGTATATCTATCTTGATTGCATGTTTGATCAAACATTTAATCAAGATGCATTGGTAATTACTGGTGATTGAAATGCAAAAGTTGGAAACAAAGAAGAAGGATCAGTAGTGGGAAAACATGACTTTGGTGATAGAAATGATGCTGGAGATCAGATGATAGAATTTTGCAAGACCAACAATTCATAGCAAATACCTTTCTTCAAAAACATAAATAGCGACTATACATGTGGACCTCACTGGATGGAATATACATGAATCAAATCCTCTACATCTGTGGAAAGAGACAATGGAGAAGCTCAATATCATCAGACAGAACAAAGCTGGGGCTGACTGTGAAACAGACCAACTGCTCATATGCAAGTTCAAGCTGACGCTGAAGAAAATTAAAACAAGTCCAAGAGAATCAAAGTACGACTTTGCAGTATATCCCACCTTAATTTAGAGACCATCTCAAAAGTAGATTTGATGCACTGAACACTAATGACTGAAGACCAGGCAAGTTGTAGAATAACATTGAGGATATCATACATGAAGAAAGCAAAATGTCATTAAAAAGACAGGAAAGAAAGAAAAGACCAAAATAGATGTCAGAAGAAATGCTAAAACTTGCTCTTGAACATCAAGTAGCTAAAGCAAATGGAAAAAATGATCATGTAAAAGAGCTGAACAGAAAGTTTCAAAGGGCAGCTGGAGAAGACAAAGTAAAGTATCATAATGACATGTACAAAGACCTGGAGTTAGAAAACCAAAAAGGAAGATCATTCTTGGCATTTCTCAAGCTGAAAAAACTGAAGAAAAAATTCAAGCCTCGAGTTGCAATATTGAAGAAATCTATGGCCAAAATATTGAATGATGCAGGAAGCTTCAAGGGAAGATAATCACTGTACCAAATACAGTTGTTGATGCCCAACCATTTCAGTAGGTAACATATGATGAAGAACAATGGTATTGAGAGAGAAGTCCAAGCTGCACTGAAGGCATTGTCAAAAAACAAGGCTTCAGGAATCAATAGAATGCCAAATGAGATGTTTCAACAAATGGATGCAGTACTGAAGGTGCTCACTCACCTATGCAAAGAAATCTGGCAGATAGCTACCTGACCAACTGACTGGAAGAGATCCGTATTTGTGCCTATTCCAAAGAAAGGTGATCCAACAGAATGCGGAAATTATTAAACAACATCATTAACATCACACACAAGTAAAATTTTGATGAAGATATTTCAAAAGTGGTTGCAGCAGTACATCGATGGGGAACTGCCAGAAATTCAAGCTGAACTCAGAAGAGGATGTGGAATGAGGGATATCATTGCTGATGTCAGATGAATCATGGCTAAAAGCAAAGAATTTCAGAAAGACGTTTACCTGTGTTTTATTGACTATGCAAAGGCACTTGATTGTGTGGATCGTTACAAATTGTGGATAACGTTGTAAAGAATGGGAATTCCAGAACACTTAATTGTGCTCATCAGGAACGTGAACATAGACCAAAAGCCAGTTGTTCAAACAAAACAAGGGGATCCTGCGTGGTTTAAAACCAGGAAAGGTGTGCATCAGGGTTGTATCCTTTCACCATACTTATTCAATCTGTATGCTGAGCAAATGATCTGAAAATGTGGACTACATAAGGATTGGAGGAAGGCTCATTAACAACCTACAATATGCAGATGACACAGTCTTGTTTACTGAAAATGAAGAGGACTTGAAGCACTAACTGATGAAGATCAAAGACTATAGCTTTCAGTAAAGATTACACCTCAAGATACAGAAAACAAAAATTCTCACAATTGGACTAATAAGCAATATCATGATAATGGAGAAAATATTGAAGTTGTCAAGGATTTCATTTTACTTGGATCCACAATCAAAGCCCGTGGAAGCAGTAGTCAAGAAATCAAAGGGCAAATGTGTTGTAAAAGACCTCTTTAATGTGTTAAAAAGCAAAGATGTCACTCTGAGGGCTAAGGTGCCCCTGACACAAGCCACGGTATTTTCAATCACCTCATATGTATGTGAAAGCTGGACAATGAATAAGGAAGTCCAAAAAAATTTGAATTATTTGCATTTGAATTATACTGTTGGCAAAGAATATTGAATATACCATGGACTGACAGAAGAAAGAACAGGTCTGTCTTGAAAGAAGTACAGCCAGAATTCTCCTCAGAAATGAGGATGGCAAGACTTCATGTCACATACTTTGGACATGTTATCAGGAGCGACTAGCCCCTGGAAAAGGACATCATGCTTGGTAAAGTAGAAGGTGAGCAAAAAGGAGGAAGACCCTCAATAAGATGGATTGACACAATAGCTGCAACAGTGGGCTCAGACATAGCACTGATTTTGAGGATGGCACCGAACCAGGCAGTGTTTTGTTCTGTTGTACACAGGGTCACTATGAGTCAGAACCAACTTGATGGTACCTGATGACAACATATCTGTCTGTTATCTCTCTCTCTCACTCTCTATCTCTCCCTCCCCCTCCTTCCCTCTCCCTGTATTTCTCCATCCTTCCCTCCCTCCCTTCTTTCATCCATCCATCCATTTATGTGAAGGGAGGTCTTTAGGACCAGCAGAGCTTAGGACTCCTGTTTTTTTCTTTCACTTTAAAGACAGGGGCCTTCGGGGGGGCCACAGCAGATGTTCCAGGAACTGTGGGAAAGCAGGAAGGCAGCGGGTAAAGGATTGTAGAGCAAGGAATCAGAGGGGTGAGTGTCTTGCTCAATATCAGAACTCAATTTTATTGGTGTAACAATGTGCATTTAAAATCAGTGATTCTCTCTTAACCCTCTATAAAGCCCACTTAGGTGATGTTAGGAGCTCCTGGTCTGTTCTTCCTTAACCCCGCACCCCCATTGCACTGCACCTCTACCTAGTATTGTACCTACTTTTAAAATTACCCACCTTTCCTGCCAGACCATAAGTTCAGTGCAGACAGGGACTGAGGCAGTCTTGCTCAGTGCCAAGCGCAGTGTCTGGTCTATAATAAACCATTAATATTTTTTGAATGTATTAGTGAATTTACCAGCCCATCTTATTCCCTTTTTCCACCAAATCAACTACCCTAGAAGGAAGTAGGAATACAAAAGTGAGGGATCACTATTAACTGATTATAAGATGTTAGAAATGATCAGCTGTCCCAGAGTTGGCACCTTCAAATTGGTGCCTATAGTGATCAGCAGCAAAACCGTTAGAATGAAAAGGACCCTTGAGTCCATCTTTGTGGGGTAGAGGGGAAGGGGAGGGCAGGACGCAAAGCACGTCAGCATATCAGCTAAGTAAGTGATGCCAGTTATTTTTGGGTCAACCCCAGGGAAGGTCACACAGTAAGGTCATGTGTGATTTTTCTTTTTCTTGGCAGGAGGGTGGTGTCGTAGCACTCTTCAAGGTCTGCCGGCAGGACAGTTTCCGGTGCTTGTATCCCCAGGCACTCCGCACGTTGGCCTCCATCTGCTGCGTGGAAGAGGGTGTCCACCAGCTGGAGAAGGTAAAGATGCAGCTGGCAGGATGGGCCCAGGGGCCTGGAACCAGGCTGGGAGGTGGGAAAAAGACCTCACTGTGGCCATCTGGGCCATCTGGGTCTCTTCGTAGAACAAGTGCCCTGAGTGCTTCCTTTTCCCAGTCATCAGGCATTATTCAGATGGGGCTGCTGAGATCTTGACTGTGTGAGTCGGTGAAGAGGTAAAGGGGGCAGGCACTGATGATCTTGACCAAGAGAAGCAGAGCCCAAAGGGGGACTTAGTACTTTCTGGATGGGGTGACC
Organism: Elephas maximus indicus; assembly: GCF_024166365.1. Classification (NCBI taxonomy): domain Eukaryota; kingdom Metazoa; phylum Chordata; class Mammalia; order Proboscidea; family Elephantidae; genus Elephas; species Elephas maximus. Next base: position 70,519,089 of record NC_064825.1, read on the forward strand.
AATAGGGATAGTCAAGTAAGGGTGTCCGGTGGGTGGAACACGCAAGAGGGAGGTGGGGAGTGGTGGTGAGGATCAAGGGAATTGGTCCTTCACTCATAGCAGGACCCCAGCAGAAGGAAGAGGGTCCAGCTCCTGGGGGGAGAGAACAGGCAGGAATAGGGTGGGTATTGGGTACCTAGGCAAGCAGAGCAGTCTCCCCACCCCCCTCCCCCAACTACAGACTAGAGGGCTTGGATGAGGAAAATGGAAACCTAAGTCCAAGAGTATGCTGGGTCAATATGGCATGGGAGTGGGTTGGGGGTCAGAGAAGGAATGCAGTGACGTGATTGGCCCCTACTGCCTCAGGTCAAGCCCGGTCTAGGGCAACACAACTATAGGCAGTCCCTGAGTTACGAACATCCGACTTAGAGACAAGTCATACTTGCCCTTTAATGTTACGTAGCTTTGCCCTCATTTTGAAAGATTTGAGCTAACCCCTACTCACAACAAATTCATCACAGTCACCTTCACTTGCCGCACATGCAACTTTTAAATCATTGAAAAGATTCGAGACTTTTCTTGTGCTAAAACCGAAAAAAACCAAACCCACTGCCACTGAGTTGATTCTGACTCATAGCGACCCTATAGGACTGAGTAGAACTGCCCCATAAAATTTTTCTAGGCTGTAAATCTTTATGAAAGCAGACTGCCACATCTTTCTCTTGCGGAGTGGCTTGTGAGTTTGAACTCCGACCTTTTGGTTGGCAGCTGAGCACTTTAACCAATGTGCCACTAGGGTTTTCCTTGCGATAAAGTAGGGATAAATGAGAACCTTATGCACCTGTTACTGACTTATAAATTCAACTTGAAGGCACGGTCAGGAACGGATCCCATTCATAACCTGGATACTGCCTGTAATTCCAGTATTCCCCACGTTCCACCAGGTTGTAGTGCTGAATCCGCTGCATCACCCATACCTGAGTGGGCCTGAGCCTGCAAGGAGTAGGTCTCTGCAAGGAGAGAGGGATACTGAGGCTGGGGCTGATATTTGGGGATTTCCCGGCCAAGTTTTAGGGGAAGGCCTGGTATGTCTTAGTGACGATCGTAGTGCTTGCAGGATTGGGGATAGGTACCGAGTATTTATGTGGGCTGGTCTGAACAGGAGTGGGCAAGCACACTGCTCCCTTCGCTGCAGTCTGGTCCTGGCTGCCCAGATAACCTTCACCCTATCCCCAGCTTCTTTACTTTAGTCTGCGCTACTTTTTTTTACTAGTCAAATGTTCGTTTTACTTTTTAGCCTGCCTTTTTCCAAATATTTTTTTTTTTATACTCAGATTATTAGCACAGAGTAATAGGATCAGAGACTCAGAGATGCCATGAGCTGGAGATGGAGGTGGCTGAGGAACCTGCTCATTTTGCAGATGAGAAGGCTGAGGCTTGGAATGATGAAGTAATTTGTCCAAGGCCATACAGCAAGGTCATGGATGAGCTTGTGCCAGCGCTCTGGACAGAGTGCCCTCTTTCCATTAGGCTGGAAGCCCTTAAATCCAGTTGTTATGAGTACTGGATTTGGAGATAAGAGATGGATGTTTATCCTTGATCTTGGTTCCACTTCTTAGTGGGTAAGTAGGGGCAGAGGAGGGAATGACTTGTTCAAAGTCATACAGCTACTAAATGGTAAAGCCAGAATCCAAACCTAGGTCTTGCAAGACTGGAAGCAATTATACTTCTCTCTGTTATAGTGCACTGTCTGGTTGTGTGAGCGCACACATATGTGTGTGCCCTTAGATAGAGGAGGGAGTGGAGAGAGAGAGAGAGACATAAAGAGACAGACAGAAGACTCTAAAAAGGAAATACATTAAACATTTCCAGCTTCATGTGGCGAATAATCCCCTCCCTTCTCCCATAAACCCTTCTTCCTTGAACAGTTAACAAATAGCCAGATGGGATTGGCTTCTCATTTCCTTCATTTATGGCAGGAAGAATAGAAGGAACACAAGAGGCTTGGTATCACCAGCCCTTCCAAAGCCTTGGGTTTCTTGGCTTTGGTGAGTTTGAAGAGCAGCAGGAAGTTTTTTAAATCCAGAGAAGAAAATTAGAAGAGCATTTTTTGCTTGGAACTGAAAATCTGAGCAGAGGGGAAGGCTGGAGACAATTTTTCCTTCTATCTCCTGAAGCTGCTCAAAAGCCAGAACACATTAATATGTCTTTCCCATGCCAGATGGGCTGGCCTAGCCTGGGAGTCAGACTCTGCCCCACTCAACAAGAGGATGGAGAGAATACTCATTGTCTGGGGGCTTCTGTACGCCAGGTGCTGAGTGAGCCCATTGCACACATCCTTTCATTAACTCACAGGACCTTGTGAGCTGAGCACTCTTATTATCACCATCTTAAAGACAAGGAAACTGAGTCTCAGGCAATTCAAGTGACTTGCCTACATCCCATAGTAAGTGTTGGAGTCAGGAGTTGGACCCTGTTAGCCTGACTGCATTACCCCTGCTCTTTCCAGTCTACCTCACAGCTTCACGGATCTAATGGGTGCTCTCGGGGTGCTGATAAAGTCCTTGCAATTTCACCAGGCCCTGGACAACTTTGCTGCTCTGAACTGCTGTAGGGGATGGTGGTCTTACATGGGCAGCATTCCCCTCTTCCAGGTCAGATTGTTTTCAATACACAGACACTCATGAAACACTTCCTCTGTGCTAGGTGCTAAGTCTTGGCCTGAGAAGGGCTCCGAGGTGGCCAGAAATAGCAGCTATACAGTTAAGCAGCTGGAAAGTTTGCAAAGTGACTCTGTATGCATTCCAGTTACATCTGAGGCTCGCCTCCGGTGTGCAAGCATCCACACCGCACAGATGAAGAAACTGAGGTGAAACAGCTTCTTGCATAGACTCACACAGCTTGTAATTCATTAATTCAGCAATCATTTGTGGGGTGTCTGCTATTTGCCAGGTACCATTTTAGGTGTTTGGTGTAAAGCAATGAACAAAACAGACAACCCCTTGTCTTCATGGAGACTATGTTCTAGTTCAGAGTTGACCAGCTATGACTCCTGGGACAAATTCAGCCTGTTGCCTGCTTTGGTACTGCCCGTGAGCTGGGAATTTTTTCTTACATTTTTAAGTGGATGAAAAATGATCAGAAGAAGAAGAATCATGTGGGTCACATGAAAAATTATGTGCATTAGTTAAAAGTGACCAACTGCTAACTAAAAGGTCGGCGGTTTGAAACTTCCTGCGGTTCTGCTGGAGAAAGATGTGGCAGTCTGCTTCCATAGAGATTTACAGCCTCGGAAGCCCTATGGGGTCACTGAATCAGAATCCAGTCGACAGCGGTGGGTTTGGGTCTTGAATACTTGGTTTGGGCAAGCTCTTGGCTATGCCTCTCCTTTTATTATGCCGCGTAATCCTCACAGCGACTAGGTTCCGTTGGAGCTGTTATTATCCCCCTTGTTTATAGAAGGAGAAAGGGGGACTCAGAGAAGTGAAGCCACTTGCTCAAGGGCACAGAGCTAATGAATGACTGAGTAGTAATTTAATTCCAGCCCAGTTGATGCCGGAGCCAGCCTGGGCTGTTAACCATTATGCAGACCTAACTCAAAATCAGATATTGTGAGGTGAATATTCACATTCTTCCCTCCACGTGAAGGTGCTTCCAAAGTTGTGGGAAATTCTACAGGCACCTGGGAGGGGTGGGCAGGGCCTTCAGCTCCTCTGGGCTCACCCATGCCCGCCCCTCTGCCTCAGCCCAGCTTCATCTGAGCCACACTCTGGATCCTGGCTGCTCAGTGCTGGCCTTTGGGACTCTGGTGAGGCTGGTAGTTGTCAGTGCTTAGCATGGAAGGTCCAGAAGCCCAGGGACAGGCCAGATGTAGTAACCACAGAATGATAGGCAAGGTAAAGGCTGGGTGGGGAAGACAGGTGCCCACGGGGCTCTCGCCTGCCGCCCTACCTGCCAGGCACAGTTTGTGGCCTAATTAGATAATGTCAGAGTTCCAGCTTCCCCTCCTGGCCTTCTCACTGAGGTTCCCTTAATTAATTAGAAGTGAAAAATGAGCTGGATTTGATGAAATTCACCTCTGTTGTACTGTTTTCCTCCAGCCTTGAAGAGGTTCATTGAATCATGCAGAGACCCCAGCAGAGGAGCGGGTCTTGTCAGGTCACCAGACGCTCCATCCTTCCAGATTCTACTTTGTGATGCTGAGCCTTGTCAGGCTCTGGGGATTTGTGTGGTCAAAGGTTTGGTCATGGTTTCGTAAACTCACTCACACAGAGTCACTTCATCAGCTGCTTCTTCATCTCTCTGTCCATTAGTCGTTCACTTATTTATTTATTTATTTATTTTTGCAATCATGCTGTCACTTACTTTTCTGTGCACTCACTTGCTCGCTTATTACACCCATCACCGATTCATCCTTTCATCACACGTCTCCTGTGAGGCAGCCCAGGGCACTGGGAGACCATGAACTTTGAGAGCTCAGAATCTGGGCTTGAACCCAGGCTTCTCTACCTATGAATTTGGGTGCATTAATTACCCTGGTAAAGTTACTTACCTTCTACAAGGGCAGTTTCTTCCTCAGTAAAGTGGGGGTCATAGTATGTGCCTCATAGGATTGTCAGATGGATGTAAAGTTTCTCATGTGGTGCTTGGCACTCAGTAGGCATGGAATTAATGGTAGTTATTGTTGTTGTGTGCTGTGTGCTGTGGATTCAATTCTGACTCCTAGAAACCCAATAGGATAGAGTAGAACTGCCCCCATAGGGTTTCCTAGGCTGTAATCTTTATGGGAACTGATCTCCAGGTATTTTCTCCCATGGAGCCCTGGTAGGTTCAAACTGCCAGGCTTGCAGTTAGCAGCAGTGTGCTTAACCATTGCACCAAGTGGGGGACAATAGTGGTTCACCAACAAAATTCTTGCCTTCACTGCAGGAGACCCGGGTTTGATACCTGGCCAATGTACCTCATATGCAGTCACCACCCACCTGTCAGTGGAGGCTTGAATGTTGCTGTGATGCTGAACAGGTTTCAGTGGAGCTTTCAGACTAAGACAGATTAGGAAGAAAGACCTGGCAACCTACTTGCAAAAATCAGTCAATGAAAATGATATGGATCACAATGGTCTAGTCTGAGTCCGGTCCAACAGATTCAGAACTGTGTTCCCTCAGTTAATGAATATTGGACTTGGATTCAAACCCTAGTCTGGCTGGTTTGCAAGCCCCTGCTCTTTACACTATGTTACCCTGGGAAGGGAGTCTCTGGGTGGTGCCAACGGTTAACGCACTTGGCTGCTACCTGAAAGGTTGGATGTTTGAGTCTACCCAGAGGTGCCTCAGAAGAAAAACCTGGTGATCTACTTCTGAAAAATCAGCCATTGAAAACCCTACGGAGCAAAGTTCAGTTCAGACACACATGGGGTCACCATGAGTTGGAATCGACTTGAAGGTATCTGGTTACCTGGGAAGCGCTGTCTCTTCTGAGGTGGGCACTGCAGGGAAATGGCTCCCCTGGGATCCAGGCTCTGGACATTGGCCTGGGTTGGGGGAGACATGGGCATCAGTGGGACAGGGGCTGGAGGGGACGAGCTGTTAGCACTCAGCAAAGGAGTCCAGAGGTGTCTGAAGGGCCTCTTGGGGATCCATTCCTTCCCTTCTGAGGTGTTCTACAGAGATCTGGTTCCTCCCGGCCACAGTCTCCCTACCATCATGTTTCCCTGGATCAGCAAGCTTCAGGAAGTCTGTCCTACCTTCCCTGTATCCTCAGCAGACACACACCCCTCATTTCCTGGGCTCCAGGGCTAGGCCCTCAGCAAGAGAAGCAACCAGACATGTGCCCTGCCTCCCAGGGTGGCCGAACAGGGAGAGGCCCAGCAGTACAGACAGTGGAGAGGGCTGTCACATGGCCGTCAGATGCTGGCAGCACCACTCCTGCCAGGTTGGCAAAGGCAGCACCAAGGGGGCAATGTAGGTGGGCCGAGAGGGGCCACGAAGTGGTCCCAGGTAGGCCAGGGGAAAGTGTTCTCAAAGGGGCAGGGAGCTGACACAGCTGTGGGTCGGCCCAGGGGGCTCTAAGTCCTTTAAGAGCTCTGTGTTCAGGGAGTTGGAGGAGCCCAGAGAAGGTGGCAGAGTTCTGTGGGCCCCACTTTGGAAAAGACTATGGGAAGAGAATCAGAACCCCAGAGGCACACAGCCCAATGGGAACAGACATTCCCAACTCTCTCTGGGCAGCCAGGGTGACCCAGCCTTCCCTGGACTGGTCAGAGCAACTTTCCTAGACAACTGACCTGAGAAGGTGGACTGGCATTTCCAAGGAGGGGGACTGCAGGGTTTGGAGGAAGCCCAAAGGGGGTGAGGGAGCAAGTCACTTCCCTCTGAGCCTCGGTTTCCTCTTCTGTAAAATGGGGATGGCATCTGCTTCTTGGAGCCACTGAGATGATGCAGTGCATCAGTGTGGGTGGTTCCCAGCATGGTGCCTGTGTGGAGTGAACACTGCCTGTGCTCACTTCCTGTTCCTCTCCCTGGCCAGCTCCTCTCCACCTTTTCAGACTGGCCTGGAAAACCCTAAATTGCCCCCAAAGAACCTGAGTACTGGGTGTGTTGCAAAGGCCCTGGCAGAGTTCTGAGTGGCTAAAGGGAAGGTCAGGGCACTGCAGTGCAGGGGCTGGGATGGGACCTGCAGGGAGCTGGAGATTGGAGCTGGACTAGAGATGTGGCTGGTGAGGGGCTAGGGATCTGAGGGCCATAGAGAGGGAGGAGGGTCAAAGCCCAATGCTCAGACATCCTTGGGCAACCTCCAGGACAGTTCTATTAATTGCCTTTTCCAGCCTCAAGACCAGAGACAATCTTGCGTTCAAAAGAGCTTCCATTTATTTCCACCGCCGCCCCCCCATCCACCCATTTTATTTTTTCAAATAAGGAGTTTACCCTGTGCTGGAAGCCAAGAGAAGACTTTAATGAAAATCGATGGAGAAATTAAAGACAAGCAGGGGGAGGGTAGAGGGCTGAATCTCGAGTCCAAGGAGAAAATCATCGATGGTGAGGAAAGAGAAAATTGCTGCCTGTCTCCATGCAACTGACTCCCTCATCCTCCTCCCAACCCCTAAGTCCCCCCACCCCATTTCCTGGGGCAGCTTCTAGGAGTAGATTTGCCCTGACATCTGAAGGGCAGGTCAGGAGGAGAGATGGAGCCAGGGTGGCCTGGACCCCCCTGTTGAAGAGACCCTGGGTGGGGGGCAGTGGGGCGCAAGGGGATGGCGGAGAGGCTCCACAGCTCTGGCTGCTGGTTTACAGGATTGTCTCCCTACTACCTGCTCCCTGTACAGTGGCAGATGATCAGAAATTGGTAATATTTGCAAAAACTTTAACCAGTTTTTCTTATCCTTTTGCTTGTTTGACTCTCACAATCATTTTGCAAAGGGAGAAGTGGCCACACCCATTTTGCAGAAGAGGAAGTTGAGGCTGGAAGGGATAGAGATGCTGGAAGGGACAGAGCCAGGACGAGAACCCTACTTTTATTGCTCCAGTCATAGGTTTAGTTTGCTACATCTGTCCCCTCCCCATTAGCTGAAAAGGGCCTGAGTATGCAGAGCCCAGGGCAAGGCAGCTACATCATCTTGGCTGGGCCAGTTCTAATGTTTAAGAGAGGCTGGGTGGGGAGAGAGGGGCTGTGGATGACAGCCAAGAAATCTGCTTACTTTGACTTGTGGCCCTCTTCTTTATCTGGGGGAGCCCCTAAAAGAGGTAGAAAGAATGTGTCTGGATGGAGGTCCCACATGCTTCCCCCCCCCACCTCTTTGGGGCTCAACAGGCTTATCAGGTCCCCCCATGCCCACTTTCCCAGGCACTGGGATTGGGAACTGCCCTGGGACTGGACTGGGGCTGTGTAGAGAACCCAGCTCTACGTCAGCTGGACTCTGGCTGACTGGCAGAGAGGAGTAGAGACTGAAGGAGGGCGGGGTGCACTTCCCCAGCTCTGCAAGGGGAGGTGTCTGTTACTGAGCTTTCCCAGAGGGCGTGAGGCGCCTACACATCCCCAAATCTCTCACCTGTCGGTCTGCCTTGGGGGTAGAGATGTAGGAGCTTAAAGAAAACCAGATATAAAGAAAAACCCATTGCCCTTGATTCTGACTCGTAGTGACCCTAGAGCACAGAGGTAAATTAACCCATAGGGTTTCCACGGCTGTGATCTTTATGAAAGTAGACTGCCACATCGTTCTCCTGTGGAGCAGCAGGTGGGTTCAAACCAGTGACTTTCCGGTTAGCAGATAAACGCTTTAGCCACTGCATCACCAGGGCTCCTTTGATGTAAAACGCTGGAACAAAATCGGATACTGTTCTCTTCCCGAGAGGAGCCAGGCTGAGATTACAGGACAGTACTGACCAGACTGAAAGAAGGGCTTGCTGGCTGGAGGCCGCACCCTGCAAGTTCGTTCTGGATTTGGAGAAGGGCTGGATCTAGATCAATGGCAGTCTGAGTATCTAAGCGCAGCAGCCAGGAAAAGCTCAGGCTTTGGCCCCTGGTATCCGATGCGCTGTGCAACAGCGGGCCCTGGTGGACAAAAGCGGTAGCGGCAGCTGCAGCGTCTTCAGGCTACATGGGCGGGCTGCTTTCTCATGGAGCTGCTGGTGAGGCTTCAGGGAGGCAGCAGCGAGTCTGGACCAGCCACTGGCCAGTGTGTATGTATGTGTGTGTTCTTCCGCATTGCGGAATGAGGATAGACGCCCAGCGAGGTGGAGTGATGGCCACCTCCACATTCCCTCTGTGAGCTGCAGGGCTGACACCAGAATGCAGACCCTCTGACTTCACTCAAATACAGCCTGGCAGGGCCTCTGTGAGTAGTTCCAGGTCCTAGTGGTGGGAAGGGTTGACAACCAAAAACATTGTAAGGTCCTTCAACAAGGGCAGACTGGCTAGAAATCTTTATATGGGATTTCCCCCCAGTCCGCTTTTGTACCACCTGGCTCTGGTAATTTGAACCAGCTTTCACTCCCTCCATCTAAGTCCCATGGCCTTGAACCCAAGTTCTCCAACAGACCTAGAGAGGCTGGCAGGCCGAGATGGGTTCCACGAGTCAGCCTGGGACAAGTCAGATGAACAGAAAGCATATGAGGATGGCCATGCCTCCTGGGTAAAGGCTCCCATGCAGGGAGGTAATGGAGAGAACCTGGGGTTGGTCCTTCCTTTGCTAATTGTCTTAGTTAATCTACACCTGCTATAACAGAAATACCACAAGTGGATGGCTTTAACAAAGAGAAACTTATTCTCTCACAGTTTAGGAGGCTAGAAGTCCAAATTCAGGATGCCAGCTCCAGAGGGAAGCTTTCTGTCTCTGTTATCTCTGGAGGAAGGCCCCGGTCATCAATTTTCCTCTGGTCTAGGATCTTCTCAGCGCAGGGACGCCAGGTCCAAAGAATGCGCTTTATTACTGGAAGTACTTTCTTGGTGATGTGAGGTCCCCCTGTCTCTCTGCTGGCTTCTCTTTTACGTCTCAAAAGAGGTTGGTTTAAGACACAACCTAATCTTGTAGATTGAGTCCTGCCTCATTAACACAACTGCCTTTAATCTTGCCTCATTAACATCATAAAGATAGGATTTACAACACATAGGAAAATCCTATCAGATGACAAAATGGTGGACAATCACACAATACTGGGATTCATGGCCTAGTCAAGTTGACACACATTTTGGGGGGAGACAACTCAATCCATTACACTACCGGACACAGGGAAGTTTCCTAATCCCTACATGCCTTGATTTTTCTCATTTGGTGGAGGTCCCTGCTCTACTGCTGTCATAAGCCATGTGAAGTAATTTTGGAAGACATAATGTGATGAACAAAAATTAGAGGGTGCTGAGCTGACTGGGATGAGAACTCTTCCCTGGGAAGTCCCTGGGTGGTGCAAACGGTTAACATCCTTGGGTGTTAACCAAAAATTTGGCAGTAGTTCACCCAGAGGCACCTTGGACGAAAGACCTGACCGTCTACTTCTGAAAAATCAGCCATTGAAAACCTTCTGGAGCGTCGTTCTTCTCTGACACATGGGTTGCCATGAGTTGGGGTTGACCTGGCAGCACCTGACTTTCTCTGTGGTTGGGTGTGTGTTTCAGATGGGGTTCCTGGAAGAGTTGTCAGAAGAGCGGTGGGCACCTCTCTCTCCCTGTCAGTTCGTAGGTGGAGCTCTGTTGTTGAGAACCCAGAGTGTGTATGTGTATGTGTGTGTTCATGTGTGTATTGTGCACACGTACATGTGTGTAAATGTGTATGCGTACATGCACAGATCCGTGTGTGTGCGCGCATGCATGCACACGTGTGATATGGAGGTAAGGAGTATCAGGCTCTGCAGGGCAAAATGGTAGTCAAAGCGCAGTCTCCTGGATGTACCCAGAGTAATCTGCTGAGAGCAGAAAATATATAGAAAGTTCATCCTGAACATGGCTCTTGGGCTGGGGAGATGGGAAGCTGTGCCACAGGGAAGATAGGGTTACTCAGGGCACTGGACAAGTTGCAGAGGTGGGTCTTCCAGCCATGGGCACCAACTTTCCCTCGGGCTTCTGCAGTGGGGGGAGTACCAGTTTGGAGTGGAGTGGAGGGAGATTGTTAAGGAGATTGAGAGGATGGTAGAAGGTGTAGGGTTGGGGGCAGACCCACTTCCTGGGAGCAACTTTGCATCGACAACGGGCCAGTCCTTCAAGCACAGAACTGGAAACAGCATTACTGTCCCCTGATAGCAAGTGATGGGTCCTCTGGTCGCACACAGACAAGGAGAGACATGGAAAGGGAAGGCTGGAGAGAAGAGGACGTGGCATGTGGAAGGAAGGTAGATGGAGGGGGAGATAGAAGGACACACATGGATAATGAACATTCAATTTTTAAATGAGTGTTTCATTCCCTCTTGTGTTGCTTTGGAAGTACAAATTGTTTGCAGATTGTGAGAGCTGGGCAGACAGTCTCCTGCTTGTGACCTACTTGAGTATATAGTGATATCTCATTATGCTTTTAATTTTATTTTCCTGATAAATAATGCTTTTGAGCATTTTTCCTGTGCTTATTGGCCATGTGGTTATCTTTTGTGAAATGTCGGACTTTTGCCTATTTTTAAAATGTAGGTTGTATATCTTTTTCTTACTGATTTATAAACTTTAGAAATATATTCTAGATACAAATCCTTTGTCAGATGTATGTATTGAGAATATATATTCTTAGTCTGTGGTTTGCTTTTTCATTGTCTTAATGGTGTCTTTTTTAATTAACAGAAATTCTTACTTTTGATAAAGTCTGATTTATCAATGTTTTCTTTTATAATTAGTGCTTCTTGTGTTCATTTAAAGAAATCTTTGTCTTCCCCAAGATCATGAAGATATTCTCCTATGCTTTCTTCTAGGAGATTTACTGTTTTATCTTTCACATTTAGGTCTATGATCCGTTTCAAATTAATCTTTGTTTTTGCTGTGAACTAGGGTTCAAGGTTCAATTTTTTTCCATAGGCATATCCAATTGAGCCAGCACCATTTTGAAGTAATGGCTTTGTTGTAAATCAAGTGAGGGTATATGTACGTCTGTTTCTGAACTTTCTATTCTGTTTATTTAGTCTTTTTGGCCATCCTTGTGCCCATATGCCACTGTGTGAGTCCCTGTAATTTGTAATAAGTTTTAATGTCTGGTAGTATAAATCCTTCAACTTTGTTCTTCTTCAAGGCTATTTAGAATCAGCTTGTTAATTTCCATAAAAACATGTTTTGGGGTTTTGGTTGGATTTCTTTAAATCCACAAATAAATTTTAGAATAATTGGCATCTTATACAATATAGAATATTCTAATCCATGAACATGATAAATCTCTCCACTTACATACGATGTCTTTAATTTCCCTCAGCCATATTATGAGTTTTCAATGTGGACATCTTGAATGTGTTTTTAAGATTTATTCCTAGATGTGTTTTATACTTATTTTTAGGTATGCTAGTGTGATTTAAAAAAAAAAAAATTTGCAAATTGTTTGTTGCTAATATGTAGAAAATACAATTTTGATATCGTATTCAGAAACCTAGCTAAATTCTATTGTTAATTTTAATAGTGTGTAGATTCCTTTGGATTTTCTGTGTACACCATCATGTCGCCTGCAAATAATGACAATTTTGCTTTTTCAGCCATTATGCTTTTTATTTCTTTTTCTTGTCTTATTGCATTGGCTAGGGCCACCATTACAATGTTAAACGGGATAGTGATAATAGGTATCTCTGCCTTGTTATTGATTTTAGAGAGAAAGCTTTTAACATTTCATTCACTATTTCATCATTAAGTATGACATTACTATCATTTTTAGGATTAGAAAACTGAAGCTCAAAGAAGGCATGTAGACTCATTTTACCAAGTCAGCAGTAGCACAACTGAATTGTAAACCCAAGTTTTTCTATCTCCTAAGGTTGTGCAACTTCCATTGTACTACAGGTGCCTTTAGAACTGTGATTCTCAACCCGGGCAGCCCATTAGAATTACTTAGTGCCAAGACTTCACCCCAGACCTATTAAATTGGAACTTCTGGTGGTGGCACCCAGGCATTTGTAGTTTTGAAAGTTTCCCAGGTGATTCTAGTCATCTGAGAACAGGGCTGAGAATGACTACTCTAAAAGCATTTAGTACAATGGAGCTTGCTCAGTCTTCCATTGCTGGCTTCAGATCCCACTGTGCCTAGCAGTGCTTTGCTGAAATCTTGATATTTTTTATCTCAGCACATTCCTAGTAAGCCTAATCCAAGAGGAAATGAATTTGTTCTTAGTGATCCTTCAATGCCTCTCACAAACACCATTTGTACTCCAGATGCCTTCAAAGCATGTGTTTGACAATCTGCTTTAGGGGAAATTATCTGCTTGACAGGGAAATTGTCTCCATTTGTATTCTTAAATAATTCAATCCTTGATTTCTCTCCACCTAAATAACTCATCTTTGCTTTCTCTGCCAACACATCTCTCTCCCTAACTCACCAGCTTGCCTGCGAAACTCTTTATATGATCCTTTTTACTTACTGTTCCATTCCCTATCACATATTAATACGTGAATTTATCCACTTTACATTTAGCTTTTAATCAAAGATTCTTGTTCGTAATAAAAGAAGTTAATCGTGGTCTGAAATATATTTGTTTGGGAAATAGAATCCTCCTATAGGCCTGTTTTAGTTCTTGTATTTTCTATTGGGCCATCAGGTCTACCCAAAAAAAAAAAAAAAAAAAAACCTGTCGCTGTCAAGTCAGTTCCGACTCATAGTGACCCTATAGCACAGAGTAGAACTGCCCCATAGGATTTCCAGGGAGTGACTGGTGGATTCGAACTGCTGACATTTTGGTTAGCAGCCGAGTGCTTAACCACTGCGCCACCAGGGCTCTGTTAGGTCTAGGTTTACCACCACTCCTTAAAAAAATACCTCATTTTAAAAAGTGAGGCTTCGAGTTCATGGACTTTATCCTGAACCTTGTCCTGATCCATTTTACACTCTGCCTTCAGATCCTGTTTCTGACCCATTAGTCATTTCTTCCATCTGATGCTTTGCCCTGTTGCTTGGCCCCACACTTGTTTTTGCTTCCTTAAGCATGACCCTTACTCACTCTCTGACTCTGACCGAAAAAAAAAAAAAAAAAATTTTTTTTTTTCTTTTGTACTCTGGATGAACAGACCTGTACTGCCTAACTAACCCCTGTGGAGAGTTCCACCCACTTTATGGTTCCCACTTGTCTTGCTTATTTCTGCAGCTGTCAGGTATCCAATTGGGACAGAAGGGTGAAGGAGAAGATTTGGGATCTTTAGGTTATGCTCCCTTTTCCTTGCAGCTGAGTTATCACTGCATTTACATGAATATGTTTATTATGACCCAGAAACCAACTCCTCCACCTTTCTGTAAAAAATTAAACACGCAAAAGGATATGGGAAGTAGCAGACCAGCACCAATGATATATGATGGGCCTTTGTATACTAACCTGTGTCCTTTAGATATTTGCGTAAAAGCCACCTCTGATGCTTTTCCAATAATTAGTAGGAGGACGTTACTCATAAATTTGACATGATGTTTACTGTACACTTCAGGTGCTTTACCTGTGTGGGTTCCACGGTCCCTCTTCTACACTTCATGCTTCCTGCACACCCAGGAAGATCTCAGCATTCAGTAACTCCTTCTGTGCCCAGACCCCAGATGCACCGGCCCTGCTGCCCAGGTAATGGCCAGCAGGGACCATCTTCATCACCACTTGCATCCCCTCCCATGAGGAAAGCCTGGCGCCAGGCCCAGGCCCATCCCACTCCATGTGAAAGCTAATTATCTATAAGTGCTTCCAGCAGCAATTTCTTTAGGGAAGTGAAAGTGCTTTAATTAGATTGTTCTCTTGGCATCATTCAATTTATGGCTGGTGATGAGAAGTGGGTGGCTTGGGGATAAAGCGTTTTGAAGTGGCACCAGTGTTTGAGGAAACTGGCCTTGGGCTGGGCTACTCCTGGGCCCATCATAGGACCCCACTGACCAGGCCCTCTCACCAGCTTTTCCCTCACTTGCCCTCACTGAAGGCTCTTGTGAGGGGAGCACAGGGCAAAGAGTAGGGAGACGAGGACTGGAGTCCCAGCCCTGGCATTAACTTGCTGTGTGGCCTGGCCAATCTCTTCCCCTCCCTAGGCCTCGGTTTCCTCATCCTTCAGCACACACTTCACAAGTTAACTATTGTGTGCCAGGCCTCAGCTGGGCACTGGGAACCTAGAGAAGATTCCCAGTGTAGAGATACCCTGATAAGTGCAAGGAGGAAGTCTCTGGGTGGTACAAATGGTTAATGCACTTGGCTGTTAACCGAAATGTTGGAAGTTTGAATCCACCCAGAGGAAACTTGGAAGAAAGGCCTGGCAATCTAATTCTGAAACATCAGCCATTGAAAAACTTATTAAGCACAGACTTCTCTGACAAATGGGTCGTCATGAATCAGAATTGACTCCACAGCAACTGGGTGTTTTTAGTGGCAGAACAGGCATGAAAACTGATAAGGACAATCCAAAGCAGTAAGTGCCATACTTGAGGTTGGATCAGAGCTGCTGACACGGTGAGGGATATGGAGGTCAACCTGGGCTGGTGGTAGCTTGCTGGCAGCAGGCTAAGTGGCATGTCAACAGCATCAAAGCCAACATCCAGGGAAACTGGCCTAAATGACAGACTACTAAATAGAAAAATGGGCAAACCACATGAACAGACAACTCATAGAAGAAGAAATCCAAATGGCAAAACAAGGGAGAATGAAAGCATATGATAAGACTCTCAACCTCATTAGTAAGTGGAGACATGCAAATTAAATTAAAATTTTATACTTGTCAAATTGGCAGAAATTTAAAAGTCTAAGAATACGAAGTGTTGGCAGGGATATGGAGTTAGGTGAGTTTATACACTGCTGTGGGAATATAAACTGCTACAATCATTTTGCAGAACAATTTGGCAATACCAGTGAAGTTAAAGATGTGCAGATTCTATGACTTAGGAATTTCACTTCTAAATTTAGACCCCTAGAGAAACTGGCACATGTGCACCAGAAGACATTTAGAAGAATATTTATAGCAGCTCTGTTTATTATAGCAAAATCTGGGAATCAACTCAAACGCCCATTGAAAAGAGAATGCATAAATTAACTGTGGTAGAGTTATACGATGAAATACTATACAACAGTGAAAATAAACTACAGCTACATGCAACAAGAGGGAGTTCCACAAACATAACATTGACTGTATGATACCATTAATGTCAAGTTCAAAACCTTGAAAAAGTGAACAATATATGCATGTAATAAAACTCAAAAGAAAACCAAGGGATAGCCACAACAAAATTCAGGGTAATGGCCCATTCAACAGGGGAAAGCAGAGGGCTGAGATCAAGAATGGCACGCAGGGGGCTTGACTGGTTTCATTTTATTTCAAAACCTGGATATTAGGCATACACATATACACATATAGGTGTTCATTTTATTATTTTTATACCTTAAACATTTGCTACGTATGCATTCAGATATGTGTTTGTGAGTGTGTGTGTATATGTATGTGTATATATATATATGTATGTGTGTGTATATATATATGTATGTGTGTGTATATATATATACATATATATACAGTAGCCCCCCGCCCCCCACCCCTTATCCATGGTTTCAGTTTCCTGTGGTCTACTACACAGTCTCAAAATGTTAAATGAGTACTGTGATGAAATCTTGCACCATCCCACTCTGGGGACCATACTCCATTTGCATAAGTTTTATTATGTAATATTGTTATAATTGTTCTATTTTATTATTATCTGTTGTTGTTAATCTCTTACTGTAACTAATTTATAAATTAAGTTTTGCCATAGGTATGTTTGTATAGGACAAAATATAGTATACGTAGGGTTTGGTATGTTTGTGGCATCCCCAGGGGTCTTGGAATGTATACCCCACAGATAAGTGTACACATATATACGTGTATGTGTGTGTGTATATATATATATATATACACAGTTACTAACGGAGCCCTGTTGGCGAAGTGGTTAAGAGCTCAGACTGCTAACCAAAGGTCAGCAGTTTGAATCTACCAGCCGCTCCTTGGAAACCCTATGGGATGGTTCTACTCTGTCCTATAGGGTCGCTATGAGTTGGAATTGACTCAATGGCACACAACAACAACAAATACTAAGAACAACAAATTATATATATATATATATAATATGCACATACAGACACACATACACACACATATAATTTGTTGTTGTTAGTTGCCATCGAGTTCATTTCCGGCTCATGGCGACCCCAGTACAAAGGAGAACTGCCCCATAGGGTTTTCAAGGCTGTGAACTTTTGAAAGCAGATCTCCAGGCCCTTCCTCCAGAGCACCTCTGGGTGAGTCTGAACTGCCAACCTAACCTTTCGACTAGTAGTCAAGTACTTAATCATTTGTGCCACCCAAGGACATATGTATATGTTGCTGATGTTAGATGAATCTTGGCTAAAAACAGAGAATACTGGAAAGATGTTTACCTATGTTTCATTGACTGCACAAAAGGATTCGACTGTGTGGACCATAACAAAATATAGATAATGTCACAAAAAATGGGAATTCCAGAGCACTTAATTGTGCTCATGAGGAACCTGTACATAGACCAAGAGGCATCATTTGAAAAGAACAAGATACCGTGTGGTTTAAAATCAGGAATGGTATGCATCAGGGTTGCATCCTTTTACCATACTTACTCAATCTGTATGTTGAGCCAATAATCTGAGAAGCTGGGCTGTATGAAGAAGAATGTGGCATCAGGATTGGAGGAAGACTCATTAACAACCCGCATTATGCAGATGACCACACCTTCTTTGCTGAAAGTGAAGAGGACTCAAAGCACTTTCTGATGAAGATCAAAGACTACAGCCTACAGTATGGATTAAGCCTCAACATAAAGAAGATAAAAATCCTCACAACTGGGCCAATAAGCAACATCATGATAAATGGAGAAAAGTTTTAAGTTGTCAAGGATTTCATTTTGCTTGGATGCATGATCAATGCCTATGGAAGCAGCAGTCAAGAAATCAAACAATGTATTGAATTGGGCAAATCTGCTGCAATGTTGCTAGGTGCCATTGAGTTGGTTCCAAATCATAGAGACCCTATGTACCACTGAAGGAAACACTGCCTGGTCCTTCACCATGCTCACAATCATTGTTATGCTTGAGCCCATTGTTGCAGCTACTGTGTCAATCCATCTCATTGAGGGTCTTCCTCTTTTCTGCTGACCCTGTACTTCACCAAGCATGATGTCCTTCTCCAGGGACTGATCCCTCCTGAGAACATGTCCAAAGTATGTGAGACATAGTCTTGCCATCCTTGCTTCTAAGGAGCATTCTGGTTGTACTTCAGTCCATGATATATTCAATATTTTTCACAATTACCACAATTCAAAGGTGTCGATTCTTCTTCGGTCATCCTTATTGTCCAGCTTTGGCATGAATATGATGCAATTGAAAATATCATGGCTTGGGTCAGCTGCACCTTAGTCTTCAAGGTGACATCTTTGCTTTTCAACACTTTAAAGAGGTCCTTTGGAGCAGATTTGCCCAATGCAATGCATCTTTTGATTTCTTGACTGCTACTTCCATGGGTGTTGATTGTGGATCCAAATAAAATGAAATCCTTGACAACTTCAATCTTTTCTCCAATTATTATTATGTTGCTTATTGGTCAAGTTGTGAGGATTTTTGCTTTCTTTATATTGAGATGTAATCCACACAGAAGGCTGTGGTCTTTGATCTTCATCAGTAAGTGCTTCAAGTCCTCTTCACTTTCAGCAAGCAAGGTTGTGTCATCAGCATAACACAAGTTGTTAATGAGTCTTCCTCCGATCCTGATGCCCCATTCTTCTTCATATAACCCAGCTTCTCAGATTATTTGCTCAGCATACAGGTTGAATAAGTATGGTGAAATGTTACAACTCTGACGCACAGCTTTCCTGACTTTAAACCACACAGTGTCCCCTTGTTCTGTTCGAGCAACTGCCTCTTGATCTATGTAAAGGTTCCTCATGAGCACAATTTAGTGTTCTGGAATTCCCATTCTTTACAATGTTATCCATAGTTTGCTATGATCCACACAGTCAAATGCCTTGCATAGTCCGAGAGGTCTGTTGCAATAGACCTCTTAAACGTGTTGAAAATCTAAGATGTCACTTTGAGGACTAAGGTGCACCTGACCCAAGCCATGGTATTTTCAATTGCCTCATATGAATGTGAAAGCTGGACAATGAATAAGGAAGACTGAAGAAGAACTGATGCATTTGAATTATGGTGTTGATGAAAAATATTGAATATACCATGGACTGCCAGAAGAACAAACAAGTCTATACTGGAAGAAGTACAGCTGGAGTGCTGTTTGGATGTGAGGACAGAGAGACTTCGTCTCATGTACTTTGGACATGTTATCAGGAGGGATTAGTCCCTGGAGAAGGACATCATGCTTGGTAATGTAGAGGATCAACAAAGAACAGGAAGACTCTTGATGAGATGGATTGACACAGTGGTTGCAATACTGCGTGAAACATAGGAACAGTTGTGAGAATGGCACAGGGCTGGGCACTGTTTTGTTCTGTTGAATATAGGGTCACTGTAAGTCAGAACTGATTCAATGCCACCTAACAACAACAACAACACATACACACACACATATATATACACTCTCTTGAAGGGATGATATATTTCATCATTAATAAATTGCCAAAAAATATCTGAGGCATAAAAAAAAAAGAGGAGAACAAGAGAATCATTCATGGCATAAGTAGACAGGCCTCCACAGATCCTCTTCTGTAGGAAAGCAAAGGGCAGAGAAAGGATCAGTGTCCACATCCAGCTAGAGTCACTTACAGGAATCTGGGGAATTTTTGTTCCTCTGCTGGCTGTTTCGCCAGTGCTTCCCTTTGCTCAAGAGGTCCCCTCATCTGGAATGCCATGCATCTGCCTTTACTCATCTACAGTGTGTCCTCAAGTCTTAGCTCAAGCTTTACTCTGTTACATTTATTCTCTACTTGCTGAAAGTCTAATATATGTCAGGAGCACCACATTAGAGAATCACATGGCAGTAGTCTCAGACTCAAAGGAAACATATGTGGAAACAGGTGCCTGGGGACTGTCTGTGATAAACCTATCTGGATGTGCTTAATAAAAGGCAGCAACTTGATGGTACATAAAAACCAGCTGTGGACCTTATTAAAAAGCAGATTTCCACCCCACCCCAGAGATTCTGATCGAGTAGGCCTGGGTGGGACACAGGACTCAGCTTTTAAGAAACCCTCAGGTGAAGTTGATGCAGCTGGTTCACAGAACCCATATGGAGAAACAGGGCCCTTTAGTGTGATTGTGATCATTAAGGTTGTGTGTCAACTTGGCTGGACCTTGATTCTCAGTAGTATAATGATGCAATCACTTCCATGATGAGATCAGATATAATGTGATCACCTCCATGATGGGGTCTCCTGTGAGCAGCCAGTGAATTGAAAGGGAGTTTCATTGGGGGTGTGAACTGCATCCAGTATAGGTGGACTTTCTGGCAAGGGCTCACAGGCTTTTGCTCACTCTGGATCCTGCAGCTGGCTCCTGTTCATCTGATCTCTGGTTCTTGGGACTTGAGCTAGCAGTTTACTTGCAGTCTTGCCTGCCAGTCTTGGGTTCACCATTCCCTGTGGCTACATGAATCAGGAGAAGTCTCCACCTGACCTATAGATTTGGGGTGTTCCAGCCTCTACAACTTTTTGAGCCATTTCCTTGATATAAATTTCTTTGTATAGATATTTATACACTTACTGGTTTTATGTCTCTAGACAAACTGTTTTTCACCACATTAACAAACTGGTTAATCCACCCCTGCTCTTCTACTTTATGTAATGATTGTCTATGGGTATGAGTTACCTCACCCACTGCAGGGGGCAGTCTTCTCTGGCTCACCTCTGTATACTCTCGCACTAGCACAAGGCCTGGCACATGCTGGGTGGGTTTGCAGAGCAGCATTCTGGGTTGAGGAGCAGGGCTGGGACTCAGTCAGGACTTGGGTGGCATCAGGTCCTTGGGGATGACCAACTCTAGGTGTTCAGACTGGCCTACCTCTGAGCATGTGTCAGGAAGCGGGGAAGGATACTGGTTTGAGTATGACCAGCATCCCCAACTGGGTCAGGGAGCAGGGAAGCAACCTTGTCTTCATCCAAGATGAGACAGTTGTTGTTAGTTGCCATTGAGTCATCTCCAACTCGTGGTGACCTTTTGTATAACAGAATGAATATTGCTCAGTCCTACACGCTCTTCATGATTGTTGGGAATCAGACAATGTTCTGTTGTTATCCATAGAGTTTTCAGTGGCTAATTTTTGGAAATAGATTTCCAGAGCTTTCTTCTTAGTCTATCTTAGTATGGCAGCTCCATTGAAACCTGTTCACCATGGATGACCTTGCTGGTATTTGAAACACTGGTGGCATAGCTTCTAGCATCATAGCAACACACAAGCCACCAGAGTGTGACAAACTGACGTGAGAGTGGTGGAAGATGAAATTAGGAACACTGAATTGATTAGAGACCCTGTAACTCCTTAGCAACAGCCTTGGTCCGTGCTGGCGGGAGAAAAAGTGATGAAGGCCAGACAGGCCTGAGAGGTTTCTTATGTTGTCAATAGAGCTCCTTCCTGTTTCTAGGCCCAGAACAGCCCCCCTTCCCTTCCCTCAGCCCACATGAAGTGAGGCCTATCTCTGAGGGCCTATCAGTCAAATACCTGGCATGAATCCAGCCCTGTCAGGGCTGCCTGGCTGCTGTTTTTTTCCCTTTAATGAAGCACATCCAGGTGACTTTTATTGCGGACAGTTCCCCAGGCTCCTGTTTTCACATTTGTCTCCTTTTGAGTCTGAGATGGCCAAAGGCTTTTGCAGTTAATGGACCTTATAGCTCCCAAGAGCTATTTAAGGGAGGCACACAGACTCAGTGCCAATAATTAGTCAAATGAAACACAGGCCTCTGGAGAGCCACTGGAGCTGAGTGGCAGGAAGTGAGGGCATAGAGATAGGTGCCCTAGGCCTGTGGTGGGTGTGAGGAGCATCTAGACAGGCCTCTCCTCAATTCTCCTCTCCCTGGTTCTTCCCAATCCCATCCCTGCCTTCCACTCCTAAGCTGAAAAGGGCTGCTTGGCGCTTGGTGACTGGGTATTCAGGGTGGGTAGTGTCCTGGGGCATCTAGGGGGCTGCTGAGCTAACCTTGACAAGTTACAACTCACCCGACCCCTTTTCTCCAAAAAAAGTCTAATCTACTGACCCTTAATGGAGACTGACATCTGAGCTCAGGTGTGACTTTTCAGAAGGCCATATAATGTTGTGTTCAAATCCGTGAGCTTTGAAGCCAGATCATTTGGGTTTAAGAATTTTGAAGTTTGTGAACTGAAGCAAGCCGATTAATCTATCTGTGTCTTAGTTTCCTCATCCGTAAAACGGGGATAATGATAATACCAATCTCAGAAGGTTATTGTAAAAATTAAATGATATAACCATATATGTACAGTACTTCAGTTGGCGCCTGGCACACTGGGAACATGCGATAAGCATAAGTTATTATTATTCCGTATGAGGGCAGTGGTGGTTCAGTGATAGAACTTGCCTTCCCTGTGGGAAACCCGGGTTCCATTCCCAGCCAATTCACCTCCTGTGGAGCCACCACCTGTCCCTCAGTGGTGGATTGAGTGTTGCTATGACGCTGAACAGGTTTCAGTGGAGCTTCCAGACTAAGACAGTCTAGGAAGAAAGGCCCGGTGATCTACTTCCGAAAATCGGTCAATGAAAACACTATGGATCACAATGGTTCCATCCGCAGCTGATCATGCAGATCGCACAGGACCAGGCACTGTTTCCGTCTGTTGTGCTTGGGGTTTCCACAAGTCAGGGATCAATTTGATGGCAGCTAACAACAACAACGACAATTATTATTCCAGGAGCAGCTCCAAGTGGGGCAGAGCTGGGAAACTGGAGTCTGTATCTGGCATTCACATCCCACTACGCACAGGTTTGCTCCTTTCAGGTTGGGCAGAGAGAGCAGGGTTTCCAGGGAAGCATCCCTCTTTTTAAGGGGGAGGATGGTAGAGGACAAGATGGGGAAGGAAAGATGTTGAGCTCAGCATGCCGTTAAGTCCAAGGAAGGGAGGAGCAAACCAACATTTCTTGAGCATCTCTTTTGGACCAGCCGTTGCCTGCTTTATCTCCTTTAATCCACCAACACCCATTGATGGATAAGGAAACAGAGTTTCAGAGAGGCTAAGTGACTAATGCTAAGTCATTTAGCGAGAGGGAGCCAGGATTAGAGCTCAGGTTGTGAGATTTCTAAGTGACTCTTCTTTCCACTACATTTTGCTGTGGTGGATGATCAGGGTCTAGCTCCTGGACACTTGGCTGGATATCTTCTATCCAGGAAGCCATGGGAGGTCATTGCTCTCTGCTGAAGCCAAAGGACAGGCATCCAGGTTGCCCCTGGTGCCACACTGGGTCCTGGCCTATTTTGGAAATCCAAGACTGGGCCATGTTGGGGTGGGAGGACTTAAGTCTCTGTCTCATTACTCCCATGAGCAGTGGTGCTCTCCCAGGATGCACACAGAAACTCCCTCTCTCTGACTGCAGGTGGATGGTGTTCTGTGCTTGGCTGACATCCTGACTGACGATAGCCACCCAGAGGCCACACGGGCTGAGGCTGCAGCTGTGGTTGCCCAGGTCACATCCCCACACCTGCCCTTCACCCAGCACCTCAGCAGCTTCCTGGAAAGCATGGAGGAGATCGTGACAGCCCTCATCAGTGAGTCGTCTAGTGGGAGGGGACCACTGGGTGAGAGAACCAAGTCAGAGTTGTCTTTGGGAAGGGCCAGGAAGTTCTGCCCATTGTACTCCCAACATTTCCTTGTAGATGACCACACTGGCTGAAATCCCACCCTTAAAGTAGCACCATCGGGGTTTGAAGAACTCTATTGCCAAGAGTCTCCTAATAAAATGCAGGCAGCCCTCTGAGAAGCGCCTTAAATTGTGGTCAGGTTGAGATTAATTGGCCTTTCACAATGGAGTTGGGACAAGCCTCAGGGCGGCAAATCTTCTCTGAGATTTTGAGGTTCAGATCCTTGACCAGAGAGACTCTGTTGGGCTTTGTTCTTTAAGCTTCAAGTTTATTGCACTCGGTGAATCTGACAGCAGTGACAGGGGCAAGTGGCTTCTCAGAGCGCACCAGCTCACCACAACCTGCTGCCTGAAATCCCTCCACAAAAGCATGAGAGCTTTGACTCTTTCTTCTAAGTTTCTTCTTCAGACATAAGCACTCCTGGCAGAATTGTAGCCGGATATCTAGGATATACTGTTCCTCCAGCTTTCCTTTGAAAAATTGCAGAAACTAGAAGGACTATCTGGATAAAAATCCTCAGGAAACTTGCTTTTCAAACCATTTCCTTTCTTTTAATAATGCTGGTGGTGCTTTGTGTTTCTACTTCTAGCCCTATCTCTGTCTCTATATTCCTATCTTGTTGAAAATGAATGGAAATTATAGATCAGCTCGTAGAGTCACCAAACCAGGGCTGGGGAGATCTGGAATAGCTTAAATGTAGAGACAGCCTAGAGCACTGGATTAGGAGTCAGGACACTCAGGTTTGGGTCCTGAATTTTCATTCATCCATTCAACAAATAGCTGTTGACCGGGAACTTTGTGCAGGCATTGTGTGGGGTTCTGACACCTGCTTGCCACATCGTTTTGTGAAGCTCACTTTCCAATTTTCCTATTATATTAAACAAGGGATTGGGACCATTGTCTCTAAGGGCACTTCTAGCTCTACAATTTTAAGATCTGTAAACTCTTTGCACATAGGCAACATCAGTTAAGTTGACTTTATTGCTGATTCCTGTCACTAGGGTGGTGGCACCCACAGACCAGGCTGGGTGAAATCAATTTTTCAACACTCATATTTATTCAAAATTTTGGAAACACAGAAGCCAGTAGCTGGAAGTTTTGGTTGGCGGGAACTCAAGAGACCATAAAGTTCAATGTCCACTCTTTACAAGAGAAGAAACCTAGGCCTACAGAGGTTGAGGAACTTTCTCAAGTACAGAAGACAGTGTCAAGGTTCACTTATGCTAGGAGTCCCATACTCAAAATACCCACAAGAGCCATGTAGGAAACATAAATGAATTGCAGAGGGCCAGATGAAAAAAGAAAATAAAGGTTTGGATCTGCGTGGAACTGAAAAGCATATGCATTGACCATATGGGGGCGGCAACTAATTCTAGTAGATAGTTGCCATGTAGGAAAGACCCAGAATTTCAAAGATGAGCCAAAAATCTTAAATTTTCTAGAAAAACCTTCCAATTTATAAATGTTAGCAAGTAATCAAGCAAATGAACCAAAACATACATAGTCCAAACGACTTTTTACTATTGCATCATACCTATTACTACTTCTTTGTCCAGGCTGGACTTCTCCCTGAAGGTGAGGAGTCTCCCTATATATTTTATCCGGATGAAGATGCATTGTGGAGTCCACTCAGACTCAGCAGATAAGCAATATCTTCTGGGCGGGAAGCCAGACCTCTGTTCTTTGGTGGGAAATGGCCTCCAATTTCTTGCCATTCCCTGGAAATATTTATAAATGAGTCACTGGAATCCTCAATTTAATCTTCCTAACACACTCCGGGTGATTCGGATTATACTTCTTATAAATGTGCACTGAAATTAAAAGGCACTTAGATAGTTGTGTTAATAATCGCTGTGTTGGCAGCAATGGCCACTTCTGCATGAGAATGAGAGTGGGTGTTGGGACCCAGACAAAATCTCTCAGCAAAATGGTCCAACGAGTCACATGATCTCACTGCAAGCCCTGGCTCTAGAGAGGTAGCCTGGAGGGGGCTGGCTAACCCCAGTAGTTCCCCAGAAATCAAAGTATCAGGCAGGCATTCACTGGACAAGGGGATCACAAAACCAAATCAAACCAAGCCCATTGCCGTTGAGTCGATTCCGACTCATAGCCACCCTGTAGGACAGAGTAAAACTGCCCCCATAGTGTTTCCAAGGAGCAGCTGCTGAATTTGAACTGCCAACTTTTTGTTTAGCAGCTGTAGCTCTTAACTATTGAGCCACCAGGGCTCCAAAGGGAATCATTGTTGTCGTTAGGTGCTGTCAAGTTGGTTCCAACTCATAGTGACCCTATGCACAACAGAACGAAACACTGCCCAGTCCTGAGCCATCCTTACAGTCGTTGTTATGCTTGAGCTCATTGTTGCAGCCACTGTGTCAATCTACCTGGTTGAGGGTCTTCCTCTTTTCCTCTGAACCTGTACTCTGCCAAGGATGATGTCCTTCTCCAGGGACTGATCCTGACAACATGTTCAAAGTATGTAAGACGCAGTCTCACCATCCTTGCTTCTAAGGAGCATTCTGGTTGTACTTCTTCCAAGACAGATTTGTTCATTCTTTTGGCAGTCCATGGTATGTTCAATATTCTTCTCCAAAACCACAATTCAAAGGCGTCAATTCTTCTTCCGTCTTCCTTATTCATTGTCTAGCTTTCACATGCATATGAGTGATTGAGAATACCATGGCTTGGGTCAGGCGTACCTTAGTCCTCAAGGTGACTTCTTTGCTCTTCAACTCTTTAAAGAGGTCCTTTGCAGCAGATTTACCAAATGCAATGCATCTTTTGATTTCCTGACTGCTGCTTCCATGGGTGTTGATTGTGGATCCAAGTAAAATGAAATCCTTGACAACTTCAATCTTTTCTCCGTTTATCATGGTGTTGCTCATTGGTCCCGTTGTGAGGATTTTTGTTTTCTTTGTGTTGAGGTGTAATCCATACTGAAGGGTGTGGCCTTTGATTTTCATTATTAAGTGCTTCAAGTCCTCTTCACTTTCAGCAAGCAAGGTTATGTCAGCTGCATAACGCAGGTCGTTAATGAGTCTTCCTCCAATCCTGATGCCCCATTCTTCTTCATATACTCCAGCTTCCCATATTATTTGCTCAGCATACAGATTAAATAGGTATGGTGAAAGAATACAACCCTGACACACACCTTTCCTGACTTTAAACCGATCAGTATCCCCTTGTTCTGTCCAAATAACTGCCTCTTGATCTATGTAAAGTTTCCTCATGAGCACAATTAAGTGTTCTGGAATTCCCGTTCTTTGCAATGTTATCCGTAATTTGTTATGATCCGCACAGTTGAATGCCTTTGCATAGTCAATAAAACACAGGTAAACGTCCTTCTGGTATTCTCTACTTTGAGCCAGGATCCATCTGTCAGCAGCAATGATATCCCTGGTTCCACGTCCTCTTCTGAAACTGGTCTGAATTTTTGGCAGTTCCCTGTCAATATCCTGCTGCAGCCGTTTTTGAATGATCTTCAGCAAAATTTTGCTTGCGTGTGATATTAATGATATTGTTTTATAATTTCCACATTCGGTTGGATCTCCTTTCTTGGGAATAGACATAAATAGGGATCTCTTCCAGTCAGTTGGCCAGGAAGCTGTCTTCCGTATTTCTTGGCATAGACGAGTGCACACCTCCAGCGCTGCATCTGTTTGTTGAAACATCTCAACTGATATTCCATCAATTCCTGGAGCCTTGTTTTTCACCAATGCCTTCAGAGTACTTTGGGCTTCTTCCTTCAGTACCATCGGTTCCTGATCACATGCCACCTCTTGAAATGGTTGGACATCGACTAATTCTTTCTGGTACAATGACTCTGTGTATTCCTTCCATCTTCTTTTGATGCTTCCTGCATCATTTAATATTTTCCCCATAGAATCCTTCAGTATTGCAGCTGGAGGCTTGAATTTTTTCTTCAGTTCTTTCAGCTTGAGAAACGCCAAGTGTGTTCTTCCTTTTTGGTTTTCCATCTCCAGCTCCTTGCACATGTCATTATAATACTTTACTTTCTCTTCTCAAGCCGCCCTTTGAAATCTTCCATTCAGTTCTTTTACTTCATCAATTCTTCCTTTTGCTTCCTCCGACATCCATCTTGGTGTTTTCTTTCTTTCCTGTCTTTTCAGTGGCCTCTTGCTTTCTTCATGGATGATGTCCTTGATGTCATTCTACAACTTGTCTGGTCTTTGGTCACTAGTGTTCAATGCGTCAAATCTATTCTTCAGATCATCTCTAAATTCAGATGGGATATACTCAAAGCCATATTTTGGCTCTTGTGGACTTGCTCTGATTTTCTTCAGTTTCAGCTTGAACTTGCATGTGAGCAATTGATGGTCTGTTCCACAGCCGGCCCCTGGCCTTGTTCTGACTGATGATATTGAGCTTTTCCATTGTCTCTTTCCACAGATGTAGTCAATTTGATTTCTGTGTGTTCCATCTGGCGAGGTCCATGTGTATAGTCGCCGTTTATGTTGGTGAAAGAAGGTATTTGCAATGATGAAGCCATTGGTCTTGCAAAATTCTATCATTTGATCTCTGGCATTGTTTCTATCACCAAGGCCATATTTTCCAACTACTGATCCTTCTTCTTTGTTTCCAACTTTCCCATTCCAATCACCAGTAATCATCAACGCATCTTGGTTGCATGTTCAATCAATTTCGTACTGCAGCAGCTGATAAAAATCTTCTATTTCTTCATCTTTGGCCCTAGAGGTTGGTGTGTAAATTTGAATAATAGTTGTATTAACTGGTCTTCCTTGTAGGTGTATGGATATTATCCTATCACTGACAGCGTTGTACTTCAGGATAGATCTTGGAACGCTTTTTTTGATGATGAATGCAACACCATTCCTCTTCAAGTTGTCATTCCCAGCATAGTAGACTATATGATTGTCCAATTCAAAATGGCCAGTACCAGTCCATTTCAGCTGACTAATGCCTAGGATATCAATGTTTATGTGTTCCATTTCGTTTTTGACAATTTCCAATTTTCCGAGATTCAAACTTCGTACATGCCAGGTTCCGATTATTAATAGATGTTTGCAGCTGTTTCTTCTCATTTTGAGTCGTGCCACATCAGCAAATGAAGGTCCTGAAAGCTTTACTCCATCCACGTCGTTAAGGCCAACTCTACTTTGAGGAGGCAGCAGTTCCCCAGTCATCTTTTGAGTGCCTTCCAACCTGGGGGGCTCATCTTCCAGCACTATATCAGACAATGTTCTGCTGCTATTCATAAAGTTTTCACTGGCTAAAGCTATTCAGCAGTAGACTGCTGGGTCCTTCTTCCTAGTCTGTCTTAGTCTGGAAGCTCAGCTGAAATCTGTCCTCCATGGGTGACCCTCCTGGTATCTGAATACTGGTGGCATAGCTTCCAGCATCACAGCAACATGCAAGCCCCCACAGTACAACAAACTAACAGACACGTGGGGGAAAGGGAATCATAGAGTTCTTAATTCCTTGGCTAATCTGTTGTCTGGCTCTTGGGTGGTTAGATCAAGATTCTGAATTGTTTAGTGATTATACCTGGTCTGTGGGGTGTAGTGCTGCCCAGATGCAGGCATTGCCCTCCTAGTAGGATTGAAATGTAGGTCCATGAGAGCATCATTGGGAATGAGTCAAAGAGGTCCAGAGCCAAGAGGTAGGTAGCCTGGAGTACAGAAAGAATGGGGATTTTGGAATTGGGCAGACCTTAATTTGATTCTAGGCCTTAAACATTACTGGCCATTGACACTGGGTAAGTCGCTTAACATTTGAATCTTTAGCTCCTTCATCTAGAAAATTGTGATAAAAAATTGGGTTGCTGAGGATTAAATGGCTTAAGGTACAACCAGGGCTTTGAACCGGTTCTTTTTATTTCAACCCCCTGCTGGGAACTTGCACTTGGATCCCAGATATATGGAATTAGAATCTATAATTTAACAGTCTCCAGGTAATTCTTATGTAAAACTTACTGGGAACTTGTTAAAAACGCAAATTCTCAGCAGGGCTTGTTAGAAATGCAAATTCTCAACAGGGGTTTGAACCGAAAATAATCAGTTCAAATCCCTGCATATAGCAGTGACTGGTGCAAGGTGAAGGCTTGATAAATGGTAGCTGCTACTTTTCTGAGTCTCAGCTTCCATATCTGTAGTGGAGACAGTAATTTTCTATTTGAGGGTGCTCAGAATTTAACAGAACAGTGCAAGGCACACTGCAGGAGTTCGACTAATGTTATTTTCTGCCCCATTGTAGGTAGGGACCAGTAATTACATTCACTGCAAGATGCCCAGAGCTGGGTAGTTAGCTCAGTTATCAGACCCTGGAAGTATACTCTTTGTCTAAAGACAAGAACTAGGGACCAGGATAGAATGTAGTTTACCTCTGTCTCCTGAAATTTCTTTCTTTCCTGGGGCTATTTTCCTGAAGTGTGGCATCTCTTCCTGTGGTTTTATAGAAGTATTATCAGTTGAGAAGACCTAGAACTGGAAGCATCTTGACTGTTGGTCAAGTTCAAGCTGAGAATTAGAAGTCAGAGGCATAGTCCTTTGGGATGAGGGTGAGGGAACAGCGCTATGGACAGAGCCCTTTTATGCTCCCTCCTGCAGCCAAAGTCCATTGCAGGTCAGGTGGGCCCATGGGGTAATGTGTTAGGTATTGAAAGGTTGGGGGAGCAACTTTCCTCAAAGACTCTCAATACAATTACAGATTTAAGTGGAGGAATTTGGTTGGTCTGAGACAGACCTTGACATTCTGGGGCTTGGCATAGGATTTTCCTACAGCCAGAATATTTTTACCCTGGGACCAAAACCAGGGCTTCGAACCAGTTCGTTCTGGTTCAAACCCCTGCTGAGAACTTGCTTTTCTAACAAGTTCTTGGAAACCCTGGTGGTATAGTGGTTAAGTGCTACGGCTGCTAACCAAAAGGTTGGCAGTTCGAATCCTCCAGGTGCTCCTCGGAAACTTCACGGGGCAGTTCTGCTCTGCCCTATTGGGTCGCCATGAGTTGGAATTGACTCCATGGCAACAGGTTTAGGGTTTAATAAGTTCTTTGCTGAGAATTTGCATTTCTACCCCAGATGTATTGAATCAGAATCTGCACTTTAACAAGATTTCCAGGTGATTCTTAGGTATAACTTCCTGGGAACTGTTAGAGATGTAAATTCTCAGCAGGGGACTTGTCAGAAATGTAAGTTCTCAGCAGGAGTTCTAACTGGAACAAACCAGGTTAAAGCCCTGACCAAAATGAAGTATGAAACTCTGCTGATGACAGCTGGAAAGGAAGAGTCTCTCTGTTTTAACTTCAGGTTCTTCCTTAAAGTCGGTTGAGCAGCAGTCTAAGGTACATTACTGGAGACACAAATGGACTAGGAACTCTTTCTTGCCCCAGGGCCTTTGTACATGCTGCTTCTTGTCCCGGAACTTGTTCTTCCCCCAGATATTCTCATGACTGGCTCCTTTTCCTCCTTAATGTCTCTGCTAGCAAGTAACATTCTCAGGAAGACCTTTCCTCGCATTGTAGTGGCCTTCTAGTAATTCCCTGTCTTAGCACTTGTTTATTTTTTCCCTGGCATTTATCAGAATTTGTGATTACTCATATTAATTTTTAAGTCTCTTTTCTCTTGTTCACTACTAGGATATGAGCTCCACAAGGGCCAGGGCCTGATCTCTTTCTTTGTTCAGTATGCCATTCCAAGACTCCAGCGCAGTGCCTGACACGTAGTGTTCACTCAGTAAACGCTTGTTGGATGAAGGAATGAATGGGAGTCACACCAAAAAACCCCAAACCAAACCAATTGCTGTGGAGCCGATTCTGACTCATGGCAACCCCATGTTTGTCAGAGTAAAACTGTGCTCCATAGGGTTTTCAGTGGCTGATTTTTCAAAAGTAAATCACTAGGCCTTTCTTCGAAGGTACCTCTGGGTGGACTTGAACTGCCAGCCTTTTGGTTAGCAGCTGACATTAACTGTTTGCACAACCCAGGAACTCCTAGGAGTCATACATCAGGTTTTGAATTCCAGCTATGCCACTTACATAGGCAATTATTGTTCCCTCTCTAGTTCCTACTTTCCTCATCTGTAAAATGGGCACGATAACACTTGTCCACATTATCTCTTAGAGCTATTGGGGGAGCCAAATGAAACAACTGATATAGAAGTACTTTGCAGCTGTGACACTGTTGTTTTCACTTTCCCCATCCAGAACTGTGCCAAGAGGCCTCATCTGGAGAAGTCTTCCTGCTGGCTTCTGCGGCCCTTGCCAACATCACCTTTTTTGACACAACGGCCTGTGAGATGCTCCTGCAACTGAATGCCATCCGAGTCCTCCTAGAAGCCTGCAGTGACAAGCAGAGAGTGGACACGCCTTACACCCGTGACCAAGTGAGAAGCCCAGGGCCTGTAATCATGGAGGCAGTGGCCAGCATCCAGGCTTAGGCTCTGGGGGCGAGGGAGACAGCATAGCCTGGCAGCATGTGGTCAACCCTGTTAGTCCTTGTCTCTGGCACTCTGAGCCTTGCATTCTGTAGGAAAGTAAAGGAATATGTTCTCAGTGCCCTTCATCGTCCTGGGATATCTCTAAGTCCTGCTCTACCTTTTCTTATCCCAACCACTATAGGGCCTTCCTCTGTCTTCATTCAGACCTGTCCACCCTAGGTCCCTGGAACTCTGCAGAAGGTCTGTGCCTCAGTCGTGTTCGTGCCCATCTGAAAGTATACCCTGTAGTCAGTTACTTCTCTTCTGTGCCTTCATAAAAGCAGGGCTTGGAGCAGAGCCTGGGCTCCACATAAGGTTTTATTTGAGGAAAAAGGATTTCACTGCTAAAAATGTTTGAAAACATTGAATAAAAAGGTTTTAAAGGCTCTTTAAGCTCCGATGTTCTAGAATTCTACACCGTCCCACTTCTGCCATACTCGGCCTCCTCTTGTCCCACAAATTCCCTCTAAATTCCACCAGGTGCCTGAGCTCTAAGTTAGGTGATCCTCAGAGCCTCCAAGTCACCTCACCAAGTAAATTCACCCCTGTCTGCAATGTAGCCTCCCTGCCCCACCTGTTTCTCCCAGTCTCATCACTGAGCTGAAGCTGCCAGAGCCTTGAGGTCCAGCTCCTACTCCAGCAACTCCAGGAAAGTCTTCTCTAATGGCTCTGCACTCTGGAATTGTCTCTTTTTCTTAAAGTCCATACCTCCCAATTCAATATTTACTTATCTAATGATTTTTCTTCTTCTGTAATTATTTCATGTGAGCCTTTTTATTTTATCTTGAGGGCACGGTCCATGTTCTTTTGTTGTCGTTAGCTGCCATTGAGTCAGCCCCCAATTCATGGTGACCCCGTGCACAACGGGATTGTTGTGATCCATGGGGTTTTCATTGCTGGTTTTCAGAAGTGGATCACCAGGCCTTTCTTCCTTCTTTGTCTGAGTCTGGAAGCTCCAGTGAAACCTGTTCAGCATCATAGTAACACACAAGATTCTCCTGACAGATGGTAGTGGCTGCACATGAGGTGCATGGGTTGGGAATGGTACACAGGTCTCTTGCCTCCTGCATGGAAGGCGAGAATTCTACCACTGAACCACCACGTACTGTCTATATGCTACACTTCCTCGGTATTTCTTAAGGTGTCTAGCTCAGGGTTGGAGCCCATGATAAAATTCCCTAAATATTTGTTTGGGGCATAAAAGGGCAGGAGCAGGATGGTGCTTCATCAGTTGTTTATTATTCTTAGAATTGCCGGTTGAAGGGCAGCTGATAAGAGAAACTCCCACTCAGAGAGAATTGTCTAGTATATAAGCATTGGTGTATAAGGGTTGTAGCAGCCCTTTGAGATTGGCGGTACCATCCCATTTTATAGATAAGAGGCTCACGGGAGATGTCCCCAAGATCGTATGGATGGCGAGTAGCCAGTCTCACTTAGACCTTGACCTTTAACCCTCATCTGCTGCCATCTTTGAAAATGAGGTAAAGGAGGTGGTACATCTGGAGGTCAGAAAGACTGGGTGTTGATCTTGCCCTGGCCGTTTATTAATTGGGTGACCTTGGGGGTGTCTCAGCCTCTTGGGTGTTGGCTTTCTCATCTATTAATGAGCGCATTAATGCCTATCTTGCAGGGTTATTGTGAAGGCAAGTGAGATAATACATGTAAAGAACCCAGTACAATGCTTAGGCCCTACTAAGTCCTTAATAAATGTTGAATATCGTTACTTTCAAACCCGATACTCTAGGGAAGAACATGAATAATGAATTATCCAAAATCCTTAAGTTAGCGTTCCAAGCTATCCATGATATTCCAGTCTAATCTTTCACTTCTTAGACTTAGACAAGCTCTTTCCTTCCCCCCGTAGAGACAAGGTACGACAGTATGAACAGATAGAGTCTTTGCCACTGGGCTGACTGCTGGTCTGATTGGCTCCTGAGGGGGTGTGCCCATTTCAGCCGCAGCCCTTGGTTGTGGAGAAGGAGGCAGCAGGGGGTCACACTGTGTGGTCGGCCTTGCTCACTCCCTTTTCTCCTTCAGCTGGACGCCTCCAGTTTCTGTGTCTCTCACTTAACTGACATGATTTGAAGTACCTTCACCTTCAACTGCCCCTCCTCTGGCTGAAACCGGTCAGTTCATACAAGAGTTGGTAGTGAGGCAATAAAAATAGGGAATTTTGGAGTCAGATACCCTGGGTTCAAAACATCTGTAACATTGAACCATTCATTCTGAGCCTCCCTTTCCTCATCTGTAAAATGGGGTTAAATAATAGACGCTTCACAAAGTTAAAAAGAATTAATGAATACAAAACTGTCGGTACAGTTCCTGGCATATAAAATCAGTCACCGTCGAGTCGACCCTGGCTCATGGTGGCCCCATGTCTGTCAGAGTAGAACTGTGCTCTAAAAGGTTTTCAATGGCTGATATTTTTAAAGTAGATTGCCAGGCCTTTCTTCTGAGGTGCTTCTGGGTGGACTCGAATTGCAACCTTCGATTGGTAGCTCATTTGCATCACTCAGGGACTCCTCCTGGCACAAAGAAACTATGGAAGCCACTGGCAATATTATTGGCCTTTGAAAGTGTGGCCCACAGCACCGAACGGGGAATCTTTGGAGTGGAGTTCTCTCATCTGTAAAACAGGCATCCTGGGCTCTATGTGCAGAGAACCTCTTCTCATCAGGAGGAGTGACTGTCCTCTGAAGCCTCATGGATTCTTAGGAAGGAGGGGCATGGCATGGGGAAAGGATTCTGTCAAGCTCTGTGAGATGGCAGCTCCTTCTGCATCTGAAGTCAGGAGCTGTTCCTGCTCCCCCAGGTCTGAGTCACGCATATCCCGTGTCTCTTTGTCCTTAGGATGCCTTCCTCTGCCCTAGGCTCTGATAACCACTTAGCTGGTGAGAGCACACTCATTAAAGAAACAAATGGCCTTCTCCTATGGCAGAGGGAGGATTAAGGTGATCAGAGGGCTCCCTGTAATGAAGAAGAAGAAGATGAATTAGGCTCTGAAGTGCTCACCGCCCCCTGGGATACTTGGGAGATTAAATGCCCCATGAGGTTTCCGGTGATGAATCTGCCAGTGACGCCAATTGCCGCACGCACTTTTGGACTTGGATCTATACTTTTTCCATCTCTGGTTGAACATCTCAGTGAGATCCCCTCCATCATCCCAGCAGGCTGAGTCTACTTTATTTGTCCAACAGAAGCATCCATGGCCGTGTTTGTCCTGTGCCCACCCTTGGGGTGTGGGCAGGGGTGAGGGCAGACTTAGACCCATGCTTTTCCCTCCCCCCTCTCCTACGTGCAGGTCCAGGTAAGGGCAGTGTGTCTGCAGCTGCATATGGCCAGGCACAGAGAAAAACTCCCTGCCTAAAAGGAATCTGGGTGGCCTGGTGTTCTCATTCCCAGGACCTGTTTTCCAGGAGCCATGCTGCCCAGGGTATGCAACTCTCTGACTTGTCATGGGAAGGTGGGGAAGGGGCTGCCTGCGGGTGTACTGTCTAACCTTTCCCTGTCCTACCCATTAGGCAGTGACAGCTTAGGGTGAAAGGGACCTAATCATCTTGTCTAACTCCTACAGGGATTTTTACTGGGCATGACTTCTTGTAACCTTCATCCCTTAATTGGTTTCACAAAAGTGGAGGGTACT
Source organism: Elephas maximus indicus (assembly GCF_024166365.1). Classification (NCBI taxonomy): domain Eukaryota; kingdom Metazoa; phylum Chordata; class Mammalia; order Proboscidea; family Elephantidae; genus Elephas; species Elephas maximus. The sequence goes on from NC_064825.1 coordinate 70,554,585, forward strand.
GGTATACGCTTTCCATGGAAATACATTGTTGGGCATTTTAGAAGGCCTGAACTTTGTAGCATCTCTGGGACCTCACCCCAAATACCATTTATCGAGAGTCCTTTAGAGAAGAAATGGCCATTGCTAGGGAGTGTAACTTTGACTCACATCTCAAAAGCCCTCCATAGTTTATAACACATGTATAACATATACGACGTAATAGAAACAACGCAGGCTTTGGTTCAGAAAGACCTGAGTTCAAATGCTGGCTCTGCCATTTTCTAGCTATGTGACCTTGGACAAATCGCTTAACCTCTGAGCTACAACTGCGTCATCTATGCAATGGAGATGATAATATTTCCTCCCTCACTGTGTCATTGTGATGATTACATGGGATAATGCTTATAAGTACTTAGAACCAAAGTGGATACTCAGTAAGGAATGGGGCAGCATTTCTGGTAGAGCTATCAATTGGGACTGGGTCTGAGTCAGGGAATGTTAGTTTTGGGGCAGGAAGACAGGGCAGGAAGTCAGTTAAAGGAGTGGATACATTTATTTGCATATGAATACCAAAAAAAAAAGTCAAACCTGTTGCCTACTTATAGCAATCCTATAGGACTGGGTCTCTATGAGTCAGAATCCACTCAAGGGCCGTGGTTGGTTGGCTTGTTTTTTTTAATAGGAATGGGGCAGGGGTTTTCATGTGGTTTCCAAGGCTGTTTTTTTTTATTCTTTATGGAAGCAGACTGCCACATCTTTCTCCTTGGAGGGCCTGTCAATCTGTTGGTTAGCAACCTAGCATATAAGGACTGCACCTTCAGGGCTCCTTGCGTATGAATACGTATGCATATGATGGAGAGCCTGAGTGGCACAAATGATTAAGCACTCAACTACTAGCCAAAGGTTTGTAGTTGGAATCCATTCAGAGGTGCCTCAGAAGAAAAGGTCTGGCAATCTGCTTCCAAAGCTTAGAGCCTGAAAACTATGGAACAGTTCTACTCTGCACACATGGAATCACCACCAGTGGGAACTGACGCACTAACAACAACGTTGTATGTATATAAACCTATTAGGAGAGGTTTGTAGGAACGGAGACTCACCACACCCACTCCTGACCTGCGCAGCCACCCTCCCCACAAAGCTAAACACAGAGAACATGCTCCGGCATTTACATGCTCTCCAAACACATGGGTTCACTATGAGTTGGAATCGACTTGATGGTAACTAACAACAACCACCAGTAACTGTCTCTGATGCTTAAGCTCCAGCCTCAGTGCAGTCTAGGGGAGGGGCAGCTTGGCCTCCCAGAGAGATGCCTTTGGCCTAGTCTACCGACACCTTGGGGCTTAAGCACTTTTAAGGCCTTTTAGGCTCTGCTCCTGGAAGCTCAGATCTTGGCACTCCAACCTCACCTCAGCTACTGAGAAGGGAAAGCAGGCATGCCAGTGAGAAGAGCCAGGTACCAAAGAGCGGGGGTACTGTGTTCATCTCAGGATCTGGGCGGTGCCCTCCTGTCTCTAGGCCCAGCCCCCCCTCCTCAGCTCCTGCGCCCCGCAGAATATGCCTGTCAGAGGGAGGGGGAGGCTCAAAAGAGAAAGAGGGAGAAAGGGCTGGGCCTTCTCCTGCACCCCCTTGCTGCTTTGGCCTTGCAGAAAAGTGTCTTTTTAAAAAGATCACACTTCCTCGCACAGCTCCCTTAATTCTTCAAACCAATGGTCTTGTCTTGATTCTTTCAGCTCACTGGTAGAAAAAAAAAATCTGGAGGGAGCAGGCTCAGAGAGAGGTGCTGAGCTTCCCCTAGAGGCTGAAAGTGATTTTGCTTGCTGGCCTCAGAGCCGCAGTTGACTTTGTTGCTAGAGCTCTTGGAGAGTTTTAACAACGTGATAATAGAAAACTGAATATTCAGTCTGGCAATTAATGAACAATTTAAATTAGTCAACATACGAACTGTTGGCCTTTTTTAGTCCTAGTTACTGTATATCATAAAAGCAACCATAACTTTTCATTAAATATATGTCACATTTGCTGCATTGGAAGTTCTCTATGAGATAAGGGCACCTGTCTCTGTTTGGTAATTATGGGTATTTGTCCCTTGTCTTTTATACCAGGTGGCCTCCGGTGTTGGTTTACAACATAGCAAGTGAAAGGAACGTGGGTAGAGTCAGAGCCTGAGCAGGGATAAGTGCTGAGACATTGCTAAGGAAATGCGATGGGCCTGGGGTTCACGCTTAGGGACTGGTTCGTGGACCAGTGTTTCCAGCTCCTGCTCTGGGTCCGTGCAGGGTCCGCCTGTTCCTCTGTGTGTGTGTGCTGACATCAACAGGCCCTGCCAACCTCCATCATACCACGTTTCTTCTTGGAGCAGTAGCATGGAAGATCCTACTGTTCTGGTCTTCAGACTTAAGCTGTGATGTCTCATGGTCCTGAAGTGGTCAGTCTTTGGGTGGCCAAAGGAAAAATGGGTTCAGGATGCTACAGAGGTTGTGAGCATGAAGTTTGTTGGCTTCATCTGCTGGGGAGGGCCTCTCCTGCTCTGGGACCTTGCTTCCATTTAGGAGGGATCTCCCATTTTGGTAACACTTGTATCCACTAGGGGCTGCATTGATTAGTGCACCTTGACACAGTCTTTCAAGGCCAAGATTCTTTCAGGATCTGCTTCCTAGTTTTGTTGTCGATACTGTTAGCTGCTGTCAAGTCAACCCCTGACTCATGGTGACTCCATGCACAATGGAGGAAAAAACCCTACTTGGTCCTCTACCATCCCCATGATCAGTTACAGGTTGGACTGTTGTGATCTATAGGGTTTTCACTGGCTGATTTTCAGAAGTAGATCTCCAGGCCTTTCTTCCTAGTCCATCTTAGTCTGGAAGCTCTGCTGAAACCTATTCAGCATCATAGCAACGCGCACGCCTCCACTGACAGCCTGGGAGTAGCTGTGCGTGGGGTCCATTGACTGAGTCGAACTGGGCCACCTGCATGCAAGGCAAGAATTCTACCACTGAATCAGAGTCTTCTGGGTGCTTGACAAAACGTTAACTCATTTAATGCTCAGAATAGTCTTAGGAATTATCTTATTTTCACCTCCTGTGGTAGATGGGAGCCCTGGTGGTGCAGAGGTTAAGAGGTCGGCTGCTAACCAAAAAGCCAGCAGTTCAAATCCACAAGCTGCTCCTTGGAAAACCTATGGGGCAGTTCTACTCTGTCCTGTGGGGTTACTATGAATCGAATCAACTCAACAGCAATGGGACTTATGGTAGGCCAAATAATGGTCTACCAAATATGTACATGTCCTAGCCCCTGAAACCTATAAAATGTTGCTTTACATGGTAAAAGGGATTTTGCAGATTTGATTTGGTTCCAGATTTTGAGATGGAAAGATTATCCTGGTGGGTAACAATGTAATCACAAAGGTTCTTATAAGAGGCAGGCAGGAGGGTCAGAGTCAGAGAAGGAGATGTGATGATATAAGCAGAAGTCAGAGTGATGCAGTGCCAAGAGCCAAGGAATGCTGGCAGCCTCTAGAAGCTAGAAAAGCAAGGAAATGGATTCTCCCCCAGAACCTCCAGAAGGAGCATAGCTCTGCCAACACCTTGATTTTAGCCCCATTAGACCCATTTGAGGCTTGTGACTTTTAGAACTGTAAGATTTCTTTTTGTGTGTGTGTTGTTTTAAGCCACTAAGTTTGTGGTGATTTGTTACAGAGACAATAGGAAACTAATGCACTCCCATTAATCAAGGTATAGAGAGGTCACATGGCAAATAAGTAATAGAGCCAGGACTTGGACCTAGGCTGACTCATGTGCTCAGCCACTAGTCTACATTGCCTCTCACCTAGGACCTCTCCTAGAGGCTGATATCCTTCTTATTCACCAGATAACTGGAGGTGGAACAGTGCCTCTTCCCTTAGAAGGGATAAGACTTGACTGAACATCATCAGACAGGACTGAATCCAGCTGGGTCTGGGGAGACTGCCTAGCTCCTGCACTCCTTCGCTGACAGCATTGTTATCTGGCATCCAGCCAGGGTGGTGCAATGGTTAACACACTAGGCTGCTAGTGGCAAGGTTGGAGGTTCAAGTCCACCCAGAGGAGCCTCAGAAGAAAGGCTTGGTGATCTACTTCCTAAAACACAGCCATCGAAGACCCAGCGGAGCACGGCTCTACTCTGACGCACAGGGCGTTGCCGTGAATCTGTTCCCTGGCAACATTTTTTTTTTAATCCAGCCAGGCAAACCTGACCCCAATTCCCAGCTGTGGGCCTGACTGCCAGGAGAAACACTGACCTCCTTCCCCTCTTCTCACTGTGCATACAAGGATGTTTCAAAAAGGGGCATAATTGGCATTTATTCAAATTGTGCTTAATTGAACATACATCTGCACCTCAGAAATCCACATGGGGTACAGGCTCTGGAAAGAGGAAGTAATTTTCATCAACAGGATCTAAATTAGCCTGACACAAAGACCTACCTGGTGCCTATGGCACAGCTAATAACTGCTGTGTAGTGAGCCTGATGCCACAGACAAAGGTTTCCTTTTCTCTCCTTCCTTCCTTCCTCCCTTCTTTCCTAGTGAATCTTCCTGTCAAACAAGTGTCTTTGTTCAGAGAGGACAGGCTGGTGACAGTTGGAGGGCAGCGGCCTCCTTGTGTTTCCCTGCTACATTAACAGCCTAGCAAAAGCTAAACTGTCGTCTGACTCAAACTTGACCTTGTATCTCTTCTCTTTTAGGTACTGTGCACGCTATGCCCTTGGGAAACCTTCCATTTTTCTACCGCATCTTCAACCCATCTGTATTAGCTTCCTAGGCCTGCCATAACAAGATGCCACAATGTGGGTTGCTTTAAAGAATAGAAATGTATTGTCTCACAGTTCTGGAGGTTAGAAGCCTGAATCCAGGGTGTTGTCTGCCGTGTTTCTCTGAAGGCTCTAGGGGGAAGTCCTTCCTTGTCTCTTTCAGTTTCTGCTAGCCCAGGTGTTCTTTGGCTTGAAAGTACACAGGCTCATGTCTTCCCCCTGTGTGTGACTCTGTTTCCATGTCTGTTCTAACACTCAGAAGAGATTAGGATTAGGACCCACCCTAGCCCTATATGACCTTGTTTGGCTTAACTGATAACAAAAGAAAAACTCTATTTCCAAACAAGGTCACATTTACAGGTACAGGGCTTAGGACTTGGACATACTTGGGGGTGGGGGACACAATTTCATCCATCACACCATTGTTTTCCCCTAACTCCTTTTACGCAGCCCCTAAACATCCATGACCATAAAAGGTACACCATAAGGCTTCCAACCAAACCTCCTGTAGTCCTACAATCTTTCTTAAATGCAAACGTAAGTCTCCCACATTCCTCATAAAACATCTGGTGCTGCAGAGTTGCCTTTGAGATAATACTTTTGGGGTTTTCCCCTCTCACCTCACCTGGCACCCCATTCCAACCAGGTGTATCCACCCAGGCCTCTGATCAGGTCTGAGCTGGGAGGGCTGACATACATGGATACTGCTAGCAACCTAAGAATGTGTTATTCCTTTTCAACATGTGTTTAGTTGGGAAGTGGGGAGACTGATAGTCTATTACTGTGGTAAACCTTTTCCTTTCCTTGTAAAAGAAGAGATTTATTACATGCATTTATTATCTAGAATAATAGACAAGTAATACTAAACCAATTACCAGTAAATCAGTATTAAACTTATTAAGGGGGGCAGTGATGGTTCTGTGGTAGAATTCTTGCCTTCCATGAAGGAGAGGTGGGCTTGATTTGTGGCCAGTCAGCCTTCCACACAGCTACCACCTGTCTGTGTTGCTATGATACTGAACAGGTTTTCAGACTAAGATGGATGAGGAAGAAAAGACTGGTGGCCTACTTCTGAAAATCAGCCAATAAAAACCCTGTGGATCACAAGCATCCAATCCCCAGCCCTCCATGGGAATGGTGCAGGACTGGCAACATTTCGTTCCACTGAGCGTGGGGTCACCATGAGCAGGAAGCAGACGTAACAGCGGTTAACACCAACAACAAACCCATTAAAATTGTGATAATACTCTTTCTTAGTAAACATCATGTTGCTATGCATTATCATCTCAGCATTTTGCTGGCTGAATTGTTCTCAGGAGACAGTCCTCTGGCTGTCTCAGAGGTGGAGCATAGCCTCTGGTTAGATCACACCACAGACTTTTCAAAAGAGATAAGCCTACACCAGTGAGAAGTGGTTTTTATCTATCTATCTGCCTATTTTTAATTGCCACTTCTGTAGCTGAGTTCTCATTTTGAGGTTTGTGTCAGGAGCAGTGTGGTGGGTGGTATCTGAGTTAACAGGTGTCATATTTCCAATACATTCCAGTGGTGTTTTGGCACCCTTTACAGGCTGCGGTCCCTGGAATGGGTCCCTTGCCAGCCCATTCCTCAAAACAATTTTGTGCTATGAGTTCTCTATGTTCCCTTGGCTCTGCCAGGGGTCAAGGGTGGGGTGGGCTGCTGGTTGTCCAGCCACGAGGTTGTAGTGAAGGCTTACTATTCATCTGGTATCAGCATCCCTTTACTATAGATAGACACCTTCAGTGACAATTAACAAGCTAGATTTGTAAACCACAGATGGAAAGTGCAGTTGAGCATAAAATTTTTCATCAGATTCTGTATCATACGTGGTGCTTGAAGTGTAGTGCTGCCTCTTCCTACTCATGCTCTCTAACTTGACTTTGACCTCCATTCATTTCAACCTGAGAGTAGGTGGGGCTCAGGATCAGGGCAAGAAGCTGGGACAGGGGAGTCCAATCCAGAGCAGGGGCTAGCCATCTGGAGACCTAGCCAGCACAGAGGCATTAAAGGGGGCCAGAAAACTTCCAGTACTGCATTTTAGGGCTGGGGTCCAGAAGGGTATTGCAAACAGATTGCCAGGGCCCCATCTCCACCCAGGGTGACACTTTTCTCTACAGTGGGGTCCTGGGGCCTTTGGGGCCCATGCCAGGGCCACATTCTGATGAATAGCGATCAGTGACTGGGAATATACATCTGAGTGGCAGGAGCCCATGAGGATGGAAGAAATGTAGAAGGTTGAGCAAGGTGGACAGTAAGGAGTCAGGTTAAAGGAAAGCTTTGTAGCCCCCAGCTCACCTTTAGTCTGTTTTCTTAGCTTCTCGATTCTCTTTTTCAGATTGTGACCATCTTGGCAAACATGTCTGTCCTGGAGCAGTGTGCCTCTGACATCATTCAGGAGAATGGTATGTCTTTTCAGCAATATGCATGTGTTATGTAGGTATATATGACCTTGTGTGTATGCCTGTATGTAGCTATGTAGATATATACATGTGTGTTTCCATGTGTTCATGAGGATGTGTGTGTGTGTATATATGTGCAACTGGGTCGATATGTAAGTATTGTGTGTATATGTATGTCTAGGTCTGTGTACCTAAAAGAGGGCATGCATGTGTCTCTGTGTATATATGCCTCGTGGGGATACGAGTGTGTATGTATGTGTTCCCGTTATGCCCTTGTGTGTTTGTGCAGGGTATGTGTTCCTAAACACATGAATGTATGCTCTTTATTTATCAAATAGTGAATGCCTAGTAGCTGCTGGGCCCTGTGCTAAGTTCTCAGAATGTGGCAATGCACACAACTTGACACCTGCCTTCAAAGAACACCAGTGGGTGGGGAAGACAAACATGTAAATGAATAAATACAAAACAGCTTCTCTGCCACCAAACAAGTGCAAGGCAGTGTAAATGCTATCACAGAGGTAGGTATGAGATAGGTGTGGAGTATTGTGGGAGCTAGTAACAGTTGGAGAAGGCATTGTGGAGGAGGCGACCTTTAAGGTAGGTCTGGGAGAATTATTTGGAGTTTTCCAGGCAGAGAGGGTGGAACAACATTTCAGTCCGTGGGAACAGAGTGTGCTCCAGGTCTAGAGGTATGAAAAGGTATGAAAGAGCAGCAGCAACTCATTTAGCAGGCACTGATCCTAGATGAAGGAGCCCTGGTGGCGCAGTGGTTAAGCACTCAACTGCAAACTGAAAGGTCAGCTGTTTGAACCCACCAGCAGCTCTGTGGGAGAAAGATGTGGTGGTCTGCACCCATAAAAGATGTGACATCCTAGGAAAGCCTTACGGAGCAGTTCTACTTTGTCCAACAGGGTTGCTATGAGTTGGAATCGACTGAAGAGCAGTGGGTTATGGATCTGAGTTGTGGGTGACCTGAAGGGAGAAGGATAGCTGATAATCCGATTAACAAAAACACTCCAACAGAGTAAATGTAAATCGCTGCTTTGGTGTCAGGAAAATCTGCTGCGTGGTATTCACACGGTGAACCCTTCTGTGCTGGCTCTTTGTAAGGTGATAAGCTCCCTGTCAGTGAAAATGCTCACAAAAGGTCCCCTGTATTTGCAGGGGGATTAGATTAGGTGGGTTTTTACAATTGTAAAATTGAATGCTCCAGTTGTATCTAAAGCAGAACTTTTTGATCACCAAAGAAAGAACATATTGAAGTCATATCCAGGGATAGGTGTGGAGTCTATCCCAGAAAAAAATAAACAGTATCTCCCCTGGATGATTTAGACAAATACTTGTGGATAGCAAGGACATGGCTTGTTGATGTTTTAAGCAGGATTCTAAAGTCCTTCATCCATCCATTTATTCCATAGATACTTATTGAAAGCCTATTATGTGCCAGGCAATATTCTAGGTACTGGGGATATAGTACCAAACAAAACGACAAAATGACTTGCCTTCATGGGGCTTATATTCTAGTGGGAAAAATAGAGAATGTCAAATGATGATAGTGCCATGGAGAAAAATAAAGCAGGGAAGGGAGTAAGGTAGCACCAGGGTGGGGTGGGGTTGCCATTTTAACTAGGGTGGTAAGAATAAGGCAGATATTTCATTATGCTCCAAAAGTAAAAATCTATTCCTACACAAGGATGCATTCCAACTTTAAATCACAGAGCAGAGCAAGCCCAACCCCTTGGCCCGTCATCTGAGAGTATCTCTTCCCCTACCTGGTGCTGAGGGTGTCAACAAAGTCCAGGTGAGGTGGGTTGAGGTTTCATTGAACTGGAAGCTGACCTAAGCAGTCCCTGCAGGAGAAGCAGGCAGTTGTCTTGCAGGTGGGAACAGAGAGTGGTAAGGGCTTCCTGAGATTGGGAAATGAGGTAGCAATTAGCAATTGGTTGGAAACCAGAGACGCTAATGAGGCTGCCTCTGTCCTTGTTAGACGCCTTTCTCCCAGGCTGCTCTGCTGTCCTAGTAAGCAGACCCTCCCCCCCTCACTCTTACTAATTGAAAGACATCATTTGTAATCTTGTATGAATGGGCTAATAATGAAAAGCTTGGTGAGCCAACTGAGGCTGAGAGGCTGCATGGTATCAATTTGTAGCCTATTCATTTAGCCCTTAGAGCCTGAAGTTCAAGCAGTCAGTAGTCAGCTCAAGTTTCCATCCCACCCACCCAAACCCACTGTGGTCGAGTTGATTCCGATTGATAGCGACCGTGTAGAACTGCCCATAGGGTTTTCAAGGCTGTAAATCTTTACAGAAGCAGACTGCCACATCTTTCTCTTGCGGAGCTGCTGGCAGGTTGGAACTGCCAACCTTTCAGTTAGCAGCTGAGCACTTTAACCACTGTTCCCATAGGCCTGGGAATTGAGAATTGGAATATCTGGCATTTATAAAGGGGTTTATGGTTTACAAATCACTCAGTCAACAGTTATTGAGACCTACTATGTGCCTGGCATTGTGCTAGACAATGAGAACTCAGAAGTAAATGAGTCCCTGTCTCTGTCCTAGAGGTTCTCATGATCTAGAAGAAGAGCTCAGTTCACAAAGGTGATAAAATGATAAAAGTGACTTCGGCAATGAAATAGTACCATAGAGGTAGGATAGTATAGTGGTTAAGAGTATGAAAACTGGAACCAGACTGTCTGGATTTGAATCCTGACTCTAGATATTTGCTAGCTGCATGATCTCTTTGTATTCCCATCTGCAAAATGGGGATAACAGTAAAACCTACCTCACAGAAATGATCGGGAGGAATAAATGTGTTCATACACAAAAAGCATGTTAGAAGAGTGTCTGGCACAGACTAAGCACAATACTAAGTATATCAGTTATTTCAAGACAGTGGCAGTCTCACAGGGTTTAAATGGAAGGGGACTATTTACAAAAGTGGGGCAGGATGTAAGAGGTCAACAGTTGCAGCCTGGAGCCATGGAAGACTGCAAGACTCCTATGTCTGGAAAGGGTAAGCCCTGCTGTGCATTTGAAAGGCAGTCAGCTTACCAGGATGCTTGAGACATTGACATGCTTTGCCCTCTGGTGCTTTGGTCTCTGTCCTGCTTCTGGCAGTGTGAGTGTTAGGGGTGAGAGGTCAGAGCCTATGACCACTGGACATGGGCACACTGGGAAGCAGGCCGGGGAAGCCCAAGCTGATACTTGACAATGCATGGCCTTCTCAGCCAGTATTGCTTCTCTTCAGGGGCCTGGGCTATGCTGGAGAGTATTTTGGAGAAGGAGCTGGCCTCTGAAGCTGTAGCTCCTGTGACTCTTAGTTATCTTCCCTGGCGTTGAGATTGGCCCGAACTTAGGAAATACTTTCTGAGCCTCCCTAGACAGCCCTGATTTTGATACCTTTTTCTGGAAAGGCTTATATTGTGTATTTAAAAGAAACTTAATTTTTATACGTTTGTAAGACTTTTTCTACGAATATAGTCCCATTCATTCATTTGATATTCTTTCAACAAATATTTGAGTGCTTACTGTGTGTTAAGCACTGTTCTGGGCACTTGGAATATATCCATGCAGAAAACAGACAGTATTCTTGCCCTGTGGAGCTTGCCTGCTAATATAGGAGAAGAATTCTATGTCAGGCTCCAGGAGCAAATCTGGGGTTTGGAAAATGATTTCTTAATGGGAATCTTGACCAGGAGGAATTAGTAAAATTTCTTAAGCTTGTGGCACTTGCCCAAGTTATGACTTTGGTACTCCCTGTTCACACTCCTATAGGCTGTAACAGTGCGTACCCTAGGACATTACAGGCATGAATTGACCTTAGAGACACTGTGGTCATGGGGAGCTGGGAGACCATGTTCTATTCTGCGCTCGGGGAGAGGGTTTGGGGAGAAGCATCTTGCCCAAGATTAGAGTGTATGGTTGCAGAGTTAATAGGTGGCTAAGAAAGGCTTGGCAGGCAGAGTCCCTCAAGCCAGTAAGAAGGAGAAATGAGGTACTCAAGGAGCCCACCAGACAGAGGAATGCTCCCCTCCCCAAGAATGAAAAGTCTTACAGTTCATGCTATGTAACTCACAGCCACTGTTTACAGGGATCCAGGAAAGCTAGAAAACAGCAGATATATCTGGTTCAGGTACTGAAGCAAGACATTCAGAGAGACACGTGGGCTGAGACACTGGACTGAAACTCAATCCTTCATGAGCATGGAAATCATTTCCTCTCTCAGAACCTCAGATGTTCCTTGGTTGAAATGGGGGAGAGAGAGGGGTTGGGCTAGATGAACTCTGTGGATCCTTCCGGCCAGATGATTTAGGTCACAGGTTACAGACTTACACATCTGGAGAATCCAGGTAGGTAATATAAATGGATGAGTTGGGCTCAGTAGGGACTGGATCAAACTCACTTAAAAGGATAAGTTTATAATAAGCTTCAACAAATGGTTGTCATGTAGAAATGTGGGCCCCGTGTTGCCAGACCAGGAGACAGTTTTTTAGAAGTCAAAAATCTGAATTTTTTTATAGGAGAAGAAGCAGAGAAGCCGGTGAAGGGGAAGGTAGATCAAGGGAAATTTTTCTTAAGATGTGTGACAGACGTTTAAGCATGTTTGAACGCCAATGAAATAATCTTGAAGAAAAACAGCAATTGATAATTCAGGAAAGAAAGAGCAGCATTTCAGAAGTGAAGTTCTTGAGGTCAAAGAGGGGGGAACAGTGCACAGAGGAGGTCTTGGCCTTAGTAAGAGCAGGGACATGGCTTCCATTTTAATACTTTAGAAAAAAAAATCTAGATTTTTTTATGGGAATATTCCAATTTGGATGCTAGTAAAATAAAAGAAAAAATTAAAAATACTCTGTGGAACACCAAAGCAAAGCAAAATACTTGTGAGCCGTGTCTGGGTTTGAGTTCATCCTGAAGTGGCAAGTGCCACTGGATACACAAAAGGGATGGGGGCTGGGGAAGTTGAGGTACTACCTCATGTAGAAGGGGGAGTTGTACTGTAACCTGAAGACTGGGAAGTATTAGATGGGAAATTGGAAGGAAAAGAACATACCCTGTGTAAAGAATTAGATGGGCAAAAGCACAGAGGTGGGAGCGGACTTGAGTGTGGGTTTCTAGGGCAATCAGAAGACAGATCTAGTTTCAGAAGAGGGTAGGTGAGGCTTCTAAACAGACTAAATTTAGGCTTAAATCTCATAATCTATCTATTCCATCCTATCCCAGTGTTTGAATTCCCTCTAAAACATTTTATCTAGCTGTTATCCAGTCTAGGTTTGGGCCACTTCCCGTTGGGAGAGCTTATCACCTCTGGACATGTCTCAGATGCAGCTGACATCAGAGGTGAAGTGGGGAGGAAGAGTAACTGGATTATCTGAGTTCTGACTCCAGCTATCCCAACTACTACCTGTGGGCCTCTGTACCGACTTCAGGGGACTACTGGAAGGTTTAAGTGGGATCATGCATTGACTGTACATTTTATACTGCTCCAAGTGTGTCCTCCAGATGTCCTTTCCCAGTGTCGTGACCTGGTACATGGACTCAGAGACATCCCCAGGAACAAGGAGTAGAAGAGGTGGCCTGGTCCAGCTTCTTCTCTGTGGTTGAGACCCCCTAAGTCAAGCTGACAGCCTTTGCTTGAACTCTGCTGCCATCCATCCAGTTGGCCCAGTGGGGAAGGCTCAGCTCTGGTGATAGGTGTCAACTGTTCATTGCTTCCTGCCCAGGGGTCCAGCTTATCATGGGCATGCTGTCTGAGAAGCCAAGGTCTGGAAACCCTGCCGAAGTGGCGGCATGTGAGCGAGTCCAGCAGAAAGCTGCAGTGACCCTGGCTCGTCTCAGCCGAGACCCAGATGTGGCACGAGAGGCTGTGCGGCTTAGCTGTAAGTAGTGCTGGCTGTGGCTGGGGTGGAGTGGGGAGCTTGAGATGGGAAGAGACACAGCAAGGGCTGGTTGGGGTGAGCCCCACTGTCTGAGTACTGGGAAACGGAACTGAGGCCTGGCTGGGACGGAAGACAAGGGGGTAGCCTCAAGTCCAGCTTGTAGCCTGGGGATGAAACAAGAGAGAGGAAGGGCCTTGAGATGTTAACGTTGATCAACACAGTGACTCACCTGCAGATTTCCTGTTAATTAGGATCCTAGTCTCTCACTGAGACATCCATTGACTCATACAGTTATTTACCTACTCATTCCTATACTTATCCATTCCTTGGTTCATTATTCATCCCTGTAGTCACTCATTAATTAGCCTATTAATTGCTTCATTTATTCACTATTAACTTGTTCATTAATTTGCTTATTCATTAAATCACTCATTCATTCAGTCAGCCATTTAGACATATAACAAATATGTTCAGAGTGCCCATTCTATACTAGGCTCTATTCTGTCTGAGTGCTAGGCATAGACCACCAAATAGAACATTGTTCACGAACACAATGGATCACAGACTAATGGGGGTGACATAGGAGCTATGCAAAGCATTGCATGGTCCATTTGGAGCACAGAGGAAGTAGCCCACCTTTTACGTGGGGAGGGGGTGTCAAAGAATGTTTTAACAAGGAGGTGAGTCTTCGGCTGTGGTTTGAAGAGTAAGTAGTAGTTCTTCAGGTGTGCAGGTGGGGAAAGGGCGCTCCAGGTGGAGGCATGAGAAAAAGTGTGGCACCCTCCCCTATCATCCATGTACATTGAGGGACAGCAAGAAGCAACAGAGGGCTTCAGCGCAGCAGAGGGCTCCTGCTCCATAAAGCCTTTATAGAGGGTAAACATACAGAAAATGGCTGCATATCTTTTTTTTTTTTTAATCAGCATAGTGGTAATTTATTGGCAGTACAACTTCATGACCCACACAAATAGAAAAAAAAGTCAAATAATAAGCCCCCAAAATGACAGAGAAAACATAAATCACTTAAATAAACCTTAAAGAATCAAACTTGTGGTCAAACTAGGAGAGTATTTATAACACTAGCACATAGCTTGTTGCTGTCGAGTTGATTCCGACTCATAGCGACTCTACAGGACAGGGTGGAACTGCCCCATAGGGTTTCCAAGGAGCAGCTGGTGGATTGGAACTGCTAACCTTTTGGTTAACAGCTGAGCTCATAACCGCTGTGCCACCAGGGCTCCATAGATAACATTAGGTGAAATAATTCCCACTACATTTTCATTGTCTCAAGCCCAATGTATCATTCCCAACTTCCTTTTCTAGAATATCCAACTTTCTCTCCCAGGACTGTTGCCTAGATGAGTCATAAGATAATTCTCATCAATGACCAAAGACCTGGCACTTCTTAGGAACATACCCCTTAGACCTCAATATGCTTACCACAGATATTGATCCTAAAGCCTGAGCTAAAACAGATCAGAATTTGCACATATTCTTTGCTGGGCACTTGGGCAATAGGACTTGCCCTGTCTGCACATCTTTTACTACTATCTCATAATAATTTTTTAGGAGATTGAAAAAAATCATTTTGTATTGAAAAGGGAAGTCATTTATTTAACTTTCTTCTGTAAAGCCTTAAGAAACATCAACTTACTATAGTCTTTAGTTTTCTGTGATTTTAGTCACAGTATATTTTCTGACTGAAATAGGTGATTGGAAAAAAGAAAAAGGAGAGCGTAGCATATTATATAGTATAGTATAGCTGGAAAATTCCACTGGTAAAGATGCAAACACTAGTCACAAAAGCAGCTCTGGTAAAACCGGAAGTACCTAACAGGAAGTTATTCAGAAGAGAGACCCATGCATGATACCTTCTGCCGCAGGTTTTACTAAGTTCAGTTTGACAAGTGTTCTGGTTATTGTGGGTTTGCTTTTGATGCTACAACCCATCCTGGTTTTGACCAGAGCCTGTTCATAGCTCAGGGAGCAGAAAGCCTCCATTACAAACTCCTCTAGGTGGGTTTAGCCCCCTTCCCTGGCTAATTTACCAGGGGCCCTGTGACCCACCTGCCTCCACAGGGCCCCATGCAGAGCCTGGTACATGAGAGACGGTGAGCCCCTCTGGGTCAGGCCTGGCCAGGTGCTCCCAGTCCCAGGTATAAGGCCCTGCCTGTTTCTCATGCAGGTATGTCCCGCCTCATCGAGCTCTGCCGGTCCCCATCAGAGAGGAACAGCAGTGATGCCGTGCTTGTGGCCTGCCTGGTGAGTTCTCAGTCTTCCCAGCCTTCTTCTTGGGTACTGGGATTGCACATGAGGGGACAGGAGAACTGGCTTTGCCATGGTTTGCTTGGATAAGCCATGAAGCTTTTCTGGCCTTCAGCTTTTTTGTCTTTAAAAAATGATGGTAATAGTAATATTTGCTTTATTTGATTCATAAGGTTGTGGTGAAAGTTACATGTTAAAGATAAGACTGGGATTCTTCCATGTTTTATAACCATGAACCTTTGAGGTTCTAGGGAGTCTTAACAGAAGATCAAAACCAGAGTGGCCAGCACATGGGGCTAGGATACAGATGTCTCCTGCTTGTTCCAAAGTCGACATTGCCAGAAAAGCCTCCCTTCCCCATTGGACAGAGCCCCCCAGCTGGGTTCTTCTGAGCACTATGCTCCCTCCTCCCTTGTGAGACAGACCACCATGTTCTAGCTAGACTTTCTCTCCCTCTGTCTTATGGCTCCTATTCCACTACCCCGGCTCCTGGGGGAGGATTTGGATTCCAACCCCCTCTAGCCTAGGACCAAAGGAGCTGTGGTGGTGCAGTGGTTAAGCGCTCAGCTGCTAACTGCAAGATCTAGTAGCAGGTCTAAAACCGGAATGCTCCTTAGAAGCAAGGATGGTAAAACTTTGTCTTGCTTACTTTGGATATGTTATCAGGAAAGACTAATCCCTAGAAAAAGATTTCATGATTAGTAAAGTAGGGGGTCAGCAAAACAGGGAAACTCTCAGTGAGACGGATTGACACAATAGCCACAGCAAGATATCAACGATCACGAAGGTGGCGCAGGTCCAGGCAACATTTCATTCTGGTATTCGCAAGGTCACCATGAGTCAGAGTCAACGCCATGGCAACGAACAACAACAAAATCACTACTGTCACCTGGAGTAGTGATGAGCATAAATGAAATCTGAAGGTCTCTGCACCAACTGTAATGGAATACAAAAGTGTCTGTAAATCACAATTGTAAATCTGGAAATCACACTATTGGGGAACAAATCACAGAGATGGCTAAGCCTTCATGGTTTGCTGCTACATCCGTAACTGGAGGAAATGCTAAATTTCAGTTAGAGGTTAGTGAAAATAAAGATTTTTTTTTTTTCTCATTCAAGTTTACGAACCCTCTACTTCTACTTATTCTAGTGAGTAAAATGGGGAAAGATTAAAAACTGGCAAGCACTTAATAACTGGCCTCAGCTACCATTATCCTTACCACTGCAGCCAGTAACTGCCAGACTCTGGATAGACCCCAAGGAAATATTAGTAGCATTGGAAGCACTTGGTAAACTATAAAGCTCCATTCAGATGTGAGGGCTTGTTACTATTACTGTGGTCATTTTTACCATGGGTTTGGAGAAGAAGCGCTCAGAAGGGCTTGTCTATTATCTTCATTCACTTGGAGGACTTTCAAGTGGGAAAGGGATTAAGCTCGTTCTGGTGGACTCGTTGGTAGATGCTGAAGAGAGCCCCAGGCCATCTTCCCTGTGACTCCTGGGTTAATTTTCTTAAGGACAGTTTATAATCGTGAAACTTGCCTGACCAAACCCTCCCATAGTTCCCCATTAGCTACAGGCTAATGTCCACATGCTCAGTCCTTCACAGCCTGGCTTGGAGCTGCCCCTGGGGCCTGAAGGCCTCCCATTCTCTGCAGGCCCTGTCCAACTTGGCTGAACCAGAGTAGCCTGAACCACCCCAACACCATGCCTTGGCCGTTGGCTGAAGCAGATGGGCTTTCTACACCTTCGCTTATTAACAGCCTGTCCATCGTTCGAGGCTCAGTTCTGCAGGAGCCCTCCCTGGTGCAAGGACAGGGAGTACACAGAATGTACCTGGGCCCGACCTCTTGGATTTCACTCTATCCAGTGTGGGCAGGCTGTACCATTCCATGTTCCAGGTGGTGTAAGAGGAGGCTCTTAGAATTCAAACACAGGTCTGTTTGACTCTGAAAGGACCTTGACTTTTCGACCAGACCATCATGTTCTAGCTATGCTTTCTCTCCCTCTGTCCTATGGCTCCTACCTCACTACCTTGGCTCCTGGTGGAAGGTTTATATTCCCACCCCGCCGCCCCAGCCTGAGACCAAAGAAGTCCTGATGGCGCAATGGTTAAGCACCCAGCTGCGGAGAGGCTGGTGGTTGGAACCCAGCACCTGCTCCGTGAGAGAACAATGTGGCAGTCTGCTTCCATAAAGATCACAGCCTTAGAACCCCATGGGGCAGTTCTGCTCTGTCCTACAGGGTTGCTGTAAGTCAGAGTAGACTTGATGGCTAAGGGTTAAAGGTAGCCTGGGACCTTCTTAGGCCAGGGATCTTTTTCCAGATGCTTGTGTCTCCACAGGGCCTTGAGTTTGGTGACTTAGGGACTGATAGACTTGTCACCTCCCTACCCTCCAGAGTTTGTGGGTATCTGTGGTTTGGCTCACAGTAGGGGCACCAACTTTTGAGATAGAGGCCACTTGGAGCCCAGTCTGACAGACGGAGTTGGAGGTTTCCTTTCTTGCCCTTCTGCATGGTATTCTTTCTAATTTCAAAGACTCCTTTGAGGGAGGAAATTTTCAGTTATTCTCTCCCATGTCTGGGAAAGTGACAGCTCAGATCACCTCTTGAAAACAGAATTGATTTTTTTCTTAATGAAGCGGCTGTCAGAGGGCTGCTGAGCTTGTTTAATACTTCTGTATTTTGGGCTGTCTGGAAATGAGATCCCGTGATGACTGGCTGTTAACCCTCCAGGAAAGCAGAGGCTAAGAGATAGGCTTCAGAAAGGTGTAGGGTCCTTTGAGGCTGCTGGACATTGAGGGAAGGGGTGCTCTAAGCAGGTTTGGGGTCCTTGTTCTGCAGACTTTTTGAGGCCCCTGGGGAGGTGAGGGTGGTTATTTGCCTTTCAGCTCTTGCAGGTCTATTTCTGGTTCTTTCTGTGTATGGGTGTTTTTTTTTTCTTTTCCTTTTCTCTCTTTCTAAAGATTGCCTCCTATCTTAGGGGTTTCTCTCTCCTTTCTCTTTCTCCCCATTTACTCTCCCCTCACCCCTCTTTTCCCTTCTCTCCTCCTTTCCCTCCTCCTCTGCCTCCTCATCCCTCCACCCTCTCTTTTATAACCCCTGTCTCCCATGCCTCATTCTTTTCTCTCTCAATATTTCTTTCTCTCTCCAACTCTGTCATGTTTTGCCTCTTTTCCTTCATTAAGTTAATATCTGTGTCTGTTTTAATATTTCTTTCTCTTGGTCTTTCTTGCTCTGTCTCTCTGTTGTCTATTTTTTATGTCCCTCTGTTGTGTTCTTTTCCTCTCTTGTATTCTCTCTTGATGAGTCAGTCTCTCTTGTCTCTATTTCTGTGTCTCAGTTTGTCCTTTCCTCCTCTTGCTTTTTTTTTTTTTTACTCCTGATGATGCAAAATAGATCTATGACCTCATAGCTTCTTCTGCAGAGTGATCCCTGATTTCATATTTACTGTAACAACTCAGGGGCTATTGGCTTATTCTTCCCAGCCAGGGTCAAGAGGAATCAGTGTTCAGCCTCTCTCCTCCCTCCTTTCCATCCCACAATGATTTGCTCAGGACTTTGCCAAATTAATGGATAAATTAATAGTCTCTGCTATTATAAGGTTACTCTAGGGCCCTGGAACCAAACAAGTAATTTCAGTGATGCTTCTGCAAGTCCCAATTTCTGGGATAAACAAGTCTTGAAGTTAAATATGTCACTAAGATGGATTGACACGGTGGCTGCAACAATGGGCCCAAAGGTAGCAACAATTGTGAGGATGGCACAGGACTTGGAAATGTTTCATTTTGTTATACATAAGGTAACTATGAGTCGGAACTGACTTGATGGCACCTAACAACAAGTTGACCTGATCCTTTAAATGACAGATCTTTAAAAGGACCGAGTCCCTAAGATGACTGAAAAACTAAGATCACAAGACCATTAAGAGATCATTAAGAGCTTTTAGAAGACATCTACCATGGTGACCAGGATTCACATGTAACCAGGTCACCAAGTGATGAGGTCATTACAGTGACCAGGTGGCCAAAAGTACCAGATCACTAAGGTGCCAGGTGACCAAGATGATGATCAACTCAAATTAGTTGGTAAATGTGTTATTTTCTGTAATGCATCTCTCAGAGCAGCTGAAGGAAACACTTATACCTGAACAGAGCCCAGCCTGACCTGTGCCTCTCTTCTGATCTCTCCATAGGCTGCTCTGCGCAGACTGGCTGGGGTCTGCCCCGAAGGCCTCCAGGACTCTGACTTTCAGCAGCTGGTACAGCCCCGGCTTGTAGACTCCTTCTTACTCTGCAGCAACATGGAGGAGAGTTTTGTGTAGCAAGTGTGGGAGGGGAAAGGCACCGGACCCAGTTCTGATGCCTCCTCAGAGTACACACCTGTGAAACAGCCCTCACCTTTTTATTTATGTTTAATTTATTTTTCCTTGGAATGGACAGAGGGCTCAATCTTATAGTAGTATCATCAGACAGCCTGTGGTCTTTGGGAGTCTTATCTGTGTTTATTTTTTGACTTCTGTGATTTTTCAGATGCAAATGTTGAAATGCATAATGGCTAATATGACAGATTGTCATGGATGATTGCACTTCATCTGGCTTTCTCTACTCTCATTATATAACCTTGCCTTGTTTTTGTACTTTGGAACCACAGTATTTTAACTGCCTAGCAATTGGTTCTTTTTTTTTTTTTTAAAGTTAGTTTTGCCCTTTCCAAAAGTCTTATGTTTAAAATGAATTTCATAGTTGAACAGCATATACTGGAGAGAAAGTATTTTTCTTTCATAAATGGAATTATGTAACACACGTCTTGGATTTTCTGATTAAATTATGTCTTAGACTAAATTCTTGCTTTCCAAGGTATGCCAAGAAGCTTCTCTATTAAAACTAAATAGAGAGTTGTCTTGTTTTCATAGGTGTATTAATCAGTAAAGATCTGAGTGATTTAGTGAAAAATCATAATGAATTTCAAAAAGACTTCAGAAATCACCAGAAACTCAGTTTCCTTTTGGATTCTTTGCCCTTGCCAGCTTCTTTGCCCTTGCACAGCCTCTTTTTCACCTCCAGGTAAATAGAATTACATTGTAGTGAATGATACTTCTTCAAAAGTACACTTGAAAGTGTGTTGGTGCTGGCTCAGACCTTTTGTGTTACTGATTCCATGATTCCATGACAGCGCCCCAAAATTCCCACTGAATACTCACATGCAAAAGAATGAAGTTGGAGCCGTACCTCACAACGTATACAAAAAGTAACTGAAAATGGGTTGTAGATCTAAATACAAGAGCTAAAACTATAAAACTCTTTGAAGGGAAAAAGAAAACAAAAAACATAGGGTTAAATCTCCGTGACCTTGAGATTGGCAGTGGTTTCTTAGATATGACACCAGAAACACAAGTGAGAAAATAAAACAAATGAACAAACAAAAATAAATTGGACTTCATCAAAATTTAAAAAACGACACTATCAAGAAAATAATAGCCAACCGATGGAATGGGAAAAAAAAAATTGCAAATCGTGTATCCAGTAAAGGACTAATACCAGAATATATAAGACGTTCTTACAATTCAACAGTAAAAAGAAAACCCAGTTAAAACGAGTTGAATAGACATTTCTCAAAGAACACATACAAAAAAAAGCACATGGAAGAATGCTCAACACCATCAGTCATCAGGGAAATGTGAATCATACCCGTTGCCTTCTAGTCATAGCAACTCACAACGGCTCTACAGGACAGAGTAGAACTGCCCCATAGGGTTTCCAAGGCAGTAATCTTTATGGAAGCAGGCTGCCACATCTTTCTCCCACCAAACCACTGGTGGTTTCCAACTGCTGACCTTTCAGTAAGCAGTCAAGCACTTTAACCACTGTGCCACCAGGGCCCCTTTCACACTGACTAGTACGGCTAAAACAAAAAAGACAGTAACAAGTAGTGGCAAGAATGTGGAGAAATTGGCACCCTCCAATTGTAAAATGGTGCACTTTGTAGAACAGTTTGCCATTTTTTCAAAATATTAGTCAGAGTTACTATATGACGCAGTGTTTCCACACAAGGTATATCCTCAAGATCAGTGAAAACATATGCCCACATAAAACCTGTACATGAGTGTTCATAATAGTATTATTCAAAATAGCCAAAAAACACCCTGCTAATTCAGAACTGAAGCCACTTCTGAAGTTCACCTTTCAGCCAAAGATTAGACAGTTCTATAAAACAAACAACACATGTGAGGAACATGCTCCTTAGTTCAATCAAGTATACGAGACCAAATGGGCAACACCTGCCCAAAAGCAAAGCTGAGAAGGCAAGAAGGGACAGGAAAATTGGGCAAAAGGACTCAGAGAACCCAGCGTGGAAAGGGTAAGGGGAGAGTGCTGACACATTGTGGGGACTGCAACCAATGTCACAAAGCAATTTGTATATACATTTTTGAATGAGAAACTAATTTGCTCTGTAAACTTTCACCTAAAACACGATACACACACATACTAGCCGAAAAGTAGAAACAGCCCAAATGTCATCAGCTGATGAGTAGATAAGAAATGTGATATATCCCTACCATACCAGGAAAAACCAAACCTATTGCCATCGAGTCGATTCTGACCCATAACAACCCTAGGTGACAGGGCAGAACTGCCCCATAGGGTTTCCAAGGAGCAGCTAGTGGTTTCGAACTGCTGACCTCTTGGTTAGCAGCTGTATCACTTAACCACTGCACCACCAGCGCTCCTATATCCCTACAATAGAATCTTATTGGGCAATGAAAAGAAATTAAATACTGATACATGCTACAATATGAACAAACCTTAAAAGCATTATTCTGAGTGAAAGAAGTCAGTCACAAAAGACTACATATTGTATGATTCCATGTACATATAAAATAGCCAAAACAGCCTAAATAGTCAAATCCATATAGACAGAGAGTAGATTAGTGATTGTTACGGGCTGGTTGGGGGTGGAGTGGGGCATGACTGCTAATGAGCACAGGGTTTCTTTCTGGGGAGATGAAAATTAGTCACGATGGTTGCACAATTCTGTGAATATACTAAAAACCACCGATTTGTATACTTTAATAGGGTGAATTTTAAGGTGTTATAAAATGTTGGCTGGGGCTACAGTCATGTAAAGACATGACTAAACTGAAGGATCTGCTTTCAAGGAGTCTCACTCATATGGTTGGCAGGTTGGTACTGGTTGTGGGTGGCAGGCCTCAGTTGCTCTCCACACGGGCCCCTCCATAGACTGCCTGAGTGTCTTCATAACATTTAGCTTTCTCAAGAGTGAGCAATCCAAGAGATATAGAACCAGACATAATCCATCCTTTTTATGACTTAGCCTTAAAAGTCAGATTACTTCTGCCACATTTTATTAGTTAGAAACGTCACTAAGTCTAGCCCACACTCAAGGGGAGGAGGATTAAGCTCCATTGAAGGAAGAAGTATTTTAAAATTTGCAGGTGTATTTTAAAACCGCCACACTGATTGTGCATCCAGAAAGACTTCTGTCTCATACACTATTTTCCCAGTCATGTTCATGTTTTCCAGACTCTGCAAACTACTCACTTACTTTTGGTAAGTCCAATGTGTCAATGTCCCTTAGCTGCTGTCGGGGGACATCCCCAGCAAGGAAAGACCCTCACTGTGCATCCTGGCAGATAATCCGAAGAAATGACAGGTAGTCCTTTCCAGATTCATGAGTTTATTCAGGGAAACTTACTGACACAGGCAAGCAGCTGCTCCCCAGTGGTGGCCGGCTAGAGTATTTTCCACAACCACCTAGCAAGGGACCCAAGCTTATATACCATTCCAGCTAGGACCAAGGCTCATCGTTTTCTCCCATGTCTTTGGGCAGTCAGTGTTCCCAGGGACTTCACGTTCAGGCCCAGATGTTTTCCTTCTTGTTACTAAGGCATTCCTTGGCCTTGGCCACTGGCCCAGTCATGCCACTCCCCGCCCTGTACCTTAGCTGGAGTCCATCCCGAATTCATCTCCAGCATGCTTTGGGGGAAGAGCGAAGCTGATTCCATTAGGAAGGGCATGCATATAGTTGAATAGCATTACCCTACTGCTGCCATTCGTCTCCCCATGTTCTGTACTCATCTAGATTAAGCATCCAGAACTGAAAACAAAGCCCTTCTCCTTTCCCTTTACTCCCCACCCCCCACAACTCTGACCTCCCCAAGTCTTTCCGGGTGTGGTAGATAGGGCTCATCAATGATTGAATTTGTTACAAAGATGGTGAGTGAAGGGACAGTTATTACTGAACATTCTTTTGACATCAAAGAATGAGAGTAGAGAAAGAAAATGCAGCAAATGAAAGAAAAGAAACTTTCTCGTTAATGACAACATTCTATGCCCTTTGAGTTTTTCTACCTGGGGTTAACAAGGACTGGGAGCAGGAGGTGTATAAGTGTATTTTTCTTACATGAAATAAAGAAGTTAAATTTGTGCGAACGAATAGCGTGGGAAGATCTAAGATTGAGGGAACTGAGAGCCTATTCAAAGGAGGCGGAACAAAAATGAAACCGTGTAAGCTTCCATTGTAATATCCTCTGTGATAGGATCCTGTCCTCTGACGACCTTCACCTTTGTCACTCCTTGTCTCTGGCTATATTAAACCTTGGGATAATTACTGTTCCTTTAACATCTTTTTGTAATGCTCACAAATACGGAGTATGGAGAGCAGTGTCACACAGAAACCATTAATAAGCAAAAGAAGAGGAGGAAGACAGGAGAATTGAACAGAGAATAGACAACTCTGGCCAATGACTGAATTTTTTTTGTTGTTTTTCATTTTTTTAAATTGATGTTACTTAGGAAGGTGGAGCTTTTGAAAGAAAGAGTTTAAAAGAGGAATGAAAGGATGACATAAAGCCCTGGATGGAATTTATAGATAAAACCCATGGGAGGTTGGGGAATGGCCTGTCCTCCTTCTCTAGCCTTCGAAGTGTGTGTGTGGTGGGGAGTGAGGGGGGCAGGATGGCATGACTGAGCCTCGGTTGGTGAGTCCTACCAATTCTAATGCAGCCTTGAAGTGTAAACGGTGAGTTTGGCCATATTTGCGAGCAGCTTCGGGGCTCTTCAAAGCTGCTCTAGGCAGGAGGTCCTAACAGAGACCCTGGTGCAGAGAATCCCGCTCTGACACACAGTGCAAGGGAGAGCTGAAGGAGGCTTCCTTAGCCCAGAGGCTCCTTTAAAGTTTGCTCCATAGATGGAACCAATGCTGATCCTATTTACTGGGTGCCTCCTGAACACGTTTGTGAATTTGGTGCTATTAGGGTCACCATGACGGCAATTTTTTTTTTTAATTAATTTTCCCACTTATACTTTTTATTACAAATGGAGAAACCGACACTTGGAGAGGTTAAGTAAAGTTGCCAAAATCAAATAACTGAAATGGGAAGGTGTAGGATTTGAGCTCACATCTGTCTGACTTCAGAAGCTGATTAGGAAAAAAAGTAGGGATTTACTACCAGATTCTTAGTAGAAGGTATGCGTAGCCCTGGACCTTTGTTGAGCTGTCGTCCAGCAAACACATCATGAGGGCCTGCTCCAGGCTGTGGAAAGAAACCTAAAAGTGAATAAGTGAAATGCTGGGATTACCTGTGATTTTAGGAGGGAACTTGGTTAGTTGTAGCTAAGCCAAGCCTCTTAGAAAAGCTGTAGCCCATAGTGCTGAAGAGCTTGGAGCCCTGGGTTCAGACTGGAACCCCAGCTCTACCCACCACTCACTAGCTGTGTAAATTTGGGCAAGATACCTAACCTTTCTATACCTCACTTTCCTTATTTGTGAGATGGGATAATGATAGTGCCTCAATTATAGAATTGTTGGGAGATTAGATGTGTTAACAGATGGAAAAGGCTTAGAATAATCTCTGATACCAAATGCTCAGTTAAATGTGCTATGGTTAATTGCATCTATTCAGGTCGCCTGGTCCTTTTTGGGTGTGTCTCAAGTGCAGAACCACAGCATGACGGAAATAGAGACTGTTAATCCAGCGAGGGATCCAGAGACCATTTAGCACCCTCTCTACACTCTTTTTTTTTTTTTCTACACTCTACACTTAGGAGGAAAGAAACTTGCCTAAAATCAAAGAGGACATTAATGGAAGAGCTGGGACTTGGATCCAGGAGATATCAAGAAAAATTACTACCACCGTAGCTGCCATCTTTCAAACACCTGTTCTGTGTCAGGTATGGTATATACATTATTAAATAAAATTTCTAAAATAATCCTAAATAGTTCTTATTACTCCCTTTTTACAAATAAGGAAACTGAGATTCAGAGAGGCTTGGTATCTTGCCCAAGGTCACATAGCAAGCAAATGGAAGACAGGATTTGACCTAAGCCTGACGTTAAACCCGATGCTTATTCCGTGTTGCTACATGTACATTTTGTTGTACTTGTGTACACATAAGCCCAAACGTCATGCTTGATCTTAAAAATAGAGTCGTTTTGGCAAATCTTGAAATTTCTCTTTATTTGAAAAAAAGTTTTATTTTTAATTGATTAATTTTTAAGTTTTGATACTCCATTACTTATTAAAAGTGCAGCAATAGATATGAAAATTATTTCAAGGAGAAAGAACAGGAATGAGACAATGAAATATAACAAATCATGACAATATTAATTCTGAGCAGTTACCGGTCAACATCAGGAAATCTCTGAAACACCTATTCCTTAGCCTAGTTTCTGTTTCAGAGACAATATCGAAGCAGGTGCTGTATCCTACCAGTTCCATTTTTAAAGCAATGACAGCCTTTGGACGAATCGCTTTAAACTTTCTTTTGCTAGAGATTTTTGATGGTCCCCTCATAGAAATCCTATTTGCGTCCATAATCTTACTGTCTCCTTTACTGCAGTTTATATCCATGGTTTTTTGTACAACTCTTCAGACTACCAATGACTGATAAAAACAGGCATCAGAAGGTATTTATATGTAGGTATATGTGTGTGACTCTCAGACTTGAGACCCTCAAAGAGACCATGGAGCCCAAACAGAAATCTTTAAAGAGGACTATTTGTTTATTTTCAAATTTTGGCATCCCGTAGAAAAAAGAATCTTATCAGTTTATTGACACATCTAGTTTAATGTGACATTTTCTTTAAAGTCCGTGGCCCCTCTCTCTTCTCCTCTCTGAGAACGAATCAGGCCTCCTGCAGGTTCATTCCGTCATCAGCCTTTAAAGTAGAGTCATTTCTCAAGTTGGTACAGGCCTGATGATTAGGCATGACAGCTAGGATTGAAAAGTGCACTACTGGTGGGTGAGGATCCTCAGGTTTCTACCCTCAGGGAAGGCCTATTGAAAGAGAGAGAAGGGAGAGAGGGAGGAAGGAAGGAAAGGAGAAGGAGGAGAATAGAGAGAACACACAAGAGCCTTTTGGCAACTTTTAAAGTATTAACCCCATTTTTCAAACTTGGCTGCTCACATTGCTCCCACCTAGTGTTTTCTGCCGAATCCAAACACGCCTAGAGGTACAAGGTCAGGGAAGGGAAGCATAGTACTTTTTAACATCTTTGAAAATTTTATTCTTTAGATCTCAAATATGTTTAAATTTAAAAATGCACTTATATATACTTTAAAGTACTCCTAAAGTTAAGAGTTCATCTGGAAAGTTCCATTTAGTTTGTCTTGCGAATTACATTAAATGACCCATCTGAGGTAATTTACTGCTTCCTATCAGGTTTCTTTATAAAGGTCCTTGGGAAGAATTTCCAAATTTTGAGCTTTTTAAAAACCCTTTAGATGGAGTATTCTTTTCCAGGTAGCAGGCAAGGGAAGCAGGAGGTCTTTCTTTAAAATTCATGTCCAACCTCATTTCCCAGCTCCAGAAAACAAATCTCATCTGGTTTTTCAGCATTTTCCTCAATGAGCCAGTTTTGGGAAGGAGGTGGACCTCTCCCCATAGGGAATCTTCAGATTAGTAAAGATGGAGGCACACAAAGGCAGAAAGTGTTCACATCCGGAAGTCACACCACCAAATGGGAACAAAGGGGCCCTGGGCAATGGCAGTCAACTTCTCTTTCTCCAAGATTGGTCCTCTGGAAGGCTCTCATCACTTCCATCCATGCTGGCAGTCAAGTGACTGGTGGACATCTTCACTTTCTCCAAGAACTTTCCCAGGACTGCCTTTTCCCTTTCTATCTCTTGGCATCTGTGTTTGACAACCTTGTAGAGCGCTTGGATGTGCTGGTGGGCCTTTCTCTCCTCCCCGCAGTTGATCACACGAGCCCACCTCAGGTGTGCTGAATCTTTGACCTTTGAGAATGAGACTTCCTTCGCTTTGCTGTATCTTAGATCAGCCATGGCTAAAACCCTGGAGAAGGCAGACCCCCAGATGAGCAGGTAAGGCTCCAGGCTATTTACTTGCAGGAAGATTTGGGAGGCTTTCTGCAGCTTCCAGGTTATTAATTAACTCCCCTTTGTATGGTTGGCTGCTCACTGTGACTTTTGACCAAGAGACAGTGACGTCAATCTCCTTCCCACAGGTTAGTCCCACAGCACTAGGGAGTGAGTCACACACTGAACCTCCAGCCTCCTCATTCCTCCTACGCACACTTCCCAGGGGCTCAGATGTTCAGTTGTCATCCCAGGCCTCTCCCAGACCAAACTCAAACCTTTAAAACTAATTCATCCATTAAAATATTCTTCCCTCTCTTCTTTGTTGTTTAATGATATTCCCCAACAGTCAAGTGGCTCTCCTCCTGCTCTCTGAAACTTCCTTAAAAATGAAAGTTGCTGAGGCCTGAGGTCATAAAATCACAGGATCACAAAAAACACCTTTAAAGATCCACAAAATCTTAACAAGGGCTGGAACCAGAGTAGTCTGAGACTGAAACGCTTGTAGCCATTTCTATTTACTGATCAGGTGGAATTTTGAGACTTGTAAATATTTTTAGTGTTAGTAGAGAGAGGTGATTGATGGTAGTATATTCATACAGTGAAATGCTACAAATGAACCTGATAAATTTTCCATATGTATGCATCTCTAAAACATACTGTTGAGCAAAAAAAAAAAAAAAAAGCCAGTTATGGAAGGATACACATAGTGTAATACCATTTATATAAAAGTTGAATATACACAAAATACTATATATGTATGTATTTATCGAAAAATCTTATGTTGTTTTTTGCCATTGAGTTGATTCCAGCTCATAGCGACCCTAGAGGACACAGTAGAACTGCCCCATAGGGCTTCCAAGGAGCAACTGGTGGATTTGAACTGCCAGCCTTTTGATTAGCAGCCTGAGCTCTTAACCACTTTGCCACCAGGGCTCCAAAATCATATGTAGTGGAAGTATTAATACATGGGTAGAAGGAATACATATAGACTTCAAGATAATGCTTATTCTTGGAGAATAAGGGGAGAGAAAATAATGGAATTGAGGAGGGAGGCATAAAAGAAAAAAAACCTGTTGCCGTCAAGTCAATTCCGACTCATAGCAGCCCTACAGAAGAGAGTAGAACTGCTCCATATGGTTTTGGTTATCAGCTGAGCTCTTAACCACTGTGCCACCAGGGCTCCGAGGAGGGGTACACAAGACCTTAATTTCTTTAATAATAAAAGATCTGTAGTCTATGTGGTAAAATGATACTAGTTGTTAAATCTGGGTAGTGGACATATAGGTGTTTGTTATATTATTCTCTGTGCTTTTCTGAATATATAAAATATTCCAAAATGAATAAAAAATATATTCAGAGGACTGCATCAGCACATCTGAACATGTCGGGGCAGTGGTGGCTCAGTGGTTGAATTCGTGCCTTCCATGTGGGAGACTTGGGTTCAATCTCCAGCCAGTCCACCTCATGCGCTGCCACCAGCTGTCTGTCAGTGGAGACTTGCATGTTGCTGTAATGCTGAACAGGTTTCCGCGGAGCTTCCTGACTAAGACAGTCCAGGAAGATGAGCCTGGAAATCTACCTGTAAAAACCCTGGAGGCCACGATAGTCTGATCCACAACCGATCATGGGGATGGCACAGGGCTGAAAAGTGCTTTGTTCAGTTGTGCATGGGGTTGCCATGAGCTGGGGGCTGACAACAACAAGACAAGCACGGCAATAGCATTTTGATTGCTGATTATGAAGCCATAATAACCCTAAAGGCCTGCCCCATCTTTGGTGATACAGGAAGAGCCTGCTGGGTAAGTCTGGAGATGCTGAGAATCAGTCCGTGTGGGCTAGGCAGAGAAAACCAGATAGCTGGCATAGATTAGATTTATTTTTAGAAGCAGCCACATTATTCATTTGTCTCAACCCTTGAAGGTTCTTCATAATTGAGACTGAGTCATTCATCCAGCTTTGGGGTTAAGACATAAGGTCAGAGTTTTACCAATTAGAGAGGAGATCATTATGGGAAATATTTGTCTCTGAAATTAAAGCTCATACAATAGCCTGTCTACAGATAGCTCCCCCGGGGGCAGTGGGTGAGATAATTTAATGTGTTAATACTCAAGCTGGAGAATCTGAAGAATTCATACTGACATCTGCTGGACCCTTTGAATACTTCTCGGTCTAAGTTAGAACCAAGAATTCTGGAGAAGGAGACCCCCCCACAGGACCCTTTAGGAGCACCTTACACTGGCGGGGGGAGGGGGGAGGTGGGAGGGTGGGGAGGGCAGGCAGTATGCTGACATATGCAACTTGATATAAAATTTAAGATCTTTTGCTCACTGCACACATTTAGCATAATACATCCATGACAGAATGAAGCAGGACACCCAGGGTATAATTAACAATCACCATTCTATGACACTCTCAGCAACACAAATGCCAGTTTGCTTGTCAAATTCCACAGAGAGAGGAATAGACCATGTGGTAAGCATACAAAATGCAGCCTTTATTTTCAGGGTCCAGCTCAGCAATTGCTCTGCCCTTGTGTAGCAGGAAAGGCAATGTTGTCAGGTTCTGGTCCACTGAGCTCTAGATGCAAGTTCATTGCCTGAATGTCCCTCCAGAATCAAACTTCAACTCAGCTGGGGCCCCCAGATCCCTGGAGCGTCTGTAAAGATGTAAATGGAGGTCCATTAGCCGAGAGGACTCAGTTTAGATAACTAAGATACCAAGTTGGTTCGATTTTCGACTACTGGATGCATGCTGATCAAAGCCTCTGATAGTCACTATACTTTGTTGTTGCTTTATAAAGACAAGAAAGTGAATTATTACTTAGTAAATGCAGTTTGTATTACAGGCAAACTTTTTTTTTTTTGAGTGGTGTCGTCTTGCGGAAATTAAGAGAGTTCCATGATGGTATAACTATTGATAGCGACTTCTATATAAAAAGACAAGAAAGTGAATTATTACTTAGTAAATGCAGTTTGTATTACAGGCAAACTTTTTTTTTTTTGAGTGGTGTCGTCTTGCGGAAATTAAGAGAGTTCCATGATGGTATAACTATTGATAGCGACTTCTATATATATTAAGGAAATTAAAATTTTTTTTTTCCTGAAAAGAAACTGTTGACCGTGAACAAAAATAACTAAGTTTTATACTCTTCTACCCCATATGATTTGAGTTGGAATTCGATTTTTAAGAAAATTGCATTTATATTTGTCTTTTGTCGGATGAAGGTCATTTCTTGGAGTATTTATGTTTGGGAGTCAGAATGAGGGAAAGAGACAAGCATTTACTAAAGTGCTAGACACCTTACACATACCCTTAGATTCTATTTCACAGTAACAGATATTAATGAGAAAAATACATAAATCTAGGAAAAGGCAAGAAAGGTCAGAAAAAGAAGCACAGGATAGGCCAGATAGAAAGAAAGCACACAATAATATGATAAATATAAACAAATAGATATGAAAATACCTTGTATATGGACTAAATACTTCAGTTAATGCAATGATGTTGAGACTAGATTCAAAAAGGATACAGGGAATACTGAGAAAAACAGTATGGGAAAGAAAGCTTATATATCTATATTAATGATAAGCATAAAAATCCCAAAGCAGAAAACTTTACTAGACATAACAGAGGTCACATAGTAATACTATGAAAGGCAAAGGATTTATACACAGAGTAACAAGAAATCTTTTATTTACAAAAAGGAAAAGTGAGAAAAGGAAAAATGTACAGAAGGCTCCAAAGGGTACTTGTCAGAACGGAAACTCAAATGAGTGAATAGACATGAAATGATGCTCAATTATCAATAATGGAAATGCAAATTAAAATTATAGTGATACATATTGTATACACATCAGGTAAGGAAAAATTAAAATGTCTGATAATACAAAGTATTGGCAAGTGTGTAGAATGATGGGAGCTCCCATAGATTGCTTGTAGGAGTATATGTTGATGCAACCGTTTTGGAAAATATTTTGGCATTACTCATTAATGTTGAAAATATCCATACCCTAAATCCAAAAAAAAAAAAAAATGACCCTTAGATATATAGTCAACAGAAACATATGCACATATGCTCTGAGAGAAATGTCCTTAGTATGTTATTGATAATTGCCCTAAATTGAAACAATCCAATAGTAGATTAAAAAAGAAATTTTCCCACAGCTCACTCATGCTCTGTTAAAAAAATTCATGCCTTTTTTCCTACTCTTTTGAATTGACTCGACGGCACTAGGTTTTTTATTTTATTTGAGGTAGTTTCTATCGCTACACCTTCATATTCACTAATATTTTCTACTGCAATGTCTAATCTGCTGTTAATCACACCCAGTGTATTTTTCATCTCAGACTTCTAACGTGCTCTACCTTTCCTCTACCTTCTGGAACATATGGAATATAATCTCATTGCTGTCAAGTCGATTCCAACTCATAGCGACCCTACAGGACAGAGTAGAGCTGCCCCATAGAGTTTCCAAGGACTGCCTGGTAGATTCGACCTGACAACCTTTTTGGTTAGCAGCCGTACCACTTAACCACTATGCCACCAGGGTTTCCATATGGGATATAGTTATAACAGAACCAAACATGTTGCTGTCGATTCCTACCCCTAGTGACCTCATAGGACAGAGTAGAACTGCCCTATAGGATTTCCAAGGAGCACCTGGAAGATTCAAACTGCTGATCTTTTGGTTAGTAGTAGAGCTCTTAACCACTATGCCACCAGGGCTCCACAGTTACAGTAACTATTTTAATATTCTTGTCTACTAATTCTGTCATATGATCCTTTTTCGAACCTGTTTCTATTGATTTAATTTTCCTATTATTATAGTTCCTAGTTTTATGCTGCTTTGCATGTTTGGTTATTATCAATTGGATGTAAGACATTGCAAATTTTATTTTTTGAAACTATAAATTTTTTTTTTATGGGACATATTTAAGTTATTTAGAAACAGCTTGGCCTTTCAATGCTTTCTTATAAGCTTTCTTAGGAAGAACAGATTATCCTCTGGTCTCGGGCTAAATTTTTTCCACTATTGAGGCAATTATTGAAAAATATCTTTAATATCACATGCAAGTAAAATTTTGCTGAAGATAATTCAATAGTGGTTGCAGTAGTCCATGGACAGAGAACTGCCAGAAATTCAAGCCGGGTTCAGAATAGGACCTGGAATGTGGGATATCATTGCCGATGTCAGATGGATCTTGGCTAAAAGCAAAGAATATCAGAAAGATGTTTATCTGTGTTTTATTGACTATGCAAAGGCATCTGACTGTGTGAATCATAACAAATTATGGATAACATTGCGAAGAATGGAAACCCCAAAACACTTAATTGTGCTCGAGAAGATCCTGTACATAGACAAAGAGGCAGTTGTTCAAACAGGACGAGGGGGTATTACATGGTTTAAAATCAGGAAAGGTGCGTGTCAGGGTTGTATTGTTTCACCATACTTATTCAACCTATTTGCTGACCAAATAATCCAAGAAGCTGGACTATATGAAGAAGAATGGGGCATCAGGATTGGAGGAAGGCTTATTAACAACCCTCATTACGTAGATGACACAACTTTGCTTGCTGAAAATGAAAAGGACTTGAAGCACTTACTGATGAAGATCAAAGACTACAGCCTTCAGTATGGATTATACCTGGACATAAAGAAAACAAAAATCCTCACAAATGGACCAATAAGCAACATCATGATAAACGGGAAAAGATTGAAGTTGTTAAGGATTTCATTTTTCTTGGATCCACCATTAACACCCATGGAAGCAGCAGTCAAAAAAATCAAAAGATGCATTGTGCAAATCTGCTGCAAAAGACCTCTTTAAAGTGTTAGAAAGCAAAGATGCCACCTTGGAGACTAAGGTGTGCCTGACCCATGTCATGGTGTTTTCAATCACCTCATGGTATTTTCAATCGCCACATATGCATGCAAAAGGCAGATCATGAATAAGCAAGATTGAAGAAGAACTGATGCCTTTGAATTGTGGTATTGGCAAAGAATATTGAAGGGACTGCCAAAAGAACAAACAAATCTGTCTTGAAAGAAGTACAACCAGAATGCTCCTTAGAAGCAAGGATGGTGAGACTACATCTCACACACTTTGGACATGTTATCAGGAGGGATCAGTCCCTGGAGAAGGACATTATGCTTGGTCATCAAAATAGAGGAAGACCCTCAACCACATGGATTAACACAATGGCTGCAACAATGGGCTCAAGCATAACAATGATTGTGAGTATAGCACAGGATTGGGCAGTGTTTTGTTCTGTTGTATATAGGGTCACTATGAGTCAGAACCGAGTTGACAACACCTAACAACAACCACCAGAAGAATGAACAAATCTGTCTTGAAAGGAGTACATACAGCCAGAATGCTCCTTAGAAGTGAAGATAACGAGACTTAGCCTAGCTTACTCTGGACATGTTATCAGGAGAGACAAGTCCCTGGAAAAGGACCTGCTTGGTAAAGTAGAGGGTCAGCAAAAAAGAGGAAGGCCCTCAACAAGATGGACTGACACAGTGGCTATAACAGTGGGCTCAAACATAGCAGTGATTGTGAGGATGGCACAGGACTGGGCAGTGTTTCGTTCTGTTGTACATAGGGTCGCTGTGATGGCACCTAACAACAACTGAGGCAATAATGTTCTGAGCACTCTATACCTGATGTCTTGTGATTTAGGAGATGTTTACGTTCTGGCTGGTGGAAAAACAATATCCCTGGCCCAGTGTGAGCACTGGAAATTATTTACTCTAAAACTTTTGGTGTTTTTTTCCCTAGCCCTAGGTAGTTTCCTCACATGTCCTCATTAATTACTATGCTGAAGGCTTGAAGGGGACCTTCTGCTGAGCTCCAGAGCTCTATCTCTGTGCAGCTGTCTCCTGTCTGGTAATCTTCCCTGTGAGCTCTAGCTATCTTAGCTCCATGAACTCCCAACTCTACCTCCTCAATTCGCAGAGACCACCAGGCTCTGCTTGAATTCTACCTACCTGCACTGTGGCCTGGAAACTCTCTCCAGATAGTAAGCTGGGGCAATCAAAGGTCTTACTTTGTTTATTTTCCTTCTCTCAGAGAATTTATTGTCCTGAAATGACTGATGTCCGGTGTATGAAAAACACCTGTTAATATATTTTGTTCAAATTTTAATTGCTTCATGTGGGAGTACAATGTAATTCCTACTACTTTTTCTTGGCTGAAAGCAGAAGTTGCCTCTCTATTAATAACAGAATTGATATATTCATTGACAATAAAGGAACTTGATGTGATCAAAAAATCCTTTCTTACTGTTACATCACCTTATAATACATAGTAAAAATGTAGTTGGCATCTTTCAGGTGATCTCCATGGAATGAATTCAGATGATTCTCTTTAAGTAGGTATGATCCTTGATTGGGGAAGGATCATTAACTCTACTCGTGTTAGAAACAATTAGATTCAAGGTTCTGAAAATAGAGATGGCAGAAGTACTAGCCACTAAAATATCACATCATGTTTTGAAACACGTGATGTGGATATCAGCCATAACTTGGACTGTAAGGAGTGTTTGTCTTCCAGAAGAAACAAAGCCACAAAAAAGGGGTTGCTGAGATATCATGAAATTAAGTACTTTAAACTCCAAGTTATTCATTGTTCACAAATAGCAAATTTGTTGTTCACAAATAATTGTCTGAGTTGCCTGA
The DNA here is from genome assembly GCF_024166365.1 of Elephas maximus indicus. Classification (NCBI taxonomy): domain Eukaryota; kingdom Metazoa; phylum Chordata; class Mammalia; order Proboscidea; family Elephantidae; genus Elephas; species Elephas maximus. The sequence goes on from NC_064825.1 coordinate 70,589,942, forward strand.
TTATCCAGGCTTTGTCTAAATTGTATTTCTGTCACTCAGTCACAGCATTTTTAGAACATACTCTCATCTCAAACTGACCCCTCTGAACAGTGGTCATGGAAACTGAAATTTTCATATGATTATATGGACAATTTATATACTACAGCAGTTTTTCCTAGAGCTTAATTTCTTCAACAAATGCTGTTTGAAAGTGAGAATTACGCTAAATACCTGCTTTACCTACTTCAAATTGATACAGAAAATGTAACATCTGTTATTCATTCAGAGAAATACGGGGTGATCTGCAATTTTTACATTTCTGCATTCATTTGAATCTGAATTCCTTGTAATAAAATACTCCAATTAACTAGCAGCCACTGTGAAACAATGGTACTTCACTCAATATGTCAAAACTTTTATCTTCAAAGATATATGTATTTCATTAGCAGTTATTATTATATCACTATAGTAATATCTTTTTCCCTTCCAGGTGCTCAGCCACTGAGAATACTCAGTTATCCTTTTGGAATGGATACTTTGATTAAACCTTTGCCTATTATATATTAAAGTAGCTTAATAAATATTCAATTAGCCACAGTTGTGAGGCTTCATAACTTTTTCTACATGTTCTGAGCCTCCTTTTGAAGCATTAATCTCACTTTTTCTAATCTGGAATCAAAAGGCCAAGGTTTCCCAACCATCTTTAAGCAATTAAAGTCTAATGTTTTCAACTTCTCCGTTCTCTGAAAGTCTTTTATTGTCCCTCATTTTTGATATGGTGCTTTTTTCTTCATCTGTGGCCAATTGGAATTCTTGGTGTGATTTGCATTTTTTTTTCTTTAAATACTCTTATGGAAATTTCTTTCAACGCAGTGGTGAGGAAGACCTTACCCGTAAAGAAGATGGCTTTTACTGGACAAAATGGATCATCTTGTGAACGTCATCCCACATGGCATCCTATCTCTTCTGTTCATATCTTGATTATTTAGCTTTATGAGAAGATAGTTTTTCCCATACTTCTAAGATTTGTGGTTTTATAGAAATAAAAAAGCAACTGTTTCTGCATTATAGATATGATTGACCTTCTAAGTCAATCTCAGGCTTGATTCCATGGCAGGTTCCAACAGATTACATTTCACCAAGGAAGCTTCTCATTAAGGGACCTTCTGCACAGGTCCACTCTTCTCTGTCCACCACTGTTGTGAATAGAATCAGATTGATCAGGTCAAGGCTGCCATATGCACATCTCCCAGGGGCGCTGTTCCCATTGTAGATAGTTAAATCGTCCTCCTTGTAGTTATCCAATATTGCATCCTTGGACCAGGTTATCCTCAAATTCCTTAACTATCTGTATGCATAAAATTTTGCAAATAAACTTTTTTTTTTTTCATAATTAATCAAACTTGAGGTCTTCTTCAAGAAGAATGATCTTTTGGATTTTCACAGTATTAGCTTTTTTATTATTCTGAAATTCTTTACAAAAGACTTGTATATAAATGCTTTTCATGAGATGCAAGTCCTTTAGATCAGCTGGTCTGGGTGCTTTTCCATCTCCAAGAGATGTTCTTACAGTTTTCTTCATCTCAGATGATGACAATTCTATCCCTCCAAGTGTTCAGTTTGAAAATCTTGGATTAATACCTGACCCTTCTTTCTCACACAACCCACAGCCAGTTCAACAGCAAATCTGGTTATTGCCAACTTCCATTTAGATTTCCATCTTAATTCCGTTGGTCATGGTTTTCCTTTACTCCATCCCTGAGAAACTTTACAAACTATAATGGAAACAGATGGCTTGAGATGCAAATTAGAGCCAACACTGAAGGAAAAGGTAAGCCCAATGGTGCTGAGACTTTTATGCCAGGGACAAACATGGAAAAGTCCCAACTAACCTCAAGAAATCAGTGTAACATTAATACAAATAAACATTACTGGGAAACTTGAAGCCACAACCTGAGGACAAGTGCCTCATGTGGGGTCATGCCCTCAGTTTCCAAGCACCCCACCTGGAGACCTCCTGGTCAGAGATGGCTGTTTGATTTTTTTATTTACCAGCCTGACAATTTTTGTCTTTAAATTGTCCCAGTCTATTTACATTTATTTAACTATTTCTAAGATGGATGTCAGAGGAGACTCTGAAACTTGCTCTAGAACGCCAAGCAGCTAAAGCAAAAGGAGAATTGATGAAGTAAAAGAACTGAACGGAAGATTTCAAAGGGCAGCTCAAGAAGACAGAGTGAAGTATTATAATGACATGTGCAAAGAGCTGGAGATGGAAAACCAAAAGGGAAGAGCACACTCGGGGTTTCTCAAGCTGAAAGAACTGAAGAAAAAATTCAAGCCTTGAGTTGCAATAGTGAAGGATTCTATGGGGAAAATATTAAATGACACAGGAAGCTTCGAAAGAAGATAGAAGGAATATACAGAGTCATTATACCAAAGAGAATTAGTTGATGTTCAATCATTTCAAGAGGTAGTATATAATCAGGAACCGATAGTACTGAAGAAAAAGTCCAAGCTGTTCTGAAGGTATTGGCGAAAAACAAGGCTCCAGGAATTGATGGAATATCAATTGAAATGTTTCAACAAACAGTTGCACCACTGGAGGTGTTCACTCGTCTATGCCAAGAAATATGGAAGACAGCTTCCTGGCCAAAGGACTGGAAGAGATCCATATTTATGCCTACCCCCAAGAAAGGTGATCCAACTGAATGTGAAAAATATAGAACAATATCACACGCAAGCAAAATTTTGCTGAAGATCATTTAAAAACGGCTGCAGCAGGATATCAACAGGGAACTGCTAAAAATTCAGGCCGGTTTCAGAAGAGGACGTGGAACCAGGGATATCATTGCTGATGTCAGATGGATCCTGGCTGAAAGCAGAGAACACCAGAAGGATGTTTACCTGTGTTTTATTGACTATACAAAGGCGTTCGACTGTGTGGATCATAACAAACTATGGATAACACTGGGAAGAATGGGAATTCCAGGACACTTAATTGTGCTCATGAGGAACCTTTACATAGATCAAGAGGCAGTTGTTTGGACAGAACAAGGGGATACTGATCGGCTAAAAGTCAGGAAAGGTGTGCGTCACCATACGTATTTAATCTGTATGCTGAATAAATAATACGAGAAGCTGGACTATATGAAGAAGAACGGGGCATCAGGATTGGAGGAAGACTCATTAACAACCTGCGTTATGCAGATGACACAACCTTGCTTGCTGAAAGTGAAGAAGACTTGAAGCACTTCCTAATGAAGATCAAAGACCACAGCCTTCAGTATGGATTACACCTCAACATAAAGAAAACAAAAATCCTCACGACTGGACCAATGAGCAACATCATGATAAACGGAAAAAAGATTGAAGTTGTCAAGGATTTTATTTTACTTGGATCCACAATCAACAGCCATGGAAGCAGCAGTCAAGAAATCAAAAGATGCATTGCATTGGGTAAATCTGGTGCAAAGGACCTCTTCAAAGTGTTGAAGAGCAAAGATGTCACTCTGAAGACTAAGGTGCGCCTGATCCAAGCCATGGTATTTTCAATCGCATCATATGCATGTGAAAGCTGGACAATGAATAAGGAAGGCTGAAGAAGAGTTGACGCCTTTGAATTGTGGTGTTGGCAAAGAATATTGAATATACCATGGACTGCCAAAAGAACGAACAAATCTGTCTTGGAAGAAGTGCGGCCAGAATGCTCCTTAGAGGCAAGGATGGCGAGACTGCGTCTTACATACTTTGGACATATTGTCAGGAGAGATCAGTCCCAGGAGAAGGACATCGTGCTTAGCAGAGTACAGGGTCAGCGGAAAAGAGGAAGACCCTCAACAAGGTGGATTGACACAGTGGCTGCAACAATGAGTTCAAGCATAACAACGATTGTAAGGATGGCACAGGACCAGGCAGTATTTCATCCTGTTGTGCATAGGGTCGCTATGAGTCGGAACCGACTCAACAGCAGCTAGCAACAACAACAAGGCTTTATTATTTTGTTTCATATAGTTAAAATTTGTTTAGATTTACATATTTAACACTTTCTTTACTCATTATTCCTACTTGCATCTCAGACATCCCATCTTAGATAAATTTCTATAGAGAAATTTTTGCCCAAGTCCATCAGGAAACATGTACAAGAGTGTACCTGTGAGAATCCTAAGAAATAGCTAACATGGAAACAAACAAAACGTCCATTCAACAATATAAGGGAAAACAGCTGTATTCTTTCAGTGGGAATCTATAAAACAGTAAAAAAATGAATGAATTGCAGCTATGCACAAAAGATGGTTTAGCAAAAATAATATTGAGCAAAAGAAGTGAAGCCACAAAATAAATATGGTATGATTCCATTTATACAAAGTTCAAAAAATGCAAAACTGAATAACACGTTGTTTAAGAGTACAGCAATGAATGGCAAAACTGCAAAGGAAAACAAGGGCATGATTAACCTCAAAGTTAGGATAATTCTGAGGAGGAAGGAAAGGGTCTAGCATCTGAAAAGAGCACACAGGGCTCTTCAAGGGTAAATAATATTCTTTTCCTTAAACTCACTGATGAGCACAAGGGTATTTGCTGTTTGCTCATATGCTGTGGAGGGGACATCCCATCTGTTCCTTCCCAGTCTCTCCCCCTTGAAGTTAGATAAATTCATGTGTCTGGTACAAACCAATGAGCTGCAAGCAGAAACAGCAAAATGTGTGTGTGTATTACTTTTGGGCCAAAGCATGAAAGAGTTAGTGCGTGACCCTCCAGCTGATTCTGTCCTTTCTATGGCCTCATATTGAGATGGAGGAGCCACAAGATTAAAACAGCCTGGATCGCTAAGCCTCTGCATGGAGAAGAGTTACCCTGGAGAGGTGCCTGGACCAGCAGTGGATTTTGTGGAAGTGAAAAATTCACCTTTGTTGTGTTAAGACACTGACATGTTGGGGTTTTTTGTTACTGCAGTATAACTTATCCTATCCTGACTACTTTACATACATATTACAAATATTCTCTGTGTTTACTCAATATTTAATAAAATCAATTTAGAAGGTCTGCTTGTAAAATTTCAAACAGTATAAGTAAATAAAGAAAGTGTGTCATCTAGGATCTTGAGTATGTCACTCATGACTATTTCCAAATTCTTCTAGTGTGAATGATAATCTTATTGACAAAATTATTGTGTTGATCTACTGGCTTCCTTTCAGGTCTAGGAGAACAGTGAATGAGGCAGTCTGGAGATAAGTGGGCATTCATTAGAATCACCTGGTGGGACCTGGCCAGAGATGACTGTGTTGACACAGGCCTTCTTTACGTCATTATTGAGGTTGGTCACATGTGTAGGTCTGGTATTCCCAGTGAGGTTGAACATTCCTTGAAGGCAGGGATGATGGCTCCTATCATACACTCATCCTTGCCATGCTCACCTTGGTACCAGGCATGCAAGTGATCTGAAAGTACTTGTTGCGTTGAGCTCAGGAAGCCTGCCTTTCATTTTCAGCTGAAGTTCTTGACAGCCGCCACATTCTCCCTGCCCTCTTCTACCTTACCATGCACCTTTGGCCTGGGGGCCTGCCAAACAAGACCCAGAGGACACAGTTTTCTAAGAAAAGCTGACTTCTCCAGCAGGGGGGATTTGCCAGCCGATGGGATGTCATGTGAGACAGATTGCAGACGCCTTGCCTCTGTGGTCATCAGAATCAGAAATGCTTGCCTGCCAATCAGCATTATGGTGAAGAGCTGTGACATGACAGTTGTCTGACTTGTGTTAATACGTTCTAATCTTGCAAACTAATTTTGTGCCCCCCGCTTGGCCATTCCTGCATTGTGTTTGGCCTGCCAGGGCTCGCACTATCCATCAATCTTAGTTAGTGGCCTGCTCCTTCTACCCTACAGCAGAGAGTGCCTCTAGTCCCATTGAGACGCCCATACCTCCCTCTACAAAGCTTCCTTTGCAATCAGCTCTGTAAGAATGCGGTCATCTGGTTCAGAACAAAGATGCGTGTCCTTGTCTATGAGGTCTGACAAGATGGCCATTGTCTGCTTGTATTTTTCAAGATGGCTTTTCTGGGAGAGAAAAATTCCCCATGGCACAAGAGGAAAGCATTTTGGGGCCCTGTTGTCATTTATGAGCCAGTGAAACATGTTAAATTTGTTGGAGTCAAACTCACTGACCTCTCTCTGGGTCTAGTTTCCCCATCTGGATATAGAGGCGTTTGGGTTAGAGGATTGCCAAGGTATTTCTTGTCCCTGAAATTTAATTCGTTCAGTCTGATTAGTGTGTCTGGCAATGGCAACTCTTTCAGTTCCCTTTAGGTTATTCTTCTTAACATTTTGGGGGAATGGGGTGCTACAAACCCCCTTGAGAATCTAATGAACTTTTCTCCTATAAAAAACACTTACATAGAACTTTTACTTAAAATTTCATGAGGTTTGTAATCCCGAAGGCCCATGAATGGTACTTAGGTTGAGAAACAGTAATTTTGATTTGTGTCTTGATTTTATTTTTTACTCTGCGATTTACCTTCTTTTTAAACTTGCTACCATATGAGATACAATTTTTTTTTTGCTTTTCTCCTCATATTTTTATTTTGAAAAATTTCTTAACTACAGAAAAATGAAAAAAGATACAATGAATATCCTTATACTTTGCAACTAGATTTACCAACTATTATATTTACTTTCTCCTCCTCCTCCTTCATTTTTCTCCTCCCTCTTCACTACCTCTTTTCTTCCTCCTACTCCTCTTTCTTTCTCTGGCTCCTCTCCTTCTCCTCTTCCTTCTTCCTTATTTTTCTTAGCCATTTGAGAATAAGTTGCAGAGATCATTTGAATATTTTTCAGTTGCAAGCAGGCTGTACATTTGAAATAGCAACATAGATAACTACAACTATCTGGAAAGTACGGAAAGGAATGGATGCATTTTGGAACTACTGTACCTTCCGACCTGGCCTTACCTGGTTCCTCTATCAGAAGCAATCACTCTGCACATGGGTGAGGTCACATCCATCAAATCACATGACCAAAGAACATTCAGACAGCAGCCTCTGTTGCATGGTGATATACACCTCATTAAAATGTTTTTGACTTATCATTGGAAAGCATTTTAACTTTTCATTTGGAAGAGTCATCTTGTCAGGGACCAGAAGACACCTGACCAAAAAAAAAATCAGCAAATCAACTTGGCTCGAAACTGGTGAGAGTTCAGAGAAAGGTCTTTGACTCCATGTTACCTGCTCATGAGAACATACTTTCTTCACCTATCTTCTGTCCTACAAGGCCGCCATGGTGCATTGGGACGAGCATTTGATGGAGTCAGTGAGACCATGACTCTGACACATATTCGACGAGTGATCCTGACTAGGAACTTAACCACTGTGGGCTTAAGTTTCCCTATCTACAAAATGGCAACAAATAATACCTAGCTTGCTTGTTTCCTACGATGGTTACTTGTGGGGTGTGAATATGCCCAATACATGGTAGATGAGCAGTAAACACTAGTTAAATTTGGAAGACAGGGAAAGTACAATACAAGCCAAGTCACAGAATGCCAGAGGTCATTAAATACTGCACCTTTCAAGGAGGGGCACTTCTCCCTTGAAACATCTTTCTGAAAAGTTAACTTCATTTCTTAAGTAATTTAAATAATTTTTCTAAAATAATTGGGGAATAGACAGGTTATGCACAGGCATTTTTATGATAAAACATGAAGCTTCAAAAACGTTCACACTTATAGTGGGTTACTTCAGCCTGGGAACGTTAGTGAAGGGTTTGATGTAACTAATCTGGTTTAGCACTCTTGGTTTACAGATGAGGAACCTGAGGTTCAGAGAAGCAAACCAAATTGCCCATGTGTAGAAATTGTTGGTGTCAACAGCCTAGCTCACTCTCGTCATTTATTTCAATAAGTTCTCAGTAGGGTATGATGGTTAAGAGCTCAGACCACCTGTCTGGTGTCTGACAGATGTATGTGTAAACCCTGGCTTCTCCCTTTCTAGCTGAGTAGCCTTGAGTTACCTACTTAACCTTTCTGAGCTTCCGTTTTCTTATCTGTAAAGTGAAGGTAATAACAGAAGCTGCCTCATATGGTTGTGACGAGGAATAAATGAATGATGTGTGAAGTGCTCAGCACAGTGCCAGGCTGTGGGGTAAAGGACACAGTTTTTCTCTAAGTAAGGTGGCCCTTGTTTTTGGCTCTGGGGAAATAACTCTTGGAGTAATTAGGGTGCTTTGGTCGAGGACTTCTAGGCCATACCACAGGATTTGTGCTATCAAGTGGGGGCCAGCCAGACCAGAAAAGACTCACCTGGAAGGCTGATTTCAACTACCTTCTGGAGGTGTGATTTAGCCTTTCATGCAGGACTGGCCAATAAAAGCCTGGAACATGAGGGCTCAGAGAGCTTCCTGGTTGGGAAAGAGAGAATGATATGTGCTTTCTGAGCCCCAGCAGCTGTACATTGGGAACCGGCCCAGACCTTGCCAGTGCATCGCTTACTTACGATGATCCAGCAGATGCAAGCAGAATATCTTTGTGAGCTCTGTGAGTCATTCCAGTGTGTTAATGAACCCAAGGACAGTGTCTTCTTAATTTGTAAGGTCTGACCTAGCCCTTGGTGTCTAGGGTAAGAGAGAGAGCGCTATGTGGGGTGGCTGGTGTCAGAAATGATGGAGAAATAGGAAGGTGGGGATTGGGTCAATCCCTGCCTCCTGGGAATCAACTTTATGTTGATTCTCACCCAAGAAGCTATCATACAGACGTATATTTAATACTTGATAACCATTAATTCTTCTGATCATTATTGGATTCCAAGTGAATCAGCTAAAGTGATGGGCCAGGGTTTTGAGAATCCGTTGGCAGTACATTATAGAAATGGGCATGGTTAGATCTTTCCTAGCTCTTAACCCAACAGGCAGCAGTAGCCAGGTTTCAGACTGGGGCATGGGGGTCAGTTCTTCACCATGGTGTGAACAGGGTCAGGTGGTGTTACTCCAAGGGACTCCTTTGACCTTGAGCATGAGATGCTCACAAGGCAATGAGAATCTCCCTGGCAACGCTCCTTGTCTTTAATGGTTTTTGTCTTTGGAAGGAGATAATAGCAATGGACTGAATTTCTACCCTGTCATTTCTTAGCTGTGTGAACTTAGGAAAGTAGTTCATCTCCATTTTCTAAGTACCTTCTTCTGCAAAATGGAGATAACGATGCCAAAGTCACAGGAATGACATAATGATTAAATGAGATAAGTCACCAGGTAAATGCTGCAAATGAGCATTCCAAGGGGAGGCAACTATAAGCTATGAGGTGCCGGGGGGAGGACATAGAGGGGCATAAAAGTGGGTAGCTTTTCTGGATCCAGAAGGCGCACATTTGTAACTAGATGTTTGGGCTCAACATAAACCTTTGTGCACCCTGTTATTCAGGAGAACACACTTGAGTTCCCATCCTAGCTCTGCCACTTCTGAGTTGTGTGATCTTGAGAAATTTGCTCAACCACTCTGAGCTTCAGTTTCCTCATCTGTAAAATGGGGACAATAATAGATTTCTTCATGGAGTGTATAAGGATTAAATGAGACACAAAGCATTTGGCACAATACAGCATAGATTAACGACAATTATAATAACAAATGTTGAGTGCTTACTCTATGTTAGCTGCTGTTCTAAAATTTTGATGTCAATGAGCTCTTTTAACCCTTTCATCAATCCTACAAAGAGGGTGCACTTACGATTACCTCCATTTTACAGATTAGGAGATGGAGGCTTAGAATAACTTCCCTAGAAAATGACAGAGCTGGCTGGTATTGAAACCAAGGCACTTTGCCTTTAGATTTTACACTCTTCAGCCCCAGTCTACATGGCCCACTGCATCTACAAAATAGGGGTAATTATTATTATAAACCAGGAAAGCAATGGAAATCCAGGTGAGGTTTGTGATCCAAGGAGAAAACTGATCAGAACTAGATCGTAGAACACTCAATCGGCAGTGAGGAGGGTGGGCTAGAAAAGGTGGGATCCAAAGCAAAGAAGGTCAAAGATGCAGCAATGGTGTGGACAGACTGCTGGGAAATTTTGGGAATGTAAGAGAGAGTTTGCTGTCATAAAATAGCAGACAAGCTTTCATTCTTTCATTCATTCTTTTATTAAATATTTACTAAGTATCTCCTATATGGCAGGCCTTATGGGGGAGGTTGGGTCTTTGGAGATGTATGAAACCCAGCTTCTTCCCTTCCCTCTTCACTGTGATATGATAAGAAAAGAACATACACGATAGCAGTAGAAAGCAGACCCGACAGTGCCACATTAGAGTCACAGGTAAGGTACTGTGGGAGGGAGAAGACCCTTCCATAAGGATCTAGGGAGGGGCTGAAAAGGGGTATCATGAAAGAGGTGACATTTACCTTGGGTCTTGAAGGATGAGCGTTTTTGTTTTGGTTACGGTGCAAGTTAAGGCATGGTGATGGCTTCAAACAAGGTGAATACGGGAAAAAGAACACTGTGCAGTGATAGATAAAGTTTTCCTTAGGAGTCATTTGTATTATTTTTCTCATCTACTGGCCTTTCCCCAAATGAACACATCTCCCACCCAAAGCCTTTTGGGGCATCCCTGAAAGGACCTACCTCTGGGGTCATTCCTGAAACTTTTCTTCCCTTCAAGAATGAGAGAGAGGAGGAGCTTCTTTCTGCTCACGTGCCACTTGAATAAGGAGTATGTAATGGCTACTGCACAGCCTGGCCTCCGTTTGCCTTCCCATCTCTTCCCTTTCCCTGGGATTCAGTGTTATGGATTGAATTGTGTCCCCCCCTCCCCCAAAATGTGTGTCAACTTGGCTAGTCCATGAGTCCCAGTATTGTGTGATTGTCCACCATTTTGTCATCTGATGCGACTTTCCTACTGTTGTAAATCCTATCTTCATGATGTTAATGAGGTGGAATTAGCAGTGGTTATGTTAATGAGGCAGAATTGAGGCAGAACTCAATCTACAAGATTAGGGTGTTTCTTAAATCAATCTCTTTTAAGATATAAAAGAAAGAAGGGAGCAGAGAGACATGGGGACCTCATACTGCCAAGAAACGAGAGCCAGGAGAATAGCGTGTCCTTTGGGCCCAGGGTTGCTGTGCTGAGAATCTCCCAGACCGGGGGAAGATTGATGACAAGGACTTTCCCCAAAGCTGACAGAAAGAGAAAACCTTCCCCTGAAGCTGGCACCCTGAATTTGGACTTCTAGCCTCCAAAACTGTGAGAGAATAAATTTCTCTTTGTTAAGGTCATCCACCTGAGGTATTTCTGTTATAGCAGCACTAGGTAACTAAAACATTCAGGTAGGGTTTGACCTAGCTACCCTAGCCAGGCAGGCAGACTTTGAGTGCTTTGAAATACATCCAAAGTTTTGAAATCCATGGAAGGGCAAGGAGCACCTGTGATTCTTTGATAAGCCACAAGAGGGGGAAGTGTGAACACAAATGGAAATAAAGGAGAGAGGAAAAAAAACTGGGAAATGAACAGCTTTCCCGAGGCCCTCATTTCTTATACCAGGCTAGCAGTTTCAATCTGTTATGTTTCTTTCTCTCTTTCTCTGTCACTGTTCTTTCTCTGCCCCTATCTCACTTTGTCTCTTACTTTCCTCCTGGAATTTCTTTGGGCAAAATGCAAATTAGAATTGCTGCCTCTAGGTTCAAACATCAGTTGTACAGTTCCAAGATGGGGGAAGTTCAAGGTCAAAGGGGGTTTAACTTCAGTCTTAATGTAAGTCAACGGGGGGAGTTTTCACAACTAAACTTTCTCCTTCTCACAAAAACTAAACAGTAAACCCTAAACGAAAACCATTGTGGGTTTGGTCCCAGTAATAATAACCACAAACACTTTGATAGCAGTATATGTGTTATGAAGAAGGATTAGGTGCTGTTCTAAGTGGTTCACATGGATTAGTCCCTTTAATCCTCACGGCTACCCTCTGACTTAGGTACTATTGTTATCACCATGGTACAGATGAGGGATCTGAGGCACAGAGATGTCAAATAGTTTGCACAACATCCCACAGTTAGTTATCAGAGCTGGAATTCAAACGAGGCAGTCTGGTTGCAGACTGTCTGCTCTTAAGCTCTCCACTGTAGCTGAATATAACATTAATGAGCGTACAGGGTTCAGAACAAGGGAGGTGATATCCCTATCCAGCTTGCCAGTCAGGGCAGGTCAGGGTGCTATGTTCAGCTCTAGGAGGCACATTTTAATAGACTTAGTTGATACTGGGAGTTGCCCCAAACAAGGATGATCAGGTGATAGAAATAAGGCTGTATGAGGAGCAGTTGACTCAAGCAAGGGTGTTTAGTTTGGCAAAGACAGAACAAAACGAAGCCAAGCCAAATGAAACAACCTGAGGGCGGAGTCCAGGAAAATTATTCTCAAATATTTGCAGAGACTCTCTCTGGAGATTTCGTGACTTTCTTCCTGAGACTCCTGAAGCTTTCCTAGGCAGGGGGATGATCTCCAGGTTATTTGGGCCCAGGCTTTCTCATCAGTCCTCAGACAGGCAGCAGTCCCAAGGTCTGGAAAAGAGACTGATGAGTCGTCATTTACACCCCCTTTGCCTCCCATTAGGCTGTCCAATAAGGGCGTACTCTCCCAGGGTGTGGAATTATGTCCATGTGATAAAATGGAATTTGAGATTTGCTCATATGTCATGGCAGACATTCCAAGACTGTCTTTTCCTTAAAAACAGTGCATTATTATTATAAACACAATACATATTCAATATGCAAAATTCGCCTTTGCAGAAAAGTATGTAGAAGGGTGTCTCACACTGCCCCACCACCCGGAGAAAACCTGTGTTAACATTTTAGTGTATTTCCTTCCAGTTCTCTTTTTCTGTGTGTATGTTCTTGTCCACACCCTCCCCTGTGGTCCTGAAAGGGGTCCTTCCTAGAAAGGCCATAAGGAAAACTCAGAGAAATGTCATAGTCCATTATGAAGCAGGAGCCTGAGCTTCCTTCTGCCTTAAAAGAACATTTCTGGTAGAAATATTTCAAAATTCAATCTGAAAGAGAGCAGCGATGTGACTTCTCCTATGGCCTTCTCTGTTGTTGTGGTTAGCTGCTGTTGAGTCAGCCCCCAGCTCATGGCAACCCCATGCACGTCGGGACCAGACCATTGCGGTCCACAGGATTTTCACCGGCTGATTTTCGGAAGTAGATCATCAGACCCTTCTCCCCGTACTTCTTAGTCTGGAAGTTCTACTGAAACCTGTTAAGCATCATAGCAACATGGAAGCCTTAACTGACAGACACTGGAACGGTGGTGGCTAATACTAGCTGGGAATTGAATTCGGGTCTCCTGCATTATGGAAGGCAAGAATTCTACTACGGAACCGCCACTGTCCTCATGACCTTCTTTAAAAGGTGGGGATTTATTTGGAAGAGAAAACAGAGTATGGATATTCAGGCTTTATAATACCAGGGAAGGGAAGAGGAAGGGAACACTTTATCTAGAGGTGGTTGTGAGCCAGGCACTGAGCTGGGCACTTTAGACATTTATTCACTTATCTGTTCAGGAGCTATCTGAGTGCCTATAGTGATGGACACTGGGTTTACTATGGCAAGTGCAAAGGGCATGGATCCTGTCCTCAAAGACTAAACAATCTCAAGGGAGAGACTGACAGTCATCACAATTAACTAACGAAAGTAGAGGGAGTACCCAGAGAACAGTGAGGGACCTGATCTAGCCTGGGAGCAAGGGTGGGAGTAGTCAGGAAAAGCTTGCCTTAAGGGAAGGGTCCAATCCACAACCTTCATGGGGTCATGGGGTTAAGACAGGACCAGGCAGCATTTCATTCCATTGTACACGGGGTTGCCATGACTCCAGAGCTAACTTGATAGCAGCTAACAACAACAACAAGGAAAGAGGTTTAGATATGAGTTCCATAGGATGAAATGATGAGGGGAGAGGGAGGAAGAAAAGCATTCCAAGAAGAAGGCAGAGTACACGTAAAGTCTTTAGCTGAAGGGGACATGACATGTTCAGGGAGAAGGAAGGAAGCCAGATAGTTAGGGTGCAGAGGCGGGGCAGAAGAGTGATGCAAGATAAAGTGGGCGACAATACAGAAGAACAAAGTATTGCACATGTAGTAACAGGCATGGATAGCACAGACTAAATGCTGAATGCAAGATGTCAGGCTTAAGAGTGTACACACTCTTTAGGGATCCCATTTATGTTAAGTTCAAGAAGGCAAAACTAATGGATGGTGATAGAAGTCAAGACAATGGCTATTGCTTAGTGGACTGGCATTCATGAGAAGGGGTACAAAGAAATCTTATAGGGTGCTAGAAATTTTGATGGATCTGATGGTGTGTAGTGGTTAAGTGCTACGGCTGCTAACCAAAGGGTCGACAGTTAGAATCCGCCGGGCGCTCCTTGGAAACTTTATGGGGCAGTTCTACTCTGTCCTATAGGGCCCCTATGACTCGGAATCGACTCGACGGCACTGGGTTTACTGGGGTTGATGGTGGTTACACAAGTGTATACATACATGAAATTTCATCAAGCTGTACATTTAATATTAGTGCACATCACATACTTTGCTGTATAACTCAATTAAAATATTTGATAAATTTAAAAAATGTTTATTAAATATGAGTGTAGATGCAGCAATAGACAGAGCGATAGAGTGATAGGGATAGAGAGGCAAAGGGATAGAGTGGCAGAGGGACAGAACAAGAGATGGACAGAGCTATAGGTAGAGAGAGAAAGCAAGTAAGAGAGGGAGTGATAGAGCATATGAGCAAGAGCAAGAAAAATATGGGCAAGAGCCAGATTGTATATGACCTTGTAAACTATGGGTCTTTATCTTAAGATAAATGAAAAAATATTGAAGTGTTTTCAGCTAGAGCAGAGGTAATGGGATCCAATTTGTACCTGGAAAAAATTCTGCTGGCTTCGGTGTGGAGAAAGGATCTATTGTACAAGACCAGATGTCACTATGGTCAAAGTCTGTGCCACTCAAGTTGTGGTCCGTGGCTGATGCCAGTCTGTGAACTGCTTGTTACCAATCCACAAGTAGGCAAGGACCTTACACCAGAATGTAGACATATACTCCTTGTGCAGGGTGCACACAATCACCATACTACTTCTTTTACTTAGAAAGTCTCTCTACAACACAGTGCCATCTAGACTTAGCAATGTCCTTGCTGATATAGCACTGGTCAAGGTGAAGGCTGATGGCAACTTGGACTATGGTTGGGAAGTGGAGAATGAGAGAATTAATGAAGAGTCCTGTGAGGTTTTTACAAATTAGGAAACTGAGACTGGGAAAGATGACATATCAAGTCCAAGGTCATGTCACTTATAAGGGGCAGGCTGTTCCAATTCACCATTTCTTGCTGAACAAAAGAAAGAATTAAACATGCTTACATTGTGGTTTATACAAAGGGGCTGCAGCGAGCAGCTTTCCAAAGAGGATTCCAACCTTTTTGCTTTTCAAATCCAGAGTTCAGTCGCTCCCCAACATCCAGATAACAACCTCCATTGATAAGCCTTTATTCTCAGGTAGCTAGACACTTTTCACACCTTGTCTCACTGAATTCCCCAAACAACCTCGTGAAATAGCTGTTATTAATGTTCTCTTTTATCACTTGGGGGAATTTAAGCACAAAGGGGTGAAGTGATTTGCTTGAGGTTACAAAGCTAGTATATAGATTTGAATTCAGGTCTGTCTGACACCAGGGCCTATGATTTTATTCACTAGCTACACCTATTCTCTTTGCTCCCTGGTATGTCTCTGTCAGTAAGGGAGACGGGGCTGAGTCTGAGCCATTTAGGGATTTCGCCGTGGATAAATGTGCATTAAAAGACTCGGAGCTTATAGGGATTTCAGAAAAAAGCCCCTTATATTTAATGTCGTATTATACACAATGCTTGCCATGGTGACTCCAGTCCAGACTTTGGAATGCTGTTTCTCCCAGCCACCTGACCCCTTCCTTGCAACAAACAAACACAACAATGTTCCCTTGGGCCAGTTTTCTGGAGCACTGGAAGAAGCGTGGTTGGGGGCTCCACTACCTAGAGATACAGAGAGTCTGGCTGCATTTTTATATCTCTTTCCAGAATTCTTTCATTTGTTCATTCTTTCTCTTTCTCTCTTTCTCAATCTATACATCTTTCATCCAACTATATTTAAACTTTAAAAAATATGTATGAACTTTGTTTTTTAAAGCAGTTGTAGGTTTACAGAAAAATTGCACAAAGTATTTGGAGTTCCCATAAGCCCCCCACCTCTCTACATGCAGTTTCCCCTATTATTAACATCTTACGCTCTTGTGGTACTTTTGTTATAATTGATAAGCCTATATTGATACATTATTATCAAGTAAAATCCATAGTTTACATCAGGGCTGACAATTTGTGTGGTGCAGTTCTATGAAGTTTGACAACATCCATCTATATTTTAAATGAGAACATATATGTAGATTAATAATTCAGCTTTTTTCATTTAACAGAGGATGAATATTTTTCATTGCAACAGATGTATTCTCTGGCCTCATTCTTCTTACCTCTGCATGATTTTTTTTTGCATGTAAGGTCATCTGGAGGTTATTTAACTAGTCCTCTATTATTGGAGGTTTGGGCAATTGTTAATTTTCTCTGAGATAAATAATGCTGTAACAAAAATCTTTGCAAGTATGTATTTGTGTAGTTTTCTGATTGGTGTCTTCTAATAAATCCACAGATATGTACTTTACAACTTTTTAGAACTTTCAGATATTTAAATACACAGGAAACATTCTAAGCAGGAACACAGATATACAATTTCTATTGTATTCTTTTTTAAAAAAATTGTTTTAAAAATATATATAACACACCATCTGCCAATTCAACTTTTTTTTTTTTTTAATTGAACTTTAGATGGAAGTTTATGGAACAAACTAGCTTCCCATTAAGCAGTCAGTACACATGTTGTTTTATGACATTGGTTAACAACCCCACAACATGTCAACACTCTCCCTTCTCGACCTTAGGTTCCCTATTACCAGCTTTCCTGTCCCCTCCTGCCTTCTAGTCCTTGTCCCTGGGCTGGTGTGCCCCTTTAGTCTCCTTTTCTTTTATGGGCCTGTCTAATCTTTGAATGAAGGGTGAACCTCAGGAGTGACTTCATTACTGAGCTAAAAGGGTGTCCGGGGGCCATACTCTCAGGATTTCTACAGTCTCCGTCAGGCCAGTAAGTCTGGTCTTTTTTTGTGAGTTAGAATTTTGTTCTACATTTTTCTTCAGCTCTGTTCCGGGACCCTCTATTGTGATCCCTGTCAGAGCAGTCAGTGGTGGTAGCTGGGCACCATCTAGTTTGACTGGACTCAGTCTGGTAAAGGCCATGGTAGTTGCGGTCTATTAGTCCTTTGGGCTAATCTTTCCCTTTTATCTTTAGTTTTCTTCTTTCTCCCTTGCTCCTGAAGGGGTGAGACCAGTTGAGTATCTTAGATGGCTGCTCATAGGCTTTTAAGACCCACAGACACTACTCACCAAAGTAGAAAGTAGAACATTTTCTTTATAAACTATGTCATGCCAATTGAGATAGATGTTCCTGAGACCATGGTCCCCTCATCCCTCAGCCCAGCAATTTGGTCCCTCAGGGAGTTTGGATGAGTCTATGGTGCTTCTATGACCTTACCTTGGACAAGTTGTGGTAGATTCCCCAGTATCGTGTATTGTCTTACCCTTCACCAAAGTTACTACTTATCTATTGTCTGTTAAGTGTTTTTCCATCCCCATCCCTCCTCTCCCTTGTAACCATCAAAGATTATTTCTTTTTGTGTATAAACCTTTTTGTGGATTTTTATAGTAGTGGTCTCATACAGTATTTGTCCTTTTGTGATTGACTTATTTCACTCAGCATAATGCCCTCCAGATTCATCCATGTTGTGAAATGCTTTGCAGGTTCATTATTTTTCTTTATCGTTGCATAGTACTCCATTGTGTGTATGTACCATAGTTTGTTTATCATTCATCTGTTGTTGGGCATCTTGGTTGTTTCTGTCTTTTTGCTATTGTGAACAATGACACAATGAACATGGGTGTGCATATGTCTATTCTTGTGACAACTCTTATTTCTCTGGGATATATTCCTACGGGTGGGATTGCTAGATAAATATGGTATTTCTATTTCTAGCTTTCCAAGGAAGCACTGCATCTTTTTCCACAATGGTTGTATCATCTTGCATTCCCACCAGAAGTGCACAAGAGTTCCAATGTCCCTGAAGCTTATCCAACATTTGTTATTTTCTGTTTTTTTTTTTTTTTTTAATTCGTGCCAGTAATGCCGGGGTGAGATGATATCTCATTGTGGTTTTGATTTGCATTTCTCTAATCACTAGTGATTGGGAGCATTTCCTCATGTGTCTGTTAACTGCTTGAACGTTTTCTTTGGTGAACTGTCTGTTCATTTCCTTTGCCCGTTTTTTAATTGGGTTATTTGTCTCTGTGTTGTTGAGGTGTTGGCTTTTCCTGTAGATTTCAGAAATTAGACCTTTGTCAGATTTGTCGTAGCCAAAAGTTTTTTCCCCAGTCTGTAGGTTCTCTTTTGGTGAAGCCTTTGATGAGCATAATATTTAATTTTTAGAAGATCCCAGTTACCTAGCTTATCTTCTGGAGTTCGTGTGTTGTTAGTTACGGTTCGTATACTGTTAATGCTGTGTATTAGGGCCTCTAACGTTGATCCTATTTTTTCTTCTATGATCTGTATAGTTTTTGGTTTTATATTCAGGTCTTTGATCCATCTTGAATTAGTTTTTGTGTATGGTGTGAGCTATGGGTTCTGTTTCATTTTTTTTTTTTTTTGCTGATGGATGTCCAGTTTTGCCAGCACCATTTGTTAAAAAGACTGTCTTTTCCCCATTTGATGGATTTTGGGCACTTGTTTGCCAATTCAACCTTTTTAATATTTACAACTTAGTGGTATCAGTTACACTAATAGTACTGTGCAACATTATCCATAATTGATGCCAAATTTCCCATTATCATAAACAGAGATTCACTAAGTTTTTTTTTTTTTTTAGAAAGATCCCAGTGGCTGCTGGCTGTTGGGAGAGGTCAGAGGAAAAGTTGCTGTAAGAATCAAAGTGAAGGATGGTAAGGATTTGAGGGAGAGAAATGACAGAGAAATTTAGGAGATGAAATCAACAGGAATAGTTGTAAATTTAATATGGATGGCAGATTCAGGCAGTGTAAATGTAAATTCTTAAGTGTAAAGTTTTTAAGGTATGAAGGTCTCCTCTTTTCAAAATGGAGGAAGAGAAGGTTAGCATCCACTAGAAGCCAAAGAGAAGAAGATAAAGGGTGGGTTGTGATTTTTAAAATGGTTTTGAAGCCTCCGTCTATGTTTTCTTCTTAGCCACTAATGGATTTGTACTATTTCTGCAGGAAAGAAGCTCAGTGACATAATCAAACTCTGTTTACTGAAGATACAAAAATAGTATAACTAATCAAATCAAAATGGTGTTATCAAAGGAATTCCCATCAATTTTTCTAACCATTTACTAGATAACTCTCTCATTTGATTAAAAATTGAGTTTTCTTTCTTTTGTTTTTTTATGAGCAATCGATCTTTGTAAATTTTCTGCCTGTTCCCAGGGTTAAATGTCTTGGAGTATAATTATCCTACATTGTGTTTGTGAACCTCCAGCAAGCTGCCCTCCATTCTTTGTGGACAATTTCAGCCTTGGGTTTGTTTACCTATGATTATTAACATACTTAAATGCAACTGCAGAATTCTGATGCATAATTTCATGCTGATATGTTGAGATGTTTCAAGAGGAAATTAATGTAGCTGATAAAATAATCCCTATAATTTTCAGGTACTTTAGCAGTGTACATTAAGGTATATCAAGAGTGTTATAGAATAGAATTTATTCATGGAGATTATTAAAACACATTTATATTTGGCAAAGCATTTCTGCCAAAATAGTCTCTAAAATGTTAGCAACCAGAAAAAAAATCTGCTAATTCCAGGTGAAATGGGCACAGATGATATTTTCCTTGCATGATGGCTGCTTTGGAAGAGTCATGAGCTGGCTGGTCACCTGAGACTCTGAAAGAGGGTCCATGTGCCCTTGTATTTCAGAAGAACCTGTCTCAATTATCTCTAAGGCCTTTCTCCAAAGCTGACGGGACAAGCACCTGGGCTATCCAAGTTTCTTCGGGAAAACACGCAATGTTCTATGTTATTTCACCAGCCTCATTAAACTTCTCACTACCCTGTGTGGGGCTATGGCAACTCTACAAGCCTGAGACTAGGACAGATGTGTGACCTAAACTCAAGAAGTCTACCTCTTGCTTTAGGTCACTTCTATCTACTAACATTTTCTGAATACCTTGTCTGCCAGTTTCAATCCTGGGCACTGGGGATACTAGAAAAGATAGTCACTCTCTCCACAAAGAGCCCACGATATTGCCAACCCCTGTATCCTTTCCCTAATTGTGTTCTGAAGAACACGACAGCCGGGAGATGCTCTGTAGAAAAGACGTCTCCTCGTTGAATAAATGTAAGACATTTTAAAATTCTATATATTTTACCCCTTCTCTAAGAGTCACACTGCATAACAACATACTAAAGATTCTACTGCAGACGTCTAAATCTGTCACCTTTGAGTTGATTCCAACTCATAACAACCCTGTAATACAGGGTAGAACTGCCCTATAGAGTTCCAAGGCTGTAATCTTTATGGAAGCAGACTGCCACATCTTTCTTCTGCCAAAGGGCTGGTGGGTTCGAAATGCCAATCTTTTGGTTAGCAGCTGAATGCTTTAATCACTGCACCACCAGGACTCCTTGCAAAGACACCCACTTAACACTATTTAGGTAAAATATCTAGAAACATCCCAAGGAGTGTGCTTCAGAAAATGTTAAGCTTGCGGCATCTCCCAGTTCTGGGATTCCAGCTGCCCTTGGTTCTCCTGGTAAGTTTGTAGAGGTTACAACTCACTTGATCTTTCACTCCAAGTCCTTGTGTCCCCAGTTACGCAGCAAGTGTTTATATAGGCCAAATCTTTTCACAAAGACCCCAAGGGCTTCTCTGAATTCTTTTCCTGTTACAGGGAGGTTTTATTGTTTTAAATATTGCTTGTAGTAAGTGCGTCACTGGCTGGGAATCCTTGGTTAAACTGAGATTTCATAGTAATAGCATCCAACCCAGTCTCTCGGGTTCACTGTGCACATTGTTGGGTGGGTTTTTGCTCAGGTTTACAAGGCTGATTACAGCCTATTTGTTTTAATCTCACATTAGAAGATGGACTCCTTGAAGGCAGGGACTGAGGTTCCTCCTCATCTGTTTTTGTTCTCTTCCCATCACCAAATCCCCCTGCACCTCTACCCACAAGGGAACTTTCCATATCTGTGTCAAAACTGAGTAGTTTCTTTCAAGGTTGTGAGTTAATAACTCCTGCTTATATGAATGTAACACTAAGGTGTTTATCAGGGTCCTAGAATCCTCTCTCCCATGACCTTTATCTTCAAATTTAGATGTCCTTCTTGACAAAAGGCTAGGCAGGAAAAGTGCTAGAAAACCTCAGACCTTGCCATCTTTCCTTTTTTTCAGCTTCTAAATGACTTGGGAATGTTATTTCTTGTTGTGTATCTTGTGTCATCAGCATGCTCACAGTCCAATGGTGGAAGCAGACACCCCGACAGATCACGGCAGCACTATGGTGAATGCAAAAAAGAAAAGCACAGGGACAAGGGGGTGGAAAGGAGGGTGCCTGATGCTGCAGCCTAGGGGTGGGGTGGGTGGATGTTAGAGAAAGCGTTTGGGAGGGGATGATGCTTGAACTGGGTCTGAAAGTTGGAGTCAACAAAATTTGCCAACAAAGGGCCAGATAGTAAATATTTTCTGTCTTAATGGTCCATGTGATCACTGACACAACTGCTCAGCTCTGCCACTGTGGCAAGAAAGCAGCCATAGACAATACATAAACAGACGAGTATGGCTGTGGCTGTGCTCTAGTGTAATTTTTTCTATAAGAACAGGTGGAAGAGTTTAGTCCCCAAGCCATCACTTGCTGACCTTTGCTTAAATGAAAGACTCCTGGTGGTGCAGTTGTTAAGCACTTGGCTGCTAACTGAAAGGTCGGCTGTTAGAACCCACCAGACAGTCCATGGGAGAAAGACGTGGCAGTCTGCTTCTAGAAAGATTTACAGCCTTGGAAACCCTATGGGGCAGTTCTATTCTGTCATATAGGGTCATCATGAGTTAGAATTAACTCAACAGCAGTGGGTGGGTTTTGGGTCTTAAATGATAATAATAGCAAACAGCTGTATGCTGTATAATGCTTACTATGTACCAAGCGCTGTGTGTGTGTGCATGTGTGTGTACACACATATACATGTATATACACAAAACCAAAAAACCAGTCCAGTTGCTGTCAAGTTGATTCTGACTCATAACAAGCCATGTATGTCAGAGTAGAACTCATAGGGTTTTCAATGACTGATTTTTTGGAAGTGGATCACAAGGCGTTTCTTCTGAGGCACCTCTGGGTGGACGTGAGCCTTCAATCTTTTGGTTATCAGCTGAGTGTGTTTATATACACATACACACATACATATATACACACATATACATATATATACACACACATATAGACAAAAACATACCCATATGCTCATTTAATCTTCACAATAACCCTATGCAGTAGGTATCACAATCTCCATTTTATAGTTGAGGAAACTGAGATATCAACAGGTTAAGAAACTTGCCCAATGTTAAACAGCCAGTAAGTGGCTGAGCTGGGATTTAAATTCTTGGTTGGTCCTAGGGTCCATGCACTTAACGACTACTCTACACCAGGCAAGAATATAGGGTAGTGAGTGTTCCAGGCAGAGGAAACAGCTTAAGGCCCAAAGGCAAGAGACTGCTTGAAGAATGTGTGGAGGGGTAGGTGGGAAGCAGAAAGTGGGAAGAATGAGGTAAGGAGCCAGATCATGGTGGGCCTTGAATGCCGTGCCAAAGAGTGAGAGGTGTCAAATGGTCAAGGCGGCACTTGCGCCAGGGGAAGTGGTAACAACACATCATTCTGGGATTTGATCCTTCTCCCTTGCATTCCTGGGAGCATACTTTGACTGGAGGGAGGCAGAAATGAGTGCCAGGTTCCTCCAGAGGCTGAAAAAGGAACAGGAAGGAGAGACTTTTGGCCAATATCTTACTCCCTTAGGAATAACGGCCAGCCCTAGTTGGGGGCTAGCCCAACCCAAGGAGCTCTTGTAGGGTGGGGCAGTGTGAGCAAGGTTTCGCCAGCCTCTCTCCTGGGTTGCCAGCCTGCTTGGCTTGGCAGAGGTGGAGAAGCACAGTTAGTTAGCCCATAAGGCCAGAATCCCTCTGCCAGACGTGAAGTTTAATAGTCTTCAGAGCCTCATAGCTGGGGAGAGTTTATAAATTCCCATACTTAATATATGCAGGCCACAAGACTGTTTATTGAGGATTTTCTTTTTTTTTAATTAAAGCTCCAGTTCAAGCCCCACCTACCCCATTACCTTCCTGAGTGAGTTATTTCACTCTCCATCTTTTTAATGGGCCACCGTCACCCTGGTCTCTTGCCTCAGGCGCAGGGAGAACTCTGCTAGAAATTAGTGTCCAGCTTGGAAGGGAACAGCCAGCTGCAGGCCAGACTGGGCCAGTAATTGGCTGAGATGATACTGGAGGCTCGGCTAACAGGCCCAAATTGGTCCCTAATCAAGTCCAACCTGAAAGCAGCTCACTTCCCTGGGCTAAGCTCAGCCTGCCAATTTCCTTCTCAGAGAGAGAGCTGCTGGGCAGGGTTCCGGCTGCCTGTACAAATGGCTCTACAATGGTGAAGGGCAGGAATACAAACCCTCTTCAGAATCCATTAGAACATGTCACCTGCTTTGTTCTGGAAGAGGCTGGGCTTTACTCATCTTTTGGTTTCCTGGTGCCAAGCCATTAGCCTAGCTTTGGGGGAACTTGGAGGGACTGGAAGCCTATCTGATGCCAGCATTGTTCATGATTATAATAATCGCCCCTTCTCCTCTTGAACTTGAGGACTTTAGAGGACTTTTCACACACATAGACCTGAGGACAACTCTGTGTGGGAGCTCAGCGGGCATTATAATCCCCCATTTTGCGGATGACAGAAAATCTCTGTTGTACAGATGAGATAGAAACCTCCATTTGGAAGATGGAAAAAGAAAACCTCAGAGAAGTCAAACAAACCCTCTCAAGGTCCCACAGCAGCTGATCCAGCATGAAGCTCGGAGTAGACTCCAAGTCTCTGACTACAGGTCTGGGCTCTTTGTCTTTGATGCATGTCTTCCATGACAGCAGACAGACTTGTGAATTTCTGGGCAGGTACAACCTGGTTAAATGGCCCCTGGGCCTTGATTAACCACAGGCTGGGAGCCGGTAGTAGAGATATGTTGCTGGGATAGGCAGCAGCCTCTGGGGTGGGAATGTCACCAAAAGACAGGGCACATGGATGTGTACAGGAGTGGAGAGATGGGCATTGTCACCAGGCAACTAATCCCACACTGTCCCAGTTACCTAGGTAACAGTGGAATGAAGATGGTCTAGATGATACAGAGAGGGGATATGAATTATAGGCCCTTCGCAGAATCAAGTACAGATTAAGGCATTTGGGGAAAGAATCCTCCTTTTCCTGCTATTATCTTCCTTGAGCTACCTGGTCTTACACAGCTGTACCAGGATGCTCTCCGCCCTCCTTCCATTTAGTGCCCTCGTTTCCTTTACCTGAGGAATGAATCTGCTTGTAGTTTTTTTCTTTCTTTCTTTCTTTCTGGCTTGCATCAGTGTCTGCCTCAGATTCTGAGCTTTGAGAAACAGGTCCTAAGTAAAATAAAGTCAATACACACTTTTTTGGGTTCCTGGTAAGTGGGAAACCTGCCCTGGATCTTCACATTTGTAAACTCATCTAACATGAGCGGTGTGCTGGAGCTCGCTCAGGCTGACTTGCCAGAGGAGTTATGCACATCTATCCCAACTCCAAAAAAAAAAAATTTTTTTTTTATCCCAACTCCACCTTCTGTGACTCCATGTTGGTTACTTGAAGCCCACCACAGTAAGAATATGTGATAGTGAGAGAATATGGAAATAGGCAAACCCTGCAAGCCAGGGCTTTTCTTTTCCACTTCAGAGAGCTGGGTATAAAACATTTACCAGCACATCACTATTCGTCTCTACACCCCAGTGAGGAAAGTATTGCTATTTACATTTTATAGTTGAAAATCTGAGACTCAATGAGGGTCATGGTTCTGTTCAAGGGCATTCAATTAGTAAGTAGTATATTCAGTATCTGAACCAGCATCAGCCAGATGCTAAAGTCTTTGCTCCTTTCACGTTATCCCACTGGGCTGGTAACGCTTAAATAATAAGTATCAGAGATTGTGATTTTGTTGGGCCTAGTCACAAGTACAAGACACATACAATTTTTACAGCACTCTAAAATGTTCCAAATGCTTTCATACTCATTGTATTACCTGATCTTCACAATCATCTTGTGACATAGGTAAGTATCCTTAGTTCCACCTGAAGTTGAGAAAATTGAGGCTCAGAGAGGTTAAGTAAATGTCTCATGGTCGCAGTAGTAATAGATGGTGCATTTGAGGTTGGAGCCCATGTTAACAGACCATTGGGTCATTTTTCTTTCCATCACACAATGTGGCCTCTAACCTTGACAAAATAGGTCCTAGGTAATAAACACTTCGCCTAAAGGAAATTTTTATTTTCTTTCTGGCCTTTTTTTTTTTCTTTTTTTCGAATATGGGGCATAACACAACGAAGCACCCAGATATCAAGGATTTATTAAAAGGAAAGAAAAGATAGATCTAGGATTAGCCCATATCCAAGTCAGCCAAGTCCCTGCCTTTTTCTAGGTCCTAACTGGTAATAAGGGGCACTGTGCAGTGGTTAAAAGCTCAACTGCTACCCAAAAGATCAGCAGTTCGAATCCACCAACTGCTCCTTGGAAACTCTGTGGGGCAATTCTACTGTGTCCTATAGGGTCTCTATGAGTTGGAATCAACTCAATAGCAATGAGTTTCGCTTTTGGTTTTTAACCGGTAACATAGTGGAGACAGAGGCAAAAGTTTTTTTTATGTCATGGGTTGAGTTGTGTTCCCCCAAAATATCTGTCAACTTGGTTAGGCCACGATTGCCAGTATTGTGTGGTTGTCCTCCGTTTTGTAATTGATATAGTTTTCCTATATGTTGTAAATCCTAATCTCTGCTTGTGGTTAATGAGGCAAGATTGGATTATGTTGAAGAGGATTAGGGTAGGATGTAACACTCTTGTTCAGGTCACATCCCTGATCCAATGTAAAGGGAATTTCCCTAGGGTGTGGCCTGCACCGCCTCTTATCTTACAAGAGATAAAAGGAAAGGGAAGCAAGCAGAGAGTTGGGGACCTCTTACCACCAAGAAAGCAACGCCAGGAGCAGAGCAGGTCTTTTGGACCCAGGGTTCCTGTGCAGAGAAGCACCTAGTCCAGGGGGAGATTGATGACAAGGACCTTCCTCCAGAGCCACTGGAGAAAGCCTTCCCCTGGAACTGAAGCCCTGAATTTGGACTTCTAGCCTACTAGACTGTGAGAAAATAAATTTCTCTTTGTTAAATCCATCCACTTGTGGTATTTCTGTTAAAGCAGTGCTAGATAACTAAGACAAGCTGTATAAAAGAACTAAGATATTTTGGGATCCTGAAATTCCCATTCCACCCTCCAAATCCACTTATAGTCCCTGACAGTGAGAAATACGTTCAATAAGAGAGTTTCTTCAAGTCATTTCTTCCTAGAAATACTCTAATTTACCATGTTTCTCTGCTGGCCTTTACCAGAAAAGAGATCTGGACACTGTCCCAAACTTATCAACTACCAGGGTTGAAATAGAAGGGGTTTCTGTTTAACTCTGAGTTA
The DNA here is from genome assembly GCF_024166365.1 of Elephas maximus indicus. Lineage (NCBI taxonomy): Eukaryota > Metazoa > Chordata > Mammalia > Proboscidea > Elephantidae > Elephas > Elephas maximus. The sequence goes on from NC_064825.1 coordinate 70,616,822, forward strand.
AGTGGAGAAGGACATTAAAGAAAATCCCCAGATGCCAGAAGTTCTAGTTAACTGAGATTTGTTGGTATTTATTGAGCCATGGCTGGAGGATGCAGAACAAGCAAACCAGCAGCTGTGGGGTCATGAGAAGACAGTGGGAAGAGAGTCAAAATATACAACTGCAGCTCAGCCATGGGTCAACTATGTGATCTGGGCAGATCACCATAGCTTCTCTGCACTCCAGTTTCTGCCTTTATAAACAAGAGATAATGAGATGGGCTACATATATTTGTTTTGAGAATTAAAATAAATGAGTTAACTGATATAAAATTGCATAGTGGCTATTCAATAAATGTATACAATAAATGCTTTTACAAGTGAATAAGCTATGCCATGACTTGCTCTACAGAAGCAAAGATCCACTTGGCATGGCACAAAAATGGTTAAGTTTGATTCAGCAATCCAACCAATTGTCCTCTTTTTGCAAGCCTGTTTGGGGAATGAGGCCATTCTGCTGCCACCTCCCTGGTGGCATGGTGCCCAGCTGCTTTCTGTAGGCAATGGTGTGAAAAGATTTTAATAGTCAGTCATGCCCTAGAGTGGGCATAGCTTATAATTTTCCATGACTTACTATGCTCAATCTCAATTACCCTTGATTGAATATATATATTTTTAAATCACCTCATTAATAGTGGTGTTTGTGATTTGGTTTTCTATTTCTAATAGAAATCGACCATTTTTCATTCAACGGATTCCCAGCCAAAGGGGCAAAAGAAAGCCAGGGCAAAATAGATCTACTGAAAATAGTTTATGGAGAATATAGGCAGGAAAATGTTTTCAAAATTAATGTCAGTGACACAAGAGAGTTACCTCCTAGGCTATTTTCTTTCTTTCTTCTTACTGTCTCATTATTACACTTACCCATCTTAGCTATTTTGGTCATTTTTTAGCTGTGGATTTCTTATTGGTGCAAAGTAGTGAGCTTGAGAGCTGGAGAGAAGAGAGATTAAGACAGTTAATGTATACAAAGTGCTTACAACTCTGCCCAACATGCAATAATCGTTTTATCAGTGCTCAGCCACAAGGATCTCCATTTTGCATGTGAGCACATAGGCCCTAGCGAAGCTGGGGTGTCGTACAATGTGTCTTCTGGGCTTCCAGCTTGCCACCTTCGTGTGTCTATATTCTCCCCTCTCCCCCCGCTTAGCCAGTTTCCTCATGTGCTCCCCACACACTTTCCATAAAAACCTGCTCCCCGGAAAGGCTCTGATGGATTCACTCACAGTGAGGTGTAGAGGATGGACTTTTTTCTTCATGATCCCTAGACAGGAACGAGGCTGGAGGTAGAGGGTTCCCTTTGGACGGCAAATCTCATTGGAGTTTCAAGCCCAGTCGTAGGACTCCATATCTGGGAAGGACAGACACAGTTTGGGGAATGGAATAAGATTTCACCTACACATTTTTATTGGCTACTGCAGATGCTCCATGGGCACGCGGGCCTTTGTCGCATGGCAATTTCTATATCATCAATTCTCCCAGTAAACCACACTGAAGCAACAAGCAGAATGAATCTGACTTGCAGGCACTTCTCAGGTATAGGCCCGTCCGTTTTGCCAGGTCAGTGCCCTCGGTCCCTAACTCAGCCCCTTTGCCCCTGGATTCAGAACTACCAGTAGGCGGGGTATTTTGTAACTCCTACTGCCACAGCTCAGTTGCTATGGATGCCCATCTGAGAGTTCTTGATGGGAACTGGAAGTGACTTGAGGCCAAAATAGGGCTCAGCAAAACTGACCATGACCAATATGCAGAATTGGTAGGAGCGTGAGACAGTAGGAAGAACACAGGCTCTGGTCAGGGCAATTGAATCAATTATGGCCACTCTTAACCCATATGACTTCGTCACTACGGACCTCAGTTCTACTTATGTACAACATGGAATAGTTATCTCTGCCCTACCTACACCAAAGGTGGTTTGAGCATCAGCTGAGATTCTAGCCTGATGCTAAGATCAAGGGCAAGCTTCCCCCTGGCCCAGAGCTTGAGTTTTCTGAAGGGGCTGCAGAGAATCAGCTGATGTTGCTTATAGAGCAGGGAGGGGACAAATTTGACTGGCTGCTCTTCACTTTGCAGGCCTGTGAACCTGGGCAGAAAAGCTTCCAGGAATGTCTGTCCTGGCCCCAGATGAGATTTGCAAAGATGGGACCCTTAGGCTGAGAATAAGACCAGATTGTGGAGGCGAAATTGATAGAAATTACAACTGACAGGTCACAGATTTAAACATTTATTGACTCCAGCTAACTATGCATACTTATTCCAGTGCTACATACACTTACTTTGATCTCACACACACACCCTCTCAAGATGTCACAAATGCTTGGATGTTACACACACTCAGCCAATGTTACACAAACACACCCGTGCAGATGTTATACCTAATTTCTTAGATGTCACTCACACTCACTCAGATGTTACCCACACTCTATCATAGGGTAGACACACTCACTCTATTCGGCTAGGTATTATTTGGATATGTGTGACAAAGCCTGCTTAAGCCAGTTTAGGCAAAAAGAAGGATTTACTGGAAAGATTAAAGGTGCCTCACAGAACCCTGGGCAGAACCATAGCCAGGTCCTGGGAGGGAGTCAGTATCCAGGGTGCCACGCTTTCTCTCTCTTTCTGGGGAAGAGAGACAGCATAGGTACCATGGTTTCTGGTCTTTGCCTCTCTCTGAGCATAGGGTTCATTCTCCTATTTCTTCTTGGGCCAGTTTCTTTTGCTTTTGCTCCCATTCAGCTCATCGTGGCTATCTCTAAATGTTAATCCAACTTTTTTTTTTTTTTAGTAATATGGTAGAGCCCGTTTGTCTCTGGCCTCATAGGCCGGTCATAGACCACCCATAGGCTTTCATTTATCATGTTAATATAAACTTTACATATATTTGCCATAAGGCAAAACTTCATTATAGAACATTGGAAAAACATAGACAATGAGAAAGAAGAAAATTATCTCCCTTTGTTATACCACTCGAAGACAACATCTACGAAAACTTTACTTATTTTCTTCTCATCTGTGTTTCCATGTGGTTATTTTTATGCTTATGGCCATATAAAATAATATAGCTTATAGATAACAGTTTTACATCTTTTGCGGAAATGTGTTTGAAGACATCTTCCTTTAGCCACATGCTCTTAGGTGATTCAATTAAGGCTCTGGTATCTTAGGAGGGGACCTTGTGCACTTTTGTCTCAATGAATTGACAGAGGACAAGGGGCTTTTTAGGTAGCCTAGGCAATTGTGTTTTACAGGCTTAGGGTCCACTGTCTCAGGCATCATCCCTAACTCTCACTGACATACCTGAGTGCCCAGGAGTCCTACGGGCACTTCATCCCCACAATTTCTGATTTGAGCCACCCCAGGGCTCCTTCACCAAGGTCCATGGCTGGGCTTCAGGTTCTTAGGGAACAGCCTATCATTGCTTGCCACATTGTGTGTGCTGGCATTTTTTTCTGGAGGGAAGAGTTCATAACTTTCGTCAGGTTCTTAAAGGAAACCCATGATCTAGAAATTCAAGAACCCCTTGTTCACCATCAATAGCAGAGAACTGCAGGGCCTCTGCTTCCCCAGTTTCCAGACAGCTGCAGTCCCAGCCAGTGAGACCAGCCAGCGCAAGAAGCCAGCTTACCCCTTCTTCCTCCAGTTTTTTTTTTTAAACTTTTGTTTTCGTTTTTGAGGTCTGATGCACATTATTCTAAACTGTTAAAAGGGGTGAGAACCTTCCCACACAGAAGAAAATGGAATTGGTATGCAAAGTAGGCCCAGTCTCGAATAATTAATTCTGATTTGCATGTTCAGATGAGCCTGAGAGCTGCCCTGGCAGCTGGGAGGGAATTACTGGGCAGGAAGGTGGAGGGTGGGGCGTCCAGTGGGGGAGATTTGAAGGAAACTCTATTGCCCTCCTCAAGTCAATTCTTTTGCCTTCTGGAACTGGAAAAGGTCTGGGGCAATCAGTTCATCCCAACTTTTGATGTTTACAGGGGAAACTGAGGCCCAGATAGAGGAAGTGTCTTGCCCAAACTTGCATAAGTTAGTGACAGCAAATACCACATCATGGTTAACAACAGAGGCTTTGGGACTGCCACAATTCTAATTTCATTTCTTACCAGTTAACTTTGGGTGAATTACTTAACCTTTCTAAACCTCAGTTTTCTTATCTGTAAAGTGGGTGAAAATAATAGTAATAATAGTATCCACTTCATAGCGTTGTTGGGAGAATTCAGTTCAATGCACCTGGTATTTAAAAGCATCATAGAAATGGCGATTGTTTTTGTTGTGGCTCTTATCATCGTCATCATCTTAACAGTGGACCTGTAATTACAACCTAGATTTTCTTATCAGCACAACTTATGCCCATCGAGGGAAGCTTAGGGTCTTTGGTGAGCCTTAGTGCCCCCCCCCTTGTTAATTACCTTACGATACTATTGCCAGATAATAACAAAGTGATAGTAATAATAATATTATTATACATTGGGCACTTCTTCCCAGATACTTTGCTAAGCACTTTACAGATCTTTGGTTCTCTAGGGGTGATATTCACAAGGGTCTTGGACCACAATTTGGAGAGGGAGAGTAGGCGCTATCTGATGGGATGGGAACTCTGTCTGGAGTGTTATGACCAGCAGAGGCTGTCAAGGCTCAAGTCTGACCAGAATACATGCCCTCGCATTAGCCCTGCTGCAGAGAGGCCTGGTCAGATCATCCTATGGGAGTGGCACCAAACTGACTGTCTCACAGTCCAAAAGTCTGAGATCCACTGAAGCTCACTGAGGAGAATGGACCCACCAATAGACCTGACGTATGTATTCTGAGGAGGAGGACACATCCCACTGTTTCCAGAATCCGAATGGAAAGGAGGTCCCATGGAGGAAGGACTCAGTCTTAGACCAGTGAGTGGAAGCTATAGAGAGAGAGATTTTAACTCTGGTTGAAGTCTATAAAACAAGAGTCTGCTACAAAGGTAGAATGGACTTCCTAGACATTGGGAGTTTGCCGGCAGAGGCCTCTGGGGATGTTGCAAAGAGGTTAGACAGAATGAAAATTGAGGTTCCTCTCATCCCTGAAAATGTCTGGTTCCAAGTCTCCAGGCTGGATGATGGGGCCCTCCTGCCCTCAGGAGGCATAGAACTAGGTCTGCCACCCACACCCTTTAAGACTCAGGAGACTCCAGCCAGGAAGCTGGGTTGCGTGGACATCTCTAATCTTCCATTAATAAAACACAACCCAGCCTCCCTTTTTTTCTGTATTGCAAATTTCAATTTGGAAGAACCTTCTGCAGATTCGAAAGGCTTAGCTCCTTTAAGCTTTGGTCTTATTCTCAGAGGCAGCCCTCATCTAGCTGAAAGAACACTGGACTTGGAGTCAGACATTCTGCATTCAAATCCCAGCACTGCTACTCATAGTTTAATGACTGGACAACTTACAAAATCTCTCTGAACCTCAAATCCCTGGGGGTAATGTTACCCACTCGCCGCATTGCAAAGAACAGAGATAATGCTTACATGATACTTGGCACAGAATAGGTAAGTCTATAACGTAATATTGTTACCTCCCAAGATGGCTGTGCAGAACAAATGAGAGAACACATGGAAAAGCATAAATATCCATTTTTTTCCCACAAGTCCCTTTGGTGGTAGTAGTGGATGGGGGAAGGAGGGGAGAAGTAGAGAGAGTCTCTGCCCTCTGGTGCCTCACTCTAAGGAGCCTAACATCTTTCAAGCTATGCTTTCAGAAGACCCTAAGTCTGCTGGTCCTGAGAGGGGGGCCAAGCTGGGGCTAAAATAGTGACAGCAGATTTGTACAAATACTAAGGGAAAAAGCCCCTCCAATGGAGGTGGCACTGCCTGCTGATTGATGTATGGGAAAATTTAAGCGTCTGCTGTACGATCTCATGTCCCCAAAACACTGGGGCAATTTGTTGCTCTGTAGAAGTATCCTCGAAGTAGAAAGACTGAGAATCAGAAGACCTGTCCCTGCCCCTCACTACCCAACCTCTTTCTCTGCTTCAGTATCCTCATGCCTAAAATGGGGACAACAAATTCTACTTTCTATAACCTGGGAAATCAACATCCAAGATTTTTGTGAGTAAAATGAGTTTCCAAATGCCTGAAGGCCTCCCCATGGGTAAGGTATGCAAGTTTATGATAACTCTTTCGGCTGGTTTAGATCTTGATTACCTCCTTCTTTGTGGATGCATTCGGGACACACATAGTATAAGTTACGACCTACCCACCAAGTGGAAAACAAATAGTGGAATTTTACGCTGCTGGAACATAGCTTTCTGAGAAGCATCAGGGCAGCTGAGGGGCCACGCTAATCCCTTGACTTTTTTTTTTTGTACTGCGTTAGTGTCAGGATTTGCTCTTTTGTGTACCTGCATGTGTATAGGTTGGATTGCGTATAGGTTGGATACAGCTAGACTGGGAAGTTACTGTAGCTTGGTTGACTTGTCTATATCTGACACTATTACTTCTAGGAAAAGATTGTTTGGGAATGCCTGAGTTGAAAAATCCCAAGCTACTGAGTTTGTGTCCAAAATCAGAGGGGAGATCCACCATCTATTAGCCTCCAAGAAGGACTCTACCACTGTAAAGGAGAATCACAGGCAATGGTGGTATGTGAAAGCTTGGCTTGCAGACTTGCGGTAGATTAAGGATGAGGGCATAGATCTTCAAGTCCGGGGTTGCATCCCTTAGCCCTCCAATGTCACGTCCTTTTGCTCTCCAGCTGAAGCCTTTACGATGCAGAGAAGTGGTGTCTGATTTCCAGGGAGTGCTGTGATTGCTAGAGGCCAAGGCCTGGGTATGCAGAGGTGCCTGCATGCATGTGTTTCTCAATCACAAACACAGGCAAACAACAGGCCCTAGACAAATTCCACCTGCCGTGAGCACAGGTACACATGTGCACACAAAGACGCCTAGATGCCGCTTTGCCTGGCTTCCTTTCTTTGCCTGGCTAACTGTCTTAATCTTCAAGCCCCAGTTTAAATGCCACTTCCTCTGGGAAGTCTTTCCTGATTTTTCTTAATTTATGTTGTATGTCTCTGCTATGTATAGCAAAAGCACTCTGTTCTTCCCCCATGTTAGCCCTTATCACGCTTACTGTGATTGGATACTGACTGAAGTATAGAGACCCCACCAGACTATAACTTCATGAGTAGAGGTACTTTCAAAGATTCGATAACCATTGTAACTCTCCAGTGTATAATTCCACCCTCCATTGTATAATTTTTTTCCCATTTGCCATTGAGTCGATTTTGACTCATGATAATCCCATGCGAGTCAGAGTAGAACTGTGCTCCATAGGGTTTTCAGAGGCTGATTTTCAGGCGTAGATCTCCAGGTCTTTCTTCTAAGGCACCTCTAGGTGGACTTGAACCTCCAACCTTACAGTTAGCAACTGAGCACATTAACCACGTGCACTGCCCAGGAAATCTAAGTATATAATAGACACTCAATAAATATTTGTTGAATAGTTACAAGAAATGGTCACACACACCCAAACTCACAAAATCACTCTCATGTACACAGGCACAGAGATACAAATATGACATATGCCCAGAGCAATGAGCTTATGCACTGTTACACGTACACACCTATAGATCTGCACACACAAGATAGGCACCCCTCCCCCCCAATACTCCCCGTCACAGAGGTGTGCCACACTATGGACACTATTACACGCAACCCTACGCAAAACGAGTGCGCATGCACTCCTCCAGGAAGAAATTTTCCTTGTACTTGTTCTCACAACCTGTGTATGCAAATTGAATTTTCAGAGCGTTCTAATCCTTTGTTGACGTTTATTAAGACAAAACAGAGGTGGGCAGGCAGAGCCTCTTGGCTGGGCGCGTGCGTCTTTGCGGCAATGTAATGTCAGAAACTGTTGATGCAGAATTAATGATCACTTTTATGAGTTTATCTTATGTCATAGAGTTGAAAAAAACCTCGGTGTAAATATTCATCATATGGCTTAATTGGTTTGATGTACCGTAGCAACAAGCACAGCGCCAGACGCTTGCTATGCAGGCCTCCGCGTTGTTTCAAAGTCTTTATTATTATGACAGCAAAGTCTTGTTCATTAAAGTTTCACAATCCATTTTCATTAGGTTGAAGCTGAGTCTGTAAATGAACAGTTGCTCTGAAAAATCAAGCCCTCACAGCTCTCGCTGGGGAGGCAGCGGGTCTGTATTAATTATCGGGACGCTGGTGTCGATCGACGATGTTAATTGCACTGATGGCTTGTTATTTGGGGAATTGCCATGCGTTTCATGCAGGGATAATAAAAATGAATTTTTAAACAAAGAGACTTAAAATAATATCGAATCTGCAGAGAATACCAACATCAAAGGAGTATCTCAAAGCTTTGAATTTTATCTTTGTGGTCCAAAATGTTAAAGAGGCGCCCGCAATGCAGTTGGTTCAAGTTTGCAGTGAAGGAAAACAAAACAGGAGTTAATTAACTGTTATTACAAACCTTTTCAACTTTAATTTGACTTTCAAATATTAGCATTTATCTATGAACTGTGCTTCTGGGTTTGACAAATTAGTTTTCACAGAACAAGTTTAATTAGGCGTCATTGTGCTTTTATGTCAGTTTTCAGAGCTCTACACAATGAATGGATTAACTTATTAAAAGTCATCTGTTTAAAAGACTTTGTCGAATGACAAATGGGTGGGCCAAGTTGCTTGGCTTAGCAAGGAGATTGGGGAAATGATATTGCTGGTTGGGTGTCAGGGGGGTTGTAGATCAGATGAAATGAGGATTGGTCTCCTAGCTAAAGCCTGCTTTCTGGCCACCACCACCTTCTTGAACCCTTGGGTGGTGAGGGATCTGTGGTTATTAAATCAATGCTGTGCCTAGGAAAAGAGTCTGAGTAGGCACTATCTCTATTGTAGAGGAAGGAAATGGCATGATGAGTTTTTACTAGAGTATTTAGGCAATGCTTACATGGTAATCTGCATTTGACTATGCATTATACTCCATGATTCCTAGTTCAGGAAACTGCAAACTTTTTCAGTAAAGGACCATAAAGTCACAACCACTCAACTGACATTATAACATGAAAGCAGCCATAGACAATATGTGAGCTAAACTGTGTTCCAATAAAACTTTATTTATAAAGCAGGTGTTGGGGCTGTACCTGGCCCAAGGGGTCATAGTTTGCTGACCCCTGCCCCCGTTGAATATGTGCTGGTCTGGCTCTACCAACAAGAATACATTAAACAAAAAGGGAATCTTTTCTCCATTAATTTTCTTATAAGAATGACCTACAACTTTTTATTCTTCAAATATTTTTTCAGTTTCATCTATGGCACCAGATACTGCTGCAAATATGGTGATATGCAGATGGTTTTTTTTTTTTTTAAAAAGTGCCCTGACCATAGAAGCTCATATTCTAACAGTAGTGTCTCCTTCTTTGGAATCTGCTGCTCTACAGCTAGTATTTAATTATTTTGATTTGTTGAGTTAGATCACCTGTCAGGGATTGGCTATTTATGAAGTTGGATCCAAGATTAACCTGTAAATATACCTGTGGATGGAAGTCATTTCTTAGTGCTATCTTTGTAGGTCTTTTTAATCAACCCGCAAACTAGACCGTGGGAGAGGAAGACACATAATTTCCTTAGAAATATGGGATCAGTCATGAAGGTAAGTTTGATCAGTGTTAGCGAGAACACTCATAAATAAGGTTCCATGTCAGACCGAGGGGGGTTATCCATTCATTCATTCACTCAACAAGTCTTTACTGAGCACCTACAGTGATCCAGATTGGATATACGCACCGGAGAAATGGAGAGAAATGGGGTCTGGTTTCTGCTCTTGAGGAGCCCTGGTGGCACAGTGGTTAAAGCACTTGGCTACTAACCAGGAAGTTGGCATTTTAAACCCACCAGCCACTTTATGGGAGAAAGATGTGGCAATCTTCTTCTATAAAGATTTACAGCCTTGGAAACCTCGCGGGTCAGCTCTACTCTGTCCTACAGTGTTGCTATGAGTCAGAATCAACTTGAAGACAACGAATTGGTTTTTGCCCTTGGAGAGCTCACAGTCTATCAGAGGAGACAGACCTGTTAGTTTGCTGTAATTGAGGCTGTGCAAAATTTGCTGTAATTGAGGCTGTGCAAAACACTGTGAGATTACACTGAAGGAAGGTCAATTGTATCTGTCAGGGAAACTTACATGTATGTGATTTTAAGATGAGTTTTGAAGTGTAAGTAGGAGTTTTCCTAGCAGACAAGAGAAGCGTAAAAGACATGCCAAATAGGGGGAACAGCATGTGCAACACTATAGTCATGAACGAGCACTTTCAATGTGACTGGAGCCTGGACCTGTTAGGGAGTGTTAGGGAAGGCAGGCATTCTCTCCTTTCACACACACCAGCTGTGGGGCTACGCACTTGCTATTGCCACTCCTGAAATGATCTCCCCACAGATATCCACGTAGCTTGCTCCCTTGATTCCTTTAGGTCTGTCCTCAACTGTCAACTCCTGAGAGAGGCTTTCACTGAGTACTACATTTAAAATAGCACCCCCACTCCTGCCTCACTGTCCCTTTGCCCAGCTTTATTTTCTTCTTAGCACATGCATCGCTTGACATAAAAAAAAAAAAAAACATACTACGTATTTAATTGTGTATTTTTTGTGTGTCTCCCAATTAGAATGTAAGTTTCATGAAAGCGGGGACTTAGCCAATTGTGATTTCTGCAGTGTACCCAGCACCTGGCACAGCACTGGGCACAGAACAGGTGCTGAGTAACTCATCAGATTATCTATTAGTCATGCTCTATGTACCAGGCTCCATGCCAGGCAATGAGAAGAGAAGTAGCCCCTTCCCTAGAGATGCTCACAATCCAGTGCGGCAGGCAAGCATCAGGCAAGTGATCACAACAGGGTGTACTAAAAACTAGAACAGACAATGGCCTTGAATGCTGAGTAAAGGAATTGGAAGTTATTCCATGGGTAATGGGGGGGCCATGGAAGGCAGGACTAGATTTAAGTATTTGTATCTCTGCTTATCTCCCCAAGGACCTTACAGGAGCCAAGAAAAGGCATTCCTTTACAGGCAGGCATCTGGCTTCCCTCTTCCCCATGTGTTTTGTTAGCAGAGTGTACTATGGCCTTGAAGATTTCCCTGGAAACTCTCCAAGCATCCTCATTGCTGCAATTCTAGGACTGTTCACACAAGCCCTGGAGCTGGAGAGGTACCGGGCTCGGAATGAAGTGAGGCAAGCACAGCAGCCAGGGTGCTCCATTTAAGGAAGCACTCATTCTCAGGTGCCGGACCAGCAATTACAAGAATCTGAGGTTGTACACCTCCTTAAATGTGCCCTGGGTGCCTCACTTGCCTCACCCCAATTCCATCCCTGGAGGGGCAGCTGGCCCAAAAGGGCCACAGACTAGAGGGCAAGGTCTCTTCACCTCATGTTTAAAATGGAGAAGCAGTGGCCTAGAAGGGGATCTGGAATAGCCTGACTTCAAACTGTGAAAGAAATAATAAGCCTAGAAGAGAAGAGAAAGAAGGTAGATCTCAGGGGTCCATGTTCTTATCTCAGGGGTCATTCTACCCCTTCTCTGGTCTCTGTTTCCCTAGCTCCCCACATCTACACCTACTGCCACCTCTATCCCCCCTACAGATTCAGCCTGCTTTTAGGTCCAGACCAATGGGTACAAGCAGGGCTGAGATAACTTTGGTCTACTTCTGCCCTTGCTGGACACAGTGAGCTTCTGGTCACTCTACCTTATGTCCTTCCTGGGGTTTTCTGATGAGCTTCTGCTGGCCCTGCCTCTTAGTTCTCCCTGTCCTGGGATTACCTAGGCTCAGGGCCACACTTTGGTTTAGCTGGAAGACCACTCCTGGGTGTCCACCCTGAAATTAGGGTATGAACTTGACACAGAGCTATCATCCTTTGTTCATCCTTCCTGAGGATGGTAGCCCTGCAGTCTGGCCCTGTATGCCAGATATCCCTCCCCAAGGCTATGATTCCCTGTGGGAGTGGCCCTACTTACACTTTTCTTTGATGGTTGGAGACTTCTATTTCTCTCAGACCCTGAATCTCATCAGCCTCAGAGGCCAGATTTTACCTTGAATGTGTCCAAGATCAAGCCATAGTTCCTTGCGGACTTTGCCAGACCTGGAATGTTGCTATCAGGAGCTTGCTTTTTGGTGTTATACCTAGGCATAAGAATTATAGCCTGGCTGTCTTAGTTATCTAGTGCTGCTATAACAAAAATACCACAAGTGGATGGCTTTAAAAAACAGAAATTTATTCTCTCAGAGTCTAGGAGGCTAGAAGTCCGAATTCAGGGAGCCAGCTCCAGAAGAAGGCTTTCTCTCTCTGTCAGTTCTGGGAAAAGGCCCTTGTCATCAATTTTCCCCTGGTCTAAGAGCTTCTCAGCTCAGGGACCCTGGGTACAAAGGACACTCTCTGCTCCTGGTGCTTCTTTCTTGGTAGTATGAAATCCCTTTCCTCTCTGCTTGATTCTCTCTTTTATATCTCAAAAGAGATTGACTAAATATACAACCTAATCCTGTAGATTGAGTCCTGCCTCCTTAACATCACTGCCTCTAATCCTGCCTCATTAACATCATAGAGGTTAGGATTTACAACACATCAAATCACAAATTGGTGGACTGCCACACAATATTGGGAATCATTAAAAAAAAAAAAAAAAAAACCCAGTGCTGTGGAGTCGATTCTAACTCATAGCGACCCTATAGCCCAATCAAATTGGTATACATTTTGAGGGGACACAGTTCAGTCCATCACATTGACCATATCACAGCAGAGAGTGGGAACATCAGGCAGCGTTTTGCTGATGGAATGAGGACAAGCATAGCAATAGTCAGGTAGTCACTAGTTGTGCTTGGATGGAAAGAGCAGCCTTCTTATGTCTAAAATTGCTTCTAATCTACCCTCTACTGCTACTATCCAAAAAGGGCCTCAGTGAGAAAAAAAAAAAAAAAGATTTTTTGTTTGTTCGTTTGTTTAAACCTTATGGTAATCTTTCAAAGACAAATTTACTAATCTCATTTTACAGATGTGGAAACTAAGATCTGGAGAGTTGAAATAACTTGAATCAAAGAGCTGGAAAGTGGTGTCAGTCTGATCCCCAAGACCATGCTTTTCCTCGACTTCACACATTGACTACACCCAGGAGCCCATGCCGGGGCAATTTCAGCTCTCTAGAGAAGCTGAGCACACTGGGTTTGCACTTGTCCTTACCTTGTCATTCCAGGGGAGGACAATGACGGCTTGGTGCATACATGCAAATGGCATCCGGCTTCTCGGTGCTGGATCCCTGAGCATAAGCACTTGTTGTTCATTTCTATAAATGTTAACATATCAGGATGTATTTTGACATGCTACTAAGATAAGTGCTAGCGCTGAAAATAATAATGTATAATTTATGTCTCTCATATTACCTTCCTAGCACTGTGCTTACATTATTACATAAATTAGTTTAATGTACCTGACATTCATCAGATAATTTAAGCATTTGTTCTTTTGTCTCCGTCTCTTGCTCAGCAGACTTTTAGGTAGAGATCATGGCACTATTGTGGCACTCATTTGAGAGAACTCTGGGAAAGTTATGGAAGACTTTCCATACATGGCATAGAAGGTATTTGCCTTCTGTACAAGGGACTAGGCCATAGGGTGCAGAGAACCTTGAAAAAAGCATCTACCTTTGAAGTAGATTGCAAAAATGGCCACAAATGATTGTCTTTCCTGTATGTCTACCCATTTGTAGCATGACTTTATAGCTCCACCATTTCAGAGGTGAGCCTATTTCTCCATCTTTGAATCTAGACTTGTCCACATGTCTGGCTTTGGCCGGTGGGGCATTAGCAAACTTGTGCACAGTGATTTGCCCTCTTTTGTTACTCTTGGAAATCTGCAATCACCACCAGGTGAATCAGCACCAGGTAGCCTGCTGCATGATGAGCTCCATGGCCCAATTCTCTCCATTGCTCCTAGTGATACTCAGTCTTCTGCCAGACATGTGAGTGAGGCCATTACTAGCTGACTGAAGCCACATGAGTGAGCCCAACAGAGGCAAGCAGAAGAACCAGCCAGCTGATCCCAGCCCAAATTGCTGATCCACAATTTCTGAGCTAAATGCATTTGGTCACTCTTTTAAGTCAATAAGTTTTGGGGTACTTTGTTATTCTATAAAAGATGACAGATAGAAAGCTGAGTTTGTAGATAGTAGACAAGAGTTATCTTAGGTGGAGGGAAGGGCAACACATAATACAGGGGAAGTCAGCACCACTGGACTAAACAAAGCTAAGAATTTTCCTGAGTATAACCAAACACTATGAGGGACAGAGTAGCAGGGGCAGGGGTCTGGGGACCATAGTTTCAGGGGACATCAAGTCAATTGGCATAACAAAGCGTATTAAGAAAATGTTCTGCATCCCATTTTAGTGAGTGGCATCTGTGTCCTTAAAAGCTAGAGAGCGGCTATCTAAGATGCATTGATTAGTTCCAACCCACCTGGAGAGAAGGAGAATGAAGAACACCAAAGACACAAAGAAAATATTAGCTCAAGGGACAGAAAGGGCCACATAAACCAGAGACTCCATCAGCCTGAGACCTGAAGAACTAGATGGTGCCTGGCTACCACCAATGACTGCCCTGACAGGAAACACAACAGAGAGTCCCTAATGGAGCAGGAGAACTGTGGGGTGCAGAACTCAAATTCTAGTAAAAAGACCTGACTTAATGGTCTAACTGAGACTGGAGGGACCCTGGAAGACATGGACTACAGACTCTCTTCCTTCCCTCCTTCCTTCCCTCCTTCCCTCCCTCCCTTCCTTCTTTCCTTCCTTCCTTCTTTCCTCCCTCCCTCCCTCCCTCCGTCTCTTCCTCCCTACCTTCCTTCTTTCCTTCCATCAAAAGAATTTGGAAGAAATACACAGAGTCACTGTACCAAAAATAATCGGTCAACATTCAACCATTTCAGGAAGTAGCATATGATCAAGAACTGATGATACCGAAGGAAGAAGTTGAAGCTGCAGTGAAGGTATTGGTGAAAAGCAAGGCTCCAGGAATTGAGAGAATATCAATTGAGATGTTTCAAAAACAAATGCAATGCTGGAAGCACTCACTTATCTATGCTAAGAAATTTGGAAGAGAGTTACTTGGCCATCTGTCTGGATGAGA
Source organism: Elephas maximus indicus (assembly GCF_024166365.1). NCBI lineage: Eukaryota > Metazoa > Chordata > Mammalia > Proboscidea > Elephantidae > Elephas > Elephas maximus. Next base: position 70,632,021 of record NC_064825.1, read on the forward strand.
TCCATATATATGTCCATTCCAAAAAAAGGTGATCCAACAGAATGCTGAAATTATTAAACAATATCATTAATACTACATGTAAGTAAAATTTTGCTGAAGATAATTCAAAAATAATTGTAGCAGTACATCAACAGGGAACTTCCAGAAATTCAAGCTGGCCTAAGAGGATGTGGAACAAAGGATACCATTGCTGATGTCAGATGGATCCTGGTTGAAAGCACAGAATACCAGAAAGATGTTTACCTGTGTTTTATTGACTATGCAAACGCATTTGACTCTTTGGACCATAACAAATTATGGATAACATTGTGAAGAATGAGAATTCTAGAACACTTAACTGTGTTCATGAGTAATCTGTACATAGACTAAGAGGCAGTCATTTGCACAGAACAAGGGGATACTGCACGGTTTAGAGTCAGGAAAGGTGTGTGTCACTGTTGTATCCTTTCACCATACTTATTCAATTTGTATGCTGAGCAAATAATCCAAGAGACTGGACTATATGAAGAAGAACAAGGCATCAGGATTCATGGAACACTAATTAAGAACCTGTGATATGCAAATGACACAACCTTGCTAGCTGAAAGTGAAGGGGACTTGAAACACTTACCGATGAAGAACAAAGACTACAGCCTTCAGTATGGATTATACCTCAACAGGAAACAAAAATCCTCTTCACAGCTGGACCAGTAAGCAACATCATGATAAACAAGAAAATATTGAAGTTGTCAAAGATTTCATTTTTTTTGGATCCACAATTAATGCCCATGGAAGCAGGAGTCAGGAAATCAAACAATGTATAGCATTGGACAAATCCTCTGCAAAAGGCTTCTCTGAAGTGTTAAAAAGCAAAGACGTCACCTTGAGGACTGCCTTAGTCATCTAGTGCTGCTGCAGCAGAACCGCTACAAGTGGATGGCTTCAACAGAGGTTTACTCTCTCACAGTTTAGGAGGCTAGACGTCCGAAATTAGGGTGCTGGCTCTAGGGGAAGGCTTCATCTCTCTCCACTGTGGGGGATGGTCCTCATCAAACTTCCCCTGGGCCTAGGAGATTCTCAGCGCAGGGACCCTGGGTGTAAAGGATATACTCCTCTCCCAGCTCTTATTTCGTGGTGGAAGTAGGTCCCCGCACCACTTCTCTCTCCTTTTCTCTCTTGTATGATAAATGGTGATGTAGGCCACACCCCAGGGAAATTCCCCTTACATTAGACCAGGGCTGTGACTTGATGAAGGGTGTTGTTGCATCCCACCCTTGGGCAAATCTGCTGCAAAAGTCCTCTTTAAAATGTTAAAAATCAAATATGTCACCTTGAAGACTAAGGTGAACCTGACCCAAACCATGATGTTTTCAGTCGCCTCATATGCATGCGAAAGCTGGACACTGAATAAGGAAGACCAAAGAAGAATCGATGCCTTCGAATCATGGTGTTGGTGAAGAATATTGAATATGCCATGGACTTCCAAAAGAGCAAACAAATCTTTCTTGGAAGAAGTACAGCCAGAATGCTCCTTAGAAGCAAGGATGGTGTGACTATGTCTTACATACTTTGGACATGTTGTCAGGGGGGGATCAGTCCCTGAAGAAGAACATCATGCTTGGTAAAGCAGAGGGTCAGCAAAAAAGAGGAAGACCCTCAATGAGATGGATTGATACAGTGGCTGCAACAATTGGTTTAAACATAGCAACATTTGTGAGGATGGCACACACCAGGCACTGTTTCGTTTTGTTGGATATATAGTCACTGTGAGTTGGAACCAACTTGACAGCACCTAACAACAACAACACTGTGTCCCAGGGCTGGGCTAGGCACTTAAAAAAACTTAGACATATATTATCTCCTTTCATCCTTACACTGGGTGTATTAAGTTCTTTGACTTTCACAACAGTAAAGTAGGCAGGATTAATAGACTCTACAGTCAAGGAGACCTGAGATTCAAAAAATTTAGGTTATTTGCCTAAGGTCGCGAAGCTAGTAAGAGGTTAAGCCAAGATTCAAACTCAAATCTGTCTGCTCGAAAACCCTAATTTTGATTATTTATTGAGATTTCTAAAAGGAGAAGAAAAACTTGAGCTGACTAATTGAGTTTGCATTTTTGGCCCAGATCAGGGGCATCTATAGAACAACTCGAAGTGTTTGATGTGATATGATGATAGTCCATGGACTATCAGTACGGTGTTGGTTGTTTGTAAGGGATTTTCACTTACATTATCTCACTGGAAACCCTGGTGGCACAGTGGTGAAGAGCTATGACTGCTAATCAAAAGGTCTGCAGTTTGAATCCTCCTTGGAAACTCTATGAGGCAGTTTTACTCTGTCCTATAGGGTCACTAGGAGTTGTAATCGACTCGACTGCAATGTTTATTTTGTTTTTTTTTGGCTTCATCTCATTACCCTAGTCTTATGGAGTCGGTATTATCATCCCTGCTTTCTAGACGAGGCAAGTGAGATGTGGCAATATTAAGGAAACTTTTCCAAAGTAAGCAGAGAAGCCCGTACTTGGGCTCCAAACCCCTGAATCCAAATTCCACGCCTGCCCCCTGAGACAGGCCACCTCCCTTTCCAGTTTTCCTGCTGGACCACGGCCTGGATACTTTAACCCCCAATGATCTCATCATTGATAGAGATGCAAATGATATTCTTAGAGATTCTACTTATGTGCCAAGCCCTGTGCTAGGCCCCAGTAGGTCCTAGATACTAATATGACATAGCCCTGACCCTCAGAGTTCACTCTCTGTTGAGAAGACTGGACTCTTAAGTGTATTCAGTCTAGATCAATGCAGGGCTTTCGTGTGGCAGAGTGTTGTCACATGATAAGAAAAATCAGCACCTCTTTTTTCAAGTGATACTGACACCTGTCCACTTAAATAAATCAACATGCCCATTTCCACAGTCAATGCCTGTGACTTACGGGGTGGCCCGTGGGACCTCTCCAAAGTGCATCGCTCTATTTTCGTGTTCACAAGTGTTGAGAAGCAGTCAAAGATTAATAAATGGAATGTCCAGTATTAGCAGAGATCTAGGGGATCTGATAGGATTTGTAAATTGATCTAATTTTTCTGGAGGGCAATTGGAATTAGGTAATAAAACCCTTAAACTATTCGTACATTTGACTGTTGAATTCTAGGAATTTATTCTAAGGAAATGACCTACCATAAACATGTACAAAGATTTAGTTATAATCATTTTTATGATGGTGACATTTAAATTGAGAACAACCTTAGTGTCTAATAGCAGGTATCGGTTAAATAAAATATGGTGCATCTGCATAGTGGTCTATTATACAGTGAGTAAAAGTAATGCTGTAGATGAATAACATGTCAGTAAAAGAAAAGGCGGATTATAAAAACAGCATTGCAGTATAAATTCACTGTGTAAATGAAGTATATATGGAAAAATTCAGGAAGATTATAAACTGAAGTGTTATTAATGGCTCTATCTGGTGGAAGGATTAGGAAATTAGGAGTATTTCTTATTTTCTTCTGTATGCTTATTCGTATTTTGTGATAAACATAAAAGACAATAAAAGTCATACTAAATAGCCTTCAATAGTTTAAATAACTTTTAAGCTTATCTGTTTACCAAAACCTGGTAATCTGGGCAATGTCCATGCTCTAGTTTTAAATTCAGTAGAAAAGTGAATACAGAATTTAAGACAGGAGGGATGGGAGGAACATTATCCAGAGTGAGGTAGCCATGCTTCATTCCTTCCACCCCACCCCAAAGCTTTCTGGGTTTCTTATTCACAGGGTTCATGTTGTCTCTTATTTTGGTTCAAAACAAATCTGACCATTTTGTTTATACAAAGTGAAGAGGCTTTGATGTCAGACAGATATGGGCTCAAATCCTACCCTCTTACCACCTGAGTGATATTGAGCAAGTCACTTAACTTCTCTGAATGTCCATTTCCTTGTCTGTAAAATGTGGATATACTGACCAGCTTGTTGAGAAAATTAGATACACTCAGCATAAAGTACCCGACATATGGTAAAAAAAAAAAAACATATGGTAGGTAATCAATAAATTACTGTTATTGCTGTCGTCTTGGTATTATCACGTAAAGGAACCAAAGAAGTATGGATAACATGTTCATTATTTCTGTGGACAGACTGAATTAGTAATACAAATGGATTAGTGATGTCTGCATGGTGTAGTATAGGTTGGAGTGGTGGTAGGTGAACCTGGTGTTTCCCATTGCTGGATTTGATGGTTTCTAGTAGCTCTGAAATTCTATACTTTTAGGAAACTGAGGCTCAGAGGGGAAACCAACTGGTCCAAATGAGATAGTGGCAAACTGGGAATAAGACTTGGTTGTTGCTCCCGATTTGGGGTTGTTCTACAGAGACCCATGTCTGAGCATCAGGCCTCTGGGAAGCATGAGTGTATCTTGAGAAAAATACAAATTCTCAATGAATGGTCAATGTCAGTCCATCTTTCCCTGAACTGACCTAGACTGTCAAAATTGGGGCTGTCCACTCTGCCTGATATCCCTGATGATAACAGCAGGTGGGCTCTGGAGCTGGGGTCCAGGCTGCTCCTCCAGGCCCACCCAAGATCTCTCTCTGGGTTCTTCCTAAAAGGCTTGGGGGAGGAAGTGATTAGATTCCAAAGCCTTTCCCCTGGGGTGGGGTTGCAGGGTGGGAGGCATTTCCCAGAATGAAGCTTTGGGGAGGCAGTGGGGCTCAGCTAAGAGCTACAGGGAAGCAGCAGGGACTCCTTAAATATGCAGAGGGAGCAGACGCCTTTGATCTCTCCAGTGGCAGAAGCAGCCACTCCCTGCTGAGCTGGAGTGTGCATGTGTGCCTGAGGGTGGCATGTGCGTGTGGATTAACATGTAAATAAGGGTAGACTGGACCCAGACGTGTGCGTCCAGGTATGTGTGCATATGCATGCATGTGTTTGCGTGTACATACATCTGCATTGTGTTCAGTGTCAGTGTGTATGTCTGGGAAGTATCAAGCGTGTGTGTGTGTGTGTGCAAGATTTGTGGTTTGTGGCGCTGAGCACATGTCTGCATATTACTTCATTTGCAGTATCTCTGTAACACGATGTTTTCTGTCCAGCAGTCCCCACATCTAGGCAACTAACTCTTTCCCTTATTCACAACATTGCTGCTGAAGCCACCCTGTAACACAACCTGAACCTGCCTCCTGGCACAATTGAATTTCTCGAAGGATGAGTCAATTCCAGTATGCCTACTCACCTGGTGATACATGGTCAGAGGTCCGTATGGCAGACTGTTTTACATTCACTGCCCCTCCTCTCTCGTCCATTGGTGCAGACATGGCCACATGACTTCCTTAGGACAATGGAACGAAAGCCCGGGTGACACACCGCATTTGAGCAGAAATTTTAAGAGCCATTGCATGGCTTGCCTTCTCTTCTCCTTTCCCTTTGCTGATAAAGGTGGCTCCATCACCCTGAGTCTCAGAAAAGAGATGCTGTGGAGTAAAGCCCATGAGAAATATGGGACATAAGTAAGAATAAACCTTGTGATAAAGCAAGAAGTAAATCTGTGGGACTAAGCCATGAAAATTTTAGATTTTTTTGTTACTGTAGCATAACCTATCCTAAACTGACTGAAACCGAAGCACAGATGTTAATTGTCACTTCCCATGGGTTTTTAGTCTTGGAATCAGAAATCACTTGTAATCTCTGGATATCTGTGGATAGAGCTCAGGAGGTATGTGACAATGTTTCTCACACATGGCTGCACACATGCTTTTTGTGTGACTTTAACACACTTTGGTAAAGTAGAGGGTCAGTGAAAAAGAGGAAGACCCTCGACGAGATGGATTGACACAGTGGCTGGAACAATGGACTCCAGCATAACAAGTATCGTGAGGATGGCGCAGGGCTGGGCAGAGTTTCGTTCTGTCGTACATAGGGTCGCTATGAGTTGGAAGTGACTTACAGCACTTAACAACAACAATCAACACAGAGAAATAAAGACCAGATTGACAAAAAGGGTCCTGAGACTTCAGCTGCTAACCAAAAGGTCGGCAGTTTGAATCCACCAGCCACTCCTAGGAAACCCTCTGGGGCAGTTCTACTCTGTCCTATAGGGCCACTATGAGTCAGAATCGACTGGATGGCAATGGGTTTAATTTTTTTTCTATGTTAGTAAAGTTCATGGTTTTGAGTTCAGTTGTTCCTGAGATCCTGCTGAATCTCCGCTCTGCACCAGCTTCACCGTTCTACTTCACCTTGATTCTGTAAGCAATAAATTCTCTTTTTAATTAAAGCCAACATAAATTAGGTTTCTGCTGCATGTAATTAAGACACTAATATAATATGCATGCATTTGAGTGATTACATACATATGTGTATTGCACTGCTATGTGTTTTAGTGTATATTTGTGTATATTCATGTATGTGCCCTCATTTGTGGAATGTGTGTGTCTTAGTAATCATATGCAGCCATATAGGTATGTTTGTGGTGTACCTGGAAACACTGGCGGTGCAGTGGTTAAGAGCTATGGCTGCTAACCAAAAAGCTGGCAGTTTGAATCCACCAGGTGCTCCTTGGAAACTCCATGAGGCAGTTCTACTCTGTCCTATAGGGTTGCTATGAGTCAGAATCGACTTGCCAGCAATGAGTTTTTTTTTTTTTTTCTTTAGGTTATGGCATGCCTTTACAGGTGTGTGCCTGAGTTTGCCTGACACATTTAAGGTGTCCAGTAAATATTTTCTGAGTGGATATATTGTATTACAATAGTTGCCTGTTGCCAACCAATGACTCAGAAAGAACCATGTAGGGAGGAGGGGCTGGTTGTGCGTCGCAGTGTTCTGCTTTTGCTAGGACATCTCCCAGGTATACTTGGATTCTGAGTGAGGATTATTCTCATACTTCTATTTCTCCCCAAAGATTTATACCTTGAGGCTGCAGGCTGCTCCCTGGGCTTCTACTCAGCCGATCTTCATCTACCCTAGTTCCCTTGATAAGAAGGAAACAAAAGTCTGGGCCCCGGTGGTCTCTGGTGGTGCTGAGACAGCCACCGTGCAGGCCTGGGAGAGGCCAGTGGTTAAGGAAGCACTCCTGGAAAGATTGCTTAGGTCCAAAGTCAGGATGGCTGGACGTCACCCCCTGTCGTCTGCTCAAGTTCTGGGTGAGGTGTTCATTGTGTAACAGGGAGTTTTAATCAACAGGCTTTTTGCATTCAACTTTGGCAGTTTTATGATTAGGTGGTTTGACAGAAACTTGGGACTTGACTTCTGCTATTCGCACTTTACTGTCACGTGTTAGGAAAGTATCTTGAACTGGCGAGGTGGAAAGATTGAAGAGACAGCAGTGAAGGGCAGTGGAGGTGAGATGGCAAGATTGCTCCAAACAAGGGGAGCATCACACTTGCTAGGCTTTCTGGGCGAGAATCAGAGCCTCCTGGGGCTTGGAGGAACTTTAAAGATCAGCTGGTTTAATCCCCCTGTGTGATGGATTGAATTGTGTCCCCCTAAAATATGTACGGGATTCTAACCCTTATTCCTGAGGGTGTAATTCCATTTGGGAATAGGGCTTTTCTTGTATGTTAATGAGGCCATATTATTGTAACGTGTGTCTCAAACCTACTCACTTTTGAGGTATAAAAAAGAAGGGATTTGGCACAGAGAAGTAAGCACAAATGGGGAAAAGATAGATACTGTGAAAGGTTGACAAGGAACCAAGTAATGCCAAGGTTACAGAAGCTGAGACAAGTCTCTTCTCCCAGAGGCAACGGAGAGAGAGCCTTCTGCTGGAACCTTTGTTCTGAGTCCAGACCTCTAGCCTTCTGAACTATGAGAAAATAAATTTCTGTTCTTTAGAACTACCCACTTGTGGTATTTTTATTACAGCAGCACTAGATAACTAAGATACCCCCATGATCAAATTCCCTATAATAATAGAAATAATAATAACAATAATAATAGCTACTGTATGTTGAGCACTTACCATCCTCACAGGAAATTGTTCTAGTCAGGTTTGTTAGGTTTCAGGGACTAAAGACCCACCCACATCTAGACCTCTCCTCTTCTTTCCTCTCCTTTTCCTTCCTTCCTTCCTTCCTTCCTTCCTTCCTTCCTTCCTTCCTTCCTTCCTTCCTTCCTTCCTTCCTTCCTTCCTTCCTTCCTTCCTTCCTTCCTTCCTTCCTTCCTTCCTTCCTTCCTTCCTTCCTTCCTTCCTTCCTTCCTTCCTTCCTTCCTTCCTTCCTTCCTTCCTTCCTTCCTTCCTTCCTCCCTCCCTTCCTCCCTCCCTCCCTCCCTCCCTCCCTCCCTCCCTCCCTCCCTCCCTTCCTTCCTTTTTACTTTCCTCCATCCCTCCTTTTCCAGCGATGACTACAGATGCATCTGTATGCCTGGGACACAGTAGGGGGCACCTGGATGTGGGTAACCTATTGCTGTTGAGTCAATTCGGACTCATAGAGACCTTATAGGACAGAGCAGAACTGCCTCATAGGGTTTGCAAGGAGTGGGAGGTGGATTCGACTACCGACCTTTTGGTTAGCAGCCAAGCTTTTTCACTGCTGTTTAAAACCCAAACCAAACCCAGTGCCATCGAGTCAATTCTGACTCATAGCAACCCTATAGGACAGAGTAGAACTGCCCCATAGAGTTTCCAAGGAGCACCTGGCAGATTTGAACTGCTGACCCTTTGGTTAGCAGCTGTAGCACTTAACCACTATACCACCAGGGTTTCCAACTGCTGTTTAGAGATACACGAACGAATAAAGTGGGCAACTGGACTCAAGTAACTGAGGTTTCTGCCACTTGGGTTGGAGAGGGGGCTGCCTAAAACTTTAAGTTTGAATTTAAATTTGATATTAAATCCTAGAAAGAACCCAAACACTTGGCTTTCTTCATGACCTGGGATGCTGATAGAAGACAGGAGCCTGACTGGGGCAAAGACAGCCTATAACCTCAGAATAAGCCCAGTTTCACAGGGAGTCCAGCAGAGAGATAACATGGATCAGGAAGAGTGAATAGCTCAGGTCAGCTCAGACTAGCTCTGAAGGGAAGTGTGGGGGAAATGAGGTGCACTGACTTTTCCTGAGGGTCCAGCTCTGGTTCATTTGTTTACTCATTCATTTACGAACATTTATTGAGAGTCTGCTCTGTGCTGGGCATATGCGATGTACTGGTATAGATGCTTTACTTTGTGTTTTTACAGTATAGTGGGGGTGGAGGTGGGAGAAGGTTGGTCATAATAACCCAGTAGGATGAATGCTAAGATGGGGTTCATAGGACCCTCCTGTGTTTTAGGGACATAGGACAGAACCATCCCACTCCATCTTCACCTCACATTCTCAACTGAGACTGATTTTGCCTTCCCCCCCCCGCCCCCGAAGACATTTTTGGTTGTTACAACTTAGGGGGGTTGCTACTGGCATCTAGTGGGTAGAGGCCAGGGATGTTAGTAAACATCCTACAATACACAGGACAGTCCCCTCCCCCCAGGAAAGAATTATGTGACCCAAAATGTCCATAGTGCCACTGTTGAGAAACTCTGATCTAGAGGGATCATATAAAGCTTCCCAAAAGAGGAGGTACTGAGTTGGGTCTGTAAGAATGAAAAATAATGAGACAAGGAATGAGGGTAGGACAGACTTTCTAGGAAGGGGGAACTTGATATTCAAACACCTAGAAATGAGAAAGAGCTCAGGAGAGCAAAAATGTGCACCGACCGTGTGCCCGTGTGTTCAAGAAAGACAGGGTGGGGAGCTAGTTCTGGGCGTAGTCCACTGTGGTGGGAATATAGGGTATGAGGTAGGGAAGAACACAAGTGGAAGACAGATCAGGAGTCATCTATGGCCTGAAAGGAATATTTGACTCGGTGCAAATACGGGGGCTGGGCGTGTGGTTAAGACTCTTGCAGAATGACGTTTTATGGATATTTCTATTGCCTGTGGGATGACTTGTGCATCATCAGGATATTTGGAATTAACACCCCCAAGAGTTATAGCCCGTATCTGCCAGAAGTTAAAGTCACATAATCGTGCCCTGGTTTGATGATCCCTTTGATGACGTCACCATGAAGCTGGCATCAGAGATGCCTCTTACTCTGTTCTTGTTTCATCATTAGAAGTCGTCTCTGCTGATCTGCCAGTTTTGCTGTCGATACAAAGTTCTGCCTCACGGAAGCCACAGTGAGAACATGGATGAAGGGGGTGAATTTAAGGCACAGGGATGGCCCCGATCTTCTAATATGGAACCTCAGTCTTCTGAATTCATAACCTCCTTCTTCTGAATTCATATAAAGTCCTCACCAAAAGGTGACTATTATGTGCCTATCTTGTGCCTAATTCTGTACCAGGTGCTCTGGGGATATGAGAGGGGAAAAGAGATGAGCCTGGGTCTCAAGTGATTTAACTTCTCCTTCCGGGAGCGGCAAGTAACTCATGTGACACAATTATAGAACCAAAACACGTCAAACTCTTGAGATTCAGGTAGTAAGTGTTACGTGGGTTCCCAGCAAAAGAGCTAAGTGTGGGCAGGTGTGGATGGAAGTGTTTCTGAAGAAGGCTACCCTTAAGTTGGGTCTCTCAGAGTTTCCTCAAATGCCAGCCATAATTCACGTGGGAGCTAGTACTTTTCAGAGGCTAAAAGCATTGACTTAAGAGTTGGATAGGCTTAGCTGGGTTCTATCTCTTTCTAATACTGTGGTATCAGGTGGGAAACTCTCGTGGGGTAGTAGTTAAGAGCTACAGCTGCTAACCAAAAGGTCGGCAGTTCAGATCCATCAGGCGCCCCTTGGAAACTCTATGAGGCAGTTCTACTCTGTCCTATAGGGTCACTGTAAGTTGGAATCAAGTCAACAGCAATGAGTTTGGTTTTTTAGTATCAAGTAAAGTTGGGTAAATAAAATTCAATAAACACAGAGTGTCTGGCATAGAGGAAGTAGTCCATATGTGGTGGATGTCAGATATAAGAGAGGGGCTAACAGTATGCTTTCTGAAACCAGACTTTTTGAGCGTGAATCCTCACCCTGCTGTTCACTTTGTTTATGATCTTGGGCAAGTCACTTAACCTCTCTGTGCCTCAGCTTCTTCATCTGTGAAATGGATGTCATGATACTATCTGCCTTATAGGGCTGTGGAGTTTCTGGGTGGTCCAAATGGTTAACATGCTCAGCTGCTAACCCAGAGTTTGGAGGTTTGTGTCTACCCAGAGGTGCCTCAGAAGAAAGGCTTGGTGATCTCCTTCTGGAAAATCAGCTATTGAAAACACTACAGAGTAAAGTTTTACTGTGACACACATGGGGTCACTATGAGTCAGAGAGATTCTACTGAAATTGTTATTTTTTGGGGGGTGATTTGTAGGGCTGTAGTTAGGGAAGATCTGTTACTATACATAAAGACCATGTAAGAATTCTATGTCAGTTGTAGCTATTATTACCATTATTACAAAAGTAATCATTTTGCCTCCACGCACGATCGGCTCTATACTGGGAAATAGCAGCTTTTCCTTCCTTGGATGTCTGCAGAATAATTCGGACACAAGCAGTGCATTTTCTCCGTGTGCTTGTGCACACTTGTATGTGTGTGTGATGGGAAATGATGGCCTGAGCAATGGCACCTTTTCCACATTGTGACACTGACACATGCATTTTCAAATACATCGAGTTCCCATTTTGCTGTACTCGTTTGTCAGCAGCCACAAGTTCACAGAAAAATATGAATAGACAAGGGGAAGGAGCACAGACAGGGATGGGGGTGGGAGAGTCAGAGAACCAATTTACAGTTTGTCAAGACATGCGTATTAATGCCTCCCTTTTATAAAAAAAAAAAGAATTAATGCACGGGGTCCTTGTCTATCATGGATCATAACAGCCATAGCAATCACTTATTGCATACTCACTATGTGTTGGGCATGTTGTTAAGTGCTTTCCAAATGCATTATCTCATTTAATCTTCATAATACCCTAGGAGTTAGGTACCATTTGAAAGAAGAGGAACCTGGGGCTTTAAGAGTTTAACTGGCCTGAATTTGCAGTCAGTACGTGGTGCAGCCAAGACTGAAGCACAGCCTTTCTGACTCCAAAAGGTCATGGTCTTAACCAGGGCTGATGTCGAGTCAGGACATACCAGGATGACAGCACAGATTGTTTATAGCCACTGTCCTTTCTGATGCAAGTATCCTGCTGTGATGGTTAAGATTGTGTGCCAACTTGGTTAAATATTTCCATCATCACTGCTCCACTCAGTCACTCTGCAATACTGAAGTCCTTGGCTCATGCAAATTGGTAATGAATGTACTTGGCTGCTGCAAACCAAAAGGTTGAATGTTCAAGTCCATCTGAAAGCACCTTGGAAGAAAGGCCTGGCAATCTACTTCCAAAAAATCAGCCATTGAAAACCCTATGGCACAAAGTTCTACTCTGACACACTTTAGAATCCACTTGACTGCAACTGGCACGCAATGTTATGTTGTTACAATCAGAGGTAGAAGGAAAAAAGAGAAAAATGTAGAATAGCTTCTTAGAATCTATGACACATTGATTTGGCACTAGCGGGAAATAAAACTAAACTTTCAAAAGCACAGGATTAGGAATAAAGTGGTTGCCAAGTGTGTTTGCAACACCCAATCCACATGGTGCGGTGGAAAGAGCACTGTAATAGGAGTCAGAGGAGCTGACCTATTAAAGCCACCCTTCTCCATCCCCCAGGAGAAATACGATACTGACGAAAAAAAAAAATGTTTGGCAAATACAAAAAAGTAAAAAAACAAAAAATAACCAAACCAAACCTGTTGCTGTCAAGTCGACTCCAAGTCATGGTGACTCTATAGGACAGAGTAGAACTGCCCCATAGGGTTTCCAAGGCTGTAAGCCTTACCAAAGCAGATGCCCTTATCTTTGTCCCACAGAGTGGCTGGTGAGTTCAAACCACTGACCTTTCAGTTACCAGCCAAGCTCTTAACCACTGCTACACCAGGGTGCCTTAAAAAGAATAAAAGAAAGGAAAACCCACAACTCTTAAATTTTTATCTCCTAAAGAAAACCTCTGAGAACCACTGTTACTACTTTGATGTACTCTCTCTCTGTGTATTTTTTTATATGTATGCGTATGGGAGAAAGATGTGGCAGTCTGTGTCCTTAAGATTTACAGCTTTGGAAACCAGGAGCGGTTTGGCTCTGTCCTACAGTGTCGCTATGAGTCAGAATGGACTCAAGGGCAATAGGGTATATATATGTGTGTGTATAATTTTAGAAATATATTTATATATTTCATCTGTAGAATGAGGGGGTTCATCTTAGAAGTCCCTTCTTGCTGAAAGAGTTCTGACAATAAGAACTCAATAACATCTGTCAAGGTATCAATAGGAGAAACTGGGGCTGTGCCACTTTTGACTGGCTGTGTGAACTCAAGTTCACCCGTAGTGAAAAACGTTTAAGAAGAAAACATCTTAGTGTGTAAAACTGAAAAGCAGAATGCAGTACAGTATATCATTCTAACAATGCTGTGTGAAAACGCAGTAAAAATAGAGTCAATTATACACTGTCAAAGCTTTTCTCTAAACAGCTGCCTAACAGAATATGACAATTTTTCCTACAATGTAGTAAAAAATTAAAAAAAAAAAGAAGTTCTCTCACAATGCCAACTCCACAGGGCCGAATTCATTAACACTTTATTACCTTAAACTCCATTGTAAGATAAAAATAATATGACGCAACTTGTCACTTTTTTTTTTCTTTTCCCAGTTTTGTTACTGTGACAGGTTAAGGTTTAGACGCCTGCTAGCGTGTTGTGATCTACATTTAATGATCTTAACAGAGACTTAGTAAGACATTGTTCATTTCTCTCGCGCTGTCCCTGAGCGGAGTGTTACATGAACAGTGAGACCCAATTATATCATAGGGTAATTTACAAACGAGAGAAAAAAAAAAAAAGTTCTTTTTATGGCATGTTCCCCAAGGAGACTAGGAGTATTGTAGCAGTTTCTTGGCTCTGCTTTACCACAATATAATTAGCCATAATCTGAGCATTTGCATATAGTACATAGAGCAGGAGTAATTCTCTGCTTGCTGGGTTAGGATGTAAAACGGGCTTTTATAAGACAGTCGCTCGGCTACACCGAATTTTAGCACATTTGCATCTACGTTGTGGCTGATAATCACAAATGGAAATTGTCACTCTCAATATGGGAGAAAAATGAGGAAATGCATCATAATGAAAGGTGATTTTTTTTTTTTTTTACCCAACAGATTTTAATGGAGAGCCTACTATGGACTCGGGACTGGGCAGAGCCATGATCCCTGGTGCCTTTGAGATAAAAGGCTGGTCTTTATTTTAGGCCAAACTTTTTATGGTTTTTTAGTTAGACTTATATTTCCTACGCCTTGTGATTTATGCTGGGGTTTACCAAGTCCTTCAGAACTATGACAGCTGGAGCCTCTGCTCTAAGCCCAGGACTTTGCTTCCTCAAACAAAGAAAACGCTAGCAGAGGGGATTGAGGAACAGAAAAGAGAGCTTATTAGTTTGCTGACTCTTTCTTATAAACTCTCTACTTCCTCTCTCTCTCATTCTTAACCATCAAATTTGGTGGTTGACCATAAGTCTATTGACTGGGTACATTAATTGATTTCATTAGTTAATTTCATGAGAGGGAGAGGGGAAGGGGGAGGGGAGGGGGAGAGAGAGAGAGAGATTGTGGATTTTGTGTCTATGGCTTGAACCAAAAAAATGAAACCCATTGCCACCGAGCCCATTCTGACTCATAGCGACCCTACAAGACAGGGTAGAACTGCCCCATAGGGTTTCCAAGGGGTGCCTGGTGGATCTGAACTGCCAAAAGGGTAAGGTAAAATTCTCAGGAGTCAAAATACCCTTTAAAATCCCATTGAATCACACTCAGGAGAGGTGAGAAGCTCTGTTCTCAAAGGCCCATGGGAACTGAGCCAATTGAAAAGAGCAGTAGATTCACAGCAGTTTTATATTTCAGGCTCTCTCTAGGGCACACCACTGTGAATGGAACAGCCCTGTGGTTTAAATAATTATCTCTCCATGGCCGAATCTCGTTCTCTTCCTTTCCTTTCCATTTGAACAGAATGATCTAGTTGGCAATAAGCAAGATCCTCATTCACTCCCTCTAGAATATAAGCCCCATTAGGATGTTGGTCTGGTTTATCCTTGTTTCAACACCATCACATTGCCTGACTTGTAGTAGGCACTTGGTAAATATTTACTTCAAGAGTGATTTCAAAGGATTCCCTAAAATGCTAAGACCCCTTGTAGTTAGGCAAGATGGTGGATGCTTTTAGGCAGGTTGATTAAATATGAAGAATTTTAGAACCAGAGGCTCTTTTGGGAAGGTCCTGCTGTCTCCTCCATATGTGATCCTTCTTCAAAGGGCCAAGAACTTCAGATCAGGGCCGCAAGTGACTGAGGAGACGCATAGCTCACAACGAAGTAAGAACAAAACTGCCCCAACGTGAAGCATATCATCCATTTACATTTTACCCAGCTTTCCACATCTCTCATAGTAAATAGATTCCTAAGTTTTAGG
Organism: Elephas maximus indicus; assembly: GCF_024166365.1. Taxonomy (NCBI): domain Eukaryota; kingdom Metazoa; phylum Chordata; class Mammalia; order Proboscidea; family Elephantidae; genus Elephas; species Elephas maximus. The sequence continues at coordinate 70,647,499 of NC_064825.1, forward strand.
GGGAGCTCAAGGTTTCTCACTGCCAGACCCCCAACTAAGGATGGACTGAGATGAAAGCAAAATGCTGTATTTGGAACTGATCGGATTCCAGGACCCCAGTTCTGTGGGCAGAGTTGAATGTGGGCACTTCTGCCCCTCTGGTTCTTTCCTCTTGGCCCTCTCCCTTCCATGCATTCAGGGTGTTGGATGCAACCAGCTGTGTTGTCTTCTCTCTCTCTGGTTCCCTGAAGAGAAGACATTGATGGGAAAATATTTCTCTGCTTCTTCACCTCTGGAGCTGTCAGTAGAGTTTTGAATTGGCCAGCTCAAGATTGGAAGTTGGGAAACAGGCCAGTCCATGGGGTTTGACGTGATTTACACCTAAGTCAATTTGGAAAGGAGCCCTGATGGCGCAGTGGTTAAGGCTCAGCTGCTAATCAAAGTTTGGCAGTTCAAAACCACCAATCACTCCTATGAAACCCTATGGGGCAGTTCTACTCTGTTCTATAGGGTTGCTATGAGTCGGAATTGGCTCGATGGCAACGAGTTTTGGTTTCAAATTTGGAAAAATTGTTCTTCCTCCTGGTACAACCCATTTTCTGGAGTTCTACTTGCAGATTTGGCAACAATGTTCCAATTATAAGGTCTAGGTGCACAGGGTTGCTATGAGCAGGAACCAACTCGATGACACCTAACAACAACAACGATAACAAAGTAAGGCTTAAACATGTTACTCCATGTGAAGCTCTTAGAATGGTAGTTAACACATTTTAAGGACTCTAAACATACTAAAAAAAAAAAAATTTTTTTTTAATAAATACTATTTATTACTATCATTATACTATCTTGATGGCAGAATGCATATTTGTCATCAAAAGAAGCAACGCTAACACCTTTGTTTAGGTTATTCTTCACAGAAGTAACATCTTTTTGAAAGATCAGACTAATGTCTTTTTTTATTATTGCAAAAATGCTACATTATCTCTAAAAAAAATCAGAAAATATTGAAAAGAGAAAAACATCTTCCACCAAAGATGCTGAACCCAGTAATTTTTCTACATAACGTAAGAGATGTGAGATGAAGAAGGCTGGGAAGAGGCAGCTATGCCTTTGGGTACCACCCGTCCTTCTGGAACTTCCCAGGTACTTCCTAAGCTTCTGCCTTACCCCCAGGAACTTGTGGATAGAGACCTAGGAAGAGGCTAAACTGTCCTTCAGCAATGGCTTGTCCTAGACAGAGGAGTGGGCGCCAATGTATTACCAACTTGTTTCACAGGAAGAAATATATGTGCCCTGCCTGCTATTTATTGAATGGCTTTTCTGTACCAGACACTATACCAGAGGCTTTATCTACATCATCATCTGTTCAGCAATCCTTTGGAGTAAGTATTTATGATTCCCAATGTACTGACGAGCAAACCGAGACTTAGATTAAATGATTTACCTAGACTTGCAGAGCTAAGTGTGAGAAATGATTTGAACTCAGGTCTTTCTGATTCCAAAGCTCAAGCTCTTTCTATTACCACCCTCTGCTTCTTCCTCAACCTACAAATTTGCAGAATATCGGTGAACTTTTCCTACTAACAAGTATTAGGAATTGTCCAGGTTTACTTTTCCTATTTTCCCCCCACCCCCATGGAGAGTGTAAAAGCAATGGGGGAAGAGAGCAGAGAATACAGGGAACGGGAGCAATGGGGAATTGCTGCTATAATTTTTCATGATTTCCGTACCAGCCCTTTCATTTATTCACTTGAAATAATTTTAATCTTACAGAAAAAGTTCAATAATAGTAAAAGAGCTCTCATGCACCTTTCACCCAGATTCACCAATTGTCAACATTTTGTCAGATTTTACACGTTTGCTTTACATTATAAATATGCCTCTTTCTCCTTAAATATTTGAGTTTTTCCTAAGAGCAAGGACATTCCCTATTGTAACCACAATACAAGTATCAAAATCAAGAAATTTAACATTGATGTTAATACACAGAACTTATTCAAATTTCACCAATCCTTTAGAGCACTTTTTTTTTTTTTTTGGTCTGAATCAGGATCCAATTCACGTTCATGTATTGCATTTAGTTTTCAGGAATCTTTAATCTCCTTTTATCTGGAAAGATCCCTTAGTCTTTCCTTGTCTTTCATGAGATTGACATCTTTTTATGAGTATAAGCCATGAATTTTATAGACAGCACCCCGCTTTGGGTTTGTATGCTGTTTCCTCATGATTAGACTCAACTATTAGACTCAAGAATTTCTGGCAGGAAACCACTGAAGTCATGTGGTCTCAGTATGTCACATATGATGCTGGTTTGGCTCACCAGCTCCCCTTTCCCACAATACACTCAACTGCATAGATGAAAACAGCAGGCTATTAATGAGCAGAACTAAGGATAACTTTTGAGAGGAAAATTCATCCCCTTACCCATTGCTTCGTTGTTGTTGTTGTTGTTAGGTGCCGTTGAGTCTGTTCCGACTCATAGCGACCCTATGCACAACAGAACGAAACACTGCCCGGTCCTGAGCCATCCTTACAATCGTTGTTATGCTTGAACTCATTGTTGCAGCCACTGTGCCAATCCACCTTGTTGAGGGTCTTCCTCTTTTCCGCTGACCCTGTACTCTGCCAAGCATGATGTCCTTCTCCAGAGACTCGTCCCTCCTGACAACGTGTCCAAAGTATGTAAGACGCAGTCTCGCCATCCTTGCCTCTAAGGAGCATTCTGGACGCACTTCTTCCAAGACAGATTTGTTCGTTCTTTTGGCAGTCCATGGTATATTCAATATTCTTTACCAACACCACAATTCAAAGGCGTCAACTCTTCTTCGGTCTTCCTTATTCATTGTCCAGCTTTCACATGTGTATGATGTGATTGAAAATACCATGGCTTGGGTGAGGCGCACCTTAGTCTTCAGGGTGATATACAAATTTTACAATCCCCAGAGCGCTTTATTTATACTTTTTTGGAGGACACATTCATTAGTGTTTGCTTTACTTCAAATGGTTTTCAAAAACTGTTTCGGTTGTGGAATGCCTGGAAGACAAGGCCATTTTTATAAATTTTTGAAAGACCTTGTCTCTAAATGCATGCAGCAGAAAACAGAATGTACGAGAAAAGCCACTGTGTGTCCTCACACAAAACAAGCAGCAAAAGAAGTGGTTGAACTCAACATTATCATTGAGTTTTCCTGTTAATGTTGACTTCTTCCTTGCCCATTTATTTTGTTTTCCGCAAGCCAGATCTAGCAGGCCAGGGGTAGCTGGATCTGAAGTTTTAAAGAAAAAAAAAAATGTGAGACAAAGGTTGTAGTTAAATTTTCCCAGTCAATGTTAATATTCTACCCATTGGGAAAGAATTGCTGATTTTGGATTTTAACTGCAGAAATCCGTGTTCAACTAAAACCAGTTACCTTTGAGCCAACTCTAACTCATGGTAACCCCATGTGTGTCAGGGTTGTACTGTGCTCCATAGGGCTTTCAATGGCTGATTTTGGAAGTAGGTCACCAGGCCTTTTGAGGCATCTCTAGGTGGACTCGAACATCCAACATTTCAGGTAACAGCTGAGCGTGCTAACCATTTGTACCACCCAGGGACTCCCCATATTCTCTGTTGTTGCTGTTAGGTATGTTGAATTGATTTTGACTTATACTGACCCCATGCAACTTAGTGGAACTGCCTCATACGCTTTTCTAGGCTGTATTCTTTATGGGAGCATATTGAGGGCTCCTTAGTGGAACACAAATGTCAGCAAAGAGCAAAGACAAGAACTATGATATTCTACAGCATGGTTTTCCAGTTAGTACAGGGGGAGTGAACTGCTAGTGTGTAGAGATACTGGTTCGCTTAGCTTGGTGGGTGATTGGGTGGGGCCTGTGCAGCTGGAGTGCCTGGGCTGATCGGCTTTGACCACTAGCAGCCTGTGAATTCATCCCAGTTTGTCCTTACAGTGATTATCATTTTCTGTAAGGACAGGATGTGGAAAAGATTGGGAAACACTGCAGTTACCTGCTTTATTTTATCCCTCCTGAAGGCAGGTGCCTGGAGGCAGAACCTGGGTCTTATCCATTCCATTGTCTTTGCGATGCAAAGAACACAATAGTTGCTCAATATGTATTCGTTGTAATGAACAGGCTGATTACGTGCTAAAGGCTGTGGTGGTAAAGCAAAGAGACACTGCTTGAGGGCCATTTCTCCAACAGCTGTTGACTCTGAGGACACAGAGTCTTTTAAAACACAGCTTAAAGGACACCTTGAGTCTGAAATAGAGCAAATGACAAAGTGGTGAAAGAGGAGACACATAACACGTTTCTGGAGACAGAGGGTGAACCCAATCCCTGGCAGGATTAGCAGGTTAATTAAAGAATCTGTCCTGACGATGCTGGCACATCTTCAATTCAGACTGACATTAACTCAAGACACGGCCCCCAATCTATCTTTTCTACCAGCTGCCATGGAGCTGAGATCCTTACCAGAAAAGCTGATTCTTAAAGGACCTTCTAGACAAGTATGATTGTGCGCTAGGGGGAAGCCCACTCGTGCAAAGAGGTAATACACCAGCTCTCGGATTTGTAGGAACAGGTTTATTTGATTAACTCTTGATGACCTAGTAAGTAATGATTGGTGGGTGGAGTGGGCAACAAGAAGGGAAAGTGAGCGAATGAATACTTCCTGAGCATCTATAATGTGCCTGCCACAGTGGTGGTTAAGAGTGCCAGCTGTGCTGTCAGCCGGACCTGGGTTCAAATCAGCTGTCATCTACAGATTGAGTAAGTCCCGTTTCTGTAAGGCTTGGTTGCCTTATCTGTAAAACAAGACCAATAAAACCTTTATATTCGTTTCCTGGGATTGGTGTAGCAAATTACTACAAACTTAGTGGCTTTATTCTCTCACAGTTCTAGAGGTCAGAAGTCTGGGATCAAGGTGTCTGTCCATCTGTCCATTCACCCATCCATCCATTCATCCAATCTTAAGCATTTATTTATGCTAAGTATTAAGGGCTTTGAAAAAAGGAAAGAGATTTTCAAAGAGCTTATGTACTAGTAGGGCTTGAATGGAAGGCATGAAAAGGAGAGGAATGATAAAAAGATGCTTCAGAAAAGAAGTAGGCTCTCATCAGTGTCTAACTGAAAGTGGATGGGAAAGTAGAAAGAAAGGTAGAAGAAAGTTTCCCATACAAAAGGGAGTGCCTGGATTCTAGGCCCAACTATGCTACTAACTGTGTGACCTTTTAAAGTCCCTACCCCTCTCTGGGCCAATTTTTCTTATCCCCAAAGTTTGGACTGGGTAATTTATTCCAGTGCTGACATTCTAGGGTTCTATTATTCTATTACTTTGCCTATTAATTAGTACGAGAAAGAGCCAACGTTAAGAACTGTAAACTGTGGGGTATTTGGGGCATAGCAAGTGGCCTGGTGAGTTTGGGGCAGTATAAATCTATAAGGAAATGACTAAGATTGCAGGTTGGAATTAGGTTACACGGGCTTTGAATGTCTGAACAACAAATTGTAGTAGCAATCACAATTATTATTAAAGCTTTGTTCCATCACTTCATCTTCCAGCTCTTGATTTGTCTCCCTGCTTATGTTTCTGTCTGTACCACTGTCTGACCTCCACGGTATACTTCAGAAGCCTCTGCTATGGTATGAAGGGTACCCTCTGTGAAGCCAGATATCCATGGTTCCTTCTGCTTCCTTCTCATACAGGTCTGGGCCCTGAATAGGCTTGAGGTGGTCCCAGACTAGATCAGGAGATACTTGACCGAGGATGCTGACCTTTCTCCTGCTCTGTGGTCTGGCTGACTCTGAGCTTGTTCACCTTTTTCCCGTTGACCTCAGGGCCTTTGTTCAATGTAGTACAGAAGACACACTAAGGCCATAGAGTCAGGGGCCTGGAAGGGGATGAGAGATCATTGATTCTAGAAGACTGGGAGCTCTTTAAGAGCAAGGACCACATCTTGTCTGTGCTGGGTTCTCAGCCCCTAACAAATATCCTGGTTCATAATAGGTATTCAATCAATGGCCATTGAAGGGATGAAAGATTGAATGGATGATTAGAACGAAAATGAGGCCCAGGATGGTACATTGGTTACTGAAAACAGCACACTGGCTTTGGAGTCATATCTCAGCACCATTCCTTCTTAGTTGCAGCTCTTTAAAAGGAGGATAACAATACCTCCCATGCAAGAATGGTTGTTGTGAGGATTAAGAAAGATACTGCATATAAAGCTTCTAGAATGATGCCACGCACCCAATACCTTTGAGCTGTAGCCCAAGGTCGCCCAGAGTGTCTTTGGCAATCCTCTGATCTTTGGAAGTGAACCAGAGATGTCATATAAGGAAATCCTTGTTTGAAAGATTTTAAAGGCTAAAGAGAGCCTCATCTGTCTAGGGCAGCTTTGAATACAGCCTTGTCTAGAGGGAGTGGATGGATCAAATGACCTCTCCCCAATCCTGTTTGGTTCTTGGAACCAAGGATGCATTTCTGATCCTGACCATTGGGTGGCACCAACCCCTCAGGTTACATACCTCAGAGATGCCTAGAAAGCCAGCTCTGCTTCCCAGCAGGGGAGCTGGAAGGGGGTGGGGGCTGGGCGTGGGGAATAGTGGGGGTGGGGAAGGAGCAGCTTCAAGAGTCCAGGTGCTTGTGCCTCTGCATGCCTGTGTGTGTGTCTTTGTGCATGGCTGGGGGTGGCTGTATAAGCATTATGAGGGTGTACATGCATGTGTGTGAGTGTGTGTGCCTGCGTGTAAGAGAGAGCTAACAACTCAGAGAAAGGGGGCCTTTGTTTCAGTCCTGTTTATGTGCAGGGAAATCATTTGACCTAAATTAAATCGCTCTACCCTAAGGATGTTAGTATATGCTGTGGATGAATTGAGACTTGTGAACATGGAATTTTCAAGATGTTAGAGCCATTAAAATTTGTTTAATGGATCTCCTCATTTTTCAGATGGGAAAAACTGAGGCCAGAGAGGGGCTATAACTGGGCTGGGGTATACCACATAGCCTTGGTGGGGTTGGGCTATGTGGTATGGCTCTGTGACACTGTCCACCAAGGTCTCCCCATTTGAGCCTATGGCTAAATCAGACCAAGGAGGCTAGTCTGGACTATCCAAAAATAGTGGGCGACTTTCAGGAGTAAAATCTGGACAAGATGGGGGCCAGGACCCCTTTAGTTTAGTCTCAGCTGGATTTCAGTGGGAGCATCCTGGCTTCTCTTCCCTGCCCCTTTCCTTTTTCCTTCTGGATTTCAAAGCCAGCCCAGCCAGCTCCTGCCATCCTCTGGGCAGAACCTTGAGGTGAGCTGACCTTGCTCAGGGTCCCATGGTCGCAGGTGACAGTGGGGGCCTAGGGTCTAGATCTCTGGTCTTCCACCCTGTGTCCTTCTCCAGCTGTCATCTCCTCTGTCTCACACACGGGGCTCTATCTGTCCTCTCAGTAGCCCAGGGATAAAGCCTCCAGGGACACCAGGGAGCTCTGTCTCTGCCTTGCCCAGGCCCCTCTAGCGTCATCTTTATCCCATTTAATAAGGGCCTTGAGCCGTACTCAAGGTATGATGATGGTAACGCAGTTGGTAAAAATGATGATGAGAGTTACCATTTATTTTTTTGATTGTATACTGTGCTCCAGGCACTATGCTGGGTTCTTCAGCTCTGAAGTCAGACCATCCAGGCTTGAACCCTGGCTCTGTCATTAACCAGCTCTGTGACCTTGAGCCAACCTTTTAAGCTTTCAGTTCCTACATTTAAAATTGGGAACGTCACTAGTGCCCACTACAAAGGGTTGTTATCAAAAAAACAAAACAAAAAAAACAAAACCCATTGCTGTTGAGTCGATTCCAATTTACAGCGACCCTATAGGACAGAGTAGAATTGCCCCATAGGGTTTGCCCCATAGGGTTTCTAAGGAGTAACCGATAGATTCGAACTGCCAACCTTTTGCTTAGCAGCCAATACTTAACCACTGCACCACCAGGGCTCACTAAGTGTTGGGAGGTTTAAATGAGTTAATACATGTAAAGTACCTGATACTACTGTCTCAATAATTGTTGTCATGCTTTAATACTCAAAACAACCCTGGGCATGATGCTTCCCATTTTTGAATGAGGAAACTAAGACCCAGGGAGGCGATGTGTATGTCTCAAAGTAGCACAGCTAGTAAGTTGTAGAGATGGTAACGGAACCCGAGTCTGAAAGAGTCAGAGCTTACACAAGACCTCTAAAATCCTTTATTGTCTCATCACCAATTCTAGTCACAAGGGGTGTTCTCCTTTAAAAAAAACAAAAAATTCCATAAAAGCAGAATCAAATATTATATATGTTTGTACATTTATATATAGATGAAAGAGTAAGAGAGAGATTGAGAAAATGAAAAAGATCTTCAAAAAATGACTCTCTCTTAGACCTAATGTTCTCGTCGAGCCTTGAATTCTAATGGGTTGGTACCAGGATGCTTTAGGAGAGGGATACAGCCAAGAAACTTTTTCTGGTAAGCCAGGAGTCCTGCCCTCACAGCTCCCCCCACCCCTGACCCCCACTCCCCACCCTCAGACAACTCATCCATTGTCAGCTCCAATCCATCTTGCACAAGGGCCTGGACTGGATAGCATGATGGTGCACCCAGACTCCCTAGCACTGTTCATAATCACTGCCCGTTTATGGGTTCTGTGCAAATGCATAATAGGCTTTATATAAAACATAGTTATGAGCGCTCATTATGGTGGGAGGCAGTAGTTAACATAGAAATTACCCAATTGCAGATGTGCTATGTCAGGCCACTAATGAACCAGCCTGGCAGCTTAGCCGGTCTCACCTGATCCAGTGAGGAGCCCTCTGGGCAGCTTCATCCCAGGCAGCATGGAGCCTTCAAGATAAAAAGCTGTTTGCAGGGCAGCAGCTTCCTTGCAACTTCTCTATCTCCATCAATGGAGGCTCATGGACTAGCCTGGCAATAAGCCCTAGGCTAACCTATGTCATCCATTTATCCAACCAATATCATTTAAGCACCTAGTCTGTGTGGCATTGGGGAAACCTTGATAAATAGTATCAACTCTTGCTCTCCTTTCACCATTCTTGTAATTGACACCCTTGGGTTTCACAGGTAACATTTATGAGCTAAACTACTGGTGGCATAGTGGTTAAGAGCTATGTCTGCTAACCTAAATGTCGGCAGTTTGAATCCACCAGGTGCTCCTTGGAAACCCTATAGAGCAGTCCTGTTCTGTCCTTTGGGGTCACTATCAGTCGGAATCAACTTGACAGCAACAGGTTTGGTTTAGGTTTTACTGCCTTATAGGGATCCAGGAGACCCATCTGATCTCCTCTACTGCAGGGCCAGCTGGATGGGGAGGGTGGTTGAAGTGGCTAGCAGCAGGATGGGCTGAGTTTTGAAGAGCTGGGGTGTGGGAGGCTGGGGAATCTGAATTGCTCAGCAGAAACTTTGGGGTTAGAAACAGGAGCCAAATCACTAGGCCAGACACCCAGGAAAAAAATGAGGTGAGTCTCCTGCTTCCATTTTTGTCACCTGTAGTTCATTATTCACTTAGCAGCTTAAAGCTCTGCAGTGGTTCCCATTACACCAGGAATAAAATCCAAACTTCTACTGTAAGGGCCTGGATGGTCTGTCCCCTGCTTGCTTCTCAGGCCTTGTGTCTTACCATTCTCCCTCCTGCTCGTTCTGCCCAGCCACACTGGCCTTCTTTCTGTTCCCGAAACACTGGCAAGCTTAGTTCTGCCTCGGGACCTTTGCACTTGCTTTTCCCTCTGCCTGAGATGCTGTTTTCCCAGATTTTCTGAAGGTTGGCTACTTCTTGTCATTCAGGTGTCATTTCAAATGTCAACTCAGAGACTCCTTCCCCAAATACTCGGTCAAAACCAGTCTCCCCCTGTACCTCATTCACTCTCCATGATATTACTCTTTAATTTTTTTATAGAAGTTTTCAAGAGTTAAAATGATATAATTTATTTGTTTATTGTCTCCTTTCAGTAGACTATATGCTCCATGAGGAAAAGAACAAGAAACTCTTTTGATTAGTTCGTTGCTGTATCTTAGAGCTCAGAATACTGCCTGGTATACAGTATGACCCCAGTTATATTTACTGACTGGACAAGTGGCTGAATGAATGAATATCAAATGAACAGCAAGCATGGGAGTGAGATGAGAGAACCCAGTATAATTTCCATCAAAGAGCTTTCCCTTGACTGGCTTATTTTTATTATCCATCAGCTGCATTTTGTCCATAAGGGTCAGCCTTTTTGAATATCCTAGTAGCTAGAGGGTCTAAAGACTTGGGATATATTTCCAGTCACTAGAGTTCACTTCCACTGCCTGTCTATCAACCCGTTGCACTATGGTAGCTTGCATTTTGCTATGATGCTGGAAGTTATGCTACTAGTATTTCAAACACCATCAGGGTCACCAGCATAGACAGGTTTCAGCAGAGCTTCCGGACTAAGACAGACTAGAAAGAAAGGCCTGGTGATCTACTTCCAAAAATTAGTTCATGAAAACCCTACGGATCACAACAGAGGATTGTCTGATATAGTGCTGAAAGATAAGCCCCACAGGTTGGAAAGCAAATACTCAGTGGCTGCAACACCGCACTCCAGCATACCAATGATTGTAGAGATGGCACAGGACCAGGCGACATTTCTTTCTGTTGTACATGAGGTCACCATGAGTCAGAGCTAACTCGGTGTCAACTAACGACAACAGAAGTTCACTTGGTAGTGGGTTTAAGGGAAGCTGTGGCAGCCGCTGAGATGCTTTCTGTGTTGTTGGTATCAGTAACTTCCGAGTTATTACGGGACTTTTGAACTTTTCATGTTAGAATTGGTCATGCAATCCTTGGAAAGACATCTCCAAAATGTAAAGTCTGGGATGTGATCTACGTCAGATCCTCATGGCACTGGAGAAGGCTGCATCCCACCAGCAGTGCAATCAAGCAGTGTAGTAGAGGTCTGCTTTTATAACAGTGAGAGGAGATGCGGAGAAAGCTTGCCATCACCCACTATGAGCTCTCAAAAACCAGTATTATATTAACACCCTGATATTAAAAGAATCAGAATTCGCTCATGATCTCAATGTCTCAACAGAACAAACAGATTTTATTTGCCTGTCTTTTTTTTCTTTGCTTTGTCTAAAAATCAAGTCGAATTATTTTAAAAATCTTCATGTGCAAAACATCATTCTGTTATTTCAGAAAATCTTACAAAGAACTTACTATATGTCAGTTTCAGGTAAGGAACTGGGGTTGAAAAGACAAACAAGACTTGGCACACTCTTCAGATACACACAGACCAGAAGGGAGGTAGACCTGCTGTCACAAATTGAATTGTGTCCCCCAAAACTATCTGTCAACTTGGCTAGGGCATGATTACCAGTATTGTATGATTTTCTACCGTTTTATCATCTGATGTGATTTCCCTATGTGTTGTAAATCCTGTCACTATGATGTAATAAGTGGCAGTTATATCGATGAGGGCTACAAGATTAGCATCCTAAGCCAGTCTCTTTTGAGATAAAAAAGAAATAAGCAAGCCGAGAGTCATGGGGACCTCGTACCACCAAGAAAGAAGCACTGGGAGCAGTGTGTGTCCTTTGGACCTGGGGTTCCTGTGCAGAGAAGCTTCTAGTCCAGGGAAAGATTGACAAAAAGGACTTTCTTCTAGACCACCAGAGAAAAAAAGCCTTCCCCTGGAGCTGATGCCCTGAGTTTGGACTTCTAGCCTACTAGACTGTGAGAGAATAAATTTCTCTTTGTTAAAGGTATCCATTTGTGGTATTTCTGGTATAGCAGCACTAGACGACTAAGACACCTGGGCATCGTAGCTCCAAGACAGTGTAGTGTAACATCTGGAACCGGTCCTCCTGAGTTCACATCCTGGCTGGGTGTCTTGGGCAAGTTATTTATCAGCTCAGTGCCTTGGCCTTCCCATCAGTAAAATGAGAGTGATGGGAATAATCTCTCAGAGGGTCTTTCAGAAGAATAAATGAATTAATACATAGAAAGTACTAGAACAGTGCCTGGTATGTGGTAAATGCTAAATAAGTATCTACTGCCCAATGGTTAAGCACTCAACTGCTAACCAAAAGGTTGGTGGTTCAAACCCATTCATGGCTCCATGGGAGGAAAGGCTTGGCAATCTGTTCCCATAAAAATTACAGCCTAGACAACCCTATGGGGCACTTCTACTCTGTCATATAGGGTCGCTATGAGGTGGAATCAACACAACAAAGACGACAATAATATGACACGTACAAGGCAAAGCGATACGGGCTTTGGAAAGAGATGTACAAGGTACTTTGGGGACATTTAACTGCTGGAGGAGGACAAGGAGTACTTCTTGCAGAAGATAAGAGCTTTTGGTGGAAAGACAGCATGGTGTCAAGGCCAGAGCAAGGTCACTGGGAAACAGAGACCTTTTCCTATTGCTGGCTTCATTATTTGCCAGCTTTATAACTTTGGACAAGTTATTTAACCTTCTCTGTGAAACAGGTATTAGGTCACAGGAATACTGTGAAAGTCAAGTAAAATGACATTTGCAGTGTTCCTGGCACATGGTGAGTGCTGGGGATGGGGCATCACTCAGTAGGCCATGAGCTCTGGGTTACATTGTGAACTCCGGGAGCTGCATTGTGATGGGTGCTGTGATGCACTGCATCCTGTCAGCCTTCTTGGGAACTGCCTCTTCCAAGGTCAGGTCTTTTTGGGGGGACAGTTTGCTCCCAATGACTGACTGCCTAGCCCCTTCACTCCAACCAGGGATGACTTTGTAGGGCCATCCCAGCTGTAGAGCTACCCATGGAACCAGCTGAGGTCTTTATCGTACCTGCATTATAGCTCAGCTTTTGCTTCTGCCCCTTGTTCCCCCACCTCCTCCCTTCCATAGTTGTGGATCCTAAAAACACTCACTAATAACCTCCTCCCGCTAATGTCTGTATCAAAGTCTGCCTCCCAGGCAACCCAACCTACCTTATACCTCTAACTGATCTTTTTATGCGTAGTGCCTGGCACATATTAGGTACTCGATGTTGATTGAATGAATCGATATTTGAACGTCAGTTGGTGTAGGAAGGATTGCTCAGGATCCAAACCAGTTACCATCGAGTCGATTCCAACTCACAGCGACCCCATGGGTATCAGAGAAGAATTGTGCTCCTTAGGGTTTTTAATGGCTGATGTTTTGGAAGTAGATTGCCAGGCTTTTCTTCCAAGGAGTTTTTGGTGGACTTGAACCTCCAACCTTTCGATTAGTAGTTGAGCACATTAGCCATTTGCATTATCCACAGCAAGGAGCGAGCTAGCTAGGGGCTCCTGAAAAGAGGGTAGTAGTACCAGACTCCACTCCCTTTTATCAGAGGCACCTGGTTTCAGGCTGCTCCCTTTACCTCCTGCCTCTCCAGGTGGATAGTGACAGGCTTGTCTTCTCCCTCCCTCCCAACAGAGTGTCAGGCCCCGCCCCAGCTGCTGTTTCCCAGAAACCTTTTCAAGGCTGAGGAATCAGACCTCTGGGGATAAGGCTGACACTGGAAGTTAATGATTATCAGTTGAGACAAAACACTTGTTTACATGTTGCCATCATTAGAGGTTCCAGCCTTACCTTTGCTGGGCCTCCTGCCAGATGTTTGGAGGGGGTTTTCACAAGCTGTGCAGTTTACTAAATACAAAAGCACTCTTATTAAGGCATTTTAGTATTAGGCAGTGCAATTCTGATAACGAGTAATTGAATTTCTTTATCTGGAGTAAAGAAGACCAAGATACTCTCAGAATTTGCTCAGCTGGGGGACACAGACAGTTGCTGGAGTCATGGGGATCCCCTTCTTGAACCTCCAGTGAGGAGAGTGGTTTGGTTTAGAGGTCTGTAATGGATTGAACTGTGTCCCCCCAAAAGATATGTTGAAGTCCTAACTCCTGGTACCTGTGAACATGACCTTGTTTTGAAATAGGGTCTTCGAAGATGTTATCAGTTAAGCTAACATAAGGTCATCCAATCTGTTTGGTGTCCTTATGAAATAGGAGAAGAGGCAGAGTTAACGCTGCAGTGGAAGCCAAGGAGCACCAGGGATACGGAAGCTGGGAGCGACAAGAAGGGGTCTCCCCCTACAACCTTCAGAGACAACATGGTCCTGCTGACACCCCAAATTCATACTCCCAGGCTCCAGAGCTGTGAGACAATGAATTTCCACCCTTCTAAACCACCCACTGTGTGATATTTTGATACCGCAGCCCTAGGAAATGAACACGTGGTCTTCTGAGCATTGTGTCTGGTTCTTGGTGGATGCTGAATAAACTCTTCCTGGGGAAATCAGAGCAGACTTCAAAGAGCAAGTAACATTTGCACTTCATGCGGAAGGATAAATGGGGCTTTTCCAGTTAGAAAGAAAGGATGGCGGAGGGACATTCCAGAGAGGGAGAGAGAACAGCACGTGCAAAGACAGAGGGGCAGGGCCGTCTGTCATTTCAAGGGACAGAAAGCAGCTCCCATGACACTTAAGTGTCCCTCTGTGTATGGCTGTATGCGCTCCAGACCAGTGGTACTCAGCCTACTTGAAACAAGAATCACCTGAGAAGCTTTAAAAAATGACCCAGCTCCCTTCCCCAGATCCTAATTTAATTAGTCTAGGATGAGAGTTTGAAAAGTTCTCCAGATTATTCTAATACATCATCAACATGGAGACTGAGCCTTACAACTCAATGCTTCTCACTTTCCCAACTTTTGGACAAATGCACTGGGGAGAAACTTGGGTCAACTTTTCAAATTGGTGTGACTGAAGCAAAAGATGGGGCTTCCTGAGTGCTCAGCCTTGAGGGCAAATTCTTTCCCTTTGGGCTAGCTAGGCATATGAGCACCCTCTTTCCTGTCAGAGCCTGTTAGGGAAAGAAAAACTTGCAGGAAGGGCTCAACTCTGACCAGATCCGGACCACATCAATCAGGTAGGTAAACAAATGCCAATAGGGCCCCAGTGCCTTTACATGCAACTTCCTTCTGCTGACTTCTTGGGATCAAGAAGTAAAGGAAAAATGGTAAATTATTCAAGGTTGGGGAGAGCAGGTTTTTGTAACTGTGAATTGTAAGATGGCTGAATAAGAAACTATAGTAGCCTATACATATTTTATCCCTTTTTTTTTTTTTTCTGCTCCCTTGCAGAAGAAGATTTCAGTTTTTGTTTCTCCCAAGCAGGACTGCTCACTTTGACATTCCCCGGGTGTCTGTAGTACTAGGCAATAATTAAATATCAGGTGCATAAGTTGCTCTTTAATTTGACATGTGTGCTCCAGGCAATAACGGCACGCAGTGCCATGTGGGAGTGTAATTGCTAAGGAATAAAATCTTGTAGCGAGTGAGATCATTGTATCAGGTACGGTGTGACAGCTCATTTGATCATTATGCCCAGGCTAAAGAGTTTGCCTAATTAGTTTCCATTAAAACTCACCCTTTAATCAAGAGTTATTCTTGCATAAAGAATGCCACTTGGTCCAGATGAATGAACAATGGTTTCCCCCCGAGACTGGACTCTCGGCTGAACTGGGATGCCATATGTCTTCAAACAATCCACGCCAGACCCCCAGCTAGGAAGCCCAAGCTGGAATGGCTAGTATGGATGGAGGAGAGGAAAGACATTGGGAGGAGAGAAATGGATATCGGCAGCCCTGGTGCATAGGGCTTGGGGTCTAGGGAAGTCGCCTGCCACTCACAAAGACCTGGGATTCCAGATTCTTCCACATGCAGAGAGAATGAGGACCACAGAAGGGGAGTGAGTTGGTCATGGACATACAACAAGTTGTGGCAAAGCACAATCTGAAACCTTGTTCTTCCACTTGCAGCCCAACCCTTTCTTCAGCATCACATGGTGACTTGGACTTTCAAGCTTCTAAGGACCAAGGACATGGACTACTCTGAGTATCGGGCTTTGAGAAAGCAAGAGTGAGAATGAATGCTGGGTAGTCTCAATCTTGTTTCATTTCCATCTCTTGGCTCTGGAGCCAACCTAACATCCATTTAGATCCCAGCTCTGCCACTTAATAGCTGTGTGACCTTGGGCAAGTCACTTATCTCTAAGATTTGGTTTCATTACTTACAAGGTAGAAGTAATAATGCCTACTTTCTGGATAAAAGGACTCTCCTCTGGGTACCTGGAATCCAGAGACATCCCCTCCCAATTTGGGTTTCCCAAGCAACACTAATGATTCCAACTCACAGTGAGCCTGTAGGACATAGTGTACGAGGGCGGTGAGAGCAGAACTTCAAAGCTTTCCTCCCACACATCCACTGGTGCCATCTCTGGTGGCCCTCAGCCTCAAGCTGCAGCTACCTACCTCTCTTACTCACAGCATTTATAGGCAACTGTCATTGTTCCCTGGGGAGGGGTCTCACATTTTGTCATTGTTATTGTTGTTAAGTTTTTGGAAGCCATATTTTACTCTTGCTTGTACAGTTTTTTTTTTTTTTTTCACTGTTAATTTTTGTGGAAAGAGACAAAAATAGTCAAATATCTTGGCAGAAACCAATATTTATCTTTCATAATACTTGATATATTCTCTACAAATATATATATCACATTTCTTAGATGGCATGGTGGTTAAAATCAGACTCTGAAGTCAGACTGCTTGAGTTTATATATTTAAAAATGTTTTAAAATACACATTATTGAGTTATAATTTACATAAAATAAAATTCACTCATTTTAAAGATATTGTTTGGTGATTTTTGACAAATATATACAGGTATACAGAGCCCTGGTGGCACAGTAATTAAAGAGCTTGGCTGCTACCTAAAAGGTTGGCAGTTCAAATCCACCAGCTGCTTCTTGGAAACCCTAAAGGGCAGTTCTACTCTGTCCTGTAGGGTGGCTATAAGTCAGAATTGACTCAATGCCAAGTTTTTTTGTTTTTTTTTTTTCATGAAACTACCACCACAAGCAACATATGGAACACTTCCATCACCCCAAAAAGTTCCCTGGTATATCCCAGTCAGTACCCACCTTCTTGTCCCCTAACCCTGTTGTTGTGGTTATTAGGTGCCGTCGAGTCGGTTCTGACTCATAGCTACCCTATGCACAACAGAACAAAATGCTGCCCGGTCCTGAACCATCCTAACAATCATTGTTATGCTTGAGCTCATTGTTGCAGCCACCTCATTGAGGGTCTTCCTCTTTTCCTCTGACCCTGTACTCTGCCAAGCATGATGTCCTTCTCCAGGGACTGAACTCTCCTGACAACATGTCCAAAGTATGTAAGACGCAGTCTCGCCATCCTTGCTTCTAAAGAATATTCTGGTTGTACTTCTTCCAAGACAGATTTATTTGTTCTTCTGACAGTCCATGGTATATTCAATATTCTTCGCCAACACCACAATTCAAAGGCATCAATTCTTCTGTGGTCTTCATTATTCATTGTCCAGCTTTCACATGCATATGATGCGATTGAAAATACCATGGCTTGGGCCAGGCGCACCTTAGTCTTCAAGGTGACTTCTTTGCTCTTCAACACTTTGAAGAGGTCCTTTGCAGCAGATTTACCCAATGCAACGTGTCTTTTGATTTCTTGACTGCTGCTTCCATGGCTGTTGATTGTGGATCCAAGTAAAATGAAATCCTTGACAACTTCAATCTTTTCTCCCTTTATCATGATGTTGCTCATTGGTCCAGTTGTGAGGATTTTTGTTTTCTTTATGTTGAGGTGCAATCCATACCGAAGGCTGTGGTCTTTGATCTTCATTAGTAAGTGCTTCAAGTCCTCTTCACTTGCAGCAAGCAAGGTTGTGTCATCTGCATGGAGTCTTCCTCCAATCCTAATGCCCCATTCTTCTTCATATACTCCAGCTTCTCAGATTATTTGCTCAGCATACAGATTGAATAGCTATGGTGAAAGAATACAACCCTGGCACACACCTTTCCTGACTTTAAACCAATCAGTATCCCCTTGTTCTGTCCAAACAACTGCCTCTTGATCTATGTAAAGGTTCCTCATGAGCACAATTAAGTGTTCTGGAATTCTCATTCTTTGCAATGTATTCATAATTTGTTATGATCCACACAGTCTAATGCCTTTGCATAGTCAATAAAACACAGGTAAATATCCTTCTGGTATTCTCTGCTTTCAGCCAGGATCCATCTGACATCAGCAATGATATCCCTGGTTCCACGTCGTCTTCTGAAACCGGCCTGAATTTCTGGCAGTTCTGTGTGGGTATACTGCTGCAGCCATTTTTGAAGGATCTTCAGCAAAATTTTGCTCGCGTGTGATATTAATATTGTTCTATAATTTCCACATTTGGTTGGATCACCTTTCTTGGGAATAGGCATAAATATGGATCTCTTCTAGTCAGTTGGCCAGGAAGCTATCTTCCATATTTCTTGGCGTAGACAAGGGAGCACCTCCAGCGCTGCATCTGTTTGTTGAAACATCTCAATTGATATTCCGTTAATACCTGGAGCCTTGTTTTTCACCAATGCCTTCAGAGCAGTTTGGACTTCTTCCTTCAGTACCATCAGTTCCTGATCATATGCTACCTCTTGAAATGGCTGAACATTGACTAATTCTTTTTGGTATAATGACTCTGTGTATTCCTTCCATCTTCTTTTGATGCTTCCTGCATCATTTTAATATTTTCCCCATGGAATCCTTCACTATTACAACTCGAGGCTTGAATTTTTTCTTCAGTTCTTTCAGCTTGAGAAACACCGAGCGTGTTCTTCCCTTTTGGTTTTCCATCTCCAGCTCTTTGCAGATGTCATTATAATATTTTACTTTGTCTTCTCAAGCTGCCCTTTGAAATCTTCCATTCAGTTCTTTTCTTCATCAATTCTTCCTTTTGCTTTAAAAGCTGCTCGACAGCAAGTTTCAAAGTCTCCTCTGACATCCATCTTGGTCTTTTCTTTCTTTTCTGTCTTTTCAATGGCCTCTTGCTTTCTTCATGTATGATGTTGATGTTGTTCCACAACTCATCCGGTCTTCAGTCACCAGTGTTCAATGCATCAAATCTATTCTTCAGATGGTCTCTAAATTCAGGTGGGATATACTGAAGGTCATATTTTGGCTCTTGTGGACTTGCTCTGATTTCCCTCAGTTTCAGCTTGAACTTGCGTATGAGCAATTGATGGTCTGTTTCACAGTCAACCCCTGGCCTTGTTCTGAGTGATGATATTGAGCTTTTCCATCATCTCTTTCCACAGATGTAGTCAATTTGATTTCTGTGTGTTCCATCTGGCGAGGTCCATGTGTATAGTCCCCATTTATGTTGGTGAAAGAAGGTATTTGCAACGAAGAAGTCGTTGGTCTCGTAAAATTCTGTCATTCGATCTCCAGCATTGTTTTTATTGCCAAGGCCATATTTTCCAACTACTGATCCTTCTTCTTTGTTTCCAGCTTTTGCATTAAAATCACCAGTAATTATCAGTGCATCTTGATTGCATGTTCGATCAGTTTCAGACTGCACCAGCTGATAAAAATCTTCTATTTCTTCATCTTTGGCCCTAGCGGTTGGTGCGTATATTTGAATAATAGTCATATTAACTGGTCGTTCTTGTAGGCATATGGATATTATCCTATCACTGACAACATTGTACTTCAGGATAGATCTTGAAATGTCCTTTTTGACGATGAATGCAATATCATTCCTCTTCAAGTTGTCATTCCCAGCATAGTAAACTATATGATTGTCCGATTCAAAATAGCCAATTCCAGTCCATTTCAGTTCACTAATGCCTAGGATGTCGATGTTTATGTGTTCCATTTCATTTTTGATGATTTCTAGTTTTCCAAGATTCGTACATTCCATGTTCTGATTATTAATGAATGTTTGCAGCTGTTTCTTCTCATTTTGAGTTGTGCCACATCAGCAAATGCTTTACTGCATCCACGTCATTAAGGTTGACTCTACTTTGAGGAAGCAGCTCTTCCCCAGTCTTCTTTTAAGTGCCTTCCAACCTGGGGGGCTCATCTTCCAGCACTATATCAGACAATGTTCTACTGCTATTCATAAGGTTTTCACTGGCTAATGCTTTTCAGAAGTAGACTGCCGGGTCCTTCTTCCTAGTTTGTTTTAGTCTGGAAGCTCAGCTGAAACCTGTCTCCATGGGTGACCCTGCTGGTATCTGAATACCGGTGGCATAGCTTCCAGCATAACAGTAACACACAAGCCCCCACAGTACGACAAACTGACAGACACGTGGGGGCCCCTAACCCTAGACAAACATTAACCTGCTCTTTTTAACTGTTTATTAAATTTGTTCTTTCTGAAGTTTCACGTAAAGGGGCTCATACAGTATGTATGTTTTTTGGTCTACTTCTTTTGCTCAGCTTTGTGTTTCTTGAGATTCATCCATATTGTTGTGTGTATCACTAACCCATTCCCTTTTCTTGGTGAGCAGCGTTCCTTTATATGGACATGCCACAGTTTGTTCATCCATGTTCTTATTGACGAACATTTTCTGTTTCCAGCTATTATGCATCCCTGGTCTGACACATTTTAACTGTTACCTTGAGAAATTTATTTGACCTCTTTTTGTGTCAGTTTGCCGTTGTTGTTTTTACGTGCTTTTCAGTCAGTTCCGACTCATAGTGACAAAACACTGCCCAGTCTTGTGCCATCCTCACGATCATCGTTATGCTTGAGCCCATTGTTGCAGCCACTGTATCAATCCATCTTGTGGAGGATCTTCCTCTTTTTCACTGACCCTTTACCAAGCATGAAGTCCTTCTCTGAGGACTGGTCCCTCCTGATAACATGTCCAAAGTATGTGAGTTGACATTTTGCCATCCTCTCTCCTAAGGAGCATTCTTGCTGTCCTTCTTCCAAGACAGATTTGTTCATTCTTCTGGCAGTCCATGGTATATTCAACGTTCTTCTCCAACACCACGATTCAAAGACATCAATTCTTCTTCAGTCTTCTTTATTCATTGCCCAGCTTTCACATGCATATGAGGTGATTGAAAACACTGTGACTTGAGGCAGGTACACCTTAGTCTTTAAAGTGACATATTTGCTTTTTAACACTCCAAAGAAGCCTTTTGCAGCAGATTTGCCCAATGCAATGTGTTGTTTGATTTCTTGACTGCTGCTTCCATGGGTATTGATTGTGGATCCAAGTAAAATGAAATCCTTGACAACTTCAATGTTCTCTCAGTTTATCGTGATGTTGCTTATTGGCCCATTTGTGAGAATTTTTATTTTCTTTATGTTGAGATGTAATCCATACTGAAGATTGTAGTCTTTGATCTTCATCAGAAGTACTTCAAGTCCTCTTGACTTTCAGCAAGCAAGGTTGTACCATCTGCATATTGCAGGTTGGTGATGGGTCTTCCTCCAACCCTGGTGCCCTGTTCTTCTTCACATAGTCCAGTCCAGTTCGGGTTATTAGTTCAGCATACAGACTGAATAAATATGATGAAAGAATACAGCCCTGATACACATCATTCCTGACTTTAAACCACACACTGTTCCCTTGTTCTATTCAAATGACTGCCTCTTGATCTATGTACAGGTTCCTCAGGAACAGAATTCTGGAATGTTATCCATAATTTGTTATGATACACAGTCAAATGCCTTTGCATAATCAATAAAACACAAGTAAATATCTTTCTAGTATTCTCTGCTTTCATCCAGGATCCATCTGACATCAGCAATGATATCCCTTGTTCCATGTTCTCTTCTGAATCCAGCTTGAATTTCTGGCAGTTCCCCGTTGATGTACTGCTGCAACCACTTTTGAATGATCTTCAACAAAATTTTGCTCGCATGAGATGTTAATGATATTGTGTGATAATTTCTGTATTTGGTTGGATCATCTTTCTTTGGAATGCACGCAAATATGGATTTCTTTCAGTTGGTTGGTCAGGTAGCTGTCTCCCAAATTTCTTGGCATAGACAAGTGAGTGCCTCCAGTGCTGCATCCATTTGTTGAAACATCTCAATTGGTGTTCCGCCAATTCCTGGAGCCTTGTTTTTCACCAATACCTTCAGTACAACTTAGACCTCTTCCTTCAGTACCATTGGTTCTTGACCATATGCTACCTCCTGGAATGGTTGAACATTGACCAATTCTTTTTGGTACAATGACTCTGTATTCATTCCATGTTCTTTTGATGCTTCCTGCATTGTTCAGTATTTTGCCCATAGAACTCTTCACTATTGCTACTCAAGGCTTGAATTTTTTCTTCAGTTCTTTCAGCTTGAGAAATGTCAAGCATGTTTTTCTCTTTTGGTTTTTTAACTCCAGGTCTTTGGACATGTCACTATAATATTTTGTCTTCTCTAGCCACCTTTCGAAATCTTCTGTTCAGCTCTTTTACTTCATCATTTCTTCCATT
The DNA here is from genome assembly GCF_024166365.1 of Elephas maximus indicus. NCBI lineage: Eukaryota > Metazoa > Chordata > Mammalia > Proboscidea > Elephantidae > Elephas > Elephas maximus. The sequence continues at coordinate 70,669,788 of NC_064825.1, forward strand.
TGCTTTAGCTACTCAACGTTTAAGAACAAGTTCAGAGTCTCCTTTGACACCCATTTAGATCTTTTCTTTCTTTCCTGTCCTTTTAATGACCTCTTGCTTTCTTCATATATGATGTCCTTGATGTCATTCCAGAACTCATCTGGTCTTCAGTCATTAGTGTTCAATATGTCAATTCTATTCTTGAGATGGTGTCTAAATTCAGGTGAGATATACTCAAGGTCATACTTTGGTTCTTACAGACCTGTTCTAATTTTCTGCAGCTTCAACTGAAACTTACATATGAGAAACTGATGATCCGTCCCCACAGTCAGCTCCTGGCCTTATTCTGACTGATGATATTGAGCTTTTCCATCATCTCTTTCCACATATGCAGCCAATTTCATTCCTGTGTATTCCATCTGGTGAGGTCCACGTGTATAGTTGCCATTTATGTGGTTGAAAAAAGGCATTTACAATGAAGAAGTCGTTGGTCTTGCAAAATTCTTTCATGTGACCTCTAGGATTGTTCCTATCACCAAGGCCATATTTTCCAACTACCAACCCTTTGTTTCCAACTCTCATATGCCAATCACCAGTAATTATCAATGCATCCTGATTGCATGTTTGATCAATTTCAGACTGCAGAAGTTGGTTAAAAATATCTTCAGTTTCTTCATCTTTGGACTTAGTTGTTGGTGTGTAAATTTTAAATAATAGTTGTATTAACTGGTCTCCTTGGAGGTGTAAGGATATTATCCTATCACTGACAGCCTTATACTTCAGAATTGATCTTGAAATGTCCTTTCTAATGATTAATGCAATGCCATTCCTCTTCAATTTGTCATTCCCATTATAGTTTTTTTTTTTTTTTTTTTAATCATAGTAGACCATATGAGTGTTCAATTCAAAATGGCCAATATCAGCCCATTTCAGTTCACTAATGCCTAGGATATAGATGTTTATGTGTTCCATTTCATTTTTGATGATTTCCAATTTTTCTAGATTCATACTTCGTACATTCCATGTTCTGATTATTAACGGATTTTTTGGGGGCAGCTGTTTCCTTTTCGTTTTGAGTTCTGCCACATCAGCAAGTGAAGGTCCCAAAAGCTTGACTCCGTGCACATCATTAAGGTCAACTCTGCTTTGAGGAGGCAGCTCTTCCCCAGCACTGTATCAGATAATGTTCCACTGCTCTTCGTAAGTTTTCACTGGCTAACTTTTTTCAGAAAAAGACTGCCGGGCCCTTCTTCCTAGTGTGTCTTAGTCTGGAAGCTCAGCTGAAACCTGTCTGTCATGGGTGACGCTGCTGGCATTTGAATACTGGTGACACAGCTTCCAGCATCACAGCAACACACAAGCTCCCACAGCAGGACAAACTGACAGATGCATGGGGGTAGAACATCCCTAGTACGTAGTAAAAAAAAAAACAGTTTCCACTGAGTCGATTCTGATTCATAGTGACCATATAGGACAGAGTAGAACTGCCCCATAGCATATCCAAGGAGCGCCTGGCGCATTAAAACTGCTGACCTTTTGGTTAACAGCTCTAGCACTTAACCACTACACCACCAGCACTGGATAAATGCCATCATTGAACTTGTGCATTGTATTTTTATCCTCCCACTTGAGTGTGGTTATTTGAAAACAAGAACTAAATTTTATTCTTTTTCACAACCCTGAATCCTAGGTTAGTGCCTATCATTCATTTCTTCTGTTAATAAGTTTTAATTGAGCCTTGCTATGTGCCACACTCTATGCTGATTTCTAAGGCTACAATCATGACATAGCCTGAGAAGTCACAGAGCTTCAAGTCAGGGGCTGATTGATGACCCACTACGCAAGGTAACCACAGGTTTACTTGTGCTTACTTATTTATCTGTAGTGAACAATTTCACATGGGTTTCACATCAAGATGTGGTGACACCCATGTGAAATTTTTCACTACAGATGATCTGGTAAGTAAGGTAAATACCATGCTACCTTGCTTGTTGGATAATCTGCCCCTGCTTCAAGTCTAGAGAGAGAAACAACCCAGGCAGCTATAATACAGCCTATAATACAGTTCCCGGGAGCTGTGAAAATGCTTAGAAGTGGTACCTAATCCCCACCTAGAAAGTAGGAGGGAAGAAAGCAACGTCTTACCAATTATATAGAGGTTGAATAAGAATTACCTAGTTTGAGGGCTGGAGGGGAGAGGAAAGAGTGCTACAGGTATAGGAACAGTCTGTGCAAAGGGTCAGAGGCAAGAAAGAGCATGTCATATAGAAGGTGTAGAATAAAAATTTGATTAAAAAATACATATATTTTAAAAAATAAATGAAGCTATTGTAATAGGCCAGGAAAGGGATATTAAAAACTATGAAATAGGAATGGATGTGGTGGTGGAGCAGATGGAAGATATTGTTGAGGTGGAAATTATACAACTGGATAACTGATTGAATGAGGTGGGGAAAAGGGTGAGGTCAAATGCAGCTGAGGTTCCAAGCCCTGGGTGATTGAGAAGATAAAATTATCATTAAAAATCAAATTTTAAAAGGGAAGCAATTTCATGTGGATGATGATAGGATAAATACCTTCTGGAAAGATTGAACTTGAGGTGTTGGTGAATTCTCTACATTGAGGTACTCAGGATAATTTAGGGGAATATCAGAACTGGAGAAGGAAATCTGAGCAGAGAAGAGGAATGAACGAAGCCCTCAATAAGCACCTGGTGGGGAGCTTTCAGCCAGAGCTCACCTCATCCAGGTGTGTTTGATGAAATGGTGGGGTGCCTGGCTCATAGGCATCTACTTACCCAAGTGAATTATTTGGACTCGGGAAAGGAGCTTGCTTATACAAAGAGGATGGAGGAAAGCAGGAGACTGTTCCAGGTCTGCCAAGTTCCCTGGTTCAAGCCCAGTGACTCATGTCTGAGAGATTGATGGAGAAACAAAGGCAGAAACTGCTTTTAGAAACTAGTTTATGAAGCTTGGTTACAAACAACATGGTTTGTGTATCAGAGTGATAAAGAACAACAGAAGAGAGAGAAAAGCCTTAAAAAAATACTTTTTATTTTGTAACAACTTTAGGTTAATAGAGGGGTTGCAAAAAAGTACAGAGGGTTCCTATATACCTTTTTACTCAGCTCATGAGTCAGCTTTATTAGTATGTGACCTGTGCATTCACACAGGGCCTTGTGTTTAGAAAGGCCCTGTGCTTGGCTTAATTCTCTGCTGTTGCTGCCTTAAAATTTTTAATGATTTCTGAACAAGTTGTCCTGCATTTTCATTTTACACTGGGCCCAGCAAATATCTAGCCATTCCTTTCCTAATGTCAGCATCTTACATAATCATGACACATTTATTAAAACTAACAAACTAACATTGGTACAGAATTGGAGCTAAACTATATATAGTCTTATAGTTAACATGTAACCATGGCACACGTATCAAAACTAAGAAAGTAACATTGGTACAGTACTAGGAATACACGAAATATGAATCTAGGAAAACTGGAAGTTGTCAAAAATGAAATGGAACTCTTGAAGATGGATATCCTAGGCATTAGTGAGCTGATGGAAACCCTGGTGGCATCGTGGTTAAGCTGCTAACCAAAACGTCGGCAGTTCAAATCCACCAGGTGCTCCTTGGAAACCGCATGGGGCAGTTCTACTCTGTCCTATAGGGTCGCTATGAGTTGGAATCAACTGAATAGCAATGGATTTTTTTTTTAGTGAGCTGAGATGGACTAGTATTGGCCATTTCAAATTGTACAATCATATGGTCTACTATGCCAGGAATGTCATATGGCATCATGTTCATCATCAAAAAGAACATTTCCGGATCTATCCTGAAGTGCAATGCTGTCAGTGATAGGATGATATCCATACGCCTATTTTTTTTTGTTTTTTACAAGGAAGATCAGTTAATATGACTGTTACTGAAATTTATGTAGGAATTACTTATGCCAAAAATAAAGAAATTGAAGATTTTTACCAAGTTCTGCAGTCTGAAATTGATCAAACATGCAATCAAGATGCACTGATAATTACCGGTGATTGGAATGTGCAAGTTGGAAACAACGAAGGATCAGAAGTTGGAAAATATGGCCAGAGTGATAGAAACGACACTAGAGATCGCATGGTAGAATTTTGCCAGACCAATGGCCTATTTGTTGAAAATACCTTTTTCAACAATATAAATGGCAACTATACACATGCACCTCACTGGATGGAATACGCAGGAATCAATTTGACTACACTGTGGAAAGAGATGATGGAAAAGCTCAATATCCTCAGTCAGAACAAGGCCAGGGGATGACTGTGGAATAGACCATCAATTTCTCATATATAAGTTCAACTTGAAGCTGAAGAAAATTAGAACAAGTCCACAAGAGCCAAAGTATAACCTTCAGTATATCCCACCTGAATTTAGACACCATCTTAAGAATATATTAGACCCAGTGAGCGCTAACAACTGAAGACCAGACAAGCTGTGGGATGACATCAAGAATATCACACATGGCGTCTGGGGTCTTAAATGCTAACAAGCGGCCATCTAAGATGCATCAAGTGGTCTCAACCCACCTGGATCAAAGGAGAATGAAGAATACCAAGGTCACAGGATAACTATGAGCCCAAGAGACAGAAAGGGCCACATGAACTAGAGACTTACATCATCCTGAGACCAGAAGAACTAGATGGTGCCCGGCCACAACCGATGACTGCCCTGACAGGAAGCACAACGGAGAACCCCTGAGGGAGCAGGAGATCAGTGGGATGCAGACCCCAAATTCTCATAAAAAGACCAGACTTAATGGTCTGACTGAGACTAGAAGAATCCCGGTGGTCATGGTACCCAAACCTTCTGTTGGCCCAGGACAGGAACCATTCCTGAAGACAACTCATCAGACATGGAAGGGACTGGACAATGGGTAGGAGAGAGATGCTGATGAAGAGTGAGCTACTTGTATCAGGTGGACACTTGAGACTGTGTTGGCATCTCCTGTCTGGAGGGGAGATGGGAGCGTAGAGAGGGTTAGAAACTGGCAAAATGGTCATGAAGGGAGAGAATGGAAGGAGGGAGTGGGCGGGCTCATTGGCGGGAGAGTAAATGGGAGTATGAATTAAGGTGTATATAAGTTTATATGTGACAGTCTGACTTGATTTGTAAACTTTCACTTAAAGCACAGTAAAAATTATTTTAAAAAAAGAAAAGAAAAACAAACAACAAAAAAGAATATCATACATGAAAAAAGCAACAGGTCATTAAAAATGCAAGAAAGAAAGAAAAGACACAACCCACTAATTTTAGCATTCATCATTGGATCTTGCCTACAGTAATTATCACCATGGTCGCATTCTAATTCTGATGGTCTATTTCATGAGGGGTCTTTTAAAATGGTGGCGCTGACCTCATTTGTGTATTTATTTCTTCTTTATACGTAACTAGGAGCTCCTCGAAGGCTGCCCTTTGTACGTGGCCTGCACCTTGTTGTTACTGTTGTTGTTGGGTGCCATTGAGTCATTTTCAGCTCATATCAACCCCATGTGACAGAGTAGTTCTTGGTAAAACTTTGTTCAGTTGAGCTAAATTGTATAGCTTTTATCAGATGATGCTTAAGGACAGCATCAGGCATGTGACAGAGCAGTGGTTCATTGTGGTGTATGGACTGGCAGCATCAACACCACCTGGGACTTGTTGGAAATACCAATTACTAAGCCCCATCCAGACCTACTGAATCAAAAACTCTGTGGGTGGGGCCCAGCGATCTGTGTTTTAACAAGCCCTCCAGGTGATTCTGATGCCCGATAATGTTTGAAAACCACTGATGCTGGGAATTCTTTAATAAGCAACTGTGTGTCTATTCAAATGCTTTGCAGAATTGCCTGTCCCATTGGAACCATTAGCTTCACTATAGTCCTGAATGGCTGTTCTATGGATGAATGAATGAACCAGGTAATTGTTTAAATCTAGTTAATCAATATTTATGCCAGGCACTGTGCTGTGTCCTGGAGTTTGTCACCATGACCTTGAGAAGTTCGTGTTCTAGTGTGTGAAATAGGCATGAAAATGCATAGTTGAACAACATGTTAAGTCTCTAAGAGATATTTATGCAAAATTCTACAGAAAGTATGATCATAATCTCTATCACTTTTTGAAAATCTTCCATGTGCATGTACTTTTATATATATTAATCAGTCTCCACAGAGCCTAGCAAGGAAGATATTGACCCCATTTCACAGATGCCGAAACTGAGTCCATGAAAGGTAAAGAAACTTTCTTAAATTACCTTGATTGGAAGAGTCAGAAATGAAGCTTGGTTCTACTGACCCCAGGAGCTCTCTTTTCACTGCCAATCTGCCCTGGCCCAGGGAGTGTTCAGTGTCAAGGGAGTGAGGGTAAATGGGGTTTTTCAGGTGGAAATAGTGGACAGGGAATTCAAGGTCAAGGAAATCTCTTGAGAAAAAGCCAGAAAGTTGTGAAAAAATGGAGCCCATTGATTGAAGGCAGCTAGAGCAAAAGCTATGGATGGTGAGGGGAGAAGGGGCTGGAAAGAAACTGAAAAGGTGAGCTGGGCCAGATGAGATGGGCAACTCTATGCCTTGGAAACCACATCAGGCCCCTGCCTGCTAGTTGCAGAGAGCCACTGTACTGTGGAATGACAACCTGTGGGACCCAAGCCGAGCAGAAGTTGCATTTGAGCCCCCGGAGAAGGAGATGCTGTAGAAGGGTGGTTAATAACACAGGCTTTGCTATCATACAGACAGGCTCAGATGCTCACTCTTCCACTTAGTCACTGTGGAATTGTAAACCTGTTGCTTTCTATTAGTTTTGCTTTCCTCATCTGTAAAACAGAGACAATAATAACTGCAGCATTTATTGAGCACTTAATGTGTGTCAGGCACTTTTCTAAATATTTTACATGAATTCATTCATTAAATTATCACAACAAATTCAAGAGATTAGTAAAACCTGCAAAAGCCAGAATCTTTGTAAGGTCAGAAACCTGTCAGGGAAGGAAAATTCAAATATTTTCCACTAAGAGATAAAAAAAAAGTGGTAGGACTACATTCTGTCAAAGGTAGATAACTTTCAAGACCCAGAACAACAAGGCAGTCCAGTCGAGTTCCAGCTGTCACAGGTTTCACTGTATAATTATTCCCATTTTATAGAGAGGAAACTGAGATATAGAGAGGATCAGTTCATAGCGCTATCAAGCAGGGAGAATGAGAGGAAATCCAAGCTGTCTCTCTCTGGAGCCTTCCTCTCAACCACCCCATGCAACCACCTGTCTGACCTTGTAGAATTTTCATAAACTTTAAGTAAAGCAATGCTCTAGACAGTCTGGAACCCACAGTGAGTCCTCACAAATGGTTATGGTGAGTTATTATAACTCACAAGGATTGCACGTGAATCTGTGGGGGCTGGGAAGCCTTGTATTAAGGCATACTTTTTATCATCTCAGACTCTTGGCTGGGGTCGCCTGTCTGATTTAGGGCTGTGATTTTTTCTCACCATTCTCTATCTCCCTTAAGATGGGCCAACTTTAAGTGAAACTGGGGTGTGAAATCTAAGGAATTGTGAAGAAAAGGAACAACTATGAAATGACTTGAGAGTCGGAAGTCCTTGATGATAGTCCAAATTTCGTCCTTAACCCTCTGTGACCCTGGGTAAGGATCTTCTACCACCTGGATCTCCGGTTCCCTATTCATAAGAAAAGGAGGTTGGATATCATAATCTTCGAGTTTCCTCTCACTGCTATGAGGAAGAATGGTCTCCAAGAAGGCTGTAGAGTCTTAGGGCACCTTTCTTTTCCTGAGCACGGCTGTCTTTTCTGCTGGGGAATTGGACCCTCAATTTTTTGGATTATGAGCCAGGTTCATTACACATTGCTTAGTAAACATGTCTGACAATTTTGAATCTGTGATCTATAGGACGTAACTGTAATCATACCAATGTAAATACAACTGTACCTCCGTAACGCGGACACAAAAAGTTCAGAATTAGGGTGAACTTACACTATAGTCCACTACCCGTCTGTCTGTTTGTTGTACTGTGGTGGCTTGCTTATTGCTGTGATGCTGGAACCTATGCCATTTGTATTGGAAATACCAGCAGGGTCACCCATGGTGGATAGGTTTTGGCAGAGCTTTCAGACTAAGACAGACTAGGAAAAAAGGCCTGGTGATCTGCTTCCTAAAATTAGCTGGAGAAAACCTTATGGATCTCAACAGAACATTGTCTAGCTCACTTGCTTTGGACATATCATCCAAAAAAAAAAAAAACAAAAAACCAAACCTATTGCCATAGAGTTGATTTTGACTCATAGTGACCCTCTAGGACAGAGTAGAACTGCCCCATAATGTCTCCAAGAAGCAGCTGGTGGATTTGAACTGTCGACCTTTTGGTTACAAGCCATAACTCTTAACCACTGTGCCACCAGCATCTAACACATCATCAGGAGGGATCAATTGCCGGAGGAGGACATCATATTTGGTGAAGTGAGAGCTGATGAGGGTGAAGAAGTCTGTTGGTGAGATGGGCTGACACTGTAGCCTAAAGGATGGACTTGAACATGCCAGCAAGTATAAGGACGACACAGGGCTGGGTAATGTTTTCTTCTGTTGCATACAAGGTCGCCATAAATTGGAGTCGACTTGACAACAACTGTCTATCTACATCCCTATCTATCTATATTATATTATAATAATGCTCAATTTTATATTTGAAAACTGACCAAACATAAGAAAACAGTGAAGGGAATTTTGATTGTCTTCAAAGCACTAAATAGTACTATCTGAAATTGTCTTATTTGTTCAAACTTCGTTTGAAAGACCTTCATCTGAACCAACTTAAGATGATGTGAGCTGAAATGGATTGATATTGGCCATTTTGAATCAAACAATTGCATGGTCTACTATGCCAGAAATGGCAAATTGAAGAGAAATGGGTTGCATTCATCATCAAAAAGAACATTTCAAGATCTATCCTGAAGTACAACACTGTCAGTGATAGGATAATATCCATACGCCTACAAGGAAGACCAGTTAATGCAACTATTATTCAAATTTATGCACCAACCACTAAGGCCAAAGATGAAGAACTTGAAGATGCTTACCAGTTTCTGCAGTCTGAAACTGATCAAACATGCAATCAGAATACACTGATAATTACTGGCGATTGGAATACAAAGTTGGAAACAAAGAAGGATCAGTAGTTGGAAAATATGGCTTTGGTGATAGAAATGACACCAGAGATTGTATGGTAGAATTTTGCAAGACCAATGACTTCTTCATTGCAAATACTTTTTTCAACAACATAAATGATGACCTTACACATGAAAACCCTGGTGGCATACTGGCTAAGTGCTACAGCAGCTAACCAAAGGGTTGGCAGTTCGAATATGCCAGGAGCTTCTTGGAAACTCTATGGGGCAGTTCTACTCTGTCCTATAGGGTTGCTATGAGTCAGGATTGACCCTACGGCAATGGTTTTATACACTTGGACCTCACCACATGGAATACACAGGAATCAAATTGACTACATCTGTGGAAAGAGATGATGGAAAAGCTCAATATCATCAATCAGAACAAGGGCAGAGGCCGACTGCCACACAGACCATCAACTGCTTCTGTGCAAATTTGAGGTGAAGTGGAAGAACATTAGAACAAGTCCTTGAAAGCCAAAGCACAACCTTGAGTTTATCCCACCTGAATTTAGACATCATCTCAAGAATAGATTTGACGCACTGAACACTAATGATCGAAGACCAGATGAGCTGTGGACTGACATCAAGAATATCATACATGAAGAAAGCAAGAGGATGTTAAAAAGACAGGAAAGAAAGACCAAAATGGATGTCAGAAGAGACTCTGAAACTTGCTTTTGAATGTTGAGTAGTTAAGCAGGAAGATGAAATTATGAAGTAAACGAGCTGAACAGAAGATTTCAAAAGGTGGCTTGAGAAGACAAAGTAAAGTATTATAAGGACATGTGAAAATACCTGGAGTTAGAAAACCAAAAGGGAAGAACAAGCTCAGCATTTCTCAAGCTGAAAAAACTGAAAAAAAAATCCAAGCCTTGAGTTGCAATTATGAAAGATTCTATGAGCAAAATACTGAACGACACAGCATCAAAAGAAGAAGTTATACATAGAGTCACTGTACCAAAAGAACTGGTAGACATTCAATCATTTCAGGAGGTAGCATATGATCAAGAACCAATGGTCCTTAAGGAAGACGTCCAAGCTGCTCTGAAGACACTGGTGAAAAACAAGGTTCCAGGAATTGATGGAATACCAACTGAGATATTTGAACAAATGGATGCAGCGCCAGAGACACTTACTCATCTATGCTAAGAAATTTGGAAGACAGCTACCTGGCCAACTGACTGGAAGAGATCCATATTTACTTCTATTCCCAAGAAAGGTGATCCAAACGAGTGTGCAAATTACTGAACAATATCATTAATATCACACAAAGTCAAATTTTGCTGAAGATCAAAGATTCAAAACTGGTGCGGTAAAACATCAACAGAGAACTGACACAAATTCAGGGCAGATTCAGATAAGGACATGGAATCAGTGATATTGCTGATGTCAGATGGATCCTGGCTGAAAGCAGAGAATACCAGAAAGATGTTTACCTGTGTATTTGACTGTGTAGGTCATAAACAATTATGGATAACATTGAGAAGAGTAGGAATTCCAGAACACTTAATTGTGTTCATGAGGAATCTGTATGTAGACCAAAAGGCAGTTGTTTGAACAGAACGAGGGGATACTGTGTGGTTTAAAGTCAGGAAAGGTGTGAGACAGGATTGTATCCTCTTACCATACTTGTTCAGTCTGTATGCTGAGCAAATAAGCCACGAAGCTGGACTATGTGAAGAAGAATGAGGCATCAGGATTGGAGGAAGACTCATTAACAACCTGCAATATGCAAATGACACAATTTTGCTTGTTGAAAGTGAAGAGGACTGGAAGCACTTACTGATGAAAATCAAAGACTGCAGCCTTCAGTATGTATTACACCTCAACATAAAGAAAACAAAAATCCTCACAAACGGACCAATAAGCAACTTTATGATAAACTGAGAAAAGATTGAAGTTGTCAAGGATTTCATTTTACTTGGATCCACCATTAACACTCATGGAAGCAGCAGTCAAGTAATCAAAAGACGCATTGTATTGGGCAAATCTGCTGCAAAAGACCTCTTTGGAGTGTTAAAAAGGAAAGATGTCACTTCGAGGACTAAGGTGCACCTGTCCCAAGCCACGGTGTGTTCAATTTCCTCACAAGTATGCGAAAGCTGGGTAACAAATAAGGAAGACCAAAGAAGAATTGATGCCTTTGAATTATCGTTTTGGTAAAGAATATTGAATATATACCATGGACTGCTAAAAGAACAAACAAATCTGTCTTGAATGAAGTACTGCCGGAATGCTCCTTAGAAGTAAGGATGGCAAGACTTCATCTCACATACTTTGGACCTGTTATCAGAAGGGATCAATCCCTGGAGAAGGACATCATGCTTGGTAAAGAGGATCAGCGAAAAAAGAGGAAGACACTCCACAAGATGGGTTGACACAATGGCTGCAACAAGGGACCCAAGCATAACAATCATGAGGACGGCACACAACTGGGCAGCGTTTCGTTCTGTTGTACATAGTGTCCTATGAGTCAGAACCAACTTGACAGCACCTAACAACAACAGCAATAAAATGATCCAATCTTGATGCTCTTAGAAACATCATTTTTTCCATTTGAACAAAATGCTAGAAGCCAGTTCAAATTCTTCCTTGGAAATGAGGCAGGAAATAATGGAATCAAATCAATGAACTTATTAAAAGCGTTCTTTATTCATTAAAGTAGGCCTTGAAAGAAACTACGCCAGGCAAACCTTAGTCACCATACTCTAGGAAAACAAAACAAAACAAAACAAACGCATTGCCATCAAGTTGATTCCGACTCATAACGACCCTAAAGGACAGAGTAGAACTGCCCTATAGAGTTTCCAAGGAGCGCCTGGCGGATTCGACCTGCTGACTCTTTGGTTAGCAGCCGTAGCACTTAACCACCACACCACCAGGGTTTCCTCATACTCTAGGATTCCTCTAAATACTTGAAAGTGATAATACTGTATTTATTGTCACGACCTCTGTAATTCTAACTTTGTATAAAGAATGGTAGCAATCACTGGTATTAGGTATAATAATCATTGAGATCTGAAAGGTGCCAGGTTCTGCCTTTCCTATGATGGCCATAGACTTCTTGAGGGCCTCATAATGGGCACATTGTTTTTCCAAGTCTTTCTTCACCCTCACAGCTGGGAAAGACCGGGCACCCTCAGCGGGTGGGCCAGATGGGAGAGATTTTTCACCCCATTTATCTCTTCAATCTCAGTGTGTTCCTGACAGCAATGGATGTCATGCTGGGTAATCCTCTTCCTGTTGCAAAGGGCCCAAAGCAATTACCGGTGAAGTACTCGTAAAAGATCCTAGGGGAAAAGGTAGGTAATGACGCCTTTTATCAGACCTATCAATACATGAGAGAAAACACCTTGGAAAATAGAGATTTTCTCTCTTTACAGGTTTCATGAAAGTTGTGTTATGGTTTTGAATATGTGTGTTGTGTATGCTTTAAAAGTCCATTTGTGATTATTGCTCATTTATTTTACTTTAGGGGCAAACTTGATCTTATTACAGAATCAAAAGAGGATGAACTTATAAGTTGACCTTTGCAGCCCTACTATCCCCTCTCCTCAGAGTGACCAGAGGGGTCTTTTAAAACAGAAACCAGATTGCATCACTTTCCCCATTAAAAACTTTTCAAGGACTTCCCATTGCATTTAAAGTAAAATCCAAACCTCTTACCGTATTCTTCAAGACCCTGTACCGTGTAGCCCCTGCCCACCTCTCCAACCTCTCAGAAGGCCAGCCTCATCTCTACTCTTGCTCACTGCCCTTCTTCACTGAGCATGCTGAGCCTGTCTCCATCTCAGAGCCTTTGCACCTTCTGGTCCCCCTGCCTGTAGCACTCTCCCTCTTTTCTGAAGCAAAACTCACCCATCCAATCGCTCCCTTACATTTTTTTCTTCTTTGATTGTCTTTTAAGCATTTGGCACTATCTGAAATTGCCTTGTTTGTTCATTTGTTTAACATCTGCCCTCCTCTCCACATCAGCTTCGTGAGAGAAAAATCTCATCCATCTTAGTCACCACTACATTCCTAGCTCCTGGAAGAGCACCTGGATGCTAACAGGTGCTCAATATATGTTTTTGAATGACTCACTGCCTCAATTATTGACGGTAGAAATTGGCCCCCACCTCCATCTCCTGTGTTTTTCCTAGTCTCAGTTTTCTATTTGGGCTCTAATAAAACTTGGGGAAAAGCTATCAATTGGCTGATCAAGTAAGACTGAGTGAGAGCTACGTGAGTCTGAGAATCTGACTCAGAAGCCAGCAGAAACAAGATGAAATTAGGTTAGTACAGGCGGTCAGCACTCAGGGGACTTTGATACAAAAGGTCATCTCTCATCCAAGTTTAGGACTTGGGTATCAGAGAATTTACTGAAGGAGATATTTGTTAGAGAGTCAAGATTTAGGTATTTGTGCTTTCCAAACTAAGTGAATGATTGCCAACTGAATGAATGATTGCTATGAACATCAAGGCCTCCTGAAAGCCCCCTTCAGCAAACAAGCCCTTTAATTATGTTTCTAAAGTACCTCTTGTCTCAGGGGCAGATTATCCAATAAACAAGGTAAGCACAGGCTTACTTGTGCTTACTTACTAATCTGTAGTGAACAATTTCATGTACGTAAATTTTTTTACCACATCAAAGATTCTGCTTCTAGATATGGCTGGCATCTGTCTCTCTTCCAACCCTACAGCACCTTCCTACAGAATCAAACCACTTTTCATATTTACAGTCCCTGACAGGGGCAGATGACTCAGTAAGCAAGGTAAGCATGGGCTTACTTGTGCTTACTTACTAATCTATAGTGAACAATTTTTCACGTGGGTTTCACTTTGATGTGGTGTGATGAAACACATTCTTCTGAAAGATATCTTGAAGGATCATTCTCAAAAGCAAATGCAATTCTGAAAATCCCTTACTTACCATTCACTGGAGAACATGGGGCTCCTAGTCTGCAGGCTGTGCGGGTTGCCGAGATGTTACTAGCAGATGGAGGTGGGAAGGGTATTTGCTGCCCTCCTTAATCAATTGCTGATCCTTTGTGGCCATTCTCCCTATAAACAGTGACCCCCTTTTATTCCTAGCTGGCAAAGGAAATTTGCTATACACCCTCTAGTTCCTTGCCTCGAATCCCAGATTTCCCTCTTCTCTGTGATCAAAATAGTGTAGCAGAGTAAAGAGTTCCACCATTATTCAACCTAGAAATGTGGGCCTTTCTAGATATTGAATAACAGAGAGAAAGACTGAGGCCAGTGTAATCCAAAGATCTTAGGAAATGGTATTGGCCTCAGGATGCCTGTAGCATCATGGGGCAAAAACTCAATGTCATGTTTTGATGAAAGAAATATTTTTTCTAAAAGGCTGATATGAGATGCTTCCATAACATCTAGGTGAGGTGTTATGAGGAGAGATGATTGAAGTGAGGCTACAAATGGAACTTTTGCCCTTAATTTGAATATTTTTCTTCATCAAGATCTGATTTGATAATATTACTTTGTTTTTGTGAACTCTTTGCATTTTTGTGAAATATAATACTTATCTATGGGTGCAGAAAACTCTTTCAGGTAAATCCAGGACCATGGATATTTCGTGTATTCATGGCTATCCTTTCTCATATGAGCACAAGTAGATAAAAGTGAAACTTAAATGACAAATACCATGTATCTGTGGAAAGGCATTTTCAAAACTGGTAACCCATGGAACGCATTTTCCAAGATACTGATACGTCACAAAAAAAGGTTTAGTGCATAATTAAGTTACATTGACTAGAAAACAAACTCAATGAAAAGAGGAACTTTGTCTTGTTTGCTGCTGTATCCTATCCCTAGCATCTAAAACAGGGCCTAGCACTTTTTGGCACCAAAAGTATTTATTTTTGAATGAAATGTCGTGTTAAATGAATTTAAGCAGTTTGCTTCACTGTAGGACTTCTCAGAGTCCTTGCTATGCTAATATACATAGGGAGCTCCTAGAGGAGGCACTGACATACCTTATTCCCACACTTATGTGACCCTGGACTAACCCAGAATGTGTCCTGTCAACATCTTCAGGACTAATGTTCTGATGGTGTGGGAAGTGCTGAACTAAACGGAAAAAAAACAAAGGTAAACATTCTAAGGCAAAAGTGAGTACAAGTATATTCGGCTTGAGAAAGTTAAATCTACAATTTAAGCTCTGTGAATGGGAAACACGATGGAGGGGAGAGGGTGGGAGGAGGGAAACGAGAGAGGAAGTGAGAGAGAGAGAAAGAATCACTTCAGAGAGAAACAGAAAAAGTGGCAGTTCTCTGGGCTGTAGAAGCAAAAATATATTCAGACAGCTCTGGGCCTGGTCAGTGGATGATTTTACAACTGGAGGACCTCTCATGGAGCCTAATGATGGTAATTGTCCATAGAGTGGCTTTATCTTATAAAGATTTACTTGAGGCTTTTATCTGTTCAATTGACTGTGACCAGGACAGGGGCATTGATTGACCTAGGTTGGGTCTGTCCTTTCTTTGTCTATGTGAGTCCATCTTACCCCTCTTTCTTGTACCCTGGGACTCACATTGATGGTTGGTCTCTATTATTACTACCGAGGAAGTCAGGCATAAAGAATGAATGGATGAGGCTGCAGATTTTGGAGGCAAGCTGTTGGATTCATAGAGAGTGTCCTTCGCTTACTGCCTGTGTGATCTCGGACCTATCACTTCACTTCTTTGTGCCTCAGTTTCCTCTTTTAAAAATGGAGATGATAAGACTATAAGGTTGTAAAGATCAAATAATATGGTATGTGTTCTTTATTTTTTTTTTAGCACATAGTAAATCCTCAAATGTTAATTTTTAGTCTCATTAGTAACAGTGATAAAGGGTGTTTATGATTGCCTTATAAATTATATCTCAATTTTAAAACGTATATTTGTAACTCTGTACATAGTATTATGTAAGAAGATCCCTATAAAGTATTTCTTTTAATGTAAAGCAGATATCACAAAATCTTGTTTATAGGAAGTTGATACATGATTTTGAAAATGGCATACTGTTAGGGGGTAGGTGTGTCTTACAAATGGAAGTTTTCCACTTACCTCCTATCATTGAAAGAAAATACAATTTTCTTTCTAAAGAAAATAAAATTAGCAATGCCTAACCTGGAGGAAGAAGGGGGAAAAAATTTAGACTCTTGCCCCTCAAGCTATTCAAAAGCCAAACCTATTGCCATCAGTTCCAACTCATGGCGACCCCAGCGTTGATTGCAACTCATGTAACAGAGTAGAACTACTCCATAGGATTTTCTTCACTGTAATCTTTACAGAAGCAGATTGCCAGGCCTTTCTTCTACACTGTTGTTGGGTGAGTTTGAATTTCCAACTTTTATGTTAGCAGTCTAGTGCAAACACTTTGCACCACCCAGGGATGACCCTCAAGCTCACTGTCTAAATATTCCATCTCAATTCTATTTTTTCTACTCTCTTTTGGTATTATTCAATATGTTCCAATGTAAAAAGTCTATAACTCCAATATTCCATGCTCTGCTCTGCTGTACTAATAACACGCTGCACAGGAAGAAAGAATAAGCCTTTTCCACACCTCATCTTTAAGGCAAGGTGGCCAAAGGTGTCTTTTGCCTGGTATGCACACCCTTGGCTCCTGGATCATGATTACATTTGTCACCTGGGCTCATTCCGTCCCAGTGGCTCTGCCCACCCACCTGGAAGAACTCTTTCAACTTGGGTCTTTATAAAGAAAATAAAAACACTCAAGACTGGTCAGGCACAAGAGTCGAATTATATGTAATTCAAGTACCTGACACACGGTAGGCACTCAATAAATATTTTTTGAATAAAAGCTATTAAATCTAAAATTTGCTACTATTTTTAAAATGTAGACAGGAAATAAAACGAACAAACAAAAAAAATGGGCCCTAAGCTCCCTGTCAAGACAACCCCATCGTCCCCATATGAGTAATACATAAAAAAGGTTAGCGTAGTCAAACTAAATAGAGATGATCGAAGAAAAGTGCCACACTTTCCCTTCTTGCCCCTTATCCCCCTCCCCAACGGTAATCACTAATTCCTTAAAACAGTTTATCGAATGACTTTTTCTCCAAAGTAATTGTTTACATAAGAGCATATGTGAATTCATAAAACCACAGTATTTGTATAACACACTACAAACACAAAATCACCGAGGCTCTCAAAGTGAGGGCTGTGACACCCCAATTGCAGCCTAGCTGCCTCCAAAGAGCATGATTTGTTGGTTAGCAATTCGGACTCCAGGAGATATTCCGATTGGTTGGGCTGGCAGGTCTAAGACCGCGTTTTATCAAGCATCCCAGTGATTGTGTTATATAACTCTGATGTTTCAGGATCATTACTGTAGTTCCTGTGTTACCACCAGTTCCTCTTTAGGGGTCTCCTTCTGAAAAATGTTTGCTGACTATTAGAATGGAGATACCTAGCCTCTTGCCTCTTTTCCTCTCAGTCTTGAGCTACACCTGAGCCCTGACCTGAGCCTGGGTCTCTCTTTGTGATGTTCTGCACTGTGGTAACGGAGCTTTGAGATGTTATCCTGAATTTTTAGGGAGAAGAGAATAACATCCAGGTTTAGGGATGTCTGAAAAATGCTCTCCCATTGTGTCGATGCCATGGGCTCCACGTGTTGCATTATTAAGTGTTGGCTGCAGGAACTTAAGATTTTTCTATTTTCTGCTCAACTTATTGAGGGCCGTGTCTGATGGAATGCTCAGACATCGGACAATGAGCAGGAGGAAGGTGAAGAAGAGGGCTCTGCCAGCTCAGACTCAGGAAACATCTGAAGTTTATATACAAACTATCATCATAAAAGAAGATGGAATCAGGCCCTGCAGATCCTACCAAAGGAGCATGCCCACTACCAGGGTATTCATAAACCAAGCAGGGAGATCTTTTATCCAGGACGATTTTGAGCAAAGGATTGGCATAAACTGACTTATGTTGGAATAGGACCACTCTTCCTGCTGCGTTGAAAGTCAACTGTAGGAAGGAGGCTGGAAGCAGGGTATATTACATATATATACCAGCCAGGGTATATTACAGTAGTGGTGGGGGCTTACACCAGGATGGTAGCAGCAGGGTAGTGAGGAATAGTTGGAGGGCACACAGAAAGCCCCTGACTCCTTGATGTACACAGCTGCCTGAAATTCACAGACCATCAAATTTGTCCAGATCACATTTCTATTTCACCTCGAAGGCACTTTATCATAAGATCCCCTGAGATTGTCCCCTAACAAGTTGAACATTGTCTGGACAAGAGCAAAACATCTGCTACCCACAGGTTCTCAACTGGTTCAAATCATCTGAATACACAATTGGCATTTTTCAAGCTGTGTCAAGAGCAGCCCTGTTGTGTGGGGTAGTTGAGAAGAGCTCTTCTCAACTACCCGACACAACAGGGCTGCTCTTGACACAGCTTTCTGCGTTAGCACCGCAAGACCTGGTTTCTCATCCAGGTCCTGCCTCCCACCGGCCATACGATACTGGTTAGGCCCCTTTTCTGGGCCCAGCATCCCTGCTATAAAATGTGAGGTGTGAAGGAGGTGTGTTTTGAGGTTCCGTCTATCTCTAATAGGATGTGGCTCTAAGTTTGCTGATGCTCAGGCTTCTTGGTAAGGATTCGGAGAAGGATTTGGAATGGGGTGATTGTTCGTTTCCTCTTTTCTCTTTTTTTAAAATTCTAACATCTAAAATGAGACCAACATCCCTGAAAGCATGCATGACAATCCAAGCCTGTTGTACTGCAGTGCCTCGCATGTTGCTTTAGTGCTGGAAGCTATGCCATCAGTATTTCAAATACCAGCAAGGTCACCCAGGGTAGACAGGTTTCAACAGAGCTTCTAGACTACAATAGACTAGGAAGAAAGGCCTGGCAATCAACTTCCAAAAATTAGCCAACGAAAACCCTATGGATCACAGAATATTGTCTGAGACTTCTGCTCACTATTTTTGTACACATCATCAGGAGGGACAGATCTCAGGAGAAGGACATCATACTTGGTAAAGTGGAAGACCATCGAAGGCTAGGGAAACTGTCCATGAGTTGGATTGACACAATGGCTGCAACGATGGACTCAAATATGCCAATGATCTTGAAGATGGTGTAGGACTGGGTAATGCTGCATTCTGTTATACGTGGGGTCACCAAGAGTTGAAGTCAAATTGCTGACAACTGACAACTACAACATCTGTACCTTTAGCTTTGAAAGTGTTGCTTTGCATCTTTTCTCAAAGAACAGTCAGCCCAGTTTCATTTGTATCCTCGTGACAACAAACTCCTGGGTTCAGGCCCTGGAGGACTCAGAGGGTCTGTGAGCTACCTCAAGACCTGTCTGTTATACCGCTGGTTTCTCCTTGGATGCAATTGGAAATGATCTCTAAAAGCTCTGATGAACACGCTCTCCAGTTTCTGCCAGGACTTTGAACTGGCTCTCTCCTGTTTGACCCCTTGCTGAGAATTTGCATTTCCACCCAGATACACTGAATCAGAATCTACATTTTAAAGATCTTGTTAAAATGTAGATTCTGATTCAGTATATCTAGGGTGGAAATGGAAATTCTCAGCAGGGGGTTGTACTAGAAAGAACCAGTTCAAAGCCCTGATTTCTGCACAGCACCCCACGACTGCAAAACAAGTATTCTGTAGCTCTGAGGGAAGTTAACTCTCTCCTCCAAGACCATGTCTTCCCAGAAGAGGTGCATATAGACTGGTGAGCTCGGTAGCCAGGAGAGGGGGTAGTGTGTAAACATCAAGGGAGCCTTCCTTCCGGACATTTCCTGGGAGGGTTTCTTCCTGTACATTCCAGAGAGGAAGCTGATGTGTGACTTACACCAGAGAGCAACTTTGTAAATGTTTTCTGCAAATTGTGGAGGCCAGTTCCTCATGGAGCAGAAGCCATAGATGATGAGGCCTTTTTTGTTTTTATTTATTTTTCAATATTTTTTTTTTTTGTACTTTAGATAAAGGTTGATGGAGCAAATTATTTTCTCATTGAACAGTTACTACACATATTGTTTTATTGCATTGGTTGCCATCCTCATGACATGTCAACACTCTTCCCTTCTTGACCTTGGGTTTCCCATTAGAAGCTTTCTTGTCCTCTCCTGCCTTCTCGCCCTTGTACCTGGGCTGGTGTGCCCATTTGGTCTCATTTTGTTTCATGTTTTATTGTTAGGTGCTGCTGAGTCAGTTCTGACTCATAGCAACTCCATGCCCAACAGAATGAAACACTGCCCGGTCCTACACCATGCCCACAGTTGTTGTTATGCTTGAGCCCATTGTTGCAGCCGCTGTGTCAGTTCGCCTAGTTGAGGGTCTTCCTCTTTTTCACTGACTCTCTACCAAGCATGATGTCCTCCTCCAGGGACTAATCCCTCCAGATAACAAGTCCAAAGTATGTGAGATGTAGTCTCACCATCCTTGCTTTTCAGGAGCATTCTAGTTGTACTTCTTCCAATACAGATTTGTTTGTTCTTTTTGCAGTTCATGGTATATTCAATATTCTTTGCCAACACCACACTTCAAAAGCATCAATTCTTCTTCAGTCTTCCTTATTCATTGTCCAGCTTTTGCATGCATATGAGGCCATTGAAAACACCATGGCTTGGGTCAGGTGCACCTTAGTCTTCAAGTTGACATCTTTGCTTTTCAACTCTTGAAAGGGATCTCTTGCAGCCAATTTTCCCAATGCAATGCGTCTTTTGATTTCTTGACTGCTGCTTCCATGGGTATTGATTGTGAATCCAAATAAAATGAAATCCTTGAGAGCCTCAATCTTTTCTCTGTTTGTCATGACGTTGCTTATTGGTCCAGTTGTGAGGATTTTTGTTTCCTTTATATTGTGGCATAATCCATACTGAAGGCTATGGTCTTTGATCTTCATCATAAGTGCTTCAAGTCCTCTTCACTTTCAGCAAGCCTATCTAATCTTTGGCTAAAGAGTGAACCTCAGGAGTGACTTCAGTACTGAGCTAGAAGGGTGTCCAGGGCCCATAGTCTCAGGGCTTCTCCAGTCTCTGTCAGGCCAGTAGTCTGGTCTTTTCTTTCTTTCTTTTTTTTTGGTGAGAATTTTGTTCTACATTTTTCCCCAGCTCTTTTTGGGACCCTCTATTATGACCTCTGTCAGAGCAGCCGGTGGTGGTAGCTGGGCACAGTCTTTTCTTGCTGGACTTAGTCTAGTGGAGGTTGTAGTAGTTGTGGTCCATTAGTCCTTTGGACTAATTTTCCCTTAGGTCTTCGGTTTTTTCATTCTACCTTGCTCCAGACTGCGTGGGACCAATGGAGTATCTTACATAGCCACTCACGGCCTTTTAAGACTCCAGACGCTACTCATCAAAGTAGGATGTAGAACATTTTCTTTATTGACTATGTTATATGATAAGGTCTTTTTCAGCTTTTACCAAGGCTGAAGTCTCTTAAACACTCACAAGATGGATCTTCAGTGGTAGTCTAGAGGACCGGGGGAGTCAGACTTTACAACAGCTTCCCTAGGCAGCTCAAATGATCAGACCTCCCCTGAGTTCATAGACTACCCTCGCAACCTCAATTCAAAACCCGTATGCAACCTAATTCCAAGTCACATTTGTTATGGTTTTGTTGTTAATTGCTATGGAGTCGATTCTGACTCATGGCGACTCCGTGAGTACAGAGTAGAACTGCTCCATAGGGTTTATAAGGCTGTGACCCTTCAGAAGCAGATCTTCAGGCCTGTCTTCGGAGACTCCTCTGCGTGGGTTCAAACTACCAACTTTTTGGCTATTAGTGGAATACTTAACCATTTTGCCACCCAGGGACTCAATTAACATTTAATGAGCACTTATTATATGCCCAACACTTCACTTGCATTACCTCACGTATCCACACCCAAGAGGCAGGTGCTATTATCCCATTTAAAAACGAAAACACTAGGATTTGGAGGTGCAACTAAAGTCATGCAGTTAGTAAGTGGCAGAGCTTGGACAGTCTGACTCAAGAGCCTGAGCTCTTAACCACTTTGCAAAATTGCCACTCTCAGATCATGCGTCACTTAACCAAAGGCAGCTCCTTCGCTCCTCTCCCTGGTGGATATACAGAGCAAAGACAGACCAAGGGACCACAATACAGAATGAAGTTATGTGAGAGCCAGTGATTAGGAAGGGGTCAAAAGAATGTCAAACCAAGCTTAAAGTTTGGAGGCTTAAGCAACTCTGCATTTTCAAATATATTTGCCTATCGTTGAGCATAGCTTTTTCTTATAAGTTTAAAAAATTTACTCTTTATTTGTCCTAATTTCCTTGATTTTTCCTTCTAATTTTGTACACTTATGCTTTCTAGACTCTCCCTTTTTATTCAGGAGTAAATAAGCCAGTGATTTACCTATTTTATTATTTTCCTCAGAGAAATAGCTTTTGGAATTATTTTTCATTTCCTTTTCCATTTTTTAATTTATCTCTTTGTTTTTATTTTATTAATTCAGTCTTTCTGTTTTCCTTAGGATTATTTCAGCTATTTTTATTTTCTCAAACTCAATGCTTAGTTCATTCAATTTCATTCTTGTTAAATGGTATACGTTTTTATGACTGCGAGCCTTTGCTTCTGCACTGTCTTGGCTGTATTGCACAAAGTTCCAGGATGTAGAGATTTCATTAACTTTCATTCATTGAACCACCTGTACTTATTGAGGGTCTGCTCTGTGCCTGACACTGCTCTAGCAGCTGGAGATATGACTACTAGAAATCTCTGTCCTCATGGAGTTAATTCAAATGGGGTAAAGAAAATGAGCACATAAATTAAAAAATGCCAGGCAAGAAGTGCTATGAAGAAAGTAAAGCAGAAGAGAGTAAGGGAGAAGGAGGAGGTATTATAAGATGTGCACTGAGGAAAGGCCTCTTTGATAACTTGACAGTTAAACAGAGACCTGGAAGAAGACAGGAACAAAGCTAATCAGATGTCACAGGGAGGAGTACCCCAGGTAGAGAGAACAGCATGTGCAAATGGTCCGAGGCAGGACCACTCGTGTTGTGTTCTAGGATCCCCAGGGAGGGCAGTGTGACAGGAGCAGAGAACATGGAGGCAAAGTGAGAGGAGGGGCCTGGAGAGCTAGATCGTGAACAGCATTGTAGGCCATGGCAAGGATCTGGGGTTTTATTATAAGTGTGATAGGGGCATATTGCAGGATTCTGAGTAGGGTAATGCTCTGATCTAACTTATGTTTATTATTGGTTGATTAATAATCAGCATGACTGAGGCATAAAATTCACCCACTTTAAGTGTACAGCGTGATACATTTTGAAAAATATATGCAGTCATGTAAACACCAGCATAATCGAAATATAAAACATTTTCAATAATGATCAGTTTTCTTGTGCTCTTTTGCCATCAATCCCCGTCTCCATCACCAAGGCCAGGCAACCATTGATCCCCCTTCCATCACTATAAGTTTGCCTTTTTAAGAATTTCAGACGGATGGAATCATACCAAATAGTCTTTTGTGTCTGGCTTCTTTCACTTAGCATAATACTCTTGAGTCTCATCCTTGTTGTGTGTTATAAGCAGTAAATCTGTTGCTGTTGAGTCGATTCCAACTCATGGTGACCCCATGTATTACAGAGAAGAATGTTCCATAGGGTTTTCTTGGTAGTAATCTTTAGAGAAGCAGATCACCAGGCCTTTCTTCCACAGCACCACTGGGTGGGTTCGAACTGCAAACCTTTCAGTTGACAAGCCGGTGCAAACTATTTGCGTCACCAAGGGACCTTTATTTATTGGTAGTTAGTTCTTTTTATTGTTGAGAAGTACTAAGCTGTATAGATATACTACAATTTGTTTATCCGTTTACCAGATGATGGTTGTTTAAGGTTGTTGGCTATTGTAAACAAAGCTACTATGAATATTAATATACAAGACTTTGCACGAATATATATTCTCACTTCACGGGCAAATCAAGTAGTGTTGCTAGATCATATGGTAAGTGTGTGTTTACCTTTTTAAGAAACTATTGAACTGTTTTCCAAAGTGTCTGTATCTTTTTGCATTTTCACCAGCTGTACATGAGAGCTCTGGTTTTCCACACCCTAACACTTGGTGTTGTCAGCCTTTCTAATTTTCGTGGTTCTTGTGGGTATATACTAGTCTCTCATTCTGCTTTTACTTTGCATTTCTCTAATAACTAATTATGTTGAGCTGGGAACAAAACAGAGGAATTCCCTGCCCTCATGAAGCTTATATTCTAGTATTTTATAATATATAAAAAGATATCGCTAAATTTGTAGTAGGCATTATTCCAAGCGCTTTACATACATTACCTCTTTATCCTCACAACAACTCCATAAAGTAGCTATTATTGATATATCCATTTTACAGAGGAAACTGAGAGCCAGAAAAATTAAATAACTTATCTGTTATCACCGAGCTAGAAAGAGGCAGAGCTGGGATTAAAGTCAGGCAGCCTGATTCCAGAGACCTGCTCTCACAATGCACTTATTCAGCATCATCTTTGTCTTAGTCATCTTCTGCTGCTATAACAGAAATAGCACAAGTGCATGGATTTAACAAGGAGAAGTTTATTCCCTCACAGTCCATTAGGCTAGAAGTCTGAATTCGGGGCGCCATCTCTAGGGGACTGCTTTCTCTCTCTATTGGCTCAGCCTTCCCTTGGTCTGGGAGCATCTCAGCACAGGAGCCTAGTTCCAACGTGTATGCTCTGCTCCCAGTGCTGCTTTTTGGTGGTATGAGGTTCCCATGTCTCTCTGCTCGCTTCTCTCTTTTATATCTCAAAAGAGATTGGTTTAAGACACTATCTAATCTTGTAGATCTCATCAATATAATTGCTGCTAATCTACTGTATTACATTATAGTGATAGAATTTATAACATATAGGGCAATCACATCAGAAGATAAAATAATAGACAATCATACAATCATACACGGCAGTCATGACCTAGACAAGTTGACAGATATTTTGGGGGGACACGGTTCAACCCATGGCAATCCTAAAAAACCTTAAAGTAAATCAGATATGGATCGTACAATAAGTCCACCCTCTACTAGAAGAGATAAGCTAAACTGACAACGATAACACAATATAGAAAATAAGTGACATTAGAGTAGTATGGAAAAAAGGTAAGTGTAGAAGAAGAACAAATGATAACTAATTAAACTTTTAAGGGAAGCCTTCATGGAAGAGGTAGTATTTGATTGAGGTTTGGGCATATGGGAAAATGAAGAAGGAAGGACATAAGGAAAAATATGAGTCAAGGCACAGAGGTTGGAAAGCACAGAATACGGGCCAGTTTGACTGAAGCATAGGATATATAAAGTGTTTAGCAGTAATTAGTGGTTGAAAGATGAATAGAGTTGCAAAAATCCTAAACAATACCTTGTCAAATTGTGATCTACAGTGTCATGAAGATCCTGCCACTAACAAGTGTGTTTATTGCAGGAACCTAAAACTCTAAGCATTTAAAAAAGTATTATATAATCATATCAGATTTCCAAAACACATTTCATAAAAGTCCACATTCACCTCAGAGTAAAAAAAAAATCAAAACCGAAGACAAACAAAAACTCTTAGTAACATAGACAATAATACATGCCTATAGAATATCTACCTTAAAAAAAAAAAAACAAGTAGCAAATATCAAATGGATAGTGAAGTGCTAAAACACCTGTTTCTCAATTTCTAAACATGTTTCTGCTCAGATACTCCCAAAGAATATAGCACGTTTTATTGGTAGGGGATCATGTAGCAACGATCCTAAATTGTGAGTGACAGGTCTTCAAGAGAAGCCTCTCAATATCTCATGAGAAGAGGGTATGAGTAGTAGTTTGCCAACTCTTCGTGCATATCCCTTACCCCAAAGGTTTATTACACAGTCTCCTAAGGGTTATGTCTCCTTAGTCGAGAAACGCTGAAATTACACTAATAAGTAAAGAATAATAGAATAATGCCCACTATCATCACTCTTATTCTGCATTTTTCAAGAAGTTCTAGCTGAAGCAATAAAAAAAAGAAAAAAACAAACAAAAAAAAGATGAGTATTAGTAAAGAATAAAGATTCTTGGAAAACTCAAGTGAATCAACTAAAAAGCAATTAATACAAAAGTTCAATAGAAGGAAGGTCAGTTATAAAATAAATATTTTAAAAAGATTTTTCATGTACTAGAAAAAAATGATAATGAAAAACTATCCCATTCATAACAGCAAGACACACTTAAATAATTTTAACACCTTATAGGAATAAACCTACTAAATTTCACTGAAAGGTGTAAAAGAAGCCTTGAATACATGGAAAAGGAACAATATCTATATTCCCAGATGAAAAGATTTAATAGGGAATGGTGCCAATTCTTCCCAAATTAACCAGCAATTTAAATAGTTCAACTCAAAATATTAAAGTTTTTTTTTTTCTTTCTACAATTCGACAAAATCACAGTTCATCTGGAAAAACACATGTAGACAAATACTAAGAACATCTTGAAAAAAATGTGAATGACAATAGTGAACTTTCCTTTCCAGGTATTAATAATTATAATAATGTCATAATCAGGGGTTAAGAGTTTAGCTGGTAACCAAAAGGTCAGCAGTTCGAATCTACCAGCCATTCCTTGGAAGCCCTATGAAGCAGTTCTACCCGTCCTATAGGGTGACTGTGAGTCAGAATCAACTTGATGGCAATGTGTAATGTCATAATAATTTAAAATGTTTGGTTCTTATGCAATAATAAATGGACTGATCCGATAGAATCCCAGAAACATACCCAAATATATAGAATAATTTAGTATATGATAAAGATGGCTTTGCCAATCAGTGAGTGATAGATGAATTTTTCAATAAATAGGTTGGGGTTAAATGTTGAGACAACTGACAATTATTTTTGAGAAAAATGACAGGGCTACATTTTATATTTATTTATTTATTTTTTCTGACTAGCATCATTCGTTGGTTGACCTAAGTGACCAACAAGCCATGGAGCTGATGGCTTACTTTGACAAGGACTGAGCCTGTGGTGATGGCAGCAACATTTTTAACCTGGCTTTATGAGTGACAGTGCTGAATGGACTTGATACCCTGACTGATATTGCCTTTATCAGTGGTTTCCAAATGCTGATATTGCTTACGAGGGAATTTCTACTCCTCTGTAGCAAAGTGAGAAAAGTAGGGGAAGTATAGCATTCTTCATAATGCTAAATTTATTCAATATAAAGACTCATCTTTATTCTGGCGTTTTGTTCATTCTAGATTTTGGAGTTAGAAAATGTTCTACTGTGAAACAATGGATGTGGTATTTAAAAGTTACTCTTTATTATTAAATGTTAATGCACTAGCTTAGAAAAATAAAAAGTTGAAAACTTTGTGTCAGCTCTTCGAACTTGTTATTTGATTTTTATTTTAATGGCACATAAACACACACAATCCGCAAGATTATGTAACACTGGTCTATACTGAGCTTCTTGATATAGGATCAGAGAATCAAAGACTCAGAATTTTCTGGATCTTAGTGACCAAACACAACCTCTCCTTTTCTCTTCAATAGCTCCTAAAGGGAATATCTCACCTCTGACAGGATTGTGGCAGTTAAAGGGGCTCATTACTTCTTACAAAGCATCTTGTTCCTTTTCTGGACATTTCCACCTGGATTAGTTTCCTCTGGAACAGCAAAGAACATGACCTCTTCCTTTTCTAAAAGATAGCCCTTCAGATATTTAAAGACAGCAGCCATATCCTTCAAAAGACTTGTCTTCTCCAGGCTGGACATATCCTCCCCCTGTTTTCTTTAAGCAACTTCCATCTACCAGGGGTAGTCCCTGTGGATACGAACACCAATAACTGGGTTATTTGACAGTCACATCACATAGTGTTCTTATATTGAACTGGTAGCTAATTAAAACAGCTTAAGCTTATTTTGTTTTTCCCAGGATGACTGCTATTTAGCTAGGTATTCTCCATCTCTACCTATGAACTGTTAACTTTTTTAACATATTGAGAACTTTGTATTTATTCCCATCAGGTTGGTACCTGCCTGTATTTCATTCGATTATCCTACCATCCTCCCAACTTTTTGCCATTTTCAGATTTTGATGAGCTTGCTGTCTACATCTATATAAGAGGCTGGGGGGGAAAATAGATCAGGGCCAATTACAGAGACCTGTTGCTATGGATGACCATAAACTCCAAATTTAAAATAAAATGATAGTCACAATAACAAATGCTCTTCTATTATCTTTAATTATTGAGACAAGGAATAATCAGTGGTCCAATATCATCCAACTAGGGGTTTTTATCTAGATTGAAATAGTCCTACTTATGACATTATATACAGATGTTCTACCAGTTATTGGACAAACTCGCTTTTTCTTAATTGCAAAGGACTGAATATCAGTCAAACAGCTGACTGAAAATAAGATTTACCTGGTGTACTGACAACTCAATGGAAAAAATACCATGAGATTCTCCTCGTAAATTTTTTTTCTTGTGGGATCTGGCCATTATTGCTTATTTCCTAAGCTTTCAAAAACCGCTGATTTAGTAATTAATTATTGTTTTGCTAGCGAATGAAGTAATTAGCCAGCAGTATCCAGATCTACCTCCTCGCTTTTTGAAAACCAGCACAATACCGTTCATTCGTATATGTCAGGCACATGTTCTTAGTGCTAGTAATACAAAAGTTATCTTTACTCATCTTGGCTTTAAGCACTTGCCTTTTTTTAATTTTTTTTTTTTTTTAATGATTTCCCCAAAACTATGTTTTTTTTTTTATGGGCAGGAAGTAATCCCAACCTGAAAACTTAATGTCACTTTTCTCTCATTAGCAGTTCTGATTCTTCTGGATCCAGAGCTTTATTTTTCTTCTTTTACCTTCTCCTCCCCCTTTCATCCTTTCTTCTTTTATCTCTCGTGTCCTTCTCCTTTGGTGGAATTGGAAAGTGGTCTCTGAGGACTGCACAGTTGTTGGAAGTACGGAATATGGTGCTGGGATTGAATATCGAAAGTCCCAGGCTCCATTCAATGTTTATTTATTCATCATTTGGTCAGTAGAGAAAAAAAGAGATAGCAGTAAAGGAATGAGAACTGTTTTACATGTGGACAGGGCCAAAGCTGTTAAAACCAGAATAATCTCTCCCCATTAATTCTTAGCATAGTCAGCCATCTCCCCTGGTTCTCTACAACTCAGGCTCTTTAAATATCACTTAACAGGATAAACACTTTCCTTCCTGCAATAGCATGCGGTAAAGAATAATAGTAATTTACAATACTTGAATCCAAGCAATTAACTCTCCAGCATTTCATGAAAATGTAATTATTCTCTAAGTAGGAACTCCCAGGCCACTGGTGGAAGAGGGAGGCTTTGCATACTTGCACATGCTTCTGCCTTGGCTGGGATGAAGGACTTTGTTTGTTCCATGCCTTCGGTTTAGCACACTGAACAGAGTAGGTCAGAGTTGACCCTGGTTTTAGATTTGGGTGCTTTGTGATTACAACTCAAGTGTTCACAATGGAGAATTTGTGTTGGATGGCTCATCATGCCTGGATTTCACCAAAATATACAGCTTTCTGAAAAACATGCTGCTTTCCTAGGAGCTTTTTTTGTTTTGTTTTCTTTTATTTCGGTTCCTCAACCTTTGCACTGGAATAAAGTCCACAATTCTCGTGTGTGTGCACATACCCATGTACACACAAGCGTGCACACACACACACACACATGCATACATAGACATACACACCCGCCAGAACTGTTGGGGCTGGAGAATACCATTAATAATGCAACCAAGTCTGGGTGCTTTTTAAAAGTCTATTTCTTGCTTATAAATAAATGGTAATTTGTTTAAAAGCATCATTACACACAGTGTTCAGCCAGATCCCATGCATTCGATTATTTTAAATAAATGGACCATAAATGGAACAAGTTCTTTCTAATTTACAAATGATAGGAAACATTTTTCAAAGGAAAAAAAAAAAAGGAAAAGTGTAAAATTTGTTCTTAACTACATCTCATTAATGTGGAACCGTTCAATGACCTGTAAAGATTAAAGAATTAGTGAATTGGTGGAATTATCAGAATGAAAAATCTGTATAATTTTGGTTTCAATTTAAAAATCTACTAAACAGTCTAGCGACTTTAGTCTCGGATATTACTTTTTAATATCAGTTCCTACAAATGCAGTGGCATTGGGGTTACAAATGAACTGAATGGAAAACAACAAATAGTATGTTTAAATTCACAGCACAACAGAGGAGCTAAGCAGGAGGGAGGGACACCTTGCGGGGGGGAGTGGGCTTTGTTTTTTTTTTTTTTCCCAATAAAACAACTGAAGACATTTAATTAAGTGACCACTCTGCTAAGTGGAGCAAAAATGAATATACATAGATGCATTTATGTCCAGGCAATGGTGCATAATTAAGAAATCAGCTTCAAATGGAGAACCAGAGAGAGAGCTATTTAGCCAACATCACCAGAACTTCTTTTCCTTCTTAAAATTTTCCCCATGATCTTAAATAGGAGGAGAAGGTCTAGAAGGAAGGTGATGGGGAAGATCTTAGACACTGGGTATGACTCAGAGGTTGTGGCCAACCAAAGTGATGAAGTTCTGCTGATAAGGCAAGGTCTGGTTTATGTGCTCCCTTCCCCACCTCCCCTTCCCTGGCCTGGCCATATCAGCATTTCTCCTCATCCTGCTTCATGCCTATCAGCAAGGGATGCTTCTCTTCAGAACTATCCCCCCGTCATTTCTGCTTTGAATCAATATCAATGTGATTTGTCTTAACCTTTCCTACTGGGTCATAGGAAACCCTGGTGGCATAGTGGTTAAGTGCTACAGCTGCTAACCAAAGGGTCGGCAGTTTGAATCTGCCAGACGCTCCTTGGAAACTCTTTGGGGCAGTTCTACTCTGTCATATAGGGTCGCTATGAGTCGGAATTGACTCGACGGCACTGGGTTTGGTTTTGGGTTTACTGGGTCATAATATTTTTGAGATGGTACATTCTTTCTAAGGTCTTTTTATGACTCCCACCATACTGAGTTTGGGAAAGAAGTACAATGAGTGTTTTTTAATACAGGGTTCTAGGCACACCCAAAGGAGTCCTGGGTGGTGCAAACGGTTAAGCGCTTGACTACTAGTTGAAAGGTTAGCGGTTCAAACCCACACAGAGGTGCATCAGAAGACAGGCCTGGTGATCTGCTTCTGAAAGGTTACAGCCTTGAAAACCTCATGGAACAATTCTACTCTGCACACATGGTGTTGCTATGAGTCGAAATCAACTCAACAGCAGCTAACAAAAACAACAGACACACCCAAGGACTTGTGGAGGCAATTTGTTCTGGGGCTCTAGTGGCCTGTGTACCAGGAAAAGAAGGTCTGGGTAGAGGTTCCTGAGGGAATGGTCTCTGAACAATTTGCATGTGCCCCAGGAGGTTGGGCTAGTCTGTAGCCAGGCTTGCTGCAGGAGCCCAGACCAAGGGATTCTTTTCACTCTCATTAAGTCTGGTAGTTTGGGACCATTGAACTGGATATGTACCTGAAGAATGAGGTGCTATAAGGAGCCCTGGTAGTTCAGTGCTTAAGTGCTTGGCTGCTAACCAGAAGACTGCCAACCAGCCACTCTATAGGAGAAAGATGTGGCAGTCAGTTTCTGTAAATATTTACAGCCTTGGAAACCCTGGGCCAGTCCTATTCTCTCCTGCAGGGTCACTATGAGTTGGAATTGACAAGATGGCAATGGGTTTGGGCTTTTGGTAACTATGGATAGATTTATCCATGTCTTCCCTTCTACCAGCTGGAATCAGCCAAGATTGCGATCCCTGTCTTTGGGAGGATGGCTAAGTGGCTTTCCCTAACTATGGTCTTGGGTGACAGCTTGGGTACTACTCCATATGGCAGACAAGAAACATTGTAACCCCAACTTCTTACACCTTCTCCTGCCATCAGATGCACTAAGAAACAGACGATGCATGGGCCGGTTTCTGGGGCCCTGTTTACACTCTGCACTCTTTGTGGGAAAGATTTTCCCCTTGTGGAAGAGAAAGGGAGAATACAAGTCCTTTTTCTTTGACAGTGACTCTTGGAGACTCTTCTCACACATGATGACCATAGGACTATATTGAGCAGATAAGGGAATGCCAGAACTCATATATTCCAGTTCCCACTTGCATTAGTTTCTACGGCTGCTGTAATAAATTACCATTAACTTGGTGGCCTAAGACAAGCAACAGAATATATTCTCTCATGGTTCTGGAGGCCAGAAATCAGGAATCAACGTGTTGGCAAGGACATGCTCCCTCTGACAGCTCTAGAGGAGACTCTTTACTTGTCTCTTTCAGCTTTTGGAGGCTCCAGGTGTTCCTTGGCTTGTGGCTGCATAGCTCCAATCTCTGTCTCTGAAATCGTATGGCATCTTTTCTCTGTATTTTTATCTTCTCTTCTTTCTCTTGTAAAGATGATAAGGACACTTGTCATTGGATATAGAATCCACACAGATAATTCAGGATGATCTCATCTTGAGATTCTTAATATCTGCAAAGATTCTTTTTCCAAAGATGTAGACATGTCTTTGGGAGGGCCACCATTCAACCTACTATAACACTCAAAGTTTAACTAGCAGTTGCTAAGCACCTGTTCTTTGCCATACACTGGACACTGGAGTAGATACACAGATAAATCAGACAAGATTTCTTCCCTCAAGAAGTAATTAAAGAAAATCCAGTTTTGCCCAGGCAGTTATAAAATACAATCAGTAAACTCTGAGTTGGCAGCCCAGGCGTTTTGGTTGAATATGGCTTCCTCCACCACTACCACCATTCTAGCATCCTTCAAACAAGTTTTGCCCCCTTCAAAAATGACCTTTGCAGCTAGTACAAAGCCACCACTGACCTTATCATTCCATTTTCAAAATTCAACCAGGTCGGAGGCAGAGCCAAGATGGCAGAATAGACAGATGCTTCCGGCGGGCCCTCTTTACAGCAAAGGCCTGAAAAAACAAGTGAAATGAGTATATTTGCAACAAGCTAGGAGCCCTGAGCATCAAAGGCAAGCTTAGAAAATGAACAGAAGGGCAGGGGAGGAAGAGAGACAGTTCAGAAGTGGAGAAGAGTTACCAGACCTGAATCATGGGAAGCCCTAAGGCACCATTCCCGGAGCAGTGGCAGTGGGCTGGTACTAGCATTCAGCTGCAGTTTCCTCAGGGAGATGCAGCCAGCCACACAGCCTACTCACACCTTTAGAACCAGAGAATAATGACGATCTCAGCAAAAGCTAAGTACTTACATATATTTTACCATGCCCCCCCAACCCCAAGCCAGCTTCAGCGGCTGAATTCCCTGGGCCTGAGATAGGCCCTGTTGCGTGCTTAGAGCCATCCTCCCGGCCTTGGAGAAGGAAAAAATTTGCAATTGGGGGAAAAGATAATTTATCAGCTCCACTAACCAGGGGAGCTCAGGACAGAAGCGGCTTCATTCCAGTCATGAACAGTCCCTGGACTTTGATCGCCTTTCCCCTCTGCATGGATCTGTGTGGGCCTATTTCAGGAGAATAGGCTCTTGTTGGCAGACTCCAACTGTTTCAGCTGTGCGGGGGAGAGGTGGGTGTTTGATGTTTGACATTGCTTTGCCTATCAAACAGGATCCTCACCTACCCACATCAGGGGCCTAAGGACTGGTACCTCCACTCAGGTCACCCAGCCACCTGCGGCAGGAGTCCAAGGATAACTAGTACCTCCCAGTCCTTACAAACAAAAACATTGGGTGCCCATGGTCCATCTGCAGAACCCACCAGCCTGCATGCTCTAGGGAACAGGAACGTGCTTTCCTCAGAGAACAGGGCTTGGTTCTCAGCCCCCTGCCTTGTTCAGAGTGTGACCCCGCACTGCAATCAGATACTGGTACATACACCAATCACCCCTGCCCCTCTAAGACTATAAGACAGAGCCTGTACCAAACACTTGATGATCAGCTACATGGACACCTGAGCTGAATTCATACAAGAAAACTGAATGGACTTCTAGGCTGGTATACCTGATAACAGCTCTGTCCATCTGGGGACAGGACGTCAGAGCTACAAAGGCAAAAATAAGCTAGCTCACTCAAGCAACCCATTTGGGCATATCAAAACAAAACAAAGTAAGAAGCTACAACACAGTAAGCAAGGATAAACTAATACAATAACTTATAGATGATTTGGAGACAACAGTCAATATCAAGTCACATAAAGAAACACACCATGATCACCTCAACAAGCTCTCAAAACAAGGAATCCAGGAATCTTCTAGATGAAAGTGTATTCCTGGAATTACCAGAGGTAGAATACAAAAGATTAATATACAGAACACTTCAAGATATCAGGAAGGAAATGAGGCAATATGCAGAACAAGCCAAGGAACACACAGATAAAGCAATTAAAGAAATTAGAAAGATTGTTCAGGAATATAATGAACAATTTAATAAGCTGGAAAAATCCATAGACAGACAGTAATCAGAAATTCGGAAGATTAACAATAAAATTACAGAAGTAGACAACTCAATAAAAAGTCAGAGGAGCAGAATTGAGCAAGTAGAAGCCAGAATTTCTGAACTTGAAGATAAATCACTTGGCACTAATATATTTGAAGAAAAATCAGATAAAAGAATTAAAAAAAATGAAGAAACCTTAAGAATCATGTGGGACTCTATCAAGAGAAATAACCTATGAGTGATTGGAGTACCAGAACAGGGAGGGATAACAGAAAATATAGAGAGAATTATTGAAGATTTATTGGCAGAAAACTTCCCTGAGATCATGAAAGATAAGATGTCTATCCAAGATGCTCATCAAACTCCACATAAGGTAGATGTTAAAAGAAAGTCATCAAGACATATTATAATCAAACTTGCCAAAACCAAAGGTAAAGAGAGAATTTTAAGAGCAGCTAGGGATAAATGAGAAGTCACCTACAAAGGAGAGTCAATAAGAATAAGCTCGGACTACTCAGCAGAAACCATGCAGGCAAGAAGGCAAAGGGATGGCTTATTCAAAAAATTGAAGGAAAAAAATTGCCTGCCAAGAATCATATATCCAGCAAAACTGTCTCTTAAATATGAAGGTGAAATTAAGACATTTCCAGATAAACAGAAGTTTAGGGGATTTGTGAAAACCAAACCAAAACTACAGGAAATACTAAAGGGAGTTTTTGGCTAGAAAATCAATAATATCAATTATCAACCCAAGACTAGAACACCGGGAAGAGCAATCAGAAGTCAACCCAGACAGGGAAATACAAAAAAACAAAGCGAAATTAAAAAAAAAAAAAGCTCAAAACAGGGTAACAGCGATGCTATTATATGAAAGAGGACGACGTTAAAACAATAAAGAGGGACTAAGAAATGTAATCATAGATCTTCCATATGGAGAAGATATGGCGATACAAAGAAATAAAAGTTAGGTTTAAATTTAGAAAAATAGGGGTAAATAATAAGGTAACCAAAAGGAGACAAACTATCCTACTCATCAAAATAAAATATGAGAAAAAAATAGAGACTCAGCAGAAACAAAATCAACAACAAACAATGAATAAGAGGAAAGGACAATATATAAAGATAATCTACTCAGCACGTAAAATTAAGCGGGAAAAAGAAACTGCCAAAAACACACACAAAAAAGGCATCAAAATGATAGCATTAAATTTGTACCATAATTATGCTGAATGTAAATGGACTAAATGCACCAATAAAGAGACAGAGAGTGGCAGAATGGATTAAAAAACACGATCCTTCTCTATGCTGCCTACAAGAGACACACCTTAGACTTAGAAACACAAACAAACTAAAACTCAAAGGATGGAAAAAAATATATCAAGCAAACAACAATCAAAAAAGAGCAGGAGTGGCAGTATTAATTTCTGACAAAATAGACTTTAAAGTTAAATCCATCACAAAGGATAAGGAAGGATACTATATAATGATTAAAGGGACAATATACCAAGAAGATATAACCATATTAAATATTTATGCACCCAAAGACAGGGCTGCAAGATACATAAAACAAACCTCATCAGCATTGAAAAGTGAGATAGGCATCTCCACAATTATAGTAGGAGACTACAACACACCACTTTTGGTGAAGGACAGGACATCCAGGAAAAAGATCAGTAAAGACACAGAAGATCTAATTGCCACCATCAACCAACTTGAGCTTGTAGACATATACAGAACACTCCACCCAACAGCAACCAAGTATACTTTCGTTTCTAGTGCACATGGAACATTCTCTAGAATAGACCACATATTAGGTCATAAAGCAAGCCTTAGCAGAATCCAAAACATTGAAATATTACAAAGCATCTTCTCTGACCATAAGGCCATAAAAATAGAAATCAATAACAGAAAAAGCAGGGAAAAGAAATCAAACATTTGGAAACTGAACAATACTGTGCTCAAAAAAGACTGGATTGTAGAAGACATTAAGGATGGAATAAAGAAATTCATAGAATCCAATGAGAATGAAAACACTTCCTATCAGAACCTTTGGGACACAGCGAAAGCAGTGCTCAGAGGTCAATTTATATCAACAAATGCACACATCCAAAAAGAAGAAAGGGCCAAAATCAAAGAATTATCCCTACAACTTGAACAAATAGAAAGAGACCAACAAAAGAAACTGTCAGGCACCAGAAGAAAACAAATAATAAAAATTAGAGCAGAATGAAATGAAACAGGAAACAGGAAAACAATTGAAATAATTAACAAGACCAAAAGTTGGTTCTTTGAAAAAATCAACAAAATTGATAAACCATTGTCTAAACTGGCAAAAGAAAAACAGGAGAGGAAGCAAATAACCCAAATAAGAAATGAGATGGGCAATATTACAACAGACACAACTGAAATTAAAAGAATCATATCAGATTACTATGAAAAATTGTACTCTAACAAATTTGAAAACCTAGAAGAAATGGATGAATTTCTAGAAACACACTAAAAAATAACACAGAGGTAGAACAACTAAATAGACCCATAACAAGAGATTGAAAAGGTAATCAAAAAACTCCCAACAAAAAAAAAGCCCTCGCCAGGAAGGCTTCACTGCAGAGTTCTACCAAACTTTCAGAAAAGAGTTAACACTACTACTACTAAACGTATTTCAGAGCGTAGAAAAGGACGGAATACTCCCAAACTCATTCTAAGAAGCCAGTATATCCCTGATATCAAAACCAGGTAAAGACACCACAAAAGACGTAAATTACAGACCTATATCCCTCATGAACTTAGATGCAAAAATCCTCAGCAAAATTCTAGCCAATAGAATTCAACAACATATCAAAAAAATAATTCACCATGACCAAGTGTGATTCATACCAGGTATGCAGGGATGGTTCAACATTAGAAAAACAATTAACGTAATCCATCACATAAATAAAACAAAAGACAAGAATCACATGATTTTATCAATTGATGCAGAAAAGGCATCTGACAAAATTCGACACCCATTTATAAGAACTCTCAGCAAAATAGGAATAGAAGGAAAATTCCTCAACATAATAATAAAGGGCATTTATACAAAGCCAACAGCCAACATCATCTAAATGAAGAGAGCCTGAAAGCATTCCCCTTGAGATCGGGAACCAGACAAGGATGCCCTTTGTCACCGCTCTTATTCAACATTGTGCTGGAGGTCCTAGCCAGAGCAATTAGGCTAGATAAAGAAATAAAGGGCATCCAGATTGGCAAGGAAGAAGTAAAATTATCTTTATTTGCAGATGACATGATCTTATACACAGAAAACCCTAAGGAATCCTCCAGAAAACTACTGAAACTAATAGAAGAGTTCAGCAGAGTATTGGGATACAAGATAAACATACAAAAATCAGTTGGATTCCTCTACACCAACAAAAAGAACCTCGAAGAGGAAATCACCAAATCAATACGATTTACAGTAGCTCCCAAAAAGATAAAATACTTAGGAATAAATCTTACCAGAGATGTAAAAGACTTATACAAAGAAAACTACAAAACACTTCTGTGAGAAACCAAAAGAGACCTACATAAGTGGAAAAACATACCTTGCTCATGGATAGGAAGACTTAAAATCATTAAAATGTCTATTCTACCAAAAGTGATCTATACATTTAATGCAATTCCGATCCAAATTCCAACGACATTCTTTAATGAGATGCAGAAACAAATCACCAGCATCGTATGGAAGGGAAAGAGGCCCCAGATAAGTAAAGCATTACTGAAAAAGAAGAACAAAGTGGGAGGCCTTACTCTACCTGATTTTATAACCAATTATACTGCCACTGTAGTCAAAACAGCCTGGTACTGGTACAACAGCAGATACATGGACCAATGGAACAGAATTGAGAATCCAGACATAAACCCATCCACATATGAGCAGTTGATATTTGACAAAGGCCCCAAAACAGTTAAATAGGGAAAAGACAGTCTTTTTAACAAATAGTGCTGGCATAACTGGATATCCATCTGCAAAAAAATGAAACAAGACCCATACCTCACACCATGAACAAAAACAAGCTCAAAATGGATCAAAGACCTAACCATAAAATCTAAAACGATAAAGATCATGGAAGAAAAAATAGGGACAACATTAGGAGCCCTAATACATGGCATAAACAGTATATAAAACATTACTAACAATGCAGAAGAAAAACTAGATAACTGGGAGCCCCTAAAAATCAAACACATATGCTCATCCCAAGACTTCTCCAAAAGAATAAAAGATTTTTTTACAGACTGGGAAATAGTTTTTAGCTATGACATTTCTGATCTGCGCCCAATCTCTAAAATCTATATGATACTGCAAAAAGAGAAATAACCCAACTAAAAAATGGGCAAAAGATAGGAACAGACACTTCACTAAAGAAGACATTCAGATGGCTAACAGATATGTGAGGAAACGCTCACGATCTTTTAGAGAAATGCAAATCAAAACTACAATGAGATTTCATCTCACTCCAACAAGGCTGGCATTAATCCAAAAAAACACAAAACAATAAATGCTGGAGAGGCTGTGGAGAGATTGGAACACTTATACATTGCTGGTGGGGATGTAAAATGGTACAACCACTTTGGAAATCAATTAGGCACTTCCTTAAAAAGCTAAAAATAGAACTACCATAGGATCCAGGAATCCCACTCCTTAGAGTGTATCCTAGAGAAATAAGAGCCTTTACACGAACAGATATATGCACACCCCTGTTCATTGCAGCACTGTTTACAATACCAAAAAGATGAAGCAACCAAGGTGCCCATTAATGGATGAATGGATAAAGAAATTATGGTATATTCACACAACTGAATACTACACATCAATAAAGAACAGCGATGAATCTGTGAAACATTTCCTAACATGGAGGAATCTGGAAGGCATTATGCTGAGTGCAATTAGTCAGTTGCAAAAGGATAAATATTGCCTAAGACCACTATTATAAGAACTCGAGAAATAGTTAAAACAGAGAAAAAGATATTCTTTGATGGTTATGAGAGTGGGGAGGGCGGGATGCTGGGAGAGGGGTATTCACTAATTAGATTGTAGATAACAGCTGCTTTAGGTGACAGGAAAGACAACACATAATACAGGTGGGGTCAGCACAACTGGACTAAACCAAGAGCAAAGAAGTTTCCTGAATAAACTGAATGCTTCGAAGGTCAGCATAGCAGGGCGGGGATTTGGGGACCATGGTTTCAGGGGACATCTAAGTCAATTGGTATAATAAAATCTATTAAGAAAACATTCTGCATCCCACCTTGGAGAGAGGCGTCTGGGGTCTTAAACGCTAGCAAGCGGCCATCTAAGATGCATCAATTGGTCTCAACCCATCTGGATCAAAGGAGAATGAAGAACACCAAGGACACAAGGCGATTACGAGCCCAAGAGACAGAAAGGGCCACAAAAACCAGAGACTACAACAGCCTGAGACCAGAAGAGCTAGGTGGTGCCTGGCTACAACCGATGACTGTCTTGACAGGGAACACAACAGAGAACCCCTGAGGGAGCAGGGCAGCGGTGGGATGCAGACCCCAAATTCTCATAAAAAGACCAGACTTAATCGTCTGACTGAGACTAGAGGGACCCCAGTGGTCATGGCCCCCAGAGCTTCTGTTGGCCCAAGACAGGAACCATTCCCAAAGCCAACTCTTCAGACAGGGATTTGACTAGACAATGAGTTGGAGAGTGATGCTGGTGAGGAATGAGCTTCTTGGATCGGGTGGACATTTGAGACTATGTTGGGATGGCCTGCCTGGAGCGGAGATGAGAGGGTAGAGGGGGTTAGAAGCTGTTGAAATGGACACGAAAAGAGAGAGTGGAGGTGGGGAGCAGGCTCTCTCATTAGGGGGAGAGTAATTGGGAGTATGTAGCAAGGTGTATATAAGTTTTTGTGTGAGAGACTGACTTGATTTGTAAACTTTCACTTAAAGCACAATAAAAATTAAAAAAAAAAAAAATTCAACCAGGTCACCTTTCACTGCTCGCTTTCGGTTGGTTCTTTAGCCCTGCCTTTTGTGACTCTGGCCTTTGCTTCTAATTATTCTCCTAACTTCTTTGACTATGCCCTGACCATAGTAACAGCCCATAAATAATCTGTTGGGTACCTTTCCCAGCTTCCTCTTTTCTTTTCTGGTGAGTATTTTCTGTTGCCCTTAGGTCCGCTTCCCTCCCCTCTCCTTCCACTCAACTTTGTTGTGCTCTGGGAGTGTCAGAATTGTGTCAATGGTGCCCTTGCTTCTGGAAGAAGGAATGAAGTGGGGAAGAGAATTGGAGTTAGGGGATTTATTTCCTGATCCCTCTCTTCAGGATGGCTGTGGGTTGACTGCTTTCCACAGCCCTCTCCATACAGCTACACTTTTTGAAGTCTGGTAATCACTCCCACCCCTTTTCCCCTTCTGGCTTAGAGGTAGTAGTGGCCCTCAGCTGTTATGAGCCTTAGAGTACTACATCATCTCCTTTCCTTAAACTCTGCTCATAGTTTCATAAGCAGTATTTTTTTTTACTCTTAAGTTACTAGTTCAAATGTGTAGTCATCTCTTTGCTTCCAGGCCCTTGGATGAAGCAGCACTCTTTCCGGTATGTGACCTTTGGTATTTTTTTCTCTAACTTTACATACCATGACTATGGTTAAGATGGACATTGTTTGGACCTCCTCATTAAGTCCCATGAAAACAGTCAATGGGCCTGCAATTTACTTGGTGTTGCCCATTTTAACAAGATGAAAAAAAAATTAACACATAGCATATATGGAAAGAAGTCTCTGTATCTATCTGCCTTTCATGGACATAGGCATTCCCTGGCTTTTTGATATTGTGAGGCTGGAAGAGACAAATGTTCCTGAGGTCTGGGTTCTAATCAACTGATGGACTAATACACGAAGGGAGAATGATAATAACTCACATTTTGTGCTACTCTACAAAGCACTTTTGCTTGTATTGTTTCTTCACACCCACTCAGTCAGTAGGTAGTACCGTGGTTCTCAACTGAGATGATATTTCCCCCAAGGGACAGCTAGTAATATGTAAAGACATTTTCGGTTGCCAAAACCTAGGGGGAGTAATACTGACATCCAGGGGGTAGAGGCCAGGGATGTTGCTAAACATCCAACAGTCCAAAGGACAGCAGCCCACAACACAGAATTACCTGGTCCAAAATGTCAGTAGAGTTGAGGCTGAAAAACCCTGACCTAGTGTGTGTTATTTCTTTTTAGAAGAGCAGAAGAAAGCTGTAAGGGAACCTTCTGGTACTGATCTGTAAGTTTCAGAGACTCAGGGCATCCTGGGTGAAAATCTAAGAAAGGCCAAAAGTAGTATAGCCATGTTGATGTGACTGCCAAAGGTCAGAGGCCCCTGCCAGAATCAGCTGTCCTGTGCTTCCCACACTTCTTTGCCTCTATGCTTGATCTCCCTCAAATTTTCATTTACTTGCTTTTTAAAGGTGAAAGTGTTTGTATTTGGGGAGGAAGAGGGATCTACTTTTGATGCCAGCTACCATGGACACTTTGGACATACCAAATGGGGATGTCTTATTGAGAATTTCACATTCCTTTCTGATGAGGTACACAGTCGGTCTATTGTGGTGGTATTTCTGGAAGTGGTTGGATTTGCAGATATTGTAGATTTAGTTCCCAGGATTACAGTGATTCTCTGCATCTTCATCACTCCGAAAATAATTTAATTCACAAAGAAGTGCTACCTAGGAGCACAAATTGCTTGTGAACAAACTAAGTCTAAGACAAAGTTAGCAAAGGTTGTTCGTTCATAAACTTGTGGCAGGGGAACTCATCTGTAGTCACTTTCATTTCAGCACAGATTCAAAGGTGTTATAAAGGAGATTCAGTCTTACAGAGTAAAAAGAGGAAATGCTGAGACAGTCTCTGATTGGCAAATGCTCTACTTAAGGTGGGATTTTGGAAGCAAAAAATATAGTTGGTCTTCAGGTACCTCATCAGTCCTTGGTTGGCTGCAGGAGGCAAGCAAACAGTTTGAGGACATTTGAAATGAGGAAGGATTGTTCAGTGTTGGCAGAGGGCTATCGGTGACCAGCTCTTTACTAGAGCAAGTTGGGACTAATGGGGTGCTTTTTTTTTTTTTGCAGTCAGACTGTTATAATGGTCCTTTTGGGGAGGGGTAGATGCCATAGAAGGAAGTTCTCACCCTGTAGGCAGTTTGACAGCTTCCTTGAGCATCTCCAAGCCAGGGATTTCTTCCTTTTGCATATCTAAACTTTTTGCTTCTTGCACTTCCAGAAGATGCTGACCAGCTTCTGGCAGGTACG
The DNA here is from genome assembly GCF_024166365.1 of Elephas maximus indicus. Lineage (NCBI taxonomy): Eukaryota > Metazoa > Chordata > Mammalia > Proboscidea > Elephantidae > Elephas > Elephas maximus. Next base: position 70,712,683 of record NC_064825.1, read on the forward strand.
TCTTCCATCCTCACCTCTGCCTGTGGAGAGCGCCTGTTTTCCCAACTGAATATGATTTAGTGTTCCCTTGATGAGTCAGATGCTGCCTTGAGGACTTGAACTGTTGTTAGTTGCCATCAAGTCAGGTCCAACCCATGGAGATCTTACATATAACAGAACAAAACGGTGCCTGGTCCTGCACTATCTTTATAATCTTTGATATATTTGAGTCCATTGTTGGGGCTATTGCATCAGGCCATCTCACTTGGGGATTTCCCTTCTTTGTGCTGACCTTCTGCTTTACCAAACGTGATGTCCTTTTCTAGGACTTCGTCTTTCCTAATGACATGTCCAAATCAGTCATCACCAAAAAGATTTGTACCATTTTGTAAATGAAGATGGTTTAGGCGAGATTAGGTGATTTGGGTAATCTGTCAAGAAAAGGAGGTTTATAAGGCAGGTCTGGAGGAACTGACAAAGCTGGAGACAGCAGTTCAAGTGATCGCTCAAAATGTTCAAGCTACATAGAGAAACATTGTAGGAGGTAGTATGAGAGAGTATTAAAGTCAGAAACACTTAGATTCAGATCAGATTTCTGCTACTTACTGGCCTAGTGACATTGGGCAAGCTTCTTAATATTCCTGAGCCTCATTTTTCTAATCTTAAAAATGGGATAATAATACTAATTTTCAATGTGTTCGTAAGGAATATTATAGTGTCTGGCTGTCTCAGAGTAAGTTTAGCTTAATAAATGGTGGCTACAACAATAAACACTTGAGCAGCCAAGGGCCTGAAGTAACTATGAGTCCAAAGATCCCATGAAGTGGGAGTGATGACATGAAGGAGAAGGAGGTTATGATCGAAAAATGGGATTTGATAGTTTAAGGGCTTTTTGGAGGATGGGAGCATTTATAGGTTATATGAGAGTCCTAATGGGGGCCATATGAGTAGTAAACACAGTGAAGTGGGCATAAAGCTCATTGAAACATAAAAGGTAACTAAGGCCAAGAGGCTGTGAGACTGTATCTTTGATTGGGAAATCCACATGGACATTGTGGGGTGAAGGATTAGTTTACCTAAAGAATTTGGTCTTTGTCCTCAGTTCCTGAAATGCAACCTCTAAACCCCTGGAATTTCCTGAGTGATTGCAATATTTTTATTATTCATGACAAACTCCATAGTTCACCTCCAGGGACAGACTACCCAATAAGCAAGGTATGCATGGGCTTACATGTGCTTACTTGTTAATCTGTAGTGCACAATTTCACATGGATTTCACCTTGTCAAAGATGAAATTGTGCACTTGCTTAATGTAAGCCTGTGCTTACCTTGCTTACTGGTTAATCCATCCCTGTTCACCTCATAGTTTAAGCTAATGAGGTGACTTAAGGTGTGAGACTCAGAGACCTACCATGTGATATCAGCCCTACCTTCAGGGAAGGGAGGGGGACTGGAGATTTAGTTCAGTTACATGGGCAATGAATCAATCAATCATTCCTACACAATGAAACCTTAATAAAAACTATGGACACTGAAGCTCAGGTGAGCTTCCTGATTGGTGATAGATATCAATGTACGGGAGAATAACATGTCTTTGGGAACATGGAGGCTCTGCATTGGAGTCCTCCCTAGGCTTTACCCTATGCATCTCTTCTTTTGTATTCTTCATAATAAAACTAAAATTGTAAGTATAGCACTTTTTTGCGTTACGTGAATTATTCGCAGATTTTGGAACCCAAGGAGACAGTGGGAATTTATAGCTAGCAGATCAGAAATGAGGGCATCCTTGGGGACCCCCAAGCTTTCAGCTGGTGTGTGAAGTCTTCAGCAGACTTGGCTGTCAGGAGGACTCTGCCCCTTAACGTGTGAGATTTTACCTTACTCTGTGTGGTTTGAGTCAGAAGAATTAAAGAAGAACTGCGTTTGCAGTTACTGTCAGAGAAGACATTTAGAGTTGGTGTCAGAAGACACATGTCATAGACACTGAAGCCATTTAGGTGATCCAGGAGCCAAAACAATCGCTTGATGGTGGTTACAAAGAGGAATAGTAGAAATCTAGTCTGATGAGCTTCAGAGCAGCAAAGGTTTTACATGGAGATTAAGGAATAATAGTTTAGAAGTAATTATAAGGAGCTGGAACTATCTCACGCCCTTACCGGTATGTGGAGTAGAAGAAAGACAGAACTTAACTCTAAAGGGTTCCAGAGAAGTGGTCTCAGGGGGAAGTCAAGTTTCAGTTAATATTAATACTTGCTCCTACTTTGTTACTTACTATGTGCTAAAAGTTTACAGATACTGATTCCAACCCTCACTATGATCGCACAAAGTCAATACTCATATTCTCATTTTATGCAAATGAGGTAACTGAGGATCAGAAGGGTTAAAGGCCTTGTTCTAAGTCACACAGGTCAAGTTAAAGACCTAGGATTGGAACATGGGCTCATCCAGCTGCCAAGTCTGCACTCTTCACTAGAGCAGCATGTCTCTCTCCCAAGGCAAGGAGGAGAGAAATTTGAGGAGAGTGTGAAGATGTTGGATTTTTGTTAACCAGGGAGTAGAAGTTCCAGATACACAAAAGAAAGCACTGGGAAGGAGGAAGACAGTAGAAGATCTAGAAAGCAAAGAGGAAGCAAAGGCACGTTGAGTTGACCATGGCAGAAGGATCAATTATTAAAGGAGCCAGGCAGGAAGAATATGGTCAAGGATTAAAAGGATGCAATGGAATTATGGAATCAATTTGTCCCAGCACTCAAAATTGCAAAAGTTGTTTTGACATTACAGAAGTTCTGCAGTAGTGAGGATAGTGCTTTGGGGAACTTCCTCAGTGGATTCTCAGCATCTGCTTGTCTCTGGGGAGAAAATTGTTAGTAATTTTGTCCAGGAGGTCAAGCAAAGGGAGGGTTCAGGTGCTTGGGATGGTTTGGCACGGAGGACAGCTGCAGTGGAGGAGATGTCCACAGCTGCATGGCTTCTTCCAAGTACACAAGGGCTTCCCACATCCTTTGAAATCAGTCTGTGGTCTGCCTGTAATAGCTGATGTGCCATGATCCCCTAATCAGGGACCAGCGTACAATGTCAATTGTTTCTTTTACTTGTTAATGGATTCGAACTCCATACCCGAGTTGAGAAAATCAAAGCACGTCTGGAAGATATTTATTAGCGGCCAAATTATAAAAACACATAGCAAACCTTTAGTTTGCATTACAAGTGTTAATATATGCAGAGCCCTGTGAATAGCTCATCTTTCTGCCTCGCTTGTATTTTAAATTTTTCATTACAAATTTCCAGGGCTTCAAAGTAGACTCTCACAGACAGCGCCTTTTTTCTCCCTTGCATGACAAAGAGCTGTCAAAAACAGTTCCTGGGCTGGCTAGTTTCTTCCCCTTTTTTCTCTCATCTAAATGTCAAACAACTTAGCTTAAATAAAGCCCAGCATTCTTCCTCTGGTGCTTCTCAAAAGGAAAACACCACCACAGAAGGCATCTACAAAGGCCCTAATTAATGTTTCTCATTGATTTGGTTTTAGTGTGATGTATTTTATGAAAAAAATATGAATCCAGAAGGCACTCTCATTAAAATCATTAGTGGCTCAACATTGGCCGCAAACAGCCTGGTGCGTGGTAGGGCTTCAGAACACAGACTCACACAAACACACAGGCACAGAACTCACACAAGCACTTGTACATGCATGTGACATGATTTACAGACCACACACAGCACACGTGGGTATGCACACATGCAAAATCAGGTGTAAAAAAAAAAAATTTTTTTTTTTTAGGTGTAAGATGTACACAAAATACCTGCCTGTGTATGCATACATTCATCGCTGATGCACCCATGTATATACATGTGTCTGACTACTCACAGAGTGTACATGTAAGCGCACCAACTTGCACGCATCTGATAACCTGTGCATTCACAGATACATAGCACAGTATATGCTCACACACAGAGTGTGCACAACCATGCATACACACATACCCATGAGCATGGATGCAGACTATACACAAATGATTATTTATGCATTGGAGGGAGAAGGGAAGAGAACTGTTGCTCATGTTTCCTGGAATTATATTCATGGAAGTGATCAAGAAATACAAATGCCTGTGTTTTCCCACATTACCACATTGCCTCTCACTGAGATTTATTTTCATTTCTTCTTCAGTTGGTCTGCTAATAGCTTGGGCCAAAGTCATTAGAACATATTGTGGACATGTGCCTGTTCTCCTCTTCTGCTGGGACTTGAACTTTCTTAGGATAGGCTAGAATATTTTCTGGAAATCTCTCTTTTTACTGGAGTCAAGGCTGCTCATTATGGGGATGGAAAATGGGAAGAAGAAGAGAAGGATTATAGATCTCGATAGGGCAGGGAGAATTCCATGTTCTCACAGTTAGTGAAGCTGAGATTTAAATTCCTCAGCTGGCACCTACTCCCAACGGTTGTTCTGGGCTTTGTAGAAGCCCCCACTGCTAACTAGAGACTTGTTTCTATATCCCATACTTTATTTCCTTTTTCTAAATTCTTGGCCAAACAAACCCTGTCTCCATTTCACATCCTATTCTCAAAGTCTTCTTTGTTATTTCCTAGGGATAGAGCTTCCATAGCTTATAGGGGGACCTTCAACTTCACTTCTAGGACACAGGCTCTTTGCCCTCTTGTGATGTGCATGGATCTACTCTTTCTCTTTACAGCCAGAGAAGGTCTAAGACTAACCCAGGTATTCTTCCTCCCAGGACAGTCCAGGTTCAGCATTAGGGTTTGGGCCTATAGCCATTGATAATACCAAAGGGCAGATTTGCCCTTGGGTTGATATGTTTTCCAATGTTTATATTTATTTCAAGGACTTTGCAGAGAGGAGGACACTGATCTAAGGCATGGATTAGATCTTTTCAGAGTACCTGGGTCATGATGTTATCTAATAATACCGACTCCATTCGCACCACAGTTGATACAATAAGTTGAATTGCAAACCCCTGTCATGGATTGAATTATGTCCCCCCAAATATGTGTGTATCAACTTGATTAGGCCATGATTCCCAGTATTCTGTGGTTGTCCTCCATTTTGTGATTGTAATTTTATGTTAAGAGGATTAGGGTGGGATTGTAACACCACCCTAACTCAAGTCACCTCCCTGATCCAAGGTAAAGGGAGTTTCCCTGGGATGTGGCCTGCACCACCTTTTATCTCTCAAGAGATGAAAGGAAAGGGAAGAAAGCAGAGAGTTGGGGACCTCATACCACCAAGAAAGCAGCACCAGGAGCAGAGCGCATCCTTTGGACACGGGGTCCCTGTGCCTGAGAAGATCCTCAAGCAGGGGAAGATTGAGAACAAGGACTTTTCTCCAGAGCTTACAGAGAGAGAAAGCCTTCCCTTGGAGCCGACACCCTGAATTTGGACTTGTAACCTACTAGGCTGTAAAAGAATAAATTTCTCTTTGTTAAAACCACCCACTTGTGGTGTTTCTGTTATAACAGTACTAGATGACTAAGACCCAGAATAAAAAAACAAAACACCCTCTTTTAAATAGTCAAAGAGACTCCCCTTTTTGTCTTTGCCTTGGGTTTTCGCTAACACCCAAAGGGAACATAGGCTTTCCTTTCAAGGTATCTCCCCTTTCCTCCTCCAGGGTACTAGACGGACCACATATGTCCTTTCACGTATTCCAGACCCACATCTCCCCTGCAGAGGAAAAATTGCTAACCTGAGTGTAGAAAACCTTACATTTTAGGGCATATTACCCTATGAGAAGGACCTTTGTGTTAAAGGTCAGAGTGCATACAAATGCCCACTTTCCCTCTTGTCTGGTCCTGAGCTTCCTGCATCCTTCTCACCCTTGTGGCACAATCAATAGACTAGAGAGCAGGCCATTTCTGTCTCTCACTCCCTTAAAGCATAGCTGGCTGTGGAGTCCCCAGGTTTTAGATCTGGAAGGAAGGAGGTAGACCGTGATCAGCCTCAGTCCTGAGCCCTTTTCTGTAATCTATTTTTACTGAACTTTGGGACCTTGGGTGCTTGCTGGCCATTAATAATATAATTGATTCCCTGCTTCCTCTTTGACTAGTGACAAGTGTTACCATCATTCAGGATCCCAGAAGGGAGTAGGAATGAGGAGGAGCTGCAGATCCATAACTTGTATAAACAGGAACAACACTTAGCAAGGACACATCTAGATACAATAAGTAATGGCTACTTGAAGCATCAGAGATAGAGTGGGGGCAGGGGAGTTAATGCGCCAAAGCCTCTCCGAGTAATTAAAGCACGGACTTCATGTTTTGCCATTTGTCAGAACAAAGTAAATATTGAAATCTAAGCACTTGCGGCCTCTCGGCTAAATATCTTTCTGTAGCTACTGCTCAAATATTGAAAATACTTGGGTAAGTTCTAGTGCAAAACTGCCATTGGAGTGATTTACGTAGAGACATAACCTGCTGCCTCCCTGAATTCATGCATCCACCATCAGAGTTCATATCAATTTTGCTCTGGTCCCCATTAGCAATGTTGTCAAAAAAATCACAGAAAAATAACGACCCTATAAGCCAAGAAATTTAGACCCGGATATGAGCCGTAAATCTGTATTAATTTAATAGTTAAAGTGCGTTAATGCTTTGTAATATTTTTTCTTTATAGAGAACACAATGGTGAGGTCATCTGTAATAAAGATGTTAATCCTGAGGCACCTGCTAGTTTGTTTTGCCTCTTGGGGCAAGAGGTTGTTAATGGATGAAATATGGCCTCAAGCTCCTTAAAATGGTGTTTTATGGCAACCTCTATGCAGGGCTATAAAACACTTACTCTGAGTGATAAAGAGTCTCAAGAAGGGATATACACTCTCCATCATGCCTGATGTGACAGTAGCTGTGCTTAACTTATCACCCATCCACAGACACCCACTGAGCTGGGCAGTAAAGGAACACCAGGAGTAGCCCTGGGGCTGGGGGAGAAGCAGGGTGGGTTGTCTGGTCTCTTGGGCCAGAGGATCAGGCTGTCAGCCCCTGGGGAAGGTGTCCATTCTGGAACCTATTGCCTATTTTTCTTCCTGGCTTTTTGGTTCAAGATAAAGGTCCATTGTTCCATCATTGGAGATTTGGGCAGGCTTTGTCACATGACAAGAAAAAAACAAGTCGTACCACCCACCTATCGTCAAAATACTTCCCCTTTCCCTTGTGAGGAACAGTTTTGGTTTAAATTTCAGTGGTCTCTTTCTCGAAGAAGAATGTTGTTGTCGTTAGGTGCTGCTGAGTAGGCTTCAACTTACAGAGACCCTAGAGGACAGAGTAGAACTACCTCATAGGGTTTCCAAGGAGCAACTGGTGGATTTGAACAGTTGACCTTTTGGTTAGCAGCTGAGCTCTTAACCATGATGCTACCAGGGCTCCAGAATTAGAGACTTCTTATCCCTTTTTAATATCTCTAACTAAAGACTTCTCTTATTTTGCAAATCATTTTTTTCTTTCTTTTTTTTCAGAACAGGACCTCTTCATTGACACACACAACTACCTATTTAGATCATGCCAGTTTCCAGGCAGGAACCCTTCACTATCTCCACATGACTCAGTAATAGGGGTACACACTTCACCTTGGCATTCAAGGGTCTTGGGCCGCAGCCAAGCACAGTGAGGGTATAGGACATGTGCAGTCTGTCAAAGGGCTGACATCAGAGGGAGGGGTGCACATATCTGCCGTAGACATACATGGGGAGTTAACCCCTGGTTTCCTTTCTAAGAGAACACAAGTTCTGGCTGGTCAAGAAGAGGGAAAGACAAAGCTGCCCAGAAGGCCAGTGTCAATGAAGTCTCAGAGTGTTTGTTGCACAGACTCATTCATCAGGAATCATGGGGTAGCAGGACAGGGGGTACAGCTCTTAGGTAGAAGGAGACAGTATACATGAGGTACAGGACAAGTGATCCATATCAGGAGAGAGAACAAATGATTCACGTGTGAGAGGCAGGCACAGAGGAAAGGTCTGCTCCCTCCTTGAAGCCTGTGCTAAGAGAAGAACAAGGAAGGCCCCAACTAACTGTCATCTTGACAGGACAGTTCCCAGTGTTAGTGGCCTAGTGGGGTGAAAGGAAAAGCTAGAATTTGTCAGAGGGTACCGATGACTTCAGGTCCACACTCAGGGGCAAGCAGTAGTACCACTTTTGAACTGCTCTTTCTTTCTGGTTGGGACCAGACCTTATACCCCTTCAGTGATCATAAGCGAAGACTGATGGATGCAGCCCACAGCTCCTGCACACACCTTTGGAGCAACCAGGCTGGACCTGGGCTGATGCAGGCTGCCTATCTGTGGTCAGACCTCCTCTGGATATCTACTAATTTGTATCTTAGTCACAGAACCAACCCACTGAATGTACATAGGTGAGTTCTTGTCCTAGTTTCCTTACCTTAGATTTTAAAGTCCTGTCATCAGTTTTGTTGGTAGACATGTAAAGGCTCCTAAATGAGTATCAACGCAGACCAGTATGAAATACAAGCTACCTCCTTCCCCAACCTTATTTATTTTCAGCTACCATTTATTGCTCATCTACTTGCTAGCCCATCAAAATATTGTCTCATTAATTCTGGAAATAATACTTTAAGTAAGTTACTATTGCTATTCTCTTTTTACAAATGAACTTGAGGCTGAAGGAGCAAATGAACTCATCTGAAGTCCCAGAGTTACCCAGCGGTGGAGTTAGGATTCAGTCCCCACACTGCCTGATTCCAAAGCCTGTGCTCAGAACCTCTGCTCTATCACTTTCCTCAATGCCCTATTGGTTTGGTCATACACTGCATGATGAATAAGTGTCTGTTGAGTGAATTAGTGCTGGTGACGAATTTATAATCGGCACTGACAGTTCTTTCAGACAGAATGGGCTTCCATTCTTTCCTGTGTTGCTCCTCCACAGGTCTGAATCCCTTGTGTGTCATTTTTAAGGCCTTCAAGATCTTGAGAGACCTTCAGGAGAGCTGTTGGCTCTCTTTCTGCCTCTTTCCCTTCTTACTCTCTTAGTTACCTCCTGCTGCTATAACAGAAATACCAAAAGTAGGTAGCTTTAAAGAAAAAAATTTACTTTCTAACAGTTCTGAAGGCCATAAGCCTAAATTAGGGTGTCTGCCTTGTGGCTTCCTTCCTTGTAAGTAGTCCTGGGAGTTCCTTCTTTCCTTGGCCATCCTCGCATGGCATCTGTCTTCCCCCATGTATGCCTGTATCTCTGTGTCTATGCTTCTCTTTATATAATTCAGAAATGATTAGGTTTATGGCCCACGCTACACTGGCATGACCTCAACTGATTGATTGATTACATTACATTATGGAAGGTGATAGATTTCATTGTGGGACATTATTATATTACATTAGATGTAAGGTGACTCATTACATTACATTAAATTAATCCACAGATAAAGGGATTAGGATTTCAACACATATTTGGCAGAGAGCGGGGAACACAATTCAATCCATAACATCCCCCAAAGATCATAGCCTCCCATAGCATTATCCAGCATTTCATTACTATTTGCTTCTAAATTTTGGCTCAGGTCCTGAGTTCGAAGAAGAATTTTTATTGTGCTGTGATGGCTCTGACCCATATTGCCAGGGTCAGGGAGGTATGCAGACCCTAGAGTTTCTGGTGTCCACTTTATCAACTCAGCCTTCCTGGCAGTCACCAAGTGGAGATTGATTTTTGGAGGCTCTGGGCTGCTGAGTTGGGAGAAATGCCTATGGAAATAAATAATGAGTATCTACTATGTGTATCTGGTATAGTTACTACACAGAACTCTTAGTATACTTAATCCTTGTCTTAAATGTGTAAAGTAGATATTTTGTACCTATTTTATGATGAGAAAACTGAGATTCCAAGAGGTTTAATCACTTGTTCAAGGTCAAAAACCCAAAAAAGAAACCTACTGCCATTGAGTTGATTCCAACTCATAGAGACCCTATAGGACAGAGTAGAACTGCCCCATAGGGTTTCCAAGGCTGTAAATCTTTACAGAAGTAAACTGCCATGCCTTTCTTCAACTGAACTTCTGACCTTTTGGTTAGCAGCCAAGCCCTTTAACTACTTTTCCACCAGGGCTTTTTTGTCCAAAGCCATCCACAATGAACGAGATGTAGAGTTAATTTGAGCCTAAATCTGACCCTAAAGCACATGTTTTCTACCACATCATGTAAGGAAGTTGGAATAAGCAAGAAAGTTTACTGCGTATATCCAGTAAGGAATCACACATTGTTTAGAGCACATTCTTGAGGTTTATCTGATTCAAGGCTTTCATTTTCCTTGAGCTGTTTTATAACTGGAAATTTTAGATAACTGATAGCAAGGCAAAAATAATTCTTGCCTATAGAGATGCAAATAAATTCTGTCTAGTGGGAGTTTAATGGACTTTCACCCTTCATATCACCATTGAAACTCTATCTGACGTCAATTTTAAATTCATTTCAACATCTTTACGCCACATAAAGTTGTGGTTCTTTGATTTTTCCTTTGAGCAGATTGTAGCACCTTTCCTAGTGTTTTCTTTGACAAGTGTTCATTTCATATTTTATATTTATTTGAGAATCATGTTTTTTACTTTCTTAGAAAATTTTCTTTTCACAGCCATGTGGCCAAAAGGTGAGGTTCAGGATTGGATGGCTACCCAATATGCCCAGCCTCTGTCCAGTTGGATTTTGTAAATCCAAAGCTAAACACAAGAGTTAAGAGACAAAAGTGCCCATGGTCTCCATTGCCCAAACCAGGCTAGATAGCCTAGTTATTGATTAAAGGAATCACATCCCACTGCTATTTATAAATCCAGGGCTCCAAGAGGATGTTTGTTTTTCCTGCTTTTAATTATCGAACATGAGGTGCCAGTGTTGTTTTGCCAACAGCAGCACAATAGGTCCCTAATGAAACTCACTGAGCTACTAATAATTAAACCATCAGGCAGAAGTAACCAGTGCAGTGAGATATCAATTAACATTCTTTAATAATCACACTTTTGTTTTGATGTTTTAAGGGAAGTGGTTTTTGATGTTGTTTTTTCAAATTTATCACACAGAGCTTCCACCTCTGATGAAACTGTTGTGAGACCTGGACTCTGAAGTCAGATATCCCACAGTTCATATCATTGTTCTACCACTCTAGGCCCATAAGTTCACCTTTTGGAGACTGAATTCCTTAACCTGGAAAGAAAAACTAAGTAGTTACTTGGAAGAATTATTATGAAGTTAAAATAAGATGATGTAAGAGGTTAACTTATGCTTAGCACGCAGCAGCAGTTCTTCTTTCCATCGTTCCTTATTTCTTTCCTTCCTCTTCTGCTTCTTTCCCCTTCTCCTTCTAGCCTCCTTTTTCTTTTATTATCAAAGATCCCCACAAGTGTTTCAAACTGTATGGCCATGCCTTCCTCTTTGAGGTTACACCTTCATCACAGCCCTTGGTAAAGGGGTGGGTCTAGACTTCCATGTTTATAGCATAGGCCCCTGATAACAGATGATTATTTCAGGGGTAATTGATTCTGAAGCTGGCTTAAGCCAATCAGATTCTCTACTGTGAGACTCTGTACTAAGGGAAAGAGAGACTAATTAGTAGGTGGTGGGGCTAAAGCTAAGAGATCATGTAGGTTCAGGATGAGAGTTGGTGCCAGGGCAAACCAAAGGCAATGTAATCTTTCCTTGTGATGGGAGAACAAAAACTGTGATATCAGAGGAAGCCATGATTCAGTGAGAAGTGGACCCAAACAGAGATGAGAAATCATATGAAGAGAAAAAGATATAAAGAAAGAAAATCTGCCAAATGGATTTCCAGCCCCCATTAACCAACTAGCTGTACTTCCTTTAAGTATCTTTCAGTTAAAGTAACCAAAAAAAAAAAAAAAAAATCCCTGATTGAGCAAACTGGTTACTTTGAGGATGGGGCAAAGGGGTAGAGGAGAATGGAAAAGGGCATTTTATTCAAGGATATGAAGATTACAAAGATGACAGCAGGAACATGTACACTCTTAAGGGAAGTCCAGTGAACATGAAAGTGGGAGTAGCATGCCAGGGCCTAGGTTTGGGGTGCTAGAAGCTAGTATCAAGGACTGCTTTATTCATGTGCCTAGAACAGGGCAACTGCCTGTAGGAAGTGGCTTGACAGATCTCATTACCTCTGTGTGTGAGATGGTGGTGGGGAGACCCAGTTTCCCTTTGTGAGGGACTGGAAGGCTCGGATGACACCTTCCTTGGGAAGGCTGAAGAAAGACTCCTCCAAGTTTCAAGATTTTAGTTATCTTCCATCTCCTTTTTTTAGGAACCTATTAATGGCCAACTAGAGGAGACAAAGAAACTGTAAGTAAGAGAGAGGCATCAGGAAGAGAAAGAAAATATTGATGGCCTAGAGGGGTAAAAAATTTGCCTAGTTTACAGCATGGAGAAGGGTGCTTTCCTGGCTTGCCACTAAATTTTTAAATTAAATATTGCCAACTCTATTCAACTCAATAAACCCTTACTGAATGCCTAAAATATACAAGGCACAATGCTGGGTGCAACGGGAACACAGAGATGATTCTCAGTCTTCAAGGGGGAATATGAACAACTCATGAACAACTATAATTACAAAATCAGAATATGAAGTGTCATGAGAAACATGTCTTAACAAAGTGATCTGGAAACTGAAATGAAGGGAATTTAATGGGGAGCTTCATGGAGGAGGTAGATTGTAGATGACACTTGGTGGTTATAGATGGTGGTTTGACAGGTGCCAATGGGAGGGTGCAGAAGAGTATTCCAGGAGGAGGAAACATTATGGGTAGAAGTTTTAAGCTGGAAAATGTGAGAATGTTTGGAATGCAGGAGTGGCTCTGCTTTGGGTGGAGTGCAGGGGTGGAGACCATGATAAGACTGGGAATGTATGCCGAGGCTTGTGCTCAGTTTGGCAGGCAAAGGGATGCTGTCTTTGAGCAGGACAAAGATGATTCGAGGTGAGATTTAGGAAAATTAATTGAGCAGCTGAGCATAGGATTGGTTGAGAAAGGAAGCCAAAGAGATGTTAATTTAGTGTAAAGGAGCAAGTGTTTGCAAACTGTTCAAGAAGCCTTTGATGTGGTGGTGATGGGAGAAGAAAGAGTGAAATTCAAGAGCCCATCCCTTCTCCAGCCAGAGCCATGACAGCAGCTGAGTTTTTGTCAATTTTGTACTACAGGGATCCGAGTAAGATTTTATCTGAAAAAAGGTTTAGGCTATCTACAACAACAAAAACAAAAGAACAAACAAAAATACCTTAAATTTCTGGTGTAGTAGAAAGGATACTGACTTGCTTGGGAGTTCACCAGGTCTGGAGTTTGAATCCTTGCTCTTAAATTTATTAGCTATATAATATTTGTGAAGTCCTTAACCTCTCTTGGCATTAATTTTCTCATTCTTAAAAATTTGGGTAATAAAACCTACCCATGGGCTATTATTGTTGATGTCAGATGCATCCTGGCTGAAAGCAGAAAATACCAGAAAAATGCCTACCTGTGCTTCATTGACTATGCAATGGCATTCGACTGTGTGGATCATAACAAATTACGAATAACATTGCAAAGAATGGGAATTCCAGAACACTTGTGTTCATAAGGAACCTGTACATAAATCAAGAGGCAGTTGTTTAAACAGAACAAGGGGATACTGCTTGGTTTAAAGTCAGGAAAGTTGTGCATTAGGGTTGTATCCTTCGAACCATGCTTATTCAATCTGTATGCTGAACAAATAATCTGAGAAGCTGGACTATATGAAGAAGAATGGGGCATCAGAATTGGAGGAAGGCTCATTAACAACCTGCAATATGCAGGTGACACGACCTACCTTGCTGAAAGTGAAGATGACTTGAAGCACTTACTGATAAAGATCAATGAATACAGTCTTTGGTATGGATTACAGCTTAAAAGAAAGAAAACAAATCCTCACAACTGGACAAATAAGCAACATCATGATAAACAGAAGAAAGATTGATGTTGCTAAGAATTTAATTCTACTTGGATCCACAATCAATACGTATGGAAGCAGCAGTCAAGAAATCTACCAACGTATTGCATTGGGCAAATCTGCTGCAAAAGACCTCTTTAAAGTGTTAAAAAGCAAAGATATCACTTCAAGGAATAAAGTTCACCTGACCCAAGTCATGGTGTTTCCAATCGCCTCATATGCATGTGAAAGCTGGACAATGAATAAAGAAGACCGAAGAAGAATTGATGCCTTTGAGTTATGGTGTTGTAGAAGAACATTGATTATACTATGAACTACCAGAAGAATGAACAAATCTCTCTTGGAAGAAGTACAGCCAGGATGCTCCTTAGAAGTAAGGATAGTGTGACTTCGTCTCACTTACTTTGGACCTGTTATCAGGAGGGACCGGTCCCTGGAGAAGGACATCATGCTTGGTAAAGTAGAAGATCAGCAAAAAGGAGGGAGACCCTCAATGAGATGGATTGACATAGTGGCTTCAACAATGGGCTCAAATATAGCAAGAATCGTGAGGATGGTGCAGGACTGGACAAATGTTTCGTTCTGCTGTACATAGGGTCATTATGAGTCAGAATCTACTTGATGGTACATAACAACAACAACATGAGATTGTTATAAGGAGTGATGTTTGGAAAGATTTAGCACATTCACTTTCGCTTCTAGCCATTCACTAAGCACCATTGATTCTTCCATGTGAACATCATGAATTGTCCCCATTCTCTGCTCCAGTTCCCTCTGGCCGGAATCTGACCTCAGAAAAAGCTTCGCTCTCCCTGGACGGACATCTTCTGGGCACAATATGAGTTCGTTCCTGCTCCAAGGTCATCCTGCTCTGAGAAGGTGCCTGGCTTCCCAAACCTTCTCCATGTGAGTGTTCACCCCTTTTTAAGTAAGCCCCTAATCCTGGTCCCAGGTTACTCCAATCCAGGATAGGTGCCTTCAGTTCAAAAGGTCCAGAAAAGACCTGGTCTGATTTTTCTTGCTGAAGGCCTAAGGGAGTGCAGAAAGTTTTTAGAGTCCACACCAGGTCACTCACAGGCCATTCTCTGCACACAGCTCTGGCTTTCTCGGGAAATCACTAACAGCTTTTCCTCGGGTTTCTTTGGACTGCTAATGTAATAAGGCTTATTTTCAGAATCTTTGTGAAGCTTTGGAAAGCATCTAAGTTTCATTGTAAATCCATTATGTCTTCTTTGGTTAGAAATTATCCCTGACAAGCAGTCCCATAGCAAAGAAAAGTCAGTATTATTTTGCAGAATAAAAAAGGGGATTGACCACTTCTTTTATTATTTTTTTATTATGACTGTCCTCCTTTTGGTTATGACATTCAATGTATTATTTAGCTTAAGTGCTTGATTAAGGAAGAACTGGTAAGGGGTAGAGTAGAAACTGGAAACGGGAGTGGGGGTGATTGCACAGTCTCTGTCTTCCTGCTCCTCATCCTGGTAGTTGGGATGGAAATAAGCTGCCATGACCCTTTGGGGATCCCAACTGGTTCCCCTCAGCACAGGAGATCACATTCTGGTGGAGGGACCTTCTGGACATTTTTGGGTCAAGAGAACCTTAGCGCCTTTCTTTCATATACTGAAACCCTTGTGTCTTTATTAAATATTAATTTGCTGTCAATAATTAAATGCTGATTATTTGATCTCTAATGGGGTCAGGATTCCCATAGTCCCATATTAGTGTAATAATGTAAAAGTAAAAATTGCCTTTCAGTTGGAAAAAAATGTACTTATTATTCTTTCTTTGTTCAGAGTAAAATGGTTTGTCTTAAATTAAAAATTAAAAGCAGGATTTTCTTTAATCTTCGAATTAAATTAGTGCTAATTAGTTCTATTTTCTGTACAATATTCACATGCTAAAATCTCGGCCATTCCTTCAGCGTATTAATGGTGCCCTTTGGCTGTAATCAAGATTATCTTACATTAAAAATGATACAGTTAACTCAATTATATTAAGATTCATTGTTCTCAAATCACAGGGTTATGACTAGAAGCCGAAGGAACTGTTGGGAGGGCTGAGATTGCCAGAGTGCAGAATAAAGCCATCCATCATTTCCATATCAAAATCCCCAGTGCTAGTGTGAGGCTCACAAAGCATCAGAGATTGCCAGGCATTCCTGGGCTGGGTGGCAGGCACAAGAATTGGGTGTGGATTTCTTTTCCATCCTGGGAAGACCATGGCAACCTTCACCACTGTATTCCGAAAGAGAAAAAGAGAGAGAACCCAAGTGAATTCTCATTCTGGACCAATACTGTATTTAAGAGTGGTCTGTTCCCCCCTTGTCCCTCATTGCCTAGGGAAGTGGTGATGATGGGATCCTGAGGCAGGCAGTGACAGCAGCAGCATCAACAGCAATAACCACATCTACCACTACTACTATTTATTGAGTGCTTACTATTTGTGCCAGTTACTGTAAACCACTGCTATGATATGTTGCTTCATTGAAACAATAACCCTGTAAAGTTAGTATTATTAGCCTTATTTGACACTTGGCTAAGACTCAGAGAGTTTGAATATATTTCTCAACAATGCACAGCTAGTAAAGTGGCAGAATCAGTATTCAACCCTGGGTATGTCTGACTCCAAAGCCCATACTCTTAACCACTATTCTCTACTGTCACAGCAAGTCATTTTTATGGGGCATTTTTGTTTCCACAACTGAAAAGATCTGCATGTGTTTGTGTGTATTTGTACTGGTGTGATGGTGTTTGTGTGTGTGTGTGTATTGAGTGAGGGAAGAGGCAGAATAGGTCTGGAATTTTCAAGCAAGGCAGTACAGTTACTTATATGCCCCAACAGAAGAATGATCTTTCTTCCTACCCTGGTATATCATCTTTGTGTAGAGTTGTGTAGGGAGGAAAGAGAAGGTCTCAGTTCAAAGCTCTATCACTACATAACAAATGTGGTGTTCATAGCACTATCACTATTCATGAAAGTATGTGAAGTACAAACTCTTACTATAAAATGGTCAGCCCAGGTGGCGCCATGTAACACAGGCTGAAACTATAACTTGAGATCAGTCGCTAGTCCTCCCTGTTCACAAAGTGTGTTTCTATGTTGTTGATGTCTGTAAGCAATGGAGTACTGTGATCACATGGTTTAGGATATACAGTAGCCAAAATATTGAAGATTAGCTTGGGCACCCAAACCAATTAACTGGGCATCATGCACATCTTAATCTCATTTTATATTCACAACAACCTTGTGAGATAAGGTATGTCTATTTTATAGATGAGGAAATGGAGTGTGAGAGAAGTAAAAGAACTTTCCCAAGGTTTTATAGTTGGAATCAGGACTAGAATCCTAGTCTGTCTTACTCCGTATTCCTATGTTCTTTCCACACCAGGCATCACATTTGGGAAATTGTGTGGTTGCGTTCTAGAGTTAGTATAGAACCACGTTAGAAATATAAGTCTAGATCAGAGCCTAGTATATCCTGCTAGGATTCTGTTTCTAACTAGGGCCATTGTGGAAAGGGCAGTGTTTCCTCAAGGGCAACACTGACCAGGCTTAACCACACCATCAAAATTGACTGAAGTAATTATGTATTTTCTTATATTCCACACCTTAACAGACTTTTTTGATCAATCAGTGCAAATACTGATAACAGAGTTTCTAGCATGTGTTCCTCTTCTGTCTGTTCTTCAAAACTTCTAAGCCTGAATTCCAGGCATTGGGAGTAAAACAAATGACCAACTCTAAATAAGAGACCTGGGATTTAGGTTTCAAAAGTGGTGAAAACTGGCTAAGCAGTAGTTCAGAAGAAAATGCCTGTGGGCTTTTGGCTGCACTCATGGTTGCTCAAAGGCTACATTGTCAACTTCATTAATATTTCTATGATTACCCAGGGCAGGGACAATTACCCCACGGCTCTGAGGGAGAAAGTGGGAAAAGGGAAAACCAAGGTCACATAGAATGAAATACAGAGAAAAGATGACAGACAGCATCTGTGACAAAGAGACTGTGCATGACAGAGATGAAGGTGAAAACACACAGAGAAAGAGAGAGAATGAACTAGAGAGAACAAGAGAGAAGAACAGAGAGAACTACCCTTGGGCTCTCTTATACTACAGTAACGATAGCTAGAAACATAAACCTGCATTAATTTTATAATTTTTATTAAAGTGTCTTAGTCATGTAGTGCTGCTACAACAGAACTACCACAAGTGAATACCTTCAACAAAGGGAAATTTATTCTCTCACAGTCTAGCAGACTAGAAGTCCAAATTCAGGGTGTCAGCTCCAGGGGGAAGGCTTTCTCTGTCAGCTCTGGAGGAAGGTCCTTTTCATCAATCTTCCCCTGGACTAGGAGCTTCTCCGTGCAGGAACCCCTCGTCCAAAGGACCCACTCTGCTCCTAGCACTGCTTTCTTAGTGGTATGAGGTCCCCAACTCTCTGCTTGCTCCTCTTTCCTTTTATCTCTTGGAAGATAAAAGGTGGTGTAGACATTACCCCAGGGAAACTCCCTTTACATTGGATCAGGGATGTGGCCTGAGTAAGGGTGTTACATCTCACCCTAATCTTTAACCACAGGCAGAGATTATGATTTATATAACACATAGAAAAATCACAAAACGGAAGACAAGCACACAATACTGGGAATCATGGCCTAAGCAAGTTGATACATATTTTGTGGGGACACAATTCAATCCATGACAATTAGCAACAAGGCCTTTCTTTTGTGGGTGTTCAGTTAACTAAATTTCTGAATCTGCAAAATACTTCAGTTCTGATTTTCAATTTTAATCCTATTAAAGTTATTCTAAAACTAAACAACACTTTCAAAGCAATCCAAGTGTAGAATCCTTCTAGATTTTACTATTTACCTTTCCAGATCTGTTATAGTTGGCTTGTCTATGCCTAATTCATAGCAATGTATATTTTTAGCAAGTGTCTTTTACAAATTTTCCAAAGCATTTAGCTTAGATTTCATAGAAACAAATTTCCTATAGCCATATTTAATTGATCATGTGATATTTCATTAAATATATAATTAAAAACAAGTGGAGCTGGCATAAGCGGGTTTGGTTACAAACATTCAAACAATGACAGTTATGGTGTGCTGTGACTCAGGGATCCACTTATTGGCTACAGTAACTGTGGGTGTGCTGGGTATCAGTGTTTTCAGAGGGAATGGAGAGTGTCTTAATCCAGTGAGTCAGTTAAGTGGAGGTCAAATAAAATGCAGTTTACACATGGGGACTGGCTAGAATGGGAGCCCTTGTTGGGGGCCTAGGTAGCTTTTTTCAACATAGTTCATCACATTTTTGTCACAGTTACCACAGCAGGACTTCCAGGCTCTTGTCTGATCACCATTTTATCTTCTGATTTTCCACCTAACCTTTCAATTTCCTGTGCTTAAAAGTAGAAGCAAATTTCTGAGTAAGAAGGACTGTTGAAATTAAGCATCTAATGCCCCATTTTGAAGTCCTAAATTAAACGTTTAATATTTTTTAGTGGTTAAAAAAAAAAACATAAAATGAAAATCCATCTAGAAACTAGGGAGAGTGTCATCCACAGAAGTTTTGAGAAATTCATGCTCTGGGTAATGTGGGTGGGACCAGGTTGAAGGAGGGCACCAAAGTCTGATCCCCACTTCTCCTCCTGAGGGAGTGGCACTGTAGCCTAGCAAGAGAGCATGGAGTAGACTTCTGCTGCCTCCTAATTTAGAATGGCAAGAGTTGACTGTGAAGATGATGCTCACAACTCTTGGGGATTATTCACCTGCAATCACATTTGCTGCTGCGGATCACCCAGCATGTGCATAAGCTGTATGAGGCTCCCACAAACAGAAGCTCGTGGGAGTCAGGGCTTCTTCCAATTTAAAGCCAGGGATCAGAGAGTTCCTTAAATAAAAGCAAAAAAAAAAAAAAAAAAAAACAGTCGCCATTAACACATGGTGACTCCATGTGTGCCAGAGTAGAACTGTGCTCCACAGGGTTTTCAATGACTGATTTTTTGTAAGTAGATTGCCAGGCCTTTCTTCTGAGGGATTCCTGGGTAGACTGGAACCTCCAGTCTTTTGGATAGCAGCTGAGTACATCACCTCTTTATGCCAGCTGTGGACTCCTCCTGAAATAGAGATCTGTCCAAACAAAAAATCTAATATGGACTGTTGGCACTGGTGCACCACCTTCCAACATTGAGTATGCGTATGCACCGTCACCTCACTGGGAATGCATTGAGGCTGGGCTCTTGCCCTAAGCCTCCCAGGCTGCTACGGTCCTGAACAACTCATGTCAAAGCACATCTACTGGGCTTACACCTTACAACCTGAAAGGAAAATACTAACCGCATCAGGTGAACAGTCAAACAATTCAAAGAAAATGTCTCCTACTATGTCTCCTTTGATAAAAGTCTGATCATCAAAGAGCTTTTATCTTTCAAGAATAAGAATATAGAAAATAACAATAACAGAAAACATCCAATGAAAATGATCTGTGACATGAAAAAAGAAGAACAGCTCTAGATGGGCAGAGGAATTAGAGAAATGTAAGTAAATGTTCTATTCTTTCTGCTTTGGATTCTTAATAAAATTCAGTATGATAAGACAACAGACTGAGAAGCTAATGAAGCTGACTGAAAGGCAAAAATGTAAAAGGGAACTGAGTAAGATAAAGAATACTAAAAATGCAATGGTATAATTTAAATTGTATTAGAAGCCTTAAGAAACAAAATAAACATTGCAGAAAATTTAGCCAATGGTATAGAATACAAACTTGAGAATCTCCCCTAAAGTGTGAAGCAATAGGATAAAGAGATTAAAGCAATATGCTATAAGCCAAGAGATGTGGAGAGCAGAGAATGGAAGTCTAATATATAGGTGTTTTGTGTTACCAAAATGTGGTGTCGTTAGGCACTGTTGAGTCGGTTCCAACTCATAGTTACCCTGTGTACCACAGAACGAAACCCTGACTAGTCCTGTGCC
This sequence comes from Elephas maximus indicus, assembly GCF_024166365.1. Lineage (NCBI taxonomy): Eukaryota > Metazoa > Chordata > Mammalia > Proboscidea > Elephantidae > Elephas > Elephas maximus. Next base: position 70,733,549 of record NC_064825.1, read on the forward strand.
ACCCTTACAATCGTTGTTATGCTTGAGCCCATTGTTGCAGCCACTGTGTCAATTCATCTCATTGAGGATCTTCCTCTTTTCTGCTGACCCTGTACTTTTACCAAGCATGATGTCCTTCTCCAGGAACCGATCCCTTCTGACAACATGTACAATGCATGTAAGATACAGACTCGCCATCCTTGCTTCTAAGGAGCATTCTGGTTGTAGTTCTTCCAAGACAGATTTGTTCTTTCTTTTGACAGTCCATAGTATGTATATTCAATATTCTTCACCAACACCAAAATTCAAAGGTGTCAACTCTTCGGTTTTCCTTATTCATTATCCAGCTTTCGTACGCATATGATGCAATTGAAAATATCATGGAATGTGTCAGTCTTGCACCTTAGTCTTCAAGGTGACATCTTCGTTTTTCAACATTTTAAAGAGGTCCTTTGCAACAGATTTCCCCAATGCGATGCGTCTTTTGATTTCTTGACTCCTGCTTCCATGGGTGTTGATTGTGGATCCAAGTAAAATAAAATCGTTGACAACCTTAATCTTTCCTCTGTTCATCATGATGTAGCTTATTATTATTCACCATGGTGTAGTTGTGAGGATTTTTGTTTTCTTTATGTTGAGGTGTAATCCATACTGAAGGCTGTGTTTTTTAATCTTCATCAGTAGGTACTTAAGTCCTCTTCACTTTCAGCAAGCAAGGTTGTGTCTGCATAAAGAAGGCTGTTAACGAGTCTTCCCCCAATCCTGATGCCCTGTCATTCTTCGTATAGTCCAACTTCTTGGATTATTTACTCAGCCACCTCCACCACCCCCCAGTGCTGTCAAGTTGATTCCAACTCATAGCGACCCTATAGGATAGAGTACAACTGCCCCATTGAGTTTCCAAGGAGCGCCTGGTGGATTCAAACTGCCGACCCTTTGGTTAGCAGCTGTAGCACTTAACCACTACGCCACCAGGGTTTCCATTTACTCAGCATAGAGATTGAATAGGTATAGTGAAAGGATACAACCCTGATCCACACCTTTCCTGACTTTAAACCAATCAGTATCTCCTTGTTCTGTTCAAATGACTGCTTCTTGATCTGTGTACAGGTTCCTCACAAGCACAATTAAGTGTTCTAGAATTCCCATTCTTTGCACCGTTATCCATAATTTGTTGTGATCCACACAGTCAAATACCTTTGCATAGTCAATAAAACACAGGTAAACATCCTTCTGATATTCTCTGCTTTCAGCCAGGATCCATCTGACATCAGCAATGATATCCCTGGTTCCATGTTCCCTTCTGAAACCAGCCGGAATTTCTGGCAGTTCCCTGTTAATATACCGCTGCAACCACTTTTGAATGATCTTCAGCAAAATTTTGCTTGTGTGTGATATTAATGATATTGTTTGATAATTTCCACATTTGGTTGGTCACCTTTCTTGGAAATAAGTATAAATATGGATCTCTTCCAGTTGGTTGAGCAGGTAAGCTGTCTTCCAAATTTCTTGGCATAGATGAGCAAGCACTTCCAGTGCTGCATCCGTTTGTTGAAACATCTTAACTGACATTCCATTAATTCCTGGAGCCTTGCTTTCGCCAATGCCTTAGTGCAACTTGGACTTCTTCCTTCAGTACCATAGGTTCCTGATCATATGCTACCTCTTGAAATGGTTGAATGTTGACTAATTCTTTTTCGGTATAATGACTTTGTGTATTCCTTCCATCTTCTTTTGATGCTTCCCGCATCATTTAATATTTTCCCCATAGAATCCTTCACTATTGCAACTCAAGGCTTGAATTTTTATTTCAGTTCTTTTGGCTTGAGAAATGCCAAGCATGTTCTTCCCTTTTGGTTTTCTATCTCCAGCTCTTTGCACATGTCATTATAATACTTTACTTTGTCTTCTCAAGCCACCTTTTGAAGCCTTCTGTCCATTTCCTTTACTTCATCATTTCTTCCTTTTGCTTTAGCTGCTGGATGTTCTAGAGCAAGTTTCAGAGTCTCCTCTGACATCCCTCTTGTTTTTTTCTTTTTTTCCTGTCTTTTCAATGACCTCTTGCCTTCTTCATGTATGATGTCCTTAATGTCATTCCACAACTCCTTTGGTCTTCGGTCACTAGTGTTCAATGTGTCAAGTCTATCCTTGAGATGGTCTCTAAATTCAAGTGGGATATACTCAAGGTTGTATTTTGGCTCTCCTGGACTTGCTCTGATTTTCTTCAGTTTCAACTTGAACTTGCATATGAGCAATTGATGGTCTGTTCCAAAGTTGGCCCATGACCTGCTTAGAACTGATGATACTGAGCTTTTCCATCATCTCTTTCTACAGATGTAATAGATTTGAATCCTGTCTATTCCATCTGGCGAGGTCCATGTACATAGATGTCATTTACGTTGGTGAAAAAAGGTATTTGCAATGAAGAAGTAGTTGGTCTTGCAAAATTCTATCATTGATCTCTGGCATTGTTTCTATCACCAAGGCCATATTTCCAACTACTGATCCTTCTTTGTTTCCAACTTCCGTGTTCCAATCACCAGTAATTACCAATGCATCCTGATTGTATGTTCGATCAATTTCAGACTGCAGAAGCTGATAAAAACCTTCAATTTCTTTATCTTTGTCCTTAGTGGTTGGTGCATAAATTTGAATAATAGTCATATTAACTGGTCTTCCTTGTGGGTGTGTGGATATTATCCTATCACTGACAGCATTGTACTTCAGGATAGATCTTGAAATGTTCTTTTTGACGATTAATGCAACACCATTCCTCTTCACATTGTCATTACTAGAATAGTAGAATATATGATTGTCCAATTCAAAATGGCCAATACTAGTCCATTTCAGCTCACTAACGCCTAGGATATCGATGTTTATGAGTTCCATTTCATTTTTGAAGATTTCCAATTTTCCTAGATTCATACTTCGTGCATTCAAGGTTCTGATTATTAATGGATATTTGCAGCTGTTTCTTCTCATTTTGAGTAGGGGCACATAGCAAATGAAGGTCCCAAAAGCTTGACCCCATCCACTTCATTAAGGTTGACTCTACTTTGAGGTAGCTCTTCCCTGGTTATCTTTTGAGTGCCTTCTAACCTGGAGGGCTCATCTTCCACCTCTGTATCAATGTTCTGTTGCTATTCATAAGGTTTTCACTGGCTAATTCTTTTCAGAAGTAGACTGCTGGGTCCTTCTTCTTAGTCTGTATTAGTCTAGAAGCTTGCCTGAAACCTGTCCTCCATGGATGACCCTGCTGGTGTCTGAATACCAGTGGCTTGGCTTCCTGCATCACAGCAACATGCAAGCCCCCACAGTAAGACAAACTGACAGACAGAACAGAAAAAACTTGGTCGGAAAAAAATAATACAAAACACATTTTTTTTAAAAATTATAAATTTTGAAATTGAATAGAACTTCAAGTAAAATTAATTTAAAAAATGATTATTAGATCTGTTCTATTGAAAATTTGAATTCCAAGGGCAAAGAAAGATTCCTATGTACACCCATGCAGAAGAAAAACAAACAAAACAGGATTCCCTAAAACAGATTAGCCTGACCGCATGCTTTTCCACTACAAAATTAAAGGTCAGACAACAATGGAGCAATAACTGATACTATGAAGGAAAAATTGTTATAGGACAGAAATTCTATATCCGGTGTGGTTGTTTTTACTCACTATGAATGCAACAGAAATACATTCTCAGTAATAAGGGATATCCATACACTTTTTTTTTTTTTTGAAGAATAAGCCCAGTGGTCTTCAATTTTTTTTAAATTTGCTTACTGTCTAGAAAGAATTTTGATAAATATGTGCCTCTTCTCACAATTTTAGTTGTCATTAAAATTTTGTATCATAAGTTATAATAGTTGGAAATGATATAAAAAGTAAATATTGACATTTTATAAAAGTCAGTTTTATTGAAGTATAATTTACATACAGTAAAAATCCATTTAGATGTACAGTTAGATGGGTTTTGAGAAATGTATACAGTCATGTAACCACCCCACCAATCAAGATAGAAAAATATTTTGCTCCATCATGCAGTTTTGTAGTTAACGTCTCTTCCCACCCCATCCCCGGCACCTACTGATCTGATTTCTGTCTCTTTAGTTTTGCCTTTTCCAGAATAGCATATAAATGGAATCATGTGGTATATATCCTTTGTGTCTTGTTTCTTTCACTCAACCTAATGCACTTGAGAGTCATACATGTCGTTACCTTTATCAGGAGTTTGTTCTTTTTATTACTGGATCATATTCTATTGTGACTTCCAAATTTCTTGGCATAGATGAGCACTTCCAGCATTGCTCCCCTTTGTTAAAGTATCTCAATTGGTATTCCACTAATTCCTGGTGCCTCCTTGAACTTCTTCCTTCGGTGCCATTGGTTCCTGATCATATACTACCTCCTGAAATGGCTGAATGTTGACTAATTCTTTTTGGTACAGTGACTCTGTGTATTAGTTTCATCTTCTTTTCATGCTTCCTGTGTTGTTCAATATTTTGCTCCTGTTGTTAGGTGCCGTTGAGTCAGTTCTGACTCAGAGCAACCCTATAGGACAGAGTAGAACTGGTGGATTCAAACTGCCAACCTTTTGCCTAGCAGCTGAGCTCTTAACCACTACACCACCAGGGCTCCATTTTGCCCCTAGAATACTTCGATATTGCACCTTAAGGCTTGAATTTTTTCTTCATTTCTTTCAGCTTGAGAAATGTTGAGCATGTTCTTCCTTTTTGGTTTTCAAACTTCAGGTCTTTGCACATTTCATTATAATACTTTACTTTGTCTTCTTGAGCTGCCTTTTGAAATCTTCTGTTCAGCTCCTTAGAAGTGAGGATAGTGAGGCTTCTTCAGACACGTTATCAAGAGGACATCATACTTGGAAAGATACAGGGTCACTGAAATGGATTGACAAAGTGATTACAACAATGGGCTCAAACATAGCAATGACTGTGATGATGGTACAGGGCCAGGCAATATTTCGTCCTGTTGTACATAGGGTCGCTATAAGTGGGAACCCACTCCAGGGCACCTAAAAAAAAAAAAAAACAAGCATTCCATTGTATGGATATACCACCACTTACCTATTTATCAGTTGAAAGAACTTTGGGCTGCTTCCAGTTTTTGATGATTAAGAATAAAGTTTCTGTGAACATTCACGTGCAGGTCTTTATGTGGACATATGTTTTCATTTCTCTTGGATACATAAATACCAAGAAGAAGGATGCTTGGTTCTTATGAATATTTAAAAAATGAAATTGTTACTTCACTTTTTAAACTGTATGGAATATAAAAATCATAGAGATTTGCTACCTGCTATTTTTTATTATCTATAATAAAATAATAAACAAGTTCTTCTTTAACAATTTGAAATTTTGTATTACTTCTCTTTCTCCTGTACATACTATATACATTCTATGCCCTCCCAGAATTATATCTTAATGTAATATGTTTTTATGTTTGGAAGTCTTTTCATGATTCCCCTGGCATACTTTCTGCAGCCAAAAAGATGTACATAAATATAAATTTATTTTTATTTTTTGGCAAGGCTCTAGGGGTTAAAAGACTTATTCGGTACTGATTTATCATTACAATTATTTTTAGTGTGCACATGATCCAAACAACATGAGTATATTAAGTCATTTGAAATAAAAATATTAAACACAAAAAGTAAAGTTTCGTTGAAAAAATATTTTAATAAGATGAAAAGAGGATGGTGAGTTTATGATGTCTTATTTAAATGAGCTTCCTTGATAACAAATATTTCAGATTAACTATACGTTTAATGCCCATGAGATTTTTATATCATGAGGCAATGCACTGTAGGAAGATTTTGGTTGCACGTAACGTATGATTATAGGTGATGAAAGGGGTGGTGGGAATGAAAACTAGCCTGAAGTATCATCCAGAGGAGAGTTCTCAATCAGATAAATTAAAGGAAAAAGTGCATATGGAATTTGAAGATCTGGAAGATGACACTATTAAAACTCTATGCCTATATAACCCATGAAAAATCTTGATTTTGCCCAAGGTATATAAAACCTAGTCTGAAGACTCTCTTCTAGCCAACCAAAAGAAGACTCAAAACAAAGTACTTATTAATGGAAAATATGTTCTGTAAAAGGATTAGTGGTTAAATTGAAATGCAGAATCAGGTCTATGCTTTGGGTATAAAACAAAATTTATATATCATCACCTTTGTTAAATTTAGACACAATGTAAAAATGAGGTAATAATGAAAAAAACTGGATGTAAAACATACATCTTATCAATGCTTGTAATGAGAAGAGAGAAGGAAGAGAAGAAATAAAAGTGTGATGTTTCCTTATCTTTATAAGAGTAATTTAATAAATATGCATTTATTGAAATGTCAACAATTGGAGAAACGTACACTTAAGGTTTTTGAAAATATTAATGTAACAATTATTTATATGTTTTAAATCAGTAATATAACCCTTAGACCAAATACTAAAATGTAAAACTAAGTAGATCACAGAAATTTAAAAAACAGGAAAAAAAAAGAATAGAAATGCATCAGTTATTAAAACAAATGAAAATTGGTTAAATGTTTTATCAAAGAGACAATCTAAGATTTCGGGGAAAACACTCAAATGTAAAAGAAAATGACCCAGAGAGAAACAAAATCGTTGGATAAAATACAGGTGTGTGAGAACACTTTAAAACTGAGGTGTTTGGCATGATTCAAAATGACTGCCCTAGGGTCTGAATCAAAGCTCCATTTTTGAATTAAACTTTAACTTACCAAAATCTTCCTTTTTGCCTTCCTAAGAATAGAAACTGTGACATGTAGCTTCTTGTGAAACTTCAACCACCCTCAGCAAACAACAGAAGGAGAAAACATGTGGTTTGTGAAGAAGTATTTGACAGTAAATGTTTGTCAAGATGGTCCTAGGGGAGTGCTTGATCAGCATGTCCCAGGAAGAATATATAGGTAAATATGTATAAAAATGCTTGCAAGGTTGACTCCAGAGAGCCTGTTAGAAAATAGATCAGCTAACCTTGTAAGATTTTAACTTGCTATCGTTGTTATTGTTGTTAGGCGCCATTGAGTCAGTTCTGACTCATAGTGACCCTATGCACAACAGAATGAAATACTGCCTGGTCCTGTGCCATCCTCACAATTATTGTTATGCTTGAACACATTGTTGCAGACACTACATCAATCCATCTCATTGAAGGTCTTCCTCTTTTTTACTGACCCTCTACTTTACCAAGCATGATGTCCTTCTCCAGGAATTGATACCTCCTGATAACATGTCCACAGTAAGTGAGACGTAGTCTCACCATCCTTGCTTCTAAAGTGTATTCTGGTTGTACTTCTTCCAAGAGAGATTTGTTTGTTCTTTTGGCAGTCCATGGTATAGTCAATATTCTTCTCCAACAGCACAATTCAAAAGCATCAATTCTTCAGTCTTCCTTATTCATTGTCCAGCTTTCACGTGTATATATGCCGATTGAAAACAACATGGTTTGGGTCAGGCACACCTCAGTCTTCAAGGTGACATCTTTGCTCTTCAGCACTTTAAAGAGGTCTTTTGCAGCTGATTTGCCCAATGCAATGTGTCTGTTGATTTCTTGACTATTGCTTCCATGGGTGTTGATTGTAGATCCAAGTAAAATGAAATCCTTGACAACCCCAATCTTTACTCTGTTTATCATGATGTCATGTATTGGTCCAATTGTGAGGATTTTTTTATGTTGAGGTGTAATCCATACTGAAGGCTGTAGTCTTTGACCTTTATCAGTAAGTGCTTCAAGTCCTCTTCACTTTCAGCAAGTAGGATTGTGTCATCTGCATAACAAAGGCTGCTAATGAGTTTTCCTCCAATCCTGATGCCCCGTCCTTGTTCACATAGTCCAGCTTCTTGAAGTATTTGCTGAGCATAGAGATTGAATACGTATAGTGAAAGAATATGACCCTGACGCACACCTTTCCTGACTTTAAACCATGTAGTATTCCCTTATTTTGTTCAAATGACTGCCTCTTGATCCATGTACAGGTTCCTCATGAGCATAATTAAGTGTTCCAGAATTCCCATTCTTGGCAATGTTATTCATAATTTGTTATGATCCACAAAGTCGAATGCCTTAGTGTGGTCAATAAAACACAGGTAAACATCTTTCTGATGTTCTCTGCTTTCAGCCAGGATCCATCTGACGTCAGCAATGATATCTCTGGTTCCATGTTCCCTTCTGAACCCAGCCTGAATTTCTGGTAGTTCCCTGTCGATACACTGCTGCAACCACTTTTGAATGATCTTCAGCAAAATTTTGCTTGCACGTGATATTAATGATATTGTTCAATAATTTTCACATTTAGTTGAATCACCTTTCTTGGGAATAGGCATAACTATGGATTGAAATTGTCTTGTAGCCATCTGTATACCCAAGCCCCGAAGATTGCGAATGTGTACTGTCTTCTCACTTTTCTGTATAAAAGCTCACCTCTTTCTCAAAAGTTCGGAGCACTTTTCTATTTTGCTTAAGTGCTGACTGATTTGAATTGCACTATCCCTTTTATAAAACTCCTTTGCTTTCATTTTAACAGGCTCAGAGATTTTGCTCTTTGACACCGTTAAGCAAATGTAATTACAAGGAAATAAAATAGCACAGTATTTTTAATAATCACATTATAATTCAAGGAAAAATTGGATGAAAATTATATTTTTATTCATGTGAGTTTTAAAATACAACAAAATTACAGCTGTCGTTAACCAAGTTTAAAACTACTTGAAGAATAGAATTGATAAAGACAAAGGGAAAAGTGGGAGAAGTGTTTACAAAAATTTATTAAAATTTTTTAAATAATAGATGACTATCTAAACTGTCATTTTGATAATCGCAATAAAACATACTATTTTTTAGAAAATAATAATCACCAGAATTTACTCAAGAAGATGATATATATGTGCATATATATATATGCACATATATATGTATTTGCTACTTATAGAAAAATATACTAGTTGTCTTATAGTATTCAGCATATTTTCCCAGTTTATATAATCCAACATACTATATTATTAGTGATTTTTAGTTTTACTGCATTATACATTGAGGTCAAATTTTATATAATCTCAATTCTTTGAATATCAGTGAGGCTTCTTTAGTTTTGTAGTATATGGCCAGTTATTGTGAAAGCTACATGCGTACTCAGGAGAATTTGAATTTCCCATTTGCTGGGTATAAAATTTGTCTATATATTTAATAATTTGAAGATTGATTTTGTTATCTAAATTTTCTCTACCTCTGCTTATTTTTTTATCTGCTCAGTCCATTTGTTTCTTCGTGGTTGTATTACATCTGTAACTAAAGTTGTTGATTTACTTATTAGTTCATATCACTTGAGGCTATATCATTAGGGGTACTTGTTTTATGTAAGGTTATAGTCTCTTGACCTATGATTCCCTTCACCTTCTTTGTCAATTTTGATGTTTTTGTATTAATTTCTAAATTTTCTGGTATTAATATTGCTACCCTGTATTACTCTGGGTCATTTTTGCCTGGTATATATTTTTTTCCATCTCTTATTTCCAAGATTTCTATATCTTTTTATTTTAAATACTCAGCTTTTTCTTTCTTAATTAAATATAAGAATCTCTTTTTATTTTTTAAAAGATTCCAATTCTCTGTTAAAATTCCCCGTTTCTTCAAGCTTTTTGTCCATTTTTTTATTATTATTATTTTTAACATATATATGATAGGTATTTTAAAGTCATTGTCTGCTAACTTTAACATCTAGGCAATCTGTATGCTTTCTCTCTTTTTTATTGTTTCAGTTTTCTGGTTGGTTTTCATAATATTTCATAATCTTTGCCTGTTTCATAATTTTTTTGTTGTGTAAAACAGCATAGTGACTAAAACTGATGTTATTCTCCACCAGAGAGAGTTCACCTTTTCCTTTGTTAGGGGGAGAGAGAATTATCATCATTAGTGCAATCAGGTATTATGCTGGGTTGGGGCTGGGTTGCAGCTTTAATGTGACCCATTCTGCTTTTGTTTTCCTTTGGCTTTATGTGGAGGCAAGTTACAGGCTTCTCTAGTTATCAATCTGTAAATTCAGCATCAAGGCCACCAGAAATCTCCGCTTGTTCCTTCAGTCCCTTGTAGAGCCCCTCAAGGAAGAACCCAATTCTTAGCTCAGAAATTGCCCCTAGGGAAGAAAACAGGTGGTGTTCTCAGCTCACCTAGGAAGGGCTCTTTGCCCTTCAGAATTTTAATTTATCTAATCCTCTACTTCTACACCTCTAAATATAATTTATGTATATATATTCCTAGCTGTTGTACAATGAGGAATGCCTTGCTGCTGCTGTTGTTAGTTGCCATAAAGTCAGTTCTTACTCATGGCAATCTCATGTGTGCATGGTATAACTGCTCCATAGGGTTTTCAAGGCTGTGACCTTTTGGAAGCAGATTGCCAGGCCTGTCTTCTGAGGATACCTCTGGGTGGGTTCAAACATCCAAACTTTCAACTAGTAATTGAGCTCTTAATTGTCTTCATAGCCCAGTTGCCTATATAAATGTATGTATGTGAATATGTATCTTTTGAATCTTTTCCTTCTATATCATCATCATTCTTATGAGGTAAATACCCATATCCTCTATTGTTATAGATGAGAAAAATGTGGTTCACAGTGGTTAGGTAACCTGCCTAACATCACACAGCAAATAAGTAAAAAAGCTAGAATCTGAACCTCAAAGCCCTTGCTTTTGTCACTCTACCATGAAAGTGAAAGTTTTCTTATAAGTTGGAATGTGAGTAGCTTTTGTTCATTTGAAATATGACGTATCTTCTCATTTATAACATTTTTGGTATCTATTCTACCAACATGCAGTCTTCAGTTTGATGAGGTTTGATATATGAAAACGGCCATAAGCTTACCTTGTCCCATCTCCATATTTCTAGGCCAACTAAATCTTATGTACCTGTTGATAAAACAGTCCATCAGTCTCCAAATCAATACCAGCCTTTTCTACTTCAGCATCTTCTTCCAGATGGTGGGCAATGTTGCAATCTGGGACAAAGGAACTCAGATAAAGAGCTCATAAATATTTTACATTTCTGATAGTCTCTACTTGTTTTTTCTTCTAACGGACCTTGCTTTAAGATCTAGATTTGTCAGTTCCATAGATACTCTCTAGAAATCTTCAAGCCTAAATGTCTTGATAACCTGTCCACCTTCTGCTGAGAGGAACAGCAAGTAAGATAGTTGGAACTGAAGCTTCAGATGCTATCCCTACCTTATCAGTCTCATTAGGCTCATGATGGCTAATCTTCATTCTCTTTCCTAAATCCAATCCAGTCTCCTCAAGTGGAAGCCTTTCAGGGGTGGAATTTTTCCTTTGCCTCTTGTTTTCCCTTCTGCTTAGTTGCTTTCCTCACCCTCCCTGGTTGTTGTCACCTCTCTCTGGTGAAGGCCCTCTAGACTAACTCCCCTCATTAGTTAATTTAGCAAGCAGATTGTTGTAGGGAGGGCCAAAGTCAGGCCTGGAGAGCTTGGAGTGGCAGCAGGAACTCATTTACAAGTTCATCATTTTCCCTTGGGTACAGGCACTGCTGCTACCAAGTCACCTGCTCAGGTTGCTATAAATTCCTAGGAATCAGGGTTAATTGCCTCTGGCACCACACTTTCCACTTTCAACAGAATACCACTGAGAGCTTGGTCCAGCCTTTCAAAGTCAGATTATATTTTCTACTCTATAAGTTATGCTACTGATATTTTTAATGTTGCCTAAAAGCAGGGGTGGGGTCATGCATTCCTTAGCTAATTCTGAGTTGGAGGTAGACATGACTCCAGAAGATTCAGATTTAAATCTAAACCTGCTTTTGTTTAAATCCATGGCCTCAAACAAGTGATATAACTTCCATGAAGCTTGGTTTCTTTATCTGAAAAGAGAAATATGTATACCTTACTCACAGCATTGTCATAGAATTAAAGAAGCAATGTCTGTAAACGCACAGTTGTTAGCACACAGTTAATGCTCAATAAATGTTTATTGTATCTAGTCTAATTGAAGTGCCAGGATTTATTGGCTCTGGCTTGGAGGTCCTTCTCATAGTTCAAGTCTATGAAATTCAATTATCATTCAGTGAGCACCTGATATTGAGTTCTAGGCACTGGGCACATGAGCACAGTGGTATAGAGATGAATACCACCTCATCTATGGCCATGAATTCAGAGCCCAGTGAGGGAGGGACAGGGATTTTGAAGGGACGGACAGGGGGAGGCCTTAATTAGATGTGTTATCTTTGTAATGTGTCAAATTGGCTAGGCTGAACTGTATTTCCCAAAATTCTTTTTCCTTTCTGTTTCTAGTTAGAGTGGACCAGATACATTGTCACAACCTTCCCTGAATCCTCCTTAAATTTCTCTGACTCCTATGTTAAGGGTGTGTGTGTGTGTGTGTGTGTGCTTAACTGTATGATAAAGGACTCTGGCTTCTGTAGAACACCCACACCAACAAGGTCAGAGGTAACAAGAACTACCATTGGTTTCAGTCTGTCCTCATGGGCTCCAGCTCCCACTTGTGGGTTCTGATTTGTTCTTGTTCTCCCCCACCTGACATTCATCTTCTCTTTTCAACTGACCTTCCTGGAGTCTTCAAGCTCTAGTAACAGACGTGACGATGGCAGCCTGACAGAGACTCTTCCCACGAGGCTCTTCTTCTCTGTTTGAGCATTGACTTATAAACCAGACAAGAGGTTGGGCCAAGGCAGAGGCCTCAGGAAAGAGCTGTCAGAAGGGCACTGAGACCAAATGGAAGCAGCCTGGCCAATTTTCTGCCCACAGAACCCTGGTGAGGCTGGTAGCCTCAATGAAGGTGTCAGAGACATAGGAAAATTTCAATCATGATCCCTCTGATCTTTTAGAACCATGACTTCTAACTTTATTTTAGTTGTGGAACACTTTCTTTAAATGGAATCTTATGCAGATGCTCAATACAAGAGGAGGTCAAAGTTGAGCTGAACTGGAGAAGGGTTTTACCATCTTGTCCACATCTACTCCCCCAAACCCGGGCAGCTCCTGAGATTCTGCGTGGTACTCTAAGGCTTTTCAGAAAAAGCTTGAATGTCCTTGTTTTAAAATTTTCTGGCTCAGCAACACTCCCCAAAGTCTGCAGTTGAGCCCATCATAGCGGGAAGACTTTAAGCCCTGACCTTCCAAACCCAGCAACAACCTACAAGTTGAATCTTTTACTCATTCTATAAAGTGGGACAGTGTCTTGGCAGCCACGTGTCTAGAGTAGGGCTGAGATTCCCTGAGTTAATCAACCCTCTGAGGACCCCAGCCCGGCTGCTCCCCAGGCCTGGCAAGCACCCCAAAGGCGTGATTATCTGATGGTTCTTGCACAACCAGCACCAGGGCCTTTTGCTTAATTAATCACAGAAATGTTCCTGCCTAACTTCAGACAACAAAATAATGAGCAGGCCTGTGAGAGGTTCAAAGACTGCAGAAAAAACAAGCACTCCCTGAGGAAAGGGCCTGTTGGAATATGGAGGTCAGAAAAATCACTGGGATCTATTAGCACTGCTGCTTGCATTTTGTTGTATGCCCCCTTTAATATAAATATAATGATAGTGCAAATGTGTGTATAGAGAAGAATAACATACATGCCACTTGAAACTTAAAAAAACCCATTGCCTTCAAGTTGATTTTGATTCATACTGACCCTGTAAGACAGAGTAGAACTGCCCCATATGATTTCTAAGAAGTGTCTGGTGGATTCAAACTGTTGACCTTTTGGTTAGCAGCCAAAGCTCTTAATCACTATACCACCAGGGTATGTTTAGCTTTGAGAAGGACTTAAGAGATCACTGGGTTAACCTGTTCTTCTTATAGATGAAGAGAATGGGGCCCACAGAGTTAAGTAACTTGTCCAAGCTTACATGGCTAGGGCATGGCAGGGCCAGCCTAGGACCCGGATCTCCTAGCTCTCTTCTGCAAAAGTGAGGATGCAGACATTGGAGATGAAGATTGCTTAGACAACACACAGAAAAGCCAAAAAATTAGTGAGTGGAAGTTAGATAAGAGCTCATTGGAGTTAGAGAGCAGATGTCAGATTACAGCACACAGCTTGTCAGAGGGCGGAGGTAATAACAAGGCATCAGCCAAAGTGGAGGTCAGATGAGAGCTTATATAATAGTCAGTGAGTAGAGCCCGGATTAGTTGTCTTACCAGTTTACAGCCTGAGCATGAAACTTTGGGTTTTAGAAGGATAGATGAGACATGAAATCTATTCTCACAGAATTCAAGACATTTCAAGAGTTAAGAAGAATACATTTTAAATACCAGAAAGGGCTGGATCAGTACTCTAGGAGTAACAGTGAGGGGTTCAGAAGGCAGAAAGCTCATCCAGCTGCAGTGGCATTGGCGCTGGACCTGGTGAGGCAGGAGGCATTAGGGCATGTGAAGCTGGGGCAAGGATGTGTCAGACAGAGGTAACAAGTTCAGCAAGGTATGACAAGGGGAAATACTGGAGAGTTAGGGAAACTGGGAAATTCAGATTGACTAGAGCAGAAGGTACATAAAGGGAACACTAAGTAAGTAGGGCAGATTGAGAAGGGCCTTACACGGAGATAGGCCTCTATTCAGGAAGCAGAAGGAAGTCACTGAATAGGGCTACCAGGTAATTGTTTTTAGTCTGTGTCTTGTACATGGGTGCCATGTCCACGGAACCACAATTCACATCATAGACATATCTTAAATCAGGTGACAGCCTGAGGGAGGGAGGGAGATTTTGGGCCTTTCTGCTGAATCCTGGAGCAACAATGGAGAGCCCCTTCCTGCATAATCTCACACTGGCTCCTAAGGCCATGATCATATTTGCCAGCACAAACATATGCCCCCGGCTGCCACTTATCATGACCACTCCCTAGCTTGAAGTTGCTTGTCAAGCCTATCCACCTTGAAGACTTGATCCAGGCTCCCATTCTACTATGCCGAGCTGTGTAGGGTGTTAAGGCATACAACGATAAGCTAGCTTTTTTTTTTTTTTTTAACCCAAAGAAGCAAGCCTTTGCCATTAAAATTTTGGGGCAAAGCTCTCCTTTAGAGAGCTTTCTGGAATCTGTATGCAGGATGAATCGGAAGGAGCTGAGTAAGGAGATGGTGGTAACAATTCAGGAGGCAGCTGGTGAAGCCAGAGTGTATGAGGTGATGTCTTACTTTCCTAGAGCTGCTGTAACAGAGATACCACAAGTAGGTGGCTATAAAGAACAGAAATTTATTTCTCACAGTTTTGAAGGCTAAAAGTCCAAATCAATGGCCTGGCCATGTTGATTCCTTCCTTGTTCCTAGTCCCAGGCATACCTTTGTTCCTTGGCAATCCTCACATAACATCTGTCTTCCCCAATGTGTATGTGTCTCTGTGTCTATTCTGGTCTTTTTACAACTCAGAAATGATTCAGTTTAGTATTCATCCTACACTGGTATGACCATAACTGATCAATTGGATTACATTACATTAGATTACATTATAGAAAGTAATTACATTACATGTAAGGTAATTATATTATGTACATTAGATATATACGCAGGTATAGGGATTTTATGCTTTCATAGTAGTTAGCACAGTGATTTTTTGTGTGTGTGTGTGTGTGATTATTGGATTAGTGTTGACCACAAGACCCATGAGGTAGAATAACGATTTGCTCAATGTGCAGGGGCTCAACAAGTAGATGTCAAATAAATGAATGAATGAAGAAATTATAAGGGAGGCCCTCACTTAGGTATTGGCATTTGAAGCTACCTTGGAGGGTCAATCATCAATTCAGGGCAGGCTTCGCGCATTGAAGTGATGCCACTGGAGGGAAGCCAGGCTCACACACTATTTCTGGTTCTTCCAGACTCACCTGTTAGAGTGGTAGCTCTCCCACAGTAATCAGAGGCATGACAAAAGACAAGAAGAGGAGGTGCTTGAGTGCATATCTGTCTTTGCCCTGGTCTCAGGATACCTTGATATCTGCCAAGCTCTATAAAGTAGCCCATTCTGAAAGTAAAATGGAACCGCAGCGAACCTTAGAAGATGTCTCACTTCTATAGCCATGCTCCCATATGCTTCATTGGGAAAGTTTCTTTGCCAGAGAAGAAAATGGAGACCATTGTGCCTCCTACTCCCAGGTTTCCAGGCAGCCATCAGAGGAAAGCCCCATGTCAGCATTATGAAGGTGGGGAAAAGAAAAATGATTCCTAGTGCAGGTATCAGTTACCCACCTCTTTCAGAAAGTTTTTAGTTGCTTCTATCTTGTCTCTGTGCAGGAGCCTAGGAGGGAGGAGAGTGGATTTGCCTGGTCCTAGTCCCACTTCAGGCAGTGGTTTCAAGGGAGGCACAAAGAAGGCTTATGAAGACATAATGGCTTTCTTATCACCTAGCTGTTGCCTGAGTCCCGGTCAGGGTAAAGGTGGAGGCGTTTATAAGCCCATCCCTCCAGTACCTGGAAGGCATCCTGTGCTTGGCTGGGAGAGCCCTGAACACTTCATCTTTCTGAGGACATCTGCAAAGCAACTCTCAAACTCTCACTTTACTGATGCTTCTTTAAGCAGGACACTAGTCTTGGCTACTGAGAGGCATTTAAAGAAAGTGAAGGAAAAGAAAAATAGAAGGGGAAGTCATAGCCTCCTGACACTGATGAAAGCACTTTCCAGGCCTCAATAGTTGTGAATTCCAATCAAGGGTGGTTCTGGGCACTGTCCCTTCTTATAGCTCAGGGCCACTACTGCTGCCATTAGACTTTTAACAGCTCCAGGGCTTAAGGTGCTGTGGGCAAACACTTGTGGACATCATTTTAAGGGATATCGAATGTCCCCTTCTTGAGGGAACAGATAAGCCCAGACTGGATACTTGTTGGTGGGCCAGTTTGGAGGTTTCAGTCCTAGAGAGCCAAATAGAGTCCATCTAAGGCAAAAATTTTTGCAGAGTGCTGGGGGTAGGAGCCAAAGATAGGAAAAAAATCCAAGTCCAAAGGATGAATAGATCATCAATGAGAGATGAAACCATGACTTCCTGAAGGGAAGGAACCAGGTTGGAGTGAGGGGAAGTCTGGGAACAAGCAAGGAGATTCCTGATGAGTGTCATAGACCATGGTAAGTGGGCCTGATTTACTGTTAGGGGCCAATGGTTGTATCTGTTTAGCTTAAAATCACAGGGTAGAAATGGACCACTGTGAAGGGATAAGCTGTGGCAGGGTTGTGAAGTCTAGTCCTAGCTATATCACACTATGATCAGATGACCATTCTCCCTGTCCATACAATGAGGGGATCGGGCAGATGGGCCCTAGGGGCACGTTCAGCTTTGACAATCTCTAGACGAGCCCTGTGCTCACTCCTTCTTTCTTTGGGTTTCTGAATCCATATTTTCCTATGGAGATGATGTCTCAGGGCTTCTCTCCTTAAGTAAATAAAAGAAAACATACAAAAAAAAAAAAATCCTGGGCCTCAAACAATGGCTCTGAGGAGCAGCAGAGCAGCCTCTTCCATCATACAGAGGCAATTTAGAGTTTGGGATGCATTTTATGTGCAGGTAGGACCCATTAATGAAGCTGGAGTTCCTATGACCCCCAGGGATACTGACAAGAGGATACAACACCCTGGAGACCCAAGAGGGGTTCATATCTAAGGCAGCTTGTGGCAGTGGAGGGAGGGGAGCCTGAGAATTGTCTAAGTTGAAAAGCCAAGTTGTAGCCCCTGAGCCAATGCCAAGGCCCAGTCAAGGGCATGGAAATGAGAGCAGGTAACCAGGTGAGAGGCTAGAAAGGCTGAGAGTAGGGAAAACTAAAAGGTCAATGTGATGGTTAAGATTGTGTGTCAACTTGGCTGGGCCATGATTCTCAGTGTTTACATATGATCAAAGACCACAGACTTCAGTTTGGATTACACCTCAACATAAAGAAAACAAAAAATCCTCACAACTGGACCAATGAACAACATCATGATAAGTAGAGAAAAGATTGAGGTAGTCAAGGATTTTATTTTACTTGGATCCACAATCAACACCTTTGGAAGCAGAAGTCAAGAAACCAAAAGTTGCGTTGCATTGGGCAAATTGGCTGCAAAAGACTTCTTTAAAGTGTTGAAAAGCAAGGAAGAATGTGACCTTGAGGACTAAGGTGTACCTGACCCAAGACATGGTGTTTCCAATCGCCTCATATGCATGTGAAAGCTGGACAATGAATAAGGAAGACTGAAGAAGAATTGACACTTGAATTATGGTGTTGGAGAAGAATATTGAATATACCATGGACTGCCAAAAGAACAAATCTGTCTTGGAATAAGTACAACCAGAATGCTCCTTAGAAGCAAGGATGGCGAGACTACGTCTCACATACTATGGACATGTTATTAGGAGGGATCAGTCCCTGGAGAAGGACATCATGCTTGGTAAAGTCGAGGGTCAGCAAAAAAGAAGAAGATCGTCAATGAGATAGACTGACGCAGTGGCTGCAACGAGGTGCTCGAGCATAGCAATAATTGTTAGGATGGCACAGGACCAGGCAGGGTTTCATTCCGTTGTACATGGGGTTGCTATGAGTCCAAACAGTCTAGATGGCGCCTAACAACAATAACATATGTGATCACTTCCATAATGGAATCTACTGTGAGTAGCCAATCAGTTGAAAAAGATTTTCCTTGGGAGTGTGGCCTGCATCCAAATATAAGCAGACATTCTGGCTTTTTGCTCACTCTGGATCCTGCAGCTGCCTCCTGTTCATCTGACCTCTGGCTCTTCGAACTTGAACTATCAGCTTATCTGCTGATCCTGGGATTCATCAATCTTCACAGCCTGTGCGCAAGGGCCCTGCTCTCCAACCTGCCGATCTTGGATTTATCAGCCCCAGCTATGTGAATCCAGGGAAGCCTCTATCATGATCCACGGACTTGGGACGTTCCAGCCTCTACAACTGTGTGAACTGTTTCCTTGATAAAAACATCTCTCTCTATGTATATATTTATAGGCCTTACTGGCTTTTCTTCTCTAGAGAACCCAGCCTAAGACAGTCAGGAAGGAGATCCAGATCCTGGCAAGTTTTAGAACCAAGATGAACATGGCCAGTGTTGGAATCGAGGTGGCAGTTTATAGTAACGCACAGGGCCAAGCAGATGTGAACAAACAGGTTGCTTCTCCAGGGACTATATTAGGCAGAGTTCTCCAGAGAAATGGGATATATATATACCCAATACTGTTGAGTCAATTCCGACTCCGAGTGACCCTACTGGACAGAGTAGAACTGCCTCATAGGGTTTCCAAGGTAGTACCTCTTTGTGGAAAAAGACTGTCACATCTTTCTCCTGCGGAGTGGTGGTGGGTTTGAACCTATAAATATAGATAGAGAGAAAGAAATATTTAGAGATATTAGCTTATGTGATTGGGGGGAATTTTAAGGAATTGGCTCACATGATTGTAGGGGCTGGTAAGTCCAAAATCTGTGGATCAGGTGGCAGGATGGAAACTCTGGCAGTCTTGAGTTCAAAACTGATAGGCCAGGCAGGCTGGAAACTCCAGTAGGATTTCTATGTTACAGTCTCAAGGCAGAATCCTTTCCCTTTTGGGAAACCTCAGTTTTTGATCTTTAGGTCTTCAACTGATTTAGGAGGCCCACCAACATCATGGAAGATAATTCACTTTATTTAAATTCAATCGATTATAGATGTTAGTCATACCTAAATACCTTTATATCCATATCTGCTCTAGTGTTTACCAAGCAACTGGCAACTGTAGCCTAGCCAAGTTGACGCATAAAATTAGCATCACAGGGACCCGCACTTCTGCTGGTTTAACCTTTTAATGAGATAAGTGTGGCCAGGGTGGCAGGAGCCCTTCTCACCCTCCATTCTAGATTGGTGGGACTTGGGGAAGCATAGCTGGAAACATATTTGCTGTATGGAAACTATCTGTGAAAACAGAAGTAAATCCCAGTGTGGTTGTTGTACAAGTGGCTTATAACCTCTCTGTTTCCTGTGATGTTAAGTATTGAGGTTGGACATATCCCCTTGGTCTCAGTCTGATCAATCTCATTCAGTTGTCAATCTGTCTCCTATGGATTGAATTGTGCCCCTCAAAACGATATGTTGAAGTCTTAGCCCCCAGTGCCTGGGAATCTAATCTTGTTTGGAAATAGGATCTTTGGTGATACTACCAGTTAACAAGAGGTCATACCAGAGTAGGGTGGGTCCTAATCCTGTCTGAGTGACTTCTTATAAAAGAGGAGAAGAAACACAAAGAGACAAACAAAGGAAGGATGGGCAGGCCAAAGAACCAAGGGACTACCAGAAGGTGGGAGACACAATAAAGAATCTTCCCCTAGAGCCTTCTGCAAGAGCGTGGTCCTATTGACATACTAGCCTCCAGAAATATGAGACAATAAATTTCCGTTCTTATGAGTCACCCAATTTGTGGTATTTTGTTACAAGCAACCCTAGGAAAAGACATCCCTTCCCTCCATTTTGGCTCTCTTTGCTAAGGATAAAAGCATTGGTGACCAAGGTCAGGTGTTCTATCTCTTGACCAGAACTGCCTATTTAATAGAGCTCGAAGTGAGCACCTCAAATCCGTGATTAAACACTAATCCACCTAGAGGAACAGGAAAAAAGCTGACATGTATTAACCTAGATGCTTCAAATATATTCTTATCTAATTTAATACTCATAAAAATCCTCCAAACCAAACCAAACTCACTGCCTTCGGGTTGATTACGGACTCATAGAGACCCTATAGGACAGAGTAGAACTGCCCCATAGAGTTTCCAAGGAGCGCCTGGTGGATTCGAACTGCCGATCTTTTGGTTAGCAGCCGTAGCTCTTAACCACTACGCCACCAGGGTTTCCATAGAAATCCTAAGGAATAAAAATGCTCACCTCATGATATTAGTGGTAGCCCATATGACAAGGGATTTACATGTCTTAACTCATTTGTTCCCTACAACATCACTATGAAACAGGTACACCTAATATATCAATTTTTCAGCTGAAGAAACTGAAACATAAATGTTAAGCAACTTGTCTAAAGTTAAAAAAAAAAAAAAAAAAAGTTACCCAGCATTAAATTGGAAAACACAGGGGTGCGAATGGTTAAGTGCTTGGCTACTAATTGAAAGGTTGGTGGCTCGAATCCACCCGAGGCACCTCAGAAGAAAGGCCTGATGATCTACTTCCAAAATATTCCAGCCACTGAAAACCCTGTGAAGTACAGTTCTACTCTGACACACATGGGGTTGCCATGAGTTGGAACTGACTTCATGACAACTGGTTTCAGGCTCCACAGTTAATTTTCCATAGTTTAGAAAGCTTAAGTGTTTTCCCAGGATCACACAGATAATAAGAACTGAGATTCAATCCCAGATCTAAAGCAAAAGACCTTGTTCTCTTTCAGAAACCAAGACAATACCCCAACTTTTGTACTGGCACCTTTCAGTGGGAGGAGGAGAAGGAGTTGCCATTTTCAATAGAGAGCCAAGCCCTGTCTCAGGCTTGGGCTACTAAAGAGTCTCAAGTTGGCAGATCCAAAATCTGTAAGTCCTCCAGGGGTCAATGCACTACCTGGGCAACTGCTCCTTGGGTTCTCCTCACAATACCCTGTCTACTGAAACCTAACCAAACCCACGGTTGAATTGCGGTCGAATCGCTTCTGACTCATAGCGACTCTAAATTGCCTGTATTTACAGCATCTGAGCAAGCTTGGGTGTTCTGCCTTGAGTTTTGCTACTCCTTGTCCTCGGATCTTGGCTTTCCTTGCCTGCCTGTGTGTCCTTGGTGACCTTTGCTTTCCACAGCACCGTGCCCTGTTGCCAGGATTGGTACTGCCTCTCTAAGCTCTTCACTTGCCTGCTTACTCTAGAAGCCCTCCATGGCTCTTCTGGTCTCATTGGTGTCTCTCCCGCTGTGAATTCCTTAAAAGAACTTTAAGTGATATTAAAAAATTAAAACTTGGGGAGGAGGGTGGAGATAGATAATTTACCTAGGGCTGAGTATTCAAAAATGAGCACATAATTACTGTTTTTAAGGAAGGTGTCAGGAAGCAAGATTGATTTAAACCTGACATCTGTTTACACACAGTGAGCTGTCATTAGATGCATATGTAGGGTCAGAAAAGCTGTGTTCCGTCGCCATGACAGCTTGGTTTGGTTATGGAAATTTGGCTTCCCGTGCTTCTGCAAGGGAGCAGCAAGATTCCTAACAAATGGATGCTCTGTGTCTCTGTTAGTCAATCAATCACCATTTTTCTATGATGTAATCAAAACTCAGCACTTGCAATATAACAGGCAGCTTGAGGGAGTGGGAAAGACTATGGCAGGGCGGTTAAAAGCATGGACTTTGGAGTCAGAAAGGTCTGGTTCTGAATCCTGTCTCTGCCATTTCCTAACCAGCAAGTCATGTCAACTCTCTAAGCCTAATTTTCTTTATCCATGAAGCAGATATGATAGTAATACTCCATTCACTTCACTCACTCCACTCACTGTTAGATTAAAGTGATATACAAGTACTCCCTGACTTATGAAGTATTCTAGTTACAATGAACCACACTTACGGCCAGCAATTTTTTTTTTCTACCGCTTATTGTTTTTTTTTTTTATTGTTAGTAATATGTATGTATGTATTAAAATATATTTGTAAGTTTATATGTAATGTTTCCAACACCCAAAGACAAATAAAGATCAGATTTATAAAGATACTAATAATAAAAGGCAATAATAATGAAAACTAAAAGAAAAAATTACCTGACTTACTACTTACTTCAGAACCAACATATGTCAAGTCATCAGAACGGGACCCCATTGCAAGTTGGGGACTACCTGTATATTCAGAACACTTAACCCAGGACCTGAGGGCAGTGGTTGTTCAGTGGTAGAATTCTCACCTTCCACGTGGGAGACCCAGGTTCAGTTCCCAGCCAATGTACCTCGTGTGCAGCCACCACCCATCTGTCAATGGAGGCTTGTGTTTTGCTATGATGCTGAACAGGTTTCAGCAGAGCTTCAGACTAGGACAGACTAGGAAGAAAGGCCTGGCAATCTACTTCTGAAAATCAGCCAATGAAAACCCTATGGATCACAACAGTTTGATTGGCAACCTATCATATGGATGGTGCAGGACTGGGTAGCATTTTGTTCTGTTTTGCATGGGGTTGCCATGAGTTGGGGGCCAACCCCACAACAGCTGACCACAACAACAGTCCAGGTGCAGAGGGCAGTAGGTGGTCAATAAGTGGTGGCTATAGTTAGTGCCAGGCAGGATTCTGTCCCCAAGGCATTCAAGATCTTGTCGAGGAAAAAAGATTCAGTTAATAAACAACCCATTGGATGTGGGGTAAAATTTATGCGGTATAGGTTTCCAGAAGAAGGATGTAGCAGCTTTCTACGAGAATGCAGAAAGACTTCATAGTCCAGGAAAGACTTGAGCAGGACCCTTGGTAAGTGTGTAGAATCAAAATGGAACTTCTGGGAAGTAAGCCTTACTCATACACCATCTGCCTGGAATGCCCTTCCCGTGTGCTCTCCCTGCAAACTCTTACTCTTCTTTTAAGTCTCGCTTAAATGAGGTCATCTTTAAAGAGCCTTCCCTGATTTCCCTAATAAGTCCTAAATGGGTTTGTCCTTATTCTCATGACATGAGGCTCCCTCCATTTCAACACTCATCGGTTTTTATTGTGTCATAATTATTCTTTTTGTTCCCTCCTCCCCGTCTGGTGGATGTCTTTTTTTGTTTTCCTTTCTTAAAGTGGTTATATGTTAAAATTGAAGTTATAGACATGCATTCTTTTAAAAAGGCAAGTACGCACATGGTGTGTTATATACAATAACATTGTTTCTATACCTTCGTACCCACTTCCCCTTCTTCAGAGGCAACCACTTTGACCTCTTTTAGATGATCCTGTTGGTATCTACTTCCCTTTCACTAAAAACCTGTCTCTATTTCCTCTTCTTGATTTGTCTGTTCTGTCTTTATTTCTTGGCTTCCCCTGTGCTGTGTGGAAGATGAGCCCCACCACTAACCACACCCACATTTCCTGTGCTCCCCATCCTTCCAGCACAATTACGCCACAACTTTGGTTAGATCAATAGTTAGTGTTTACATTATTATGACACTGCAAACACTATTCATAGCCGAGTCGTGAGCATAAACACTTTTCTTCTTTCGCCTGGAAGTAACAGTTGTCTTATCTTGTTATTGATGTTTCCTTAGTTTTCTAATGACTCATCACTAATTCAACCCCAATCTCGACTGATTGTCTGAATCTCCTCTTGAGACAGAGACATGTATTAGGTGTTCTCTTGATTTCACTCTCCTGAAGAAGTTTCTAACAGTGTGGCTAGCTTCATGGACATGCGAACAGTGCAGTCACACAGGGCCCTGCGCTTAGATGGGCCCTGAGCTGGTTTAACGCTCTGCTGTTGCCATCTCTAAATTCTTAATGCTTTTTAAAACAAGGGGCCTCCCATTTTTATTTTACAATGTGTCCTGCAAATTACATAGCCAGTGCCATCTGCCAGAGCTTTCTGTTTAACTTCAGCCTAGACAGGTAGATAGCAGTCAACTTGGTATCTCCCTTCACCATGCTAAGGGTTGCCTAAGTATCTCTCTTCACAATCCTAGGGGTAATCTGTAACTCTTGCCTGTGTTGGATCTCCTGTTCTCCCATCAAAATAGAAGTTTTTTAAAAGCAGGTCCATGGTTTACTCATTTTTATTTCCCAAGCCACTAACACCTAACAGAGAAGCATAGGGAGCAAATGTGTATATGTATATACATATATATACACACCCATATACATAAATAAGTATACATATTTTTACATTATGCACATAAATACATACATGTATATATACCTGTGTGTATATGTATGTGCATGTGTGTATATGTATAATCTATGTTTTTTTATGTATGTATTTATATATAGCCCGATTTTATATATAAATCCACCCATTGCTGTCTAGTCAATTCCGACACATAGAGACCCTATAGGACAGAGTAGAACTGCCCCATAGGGTTCCCAAGGAGTGGCTAGTAAATTTGAACTGCCGACATTTTGGTTAGCAACTGAGCTCTTGACCACTGTGCTACGAGGGCTCCGATTTTATATGTAGATATATTAAAAAAAAAAAAAAATTATATAGATATATAGTTATAAAGCTGTATAGACTTACAGATATATATATACAGTTATACACACAGATTATACATATATATGTATATATACACACAGAGATATACATATACACATACATATATATATACAGATATAGCTATAGCTATCTATATATAAAATCAGGTTGAAATACTTAAATAGAATAGGAGAGATGCAGTAAAAGTCTCCAAAAAGAGAAGTGGCCTGACACTCTCTTGGAGGTGGGAACGTGGCCTCAGTGCATGGGAAGCAGTGAGGACAGCAGGCTGACTGTGTTGGGAAAGGGCAGGTTGGACCAGTGGGAAATGACATTGAAAATTATATGGGAGCCAAATTGCAGAGAGGCTCGAATATCAAACTCAGAATTTTCTATAGACTTGTAGGCCCCCAAGGACTTACTTCCCCTTCTAATGACATCTGATATGTGTAGTTAGAAAAACCCCAGCTGGGTAGAATTTCACACCTTCCTTTTCTTGGCACAGAAATAGGTGAATGGAGAGGATGGGTGGGGGAGAGAGCCTAGAAACTGAGAAAAGGGAGCTCATAAGAGAGCGTTTCCTGTGAATTTTAAAACAGCCTAGCACAGAAGCAGGAGCAAAACCATTAGAATTCTGGAAGATAGCCAGGAAGGTCAGGATAATGCTGAATCAAGGCAGAACAACACCAGCCTGGCGGCCCTGTTATCACTGAATTCACAAGACTAAAGACCAGCAATCATTAGCACCTCATATGTGCCTATGATCCTCAGGGCATGCAGCACCATGAAAAATGGGCTTGCCCTCTGGAAATTTTCACACTGCCAAGACTGTTTCTGGTAAATATGAAGATTAGTAGGCTAATGGGGACCTCTTGCTGTTTGAACCTCAGCCACAGCTTGTGTGATACGGCATCTTTGAGCTTTCTCCACATGCATGAAGAAATAAAAGCACCTTTTAGAAGCCCTGACAATATTGTTCCAAAAAGCACACCAACATTTTAAGAGAAAGATATTTATAAGTTTTTAAAGAAAACTGATACCTGTCAGAATTGTACCCTAAAGTAGGTGGAAAAATATTCACTGAAGCACAGTTCATAATAACTAAAATTTGAAAACAACCCAAACGTATACCAACAGGTGGTACCGTTAGGTACCTGTTGGATCATTTTCCACTCGTAGAGTAGAACTGACAAGTAAATTGTGGTATTATCCATACAGTGGGATAGATACAGCTATGGAAACAAATACACCACAGCAACATGTAACAAGAATAAATCCCACAAAACAGAACACTGAGCAAAAGAGACCATTGAGCAAAAGAGACTGTATGGTTTCCCTTATATAAAAATTTAAAAACAGGCAAAATAAAATAAGCACTTAGTAAATTCAATAATAAATACATAGAGACAAAATAAAAGCAGAACATTTTGTAAAGCAGAATATTTTAACAAAGCTGTTAATCCTTATCAGATCAAATATTTTAAAATATTTACTTTCATTTTATTAAAATTAAAATCTAATTTTAATTATTTAATATGATTTTTGTTAGGGCCAGAGTCAATGTCCAGACATGGCTAGCTAAAAATTTACAAAAGCAGCCCTTTTAGGGGGCACACATGCACAGTGATAGTCAGGAAAATAGTAGCAGAGAAAACAAACCTCAGAACCCAGATTTGTTGAGCCAGAAGCAAGGCTAGGGGTTCTCTTGGGGATAGTGACTGGAAGGGACTCTGGGGCATCTCCTGGTAATTTTCTATTTTTCTATCTAAGAACGTGTTACATTCATGTGTTCACTTTGCAATAATTCACTTTAAACTAATTAAAAAAAAAACACAGATTAAAATTTAAAGGATGGGAAAAGGTGTACTTTACAAAGAGTAAGCCTGGAAAAGCTAATGTGGCTATACTAATATCAGATAAAGTAGACTTCAATTAGGAATAAAATCAGAGACGAAGAGGGATGTGCCATAATGATAAAAGAATCAATTCCTCAAGAAGAAGTAACAATCCTACATAAATATGCACCAATTGATATTGCTTTGAAATATAGGAAGCAAAAACAGGAGATTGACAAATCCATAGAACTGGAAATTTTAACATCCCTCCCTCAGTCATTGATGAAACAAGTGGAAAACTATCAGTAAGGATACAGAAGATATGAACAATACAGATGTTAATCAATCTGACCTAACTGACTTTTAAAAGATACCATACCCAACAACTGCAGAATACACTTTTTTTCCAAATGTACATGGAACATTTACCAATATAGACATACCAAAAACCCAAACCCTCTGCAGTCAATTCCAACTCATAGTGACCCTATAAATCAGAGCAGAACTGCCCCATAGGGTTTCCAAAGAGTGGCTGGTAGATTTAAACTGCTGACCTTTTGGTTAGCACCTGAGCTCTTAACCACTGTGCTACCAGGCCCCCAATATGGACATGCTGGCGCTTAAAATAAATTTCACTAAATTTCAGAGGAATGCAATCTTAAGAAGTATGCTTATGACCATAGGATAATAAACTAGAATTCAGTAACAATGAAATCTAGAAAATCCCCAAATATTTGAAAATTAAAGACACTTCTAAATAAACTGTAAGTCTAACAAGACATCACAAGGAAAATTGTAAAATAATTTAAACTGAATGATGATAAAACTACAACATATTAAAAATGTGTTGAGTGTAGCTAAAGTCGTGCTTAGGGGAAATGTATAATCTTAAATGCTTATGTAATAAAAAGGTTTAAAATTAGTTACAAAAAAGTAAACTCAAAGTAAGTAGAAGGTTATAATAAAAGGGCAGACATCAGTGACATAGAAAATGGACAAATGATGGTGAAAATTAACAAACCCAAGAGCTGACTCTAAAAGACTGATCAAGAAAAAAATATAAATGACCAATATTGTTAATACAAGAGGAAATGTTGTTACTGCTGCTACAGACATTAAAAGGTGAGGGGCTACTTCAGTAGTTTAAACAAAGCATCATGGTGGCTTGAACTATGGTGGTACGAAAAGAGATGGAAAAAAAAATGGAGAGACTATAGAATTTTTGGGAGGTAAAGCTAACAGGATTTGCTGATGGACTAAGATATGGGGGTAATGGAAAGCAAGTAACCAAGGACTACTCCCAGGTATTTTGCTTCAGTACCTGGGAAGATATTGGTTATGTTTACTAACTGGAGTAGACTGGGTAAATAATGGATTTGGGGCAAGGGTGTAGGGGGAATAAAATCAAGAGGGAAAAATACCAAATCAAAACTATTGATTTTGCCATTTTATTTTAGCAATATTAAGTTTAAGGTGTCTATGCTAATAAAGATGTCAAGTAGGCAACTACAGATTGCTCTTTTTAATTCTGTCCTTGACTCATTACCCTGAATTGGCTCTTCTGTCTATCTCTAAATCAATTACAGTGGCTGGAGGGTTGGGATACACTCTCTGATTCTCTTAGGTCCCAGGCCCACTCCTGGTTACTTTCATCCAAAACCCAGGGATGGAGATGGAGACAGGAATTGTTTCTCCTAAGAAATGTTACATATTATTAGTAGAAAAGGGATACATATTGACTGGACAGGAAAAATAATGGATGTTCTCTACAAGAAACTCATTTTTCAAAGATGATGGGTACAGTCTATAACAAACTGCTAGGAATTTTTTTATCTATTTAATAATCTAGAATCAGCATATGAAACAAAATAAATAGGAAATACACTAATAAATAATAGAGAAAAAATAAAAGCAGAACATTTTAACAAAACTCTTAGTCCTTGTCATATCAGATATTTTAAAATATTAATTGAATTGTATTAAAATTAAAATCTAATTTTAAATATTTAATATGATTTTTGTTAAGGCCAGCATCAATGTCCAGACATGGATAGCTAAAAATTTACAAAAGCAGGCCTGTTTGGGGCATGCATGCACAGCGATAGTCAGGAAAAAATGGCAGAGAAAACAAATCTCAGGACCCAAAGGGCTGATTCCAGGAAATTTCTAGTTGGTTCAGCCAAACTGGGGAAAGCGTAGAGACTGGGATGAGGATCTTTGAATATGAAATATTTACTTGTTTTTTGAGTGTTAAAGTGTTAGAACTTCCCCAGAGGACAGCTTAGATGATGTATGCATTTGTATGTAATGCCACAATTTAAGTTAAGCAGGCAGGCCTAGGGTCAGACAGACTTTGAATAAAATCATTGAACATACCCCAGCTTCCATTTTCTCATCTGAAAGTGAATACAGTAAAACCTGAGAAAGCCAGAACCTGTGTCAGGTGGAAACCTGTCAGAGAAGGAAAACTCAAATATTTCCCACTAATAGAGAGCCATAGAAAAGTGGTAATTTGCACCCTGTCAAATGTGGAAAACTTTCGAGATCCAGAAAAACAAGGCAGTACTATAGAGGTCTGATTTTCAGATTTAACTGTATTACCTACTTCACAGGGTCCTTGTGAGAATTTAAATATGTAAAACAAATTAAGTACTTAGTAGATAGTACATAGTAAGCACTCAACCCATGCCACTTATCCAACAGCTACAGGTTAAATTTAGCTTTAATTTTAGCTCTAGCTTTAACTAGAACAAGACTTGTGGCGTTAAACCTTCTGAGTTCAAGTACTGGCTTTGCTGCAGGACCTTAGACAAGTCACTTCATCTGTCTGTTATTCAGTTTCCTCATTTACAAAATGGATAAAAAATAGTACCGAGGTATGTGTGTTTGTTTTGAGGGTTAATATATAAACTTCTTAGAACAGTTGCTGGCATGTAATTTTTGTTGCTGCTATCAGACGTCTGCCAATTATGGTCCCAGACACAAAGAGTGGAGTCATAGCATTAATTACTGGGCTTTCCAATGAGCATAAAGCGCAAAGTGAGGGTAGTACTGGAGTGAAGTAGGAGCCAAGGATTTGGAACCAGAAAAGTAAGCGAGCTAATTAGATACCACACTTGACAGGAGAACAGCAATTGCCTGGGGTCCTGGGTCTCCAGTTAGTATGGGTCATGGATTGAATTGTGTTCCCCTAAAATGTGTATCAATTTGGCTAGGCCATGAGTCCCAGGATTGTGTGGTTGTCTTCTATTTTGTGATCTGATGTAATTATCCTATGCATTGTAAATCCTAACCTGTATGATGTTAATGGAGCAGGATTAGAAGCAGTTATGTTAATGAGGCAGGACACAATCTACAGGATTAGGTTGTATCTTGAATCAATCGCTCTTAGAGATATAAAAGAGAAGCAAGCAGAAAGGAGAGGGACCTCATTACCACCAAGCAAAGAGCCAGGAGCAGAATGTGTCCTTTGCACCCAGGATCCCTGTGCTGAGAGGCTCCTAGACCAGGGGAAGATTGATCACAAGGTCCTTTCCCCAGAGCTGACATAGAGAGAAAGCCTTCCCCTGGAGCTAGTGCCCTGAATTCAGACTTCTAGTCTTCTAAACTGTGAGAGAATAAATTTCCGTTTGTTAAAGCCATCCACTTCTGGTATTTCTGTTATAGCAGTGCTAGATAACTAAGACAGTATGTACATATGAATGTGTGTGAGAAACCATCTTTTACTTTGCATCTGTATATGTTATGTTCATTTTCTAGCCATTATCTAATTCAGTCTTTCCAATGACTCTGCAAATCAGGTATCATTATTCCAAATTTTAATGAAGAAAATGAGCTTCAAAGGGGTAACATCAATTGCTTATGTCAAGTAGTTGTGATGTGGAGGACTGAGATTGAGATACAGACCCAACTCTAAAGCCAATAACCAGCAGCCTTTCTTCTCCACTAGCCTGCCTTCCACTGTGTTGGGAGCCTAGTATTATGGAGACTAACCTTCCCCCGCAAAGAGAGTTGTCTTACCTAGAAATGGGGCAGCATGGGAAATATTTATGGTTGCAGACATATGAATGAATTGGAGTCTTCTGATAGGATAAAACACCTATTAGTAATTATTTACTCCTTAACTAAGAGAGAAGAGCCCCTTCCCTATGGAAAGCTCCATATGCCTACCTCCAAGATAAATGATCACCCTCAGCCAGGCCACAGCAGGACCTGGAGGACATTCTAACTGACTCTACCCTTCACCCCCCTCCAGTATCCCACCCCCATCTCTTCCTCGAAGTTCAATTCCAAGGCCTTGGTGTTCTAGACTCAAGTATCATGTCTTCCTAGGCCAACCACAAAAATAACTATTTTTGTTTACCATGCATTTTCTCAACTCCTCTTTCTTCCCAATTCTTATTCTCCTCCTTCATGCATAAGTACACCTGGAATAGGAGAAGTTGTGTGATTGTTGCTACAGGTTGTGGACAACTGTGGGTCTATCTCATTTGCTTCTTGGTAGACAGTCTTCACCTTAGATGGTTGCTTACCTGGACTTCACTGTGATCTTTAATGTAATGAATGTTCACAGGAGGAGAAGAGGTAAAACAAATCAGTTTAAAGCTAGGCACTTGAGTCTGGTTTCTCTGATTGGTGATTCCTGACTGGTGATTCCTGATTGGCCAAGAGTTGAAAATCCTGTGCTCCCCTGTGTCCTAGTGCCAGTAGACTCTTGGGGATCGCCAAGTTCTTACCGTTTTTTACACAAACCTCTTGCCATTATGCCAGTTCATTCATTCTCATATTCATTCTCTTTCTCTACCTCCTTCTCTTCTTCTCCATCTGAGGCTCAGTCAGCTTCCCAGAGAAAGCCACAATGTAATTCATAAGCCTAAATCAATGTTAAGATTCACTGCATGGTGTATACTTGCTGATTTGGTTTTCTAAGAGAAAGAACAGAAATTATTAAAGAATTATCCATCGTTGTTGAGACAGGGGCAATTACTTTTTTCAGTGTTGTAGAGCCATTGAAAGCATCCCCGGATTATTTGCAGAATTAAAAAGCTTTGACTATTATTTCTTGTTTAACAAACTTTGACCACACTCAGGCTGGGGAGCTCCATACAAAAGATGCACAGGCCTGAAAAAAAATTAAAAAAAAAAAAAAGAAACTGATTAAATTTTAACCAGCTGCTGGGCAGATAGTTTGCCTGAGGCACATTTGTCAGTTTCAAAGGGTCTTTTTATTAATTTTGCATTTTGTATTTTGTTAGTGGAAAGAGCTCCCTCTTTGGGGACTGCCAAAAGCTATAGGCTACAAATCTTCAAGCAGCCCAAGGACGCTTCTGAGAATGCCAAGTAGATTTGGATTCCTGAGCACTCCCCATTACATGAGCTTTATCAGTCCTAAAAATATATTAACTTTAGGGGTGAGCTATTTGAATTAACTTTACAGCTTCCCTACTGACTCTGCTTTGGTTAATACGAATCTTGCTGTTTGTCTGTAGGACTATGTATGGCCTTGCTGTGTGAACTTGAGCAATTTGCTTGACCTCTCTGAGACTCCGGTTTCTGGTCTATAACAGAATAGGGTGAGGAGTTTATCTTGACGGTCCCTGCAGCACAGGATTAGCTGGTTTTTGACTGGTTGGAGAGTTCTCACACAATAAAACTCTCACGTGTTTTTCTTTTCTGTTAATGGGATTTTGGCTACGTTGGTTATAAGCAATTGTATTCATGATGGTGGTCTTAATTATACAATTATTAATAAGCGGAATTCATTAAAATGTTCGTATGCTAGGCTCTGTTAACCACTTTACATGTATTTTAATATTTACTTTTCACAGGGAACTTTTGAGTTTCCTGTGAAAAATGGGGATTATCCTCATTCGCACGTTACAGATGAGGCAACAACCACAATAAAAGAAAACCAGTTGCCGTCAATTCCAACTCATGGTGATTCCGTGTACGCAGAGTAGAACTGCACACCATAGAATTTTCAAGGCTGTGACCTTTTGGAAACAGATCACCAGCCCTTTCTTCTGAGTCGCTTCTAGGTGAATCTGAACCACCAATCTTTTGGTTAGTAGTCAAGTGCTGAACTGTTTGTGCCACCCAGGCCTCCGGATGGAGGCAACAGAGCGTACAAAAGATTAGGAAATTTACCCAAGGTTAAATAGTAAGTGTCTGAGCCTGGATTTGAAAACAAGGCTGCTTGATGCTTGGAGCCGTACTGCTAAGCAGTCTGTTTCCTTCCTCTGGATATGTGGCCATTTCTGTTTCTGGGCTGAAAATGTGCTCTGTATTCATATGGGTATTTCCAAATTTCCTATCTTTTGGGGATTGGACTTGGTGAAAATATTTACACCCAACTCAGTGGTGTCTGGCAAGATTCACACAGGCCTGGGCTTAGGCAGCTCCAGGCTGGAGAGGGCCGCCTGCAGCACAGAGACAATTTTTGAAGAGGAGACAGAATTGGGAGTTAAATGGAAAATACAAACCTCTTCTGTGATGCTGGGAATTTCCTAAGTTCCACTCAGGCATCTTCAAACAGCATTAAATACAAAGTAAAAAAGTCTACCCTCAGGCTAGAATTTGTAGACGACTTACCTGCAGGAGAATATGGCTAAATTTCTGCCTGAAGACAAAGAATCAGGGCTTATATTTACAAAGTGGAAGGAAAAAGCAACATTCTGAATGTGGATTTCTTTGTTGTATTGCAACTTTTAATATATATTTTATACATAAATATATAGTTTCACCAGGGAGACTTTTTATGCCAAATCAATACCTGGCAGCCTGGCTTTTGCATTATTTAATGTCCTTACCTATTGGGAGGGGCAAGGTACTATCAGCCTCAATGTGGTCATGTTTCCACGGCTTTTAAATTCCTGCAGAGGATTTTTTTTTCCTCCCCTCTGAAAGAAAATTCTCTGGGGGTATGCTGATCTACTACGAAGGTGGCTTTTTAGCTTACTGCTTATTTGGCTTGGGTTCTTCAATCATGATGACTTAACCTATTGATTAAAAAATAGACAGGAGGAGCCAATCACACACAGTTCTTCTATGATACTTAGGGTAGAAGAGCAGACATGTCCCAAGAGGGCTTGTTTGATTCTTTTCGAGCAAAACTCGTCTCGATTTCTACAATCGTAGTTAGCCTGCTGGTCAGTGTACTAGAGCTAGCAAGATGGAGTATTGGCTTGGATTGGCAGAGGACCCTAAAGAACTTCTGCACCAGTGTTAGTCACATAAACAGGAAATGCAAATATTTGTACTAGTATTTAAAAGTTGTTTTGTTTCATAAATGCCTAAAGACTGTAAATTTTTTACCAAAAAAAGGGAAGCTTAAAACATATTGGACACACATTAGTAAGAGCATAAATGGAGGAATTTCAGGCTCAGGAAAATGATGTAGTTTGCAGAAGATTCTATGGAAAATTCATAGCAGAGTTAAGCTGAGGCTCTGGTTTGTCGTTCTTGACCCAGTTCCGTTTGCATTACACCTGCATTTCCCAAAGTTCTGGTTTTACCTTTATATAGTTTGAGTCTTTTACTTTAGATT
Organism: Elephas maximus indicus; assembly: GCF_024166365.1. Taxonomy (NCBI): domain Eukaryota; kingdom Metazoa; phylum Chordata; class Mammalia; order Proboscidea; family Elephantidae; genus Elephas; species Elephas maximus. The sequence goes on from NC_064825.1 coordinate 70,768,030, forward strand.
CATGTAAGTTTGTAATTGCTATGTTTTCTTGGTGAATTAAATCTCTACCTCAAGTAGTGACCCTCTCCATATGTAACAATGCTTCTTTTTGTAAAATCTAGCATATTAGTGATCTTTTGCTGAGTAACAAATAACCCCAATGTTTACCAGCTGAAAACAACATGCATTTATTATCTCAGTTTCTCTGAGTCAGAAATTGGCATGACTTAGTTGGGTCCACTGCTTCACAGTCTTTCACAGGCTACAATCAAGATGCCAGCCCAGGGTCTGCAGTCTCACCTGAAGTGTAAGGGTGAGACTGAGAAGTATCAGCTTCCCTACTTTTTCAGAGATTCTTGGGTCTGTGCGGTTCCTCACGGTCAGTTGGACTGACAGTCAGACTGACAGTCGCTGGAGACAGCCCTCCAGCTCATCCTGTAGCCTCTCCAAGATGGCCGCTTGCTTTCTTAAAGTGTGCAAGTTGAAAAAGCAATAGAGAAGAGTTGGCTAGCAAGATGGAAGTTACAATCTTTTGTAATGTAATCACAGAGGTAGGAGCCATGGTGGCACAGTGGTTAAAACACTCAGCTGCGAACCAAAAGGTTGGTTCTTAAACCCACTAGCCCCTCCATGGGAGAAAGATGTAGCAATCTGCTTCCATAAAGATTTACAGCCTTCTATTTTTTTGGGAATCAAGTTACTGAAGGGGAGGAGTTGCTCAAGGTTGTGAAGATCAGGAGGTGGGACTCACTGGAGGCCATCTTGGAGCATGTCTGCCACATCTAATTTGCCTGGTATTAATAAAACCATCCCTGCTTTACTTTGGTTAATATTTTCCTGGTGACTATTTTCCCATCATCTTACCTTAAACTCTCCAGTTCTTAATTTCTTAAGAATGTCTCTTGTAAAGAACATATGATCAGATTTTGCTTTTTCGTACAAACTGACAACTTCTACCTTTAACTGGTGAGTTAAGCCCATTTACGGTTATTGGGGTTATTGACATATTTAGAGTTGTCTTTACTATTTTTTTTTTTCTATGCTTCAAGGAGCTCTAGTGGCTCAGTGGTTAAGTGCTTGGCTGCTAAATGAAAGGTCAGCTGTTCGAAGCCACGGGCAACTGCAGGGAAAAAATGTGGCAGTCTGCCTCTGTAAAGGTTACAACCTTAGAAACCCTACAGGGCAGTTCTACAGGGTTACTGTGAGTTGGAATCAATTCTACAGCAAAGGGTTTGGTTCTATGCTTCATTTCTCCCCCTTTCTTTTTGATTGAGAAATTTTTTGCTTGTTTTCCTTTCCTTTCTGATTTTTTCTTCTCACAACATGGAAATTATAAGTACTATTTCTATCTTTTGGTGATTCTTCTGGATATTTATCATTCACTCTTAAAAAACTGAAATTAGTATAACTCGCTTCCTGAACAGTAAAAAGCCTTACAACATGTAACTTAAAACACTTTCCTAATGACTTACGTGGCGTTATTATGAAGTATTTTTGTTCTGCTTTTTTTACTTTCACTCTGGGTAATATTATTATTTTGCACAGAAATATTTGTTTATATTTACCTGAAGTTTACCAGTTCACTTCTCACTATTTTTTCTTGCTTTTCTGAATTTCCTGCTGGGATGATTTTCCTTCCTCCTGATGAATGTTTTCTATATGTTTAAAATTGAGTATCTATTGGCAATAAATTTTAGTATAAAACAACTGTATTTCACTTACATTCTCAAAAGACACTTTTGCAGCTTGCACGATTCTAGTCCATAGTCATTTTCATTAGCACTTTAAAGGCACTCCTTTGTCTTCTAGTATCCACCATTTTAGTCAACAAGTAATAGTCATCGAATTGACATTTCTTTGCCTTTTCCCTTTTCTCTGGCTGATTTTGATAACTTTTGTTTTTTGTCTTTGGCATTTTGCTTTACCTATTATAGGTTTCTTTTTGTTTATTTTTAGTTGGTTAATGTGATGCCTCTTGCATCAATGGATTTATTTCTTTCATTAGTTATAAATAATTCTCACCCACTATGTTTTTAACTATATCTCTTCCTCTCTTTTCTCCTTCTGGAACTCTGATTAAATGTTTGTTAGACTTTCTCATTCTATCCACCATATCTTTTAAACTCTCATATTTTTAATCTTGTTTTCTATGCTACAATCTGAATAACTACTTCAAATATCTTGTTTCATCAGTTCTTTCTTTAGCTTTATCATTTCTGCTATTTATCATATCCATTGAGTTTTTTTAAATTGTTTTCAACAATTATATTTTCATTTCTATTTAATACCTTTTCTAATCTTTCTGGCCATTTTGTAGTCTTTAGTTGCTCGCTTCTTTTTTTGTATTTTAAAAAATATTTCACATATAGTTGTTACGTATTTTATCTGGTGGGTAGAATACCTAAAGTTCTGCACTCACTTAGCCTAGGTTGCTCAGAAATCGGAGGTAATATGTTAACTGTTTTTTAGAAAGTACAATTCTAGAGAATAGGAGTAAAGGCAGAGAGTGAGTCTAAATGAGGATGTGTTATTAAGCTGGCTTCTATTAAATGTAACTAATTATTCCATACCGTAGGGTTATCTTCAAAGAAGCCATCTAAACTTCCCAGGACCACCCATCTAGGGAGAGACATAAGAAAGAATTTGTCTATTTGTCCACTCTCCCATTCATCAACGTTTTGCCCCAGGGGTATTGGTTCCCCCACAGTACAGGTTTGTATGTGTGTGGACACGAAGCATGGTCTCTCTGTATCTCATACCTCAGCATCGACAGGGAAGCCTTGGGATAAAAGGCAAGAAGTGGACATAAGAGGCGTGATGTAAGACACTTGCAGGCTGCCCTTGCATGAAGTTTGTCAGAGCCCACACAGAATGGTCATGACAGGAGCAACCAGAATATGAGAGAGGTGAGGTCAAGTACATCTGAACTGGTACATCAGAGGTATCTGATACAGTGTCTAAATCTGATGTTTGTTGTTTCTCCTGCTTTTTATTCATGATGGTTCATTTCCGTCTATGTTTGGTGATCTTTTATTGTAAGCTCTTAGTTGGTTAATTTTAAATTGGGGGAAGTATGTGTGGCCTAAGTCAAGGATGTTTTCTTTGAGAGACAATTCGTATTTGCTTCTACCAGCAGCCAGATGGCCCTACCTACCCAGAACCTCTTTCATTTTATTGTTGGATTTCTAGCTTAAAGTGAGTGTTTCAGGGTAAAAAACTGCACCATTCAACTGGCCCAAGGCTTGTCCACCAGAATAGAGAGCTAATTTTGGCGTTTACCTCAAAGAAATCTCACCATCCATATTTGCTTACAGGTCACACTTATGTTTCTGATCTTTTTTTTTTATCCTCTGAGTGGGAGGGTGGATGCTTGGATTTCTCTTTTTAAGAGCCGAGCAATGCATTCAAAAGTATGTTTTATCCAGCACATAGTTTGTGTACAGTGGGAGAACACTTTTGATTATCTAATTGCCATACTCCCAGAAACAAAATTTGCTCTTTCTGTTCTTTTTCATAAAAGAAAAGGGTGAGAATTATAGTGGACAAAGGGGAGCTTCAGGAGATAGTGAGAATAGCTCTGGTCACATCCTAGAAGCAATTTAAAGGCCGTGTTTGCCTTCTCATATCTGCTTCCAGGAGTATGATGGGCCGTTTCCTCTGCTTTCTTGGTGACTGAGTTCAGGCTGACCTGGGAAAGGAAAGCCAGTTCATCCAATGTTCCTGAAAGCTGGGTCTACAGCCTGCTGGGTCATTAGCCACACTTGACACCCCTCTCTGTAGGCTTATCTCTGGAGCAGGTGTGTTTTCAAGACAGCGCTGACCATAGGTGTGAGTGACACTGGCAGACAAGTGTGAGACATGAAAAATACAGGCTTTAGCAGCATGGCCAGGTGTGTCAGGAGCACATCTGGCCACTAAACACCAGGGGGCTGAACTCCTCCTGCTGGAAATGGAGTGGAGTGGGCAAAGTCCACAGAGAGAGAGCAAAACCCCTGTGGAGATGAAATGGGGGAAACTATTAGAACCAGGACGTAGAAGTGGGAGCTACCTAACACTCATACTTTCAAGGGGGCACGGAAACAGGAGGAAATTGAGGTATGCCAGCTTACTGAGAATAGAAGCAAAATATGAAGGTCTGGACAAAAAGTAGCTTTTGTGCAAATGATACAAGAATGCAAAAAGGCAGAATGTTGGAGCGTAAAATGACTTAAGTACCTTTCAGCCCGGTGTTTCCAGCCCAGGACTCCTACCCTGGTGGCATGAAAAGCTCTTGTCTGGTTCAGGGCATGCTTTTAAGCAACACTGAATCACTAATAAGAAAGTTCCTTCCTTTTTAAATCTATTTCAATCTTCCTGTTTACAAAGAAGAAAGCTTCAGGTTATGATAACCGTGTTTTTAACACCTGTGTGACACTTGCCATTTTCTTTTTTTTAACAAAGAAAAGAGCATTTGGCAGGCAAAAATGTCTGACTAGAATTAATAACATTATTTTGTTTTCATTGAATTTATTTTCTGGTTACTTTTTAGGTTTGGTAAGTAATGTGCTGGCGATATAGAGTTTTCTTTTAAAGTAAATTTCATAAAGTATAAAAGTGAAATGATTTAAGGAAAAAAAGCATTAAATGAGAAATAATACGGATGGCAATTAGATGTGGCACAATCTTGAAGGTGGTACGGGGATGACCAAAATTAGAAAATTTTATCTAACCTAGATCTGGTATAGTCCTCTGCTTTTATGGTGCACGCATAGCAGAAATAGAGAGAAAGGAAGTTACTTCTTCAAGGTCACTCAGCCTATTAGTATCAGAGCAGGAAATGCAACACAAGTCTCACAACACCCAGTGCATACCTCTGTCTGCCATCCTAGGATGTATCCCTAAACGTCATCTCTGTGGGGATGATAAAATGAATAAGACAATGTGCCTGCCCCTCATGAAGGAAGCAGAGCCAAGACTAAAATGCCACAGTGCCTAGAGTTATGTGCCACAAAAGAGAATGGCAAGGTATTTAGAACTAACCCATAGCATTTCATAGAAGCAGATTGCCACATCTTTCTCCCACAGAGTGGCTGGTGGGTTCAAACCTCCAACCTTCCTGTTAGCAGCCAAACGCTTAGCCACTGAGCCATCATTGAGTGCCCTTCATCTTCTCTTGCCCTGTTTAATCAAGTAGGCCGTTCCTTATGTGCTCAGTTCCTTAAGAAAGGGATGTGCAGTCCTTAGTCTCCAAATGCTGGTGCTCTTAGAAAGGAGAGAACAACAGCTAGAGTAAAAGCCTTCGATGATTTGAAGGAAAAGATAATTTCTCCCTCTCCCACACCTTCAACTAGAAATGATTCTCCTGATCTTGGGAGTGTTGAAAAATGGAGGGAAAGTGGTATGAATAAAGGCAGTGATAAGCCCTGGACTCTGATTCCCAGGCAGAATCCTTGGCGAGCTCAGAATTCCAGATGGGTTTGGGCAACTCAAAAGCAGAGAGGCTCCACTTCCGGCAACAGAGAAGCAGCAATTCCACAGAGATGAAATGACTGCTTGGTGCATCTAGAAAGATCCAGATGAGGAAAGAATCAAAGAGACTCCTGAACCCCAGCAAGCAGAGAAGTAAAGGAGGGACGTGCAGATGGGAGAGACCGTGCAGATGGGGATGGAGGACAGCTTGCCAGTGAACTGCAGGGAGAGATTTCTCAGGGCCGGATGGAATGAGACGAGGAGCATCTCAAAGAACAGTTGAATTACAGAGAAAGACAAAAAAAAGTTACATTTTCCACACCTGATTGGTGGATTAAAATTCCCATATGATTTGAGAGTTAGGAATAAGGGCTTGTGTGCATTACAGAGTAGGGAGCAAGTAAATGCTGAATCCACAAAGAGGCATTCGGGGTGAATCTTAGAGGATGAATAGGATTCAAAGGCGAAGGGTTGAGAAGCAACAGACACATACTCAGCTAGGACTTTCTTTTTTCTTTTTTTGGTAAATCAAATAAATAAGCTCCCTAGAAGAGGTTCAAACGAAAATGCAGTGGGAGCTCAAAAGAAGGAGCCGTCGATTCTAACTGGAGCGTTGAGGGCCTTTTCCCAGGTGATGGGTCCTGTCACCTAGACTTAGACAGGTGAGTAGAAGGTACTCTCTGTGCCATCTCAGCAGAGGCAGATGGCAGGTGTCTAGGTTGTGCAAATGAACCTGAAGTAGTGGCCTGATAGATGTTCCTTATCGCCTGCCCTAGTCTGTGGTGTGTGCAGAGAAAGGTGATATTTGGCCAATGATCACTGATCTGGGGGTAGATTGAGAGGCCATGCGGTTTGGAGTCTTCAGAATTCAACAAGCTGGGACTCAGATCAATGCCTTCTGTGAGCTTCAGTTTCCGCATCCAGAGAATGGGAACGATAACACTTATCTCACATGACTGTTGTGAGGAAGAGGTAATAACAAACCCGTCTTGATAGATCCTGTAGAGTTGATTTTGACTTATAGTGACCCCAGGTGACAGAGTTTCCTGGGCTATAATCTTTATGGGAGCAGATCACCAGATCTTTCTCCTGAGGAGACCCTGGGTAGGTTCAAACCACCAACCTTTTGGTTTAGCCGAATGCTAAACCATCATGCCACCAGGGTTCCTTATGATAAAGCTAAAGTCCAAGAAATATAGTGTCCACTATAACTTGAGGTCTCAGTAGCAATCCTTCCTGAAAGGACAGTCTGTTTTTTCAACCTCTGTATCCTTCACTGTGTCTAATATAGGACCATGTACGTGGAAGGGTCAAAGAAGAATTTTTTGCTCTGGCTTGCACCGATATAAATAAAAAAATCAAACCCATGGCCATCGAGTCAATTCTAACTCACGGTGACCCTATAGGACAGAGTAGAACTGCCCCTAGGGTTTCCAAGGAGTGTCTGGCAGATTCAAACAGCTGACCCTTTGGCTAGGAGCCGTAGCACTTAACCACTACACCACCAGGGTTTCAATTTAAAGAACGTGCATGATTTAAACACAGGCAAATGAAACCACCGTTGGTTGTATCACTGGCTATGAAACGGACAGATCAGAAAAAGTTTTCCTGTAAGCTGTGTAGTTTTTCTTTGGCTGTCAGTCAGCACAAAGGTAATATCAGGAAACAAGGTACTGAAAAGTGAATTTCTGGCCAAACTGATCACAGCAGCCCTGACATCATACAACTGCTGCTTTCCATAATCAATGTCAGAGCTTAGTTTATTCACCTTATGAGTCCCTCGTGCAATTCCAAACCCAGTACCTGGATGGTAACATTTCCCCTAATTGATGCACTTTTGCTCTGGGAATTACATCCTGTTTGATTAATTTGGATTTTGATTTCCCTCCTCCCAGTGCTATGATTTTCAGGGACATAGCTATGCTTTGATGCTTTGCATGTGATGGGGAGATATGGATCTATGGGCATTGAGCTGGGTCCTAAAGCCAGCCTGCTGACTTTGGGGGAACTTTTCTGTAGGAAAGAACGGGGAAATAATTGACCTGAGATATCTTGGTGGGACATTTTCACTTGATGTTAGGAAAGGAAGGATAATAACATTCAGCACCAGACTGCAGCTTAGAGACTTTATGCACAGAATTACATACTTCTTATAATTTTAAAATTGTAAAATAGGGAAACTAAGGCATAGAGAAATACAAATCACAAACCCAGTAATGTGTGGTGCTTTCGTTCAAGTCTCATGTTCTTTCTTCTTAACCACAATTTAAAAGAAAACTAAGCTAGAATAGTTGTATAAAAATATAGACTTTTTTTTAAAAAAAGAAAATGATCCGTAATTCTACTATTAAATCTCTTAGCTCTCTGATGTATATTCTTACCATCTTTTCCCCTTTGCACGTTTCGGCTACAATTGTAATCATGTAGTTCAAAACATTATACTACAAGTCCTTAAAGAAATAGTTTTGCCAGAATTCTCAGAATTAAGTTTTACCTCCATTTATTGAGCCTGGGACAGTAGTTAGGGAAACACTATACAGGTCAAAATGGAGGCTCTCTGACTCCCAGGTCTTAGCAGGCACTGGGGAGTTATTTGCTTAATAATGACTACAAGGTATACGGTTATCCCCTTACAGTGAAATAATCTTGTCATATGGGTTTCTGTCAAAGATTCCCAATCTGTACCTCCTTCATGGGCCTCTTCCCTGCATTTCTTGTCTAACCTATCCAGCGTTGTTATTTTACTTCTTACGTTTGTGTCTCAGCAAGATCGTTCAGTGTCTTTTCAACAGGCATTCCCCTTTGTCTTCTGTGTGGGTAGTGCTTTGTAGCAGAAAGCCCTGTGACTTTGAGCAAACTATTTAAACTCACTTAGCCTCAGTTTCCACGTGTATAAACAAAGGGGAAAATAACACCTATCTTATCAGACTTATCAGACTGGCAGAAGGAATCAGGCAGGTAGTGTGGGTTTCATGCCTAGGACAGTGCCCAAATGTACTACTGAGAAAAGACTATTCTTTCTTGGTTCTCTAACAGCTCAGGGAACCTCAGGGTAGAAAGATCCCCATAGAATTCAGGGGATGGAGAAATAATGGGTGTCTCAGTGACCAAATAGCTGTTTTCATTTTGAATATGGGAGTGAAAAGGGATATAGTGGAGCCTCAAAAGATGGGTAGAGGAACCACCCTTTCTAGATCCAGCACTGAGAACACCCAGGGAAGGCTTGGAACAAGGCAATCAGGACTCAGCTACTGAGGTCAGGAAGTTAAAATGAACTTGAAGATAATCTCTTCACTTCCTGCTGTTTTGCGAGGGCCCCGGAAACTAGGTACAGGGAATCTGCCTGTGAGTCTGAAGTAAAGGAGGGCTATGGTATGTAGACAGAGGGACAGAGCAGCTGATCTTGAGAAGCTGTGTGAGGAGGGCCAGGAGTTGTATAAATTTCACACCATTTCAAAGAACCCAGAGACCCAGTGTTGGCAGAGGAGAGGAGTCATAGGCATTTATTTAGCAGGACCCAGGCCTTATCTGACTTGGGCAATTGTTGTCCAAAGTAAATACTTCAGAAAAGATTCAGCTTGTCGTGTTGGGATTCCAGCTGCCCACGGCCCCAGTTACGGTACCTACTGTAGTACTTATAGGGGTGTCAGGCTTCACTTAATAAGAAAAATAAACTCAACCAAATTGGCCAAGAGCTAATGAAAAGGAGAAACAACTGTTTTAGATTCTTTGGAACATTTATTTTACGACCATGATTTTGGTCAGGAAAAGGTGGCCCTGAACTTGATGATAACCTTCCTGTACACCTAAACCTGCAGACTGGCAGGGAAAACTTTAGATGCAGAGAGATCTATAACTTTACCCTGAATAAGGACTGGGGATTAATGGTAGAAGATGGAGTGGAGGAGGAAGGTCCACTAAGCTTGCCCACAGGGAGCACACATTCTAATTTGAGAAGCCAATTTTAGGGTTACCCTAGAGAAACCCAGGGCAGTCCCAACTTATGCCTTTTATCCTTGTATACTTACTAGGTAATAGCAACCACTTTTACTCTAAACACTTTTCTGATTCAGAAAATAAATTAACGATCACCCTGCCAATATTAGGAAGAATATTGACAAATGAATATTCTGAAGGAAATTAGAATGCTCAGAGAATTTTGGGTAAAGGAACATTTTCCCTCTATTTAGGGAGCCCAGGATGCCTGGGAAAGAACTTGAAACAATCTAATGAGTGAGATATCCAGTGGTCAGGCTTGTGTGGCAATTAACCAACAAAGACCTTGACCTTGTCTGGTAAGAGTTCGTGCAGTTGATGCTCAGCACTATTAGTGATAGCCCCTTGTCATAAAGCTCTGTTAAGCTTCTGGCTTCCTATCTGCTCGTTCCTGACCAAGTCCATTGGCATACGTTGTCCTGAAAGCATTCAGCTTAATGCCACACCCTTCCTACCTTAAACAACATCGCCAGAGTACTGTAGTATGGATAGGGGTGGAGGGTGGTGATGAGTGATGGGGGATGGCATGGGTTCTTAGCCATTGCCCCTGCTGGGACAAGCTGGGCCAGCAGATCTGCTCAGATCTCATGTGGTTTGGATCATTTATTTGTCTAGGACATTGAGGAGAGTCAGGGCTCCCATTTATTAGGGATGTTGGAGAAAGTAAAGTAAGCATTGTTTCACTTAATGCAAATCAAAAGTACCCGGGGGAAAGTAAATATATTCTATAGAACTAGAAAGGTCATGTCATGTTTTCTGAGAAAGAGGGGAAGCAATAAGTCACATTTCTGCAAGGCAGGTCTGAGGAAGCATACTGGGATAATGGTTAATGGAAGAATCAAGCCCATCGTTGCTTTTCCTAATGCCCTCTAATGCCACTAGTCAGTCAATTGGCCTACCAATCAATCAACCAACCAATTAATCCATCAGCAAGCACAAACCGAGGACCTACTATGACATAGCCCTAGAATGGGTTTAGAAGATATCCAAGTCACAGTTCCTTTCATCAACAAGCCCACTCTTCCGCTGGGAAGATGAGTGGATTACACCAGCCCTTGTCTTCCGGGCCCCTTTTAACTACAGGTTCAGCCATGCTCAGCCCCTAGCCCAATCCCCAATGGGCAGTCCCTCCAGCAGACAGGGAAAAGAATCAGTTGTGCTGCCAACAATCCGAGATCCTGTATGCTTTTGGGCTTACCCCAGGCAATCATTTGCCCTTAGAGTAAAGACTAATCCCAACCCCTTCTTAGACCATCACTTAACTTCAGCTTCCATTTCAGCTTAGCAGTTTCCGCAGAGGCAGTGTGGCTTAGAGGCTGGTGTGTGGGCTTTGGGGGCTAGTGGTCTTGGTTTGATTATTGCCTCTGCCACTTTCTAGCTATGTTGAGCCAATTACATTAGCTTTTTCTTCAAAAGGGAGATGTTAATATACCACTTGAAGGATGTTGTGAGGAATTAATGAAGTAATTGGCTACAGTGTCTAATACAGAGAAGAGATTCAACTGATGGTAGCTTATTAGTGCTGTGTCAACATCATCATCATCATTAGTTGTAGTAGTAGTAACAGACACCAAAATAGTTATAACTGTTTTCACAAGGAATGGATACTGCTCTAGTGACTAAGGCCTCTGTTGAGGTCCAGAGTCTTCCCTGCTTCTTCCCATTGCAACCAGATAGGTCTTCTTTTGACCACAATTTGGCCTTTTCTTCTAAATGGACCAAAAAGAACATCAGTGATGCTCCTACTTGGTCAGCACTGGCCTTAATCAATCCTGAATTTCCTGTGTCTCTTGGACATTTTGTGCAGAGTTCCTGGATAACCCAACTGAGGACCAGCCTAACTGTTGACCTACTTCTTCTAAATAATCCCACCGGGGTTCTGAATTCTGCCTTCACCTACTTGTCCCTGTTTCCAGGGCCCTTCCCTTCTGGTTTAGGACAAAGAATGCAAGGAAGTCTGTGTCAAGTGCCAGGATAGTGACACAGAAGCTGGGTGATGGCAGCCTTTGAAGGAGGCTGTTCAGAAGCAGTTTCCAAGGACAGGGAGTTGGAATGAGACAGAGGCAAAATAGGAATTCCAGGGAAGGGGTCCTCGTGTGAGCCTGGTCAGGACATTTGGCTACAGTACAGTCAGAGTAGAAGTTCTGAGCAGGGAAATAGAGACATTCTGGTCAGAGGGTCTTGAAAGTCAAATGAAGGTGTTTGCATTTTGTTCCCAGACAAAGGAGAGATGTTACTTTGACAATCCAAGGGGTTTTCCAATGTAGCCATACTCTGAGATATTTTACCTCCTAAGAATAGCCTATCCCTAAAACTTTGCCCTAGCCAAGTACCTGGCTAAATCATGTACCTTGCCTACCCTGTACACTGTTTATTTCCCTGGGTTTCATCATGTCTGGTCAGTAGAGAACCTCTCTTCCTTTCTCTGCCACCATCCCTCACCTTCTCTTGAATTTCTCTACTATTTCTTTGTTTAAATCCATTCTTTTTTAGCAAGAATAGCCTCCCATCACATGTAGAGGCATCTGTTTCCTTTCTGCTCCTCTTCTCCATCAGAGATTTTTGCAGGTAGATTTTTCCACAGTCTATGAACCAGAGAAGTCAAACATACTGATTAAAATTCAATATTATCCTTGTTTTTCTGTAGAGAAATGTGTGATTGCTTGCCATATTCAACTTGTTAACTTCTGCAACTGTCCTTGATTAACTTTTCAGATTGGTTTATATCATGACCACATCATGTTCTTAGTGATTAAAGAAAATTCATTTTGTTTATTTTAGGAAAGATTTTATTCAATTTTACAAATATATTTCATTTTCAAGATAAGTTGGGAACTAGGGGACTAGATGGGCTGCAATTTGATTGAAATTACTTTGGCCTCACTAAGAATTGTGGGCTACAAATCCTGGATCCTGGTCCCTCACTCTAACTCCAGACTGCACATGGAAGTTTGAACATTGCCTCTGAAGTAATTGTAACTTCCAAATCCTAAATCAGGACACAGAGTCTAATGGAAAAGACATCATTTCTCCTGGTTTTTACAGTTTTTTTTAATTATTAAAAATGAAATTACATTTAATTGAACACTTGATGATTTTTCTTTACCAAAGAGAATTAATTTCTATACGAAATTGAAGCCCTTCTGTGGAATTCTTCCTCAGGGTCACAAACGGGGAATGCATATATCATTACTTCATCTCTTAACACTTGGAGGAATTCATATATCACTACTTCATTTCTTAACACTTGCTATTCGTCCCCTGGCCATGCAATCTTGGAGCCCCTTGAGGCTTTTGCCACGGTCTCCTTCTATCCTCATGCTTTATTTTGACTAAACAGTTTTACCTACATACCTGACTTTAATTAGCATCTGTTTACTGGGTAGCAGAAATGGTTACCATGCTCGACTGCCGAGAGATTGGCAGTTCAAGTTTACCCAGAGGTATCTTAGAAGCAGGTTCTGGTGATCCGCTTTTGAAAAGTCAGCCATTAAAAACCCTAAGTGTCACAGTCCTACTCTGACTCGCATGGGCCGGCCATGAATCAGAACCAACTCCATGGCAACTGGTGGTTGGCTACTGATATGAGTCACTTATTGTTTGTTTTTTTCCTGATTGTTCTGCATTCCAACACCTTCCTAGTGGGAGAAAATATTCCATTGTGTAAGTCTTGATGGGATGCAGATTTCTGCATCCTACCACAGAAGCTGGAAGGGCAGTATAAGCTGGTGTGTTATGTAATTACAGGAGTGCATTCTCACCGTCATCTATAGGAATGGCTGTGCACTGCATAGCTGGGGGTGGTGCCAGTTACCCTTGGTCTATGAATAGCAGAACTCAGTAAAACTCCAGGACATGCCATTTGCATGGCACATGAATGTGAGCTCCACGTTTGAGGAATTCGGTTGTCCTGGCAGATACTCCATCGTCCTGCTTCCTGGCAACTAGAATAGATTGCGCTCACTTAATACTTTCCAGGGTCCAGTGGCAGTGTTCCTAGCAGGCATGGTAGCCTGGCAGCTGGGCCAGTGGTGGTATATTCACTAGACCAGTGATGAGGGACCTTGGCTGTGGTTCCTGTTGCTGGTCTCCTTTACTTCCTGCCTACTGAGCAAGACCAGTTTTACAACCTGTCTGTTGATTCTGTGGCCTACCTGATGTGCTTCCAAAGAATTGCTTTTCTGTTTAAATCAGACAGAATTGGTTTACAATTGAGAACTTGTTACGCAAATTGGTAACAGAAAGAGGAATACACAAGTTTATTAATTTTCTGTGGTTGCGCAGCAAATTACAAAAAACTTGGTTGCTTCAAATCATACACATTTATTATCTCATAGTTTCTGTATATTAGAGGCCTGAGCATGGTTTAGCTGGGTTCTTTGTTTCAGGGTCTCATCAGGCTGCGACACAGGTGTTAGGTAGGGCTGATGTCTCATCAGAGGCCTGAAGAATCTGCTTCTAAGCTCACTGAGTTTGGAATTTATTTAATTCAGGTTCACAGGGTTTATTTCCTTCCAGTTGTGGAGCTCAGGGCAGATTGCTTCTTCAAGGTCAACAAGCAAGATAGAAAGAGTCTGCTTCAAATCACAATGATATATAGATATAGGTATAGGTATAGGTAGAGATAGATATGTTGTTGTTGTTGTTAGGTGCTGTTGAGTTGCTAAATAGATATAGATACATAGATGGAAACCCTGGTGGCTTAGTGGTTAAGAGCTGCAGCTGCTAACCAAAAGGTGGACAGTTTGAATCCACCAGTTGCTCCTTGGAAACCCCATGGGGCAGTTCTATTCTGTCCTATAGGGTTTCTATGAATTGGAATTGACTCACAGCAACGGGTTTGGTTTTTTGGTTTTGCATCTATATCGATATAGATCTAGATATCAATATAGATATTCATATAGATCTAGATATTGATATAGATCTAGATATCAATATTAATATAGATCTAGATATTGAAATCAATCTAGATATCGATAAAGATATCGATGTAGATCTAGATACAAAACCAAGCCTGTCACCATCGAGTCGATTCCAACTCGTAGCAACCCTGTAGGACAGAGAAGAACTGCCCCATCGGGTTTCCAAGGAGAAACTGGTGGATTCGAACTGCCAACCTTTTGGTTAGCAGCCAAGCTCTTAACCACAGTGCCACCAGATATAGACATATAGATAAGTATGTGTGTCATAACATAATTACAGCAGTGACATCCCTTTACCTTTGCCATATTTTATTACTTGTAAGCAAGTCATTGGTCCCTCTCACACTTGAAGTTTCACAAAGATGCGAACATCAGGTGATCATTGAGGGGTCACCTTAAGATCAGATCATCACAGTGAAGAAGTTGCTTTTGCCTGCCTGGCCTGGCTGGGCCACAAGGCAGTGAAAACTCTTGTTAGTATTCAAGGATGGAAAACCTGGAGGTTCACCTCACATAGGTACAGAATAGTTACTTCCTGTCATCTTCTGCACTGAACTTCCTGTCCTCCAAGGACAAAGCTTTGGGGACCAGGTTGCCACTGACACACAACTGTACAAAGAGACGTTCAGGATTTGGGGGAGGAGTGGCCACTCCTAAGGGTACAGAACAGCTTGATGAAAGAGAGTGACATACCGAATCCTAAATTTTGGCTCTTATTTCTATTAAGATCTGGGGTCACTCTATTCCTCTCCTTAAAAAAAATTGTCTCAAAGAATCATGGGGCAGATAACAAAACTCAAGGTTGGTCTTGCAAGTTGTGGGGTTCTACCAGTTAAATATGGGTCAGCTCTGTGTCACAGTTAAGGTATTGATCAGGAAAGAGTTCAGTCCAGGAGCTGGAGGGGAATACATGGAGGTCTCAGAAAATTTGGAAAGGGCCCTTAATATCTAGTCATCTCTGACCTCCCCTTACCAATCAAGCATCACTTCCTCCTTGTCTGATGAGGCTATTTCTCTACTTTCAGACCTTGAAACAGGAGTCACATTGTTCTCATTTGCCACTGCCCTTTGTTGCTAGCATGTAACTGGAGTTAGATCCTAACATAACTCCTGGATCCAGTTACAAATCATACCTGGGAGAGATTTACCCCACGTTAAAAAAAAAAAAGAAAAAAAATTCAAAGTATCATCACATAAGGAATCTAAAGTCCCATCTCTCTCCCTTCCTCTGACTTATTAAGATTTTAAAATGTAATGATGCCCTGGTAGTAGTGAGAATGTGAGTAAAAACAGGCTTTCCCATAGACAGGGAAAGGGTGTTTAAATTTGCATAAACTTTCTGGATAATTTGGTAAAATGCATCAAACAACTTAAAAATGTTTATAACCTTTGAATTAGTAATTCCATTTCTAAAAATAAATCCTAAGGATATAATAATGCAAATGTGTAGAGATTTAGCTCCGATAATGTTCATCATACTACTAAAATAGCAGAAAATTGGAGAAACCTAAATTTCCAACAGAAGGAGATTAGTTGAATAAATTTTGGTGAATCTAGGCAATGAAAATTCTTCATAGCTATTAAAACATTATATTTTGTAAAAATATTTATTGGTATGGAAAGATGATCATTGTATGTTTAATTCAACAGGTTATAATACAGCATGTACAGTATGATTTTTCCAAGTCAGGACATAGTGAAGAGGTGCATTTCAGAACCCCTGTGATTTAATTGAAGTTTCTTTTCTCAGAATTGTCTCTTGTATTAACAAAAGATTCAATAGAGATAACTTAAGCCTGTGGTTTCAAAGAGTGCTTTTAGAACTCTAGGTGACAAGGGAAAAGCCTCAGGGACTGTAGGGCCAGGCACTGGCTGGTGAAACCCTGTCTGCTTTGATTCCCTAACTTTGCATCAAAAGCAGTTCAATTTTTAGTGTTTTATTGTTTTGTTTGTTTTAATTGTGGAAGGGCACAGTGCTCTTTTCCTTCCATTAGTTCATATGATCTCCAGCCTATATCAGTTAAGATGCTTTAGGTTGGAAACATTAGAAAATATAACTCAATTTGGCTTTAAAAAATAGCAATTTATTTGCTTTCATAATTTTGAAGTTAAGATTAGGATAGGCTTCAGGCATGGTTCAATCAAGGCTTCAGTTTGGTTTCTCTGATATTCTCTAAGCTGTTCCCTTCTCCATTTACTGGCTTCTTTCTTAGCCTGGCTTTCCTCATGATCACTTTCTCAGTGACATACAGAGAAACAGTGCGTTGTCTTCCCCCATCCCTTCCCCTGTCTCAATCATCAGACCAAAATTCTGAGCTTCACTCTGATCAGACCATCCCAGAGTCAATTGTGGTAGCCACTGGAACGTCATGCACCATTTCATTTGGTTACCCAGTGCGGTCGAGTCGATTCTGACTCATAGCGACCCTATACGATAGAGTAGAACTGCCCCATAGAGTTTGCAAGGAGCGCCTGGTGGATTTGAACTGCTGATGGGATATCAGTATGGAAAAGGGTGTTTGGGTTACCTTGATTGGATTGGACCAGAAGACTATGCCACAGGCCACATTCACCCTGCTGCCTGTTTTTATAAATAAAGTTTTCTTGGAACACAGCATGATTCTTTTGTTTACTTATTGCCTATGGCTGCTTTTGTAGTTGTGGGCCACCTGACTCACAAAGCCTAAAATATGTACTATTTGGCCCTTTATCAAAAAAGTTTGCTGATCCCTGGCTTTAACTAATCAGGTCCCGCTTCTGAAGCTGGGTATAGGGTCAATTTTATCTAAACCTTAAGGTCACTATACAACAGGGAGAGAGTGGAATGGATGCAGTGGAGAGAACTTTTACTTTGTGCTCTACAACTCATTAGGATTAATTCCATTTCAGAGGTTTGCATTGACAGTCCATTTCAGGTAAACCCTTCAAGTCTGTTGTTTCCTGCTTTATCTCACAAGCAACGAGAGAGCTGTGTTCCAAAGACCTAACACTCTACAAACCTAGTTAGGGTTTAGTTTATTACCTAACAAGTCCCACCCCTGTCCCACTCCCACCTATCTCCACTCCAATCCCAGCCCAATGTTGTCTGTTTCTTCTCTGGGTCTTCTGTTATTCTGAGCCTAGAAGTGCTTGCTGAAGATAAAGCAAACACAGTTGGGGTCGCTCAGCCTCTCCTCCTTGCAGAATGGCTCCGTGGACACCAAACTACTCCAAAAGCTCCAGCTGAGTTTTCTTTGCCAAGTTTACCACCACTTTGTTGCCAATGCTCTCAACACGTTCAGTCATGGTGTCTTTCTCCAAAACCACTGTGCCTGCTCTCTTATGAAGGTGACAATAATGACTAACACTTGCATACCTGCTGTGTGATAGGCTCTAGGCTTAACATATATAGGCATTATCTTTTAATCTTTACAGATCTCTAAGAGGTAAGTCTTATTCATAGACACCCATTTTAGAAATGAAGAGATTGGGCATAGCTAGGTTTAATCATTTTCCCATAGTGACTGTCTAGTAAGGGTGGAGCAGAGATTTGAACCCAGGTCTGACTGAATCAACAATGCAGCTTCTTAACCACTATACCATATTGAGTTTTCTTGTGTCTATTCACAAAAGCAACTCTCTCTAAGATATTTATCTGTATCCTGTCTAGTTTTTTCTCATTACTCAGTTCCTCAGGGAACCTAGAAAACTAGACTTACAACTGTCCCATTCTCTCCTGCTGGGTCCTGACACTTTTCTCTTACCAGGGTTCAAGGATATTCAGGTAAGCAGGCTATATGTCTTTGGACTAGAACTAGACTATTTCCTCAGACACTTCAATTTATACACACCAAAATGAGGAATAAACAGCTAGCCAAAAGTAGACTTAGGGCAACTGAACAGCAGGTTTCCAAGATCCATCATTGTTCATACTCCAATATACCCCATCTCCAAGCAGGAGAGATATCCTCAGCCCAGAGGGTCCTGGGTAGAATTCCAGCAGTCAGCCCACAGGCAGATGGCTGAGGCAATTCAGTCATGATGTCTCCTTAGCCCTAGACCGCTGAAATACTTAAAACCTAGAGAAATGAAGCTCAGAGAAGATAAACTTGTTCCATGTATACAATTAGTGGCCATCTTAGTTTCCCAGGGCTGTTGTAAAAAATACCACAAAGTAGGTGACTTTGAACAACAGAAATGTATTGTCTCACTGTTCTGGAGGCTGAGAGTCTGAGCTCAGGGCGCCAGCCATGTTGGTTCCTTCTGAGGTTTTGGGGAAAATCTGTTCCATGTCTCTCTCCTAGCTTCTGATATCTGCAGGTGTTCCTTGGCTCGCAGCTGCAGTGTCACATGCAGTCTTTCCTCTGTCTGTTCTCCTGTTTTATAGTGATAGCCAGGATAGGATTAGGGCTCACTTAGATAGGATCAGGATCCACTCTTCTCTGGTATGACCTCATGTTAACTGACAGCATCTTCAAATACCCTATTTTCAAATAAGTTCACATTCACAGAAACCAGGAGTCAGGACTTCAACATATCTTTTTTGAGAGGACACAATTCAATTCATAATAATGACAAAACAGGAAGGCAGAATAACGCAATGATTAAAAGTAGATGTTGATCGTGCTTGAAGTCTTAGCCATGGCAATTAGGCTAGACAAAGAAATAAAAGGTATCCAGATTGGCAAGGAGGAAGTAAAGTTATCACTATTTGCAGATGACATGATCTTATACACAGAAAACCCTAAGGAATCCCCCAGAAAACTACTGAAACTAATAGAAGAGTTTGGCAGAGTCTCAGGTTATAAAATAAACATACAAAAATCACTTGGATTCCTCTACATCAACAAAAAGAACACCGAAGAGGAAATAACCAAATCAATACCATTCACAGTAGCCCCCAAGAAGATAAAATGCTTAGGAATAAATCTTACCAAGGATGTAAAAGACCTATACAAAGAAAACTACAAAGCTCTACTACAAGAAATTCAAAAGGACATACTTAAGTGGAAAAACATACCTTGCTCATGGATAGGATGACTTAACATAGTAAAAATGTCTATTCTACCAAAAGCCATCTATACATATAACGCACTTCCGATCCAAATTCCAATGTCATATTTTAAGGGGATAGAGAAACAAATCACCAATTTCATATGGAAGGGAAAGAAACCCCAGATAAGCAAAGCATTACTGAAAAAGAAGAAAGTGGGAGGCCTCACTCTACCTGATTTCAGAACCTATTATACAGCCACAGTAGTCAAAACAGCCTGGTACTGGTACAACAACAATGGAACAGAATTGAGAACCCAGATATAAATCCATCCACGTATGAGCAGCTGATATTTGACAAAGGCCCAGTGTCAGTTAATTGGGGAAAAGATAGTCTTTTTAACAAATGGTGCTGGCATAACTGGATAGCCATTTGCAAAAAAATGAAACAGGACCCATACCTCACACCATGCACAAAAACTAACTCCAAGTGGATCAAAGACCTAAACATAAAGACTAAAACGATAAAGATCATGGAAGAAAAAATAGGGACAACCCTAGGAGCCCTAATACAAGGCATAAACAAAATACAAAACATTACCAAAAATGACGAAGAGAAACCCGATAACTGGGAGCTCCTAAAAATCAAACACTTATGCTCATCTAAAGACTTCACCAAAAGAGTAAAAAGACCACCTACAGACTGGGAAAGAATTTTCAGCTACGACATCTCAGACCAGCGCCTGATCTCTAAAATCTATATGATTCTGTCAAAACTCAACCACAAAAAGACAAACAACCCAATCAAGAAGTGGGCAAAGGATATGAACACACATTTCACTAAAGAAGATATTCAGGCAGCCAACAGATACATGAGAAAATGCTCTCGATCATTAGCCATTAGAGAAATGCAAATTAAAACTACGATGAGATTCCATCTCACACCAACGAGGCTGGCATTAATCGAAAAAACACAAAATAATCAATGTTGGAGAGGCTGTGGAGAGATTGGAACTCTTATACACTGCTGGTGGGAATGTAAAATGGTACAACCACTTTGGAAATCTATCTGGCGTTATCTTAAACAGTTAGAAATAGAACTACCATACAACCCAGAAATCCCACTCCTCGGAATATACCTACAAGAGCCTTCACACAAACAGATATATGCACACCCATGTTTATTGCAGCTCTGTTTACAATAGCAAAAAGCTGGAAGCAACCAAGGTGTCCATCAACGGATGAATGGGTAAATAAATTGTGGTATATTCACACAATGGAATACTACGCATTGATAAAGAACAGTGACGAATCTGTGAAACATTTCATAACATGGAGGAACCTGGAAGGCATTATGCTGAGCGAAATGAGTCAGAGGCAAAAGGACAAATATTGTATAAGACCACTATTATAAGATCTTGAGAAATAGTAAACCTGAGAAGAACACATACTTTTGTGGTTATGAGGGGGGGAGGGAGGGAGGGCGGGAGAGGGTTTTTTTATTGATTAATCAGTAGATAAGAACTGCTTTAGGTGAAGGGAAAGACAACACTCAATACATGGAAGGTCAGCTCAGTTGGACTGGACTAAAAGCAAAGAAGTTTCTGGGATAAAATGAATGCTTCAAAGGTCAGCGGAGCAAGGGCGGGGGTCTGGGGAACATGGTTTGAGGGGACTTCTAAGTCAATTGGCAAAATAATTCTATTATGAAAACATTCTGCATCCCACTTTGAAATGTGGCATCTGGGGTCTTAAATGCTAACAAGCGGCCATCTAAGATGCATCAATTGGTCTCAACCCATCTGGAGCAAAGGAAAATGAAGAACACCAAGGTCACACGACAACTAAGAGCCCAAGAGACAGAAAGGGCCACGTGAACCAGAGACCTACATCATCCTGAGACCAGAAGAACTAGTTGGTGCCCGGCCACAATCGATGACTGCCCTGACAGGGAGCACAACAGAGAACTCCTGAGGGAGCAGGAGATCAGTGGGATGCAGACCCCAAATTCTCATAAAAAGTCCATACTTAATGGTCTGACTGAGACTAGAGGAATCCCGGCGGCCATGGTCCCCAGACCTTCTGTTGGCACAGGACAGGAACCATCCCCGAAGACAACTCATCAGACATGAAAGGGACTGGTCAGTGGGTGGGAGAGAGATGCTGATGAAGAGTGAGCTAATTACATCAGGTGGACACTTGAGATTGTGTTGGCATCTCTTGTCTGGAGGGGGGATGGGAGGATAGAGAGAGAGGGAAGCTGGTAAAATTGTCACGAAAGGAGAGACTGAAAGGGCTGACTCAATAGGGGGAGAGCAAGTGGGAATACGGAGTAAGATGTATGTAAACTTATATGTGACAGAGTGATTGGATTTGTAAATGTTCACTTGAAGCTTAATAAAAGTTAATTAAAAAAAAAAAAAAAGTAGATGTTGAGGTAAGGTTCATATTTGAGCTCCAGTTCTGCTATTCTCTGGCTATGCAAACTGGCAGACACCTCAATTCTCTAGGTCTCAGTTTCTTGATCTTTAAAATGGGGATAGTAATAATATGTACCACATAGGGTTATTGAGAAGACAGATGAGGTAAAGCAGTCAGTCTTTTACAAGGCGCCAAACACAAAGCAAGTGCTGATTAAATGTTAGTTGTAATTGGAGGTTGATTAGGGCTCTTCTGCTCCTGGGCACTGTCTTCTTTGGCTGAGGTTGTCTATACCTCTCATTTTCCTCCCTGGCTCTCCATGAAAGGAACATTAGTGGTGCAGAGATTAAGGCCTCAGCTTCTAACTGAAAATTCAGCAGTTCGAACCTACCAGCTGCTGTGTGGGAAAAAAGATGTGGCAAGCTGCTTCCATAAAGATTTACAGCCTTGGAAACTGTATGGGGCAGTTGTAGTCTGTCCTACAGTGTCAATGTAAGTTGTAATCAACTCAACAGCAGTGAGTTTGGTTTTGGTTTTGATTTGGCTTGCCACGGTAGATGCCCCCTTGTACGCCCCTCATGTCTCCTCAGTTTTCCTGGCCCTGCCTTTGAGCTCAGTCTGGGATTCTGATGACACCAATTGCCCAGCATGTCTTCCATTAATGGTAAGCGTTTGCCTTCTCCTCCTTCAGAAAGACCCTGTGCCCTGGGAAATGAATGTCACAACACCATACCTGTTGCAAAGGGCTTTTTTCTCCCCCTTTCACTTAAGAGTCCTCAGAGGTCAAAAGAAAATAGATTTAAATGTTTCCCAGTCAAGTGCAGCCCTCACAGGGCTCTACAATGGACCCACCGTGGGAGCTTTTTACACCTTCCCAGCCGCCATCCACAAATTGATGTAATATTGACTTCCCTGGGGTCTGCTTCGAGTCATTGTAGTCAGGAGTAACAGAGTGCATCTTCCATTAGTTGTGATTAGTGGTTAAACTACTTTCTTATTTTATTTTTCCCTTAGAAGGTGAAGGAAATAGGAGTTTCTCCTTGGAGAGGAGAATTGAGTGGAACATTCAGTCTGTGTCTTATTTCCCTGGGTTTGCAAGGTATGATTGATGAAGTCAGCTCTTGATAAAGCCTGTAACCAAACGGACAAATATCTAAAAATAAGTTCAAAGTGGGATAGAGATAGAAGAAAAGGCTTAGGCCATAAATCATTCATGATTCCTCACATGAGCAGAATAGAAACAAACCTGCCACTTTCTCAGAATCACAGGCTGCCAAAGCCAGGAATGAGAACTCCTCGGTTCTGGTGTTATAGAGGAACAGGCTGAGACTCAGGGAGGAAGGACTGGCTGAGTTGTGCAGGTGTCTGGACTCCCAGGCTAGGCATTTTGGCATTGCACTATACCAGCTCTACCACCCTGAAGACTGTGGACCTTAGATGTTCCACTTACATTTTCTGAAGCTATTTCCATCACTGTAAATAGGACTAGAACATTGATCGCCCTGGGTTTCTGGGGGGCTTACTGAAAACATGAATGAAAATGTGCCTAGAAGAATTTAACACCAGCATTTCATAGGCTGACAGCAGATGTGTGTTGAATCTAGCTAACATATCCTTTTTTTTTTGGTGATGATAAGAGGAATTATTTCATATTTTTGATTATTCATGATACCACTCCTCTTTGCTTTCCTAATTGAATTTTAAGCACTCTAGTGCTCAGAACATGTGTAGATTGTTTGAGTCCACTGGATGATTTTCCCTGATTTCTCCAGTTCCCAGAGCTTACCTTAGGTGTGTTAGGGCTCATCACACATCACTGCGGTCATATACCACATATTTGTGTGTGTATGTGTATGTGGGAGACTTATTCTAATCAGCACAGTGTTTTCAAGGTTCATCTATGTAGTAGCATGTATCAGAACTTCATTCCTATTTATGGTTGAGTAATATGTATAGACCACATTTTGTTTATCCATTCATCTGCTGATGGATATTTAGGTTCTTTTGTTGTACAAGATGATGAACATAATTGATGTCACTGAATTGTCTATGTAACACATGTCGAAATGGAAAATGTTTTGTTGCATATATTGTTGCCATCATAAAAATAAATTTAAAAAAAGACAAATACCTTTCAACATTTGAAATGTCTATAGATCTAGTTTCTTTAAGACAATTCTGTAAGGTAGGTAGGGCAGATATCATTATCACCTCTATTTTTCAAGGATGAAACTAGAGATTCAGAAATTTTATTAACTTGTCTATGGTCACACAGTCATCAAATGGAAGGGCCAGGGACTAAAACCTGAGTATTCTGAGTATCTGTCCAGGGCTATTTACACCACAAATGGATCAGGAAACAGCAGCTTATGTGAAACCATTCCTGGCTTGTGATGCGTAGCTCTCCACTGAATGTAATTGCCAATGGGCAAATCAAGTGAAATATTAACTGTCGAAATGCAATGTATTTATAAACAGAAAGGTTAATTAGGTTAATGGAATCTAACATGGGGATGGTATTTATGGTTTCTAAAATGGCTTCACATGCATTATCTCACCTGATCTTAGAACTAGGCCTGAGTGTAAGTTTATTCTTATTATTATTCTATTGACTCTTGCAAAAAATGAGACTCAGAGTGGCAAAATGACTTTTACAAGAGCACATGGACCAAAAAAAAAAAAAAAACTGTTAGAATCTACAGCTGCACTCCACCCAGATTTACTTGTCCTGCTCAGTATCTTCATAATGATGTCCTAGCTTTGATTTTACTACTTCTCAGGACACTGATTTTTACTGGCTAATTCTTTTCAGAAGTAGACACACCAAGCCCTTCTTCCTAGTCTGTCTTAGTCTGGAAGCTCAGCTGGTATTTGAATACTGGTGGCATAGCTTCCAGCATCACAGCAACATGCAAGCCCCTCCCACAGTATGACAAACTGACAAATATGAGGGTTGGTCGAGCAGACAAAGTAAAGTATTATAATGACATGCAAAGGCCTGGGAATAAAAAACTAAAAGGGAAGAAAACGCTTGGCATTTCTCAAGCTGAAAGAACTGAAGAAAATATTCAAGCCTAGAGTTGCAATACTGAAGGATTCTGTGGGGAAAATATTAAACAATGCAGGAAGCATCAGAAAAAGATGGAAGGAATACACGGAGTCATTATACCAAAAATAACTGGTCGACATTCAACCATTTCAGGAGGTACCACATGATCAGGGAACCAATGGTCCTGAAGGAAGAAGTCCAAGCTGCACTGAGACATTAGCAAAAAACGAGTCTCCAGGAATTAACAGAATACCATTTGAGATGTTTCAACAAACTGATGCAGTGCTGAAAGTGCTCATTCATCTATGCCAAGAAATTTGGAAGACAGCTACCTGGCTAACCAACTGGAAGAGATCCGTATTTATGCCTGTTCCCAAGAAAGGTGATCCAGCTGAATGTGGAAATTATTGAACAGTATCATTAATATCACACACAAGTGAAATTTTGCTGAAAATCATTACAAATCAGCTACAGCAGTATATTGATGGGGAATTGCCAGAAATTCAACCTGGATTGAGAAGAGGATGTGGAACCAGGGATATCATTGCTTATGTCAGATGGATCCTGGCTGAAAGCAGAAAAGGCCAGAAAAATGTTTACCTGTGTTTTATTGACTATGCTAAGGCATTTGACTGTGTAGATCATAAATTATGGATAACATTTAGAAGAATGGGACTTTCAGAACACTGAATTGTGCTCATGAGCACCCTGTACATAGATCAAGAGGCAGTCATTCAAATAGAAAAGGAGATACTGTATGGTTTAAAGTCAGGAAAGGTGTGTGTCAGGGTTGTATTCTCTCACCATACCTATTCAATCTGTATACTGAGCAAATAATCTGAGAAGCTGGACTATATAAAGAGGAATGGGGCATCAGGATTGGACGAAGGCTCATTAACAACCTGCATTATGTAGATGGCGCTTGCTGAAAGTGAAGACTTGAAGCACTTACTGATGAAGATCAAAGACCACAACAACCTTCAGTATGGATTACACCTCAATGTAAAGAAAACAAAAATCCTCTCAACTGGACCAATAAGCAACATCATGACAAACGGAGAAAAGATAGAGGTTGTCAAGGATTTCATTTTATTTGGATCCACAATCAATGCCCTTGGAAGCAGCAGTCAAATCAAAAGACAAATTACATTGGACAAATCTGCTGCAAAAGACCTCTTTAAAGCGTTGAAAAGCAAAGATGTCACCTTGAAGACTAAGGTGCACCTGACCCAAGCCATGGTGTTTTCGATTGCCTCATAAGCATGCGAAAGCTGGAAGATGAGTAAGGAAGACCCAAGAAGAATTGATGCCTTTGAATTGTGGTGTTGGCGAAGAATATTGAATATGCCACGGACTGCCAAAAGAACAAACAAATCTGTCTAGGAGAAAGTACAACCAGAATGCTCCTTAGAAGCAAGGATGGCGAGACTATGTCTCACATACTTTTGACATGTTATAAAGAGGGATCAGTCCCTGGAGAAGGACATCATGCTTGGTAAAGTAGTGGGTCAACGAAAAAGAGGAAGACCCTCAAGGAGAAGGATTGACACAGTGGCTGCAACAATAGTTTCAAGCGTAACAAGGACTGTGAAGATGGCACATGACTGGGCAGCGTTTTGTTCTGTTGTATATAGGGTCTCTATGAGTTGGAACCAACTGGATAGCTGCATCCTGAACACCCCTCTACTCCCTGTACTAGTTACCCAACCTCTCTAAACTTCAGGTTTCCTTATTTGTATACTGGGGTGTCTTAATCTTCTAGTGTTACTATAACAGAAATACCACAAGTGGATGGCTTTAACAAAGAGAAGTTTATTCTCTCACAGTCCAGTAGGCTAGAAGTCCGAATTCAGGGCACTGGCTCCAGGGAAGTCTTTCCCTCTCTGTCAGCTCTGGAGGGAGGTCCTTGTCATCAGTCTTCCCTTGGTCTGGGAGCATATCGGTGCAGGAATCTCGGGTCCAAAGGACACTGATCCTGGTGCTGCTCTCTTGGTTGTATGAGGTCCCCAACTCTCTGCTTCCTTCCCTTTCATTTTTATCTCTTGAGAGATAAAAGGTGGTACAGGCCACACCCCAGGGAGACTCCCATTACATTGGATCAGAGATGTGGCCTGGGTAAGGGTGGTGTTACAGTCCTGCCCTAATCCTTTTAACATAAAATTACAGTCACAAAATGGAGGACAACCACACAATACTGGAAATTATGGCCCAACCAAATTGATACATACATTTTTGGGGGGACATAATTCAATCCATGACATGGGAAATAATAATAGTACCTACCTCATAGAGCTGTAGGGAGGATTAAATGGGTTAATGCATGTAAAATGCTTAAAATGCTTCATAAATGCTAGCTGTTCATATTTCTGTCATGACCCTCATGTAGGTGATCTCTCTCCTCCAGGCCCTTCCTGGGCTCATAGACCCAGGCTGGGTGAAACAGACCCCTGCTTGACTGAGAGGGAATTTGCATGAGCACGATCAGTAACTACATTTTCCAGAACAGGTCCACATGTTGTGGAATTGCTCATGTATTGAGCATTCTCTTGACCACTTGTCTTCAAATCCAACTTGAACCAGCCCTGGGTGTTTGCGTATCTCTCAGACCAGTTCTCACCTTCACCCTCCACATTGTGTAGTTTCCCAGGGTCCTATCTATTTGCTCGGGTCTTTGGTTACTGGATCTCTTGGGGACATCCAGCCCCTTATATGCATATACGACATTTCTCACCTATGTAAGGCTGTTAGGGGTGCAAGGGGCAGGGTGGTGGTGAGTGGGCAACTTTGCTTCCTTATGTGGATTGCTTTTTGTTACACACTTGAATTTATAAGGAAATGAAACTGAAGCTGCCATTACGTTTTAAAAAAATCAAGACACTCAGTTATAAAACATAGAACATATAATTAACTTTATTGAGCAGAACAAAGCATTTTATAAAAACTCACTCAGACTGAATTAATATAAGGATACTTAGCATAATGTGTGTAGTTTAAATTACCGCCTACTAATCATCAAGCAGTTGAGTGGTAAAGTTGTTAGACTTTCAATTTGCAAACAAGTAGAAGAAGGAAAGGCCTATTTTTACTTTCTGATGATTAGAGCACACATTTGTCCAACCATGGTGTGGGTTCACATCAGAGACAGGGCTCTGTTCTCAGTCTTGACATCTCAGGCTGGTGACATTGTTCTATACTCCATGGGTCATGTTTGCTTTGTGATAATAAGCAGCCTTACTTCTTGTCCCCTGCAGACACTATCTTGCAAAATATCCAGATGAACTTCATTTGGAGGAAGGGTGCCATCTTTGAAAAAGTTTGAAAAGTCTGACTAGAGGGTCTGTAAGAGCCTTTCCAAATGACTATCTCTAAATTTGATTATTCTTATAATTTTGCACATTACTAAACCTGTTGCTGTTGAGTCAATTTCAACTCATAGCAACCCTATAGACAGAGTAGAACTGCTCCATAGGATTTACTAGGCTATAATTTTCAGGGAAGCGGATTGCCACATCTTTCTCCCATGGAGTGGCTGGTGGGTTCGAACCGCTGACCTTTGAGTTAGCAGCCAGGTGCTTAACCACTGTGCCACCAGGGTTCCTTTGGACATTACTATTTGCTCAATATCCCCAAACTTCCCTCTCTGCTTTTCCTGTAATATCTGTCACAGCTTGGGGGACCTACAGCATCAAGGCCAATTAGTCTAGCCCAGGTCTGTGACCGAGTTCAGCATAAGCCTCTGATTCATGCATAGAGTAGGAACTTGTTAATTTATAACTTGCCCCACTTTAAAAGTTCCAATCTTAACTCAAGCCATATTTTATGTTTTTTTTTAACTGAGGTCTTTGATGTATAGGCAAGAGCTTCACATCTTAAATAAATAACAGGTCAAATTCATATTTAGAGACATGAACCAGGAGCAGCACAGTTTTTATTACTAAGACCTACTTTATGCTGGTTTCTAAATTAGAAACCCTTCCAAGGAGCCTGCAGGTTCCTCCTTTTCATGGCTCTATTCCCTGC
Organism: Elephas maximus indicus; assembly: GCF_024166365.1. Classification (NCBI taxonomy): domain Eukaryota; kingdom Metazoa; phylum Chordata; class Mammalia; order Proboscidea; family Elephantidae; genus Elephas; species Elephas maximus. Next base: position 70,796,836 of record NC_064825.1, read on the forward strand.
AAGTTGTGAGCTTTGGAAGACAGGGACTCTATTCACAGCTATGGTGACAGGGCTTGACATAGCAGACAGTCAGTAGATGTGTTATTTAGGAGTATGTTGTTTAAGTTTTGTTCTGAGGTGATATAAATGGTTAACATGTTCAGCTGCTCATGGAAAGATTGGAAGTTTGAATACGTCCAGAAGTGCCTGGAAGAAAATTCTGGCAGTCTACTTCCAAAAAATTACCCATTGAAAACCTTATGGAGCGCAGTTCTACTTAGACCCATATGGAGTCACCCTGAGTTGGAATTGACTTGATGGCAACTGGTAGTGGTATTGGTGTTTAATTTCCAAATGTCTGGAAATATTTTTTTATTTCTAGTTTAATTCCATTGTTGTAGGAAAAACCGTTTCATATGATTTTAACTATCTAATCTGCTGTTAGTCCTATCCAGTATATTTTTCATTTCAGATATTGTTTTTCTTTTCATCACTGGAAGTTCCATTTGATTCTTTTTTATATTTTACATTCCTCTCCTCATCATGGTCATGTTTTACTTTACATGTTTGAGCATATGAAAAAGATTTATAATAAATATTTTAAGGTCTTTATTTACTAATTCCATCATTGTTTATTGATCTACTTTTCTTGGCTATTAGTCATATTTTTATGTTTTTGTGCATGCCTATTACTCTTTGGGAAACCCAGGTGGCATAGTGGTCAAGAGCTTCAGCTGCTAACCCAAAGGTTCAAATCCACCAGGTGCTCCTTGCAAATCTCATGGGGCAGTTCTGCTCTGTCCTATAGGGTCACTGGGAGTTGGGAATCAACTCTACAGCAACAGGTTTAGTAATCTTTGATTGAATATTAGACATTGTAATTTTATGTTTTTGGGCAATGGGCTTTATTGCATTTATTTAAAAAGTGTTGGACCTTATTTTGGCATGTAACATAGTAGCTTGTAGATGGGTTTAATCCTTCTGAGGCTTAATTTTATGCTTTATTATTGCAGGTCCAGAGAAGTCTTTTAACTCCAGTGAAACCTTTTCATCCCACTACTAAACTATGACTCTTCTGAAGGATCTACCCAGTGTCTCTCCACTTTGGGAGGAACCTGAACTTTACAATCCTGCATGAGCTTGGAATTTTTTCACCCACTGCTTTCTTATGATTTTTTTTTTCTTTCCTCCATCTGAGGTAGCTTGTTTCCTTTCCTGCTTTCACAAACCAGTCAGTACTGAGACAAAAACTTTACAGGAGCCCTCTAAAGACTTCTTGAACTCTGTGCAGCTCCCTTTTTTTCTGCCTTGCAAATTCCAGTCACCTGCGCCTCTCGAAATCTCCAATTCCTGCCTACTCAATTCAGAGGCTATTGCACATTGCTTTGACTTCTCTTCCTTGCACTACAGCGTGTAAACTGCCTCCAAGCACTAAGCTGATGCAATCATATCTTCATCTTTGTTTCCCTTTTCTTAGGGATCACAGCCTCTGTTGTCTAATGGCTGAAAAACTATTGTTGCATAATTTTGTCTGGTTTTTAGATTTTTATGTTGTTAGGCTGTCTGGTGCCATAGAATAAATTCCAACTCATAGAGACCGTATGCACAACAGAACAAGATGCTGCCCGATCCCGTGCCATCCTCACAATCATTGCTGTGTTTGAGCCTATTGTTGCAGCTGCTGTGTCAATCCATCTTGTTGAGGGTTTTTCTCTTTTTGTTGACCTTCTTTCTTACCAAGCATGATAATGGACTGGTCCTTCCTGATAACACGTCCAAAGTACATGAGACAAAGTTTCACCATCTTTGCTTCAAAGGAGCATTCTGGCTGTACTTCTTCCAAGATGGATTTGTTCATACTCCTGGCAGTCCATGGTACGTTAAATATTCTTCACCAGCTCCATAATTCAAAGGCATCAGTTCTTCTTCAGTCTTCCTTATTCACAGTCCAGCTTTCACATGCTTATGAAAATATCACGGGTTGGATCAGGTGCACCTTAGTCCTCAAAGTCAATCTTTGCGTTTCAACACTTTAAAGAAGAGGTCTTTTGCAGAAGATGCGGCCAATGCAACATGTTCTTTGCTTTCCTGACTGCTTTTTTTCACAGGTGTTGATTGTGGATCCAAGTAAAATGAAGTCCTCGACAACTTCAATATTTTCTCTGTTTACCATAATTTTGCTTATGGGTCCAGTTGTGAGTATTTTTATTTTCTCTATGTTGAGATGTAACCCATACTGAAAGCTGTAGTCTTTGATCGTCATCAGTAAGTGCTTCAAGTCTTCTTCGCTTTCAGCAAGCAAGGTTGTATCATCTGGTATTGTAGGTTGTTTAGGAGTCTTTCTCCAATCCTGATGCCACATTCTTCTTCATATAGTCCAGATTCTTGGATTATTTGTTCATCATATAGATTGAATAAGTATGGTGAAAAGATACAACCCTGATGCACACTTTTCCTGATTTTAAATCACACAGTATCCCTTCATTCTATTCTAATAACTTCCCATTGGTCTATGTACAGGTTCCACATGAACATATTCAAGTGTTCTGGAATTCCCATTCTTCTCACTGTTATCCGAATTTTGTTATGATCCACACAGTCAAATGTCTCTGCATAGTCAATAAAACGTATGGAACCATATTTCTCTTACTCTCTGCTTTCAGCCTTGATCCATCTGACATGAGCAATGATCTCCACTGTTCCATGTCCTATTCTGAATCCAGCCTGAATTTCTGGTAGTTCCCTGTCAATGTACTGCTGCCATCATTTTTTTTTAATTATCTCCAGCAAAATTTTACTTGCCTGTGATATTAATGATGCTATTTGTTGATTTCCACATTCTGTTCTATCACCTTTCTTTGGAATGGGCACAAATATTGATCTCTTCCAGTTAGTTGGGCAGGTAGCTGTTTTCCAAATTTCTTGGCATAGATGAATGAGCACCTCCAGCTCTGCATCCATTTATTGAAACATCTCAATTGGTAGTCTATCAATTCCTGGAGCCTTGTTTTTGCCAATGCCTTCAGTGCAGCTTGGACTTCTTCCTTCAATATCATTGGTTCTTGTTCATATGCTACCTCCTGAAGTGGCTGAATGTCGACCAATTCTTTCTGGTACAGTGACACTGTGCATTTCTTTCATCTTTATAGTGGGAGTGAAATTCATATAGCAGTGAATCCATCATAGAAAGAAGTACAAATCTCCCTGGTCTCATAATAAAAGGTGTTTGAGAATGGTGTGATTAGGAATGAGGAAGTGTAGTCTAAACTGGAGGGCATAAGTAACTTCCCAAGATCAAAGCATTAGCAAAAGAACCCAAGTCTCTCTGAGATTATAACCAGGAACTACATAAAGTGCGGAGGATGTGAAGATAAGACACTATCCCTGACTTTGTGATGGCCATATGCTAGTGATAAATGACAGAAACAAGCAAACAATTATAGTACAACATAACGGAACTGTGATAAAATTGTGCACTTTGAAAGAGAAGGGGCTATATCTTGTTTTTCTCTGGGTACCAGTGCCCAAGCTGTGACCTGGTGCTCAGTAGGTGCTCGACTTAATATTTTTTGCTTCCATAAATATAATGAAAGCACAGACAAGAGTGCTTATTATTCTGCCTGAGCTTGAGACAGATGGTGGAGATAGAGATGTGATCAGAGTATGTGACTAGAGTTCAGAATCCAGAGGTCCAAACTGGATCAGAGGACTCAGGTGATAACAGAATTCAACTTTGTATTTTCACTGTTTGTGAAGGCATGAAAGGAAACAAACTACCTAAGATGGAGGAAAAAAAAAAAAATGAGACAAGATTTGGGGAATGCATTTCAGGTTAGAAAACCATGTTTGTTATAACAGATTTTGGATAAGGTGGGTAGGTATCGGTTTGCCAACAGCTACAGTCTTTAGTGCTATCCATGCACAGAGTTATCTGTACTTTTTTTCTTGTTTAAAGTGGTCTTCCTGATGTAGGCGAGTGAGCACTGTCTGATATATGCTATGCCCAGAGTTGTGCAAGGGTGGGTGGCTAGTGAGGGATTTTAGGGTGTGGGACTGGGGTAAGTTGATGGTAGCACAAATCTAGGTCTTCCTTTTATTGAGGAAGTTCTATAACTTCCCTATTTCAGGCCGTGTCCCTGGTCTCTCTCTCCTTGAGGATCTCTTGGCTGCTTGCCTGCCATCCTAACCACCTTGCTCTGCTCTATTAATGACTGTAGCTTTCTAAGGCAATATTTCCTCAGTATCTACCTGTCTAGCTCAATCTGTTACTCCCACATTGACACCTGTCACAGAATTGTAAGTGAAACCTTTTAGACACTGCTTCGCCTTCTCACTTGAAGCACCTCTGTCTGCTGGTTCTGCCTTCTGGCTCCTCCCCATCCCTCTGAGGAAGATCTCATGGCAGCTCTAGGCTTCTTCTTTTTTCTGTTGTCCCTGAGTGGTTATATGTGATGAGTGCTGAAGCTCAAAAGAAGTGGCTGAGGTCCCAGGAGGCTCAGGAGTACAGTAGAAGTCAAATAACTGAGATGAAACTGGATCCAAACTGGGAAGGGGAAGCTGCTGTTGAAACATGCCAAAAGGGAAGGCAAAGAAAGGCAAGCCAGGTTGTGGTGGTGGGTGAATTATGGGGTGGTAGGTTGGAGTTGGAGCCACTGGTGGTGCAGTGGCTAAGAGCTTGGCTGCTAACCAAAAGCTTGGCAGTTCGAATTCACCAGCCACTCCTTGGAAACTCTATAGGGCAGTTCTACTCTATAGGGTCTCTATGAGTCCATAGAGACGCTATGAGTCGGAGTCAACTTGACAGCAACAGGTTTGATTTTTGGATTATCTGTCCAGACCGTTAAGTAAATATGACTGGTCCACACACTGTGTGCTCATTGCCCATGACGTTTCAGACTCTGCAATCTCCTTGGCCTTGTTGCTGTTCAGCTCCAGGTCTACCCAGTATTTGTTGCCCATTTCCAATCCGTATCTTCCTGCTCATTATTCAATCATTAGGTATACCCTCTGTATTTTTTAATGATGTTTTCTGGATTCAACATTTCTTATCCTACGGGGTTGCTACCTTGTTCTAGTTTTCAGACAGAATTTAAACCCCATCACTGACCTGCTTGGTTGATGCCCTCTCCAGGCCCATCCAGACCACTTTGAATAAAAGTCCAAACACCTACTAATAGCAATAGTCCTGTATTTATTTTAATTAGTGTACATTCTAGCATATATTTCACTATGCTGTTATTATCCAGTATATTTTAGTTAGAGTTATGAACTCTTATGTACAGATATGACTGTATCACGGGCCCTGAGTAAGGGAGGCCAGAAAGGATGGAATGGATAGATTACATCCATCTTCTCGAACTCTAATTCTGCAGGAAACCTGGGTCTCCTAGAGTACATACCAGAAAGCCGGTAAGATTTCTGCCTCTGGGGTTAAGGTTTTATAGATGTTATTGAGTTTTGAGGACCCAACTTCTTCATTAATTGTGGTGTCAGTATCTAGAGTCTCCCAGGGGAGATTCTAGCTCATCTGATTAGTTATAAATCTGTTTCTAATGAGAGGGCACACAGAATGATTGAGAGTCATGTGTGTCTTGGGGAGAAATACAGTGTGAAGCTAGTTTACAAATTGAAGCCAGCCTCAAATATTTCTTACTTTCAACTCTACATGGAGGAGGTAGGCCACTTTAAAATATGTTGACTATACCTTCTAATTAAAAACTGAAAACTACTTTTTAATATATAGTCAAAATGATAAAATAATTGCTAAGTTATGCAGATTTTTATGGTGGGCCTAGAAAAAAGCCAATATTTTTAAATTGGCACCTTTTGCTGATTCGAAGATGTTAATCACAGGGACCTTAATAGGCCTATCAGAATTCTCTAATGTATTCCAATAAAATGAGCAAAATCATTAAATGTCCAAATATTGATTTAAATTGTTCCAAGTGGTAACGAAATTTGGTTCTCTACTTGAGACAGGGCACACTGGCTGTGTACTTTAATTTCAGGGAAACTGATAAAGTGTAAGGAGGGTAGAGATATAAGAGAAAGAGAGTGAGAAAGAGAAATACATGAGTCTAAGAGACATAAGATAGCAACTAGCAGACTATACAGAGAGAAGGTAAGAGTTGAAAGGAACTTGTTATCCCACTACATTTGCATTGGTACCCAAGGTAAGTGCCCAGATAGAAGCCCCAGATTGCCTTTACAAAAAGATGAGGCAAGTAGAAACCACTAGACACTTGTCTCCGACTACTTCCCCTTAAAGACTAGAATGAGGTGACATTCAGAAAGAATGTCCATCACAGGCAAGGTAAGTCCATGCACATACATTACCTGAACATTCATTATATCTTTGGTTCATCTGTGTAGGTCCTTTAGGAGCACTACTTATGACCCTAAGATGAACCTTTAGCTTTTTGTAAAAGCTAAAGGTAGAGTAGGGGGGCAGATCAGAGTCAAGAGGAAGCTAAGGTTGCATTCAGGAAGACAGGCAAAGGAGTGTATCTGGAAGAAGAAACAGGCTGATTAGGCCTGGAGCCAAGGGTAAGAGATGGTGGCCTTCAAGGAGAAAAAGGAAGACAAAGGGGGTGCATAGAATGAAGAGGGCTATGGTGATACAAAGGAGTTTGTATACATCCTGAGGACAAAGGATAGACACAAAAAGTTTTAATCCAAAAAGGAGTATATTTGCATCTTAGTTATAGGAACTAAGGAAGTAAGAAGGAAGACCAGTTGGAAATCTATTATAGTCGAGGTAACTTGAACTAGGATATTGGCAATAGACCATGAAGAAATGAGGATGGATTTTGGCATTATTTGTCATTGTTGTTGCTGTTAGTTACCATCTAGTTGATTCTGACTCATGATGACCCCGTGTGTGAAAAGTAGAACTGATCCATAGGGTTTCCGAAGCTATGACCCTTTGGAAGCAGATCCCCAAGCCTAACTTCTGAGGTATGGCTAGATTGATTCAAACCTCCAACCTTTCAGTTATCAGTCAAATGCTTAACTGTTTGTGCCATCTAGGGAATGTTGGCATTGTTTAGGAGGTAGGATCAATAGGAGCAAGTGATCTGTTGAATCTGAGAGCTAGGAGAAGGGTGATTCCTGTGTTGTTAGCTTTGCAAGTGGTCCTGGTGTAAGCAATGTCTCACAGATACCATGAAGGGCTGAGCATTCTGCATTCTTAGTTTCCTTCTCTTTTAGTCTGCTCTAACTTTCACTGAGCCTGACTTCAGGTTGTCTCCCATATCATCCTAGTCTCATTTGGAACCTCATTTAAATGTGACTCATTCTTCTAGCTCTACTTTAAAATATCCCACTCTTTCGTCTTTCTGGCTTAGCAGATAAAGCACTCCTGAACTCTCTCTGGGGGAAAAAAAATGAGTGTGGTGGGTAAGTGGGGCAGTGTTTATAATTTGAAGAAGTATTTCAGCCAAAATATAAATCATAATATAAGAAATCCCCAATTTATAATGGGGCTCCTTTCCAACAATTCCATAGTAAGGAGGTTCTGATGTAAGCCAAATATCTCTTTTATTATTGTTATTATTGCCTTTTATTATCAGTATCTTTATAAATATGATCTTTATTTGTCTTTGGGGGTTGGCAGTGAACATCTGAGAATAACATCAGGAAATTACACACTACAATGTAGTACAAAACAAACCAAAACCATAAAACACTGTCTAAGTGAGGTTTGTAGTAACTCAAATATGTTGTAAGTCTGGGACTACCTACAAAGAACTGAAGAATTGAAATGTCACACTGTAGACTAAGTAGTAGTGAACAAAACAGTCAATTAAATATAGATTTGTCTAAGTATTATAAAATATATACATACACATACGTGTAGATTATTTTAAAATGATATTCAGTGCCAACAATAATCCAATATTAATTGAAATCTGAAGTCATATCAGCAAGGGGAATGGGTGGGAAATTTAAATAGTATTCGCTTTTTCATGTAATATAAGGAAGACTGAAAAGCACTGTTTCATTCTCGACACTAATGAAAAGTCTTAAATACATTTTAACTTGAAGAGTATACTAGTTTCCTAGGACTGCTGTAACAAAGGGAGCCCTGGTTGCACAATAGTTAAGCACATGGCTGTTAACCAAAATGTATGCAGTTTGAACCCAGCCAGCTGCTCTGCTGGAGAAAAGATCTGGCAATCTCCTCCTATAAAGATTAAAAAAAAAAAAATTTTGTAGGAAACCCTATGGGGCAGTTCTACTCTGTCCTATAGGGTTGCTATGAGTTGGAATTGACTCAACGGCACACAACAACCACAACAGCTGTAACAAATTAACACAAACTAAGTGGCTTAAAACAACAGAAACTTATTTCCTAGAGTTCTAGAGGCTAGGAGTCTGAAATGAAGATGTTGGCAGGATTATGCACTCTCTGAAGGCTCTGGGGGAGACTCTGTTCCATGCTTTTTTCTTGGTTTCTAGCGTGGCAGATAATCCTTGGTGTTTCTTCACTTGCAGACGTACCATTCCAATTTCTGCCTCTGTCATCACGTGACGTTCTTCTTGCGTGTCTGCATCTGTGTCTTCTCTTCTCCTCTTATATGACGCCAGTCATATTGGATGAGGGCCCAGCCTAATCCAGTATGGCCTCATCTTAATTTAACCATACCTGCAAAGACCTTATTTCCTAATAAGATCACATTCACAGGTATGGCACTTAGGACTTCAACATATCTTGTAGGAGGACACAATTCAACTCACAACAAAGGTGATTTCTCATAGAGTGAAAATATGTACCTTTCGAATAAGTCAAGGGGGGAAGAAAAGACATTCCTTAACTTGTAGATGAAGGTGAGGGTGTTGGAGGAGAGGAGAGAACCCTATAAGTCTAACAAAGAAACAATTTCTTTAATTTAAATGGCACGGAACAGGCAAAATAAAAGAGTGCATGAAAGAGGAATATATTTAATGTCAAATACAAGTCAAGTGAAAGCAACAGTGTCAGTATTAATCAGTTAAGTCTAATTGCATTCAAAACACAAATCAAAAAGAGCTGATTTTTTAACAGCTTTATTGATATTTAATCCATATATCATATAATTCACTCCTCTAACGCGTATTCTTTAATGGTTTTTAGTTTATTCACAGATATGTGTAACTGTCATCACACTCAATTTTAGAAAATTCTCATCGCCTTGAGAAAAAACGCTGTATCCTTTAGCTATCACCACCTATCCGACTGTCCCTTCGCTATAACCCTAAGCAACCACTAATCTACTTTCTGTTTTCATAGATTTACCTATATTGAACTTTCATGTGAATAGAATCATATAGTATAAGGTCTTTTGTGACTAGCTTTTTTCATTTAGCATAATGTTTTTAAGATTCATCCATGTTATAGTATGCATCAGTACTTCATTCCTTTTTATGACTGAATAATATCCCATTTTAAGGTTATACATTTTGTTTATTCATCTGTTGATGGACATTTGGGTTGTTTTCATCTTTTGGCGATTATGAATTATGCTGATATAAACATTCTGGTAGGAGTTACTGGTTGGAGCAAATGGTTAAGTGCTCAACTACTATCCAAAATGTTGGTGATTTAAATCCACTCAGAGGATTCTTGGCAGACAGCTCTGGCAATTTGCTTCCAAAAGTTCACAATTTTGAAAACTTATGGGGCAGTTCTACTCTGCACATATGGGGTCGCCATGAGTTGGAATCGACTTGATGGCAACTAACAACAACAACAAACATTCATGTACAAGTTTTTGTGTGGACATATATTTTCATTTCTCTGGGGAATATACCTAGGAATGGGATTTGGGGGTTGTATAGTAACTATATATTTAATCATTTGAGGAAATGCCAGATCATTTTCCAAAGCAGCCACACCATTCTATATTCCTAGGAGGGCTCTGATTTCTCCACAACCTCACCAACACTTGTTATCTGACTTTTTGAGCCCCGGTGGCACAGTGGTTGAGAACTCAGCTGCTAACCAAAAGGTCGGCAGTTTGAATCCACCAGACAGTCCTTGGCAACTCTGTGGGGCAGTTCTACTCTGTCCTATAGGGTCACTATGAGTTAGAATCAACTCAATGGCAGTGGGGTTTTTTTGGGTTTATTTAGGCCTTTGATCCATTTTTAGTTTTTGTATATGGTGTGAGGTAAGAGTCTAACTTCATTCTTCCATATGTGGCTATCCAGTTGCCGTATTATCACTTGTTGAAAAGACTGTTTTTCCCCATTGAATGACCTTGGCACCCTTGTTAAAAATAAGTTGACCATAGATGTATAAGCTTATTTCTGGACTCTCAATTCTATTCTATTTATCTGTGTTTCTACCCTTGGGCCAATACCATACTGTCTTGATTAGCATTGCTTTGTAGTAAGTTTCAAAATAGGGAAATGTGAGTCTTCCTGCCTTCTTTCTTTATTTAAGAACTGTTCCCTGAAGTCTTCTTAAAGCCAAACAATATTGTTGTTGTTAGGTGCCATCCAGTTGGTTCCAACTCACAGTGACCGTATGCACAGCAGAACAAAACACTGCCCAGTCCTACTCCATCCTCACAATCTTTGCTATGTTTGAGCCCACTGTTGTGGATTGATGGTTTGAGCCCATTGATGGATTGTGTCAATCCATATTAGTGAGGGTCTTCCTCTTTTTTGCTGACTTTCTACTTTACCAAGCATGATGTTCTTCTCCAGGGACTGGTCCCACCTGATAACATGTCCAAAGTATGTGAGACAAAGTCTTGCGATACTTGTTTCCAAGAAGCATTCTGGCTGTATTTCTTCCAAGACGGATTTGTTCATTTTTCTGGCAGTCCATGGTATATTCAATATTCTTTGCCAACACCATGATTCAAAGGTGTCAATTCTTCTCTGGTCTTCCTTATTCATTGTCTAGCTTTCGAATGCCTATGAGGTGATCGAAAATACCATGGCTTGGGTCAGGCACGCCTTAGTCCTCAAAGTGACATCTTTGCTTTTTAACACTTTAAAAAGGTCTTTTGTAGCAGATTTGCCCAGTGCAATATGTTGTTTCATTTCTTAACTGCTGCTTTCATGGGTGTTGGTTGTGGATCCAAGTAACATGAAGTCCTTGACAACTTCAATCTTTCCTCCATTTATGATTTTGCTTATTGGTCCAGTTGTGAGGGTTTTTGTTTTCTTTATGTTAAGGTGCAATTCATACCAAAGGTTGTAGTCTTCGATCTTCATCAGTAAGTGCTTCAAGTCCTCTTCACTTTCAGCAAGCAAGGTTGTGTCATCTGCATATTGTAGGTTGTTAAAGAGCCTTCCTCCAATCCTGGTGCCCCATTCTTCTTCATATAGTCCAGCTTCTCAGGGTATTTGCTCAGCATACAGACTGAATAAGTATGGTGAAAGGATATACTTGCACCAAGACCAAACAATAGTTCAGCCTAACTAGTAAAAAATGTTTGCCTTGACCATTACGCTCTTTTAAGAACTATCTATATGGGATGAAATTGACAACAACAACTTTAAAGATTAGATAGGGACCTTAAGGGGCAGTAAGTTTGTGTTAATGGAGGAGGAACAACCCAGAGAAGGAGGGTGAGAATAGTTGTACAACTCTAAGAATGTAATAATTCACTGAATTATACATGTATAAACTGTTGAATTAGTGTTATGTTTTGCTATGCATATTCTCAACAACAACAACAAAATAAATTAAAAAAGAACTGTTTTGGCTATTCTGGGTCCCTTGAAAATCGTTATGAATTTCATAATCAACTTACCAATTTCTACAAAGAAATCAGCTGGAATTTTTATTGGGATTACATTGACTCTGTACATCAGTTTAGGGAGTATTGCTATCTTAACAACGTTAAATCTTCCAATCCGTGAACATGGGAGAGATGTTTTTCTATTCACTTGAGTCTTCTTTAATTTCTTTCCACCATGTTTTGTAGTTTTCAGAGTATTAGCTTTTGTTACCTAGGTATTCTATTCTTTTTGATGTTATCTTAAATCGAATTGTTTTCTTAATTTCATGTTTGGATTGCTCATTGCCAGTGTACGGAAATACAATTATTTTATATTAATCTTATATTCTGCTGCCTTAATGAATTCATTTATTAGATCTAATTGTTTGTTTGTTTAGTGGATTTCTTAGGATTTTCTATATGCAAGATTCTGCCACCTGTGAATGGAGATAGTTTTACTTCTTCCTTTCAAATATGAATGCATTTAATTCTTTTTCCTGCTTAATTCTATTAGCTAGGATCTCCAGTACAGTGTTGAATAGAAGTGGTGAAAATGGACATCCTTATCTTGTTCTGATTTTAGAGGGAGAACAGCTAGTCTTTCATCACTGAGTATGACGTTAACAGCAGATTTTTCATAGATGCCCTTTATTAGGTTGGGAGGTTCTTCCCTTCTATTTCTTGAGTGCTTTTTATTTTTTAATCAAGAAAGGGTGTTGGATTTAGTCTAATACCTTTTTTCTGCACCTACGGAAATACTCATGTGATTTTTGTTTTTTATTTTATTTATGTTTTGTATTATATTAATTGGAGCCCTGGTGGTTCAGTGGTTAAGAGCTGGGATGCTAACCAAAAGGTCAGCAGTTCAAATCCACCAGCTCTTTGGAAACCTATGAGGCAGTTCTACTCCATCCTATAGGGTCACTACAAGTTGGATTCGACTTGACAACATTTTTTTTTTTTTAATATTAATTGAGTTTTGGATATTACATCAACCTTGCATCACTTGAATGGATCCCGCTTGGTCATGGTGTGTAAACCTTTTCATGTGTTGATAGATTTTGTTTGCTAGAGCCTTCAGGTGAAATGGCTAAATTGCTTCTTTGAGATCTTTCCTCTTTCTTAATATAGGCTTTTACAACTATAAATTTCCCTGTAAACACTGCTTTAGCTGTATCTCATAAGGTTTGGTACGTTATATCTTGATTTTTTTTTTTTTAGTCATCTCAAAGTATTTTCTGAGCTGATTATTTTATATTGATGAAAGTTACACTTTTAGGCACCAAATCATGTAACATTAAAATATATTTAAAAATTTTTGAAACTGAAAAATAACGTCTGGGTGACAAAACATAAAATCTCAGCCTTTTCCAGAATAAAGAAATAAGGCATAAAAAAGGATATAGAGGATGTGAATATTATAATTAATCACATTAATTCAATAGATGCTAGATGTATCCAACTTTAAAACCTACAGAGAGAATGCATATGTATATTTTTTATATAAACATCTATGGATTATTGACAAAAATCTAATAAAATACTATCTACAAAATTTGGAGAGACACTCTGGCTATATCCTGTACTACAGTATCCCTAAAACACAATACAAAGGCTAGACCATAATAAATGCTCAATAACTGTTTGTTGGAAAATTAATAAAAATAGAAATTATACAGGCTAAATTTTCTAACAACATTGCAATAAAATAAGAAATTAATTATGAAAGAATTAAAAACACCCAAGCTCATGGAAATGGAAAAGTAGAAACAAATATTAAATAATTCATAGATCAAAGAACCAAAATTTCAATTTTAAGTTACTTATTACTCTGGCCAAGGTACCCCTGACCCAAGCCATGGTATTTTCAGTCACCTCATATGCATGTGAAAGCTGGACAATGAATAAGGAATAACAAAGAAAAATTAATGCATTTGAATTACGGTATTGTGGAAGAATATTGCATATACCATAGACAGTCAGAAGAATGGACAAATCTGTCTTGGAAGAAGTACAGCCAGAATGCTCCTTAGAAGCAAGGATGGGAAGACTACATCTTACATACTTTAGACATGTTATCAGGAGGGACCAGTAGCTGGAGGAGGACGTCGTGCTTGGTAAAGTAGAGTCAACAAAAAAGAGGAAGACCCTCAATGAGATGGATTGACACAGTGGCTGCAACAATGGGCTCAAATATAACAATGATTGTGAGGATGATGCAGGACAGGGCAGTGTTTCATTCTGTTGTACATAGAGTTGCTGTAAGTCAGAGCCAACTCGACGATGGCACCTAACAACTCCTCTTTCTGGAGCCCTGGTGGCCCAGTGGTTAAGAGCTCGGCTGCTAACCATAAAGGTTGGCAGTTTAAATCTACCAGCCATTCCTTGGAAATCCTAAGGGGCAGTTCTACCCTGTCCTATAGGGTCACTATGAGTCGGAATCAAATTGACAGCAATGGGTATTTGGTTTTCTCCTTTTTCTATTAAGTATAGCAGTAAAATCCTTGCCCCATGTGCAGGGGTAGTTGGTGGGGTGGGGAGGTGCTGACGGTTTCCAGTACTGTCTGACTGGGTGAGTACTCCTCAGACTTTGATCAAAAACATATTTCATTCATTGAGAACAAGCATGAACAAGTAAGTACTGCATGCCATGAACCTTTGGGACGTTGTTTTTTCAGCAAAGCCCTAGAGTGTCAAACACCTCCACTGAATGAAGAGGAAGAATTCATTCCACATTTTGCCCCAATCCCTGGATCACCCCTCACCTCCAGCAAGGCCCTTGCTTGCCAGAACAAGGGGACGAGCACCATGACATGTGTCAGGTGCAAGGTTAAGCACTTTAGATTATGATCCTCATAACATTCTATCCTGAAAGTTAGGCTTTATTATCCCCATTTTACTCAGGAGGAAAATATGACATTCAAAGTCAATTGCTGATTTTTTTTTTATAGTGCTATAAGTAGAAGAGTTAGGATTCAAACCCAGATTTACCTAATTTCAAAGTACTCATTTGAGAAGGCATGTGACAGCATCAAATTGAAAAAAAAAAAAAAAAAATGTTGCTGGTCCTCCCTGCCCATGTGTACTATCAAAAGAGAGCTCTGCACTACAGAACAACTACTGTCTGCGTTAAGAGTTCAACGTTCCTGAGTTTGTCTTTCCTATTAGAAGATGGGACCAGAGAGCTCCACCCATGTCTCTTATTTTCCGTTGTGCTCCTGGACCCTGCACAGAGACTGGCCCTCAGTAAACACCCACTGATTTATGCCACAGGCACAACGGGACTTGCAAACCACTGAGAAAGAGTACAGCACCTGGCCCTGAGGTACTGACCTCTCTCACTTCCCATTGCAAGTCATGACCTGCCAGGACCTGGCAGATAACATTCTTCAAGCAATTAATTACCATGATAAATCCCCCCTCCCTGCTGAGCCTTGCATCTGCCCACTGGCATATTGTTGAATTATAATGCATAACTAATTAAAGGTGACCTCACACCAGGCTGCTGGGTCTCCTGTGTCAGGACCAACCACAAAACTGGTCATCAGAATGTTTCCTCTTTCCCCTTCTCTCTCCCTATCTCATTTGTGTGTGTGTGTGTGCTAATTTCAAATCCTTTCCCTGCATCAGTGAGCAGATGAGATCCTCAGCCAGCTTTCACCTTTCAGAAAAATGAATAGTACAGAGAGAACATTATCAAATGAGCTGTTGAAGAAGTCAGTGAATATGTCATTGAGTGTGACTGCTTCCCGAATGAATTTAGATTTATCTCTGTTATCTGCCCGCTCCTGCTGGCCCCCCTTTCCAGGCTGGGCCCTCAGGACAAGCGGTGCCCACCATGAATCCTGACCGACAGCTGTCTCTCCTGGCTGACAGGCCCAGTGGGGCCTCAGAGCTTGTTCAGGAATTTGCTTAGTTAACATTATAAATGAGCTCATTGGGCTGTACTGTTAAACACCTCACAGGCATCTCCTGCTTCTGCAATTTCTTAGAGGATTCCATTTCCATTAGGCAAACTGGGGAAAGGGCCACACTCTCACTCTGAACTTGTTTTATCAAGAGCCGCTGAATGGCTGTGACAGCACGAGAAGTCTAAAGCACCTCTTTTCCTCCTATCTGTTTTATTAAAATCAGAGAATGTCAGTTCTTGCATTATTCATTCATTCATTCATTTGCCAAATACTTATAGCACACCTACTCCTGCCAGAAGTTGTGTTAAGTGCAGGGTATATATTGAGAAATAAAACAGACATATTCCTTGCCCTAGTGTAGCTTGCACTCCAGCTTCTAATCTACATCAGGAGCCAATTTCAGCATGTTCCAGGTTATCAAAGGAGTCGGATATGAAAGCAAAAGAAAAAATGGTTGTTTAGCAGAATGTCATAATCAGAACGTGATCTTTTGGGTCAGGTGGGTCTATATCAATATTCTTAGATAGAAAAGAGAGAGTATTGCATACTGGAACAAGAACGGGACACTATGAACAAACTCTTTGCCATCGAGTCGATCCTGGCTCACAGCGACCCTCTAGGACATAGCAGAACTGCTCCATAGGGTCTTCAAGGAGGGGCTGGTGGATTTGAACTGCAGACCTTTTGGTAAACAGTCAAATTCCCAACCACTATGAACAAGGACAGTGATAAAAGAAGAAAAGGATTTTGGAAATTAAAAATATGGCAAGAAAAATGTAAAAAAAAAAAAAAGTTAAAAAATAAAAGTGAGAAAATTTAAAAAAGGGAAGGTAGTGAAAAAATAAGGCAATTAGAGACTGGAAATAGGAGTGCTACACTTGATTAATATGAGTTTCAGAGTCAAGAGAGGACAGGAAATAATCAGGAAAATAATGTAGGAACATTTCCCACAATTGAAGAATTACGTTTTCAGATAGAGTTTACCGAGGATTGAGAACTAGAATGAAAAAAAAGACCCACCTAAGGCCACATGGGAGCCCTGGTGGCGCAGTGGTCAAGAGCTACAGTGAGCTACCGCTGCTAACCAAGAGATCAGCAGTTCGAATCCACTGGCCGCTTCTTGGAAACCATATGGGGCAATTCCACTCTGTCCTATAGGGTTGCTATGAGTCAGAATCGACTCGACAGCAACAGGTTTGGTATCTTTGGCTTAAGGCCACATCATTGAGAAATCTCAGGATAGGGAAGATTCCAAAAGCTGTGGGTACATGGGAGCAGAGGAAGGAAGTCACATACCCATTACTGTCAAGTCAATTCTGACTTATAAGAACCCTAAAGGACAGAGTAGAACTGCCCCATAGGGTTTCCAAGGCTGTAATCTTTACAGGGAAACCCTGGTGACATAGTGGTTAGACCTATGGCTGCTAACCAAAAGGTTGGCAGTTTGAATCCACCAGCCGCTCCTTGGAAACTCTATGGGGCAGTTCTACTCTGTCCTAAAGGGACACTATGGGTGGGAATCAACTCCACGGCAGCGGGTTTGGATTTTTGGTTTGGAATCTTTAAGGGAGCAGATCACTAGTTCTCCTGCGGAGCTATTGGTGAGTTCTACCCGCTGATCTTTCAGTTAGCAGCCGAGTGATTAACCACTGTGCCACCAGGGCTCCTTAAGTCACAGACTAACAACAGCAACAACAACAACAAAAAAACCATATAGGATAGAGTAGAACTGCCCCATAGGGTTTCCAAGGAGCAGCTGGTGGATTCTAATGGCTAACCTTTTAGTTTGCAGCCTGAGCTCCTAAACACTGTGCTGCCAATGCTCCAAATCACATATAAAGGACCCAAAATAAGAAAGACATCAAATTTCTCAAGCACAACACAGAGAGCTAGAAGACCTGCAGCAATGCCTTGAATATTCTGGGGAGAAATGATTTCAAACCTAGAACCTAACCAGGCCAAATGATCATCATATTTGAGTATAGGATAAAGATATTTTCAGATGAACAAGTTCTCAACAAAACTTACCTCCCAGGCACCCATTCTCAGGATACTACTGGAGAATGTACTTTATAAAAGCAAAGGAGTAAAACAAAAAAGTGGAAAAACAGGATCCAGGAAACAAGGACTTCCTAGGGGATCCCTAGGATGATGGCTTGGAAAGCAGACAGTACAGATTGGAAAGGAAGCTGGAGGGCTCCAGGAGGGATGTCTGATCACAGTTTACAAAATTATTCCATGAAGGGCATATTCCAGATGGTAGAAATCAGAAGGTCTGTAACTGAACGGGAAACAGAGACTCTGTCTGGGAGACCTGGGCTCCCTAGCTGTGGCACTGGACTACTCTTATCCCCAACTGTTCCACCTTTCAGAGTATAGAGCCAAGAAGCATCCTATTAGAGAGCTGTTATTCTGAAAGCCAGAGCAAGTGTCAGCAAGGTATCCTGGGAAAGAGAGTGACAACATGACACCTAGAGAATAATGGGTGGACTCATTCATTCATTCATTTACCAATTATTGAGAACTTGTTTTCTACAAAATCTGGTGACCTTAGCTCCCTAATGGCTGACAGGCAAGTGAGAATTGGGAGTAAAGTTACATAGTCTCAGGAGCATCTGCCATACGGTGCTGTGTGTGAGTTTGGGGCACCATTTGTATGAAGTTCGGGATACCATTTACAGTAGAACATAGTGAGAATAGTGGCCTCGTAAACGGAGTGGGAGAACTGGAAATGGGGCACAGGAAGACCTCTGCATTTTAGCCAAATTTTATATGACCAGTGAAGATTCACAATGGAGAGAAAGGAGAATGAGGTAGAGACAGAGAAACAGGGAGGCAAAGAGAGTAACAGTCAGAAAGAGGGAGGCAGAGAGACATTATTGAGAAAAAGAGAAAACAAGGATTTTTATAGCAATGCATTCAGTAGTATAAGAGATAAAAAGGAATATCCAATTAATACACCATATAATTGCTTGCAGACATTCTTTTTTATTTAAAGATGAAATAGCCAAGTTCTGATCAAAACTAGGGTCACAGCATACATGTTAAATGAGAGAAATCGATTGGGTTTTATTATGTCCTGACTACAGCCAACGTAGCATAGTTGGTGGCACAGTGGATCAATGTTCGCCTGCTAACCCAGGGGCTGGTGGTTTGAACTCACCAGCCACTTCGTGGAAGAAAGATGCAGCAGTCTGCTTCTATAAAGATTATACAGCTTTGGAAACCTGATGGGACAGTTCTACTCTGTCCTATTGGGTTGCTGTGAGTTGGAATCCATTCAACGGCAATGGGTTTGTTTTGGGGGGTTGGGGTTTGACTGCCAATGTGCCTGGATCACAGATCGCCATAAATTTATACTTATAAACTACTAATCGCCCAAGTCATACTGGTAACAATGGGATAATGAAATCATCTTGATCAAGCTGAAGCCAAATTCTGCTTGACAACACTGTGGCTTTGTGAGGGGGGGACACGAAAGAAGGAATTATGCATACAAATCCGGACTGCTTTGTTACAATCAACACCAGCAGAAGTACAAAGACCTCTGAAGGTCCCCGGTTCTGTACTAGGGGGGCTCCCTTTCTAACAAATCACTTAAGAAGGGGGGCGGGCACGTTTATAATACAAGCACTTGTATCCTTTATTTGTCTTGAAAAACTAATGACTGACTTAATCACATTTGATTAAAGGAGATGTGTTGATGTAGTCATGTGTTTCTGATTGCATTAGGCTTGATTGAAAGTGGCAGGGAGAGTATGTAATAGTCTAACTGCCCCCTATATCTTGTCATTGGAGCTCGGCAGGCATGACTTGGGAGAATCCTGAGGGAATCGTTGTGTTGAACAATGTCATCTTTCAACTTGGGGAAGGGGGTCAGAGGAAGTGAACACTGCCATAAAATCAGGGCTCCCATAACAGAGCTGATGAAGGACTCAAAATTGATCCTCAGATACTTCCATTTTTAGAGGACTGTGAATAAAAAAAAGTGCATGCACACAGGAAAACAGATTCTCTTTCTAGAAACATGTAGATGTTGAATGACTAGCGGGGGAAGTTTTTAGGTATATTCTTTTAAAATTAATGTGCACAAGAAGGCAAGAGCTTAGACTGGGGCCTTAATAGGCAAACCCAATTTTTAAAATGAATTTATTGAAAACCTGCCTTGTTTCTTGAAAGATTTACAATGAGGAAAAATAATTGATTGATAAGTCCTGTATGGTAATACATAAATGTAGACTGTGAATGTTAATTTAGGGGCCCGGGACCACGGACTCAACCAAACCCAGACGTGGGGCAGGGCAGAACTGGCTCCTGAATGCCCTCCTTCAGTTGAAACCTTCCTGAGAGCTATGCTTCCCACCCAGGTTTGGCTTTTCCCTTCATCGAATCTCACCTTGAGGACAGATTGGGCTTTTACTCTTTTCACCGCCTTCCCTCGAGACCCTCCCCCAAAATATGTTTGCTAAATGCTGCTGGACTATAGAATAGAGGTTCTCACACTGGAACATTCATCTGAATCTCCAGGGGGCTTGTTAAAAATAAGACTCCCAGGGCCCTACCCCCACAGTTTGGATTCAGTAGGTCTGGGGTAGGGCCTGAGAATTTGCATTTCTAACAAGTCCCTAATGCTGCTTGTCCAGGGACTACATTTTGAGACCACTGTTCTAGAGGAATCATTCTAATTTGTTGATCAGATCATATTTCATGCCTGCTCAGAATTCTTCAGTGTGTCCCAGTTGTCTACAGAGTAGAGTTTAGACCTCTTAGCCTTTCATCTTCAATCATTTTTGGAAAGAGGCAGGATTTGGTTCAGACATGCCGGATAGATAGCCAAACTCCTGAGCCTGCTATTCAAAACAAACAAACAAACAAACAAAAAACTGGTTGCCCTCAGGTTGATCCCAACTCATAGTTCCAACTCATAGCAACCCTACAGGACAGAGTAGAATCACCTCCTAGAGTTTCCAAGAAGCACCTGGTGGATTCAAACTGCCGCCCTTTTGGTTAACAGCCAAACTCTTAACCACTACTTCACCAAGGTTTCTGCCATTCCAAAGTCCTTTATAATCTAGCCCCAAATGACTTTTCTAATTATTCATTTTTATACACACACACATACATGTATACACACACTATAAGAAAATATATAGAATGTATAGAAAATCTGGAAAATATAGGAAACCATATGTTTCCTGGCCAAGAAAAAAATCTGGAAAGATTGACTCCAAAACTATCATTGATAATTACCACTCAGCGGTGGAATTCTAGAGTATTTTTACAATTTTCTTTGAACTTTTCTGTATTGCTTGATTTACAGCTATTTTCCATGAGAAACTGAAGAAATCATATATAATCCTACCATCTAGGAAAAAAAAAAAAACAACTCATTTTTTAAACCATTATTCTCATGCTTTCTCTTCACGCAACCAATTTGAGCTACATACATATATAACTCCCCAAGTACAACTTGAGCTCTTCTGCCCGTGCCCTTCAGCTCTGTCCTTCTGGTCATGAGCGTTGATATCAATAATGAATTAATGTTAACCATGACTCTCCTTGGTGGATGTCATGCCAACCCTCTGAGTTTATTTTTTGAGAAGCTCTAGAAAGTTCTCTGAGCTAGTAAGAAGATTGGATCTCCAGTCCTGACTTCTCTGGCATGTTGTGACACCTGAGGGCCCTGCCTCCATCTCATAGAGAGCAGGGGCTTTGGACAAAACACACAGGCTTGATTTCAGCTCAGTCATTCTGGCTGTGTGAACAGTTACATTTTCTAAAGCTCAGGCTCTTCATCTGTAGAACAGTGATATTAATACCCAATGGTAGGATTGACTAAGGATTAAATAACACATGAATGTACCTGACCCACAGAAAGCTTTATTAAGTATCACTTCCTTTTTCTACCTTGTCCCCATTTCCTCATCCATATAGTACCACTTGTCATTGAGTTGACTCAGACTCATGGTGATGCCATGTGTGTCCGAGTAGAACTGTGCTCCACAGGGTTTTCAATGGCCTTTCTTCTGAGCATCTCCGGGTGGACTCAAACTTCCAGTCTTTCAGTTTACCCTTTGCACCACTCATATAGTAGAGATGTCATTATCAGTGCTTCTGACGGAGCTTCGTGAGGTTTGGATATGCCCTGTTGTGGTGGTGGTGGTATCGATTCCAACTCCTAGCAGCCTTATTGGACAGAGTATAACTGCCTCATAGCGCTTCTAAGGCTGGAATCTTTACAGAAGCAGGCTGCCTCTTTCTCTTGTGAAGGCTGGTAGATTTGAACCTTAGACCTTTAGGTTAGCAGCGGAGCACTTAACCCCCACGATACCTAGGCTCCTCAATGTGCCCTGCAGATGGAAATTTTCAAACATGGAGTCTCTTACCTCAGGACAGGAATGGTGGAATCAACATACATTCCCAGGAAGCAAAAGGTCAGGATGTAAACAACTTGTTCCCAGGGAAAATGTGTCAGGATGTAAATAATTTGTTCTTAGGAGGACTGTGTATAACCTAATCAGCTGATGCTACTCACTTAGGGAGTAAAACTCACTGCCCTTCCCCCCACCCCCCACCCCCGGCCAAATGGCCAATCTTTACGTTTCAAAGGACCCCAAAGCTGAAACTGAATCACTCCTTAACCCCCTGCCTTTCCTTTGTTCCCTATGCATAAAAACCTCCAACTAGAGAAAGACAGCGAAGCGCTTTACTTTCACTTCTGACACAGTACGAGATTGTCTTGACCGCTAATACATTTTAAACAGAGAACAACTCTGGAATTGTGAGGATTACACCTGGATTTTCATGATTCTGAACAGAGTCCTACGGAGGTGAGGATTCTTCTGGTTTCCTGTCCTGACCTAGACTCCCCCTTCGGTGATCTACTCCCTGCCCAGACTCCTCCCTCACCAAATTTGGCGTGGCCTTGAACAAGCTCGTCCTCTCTCTAGGCCTCATCCCTCCCCTCCACCTGTACATGAGCAGGTTGAATTTGATTATTTTTTCTAAAACCCTTTTTTAAGAGCCTCTGAGGGCTAACATTCTCTGATTCTACGAGCTTTAGAAACTGACAGACACGTTGATGATAAACAAAAGTAAGGGATAAGCTGATTGAAGGAAGAGAGGAGAGGGGGTCAGCCAGGAAAACGAGTGGGAGAGGAAAAGAAGTGAAAGGAGAAATGAGAAGAGAAAATAGAGCAATGAATGAACAACAACAAACGGAGCCTTTCACATGCAAAAGAAAGAGGCACCAGGCAGCCTCTCCACAGAGAAGACAGACATATATTTTTCTGTAAAGCTATTTTTCACCCTCACATACAATAAAGGCAGAGCCATAGTTAGAATTTTTCGTAGCTTCAAGCTAATTTAAACTTCATCGTTCTGTTTGACTAGCATTAAAATATCATATAGATTTTTCTCCAGTGGGTTTGTACATCACCACATAATTGGCACCCTCGATACCTGCTATTACTCTCTCTCCACAATAGAGGTGGTCAGAAAGTTCAGAGGAAAAAAAATCCCCTTCTGCAGCTACTTGATTTCACAACACAGAATGAATGTGAGACAGGGATCTGGTTTTAAATAAATTATTAGCACCATATAATTTCTTGTCATATAATCGAGGGTACCTTTCACGTAAAAAAAAAGTGAGAAAATAATTTCCAAATAGGTTGCAGCATGAAAACATGCAGAAAGAATATCTAAAACAGAACTTTTGGTGATGAAAAATGTTTTATAAAATATGGGTTTGCTTCTTCTTGTCGTTTCTGCTTTTTTTTTTTTAAAGAAAATAATTGATATTGCAGATAACTTCTCTTTACTTTTGCTATGGTTATTCTTCCTTGTATTTGAGGACTCCAAGGTGTATTCATTTCATTTTCATACTCAGGTAGGAGGAAGATCTGGGTTCCTTTGAGCCAAAAATGTTCTATCCAAAGTCCGAATCTTGTCTGTAGCTTTCCAGGGGCTTGGTCATTCTGCCTCTACTTGCACAGTTACAGTGACAGGCCACCCACCTACTTATCAGGGAGGCATCAGGCTGACAAGGAAACAGCTTCAGTTTTGAGGTTCAAGGCAAGGACTTCAATCCTAGGTCTACCGTTTACCTGCTGTGTGACCCTAGGCCAGTCATTTAACATACAGCGCGTTGTATGTCTCACCCGTGGAGTGAGGATAGCGTCCCTAACCTGTAAAGGATGTGTGAGGTTTCAAAGAAAAAATGGCTGTGAGAGTCCTGGCGCAGCACCTGGAATACTGTTGTTGTTGATAGTTGCCATCGAGTTGGCTACAACTCATGGCAACCTCACGTATAACAGAACTAAATGTTGCTTGGTCTTGTGCCAGTGTCATGACTGTTGATATGTTTGAGTCCATTGTTGTGGCTATTATGTTGT
The DNA here is from genome assembly GCF_024166365.1 of Elephas maximus indicus. Taxonomy (NCBI): domain Eukaryota; kingdom Metazoa; phylum Chordata; class Mammalia; order Proboscidea; family Elephantidae; genus Elephas; species Elephas maximus. The sequence goes on from NC_064825.1 coordinate 70,820,836, forward strand.
GCCTTCCAATGTAGGCGGTTTATCTTCTAGCACCATATGGAACAATATTCTACTGTGATCCATAGGATTTTCACTGGCTTATTTTTGGAAGTAGATTGCCAGGCCTTTCTTCCTAGTTTATCTTAGTCTGGAAGCTGCGTTGAAACCTGTCCACCATGGGTGACCCCGTTGCCATTTGCAATACCAGTGTCACAGCTTCCAGCATCATAGCAACTCGAAAGCCACCACAGTATGACAAACTGACAGATGGGTGTTGGGGAATACAATAGGTACTCAATAAAATGTGGTGTATTTTGCATGATGGCAACAGATTTCCTGTTCCCCAATACATTTGAGGATCAGCTGAAATCTGCCACCAGGTAACTTCTATGCATTGGGTGTTGCTTTGTCCTTAGGAACTACACAGAGCAAGGCTGCTCCTCTGCTTCTTCCGCGGGATGAAAATTCTCAAACATCTTGTCTCTTTTACTCTTCTCATGTCCTCCTCTGAGCAGACCCAATGATGATTTAATGAGCACACTAGATAACACAAGTTGTTATGGATCATCAAACCAGCCAGAGAGCTATATCTCAAAATGTGTCTGTACGTGTAAAATGGAGATAGATTGGGAGGGACGGGCTATGAAGCTACGTTCTATAGACGTATCTTGCTTCAGAGGACCAGTCTAGGGATCCAGTAGAAACTTCCAGTTGCAAAAGTATCTGGTTCTTTATCCTAACACATTTTTCCTAAGTCTGTAACAGCTTTATCCTCCAAGCATTTGCTACTAATGAATTATGCAACATACCTAAAAACAAACAACTAAGATATACAGTTGACTTCTTTAAGTGGTTTAATAAATACAGTATTAACTAAATGTTGATAAATAAAGCCCTCATTTTTAGACTTATCTCAAGAAAGAAATAGTTATCTGGAGGTAGTCGTGACAATAAAAAGATGGAGGTAAATGGTCATCTACCATTCATAAACTTCTCAAGGGTTCATGGGACCTTCCAGGGTCCCACATTACCACAGGGGTTTTCTCCTTGACTGGGATTTTGTGGATGTACCTGATGATTTTACCTCACTTGTATCTTTCCTATCTTCCCAAGTCCATGGCCACTGCTTTTCCTCAGACTCTTATCAGGTCTCTTCTGGACAAGTAGAATGGCCTCCTAACCAGTTGTTGTGGATTGAATTGTGTCCCCCCAAAATATCTTTCAACTTGACTAGGTCGTGATTCCCAGTATTGTATGATTATCTACCATTTTGTCATCTGATGTGATTTCCCTATGTGTTGTAAATCCTATCACTATAATGTTAATGAGATGGATTAGCGGCAGCTATATTGATGGGATCTACAAGATTAGATAGTGTCTTAAGCCAATCTGTTTTGAGATATAAAAGAGATAAGCAGAGAAACTTGGGGGCCTCATACCACCAAGAAAGCAGCACCAGGAGCAGACCACGTCCTTTGTACCTGAGATTCCTGCAAGGAGAAGATCCTAGACCAAAGAAGATTGATGGTAAGGACCTTCCTCCAGAACCTATAGAGAGAGAAAGACTTCCCTTAGAGCTGGCACTCTGAATTTGGACTTCTAGCCTACTTAACTGCAAAGAAATATATTTCTCTTTGTTAAAGCCATTGTTGTTGTTAGGTGCCGTCAGGTTGGTTCCGACTCATAGCGACCCCATGCACAACAGAACGAAACACTGCCCGGTCCAGCGTCATCCTTACAATCATTGTTATGCTTGAGTTCATTGCTGCAGCCACTGTGTTAATCCACCTCACTGAGGGTCTTCCTCTTTTCCGCTGACCCTGTACTCTGCCAACCATGATGTCCTTCTCCAGGGACTGATCCTTCCTGAAAATATGTCCAAAGTATGTAAGATGCAGTCTTGCCATCCTTGCTTCTAAGGAGCATTCTGGTTGCACTTCTTCCAAGACAGATTTGTTCATTCTTTTGGCAGTCCAGGGTATATTCAATATTCTTTGCCAATACCGCAATTCAAAGGTGTCAATTCTTCTTCAGTCTTCCTTATTCATTGTCCAGTTGTACACTTGGGGTATTTCTGTTATAGCAGCACTAGATGACTAGGACACCAGTCTGCCTACATCCAGGCTCAGCTTCTTCTAATCAACAGAGCTCCACAGGTGTTTTCTAAATACCAAATCCAAGTATAAACCAGTTACCATGAGGTGAACTCGAACTCATGGCTCCCAATGTGTGTCAGAGTAGAACTGTGCTCCATAGGATTTTCAGTGGCTGGTTTTTCAGAAGTAAATTGCTAGGCCTTTCTTCTGGGCTCCATAGATAGATAGACTCAAACCTCCAACCTTTGGGCTAGTAGCCTATCTCATTAAATGAGCATGTAAACCATTCATACCACCCAGTGAATCCAGTCCAAGTAAATCACTCTTTATTTAAAATCCTTTGATGGTTCCTGATTTTTTCACAAACAAAACCTTAACTTCACAGCTTTGCATACAATAGCCTTCACAGTCTGATCCCAGCAAAGACCCCTTCCTTGGCCCTTCTCCCATCTCACTTCTTTGTATACACCACACATATACTTCATTGCATATACCATGCAAGTCCCTATCTCTACTTGGCAAATGCCATTATCATACTTGAAAAGCCCTTCTCTCTTCTCCCCTGTTTAGAAAATTTCTTTCTTCACATTTCAGTTCAAATGTCACTTCCTCTGGGAACCCTCCATGACTTTTGCCGATGGAGTTAAAACCTATTTTCTCCATGTGCCTGTATCACTTGGTACAGACTTTCTGTACTAAAACCTAGCCCAAATGAATGTTTCTTCCCTTTTTGACTTTGAGTTCTCTGAGGGCAAAGATTGTGTGTTCGTCTTTGCTTCCTTCCCCTGCTTCCCATTCTCCCAGATTTGTTTTTGACAGAGATCAGCATATTTATTTTATGGATTGTGAAATTAAGGCCAAGTGGCAAAATGGGGATTTCATTTATAAAATACCTGCCCTGGTAGGCACTGTCTGGTGGTTTAGGTTTACCTTCTCGCTTAATTCGTCCCAAGCCTATGAGGTAGGTATTTTAGCCCCATTTTACAGAACAGGCCCAGGGATGAGGGAGAGGAGGTGACTTGTCAAAAGCCACAGAGTAAGTTGGTGATAAATTTTGTTCAAGAAATCTTTGAGTCCTGACTTCCCTGCCATGGTATCCTTCTGTTTTCCCTTTTTCTTCTAGATTTCCAGGTTTTCCTTTCTTCCTTCCAGACCCTCCCTTTATTCTAGACTTTCCATTAACCACCTCTCTCTCTTTTTGTCTCAATTTTTTTCCTTCTCTCTTTCTCTCCACTAAAATTTCCCCTTTCCTTAGTCTCTGTTTCATCTCTTGTTGCAACTTCTACTTTCTCTTCCACTTCCTTTCCCTTCAATTCTCTGTTTTACTTTTTCCAGTCCAGCAGTGTTTCCCCAAGAAAGTGAACTCGATCTGTTATCAAGGCATTCTGGCCCTGTATCTATCCCCTCCTCCCAATTTCTTTGGCTTGTGGCTGAGTCTCTGGTGACTGTGCCCCTTGACTTGACACCATTCCCAACACACACATGGCCCTTTCAGACCGGGATAGATGAGTGCCTCTCCTGGCTGCCCATCAAGGAATTACCCTTGAGCAAAGAGAAGAACTCAAAGTCCCATGAGGTTAGTTGGGCCATCTTTCGGTACCCCTGATTACCTTGCCAATACCCCAATTCACCCAGATGGAAACTTAAAACAGTGACTTTCCTTTAGGAACTAGAGTCTTTCCAGTGTGGAAAATAAAGCCTGGCACATATTGTGAGGGCCTGTCACTACCTAAGCTCCTGAATAAAATATTCAGCAAAGGTTTCCGTAGAAAAGACAACTGCCGACTTCTGAGGATGGAAAAGGAAGAGCTGCCTTTGGAACTCATTTGCTTGCAAAGCTTTTCTATGAGAAAAGCTTAAAATCTAGTGATGTTATCACAGAAATACCACAAGTGGATTGTTTATCAAAGAGACATTTATTCTCTCACAGTCTGGGAGGCTAGACGTCCAAATTCAGAGTGCCAGCTCTAAGGGAAGGCTTTCTCTCCCGGTCAGTTCTGGAGAAAGGTCCTTGTCATCAATCTTCCTTTGGTCTAGAAGCTCCTCTGTGCAGGAACTTCAGGTCCAAAGGACGTGCTCTGCTCTCAGTATTGGTTTCTTGGTGGTATGAGGTACCTCCATCTCTCTGCTAGCTTCTCTCTTTTACATCTCAAAAGAGCTTGGCCTAAATTGTAGCTTATTCTTGTAGGTTGAGCCTACATAACTGCCAATAATCCCATCTCATTAAGATCACAGAGATAGGATTTACAACACATATGAAAACCACATCAGATGACAAAATGGTAGACAATCACACAATACTGAGAATCATGACCTAGCCAAGTTGATCGATATTTTGGGGAGATACAATTCAATCCATGACACCTATACACTTAAAAAATTCCTATTCCATGGTCTTTGAAATAAATTATTGAGAACAATAAGATGGCTTTTGAGGGGGGGAAATGTCATTATTTGTTTGCAAACAATTTTGTTCATTTAGCTATTATTAAATAAAAAGATGAAAAATTCTTGGAACATATTTAACATAGATTTAGAACTTAAAGAATTTAATCAAAAGTTAATATAACCTTGGGAAAAGAAGCAATTAAATATTAGAGAACTAAAGATTAAAAAAAAAATCTTTAGTTCTCTAATATTTAATTGCTTCTTTTCCATTAGACTAGTATAATTAATATTTGCGGGTATTTTTTTCTTCTTTTTGTGGAGAAAGTTCTTGGTGGTTAGAGCCTTGTAGGATCATTAGGGATGAGTAACTCAGTTCCCAGTATCCAAACTGAGGGATAAAAGCAGCAGACCTGGTCCTGAAGAATCTGGCTGGGAATGTTTGTGGATAGAGATTGAGAAAGCAGAATGTCCCCCAGAGAAGTGGAAAGGTAAGAGAAAACTCAGTCACAATGAAATCAGCAGAGGGAATAGTAGGAACTCTAGGAAGAGTAGAAGTGAATTTAGTTCATGATCTGGTAGTTCTGTTCCATGGGGTTGTAATCTCCTAAGAGCTAGGCCTCTGTCTAATTCCTCTATGCTACTTCAAAGCCCAACACAGCACCTGGGTAATGTAAGCATCTAGTACATGTTTGTTGAATGAATATTAGCTAACATTTCTTGAACACTTACTATACATCAGGCTGTTCTAAGCATTTTACGTACATTATTTAAATTTCACATCAATCTTTAGAGGTAAACACTTTCATTATTGTCTTTTTAAGAGGAATAAAGGGAGATCCAGAGAGTTTAAGTAATTTGTTCAAGGTCACACAGGTAGTAAGGGTTCCAGCCAAGATTTGAGCCAAAAGAGTCTGGTTTTAGGATTCCTGGTGACTCCTACATACTCAACATCAAAATACAGGGAGTGCATGAACCATGAACCCTCTTGGTCCCTGCCAGAGAAAGGGGCAAGTGGGATTCCAGTGACAATACTAGCGGGGGTTCCCTCTAGAGGCTGTACCTTGTTCTGTGCTACAAACAAAAACTATTTAATCTCATTTAATCTTCCCAATAACCCTATGTGGTAGACACTATTATTCCCATCTTACAAATGAGAAAATAGAGACTCAGCAAGATAAAGAATTTAAGTCACAAAGTTAGTAAATGGCAGAGTCAGTGTTCTTTTCATCATATCAAGGTTTTATTGTCACTTACAAACTGTAGTCTCTGGATTATCTTGCTCAGGAAATGTGGTCTACCACCCCCTCATCTCTTTGTTTTCAAGCATTTCAGCTCACACATGATCAGGACAGGCCTGTGGGGCAGGAGATTTTCAGCAAAGGATAAAGGGACACTCTTTTACTGAAAAGAATGAGTTCATTCAAAAGAAATGCCCTAGACACTAAGCCAGATGCTCAGAGAGACTTGAAGATGATTCCAAGAGAAAAGAATTGGGTTGCCACCTTCTGGCTGAGCCACCATTCTGTCCAAGAGGCCTAGGGTCCAGGAGCCCAGCCTGTGATGTAATCACAGAGGAGTATCCTGGACTGCTTTCCCCTCAAGTGTGTTCTGTTCTCTGCTGTCAGCTTTTACACCTGAGTCAAGAGAAGAACTTTGTGTGTTTGATTGGCTGAGCCCAGTCACATGACCGAGCCCTAGCCTAGAGGGAAGGAGACCTTGGCTTAGCCAGTCAGACTCATCATTTTGGACTTTTGGCCCTGGAGTGAGAAATACAGAGAAGCAGGGAACACAAGGAAGTGATGAACTGTCTGATCCTGCTTTTCTAGACCTCCCAGCAATTTTTCCTTAACACTCTTTCCATAATATCCTTGTCTGGCACAAGGTACTTCTGTCAGGTCACTCTCGTCTCTCCCCAGTTGCAAATGGTAGGCTAACTTGGCCCTGCAGGCAGATGAGGGGTGAGGGCACCTGAAGCCATGTTTAGGTTTTGCCTAGACTCCTGTCAGGGGGCATATCACCTGCCTTTAAACACCAAGGTGAGAAGCGGGATTAGAAGAGCTAATGCCATGAAACAATGAAACAACAGCTTCAACTGAAGGTTTCCTCAGTATCCTGGTGGTGTGACTCCCAACAGCTAGCCTCCCTCCATCTGTGGGTCCATTTGCAGTGACCGACCTTCACTCCTGTAAATCACCCCTATGCCTCTGTTCACCCAGGAAGCTCAGCTTCTGTGCTGGTTTTAGGAAATTGCCCACTTTGGTGTCTGCATCTCCAGCCCATCATTCACTCTGCCTAATGGATCCTTCCAGGGACTCTGACCCTCCCACACATATCCATTTCCAGCTCGCAAACACTTTTCTTAAGATGGATGAAGCCCAATCACAGGGAAGGAGGACCATAAACTTTCAAAAGACAGGAAGTAGAACAGCAAGGGAGCAGTAAATTGCAGTGTTTAAGACCATGAGTTTTAGAGAAGCAAACCTAGGTGGAAGCCTGCTTTACCTCTTAGTAGCTACGTGGTTTAATCTCTCTAAACTTTAATTTTGGTATCAGTAAAATGGGAATAGCAATAGGACTGATCATATGGAATGAGATAGTGCATTGAAAACCCTTGCATGTTCAGCAAATGATCTGTTTTACTTGAGTTTGTATTACCCAGTTCTTTTCTGTTCATCAAGACACTACAGAAACACCCTATTAGTACTGCTGAATCCTTTCCACAGTTAATATACTTCACAATGATTTCATGACTATAATTTAATTGACTCTTAAAACATTTTCTTTGAAGTGGGAAGCAAAGGAAGCATTCCTATTCTACTGATGTTTGGCTCTTTCAGCTCTTTTGAATGTAAACAATTGGCTCATGGGAGTGACCAAGTTATGGTTATTTGCTTAGACATGTTTCCCCTTCACTGGTTTCCAGGTTACCCATACCTCTTTGGTTTAATGTGTTCATTCCAGTTTTTGTAGTAACCCATTTAGATTTGTTGTTATTATTGTTGCTAGGTGCCATCAAGTTGGTTCCAACTCATAGCGACCCTATGTACAACAGAACAAAACACTCCCCAGGCCTGCACCATCCTCACAATCGTTGTTATGCTTGAGTCCATTGTTGCACCCATGGTGTCAATACACCTATTTGAGGGTCCTCCTCTTTTGCAATGACCCTCTAGTTTACCAAGCATGATGTTCTTCTCCAGGGATTGGTCACTCCTCATAACATGTCAGAAGTACGTGAGACAAAGTCTCATCATCCTTGCTTCTAAGGAGCATTCTGGCTGCGCTTCTTCTAAGACATTTTGTTTACTGACCAATATTTCAAATACATGTCTGCTTGGATCATACCTTGACTCTACCCCTCAGCTAATTCCATGAACTGTTGAGTTCCTGACTTTGGCCTGCTTTTGGTCAGACCATCAGGACTCCACTCTTGGAGGCAATTCAGCTGCTCATTGGCTCCATTCACAGCTCTTATGAGTAAGAGGCATTTGGTCTATGGCATCCTGGTTTTCAACCTGGCTTGATGTTTCACCACTGGAGACCCCATTATATTAGGAACTCTTTCAGTTTACATGTCTTTCCTAAGAGTTAATGCCACTTGATTACATTCCCTTATGGTTTTTATACTTTTTTACTTCTTAATTCTCTGTTTTGAATTTCTATCTTGTTATAATTACCTCTTTTCTTCTCTGGGCTTTGATGGGATTGCAAACTCTAGGTACCTTCCAGTGCAATTGAAAACCCTGTACTGAAGATATAGTCTATCTTCATTATAGAGTCTAGATCTCTAGCAGGCAGCATCTGGTAGTAACGATGGCCTTAGGCTAGGAATCAGGAGGCCTGAGTTCTAGTTTAAACTTGTCTTTAACTCCATGAAATTTAGGCAAGTTACTTTATCTCTAAATTTCAGTGTCTTCATCTGTAGCACTGGAATAATTTTATCTGCCTTGATTAATTCCCAGGGTAGTTGTGAAGATCCAAAGATACGTGAATATATTTCAAAAATTGTAAAGTAACATACAAATGCATGATATTCATATTATTAAATTTAATGGTAATCAAAGTAATTGGCTAAGAGCTAAAGTAATACAGAGAAATGAACCATTTTAAGCGCTGGTCAGATGTTAATATTAAACAGTTAATCCCTAAAATTCTGACTTTGTGAATATACTTTGGGGATACTGGCTGATACTGAGCCAGAATTCAGATTTTAGCAGAAACATCTAAGTAAGTATCCAAGAAATATAAAACTAGAGTTTGCTTCTCTTGTTCTCTTGCTCTGTCCTCTGGGTGAACACACAGCGCGGACACACTTATACACACTCACACATATTCTCTGTCTCTCTCTCTCGCACACACACACACATCAGCATGATGGAATATTACCTAACTAAAAAATAACAGAAAGGATTTTTTTTTTTCCAGCTAAGGTTAGGAAGGAACATACTAAGCTTTTAATATGTACCAAGAGAGGTCCCTGGGTGGCATAAACAGTTAAGCATTCAGCTACTAGCTGAAAGTTTGGGAGTTCTAACCCACTCAGAGGTGCCTTGGAAGACAGGCCTGGCAGTCTGCTTCTGAAAGGCCACAGCATACAGAGCAGTTCTACTTTGCACCCATGGAGTCTCTGTGAGTTAGAATTGACTCAACAGCAACTAACAACAACAATGTGTACCAACCATGGGTTAACTACAAATGAAATATGTTGCATCATTTAGTCTCTGTTAACATTACCAAGAGATGGATATTATTGTCCTAATTTTACGGATGGAGAAAATGAGACTTGAAAACACATACCTTGCTCCTGTTTTTTTGCCATTGAATCTGTTCCAACTCATGGAGACCCCATGTAAAACAGAATGAAATGTTGCCTGGTCTTGCACTATCTTCATAAGCATTGGTATGCTTGACTCCATTGTTGTGGGTGGGGCTGTGTATTTTGATTGTCTTCCTATCTAGTGGGCTCACCTTCCAGCACTATATTGAACAATATTCTGTGGTGATCCATAAAGTTTTCATTAGCTAATTTTCAGAAGTAGATCACCAGGCCTTTCTTCCTAGTCTGTCTTAGTCTAGAAGCTCTACTGAAACCTGTCCATCATGGATGATCCTGCTGAAATTTGAAACACTGGTGGCATAGCTTCCAGCATCATGGGTGGTGGAACTTGCTTTTAGTCACACTGTTAGTAGAATGGTAGAACTGAGATTCATACCCACGACCCTTCTTCCAAAATCCCTGGGTTTTCCACCACCCCATTGTTTCCCATGTGCTCATACTTTTGACTAGTTTCAGCCTGGCTGCCTCAGAAGACAATGGAAGTGGGGTAAAAATACAGATTCCTGGACTCTACCTCTGGAAATTCTAGCTCAACAGCTCTGGGATGGGTCTCCTAGTCTCCATGCTTAACAAACATTCCAGGAAATTGTGAAGGAGAGCCAGCTTTAGAGCCACACTGCTAAATCTAGTATACCACAGGAGAAAGGATCAAGAAGGTAAGAAATTGATAAGGACATTTGAAAAATCAGGCACACACAGATACACACACACACAAATACACGCACACAGATCCTTTCTCTACTCAAGAATATAAGCTCTACAAGGGAAGGGATTTTTGTCTGTATTCTTTACTAATGTACCCCAAGTGCCTAGAACAGTGTTTGATCCATAACAAATTGCAATAAATATTTGTTAAATAGATGAATGAAACCCATTACTTTCTACTTTCTTTGGCAAGTAGAGGGATATGCAAATAGATTGGAAAATCAGCATAAATCTCTGGTTCTATGTTTACTCATTTCTGTGTAAGATATTTGAAATGGTTAACACATGGTCCAGATGTTCCAATTCAACAATGTGCTGGTCCTTTTCACAGCTCTGTAATCTTTCTCCTGAAATTGTTAATAAATGCTGGAGACAGACATACTACAGTTCAGTTCAAAATTAGGCTCCTCAGTCCCTCTGGTTCATTTCCTCCCAAATTCATGAATTCAAGAAGAGATCATCAACTCTCTGTATGAGACAACTGTGGCAAAACAAATTTATGAATCCAATCAGAAATGAACAGAAGTGATTCTGCTGGTTTGATGGATGTGCCTCAACAAATCCCTGCCTCCCTCTGAAGGTGGGGGGTTGGAGGAAGTTTGCAGAGAAGACATGAGAAATCTATTTGTGATGCGATATGGTTCCCGAGTGAATGGACCCAGAGGTAAGGAAGGCAGCAGTCTGCATCCATCAGCATCACCAACATCTGTCCTCCCATCCAGCCACCTCCACCGAGGCCCCTGACCACGCTCTGTCACTAGATCTAGCGCTCAAGCATTCCACTTGAGCAGAATGTTCAGAGCGCTAGTTTTGGGGTGAGCTTAAGCATTGTGGGGGAAAATGTAACTGGGGCAGCTACCAAACTCTCCTATGATGGCCACTAGATTGCTAAAGAAATCAATATTCCAGAGGACTAATTCTGTACTGTTAATTACTTTATTCCAACCCCCTGCCCCCTTAGGATCAGAAGTTATGTTGACATTTTCCTGAGTTGATCATAGCCTGACTCAAGCATGTAGATTTTCCCATGCCTAGTCCATGCCATGTACCCACAAGCAGCTTCTTGGAAATCATAATCACAGCTAACATATCAGGGACTTAATGTGTGCCAAGTTTTGTGTTCAGCACACTAATGAATAATATTTTTTAAACCTCACACTAGAGAGAAATCAGAATTACTTATATTTCAAAAATGGAGAAAGTAATGCTTAAAGAGGCTAAATAATTTATCTAAGACCACACAGCTGGTAAAAGGTAGAGCTGAGATTCTGTCTGCTCCAGAGCCTGAACTTCTACTCACACATACTACTGCACGACCATTCTTTGGACCTGCATAACTGTGGGAACTCCCGCTGTCTTCAGTTTTTCAGGTTTGGCCTTTCAGCTCCTCTTCCCAATTCCTTGTTTCCTTTATCTCAGCTTGGGCACTGAAATGATTCTTACTGGTTAGTGTTGGAGTCTGCAATTCTGCCTCAGGTCTAGTGCTTAGTACTTGCTGTAAACCTATTATCTACTTCCTGGTTCATGGGTCCTCTTCTGACCAAGTTGCTCAATAGTTATAACTTTTCACGCAACTCCTGGCATTTCTGAGTAATGGAGAAGCAAAGGAGAAACACAGAACCCTTTAATATTGAAGAATTAGAGTGCCAGAGGAGTTACAGTCTGATTACAAGTGAGATGATGGGGCCTCTGAGAAGTGAGTAACTCAAAAAAGTGTTCTCAGAAACACTGGCAGAGTTTAAATCCTGATTCAACTGCTGTGTGACCTGGATGGATTATTTAACTGCTTTGGTACTCTGGCTCTACATCTTCGAAAATGAGTGAAATTGTTCCTACAACACAGAACATAGGGTTGTTGTGAGGTGAAATGTGTGGGGTGTGCGGCCCACTGCGTGGTGCTTAGAGGATTCACTAACCTTTGGTTCTCATTAGCCCATGTTATGAAATGGATGGTGTTGTGGATTGAACTATGTCCCCCCCAAAATGTGTATCAATTTGGCTGGGCCATGATTCCCATTACTGTGTGATTTTCCTGTATGTTGTAAATCCTGCCTCTATGATGTTAATGAGGGAGGATGGGCAGCAGTTGTGTTAGTGAGGCAGGACTTAATCTACAAGGTTGGATTGTGTCTTGAGGAAATCTCTTGAGTTATAAAAGAAAGAAGTGAGCAGAGAGACAGGGGGACCTCATACCACCAAGAAAGCAGTGCCAGGAGCAAAGCATGTCCTTTGGACCCAGGGTCCCTGTGCAGAGAAGTTCTTAGTCTAGGGGAAGATTGATGAGATGGCCGACAGAGATAGAAAGCCTTCCCCTGGAGGTGAAGCCCTGAATTTGGACTTTTAGCCTACTGTGAGGAAATAAACTCTTTGTTAAAACCATCTACTTGTGGTATTTCTGTTATAGCAGCACTAGACGACTAAGACGATGGTTTCTGTGGAGTTCCTCACTGAGGAGTAGTTCCAATGAACAGGAGGTTGGCTCTTCTCTGCTAGACTGATCCTGCTGCCCCAGAAGGCAATTAACAAAGCAATCTCCTTGCCCCTCACTGAGCCTCAGGTATGTCAGAGCAAGAGGCTTAGTGATCTTTGGACACATCAATGTTCAGGAGTCATTCTAAAGTAAGTACAGAGCTTCTTTCTGTGAGCGCTCAGGAGCCAAAATTTTGAGACTCCAAAGAAGGAAGGCACTTCTTTTCTAGATATTACCTTGTTGCTACAGGTGTCAGATTAAGGCCTCACAGGTGTCTACTGGATCTTGGCTCATCCTTACCCTGGCCTACTTTTGTAGTCCACATAGACTGGAGACTCCAGGCTTCTTAGCTCAGAACAGATAATACACTCAAGAAGTTTCCTGTCATGAGAGTTCACACAGCCAGGTCCAAAGAGAAGAACGAAACGTAGAAGAGAATGGACACTGACTTGGTCCTCTTTGTTCCACGTCCACACTCCTCACTGCCTGCATTACCCCAAAAAGCCCTCACAATGAGTTTGTGTGACTGGTGTCATTTCCCCCGTGTTACCAAGATAGAAACTCAGAGACCTTAAGTGACTTGCTCAAAGTCACACAGGTTTTGAATCTAGATCTGCCAGACTGCAAAGCCTGTGCTTTCTCCTTTAACATACTGCCCTACAGACAGGGAGGGAAGGGACACTGGAGAATTCTGATTCTAGGCCAGCGAGCACAAGGCCATGTGGGATCTGAGCCTCTGAATGCTTGACTCAGACTTTAGATGTCTCTTGTATATGCCTCTGAGCTTTGATTTGCCCTACCAAGATTTCAGGAAGACAACTGTCAAGTGAGGCTTAGACATCTGGTCTCCTCTAGCAGGAACCAGGTAAGGTCATCTCACAATTAACTTTGTGACACAATTCATTGAAATGAGAAGGGTATTCTTCAATTGTTTTCTGGTGCAGAACAAATGCCTCATTAATCAGAAACACATCAACCTGAGCCTAAGCACTAATAACATGAGAGAGTAATGAGTTGGCATCACTGGGGATACAACTGAAGCCATGCGCTCATTCTTCAAAGGAGCCCACGGTACTTGCATTTGAAAGGTGGGTAGTCACAGGAGTGATGAGATGCAAAATTGGCAAACAGATGTGGGGAGAGAGACAGAGAAGAGGAGAGGGTTCTGGCAGCTCTTCTCTCAAGATGTTGAGGAGGAATGGAAAGGCACTGAATTTTGAGGATCATGCTTCTGACACTTAGAGGTAGAGCCAGGGACCAGACTGGTTTGGATCTTGGGAAAACCTTCCAGAGGCAAAAAGGCTAAATCAGGGAGCCACACAGCCATGAGTTCTTGGTTCCCAGTGTGGCATCACAGGGCCCTTGAGACAAGAACAGAGATGAAGATGGAGCCTCCAGCTCATGTTCTTATTTCAAATCACACAAGATATTCTTTCATTTGTTCATTTAATCATTCATTCATTCAGTTATCTCTTCACTCAGTCAATCAATAGTCATTGCAAAGAGTCTTGACTTTTGGCTAGTAAGACAAGTGGACACCCTGGTTATCTCACACTGATCAAAATTTCTGGTTGGCTGATGTGGCATCGTAGGCCTCTCATGTTGAATCACAATGACATGATCCTGGCATTTAAACAGCTACCTCTGAATTATAAAAACTAGGAAATTAATTATTACATGATCAGTAAATTTTTTTGGCAAACAAAAAAGTTTTAATATGAGATGCGGCTGGAGCTGGTGAGCATAGGTAGTTAAAGAAGCCATTACTGGTTACAAAAAAGGGGGAGGGGATCATGTGAATTAGCATTAATTCCTAATTTAAAGGGTACTGAAGCCCTCTGAGGAGGCGGTTTTGCCCAAAGTCAACACAGCTGTTCAGAAACAAAGAAGGCACTGAAGCCCAGAGGGTCCTGACTCCCATCTCCATGCGCTTTCACTGCATCATATCATGGATGATTTCGGGTACATGAAAGACAGGTGACCTTCTCAGTCATGATGGGGCTGATTTAAGTCCGTAGGAGAAAGGACAACTTTCTCAAGCAGAATATACCCAGACACTTGCTGTAGTCCCAGTATGCTTGTCAGCCATGCAAGGAAGCCATTCTGAGCTACCACATCCCTGGGTCTCCTCAGCCTTCCTCACCCTAATCCCAAGCAAAGCCTGGCCTTCACCAACCCAAGGCCACCCTTCCCTTCTATTCATAACTCCTCCAACAGACCTTCAGGTCAGTCTCCAGCCTTGGAGACTTTGACGTAAGGGACTGAAAGGCTCATAAAAAGATCTTGCAAGAAACCCAAGTGAAGTAGCTTAGAGTCAGCAGAGGGGAACCTTCAGCTGAGTAAAGCTTGTTATCAGAGGAAGGGACTCTCCTTTCAGTGGTAGGAGAATGAGATGAATGCTGACTTCGTACCTAGCACTGTATTAGAACCAAACTTTGCATCTTACTTTGAGAGACAAGGCCTTAGGATCTGAAGTCAGGAGATAGGTATTTGCGTTAGTGCTTGCTTAGTCACAGCCTGGGATACCACGGGCAAGTCACTTTACCACTCAGAGCCTTTGTTGCCTTGCCCTTATAATGGGAACAATGAAGACCACTTCGCCGGACTGTGGCATTTGCCTTAGTCCACATCCAGCCTGCTCATTAGTCATTTTTCAAAGACCAGCTAATGTTCAGCCTCTGCCGGACAACTTGTAGTTGTCTCCCCCAAATACCAGCATTCCCTCTAGCATTGAGCTCTTCACTTTACTGCCCCTGCTGAAGGTTTGCTAATGAACTAGATGTGAGCAATAGATGAGAAAGTTGGTTTTGTTTTGTTTTGTTTTAATTCTCTGTTCTAAGAACAGAGGTGACAATTAATGCTTGATTTATTGACTTTCTGCAGCTCTCCAAGTCTAAGCTTAGTTCTGTTCCTAGGGAGTAGAAGGCTGAAGTCTCATGAACTATGTCAACTTTCATCTCTTTTTTCTTTTTTTTTGCAGAAAGGCAGTATGGTGTCAGGAAAGCATTTCAAAATCAGACTGAGCTGGGTTTGAGCCCCAGTGGTATTACTGCTGGCTATGTGATCTTAGGCATATTACTTTATGTCTCTGATAAATGAGAATATTAATAGCACCAACCTCATAGCGTTGTCGTGAGGTTAAATGAGATGATAATTATTCAGGTCTTACAAAAATTAGCAATCAATTATTTGTATTTCCACCCATATCTAGCTTCTTCCAAATGATTCATCTATCTTGATTCCTTTCCTCACAGTACAGGCTGGGTTGTCAAATGATCGGGGGAACTGAGGAATCTGTAACTGTGGTTGTCTCAAGAGGTGAAATGAAGCATTCAAAAGGGCAATGACCTTTCAGTACATCCAATTAGAGACAACCTTGTTGCTTTTGGAGCCCTGGTGGTACAGTGGTTAAGAGCTTGGCTGCTAACCAAAAGGTTGATAGTTCGAATCCACCAGCTGCTCCTTGGAAACCCTATGTGGCAGCTGTGCTCTGTCCTATAGGGTCACTATGAGTCAGCATCAACTTGACGGCACTGGATTTTTTTGTTGTTGTTGCTTTTAAATGCTGGGGACATTTTGACATGCCCTCCATCCCACCTTTTTCCCTTTCTATGTCATGGATAAAGGAGAGACCATCATTGCACACCTGTTCCCACCTCAGCCTGAATCCAGCCCAGTCCAGCCCTTCACCTCAAAATGACCTTAGCAAAATGCCTACTTTCATGCCAGGGAAGTCAGTGCTGAGGCCAAAAAGAGGTTGCTAGTAAGTGCCAATTGAATACAGTTAAAACAGGGACTAAGTGGTTTTGGTAAGGGACTCAAGCACAGAAGTGACAGCTAGAAAACAGAAAACCAGCAGGTATCAAAGCAGGAGGCTTACATAAGGCCAGGAGAGCAAGGTGGATCAGGAAACACGCCAGCAGAGGTCGAAGCAGATGCAGTGGTGGAACCCTCAGGGAGAAAGAAGGTGTGGCCTCCAGGAGCTTCTGTGGAATTCTTGGCTCTACAAGTAGACATCCTAGCTAGTTTTTCCCAAGCATTTGCCCCATAAGAAAGAGAAGAAAATTGATTCTTAGTTGAATGCCTGCTATATGCTTGGTACATTCATACACATGTTTTTTCATTTAATCTTTAATAAAATACTGTGAAATACCCCCACACAGTGTGGCTCCCCATTACTTCAGATAATTTTTGTATCTGAGGTCAGAAATGACCAGATGCGAGGTTATTGGTTATGCGGTCCCACTTAATCCTCCATGTTAATTAAATATTATTATTATCAGCCTCATTTTATAGCTGGACAGTTTAACTGCTCAGAGCATTTGAAAGACTTTTCCATGGCCGAACAATTCAGGTCCTGATTCCCTTATTCCTTGTCCCTTCTGTTGCCCCTCCCTGCCCTTCCACTGGGGCCGGATCCCTCTGGCCACTTGAGAAAGCCTACATACAGGTTGCTCCCCCTGCCTCCACAAGGGTTGACCCTCAGCAGCATCATGTGCTCACCCAGGCATGACAGGCAGGGGCTACCAACTTGGCTCTTATCTCTGAGTACGCTGCCAGTTCTGTCAGCCAGCTCCCTGCCGGACCAATCAGCTTATTTTCTCCAGATGCGGAGAAGCATGGGGAATCCCATGACAGGAAGTGAAGGTGTTTTATCCTGTGAAAAATCACAGAAGGCCCTAATTTGAATTCCTTGCCCCTCAGGAGTGTGAGGAGGCGCTGGAATCAGTCCCATGTACCTGGCTCAGGGGCAGGACGGCTGATGACAAGAGCTGTGCTTGGCCTGACCTTGGGGGCCTGGGGAGGACATCCCCTTGTCTGCAGTGAAAAACAACCTTGGCCAGGGCCTTGGTAAGCAAGACTTTGGGATAATTTGGATAGGGACTGGATGGAAGTCTGTTTGTTCTGACTGTGAGGAAAAGTGTTGATGAAGCTAACAAGAAATATAAACAAGAACTGGAGGGCAATGCAGTTTACGTGTGCTTAAAGTGCTAATTACAGACGATCGGTATCTTTCTGTATTCAGGTAGGTCGCCTTAGGAATTTATATGTTAGCTAGGTGCTATGGTTCTCAAAAGATATAGACTTTCTTTAAAAACTGGTTACTATTTAGGCAAGCGTTACTATTTATTTACTCATTTATCTATTTATTCATCAAATATTTACTGAGCTCTTACTCTGTTAGGGACTGTGCAAGGTTCTGGGGGACAATAGAGGAAACAAGGAGCCCCCTGTCCTTAGGAGCTTCCATGCCAGTGTGAGAAACTGAGTGCTGGTTGGACAGAGATGGTGTAGCTGGGCTACAGTTTCAGAAGCAGAGTGAAGGCATCTCAGAAATCACATTAAAGACCAGTGTCTAGGCTGGGCCCAGGCTGCAGGAGGCAGCTCACTAGGCTACAGGCCAACTGGTGTCCAGGTCCTCACACACCTCACTTACAATGCCAGAGAGATCTTGGTTCAAATCCTAGCTCTGCCACTTTTTAACTGTGTTTCAATGGCAAGTCACATATCCTCAATGAGCCTCAGAGGATTTATCTGCAAAATGGGCACACTAATTTGAATCTCAAAAGATTTGACAAATTAAATGAGACAATGGATATAAAACACTTGGCCCAATACAGAAAACAGCATGTAGTGACCAACGTTATTCTCAGCTGTTATCTCTAACAATAAGATTTCTTATAATATTCTGAGCATGGCGTTACTCCCCTTAACACGTGCAGACAAGTGTGAACATAAAACACGGGCACTAGCACATACGCATTTGTGTGTCAAGACATGCATATACCTTCACAACACAGAAATTTATGTGCCCATGAATCTCCAAACAAGTATTTGCATATTCGCAGGTGCACACACATGTCCACACGCACAGAGACTTTTTATGGCCACGTTTCCCCTTCTAGACTTTCTCTACCCCTACATGCACAGGCCTCCTTTTGTCCGCCTCCAAATTCCGAATACAAAGAACATCCAGGACAGGGACAATTTAAGTATGGGACCAGGGTTATCTGCTGAGCACATTTCTTAACCCACCACTGCCGTCAAGTCGATTCCGACTCATAGCGACCCTATTTAAAATAAACAAAAAGAAAAAGAAAAAACCAAACCCATTGCTGTCAAGTCAGTCCCGACTAATAGTTACCCTATAGGAGAGAGTAGAACTGCCCCATAGGGTTTCTAAGGCTGTATTATCTCATGTATTATCTCATGCACCCTCTTTATCTGTTCTTTTCTTTCTGCTACGTTTTTGCCCCATTACTTCAAGTTCACGTCTAAGATCAACCTCTGAGGGAAGAGCAAGTTGAATTTTGCTGCTTCAATGATGTTATATTTTATTCTGCTTCTCATTAGACCTTTATTTCCACCTAACATGAACCTAAACTCCCCCTCCCCCTTTTTTTTTCATTCCTCCTTCCAGGTATTTAATGTAGATTGACACACAAGTGGAATGAGGAGCTCCGTTGGGGAGGCATGGAACTGGACTCTCTGTAAAGAGGCTATCAGGATCCTCTGTCCCAAATGTGAATCGGGCTTGGCTTTGGAGAAGATGCTGTGGAGGTATTCCAAACCAGTATGGACTTGACACATGAAAGGCACCCCTCTTCTCATGTAAAGCAGAATACTATTCTTGCAACCAGCTCATCCAGTATTTGGAGTTCCAGTTCTCGGCTACATGGTAGATAGAAGTTCAGAGGACACAGAAGTATGCCTCATCCATTCAACCACTCAGCAAATATTTATTGAGCACTTGTTCTGCTGCAGGCCTACCCTGGGGTAGAGATGGGTGAACAGGGCAGACACAATCCCAGATTCCATAATACTTAGAGTCAAGTGAGGGATATAGGCATTAAACATAATGTCATACTAACAATTTTTGAAATACAATTATAATAAATGCTCTGCAGGACAAAGGAAGGATGATTTGGGAGTGTACAATCGGGAGAATTGGATTAGTTAATGTTGTGGTAGGTTTATCAAACCCGTTGCCATCCAGTCTGTTCTGACTCATAGTGACCCTGCAGGACAGAATAGAACTGCTCCATGGGGTTTCCAAGGAGCACCTGCTGGATTTGAACTGCCAACCTTTTGGTTACCAGCCTGAGCTCTTGACCACTGCACCACCAGGGCTCCTGTGGTAGGTTTAGGAGGAGGATGTTAATTAAACTTGATGGATAAATAGAAGCTGGCAAGAGGAGAGTTTAACAAACCAACTATTAACAAAAGTATGGGCAGGGCTTAGGCAAACCAACAAGAGATAGTGCAGTATGGCAGAGCTAGTAACTCTAGACCTGAAAGGACAAAGGAAGGGAGTGGTCACATGACAGGAACTGTGATGTCTGGTGTAAGGACTTAGCTAAGCCTTAGTGTGCTGCTCCAGGGGAGCTGGGAACAAATGCCTTAATCTCATTCTTTCACACCCTGACCTCCCAGTGCTTCCCATTGACCAAACCCAATTAGAAGTGGTCCAGCAGCCTTCTAGAGCACAGAGTAGGGTATAAAAAAAATATAGAAGGGTAGAAAGTGAATCTTGCGGAGGTGAGAAGAGGGTGAAGGAAGATATTTACAACAAACCATCTCTCTTACTAGCCTCTGAGAGCCTTTTCAACAGGGAATGTGGTTTTCATTTTGTAGGCCAAGTCCCAAACACAAACCATGACAAATAGAAAGAGCTTATTAAACACCCAGTAAATGAATGAATTTAGGAACGGTAGGTGTATAGATGAATAATTAAACAACCAGATGAATGACCAAATGTCTGAATAAATGAAGGTAGGATAAATAGAATGAAAACCTTTTTCCTAATGGAGTTCTTTATGTAAACTGCCTAGGAACAATTTGTAATTAACACATCAAATTCTTCTAAAGGCCTTGAAAGACTTTGTCTCTTCCTCAGTTTAAGGCATCTGCACGGAAGCTTGTATGTATACAGGATGAAATTGCTTCCTTCATAGCAGAGATAAAGCACCTCCTACCTCCTGCTCCAAAGATCTCAAATTCTGAATTAGAAGAGACATGAATTAATGAGATCTTCACATAACAAGAAAAACCTCTTTTAATAACTGGGAGTTAAACAGAGTTTGGATCCCTGCTGATCTTATTGGCAAAATTAAATAAAAGTGACATTCTGCTGGCCCAAGCAAATTAGCAGCCAGCCTGTGTAAAGGCTCAGTTAACCCGAGACATTGTGTGATGTATTACCCATTGTTTGACGTACTTTCATAAGAGCAAGACGAAGTGTCCCATCCTTTAGACTCTGGTAATGTGCCTCATTGTTAAATTCAATAGGAAAAGCGATTCATACTGTGGTATGATTGAAAAGAAAATTGAATCCTTTTGAAGTTATAAATGTGTCTATTACCGCGTGTGCACACAAATTTTCCATGGAAATTATGGTGAAAGTAGTGATTCTCCTCGAAAAATGCATTAGTGTTGACACGTTCAATTTTATCTGCATCAGAATATAAATACCCTTTAACCATGGTCAAATCGTGCGGAATGTATATACCATATCTACATAAGTCACTTGTCTATCCATCTATGGGGAAAGAAAAAAAAAAAAAAGGCTTCGAGCTTGAGCGCTATCCTGGTTCTCCATTTGCAGCTTTAAACAGGGTTTGTGTGAGGATCTTTCTAATTAAAAAAAAAAAAAAAGTTTCATAAGGCAAAGGCCTGTAATTTCCTATCCTGGTTACACAAAGCAAGTTTGAAAGCTTTGAGAGACCTGGCAAGTTGTCATCTGAGTGTTATGCTGGTGTGGTCACCAGGCCATTATAGGCCATGCATTGACTGAGACGCCCCTACAAGCTAGAAGGTGATGTCAGTGACATACTATTCAGCTTTGTTCTGTGGTTGCAAATCCTTTTGCTTACAAGACAAACGGGAACAGTGAAATGCCTGTCACCGCTTGTCTCCTTCCCATTAAGACCTGTTCCTTCTCTGCTCAGCTCCTCCATTCTCCTGACCCTGTCCTTCTCTAGATGTGAAACTCAAGTGAGCCACTTTTACTCTCTGGGCTTCAGTTTCCTCTTCTGAAAATCAAGGGAACTGACTCTACATCCTTCAAAGTCAGATGATTGGCACTGGTTGAACACATTATACTCCTTTTTTGCTTCCATACCTGTATTAGTCCAGACATTTCGGGTCACAAATGATAGACAATTTAACCCAAACTGGCTTAAGAAAAATGAGGATTTATTGTCTCCCCGCCCACCCCCGCCAAAAAAAAAAAAAAAAGAGGTCAGGGACAAATGTGGCAGTGGGCATAGAATCAGAACAGGTCTGGTTCTTGGCTCTGCTCCCTTGAGGTTGGCTCCATTCACAAATTCTCTTGGTGTTCCCTTCTCACGTGGCAAGGTAGCCACCACTCCTTATTCACATCCTTCCTACTCTAAATTTAGCAGGAAAAAGTAGACCATAGATGTATTTTTGAGCAATATTATGGACCTGACTCTCCATGGCCCAAATCAGCTCAGTTCCCATCCCTGAACCAATCACTAAAGCCAGAGGCATGTGATGCTCTGATTAGCTAGGCTGGGGTCACATCCACTCTTAGAACTGTAGACTGAACTCAATCCATGGCATGTGGACTAAGAGTTGGGGAGGGTCAGACACTCCAAGCGTCATTATGTTCCTTTTACAAAAAAAAAAAAAAAAAATGCACAATGGAGGGAATGGGGGTAGAGGTGGGGGGCATATCTGCTGCAATGCTTCTATGCAAGCACTTCCTGCTGCCTGAAACACTTCCTATTCTTTGTCAGTGTGCTGAATCCTTGCTTATCCTTCCAGATCAAGTTTAAATAACTTTACCAAGCCTCTGCAAACAAGTCTCTCTCTGACTTCTATACTCTCTTAGCACTGAAGCATATCCATTAGAGAACCTATCACACTCATCCCCTCTCTGACCGCCAAATATTTATTGAGCACCTATGAAGTGCCAGGCATGTCAATATTTACTTCCACTAAGGAGTTGCACCACCAGGTTCTATGCATTGGCTTCATGACATGCTGGAAGGGAATCTGAAGCCAAGTTAGAGAAGGGGGCAGTGGAAAAAGTTAGCAAGGGATCAGCAGAAACTAGCAGAAAACAGTGTGACAAAATAACTGGCTCTTTGAGATGGGCACTAGCCGACTAAGATCAAGGTAATACTTCTGATTGACAAATACTATCTAGTTCCTGGGGAGATTTGGGAGCCAGGAGAGAGTGATTCTCAAATGCAAGGCAAAGCACAGTCACAGAAGTGTACAAGAAGGGTGGTAAGAATTTGAAGCAAGCGGTCCATTCCCAAGGGAGATGCAGGGGCAGGATTCCTATACATCCAGAGACCAGGCATGTGATGGCCAGGTTAGAAGCTTGGCTTCTTCAAATGGGACCTTGATCTGAGAGCCACCTGATCTTGGCCAGTAAACATTAGCCTAGATATTCCCACTCCAAGACAAAACAGTTGGGATCTGGGGCAGGGAAACCCTTTCCATTAGCCTTCTCTGTTTACCCTCATACCTGCTTTTCACTTGCTCCCCGCCCTCCCCCCAACTTATTTCACATCCTACATGGCTTCGGTTCCTTTGGCTTGTCTGTCTTTCATTTCTGGTTCTGTGCTCACCCCTCCTACTCGAAGATAGAATTTACTTTCCCTTCACCTTTCCCTTGTTTGATTCTTCAGTGTCCCTTAGCACACTTACCTATTAGCTCTCCCTGCTTTCGGTTATTTTAAATAACCAACATGCCCAATGTAAATCCAGTTCTTAGGACACATTTTTGTACTTTTCCATCAAGGGGATAGGAAGGAGAAAGTACAAAAATGTGACCTCAAAATTGGATTTAAGTTGGACATGTTGGTTATTCAAAGTAACACAAAGCCTATCCTCTTGATGTGTGATTCCAGTTCTAATGCATTTAGGAAAACTCTGGTGGTGGTTAAGTGCTATGGCTGCTAACCAAAAGGTCAGCAGTTTGAATCTACCAGGCACTCTTTAGAAACTCCATGGAGCAGTTCTACTCGGTCCTATAGGGTTGCTATGAATCAGAATTGACTCGACAGCAAAGGATTTTTTTGGAAACCCTGGTGGTATAGTGGTTAAGAGCTATGGCTGCTATCCAAAAGGTCAGCTGTTCAAATCCACCAGGCGCTCCTTGGGAACCCTATGGGGCTCTTCTACACTGTCCTATAGGGTCCCTAAAAGTCAGAACTGACTCGACGGCAATGGGCTTGAGTTTTTCTTTTTTTTAGTATCCCCTTGGTTATTAACATCATTAGTGTAGCCTGACATGTTTGCCCTGAAGAAGAGAGTTGTTTTGTTAGGTGCCTGCGAGTCAGTTCCTACTCATAGCGATCCTTGCACAACAAAACAAAACACTGCCCAGTCCTGTGGCATCCTTACAATCGTTGTTATGCTTGAGCCCATTGTTGCAGCCACTGTGTCAACCCATCTCGTTGAGGGTCCTCCTCTTTTCCGCAGACGCTGTACTTTACCAGCATGATGTCCCTCTCCAGGGACTGATCCCTTCTGACAACATGTCCAAAGTATGTAAGACGCAGTCTCGCCATCCTTGCTTCTAAGGAGCACTCTGGTTGTACTTCTTCCGAGACAGATTTGTTCATTCTTTTGGCAGTCCACAGTATAGTCAATATTCTTTGCCAACACCACAATTCAAAGGTGTCAATTTTTCTTCGGTCTTCCTTATTCATTGTCCAGCTTTCACATGCGTATGATGAAATTGAAAATACCGTGGTTTGGGTAGGCACACCTTAGTCTTCAAGGTGACAACTTTGTTTTTCAACACTTTAAAGAGGTCCTTTGCAGCAGATTTGCCCAATATAATGCGTCTCTTGATTTCTTGACTGCTGCTTCCATGGCTGTTGATTGTGGATCCAAGTAAAATGAAATCCTTGACAACTTCAATCTTTTCTCCCTTTATCATGATGCTGCTCATTGGTCCAGTTGTGAGGATTTTTGTTTTCTTTATGTTGAGATGTAATCCATACTGAAGGCTGTGGTCCTCGATCTTCATTAGTAAGTGCTTCAAGTCCTCTTCACTTTCAGCAAGCAAGGTTGTGTCATCTGCATAAGGCAGGATATTAATGAGTCTTCCTCCAATCCTAATGCCCTGTTCTTCTTCATATAGTCCAGCTTCTTGGATTATTTGCTCAGCATAGAGATTGAATAGATATGGTGAAAGGATACAACCCTGATGTACACCTTTCCTGACTTTAAACCTCACAGTATCCCCTTGTTCTATTCAAACAACTGCCTCTTGATCTATGTAAAGGTTCCTTATGAGCATAATAAAGTGTTCTGGAATTCCTATTCTTGGCAATGTTATCCATAATCTGTTATGATGCACACAGAGGAATCCCTTTGCATAGTCAATAAAACACAGGCAAACAACCTTCTGGTATTCTCTGCTTTCAGACAGGATCCATCTGACATCAGCAATAATATCCCTGGTTCCATGCCCTCTTCTGAATCCGGCCTGAACTTCTGGCAGTTCCTTGTCGATATACTGCTGCAGCCACTTTTAAATGATCTTCAGCAAAATTTTGCTTGCATGTGATATTAATGATATTGTTTGATAATTTCCACATTCAGTTGGATCACCTTTCTTGGGAATAGGCATCAATATGGATCTCTTCCAGTCAGTTGGTCAGGAAGCTGTCTTCCATATTTCTTGGCATAGACAAGTGAGCACTTACAGTGCTGCATCCATTTGTTGAAACATCTCAATTGATAGTCCGTCAATTCCAGGAGCCTTATTTTTCACCAATTCCTTCAGGACAGCTTGGACTTCTTCCTTCAGTACCATCAGTTCCTGATCATATGCTACCTCTTGAAATGGTTGAATGTCGACCAATTCTTTTCAGTGTAATGACTCTGCGTATTCCTTCCATCTTCTTTTGATAATTCCTGTGTCGTTTAATATTTTCCCCATAGAATCCTTTGCTATTGCAACTCGAGGCTTGAATTTTTTCTTCAGTGCTTTCAGCTTGAGAAACACCAAGCGTGTTCTTCCCTTTTGGTTTTCTATCTCCAGCTCTTTGCACATGTCATTATAATACTTTACTTTGTCTTCTCGAGGCTCCCTTTGAAATCTTCTGTTCAGTTCTTTTACTTCATCATTTCTTCCTTTTGCTTTAGTCTATTGACATTCAAGAGCAAGTTTCAGAGTCTCCTCTGACATCCATCTTGGTCTTTTCTTTCTTTCCTGTCTTTTCGATGACCTCTTGCTTTCTTCATGTATGATGCCCTTGATGTCATTGCACAATTTGTCTGGTCTTCGGTCAGTAGTGTTCAGTGCGTCAAATCTATTCTTGAGATGGTCTGTAAATTCAGGTGGGATATACTCAAGGTCGTATTTCGGCTCTCATGGACTTGCTCTGATTTTCTTCAGTTTCAGCTTGAACTTGCGTATGAGCAATTGATGGTCTGTTCCACAATCAGCCCCTGGCCTATGTTCTGACTGATGATATTTAGCTTTTCCATCATCTCTTTCTGCAGATGTCGATTTGATTCCTGTGTATTCCATCTGGCAAGGTCCATTTGTATAAAAAGTATGGTCACTATTTATGTTGGTGAAAAAAGCTATTTGCAATGAAGAGGTCATTGGTCTTGCAAAATTGTATCATTTTATCTCTGGCATTGTTTCTATCACCAAGGCCATATTTTCCAACTACACATCCTTCTTTGTTTCTGACTTTTGCATTCCAGTCACCAGTAATTATCAATGCATCTTGAGTGTATGTTCTATCAATTTCAGACTGCAGAAGCTGATAAAAATCTTCAATTTCTTCATCTTTGGCTTTAGAAGTTGGTGTGTAAATTTGAATAGTAGTCTTATTAACTGGTCTTCTTGTAGACACATGGATATTATCCTATCACTGACAGCATTGTGCTTCAGGATAGATCTTGAAATATCCTTTTTGACGATGAATGCAACACTATTCCTCTTCAAGTTGTCATTCCCAGCATAGTGGACTATACGATTATCTGATTCAAAATGACCAATACCAGTCCATGAGTCTGTCATTTTGTCATACTGTGGGGCCTTGTATGTTGCTGTGATGCTGGAAGCTATCCCACCAGTATTCAGATACCAGCAGGGTCACCCAAGGAGGACAAGTTTCAGCTGAGCTTCCAGACTAAGACAGACTAGGAAGAGGGACTCTGCAGTCTACTTCTGAAAAGCATTAGCCAGTGAAAACCTTAAGAATAGCAGTGGAACAGTTTCTGATATAGTGCTGGAAGATGCGCCCCCCCCCCCCCAGGTTGGAAGGCACTCAAAAGATGACTGGGGAAGAGCTCCCTTCTCAAAATAGGGTCGACCTTAATGACGTGATTGGAGTCAAGCTTTTGGGACCTTCATTTGCTGATGTGGCACGACTCAAAATGAGAAGAAATAGCTGCAAACATCCATTAATAATCAGAACCTGGAATGTATGAAGTATGAATCTAGGAAAATTGGAACTGTCAAAAATGAAACGGAACGCATAAACATCAATATCCTAGGAAGGAGAGAGTAGCAAGCATAATTTCTAAGCTCAGTCAACTTGTTGGGTGAGTATCAATGATAATAGGCTGAAACTACCAGAAGGCAATATATGTGGGTGTTGAGAACATGGCTTTTGGAAACAACAACCACAGAAACAGGTCAAGTGCCAGATCTGCTGTTGTTTAACTTATAAGGGGAAGCCTTTGCTTATATTATGCTTATTTATTCAAAAATATTCATGGAGTTTCTGCTCTGCGCCAGCCGTCGTTCTGGGCATTGGGGTCACAGTGGTGAAATAAACAGATGTGTCCAGTTTCGTGCTCATCTTCACCGTTTCAGAGTGGTGACAGGGATTATGACTCTATGCTGGTAATCTGAGTTTCAGTGCCATTTGTGTGTCTGGAATGTACAAATTATTAAACACACACACCTGATGTAAGGTTGAAAAACAACCATGGTGCTGTAGCCAGTTCTCCGGTGGGTCATATCTTCGTTATTTTTATCTAATAGTGCCGAATCTTTTCAGAGGCTGATACAGTTATTTCTGTGGGTTCTCAAGACAACAGCACTGAGGCAACAATTTATCTGCTTTGCTGAAAGGACCCAGTGAACCCTAACCTCAGACTAAATCATTCCTATAGCCAACTCCCGTATGGGAGTTGTCTTTTCTTACAGTTCAACACTGGGCAATTAATTATTTGTTCTAAGGCTTATTTTATTCATCTGTAAAATCGGAGCAAAAATGCCTGTTCTACAATGTAGGATGGTATAGCATGTGAACTGCGCAGCACAGAATAACCTCTTACTCAGCAATTGCCAAAAAAAAAAAAAGGACAAATCTGTCTTAGAAGAAGGACAGCTAGAATACTCCTCAGAGGCAAGGATGACAAGGCTACATCTCACATCCTTTGGACATGTTACCAGGAGGGACTAAAGGGACTAGTCCCTGAAAAAGGACATCATGCTTGGTAAAGTAGAGGGTCAGCAAAAAAGAGGAAGACCCTCAGTGAGATGGGGTGACACAGTCACTGCTACAATAGGCTCAAGCTTAACGACGATTGTGAAGACGGCACAGGACCAGGCAGTGTTTGGTTCTGTGGTATATAGGGTCACTACGAGTCGGAACCAGCTTGATGGTATCTAACAACAAAAGGAATTGCTATCACTCTATTGGTCACTTCTTGCAAATGACCTTTCCCTTGGGGTTGTAACAGAGTTCTTTATCCTCCTAGACACTGGCTAGGGTCTGCTTAGAATCATGATGCTGCTGTGTACTTGAACTTTCAGTATTATCAGTCACCTGGATTTTAGCAGTCTCTCACTGTGCTTGTTCCATTCCTCCCCAAGAGCTGGCTTGGACTTCATTGGCTCTTAAAGCCTGCCTGAGATAACCCAAAGTCACCATATATATTTGGGCATGCAATATTTGAGCACTGACCACTTGTCCTCACTGGGGAACAAACCAAGAGTTGCCTTACTTATACCCACAATGGTTCTATCATATCTTATCAGTCTTCCTACCTTATAAGATTGGCTGAGGTCCAGCAGAACTTGTAGTCAAGCCTTAGCACAACCATTCCACGTTCCTGATACATTCTTCCTCACCCTGAAAGCAGCTTCTTCAGCTGCTACATAAGTGGCAAAAAAAATCCTTCCTTGGGCTCCCTTATATAGATATTATCTCCAATTCATCTCCAGGACAAAACTGCCCAGGATGGTGGCCCTTTCCTAGGGGGAAAATTTCCTTGTGGCATTTATCTGCCTCTCCTTTCTTTTTGTCTCTCTCTCCATATGGTTGCCCCCGCCTCTCTCCCACATGTATCATGTGAGCATTGCCTTGTAAATTGTTCAGAATCCAAGTCTGGGTGGGATATTTACCCAGAGCAAATTATGGCTGGATGCATTCCTATGTCAACATGTGCCACGCTCATTTCTTATAAAGTAGTTCATTATTCTGTGGGGCATAAATAGTATTACCAGATTGATATGATTAAAGCTAGTGAGTCATTAATTAGCATCTAATTAAAAGAGATGAGTTACATACCCATGTACAGTAGCTGATGTTATGTTTTCTTTGAAAAAGAAATGATTAATGGTACAGCAATTGTGTTTTCAAGGAAACCACACTAAACCATATGTGCAGTTCTCTGGGAAAACAGAGACAATGCCTTGTGGCATTAGGAAATTGCGTTTGGTAGTATCCAAAGATGTGGGTACCAACATATGCTAGGGTCTTTCTGCTCACAGGAAGCTGGCTTGAGGTTTGCAAGTTTTTCAGAAACATTAACAGGGAAGCCATTGAGGCAGCTTCCTGGGGCTCTAGTCCAGGCTGCAATGCTGTGTCTCCTTCTATTCAACCTACTCATCTCACACCGCCAAGTGTTCTCACATTCAACATCTAATTTACTTCTTTCATAACACATATCCCTATTTTATAATTCGGAAAACTAAACCTCGGATAGGAGTCAGATGTGGTTGATTTAACCAATTTCTGATGCAGCTCCAGGACACATTCCAAACATCCAAGGCAGACATTCAAGGTTTACTGAAACTTGGCCATGACATCTCTATGTAGCCTACTCTCTCACTATTCCTTATTTCATACCTTTTTCTCCATCTGAAATCCTCTCTGTCATATTTTCTCTAACATCATAATTTTGCTCACAGCCAACTGGGAAGGCTCTCATCCTATCTTCCATCCATCCACATCCCACCTAATTTTCTGGATGGGGGACACTTCTACCTTCATCCATACAGCTTGACTAAGCCGTATTCTAATCATTCTAATCATATCTAACCATTCAGTGGATTCTTAGTAGATTTATACAATAGAACCCAAACTGGAAGAAGATTGGTGTTCGTCGGACTCAACCTCTTCACTCTGGACACTTCTGCTATAGCATCCCACATACATCGTCACAGTTTTATTTTACAAATCTATGGAAATTTTATTATTTTCATTTTTAGTATTTGGTCCTTCTGATTATCTTAGTATTTGCATGAACACGATCTGGAAAAAGGCAATAAGTAAATAAGCAACAGTGTTTACTCCTAGAGGAAGAGCTAGGAATGAAATAGGAAGAGAGCAGGTTAAAATGCCAAGGTGAACTATTTTATTTTATCAGTACTATTTGTATCTTTTAAATCACTGTTATATTCATAATGTTATTGTTGTTAGGTGCTGTCCAGTCAGTAACAACTCATAGCAACCCTATGTACAACAGAATGAAACACTGCCCAGTCCTGCGCCATCCTCGCAATCGTTGTTATGCTTGAGCCCATTGTTGCATCCACTGTCATTCCATCTCATTGACTGTCTTCCTCTTTTTCTCTGACCCTCTAATTTACCAAGCATGATGTCCTTCTCCAGGGACTGATCCCTTCTATAACATGTCCAAAGTATGTGAGATGTCGTCTCACCATCCTTGCTTCTAAGGAGCATTCTGGTTGTAATTCTTTTAAAACGGATCTGTTCATTGTTTTGACAGTCCATGGTATATTCGATATTCTTCACCAACACCACAATTCAAAGACATCAATTCTTCTTCAGACTTCCTTATTCATTGTTCAGAGTTGCATGCATATGAGACGATTGAAAACACTGTGGCTTGGGTCAAGTGCACCTTAGTCTTCAAGGTGACATCTCTGCTTTTTAACATTTTACAGAGGTCTTTTGCAGCAGACTCATTAACAACCTATGTTATACAGATGATATGACCTTGTTTGCTGAAAGTGAAGATGACTTGAAGCACTTGCTGATGAAGATCAAAGACAACAACTTCCAGTATGGATTACAGCTCAACATAAACGAAACAAAAATCCTCAAAACTGGACCAATAAGCACCATCATGATAAATGGAGAAAAGATTGAAGTTGCCAAGGATTTCATTTTACTTGGATCCTCAATCAACACCCATGGAAGGAGTCAAGAAATCAAAAATACTCCTATATAGCTTGTGTAATAAAAAACAATAAAAAAAGAAGCACATTCCTATTGGAGAAATCTTGTATATTTAAAAGAATGTTTAACAAATAGAACAAAAAATAGCTCTTTCACCTATAAATAATTGTTATTCTTTGGCCTTATGTTTTTAATAAATTCTATATTTAGGTGTCACAGTCCAGTATACAAATTGTGAACCCTTTTTTGTCTAATTTTTTGAAGTATGCATATCTTATTATTAATAAGTTTTTGGTAACATAGCTGTAGCACTTAACCACTACGCTACCAGGGTTTCCAACCTCTAATTAGTCCATAATATTCCATTGAGGGGATGAAACTTCACTCAAAAACCTTTCCCTGTGGCTGAACATGTATGTTTCCAATATTTTTGCAGTGTGAACATTGCTAAGGAAAACATCTGTTTTTAATTAGAATGTTCAAACTATTTATATTTCTTGTCATAACTGGTTTGCTCATTTGTTTTTGTCATGTTATGTTTATTATATTTTATCTTTCCTTCCTGTTTCCTTTGGACCATCTTCTCTTTCATTGTCATCTTTCTGTTTCATAACTTTGAAGAAGCCTTGGTGGTACATTGGTTAAGTGCTCAGCTACTAACTGAAATAAAGTTGGCGGTTTGAACTCATCCGGCAGCTCCACAGCAGATAAGACCTGGGGCTCTGCCTCTGTAAAGATTACAGCCAAGATAAGCCCTATGGGGCAGTTCTACTCTGTCATGTGGGGTTGGCGTGAGTCGAAAATCAACTCAATGGCAACCATCAACAACGCAATATGGTAACTTTGAAGTTCTGCATGCTGTTTTTAACTCTACTAAATGTTTCTTTTTAGACTTAATATCTAATGGTTATCTTAGGTGGTTTCTCTAGAGAAGCAAAACCAGTGAAGTGTGTGTGTGGGTGTGTGTATATACAATTTATATTTGGAAACCTGGTGGGACAATGGTTAAGAGCTCAGCTGCTAACCAAAAGGTCGGCAATTTGAATCCACTAGCTATTCTTTGGAAATCCTATGGGGCAGTTCTACTTTGTCACTATGGGTCAGATTTGACTTGATGGCACATAACAATAACAACGAAATAAATATATATGTTATATATACATGTGGAAACCCTGGTGGGATGCGTAGTGGTTAAGTGCTAAGGGTGCTAACCAAAAAGTAGGCAGTTCGAATCCACGAGGAGCTCCTTGGAAACTCTATGGGGGAGTTCTACTCTGTCCTGTAGGGTCGCTATGAATCAGAATAGACTGGAAGGCAACGAGTTTATAGAGAGAGAGAGAGAGAGAGGTTTATGTCAAGGAATTGGCTCACGTGGTTGTAGAAGCTGCAAAGTCCAAAGTTCATGGGTCAGGCATTAGGCTGGAGTCTTCTGATTCATGCGTCTGCAGGCTGACAAACCCAAGATCAGCAGGTCAGAAGGCAGGCTGTTGGCTCAAGTCCCAAGAACCAGAGTTCAGATGATGACAGACTGAATGCAGGATCCAAAGCAGAGCAAAATCCAGCAAGCTTTGCCAGAAAGTCCATATATATGGAATGCAGGCCATACCCCCAAGGAAATTCTGTTTCAACTGATTGGCTGCTCATAGCAGATCTCATCATGGAGGAGATTACATTATGTCAGATCTCATCATGGAGGTGATTATACCATTATATAACTGCCAATTACAGCATAGCTGCCAAACCACTGAGAATCATGGCCCAGCCGAGTTGACATACAACTTTAACCATCACAGTAGTAAACTATTGAAAGCTCTCTTCTAATGTTTTTTAATCTTATTCTTCCACTACAATGTTGACTAGCTAATCCTACTGTTAACCTGTCTATTGAATTTTTAATTTCAGTTATTACATTGTTCTTGAATCTGCAATTTCAACTTGATTTTTCTCATAGATTGTAGTTCTCCAGAATCTTTTCTCAGCTTAAGTGTTGCAAGCTTTTAATAGATACTCTTTATTTGATTAAAGGAATTATAGCTTTTTTTTTTTTTTTGCTGTCTATATTTTGAAGCTATGATATTAGGTGCATACAGATTTAGGATTTTTATAACTTCCATGGATTAATTTGGCATTTGTCATTATGAATTATCTATGTCTATTTCAAGTGTATTTGCTTTAAATTAGGAGCACTAGTGGTGCAGTGGTTAAAAGCTTGGCTACTAACCAAAAGGTCAGAAGTTTGAATCCAGCAGGTGCTCCTTGAAAGCTCTATCGGGAAGTTCTACTCTGTCCTATAAGGTCACTATGAGTTGGAATTGACTCAACAGCAGTGGATTTTTTTTTTGGTTTTGCCTTAAAATATATTTGTCTGATATTACTATGGCTACATTAGTTTTTTGTTTTTTTTCCTCTCTCTCTCTCTCTCTGTTTATGAAGTATAAATTATATGGAGTAAAATGCACAGTTTTTAAGTATTGCAGGTCAGTGAGTTTTAAAAAATTCATACACATATGTAACTCATACGCTTATCAATATACAAAATATTTTCATTACTCCACAGAGTTCACTAATGCCCCTTCTAACTCAGTCTCTTTTAAATTCTTTCACTATAGTTAAGTACTTTGTCTCTTTTAGAAATGTGTGTGTATATATACATATATATATATATATATATACATATATGTATTGAGCCATGTGTCACTTAAAGTCCACGATATGTTCTGTGAAAATGTTATGTGATTTGGACAGTGAGTGAACACTATATTATTATATTATTATAACACTGTATATTATATACAGGCAGTCCCTGGATTACGAACGAGTTTTATTCCTAAGTCTGTCTTTAAGTTGAATCTCTACGTAAGTTGGAACATTAGGCATGATTCATATCTAATGTCAGTTAGTCAAATGTTTGTCTTAGTATATAGTACATTGCGTACATGTCTATGCATAAAAAGCATTAAAGAAACACTTCCAGATATATTAGAACATCCTTAACACAATAATACAGTAATAATAATAATGTTTTGATGTGCGTTGCAAAGTACTGCCGATTTGTTATTATGAACCATTGTATATACCTCAAATTTTTAATATAATAGGCTTTACATACATTGGTTCATAACTTGAGGTTGTTTGTAAGTCAGATGTTCATAATCTGGGGACCACAGATGTATATGTTGCAGATGTTGCCCACATGACTATACATATAAATCAAACCAAACCCAGTGGTCATAATCTAGGGGGTTCTTCCCGTCTCTGTCAGACCAGTAAATCTGGTCTTTTTTTGTGAATTTGAGTTTTGTTCTATATTTTTTGTCCTGTTCTGTCTGGGACTCTCCATTGTGATCCCTGTCAGAGCCATTGGTGGTGGTAGCTGGGCACCATCTAGTTCTTCTGGGCTCAGGATGGTGGAGGCTGTGGTTCTTGTGGTACTTTAGTCCTTTGGGCTAATATTTTTCTTGTACCTTTGGTTTTCTTCATTCTCCTTTGCTTTGGATGCATTGGGATCAATAGATATATCTTAGATGGCCCTTGCAAGCTTTTAAAACCCCAGACACCCCTCACCAAAGTATGATGTAGAACATTTTCTTTATGAACTATGCTATGCCAATTGACCTAGATGTTCCCTGAGACTGCGGTCCCCAACCCCCAGCCCCAGCAACTTGGTCCCTCAAGGTGTTTGGGTGTCTTTAGGAAACTTTTATGCCTTTGCTTTGGTCAAGTTGTGCTGACTTCTCATATATTGTATGTTGTCTTTCCCATCACCAAAATCAGTACTTGTCTACTACCTGGTTAGTGATTTTCTTCCCCTTTCCTCCTTACCCTCGTAACCACCAAAGGATTTTTTTTTCCAGTGTGTAAACCTTTTCTTGAGTTCTTATAACATTATAACATCTTGTAATAGTGTTCTCATACAATATTTGTCCTTTTGTGACTGACTTATTTCACTCAGCGTAAAGCCTTCCAGATTCATCCATGTCGCGAGATGTTTTGCAGATTCATCATTGTTCTTTATCATTGCATAGTATTCCATTGTGTGTACATACCATAGTTTGTTTATCCATTCATCTGCAGATGGGCACTTAGGTTGTTTTCATCTTTTTGCTATTGGGAATAGTGTTACAATGAACATAGATGTTCATATGACTATTTGTGTGATGTCTTCTATTTTCTAGGGCATATTCCTAGGAGTGAGATTGCTGGATCATATGATATTTCTATTTCTAGATTTTTAGGGAGGTGTCAAGTCATTTTCCAAAGTGGTTGTACCATTTTGAATCCCACCACTGGAGCATTGTTGCTGTTGTTAGCCCACTGAGGTGGTTCCGACTCATAGCAACCCTATGCACAACATCACAAAATATTGCCCAGTCTTCTGCCATCCCTACTATCGTTGTTATGCTTAAGCCCATTGCTGCAACCTCTGTGTCAATCCATCTCATTGAGGGGCTTCCTCTTTTCCACTGACCCTGTACTTTACCAAGCATGGTGTCCTTCTCCAGGGACTGATCCTTCCTGACAATACGTCCAAAATATGTAAGACACAGTCTCACCATCCCTGCTTCTAAGGACCATTATGGTTGTACTTCTTTTAAGACAGATTTGTTCCTTCTTTTGCCAGTGCATGGTATATTCAATATTCTTCACCAACAACACAATTCAATGGCATTAATTCTTCGTTCTTCCTTATTCATTGTCCAGCTTTCGCATGAGTATGATGCGATTGAAAATAGCATGGCTTGGGTCAGACACACCTTAGCCTTCGAGGTGACATCTTTGCTTTTCAACACTTTAAAGAGGTCCTTTACAGCAGATCTGCCCAATGCAACGCATCTCTTGATTTCCTGACTGCTGCTTCCATGGGTATTGATTATGGGTCCAAGTAAAATGAAATCTTTGACAACTTCAAACTTTCCTCCATTTATCTCGATGTGGCTTATTGGTCCAGTTGTGAGGATTTTTGCTTTCTTTATGTTGAAGGGAAACACTGGTAGCATAGTGGTTAAGAGCTACGGCTGCTAACCAAAAGGTTGGCAGTTTGAATCTACCAGCCGCTCCTTGGAAACCATATGGGGCAGTTCTACTCTGTCCTATAGGGTCTCTATGAGTTGGAATCGACTCGATGGCAACGGGTTTGGTTTTTTTTTTTTTTGGTTTTATGTTGAGGTGTAATCCATACTGAAGGCTGTAGTCTTTGATGTTCATCAGAAAGTGCTTCAAGTCTTCTTCACTTTCAGCAAGCAAGGTTGTGTCATCTGCATATCACAGGTTGTGTCACCTGCATATCACAGGTTGTTAATGAGTCTTCCTACAATCTTGATGCCCCGTTCTGCTTCATATAGTCCAGCTTCTCAGATTGCTCAGCATACAGATTGAATAGGTATGGTGAAATGATACAACCCTGATGCGCACCTCTCCTGACTTTAAACCACTCAGTATCCCATTGTTCTGTCTGAACAACTGCCTCCTGATCTATGTACAGGTATCTCATGAGCACAGTTAAGTGTTCTGCAATTCCCATTCTCTGCAATGTTACCCATAATTTGTTATGATACACAGTCCAATGCCTTTGCATAGTCAATAAAACACAGGTAAACATCCTTCTGGTATTCTCTGCTTTTAGCCAGGATCCATCTGACATCAGCAATGATATCCCTGGTTCCACATCCTTTTCTGAATCCAGCCTGAATTTCTGGCAGTTCCCTGTTGATATACTGCTACAGCAGCTTTTGAATGATTTTCAACAAAATTTTGCTTGCCTGTGATATTAATGATATTGTTTGACAATTTCCACATTCAATTGGATCACCCTTCCTTGGGAATAGGCATAAATACAGATCTCCTCCAGTCACTTCGCCAGGAAGCTGTTTTCCATATTTCTTGGCATAGACGAGTAAGCACTTCCAGCACTTCACTGGTTTGTTGAAACATCTCAATTGATGTTCTGTCAATTCCTGGAGACTTGTTTTTCGCCAATGCCTTCAGTGCAGCTTCGACTTCTTCCTTCAGTACAATCAGTTCCTGATCATATGCTACCTCTTGAAATGGTTGAATGTAGACTAGTTCTTTTTGGTATAATGACTCTGTTTATTCCTTCCATCTTCTTTTGATGCTTCCTGTGTCGTTTAATATTTTCCCCATGGAAACCTTCACTATTGCAACTCGAGGCTTGAATTTTTTCTTCAGTTCTTTCAGCTTGAGAAATACTGAGTGTGTTCTTCCCTTTTGGTTTTCTATCTCCAGCTCTTTGCACATGTCATTATAATACTTTGCTTTGTCTTCTCGAGTTTTCCTTTGAAATCTTCTGTTTAGACCTTTTACTTCATCATTTCTTCCTTTTGCTTTAGCTGCTCAATGTTTGAAATCAAGTTTCAGAGTCTCCTCTGACATCCATCTTGGTCTTTTCTTTCTTTTCAATGACCTCTTGCTTTCTTCATGTATGATATCCTTGATGTCATTCCACAACTCCTCTGGTCTTCCGTAATTAGTGTTCGCCACGTTAAACCTATTCTTCAGATGGTCTCTAAATTCAGGTGGGATATGCTCAAGCTTGTATTTTGGCTCTCGTGGATTGTTCTAATTTTCTTCCATCTCTACTAGAACTTACATATAAGCAATTGATGGTCTGTTCTGCAGTCAGCCCCTGGCCTTGTTCGGACAGATGATATTTAGTTTTTCCATCATCTCTTTCCACAGATGTAGTCAGTTTGATTCCTGTGTAGTCCATCTGGACCCTCAAATTGGAAGGCACTCAAAATATAACTGCGGAAAAGCTGCCTCCTCAAAGTAGAGTCAACCTTAATTATGTGGATAGAGTAAAGCTTTCAGGACACTCATTTGCTGATATGGCACAACTCAAAATGAGAAGAAACAGCTGCAATCATCCATTAATAATTGGAACTGGAAATGTACAAAGTATGAATCTACGAAATTTAGAAATGGTTAAAAATGAAATGGAATGTATAAACATCGATATCTTAGGCATTAGTGAGCTGAAATGGACTGGTATTGGCCATTTTGAATCTGACAATCATGTAGTCTACTATGCTGGGAATGACAACTTGAAGAGAAATGGCGTGGGATTCATCATCAAAAAGAACATTTCAAGATCTATCCTGAAGTACAATGCTGTCAGTGATAGGATCATATCCATACATCTACAAGGAAGACCAGTTAATACTACTATTATTCAAATTTACATGCCAACCACTAAGGCCAAAGATGAAGAGACCAAAGATTTTTATCAGCTTCTGCAGCCTGAAATTGATTGAACATGTAATCAGAATACATTGATAATTACTGCTGATTGGAATGCGAAAGTTGGAAACAAAGAAGAATCAGTAGTTGGAAAATATGGCCCTGGTGATAGAAACAATGCTGGAGATCAAATGATAGAGTTTTGCAAGACCAACGACTTCTTCATTGCAAATACCAACAGAGCATAACAGTTCTAATCTTCCTGCAACCTCTCCAACATTGGCTATTTTCTGTTTTTTGGTTAATGCCATTGTTGTGAGGGTGAACAGTTATCTCATTGTAGTATCTCACTGATTTTCATTTCTCTAATGGCAAATTGTCGTCGTACCAGTACCAGGCTGTTCTGACTACAGTGGCTGTATAATAGGTTCTAAGATCATGTAGTGTGAGGTCTCCCACTTTGTTCTTCTTCTTCAATAACGCTTTACTTATCTGGGGCATCCTCCCTTTCCACATAAAGTTGTTGATTTGTTTCTCCATCTTGTTAAAGAACACTGCTGGAATTCAGATCTGGATTTTATTGTTACTTGTAGATGATTTTGGGTAGTACTGACATTTTCACAATATTGAGTCTTCCATGCATAAGCATGGTATGTTTTTCCACTTATGTAGGTCCGTTTTGGTTTCTTGCAGTACTGTTTTGTAGTTTTCTCTGTATAGGTCTGTTACGTCCCTTGTTAGATTTATTCCTAAGTATTTTATCTTCTTGAAGGCCATTGTAAGTGGTAATGATTTGCTGATTTTCTTTGAAGTTCTCTTCATTGGTGAAGAGGAATCTAGCTGATTTTTGTATGCTAATATTGTATTCTGCTTCTTTGCTGCAATCTATGAGTTCGAGTAGCTTTCTTGTGATTCTTTGAGGATTTCTGTGTATAAGATCATATTATCTGCAAATAGGCATAGTTTTACCACTTCCTTACCAATTTGAATGTCTTCTATTTCTTTTTCTTGCCTTATTGCTCTAGCTAGGACTTCCAGCATGATGTTGAATAAGTGTGGTGATAAAGGACATGCTTGTCTGGTTCCCATTCTCGAGGGGAATGCTTTCAGCCCCTTTCCATTTAGAATGATGCTGACTGTTGGTTTTGTGTAAAATCAGAAAACAAATCTCTTGCCGTTGAGTAGATTCCTACTTGTAGCAACCCTATAGAACAGAGTAGAACTGCCCTATAGGGCTTCCAGGGAGTACTGGTAGATTCTAACTGTAGACCTCTTGGTTAGTAGCTGAGCTGTTGACCACTGTGCCACCAAGGCTCCTGGTTTTGTATAAATGCTAATTATTATGCTGAGGAATTTCCCTTCTATTCCTATTTTGTTTTGAGTTTTTATCAGAAATGGGCAGTGGACTTTGTCAAATGCCTTTTCTGTGTCAATGATATGATCATGTGTTTCTTTTGTTTTATTTATATGGTAGACTACATTGATTGATTTTCTAATGTTAAACTATCCCTGCATACCTGGTATGAATCCCACTGGGTCATAATGTATTATTATTATTATTTTGAAATGCTTTTGAATTCTTTTGGCTAGAATTTCATTGAGAATTTTTATGGCTATGTTCCTGAGGGATATTGGTTTATAGTTTTATTTTGTTGTGGGGTCTTTACCTGGCTTTGGTATCAGGGTTTTGCTGGCTTCATAGAAGAATTTGGGGATATACCTTCCTTTTCTACACTCTGAAATAGTTTGAGTAGTGTTGGTGTGAGCTCTTCTTTGAAGGTTTGGTAGAATTCTCCAGTGAAGCCATCCAGGCCAGGACTCTTTTCTGTTAAGAGTTTTTTTTTTTTTTTTTTAATTACCTCTTCAATCTCTTCTTTTATTATGGGTCTGTTTAGTTTTTCTACCTCCGTTTGTGTTAGTTTAGGTAAGTAGTGTGTTTCTAGAAATTTGTCCATTTCATCTAGGTTTTCAAATTTGGTGAAGTGCAATTTTTCATCATATTCTGTTATGATCCTTTTTATTTCAGTTGGGTCTGTTGTGATATCATCTGTCTCTTTTCTTATGCGGATTATTTGCTTCCTCTCCTGTTCTTCTTTTGTCACTTTGGCCAGTGTTTTGTCGATTT
The DNA here is from genome assembly GCF_024166365.1 of Elephas maximus indicus. Taxonomy (NCBI): domain Eukaryota; kingdom Metazoa; phylum Chordata; class Mammalia; order Proboscidea; family Elephantidae; genus Elephas; species Elephas maximus. Next base: position 70,861,022 of record NC_064825.1, read on the forward strand.
TGTTGGTCTTTTCAAAGAACCAACTTTTGGTTTTGCTGATTCTTTGTTTTTCTGTTCTCAGTTTCATTTATTTCTCCTCTGATCTTTATTATTTCCTTTCTTGTGGTGCCTAAGAGCTTCTTCTGCTGCTGTGTTTCTATTTTTTGAAGTTATAGCAAACTGTTTTGATTTTGGCCCTTATTTTTTGATGTGTGCCTTTATGGCTATAAATTGATCTTTAATCACTACTTTTGCTGTTTCCCAAAGGTTTTGGTAAGATGTGTGTCTTAGTCATCTAGTGCTGCCATAACAGAAATACCACAAGTGGATGGCTTTAACAAAGAGAAATTAATTTTCTCACAGTCTAGTAGGTTACAAATCTGAATTCAGGGCATCAGCTCCAGGGGAAGGCTTTCTCTCTTTGTTGGCTCTGGAGGAAGGTCCTTGTCTTCAATTTTCACACGGTCGAGGAGCTTCTCAGGCACAGGGACCCCAGGCTCAAAGGATGCGCTCTGCTCCTGGTGCTGCTTTCTTGGTGGTATGAGGTCTCCAACTCTCTGCTTGCTTCCCTTGCCTTTTATCTCTTGAGAGATAAAAGGTGGTGCAGGTCACACCCCAGGGAAACTCCCTTTACCTTGGATCAGAAAGATTTCCTGAGTAAGGGTGGTGTTACAATCCCACCCTAATCCTCTCAACATAAAATTACAATCACAAAATGGAGGGCAACCACACAATACTGGGAATCATGGCCTAACCAAGTTGATACACGCATTTTTGGCAGGGCACAATTTAATCCATGACATGCTGCTATAATGGAAATACCATAAGTGGATGACTTTAACAAAGATAAATTTGTTCTCTCACAGTCTAGGAGGCTAGAAGTCTGAATTCAAGGTGCCATTCCAGGAAAAGACTTTCTCTCTGTTGGCTTTGAGGGAAAGTCCTTGTCATCAGTCTTCTCCTGCTCTGGGAATTTCTCGGCACAGGGAACCTGGGTCCAAAAGACATGCTCCCTTCATGATTCTTCATTCTTGGTGGTAGGAGGTCCCCTGTCTGCTTGCTTGCTTCTGTCTTTTATATCTCAAAAGAGGTTGCATCAAGATACAACCTAGTCTTGTAGATTGAGTCCTGCCTCATTAATATAACTGCTCTAATGCTGCCTCGTTAACTTCATAGAGATAGGATTTACAACATATAGGAAAATCACATCAGATGACAAAATGGTGGACAATCACCCAATAGGGGGAATCACGGCCTAGCCAAGTTGACACACATTTTTAGGGGACAGAATTCATTTCATAAAACATCATCATTTACTTATTGACATCTCTGGTTCCCTATTTTCAGTCTTTTAGCTTTGTTTTATTTTCGTGAATTCTCTATCTGGGTTATTACCTGGTTTATCTGTCCTGTGCCCAAGTTTTGGATTGTTGTCTCGTGTTGGTTCTCTAACCAGAGGACTCTATTTATTTATTTGTAATTTTGGTCTGGCCTTTAAATGCTTCCTAAATTTCTGTTTATCTGGAAATGGCCTAATTTCACCATCATATTTGAGAGAGAATTTTGCTGAGTATATAATTCTTGGCTGGCAATTTTTTTTTTCCTTCAAGTCTTTATATATGTCATTCCCTTGCCTTCTTGTCTGCATGGTTTCTGCTGAATAATCAGAGCTTTGTCTTTTTGGTTCTCCTCTGTAGGTGACTTTAGTTTATCCTGAGCCCACTTTCAGGATTTTTTCTTTGTCTTTGGTTTTGGCAAGTTCAATTATGATATGTCTTGGTGACTTTATTTTGGGTTCTATTCATATGGGGTTTGTTGAGCTTCTTGGATAGATATCTTCTCATCTTTCATAATATTAGGGAAGTTTTCTGCCGCCAAGTCTTCAACAATTCTTTCTCCATTTTCCCTTATCCCCCCTTGTTCTGGAATTCTGACCACTCGTAGCTTTTTCCTCTTGATATTATCCCACATAATTATTAGGCTTTATTTTTCTTCTGATATTTTTCTGATTATTTTTTCTGATATTTCCTCAAACAAATTAGTGTCAAGGGATTTGTATTCAGTCTCACTAATTCTGATTTCCTTTGTCTCAATTCTGCTCCTATGACCTTCTACTGAGTTGTCTAATTCTGAAATTTTATTATTCATCTTTTAGATTTCCAGTTCCTGTTTTTCTATGGTTTCTAGTAGCCTATTTGTTCTGTCGTTTTGTTCATGTATGGTTTTCATGAATTCTTCTATTTCTTTGTCTGTGTGTCCCTGGGTTTGGTCTGTGTTTTCCCTAATCTCTTTCTTGATGTCTTGGAAAGGTCTGTATATTAGTCTTTCAAATTCTTTATCAGGTAGTTCCATTGCTTTATGTTCCTCTGAAAGGTTTTCTGGTTCTTTATTTTGGTCACTTGCTGAAGCCATCTTGTCCTGCATCTTTATGTGATTTGATATTGACCATCGTCTTTAAGACATCAAGAAGTTATTATATTTATTTATTCACTGTGTTTGTTTACTGTGTCCTGAATTTTTGTTTTGTTTTATGTATCCAAGTAGGCTTGGCGTGTGTGCTACTCTGGTTGTTAATTTGGCTATGTTAGAGCTCTCACCCCTTGTCTCCAAGTGGGCATACAACCTACTAGGTGTGTGAGCCGTTCCTGTGGGGCTGCTGAGGATGTAGGAGTTTTTGGTGAGGTGATGAATCTGTCCTGCTGATCACCTGGCCCTGGGTGCAAGGGGATGTTCTCCCTGGTTGTTGGTTTAGGTGTCATGTGTGTGCTCCACTGCTTGCCAGTTGGTTGGGGTGGAGGTGTCCGGGTTATCACTGGGCAGGCAGGTCTGTGTGAGGTGTTCGGAGCAGGCACAAATCTCTACTTGCAGTGGGGGGTGATGCATGGGGCAAGGCAGGGGCTGTCAGCTGCCCTCAGATGCCCAGATGCAGAGCATGCCCTGTCCACTAGAGTGCATAGAGGAGAGAGGTAGTGCAGCCAGTCCTTGGGTACCCAGTGCCATTGGCCAGAGAGATTAGGGTGCACCACTGGTTTTCAGGCCCTCATCGTGGGTGTCTGGGTGGAGTGGGTGGTACATTTACCCCTCAGGGCCCCAGTGTGGGTGGGTCAGGCCTCTTCTTAAGAGGTAGGGTAGTGTCGAATGCCACAGATCTGCAGCTCCCACTTGGCTGCCGCAGGTGAAAATGGGCTTCCACTGGGAACCCTACCTACTTTGACCTAATGAGGACCTGTCATGCCGGGTTCACCATTGGTGCGGGTGATCAGCAGGGTTGAAGGGTGCTGCAAGTCCATGGATCCCTATGCCAGTGACTGCACTAAGGGGCAGGTGCCTCAGGCTGGCCAAGAGCTACAGGCTTAGGGGGTGGGACAGTGTTGAATGTCACAGATCTGCAGCTTCCCCTTGACTACTGCTAGTGAAAATGGGCTTCTGCTGGGAACCCTGCCTCCCTTATGCCAATGTGTGGGTGCTGTGCCCAGTCTGCCAGCAAGACACTGGTATGAGTGATTTGAGGGGATGGAGGTCACTGCAGGCCCATGGACCCCCTGTGCTCGTGGCTGGGTGAAGGGGTGGGTGTCTCTGGACTATGGCCGTGAGTTCCCAGCTTAGGAGGCCTGTCACTGTTGAATGCCACCAGACTGGTGTCGGCGTGGGGAGGGGGATACATGAGGAGGAGGGAGCACTCTTTGACCTGTGAGCTCTGGCAGGGGTAAGGCTTTGCTATGCACTGTGGGTTGGGAGTGTGCACTTAACTTTCGCAGGTTTGGTGTCACTCCTGTTTGGTTCTGGAGGTGCATGCAGAGGTGCTCCTGCTTAGATGCACCAGATGGGGTGGGTTTCAGCTTGAGATGCTGCTGCTTGCCTCGATATGTCCACACTGTACAGATTCAGCTTGCAGGACACCAGCAATCTGGTGATCTGTAGTCCCTGTTTCTATTGTTTTTGACTTGTCTCTCCTATTTGTTGCTCAGTCCAATTCTTCAACTTTGTCTTTGATGCTTAGGTTCCTAGATTGTCATATACCCAATTCACTAGTTTTTTTTTGGGGGGGGACTTTGTTGTGAGAAGGTCAACATGAAGCATCTGACTATTCCACCATCTTGGCCTGTCTCTTTTTCTAATTTTTTAACGTGAGAGTTTAGATTATTGATCTTTTTTTAAATTATTTTTTATTTAAGTCAATTTGATTAAGGTAGAATTTAAAACACAATAAGATTCACTAATTTTGGGAAAGGGTATAGTTAAATGAGTTTTTAAATATGTGTACACCTATGTGGCCACCACCACAATCAATATATTGAATATTTTCATCTATCCAAAGAGTTTTCTCAACAAATGGAGCTTGCAACTTCAAGGCAGCCACCATTGTGATTATTTACCACAATAAATAAATATTATCTTGGCTCTCACTTAACTCAACACAATTGCTTTGAGATTACTCCTTGTTATTTGTTTTGTTTTTTTCATACCTGGGAATCCAGTTGTTCCATCTTCATTTATTGAAAAGACTGTTGTTTTTCTGTTAAATTATTTCAATGTCTTTGTAAAATCTCAATTATCTATGCATGAGTCTATTTCTGAACTTTGAAGTATTTTATCAATTTATATACCTCTCTTTATGACAATAGCATAGGGCCTTGATTACTGTGGATTTCTAGTAAGTCTTGAAATGAATTTCTTCATTTTAAAATTTCTTCTATCTTTTTGTTTCATTGGTTTTTCTGTGTTTATTTTCTATTATATTAATTTTAATTCTTATTGTTATACTATACTTCCTTCTATTTACTTTGGGTATAATTTTTTCTTATTTTTCTACTATTATGGATTAAATTGTGTTCCCCCAAAATATGTGTAAACTTGGTTAGGCCATGATTTCCAGTATTGTGTGATTGTTCTCCATTTTGTTATTGTAATTTTCTTATGTGTTATAAATCCTAATTTCTGCCTGTGGTTAATGAGGCAAGATTAGATTATATTAAAGAGGATTACTAAAGTCACATCCCTGATCCAATGTAAAGGCAGTTTCCCTGGGGTGTGGCCTGCGACACCTTTTATCTTACAAGAGATAAAAGGAAAGGGAAGAGAACAGAGGTTGGGGAACCTCATACCACCAAGAAAGCAGCACTGGGAGCAGAGTGCTTCCTTTGGACCCAGGGTTCCTGCACGGAGAAGCTTCCAGTTCAGAGGAAGATTGATGACAAGGACCTTCGTCCAGAGCCACAGAGAAAGCCTTCCTCTGGAGCTGACACACTGAATATGGACTTCCAGCCTACTAGACCATGACAGAATAAACTTCTGTTTATTACAGCCATCCACTTGTGGTATTTCTGTTACAGCAGCACTAGGTAACTAAGATACCTACCTTCTTAAAATGGAACCTTAGATCACTGATTTTTAAATCTTCTAAACAGTTAAAATTTTCTCTCTAAGCACTCTTTTAGTTGAGTCCACAAATTTTGTTGTGTTTTATTTTCATTATTATTCAGTTTAAAACACTTTCAAACTGTCTTTGTGATTTCTTCTTTGACTTTTATGTTATTTAAAATTATGTTGCTTAATTTCTAAATATTTTGAGGATTTTCCAGATATTTTATTGTTCTACAACTCAGTTTTGTTGATTATATATAATAAAATACTACTCCAATAATATACTGTGTAAAATTTCAATCCTTCGAAGTTAATTTAGACTAACTTCATGCCCCAGAATATGGTATATTTTGGTGACTGTCCTATATGTACTTGAAAAAAATGTCTTCTGCAGTTGTTGACGGTAGTATTATATAAATGTAAATTAGGCTACTGAAGTTAATATTCTTCAAATCTACATTCTTATTAATTTTTTTGCCTTCTTATTAAATAACTCTTGGAGGAGTGTTAAAATCTCCAACTGTAATTTTGAATTCGTCTATTTCTTTTTTATTTTGAAGCTGTATTATTAGATATGTACTCATTCAGTATTGTTATGCCTGCTTGATGATGGGCACTTTTATCATTATGAAATGTCCTTCTTTATCTCTGGTCTCTTTGTCTTAAAGTCTCATTTGTCTGATATTAATATAGGCACTTCGGCTTTCTTATTAGTATTTATATGGTATATTATTGTCCATTTTTTACTTCTAACCTACCTATCTTTATATTTAAAATGTACATATAGTTGAATATTGCTTACATATCCAATCTTCTAATCTCTGCCTTTTAACCTGAGTGTTAATGGTATGTGTATTTAATATGAGTACTGATATTATTTTTAAACCTGTCTTATGATTTGTTTTCTATTTATTTATTCTATTTTTTTAAACATTATGTCTTCTTTCTTGCCATGTTGTTTGGATTAATTTGGGGTTTTTCTATTTCATTTCATCTCTGTTTTGTGGCTATAAATATTTTAGTATTTTAGTGTTTTCATTAAGTATTACAATATCTTTTCTTAACTTTTCACAATATAACACAAATTAATATATCACTTCTCATATAAAGTACTGGCCTTACAAGAATACCTTTCAATTTACTCCTTGTCTTTTCTGCTGTTTTTGTTATATATTTCATTTCTACATTTATTATTAACACATAATACATAGTTTTTCTTCAAGCAGTCAATTATCTTTTAAAGGAATTAAATGGGGAAAAAAAAGAACTCTTATATTTATCTATGTATTTGCCACATCTAGCACTCCTCATCCTTCAGTAGATTTGATTTTCTAACTGGTATCATTTTATTTCAGACTCAAGAGCTTCCTTTAACATTCCTGTAGTGCAAGTCTGCTGGTGATGGATTATCTAAGATTTTGTTTATTAGAAAAAATATTTTTCCTTTATTTTTGGAAGGTATTTTTTCTTAATATAGGCGTCTAGGTTGACAGTTGTTCCTTTCAGCACCTGAAAGGTGTTGTTTCTCTGTCTCCTAACTTGCTTTGTTTCTGATGAGAAGTCAGTGTTTATGATTACTCTGATGTGCCTCAGTGTGTGTATGTGTGTGTGTGTTTGTTTAAATGTGTCCTAATTATAGGTCATAGAGCCTCTTGAGTCTGTGATAGCTTTCTTCAGTTTCAAAAAGTTCTTCGTCAATATTACTTTACATATTGCTTCTTCCCAATTCTTTCTCTTCACTCCTTTTCAGGCTGCAGGTTCTTTTATACTAGACCTTTTCACATTGCCCATATATCCCTTGCACTTGTGTCATTTATTTTCATTTCCCATCATTTTTTTTCTTTTTTTTTTTTTGGTGCTTCATTCCATGTATTCAATAGAAGTATCTTCTAATTCATTAATATCTCTCTCTTGCTTCTAATTAATGGTTAATAATGTTCTTTAACCCACCTATTGAAATTTCAGTTACTGTATTTTTAAGTTCTAGAATCTCTATTTACTGATATTTTATAGATTCCAAGTGAAATTCTCTACTTTTTCATTTATTTTATTGAGCATATCAATCTAAAAAGTTCACATTAGTTGGCCCCAAATACCTAGATAATTGATACATCTGTCTTTAAAGTATTTTCCCCTTGTTTTTTTGTTTTTTTTTTTTAGCCTTCCAGTCTTGTTTCCTGAAATTCAATTTAATTTCTAATTGACATTAGACATATGAAAAATTAAAAAATGGTGAAAGTGTTGGATGCATTATTTTCCTTCACTGGTGATTTATTTTTCCTTGAAAGTAGAGTATGAGCAAATCGCTTTATCCAATCATGGATTAATATTATTTGAGGCCGAGTTTCAGGAACTGCAAGGGCTGGTTTATTTATTGTTTAGCTTAATTTGAAAGTGTAGGTTTTCATGTGTCTCTGCTGAAAACCTAGAGGGTTTACTTGGACCTTCTTCCTTGCCAAGTCTGGATTTTTGTGTTTCCAGAGCCATAAAACTGCTGAAACTCTGCTTAGCATTCAATTTCTCCTTGTTTCCTTTTCTTTTTATTTTTGGGGTTGTTCCTAGAGTGTATGCAGCTGCTTGTTGTTGTTAGGGACTATCGAGTCAGCTCCGGCTCATAGTGACCATATGTACAACAGAAAGAAACACTGCCCAGTCCTGCGCCATCCTTACAAATGTTATGCTTAAGCCCATTGTTGCAGCCAATGTGTCAATCCATCCCATTGAGGGTCTCCCTTTTTTTGGCTGACCTTCTACTTTACCAAGCATGATGTTTTTCTCCAGGAACTGATCCTTCCTGACAATGTGTCCAAAGTATGTGAGATGTAGTCTCGCCGTTCTTGCTTCTAAGGAGCATTCTGGTTGTACTTCTTCCAAGAGATTTGTTCATTCTTTTGGCAGTCCATGTATATTCAATATTCTTTGCCTACACCACAATTTAAAGGCATCAATTCTTTGGTCTTCCTTATTCATTTTCCAGCTTTCATATGCATATGATGTGATCGAAAACACTATGGCTTGAGTCAGGCTCACCTTAGTCCTCAAGGTGACATCTTTGCTTTTCAACACTTTAAAGAGATTTTTTGCAGCAGATTTGCCCAGTGCAATACATCTTTTGATTTCTTGACTGCTGGCTTCCATGGGTGTTTTGATTGTGGATCCGAGTAAAATGAAATCCTTAACAACTTCAATCTTTTCTCTGTTTATCATGATGTTACTTATTGGTCCAGTTACATCGATAGCCTAGGACTCTAGCACAATGAGACTGTCATAAACGTTGTTGTTATTGGACACCGTGGAATATATTCTGACTTGTGACCCCATGTGGCAAAGTAGAACTGCCCCATAGGGTTTTCTTAGCTGTAATTTTTACAGAACCAGATCGCCAGGCCTTTCTCCAGCATTAGGCTTCCACTTTCTGCTCAGCATCTGTGCCCTGCACTGTAAATTAAAAAATGCCCAAAGGAAAAAAAAAAAGCAATGATCAGTGTGGAGCTTCAATATGGTACCCTTCTTTCTAATATCTTATAACTCTCAAGCCTGCCTGCCTGGTTATTCTCTCATGGCTTCAAACGGCTAGATTTATCTTTGGTATTTATCCAGTTTTTATAGTTATTCTTTGTAGCAGAGTTGGTATAAAACAAGGTATCCTGTCATAGCCAGAAACAGGACTCTTCAGTTTTATTTTTGTCAAAAATTACTCTTAAGCTTATGCTATGAATGAATCTGTAATTACTGACCACCTTTGAAAAAAAATGGATAATACATCTTTCTCATCCCTACCTTACCTCCTGCTACCAGTTATAATTGGTATAAGATGATCATTTTCACCCAGTTAATTATTGTTAATTTTATAAATTAACAATTTTCTCTTTCAAAAATGATTTATGGCACCTTCATTCTGTTTTGTAACCATATTTACCACAGTTATTTAGAATAAATTATGTGCTTAAATGCTTTCAGTTGCTCATTACCAGTTCTTCCACACCATGACTTCACTATTTATGAGTTTTAAATTTTGATTCATTTTTTTTCAGCTGGCTGAAGTAGATCCTGGAGTAATTTTTCAGGGAGAATGCATGAGTCAAATACTTTGTGAGACCTTGCATAACTGAGATTATTGGTCTGTTGACTCCATATAGGAACCACAATTTTCAAGTATTCAATCATTTACCTAAAAAAAAAAAAAAAGTCAACCTCAGCAAAGTAATGTGCTAGATGCTAGGAACACAGCAGTATGCAAAATGTGCATGGTTGACACTTTTATAGATTTTACATTCCAGTGGGGAAAGCAGATATTAACAGCTGTTGTACAATTAATTACCGATGATCATTTCTACAAGGGAGAATCACAGAGTTCTGGTCAAGAAGGGAGTGAGAGGAGGCAACAAAGATTTCTATGAAACAGTGACAATTTAACCAAAGCTATTTAAATATATAGAGTTACCGAGATGTTTTTATTTGAGAAGAGGTGATGGATTCTAGGCAAAAGAAACATTATATGCAAGGACTTGAAGGCGGACAGACTATGAAAGAAAGACAGTGCAGTTAGTGTGCAGGAGAAGGAGAATGGTCAAAGATGTGGCCAGTGAGGTCAGCAAAGGCAGATGATGCTGAGTGTTGAAGAGTTTGTTCAGGATTGGAGTTTTATGCAAGGCAAAATCACTGAAGGGCTTTGAGAAGAGGTGTGGCATGATCAGATGTGACGTTAATTAAGATCACTCTGGATGTGCTGTGTAGAATGATTTAGAAGGCGAGGGAGTGAAAGTGGACCAGCCACTTTGGCAGTGGAAACTGAAAGGAGTGAAATGTATTTAAGACAAAGTTGGAGACACCTTTCACTCTTCTCTTTCTTACCCACCCAACATCAAATCCATTAGCAATTTCTGTTTGTTCTACCTTAGAAATATATCTAATCCAACCTCTTTATACCATCCCTTCCTCTTTCAACCTAGTCTAAGTCACTATCATCACTTTTATGGATCTTTGCAATAGCCTCCTAAGTACTCTTCCCTTCACAGAGCGATCCTGTTAAAAAATAAATCATATTATGTCGTTCCTCTCAAAAAACTCCAGTAGTTTCCCATTTCACTCAGATTGAGGCAAAACTGGAGTTCTATGGATGAAACTTGATCTGGCCTGCTTGTTTCTGACATTATCTCTTACCACTCTTTGCTTTGTTTGTAGGCCTCCTTGTCATTCCTTTGCAAGTGATGTTCGCTTTATCAGGAACATTCTTCTCCTAAATTTTTGCATGTCTTGCTTCCTCATATTATTTCAGGCTCTGCTCAAATGTCTCCATTTAAGAGATGTTTTCCCTGACCATCCTGTAATAATAACCTCTACTCCACTGTCATCTCTGTTCTTTTACTCTGCTTTATTTTTCTTCATTGCACTGGGACATTGTATAGCTTTGTATTTATTTATTTATTCTCTATTTTCCTCACCCAGAATGTGAGCTTCTTGAGAGTAGACATATTGTTATATTCATTACTGCATAGAAAAGTTGAGGTGTAACACCTCAACACAAAGAAAACAAAAATCCTCACAACTGGACCAGTAAACAACATCATAATAAATGGAGAAAAAACTGAAGTTGTCAAGGATTTCATTTTACTTGGATCCACAATCAACACCCATGGAAGTAGCAGTCAAGAAATCAAATGACACATTGGGCAAATTTGCTGCAAAAGAACTCTTTAAAGTGTTAAAAAACAAAGATGTCACTTTAAGGACTAAGGTGCTCCTGGCCCAAGCCATGGTGTTTTTAATTGCCTCATATGTATGCTAAAGCTGCACAATGAATAAGGAAGACTAAGAAGTATTGATGCCTTTGAGTTACGGGGTGTTGGTGAAGAATGTTCAGTGGACTGCTAAAAGAACGAACAAATCTGTCTTGGAGGAAGTACAGCTAGAATGCTCCTTAGAAGTGAGAATGGCAAGACTTCATTTCACATACTTTGGACGTGTTATCAGGAGGGACCAGTCCCTGGAGAAGAACATGATGCTTGGTAAAGTGGAAGGTCAGTGAAGGAGAGGAAAACCCTCAACAAGATGGATTGATACAGTGACTGCAACTATGGGCTCAAGCATAACAATGATTGTGAGGATGGTGCAGGACTGGGCAGTGTGTTGTTCTGTTGTACATAGGGCTGCTCTGGGCTGGAACCAACTCGATGGCACCTAAAAACAACAACACAGAAATATTTATCATGTGAATGATTTGGTTGGAGGTGGCAGTATGGAAGGGGGAGGTGATGAGGATGACTTCTAGGTTTCTGGCATAGACAGTAGAGTAGCTGGGAATGCCATTCACTGAGAGTGGGAAGATGTAGGAGGAAGGGTTTATAGGGAAAGATCACGAGTTTAGGATTGGACAGTCTGAGCATAGGATAGTCACAAGATAACTACGCGGTTTGCTTGTGACTTTCCTGATTTTAGCATTCAAAGTCTTGCTCTTTGAGAAACCCCTCGGCCACAGGAAAACCAGAATGGGTGGTCACCCTACCATCAGCATGTAGGTGAAAACTGAAGTCAGGATCATAGGGAAAATTTGCAGAATGAGAAAAGACGACAGCCTGGGCCTGAGCACTGAGCAGTTTCAGTGATAAAAGAAGAATTAGCATGTCCCATCTCCTGTTGTCTGTGGGCTTCCCAGGACCAGGCCCGTGTCTAACCTTGCTTGCCATTGATCCCCAGCACTGAAGATGAGGTGCGATACGTATTAACAGTCTAGTCCCATTTGTTATAAGTGGAAGAAAAACATTTTAAAAGTTAAATAAATGAGGCACAAAGGAGACTGTAACTAATGTAGAAAAGAGTTTAAAATTAAAGTTTTAAGTATCATACCACTCCTTTCCTCTGCTCACAATTCCCCGAAGTGTTCCTTTCTGAGGTAAAACTTCAGAGTCCTTATCTGCAAGGCCCTGCAGCAGGCTCTTCCCACACTCCCCTGTGACCTCATCACCTATATCTCTTCCTCACTCCTGCTCCAGATGCATTGCCCTCCTCAAACTTGCCAGGGTCTTTATTGCCTCAGGGCTTTTGTATGTCTCTGCCTGTTATGCTCTTCCTCAGATGCCCCAAGTGTTCACATGCTCCATTCTTCAGGTCTTTACCCAAGTATTATTTCACATATTCTGGCAAATATATGTGTTTATTTTATTTATTTCTCTTTCTTTTTCTGCACTGGAATGTAAACTCCATGAGTGTAGGGAATTTGTTTGCTTCCCACTAGCCTCAGAGGTGAATGAATGTGAGCATGACGTCATGAGGAGGAAAAGGACAGTAAATGTGAGGAGGTAGATCTATAACAGAGCCCTGGTGGTGCAGTGGTTAGGGCACTCAGCTGCCAACTTAAAGTTGGCGGTTTGAACCCATCAGTTGCTTCATGGCGGACACATGTGGCAGTCTGTTTCTGTAAAGATTACAGCCTTGGAAACCCTACAAGGCAGCTCTACTCTGTCCAATAGGGTCGTTATGAGTTGGAGTCAATTTGACAGCAACGGGCTTGGTTTTTATAAATATGTTGAGAACAAGGCAGTTTTCAAACAAATGGATTAACCTCTAAGTATTGTTTTTCTCATTCAATAATATCTCCTGGAAATCCCTTGAAGTCAGCTCATGTAATTCTATTTCACTCTGTTTAATGGCTACATAACATTTTAAAATATTCCACTATTGATGGGCAGTCATTTTACTATCAGTGTTTTGCTACCTCCAAAATATTGCATGAAATAAATGTTTATTTAATACTATAAATTAGATTCCTGGATCTGAGTTCACAGGCTTGAAGGATATGTGTATTTAAAATTTTAGTCAATTTTGTAAGGTTGCTTTCAAAAAGGTTTTAACATTTTATATTTCCACCAGAAATACCTGAAAATATGTTAAATTATTGTTCAACTTTTTCCATTAAATTAAGTGTAAATAAGTAAAAGAAAGTGTAAAGACATGTCATCAGGTCTTTAATTTGCCTTTCTTTGGTTACTAGGAAAAGTGAGCGGCTTTTGTATGCTTGTCATTTGGATTTGTTCTCCAGTAAATGACTAATTTATTTTCTTTACCCATTACTCTAATGTGTTATTTAACTTTTATTGTCAGTTTAAGACCCTGAAAAAAATCCAGGTTTGATTGAGTACGATTCAGATGCCAACGTCTTCAAAAGATGAGGACCCTGACCAAGAGAAGGAGGATGAAGGGGAAAGAGCAAACACAAATGGCATGATTCTCAAAGTAACGGATTGTTAAGATTTTGTTTATTTTTTAAAGAAAATGGGAATGTAAATTCTCAAAGTGTCAACAGGAATCAAGGAGACATTTGACTTTACTTCCTGACTCTTAAATACATGGGGTTTAAATAGGTTTCTAAAAGGGGCCCTGGTGCTGCAACCGTTAAGTGTTTGGCTGCTAACTGAAAGGTTGGCAGTTCAAACCCACCCAGTCACTCCAAGGGAGAAAGACCTGGTAATCTGCTCCCATAAGGTTACAGCCAAGAAAATCCTATGGGGCAGTTTCACTCTGTAACATGTGCTTTCTATGAGTTGGAACTGACTTGACGGCACCTAAAAACAACAACAAATGGCTTTCCAGGGGAAAAACTGAGCTCAGTTAAGGCAAAGGTTTTTTTCCTTTAATGAGATAAAAGATATGCTGTGTAATAAGTCATGGGTGGACATTCTAGAGAACAGAAGAGAAGGGTTTTAGAAAGGTCAGGAGGAATGGAGAAGAAGGGTGATCAGAGACAAAGAAATTAAAGGGATGAAAAAAGGGGCTGGTAAACATTTTCTGTAAAGGGTCACATAGTATTTTCAGCTTTGTAGGTCACATAATGTCTCTGTTGCAATTATTCGATTTGCCATTGTAGTATTAAAGGAACCATAACCAAAAAGTCAAACCAGTTGCCTTCGAGTTGATTCAGACTCATAGCAATGCTATGTGTGTCAGAGTAGAACTGTGCTCCATAGGGCTTTCAATGGCTAATTTTTTGGAAATAGATTGTCAGGCCTTCTTTTGAGGTGACTCTGGATGGATTAGAACCTCCAAACTTTCAGTTAGCAGCCAAGCACTTAACTGTTTGCACCACTCAGGGACCTTAAAGGAGCTGTAGACAGTATATAGATGTATGAGCATGGATGTGTTTCAGTAAAACTTTATTTATAAAATTAGGATCTAGGCTGGATTGTGCTGACTCCTCCCTTTGAAAACAGAAGGACAAAGAAAGACTCAGATTTTGGTAATGGGTAAGAAAAATTAAGTCACGAGGCAGGGCAGACAGGGTCTCTTGAAGGAGGGTGGGCCTTCTTTATTCTTCCTTTCTCAAATTTGGGACAGCTTTTCAAGACTGGCCTCAGCATCACTGATGGTAATTTTTGTGGTGTTGTATTACCACTTTACTGTTCCTAATATAATTAAAACTTTTCTTAAGTCCTGGTAGTTGCCTCAAATCCTTCCACTAATCTGTCTTAATTTATATTTTAGTCATCTTATCTTTTCGTATTTATATGATCTTTTTCTTTTCTGCCAACTGAAAGGTTGACAGTTCAAACCCACCCAGCCTCTCTGTGGGAGAAAGACGTGGCAATCTGTAAAGATTACAGCCAAGAAAACCCTACCAGGCAGTTCTGCTTTGTTACATGGGGTTGCTGTGTGTCAGAATTGACTCGACAGCACCCAACAATGACATTAAGAAGATAAAGCCAAAGCTGTTTAAATTGTTTTTTTCCACAGCAATGTTTTAAAAAATATTTTTCCTTTTCCTCTCCTGTTTGTGTTTTAATAAGCTTTTTTGTTGAAGCGTAACATACTTACAGAACATTGCACAAATAACATGCACAGCTTGGGGCCTTTTCATAAAGTGAACATAACTATGTAATCAGCACCCAGGGGTAAAAATAGAACATCACCTACATCAGAGAAGTTACTCTTCCTAGTCACTACTTTCCCCCAAAAGTAACCATGATCATCACTTCTAATACCTTATATTATTACTTCTCTTGTTTTTGAATGCCATACAAATGGAACCATACCTTAGGTACTTATTTGTGTCTTCTTTGTGGCCATGGTTTATTCTTAACTGCTGTGTAGTATTTCATTGCATGACCATGCTACATTCTGTTGTTGATAGATTGCATCCAGGTTTTCACAATTATAAACAATGCTACTGATGAACATTGTTGTACATTCATTTTGGTAAATATATTTACATATTTATGTTGGCATATACCTAAGAGTGGTATTGCTAGATCATAGGGTATTTTTATGTTCAACTTTAATATATACCACAAAACACTTTTCCAAAAGGATTACCAATTTATAATTCCACAGTATTGTATGAGAGTTCTAGTTGCTCTCCCTCTTCACTACTAACTGGTATAACACCTGGTATAACCAGTCTTGTCTAATCTTAGCCATGCTGGTGGGCATATGGTGATACCTGATTATGGTCTTAAATTCCACCTCCATAAAGAGTAATGATATTGAGTATTTCTTTTGGTTATTTGGACATCCTCTGTTGTGAAGTATCTCTTTAAGGCATTTCTTTATTTTATTATTTATTTTTTTAATTGCACTTTAGATGAAGGTTTACAAAATAAACTAGTTTCTCATTAAACAGTTAGTACACATATTGTTTTATGACACCGGTTAACAACCCCACGACACGTCAACACTCTCCTTTCTCTTGTCAGCTTTCCTGTCCCCTCCTGCCTTCTAGTCCTTGCCTCTGAGCTACTGTGCCTCTTTAGTCTCGTTTTGTTTTATGGCCTGTCTAATCTTTGGCTGAAGGGTGAACCTTGGGACTGCCTTCATTACTGAGCTGAAAGGGTGTCCAGGGGCCATACTCTCAGGGTTTCTCCAGTCTCTGTCAGGCCAGTAAATCTAGTCTTTTTTTGCAAGGTAGAATTTTGTTCAACATTTTTCTCCAGTTCTGTCCAGGACCCTCTGTTGTGATCCCTGTCAGAGCAGTCAGTGGTGGTAGCTAGGCACCATCTCGCTGTACTGAACTCAGTCTGGTGGAGGCCATGGGAGATGTGGTCCATTAGTCCTTCGGACTAATCTTTCCCTTGTATGTTTAATTTCCTTCATTATCCCTTACTCCTGGACAGGTAGGACCAGTGGAGTATCTTAGATGGCCACTTTCAGGTTTTTAAAACCCCATATGCTACTCACCAAAGTAGAATGTAGAGCATACTCTTTAAAAACTATGTTATGTCAATTGATATGGATGTTCCCTGAGACCATGGTCCGCACAGCCCTCAGCCCAGCAACTGGGCCCCTCAGGCAGTTTGGATGTGTCTATGGAGCTTCCATGACCATGCCTTG
Source organism: Elephas maximus indicus (assembly GCF_024166365.1). Lineage (NCBI taxonomy): Eukaryota > Metazoa > Chordata > Mammalia > Proboscidea > Elephantidae > Elephas > Elephas maximus. The sequence goes on from NC_064825.1 coordinate 70,877,684, forward strand.
TACAAGTTGTGCTGGCTTCCCCAGTATTGTGTACTGTCTTACCCTTCACCAAAGTTACCACTTATCTATTGTCTATTTAGTCTTTTTCCATCCCTACCTCCCCTCCCTTGTAATCATCAAAGATTGTTTATTTTTGTATGTAAGTCTTTTCATGAGTATTTACAGTCATCGTCTCATACAATATTTGTCCTTTTGTAACTGACTTATTTCACTCAGCATAATGCCCTCCAGATTCATCATTGTTCTTTATCACTGTGTAATACTCCATTGTATGGAGTACTATCGACCACAGTTTGTTTATCCATTCATCTGTTGATGGGCATCTAGGTTGTTTCCATCATTTTGCTATTGTGAACAATGCTGCAATGAACATGGTGTGCATATGTCTATTCATGTGGCAACTCTTATTTCTCTAGGATATATTCCTAGGAGTAGGATTGCTGGATCATATGGTATTTCTATTTTTAGTTTTCTAAGGAAGCACCATATCTTTTTCCAAAATGGTTGTATCATTTTGCATTCACACCAGCAGTGCATAAGAGTTCCGATCTCCCTGCAGCCTCTCCAACATCTGTTATTTCCTGTTTTTTTGATTTGTTCTAGTAATAATGGGGTCAGATGGTGTCTCATTGTGGTTTTGATTTGTATTTCTCTAATGGGTAGAGATCACAAGCATGTCCTCATGTCTGTTGGCTGCTTTAATGTCTTCTTTGGTGAAGTGTCTTCATTTCCTTTGCCCATTTTTTAATTGGATTCTTTGTCTTTTTGTTGGATTTTCCTATAGATTTTAGAGATTAGACCTTTGTCTGATTCGTAGTAGCCAAATTTTTTTCCCCAGTGCATAGGTTGTCTTCTCACTCTTTTGGTGAATTTTTTTGATGAGCATAAGAGTTTAATTTTTAGAAGGTCCCAGTTATCTAGCTTATCTTCTGGAGTTTGTGTGTTGTTGGTTATGGTTTATATTCTGTTAATGCCATGTATTAGGGACTCTAACATTGATCCTGTTTTTTCTTCTATGAACTTTATAATTTTTGCCTTTGTATTTAGGGTCTTTGATCCATTTGGAATTAGTTTTTGTGTATGGTATGAGGTATGGGTCCTGTTTCATTTTACTGCAGATGGACATTCAGTTTTGCCAGCCCCATTTGTTAGAAAGACTGTCTTTTCCCCATTTGATGGACTTTGGGCCCTAGTTGAAGATTAGGTGATCGTAAGTGGATGGATTTACATCTGGATTCTCAATTATGTTCCATTGGTCAATGTTTCTGTCATTGTACCAGTACCAGGTTGTTTTGACTACAGTAGCTGTATAGTAGGCTCTGAGGTCAGGTAGTATGAGTCCTCCTAATTTATTCTTCTTCAATAGTGCTTTACTTATCTGTGGCTTCTTCCCTTTCCATGTAAAGTTAATGATAATTTTTCCATCTCTTTGAAGAATTTTTTTAGTATTTGGATTGGGATTCATTGTATTTGTAAATTGCTTTGGGTAGAATTGTCATTTTCATAATGTTGAGTCTACCTATCCATGAACATTTATGTAGATCTCTCTTGATTTCTTGCAGTAGTGTTTTGTAGTTTTCTCTGAAGAGGTCCTTTACATCCCTGGTTAGATTTGTTCCCAAGTATTTTTTTTTTTTTTTAGGGGCTACTATAAATGATATTGTTTTTATCATTTCCTTTTCATCGTTCTCTTTATTGGTGTATAGGAATCCAACTGATTTTTGTATGTTTATCTTGTATCTGGAAACCCTGGTGGCATACTGATTAACTGCTAACCAAAAGGTTGGCAGTTCAAATCTACCAGGCGCTCCTCAGAAACTCTATGGGGTGGTTCTACTCTGACCTATAGGATTGCTATAAGTTGGAATCGACTCGACTGCAGTGAGTTTGGTTTTTTTTTTTTTTGGTATCTTGTATCCTGCTACTCTGATGAATCTATTAGTTCCAGTAGAGTTTTCATGAAGTCTTTTGGATTTTCTATGTATAGTATCATATCATCTGCAAATAAGGACAGTTTAACTTCTTCATTACCAATTTGGATGTCTTTTATTTCTTTTTATCGCCTTATTGCTCTAGCTAGAACTGCCAGCACAATGTTGAATAGGAGTGGTGATAAAGGGCATCCTTGTCTTGTTCCTATTCTCAAGGGGAATGTTTTCAGCCTCTCTCCCTTAAGAATGATGCTGCCTGTTGGTTTTTCATAGGTGCCCTTTATCATGTTGAGAAATTTCCCTTCTGCACCTATTTTATTGAGAGTTTTTTGTCAGGAATGAGTGTTGGACTTTGTTGAATGCCTTTTCTGTGTCACTCGAGATGATCATGTGATTCTTTTCTTTCGTTTTATTTATGTCGTGGATTATGTTGGTTGATTTTCTAATGCTGAACCATCCTTGCATACCTGGTATGAATCCTACTTGGTCATGGTGTATTATTTTTTTTTTTTTGATATGATGGTGAATTCTATCTGATAGAGTTTTTTTTTTTTTTTTTGAGAATTTTTGCATCTGTATTCATAAGAGATATTGGTCTGTAATTTTCTTTTTTTTTTTTGTGAGGCACTTTTTAAAATGCCTTTTCTCTTTTGGGTTTTCTATCTTTTCCTTCTTCTTTCTTTTTTTTTGGCATGAATTCTTCCTAATAAATGTCACAAAGAAAATACAAACCATAACTAATAATGCACAAATACCAGAAGATAACCTAGATAACTGGCAGCTCCTAAAAATTAAATGCGTATAGTCACCTAAAGACTTCACCAAAAGAGTAAAAAGAGAACCTACAGACTGGGGGAAAAAAATTGGCTATGACATATTCAACAAGGGTCTAATCTCTAAAATCTATAGGCTACTTCAACTCTTCAATAAGAAAAAGACAAATTTTCCACTTAAAAAATAGGCAAAGGATATGAACAGACACTTCATCAAAGAAAACTTTTTTCAGGCTGCTAATAGACATATAAGGAAACGCTCTCAATCATTAGCTATTACAGAAATGCAAGTCAAAAATACAATGAGATACCATCTCACCCCAACATTGTTGGCACTAATCAAAAAAACAGAAAATAACAAATATTGGAGAGGTTGCAGGGAGATTGGCACCCTTATGCACTACCGGTGGGAATGTAAAATGGTGCAAACGCTATGGGAAATGATATGATGCCTCCTTAAAAAGTTAGAAATAGAAATACCGTATGATTCAGCAATCCCACTCTTAAGAATATATCCTAGAGAAGTAAAAGCTGTCACATGACTAGACATATGCACGTCTATGCCCATTATGGCATAATTCACAATAGGAAAAAGATGTAAACAACCTAAGTGCCCTTCAACAGATGAATGGGTAAACAAAGTATGGTACATACACACAATGAAATACTATGCAATGATAAAGAATAATGATATATCTGTAAAACATCTCACAACATGGATGAATCTGGAGGGCATTATGCTGAGTGAAATAAGTCAGTCACAAAAAGGCAAATATTGTATGAGGCCACTATTATAAAAAACCAAAAAAGGTTTACACAGAGAAAAAAATAATCCTTGATGGTTACAAGGGAGGAGAGGGGTAGGGAGGTGAAATCACTAACTAGATAGTAGACAAGTGGTAACTTTGGGGAAAGGAAAGACAACACACAATATAGGGGAGGGCAGCACAACTTGAACAAGGCAAAGTCATCAAGTTTCCTAGATACATCCAAACACCTTGCGGGAGCATATCGCTGGGGCTGAGGGCTGAGAACCATGGTCTCGGGGGACATTTAGGTAAATTGGCATAACATAATTCATAAAGAAAATGTTCTATATCCCACTTTGGTGAGTAGTGTCTGGGGTCTTAAAAGCTTGTAAGCAGCCACCTTAGATACATCTACTGGTCCCATCCCATCCAGAGCAAAGGAGAATGAAGAAAATCAAAGACACAGGGAAAATATTAGTCCAAAGGACTGATGGACTGTATGAACCACAGCCTCCACCAGTCTGAGCACAGAAGAACTAGATGGTGCCCAGCTACCACCAACTACTCTGACAGAGATCACAATAAAGTGTCCCAGACAGAACGGGAGAAAAATGTAGAACAAAATTCAAACTCACAAAACAAAATAAAATAAGACCAGCCTTACTGGTCTAACAGAGACTGGAGGAACATCTAAGACTATGGTCCCCAAAAACCCTGCTAAATCAGAAATTAAGCCACTCCCAAAGTCTACCTTTCAACCAAAGATTAGATATGCCTATAAAACAAACAATAACACTTGTGAGGAACATACTTCTTAGTTCAATAGTTCAATCAAGTATAGGAGACCAAATGGTCAACACCTGCCCAAAATCAAAGCTGGGAAGGCAGGAAGGGACAGGAAAACTGGATGAATGTACACAGGGAATCCAAGGTGGAAAGGGAAGGGGAGAGAGTGCTGACAAGGACATTATCCCAGAGAGAGAAAGCCTTCCCCTGGAGCTGACATCCTGACTTTGGACTTGTACCCTACTAGACTGTGAGAGAATAAACTTCTGTTTGTTGAAGCCATCCACTTGTGGTGTTTCTGTTATAGCAGCACTATATAATTAAGACACTCAGAGAAAATCTTCTGATGACTATTGCTAACAAAAGTTCCTCCCCTGCCCATAGTCTATCACATTGCCCTGTGCAAACATAGGACTTACCAATATCTGAAATAATATTTCTTTATTTGGCATTTTCTCTCTCTTTCTCCCACTAAAATGTAATTCCCAGTGGCTAGCGGACCTTGGGTCCTTTGCACCATTGCTTGATGCTTATCTTTCAGAACAGTGGCTGGTGTGTAGAAAGTGCTTACTAATTATTGATGGATGGAATTTGATTTTCTTTAACTCATTGGTCTTAAGAACCTCTGGAGACCAGTTTTTCTCCCTCTTCTCTGTGAAGCTTTTTTGATCTTAGAAAACAGCAATCACTTCTCACTGGAATCTTCTCTTCTTAAAATTAAATTTCTTTAGTTCCCTTTATTTATTACACACTGGTGCATCTTCTCTCTGGCTTGGCCATTTGCATCATCATACAATTAATTTGAAACACTTTGGGTTGTACCCTGTGCCTCGTATCTCTCTATACTCCCCATTCTTATCATGTACACACAAAAATACCTCACCTTGCCCAATGCTGGGTATGCCTAGGGGACTCGGGAAATATTATGCTGAATGAAGACTGCTAAGATCAGAGAATCTTTGGGTGCCTGGGCCTTGGAAGGTGAAGGGATCAGGGGTGGCTTTCCTAACTGGATTTATTACTCTCGCTTTCACTGCATCCTGTCAAACACACTCCAACGGCCTTTGTAAATCTCCTGGTGTTATTCCTTCACTTATACATTTTTTATGACTGTACTTTTAGGGCCACATAAATCAGATGTCAAATCAGGTTATTAGCACGGGCTATTTTTTTTCTTCTGTCAACAACCTGGTATTTTAATTCACTTTGGACTTCTCTATTTCTATTTGTAACCCTTCTCTGGGAAGTTGGATGCTGGCAGAAATGTTGCTCCAAAGGAAAATTTGGAAAAGTCAGGCCAGATAGCAGGCAACACAAGCCTATGCGTGTAATGATGAAGGGAAGAAGGACTCTTCCATCTTTGTCACTGAAAGATGGTCTTAACCTCTGAGTTAATCAGAGCCTGTCCTTATCAGCTAAGGGAAAATGAAAGATTTTCCCCAGGCCCATAGAATTGGAGAAACATCAACTTTAGGGCAGAGATTAAAAGACATTCCCTCATTCAAAACATATTTGAATGCACTGATGAGAAAATTTGACGAGGGAGTAAGTTACTGGTTTAAGTTAATGACAACGAAGTTAATGGCAGAGAAGAGGTAGGAACCCAAGGGTCTTAGCATCTTAGATTTTAAAAAATTTTAATGTCAAAGATTCTGTGAATACAAACATAAAGCAATCCCTCAAATTCCCACATCAGTGATTTAAAGTATTAATATTTTGATGTAATTTTTACTTCTAGACCCCTTGGCACAGTAGTTAAGAGCTGTGGCTGCTAACCAAAAGGTCAGCAGTTTGAATCCATCAGCCTTTCCTTGGGAACCCCATGAGGCAGTTCTGCTCTGTCTTTTAGGGTTGCTATGAGTTAAATAAAATAAAATAAATTTTTTTTTTTTTTTTTTTTTTTTATGAGTTAGAATCAACTTGACTGCAATAGGTATTTTGGTTTTGATTTTCATCTCCAGTCCTGATCCTGTCTTTCCCTCCATAGATGTAATCACTCTAATGATTTTTATATTTTTTAAAATATGTCCTTCTACATCTTTATATGCATGCATAGAACTCTTTAGTATTATTTTGTGTATCTTTTAAGAGATATAAATATAACGTTTTTAGCAATTGGCAACTTGTCTTTTTCACTCAACAGTGTTTTTTTGAGATCTCTTCATGTTGGTATACATTTACCTAAATATTTCTTGTAACTAGTGTAGTGCACCATGGTAGATATGTACCCCAATTTATGTTTTTATTCCTTTTTTGATGCACATTTATATCAGTTCTAATTTTTTGAGTTACCAAATAATGATATTACAGTGCCCGTGAGAGCTGGAACTCAGCAGTACTGCCTTGTTTTTCTGGGTCCTGCAGTTTTCTGCCTTTGACAGGGTGCAGTCTTACCAGTTTCTTATCACTCGTTTTAGTGGAATATATGTCGGTGTTTTCCTTCCCTTACAGGTTTCCACCTTACACAGGTTCCAGCTTTCACAAGTTTTACTGTATAAACATTCATGTAAAGGTGTCAGTGTTTATATGTACGACTGTTTTTTGAGGTAGGTAACTAGAAAAGGAGTTGCTAGGTCAAAAAATTCACAAATATTCAGTTTTAATGGATACAGACAAATACTTTTTCAGAGTGGCTATACAAAACTACATTCCTAAAAGCAGTCAGTAAAAATACTCTTCAACAACTCCTTACAAATACTTAATATTATCAGACTATTTTGAAATTTTCAAATTTGGCAAAGGAAAAAAATCCTCACTTTTGTTTTAATTTCACTGAATTTGAGTACCTTTTAAGTTTATTGATAATCTTTAAGTTGCCTGTTTATATTACTTACCTATTTTTTGTCTTTTTATTATTGATTTATAGGAATTCTTTATGTATTACAGATTGCGACTTTTCCTTGGGTATTAAACCCAACCCAGTGCCGTCGAGTAGATTCCGACTCATAGTGACCCTATAGGACAGGGTAGAACTGCCCCATAGAGTTTCCAAGGAGCACCTGGTTATTAGGCATCACAAATAATTTCCCCCATTATTGCTTGTCTTTGTTTACAGAGTATTTTATCACATAGACTTTTTCAATTTTTAATGTAGTCAAATTTATCAGTCTTTTTTTCCTTTTTAATATCTTGTTTGAGAAAAAATTTCTATACCTCTATATCATAAATAAGGAGCCCTGGTGGCACAATGGCTAAAGCAATCAACTGCTAACTGAAAGGTCAGTGGTTTGAGACCACCAGCAGCCCCCGGGAGAAAGATGTGGCAGTCTACTTCTGTAGAGATTTATACCCTATGGGGTTACTACGAGTCATTATCAACTTGATGGCAGTGGGTTGGGTTATAACATAAATAACTCACTGCTGTCAAGTCAATCCTGACACATAGTGACCCTGTATGGTTTGGTTTTATATCATAAATATATTTCCCTGTATTCTCTCTGTGAAGTCCCTGGTAGTATAAATGGTTAACTGCTCAGCTGATAACCAGCTAACCAAAAGTTTGGTGTCTCAAATCCACCCAAAGATGCCTCAAAAGAAAGGTCTGGCAATCTACTTTTGAAGAGTTACATTCATGAAAACCATATGAATCATAGTTCTCTGAAACATATGGAGTGCCATGAGTCAGAAAGGACCCAACAACAGGTTTGGTTTGGCTTTTTTATACTCTATAAAATTGTTGAGCAAACACAGTATAATATCACTTGTACGAAATAACCAATTACATAGAAACTATAAGTGATTAGTGGTTACCAGGAGTGGGAGGGAGAGAAAAAAAAATGGAGTTTTTTGCTTAGAATGCTTTGAATGTATGTTAATAAAAAAAAAAAAATAGTGGTGGGATAATTTGGAGAAAGGTAGTGAGAATGTGCAACTTGAAGAATGCAATCAATGTCACTGAAGTATATATGTAGAATTAGTAAAATATTTTGTTTTGTTGTGTGTATATCACTATAATAAAAGAATTAAAAAAATTTTTTGAGGCCCTCAAAGAGCTTTTGTTACATGAATTAGGTAAATTGATATTTACCCATTTAGAAATTAAATCTGGAAAGTTAATATTTACATAGTCATCCATTACAAATAACAATAAGCCCATCACATATTAATATAAATAGTTTTATGAAAAATAACTATATTTTCTAAAAAAACAAACAAAAATAATGATCAGAATGGAATTGCTTCCCATTTTTGTAAATCTTTTCAGTCTCTGGCTTAATAGATGATGGCTAGTGTCTCTAGAGACAGGGTTCTATAGAGAAGCTGAACCAATGAGATATACACATAGATTTATTTTAAGGAATTGGAGTACACAATTGTGGAGGTCTAGCAAATCCATAATCTGTATATCAGGTCATAGACTGAAGACGTCTTCAGATTTATGACCCCAAATCAGGTCAGGTGATGGGAAGAGTACAGAGTGAGAAAGTTCTGGCAAAATACCTATTTTTAGTCTGGAGGCAGAGCATACTCTAGGAAAACTCCCTTTGTGCTCTTAAGACCTTCAACTGGTTTGTTGAGGACCACTCACATTGTAGAAGGCCAACTGACTTAAACACATGTAACTATTTTATTTCCCCCATGTGTCAGTCAGTTTTGTTGAACTGCGGGAGCTTTTGTGTTGCTGTGATTCTGGAAGCTATGCCACCGGTATTCAGACACCAACAGGGTCACCCATGGCAGACACGTTTCAGCTGAGCTTCCAGGCTAAGACAGACTAGGAAGAAGGACCTGGCAGGGCAGTCTACTTGTGAAGAGAATTAACCAGTGAAAATCTTATGAATGGCAGCATAACATTGTCTGACATAGTGCTAAAAGATGAACCCCCCAGGTTGGAAGGCACTCAAAAGAAGACTGGGGAAGAGCTGCCTCCTCAAAGTAGAGTTGACCCTTAACGATGTGGATGAAGTCAAGCTTTCAGGACCTTCATTTGCAGACGTGGCACTATTGAAAATTAGGAGAAACAGTTGCAAACATCCATTAATAATCAGAATGTAGGATATATGAAGTATGAGTTTAGGAAAATTACAAATCATCAAAAATGAAATGGAATGTATAAACATCAACATCCTAAGCATTAGTGAGCCAAAATGGACTGGTATTGGTCATTTTGAAATGGATAATCTCATGGTCTACTATGCCAGGAATGACAACTTGAAGAGGAATGGTGTTCCATTCATTGTCAAAAAGAACATTTCAAGATCTATCCTGAAGTACAACGCTGTCAGTGATAGGATAATAATCCCTACACCTACAAAGAAGACCAGTTAATACTATTATTATTCAAATTTATGCACCAACCACTAAAGCCACTGTCATGGATTGAATTATGTCCTTCAAAAAATGTGTATATTGATTTGGTTAGGCCATGATTCCCAGTATTGTATGGCTGTCCTCCATTTTGTGATTGTCATTTTATGCTGAAAGGTTTAGTGTGGGATTGTAACACCACCCTCACTCAGGTCATCCCTCTGATCCAAGGTAAAGAGAGTTTCCCTGGGATATGGCCTGCACTACCTTTTATCTCTCAAAAGATAAAAGGACAAGGACCTTCCTCTGGAGCCCACAGAGAGAGAAAGCCTTCCTCTGGAGCCAATGCCCTGAATTTGGACTTGTAACCTACTAGATTGTGAGAAAATAAATTTGTCTTTGTTAAAGTCATCCACCTGTAGTATTTCTGTTATGGCAACACTGTATAACTAAGACAGAATTTGGTACTGAGAGTGCCTTACCAGTCTGACAAATACGTAAAATGTAGAAGTGGTTTTAAAACTGTAAATGGATATAGTTGCAACAGCGACAGAAGACCAGCGCAGCAGAGAACCTGCAGCAGCAGCGAAGTGGCATTAACAGAGACGCAGCGGCAGGAGAACCAAGAGACCAGAACGAGACAACACTGGAGCTGACCCACAGAGCGAGAGAGCTGAATGCCTGTGCACAGGAGGCTTCCTGGTGGAGTGGGGTGCTGCCAGACACTTATTGGTAGAGCTAGGCTTGCCGACCCACAGAGCCAAAGAACTGACTGCCTGTGTACAGGAGACTTCCTGACAGAGTGGGGTGCCTCTGGGCACTTATCGGTGGAGCTACTGAGCTTCGGAACACTTGCCCCAGCAGAGCAATAATGGGCATGAGTCCCAAGGAGCCAAGAGGCCAAGAAACCAGGAAACAAAAGCTAAAGAGAAAAAAACACAAGAAGCCAAGCTGCCTCAGTCTCAAAAAGTATGGCCATGACTTCAGTGGTTTCAAAGAGTAGAGCCATGGTCTCTGGTGTTTCTAAGAGTGGAGTTGCTACTCAGATGGACTAAGAAAATGGTGTGCCTAAAGCTGAGAGAAGAGAGTTGCAGTCCCAGTGAGCCTGGAAGGAGGAACTGAAGCCCAAGGCCAAAGCGCTTCCACTCGGAATCCAAGGAGTGTGGCCTAGAGTCTGAAGGTCAGGGCCATTGTGTAAGTTGTCTCAGAAAACAAAGAATTATTTTCAAAGCTTTGAGGACTCATATAATGTGTTCTGCTAACTTGTTTGGTGCCTGTATGCCTTCTTTCCCTCCAGTTTCTCCCATTTGTGAAAGAAATGTCTGGCTTGTGCCTTTTCTGCCATTGTACTTTTAGAAACAGGTAACTTGTATTCTAGATTTTACAGATAAAGATTTTTTTTTTTTAATTTTAGACGTAGACTTGATTTAGACTTTTTCTATGCTATGATGAGAATTTTTTTTTTTTTTATGATGAGATAAATATGTTTTTCATGTTGCAAGAATGTGATTTTGGGGGACCCAAAGGGTGGGCTGTCATGGAATGAATTATGTCCCCCCCAAAATGTGTATATTGACTTGGTTAGGCCATGATTCCCAGTATTGTATGGTTGTCCTCCATTTTGTGATTGTAATTTTATGTTGAGAGGATTAGGGTGGGATTTTAACACCACCCTCACTCAGGTAACCTCTCTGATCCAAGGTAAAGGGAGTTTCCCTGGGGTGTGGCCTACACCACCTTTTGTCTCTCAAGAGATAAAAGGCAAGGGAAGCAAGCAGAGAGTTGGAGACCTCATACCACCAAGAAAGCAGCACCAGGAGCAGAGCACGTCCTTTGGACATAGGGTCCCTGCACCTGAGAAACTGCTTGGCCAGGGGAAGATTGAGGACAAGGGCCTTTCTCTGGAGCTTACAGAGAGAAAACCTTCCCCTGGAGCCGACACCCTGAATTTGGACTTGTGACCTACTAGACTGTGAGAAAATAAATTTCTTTTTGTTAAAGCCACCTACTTGTGGTATTTCTGTTATGGCAGCTCTGGATAACTAAAACAGCCACAGATGAAGAAATTGAAGATTTCTACCAGCTTCTGAAGTCTGAAATTGATCAAACATGTAATCAGGATACATTGATAATTACGGTGATTGGAATGCAAAAGTAGGAAACAAAGAAGGGTCAGTATTTGGAAAATCTCTGGCATTGGTGACAGAAACAATGCCAGAGATCACATGATAGAATTTTGCGAGACCAACAACTTCTTCATTACAAATACCTTTTTTCACCAACATAAATGGCGACTATACACATGGATCTTGCCAGATGGAATACACAGGAATCAAATCGACTACATCTGTGGAAAGATGGAAAGAATACACAGTCATTATACCAAAAAGAATTGGTTGATGTTCAACCATTTCAAGAGGTAGCATATGATCAGGAACCAATGGTACTGAAGGAAGAAGTCCAAGGTGCACTGAAGGCATTGGTGAAAAACAAGGCTCCAGGAATTGACAGAATATCAACTGAGATGCTTCAAAAAAAGGGATGCGGCACTGGAAGTGCTCCCTTGTCCATGCCAGGAGATTTAGAAGACACCTACCTGCCCAACTGACTGGAAGAGATCCATATTTATGCCTATTTCCAAGAAAAGTGATCCAACTGAATGTGGAAATTATAGAACAATATCATTAATAATCACACCCAGGTAAAATTTTGCTGAAGATCGTTCAAAATTGGCTGCAGCAGTATGTTGACAAGGAACTTCCAGAAATTCAGGCCAGATTCAGAAGAGGATGTGCAACCAGGAATATCATTGCCGATGCCAGATGGATTCTGGCTGAAAGCAGAGAATACCAGAAAGATGTTTACCTGTGTTTTACTGACTATGTGAAGGCATTCAACTGTGTGGATCATAAATTATGGATAAAATCGCCAAGAAAGGGAATTCCAGAACACTTAATTGTCCTCATGAGGAATCTGTACATAGATCAAGAGGCAGCTGTTCGAACAGAATAAGGGGATACTACATGGTTTAAAGTCAGGAAAGGTGTGCATCAAGGTTGTGTCCTTTCACCATAACTGTTCAATCTGTATGCTGGGCAGATAGTCTGAGAGGTTGGACTGTGTGAAGAAGAACGGGCCATGAGGATTGGAGGAAGGCTCATTAACAACCTGTGTTATGCAGATGATACAACCTTGGTTGCTGAAAGTGAAGAGGACTTGAAACACTTATTGACGAAGATCAAAGACCACAGCCTTGACTTCTGGCCAACGTGGTGCCATAGACAGAAGCACTACACCATCCTTCTACAGCAAAGATCCAAAAAACAAAGTAACACAGAGACAAACGTCATTCCTGGAACTTGAAGTGTCAACAGTTCCAACACAGAACCAGAGAGGTTAATCTGTAAATGAAAAAAAAATCAGAACAATAAAAGAGGGAATAAACGGTATAGGTATAGAACTTTCTAATGGAGAGGAAGGCAAGGCGATACCAAGTAATAATAGACTGGTTCAAACCTAGGAAGACAAGGATGAACTTCAAGGTAACCACAAAGAAAGTTAACAAACCTACTCTTCAAAATAAAGAAGAAAAACATAAAGTCTCAGTAAAAACAAAATCTACAAAAACAAAAGAAATCCACAAACAAAAAGAACTCAGCACAGGAGAGTAAGAGGAACAAAGAAAAGGTTAGCACCACAAAAAAAAAAAAGCACTATAAAATTACAGCAATAAACTTGCACCTATCGATAATTACACTGAATGTAAATGGCCTAAATGCACCCATAAAGAGACAAAGCGTGACAGAATGGATAAAAAAACAGAATCCATCAATATGCTGCCTATAAGAGACACACCTGAGAAACAAAGACATAAATTTATTAAAAATCAAAGGATGGAAAAAATACATATCCAGCAAATAACTACCAAAAAAAAAAAAAGGAGTGGCAATACTAATCTCAGATAAGATAGACTTTAAAACAAAATCCACCATAAAAGACAAAAAAGGGCACTATATAATCATTAAAGGGAGAATCCATCATGAAGATTTAACGATAATAAACATCTACGCACCCAATGACAGGGCTCCAAAGTACATAAACTCTAACAGCACTGAAAACAGAAATTGACGGTTCCACAATAATAGTAGAAGACTTCAACCCACCATTCTCAGTAAAGGACAGAACATTTAGAAAGAAACTCAGTAAAGATACAGAAGAGCTAAAGAGCACAATCAGCCAACTTGACCTAGTATTACAAATAACTATACTCCAACAAATTTGAAAACCTGGAGGAAATGGACAAATTTCTAGAGACACACTACCTACACAAACTAACACAAAATGACATTGAAAACCTGAACAGGCCCATAAAAAGAGAAGAGATTGAAAAGGTAACAACAACAACTAAAAAAACTCCCAACCAAAAAAAAGCCCTGGCCCAGATGGCTTCACTGGAGAATTCTACCAAACATTCAGAGACGAGCTTACACCAGTACTACTCAAGCTATTTCAGAACATAGAAAAGGAAGCGATACTTCTGAATTCATTCTGTGAAGCCAGCATAACCCGAATACCAAAACCAGGCAAAGACACCAGGAAAAAAAAAAAAATTACAGACCAATATCTCTCATGACTATAGATGCAAAAATTCTCAACAAAATTCTAGCCGATAGAATTCAGCATCATATCAAAAAAATAATGCACCACAACCAAGTAGGATTCATACCAGGTATGCAAGAATGGTTTGATATTAGAAAATCAATCAACTATATAAATAAAAAGAAAAGAATCACATAATAATCTCAATCAACACAGAAAAGGGAATCAACAAAGTACAGCACCCATTCCTGATAAAACCTCTCAATAAAATAGGTGTAGAAGGGAAATTTCTCAACATAATAAAGGGCATCTATGCAAAACCAATGACCAACATCTTCCTCAGTGGAGAGAGGCTGAAAACATTCCACTTGAGAACAGGAACAAGACAAGGTGCCTTTTATCACCACTCCTATTTAACATTGTGTTCAAAGTCTTAGCTAGAGCAATAAGGCAAGAAACAGAAATAAAGGGCATCCAAATAGGTAATGAAGAGGTTAAACTCTCCCTATTTGCAGATTATATGTTATTATACTTAGAAAATCCAAAAGACTCCATGAGAAAACTACTGGAACTAATAGATTCAGCAGGGTAGCAGGATACATGATAAACATACAAAGGTCAGTTGGATTCCTAGACACCAATAAAGAGAATGATTAAAAGGAAATCAGGAAAACAATACCATTTATAATACTCCCTAAAAAAATAAAATACTTGGGAATAAATCTAACCAGGTATGTAAAAGACCTATACAAAGAAAACTACAAAACACTACTGCAAAAAACCAAAAGAGATCTACATAAATGGAGAAAACATACCATGCTCATGGATAGGTATATTCAACATTGTGAAAATGACAATTCTACCTAAAGCAATTTACAAATACAATGCAGTACAGATCCAAATACCAACAACTTTCTTTAAAGAGATTAAAAAAGTTATCATTAACTTTATATCAAAAGGGAAGAGGCCCTGGATAGATGAAGTGCTACTGAAGAAGAAGAATAAAGTAGGAGGACTCACATTACTTGACCTCAGAACCTACTATACAGCTACTGTAGTCAAAACAGCCTGGTGCTTTTACAATGACAGATACATTGACCAATGGAACAGAATTCAGAACCCAGGTGTAAATCCATCCACCTATGGTTACTTGATCTTCGCCAAGGGCCCAAAGTCCATCAAACGGGGAAAAGACAGTCTTTTTAACAAATGGTGCTGGAAAAACTGGATGTCCATCTGCAAAAAAAAATGAAACAGGACCCATACCTCACACCATATACAAAAACTAACTCAAAATGGACCAAAGACCTACATATAAAGCCAAAAACCATGAAGTCCGTAGAAGAAAAAATAGGATCAATGCTAGGGGCCCTAATACACGGCATTAATAGGATACAAATCACAACTGACAACACACAAATCTCCAAAGGATAAGCTAGATAACTGGGATCTTATAAAAATTAAACACTTGTGCTCATCGAAAGACTTCACCAAAAGATTAAAAAGAGAACCTACAGACTGGAAAAAAAAATTGACTATTACAAATCAGAAGAAGGTCTAATCTCTAAAATCTACAAGAAAATCCAACACCTCTACAACAAAAAGACAAATAATCCAATTAAAAAATGGGCAAAGGAAATGGACAGACACTTCACCAAAGAAAACATTAAAGCAGCCAACAGACATACGAGGAAATGCTCACAACCTCTAGCCATCAAAGAAATGCAAATCAAAACCACAATGAGATACCATCTCACCCCAGCATTACTGGCACAAATTAATAAAACAGAAAATAACAAATATTGGAGAGACTGCGGGGAGATCAGAACTCTTATGCACTGCTGGTGGGAATGCAAAATGATACAACCATTTTGGAAAACGATATGCCACTTCCTTAGAAAGCTAGAAATAGAAATACCATATGATCAGGCAATCCCACTCCTAGGAATATATCCTAGAGAAATAAGAGTCGTCATAAGAATAGCTGTGTGTACACCCATGTTTACTGCAGCATTGTTCACAATAGCAGAAAGATGGAAACAACCTGGATGTTCATCAATGGGTGAATGGATAAACAAACTGTGGTACATACACACAATGGTGTATTACGAATGCTAAAGAACAATGATGGGTCTGTGAAGCATCATATAACATGGATGCATCTGGAGAACATTATGCTGTGTGAAATAAGTCAATCACAAAAGGACGAATATTGTATGAGACCACTACTGTAAAATCTTATGAAAAGGTTTACATACAAAAATAAACAATCTTTGATGGTTCCGAGTGAGGGGAGGTGTGGGGATGGAAAAACACTTAATAGACAATAGATAAGCGGTAACTTTGGGAAGGGTAAGACAGTGCACAATACTGGGGAAGCCAGCACAGCCTGTACAAGGCAGGGCCATGGTAGCTCCATAGACATACACAAACTCCCTGAGGGCCCGAATTGCTGGGCTCAGGGCTGTGGGGACCACGGTCTCAGGGAACATCTAGCTCAATTGGCATAACAGTTTATAAAGAAAATGTTTTACATTCTACTTTGGTGAGTAGCATCTGGGGCCTTAAAAGCCTCCGAGTAGCCATCTAGGATACTCCACTGTCTCATCCCTTCAGGAGCAAGGAAGA
The DNA here is from genome assembly GCF_024166365.1 of Elephas maximus indicus. Taxonomy (NCBI): domain Eukaryota; kingdom Metazoa; phylum Chordata; class Mammalia; order Proboscidea; family Elephantidae; genus Elephas; species Elephas maximus. The sequence goes on from NC_064825.1 coordinate 70,894,397, forward strand.
ATGAAGAAAACTAAAAACACAAGGGAAAGATTAGTCCAAAGGACTAATGGACCACATCTCCCATGGCCTCTACCAGACTGAGTCCGGTACAACTAGATGGTGCCTGGCTACCACTGCTGACTGCTCTGACAGGGATCACAATAGAGGGTCCTGGACAGAGCTGGAGAAAAAAAATGTAGAACAAAACTCTAACCCAAAAAGGAAGACCAGACTTGCTGGCCTGACAGAGACCGGAGAAACCCTGAGAATATGGCCCCCAGACACTCTTTTAGCTCAGTAATGAGGTCACTTCTGAGGTTCACCCTTCAGGCAAAGATTGAACAGGACCAGGGAACAAAACAAGACTAAAGGTGCACACCAGCGCTGGGGCAGGGACTGGAAGGCAGGAGGGAACAGGAAAACTGGTAATGGGGAACCCAGGGTTGAGAAGGGAGAGTGTTGATATGTCGTGCAGTCATTAACCAATGTCATAGAACAATGTGTGTGCTAACTGTTGAACGAGAAACTAGTTTGTTCTGTAAACCTTCATCTAAAGTTCAATTAAAAAAAAAAAAGACCACAGCCTTCAGTATGGATTACACCTTAATATTAAGAAAACAAAAATCCTCACAACTGGACCCATAAGCAACATCATGGTAAACGGAGAAAAGATTGAAGTTGTCAAAGATTTCATTTTATTTGGAACCGCAAGCAACACACATAGAAGGAACAGCCAAGAAATCAAAAGACGCATTCTATTGGTCAAATCTGCTGCGAAAGGTCTCTATAAAGTGTTCAAAGCAAAGACGTCATCTTGAAGACTAAGGTGCGCCTGATTCAAGCCAAGGTGTTTTCAGTCGCCTCGTATGAATGCAAAAGCTGGATGACGAATAAGAAAGACCGAAGAAGAAGTGACATCTTTGAATTGTGGTGTTGGTGAAGAATATTGAATATACCATGCAGTGCTGAAAGATCAAACAAATCTGTCTTAGAAAAAGTACTGGCAGAATGCTCCTTAGAAGCAAGGATGGTGAGACTATGTCTCACATACTTTGGACATGTTTTCAGGAAGGATCAATCCCTGAAGAAGGACATCATGCTTCATAGAGGGTCAGCAAAAAAAGAACATGACCCTCAACCAGACGGATTGACACAGAGGCTGCAACAATGGGCTCAAGTATAATGATTGTGAGGAATGGCGCAGGATTAGGCAGTTTTTCTTTCTGTTGTACATAGGGTCATTGTGAGTTGGAACCAACTTGATGGCACCTAACAGCAATAACAATTTTTTTTTTTTTTTGTAATATCTTTGTCAGGTTTTGTTGTCAGCATTTATGTTGATCTCATAACTACGGTTGGGAATCATTTCCCCCTTAATATTCTGAAAGAGTTTGGTTAAATTGGTATTATTTCGTACTTGAGTGTTTTGATAGAATTCACCAGTGAAACCATCTGGGCCAGGTATGTTTGCGTGAAAGGTTTTGAACATAAATTTAAGTTTAACAGATATAGACTATTCAGTTTTTCAGTTTTTTTCGAGTCAGTTTTGGTAAATTGTGTTTTTGAAAAAATGTGTCCATTTCTTCTATGTTGTTGAATGTATTGGAAGGAATTTTTTAAATTTTATTGTGCTTTAGATGAGAATATATGGTGCAAATCAGCTTCTCATTCAAAAATTTATACACAACTTTTTGTGTGAAATTGATTGCAATTCCTGCATTGCGTCAGCACTCTCCCCCTTTCCCTTTACACCCAGGTTCCCCGTGTCCATTTGTCCAGCTTTCCTGGCCCTTTCTGCCTTCTCATCTTTGCTCTTGGGCAGGTGTTGCCCATTTGGTCTCCTACACTTGATAGACCTAAGAAGTACATTCCTCACTTGTGTCATTGTTTGTTTTATAGGCCTTTCTAATCTATGGATGACAGATGGACTTTCGGAGAGGCTTCATTTCTGATCAAACAGAGTATCGGGGGGCCATAATCTCAGGGTTTCCTCCAGTCTCTGTCAGATCAGTAAGTCTGGTCTTTTTATTTTTGTGAATTGAATTTTGTTCACATTTTTCTCTGTCTCTGTTCAGAACCCTCTATTGTGATCTCTGTCAGAGCAGTAAGCGGTGGTAACAGGGTACCATCTAGCTCTTCTGGGCTAAGGCTAGTGGAGGCTGTGATTTATATGGCCCACTAGTCCTTTGGACTAATATTTTCCTTGTGTCTTTGGTTTTCTTCATTCTCCTTTGCTCCAGATAGGATGGGACCAATAGATGTATCTTAGATGGCTGCTCACAAGTTTTTAAGACTCCAGATGCTAGTCACCAAAGTAGGATGTGAAACATTTTCTTTATGAGCTGAGTTACACCAATTGACCCATATGTCCCCTGAGACCATGGTCCCCATCCCTCAACCCCAGTAACTTGGTACCTCAAGGTGTTTGGATGTATCTACGAATCTTCTGTAACTTTACTTTGGTCAAGTTGTGCTTACTTCCCCTATATTTTATGTTGTCTTTCTCTTCCCAAAAGTTACCACCTGTCCCCCGTAACCATCAAAGATTGATTTTTTCTGTGTGTAAATCTTTTCTTAGTTTTTCATAATAGTGGTCTTATACAATATTTGTCCTTTTGTGATAGACTTATTTCACTCAGCATAATGCCCTCCAGATGCATCCTTGTTGTGAGATAGTCCAAGGATTCATCACTGTTCTTTATCATTTTGTAAGTATTCCATTATGTGTATGTTCCATAATTTTTCTATCCATTCATCTATTGATGGGCATTTAGGTTGTGGAATGAAATTTTAATGTCTGTCAGATCTCTAATGATATTCCCTCTTGAATTCCTGATATTGTTATTTGTATTCTTTCCATTTTTTTTTTTTTTCCTTGCTCAGTTTTGAAGATGTTTGTCAATGTTAATATTTTTAAAGAATCAAATTTTGGCTTTAGTAACTGTCTTGTTTATTTATTTTTTTTACTTATTTTTCTATTTTCCATCTTGTTGATTTCTGCTCTTATCTAAAATATTTATTGTCAGGCCTAATTTGCTTGGCTTTTGTTGTTGTTGTTGTTGTTGTTGTTGTTCTTAATTTGGAAACAAAGCTCATTTTTTTCAAATCTTTATTTTTTTCAAGACAGGCTTTTAAATGTGTACATTTGTTTCTATGTACTTCTTTACCTGCCTCCTGTAGGTTTTATTCTCATTATCTCTGAATGTAAAATAATTTTTAGTTTTCCTTTTAATTAATTTTTTGATCCATAGGTTATTTAGAAGTATGTTATTTAAATTTCAAATATTTGGAGATTTTCTGCATATCGTATTGCTATGGTTTTCTCATTTAAAGCATTTGTACAAGGTCAGAGAGCATACTCTATATGATTTCAATCTTTTCATGAAACGTATGGTCTACCTTGGTGAACATTTACATGAACTTGAAAACAGTATGTGTTCTGCAGAGGTATTGCATCATTTTAAACTTTCTAAAATTAAGTGTGCACGTTAAAAATTTAAAGATAATCACTAAAAATGAATATGGAATATATAATTTATAAACCAAAAAAAGTAAAAAACACTTCACTAATTTCAGTAGAAAGCAGTAATGGAAAAACCAAAAACAAAACAACAAAAATATTGATAAATTGAAATGCTAACATAATGCAGTGGAAAATAAATTAAAATAGATCAACAATCACAATGAAAGGGTACAATAACAAAATTTGGGTATATGCTATTATATTGGTGTGTTTAACTAAAGCAAAGTAAAAATGTGCAAAATAAAGTGATAAGAAAAATATATTATGCAAATACCAACAAATGAAACTGAAGTAGCTATATTACTAGTAGAAAAAATAGGTGTTAATGTGAAAAACAATATTAGAGAAAGTAACTGTATAATGATAAAAGAAAAAACCTCATAAAATATAAATATTTTGAATTCATGTAGTCTTAACAATATAGCCTCAAAATAAATTATGCCATAAATTGAAAGAAATAAAAGGATAAACCCAAAAATATACTGAGAATTTTTAATTCATCTCTCTTAGGAATTCATAGATCAAGCAGACAAAAATTCTAAGGATACAGAAGAGTTGAGCAACACAGCTAACAAGCTGTATCTAATTCCTATGTGGAATCTCAAATCAAACTATTAAAACTGATTCTCAAACTTGAGTGTCATCAAAATTACTCAGAGAGCTTGTTGAAACACTGACTGCTGGGCTCCATAGACACATCCAAACTTCCTGAGGGACCGAATTGCTGGGCTGAGGGCTGTGGGGTCATGATCTCAGGGAATATCTAGCTCAATTGGCATAACATAGTTTATAAAGAGTGTGTTCTACATTCTACTTTGGTGAGTAGCATCTAGTGTCTTAAAAGGCTGTAAGCAGCCATCTAGGTTTTCCACTGGTCTCACCCCTTCAGGGGCAAGGAAGAATGAAGAAAACTAAAGATAAAAGGAAAAGATTAGTCTGAAGGACTAATGGACCACAACTACCATGGCCTCCACCAGACTGAGTCCAGTACAATGAGATGGTGCCCAGCTACCACCACTAACTGCTCTGGCAGGCATCACAACAGTGGGTCCTGGACAGGGCTAGAGAAAAATGTAGAACAAAATTCTAACCCAAAAAGAAAGACCAGACTTGCTGGCCTGACAGAGACTGGAGAAACCCTGAGAGTATAGCCCCTGGAGACCCTTTCAGCTCAGTAATGAGGTCACTCCTGAGGTTCACCCTTCAGCCGAAGATTGAACAGGCCCATGGAACATAGCAAGACTAAAGGGGCACACCAGCCCTGGGGCAGGGACTGGAAGGCAAGAGAGAACAGGAAAGCTGGTAATAGGGAACCCAGGGTTGAGAAGGGAGAGTGTCGACATGTTGTGGTGTTGTTAAACAATGTCATACAACAATGTGTGTACTGACTGATGAGAAAATAATTTGTTCTATAAACCTTCATCTAAAGTACAATTAGGAAAAAAAAAAAAAAAAGAGGAAGACTATAACCTGAAGAACTTGCAAAAAACAAAAAACATATACTGCTGGAACCCACCCCCAGAGCTTCTGATTCAGTAGGTCTGGGCTGGGGCTGAAGAATTTGCATTTTTTTTTAATGTTTATTTTGCTTTAAGTGAAAGTTAACAAATCAAGTCACTCTCTAATACAAAAATTTATATACACCTTGCTATATACTCCTAATTGCTCTCCCCCTAATAAGACAGCACACTCCTTCCCTCCCCTCTCTATTTTCGTGTCCATTCGGCCAGCTTCTGACCCCCTCTGCTCTCTCATCTCCCCTTCAGACAGGAGATGCCAACATAGTATCGTGCGTCTACTTGATCCAAGAAGCTCATTCTTCACCAGTATAATTTTCTATCCTATAAAAAAAAAAAAAAAATACCCATAGTCCCTGTCTGAAGTATTGGCTTTGGGAATAGCTCCTGTCTTGGGCTAACAGAAGGTCTGGGGACCATGACCTCTGGGGTCCTTCTAGTCTCAGTCAGACCATTAAGTCTGGTCTCTTTATGAGAATTTGAGCTCTGCATCCCACTGCTCTCCTTCTCCCTCAGGGGCTCTCCATTGCACTCCCTATCAGGGCAGTCATCACTTGTAGCCGGGCACCATCTAGCCCTTCTGGTCTCAGGCCAATGGAGTCTCTGGTTTATGTGGTCCTTTCTGTCTCTTGGACTCATAAAAACCTTTTGTCTTTCGTGTTCTTCATTCTTGTCTGCTCTAGGTAGGTTGAGACCCATTGATTCATCTTAGATGGCCACTTGCTAGCGTTCAAGACCCCAGAAGCCACTCTCCAAAGAGGGGTGCAGAATGTTTTCTGAATAGATTTTATTATGCCAATTGACTTAAATGTCCCCTGAAACCATGGTCCCCAAACCCCCCACCCTGCTACACTGGCCTTTAAAGTATTGTTTATTCAGGAAACTTCTTTGCTTTTAGCTTAGTCCAGTTGTGCTGACCTTACCTGTATTGTGTGTTGTCTTTCCCTTCACCTAAAATAATTCTTGTCTACTATCTAATTATGAAAACCCCACTCGTTCTCACCCTCCCTCCCCACTCTCGTAACCATCAAAGAATATTTTCTTCTCTGTTTAAACTATTTCTCCAGTTATTATAATACTGGTCTTATAAAAAATTTATCCTTTTGCAACTGACTAAATACACTCACCATGATGCCTTCCAGATTCCTCCATGGTATGAAATGTTTCAGAGATTCATCATTGTTCTTTATGGATGAATAGCATTCTATTGTGTGAATATACCATAATTTATTTATCCATTCATCCACTGATGGGCACTTTGGTTCCTTCCATCTTTTTGCTATTGTAAACAGTGCTGCAGTGAACATGGGTGTTCGTATATCTGTTCGTGTAAAGGCTATTAATTCTCTAGGATATATTCCAAGGAGTGGGATTGCTGGATCATATGGTAATCCTATTTCTAGTTTTTCAAGGAAGCGCCAAATCAGTTTCCAAAGTGGTTGTACCATTTTACATTCCCACCAGTAGGGTATAAGTGTTCCAGTCTCACCACAACCTCTCCAACATTTTTTATTTTGTGTATTTTGGATTAATGCTAGCCTTGTTGGAGTGAGATGGAATCTCATTGTAGTTTTGATTTGCATTTCTTTAATGGCTAATGATCGTATTTCCTCATGTATCTGTTAGATACCTGAATATCTTCTTTAGTGAAGTCTCTGTTCATATCCTTTGCCCATTTTTTAATTGGCTTATTTGTCTTTTTGTAGTTGAGTTTTTGCAGTACCATGTAGATTTTAGAGATCAGATGCTGATTGGAAATTCCATAGCTAAAAACTCTTTCCCAGTCTGTAGGTAATCTTTTATTCTTTTGACGAAGTCTTTGGATGAGCATAAGTATTTGATTTTTAGGAGCTCCCAGTTATACAGTTTCTCTTTTGCATTGTTTGTAATGTTTTGTATACTGTTTATGCCATGTATTAGGGCTCCTAGCATTGTCCGTATTTTTTCTTCCATGATCTTTATTGTTTTAGATTTTATATTTAGGTCTTTGTTCCATTTTGAGTTTGTTTTTGTGCATCGTGTGAGGTATGTGTCTTGTTTCATTTTTTTGCAGACGGATATCTACTTATGCCAGCAACATTTGTTAAAGAGATAGTCTTTTTCCCATTTAACTGACTTTGGGCCTTTGTCAAATATCAGTTGCTCATATGTTGATGGATTTATGTCTGGATTGTCAATTCTGTTCCATTGGTCTATGTATCTGTTGTTGTACCAGTACCAGGCTGTTTTGACTACTGTGGCGGTATAGTAGGCTCTAAAATCAAGTAGAGTGAGGCCTGCCACCTTGTTCTTCTTTTACAGTAATGATTTACTTATCCTGGGCCTCTTTCTCTTCTAAATGAAGTTGGTGATTTGCTTCTCCTTCTCATTAAAAAATGTCATTGGAATTTGAATTGGAATTGCATTGTATCTATGTATCATTTTTGGTAGAATAGACATTTTTATGATGTTAAATCAAAAGCATCAAAAGAAGATGGAAGGAATACACAGAGTTATTATACCAAAAATATTTAGTCGATGTTCAACCATTTCAAGAGGTAGCATATAATCAGGAACTGATGATACTGAAGGAGGAGGTCCAAGCTGCTCTGAAAAAAAAAAAAAGCTCTGAAGGCATTGGCAAAAAACAAGGCTCCAGGAATTGATGGAATATCAACTGAGATGTTTCAATAAACCAATGCTGTGCTGGAAGTGCTCACTCATCTATGCCAAGAAATATGGAAGACAGCTTCCTGGCCAATTGACTGGAAGAGATCCATATTTACGCCCATTCCCAAGAAATGTGATTAAACCAAATGTGGAAATTATAGAACAATATCATTAATATTACACACAAGCAAAATTTTGCTGAAGATCATTCAAAAACAGCTGCAACAGTATATTGACAGGGAACTGCAAGAAATTCAGGCCATTTTCAGGAGAAGACGTGGAACCAGGGATATCATTGCTGACATCAGATGGATCCTGGCTGAAAGCAGAGAACACCAGAAGGATTTTTACCTGTGTTTTGTTGACTATGCAAAGGCATTTGGCTGTGTGGATCATAATAAATTATGGATAACATTGTGAAGAATGGGAATTCCAGAACACTTAATCGTGCTCATGAGGAACATGTACGTAGATCAAGAGGCAGTTGTTTGAACAGAACAAGGGGATACTGATTGGTTTAAAGTCACGAAAGTTGTGTGTCAGGGTTGTATCCTTTCACCGTACCTATTCAATCTGTATGCTGAGCAAATAACTGAGAAGCTGGACTATATGAAGAAGAATGGGACATCAGGATTGGGGGAAGACTCATTAACAACCTGCATTATGCAGATGACACAACTTTGCTTGCTGAAAGTGAAAAGAACTTGAAGTACTTACTAATGAAGATCAAAGACCACAGCCTTCAGTATGGATTACACCTCAAAATAAAGAAAACAAAAATCCTCACAACTGGACCAATGAGCAACATCATGATAAAGGGAGAAAAGATTGAAGTTGTCAAGGATTTCATTTTACTTGGATCCACAATCAACAGCCATGGAAGCAGCAGTCAAGAAATCAAGAGATGCATTGCATTGGGTAAATCTGCTGCAAAGGACCTCTTTAAAGTGTTGAAGAGCAAAGATGTCACCTTGAAGACTAAGGTGCGCCTGACCCAAGCCCTGGTATTTTCAATCACATCATATGCATGTGAAAGCTGGGCAATGAATAAAGAAGACCGAAGAAGAATTGACGCCTTTGAATTGTGGTGTTGGCGAAGAATATTGAATATACCATGGGCTGCCAGAAGAACAAACAAATCTGTCTTGGAAAAAGTAAAAACAGAACGCTCCTTAGAAGCAAGGATGGTGAGACTGCGTCTTACATATTTTGGTCATGTTGTCAGGAGGGATCAGTCTCTGGAGAAGGACATTGTGCTTGGCAAAGTACGGGGTCGGAGGAAAAGAAGACCCTCAATAAGGTGGATTGACACAGTGGCTGCAGCAATGAACTCAAGCATAACAACGATTGTAAGGATGACTCAGGACCGGACAGGACAGTGTTTCATTGTGTTGTGCATAGGGTCGCTATGAGTTGGAACTGACTGGATGGCACCTAACAACAACAAATTTTCCTATCCACAAGCAAGGTATGTTTTTCCACTTATGTAGGTCTCTTATGGTTTCTTGCAGTAGTGTCTTGTAGTTTTCTTTGTATAGGTCTTTTACATCTCTGGTAAGATTTATTCCTAAGTATTTTATCTTCTTGGGGGCTACTGTATGGTATTGATGTGGTGATTTCCTCCTCGATGTTCTTTTTGTTGGTGTAGAGGAATCCAACTGATTTTTGTATATTTATCTTGTATCCCGATAATCTGCTGAACACTTCTATTAGTTTCAGTAGTTTTCTTGGGGATTCTTTAGGGTTTTCTGTGTATAAGATGATGTCATCTGCAAATAGAGACACTTTTACTTCTTCCTTACCCATCTGGATGCCCTTTATTTCTTTATCTAGTGTAATTGCTCTGGCTAGGACCTCCAGCACAATTTTGAATAAGAGTGGTGATAAAGGGCATCCTTGTCTGGTTCTCTGTCTCAAGTGGAATGCTTTTAAATTCTTTCCATTTAGGGTAATGTTTGCCCTTGGCTTTGTATAAATGCCCTTTATTGTGCTGAGGAATTTTCATTCTATTCCTATTTTGCTGAGAGGTTTTACCATGAATGGGTAAAACTTTGTGAACTTTGTGAAATGCCTTTTTTGCATCAATTGATAAAATCATGTGATCCTTGTCTTTTGTTTTATTTATGTGATGGATTACATTAATTGTTTTTCTAATGTTGAACCATCCCTGCATACCTGGTATGAATCCCAGTTGGTCATGGTGAATTTTTTTTTATACGTTATTGAATTCTATTGGCTAGAATTTTGCTGAGGATTTTTGCATCTAAGTTCATGAGGGATACAGATCTGTCATTTACGTTTTTTGTGTTGTCTTTACCTGGCTTTGGTATCAGGGATATGCTGACTTCATAGAATGAGTTTGGGAGTACTCCGTTCTTTTCTAAGCTCTGAAATACCTTTAGTAGTAGTGGTGTTAACTGTTCTCTGAAAGTTTGGTAGAACTCTGCATTGAAGTCTTCCTGGCGAGGGCTTTTTTTTGTTGGGAGTTTTTTGATTTCCTTTTCAATCTGTTCTTTTGTTATGGGTCTATTTCGTTGTTCTACCTCTGCTTGTGTTCGTTTAGGTAGGTAGTGTGTTTCTAGGAATTCATCCATTTCTTCTAGGTTTTCAGATTTGTTAGAGTACAATTTTTCATAGTAATCTGATGTGATTCTTTTAATTTCAGTTGTGTCTGTTGTAATATTGCCCATCTCATTTCTTCTTTGGGTTATTTGCTTGTCTCCTGTTTTTCTTTTATCACTTTAGCCAATGGCATATCAATTTTGTTAATTTTTTCAAGAACCAGATTTTGGTCCTGTTAATTCTTTCAATTATTTTCCTACTTCATTTAATTCTGCTCTAATTTTTATTATTTGCTTTCTTCTGGTGCTTGAGGGTTTCTTTTGTTGCTCTCTTTCTATTTGTTCAAGTTATAGGGATAATTCTTTGATTTTGGCCCTTTCTTCTTTTTGTATATGTGCATTTACTGATATAAATTGACCTCTGAGCACTGCTTTCATTATGTCCCAAAGGTTCTGATAGGAAGTGTTTTCATTCTCATTGGATTCTCTGAATTTCTTTATTCCATCCTTAATGTCTTCTATAACCCAGTTGTTTTCGAGCAGGGTGTTGTTCAGTTTCCAAGTGTTTAATTTCTTTTCCCTGCTTTTTCTGTTATTGATTTCTACTTTTATGGCCTTATGGTCAGAGAAGATGCTTTGTAATATTTCAATGTTTTGGATTCTGCTAAGGCTTGCTTTATGACCTAATATGTGGTCTATTCTCAAGAATGTTCCATGTGCACTAGAAAAGAAAGTATACTTGGTTGCTGTTGGGTGTAGTGTTCTGTATATGTCTATGAGGTCAAGTTGGTTGATTGTGGCATTTAGATCTTCCATGTCTTTCTTGAGCTTCTTTCTGGATGTCCTGTCCTTCACTGAAAGTGGTGTGTTGAAGCCTCCCACTATAGTTGTGGAAGTGTCTATCTCACTTTTCAATTCTGTTGGAATTTGTTTTACGTATCTTGCAGCCCTGTTATTGGGTGCACAAATATTTAATATGGTTATATCCTCCTGGCATATTGTCCCTTTAGCCATTATATAGTGTCCTTCCTTATCCTTTGTGGTAGATTTAACTTTAAAGTCTATTTTGTCAGAAATTAGTACTGCCATTCCTGCTCTTTTTTGATTGTTGTTTGCTTGATGTATTTTTTTCTATCCTTTGAGTTTTAGTTTGTTTGTGTCTCTAAGTCTAAGATGTGTCTCTTGTAGGCAGCATATAGACGGAACACTTTTTTTTTTATCCACTCTGCCATTCTCTGTCTCTTTATTGGTGCATTTAGTCCATTTACATTCAGCGTAACTATAGATAGATAAATTATAGATAGATAAATAAAAAAATGTTATTTTTTAATGAGTTTAGTGCTGTCATTCTGATGTCTTTTTTTTTTTTGTATTGTTGACAGTGTCTTTATCCCACTTAATTTTTTGCGCTGAGTAGTTTATATATTGTCTTTTCCTCTTATTTGTTGTCGTTGATTTTGTTTCTGCTGAGTCTCTATTTTTTTCTTGTATTTTATTTTGATGAGTAGAATAGTTAGTTTCATTTGTGGTTACCGTAATATTTACCCCCATTTTTCTAAGTTGAAACATAACTTTTATTTCTTTATATTGTCTTATCTTCCTCTCCATATGAATGATCTATGACTACATTTCTTAGCCCCTCTTTATTGTTTTCATGTTGTCTTCTCTTACCTAATAACATCGCTGTTCCCCTGTTTTGAGCATTTTTTTATCTTGATTTATTTTTGCGATTTCGCTGTCTGGGTTGACCTCTGATTGCTCTGTCCAGTGTTCTGGTCTTGGGTTGATACCTGATCTTATTGATCTTCTAACCAAAGAACTCCCTTTAGTATTTCTTGTAGTTTTGGTTTAGTTCTTACATATTCCCTGAACTTCTGTTTATCTGGAAATGTCCTAATTTCACCTTCATATTTCAGAGACAGTTTTCCTTCAATGCTTTATATAAGTCACCCCATTGCCTGCTTGGCTGCACAGTTTCTGCTGAGTAGTCCAAAAAAAAAAAAAAAAATTTTAGTCCAAGCTTATTCTCATTGACTCTCCTTTGTAGGTGACTTTTCGTTTATCCCTAGCCACTCTTAAAATTCTCTCTTTATCTTTGGCTTTGGCAAGTTTGATTATAATATGTCTTGGTGGCTTTCTTTTAAAATCTATCTTATGTGGAGTTTGATGAGCATCTTGGATAGATATCTTCTCATCTTTCATGATATCAGGGAAATTTTCTGCCAACAAATGTTCAACAAGTCTCTCTGTATTTTCTGTTGTTCCTCCCTGTTCTGGTACTCCAATCACTCATAGGTTACTTCTCTTGATAGAGTCCCACATGATTCTTAAGGTTTCTTCATTTTTTTTTAATTCTTTTATCTGATTTTTCTTCTAATATATTGGTGCCAAGCGCTTTATCTTCAAGCTTACCAATTTTGCCTTCCACTTACTGAATTCTGCTCTTCTGACTTTCTACTGAGTTGTCTAATTCTGTAATTTTATTGTTAATCTTTTGAATTTCTACATGCTGTCTCTCTGTGGATTCTTGTAGGTTATTAAATTTGTCACTATGTTCTTGAATAACCTTTTAAATTTCTTCATCTACTTTATCTGTGTGTTCCTTTGCTTGTTCTACAAATTGCTTGATCTCCTTCCTAATCTCTTTCCTGATGTCTTGAAAAGTTGTGTATATTAATCTTTTGAATTCTGCATCCAGTAATTTCAGGAAGGCACCTTCATCCAAAAGATCCGTTGATTCTTTGATTTGAGAGCTTGTTGAGGTGATCATGGTCTGTTTCTTTTTGTGACTTGATATTGACTGTTGTCTCCAAGCCATGTATAAGTTATTGTATTAGTTTATTTTATGTTTGCTTACTGTATCCTAGCTTATTACTTTGTTTTGTTTTGATATGCCCAAATGGGTTGCTTGAGTGAGCTAGCTTGATTATTTTTACCTTTGAAGCTCTGATGTCCTGACACCAGATGGCTTGAGCTGTTATCAGGTATATCAGTCTAGGAGTCCATTCACTTTTCTTGTATGAATTCGGCTCAGGTGTCCAGGTAGCTGATTATCAAGTGTATGGTACAGGCTCTGTCCTACAGTCTTAGAGGGGCAGGGTGATTGGCGCAGTTACTGGTATCTGGTCGCAGCAGGGGGTCACACTCTGAATAAGGCAGGGGGCTGAGAACCATCCCCCAAGTGTCTGTGAGGAAAGCGTGTTCCTGCTCCCTAGTGTATACAGGTCGGTGGGTTCTGCCAATGGACCACAGGCACCCAATGCTTTTGGTTGTATGGACTGGGAAGTACCAGTTATCCTTGGACCCCTGTCATGGGTGACTGGGTGACATGAGTGGAGCCACCAGTCCTTAGGCCCCTGATGTGGGTAGGTGAGGACCCTGTTTAACAGGCAAAGGGGTGTCAAATATCAAACACCCACCTCTTCACCACGCAGCTGAAATGGTTGCAGTCTGCCAACAAGGGCCTATTCTCCTGAAATAGGCCCATACAGGTCCATGCAGGGAGGAAAGATATTGAAAGTCCACAGACTGTTTATGCCTGAACAGGAACTGCCTCTGTCTTGAGCTCCCCATGTTAGTGGAGCTGGCAAATTATCTTTTCCCCAATTGTAAATTTATTCCTGCTCCAAGGCCAGGAGAATGGCTCCAGATGCTCACTAGGGCCTATCTCAGGCCCGTGGAAATCAATAGCCGCTGCAGTCGGCTTGGGGGTGGGAGAGGGGTGTGTTAAAATATACGTAAGTACTTAGTTTTTGCTGGGAGAGTTGTTCTTCTATGGGTCCAGAGGTGTGAGTAGGCTGTGCAGCTGGCTGCTTCTCTCTGGGGAAACTGTGGCTGAATTCTACTACCAGCACACTGCAGCCTCTCCCAGGAATGAATGGTGCCTGAGGGATCCCAGTGATTCAGATCCAGCAACTCCTCTCTGCTTTTGAACCTTCTCTCCCTCCGTCTGCCACTCAGTCCATTTTCTAACTTTGCCTTTGATGTTCAGGGCTCCTAGCCTGTTGTAAATATAACTTTTTCACTTGTGTTTTCCTGTTTTTGTTGTTAGAGGGATCACAGGAAGTATCTGGCTATTCTGCCAATTTGGCTCCACCCTGAGAATTTGCATTTTAACAATTTTCCAGGCAATGTTGATGCTGCTGGTCCTGGCACCACACTTTGAGAATCACCATAGTAAAAATACATCCTTTTCACGCATACATGAAATATTATTAAAGCAAATCTCAGAGCAGATTCCAAGAAGTCAATATCACGTACATCATATTCGAATATATTGCAAATCAATTTACAAAACATAATCCAAGCCACCCATATAAATGGACATGAAATTAACACATATACGCATTTCAAAATAACTCAAGGGCCACAAAATAAATCATAATTAAAATTAGAAAAATATTTAAACAAACTGCATGCCAAAGCTTGTGGGTTTGGGCTAAATGATAGGATAAACAAAACCAAAAAATAAATAATAAAATGAAAATTTTTCTGACAAAGTTGATCAAGGGAAATAAGGAGAAAAGCACAAATATAAAATGCTGTGAATAAAAAAACAGACATAGAAATAAATACAGTAGCGATGTAAAAATATTATAAGAAAGCACTATGAATGCCTGCATGGCAAAACTTTTGAACACTATGTCAGTGGATCTCAACCTGGTTACATGAGACTCATGTGGGGGCTTTTAAAAATAGTGGTGCCTGGACCCCACCCAGATGAAATAAATCAGAATCTCAGGGTGGGGCAGGTCATCAACTCCAGCAGGGGATTCTAACGGACAGTCAAGATGGTGAACCACTGCTATGAGCCGGCTCCGGCTCATTAGACAAGCTTCTCCCTGCTGAGGATTTAGTTCTCTGACGTAAGAGAGGAAGGGCCTCTTTTCCTCCTTCCAAGAAGAAATGTATAACAGATCTCATAGAACACTAAAGTCTGTTATATGATCTCCCCATATCCACCATGGTTAAAGCTAATGCCGATATGAACCTTGAATAGCAGAAGCCTTCTCTGCTATGACTAAGACTACACCCACAGGCTGGGTCATCCTTTGGTTCTCCTGTGTTATCGTGTGTGACCCTGGTTTACTCCTGGAATCAGAGTCAAGTAGACAAGTAATGCATTCTTCAATATGAGTTTGATGTTGTTGGTTGCCATCGAGTTGGCTCTGACTTATGGCAAGCCCATGTACAACAGAACAGGATCCAATGAGGTCGTCCCCCTTTCGGATCCCAAAACTCAATTTTTGTGGTTCTCTTAGAGATGATTTTATTCAGAAGGAAAACCCTACATGAACTCAATAGAAATTTATGGCAACCAGAATTACAATGATAATTATTAATAGTAAGTTAATTGTTAACACAATTTACTTATGATTGTTACGATTATTTTTGTTGATATTAAGGCTCACTCTCTTTCAGTGCTTTTGGCACTGCCCCTTCTGAGGATGAAGCCCTGGCCTCTCCATGGAGGCCCTACACTGAACATGCCAGCATAGCTCGAACACACCCTACACTGCACATTCCTGCATAACTCAAACTCACTGTGGCCGTCTCTGCACTGGACCAAAGGCTTGGGATCTTCCACAAGTGTCAGATCTTAGAACTGGCATTTAAGGGTGAGAATAATCCTATTTATTTTATTTTTGTTTTTTTATCTGAATATGTAGGATGCTTAATTGTATGAAAATTGAAAAGTATAAAATTATGTGAAGCAGAAAAATAAGTTACTCATAATCCCACTACCTAGAGGCAAAAAATGCTAACGTTTTGGCATATTTCCTCAGTCTTTTGTCCATTCTTACCCATCCCCCAGTTTTATGTATACTTGTTTATTCTGCTTTGCTCAGTTACCATTACTCTTCTGTCTGATTAAAAGTTCTTTTCAAACATTAATTGCATTAATTAACCATACCTTAACCACTAGCTATTTGTGCTCTTGCCACATTTTTTATTATACATAATGCTGCAATCGACTCGACAGCACTGGGCTTTTTGGGTAATGCTGCAATAAACATTTTCATGCATCAACCCCTGTCTGCATTTTAGATTACTTCCCTAGGACTGATACCTACATATGAAATCATTGGTTCATAAGTTATGGGTATTTTAAGGCCAAACTAGGAATATTTCTGCCTCTTGACTTCTATTCCAGGGCTTGATGGACTTCAACAATTATTGCTCTGCTTTGTCAAAATCCATCTGAAAAACTATGTTGTTGGAAGTTTCTTTCCACAGACTGGCACAATTTGCTTAAGGAGATCTTCTCTACGCACTGGGACACCCTATAAAAGCCTCTGTTGTTGTTGTTAGTGGTTATCAAGTCAGCCCCCCACTGATGGCAACCCCATGCACCTCGGGATTGGACTGTCGTGATCTATAGGGTATTGATTGGCTGATTTTTGGAAGTAAATCACCAGGCCTTTCTTCCTAGTCTGTCTAGCATGGAAACTCTGCTGAAACCTGTTCAGCATCTTAGCAACAAGCAAACTTGAGGTGCATTAGTGAGAAATCAAAATGGGGGCTCTCTCATGAAAGAAGAAACTTCTACCTCTGAACCACTACTGCCGGTGCTTACTTGGTAACACATCCTTTATTGTCCTCTCTCATTCCTTGTCTCACTTTTCCATTCTTTTATTAGTGTTTTCTGAGATTATAAGGCTTCCTAATATAATTTTTCACAGTAACTCTTGCAAGATATGTACTGGGGAAAGATCATCACATTTAGTTTAATGCAATATATATCTCCAGGTAAAGAGTGTATCCTCAAAAATTAGGATAATTCAAAAATTCTTCATGTAAGCGCTTTGAGGCCAGCAACAGAAGACGCAGACATTTCAGATATTCGGGGTCCTTGAAATTGGTTAATAATGTTTCAAATTGGGATGGTGTTCAATAAATAAATAAAGTTGGGATTCCCCTGAAAATTCACAATCCGTTGTTATGACAGTAACAAGTGGAGCTCTGGTGGAATGAGCATACTTGGCAGAAATATATAAATGAAGCCAAGAAAGGACCCAGAGTTCTGGAGCCAGAGAGAAGCAGTCTGGCAGCTGGGAGGTGAGCAGAGTTGATGTCTGTGGCTGCTCAGATGGCCTTCCAGCCTGCCTGGTCCCTGACCCGGTCCTCCTTCTGTGATGGCACTCTGAGCCCTGGAGGTTGGTGGAGGTGCCATTCTTGCAATCAGGAGCTTATTACCCTAGAAAATGGTTTCCTCTCCCTTCAGCTCCTTTGCAGATTTCATTTACATTCCCCAGATCTGTTTTCGTTTCCATCAGCGTGGGCTGGCTGTCGGTGGGCCTGGGGCTGGAGCTGCCTCATAGTGGAGTTTTCCCCCTTAGATATTGCTTCTAGTTGGGCCTGTTTGGGCTTGCTTTGGCAGCACAATCCCAAGTGTCATTCAGGCAATTAAATAAGGTATTTTATTTTATTCAAGGGGGCTGTATCGTGCCTATTTCAGGAGCTATTTGATAGGAACCGGGGCAAAAAAATGTCCCTTGGAAATGGCATCCCATCTGTAGCCCGATGTGAAAGGATCACAGAATTAGCTTTTCTTTAACACTATTATATTCTTTCAATAGGGTGTAAAGTTTTAGGAGATGAACTTCCATGCTCCATGTCACGGGAGCAGATTGGTTTTGCATGTGTGACAGAGCAAGCCCTGAGACTCCAGCCGTGGGGGGACGGTGCAGAAACATAGAATTTTTAAGTAAGTAAAACGTCTTTTCAAGGCCTGCATCTGTTTAAAAACTTTTCCTGGCTTCTTTGTGTCTGTTTTCCCTGTTTCTCTATTTAGAAGAAAAATCTCTTTCACTTTCTTTAACTCGAACTTGCAGAGTAACTTTGGGCTACTAGTCCCTGTTCTTGCCTAGAAATCCATTTCTTCATTAAGATGGGAGTGGAAATTTGAGTCTATGCGTTTGGAGTGTCATCTCTGAATATAGGCCATTCCAAGTTGCCTTGTCTTTTCTTGTGTTGAGTTTCCTTGGAAATGAATTTATTGCCTTGGCTTAGAAACTTCTACCAGGAGAGAGAGGTCCCAGACATCTCCATGCCTAAAGTCAGAGAGAGGAATCTGTGAACTTACGGCTGTAGTAACTACAAGGTCATGAGGAAATGCAGGGGTCATTTATAGTGTAATATTGGCTTCTCTTCACCGTTCATCTTTCTGGAAATACTGAATTAAATTTAACTAAACTTAAGGGTTTTTGATATGGAGAGTCCCCAGAACATGGAAAAAGACACAGTACAATACCTAGAACACTGGAACCTTCTGAAAAATGGAACACCAAACTATCAGTTAGTAATAAAACAAAACTGTAAAAATTTTCTTTTGAAAATAAATATCAGACCAAAAACAAACAAAAAATTCTAGCAATATATATAAAACAAACAAACCTGTTGCCATCAAGTCAGTTCCAACTCATAGGGACCCTAAAGGACAGAGTAGAACTGCCTCATGGGGTTTCCAAGGAGTAGCTAGTGGATTCGAAATGCTGACCTTTTACTTAGCAGCTGAACTCTTAACCACTGAACCACCAGGACTCCTAGCAATATATAGGGTGAACAATATTAAGTCATCAAATTTTTAGGTATCAGAATAACATAGAGAAAATATTATAACTGGTCTTTAAAGTAGAAATTCTGGCAGTATTTGAAATCACTTAATTATCATACACAAAAAGGCATGAGGAATTTGTTTTCTTTCCTTTCAAGAGAATTAAACAGCATATCTTGATATTGCTATTATTTTGACTCCAAAAGGTCTTTATGTTCTAACAGATTTGCATTTTTATGAGATAAGCCACTTAAACAATTAATTGATGGTGGGACATAGTCTTGATACGAGTGTAACTCTATTAGTGTACAAGAATGTACTACAGAGAACAATAGGGTTGGACAACTGCCAAGGCATGGAAAAGCCAACAGGACCAATGGGGGATGAACAAGACAGCAGAGGGGTTCTGAAAGGACACTTTCGAATATAGGAAAAGGTCAGAAAATGTTCAACTAAAACAGTAATTTAGAAAAAAAAAAAATTTAGAAAGAAAAGAAAAATAAATTTCCCTTTCCCATATGTTTTTTTCTCATTTTCCTATGTGAACCAAAACCAAAGTCTTTGTCATCAAGTCGATTCCAACTTATAGTGACCCTAATATGACAGAGTAGAACTGCCCCTATACGGTTTCCAAGGCATGTTATCAGGAGGGACCAGTACCTGAAGAAGGACATCATACTTGGTAAATCAAAGGGTCAGCGAAAAAAGAGGAAGACTCTCAACGAGACGGATTGATACAGTGGCTACAACAATGGACTCAAACACAGCAACAATTTTAAGGATGGTGCAGGGTCTGGTAGTGTTTCCTTCTGTTGTGTATAGGGCTGCAGTAAGCTGGAACCAACCCGACCAGCACTTAACATAACAGCAACGACAATAGTCTTTACGGAAGCAGATTTCTCCTGAAGGGTGGCTGTTGCGTTCCAACTGCTGACCTTTGGTTAGCAGCCGAACACTTAACCACAGCACCACTAGGGCTCCTTTTCATATGTGAGGATGGAATATAATTAAATTCTTGGGCATTTAATGCATGAATAATGTACCTCCACCGCCTCACTCCCTCTGGTGGATTAGAAGCTCTCTGGATCCATGAGTACCAGACATCAAAGAGCCCTTCTCTTCAGGAAAAATGTTATTAGGCATGGGAACCAATCAGAACTAGGGAGAAACAAAAAAAAAAAAAAAGCAAGACTGATGTCTGGAATGGACCGGCCTGCATAGAATAGGAAAAGGAAGGTTTGTCTCAGGCCAGACAACTAACCATCAATCAATACTGAAAATACAGGTTTCCATATCTGATGATAAGTGGCAAAGGTTTGTTGGGGTGAGCAATGAAGAAGCTTATCAGTCTTGATTCAGATAACAGACTGACTTATTCTCAACACTACCAAAAGGGGTTCAGGGGTTGAGAATAGAGGTGGGTGATCAGGGAACCTCCTACCAGTAAGGAGTTAGGGAGGACAGAAGCCAAATGGAGGTGAGAGCTGACAACCAGCTCCTCCCAGCAGCCAGCTGCTGCAAGAGTTAATCCCCTCACAGTTCTTAGAGGCAGCTGAAGATGAATAGCGTGTGCTGTGATTACCCTTCCTTTTAAACTGTCCTGTGTCTCCACATTACAGGCAACACTTTCTGGAGTAAGTAAATCATGCCCAGCATTCATCTCGCACATATAGACAAATACGAAATCAACATTTCTCCATGGTAAAAAGATCCTGCTGTTTATCTACTGCTGGTGCATATCCTGAATGTCACTCTCTTTTTCTAAGGGAATAAAAGGCTTAGAAGAAGAACCTGCCTCCTTGTTAAGGGTTCAGCTTAGGCACGGTTAGAGGCAACTGCCTAAAGTAGAAATGAGTCATTATGAAATTGGGTCAGCTTGTCCAGGGCCCCAAATCCCCACGTGGCACAAACGGTTAATGCTGTCAGTGCTAACTGAAAGGTTGGTGGCCCAACTCAACCCATATGTTGTTGTTGTTGTTTGGTGCCATTGAGTTGGTTCTGACTCATAGTGACCCCATGTAGAACAGAACGAAACACTGCCCAGTCCTGCGCCATCCTTACAGTTGTTGTTATGTTTG
Source organism: Elephas maximus indicus (assembly GCF_024166365.1). Taxonomy (NCBI): domain Eukaryota; kingdom Metazoa; phylum Chordata; class Mammalia; order Proboscidea; family Elephantidae; genus Elephas; species Elephas maximus. The sequence goes on from NC_064825.1 coordinate 70,915,261, forward strand.
AGCCCATTGTTGTAGCCACTGCGTCAGTCCATCTCATTGAAGGTCTTCCTCTTTTTTGCTGACACTCTGTTTTACCAAGCGTGGTGTCCTTCTCCAGGGACTGATTCTTACTGACAACATGTTCAAAGTATGTGAGACACAGCCTCACCATCCTTGCTTCTTAGGAGCATTCTGGTTGTACTTCCTCCAGGACAAATTTGTTCTTTCTTTTGGAATTCCATGGTATATTCAATATTCTTCACCAACAGCACAATTCAAATGCTCCACCCCACCCCTAGCACATTGGTATATTGCATGTAAATTAAAAGCACATACATATTGTGTATACTTCAGTTTTCTACTTAAGGAACTGTACGCAGTCTTTTATACACAGTCTGTCTTGACCAATCCTTGTCTTTGGAAGTTTGAGGAAAGATCCACTGGAGGTTCTGTGACAAAGGATCTCCCATCTGAACTAGTTAAAACTACTCAGTATGACCCCTAGATTAAAAATAAGAATAATAACCAGTTGCCATCAGATTGATTCCGATTCATGGTAACCCCATGTGTATCAGAGGAGAACTGTGCTCCACAGGGCTTTCAATGGCTGGTTTTTCAGAAGTAAACCACCAGGCCTTTCTTTCAAGGCTCTAGGAATTGATGGAATATCATTTGAGATGTTTCAACAAACTGATGAAGCACTGGAAGTGCTTACTAGCCTATGCCAAGAAATTTGGAAGACAGCTACTTGGCCAACCAACTGGAAGAGATTCATATTTAAGCCTATTCCCAAGAAAGATGACCCAACTGAATGCAGAAATTATTGAACAATATCATGAATATCACACGCAAGTAAAATATTGCTGAAGATCATTCAAAAGTGGCTGCAGCAGTGTATCGACAGGGGACTACCAGAAATTCAAGCCGGATTCACAAGAGGCTGTGGAACCAGGGAGGCTATTAATAGTAGCCTGGATAACTATAATCGTAATAATGATAGTGGTGAATTATTGAGCACTGGTTACTGTGTACCAGGTACAGTTCTAAGTGGTTGTGTGTTACTCATTTGATCCTCACAACAAGTGCTATTTGACTGATGAGACTGAGGCTCAGAGAAGGTAACTTGCCTAAGTCTGTTTGTGACTAGTGTTGTACAGTGTTTTAGTAAAATAATGAAACTGTCTTATATGTACATGCAGAGGAAGAGGAAGAGAAAGGTCCCCTCAGAAATAATCAATATTTACAATCACACACACACAAATCCAAATATAGAGAAATGGTATCATGCTATATATAATGCTCTTAATGAAATTTTCTCACTATATGATACTATGCTACACAACACTACACTACACTACACTATATTATATTACGTAAATGAATATAGATCTCCCATCATCTTTTTAAACTGCAGCATGGTATTCTATTTGTGAACATACCACAATGTATTTAATGGACGTCTTACTTTTAAACATTAAGATGGTTTTCCAATTTGAAAGGAACTTCTTTGGACTTTCATCTTTTGGCACTTGTCCAGTTCTTTCCCTAAGATAACTTTCTAGAGATTGATTTAGTACATCTGAGAGTATGCCCATCTTCAGTTTTTATAATATATTGTCAAATTATTCTCCAGAAAATTTGTCATACCAACTTGAACTCATGCCAATGTACATGAGAAAGCCCATTTACTCATGACCTAGCCAACACTGGGTTCTATTGATATTTTTCATCATTTCCAACATAATAGGTAAGAAATGGTGTATTGCTGAGCTTTTCATTATTTTTTTTTATGGCTAGCAGTGGCTAACAACGAAACCATATGCGTATTTCCTTCTATGAATAGCCTGACCTGTCCTTGGACAGTTTTCCATTGGGATGCACTCTTTATTTTACTGATTTGTACAAGTCCACTCAAGATTAGGGAAACTAAGCCTTTGTAATATCTCTTGCAAATAGTTTCACTGTCTTTTAATGTTGTTTATGACGTGTAGATGAATGCATGGATTGAGGTTGATTTTTGCTATTCGGGAGTTGTGAAGTTTTATTTAGTCAAATGCATTATTCGTCTTTTCTTTCTAGCCATTGATCCCACGTATCAAAAGGCTTTTGCCACTACAACATTATATAAATTATTTGTTTATATTTTCTGGTATTTTAATGTTTCTTTGCTTCAATCAAAACTGTGAAACATAGGAAATTAATTTTTGTAGACGTTACGGTATAAGGATCTAACTTGTTTTTTTTTAATGCTTACCTACTTGCCCCTAACTATATTTTATTGAAAAACCTATTTAATAAAGAGATAATTCTTTCTCTAATAATTTAAACTGCCAGAGTTAATATATACCAAATTATTATACATACTTCACTCAGTTTCTGGGTTTTCTTTTTAGTATTATAAATCTTTCTGACTATTTTGGTATCATATCAAAATTTAAATTCTAATAGGATAAGTCAATCTCATTACTCATTTTTCTTGATCTTTTCATGACTATTCTAACACAATTATTCTTCCAAATGAACTTTAGAATCATTTGGTCAAGTTCCAAACAAAAATCTCATCAAATTTTAATTGAGATTGCATTAAATTTATAAATTAATTTGGGGAGGAATGACATCTTTAAAATATTGAATCTTCTAATGCAGAAACATAAACGTGTCTCCTGATATATTAACCTCTTTTATGTCCCTAAGTTAGGTTTGTAATATATCTCAGATCTGTCATATTTCTTGCCAAATTAGTCCTAGTTATTTAAAATTTTTTTTGCCATTGTCAATGTGAGTTTTTTTCTTTATATTTTCTAAGTAGCTATTTCTATTGTACAAAGAAGCTACTGACTTTTATATTAATTTGGTAACTGGACACTTAATTAAATGCTTTTATTAATTCTACTGTTTTTCAGATGATTGATTCTCTTTCTTTTTCTAGATAGACTATCTCAATCATTAGTATATAAAATTAATTTTGTCTCCATAATGTTTATAGCATTTATTTTGGCTAAACAATTATTTTCACCCATATTTCATGATACGGGGAAACTTTAGGCACAGAGGAAATTTTGAAACAATCATATTAAAGTAGTTTCAATAAAATAAAATCATCACTTTCTTTTTGGGGAAGTAGTGTCTATACCGGAAAACCTGGTGGTATAGTGGTTAAGTGCTATGGCTGCTAACCAAAAGGTTGGCAGTTCAAATCCACCAGGCATTCCTTGGAAACTCTACAGGGCAGTTCTACTCTGTCCTATAGGGTCGCTATGAGTCGAAATTGACTTGATGGCAATGGGTTTGTTTTGTTTTGTTTTCAATTAGGCTTTGCAAACTGTAGGCCAAACCAACTTGCTCAAGAAAAGCTTGATCCATCAAAAGCTGATTGGGGGATGAAGGAGCTTGACTGTGTAGAGCAGGCAACAGTCTCAGGTTACAAAGACTTTGTCTTGCCTTATTTTCACTTAAATCATGCAAAAATCTCTGGGAGGAGTGGGTATCCGTGTTTTACAGCTGGGGAAACAGTAGCAAGGAGTCCCATCCCAGGCCAGCTGGTAAGAGGCAGGGCTGGGACTGGACTGGAGCCCAGAGGGCTGACCTGCAGACCAGGCTTAAGCTGGCTCATCCCAGCATGCCTGTGTATTTGCAAAGAGGGGCAACATTAAGTTTCACCATTAAAAAAAAAAGTTTAGGGACACTCATCTCATTAATCCCAGAATAAAATAAACCCACTAATTTTTTTTTTTTTTCCTCCCAATAGCAGGCATATCAGATGAGTCTCCGGTAACCGTGACTACTTATGGAGCCTGTGGTCAGCACAGACTCCTTTGTTAACTGGGAGTCAGTCTCAGGACAGAACCTGATTCCTCAGCTGTGCAGTAAATGGACTGGCAGGAGATGGAACTTAACTTATTATTCAGAGTTTGTCCAGGGCCTGTTCTATGTCTCACCCAGAGCCCGGGGTTGTAGGCACAGCCCTGTATCCCCTTAGATTCAGGAGACTATTAAACTTACTCTAACTCCCATTTTGATTTGGGTGTTCATTTCATACTGTATTTCATTCTTAAATTAGTTCAACACTTTTACAACGAGAAGGAGAAAACGAGAGGCGCAGACTGAAATGGTTTAAATTGTGGACTCTGAGTTAGACAGTCTAGGTTTAAATCCTGCCTCTGTTACTTATTAGCCATTTTTATTTTGGATTAATTATTGCACCTATCTGTGGTTACCAAATCTGTAAAATGGAGGAAATAATAGAACCTACCAAATACAGTTGTTGTAAAGGGTTACCCACATGCACGCACACACACTGCACACACACACACACACACACACACACACAAGAAACAACGATGCCTGGGAAATAGTCAACTCTCAATAAATATAACTGTGTGTTTTGTTTTTTATTTTGCTTATTTCTCAAATGTAACTGAGCCCCTTCCTCTCACTTGCTGCCCATCTGTAGGACAATCTTAGCATGTCTCTGTATCAGAAAACATGAATAAAGACAAATCCAATTCCAGAATCATTGATGGATAATGTATATTCTCACTGAAGTTTCAAGGGAGATGGAGGGATAAAACAACTCCTGAAATACTCTTTAAGCTCTTCTGCTTTTTCCAAGGTTCTCCCTTCTGTAATTGTCACACTTCTTTTTGTCTCTTTCTGCCTCTGTCTCCAAACCTTTCCTCGCTACCACCACAGTCAGGATTTTACATATACTGAGAAGGCTGTGAGAGATGGAAAGCTGTCTCATCCACTCTGGGGTGAAAATCATCCTATAATCCATGGCATTTTCCAACCCGCATTCCCTCCTTATCCTGGTATTTAATATACAACTAATCCAATAATGTTAACTTCCTAAACTGCCTAAAAACATAAGGAATTCATTTTCAAGTAGGAAACAGAATATGTGCCATTATTAACCAACACAATATATGTATAAACTGAACTCTATACTTGGATGCAGCAAATAAACTTCTGCAAACAATGGGAAATACAGACCATTGATGTGAATTATCAGAAAATGAGAAGATTGTTTGCTTCAAATTATTGATGAAATGAGAAGTGTGGAAAACATGTAACTCCTGGCTACGTATGGTTCTTTTCTGTAATACCCAGCCACCAGCTCATCCCTAAACTGAAAGATTAATTTGTTTTTTTGGCAGGGGAGGTCATTTAAAAATTTCTTGTATGATCAGGGCATCAATATGCCTTTAATTCTCTTATCTTTGATTGTGTTGTTCAATTGCAGGATGATATTTACTTATAGAGGTGATAATACGTGTAGGTGTCACATCCCTGATAGGAATGACTCTATTGTTTCCCTGCTGAGCATCGTACTAGATGCCTGCTGTTAGTTTAAGACAGGAGTTTTCTTGCACATAAATAAATGTATTTGCCTACTATAGCAAGTTTTTTAAATCAGAAAGAAATGTTGAATTTTATCATATGTCTTTTCGATAACTATTATTATGATTGTATTGCTTTGATTATTGAATTACGTATACGATTACAGCCCCTGGGTGGTGCAAATGGTTAACATGCTTGGCTGCTAGCAGAAAGGATGGAGGTTCAAGCCCATCTGGAGGTGCCTTGGAAGAAACGCCTGGTGATCCACTTCTGAGAAATCAGTCATTTAAAACCCTATGGAGCACAGTTCTACTCTGACACACACAGGATCACCATAAATTGAAATCAACTTCATGGCAACTAGTAATATGAGGGATTGTATTAATTGACTTTGTAATTCTCAAATATCCTTGAATTCTCAATTAGAATTTACCTGGTCATTCAGTGGAGCCCTTGCGGTACAATGGTTAAGCACTTGGCTGTAAACCAAAAGGTCAGCAGTTCAAATCCACCAGATGCTCATTGGAAACCCTATGGGACAGTTCTACTCTGTCCTATAGAGTCACTATGAGTTGGAATAGGCTTGGCAGCAACATATTTGGGTTTTTTTGGGGGGGGCGGGGGTCATTCAGTAACTCGTTAAATATATAATAAGTGGCCATGGCCATGGTTTATTATTTTAATCAGTTTGTTAATGTTTTTGTATCTCTATTCACAAATATGGTTGTTCTGCAGAGTTATGTGTTTATGGTGTATGTTCTATTTCTGTTAAATTTTGTCATCAAGTTTAGGCTAGCTTCCTAAAATAGAGAGGTTTTCCATCTTTTTCAATGCTGTCTGAAAAAATAATAAATTTGCAATAGTCTATTTTCAGCATGAAAATATAATGCTTAGAAGACAAAAAAAAAAATTGGTTCTTTAAAATTTGATAGAAGTCACCTTAGTCTCATTGGCTCCATGGGTCTCATTTTTATTTTTCTGAATTGTATCTACTCTGTATTTTTTTTAAATAAACTTTATTTTTTAGAACAATTTGGAATTTACAGAAAGAGTTATGAAAACAGTACAGAGAGTTCCTATACACCCCTCACCCAATTTCCCTTATTATTAGTATCTTGCAATAGTGTGGGTACATTTGTTAAAATTATTGAACCGATATTGTTACATTATTATTAACTAAAGTCAGTGCTCGCTTCAGACATCCACAGAGTTTACCCAATGTACTTTTTCTAGTCTAGAACCCCATCCAGGGTACCACATTACATTTAGTCATCATATCTCCTTTGGCTCTTCTTGGCTGTGAATTTCTGACTTTTCTTGTTTTTGATGACCTTAAGCATTTTGAAGAGTACTGGCCAGCTCTTTTTTAGAATACCCTTTTATTGAGATTTGTCTGATGTTTTTGTCACGATTAAACTGAGATTATCGGTTTTGGGGAGGAAGATCACAGAGGTAATTTTCATTAATTATATTAAGGTACATACTATCAACAACCCCCACGTGTCTGTCAGTTTGTCATAATGTGGGGTTTTGGATGTTGCTGTGACGCTGGAAGCTATGCCACCAGTATTCAAATACCAGCAGGGTCATCCATGTTGAATAGGTTTCAGCTGAGCTTCCAGACTAAGACAGACTAGGAAGAAGGACCTGACAGTCTACTTCTGAAAAGGCTTAGCCAGTGAAAACCTTATGAACAGCAGTGGCACATTCTTTGATATAGTGCCAGAAGATGAGCCCCTAGGGTTGGAAGGCCCTCAAAAGATGACTGGGGGAGAGCTGCCTCCTAAAAGTAGAGTCAACCTTAATGATATGGCTGGAGTCAAGCTTTTGAGACCTTCGTTTGTTGATGTGGCACGACTCAAAATGAGAAGAAACAGCTGCTAACATCCATTAATAATCGGAACCTGGAATGTACGAAGTATGAAACTAGGAAAATTGGAAGTCATCAAAAAGGAAATGGAGTGCATAAATGTAGATATCCTAGGCATTAGTGAGCTGAAATGGACTGGTATGGGTCATTTTGAATTGAACAATCATATGGTCTACTCTGTTGGAAATGACAACTTGACGAGGAAAGGCCTTGTATTCATCATCAAAAAGAACATGTCAAGATCTATCCTGAAGTATAACGCTGTCAGCGATAGAATAATATCCATACAGCTACAAGGAAAACCAGTTAATATGACTGTTATTCAAATCTACCCACCAACCACTAAGGCCAAAGATGAAGAAATTGACGATTTTTACTAACTTCTGCAGTTTGAAATTGATCGAACATGCAATCAGGATGCATTGATAATTACTGGTGATTGGAATAAGAAAGTTGGAAACCAAGAAGGATCAGTAGTTGAAAAATATGGTCTTGGTGATAGAAATGATGCCAGAGATCACATGCTAGAATTTTGCAAGACCGATGGCTTCTTCATTGCAAACACCTTTCAACATAAACGGCTACTATACATGTGGACCTCCCCAGATGGAATACACAGGAACCAAAACTGACTACATCTGCAGGAAGAGAAGATGGAAAAGTTCAATGTCACCAGTCAGAACAAGGCCAGGGCCCGACTGTGGAACAGACCATCAATAGCTCATATGCAAGTTTAAGTTGAAACTGAAGAAAATTAGAACAAGTCGAAGAGAGCCAAAGTATGACTTTGAGTATATCCCACCTGAATTTAGAGACCATCTCAAGAATAGATATGACACGTTGAACACTAATGACCAAGACCAGTCATGTTGTGGAATGACAACAAGGACATCATACATGAAGAAAGCAAGAGGTTATTAAAAAGACAGGAGAGAAAGAAAATACCAAAATGGATGTCAAAGGAGACTCTGAAACTTGCTCTTGAATGTCAGGTAGCTAAAGCAAAAGGAAGAAATAATGAAGTAAAAGAACTGAACAGAAGATTTCAAAGGGCAGCACAAGAAGACAAATTAAGTATTATAATGACGTGTGCAAAGACCTGGAGATGGAAAACCAAAAGGGAAGAACACACTTCACATTTCTCAAGCTGAAAGAAGTGAAGAAAAAAATTCAAGCCTGGAGTCGCGATATTGAAGGATTCTACTGGGAAAATATTTAACAACTCAGGAAGCATCAAAAGAAGATGGAAGGAATACACAGAGTCACCAAAAAGAATTGATCAATGTTCAACTATTTCAGGAGGTACCATATGAGCAGGAACCAATGGTACTGAAGGAAGAAGTCCAAGATGCACTAAGGCATTGGCGAAAACAAGGTTCCAGGGATCGATGGATCAACAAACAGATGCAGTGCTGGAAGTACTCACTTGTCTATTGCAAAAAATTTGGAAAACAGCTGCCTGGCCAACCAGCTGGGAGAGATCCTTATTTGTGCCTATTCCCAAGAAAGGTGATCCTGCCGAATGTGTAAATTATCAAACAGTATCAGTAATATCACACACAAGTAAAATTTTGCTGAAGATCATTCCAAAGCAGCTACAGCAGTATATCGACTGGGAACTGCCAGAAATTCAAGCCAGATTCCGAAGAGGACATGGAACCAGGGATATCATTGCTGATGTCAGATGGATCCTGGCTGAAAGCAGAGAATACCAGAAGGATGTCTACCTGTGTTTTATTGACTATGCAAAGGCATTTGACTGTGTGGATCATAACAAATTATGGATAACACTGCAGATAATGGAAATTCTGGAACACTTAATTGTGCTCATGAGGAGCCCTGTACATAGATCAAGAGGCAGAACAGAACAAGGGGACACTGCATGATTTAAAGTCAGGAAAGGTGTGCCTCAGGGTTGTATCGTTTCACCATACCTATTCAATCTGCATGCTGAGCAAATAAACGGAGAAGCTAACTATATGAAGAAGAATGGGTATTAGGATTGAAGGAAAACTCATTAATATCCTACATTATGCAGATGATACAACCTTGCTTGCTGAAAGTGAAGAGGACTTGAAGCACTTACTAATGAAGATCAAAGACCACAGCCTTCAGTATGTATTACACCTCAACATAAAGAAAACAAAAATCTTCACAACTGGACCACTAACCAACATCATGAGAAATGGAGAAAATATTGAAGTTATCAAGGATTTCATTTTACTTGGAGCCACAATCAACACCCATGGAGGCAGCAGTCAAGAAATCAAAACACACATTGCATTGGGCAAATCTGCTGCTAACGACCTCTTTAGAGTGTTGAAAAGCAAAGTGTTGAAAAGCACCTTGAAGGCTAAGGTGCACCTTACCCAACCCATGGTGTTTTCAATTGCCCCCTATGCATGTGAAAGCTGGACAATAATTAAGGAAGATCGAAGAAGAATTGACACCTTTGAATTGTAGCGTTGGAGAAGAATATTGACTGTACTGTGGACTGCCAAAAGAAAGAACAAATCTGTCTTGGAAGAAGTACAACCAGAATGCTCCTTAGAAGCGAGGATAGCAAGAGCACGTATCACATACTTTGGACATGTTGTCAGGAGTGATCAGTCCCTGGAGAAAGACATCATGCTTGGTAAAGTAGAAGGTCAACGAAAAAGGGAAAGACCCTCAGTGAAATGGATTGACACAATGGCTACAACAATGGATTTAAGCATAGCAACGATTGTGAGAATGGCACAGGACTGGGCAGTGTTTCGTTCTGTTGTACGTAGGGTCGCTATGAGTTGGAACTGACTCGATGGCACCTAACAACAACAATAACAACTACCAACAAGTTGATGTTAACCTTGAACACCAGGCTGAGGTTGTTTCTTTCAGGTTCCTCCGCTGTAGTTACTCTTACCCTCTTATCCCCTCTTTCTATTCTGTACTCTTTGAAAGGAAGTCACTAGGAGCAGTCCACACTTAAGGAGTGGGGAATTACGCTCTGCCTCTTTGAGAATGAAATTTCTTCATAAATTTTGGAACTCTTCTCCATGGGAGATTTGTTTCTTCTCTCCTATTTATTCAATTTTTTTTAATATCAGTGTGGACTCATGGATATTTATTTTATAATTCAGATTATAATCCAATACTACTTTATATATTTTGTTGCTCAAATTTTGGAGCCCTGGTGGTGCAGTGGCTAAGAGCTCAGCTGCTAACCAAAAGGTCAGCCATTCGAATCCACCAGCTGCTCTTTGAAAACCCTATGGGGCAGTTTTCACTGAGTTGGAATCAATTCAAAGGCAACAGGTTTAGTTTTTTTTTTTTTCCTTATGGCTCAAATTGTTCCAGTTTTGGCCATGGGAAGCTTTTCTGTTGGTTTTTCTGTTTTGTTTTGTTCGTTTAACATTTCTTTACTTTTGGACAGTATAAGATATCTCCAGGTAGATATTTCCTATCTCGGTCCTAGAATCAGCCATTTCTCCAAGGAGCCCTGATCCTTTCATTGGTAAAAGATATTAGAAACCAAGATTTAGGTGATAGATGTGCTCATTGCTACTGGGATGTAATTGCTTCTAGGTCCTCTCAGCTGACAGAGCAAGAAATATTGTTTTCTAACCTGTGTACATACATATATCTATAATAATTTATATATAGCTATCTGTATCTATATTAAGCTAAATATGAGCTCATACTGATATCTCCAGCTCTAATCCATTACCACATGGATAATTCTAGCCTCTTCTCCTCTCTTATCTATAAATCCTATTCCAACAGTAAGTAACTTGTCTCCCACCATTCACCATCCATTTATGTATTTGTTCCCTTCCAGTATTCATACATAGCAGTATCAGATTCCTTGATCCATACCCCAAGGGAAATAACTTTATCAAATAGAAAATAGTGCTTATGTAATTTCTTTTGCCTTTATTTTACAGGTTCCACTCATTTCCAAAGTCACTTAGGTCAGCACCGTTCTTGCCTATCCCTTTCAGCGAGATTGCTTCATACATTTGTAAAACAGATTTGTTTTGTTACATTCTGCATTCCATCTTGACATACTTTCTGACCCCCTTGATGATTTTTGTTTAATTTGTATGCGTTAAGGTTCACTCTTTCTGCTATAAAGTTCTGCAGGTTGTGAAAAATGCACAGTGTCAGGTATCCACTGTTACAGTTTACACAAAATAGTTTCACCGCCCTAAATTATCTCCTGTGCTTCAGCTATTCACCCGTATACCCCACCCACGCCCCCTATAAACATTAATCTTTCAACCAATGTTATAGAATTGCTTTTTCCAGAATGATTCCAGAATCATACAATAGATAGCATTTCCAGACTGGCTTCTTTCACTTAGTAATATGCATTTAAGTTTACTCCATGTCTTTTTGTGATTTGAGAGCTCATTTCATTTTATTGCTGAGTAATAATCCATTGTATAGATATACCACAGTTTGTTTATCCATTCACCTATTAAAGGCATCTTAATTGCTTCCAATTTTTGACAATTACAAGTAAAGCTGGTATAAACATGTGCAAGTTTTTGTGTGAATATAAGTTTTTTTTTTTTAATTGTGTTTTAGGTGAAAGTTTAGAGTGCAAATTAGTTTCTCATTTGAAAATTTTTACACATATTATTTTGTGACATTGCTTGCAATCCCCACAATGTGTCAGCACTCTTCCCCTTTCCCTTTACACCCAGGTCCCCCATGTCCATTTTTCCAGTTTTCCTGTCCTTTCCTGCCTTCTTGTCTTTGTTTTTGGGCAGGTATTGCCCATTTGGGCTCCTATACTTGATTGAACTAAGAAGCACACTCCTTACACGTGTTATTGTTTGTTTTATACACCTATCTAGTCTTTGGCTGAAAGGTGGACTTCAGGAGTAGCTTCAGTTCTGAATTACCAGGGTGTCTGGAGGCCATAGTCCTAGGGATTTCTCCAGTCTCTGTCAGACCAGTAAGTCTGGTCTTTTTTTTATGAATTTGATTTTTTTCTACATTTTTGTCTCATTCTGTCCGGAACCCTCTATCATGATCTTTGTCAGAGAGGTCAGTGGTTGTAGTCTAGCACTGTCTAGTTCTTTTAGCCTCAGGCTGGTGGAGGCTGTGGTCCTTTGGACTAATATTTTCCTTGTATCTTTGGTTTTCTTCATTCTCCTTTGCTCCAAACATAATGTGACCAATGCATGTATTTTAGAAGTCCACTCACAAGCTTTTAAAGCCCCAGAATGCTACTCACCAAAGTGGTATGTAGAACACTTTCTTTATGAACTATGTTATGCAAATTGACCTAGATGCCCCCTAGACCATGGTCCCCTGCCCTCAGCCCCAGTAACTCAGTCCCTCGAGGTGTGTGGATGTGTCTAAGAAGCTTCTATGGCTTGGCCTTGGTCAAGTTATACTGACTTCCCCTATATTCTGCACAATCAATGCTCATGGAAGCAGTAGTCAAGAAATCAAAAGACATATTACATTGGGGAAATCTGCTGCACAAGACCTCCTTAAAGTGCTAAGGAGCAAAGATGTCACTTTGAGGACTAAGGTGTGCCTGACCCAAGCCATGGTATTTTCAATCACCTCATATGCATGTGAAAGAAGAACTGACCCCTTTGAATCACAGCTTTGGCAAAGAATGTTGACTATACCATAGACTGCCAGAAGAACAAACAAATCTGCCTTAGAAGAAGTACAGCCAGAATGGTCCTTAGAAGTTAGGATGGCTTGCATTGTCTCATGTATTTTGGACATGTTATTAGAAGGGACCAGTCCCTGGAGAAGGACATCATGTTTGGTAAAGTAGAGGGTCAGCAAAAAAGAGGAAGGCCTTCAATGAGATAGATTGACACAATGACTGTAACAATGGGTTCAAGCATAGTAACAATTGAGAGGGTGGTGCAGGACCAGGCAGTGTTCCATTCTGTTGTACATAAGATTGCTATGAGTTGGAACCAATTTGATGGGACCTAACAACAACAATAATAGATGTATCTCATTGTTTTAATTTGCAATGCCCTAATGACAATTGGTGGCGTAGTGGTTAAGTGCTACGGCTGCTAAAGGTCTGCAGCTCAAATCTACCAGGCACTGCTTTGAAACTATGGGGCAGTTCTACTCTGTCCTAGAGGGTCGCTATGAGTCGGAATCGACCCGATGGCAATGGGTTTGGTTTTGGTTTTAATGACAAATGATCTTGGACATCTTTTTATATACTTGTTTGTCATCTGTATATCTCCTTTGGTAAGGTTTCTATTTAGATCTTTTGCCCATTTTATGATTGGGTTATTTATTATTGTTGAGTTTTAAGAGTTTTTCATCTATTATAGATATAAGTCCTTTATCAGATACGCATTTGGAATATTTTCTCCCAGCCCATGGCTTTTCTTACATTTTCTTAGAATGTTTTGCAGAGCAGAAGTTTTTAATTTTAATAAAGTCCAACTTATCAATTTTATCTTCTTGACTTGCACTTTTGGTGTTGTATCTAAAAACTTATCACCAAACTCCTGTTATCGTCTAGAAGTTTTATAGTTTTGCATTTTTACATTTTGAGTTAATTTTGGTGAAATGTGTAAGGCCTGGATCTAGGTTCTTTTCTTCTTTCTTCTTCTTCTTCTTTTTTTTTTTTTTTTTTTTTGCATCTGGACATCCAATTGCTCCAGCACTATTTGTTGAAAAGGCTATTCTTTGTCCATTAAATTGCTTTGTTACTTTGTCAAAGATTAGTTGACTACCTTTGTGTGGGTCTGTTTATGGGCTCTCTAGTCTGTTCCACAGATACGTGTGTCTGTTCTTTCACCAATACCATGTCTTGATTACCATAGCTGTAATAGTAAGTCTTCAGATTGGGTAGTGTGAGTCAATTACATCTTGTGCAAACAAAGAGTTTTATTTCCAACTTGTCAATCTGTATACTTTTTCTCTTCCCTTCTTGTCTTACTGTATTAGCTAGGATTTCCAGTACAATTTTCAGTAGAAGTGGTGAGAGAGAACACTTTGCCTTGTTCTAGATCTCCAAGTGTTTGGGATTTTCCACTACCTTTCCGTTACTGACTTTTAGTTTACTTTTATTGTGGTCTGATAATACACATTGTCTGATTTCTATTATTTTTAAATTTGTTAAGGTGTGTTGTGTGGCCCAGAATGTGGTCTTAGTGAATGTTCCATGTGTGCTTCAGAAGAATGTGTACTCTGCTGTTGTTTGATGAAGTGTTCTTCAAATGTCAATTCTATCCAGTAGATTTATAGTGCTGTTCAGGTCAACCATACCCTCGCTGATTTTCTGCCTACTTGATTTATCAATTACTAAAATATGAGAGTTAAAGCATCTAACAATAACAGTGGATCTGTATATTTCTCCTTGCTGTCCTATCAGTTTTTTTGTTCCTCACATATTTTGATGCTCTGTTATTAGGTTCATACAAGTTAAGGATTGCTGTAAATTTTGGGGAGAATATGTATATATCATATTTTGTTTATCCATTCATTTGGGTTGTTTTCACCTTTTGACTATTGTGAATAATGCTGCTGTGTTCACTGGTGTACAATATCTGAGTCCTGCTTTCAGTTATTTTGGGTATACACCTAGGGGTGGAATTGCTGGTTCATATGGCAATAGAATGTTTAAATTTTTTAGGAAATGCCAAACTATTTCCCACAGCAGCAGCACCATTTTACATTCCCATCGGTAATGCACAAGGGTTCCAATTTCTCCACATCTTCACCAACAGTTATTATTTTCTGATGTTTTTATAATAGCCATCCTAGTGGGTGTGAAGTGGCATCTCATTGTGGCTTTGAATTACATTTTCCTCTCTCCCTTACTTTTGAAGGATAATTGTATTGAATATTTAATTCTAGATTGTTGATTTTTTTCTGTCAACACTATAAATATTTCACTTTACTCTCTCTGACATTCTCAAACTAGTTCACACTCAGCCTGCAGAAATTCATCAAAATTATAATGTAAGTGTTCCTACCAGTTACTGGCTGCAGCGGCTGCCACTTCAAGTAAGTTCATCTTGGCTGTGACTCTCTAGATACACCTGTCTCTCCAGATTTCAGGGTGTTTCCTGGTTTC
The DNA here is from genome assembly GCF_024166365.1 of Elephas maximus indicus. Taxonomy (NCBI): domain Eukaryota; kingdom Metazoa; phylum Chordata; class Mammalia; order Proboscidea; family Elephantidae; genus Elephas; species Elephas maximus. The sequence goes on from NC_064825.1 coordinate 70,930,515, forward strand.
AGCAGTTTTCCCTGGGACATCGGTTCTCTAATGGGTCTAAGAAAAGTCATTCATTTTTCGGTTTGTTCAGCTTTTTCTTTGAGGATTGGAGTGATGGCTTCTAAAACTCTTCTGGGTCAATTTTTTTCAACATGTCTTAATGCTTTTCCATAGTGATGTACAAGATATTATTATTTAAATCTCCTTTGTATGTCTAGTTTTATCTCCATTATCATTCCTAATATCAAATATTTTTATTTGCTATCTTGTTTTCTCTAATTTGCATCATCAGAGGATTCAGTAATGTCAGCGTTATTGAATTAAAAATAATTCCTATTGAATTTGTCAATGTTTTCTTCTTTCCTATATATTTAATTTCTTATTTTATCTTTCTTCTTCCTTGCGTAAGTTTTATTTGCAACTTTTTTTTTTTCTGTCCTTAAATTGGATGCATGGTCTATTTGATTTCTTTCTTCATTGTCTAACGATATATGAAACTAGTAAAAAATGTCTGCCTTGAGCATTGTTCTATTTTAAGATCTATACAGGATCAGATCTACAACAAGAACTCAAAAGATTAGACAGGGACCTTAGGAGGCAGTGAGTTTATGCTAATGAGGGAGGAGGAACTCAGAAAAGGAGGGCGAAAATCGTTGTGCAACTTCAAGAATGAAATCAATGTCACTGAATTGTGCAAGTAGAGACTGTTAAATTGGTGTGTTTCACTGTGTATATTCTCAACAACAATGAGCTAATAACCCTTACTTCTATTACTGCATTCCATAGGATTTTATAGTTTTTGTTTCAGTATCATTATTTTTAAAATAGTTTGTATTTTCGGTTTTAACTTCCTCTTTGACACAGAGGTTGATTTGAAGCGGAGATTTTGTATTTCATTTCAAATTTTTTCCAGTTTATTGCTTTTCTGTTAATGTCTAGATTTATTGCATTGTATTACTAGACTGTAAAATGTATAGTTTCAAATGGGGCAGTTCAGTTGAGGTTTTCTTTGTGATCTAGAATATAAACTTTTTTTGTAAATATGTTATGAGCTTTGAAAAATGATGTTTTCCGTTTGTAGAGCATATAGTTCTGCAATCAATTAAAGCAACTTATCCAATTTATGTATGACTTCATTCATTTGCCAACTTCTTGAGCTGTGAAAAAAAGAGATGATTTTAATTTGTTGATACATTTATGCTTTTATCAATTTCCGTTTATAATGTTAACAGCTTTTAAAATATTTTAATGCTATGTCATTCAATACATAAGTATTACTAATTATGAGAACTTCATTTTAGGGTATTGTTTTACCAATATAAGTAATATTCTACTTTTTATGTGTTGTTATATAAATTTGAATTTGAATTCAAATATTATTATGGACATTTCCATATCCCCCAGCAAGAGACTGATGCCAACTTAATTTTTTTTTATTTTTTAATATAAAAGTTTTTTTTCTTTCCTTATTTACAGATTTTTTTCAAGACTTATAACCCTTTAAATTATTATTTAAATTATGATCTTTTAAAGTATGAGCAGTGATAGGCTGAAAAAATGAAGAGCCAACTTAAAAAAAAAAAATCAAATGGTTACAAGACTTGCCCACCACCCATCTGTCAGTTTGTTATACTGTGGTGGCTTGCGTGTTGCTATGATGCTGGAAGCTATGCCACCAGTATTTCAAATGCCAGCAGGGTCACCCATGATGGACAAGTTTCAGAGGAGCTTTCAGACTCAGACAGACCAGGAAGAAAGGCCTGGCAGTCTGCTTCCAAAAATTAGCCAGTGAAAATCCTGTGGATCACAACAGAATATTGTCAGATGTAGTGCGGGAAGATGAGAACTCTAGGCCCTCAAAATACGCAGCGGCCACAATAATGGACATGAGTATACCAATGATTGTGAAGATGGTGCAGGACTGTGCAACGTTTTATTCTCTTGTGTATGGGGTCATCATGAGTTGGAACCGAGCCAACACAATGGCAACAATAACAAGACTTGTAACATAAAGCAAAGCAAAATAAACAATACATTCCCCCCTCTTTCTCCCATTTCCTACTCCACAAAAGCAACCACTTCCAACTGATATTTAAAAATGTACTTCTATAGTGGAAACCCTGGTGGCGTAGTGGTTAAGAGCTATGGCTGCTGACCAAAAGATCAGAAGTTTGAATCCACCAGACACTCCTTAGAAAATCTATGGGGCAGTTCTACTCTGTCCTATAGGGTCACTATGAGTCGAAATTGACTTGACAGCAATGGGTTTGGTTTTTTGTTTGTTTTTAAATAACTCTTTTTAGCGTGCTTACATTGCTATTTGAATTTTCAACAGAATCTAACTCTTTTGTTACTACCAGATTAATGTTATACAAGCCACTTTTTATGCCTCTGAACCTCAGAGGAGTTATTCCGGTTCTAATGCATTTAGTGTTGAGGTGAGTCCCATTTGAAATGTGTGACACTCAACAAACTGAAGTTGTAGCCTCATTGTCGTGTAGTTAAGCATTCTATTAGGTGATGCTTCCTGGTTGTGTTACTTTTGTAAACGTTTGCCTTTTTTTCCTTTATTTTTGTGAGATAAGGCTGACAAGCCTAATTATGGCTTTCTTGTGTGATAGTTTGGGAGTCCTGATGGGTTTGTTTTGGTTTTTCTGTGTTATATTTGCAACCTAATAGAAAGGTGCCTGCAATACACTACTGATCTAGCTCTCATTGGTATATTGTCATATCACAGATCGATGGCACCACAGTGCCACTTACTTTATTGGTGGTTTGTATTACCAGATTATATTTCTCAAAATCTATATTGCCAACCAACACACACTAAATTAGTAAGTGTGCTTTCCAGTATTGAAAACACAGTCCATCCAAAAAAAAAAAAAAAATTAAGGAGAAAAAAGTAGTAAAGAAACCAATCCTTGTTTTAGTCTTTTCTTAACCCCATTCACCTGGGTTCCGTAAGTAACTGGGGCTACTGACTCCTGAGAGTTTGGCATGTTCTGTGATGTAAACTGTGACCTTCTTGGTGTTTCTTGCTGGCAGTTTAGGAGTCCTTTTTCTGCAGTATGCTGCATCAATTACACCCATCCATTTACTTTTCAGCTTCCCAAATTTTGTTTCTACTCTGTCCCTCATCATTCTTCTGTCCCATTTTGAATTTTTACCATTAAATATTCTCATGATACCAATGCTTCATACCAAATAAAAGATGGCTGAAAGAAAATTTCAAGACTATAACCAGTTGCGTAGAGTTTATTCCAACTCATGGCACCCCCTGCATGCAGAGTAAAACTGCATTCTGTCAGGTTTTCAAGGCTGTGATCTCTTAGAAGCAGATAACCAGGTCTTTCTTCTGAGGTGCCTTTAGATGGGTTTGAATAGCCAACCTTTCAGTTAGTAATCAAACCTAACTGATTGTGCCACCCAGGGACTCCCTTCAAGGCTATTGGGGCATGAAGGTGGGGAGCAGGTGTAATTTATCATAGGTTGTTAAATGCAGATGGTGGAAAAAGTTTTAACATTGCCACACCTTGCTGGTAAATATTCAAGTTGACTCCAGATTTCCCATTACTTTTTTAAACACGGATTACAGAATTGTAACACCCCAACTTCTCAGTTTTTACACATTCACCTTTTATAAGCTTGAAATAGCTTTCCAAATGATTATTTTAATTTTCATATGTACAAGCCCGTTCAATTCTTCCAGCTCAATTCCAGTGAGAATAGATTGTCATCTGACATGGATGGTTACTAATATTCTTATTGAATCAATTGTTCAAAAATCAAGAGTTAAAGCTATTTGAAAAAAAAAAGTTGAATCTGCAAAAATCTGTATTGGTCTGATGATTCCTTAATGAAAGTAACACTGCAATTTTACTTTGTTTATTGTGGTTTAGAAATGCACAAACTCGATCGCTCCCTGAAGGCCACATAGTCCAAATCTACAGTCCCTTTTCTTAAATACTTGGGACGAGACAAACTCAGAATTCTTTTTCTTTTAAATTTTTATTTTAGGAAATTAATAAAGGACATATACCCTATTTTGCGTAACGTTTCCAGCTGGACTTGAGGCAACACACCATGATCGAACGCATAAAACTGTATGAATGGTGACACTAAATGGGATAAATAAAGGCTCAAAATCTCTTCCAGGTCAGACGGGGTTTCACCACCAAAGGAGCTATGAAAAAAAACTTTGTTTTCAGAGCATTTTGACTTTCTTAATTATGGTCAGGATATTAGGGACCTTTCCCTTGTCCACTTTTCTTCCATTAGTTAGAATACAGGGATAAAATCTGACCTTTGAGATGGAAATGAATAAAAGAGACAGTAGGGTCTCCCAACAAATTGTTAACATGCTTATTTGAATTGACCTCTAATTTCCAGGGCATATTTTGGGATGAAGTTGCCAATTACAGTCTAAAGATAAGGAACATTCTGATCGTGTGGTTGGGAGAGTGAGATTGATCTCTTGAGGTCAAAAATGTGTTGCTAAGTGAAATGGAGCACACAGGGTGGGACTCATTTGAGCCTACAGAAATGTCTTCACTGTTTCACCTTAGTCTCTTCCAAAATCATCCTCTTTGTTAACAGTTCTAACTATTAGGCCGGCAGCAGAGCTCAGTGCAATTTGCATTATAATTCATTGCCATCCCTGGGGAATGTTTCCCAACAATCCTCATTAAAGCTGTTACCTACAGGTCAGATGGTGAAGAAATGATTACACATACTTAAGAACCCAAAATGCAGATTGACAAATTACCCCTGGACCTGGAGGAGGAGTGAAGGTTGAAAAGGAAGGAAGGGAGGGAAGGAACAGAAGGAAGGAAAAAATGGAAGGAGGGAAGGAAGGAAAGGAGGGAGGGGGAGCTCATTGCCTCAGCTCCTTCACCATCAAATGTCACAACTACACCCTTGGGATGTGCCTCAGTCAGCCGGACTTTAGAATGTTACCCAAACCAAACCGAACTCCTTGCTGTCCAGTCAATTCTGACTCACAGCAATCCTATAGGACAAAGTAGAACTGCCCCATAGGGTTTCCAAGGAACAGGTGGTGGATTCCAATTGCCAACCTTTTGGTTAGCAGCTACATTCTTAACCACTGTGCCACCAGGCCTCCTCACCCTTGAGATAATCACCCCAGCTGTGGCAACAGGGCGAGAGAAGGTCAATTCATTACTTGGGGTCAGGAGGGAGCGAGGGAAGGAAAGGAAGGAGGAAGAAAGAGGAGGGAGGCAAGGAAGGAAGATGGTAGCTGGGGAAGGAGGGAGGAACATTTCATAATCTCATTCATTCCTTTCTACAAATAAGTGAACAGTGCCATAGAAAGTTGACGTGATTAGCCTCTGTGGTGAGAGTTCAAAGCTCTGGTACCGATATAGGTCCTGAGCCTCCAGCTTGCCCTTTATTCTTTTCCACTCTCCTTCATTCTCACTTTTCGGAGGACTTGGCAGAGGTGGAGCAATGAAGGCACTTGCATTTGGGAAGTGTCCTTGGCTCCAGTTCAAAGAAAGTTTAAGGAAATAAAGCTGCTCAGAGCTGTAGCTTGCAGAGATGCGGTAAGCGTTCAAATCTTGGTTCTACTATTGCAATCATGTTACCTGACTGCTGCGATTCCCAGTGATTTCCTGCCCTCTCCAATACCTACGCCTCAGAACTCGGGTTCTCAGGAACCATTTCTATCCTTGCTGGAAGAGGCAAGGAGGAAATCAGGCACCAACAAGAATCTCATCTGTGTCCTCTTGTAGTCCAAGGAGGCCCAGGCATGAGGACCCCGTTGCCCGTGGAGCTGAGTGCTGCTCGCCCCATGGCTGTGTGCAGCACCCACTCGAGGCTCTGCATTCTTAACCTGCTCAGCCCTTGCTCTGCTCCCATGTTCTCCCAACTTCAAAATCCTGTGCTGCATGGAGTCTCAGCTCTCCCCTGTGGTCTCTGGGTTGGACCCTCTGACTCTTCCCTCTAAGAAGGGCTTCTGGACCCCAGAGGCAGAGCTGGCACGGGCAGAGAGTGCAAGTTCTCCTGTGAGCACATTCTCCAAAAGCAGAAATTTTCAGACCTGTGACATATAGGAAAGGTGGTAAGAGCCTGCACCAACCCATCAGAATGGGAGGACCTGACTGTACTTCCACCTGGAGCCCAGTGCTCTTGTGACCTGGCTCTCCAGTGACAGGTAAACCGCTATCTCCAAGTTGCACCTGCTCTCAGAAGAGGACAGAGAAGGGAAAAGGACACTCTTCCCACTATGGCTACGAAACAGAGCCCCTGTGTCTTCCCCTCCTCCCAGGGAGAGCTCTGCTCTAAGAGGCACCCTCACACCTGCCTGCATTTTAATTAATATCATCCCACCATCTATCAACAGCAAGTCAACATGCTTCACACCAGGGGAGAAAAACAATCCTCGCCTTGTCAGCCCTGCCTCTCCAGGAGCAGCTGAGGGTCTCAACCCCCCCTGACTCTCTGCCACCTCTTTTTCCCTGGGGGCTGTTGACAGGGTGCAGTGCAGTGTGCCACCGAGATGGCTGTGGCATCAGAAGGTGGCAGCATGGGAACGTGGCAGAATGGGTTGGGACCGACTATTGGTCAGGCACAGGCACTCTGTGCTCAGGGCTTGCTGGTCCTCAGAGTAATGTTCTGAGATGGGAATTGCTGTCACTGTCTTAACAGAGGGGGCCTGGGGTTTAGAGAAATACAGGGACTGCCTTATTAGTATGATGCTAGTCTGGGCTTAGGGGTGCAGAGCTGGCCCCTGAATCCTCACAGGGTCTCTCTGCCTCACTTCGCTACCACCCCACTGGCAGCCTGGGAAGGGGCTGGCCTTGAACACCTCTCCAAGTGGCAGACTGGGGATGGCAGGGTCTTCCCTCTTTGCCTCAGCTCCTTCACACTCACACTTTGCAGCCAACACCCTTGGGATGCTCCTCAGCCTGCTGGATTTTAGAGTGTTACCCAGACAATCGACATCTTTTTCTGAGACTTGAGATGATTGCCCCAACTGTGGCAGCAGGATGAGAGGAGTTAGGTGGAGTCAGGGGGCGTGATCCCAGCACAAGCCTGTTTGTACCTAAAGCGTTGTGTGCGTACACGTGCGCACACCCACAGGAGAGTGTGGGCGTCAGAGAAGTATATGATTGTGACTAGGAGTGTGTTGATTGTGTCTATCTGTGCATACACAGAGCTGTGTGTTACTTGTGGGTACATGCTACTATTCTAGCTTGGAGGTAAATACTGTAGAACAGGGTAGCATGGATCCACCCAGCCTGCACTGGGTTCAAATTTATCAAACGTTTCTGAGCCTTACTTTCCTCATCTGTAAAATGGCAACGAGGTGATTCAGTGATAGTGTATGTAAAGCCCCAGTGCAGTCTTTGGCACACAGTAAACACCCAATAAACTGCAGGTACTAACTTGTTTGTGAAGTAGACGGTCAGGGAAAATGAGGGAAGCCCTCAATGAGATGGGTTGTCACAATAGCCACAACAATGGGCTCAAAGCCATCAAAGATCATGGACCTGGTGCAGGACCCGGCAACTTTGATTTCATTATACATAAAGTCACCGTGAGTCGAAGTCCACCCCATGACAACAACAATCATAGGAGTCACAGGGTGGTGCAAACGATTAGTGCACTCAGTTGCTAACGAAAAGGTTGAAGTCCATCCAGAGAAGTTGCCTCAGAAGAAAGGCCTGGTGATCTACTATTTAAAAAATCAGCTGTCGAAAACTCTAGAGAGCACAGTTCTACTCTCACACGCATGGGGTCACCATGAGTCAGAGTTGACCCAACGGCAGCTAATTTTAACTGTAAATTCACCTAATACTCGCAGAGACTGTGCCTTTAATAAGAGAGGCAGTAAGTACTGACACATGTGAAATAACTTCTGACGCTGTTAAGAATGAACCCCACTCCTCCTGTTTTTCCCAAGGATGCAAAGAGACGCCTCTTTCTGAGCTGAGCTCCCTCCCCTGCTCTTCTTGGTGAACCCCTAGGTTCTGGAAAAATCTCCATCTGCCTTTAAAGCTGGCTTCTATCATCCTTATTAAAGAAAACTCCACTCAGCTGGGTCCTCAGCTACTTAGTAACAATTGTCCAATTTCCAGCCTCACTTCCTTTTATCACAGAATTGCCTGAGCAGGTGGTCCTCTGCAGCTCCTCTTCTTCACGTGGGATAATGCCTGCCTTTGTGCTCAGCCTGGCAGGAGTGGCCGCCTGGGGGGGACTCCAGGGATTGAGTCTGTGCCAGCCCTGGAATTTCTATCCTGGGTGATTCCGATGGAGGTGCTGGGCCCTCTCCAAAGTACGTAAACTAGGGGAGCAGGTCTAAATAATCAACCAACCAGTTGCTATTGAGTCGGTTTTCACTCATGGCAACCCCATGTGTCGTGTTAGCAGCTTATGTGCCCAGCTGCTAAACGAAAGGCTGGAGGTTTGAGTCCCAGAGGCATCTCAGGAGAAAGGTCAGGTGATCTGCTTCTGAAAACCCAGCCACTGAAAACCCTATGGAGTCTTGGGGTCTCCAGGTCTAAAGGAGGCCCTCCAAACAAGGCAGAAGCCATAAATAGCAACTGGGGGGCAGGACATCAAGAGTCACAGGGAGAAAGGCTGAGCTGTGACCTGGAGAGCATCTCTAGATTTTCTCATCTGGATAAAAATGGTCACCTCCCTTTTCAGAGTTCCTAAACTCGCCCCGGCTTCCTTTAAGGGATTAGGTCTTAACCCCTTGCCCCAATGCCTTGGTAGAAGGAATTCTGGTTTCCCAAATTTCAAAATGCTCACTCTCTTCTCTTTTTTCCTGTTCCTATTCTTTTCTCTCACTCCCTTGGAAATCGTTTCACAGTTCAAGTAAACAAGAACGCTTTCTGGAGTGGGAAGTTTATCGCTATGCCCTTGGCAGTGCCGAGGTGTTTCTGCACCAGAGCCCACAATCTGAAAGGACAGGTGCTGTCTGAATGATGCAGGAAAAAAGAGGTAAGAAAGGAGATAGAGATGAAAGGGGCAAAGATGATGGAGACAAAAACAAAGCCCTTTCAACTTTCCACTAAACCAAGAGTCCTCTCTGATGCCAATCACGATGGTGGCAGGAATGATGGTGGGAGTGGGCCTGGAATAGTGGCTTTCGGGGAAATACTGCCAATGTGGGGACAATGACGGTGGTGGCAGTAGTGGCACTGGGGATGGGAGTGATGGCGATGATGATGATATGGAAGTCACTAAGATGGTGGAGGTGAGTAGAGCCATTATCTAGAATATTCTCATTCTATGTTTTTTTTATGTCTATTCCATTCCTACCTACCTCACTGCTTAGTGGAAAGAATCGAGATTTGGCAGTCAGATTTCTTACACTTTTGTTACCTTTTAAGTCTTACCTTCTTTGGGTCTCATTTCGCTTATCTACAAAATGTAGGAACCAGAGTAGGTAGATTCAAATTGCCACTTCTTAAATTGTAAGATTTCAGGATGTCAGGCTTAATTCTAGTCCTGTCTTCTCCCAAATACTCTAGGCCACAAATCTGTTTCTTTTGTGTATTGAGAACACGTGGTGTCTAAACTATTCCTACATTAGCAGGGACTGCTATGCTGTTAGCAGCGTCCTGGTCTTGGGTTCCCATATGAAAAGGATTATTTTTGATTCAGTGCCTGGAGCAACCCACATATATCAGATGCTCAAGCCTTATTGTGAAGACAGTTGAATTTTGTCCTGTGGTTGCTTCTGAAGGGTTTTAGACAAGGGGTACAGCATGTTCCCAGCAATTTAGAAAGGCCTTCTGGATGGCAGGATAGAGAATGGGCACAATTCAGTGAGGTAGAGAAAAAAAGACTCAATAGGAAAATCTCATAAGGGTCCAGGGTTTCTGATAAAACCCAACAGAAGGCAGTGGTAGTAGGACTGAAAGGCAGCAAAGGGCAAAAATCAAGAGGGATGTAGTAGGAGGAATTAAGTTCAATGACTTATTGGATCTAGAAAGTGAGGGAATGGGATGAATTTGGACTGGTTCTAAAATGTCTTGCTAGGGTGACTGGGTCTCTTAGAAAGGGTGTGAGGAGCAAGTTGATCATGAGGAGAGGGTAGAGACGAGACCATTTGTCTTTACATCTTTGGTCTTGGTGTGGTACACATGTCCGATAATCTGGGAGGGAACCTAGTAAACTTCTTTCTCTTCCTGTCCGTCCTTACCCACATCTCAGCAGCCCACAAGGTTCTACTGATCAGAGCTCTAGCTGCTCTGAAGAAGCTGGAAAGGAGAAAGCAGAGGGGGCCTCACAGAATCAAGAAGTCATTGGTTTCATTTCTCAGTGACCAAAATGCCTCTGTCCCAAAATGACCTATAATCAATCTCCCTTAAATGATCCCCAAAGAGGTCTGAGCTTGATGTAGTTGAGTAATGGGCCTTCCCCCCTCCCCCTCTTTTTTTCTTTTTGAACTCAAAGCAATTTCCATTTTATGCCTTTTGTCTCTTCATCCAAGCAAATGTCGGTGGGATCTGGCAACCTGAGTTCAATAGCCAGTCCTTTTGGTCTTTCAAAGGCTATGGATGTAATAAGAGCACTCAACCCTTCTGAAGATATGCAAATCCGTGCATTTCAAAGATTTACATTCATCCTTCACAGGCCCTGAAATATAAATATGAAATACCCAGAACCTTGTCACTTCAGTAATAATTAAGCTGATGGCCTATTATGTTCGATTGCAAATCAATATAGTATCTTTTGGTGCCACTTGAGTTCTTGAGGGTTGGCGCGGGGCCAGCTCCAGTTATACAATTGAATTGCTGCAGCTGCCGGGGAAACTTCGCTGCCGTCCCCATTCAGGAAGAATAGGCGGGTAACAATGGTGACCAGCCTCCCTGCAGTAATTGTGTACGAGGACACATTTCCAATGGGGTTTTTGTTCAGCAGGTGCTGTTATTTTAGTTTAATTTGAATTCTGAAATATGGAGGAGAGAAGGAGACTAATCTTAACAGCATCTAACCTACAGCTGTTCGAAAGAGGCCAGCAAACAGCATATGTTGCTTAGATGGAAATCATAATTGCTCATTCTCCCTGGGATGTTGGCCCACCAATGTGGAGCCTCTGAAATTAGCCGGCATTTTTCCGGCATTTTCCTCGGTGGCAAGGCCTCTGCTTAGCTCAGGAAGAACTATTCTAGAGCGGCTTGCTCTCCAAGAAGCTTTTGCTGCTGCTCCTTCTCCTCCTTCTCCTTCCTTCTTTCTCTTTCTTGGCCAGCTGAGATGAATTCCAGATGCTACCCAAAACACATCCTGGGTTGGCGTCCTCTCTTGAGGCTGCTATGGGGAGGTATTAAGAAATAGGGACTGCAGAGGGCTGTTGGCTACCCCAGTGAGGACTCCCTCTGTGGATACAGTGACCCATACTTCTGAGTGGGGGCTGCTACAGGCAAGGAGAAGAAAAAACAATTATAGCATCCATATAAATACTCTCATCTGGATAAGAAATAACACCCACATGGCGTGCTCCTATCCACAAAACAGTTCATGTTTTGGGTTGTTTATTTATATCCTTACAATACTCTTGGGAAGGAGATGATACTATTCCCATTTTATAGGGTGAAAGGCTGAGGTTTACGGAGGTCAAAAGACAAATCCAAAGTTAGTAATTGCTGGGACCGCACCGTCTAAGCCCTCTAACTCAAAAATTCTCTTCCATATACAACGAAACCTGTGACAGCTGGAACTGGACAGGACTGCTTGTTTTTCTGGGCCTCACATGTTTTCCACCTTTGGCATGGTACAGCCTTACCACTTTTCTATCGCTTGTTTTAGTGGAAAATATTTTATTTTCCTTCTCTAACAGGTTTCCGTCTTACGTGGGCAGCCGCTTTCGCCGGTTTTATTGTACCAGCTGCCTCTTTTTTGCTCCAGTGACTTCCTTCAGCTCCCTGATTGATAAGAGGAACTGCAAAATTGGCTCCCTTCGGCCTCTAAGCCTGTGATAATGAATACAAGACCAAGCCTGAATTGGTCTGGTCTCTATACTGGAAACTAATATGTCCATGATTTGGGGTCTGGGCTTAGGAAAGATCAGAGATGTGGCATACTAAATGACATTCTTCCTTCCTTCCTTCCTTCCTTCCTTCCTTCCTTCCTTCCTTCCTTCCTTCCTTCCTTCCTTCCTTCCTTCCTTCCTTCCTTCCTTCCTTCCTTCCTTCCTTCCTTCCTTCCTTCCTTCCTTCCTTCCTTCCTTCCTTCCTTCCTTCCTTCCTTCCTTCCTTCCTTCCTCCCTTCCTCCCTTCCTCCCTTCCTCCCTTCCTCCCTTCCTCCCTTCCTCCCTTCCTCCCTTCCTCCCTTCCTCCCTTCCTCCCTCCCTTCCTTCCTCCCTCCCTTCTTTCCTTCCATCCTTTCTTCCTACAGTCCTTCCCTCTTTCCTTCCTTCCCTTCTCCATCCTTTTCTCCCTTCTTCCCACATTTACTAAGCCCTGACTATAAAGCAGACAATGGACTTGGCACTGCAGGGGATGCAAAGATGAACAAGAAGCTTAGCCCAGAAAAGGATGAACCCAAATAAAATCGTAAAACAGTATGATCATTGCCATATGAGCAGGATGTACAAAGTGCTGGGGCCCTTGTCACAGAGAAAGGAATCAGAGGGGAGGCAACCACCAAGACAGATTTTGAAGGACGTGCAAAAGCCTTGCAAGAAAAGGAGATGGGGCTTCCAGACCTGGCATGAGTTACTGGTCTCACCCTATCATGTTAATAGGGAATGAAGGGGTTTGTTAATAGAGAATGAGGGGGCTAAGGGCTTGAAGAGTAGACTGATGAGACTAGAGTCCTGTCGGAGGCACCATGTTCAGGCGTACCAGGGCTGGGATGAACACTGGATGTAAGCTGGGACCTGAAGAGGAGGGGTCGGGCACAGACGCCTATTCCCAGGCCCTCCTGGCTTGAGAAGGTGGGACCTTCCTGGCTTATTCGGAGTGTGGTCAGAGCAGTGCTTTAACCTAGATAGGTCTGTGCACCTGGATTCCACAGCGGTTGCACAATCCTCTGGTTAGGAGCGTGGCTTTGGAATCATACAGATCTGGGTCCTAAAAATGAGTCTAGAAAAGAAGCATAAAATGGCCTTTAAGGGCATGGACTTTGAAGTCAGACTGCCCATGGTTGGATCCTTATTTCGCCACTTCTCCCTGAGTGAATATCACTTAATTGTCTCGTCTATACATGGGAGATGATAATCTGTAATTGATGGGGTGCTGTTTAAACCAAGTAATGCAGTTAAAATATTAGCACGGTGCTTGGCACTTGGAGCCAGTAAGTTTCAGCTGTTAGTAGTGATGTAGTAGCGGCGGTGGCAGTAGGAGGAGGTAATAACAGTGGTGGTAGTAATGCTGTTGTTAGCCGCTGTGGACTCGGCTTCAACTCTTAGTCACCCCATGTGACAGAGCAGAACTGCCCCACAGGGTTTTCTAAGGTGTAATCTTTATGGGAGCAGATCACCAGGTCTTTTCTCTCCTGGAGCTGTTGGGTAGATTGGAATCACCAATCTTTTGGTTAACAGCTAAAAAAAAGCTAAGCACCTAACAATTGTGCCACCAGGGCTTCTTGATGGTAGTAATAGTAGTGGTAATAACAGTGTTGTTGTTGTTAGGTGCTGTCAAGTCGATTACAACCCATAGCGACCCCATGCACAACAGAACGAAACACTGCCCGGTCCTGCACCGTCCTCACAATCGTTGCTGTGCTTGAACCCGCTGTTGCAGCCACTGTGTCAATCCACCTCGTTGAGGGTCTTCCTCTTTTCCACTTACCCTCTACTTTACCGAGCATGATGTCCTTCTCCAGGCTTTACTTCTTCCCAAACCAGATTTGTTCCTTCTTTGGGCAGTCGATGGTATATCCGATATCCCTCGCCAACACTGCAATTCAAAGGCATCAGTTCTTCTTCTGTCTTTCTTAATCATTTTCCAGCTTTCACATGCATATCAGGTGATTGAAAACAGCATGGCTTGGGTAAGGTGCACCTTAGTCGTTAAGGTGACATCTTTGCTCTTCAACACTTTAAAGAGGTCTTTTGCAGCAGATTTGCCCAATGCAATGCGGCTTTGGATTTCTTGACTGCTGCTTCCATAGGCATTAATTGTGGATCCAAGTAAAATGAAATCCTTGACAACCTCAATCTTTTCTCTGTTTGTCATGATGTTGCTTATTGGTCCAGTTGTGAGGATTTTTGTTTTCTTTATGTTGAGGTGCAATCCATACTGAAGGCTGTGGTCTTTGATCTCCATCAGTAAGTGCTTCAAGTCCTCTTCACTTTTAGCAAGCAAGGTTGTGTCATCTGCATGATGCAGGTTGTTAATGAGTCTTCCTCCAATCCTGATGCCCCATTCTTCTTCATATAGTTCAGTTTCTCGGATTATTTGCTCAGCATACAGATTGAATAGGTATGGTGAAAGGATACAACCCTGACACATACCTCTCCTAACTTTAAACTACTCAGTGTCCCTTTGTTCTGTTCCAGCAACTGACTCTTGATTCATGTACAGATTCCTCATGAACACAATTAAGAGTTCTGGAATTCCTATTCTTGGCAATGTTGCACATAATTTGTTATGATCCACAAGTCAAATGCCTTGGTATAGTCAATAAAACACAGGTAAACATCTTTCTGGTGTTCTCTGCTTTCAGCCAGGATCCATCTGACATCAGCAATGATATATCCCTGGTTCCTTATCCTCTTCTAAATCCAGCTTGAATTTCAAGCAGTTCCTTGTCGATATACTGCTGCAGCCACTTTTGAATGATTTTCGGCAAAATTCTGCTTGCATGTGATATTAATGATATTGCCTGAAAAATTCTACATTTGGTTGGATCACCTTTCTTGGGAATAGGCATAAATAAGGATTTCTTCCAGTCAGTTGGCCAGGTAGCTATCTTCCAAATTTCTTGGCATAGATGAATGAGCGCTTTCGGTGCTGCATCTGTGTGTTGAAACATCTCAGTTGGTATTCCATCAGTTCCCGGAGCCTTGTTTTTCGCCAATGCCTTCAGAGCAGCTTGGACTTCTTCCTTCAGTACCTTCGGTTCCTGATCATGTTACCTCCTGAAATGGTTGACTCTTGATCAATTCTTTTTGCTACACTGACTCCGTGTATTCCTTCCAGCTTCTTTTGATGCTTCCTGCGTAATTTAGTATTTCCCCATAGAATCTTTCAATATTGCAAGCTGAGGCTTGAATTTTTTCTTCAGTTCTTTCAGCTTGAGAGGTGCTGAGCGTATTCTTCCCTTTCGGTTTTCTATCTCCAGCTCTTTGCACATGTAATCATAATACTTTACTTTGTCTTTTTGAGCCACCCTTTGAAGTCTCCTATTCAGCTCTTTTACTTCATCATTTTTTCCTTTTGCTTTAAAAAAAAAAAAAAAAAAATTCAAGAGCAAGTTTCAGTCTCTTCTGACATCCATTTCGGTATTTTCTTTCTCTTCTGTCTTTTTAATGACCTCTTGCTTTCTTCATGTATGATGTCCTTGATGTCATTCCACAACTTGTCTGATCTTCAGTCGTTAGAGTTCAACGTGTCAAATCTATTCTTGAGATGGTCTCTAAATTCAGGTGGGATATACTCAAGGTCATACTTTGGCTCTCATCAACTTGTTCTAATTTTCTTCGGCTTCAACTCGGACTTGCATATGAATAATTGATGGTCAGATCTGCAGTCAGCCCCTGGCCTTGTTCTGACTGATGATATTGACCTTTTCCACTGTCTTTTTTGCACAGATGTAGTCGGTTCGATTCCTGTGTATTCCATCCGGTGAGGCCCATGTGTATAGCTGCCATTTATGTTGGTGAAAAGGTATTTGCAATGAAGAAGTCATTGGTCTTGCAAAATTCTATCATGCAATCTCTGGCATTATTTCTATCACCAGGGCCATATTTTCCAACTACTGATCCTTCTTCTTTGTTTCCAGCTTTTGCATTCTAATCACCAGTAATTATCAGTGCATCTTGTTTGCAGGTTTGATCAATTTCAGACTGCAGAAGCTGGTAAAAATCTTTAGTTTCTTCAACTTTGGCCTTAGTGGTTGGTGCATAAATTTGAACAATAGTTGTATTCCTTGTAGGCATGTAGATATTATCCTGTCACTGATAGACTTATACTTCAGGATAGGTCTTGATATGTTCTTTTTGACAATGAATGCAATGCCGTTCCTCTTCAAGTTGTCATTCCAGCATAGCAGTAGCCCAAAGGATTGTCCGATTCAAAATGACGAATATCAATCCATTTCAGGTCACTAATGCCTAGGATATCAATTTTTATGCATTCCATTTTATTTTTGATGATTTCCCACTTTCCTAGATTCATACTTTGTACATTCCAGGTTCCGATTATTAATGGATGTTGGCAGCTGTTTCTTCTCATTTTGAGTAGTGCCACATCAGCAAATGAAGGTACCAAAAGCTTTACTCCATCCACGTCATTAAGGTTGACTCTACTTTGAGGAGGCAGCTCTTCCCCAGTCATCTTTTGAGTGCCTTCTAACCTGGGGGACTCATCTTCCAGCACTATATCAGACAATGTTCCACTGCTATTCATGAGGTTTTCACTGGCTAATTCTTTTCAGAAGCAGACCACCAGGTCCTTCTTCCTAATCTGTCTTAGTCTGGAAGCTCAGCTGAAACCTGTCTGCCATGGGTGATCCCGCTGGTATTTGAATACAGGTGGCATAGCTTCCAGCATCACAGTAACACGCAATCCCCGACAGTGTGACAAACTAACAGACACATGGGGGAGTAATAACAGTAGTGGTAGTAAGAGCAGTAACATAAGAGCAGTGAGTAGTATTATTAATAGTGGTGGTAATAGTAGCAGTTATGGAGTGGTCCAAAATGTTCGCAGTTCAAACCCACCAGATGCTCTGCAGAAGATGTGGCAGTCTGCTTCTGTAAAGATTTACAGCCTTGGAAACCCTGTAGGGCACTTCTACTCTGTAGGGTCGCTATGAATCAGAATAGACTCAATGGCAGTGGGTTAATGGTGGTACTGGTAGCAACAGTAGTACTAATAGTAGTAGTGGCAGTAGCATTGACATTTTCTACCACATATTACCTTAGGAAAGTTTCTGTATTTCATCCTTACTAAAAACTGAGATGAATGATACCTTTCTTACAGCTGTGATGATGTTAACAAACACTCCAACTCCACAGACATTTACTGAGCACTCTAAACATATGTGAAATTGCTTATAGCCCAGGGTCTGTCATGGAATTTGACCAAATGTTGGATAAGTTTAAATTTGAAAACCTCTCATGGGTTAAGTAACCAGGTGTTTTTTTCCCTGATTCTTTCTTTGCAGACAAAGCAATGACCTTGTAGAGGAAGACAGCCAGACTGCTTTAGTCTAAACTCTATAGAGCATAAGCCAAGGGCAGGGACCACATCCGTCTCCTTCACCATTGTTTCCCCATGGGCTAGCACCATGCTTGGCATAACAAGTATTTAAGTAATACACTTGTTTGATGAGTATTAGTTGAATGTAGATTGGATAGAAAACTCTAGCTGCGTAAGTAAAAGATCACAGAGATACTAGAAGAATCTCTACCACAGAGGAAGGAGATAACATTTTTGGCTCTTAGCCTTTGGATCAGACACAAAGGAAAGAAACTCAGTGCTGGAACTGCTTTGGATGGAAGAGCTCTGGGGCTTCCTGTGTGAATGTGGAGAGAATCTGCTATGTAACATCTCCTTCTGCCTCTATGTTTTTACTCTAAGCAAGCCAGACAGACCCAAGACATCCATGAGTGGGAATTTATTTTGGCAACTCCAGTGAGGAAGAGAAGCCAAGAGCCTGAGGCTATTCTATTAAACACCACATGTTAATCTCAATCTATCCTGGGTCATCCCAGCAAACATTCTCATCTCAAGGGAGGGTAATCCAAGATCAAGCAGCTTCTTTGAAAGGCTTATTCTCTTCATGGCTGAGAATAAAGGAAGATGTAAGGAGTTCCTGGGTGGCCCAAATGGTTATTTGCTTGACTACTACCTGAAAGGTTGGCAATTTGAACTCACCCAGAGGTGCCTCAGAAGACAGGCCTGACAATCTTTTGAAAGATCATAGCCTTGAAAACCCTACAGAGTACAGTTCTATTTTGCAACACATAGGGTCACCATGAGATGAGTTGGAATTGACTGGATGACAACTGGTGGTAAGTGAGATCTGGGAAGGAAGCAGCCTATCAGTGCTGGCATGATCAATTTAGAAAGCCCATTCCAACTCCCAAAGTATGATGTTATAGGAATGTGGGACCTCTGATCTGCTGATGCGTCACGTCCCAAAGACCTCGGCATGGGAGGGTGCCAGCTCTGAGAGGAGACTTATGAGATGCTGGCCTTCTGCTGACTGGTGTCTCACCCCATGAGGTGTGTATCCCACCCCCTCTACTCTCCATCTTCTTCACAGATTATACATTATAAAGAAATTTTGTAATTCTTGGTGATGGTAGGGCTACTGGCCAGGGGAAACTGAGCTGCAGAGTGGACAAGAGTCTTGTCAAAGGATTCACAGTTAGTTAGCATCAGAGCTGGAACGTGACTTACAATCTTCTAGCTCCAGATTCACTGTCAGTGTGGAAGCAGTATCGGGCTTGTTGGAATCAGGAGAGCCGAGTTCTAAGCCTGACACCTCCTCTACTTCCAAGCCATGTGAGTCTCACTTAAGCCACCTGTATAATGGGAAAATAATACCATTATTGAAGATTTGCTGTCAGAACTGAGACGATTAATACCTTTTAAAGGGGCTTCATGAAGGAATTTCAAGGGCTGTTTTGGTGAGACTTGAGTGAGGAAAAGACCATAGGAGTAGGTGGGCTTCAGATCTCTCACCAAAGCTTCAATAAGAGAAGCTCTTCTGTCGTTTTTAAATGTTGAGACTCTAGGGAATTTTTAATATGAAAAAAAGATGTTTCTCTGCTTTAAGAAAGAATTTGGAAACCACTAACTTATGTCAAGTGCCTAGTATGTATTAGGCACTCAATAAATATCACTTGCTTCTTCTCTCAACCTCTTTTTCAAAAAAATCTTGTCAGTTGACATTTCCAATGGCCTTTACACAGTGGTTAAGAGATCAGATGCTAGCCTAAAGGTTGGCAGTTCAAATCCACCAGCGGCTCCTTGGAAACCCTATGGGGTCATTCTACTCTGTCCTATAGGGTCACTATGAGTTGAAATCAACTCGACAGCAGTGGGTTTGGTTTGTTTTTTTTTACTTCTTGTGCTTTTAAAAGTTAAAAAAAAAAAAAATACAGTAAATGCTTGCCACTTGCACCTAATTATGAGAATGGTTGGTCCAGTGATTCTGTGGGTTGAGATCACAACTCTGGTGCTTACCTCTTAATCCATTAGTTCCAGATGACCATCCAGGGACTCATTTTTCTTCGGGGTGACTTCTTTCTGCAGCCAAAATTTCCTGGACCTGCCTGAACTCCCATCTCCATGCAGCTCCCCTTTCACTTAGCTGTGCTGATAAATGGCCAACGAGGTCTGGTTTCAGCAACGGGCACGTTTCACTAGAAAACAATTAAAGTGACCAAAACCTGCTGAGATCTAGTAAATATTCCCTCATCCACCTGAACAGATGCCTGTTACAGCAGAAGAAAAATATAGCTCCCGGAGTCAGGGACTTTGCTCTGGTCTAGAGCTCCGAGCACAGGTGTCGAAAAATACTGAATGCAGGGTAGACGATCTTGCTATAGGAAGGACATCAGGGAAGAGGGAAAGATGGGGTGCCAGTGGGTGGGTTTCTATTCATGTAGAAATGATACCCAGAGATCCTCATATATGGATATGACCCCCTCTTAGCATAGATGGTGACTCAGACATGTAAGCTCCTTCTTAAAAGCAGCACAGAATATCTTTGAGTCCCTGTACAGGGCCCAGAACAGGGCCCTAAGATTTAGCAGCAGTTATCAACAGAGGCACACCAATGAAAAATAGTGCTTATAGCAAGCACTGAAGTTGCGCCCCTCTCCAAGCATCTGACGCCCATCTTTTAGACACCTTTACCATAGTCTCAGCTTAAAAATACAAGTCACGCTCGTTAATCTTTTACTTAAAACAGAATGGCACTATGTGAAAATTACAACTGCACCTCCCTTGCTTTCACTGATGAAAATTGGTCTATGATGTGCTCAAATCTTTTTTTTTTTTTTCCTTCTCTTTCTACACTCAGCAGAGCAAGATCACACAGTCTGCTTTGACCCTTGAAGGCTCTCAAATACGAAAATATTAGCTTTAACTTGCTAAATGATCTCTCATAGCTGGCGATGGAAACTGTGATGGTTAATAGAAACTGCTCAGTGGCGCCCCCTTCAGGTGGCTCCCAGGGCATGTGTCATAGCAGCCATGCCTTAGATACGCCTCTGGTTGTCAAGCAAAGAAGAAGCCTGCCTAGGAGGTGCAGGGAAAGTTTCTTAAAATGGGGCTAGAAGAGAGGAAGCAAGGAAAGGGAACTTCTGACTGCAGGACACATACTACCTGCCAGGCACTGGGTCAGGCACACATACACCTACTCGATAATAAGATCCATTGCAGTTGTTATTTTTTTGATTACTGATTATGTGCCAGCTGTTTTATTTTCATCGTCTCTAATTGTTGAAATGACCCTGCTAAAAAAAAATAGGAATAATTATTCCCTTTTTGTAGACGAGAAAACAGAGGCTCACAGAGGTTCAACACCTTACCAAAGTCCACCTGCTGACCAGAATCAGAGCCAGGAAATAAAAAACGTTCTTTCATCTATGCCACAATGATTCCCAACTTTTCTTTGTTTGTTTATTTACTTAATAATCACAAAGTAATTACAGGAAACATGTTCAGAGTGGTTAAGTAATTTGTCTAAGGTCACACAGCAAGTACGTGTTGTGGCAGGTTCTGTCAGAGCACAGAGCTGATGCCTTTTATCAGATAACACATTCTTTCACCAGTGTGGACTTGGCTGGCCCTGTGGGAAAGGGCAAAGCTGGAGTGTAAAGACTCAGAGGCTGGAATAAGCTCCTATCTGCAGGAAGGTAAGGCCACCTGCCTGAACTGAGGAGGTAGAGGGAGAATTTGTGGGCAATGGGGGGGCCCAGGCTATGGAGAGCTTTAAAAGTCAACTGGTGGGGTATAAGTGCCATGAAGAGGAAGTCAGGAGGCTACTGAAGCTGTGTGAGTAGGAGGATACAGGAGGTAGTGCTGGGGGGGTCTCCCTGACCCTGAACCTTTAAATCAGACCACCTGTTAGGTGATAGGCATGCTTTTAATGGTTTGACGATGGCAAATGCTGGTTTATCACTAAGCTGAAGAAGCTTAGGTGCCAGGGTTCCTCACTTCTAGGGCCCCTTCCTAGGTGCTGGGCAGTACCCTTGAACTGATAATTTTGTGTGATTTTGTTAAGGAGGTTATCCAAACTGTGTCGGTTTCAAGTCTGACCAAACCCGATCTGTCTGCTGAAGACCCAAGAGAATTCTGACCTTACCCTGTGAGTCCTCTCTTCCCCATGAGCTCCTGAGAGAGCTGTACCGACATCAGACACAAACCTTTTATGCCCCTCCACCCCTCAAAAAGATAAATAAATAAACCCTGGGACCAATTTCCCTGTAAGGAAGCCGGAGTAGGAGGATGGAAGTAGGGTGGGGAGGAAGCCAGCAGAGAGGGGAGGAGGGGCTAGGGAAAAATTGCCAGGCCTCCAGGGGCCGGGCGGCATGGGGACTGGTGAGGTGAGTGTCCAGCCTCACCCTTATGATTGTCCCATGGAGTAGAAAAAGGAGCTGAAAAGCCAGTCAGGGGTGTAGAGAGGATAATGTGCAATGAGGGCAATTGCTAAATTTCTTCTCCTTCCAATTTCAAGATGAATAGCCAATGATAGCTGCAACAGGTCAGCAGAAATGCCACCCCCCTCTTGTCCGGACACCTCAATCAGGCGTCTTTCATATTTGTGGCACCTTGGCTTGTCATTCTGGACTCACACATGGGGGCAAGTACTCCCTTTACCCCTCTACCCTCTCCACACCTCTGAAGCAAGTAGAGCCTGGAATCCTGCTTTTTAAGGCACAATGGCTCCACTCACTGTATCTATGATCTATTATCCCCGAGGGTCCTAAGGTGGGCTTGGTGTGAAGGGGAGGCTCACATTTCTCCGCTCCTTGGCCAACTAGCTCATAAGCACTAAGAGGAATCGTGAGACCTTCTGCTTAGTTCAGGGCCAGAGTCCTGGACTTTCTTGCTCCCTTAGCACCTAACCCATTCACCAGCTGCTGTGTTCTGGCAGGTTCTCCATGGAGGTAAGGGTTCCTGGGTTTCTTGTGCCTTCATCAGGGCTCTTGGCGGGGGCCTAGCTAAAGTGGGGGAGAGTTTACCCTGGGGGAGGGGACAGGAGGAGTCATGCATCCCTCTGTGGCTCCCATACCCTCAGGCCTGCAAGCCTTCCTTAGACTATACTCTCTGGCTGGGGAGCCTTGTCACTCTGCTGTCCCTTTCCCTGGGATTGCTCAGGACATGAGAATTGCTGTTTCTGAGTTCACGTTAGAGCTTCATGAACCAGGAATTAGAAGCAAATCTCAGCAAGCTGAGCAAGTTGAGCCAGCAGGTGTCAGGCTATAAAGCCAAGCCCTTGTGCTCTGTCTATCAGACTCTGGTGGACCTAAAGGACACAAAGCCTTGATCCTGGCTCCACTTTCTGTCCTCACCCCAATGTCCTCTCAGGCCTCACCCTAGTGTTCTTTATTCTCTCCATACTGTGCTCTGGGTAATAAAAGATTGGACATGTTAAATTCTCTGGCTTCCCCTTCTCTGCTGACTTTTAAACACAGTTTTGCCCCAATACTCATGCTATCTGATCTCTGAGCATATTGTTTTATTCCTCTGAGCCTCAGTTTTCACCTCTGCAAAATGGAGACATCAATCTTCACCTCAAGGATCATGTGGGTGGTAAATGCACATTTGAGGGTTAGCACATAGTTGGCACTCCATATACGCTTGTACTGGCAGTAGAATTATCAAGAGATGGTATGGTTGTTGATAATATTATTTCCATCTCCCCCGGCCACTCAATCCCCAGCCCCCAGGATCTCCCCGGTGTGGCCCAGCTGGCCAGCAGCACTGCTGTTTTTTCCTGGCTGCTGTGGGCTTCAGATGAGATTACTTTTTGCTATGTCAAAGAAAGGACTGAGCTAGCAAGATGGAGAGCAGGTGTACCTGGGCAGGGAGGCCAGGAGTTTCTTGGCAACAGTTTGTGGAAGGGATGGTGAGACCTGGGCTAGGGGACAGCAGATAAAGCAGGGGTTGCCTCATGGCCACCAAAACTTGCTGGGAAAGCTGATTTCTGAGCAGAAAATGGAGTCTCCTTCCTCTCCACTCTCTCCTCATTCCTACACTGCCCTCCTTTGCCAACTCTGGGCTCCAGCTGGTCTGGGAGGCAGCTCACCTCTGCCTGGTCATTAACAGTTCATTTGCTTAAATACCCATCATCATTACTGCCAATGGCTCCTTGGGGCACCATTGCATCCCAGGAACTGCAGCAGACATTCTCCTCTGACTGATGGCCACACACTCAGCCCTGCCACCTGCTAATAGCTCCTGGGCTGATGGCCCAGCTTGGGGGCACCAGAATGTGGAATGCTGAAAGATGTCTGTGCCTCTCCTTGTGAGTTCCTCTGACCCTCACGGTCCTGCAAAGGACCTGGCCCTGAAAATGACAATGCCTCCAATCCTCCAAGGAATGAGCAGAGAATCTTTGAGAATCAAAGCCCTAAAAGGATATGCCTTAGTCATCTCGTGTTGCTATAACAGAAGTACCACAAGTGGATGGCTTTAACAAACAGAAATTTATTTTCTCACAGTTTAGGAGGCTAGAAGTCCAAATTTAGGGTGTAAGCTTCAGGGGAAGGCTGTCTTTCTTGGTCGACTCTCGAGGAAGACCCTTGTCTCTTTGAGCTTCTGCTCCTGGGCAATCTTCATGTGGCTTGGCATCTCTCTGCCCCCACCTCTGCTCTACTTGCTTTTTTAATCTCTTTTATAACTCAAAAGAGATTGATTCAAGATACACCCTACACTAATCCTGCCTCATTACATAACAATCCATTCCCAAATGGGATTATATGTTTTGGGGGAACACAATTCAATCCATAACAGGTAGAACAGTAGCAGTAGGCATCCTCAATGCCCTCCTGCTAGAATCTCATCTCTCGAGATCTCTGCTTAATTCACAGGGCAGTTTAATCTTCCTTTTGCTTGCAGAATGCTTCTCTTAAGTATGGCTGTAAACACGTGAGGTCCATGAGAAAGCCCCTGATTACACCAGGCAATTTTGGAAGCATTCTCTCCTTTTTATCCTCATTGCTGAACTTCCAGGTAGGTGGGTGACTTAGTCATCTAGTGATAACAGAAATACCACAAGTGGATGGTTTTAACAAAATGAAGTTTATCCTCTCACAGTCGAGTAGGCTACAAGTCCAAATTCAGGGTGCTGGCTCCAGGGGAAGGCTCTCTCTCTCTGTCAGCTCTGGAGGAAAGTCCTTATGATGCATCAGTCTTCCCTTGGCCTGGGAGCGTCTCAGCATAGGAACCTCAGGTAGAAAGGACGCACTTTGCTCCCACCATTGCTCTCTTGGTGGTGTGAGGTCCCCATTCTGATTGCTTCCCTTTCCTTTTATCTCTTATAAAAGGTGGGCAAGCCACACCCCAGGAAAATTCTCTTTACATTGGATCAGGAATGGGGCCCCATAAGGGTGTTCCAATCCCACCCTAATCCTCTCTAACATAAAATTACAATCACAAAATGGAGGCCAACCACACAGTACTGGAAATCATGGCCTAACCAAGTTGATACACATATTTTGGGGGGGACATAATTCAATCCATGACAGTGGGTATCTTAGTTATCTAGTGCTACTATAACAAATACCACAAGTGGATGGCTTGTGGTGGGGGCTTTAACAAAGAGAAATTTATTCTCTTACAGTCTGGGAGGCCAGAAGTACAAATTCAGAGTGCCAGCTCTAAGGAAAGGTTTTCTCCGTCAGTTCTGGAGGAAGGTCCTTGTCATCAGTCTTCCCTTGATCTAGGAGCTTCTCCTCATGGCAACCTCAGATCCAAAGGATGCACTCTTCTCCCAGCACTGCTTTCTTGGCGGTATGAGGTCCCTATGTCTTTCTGCTCGCTTCTCTCTTTTATATCTCAAAAGAGATTGGTCTAAGACACAATCTAATCCTGTAGATTGAGTCTTGCCTCATTAACCTAACTGCCACTAATCCCATCTCATCACATCATAGAGGCAGAATACAACATGTAGGAATATCACATCAGATGACAAAATGGTGTACAATTCACACAATACTGGGAATCATGGCCTAACCAAGGGAACACATATTTTCGGGGGCACACAATTCAATCCATAACAGTGGGATTGCCCCCACTTTACAGGTGAGAAATCTGAGGTTCACCAAGTTCAGTGACCTTCCCAAAGTCACATAGCTAGAATGTGGCAGTCCGTTTCGAACTAAGTTTGGTCTGAATCCAAAGGCCATGCTTTTTCCTCTGCCTCCAGCTGTTTGAAGTGAAGAAACTCAAGGATTCCGCAGTTTGGAAGGAAACAGTAATGGGGATGTTGGGCAGCTACTCTGTCATGTGGAAGCGTTTTCTCGTAAGAATTTGGCTCATTCTGGAGCCTTTTGTGTTTTTGTTTATTTGAGAGGAGTTACACTAATTTTCCCTTTCCCTGCTTGCTGGCTTCTGCTCTTTTCATTTTTCTTTATTACCTTCTAGTATGCTGTTTTAGTTCATCCCAGGAGGAGGGTGGCTGATCTTAGTAATAATCATGGCTAATTTTATTATATTCCAGGTGCTTTTTAAAGTACATTACATGTCACTCCCAGAGATGACCTCTCAGCCACAAAATAGACAGGCCTATAAAGGGAGCAGTAACATCTGTGAGAAAGGTGCACCTCAGAACAATCAACCATACAGACCAAAAGGGCAGCATTTGCCCAAAAGCAAAGTTTGGAAGGCAGGAAGGGGCAGGAAAATAGGGTAAATGGAAATGGGACACCCAAGAAGGAAGAGGGGAGAGTGCTGACACATTGAGGGGATTGCAACCAGTGTCACGAAACAAGCTGTGTTCAATAAGAAAATAAGTTGCTCTGTAAACTTTTGCTTAAACCACAACAAAGTGTTCAAAAAAGTAAAGTTCATTACATGCTTTAAGTCGTTGAATCTTCACAAGAAACCTATGAAATGGGTCTTATTGTTATACCTATTTATAGATGAGGGAATTGAGGGCAGAGGGGTTAAATCTCTCAAGGTCACCATAGCTATTAGGTTAGAACACTCAGAAGGTGAGTGAGAGGGATATCTGTTTAAGGATATCTCCCCTTGCAAGACTTATCCAAGACTTCCATTGCCCTGGAATCTTGAGTTCTCCTTTTCCTGAGCTCCTAGAGGATTTTTTTTTTTTTTTTTTGGTTGTCCTATTTGGTTTGGCAACTGGTTATATATGACCTTATATTATAAAGGAGGAACCAACATTTATTGAACATCTACTGTGCACATCATCAGGAAAGACCAAAGACTAGAAAAGGACACCATGTTTGTTAAAGCGGAGGGCCAGCGAAAAAAAGGGAAACCCTCGAGGAGATGGATTGACACAGTGACTGTAACAATAAGTTCAAACATAC
Source organism: Elephas maximus indicus (assembly GCF_024166365.1). NCBI lineage: Eukaryota > Metazoa > Chordata > Mammalia > Proboscidea > Elephantidae > Elephas > Elephas maximus. Next base: position 70,957,153 of record NC_064825.1, read on the forward strand.
TAACAATTGTGAGAACGGTACAGGAACAGACAACATTTCATTCTGTTATACAAAGGGTTGGTATGAGCTAGTTTTGACTCAACAGCAACTAACAACAATGCTATGTACCAGCCACAGGGCGGTAACCATTATTATTCCCATATCTAAGATGAGGAACTTAAGGCTTAGAGAATTTAAGAAACTCGCCTAAGATACATGTCTTAAATGGTAGAACCAGGATCCAAATCCAGATCTGTTTGATCCAAAATGTGTGCTTTTTCCTCTATACCAGCCTACCTCCTTCACCGATATTATTTAAATAATTCATTGGTGTGTTTCCTTTTCTCATTCAATTGTAAGCTGCTGAACGGGAGGGATTTATACTTCTCTAGATGCTTCATTGGACTTAGCCTGTTGCCTAATACTTTGTAAATACTTACTAAATTTTAAATATAGAACAGAACAAGGAGATAGTGCATGGTTTAAAGTCAGGAAAGGTGTGCATCAGGGTTGTATTTTTCATCATACTTATTCCATCTGTATGCTGAGCTAATAACCTGAGAAGCTGGACTATGTGAAGAACAGGGTATCAGGATTGGAGGAAGACTCACTAACAACCTGCCTTATGCAGGCAACACAACCTTGCTTGCTGAAACCGAAGAGGACTTGAAGCACTTACTGATGAAGATCAAAGACCACAGCCTTCAGTACGGATTACACCTCAACATAAAGAATATTTTGGGGGGACTCAATTTAGTCTATGACACTTAGCAGAGGGTCAGTGAAAAAAAGGAAGACCCTTAATGAGATGGATTAACACAATGGCTGCAACAATGGGCTCAAGTATAACAAAGATTGTGAAGATGGTGCAGAACGGCCTTGTTTTGTTCTGTTGTACATAGGGTCGCTATGAGTTGGAACCAACTTGATGACACCTAACAACAACATATCTGGTTATGATTTAATAAAAAAAATTTAATTTAAGAATCATGGCTATGTGCCTTAGTTATCTAATGTTGGTATAACAGAAATATCACAAGTGGTTGGCTTCAACAAACAGAAGTTTATTCTCTCACAGTCTAGTAGCTACAAGTCCAAATTCAGGGCATCAGCTCCAGGGGAAAGCTTTTTTTCTCTGTTGGCTCTGGAGGAAGTTCCTTAACATCAATCTTCCCCCAGCCTAGGACTTCCTCAGTGCAGGAATCTTGAGTCCAAAAGGCACACTCTGCTCCTGGTGCTGCTTTTTGGTGGTATGTGGTCCCCCTGTCTCTGCTTGCTTTCCTCTTTTATACCTCAAAAGAGATTGATTTAAGGCACAACCTAATCTTGTAGATTGAGTCCTGCCTCATTAATATAACTGCCTCTAATTCTGCCTCATTAACATCATAGAGGTAGGATTTACAACACACAGGGAAATCACATCAGATGACAAAATGGTGGACAATCACAGGATACTGGCAATCATGGCCTAGACAAATTGATAGACATTTTGGGGAGACATAATTTAATCCATGACACTATGACAAAGGTCCAAGTGTCATTTGAGCTTCAGGTAGAAAATCTTGAGCTGAGCTCAAGACTGTATTAATTTCTTTTCCCAGTTACCATGAATTATGTTTTTGATCATTGGCTAGAGTGGGCCCATTTTCCAGGGTGATGAGAAGCCACCCATCCCTACAGCCATACCTTCCAGTCATGCACTCACTTCCCCTGTTTCTATCTTCTCCACTTCCTCACCTCCCTTGGTTCTGTTTTTTTCCCATTGTTTCCACCTCCTTCTTCAGGCCCACTTGTGTCCTTCATGTATAGTCCCCACTTTTCCCCATTCCCGAGTCATCCTAATTGGGCAGTAAATGCTTAAACTGCACGTTCCCTGCCTATCCCCAACATACACAAATGCTTAGCTGCTTTGGTCTAGATGCCTGTCTGGCTCCTGAGTTCAGTCCACCATGAGGGTTGGAAGCACTTTTTTTCTTCATATTCCATGAGATGTCCCCGCTTTCTTATTCTAAGCTCCCGTTGTCTGTTAGAGCTTGCTTGAGTGAGTTTCTTTTACTACAACTAAGAGAGTCCTGTCTAAAACACATCAAAGAATCAAAAGGTTAGTTTAAAGTCCACTTATGTTTTTAAAGCAAATTAAAAAAATCCCTTCATATTAAGGCTAAAGCTTATTTTATTAATTTAATTAACAGCATCATAGATGATTTAAGGATTTTTTTCCAAAATAAAACTGTCACATTGTGTCCCAGCAACAGCAAGTAGGGCAGCATGGCTAGAAGAGAACAAGCAGGGTAAAGCACTGGAAGATGAAAGCAGAGAGGTAACAGTGGAGGGGGAGCCGGAAGGGAAGAGATCATTTAAGCCTTTGAATTTTTTTTTTTTTTTTTTTTAGTAGGTAAGCGTTTTGACTTTTATTCTGAATGAGATGGAAAGCCATTGGGGAGGTTTGAGCAGAGGAGTGATATGATCTGAGTAAAGTTATAACAAAATCCCTCTGGCTGCTGTATTAAGAATATACGGTAGGAGTATAAGAGTGGAAGCAGGGAAACCAGTTGTGAGGCTATTGTGATAATCCAGGTAAAGGATGGTGGCATCTGGGTGGCTGGAGTGGACATGGTGAAGTGACTGGGTGTGGAGGTGAGGGAAGTGTCTGATGGACTGGGTCATCTCTGCTTTGTGAGGGCAGAAGAACAATGTCTGAGATCGCATTGGCCTGTCCCAAACAGACCCCAATGCTACTACATCAGTCTGGGCATTTGTAGAGGGGCTCTATGTGTATGTATGAAAGGGTTGAAATTTTTTGTAACTACCCCAGGTGCCCTGTTGGGAAGAAGGGACTAAGAGCTGATCCTTGGCTTCCCAACACCATCAACTGAAGGTCCCAGCATCTACTGGGTAGTTGAATCAGTGACTCACCTTTGCAGGTCTCCTTCATTCTCCCCACATGGCCAATCTGCTGGGAGAGCTGGGGGTCCTGCTGCCTGGGAAGTTGTATATTTCTGTGAAATGGAACAGAAAAGCAGCCAGGTGAGACCTTTAGTCAGCTTGAATCCACTACTCCTTGGTGACAGCCTCCTTCCTGCTCTCCCTGCCCCGAATCTATCCGGTGCCAGGTAGCTTACACCTGAGCACTAAATAGTCTTAAACAAAACCAATACAGAAACCCATTGCCTACTGCAGAAGTTAAAAAAAAAAAAAGGTGTTAACCTGCTGTGTGGTATAGATGATCATAGAAAGAATACAGTGGATGCATTTGAGGATTTTTTTCCAAAATAAAACTGTCACATCATGTCCAAGGAATAGCAAGTAGGGCAGTAGACATTGAGCCCAGAACTGAGCTGACTATCCCAAGGGAAGTAGGCTGGTGAGTGAATTTAAAAAAGAGAGCCCAGGCTAGGGGAATGAACTGAGCAAATATTAGGAGGGAAGGGGGCATCTTCCCTGGCCCCTTGAAGAACTACGGCAGCCTGGGCAGGATCAGCTCTAGCAGCCATGGTCGGCTCCATTGCGGGATGTCTCACCTTTCTATTTCAAACTCAACAAGCAGAGAGAACACTTCTCAACAGCGAAGGAATGGCCAGTGGCAGAGAGCAGAGCATTTGGATTGCCACATGGTTGCTGGGGCAGTGGACCTCCAGGTTTACACCTCCTTTAATGTTAAAAGGCTGACATGGATAACGAAACAAATCTCACTCTATCCCGCAGAGCACGACGTAATGGCAGAGCTGTCAGAGAAGACACTTGGCAGAAGGCATCCTTCTACTTGGCATGATAGAATTTGCACCACCTCTACAAACTTTTCCTAACTATTTCCTAAAAATAGTGCTTCTTTTAGAAACTGACATAACTTCTGTTGGGGAAGGTGTGAACAGCCATGAAAGGCTCCATAAGGGAAGGAACAGGTGAGACCCTGGCTGATCATCAAATGCCAAATGATATACTGTAATGTATGGTAATTGGTTATTATTAAAATAGTCTATTGCTTATCACACAGTAGCTAAATGGCCTTTTTCATTTGCTCTATAATTACCCAGTGATGGGTGATCTGTTTTCTTCTTCGGGAGCTGGGTACCAAGGGTATCAGAGCAGAATCTGTCACAACAGAGGAAGACAGCACAGAGAGGGGAGTGTTTCTGCCAAGGTGGGGCTGAACTGGGTTCTTTCACAAATTCCTGGCAGGGCCAAAGGCTCAAGGGGTTCCCACAAGACCAGGGAGCAGGGATTGGGGTTCAGTCTCTGCAGGCCTTCTCTGCCCTTATGTCACTTCTTACCTGTACTTGAAGCCATCGTTTTGAAGTTTCCTAAAGGTTTTTGCTGCCGGTGGGGGCAAGACACAACTTTTGTGTGGGGTGACGCAAGGGTGGGGGAAGCTCATCTCTGCTTTCATGAGCCTGGGTCTCATGTTGGGAAGCTAATTCTGAGTCTCTGAGGGTAATAAGTGAGATTCAGTGGATGTCAGGGGAGACCCGGATTGGGTCCCCTGGGAGATGGAGAGGGCAAGGTAGCTGAGATGAAGACAAGGCCCAGGACAGCTTGAAGGAGGGGAGGAAGGTGAGGCCAAAAGGATTCAAGAAATAGAAGATGCTTTTACAGGTGTGGGCCTGAGCTCTAACTTCTCAGTTGGGAAAGAGTGATCCAAACAATGAAGGACTTATCCAGAGCCATAGGCAGTGGTGATACCCAGGGCCTGGATGAGAATGCTGGACCTCTAAACCCATCCAGACAGGCCCGAACCCAAAAGATGCTGCCAACAAATTTGTGCCAAGCCTGGGAGAACAGGCAAGAAGAGAGATACTAAAACTCAAACCAAACCCACTGCACTTGAATTGATTCCAACTCACAGTAACCCTGCAGGACAGAATAGAGCTGCCCCATAGGGTTTCCAAGGCTGAGAATCTTTATGGAAGCCAACTGCCACATTCTTCTCCCATGAAGCAGCTGGTGAGTTTGAGCTGCTGACTTTTCAGGTAGCAGCATAGTGCTTAACCACTGCATACCAGGGCTATTTGGGAAATGACAAGATATGCTAAAATCCAACTGGGGACAGACACTGAAGGAGTTCCTGTGGTCCCTGGGCTGGTTTACCTCTTGCTAAGTGGGTAACTAGAGGTAGGGTTGGGGTTGACGATGAAGGTGCACAAAAATCGGGAGACTGTAACTCAGAAAAAGCCTCTAACCTCCTACTTAATGACTCTTCTTTCACATGCAAAGGTGTTTTTTTTCCCCCTCACCCAACCCAATATGGTAAGTGTCTATTTAGATGTCTACATCTCCTGTTAAATTTTCCTGAGGGCAGGAACCAGCAGCTAGCACGTGTCTGGCATAGAGTAGATATTCAGAAAGTGTTCAAAACCACACATACATTCACACCCACACCCACACCCACAATATTTGAATTGAAATGCTGAAAACAAAAATAGAGATTTTTTTTTTTCTTTTTTGTTATCGTTGTTGCAAGCCTTCCACTCCCCATTCCAAACAGGATCTCAATTTTTGGAGAAACTACTTTTCCCCTATCACATGCAATCTTGGGAGAATGGTAAATCCTGCTCTCCCACCCACGGAAACCAAGGTGTACCTGAGGGCTTATCCGCCAGACACAGGGGCGGATACCTGTCCGAGCTAGGCCGGCTGATTCTCTCTCTGAGGAATCTAATTACAGAGCGAATGACACAAAGATGAAAGAGGTGGTCAGAGTTAATTTGTCTCAGAAACTTCCTGATCCACTGTTCCTGCTATGAGAATATACCTGTAGTTCCTAATTCTTCATTATTCAAAGCAGCTTTGGTTCCAGCCCATTTCTAAGCCTGGTTCTCCAACTTTACCATTGATTCATTAAACCTCATTATCCTTTCAATAAATTCCCTTATACTTACATCAACCAGAGTTGCTTTTGTTGCTTGCAATCAAGATTCGTTACCAGTGCCGTCACAGATTAATTTATGAGCACGAATGGATGCTCAACAAAGGGCTGGACCTCTTGTGGAGAAAATAAATGATGCCCAGAGGTTGGATCTTTGCTTATGGCTGCTACTTAGAAATGTTCAATGAAGATGGCAATTATTCACAAACATCATTGAAGCTCGAGGGTTTGAAATCAAGTCCAGGTTTCTGTTCTGGCATCTCCCAGACCTGGAGGAATGGGATATAGGTTCTTGAACCTGCTAAAGACATTTGGGTGGACATTTAGACTCTGGGATGTCTGAAGTACCTGGCAATCTAGAGAGCCTTTTGCCTCTGCCAAGGGGAAGAGTGCCAGGCTGCCCAAATAGACCCACCTGTGCTCAACACCTCACCCCCCCCCAAGTGGCTTTTGGTGACAGAGAAGGTGGCATATGAGGAGGTGCCCACATCTATGCACACCCAGGAAAGGGAGAGGAAGCTAAGTACAGAGACCTTCCTTCAGCCAGAGCCCCTTGATTTTCCCGCCAAGCACTGGCAATAAAGGAGTCTGGAAAGCTTATCTTCCAAGACATCATTTCACAGAGGTGCTCCCCTCGTCTCCACCCTGGGTGTGGCGTGGTGACTGCTATTAGAGTGAATAGAATATCCAGGGCAAGCCTTTTGTTGTTGTAGGTTCATTTTTTTGTTTTTTAAAGATACTACATACATTGGACAGGAGCATCCCAATTTTTCTGTGAAAAAGATGAGAACCAAGCCAGATGGTTTAGACGCAGCATTGCTGAAGGTGCCAGTATGGCCTCCCCGTAACAGGCCACAATCCCCATAGGGTCCCAGGTGCTGACAGCCACCGGGGCTCTGGGTGGAGGCCAGCTCTCAAACCCCTGAAGGACTTTACTGGAAGCCAATTGTTCAGGGAAAAGCAAGTTAGCCAGGAACAGCCAAAGAATATCTCATTCAATACACCTCAACCCTACAGGGCAGTAAGAATAGCTACCCATACATGTGATGCACAGTCTCTGGAAGTTTATTCAATAAATACAGCTACCTGTGAGACAAGTGTTCTTATACCTATTTGACAGAGGTGGAAGCCAAGGTCCTCGAGTGGTACAAATGGTTTACGCTCAACTTCTAACCTAACGTTTGGCAGTTTGAACTTGCCCAGTGATTCTGCAGAAGAAAGACCTGGTCATCTGCTTCCATTAGGATTACAGCAAAGACAACCCTATGGGAGCAGTCCCATGAGTCAGAATCAACTCCACTCAACAGGTGTGGTTTTTTGGTTTTTTTCTTTTTTTTTTTTCTGGGAGGAAAACACCTTCCTTTGGGACTGTTGACAGGAGGAGGGAGGAATGTTTCATTCAAATTTCACTTACCCAGAGGGGCCTGACTGACACTCTCTTTCCCCACTCAGCTAGGAAATGCTGAGAGCATTGAAGAAACATCTGGGATTTTCGCATGTTGCCCGTGTCTTTTAAAGGATGTTTAGAAATATATTGGAGACTCCAATGCTTAAAATAGGCCCCTGCAAATTCTCCCATGCCTATAATTGAATAGCAGTTTTGGAAAAAAAAAAAAAAAAAATAGCTTCAATAATGTTGCATTTTTAAAATTATAGCATTAATTGCACTTAAGAGTTTCCGTTTTAGTTCAGGAAATGACTCCCTTGTAAGTAAAGTGAGGGCAATGCAAAAGGGAAAACAAAAAGAAGCTGAATTTTCTCCACACCAACCGAAGTGCAAGGTACAGGCAGAAGATGGGGCCAGCAGGCTTATCAGAGTGAGGAACATTCCAGTCTTTCGTCTGGGAGACTCGGAGGGAGAGCTTCTCTCACAATTGTTTCTTATTTTTCTAAGAACTCAGGCCCAGATAAAGGAAAGACTCACCCAAGACCATACATATGAGGTTCTTCAGTCAAACGAGATTCAAATTCTTCCAGCTCAGTTATCCCCCATTTTACAGATGAGAATTGTGAGGCTGGGGAAAGTAGGCATTCAGATCCTGACAGCTGTACACACTTGAACTTGCTTTTGGGGGTCCTGAGGAATAGCCACAGGCCATCCTGAAAGCTGCTTGCACTTGCCATCTGTTTCTGGCACTTAGGACCTCCCATTTCTCCCTCTTGCCTGCAGAATGTTCACAAATAACTGGCTGACTATCAAGTCCACAATTAGACATGTGGGTACCAGATGTGCACCACATTGCATCCAGCTGTGCTTTCGCCAGCTGTCAGGAGTACCAGATGCCAACTTCTACCTATCAGAAATCTGAAGAGCAGGGCCCACAAGAGAAGACAGTCTTTACACAGCATCAGGATAAGGTGTCCACCTGGGTGACAGGCGCAATGCTCCCAACACTCACAACATGCCTGAATAAAAAAGCTGGGAACTGAATCCTGGCCAACATATTCAGGAAATAATTATCAAGTACTCTGAGAGCACTCTGTGAGAGGCACCATGCTAGGTGCTAGGGAGGTAGTGAAAACAATACGGAAAGGGTGGAGGAAAGGGGAACCTATGCTCCCCAAAGCAGCTGGGGCAATCCTTTAGGAAAATCCATGAGTTCATGCAATCACCACTCAAAGTAAAAGCCACAATTTTCTCTATAACTTTACATGAGCTTGCCTTCCTCTACCTTCCTAACCTCAATTCCTAACCCTCTTCCCCTAGCCTAAGCCACTCCAGCCACAATGGCCTCTTTGCATTCCTAGAACATACTAGTCATGCTCCTACCTCAGGGCCTTTGCACTTGCTCTTTTCTTTTGTGTCTAGCACTTGACAGAGACCCTTAGCTCTTAGAGCCCTTCTTTTTTTTTTTTTTTTTTTCCTTCCCTGCTTAAATTTTCAGGAGCAGGCCATTACAGGTGATCAAAGAATAAATATGGTGGGTGGTGGATTACCTCCTGCCCTGCTCCATCCTACCCTGCTCCATTCTACCCTCAGTGCTGTGCCTTGTGCTCAGGCTCAGCTCCAGCTCCAGACCCAGGCTTCAAGTTAGAAAAGAGACTGACCGTGGGCTGGCCTGGAATTTACCACCAGCATCAGTCATTGGCTCCTCTTTCCTGCCTCTGAAGGAGTGAGCTGGGCCATGTGCCAGACACATCCCAGGCAGCAGGCCTGCTCTGTGACACTGTCAAGAAGCTAGGAGCCTCAGAAAATCACAGACATAAACAAGATAAAGCCTTCAACCTTCCAGGACTGATAGGGGAGGGTGAAGACATTCCTGGAGAATCATTTGTCTCTGAGCCCTCAGGGAGGGCAAAGGCTGAGGGTCCTTGAAAAGCAGGGGTCATGTCTCTAAAAGACTCCAGGGCATGGAGCCAGGACCCATTGGCCTGGCTGTCTGTTCAGAGGCAAGCAATTCAGTCCAATTCAACAAGCACTCACTGAGCACCTACTGGCTGTTTGGGACTGCTCAATGCAGGGGAATTGGCAGAGAGGTGAGAGCTGGTATCCCAGACTTCCAGGGGTTCACAAAGACCGTGGTAGACGTGAATGTAAATAACCTGCGTGGACAGCAAAAGGGGTTTCAAAGTGCAGGCCTTAGGATTCTGATCAAGGAAGCAGTTGTTCTACCCGGGAGTCGCAGGAGCCCTATATTTCATGGAGAAGGAGGCCCCTAAGTGGGCCTGATGAAGGTTTGGTATGATTTGACAGGTGGAAAGGGCAGAGGATAATATTCCCAGGCAAAGAGATAGGTGTTTTCACAAGCATGGAGGAAGGCAGTTGCAGGACAGGGTTAAGTCGTTTAAGTTCACATTAAGGCCCCTAAAGAGTTGCAGTAGGAGATGGAGCTGGAAAGGCAGGTCCAGGATGGAACAGAAGGGGCCTTCATGCCCTGGGAAAGAGTTAGGGCCCTAACCCAGAGGCAATAGAGCCAGGCTGGCTCACCAATAGTACAATAACAGGATCAGCAATGTTTCACACAGTGAAGGGAGGTGTAGCAGGGGAGCAGACAAGTAGAGAGGTTGTAACATTCCAAGTAGGAGATGCTGCAGCCTGGATTCCAGCAGCAGCCGTGGGTTTGCTGGAGAAAGTTGCTGATTTCTTTCTTTGAGACAGGCATTGGCAGCTGTGGGGCAACCTGAGTGTTGACTGAACACTTCAAAAATGGATTCTGGGCCAGAAAGAGCATCCAGGTATGTCTGTGTCCTATGCCTGGTCAGGCAGAGATTATAAAGAAACCCGGAAGCCCAGTCAGGTAAGGGTTTTGCTTCCAGAATGCCTGGGTAGAAACTTCCACAGAACTTCCTGGGTGATCTTTCTAAAACATACACATAAACATGTCCTACTCCTTCCCAAAACCTGCCACTGGTGCCATGTTGCTTAGGAGTAAAGCCGAAGGTCCTTGGCTTGGCACTTAGAGCTTCAGAAGCCTGTGCTTACCTCTCTCGTCCCACCCCTTGCCCTCGTCCCTCTATGGGATAGGGCAGTGGCCTCCAAACTCGTCTGCATGCTTAAATTACCTGGGGATTTTTGAGAACTCAAAAGTCCAGGCCATACCCAAGACCAATTAAATCACAATCTGTTAGGTTCACTCTTTATGTGAACGCAGACACATCTGGGAACCTAGGTATAGGGACTACACCCTAACCTCCAGTCACACCAGGTGTGTTAGCCAGCCATTTCCACAACTGACCACTTCAAAATCTTGGTGGGCTGCAAGAAACATCTATCATGTCACATAAGTGCAGATCAACTACAATTTGGCTGGTAAATGCTGGACTATGGTGGACAGTCTTGTGTTGGATTTCAAGTCCAAGCTATGGGTTGTATTCAGGTGGCCAACATATTCATATTCAAGAAATAATTACTGAGTATTTTGTGAGAGGCACCATGCTAAGTGCTAGGGAGGCAGTGAAAACAAAACAGAAAGGGTAGAGGAAAGGGGAATCTGTGCTCCCCAACGCAGCCGGTGTGATCCTTTAGGAAAGTCAATCAGTTCATGTAATCATCACTCAGAGTAAAAGCCACAGTCTTCACCATGACTTTACGTGAGCTTGCCTTCCTCTACCTTCCTAACCTCAATTCCCAACGCTCTTCTCCTTGCCTAATCCGTTCCAGCCACACTGGCCTCTTTGCTTTCCTTGAACACACTAAGCATGCTCCTACCTCAGGCCATTCTGGGAGCAACAGCTTCCCTGGGTAATGGCAGAGTGCAAGCACCTCTTAATATCTTGGCTTTTAGCTGGCACCCCTTCACTTCCATTCCTATCCCATTGACCAAAACGAATCAGATTGTCAAAGCCAACATCAATGGGGCAGGGAAATATACTCTGCCCACCTTCCTGCTCTGTAGGATGTGTTTAAATCATTTAAGTTCATGTTAAGGCCCCTAAAGAGTTGCAGTGGGAGATGAAGCTGCAGGTCAGGTCCAAGCTGGGATAGAAGGGGCCTTGAGGCCCTGCAGTAGTTAAGAGCTCAGCTGCTGATCAAAAGGTCAGCAGTTTGAATCCCCCAGCTGCTCCCTGGAAACCTTAATAGGCTGTTCTACTCTGTCCAATGGGGTCTCTATGAGTCAGAATTGACTCGGTAGCACTGGGTTTTTTTTTTTTTTTTTTCTTCAGGCTCTGGGAAACAGCTGCAAGTCACACGGCAGGAAGGAGTGAGGAACTGAGAATAATCCAATTTACCTCACAAGTAATCTTGTGACCTTGGCCCAGTCACTCCTATGAACCACTGAGAGCACTCCTCATCTGTAAAACGGGAGGGTTGTGCTGGATGATCGGACACCCAATTGTCACTTTAATCCCCACTTGCATCACTGCTTGTCCCACACCCACACAGACACATGCAGGTGTGTTCGAACTACCCATTTAAATCATGACTATTATTTTAAATGCTTTGGAATTTTCAAAATGCCTCCACACACTTACCACAGCCCATAAAATCATCTGTAGATACACCTGCTTGCATATACTGTCCTACACATACATACATAAACTACTCTTCAAACACACATTCTCAGGTGGGCAGAGTCAGACATATATGCAAACATACCCACATGCTTGTGTGTACTTGCTCACACAAATACACACATGCACATATATACTCAGGCATGTTGATTTATAAATACACCTTCCCCACACTCATTCACCCTCAAGCACTCACACACACATATACCTGTGTTCACAGCTGTTCAGTCAGAATCAGGGCCTGCTGATAAGGCCATTGCCTGGAGCCCTGGGAACTCCGTTAACTTTCTCCTGCCCCCTTAAGGCTGGCTGCCCCAAGTTTTCGCCATCTGCAGACTCCAGAGAACTCAGGGGCCACAGAGGAGACGGGGAGCTGCCTTCTCTGCAGGTCTAATTGGCTGGGACTTGACTGGTAAGACAGGGCCAAGGAGAAAGTGCAGAAGAGAGAGGCCCCAGTGTATTGGACACGCTGACAACTCTACACAGAATTCTCCGAATGCCATGCCCGATCCTCACGTCTCACGTGTCTCGTAAGTAGGATAACCAAAAACTCTATCATGCAAAGCAGGACAGTTCTGAGAGTAGAAGGAGACATTATTAGCAATTACCCTGAAACAACAGAATAACTGGGGACAGTCACAGGCAAGCAGGGATGTATGTTCTCCCTACTGCATTTTCCACACTCAACAGAATAATTCCCGTTGCTTGCTTTGTTTTCCTCTTCAATCCCTCCACGGTACACAATGAGGTAAAAGAAGTTGAAAGGCCATTGCCTAAGTTGTATTATTTTGTCAAAACAGTGTCTAGGCCTGTTTCCTAGTCTGAGGGATTGTCCTGTCAAACTTAGTCAGGAGAGCAGGGGCAGCTGAGGTAAAGCCAAAAAGGGGTACTTAGACCACTAGCTGAGAGGTAATTTGTGGCAAATCCATTATAAAGCTGAAGGTAAAAGTCTCAGTAAGAAATTTCAGACTTTCCAGAGGAAGGAGGGACACATTGCACACAGGTTTCGGAGTCCTACAATCTGCATTTCAAATTCCAGCTCTTTTCCCTACTAACTAGGTATATTAGTTTCCTAGTGCTATCATAACAAAGTACTACAAATTTGGTGACTTAAGATAACAGAAATGTATTCTTTCACAGTTCTGGAGTCTAGAAGTCTAAAATCAAGGTGTTGGAGGGCCATACCATCTCTGAAGGCTCTAGGGGAGAAGTCTTCCTTGCCTCTTCCAACTTCTTGTGGTTGTCAGCAATCCTTCATAATCACGTTCCTTGCAAATGTATCATGCCAATCTCTGCTTCTGCTGCCACGTGGTATTCTCCCAGTGTATCTATATCGCTGTATTTCTTTTTATAAGGACAGCAATGATTGGATTTATGGTCCTCCCTAATCCAGTATGACCTCATCTTAACCTGATTATATCTTCAAAGACGCGTTTTCCAAATAAAGTCACATTTACAGGTACCAAGAGTCTTTGGGGGCACACGATTCAACCCACAACGTGGGGGAGCCTTAGACACATTTCCAAATCATCTCTAAGTTGAGGACAGCTCTATATAATAGACCATTGTGAAGATTCAATGAGATAATCTGAGAGGAGGAACAGGAACTGCAATGGGCCAAGACTCTGCTAAGCAGGTGACATATACAGTCTCACTTATCCCCACCACAAACCTGCAAGGCCGGCATCAACAATCCCATTTTACAGATGAACATACTTGCCCCAGTCCCCAGAACCGAACTCAACTTGACACTCTGATTCCAAAGTCCTTGCTTTTTCTGGTGTTTTCTGCTGATTATGCCTACACAGGGATAGTTTCTTACGCCCGTATGTCTGGAATAAAAGGACATATGGCTCGGAGGCAGATGACACAACCTTGCTTGCTGAAAGTGAAAAGGACTTGAAGTACTTACTAATGAAGATCAAAGACCACAGCCTTCAGTATGGATTACACCTCAAAATAAAGAAAACAAAAATCCTCACAACTGGACCAATGAGCAACATCATGATAAATGGAGAAAAGACTGAAGTTGTCAAGGATTTCATTTTACTTGGATCCACAATCAACAGCCATGGAAGCAGCAGTCGAGAAATCAAAAGACGCTTTGCACTGGGTAAATCTGCTGCAAAGAACCTCTTTAAAGTGTTGAAGAGCAAAGATGTTACCTTGAAGACTGAGGTGCGCCTGCCCCAAGCCATGGTATTTTCAATCACATCATATGCATGTGAAAGCTGGACAATGAATAAAGAAGACCGAAGAAGAATTGATGCCTTTTAATTGTGGTGTTGGCGAAGAATATTGAATACACTATGGACTGCCAAAAGAACAAACAAATCCGTCTTGGAAGAAGTACAGCCAGAATGCTCCTTAGAAGCAAGGATGGCGAGACTGCGTCTTACATACTTTGGACATGTTGTCAGGAGGGATCAGTCCCTGGAGAAGGACATCATGCTCAGCAAAGTACAGGGTCAGCAGAAAAGAGGAAGACCCTCAACAAGGTGGATTGACACAGTGACTGCAACAATGAGCTCAAGCATAACAATGGCGCAGGATCGGGCAGTGCTTCGTTCTGCTGCGCATAGGGTCACTATGAGACAGAACCAGCTCGAGGGCACCTAACAACAACAACAACATGGCTCGGAGCAAGACTTGCTGTTTTATTCTGTTTCCATCATATTGGGTGTAGTCATCAAGAGGAGCAAAATCCTCCTTCTTAAAAGTTCAAGAATTTCAAAAGAATGGCTCCAGAGTATTTTCCATTCACACACACACACACCCTCAAAGTTGTTTCCTTAGGGCCCTGCAGAATTGTTTTTCACAAAAGAAGGCTAATGGCAAAGGCTTCTTCTGGAAAGCAGCTTAAATGAAGTGTCCAGTTTTGGGTGGAGGGCCTGCCAACATTCGCATTCATCAATAGAATGTTGGCTGGACTAATGGAAGGGGTTACTCAGGGGTTACTGAATATAAATGCAACTACTCAAATGCGTGTTGCTGTCTTGTGTGTGCCAGGCTTCAACTAGAGAATTCAGTCTACTGGAGAAGATGAACATAAAAACAGGAAATTACAACATGTAAGATTATAACGTAAAGTAATGGAAGCGAGGGCAAGGTCCCCAGATAACTTGGCAGTGGCGCTAGCTCTATTTTGGCGGCTCAGGGAAGGTTTACTGGATCAAGTAGCAACTGACTTGGGTTTTGAAGGATGAATAGGAGTTTTAAATAGACTACCAGTTAATTTAAGTGATTTACTTTTCTGTCTAGAAAGTGAAGAGAAGAAACCAGAGGAAGGGAACTTACGTGATCTGGGTACATGCTGTCTACCAAACTGCACTTGACACTTTGCACATGTTAGCACATTGTAATTCTCACAACGACCCCGTAAGATGGGGTTTTCATAGGGGAGAGAACTGCAAATAGAAAAGAATAGGTTGAGTAATTTACCCAAGGTCACACAGCTAGCAAGTGGTGGGGCTGGGAATCCGTCCCAGTTCTTTTGGCTCTGACTCCCTGGCTCTTTCCCTGCTGCTGGCTTCTGTAGACAACCGGGAGGTGTACATTAATGGGATTTATTTGTGGCATGCTATGTACTTTTTGAGACAGAATGATGCTAAATCATTAAAAACTGATTTAGCAATTGGTGTTACTCAGAGTCAACCCAACAAAATTCCCTAATCTGTTCACAGCTTCTTTGAGTTTCCAAAGCACTGTCCTATCTACAGTTTCTCAGTGTTCAGACCAGGCTGTAGCTTAGCCAGGGGAGTCCCTTGTCCATTAAGTCATGGGCAGAGCTGGGACGCCCAGTCCAGTGCTTTCTGCATTGCATCATGGTGTCCATATCTTTTCGATTTTGCATCTCCAGCCCTTCAAGGAAGGACCCTGAGACCTTGGCAGGCCCTGGGCACTTTCTGCATCCTCATGTAAGATGATACGTCATTTAGTGCAGGATTAGCATCCAAGACATTCCTTTCCATAAAGGGGTGTGGGTTTGAGCTCATGTGCCTACCACTTCTTGCGTATGTGACCCTGGGCCATCTTACTTAACCCTTAAGAGTTAAAGTCATCTGAGAAATGGGTGTGCAGTAAAGAAGTCCTACCTCACAGGACTTTTGCACAAATTAATTGGGGTAGTATTTTCATGTGTACAAATTACCTATAGTTATTAACCCAAACCAGCCGACGTCAAGTCTGCTCTGACTCACCCTGACCCCATGTGTGTCAGAGCAGGCCTGTGCTTCAAGGGTTTTCAATGGCTGATATTTTGGAAGTAAATCACTAGGACTTTCTTCTCGGGACCCTCTGGGTGGACTTAAACCTTCAACCTTTTGGTTAGTAGCTGAGCATATTAACCATTTGCACAACCCGGGGATTCCAGGCCTCGGAATACTTACTATACTTTGCCATCTTCTTGCCTTGGCTCATTAGCAGCTAGCAACATGATATATAGATATAGAGATTGATACGTACATATGTGTGTGTTTTAAGAATAAATCAGAATATTCTATGGAAAGCAACTGATGCACACTAGCTGCCAATCAATAAACATTTTTCCCTGTTATGGATTGAATTGTGTGCCTCAAAACTGTGTATCAACTTGGCTAGGCTGTGATTCCCAGTATTGTGTGGTTGTCCACCATTTTATGATCTGATGTGATTATCCTATGTGTTGTAAATCCTAACCTCTATGATGTTAATAAGGCAGGATTAGAGGTAGTTATGTTAATGAGGCAGGCCTCAATCTACAGAATTAAGTTGTATCTTGAGTCAATCTCTTCTGAGAGATAGAAGAGAGAATCAAGCAGAGAGGAGAGGAACCTCATACCACCAAGAAAGAAGATCCAGGAGAACAGCACGTCCTTTAGACCTGGGGTCCCTAAGCTGAGAAAGTCCTAGACCCAAGGGAAGATTGATAACAAAGACCCCCCCACTCCCCACCCAGACCTGGCAGAGAGAGAAATCTTCTCCCTGGAGCTGGCACCCTGAATTCAGACTTCTAGCCTCCCGGACTGTGAGAGAATAAGCCTCTGTTTGTTGACGCCATCCATTTGTGGTAATTCTGTTGTAGCGGTGCTAGGTAACTAAGACAGTCCCGATTCCCCATCCAGCTATAATATCTGTATTTTCTAGACCATGTTTTGGGACATTGGTTTACAGTAAAGATTAATTAAATGAAGTGATTGAAATCAAATTCCTTATGCAAGTCCAGCACACTGTAGGTGTTTAATAAGTGTTACCTTCTCTGCACGTTCCCCTCCTTTTGCACAGCATGTTCGCAGCCACTGCCATCCTGACTGCCTCATGCCTTGGTTACTGACTCAACCCCCGGTGGAGCTCCCAGTCCCAGATCCCCTTTCCTATCTCTCAGGAACATCCAGCCACCTTAATCTTCCCCCAAACAAAACAAAACAAGGCAAATGGTGAATCTCCACTAATATCAAGTTATTGAGTTTCTGTTTATCAAGGCATTACCTGATTTAATTCTTCGTTTACGTTTTATACCAATCCATGGAGTCAGCCTTGGCACTCCCACCCTTTACAATGGTGATCTTGAGGCTTAGAAAAATAAGCCGTCTAAGGCTCTTCAGCCCAGAGGGGCGGAGGAGGAGCTGAGGCTTGACATTCCACCAGGCCTATCTGCAACCAAACCCTTTTCTGGCACCACAACTTATAGTTATGAGATTAGAGACCTGGATTCTAGCACCAGCTTACTGTCAGGCCACTATACTTGAACCTGGTTCCTCCTCTGAAAACGAGGAGTGCTGTCCCGTCCCTAATTACCCACAAGCCTGCTCACGTCTTTCAGGGCCAGTCCGGAATGAGCCCTAGTCTCTCCGTCCTCTGTCCCTTTCGGAGGAGTCTCTGGATGGTGCGAATGGTTAACGCACTTGGCCACTAACTGAAATCCATCCCGAGGTGCTTTGGAAGAATGGCCTGATGATCTACTTCTAAAAATCAGCCTTTGCAAACCCTGCAGAGCACAGTTCTACTCCGACACACATGCGATTGCTATGAGCCAGGGTCAACTGCGCAGTAACCAGTTGGCTTCTGTTCTTTTCCCCAAGCTGTTCGCTCCACCTCAACCAGCACCTGCATCGCCCCATGTCTACCTGGTGAATTACACTCAGTTATTCCCTCCTCCAGAGCGCTTTCCCAGACAACTCCAGGCAGAGCCAAGCACTCCGTCCTCTGTGTTCCCTGGGGCCCTGTGACAAACCCACAACTATGGCCCTTTCCCTTGTGTATACACACATTTCTTTGCAAAACTGTCTCCTAGTAGACTGGATGCTCCTTGAGGAGGTTCTGTGTCTCATTTATCTTTATACCGGTATCTGTCACAGAATACATGCTTAGATAAGGCTTACGGAATAAATAAATTAATGACTAAGTCAAGAGAAAGACTGAGTGAGTTGGTGATAGCGTGAACGAAGGAGTTCAGGGTTCTGTTAGGGTCCAACTTCACACTCCACGTTCTTAGGCACAAGTCATTCTTGCAGTTCTTCCAGTGCTGACGTCAGGCCTCCATTGAGATCAACTGTCCCATGCTCACAGCATCACAACCCTAATACCAAATACTCTGCGTCTGACCCTGGGATTCTGCCTTGGAGCTTGGTCCCAAGTACTGTAACAATTATCTGCCCTGACACCAGGACATGGGCAAGGCCTTGCCTTGGTCAGGCCTATTTCAGGCCAAGGAGTTCTACCTCTCTCCCCAACTCTTGACCCCTTCCTCCCAACCTGCCACTTGGCAGCAAGGCCTGCTTGCTGCTCATTGGCAGGCCTCTCAGATTACCACCACCAGCTTGGTTTCTACATCTCTGTGTCTCACCCACCTGCTAGGTCAGCCTTCCCATTATTTCCGGGAGAGGGCAACATCCTCACATGCCAGGCTTTATTCAACATCAGGGGTCCCTGATGCCAACACCTATCTCTGGATCAGATGGCAGCGTCTGACCCCTTGCTTCTTGCCAGTGAGAATCTGGCCATGCCTAGCTAAATCCTGGGATTGGGTGGGAGAAGGCAGGCTGAGCTAGAGAGCAGTCCTAGCAGAAGTCTGGACTGACAGTGGGCACAGATGGTGGGTGTTCAGGCTTGGAACACAGAATAAGAGATTACATTGAGGTGCAAATCTCAGGCTGTGTGATTTTGGGCAATTTATTTACCTTTTTGGGCCAAAGGATTTTTCATCTACAAGTTGAGGATAAGAGGACATGATAACTACTTCAGAGGGTTGCTAGACAATGCATAAGAACCTCAGTGCCTGGTACATGGTGAGCCCTCAACAAACCTGGGCCTTTTTCCACATCACTGTGACTGCCGTCATTGTCACTGTTGTCACTGCTAATTAAAAAGGTGGTCAGTGTCCCCAGGTATGTCCTGTGCTGCTTCTTTTCCTCCAACTCTTCATTAATATTCTGGGGACTAAGTCAGGAAGGCAGTAGCAACACACCAGGCTTGAAATTAATCAAGCTCCCGCCAATCTGAATGAACTTTTCTCACCGATTTTTAGATCCTCTCCGTCTGGCTTCTGGGTGCATTTTTCCGACTTAATGAAGTTTGGGCAGCCCCGGCTGGGCACTGCCAACTCCTGCCCAGCCCCAGAGTGTGACCTCCACGAAGTCACAGCTGCTCTGAGGCTCTGGAGCTACAAGCCACCCCTCCCCTCCCCGTCGGACTGCCTTCTTGTCGGGGGCGGTGAGACCCCAGTAGATTCACGTGATGTCCCTGTAATTCTGCATCCAAGACATATGGCATTTTCCTTCAACACATTTGGAAGGAGGGCAAGTTCTACTCTGTCGGGACGATCACTTATTTTGAGCTGGAAGAAAATAATTTATTTGGTCAAAAGTTGTGTTTTTCCATCAAGGACACATGTTTCCCTTTTGTGATGGGAAATGGGGTCTTTTGGATAGCCACATAGTATATTCTCCAAAGTCATTGCCACCACCATGGGGCTTTCTGCCTCAGTTTATTTCAATGAACTAATCCAACAGCTAAGAAAATTAAACAAGAGATCATATAGATGAAGGTGAAAAACAGAGAAGAAGGTGGAGTACCAGGATTCTCCCATCTTGGCTATTTCTAAAAGGACTATAGCAATGTCCCTTGTCTGATTAGAAATAAATTCAAAATCTCTCTACCATGGAAAGAAATATTTTAGAGGAGGGCACCAATCAAGACCTGGGTCCTTGAAAGAAGCCACAAAATCTCAGGCCCTGGGAGAGTATGTCTGTCTGCAGAGACTTCTGTGGAGTGCTCCCTCTCCCCTTATCATTAGCCATTTTCAACAAATGCTAAGTTTTTCAGTCCGGAAGGGCAGACCTCTGAACCAGAGGCTATGAAAATAGCAAGCTGGTGCACTCGAAGAAACTGCCTCAGACATTCTCAGGATAAGGCAAAAGGAAGAGAGAGGTTATTTAACTTGCTTAAGGTCACACAACTAAAAAAAAAAAAAAAAACTAGCAAATCTGAATTTTTTTTTTTTTTTAGGAAAACATTTTTTTTTTAAATATTCAAAATCTCACCACTCAGAAATAATCACTTTTAAAATGTTGGTGTATCTTCATTGTCTTAGTTATCTAGTGTTGCTACAACAGAAATACCACAAGTAGATGGATAGCTTTAACAAACAGAAACTTATTCTCTCACAGTTTAGGAGTCTAGAAGTCCACACTCAGGGTGTTGGCTTAGAGAAAGGCTTTCCTTCTCTGTTCACTGCAGGGGAAGGTCCTCATCAATCTTCCTCTGGATCTAGGAGGCTCTCAGCACAGCAACTCCGGGTCCAAAGGACATGCTGTGCTCCTGGCTCTTCTTTCTTGGTGGTAGTAGATCCCCCTCTCTCCCTCACTTCTCTCTCTTTTTATCTCTTGTAAGATGAAAATGATGCAGGCCCCACGCCAGGGAAACTCCCTTTACATTGGATCAGGGCTGTGACCTGAGTAAGTGTGTTGCATCCCACCCTAATCCTCTTTAACATAACCTAATATTGCCTCATTAATCACAGGCAGAGATTAGGATTTACAACACACAGGACAATTACATCAGATCACAAAATGGAGAACAACCACACAATACTGGGAATTGTGGCTTAGCTAAGTTGACACCTATTTTGGGAGGACACAATTCAACCCTTGACAATCATCTGGCATTTTCCACAGGTAAAAATATACATATGCATTTATACTGAAAGCATAGTCTACATAACTCTTTTTAACATCCTCTATTACACTTAAAAGTATACTGCGAGTAACCCTCAATGTCATTAATTATAGAGCAGCATAAACAATTTTAATGACTGTAGAGTTTTCTATTGTATGGGTATATCCTAATTTATTCAAAAAATTCCCAATTTATTTTCACAACACTGTGATAAAACTCCTAGTACACATGTCTTCAGCAAATTTGAACTTTGAACCCAAGTGTGTAAAATAACTTCAAATTATGCCTTCCTGCTCTGTTACTGGACTCCTTGGGTGATGCAAATGGTTAATGAGATCAGCTGCTAGTGGAAAGGTTGGAGGTTCGAGTCTACCGAAAGGCTCCTTGGAAAAAAGGCCTGGCAATTTACTTCCAAAAATCAGCCATTGAAAACCCTACAGAGCAGAGTTCTACTCCAACACGCATGGGGTCACCATGAGTCAAAACTGACTTGATGGCAACTTGTGGTTGGCTCAGTCACTGCCTGGAAGGAAGTCTCAGTGTTGCTGAAATCCTGGGGAATATCTCCTTTCCCAAAAGCAGTGAACTTTGCAGGCTACAGCCAGATCCCGGCAGCAGTAATGTTCTCTACTCGCTTCCAGAGGGCTTCTCCTAATGTCAAGCATCCCAGGTGGTGGCCT
Source organism: Elephas maximus indicus (assembly GCF_024166365.1). Classification (NCBI taxonomy): domain Eukaryota; kingdom Metazoa; phylum Chordata; class Mammalia; order Proboscidea; family Elephantidae; genus Elephas; species Elephas maximus. Next base: position 70,978,780 of record NC_064825.1, read on the forward strand.
CAATGTCCCAATGAATTCTTGACACTAAAGCACGACACTTGCAATGAAGTGGAGGTCTGTCCTCCATCTCCATGTTGGACAGAGCCCGCAGGAACTTTACTGAAAGTCTAAGAAGTGGGGAAAGAAAATGAAAATTCGTTAAGGCAATGGTAAGCTTCCATATGGGGAGGGAGCAGCACCATTCCCACCTCCTGCATGGGCTGGGGATTGCATTCGTGTTTAATAACAACTTTGATCTCTCTGCCAGCTCCAGCGGTCATTGAGGAATCCTGATATAAAGAAGGTACCTGGGAGATAAAGTTCTGCAAGCGATGATTACTAGCACTTAAGTTCTCTTTTTGTTGAAAGGAAGAATCCCAGATTGAACAGTGCATTGAATGATATGACAAGCGAGTACTTGATCCCTGTCCAGCTGGAGGGGGGATTGTACCCATCAGCAGCTTTTTAGCTAAGGACGTCTTTATATTTCCCTTCTTTGTCTGGGCCTCTCTAGTTCCTCCTTTTACTTCATGTCAGCACTATATAGTAGGTATGCCAAGTGGTTTTGAAATTTAAATTACAGTCTCTTTTTCAGATGTTATTGGAAAGAACATGTAATTTATAACCACGTGTTAGGAGTACAGGATGTTCATGGTCCACTGCCAATTTTTCTTTTGTAAAGTTAATAAAACTTTCATAAAACACTTATACACTTGTATATTTCATGGTAAAGATTTTTTTTTATCTCATAGGCTAATGTAAAGATTTATTAAAACCATTTTTTTGTTAAGAGGAGTGTCAATAGTTTGCAGCTGAGTGTAATTTTGAATCCATGGAAGATGACGGTCTGATGGAAAATGACAGTAACAGCTTTGTTGATTTAGCACTAAAAATAAAGGAGCCTTTCAGACGAGAGAATGCTCTAATACCCAGAGTAGGCTAGGATGCACTCAGGCCAATCGAGGCGAGCTGGAGGAGCTGGCCACCAGCACTCCAACCCCTGGCAAGAGCAGAGCAGGGCTGGACTGAGCCCAGGTGGGAGGGTGAGCAGCAACCCCCTTGGGGGCTTGCTGGAAGGAGGGCTCTTGTTGGGAGTGAGGGAGCCAGAGAGAAGTGTCTAGCACCCACATTTACTTGTGGCAGAAAACTCTAGCATCCCCACAGTCACTCCTGGCCCTTCTACCTCTTTTGGGGATTCATTTTTCCTGAATGTGAAAGGCTACAGAACATGAGCTACTTTAACCTGGCACCTCTCTTCCTCCTAGCCGATCCATATCTACACCACCCCCCCCAAAAAAAAAAAGTTGCCATTGGGTCAATATCAACTCATAGTGACCCTCTAGGACAGAGTAGAACCGCCCCACAGGGCTTCCAAGGCTATAAATCTTTATGGAAGCTGACTGCCACAACCTTCTTCCTCAGAGCAGCTGGTGGGTTCAAACCCCTGACTTTTCCATTAGCAGATGAGAAGTTAACTACTGTGCCACCAGGGCCCCTGGTCCCAACTGAAAGATCATTTTTTATGCATCTCATTTAAGTTTTTTCTGCTTATAAACCCTGGTATCCTGGAAGACCCTTTTCTGAATTTTATTTGTAGTTGGTCAGTGCTCTCCTGTGTGGGGTTGAAAATTGGGTCTGCTACAGAGTTCAGTGACTTGGAGGAGTAAATAGACTTGCTGGACCACTCTCTAGCTGTGTGACCCTGGGCAAGTTATAAAACCTCCCTGAGCTTCTATTTCCTTTTCTACAAAATGGAGATCATAACTTCTATCTCCAGCTCCTGAACATTATGAAACGATGCATATGAATGAGCTTTGCAAAGTGCAGGCAGTGAACAGTGTGAGTTCTTCATCTTCCAGGCTGGATCCATGTTCCTTTAGAATGTTAGTGAGTAGACAGCATCTCGCTTGCACCAAAACCCTCATTCCTTTCAATGTTGAAAGAGGAAGGGATGGTTATTAACTGTGTGCTTTAGATCTTTCCACTAATAAGTTCCCCATGTAATAGGTGATGAAAGTGGGACTAAGAGAGGTTAAGTCACTAGCCCAAGATCACAAAACCAGTGAGACAACCAGGGTTCAAACTTAGGTCATTCTAACTCCAAAGCCTGTTCTTTCCACCCCATAATATTAGAAGGAGCAAGCCCTCTTGAGCAGGAGCTACACACCAATCACCCTGCTAGGCTCTCTATGAGCATTCTCTCCCTTAATCTTCGCACCACCCCTGCAGAATAGCTATGATCCTCATGCAAGGGGAGAAGCACTCAAAGGGCTGCACAATCCAAACCAAGAGGCCTCCTCCCCAAGATGACTGAACTGCCCCCGAGGGGTTAAGAATGGCCTTTGCTTCCCCAACCTGGAGAAGGAAATGGGTGTGCTCCTGAGGAAAAGCTATAAGATGCTATGGCGGCCTTTGGTGGAAGGAAGCAGGAGGCTCAAAAATTCTGTCTGGTCACTTCTCCCCCAACTGAGGGTTGGCTCATGAAGTGTGACTCAGGAACTAGGACGTCAATGTGGATGTTCTCATTTCCCCCACTGTGGGTCTATTCCCCATCTCCGTTCCCCATCCCCAAGCAAACAAGCTCCTTGTTCTGCCCTTCTCTCCAGCCCCAATTGGTTTGGCTTTTCTTCCTCTTGTTCTTTTTCTCTCCTCCTGCCATTCTCCTCTTTGCTCCCTTCTCAACCAGGTCAGCACTCTCTGTGGCAACCATTTCTCCTCTTGGCCCCCTTTGGCACCAGTGAGCAAGGGTCAGACACATTTCTGGCTTACCAAAAAACTAAACCCATTGCTGCAGAGTCAATTCTGACTCATAGTGACCCTATTGGGAAGAGTAGAACTTCCCCATAGGGTTTCCAAGGAGCGGCTGGTAGATTTGAACTGCCGACCTTTTGGTTAGCCACTGTGCCACTAGGTCTCGTAGCATATACTAAGCGTCCAGTATTAAGGGCTATTATTATTACTGACTCCTAGTTTAGCTACCAAGTACTTCATACATTTCCAGCTCTCTGGCAGGTGGTTGGTGAGAAAGGGCATCTTTGGGTTCAAGGACAACTGGCCCCTTTAATCCTTTGATAGGAGTTTGACTGAATAAAGAACCGGAGGCCAGAGCTGGCCTCATGGCACATTTCTTCAGGAACCACATGGGGTATGAAATAGGGTCTACAGGTGGCATGCTGCAAAGAGGTGATCAGGGATCACCTGGATGACCGGCTGCCCTAGAATCAAGTTCACATTCTCCTCTCTTTGATGCCTCAATCTCCAGTAGCAATGCCAGTCCACTGTGTCCAGAAATTTTAACATTTCTGATGCTGTTTTGTCACCAATTGCTCTTCTGAAAGTCAGTGGCTGATTGTACTTCTCAGCTAGGCTCATTCAAGGTAAAAGGAACAGGCATCAGAAAAGTTGGCTTCACTCTTCATGCACCCAGTTGATGAATTAGAATGTTCCATCCCTAGCCAGGTCTCTGTGACCACTCCTGGCTCTTGTAACATTCACAGTCATGGCCAATGTTGACTCTCTCCTCCACTCTTCCAGCCTCTCCCCAACTTCTTCCCTAACCTCTGTGTTAATCCAAGTGCTGGATTGCCTTTGTCCACTTGATTATGAAAATATGAACACTGTCCTTAGAGTCTCTTCTGTCTCTTTATTGCGTCCTCTAGCGAACCACACCCCCTTGCTGAAAAGAGGCATTTTCCATTACACTTTGACCAAAATTTATTTTTGAACTATGTTCTTGATTCAGGAGATCTGGCAGCTTGGCATAGCCCCTAGATTTTCTTGAAATACCAGTTATTCTTTAATGGAGAGTGGGGCCAGGAGACACAGGGGGTCTCTTAATCCCGAGGCATCTAAGAAACCAGGGAAGCTTAGCAGGTATCTGATAGCTAGGCTTTGAAAGGGCCTCTGAAATTCAGCCCAGTGTGCTTTCTTTCTGCTGCGTGATGTTGTCTCTATTGAAAGATTCTCCTTCCCCAAACACAGAGTACAACAATCCCATTGAATGCATTGCCAACGATAAACTATGTACGGACAAATAACAACAGTGACAAAACCGCGTACAGAGACAAGGCAGTCTGTGTCGGGGAAGAAAGAGAAAAATAAATGAAATTAACAGTGGGAGACAAAAACAGAGGAAAACCCAGCAATTAGATTAATCACAGACTTCCAGGAAATTGGCCCAAATTTCTTTAAAATCTTGTTGATTGTTATTCAGATTGAAGGGTTCCCTCCACAAGATTAGCCAGAGCCCACCAAGTTTGCATACCAATCTGCTGCATCCCACACACATGTGCTGCTCAGATCCTGGGGCTGGGTCCCTGCCACAGTGGATCACCTGCATAGGTGTGAGGTCCGGTAGCAGAACCCACCAGTGAGAGTCAAGAGGTGGCATTTCTAATTTAGGCTCGCTGGCCAACTCACTTTGGGACTTTGAACAAATCATATAACTAACTTTCTGGACCTCAGTTTCCACACCTGTTAAATAGGCAAGTTCTACCTGCCCTTCTTAAGCCATTGGATTTTGAGAGGTGGAAGTGAGAAAATAGGTGTAGGAATTCTTGGAGAGGCTGAAAAACACTAAGCAAGCATAACACAGCTTTTCGAGTATTTTCAGGGTTAAAAAGAAAAAACGTTACCCAAGGTTCAAATATTCCTCTAAGCAGAGGAATGCAGCCCTAGTGGCAAAATGGTTAAGAGCTCAGCTGCTAACCAAAAGCTTAGCAGTTCAAATCCACCAGTCACTCCCTTACAACCCCATGGGGGCAGTTCTACTCTGTCCTATACGGTCTCTACGAGTCAGAATCAACTCATCGGCAACTGGTTTGGTTTTTCTTTTAAGCAGAGATATACGGTGTAGTACTAGACCTAGCAAGTGCTACAAAAACATTCCAAAGCTTTCAATTTCTGTAAAACCCCAAGTACACCTTGACCCAAATATTCCTCCGCTTTTTATGATCTGCATTTGAAAGAAAATTGAATGACCTATCTCTGGATTTATTAATGCTTAAATCTTTAGTATCTTGGCTCTGAAATGATCCTGGGTTGCCAGAGAGACATCAGAGCTTTCAAATGCCTGGAAGTCGCCCCTCACCCAGGGTGAAATAATCCAAGCATAAAATGGTTTGGGTTTGGTTTGAAGGATCCAATGCCTGAGCTCCACTTAGAACTGAATTCTTCGAATATGATCATTTTTGGCTCAAAGGAAAGAAAACAAAAAAAATTCATTGGCTTCCTACTAGGTGCTAGACCCTGTGCTAAGTACTTGACATGTATTATTTAACTTAATCTGTACAACAACCCAGTATGATAAGTTCTATTAATGTTCCTATTTTAAGGATGTAAAAAGCAGACATCCTCAAGTACTATGAAAAGTATTTTGACCCATTTTTCTCTTGGCTTTTGTCTTTGAATCTGAATCGCATGAAAAGAATTAATAATCTGAGGGCCCAAACAACCATCCAGCATTACATTTCCCAAAAGGTGTCTCTGCTAGATTTAATAGATCTTAGCATTCAGGCATCAGTTAAGCTTGAGGGGAAATAAACAAATAATGTTGCATTGCTGCAGGACTTCTCAGGGCTTTTGCTGTGTGAATGTTCATTTTGGCACAGCATTTTCCAAACTTGTCTGGTAGTAGACTTTTTTTCCTAAAGGCTCCTAATGTTCATTAGAATATTATTTAGAAAATGTTGACATAGGTTGTCATATCATTTTATAGAGAAAGAAACCAAGATTCATTCAGGGAAAGTAACTTGCCCTAGGTCACATGTATGTTAACAGTAGAGTCAGAACAGCAATCCAGATGTCCTGAGTCCAGGCTTAGACAATGGTCCATGTTCCACTACAACACAAGAAGCCATAGCAAGAAAGCCAGTGGTGGGGACGTCACAGATTCAAGCCACAAGGGCCACAAATAGCATCACAGACCACAAATCACATTTTCAAAATCAAAGGGTCGCAGGTATTACAAGCTATATTGGAGAATTTTATTTCAACAAACTCTTTGGTGCCTGAATAGTCCATGCTCCTTCTTTCCCTTAAAATGCAGGTGGTATCTCTCTACATTTTCCTTCTTGTTTCCAGGATGGGAGACACACTCAGATCACCTAACATGCTTCAGATTTTGGCTGGCATGGACTCAGCAGTATGAGGGACGTGCCTTGTGGGTTTGCTCATCAGTGGATGAGGCTAGAGGAAGAGGCAGAGCGGGTGGCCTGAATTGGACATATTCAATGTTTTCTACCATCTTCCCCTTCTTCAACCAAAATAATTCCATTTTTATCTGTTATATATTAGACCTCCATTTAAAGCTTTGTTAATATTGTTGGGAGTTTCCACAGTCTACACAGGAATACTAGCTCCTCCAGATCCTTCTTCCTCAAAGTGGATTCTAAGGACTAATATCATCAGCATTGGCCCTGGAGCTTGTTGGAAATGCAGAATCTCAGGTCCCACTCCAGACCGAATCCGAATCTGCATCTTAACAAAATCCCAGGTGATTTGTAAGCACATGTAAGTTCAAGGAGCAACACTCTAGACCTCAAGCTTTTTGATGACAGAAACCAGCACAGTGCTAGACACATAGTAGACAGTTGAGAATTAATTTTTGCCTGAATGATGGCTTACGGAAACCAAGGGTCAGAGGAGGAAAAAGTGACACAAATAACTGGTAGAGTATTGGACCAGCAATAAGGGTCTCTGATCATGTGTGCTTTGTACAGGAATATGGGTTTTCACTGTAGAGCCCAAGTCATTGCTGGAAATTGTCAAGTCTCCAGTCTGGTCATTTTAGAAACCAAGATGTTCCAATGAAAACATTCAAATTCTTTGTGTTTATGGAAGAGGATGGCTCATCCTATCAGGAGTTCTGTTCAGCAAACCAAACCACTTGGCAAGAGCAAGCAGGCATGGCATAAAACTGAACTATATGTTTACCTGCAGGTTCATTCTGCTGAAATAAACACCCCCTTCTGTGCAACTTCAGTTCCACCCGAGCTGGCCTTTCAGAAAAGATGTGAGAAACTCCAACAGGTGATCAGCAGAGGAGTTAATTTGCTGCTGTGCAAAACTGCTTGCACTGAGGCTGTCATTGGGGAGAAGAGGAAGCAAGTGGAGAAATCTTTGATCCTCTGTTCAGCCAACTTCTTCCAGGAAGTTGAATGGGAGATCAAACGTGAAAAGAAGTGTGGGCTCTGGGCTCTGTCCAGGACTATTGGAATCCAATACTCCAATAATCATCCAGCTTCGACAGAAGTCAACCCAGGAAGCTTACCAAGGAAAAACTCAACTAAGAAGAGGACTGCAGTCATGGCAAACGAGGAAGTGGGAGAGAGAATTGCAAACGTCCTTGGGTTGTCTTCATTGGATTACTCCTCCTGTGAACCTCCTCCCTTTACGGCCAGCCTTTCTCACAACGCTCAGCCTCCAAAATAAAAAAAAGATGAAGTTAAATAATCATCTGTATTTCCAGACTCAGCTAAAAGTTCAAGGACCTGGCGTTGGTTTTTCTGTGCTAAGGATTCAAACAATACCAGGCTTACTGTCCAGATTGCACTGTGTACCTAGGGCCACCCCAATACTTCTGTGTAGATTGCATGTGATATTCACCCTTAAGACCCTTACATCTGTATAGCACTTTATAGTTTACAAAGCACTTTCACATTTATTATCTTATTTGGCCTGAGGAGGGATTCGTGTCCTCTAGGGGCTTCAGATTGATTGCTAGCTGCCTCTTCATCTTCGTTTTCACGCCAAGAATCCTGGTCATAAGTGATACACAGAGCAATGTAATCACAGCCCAGTAAATTCTACAAGTGTGGTCACTTACAGATACTGCAAATGCAAAATCTCATCAGAGTCACCGAAATACAGCCAGCCACACTAAGATTTGGTAGAAGGCAGGCCAGACACACAGAACGCCACATTATACAACAGTCTGTACATCCCAACTGACACCACCCTGCCTTGGTACACCCAGACCCATTGTACGGAGCAGATATCATGTAAAAGCTATGCCTTGGGACATAATCTCTACTCACAAACTTAGTCCAGTACTATGCTCTTTGGTCCCTCTAGCTCTCAAATGTCCCAGCCACCTGTTACTCATTCTCAATTTCCTACCTCTCCTGTCCTCCCCACCTTCAAGACCAAGATGTGCCTTTATAACCTTGATCTCTTGTCATTGAAGACTCAGCCTGGCTACTTAGTCCAAAGCTTTCTTTAGTAACATTCTTTTCTAATTTAACCTAACCTAAAGGATATTGTGCACTGAAGGATGAGCACCTCAGCCTCCTGGGGGGAAAAATGCCAAGAGAAAGCTCACAGCTTGGCAAGGTCCATTGAGAGCCATCCAGCAAAGAGCAGCACAATCTGAAGAGGAGAAACTAGCAGAACTCACCAAGCTCTGGCGTTGTGAAGTGTGGTAGGCTAGCCAGTTCACCCATCATTAGGTGAACTGATGCAACTACTATATATGATTAAATTCTATATGCTTGGCACTGAGATTATTAAAAAAAAAAAAAAAAGCTTAAACATAGTTCCATAGTCCCTTCCTTCAAGAAGCTTAGAGCCCATCGAGGAACATAGACATTAAACATGCAATTACGGTCCTGGGGAATGGTGATTGCAGATAGCACTACAGCACTGAGCTACTTCAGGGGCACCATTCACATTAGGGATTGTTGTGTTGTTAGGTGCCATCGAGTCAGTCCCAACTCATAGCGAGTCTATGTACCTCAGAAAGAAACACTCCCCGATACTGTGCCATCCTCACAACCATGGTTATGCTTGAGCCCATTGTTGCAGCCCATGTCAAATCATCTCATTGAGGGTCTTCCTCTTTTTTGTTGACCCCTTACTTTACCAACCATGATGTTCTTCTCCAGGGACTGATCGCTCCTGACAACATGTCCAAAGTACGTAAGACGCAGTCTTGCCATCCTTGCTTCTAAGGAGCATGCTGGTTGTACTTCTAAGACAGATTTTTTCGTTCTTTTGGCAGTCCATGGTATATTCACTGTTCTTCGCCAACACCACAATTCAGAGGCATCGATTCTTCTTCAGTCTTCCTCATTCATTGTCCAGCTTTTGCATGCATGTGAAGCAACTGAAAACACCATGGCTTGGGTCTGACCCATCTTAGTTTCAAGGTGACATCTTTGCTTGTCAACATTTTAAAGAGGTCTTGTGCAACAGGTTTGCCCAAGGCAACACATGTTTTGATTTCTTGACTGCTGCTTTCGTTGGTGTTGATTGTGTGTCTAAGTAAAACGAAATCCTTAACAACTTCAATCCTTTCTCCGTTTGTCATGATGTAGCTTATTGGCCCAGTTGTAAGGATTTTTGTTTTCTTTATGTTGAGGTATAAGCCGTACTGAAGGCTGAGGTCTTTGATCTTCATCAGTAAGTGCTTCAAGTCCTCTTCACTTCTAGGAAGCAAGGCTGTGTCATCTGCATAACGCAGGTTGTTAATGCATCTTCTTCCAATCTTGATGCTCAATTCTTCTTCATGTAGTCCAGCTTCTCAGATTATTTACTCAGCATACAGATATGGTGAAAGGATACAACCCTGATGCACACCGTTCCTGACTTGAAACTACTCAGTATCCCCTTGTTCTGTTCAAATGACTGCCTCTTGATCTGTGTTCAGGTTCCTCACAAGCACAATTAAGTGCTCTGGAATTCCCATTCGTTGCAATGTTATCCATAATTTGTTATGATCCACACAGTTGAATGCCTTGGCATAGTCAATAAAACACAGGTAACATCTTTCTAGAATTTTCTGCTTTCAGCCAGTATTCATCTGACATCAGTAACGATATCCCTGGTTCCACATCTCTTCTGAATCTGACTTAAATTTCTGGCAGTTCCCTGTCGACATACTGCTAGCCGCTTTGGAAAGATCTTCAGCAAAATTTTGCTTGCACATGGTATTAGTGATATTGTTCAATAATTTCCGCATTGATTTGGATCACCTTTCTTGGGAATAGGCAAAAATATGGACCTCTTCCAGTCAGTTGGCCAGGTAGATCTCTTCCAAATTCCTTGGCATAGACAAGTGAGCACTTCCAGCGTTACATCAGTTTGTTGAAAAATCTCAGCTGATATTCTTTCAATTCCTGGAGCTTTGTTTTTCACCAATGCCTTCAATGCAGTTTGAACGTCTTCCTTCAGTACCATCCGTTCCTGATCATATGCTACCTCCAGAAATGGTTGAACGTTGATCAAATATTTTTGGTATAATGACTCTGTGTATTCCTTCCATCTTCTTTTGATGCTCCCTGTATCATTTAATATTTTCCCCATAGAATTCTTCAGTATTGCAATTCGAGGCTTAAATTTTTTCTTCAGTTCTTTCAGCTCGAGAAATGCTGAGTGTGTTCTTCCCTTTTGGTTTTCTATCTCCAGCTCTTTGTACACGTCATTATAATACTTTGTCTTCTCAAGCTGCCCTTTGAAATCTCCTATTCAGTTCTTTTACTTCATCATTTCTTCCTTTTGCTTTAGCTACTGGACATTCAACAGCAAGATTCAGAGTCTCTTCTGACATCCATTTTGGTCTTTTCTTTCTTTCTTGTCTTTTTAATGACCTCTTGCTTTCTTCATGTATGATGTCCTTGATGTTATTCCACAACTCTTCTGTCTTTGGTCATTAGTGTTCAACACATCAAATCTTTTCTTGCGATGGTGTCTAAATTCAGGCGGGATATACTCAAGGTTGTACTTTAGCTCTTGTGGACTTGTTCTAATTTTCTTCAGTTTTAATTTGAACTTGCATATGAGCAATTGCTGGTCTATTCCACAGTCAGCCCCTGGCCTTGTTCTGACTGATGGTATTGAGCTTTCCCATCACCTCTTTCCACAGATGTAGTCGATTTGATTCCTGTGTATTCCATCTGGCAAGGCCCACGTGTTCATGTTGGTGAAAAAAGGTATTTGCAATAAAGAAGTCGTTGGTCTTTTAAACTCTGTTATGCGATCTCTGGCGTCATTTCTATCATCAAGGCCATATTTTCCAACTACCTTTCCTTCTTTTTTGTTTCCAACTTTTGCATTCCAATCACTAGTAATTATCAATGCATCCTGATTGCGTTAGGTGTAGCTAATGTCACCTATGAGGCTTTGGTGGTGCAGTAGTAGAATTCTCACCTTCCACGTGGGAGACCTGGGTTTGATTCCCTGCCAGTGCACCTCAAGCACAGCCACCACCCATCTGTCAGTGAAGGCTTTGTGTTACTATGATGTCAAGCAGATATTAAAGGAGTTTCCAGTAAGGTAGACTAGAGAGAAAAGGCTGGAGGCATACGTCAGAAAATAAACCAGTGAGAACCCCATGAATCACAGCAGTCCAATCCACAGCCAATCACGAGGATATTTCAGGACTGGGCAGCATTTCTTTCAGTTGTACGTGGGGTCACCATGATTCAGAGACTGACTCAAAGGTAGCTAAGAACACTAACAACTTAACGTATGGTTCTAGGGAAGTTCTTGACACTAACTCTACACCACCTAACCACACACTACCCAAGTTCAAAACATGTTATTATCTCTGACACAGGCAGAGATTGTATCCTTTTGTAATGAGGCCATTCAGCCCCATGAAGGCCCCCAAGTCTCCCAAACCCAGTGTAACTTGCAAGGAGGCTCGTGGAAAGGCAGGAAGATTCCCTCTCTGAAGTATATAGTGAGGGCTTGAATGGCTTTAAGGTAGAGAAAAGTTTGTAGGCTTTGTGTTCAGGCAGAGTATTAGAGCTTCAGATCTACTTGTTAAAAGCTTCATCATCCCAGGCAAGTCAAACTTTTTAATCTTAATTTCCTCCTCTGTTCAGTGGGTACACTGATACCTTTCTCACAAAATTTCTTACAAAGATTAGGCGTTAAATGCCAAGTACATCATCTGGCACACAGCCAATGCTTTAAAACTGCTTCTTTTCCTCCTCTTTCCTAAACTTGGTAACGATTCTAGAATGTAGGAGTTGGACGAGATCTTGGGATCCTCTAATCAAGGTTTTCACATTTTACATATTCAGAATTCAAAGAGCAACTTAGATTTAATCAGATAGTCAACCACTGAATCACTACAAAAATAATATTGAGCAACTATTATTATCTGCTTAAATTAAATCACTTTGAATGTGTGGAGGAGGTCCAGTTATTCCAACAGCTTTCAGTAGAACAAGAATAACAATCCTGGCGCCATAGGGCTGTTGTGAAATTCAAAAGAGGTAAAATGAGTAAATTACCCATATTTCTGTTAAGTTCTGAGTCTTGTCTGTTTAAGGCTACAGCCTGCCTTGAATAAGAGGGAGGTGGTGGTGAAAACAACGAACTTTCAGTTCTTCTATCTGGTATTTTAAATAACCGGATAATTCAGACGTGGATGGTCTGAAGTGTTACAGACTATGGTCATAAGGCTTTCGGAACAGCGAAAGGAGTGCCACACCTCTCCTTGTGCATCTGGCGATGAAGGGCTAGGTGTCTCAGAACAAAAGCGAACTCTGTAAGCTATCTGTCCTGTCTCTCCCTGCCCACCCCAACTGGAGAGGTGGCTCCAGGCGTGCATTCTGAAGGAGACAGGCTGACAGAAAGGAATGGGGACGTCCAGTTTATAAAAACCTTGGGGGAAGGTTTACCTTCCTGAGTCAAGTTGGAACTGGGGCTATATCTGAGTTCCATAGCAAAAATCTCCTGAGATTCTGTCCACTGTGTACATTTGATTTTGACTTTCTCCAGGGGAATAAGAGTCATAACTAATGTTGGGAAGACCCTACTTTGATAGCTGAAATTATTACAATTCCTTATTATTGGCTGGGGTGTCCACTTTCATGACAGTCTGGGCTCTGACATTTACTGGGCTCCTACTGTATACCAGGCCCTGTGCTATGCATGTTATGTGTGCTCTTTCACACATTTAATCTTCGCATCAGCTTGTGAGGAAAACATTACTTCCCCTACTTCCCAAATAAAACTCAAGAAGTTTTACTTGCTCATGGCCACACAGCAAGTAAGTAGTAGCAGATTTGTAGTTCAGAACCAAATCTGCCTGACTCCAAATCCCATATGGTTTCACCTGGACCCCCAGCCTCAGGTCTGTTCCTGTAACTTCAGCTTTCTCTGGCTTCATAGTTCCTTTTGGTGGTTGCCTGATATCCAAAAACCAAACAAACTCATTGCCATCCAGTCGATTCCAACTCATAGTGACCCTATAAGACAGAGTAGAACTGCCCCATAGTGTTTCTAAGGAGTAGCTGGTGGATATGAACTGCCAACCTTCGGTTAGCAGCCAAGCACTTAACCACTGCACCGCCAGAGCTCCTGCCTGATATCAGTAGATAGAAAAAAATAGAAGCTTAACTTCAATGTGTAAATGTTACCATTATTTAGCTCTTTCTGCGCATCAAGTGTTTCTCACCCCTTGCAAATGCCCAAAATAGGAACTAGAGGGCCAGAAAAGCAGACCTGAATTCAAGTCCTGTGTTTGCTACTGACAAGCCATGTGGCCTTGACCAGGTTGCCTAAACTCTCTGGGTCTCAGTTTTCTTATTTATTGAATGGGAGGTAAAACCTCAGAAGGCCCTCGAAAAGTTTAAATGAGAAAATGTCACTGGTACATTGTGGGATTATAAACATGACTTTTCCTTCCCTCTTGCAAAGTATAAACTCTAGTCTGGGTCATATCTCACTTCTTCACTATCTAAATATGGAACTCTAACATCCTCACTCCCACCTTGTAAAATGAGGATGACAGTAGTATTTACCTTATACCCCCACCAAAAAAAAAAAAAAAAACACATTGCCACCTAGCTGATTTTGACTCATAGCCACCCTATAGAACACAGTAGAATTGCCCCATAGGGTTTCCAAGAATCAGCTGGTGAATTCAAAACACCACCCTTTTGATTAGCAGCCATAACCTCTTAACCACTGTGCTGCCAGGGCTCTAATAAGTATAAATTATTAATATATGCAAAACACTTAGAACAGTACCTGGCATACAATAAGTTTTATAGAAGAGTTAGCTATTATTATTGTTTCCTTCCTTCCTCTGGAAACCCCGGTGGGGTAGTGGTTAAGTGCTATGGTTGCTAACCAAAGTGTTGGCAGTTCAAATCCGTCAGGCACTCCTTGGAAACCCTATGGGGCAGTTCTACTGTGTTGCGTAGGGTTGCTTTGAGTCGGAATCAACTTACGGCAGTAGGTTTGGTTTTTTGGTTTTGGTCCCTTCCTCTTTGTTTCTCTCCCTTCGTCCTTTCCTGACATGATAGGAGGTCTTTTCCTGACAACACAATCCATTTGGAATTATCAGTTTTCAGACCATTGATCTCCTCTCAGCATCAAAAGAGTTAAGATCCTTTCAAAACCGAATGCCTTAGCCACGTGCCTCTCCCTCTCCTTTACAAAGGCTAAGGCCTTGATCATTTCTTAATGTAACTACTTCAGGAAATTTGTCACACTAATAATGTTAATATGCCTTATTTCTACACTGCTCACACCCTGAGCTCTCAATCACTTCAAAACACAGTGATTGAAATTTTTCAAAAGTCTTTGATTTGGAAGTTGTTATGTAGAACACTAGTCAAGTATAAATATGGCAGAATGATTTAAGGCAGTTGGAGCAATCCAAATGTTTAAGCTTTTTTCAAATAATTATCAATCTTTCTGCTCTGCATTTTCAACACCCCCCTTCATTTGAAGGAGTGGCCCTCGGTGAGGTTTGAAACATGCTGTTGAGGCTGCCAAGTGCCTCTCTGTTTCCCATACGATGTTGTCTTATTATAATCACGTTATTAAATCGTTAATGGTTTGTGCTGCTCCTGTGTCAGACTCAGGTCATGAAGAGAGCTGGTCACCCCAAAATGAAAAGCTTATTCTACATCCACTTCAATTCAGATGTACTCCTCCCAAGCCACAGCTCTGTAGTGTGCAGCCAAGGGGACAGTGCCCTCTGATGGTCACGCATCAGCTGGTCCAGGCGCCCACATGAAGGTTTTACCAGCGCCTGCCTTGAAATCTCCAGAAGGACCACAAGAGACTATTATGACTCAGGACAACTCTCATGGACCACTTGGGTCCTCTCCACTCTGCTTACTCTAGCCAGCCTTACCACCACCACTTCTGCTCAGGTCTTGACCAGGTTCTCACCAGTGTCACCTGGCAGTACCTTACCCAAATGCACATCACATACCTCCCTCTTCCTGCCCTGGGACTTCTCTGACATGAAGGGGGGAGGACAACCATGGAATCTGCTTGGCATCTACATCTGCAGCTGGAAGTGCAGGGGAGTAGTTGTCCAAAGGACTATCCTTGACCAATGGAAGAGAGAAGCTGATGGATGAATATGTCTTCCTTCTTATTCCTAGGTGACAGTTCTAAGATACATCTTATGTGGCTCCTCTGAAGGCCCTAGTGGGATCAACATCAGTGGCTCGCAGCAGTGACCTGTCCCTTAGCACATCCCTATATTGGTTTTCCTTCCTACGCTGTTTCCCTCTTCCATCCCTCATTCCAGCTCCCAAATAACTACCTGCCCACAACTTCCTTTGGCACAAACTCTGTTTCCAGGGGAACCCAGGAATTACCCACACCAAGGAGGATTAAGCTCAGTACAATTCCACGCCCAAAAAATTGACTTGGAAGGATCAGAGCACATGGATCCCTGAGAATAAAAGGAACAAAGCCGGAGACACCTTAGTCCAGGACAAGGTGACCCAGTTACCTAAGCACAGAACAACCAGGGGGCAGACCTACCTCAGCACAAACAGTATTCTCGACATGTTCTGTCCCCCACCCCCACCCCATCCCAGCACTAGCAGGCAGGGTTGCCACGGTGCAATGAGTCCAGACGACAAGCTTACCACAGCACAGAGGACCAGGGGCCTGAAAACAATAAGACTGATAAACACGATCACTTCAGACAGAAGCTTCGCATGCAGAGACCAGCCAGAGCCCAGGGTTTTCTCAGCCTGGAGGAACGAGAGCCCAGGGATCCTGAGGTGGTCATGGGGATTGGCCAGCCCCGTCCCTGACTGCCCCTGGGCCACCTCACACAAGTGCCACTTCCCTTTCTTGTCTTTTGGGCAAAGACCCTCCTGGCCAGCAGCACCATGGACACCTGCTATGCACCACTCATCTTTTTAGCCCCATTTCATACTCCAGCCACTCCTGTGGCATCCAAAACAATAAAATAAAATAAAAAATAAATGAAAAACTAGAGAGCTGGGAGTGGGATGGGAGGGAATGGGGAGTAGCTAATGGGTATGGCTTTTTTTTTTTTTTTGTGGAAGTACAAAAATGTTCTAAAATTAAGTAGCAGAGGTGGTTGCACAACCCTGTGAATATTCTAAGAAACACTGAATCGTGCATTTTAAATAGTCTGAGAGAGAGCCGGAGGTTTGGGCTCAGAGGACCTGAGTTCAGACTCAAGGTTTCTTCTTCACTGCCAATTGAGAGAGTGGATATCAAAGCCCTCTGTCAAATTGTCAAATATTGCATACTTAATGTTGGACCCCTGGTGGTGCAAACGGTTAAGAGCTTGGCTGCTAACCAAAAGGTTGGGGGTTCGAACCCACCCAGCTGCCCAGCAGTAGAAAGGCCTGGCAACCTGCTTTTGTAAAGATTACGGCCAAGAAAGCTGTATGGGGCTGTTCTACTCTGTCACATGGGGTTGCTATGAGTCGAAATCAACTCAGCGGCACCTAACAACAACAACAATGTTGATAATATTCCATGTAAAATAGATGTTTCACTGAGGCCAACAGAAATATAACTTTATCATTATTATCATTGCTATTATAACTATTAAAAAAAAAACTATTAGAAAATAATATTTGCATACTTCTAGTCTGCAAAGTACTTTCATGTTTTTAAATCCATTGCCTCACTTATCAAAAACTCCACCTGGTGGGTTTTATCATTACTCCTCAATCTGCAGAAGAGGAAACTGCAACTCAGATAGAGTGACTGCCCCAAGACCCTAAAGCAGTTAGCGGTAGACCTAGGGCACAAAGCAGGTCTGTTAGGTCCACATTCCTTGCTGTGTTCCTACCCCAAATTCCAGAAAAGAGAGCTGGGCACCATGGCTTCATGTTTTCCAGCCTTAATTGGAATGATGCCGGGAGATAATCACTCCGTTTAAGAACACCGAGATGATAGTGTTCCGTCTCCTTCTACCCTGGGGCTGTTCCTAGGCAGCACTCACATCATGCGATCACATGGAGAAGCTTCTCAGGCCTATATTTAAGTAATAAGACATGACAGGCTGTGTATTTCTGGGATGTTATTACATGCCTGGGGTGGTGTTGGGAGGCTGAGGCTGAGGAAATGTCTTTGAGCCTAGATTTGGCTATTATAAAATATAATGTATAAACCAAGATGGGGGTGGGAGCCAGTCCAAGAGGTGGACAGACACTTAGAAGGTGCTGCTGGCGTGGCTGTGACATCACCACCAGCCAATCCCACAGATCCTCTTTCCTGCCAAAACTTCAAGTGATTTGATGGTTTAGACTTAAAAAACAATGAGTTTCAAAGTCATCCTCAGGGCTATAAGACTCTCAGTGTTTGTAAAACTGGAAGGTCATTCAGCCCATGGTGTCCACCTCAAGCCGGTGTAGTGTGATCCGAAGTAAATCTGGACTTGGAGGGTCTGTAAGAGACTTTCTCCCAGCAAGCCCATGGGTGCCATTGGGTAATCACTGGATTTGCACGTCTCAAGGTCTTGCGGGTTGTGGTTGTGGTTTTACACTCCATTTGGGGGCTAGGCCTTTACTCTCTGCCAGGTTAAATGACTAGCAGGCCATAAAGATGGCTGCTGAGCTGATCAAAAACAGACCTCTGGGCTGATCTGTGACTAGATCCCTGAGCTCTGATGTTTCAGCCAAGGTTAGGCAAATCCAGGCCGCATGCCTGGTCTCTGTGGGCTGTTCTCGTGTGCGGCATCCAGGCTGTGATTAGGAGCAATAATATTTTCCAGAGACTTTGCCCTCAGGGAACTGACAATCTGGAAGAAGGTATAAAACAAATATTTTCAGATAAATCCAATATGGGGCAATAAAAAAAAAAGCTAAAACCAAGTCATACTTAGCTATATCCTTCGTGCTTATAGAGTTGGGGTGATAGTTGTTCTGTCAATGTTTGTTGAAAGGATGAAAGAGCCCTAAGAACATGTACACAAAGTGCTAGGGGTGCTCTAAGCCTCAGTTTGTTAGGCTGTAACAAAAGGAAAGTGGTACTTACTTTCCCTGCCTACTATACAGGATTATAGTGAGAATCAAAATATGAAAATACATCGTAAGTTGTAAAACACTGCCCAATTGTAAGTGATTTGCAATGGAGGAAATGATTACACATCTGACTAACAGTAACAGGAATGACTCAAAGAGAAGACTCTCTTCAAGTTTTGGGAGGCTCATAACCATTTCCAGTATCCTTCCCTTCCTCTCCATCTCCACTACCAGTGACTTGGACTAGACCCAGGATTCTAAAGCGGTTTAATCTATCGATCATTTAGTAATGTTTGCCTTGCATACTCAGTTGAACACAATTGTTAGATTTCATCTGTGCTCAGTGGTGGAGAGTGCCATGATGAATTAATAATGTCTGCCATGGTCTTGGGTTGGGGAATAGCAGCATGTATGACTTTTATTTTATATTTATTGTGGTAAATACACAGGTAACAAAACATTTGCCATTTCTACAATCTTCATATGTACAGTTCAGTGACATTAATTATGTTCATCATGTTGTTCAACCAGCACTATTAACTGTTCCCAAATTTTAACATTCTTTGTCTGGGCCTTCATTTTCTCATTCAGTGCAATAGCTTCATGATTGATTTCCTTCTTCCATTGTCATCTAACCCCAATCCATTCCTGCTTCTACCACCAGGGTAGTATCTTCCCAAAGTATAAATCTGTCCATGGCATTTCTATACTAAAATCATTCAGGGATTTACCCCTTATTCCACAGAGTGTAGCCCTCAGCAAGGCCTACAAAGCCTGAGATAATTTGATCCCTGCTTTGCTATTTCATGTCTGATCCAGCACCCCAAACCTTATACTTCAGTCAGTTTAAGATAATATAGTTAGCTCCATCCCCAAACACATCCCACCCAACTTAGTTGCCTAAAAGCTTCTTCTCAACCTTAGTCCCTAATGCATTTATTCTCTCCTCTGTGAAATCCTCCTTCACTGCCCTCACGTAGAGTGGATCTTTTCTCCTTCATCCCCACAGCATCCTATACACATCTCTATTACACCTGTGTAGAAGTATTTATTTGCTTGTTTACCTTTCTTGTTAGACTGTGAACTTTGTAACACAGAAGATCATGTCTTATACTCAGCTTTGTATTTATCCAAGGCACTGTGCCTGGGATAAACTATATGCTCAATAACTATTTGAAGAACGAATAAATAAGACATGGAACGTATTGAATGTATTGTTTTCTAAGGGGCTCCTTCTTCATGTATCACCATCCTGGTGTTTTATAAGCTCACCCCCTTCCCATAGCTGATTGGACCTAGGGAGAGTGCAGACCTAAGACAACAAGTCAGTCTATAAGCAGGATCGCATCTCAGGAGCGGGACTATTAGCAGAACTCTGGTAAACAGAGGAAAAGATTCATGAACTGAAAAAGTGTATCTCTCTCTTAAATATTCGAACTTCAGATACAGAAAGACAGTTAATAGCGGGAGCAGAAGGTAAAAAACACAGTAAGAGGGCCAACTTTGATACCATGAGATATCAGAAGCTATGAGTAAACAGAAGTTGTGAGTAAGACAGAGATGAAATTTATACCGAGTAGAAAATAAGGTCATTGTTTGGTAGCAATAAGAGGGTAGAAGTAATCAGTTCCTGTCTCTGAAAAAAAAACTGAGGGATGGTTTTTAGAACTGTCTTAGATCCTGAACAACTTTCTGGCTTCCATATTATATTCTAGTTGCATCGTTTATCAAAACAAAACGAATGATGGTGTTTCTACTAAATCTAAAGGGTTTATTTGGGATGGTATCATTTAAAATCCAGAGCCATTGTTGTTAGGTAGCACTGAGTGGATTCCAACTCATGGCAACCCTGTGTGACAGAGCAGAACTGCTTCATAGGGTTTTTTTTGGCTGTAATCTCTTTTTTATTTTTTTTGTAATTGTACTTAAAGATTTACAGAGCAAATTAGTTTCTCATTAAATGATTAATACACATATTGTTTGTGACACTGGTTGCCCCCCCATGACATGTTAACAGTGACCTTGGGTTCCTGGTTACCGGCTTTCCTGTCCCCTCCTGCCTTCTCATCCTTGCCCTTGGGCTGGTGTGCTCATTTAGTTCATTTTGTTTTATGGGCCTGTCTAATCTTTGCCTGAAGGGTGACCCTCAGGAGTAACTTCAATATTGAGTTAAACAGGAGTCTAGGTCTGTTTTTTGTGTGTGTGTGTGTGTGAGTTAGAATTTTGTTTTACATTTGTCTCCAGCTCTGTCTGGGACCCTCAGTTGTGTTCCCTGTCAGAGCAGTCAGTTGTGGTAGCTGGGCACTATCTAGTTGTGCTGGACTCAGTCTGGTGGAGGCTGTGAAACTTGTGATCCATTAGTCCTTTGGACTAATGCTTCCCTTGTGTCTTTTGTTTTCTTCGTTCTCTCTTGCTCCAGACGGGGTGAGACCAGTGAAGTACTAGATGATCACTCACAAGCTTTTAAGACCCCAGATGCTACTCACCAAAGTAGGATGTAGAACATTTTCTTTATAAACTATGTTATGCCAATTGAGTTAGATATTCCCCTAGACCATGGTACCCAGCCCTCATCCCAGTAGTTTAGTCTCTCAGGCAGTTTGGATGTGTCTATGGAGCTCCCATGACCTTGCCTTGGACAAGTTGTGCTGGCTTTCCCAGTATTGTGTACTGTCTTACCCTTCAACAAATTTACCACTTACCTTTTTTTTTTATTGTCTATTTTAGTGTGTTTCCCTCCCCACCCCACCTCTCCCTTGTAACTCTCAAAGATTGTTTCTTTTTGTGTATAAACCTTTTCATGAGTTTTCACAGTAGTGGTCTCATACAATATTTGTCCTTTTGTGATTGACTTATTTCACTCAGCATAATGCCCTCCAGATTCATCCACGTTGTGAGACGTTTCACAGATTCATCATTGTTCTTTATTTTTGTGTAGTATTCCATTGTGCGTAGGTTGTTGTTGTTCTTGAGAGGTGCTGTCGAGTTGGTTCCAACTCATAGCGACCCTATGCACAACAGAACGAAACAGTGCCCAGACCTGCACCATCCTTACAATCATTGTTATGCTTGAGCCCATTGTGGCAGCCACTGTGTCAATCCACCTCATTGAGGGTCTTCCTCTTTTCCACTGACCCTGTACTTTGCCAAGCATGAGGTCCTTCTCCAGAGACTGATCCCTCCTGACAACATGTCCAAAGTATGTAAGATGCAGTCTCGTCATCCTTGCTTCTAAGGAGCATTCTGGTTGTACTTCTTCCAAGACAGATTTATTCGTTCTTCTGGCAGTCCATGGTATATTCAATATTCTTCGCCAACACCACAATTCAAAGGCATCAATTCTTCTTCGGTCTTCCTTATTCATTATCCAGCTTTCACATGCACATGATGCAATTGAAGATACCATGGCTTGGGTCAGGCACACTTCAGTCTTCAAGGTGACATCATTGCTCTTCAATACTTTAAAGAGGTCCTTTGCAGCAGGTTTACCCCATGCAATGCGTCTTTTGATTTCTCGACTGCTGCTTCCATGACTGTTGATTGTGGATCCAAGTAAAATGAAATCCTTGACAACTTCAACCTTTTCTCCCTTTATCATGATGCTGCTCATTGGTCCACTTGTGAGGATTTTTGTTTTCTTTATGTTGAGGTGCAAACCATACCGAAGGCTGTGGTCTTTGATCTTCATTAGTAAGTGCTTCAAGTCCTCTTCACTTTCAGCAAGCAAGGTTGTGTCAGCTGCATAACGCAGGTTGTTAATGAGTCTTCTTCCAATCCTGATGCCCTGTTCTTCCTCATATAGTCCAGCTTCTTGGGTTATTTGCTCAGCATACAGATTGAATACGTATGGTGAAAGAATACAACCCTGGCACACACCTTTCCTGACTTTAAACTGCTTAGTATCCCCTTACTCTGTCCGAACAACTGTCTCTTGATCTGTGTAAAGGTTCCTCATGAGCACAATTAAGTGTTCTGGAATTCCCATTCTTTGCAATGTTATCCATAATTTGTTATGATCCGCACAGTCGAATGCCTTTGCATAGTCAATAAAACACAGGTAAACATCCCTCTGGTATTCTCTGCTTTCAGCCAGGATCCATCTGACATCAACAATGATATCCCTGGTTCCACGTCCTCTTCTGAAACTGGCCTGAATTTCTGGCAGTTTCCTGTGGATATACTGCTGCAGCCATTTTTGAATGATCTTCAGCAAAATTTTGCTTGAGTGTGATATTAATGATATCGTTCTATAATTTCCACATTCGGTTGGATCACCTTTCTTGGGAATAGGCATAAAAATGGATCTCTTCCAGTCAGTTGGCCAGGAAGCTGTCTTCCATATTTCTTGGCATAGACGAGTGAGCACCTGCAGTGCTGCATCCGTTTGTTGAAACATCTCAATTGATAGTCCATCAATTCCTGGAGCCTTGTTTTTCACCAATGCCTTCAGAGCAGCTTGGACTTCTTCCTTCAGTACCATTGGTTCCTGATCATATGCTACCTCTTGAAATGGTTGCACATCAACTAATTCTTTTTGATATAATGACTCTGCCTATTCCTTCCATCTTCTTTTGATGCTTCCTGCGTCATTTAATATTTTCCCCATAGAATCCTTCACTATTGCAACTCGAGGCTTGAATTTTTTCTTCAGTTCTTTCAGCTTGAGAAACACCAAGCGTGTTCTTCCCTTTTGGTTTTCCATTTCCAACTCTTTGCACATGTCATTATAATACTTTGCTTTGTCTTCTCGAGACACCCTTCGAAATCTTCTGTTGAGTTAATTTACTTCATCAATTCTTCCTTTTGCTTTAGCTTCTTGACATTCGAGAGCAAGTTTGAGAGTCTCCTTCGACATCCATCTTGGTCTTTTCCTTCTTTCCTGTCTTTTCAATGACCTCTTGCTTTCTTCATGTGTGATGTTCTTGAAGTCATTCCACAACTCCTCCGGTCTTCAGTCACCAGTGTTCAGTGCATCAAATCTATTCTTCAGATGGTCTCTAAATTCAGGTGGGATATACTTAAGGTCATATTTTGGCTCCCATGAACTTGCTCTGATTTCCTTCAGTTTCAGCTTGAACTTGCATATGAGCAATTGATGGTCTGTTCCACAGTCGGCCCCTGGCCTTGTTCTGACTGATGATATTGAGCTTTTCCATCGTCTCTTTCCACAGGTGTAGTCGATTTGATTTCTGTGTGTTCCATCTGGTGAGGTCCATGTGTATAGTTGCCGTTTATGTTGGTAAAAGAAGGTATTTGCAATGAAGAAGTCGTTGGTCTTGCAAAATTCTATCATTCGATATCCAGCATTGTTTCTAACACTAATGCCATATTTTCCAACTACTGATCCTTCTTCTTTGTTTCCAACTTTCTCATTAAAATCACCAGTAATGATCAATGCATCTTGACTGCATGTTGGATCAATTTCAGACTGCAGCAGCTGATAAAAATCTTCTATTTCTTCATCTTTGGCCCTAGTGGTTGGTGCGTAAATTTGAATAATAGTCGTATTAACTGGTCTTCCTTGCAGGCATATGGATATTATCCTATCACTGACAGCGTTGTACTTCAGGATAGATCTTGAAACTTTCTTTTTGACGATGAATGCAACACCATTCCTCTTCAAATTGTCATTCCCAGCATAGTAGACTATATGATTGTCTGATTCAAAATGGCTAATACCAGTCCATTTCAGGTCACTAATGCCTAGGATATCAATATTTATGCATTCCATTTCATTTTTGACGATTTCCAATTTTCCAAGATTCATACTTCATACATTCCAGGTTCCGAGTATTAATGGATGTTTGCAGCTGTTTCTTCTCATTTTGAGTCGTGCCACATAAGCAAAGGAAGGTCCCAAAAGCTTTAATCCATCCATGTCATTAAGGTCGACTCTACTTTGAGGAGCCAGCTCTTCCCCAGTCATCTTTTGAGTGCCTTCCAACCTGGGGGGCTCATCTTCCAGCACTATATCAGACAATGTTCCGCTGCTATTCATAAGGTTTTCACTGGCTAATACTTTTTAGAAGTAGACTGCCGGGTCCTTCTTCCCAGTTCGTCTTAGTCTGGAAGCTCAGCTGAAACCTGACCTCCATGGGTGCCCCTGCTGGTATCTGAATACTGGTGGCATAGCTTCCAGCACCACAGCAACACACAAGCCCCCGCAGTACGACAAACTGACAGACACATGGGTGTGTGTGTATGTACCATAGTTTTTTATCCATTCGTCTGCTGATTGACACTTAGATAGTTTCCATCTTTTTGCTATTGTGAGTAATGCTTCAGTGAACATGGGTATGCATATGTCTATTCGTGTGAAGGCTTTTGTTTCTGTAGGATATATTCCTAGGAGTCGGCTTGCAGGATCATATAGTATTTCTGGCTTTCTAAGGAAGTGCTGTATCATTTTCCAAAATGGTTGTACCATTTTGCATTCCCACCAGCAATGCACAAGAGTTCCAGTTTCCTGGCAGACTCTCCAACATTTGTCATTTTCAGTGTTTTTGGTTCGTGACTTGGCTATAATCTTTACAGAAGGAGATCGCTAGGTCTTCTTCCTGTGAAGCTGCCAGGTAGGTTCAAATCGCCAGTCGTTTGGTTAGCAGCCAAGTGGTTAACCATTCTATCACTGGGGCTCCTCAAATCCAGAGTACATGGTTTGATAAATAGTGCTGGTATTCAAAGGCCAGAGCCATTTCTAGTCAACAGTTGGACCTCAAAGCTAATCACTGTTGGTCAGGGATAAGGCCAGGTTGCTTTGGCCTTCATCCTCCTACTTCCATTACAGACCCCGGTCTTTGTCCTTTCCCCCCAGCCTTCCCAAGAGCCAGCATTCCAGGAACAGAACAGGAGTCTCCCTTCCAGCCCAGTACACTGTTTTTAGAGGGAAGGGACTGTCAGCCCATTTTCTGTCTTTAATTCTTTATTTGCAGCCCATCTCTCTAGGCAACGGGTCAGACTAAGACCCTGCTGCAGTGTTTTTCCTACACAGAGAAGGAAAAAGAACTGAAATGAACCTCGGCCAAACAAAAATTATTTTTGATTGTGCTTTTTTTTTTTTTTTTTCCTGAGACACACCATAACTCATCTGCTTGAAGGAAAGTGATGGTATTCCAGTGTCTGTTTGATAAGCACATCAGACAAGCCCATGGACCATGGGAACCAAAAGAAAATAGTACTGAGAGGTTACATGAGCCTCGGATGTGGTCCCTGACAGAACAAGTGCTATTGTGGGATGACACAGACCAGAGCTCAAGGCAGATGCAAGTTTGTCCTGTTCTCAGAGGAAAAGCCAGCTGGAAAAGGAGCTTTGAGACTGGGTCAAAGGCAGCAATGTTCTTTCTGGCTGGTAGCCCTCATCCCAATTTTGTCTCCACAGAATCTCACTGGGAAAAAGAAGGAACCAGAAAAAAATCTACTCGACTGTCTTTAGAATTAATCGTGATTGATATTTGTCCAAGGAGGTGAATGGATCCAGGAAGGAAAGAAAGACATCTGATCAGAGGACGGAGTAAAAAATTTCCCTCATTTGCTTTTTGTCCCATTAAAACCTCATCAAGACAAATCCTTTGGGGGGCCTAAAACAGTCGCCCTGGTGGCATCTGGAAAAGCACATCTCTGGACAAGAAAAAGGGTGTAAATTTGGATGTTCTCCACTGGATGGTGATAGTAACAAGAATACAAAAATTAAAAAAAAAAAAAGCCAAGCCAGCTGCAGTGAAGTTGATTCTGACTCATGACAACCCCATGTGTGTCAGGGTAGAACTGTGCTCCATAGGGTTTTCAATAGCTGATCTTTCTGAAGTAGGTTGCCAGGCCTTTCTTCTGAGACACCTCCGGGTGGGTTCAAACCACCAATTTTTTGGTTAGCTGTTGAGCATTTAACCATTTGCACCACCCAGGGACTCCTAGTAGCAAGAATACGGCAAACAGAATCAGCAGAGCTGATAGGAAAATTAGAGTTCAACCTCTTGATTACATGAAGAAGGAAAGTGGGGTCCAGAAGGAAAGGGGACATGCCCAAGGTCATACAGGTGTAAGAGGTAGGGAGAAAGTGAGCCAAGACCAGCACTCAATTCTCTAGATGCCCCGCCCAGGCCTTTTCCCTTTGCACTGAACTGTGAAGGGCAGATGCCCCAGAAACTGGAGAGGACGCTGCCTCCCTTTGCTGCTGCTCTGAGGCTGGGGAGAAACCAGCCAGGTCTTAAATGCAGCTCTCAGAGAAGTCTCTAGCAGGTTGTCAAGTGGTCCTGCCAGTGCTGAGCTGGCAGAGGCGGGTGGGGAGAAGTGCTTAGAAATCCTGAGCACTGAAAGGTGGCCTGTAATTGTAAAATTCCATTTCCTTTCAATTAGCAGCTGATTGCATTTGATGAGCTGCAACATTGTTTCCTCCATGTAGATTAGGAGTCAGAGCAGTCAATGAGCTGTGAAATTCTCTCCCTGCTGAAACAATAGACAGTGATTAAAGCGCAGCTAATCCGATCATTATAGCCAGAGCCCACTGATCATTAGCTACTAACCAGATCCAGAGAGCAGCTCCAGCCTGGCCAAGGCAGACTGGATGCAGCAGGTAAATGTTACTGATACGCCAACCTCCCTCCTCTCTGTGCCCAGCAGTCCCTGCTGAGCCCTCAAGCTGGGAGAAAACTGGGAGGCCACCATGGAGGAGGGGAATGAACTTGCCAAGGGCAGCTGATGCCAGGGAGGGAGCTTCAAGGCAGACGTAACAGATCTGGGGTCAAATCCTTCCCCCTCTCCCCAGCTTGTTGTTTAACCTCTGAGCCTCAGAGAACTTATTTGCCCCAAATCCTTAATAATACCTTCCTGGTGTGGTTGTTCCGAGGATTAATATTACAGCCAAGGTAAAATCCCTGGCATAATGCTAAAAGACTGTAATAATGCTAACTAACATTTTTGAGTATATGCTACGTGCTCAGCGCTCTTCTAAAGGCTTTATATGGATTAGCTGGTCTAATCCTTCTTAACAACCCTGATAGCAATCCTAATAAAGCAGATGCTACTATTATCCCCGTTTTCCAATGAGGTACACACAAATTCAGTAACTTGTTCAAGATCACTTAGCCAGTAAGGAAGTGGCAGAGCTGGGATTTGAACCAGGCAGGCTAGCTCAGAAAAAAAAAATTTCCCTACTATTCACCATCTCGCTTTGCCACCCATTAGACAAAAGTACTCATTGTTTCCCTTTGCTAGGCCTTTAGCTTTCAAACTTTATTGTGCAGAAGAATTGGTCAGAGAGAGTGCTAAAATTGCAATCATCAGGCCCAAGTGCCAACCCTGGTCACTTCCCCCACCTTAGATCCTGATGCAGTAGCTTAAGGATGGGGCCCATAAGCACCTTATGTGACAATGATGCAGTTGGTCCAGAACCTACCTACAGAAATGCCCCAGGTTCTGGGCAGCAGAGGGATGTCTGTCCTGGGCCTGCATCCTCCTTGAGCTCAGCTGTCTTGCCCAGGGCTAGTGGACCTGGCCCCGGCCCCGGAAGCAGAAAGCCACAACTGCGCTTACAGAGGAGGAGAAGGAAGCAGAAGGCAGGTGCTCTGGGGCTCCCTATAAAACCAAAACCAAGCCCATTGCTGTTGAGTCAATTCCAACTCATTGTGACCCTGTAGGACAGAGTAGAACTGCCCTGTAGGGTTTCCAAGAAGCAGCTCGTGGATTCGAACTGCCAACCTTTTTGTGAGCAGCTGAGTTCTTAACCACTGAGCCACCAGGACTCAAGAGCTACCTATATCAGAATTCAGATCAGGATTCGGAACTCCGTTCCATCCCTTACAGGTGTGACTATATAAATTACTGCATAAAACGGGACACTTTTGAGAGTGACAATTATTTCAGGATCACTAGCTTTTTTTCTATTATTATTTTAGCAGAGCTATTGCCCACAGCCCTTTGATTCTCACCTCTAGCCGAGGGCTGCTTACCGGGAAAACCTGTGGAGGATGCTCAGCCCAAGCACAGGACAGACAGGAGGTGTGAAGAGTTAATGGGCCGAAGCAGCACCAACCAATGACAGATGGGGAACCTGTGCATAAACTCCCTGGGGTCCTTGCTCCTAAACTGGAATAATGGCTCTGAAAAGCATTGTACTCTCTCTCCCAGAGTTCCCCAGACCCGATAAGCTCAAGTTACCCACGTGGTAAATGGCTTGATAACTCAACTTTTATTGTCTCCTTTTTCTTCTCTATTTTGTGTTTTCATGTCTTCAATTGGTTATTCCTTGGAATCACCTCCCAAATAAATTACTTGTAACCAAATCCTTTCCTTAATGTCATGTCCTGAGCTCAGAACAGACATCCTACCACTTACAAGCTGTGTCACCTTGGACAAGTAATTACATTCCAGTTTCCTTAAGAGTAAAACGGAAATAACAGTAGTTCATACACGTAAAGCATAGGATGTAAGAAGCACCAGATACATGTTCAATTCTGTTATTATAAACAGAAATAATAATGGTTATTGCTCTGATTCACATCGGAAAGCCTCTTTTCTGTCTTGCTGCTATTGCCTCTCCATCTTTCTGCTGGATCGTTGCAATACTCTTCCCCACATCTGGGATCAGCCTGTCCTACCTCCAAGGTGGCCTCCATATCATGGCCAGGGTGCTGTCCTTTCATTTCACCCCTACCGTGAGCCTGCTGTATACCCACCAGAGTGCTAGGCTCTAAGAAATTTTAATTTTTTTAAAAACTTCATATTGAAAAATGATTCAGAATGGCCACTTCTAAAGAAGAGCGCATCCTTTATTTACCAAATGCAGAAACCTAGCAGTTACTTTGAAGATTGATACACATTTCAAAAGTCCCAAGTCAATCACCTCTTCCCCTTTAAAATACCTTCCATGACTGCCATTGACTAAAGTCTAACTGTAGCTTTCAGTGAGTCCCTGGATGATGTAAACAATTAATGCTCTGTTGTTAACTGAAAGGCTGGAAGTTAGCGTTCACACAGAAGTGCCTTGAAAGAAAGGCCTGGCAATCTACTTCCGAAAAATCAGCCATTGAAAACCCTTCGGAGCGCAATTCCACTCTGACATACATGGAGTCGCCGTGAGTTGGAATCCACTCTAGGGCAACAGTTTCTTTTCTGGGTAGCTTTCAAGGCCACATCTTAACCTTTCACCTTCATAACAAGGCTGCTAACACAGCTTTTTGCTTAGAGGCCTCTCCCTACAGAGAAAATACCTCAAAAAACCGCCCCTGCCTGGCTCACTCTTCCTTCTTCCCACTCTTCCTTCAAATGAAATAAATGTGAGGTATGATCGCCTACTCCTTTTAATTTTTTGCCAAGCACAGTTGAACAGCTGATTTCAGTCATTTCTACCTATGGTTTCCTCCTTAAAGCTAATTAGTTTCTTTTCAAGTAATTGCAAATAATATATTTTCCAGGCCCTTGGAGTCGTGGTTGACAACTAGCTGGCTGGAGTGGGCTCTTATCAATAGCTCACGGAAATTAGACGTGCAAACATCACACTGGGGCCCTGAGGGTTGCTCTAAGTTGTTTAGAATAAATAGCTCATGGACGTCCCAGGGCTCTTTTATGAATGGACCCGCTAAAAGTGAAACCTCTAGGATGTGGTGAGCTACGTTATTGTCAGGAGATTCTCTAAAGTCAGCAGAGATTCAGTTCCACAAGAGCAAAGTTGGCAGTGCCCCAGGTGCTGTGCTCCAAGCTATAAGTGTCGCCCAGGGGAGCAGGGATTGGGGTGCGACAAGGGAGAAGAGAGTGAGAAGGGCTGTCCCTGTGGTTTAAAAAGGTAGGTGATAGTGCTCATTGGAGACGAGGAACGGAAAGTCTTCATGAACTAATAATAACAATTTCCCCCCACCAGTGAGGCCACTTGGCCAATCACACACCCTGTCCTGTGGAACCAGTCATGAAGTCATGAGGTCATACCCATAAAGTTCTGTGCTCAGTGTTTGGGACACAATGAGTGGTCCCTCAGTTGGCTGTTTTCCATGTAATATGGTTTTATATTCTGAGAAGCTTCCTTTTATTCATCTCTCCCTTCAGTTTTAATGTTGTTGTTATTGTTTTGGATCTCAGATGAGGTGGGTTGAGTTCTTCAGGTACCTTGGTTCACAGCATGTTATCGTCATCAGTCCATGCAGGTCCCGTTCTGCCTGTATTAGTTTCCTGTTGCTGCTGTAACAAATCATCACCAACTTAGGGACTTAAACCAACACAGCGTATTCTCCTCTAGTTCTATTGTTCTGAAGTCCAACTCAGCTCTCACTGGAAGAAGATGTTGGTAGAGTCTGTCCCTTCCTGGAAGCTCTAGGGAAGAATCTGTTCCCTTGCTTTCCTCAGCTTCTAGACGACTCCTCTTTTCCTTAGCTCATGGCTCTCTTCTTCCATCTTCAAAGCCAGCACCATCAGGCTGAGTCTTTCTTGCAGTGTCATCTCTCTGGTTCTCTCTTTTATTGTCACATCTCCACCTGACTGGCTCTCCTGCCTCCCTCTTACACTTTCAAGAACCCTTGTGATTACATTGGGCTGACCTGGATAATCCAGGATAGTCTCCTCATCTGCTGATTAGCAACCTTAATTCTATCTGCTACCTTAATTCTCACTTGCCGTGTAACGTAACATAATCCAGGGATTAGGATGTAGACATCTTTGGGGGGCCATTATTCTGCATACCACAATCTCCAATCCCACTTTAATTCCCTGTCTTTGTTGGCATCCAATGTAATGTGTTTGACATACAGCCTGAAATATGTGTGTTTCCTTGTAAGCACACCACCAGTGTATATGTTTTTTAACCAACAAATATTATATTGCTCTATGAATGCATTGGTCTAAAGCAGTGGTTCCCAAACTTGACTGCCCATTAGAATCACTTGCAAGAAGCTATTAAAAATGCCGATGCCCAGGCCCCACCCAGATCAATTGAATCAGAATCTTTGAGAGCAGAGCCCAAGTATTGGCATTTTCTCTCTCTCTCTCTCTCTTTTTTTTAATGTGCTTTAGGTGAAAGTTTGCAGCTCAAGTTGATTTCTCATACAAAAATTTATACACGTATTGTTATGTGACCCTAGTTGCAATCTCTATAATGTGACAGCACACTCCCCCTTTTCAACCCACACTTCCCATGTCCATTCAGCCAGCTCCTATCCCTTTCTGCCTTCTCATCTTGCCTCCAGCCAGGAGCTGCTCATTTAGTCTCATATATCTACTTGAACTAAGAAGCACACTCTTCATGAGTATTATTTTATGTCTTATAGTCCAGTCAAACCTTTGTCTGAAGGTTTGGGAATGGTTTTAGTTCTGGGTAAACAAACAGTCTGGGGCCCATGTCTTGCTGTGTTCCTCTAGTCTCAGTCAGACCATTAAGTCTGATCTTTTTACTAGAATTTAGTTCTGCACCACACTTTCCTCCTGCTCCGTCAGGGGCTCTCTGTTGTGTTCCCTGTCTGGGCGGTCATTGGTAGTAGCTGAGTATCATCTAGTTCTTCTGGTCTCAGGATGATGGAGTCTCTGGTTTACGTGGCCCTTTTGCCTTTTGGTCTAACATTTTCTTTGTGTCTTTGGTGTTCTTAATTCTCCTTTACTCCAGGTGGGTTGGGACGAATTGATGCTTCTTAGATGGCCTCTTGCAAGCTTTTCAGAGCCCAGATGCCACTCACCAAAGCAGGATGTGGAATATTTTCTTAATAAACTTTGTTTTGGTTACTGACCTAGATATCCCCTGAAACTGTGGTCCCCAGACCCCCACCCCTGCTACTCTGTCCCTCAAAATGTTTGGTTGTGTTCAGGAAAATTCTTGGTTTTTGGTATAGTCCAGTGGTGCTGACTTCCCTGTATTGTGTGTTGTCCTTCCCTTCACCTAAGATAACTCTTGTCTACTATCTAGTTTGGCATTTTTTAAAAGCTTCCCAGGTAGATGCGCATCCAGGGCTGTGAACCATTTACTTAAAGCGTGAGAGCCTATATCAAGCAGGTCAATTTAGAGAATCTCCTGGCATTTTTCTTTCTGGTGTTAAGTAGAGGTACCATCTGCATGGAGCTGTCTGGAACCATGTCAGCTACCATTCCACCACCATCTCGGGCCCCATCAAAGAAACCAAGCTGTACAAAGAAAGGACAGGGCCAATTCACAGAGAAGCCAAGCCAGTTCAAGGGAAGGGAGGGAGAGTATGGCAGGGATTGGTGAGGAAAGTGCTGATGATGTTACGGGAACCGCTGGAGTCTAAACCCACTTAAATTCTCATTTCTGCTTAAGCTGGTAGGGGTTAGGTTTCTGTCATTTGCAACTAAAAGAATCCTGACGAATAAACTGGATCCATGCAAATAACTGTGGTTGGATGCAAGATGATTTAAACGGAATCCAGGAGACAGAATTTTAAGACAGTGCCTGTATTGATAAATCTGTAATTCCAGATATAGCCTCTTGCTAGACTAAAAATAATCCTCTACTACTCTTATTTCAGCTGATGTTGGTGTGTTTACAAAGTATCAGAGTTAAGCATTTCCACAGCCAAATGCAAAGTATTAGATCACTCGCTCTTCTTAATGAAAGAACAGAATTTGCAATGGAAGTGCACAGTGTATTCATCCTGGGCACTGCACATGCCAAGCTCTCTGAACTTAGGGGCTTCTCTCCCAGCCTGGGACACAGAGATAACACAGCACAAATGGCTGAATGAAGAGCCCTCTATTATTTCCCTATCCACCCCAAGGCTCCTTTAGAGCCTTCAGAAGGATGCTGAAAGGGTAGAGACAGTGGTTTCACCGACTCTGACAAACCTGTAATGTCTCACCTCAAGCAGAGGAGGGGCAGATCAGTAGGAAGTTTCCCATGATGACAATAGCCAAAGGGCACTGTCATGGATTGAATTGTGTCCCCCTAAAGATATCTGTCGACTTGGCTGGGCCATGATTCTCAGTGTTGTGTGATTGTCCACCATTATATGTGATTTTTCTGTATGTTGTAAATCCTGTCACTATGATGTAATAAGATGGATTAGAGGCAGTTATATTGATGAGGTCTACAAGATTAGGTAGTGCCTTAAGCCAGTCTCTTTTGAGATAGAAAAGAGAGAAGCAAGCAGAGGGACATGGAGACCTCATACCACCAAGAAAGCACTGCTAGGAGCAGAGCACATCCGTTGGACCTGAGGTTCCTGGGCTGAGATGCTCCCAGATAGCGGGAAGACTGATGATGTGGACCCTCCTCCAGAACCGACAGAAAGAGAAAGCCTTCCTCTGGAGCTGGTGCCCTGAATTTGGACTTGTAGCCTACTAGACTGTGAGAGAATCAATTTCTCTTTGCTAAAGCCACCCACTTGTGATATTTCTGTTATAGCAGCACTAGATGACTAAGACAGGCACCAAAAAGGGATGCTAAAAGGTTTCAAGAAATAGAAGATGTGGAAAATTGTATCTAACAGAACTCCCCTCTAGGAGAATACTATATGTGGTTGGAAGGTACTAGAATATAGAGAGCAGATATAAGGCCTGGCACACAATTTTGGAAGTAAGTGCCTAAGCTTCTTAAGCCTTAGAAGGAGAAAAACTTCCTTTCGCAAAATCCCAGATACCAATAGGCCTTTTTCTCGCAATCTTTCAGCATTCCCTCAAAGGCAAGATATATATGAAAAAGAGAAATAAATGCTAACATCCCAGGAGGATTTTCTGCTGGATCTGACTTCTACTTGGAGGTACTGAACGGTGATAAACACATACAATCACACAAGGAAAGTACATAAACCAGCTCTGTTACCATTTTGTTAGGCTCCTACCACAACCAGTCACTGTGTTGTGTAAATAGAATGAGCTCTACATTAGCCCAAGTTAGGAGGCTACTGTCACCTCTCTTCGGTAATGCGTCAGTGATTGTGTTGGTCTATAAAAAACCATTTGCCGTCGCGTTGTCTCTGACTCATGGCAAGCTCATGTATGTCCCTGAAAACATACAACATCATTTTTAAAAATCTGGGGTGTGATATTCATTCCCCTCCCCTCCTTGTGATCTGAATATTTTCTTCACTCTGTTAGTGTTGGGCTTGGCCATTCTACTTGCTTTGCCAACAGCGTATTAGCAGACCTGACATGAACAAAGGCATGAAATTCTTGCATGGTTAATATTTTGTGTTTCTGCCAACACTATGAACGGAACATGCCCTGGTGTAAAGTAAGGAAACAGTCCACGTGACCACCTTCACTTTTGACACCAATTACAAGTTTGGGAGACCGAAAGACTACCCTTAGGTTTGGTAATTCTTTAGAAGGACTCATAGAACTCATGGAAAGCTGTATGCTCACAGTTACGGTTTATTACAGTAAAAGAAAACAAATTAAAGTCAGCGAAGGGAAGAGACGCATAGAGTACAGTCCAGAAAAGTTCCACACGTGGAGCTTCCAGTTGTCCTCTCCCAGTAGACTCATGGACAGTGCTAACTTTCCTGGCAATAATATGACAGTGGTGTGTGACAATGTTCATGGAATATGTCAGCCATGGAAGCAAGCTCACCAAAGCCTTGATGTCCAGAGTCTTAACTGATGCTACATCACGTAGACATGATTTACTGCCCATGTGGTTGACCTCAGGCTTTGTTCCAACCCCTCCAGAAGTCAAGCTGATACAGTGCCGTAAATCATATGGCCAAATTATATGGTGTTGCCTGAGGCCCCAGGTAAACACAAACACTTTCATCAGGTAGGACTTTCCATGGACTTTGAAATTACCTCCAGGAACAGAAGGCAAAGGCCTGACCTCTCTCTCACCAAGGTTAAGTTTTTTACTCTAAACCCAGCTGGCCCACTGATCCAAAGAGGATGAGAGAGGCACAGAGCAGAATTGAACCCTAGTGAGGTTTAAGTTATGGTAGATACACTGGAAAAGTAGAAACGAGAATGTGTAAGTGACTGCAGTCTGCAATTATATGCTCTCAGAATCTCAGATCATTCCATTACACCCAAAGCCAACTCTTTACAGAAGACAAAAATGAAGCCTATTATGGATTGAATTGTATCCCCCCAAAATATGAGTTGGAATTCCTGGCCCCTATATTTGTAAATATGATCCTATTTGGAAACAGGATTTTCTTTGTTATGTTAATTAGGTCATGCCAGAGTAGGGGAGGTTCTAAATCTAATCACTTCTGAGTTACGAAAAGAGCAAAATGATACAGAGATACGGACAGAAGGGAACACAGGTGAATGTGAGGGTCATCTGCAAACAGAGGAACACCAAGAATCACCAGCAGATACCACAACTAGGAGAGAGGCTCACAGGCTCATAGAAGCAGTTCACGTGATCTAGATCCTGATTTGGACTTTTAGCCTCTAGGACTGCAAGAAATATCTGTTCTTTAAAGCCACCCACTTATGGTATCTCTGTTACAGCACACTAGGAAACTAAGAAAAGCCCTAGTAGGTCAATGTGTTACCAGAGGTCCCGGAGCTGGGAGGACAGAATCAGGATTCAGAAGCAGTGAGTCACTGTCTTCTTTTCTTTCTTTTACTGATTTCCCCGATAGTCTAATTCTATTGATTGATTAGCTCTCAGGTCTGGGAAAGCAACAAGGCAGCAGGATATGGTGGAAAGAGCATGAGCTTTGGAATCAGATAAATGTGGGTTCAAATCCCAGCCCTGAGATTTGTATGCACTGTTTGCCCTCGGGCACTTTGCTTAATGTCTCTGACCCTCTCTCTGTTCCCTCACTTATAAAATGGGGTTGATAACAGCTACCAAGCAGAATTATTGTGAAAGAAAAATGAGAAAAGATGCATGAAGCACTCAACATAGTTCCTGGCAGAGAGTAGGCGCTTAGTTAAACGAGAACTCCATTGCCTTGGTAGCTAAAACACTCCTCTGTGCATCAATGAATTAACACCACTTTTACGAGATTAATTCACAGCAATGCACGTGGAAACAGTGATTCAGATCATGGCAAAACACTATAATTAAAGTATCTGTTATTCTTCGATTACAGGGTTGGCTTCAGACACTTTAGCACTTTGTGGATAGAGAGCAGGAAGCCTGGGGGTGAAGTGCGGCTTTGTTTTCTGGGAGGTCTCTGACCATTTCCCAG
The DNA here is from genome assembly GCF_024166365.1 of Elephas maximus indicus. Classification (NCBI taxonomy): domain Eukaryota; kingdom Metazoa; phylum Chordata; class Mammalia; order Proboscidea; family Elephantidae; genus Elephas; species Elephas maximus. Next base: position 71,015,033 of record NC_064825.1, read on the forward strand.
GGCCCTGCCTTGCGGATGATTATGCCTCTGATTCTTTTTTACATTGAAGTGTCCAGAGAGACATCATGCTCGGTAAAGCAGAGGGTCAGTGAAAAAGAGGAAGACCCTCAACGAGATAGATTGACACAGTGACTGCAACGATGGGCTCAAACATAGCAGCAACTGTGAAGATAGCACAGGACTGGGCAGTGTTTCGTTCTGTTGTCGCTATGATTCGGAACCGATTTGATGACACCTAACAACAACAATAGCCTTAGTGTGGTGGAGTGAGAGAGGGGAACTCACATTTACTGAGCTGGCTGCTAACTAAAAGGTCAGCAGTTTGAATCCTCCAGCCTTGGAAATCTTATGAGGCAGTTCTACTCTGTTCTACAGGGTCTCTCTATGAGTCAGAATCGCCTCATCAGCAACAGGTTTGGTTTTGGGTTTACTATGTGCCAGGCCTTTTATATACTCATCCTCATTTTATTCTCCCAGAAATTCCGAAAGGTTAATGCTGCAACTGCATTTGACAAGCAAGAATGCTGAGGCTCAGAGGTTAACTTAATAAACTACCCAAAACGTCGTCCCAGTTAGAGATAGAGTTAGGGTTTAATTCAAGTTCTTTGGACTCCAAAGTCTGTGTTCTATTTGCCCCAGAGGCTGTCTTCTATTTTAGACACCAAGGTTACAGCCCACATTTATTGAAACTTAAGTATGTAAAAGGCACCATTTTAAGCACTTTAAATACTAGAGCCAAGACTGCTAGTTGACTACTTCAATTCCATTCTTCCCTTATTTACTAACAAAATCCCAAGTGTTTATTCTGAGCAGCAATGTGGTCAACCATAGATCATTATTTCCCAGTTTCCTCTGTAGTTAGGAAAGCCCAAAAGATGTAAGAAGTTGTTGGTTAGAACTACCAGGAAATCCCACAACCCTGACTCATCCATGAGATGTAACTTTTTGTCCTCTCTCCCTTTCACCTGTCTTTCTGCTTCCTGAGTTAGTGCTCTGGCAGCCATTTTGAACCACGGGATGACCTAGAAGATGGAAAAGAAAAAAAGCACGTACTAAAGATGGTAGCACAGAAAGCTAGAAGAAATCTGGGTCCCTGACAACCATGAAGGTGCCTCACCAGCGCTGGATTGTGAATGTTCAAGTTTCTTTTATGTAAGAGAGAAATAGGTCTTTACTAATTTAAGCCACTTTTGTTGTCGTCGTCGTTTTTTCAGCTGAATGTAATCTTAATTGATATACCTATATCTTATATAATCCTTAAACGGCCCTATGAACCAAACGCTCCTTGCTGTCAGTCATTCCGACTCATAGTGACCCTGTAACCCTATGACGTAGGTATTATTTTCACTCCCAGATTTTGCAGGTGAAATAGCTGAGACACAAAGAATTTAAGCAACTTGCCCTAGATCACTGAGCTCGTAAGTAACAGAGAATAGATTTGAACCCAGGCCAACTTCTCCAGCACTCATACTCTTAATTATCATATTAGACTGCCGAGTCAGCCTAGACATCAAAGACTATTTTCCCAACTAAGGAACTTTCATGTCTCAGTGGAATTTTCCTTCTGAATCAAACTTTATTTCTGATGGCTTGAGCCCTATTTGCATCTGGCATGAGGTTAGTTTTTCACTTCGTATGAAATAACATTCTAATGGGTTTTTAAGGGCCCAAAAGACTTGTTAGCCATTCCCTGGCTGCCGCAGGACAAACTCATTAAAAACATCTGAACAAAACCAACAGAACTTAAAGGGCAACAAGAAATGAGGAAGATGCTCTGCGGGTGGGGTTAGAGAATCTATACATCAAATCACAGATGTCAGAGGGTCCACTCTCCCACTTGGGTTTGGGACTCTGTGTCTAGAACATTTAACCAGTGTCAAGGACACTTGCATCTCAGGATACCATAGGCAGGGAATAAGAGTTGTGGTCACATATTCATTACACCAGAATTTCTTTTCAATAAAACAATTTGGATATCCCTGGAGCTTTCTCTTAACAGGATTTTACCTCTGTGGAAAAGAGTTTGCTAGGCAAATGAATGAAGCAAATGAAATTGGAGAAGAAATGTTTACTGAGCTAAAGAGAACAAATTAGCTTGCTGTCCTGGAGAAGTACCCAATTAAAGTAAAATATGGCTTGTTCAGAGTTCTGTTGATTGGGGCTTGCTATTAATTAGCATCTGTAAAATGGGGATAATCACACTGAGATAGCAGGGTAGTAGTAAGGAATACATGAGATATACCATGCAGATGGGACCTAGCACAGCAACTACCACAGAGGTAAAAATATATTGAGACATGCTTGAATCTTCCATGAGTTCCAGAACCTAGGACTGGCCACTGTGTTCACTCCTCCAGCCTTTGGAAAGCAGTCTATAGGTGACACAGATAAGAATGAGCAGAAAAAAGAAACAAATCCTTAGTTTCTCTGAGCAACCTAGGCACAGAGCAAAAAGCATTGACCTCAGTATCTGCAAATAATCTTGTAGGTTTTCTGGCTACCTGGGTTTTGGAAGCCCACCTAAGCAGATCGCCTCCTAAGCCCTATACCAGACCAAGAGGCAGCACAGCACAATGGTGAACTTCACTGACTTCCAAGCTACTTGGCCTGAATTTGAATCCTTACTTTTCCACTTATTTGGCCAAGTTACTTAAATATTTGCAAACTGGAGCTAGTAACAGAACCTATATTTGGTTGCACTAAGGATTCAATTAGATAAGATATGCAAAGAATTAGAAGAATATCTGATACATAGTTTAGAAAAAAAAAAAAACTCATTGCCGTTGAGTCAATTTCGACTTATAGTGACCATATGGGGGCTGGGACAGAGTAGAACTGCCCCATAGAGTTTCCAAAAAGCACCTGGTGGATTTGAACTGCTGACCTCTGGTTAGCAGCCATAGTTCTTAACCACTATGCCACCAGGGTTCCCAATACACAGTTAGTGGCCAAAAAATTACTGGTGATTTTCATCATTAGTGCATGGTCTGGCATGATTTTTCTTCCCCTCCTTTTGTGAGAACCTCACCCATGGTGGCTCCTATTTTTGTGAGATGGTAACAAAGCAGGCTTCATGAGCCCAGTGTGTAGAGACAGACTCTAAGGGAGACCCTGGCAGGTCTGGTAGGCTTCCATTAAAAGATTAGAGTTTAAGTTTTAGAGCCAGGCCAACCTGGGTTTAAACCCTGGTTCTCCTGATGACCAACTGTTTCTGTGACCTTAACAAGATCTCAGGTCCCCAGAAAGTACCTGCATATATGTGTGCCCATGGATTTTTACTAATTGAAGAGTGAAAATGCAAAAGAAAGAACTCTTCCTCCTGTGAGGTTTAAACCTTGCAGTCAGTGGCCTGATTTGTTCCAAGGTGGTTCTGAACTGTCTGACAGGCTAGTCAGAGAAATGGTTCCTGCAATTCCATTTGGAGGAGTCCTGCATAACACACCACAAACCTTGGTGGCTTAAAAACAATAACAGTTTATTTAGCTAATGACTCTGACAGCAGCCACTTGGATCTGGGTTGGACTGAACAGTTCTGCTGGTCTTGGCTGGGTTCACTCATACATCTGTAGTCAACTGCCAGTCAGCTAGGTGGTTCTGCTTCTAGCTAGCTGTTGGGTGGGGTGATGGAGGCAACTGGGCTACATGCCTCTCGTCATCTAACAAGCTAGCCCAGGATTTATTACATGGTGGCAGTAACAAGGTTCCAAGAGAAGCAAAAGAGGAAAAGTCCCAATATACAAGTACTTTTCAAGTTTCTGCTTTTGTCACATGGTCAAAGCAAGTCACAGAGCCAAACCTAGAGCATACCAGGAGCTTCTCAAGGGCAAGAATACAGAAAGGTGTGAAACTAATTAGGAGCTATTACTGCAGTAATCTACCACAGGTACCATAGAGCCCAGTCCAAGAGGAGTGTATCTGCAATAAACCAAAAAAAAAAAAAAAAATTGCCGTCAAATCAATTCCAACTCCTAGTGACCCTACAGGGCGGAGCAGAGCTCCCCCATAGGGTCTCCAAGCCTGTAAATCTTTACAGAAGCAGACTGCTACATCGTTCGCCCCTAGAGAGGTAGGTGGGTTTGATTCAAACTGCCAGCCTTTAGGTTGGCAGCCAAGCGCTTAACCACTGTGCCACCAGGGCTCCTTGTATCTGAAATATGACCTTGTAAACGTGAGACCAAAATGACTTACCTCTTAACTCCAAGGAGAAATCACACAGTCCAGTTGTCTGACCAGTTTGAATAATGAAATTCTCTTCCCAACCAATGAAAAGATTTTATCTTGCATATACCCCAAAACCAAACCCATTGCTGCTGAGTTGATTCCAACTCCTAACGACCCTATAGGACAGAGTAGAACTATTCTGTAGGGTTTTCAAAGGAGCAGCCGGTGGATTCGAACTTCCGATCTTTTGATTAGCAGCCATACCTCTTAACCATTGCACCACCAGGGCTCCGTCTTGCATACAGTTTTCTTCAATCTGTGAATTATGGTCCCAGAGTAGGACATCTCTAAGTCCCTTTACTACAAGCCCTGGTGGTGTAGTGGTTAAGCGCTTGGCTGCTAACCAAAAGGTTAGCAGTTCAGATCCACCAGCCAGTCCTTGGAAACCCTATGCACCAGTTCTACTCTGTCGTATAGGGTTGCTTTGAGTCGGAATTGACTTGGTGGTGAGGGTTTTGGTTTTTAAGTCCCTTCCAGCTCTGACATTCTATGAATCTATAATTTTGCACTCTAATTAGAGAATAGCTGAAGCCCAGGCCAAGAAAGCTTGTTTCCTTGTTTAATTAGGCAGACAGAAAATTTCAAGCCGATGCAAGAAGCAACTGGTCAACCATAATAATTGGGTAACCATGGATTAGAATGCCTCAAGAAGTAGTGAGCTCCCCATTACTGGAAGCATTCAAGCATAAGCTGGACAGCTTCTTCTTCTTCTTCTTTTTTTTTTTTTTAATAATGTAGAGCTGTGGTTCTGATTATATGTGTGTGAGGGGACAGCAGAGTTTTCCTGGTACTTCTGAGAAAGTGCAGTCTTTGTATCAGGTAAAAAAAAGTTAGATAGATTCATTCAACAAAAACAACAGCACTTGAGCACTTGGCATAAGCAAATCAAGTTAATTTTACATCCAATAGCTTTCATTACTCTTTTAACATCAGTAACTCCTTTTAACAGAGAAAAAGGCTCAAGGGGCAAGAAAAGTTGCTCAAAGTCACCCCCTACCAGCAAATGTCCGAGAGGTTTTTTCACTCTGTTCATGATAACCTGCTTTCCTTTCTTCCTTCTTTCCATCATTTATTCACTCGTTCAGTATGTCAGTCATTCAGTCTTCATCCTTAGTGAAATGTCTGTCACGCGTTGGGGAGAACAGGTATTGACTACACCCAGAACACACATGCAACTTGAGTTCCACACCTTAAGGTTTTAGTGAGAATTACATTACATGATGTAGGTAAAACCCATAGTGCAGTACCGGCTACTCAGGAAACACTCCATGAAGACTGGCTAATATTATTTTAGGAGATATGACAGGAAGCTTTTAAAATAGAGCCTGAGCTCAGAGAAGGTGAGATGGGTGGTCAGAGAGAGACATGTAAAAAGGGTTAGAGGGCAATGGCCAGAGCCCTGGGTCCTTGAAACCTATGGTTGCTTCAGGAAGCCCAGGGAGAGTGAGCGACAGACATCCTGAGCTGAAGGAGCAGGAGTGCAGCAGCCTTGGCCTGCACCCACACCCAGCTTCGCCTCTGTGGAGCTGTGGAGCTTACGCCAGGACTGAGAAGTCCCTTGAAGAAGCTGCTCTTTGCAAGTGGTGTGCTTTTCTGGAGCCCGTTAACAGAACATGTGACTGAGGCCACAGTGGGGGCCTCTGTTCCCTTAGGGACCTCCAGAGTAAGTGTTAGATGGAGAGTTAATCCTCCCTCCCTGCTATGTGCTCTCACAGCCCCTCCAGAGGGCCTCTTGGGCAAGACCTAAAACAACTCCACACAGGCTGTCTTTTACTAGTAGCAGACATCTGGTCCCCAGAAAACACTCTTGTGATTCTTGCCCTGGCAAACCCTGGGGAGTATGGGTCACATCCAGCAGCTCAGCACCTTTTCCTTCCCTGTGAGGCCATAATGGCCAACCAGATCTGGTTTGGGCCCGTGAGAGTTCTAAAGCCTGTGTCAGCCCCTGGCCACCCCACAGCAGGGGACACAGGTCAGACGCACTGAGAGGTCTCCTGGAAGGCTCTCTCCCCTGCTGTGGATGCAGCTCCTCACGGGAGGGTGGGCTCTGTGAGCTGGGGGCTGCCTATTCTATAAAACAGAATCCTTTCGGTAATTTTTTAAAGAGTAATATGCTGATAGGTAATTCTTAAGACACTGCTGAAATGAGATTAGGGGCAGCAGAATGAAATACATATTGGAACCATTAGATGAAAATCAAGAGACAGGTAGAATGTGGCTCACCTTTTAATGTGCTGGCTCTCCCCTTGGCCTGGCTCCACCCCCCCAACTCACTAGCACCCCCTGCTGTTGAAGCCAGGCTATAGGCAGTTCCCAGAGCTACCTCTGCAAGCACAGGCCTGGAGAGGAGCACCTAGCAGAGGTTCTCCTGAAGGAAGCCCTTCTCTCCAAAGCGCTTTGCCATCCTGGAGCCACTGCTGCTACAGAAGCAGTTTCAAGGACCCCAGAAAAAAGATTTGGTACAAAAGTGAAAAGCACCCGCATCTGGTAGGCTCAGCCTCGTGCTGTCCGGTGTGCTAAGGGCTTTCGACACAGAATGCCACCTAAACGGAAAGGCAAGAAAAGGTGATTCCCTGTCGTCCCTAGTGCAGCCTGGTGTCCCGGTTGGCTAGATAATCATTTCGCTCTTCTCTCTGCCCCGAATAGCATTCTCCAGCATCTCCACATTTGCAAACCTCATCTCTCCTTGCAGACCCACCTCCCACCTTCTCCATGAAACCGTCCCAGACCTCCCTCCACCACGCCCTGCAGTCAGGAATAATTCATCATATACTTATTCACTCTGTGCCCTAGTCTTCTCATCAGTACAGTGGGCATAATAATGCCTGCTCTGTAAGGTTATTGTGGGAATTAGGAAGAGCACTTAGAAGAAGCTTAGTATGTTAACCTGTTGCTGTCCAGTCTATTCTGACTCAGGTCAACCCCTCATGTTAGAGTAGAACTGTGCTCCACAGGATTTTCAATGGCTAATTTTTCAGAATTAGATTGCCAGACCTTTCTTCCAAGGTGCCTCTGGGTAGACTCAAGCTGCTCACCTTCCCATTAGCAGCCAAGCATGTTAAGACCTTGCACCACCCAGGGATTCTGCTTAGCGTATAGGCAAAGCTTACTAATGATAATTGCTTTTGATGTTAATGGATGCAACTTCTCTCCGTTTGTATTCTATAAGATTTTGGAGGCAGGGCTGGGATAAGGTCTTGTTCTGAACCCTAGAGGCTAGCAGATGGTCTTGATTCCCAACAGATACTCAGGTGTAGCAGAAAGTTTATGGAATGAACCAGTGCAGCAGTGGCCAAGGCCAATGATGGGGTGATCTTTAAGCCAACAAACACCCTATTCATTACCTTCTGTCTGCTTAGTCATCATTTTGGGCCAAGGCAAATCTGCTGCAAAAGACTTCTTTAAAATCTTAAAAAGCAAAGATGTCACTTTGATGACTAAGGTGTGTCTGACCCAAACTATGGTATTCTCAATCACCTCACATGATGTGAAAGCTGGGCAATGAATAAGGAAGACTGAAGAAGAATTGATAGCTTTGAATTACAGTGTTGGTGAAGAACATTGAATATACCATGGACTGCCAGAAGAACAAACAAATCTGTCCTGGAAGAAGTAAGCCAGAATGCCCCTTAGAATCCATGACGGCAGGACTTTGTCTCACTTACATTGGACATACCAGGAGGGACCAATCCCTGGAGAAGGACATCGTGCTTGGGAAGGTAAGTCAGTGAAGGAGAGGAAGACCCTCAATGAGATGGACTGACACAGTGGCTGCAACAATAGGCTCAAATGCACCTACTACTGCGAGAATGGCACCGGAGCAGGCGACATTTTGTTCTGTTATACGTGAGGTCACTGTGAGTCGGAACCGACTCAATAGCATCTAACAACAACGACATGATGTTGCAAGGAGCCCTGGTGGTGTAGTGGTTAACGAAAAGCCCAGCGGTTCAAACCCACCAGCCTCTCTGTGAGGGAAAATAACCTGGCAATCTGCTCCTGTAAAGACTTGTTGTTGTGTGCCCCAGAGGGAGCAGATTGCCACGGCCTAGGAAACCCTGTGGGGCAGTTCTACTCTGTCCCATAGGACCACTGTGATTTGGAATCATTTTCATGGCACACAACAGCCGAAATATGATGTTGCTATTGTTGAAAGCCAGCCAAATTGTCCTAGTGCTGGCTGCTGGCTGCTAGTTGCTGGCAGCCTCACCTTAAAACCACCACCAAAGAGGTGCTGCCGCTGCTGCACGGGCTGACAGCATCAGAGAAGCTGCCTTTGGGGCTCTGCTTCTGGGGGCTGGTACGGGTGGAACCTGTGCACCTGACAGAGAGGGGGGGCTTGGGGTTCTGCCATTCCCGGCCTGCCTCCGGCATCCATTAAAGCAATGAGCACAGTACAGTTGACTTTTTACCTCTCTTGCCTCTCAGCGAGGAGGGGGACATAGTGGATGTCAGACTTCGAATTTCTTATCATGTTGTTTATATCTAATAAGTGAATCGCCCTGTTTTTTTAAAAGTCAGCTTTTAAAAATACTGTGTTGGAACATCTGTCAAGGGCTGGGATTAGCTGAATAGGCATCGGATGCCAGGATATTATATTCTCTCTTATCCTTTATACTGTAATTATCTTGATCCTCAAACAACTCAGCACCAGTTACAACCACTTTCGCAGACTTGTTGTTGCTGCAAATTCAAAAAATTATTTTATTTGAATCTAAATTAAACTGATATGTAACAAGGTTTTTTCTTTTCCCCCATGCGAAGTCTCAAAAAAAAAACAGTATCTGCAGATGATTAAAAAACAGTAAAACATGGACAATTTCAAAGTTTATTTCAAGAATAAACTCATGAAAATTCATCTAATTATGCAGCAGTGTACCAAAAATAATCTTTTCCAAACCTAAATTTGTTTAACAAAACACACAGTCAGCTAAGCCAAATGAAAGCAAACGTGTGTTTACGCCACAGTCACCCCTCCTCTCCCTGGTTGCTCAAGTGGGCACAAGGGCTTGGCAGGGCTCGGGAGCCTGTTGGCGGCTCCTGCATCCTGACACTTCGCTTGTCCTTGTTTCCAGTGAGAGAGTCACTGGCGTCCAATGGTCACAGAAAAGGACCTGGTTGTGTGAGTGGTCTCTATTCCGGGCAATGGGGAGAGTGGCAGCACAGACGGCTTAGAGCATTTTACTCCCAGGAACTTAGGGGGAAGAAGAGACCACCAAAACATCGTCACATACGTGTATACATGGTGGCCTTGCCTGTGTCACTTCATAATAGTGATGCCTGCTATGTTTACTGAGTTCTTGCTCTGGGTCAGGTGTTTAAGATCTTTAGGTTCATTTATCCATTGGTCCATATAGCAAAACTAGGAGCTGGTTGTTAGTATTCCTACTTCACAGATACTGAGGTTCAAAGGCAAATGACTTGCCTGAGGTTGTTGTTGTTGGCTACTGTCAAGTTGATTCTGACTCAGAGCAACCCCACGTGACAGCAGAACTGCTCCATAGCGTCTTCTGGGCTGTAATTGTTACAGAAGTGGATCGCCAGGTCTTCCTCCCGCATAGCCACTGGCTGGGTTTGAAATGCCAACCTTTCTGTTAGCATCCCAGTGCTTAACCACCACGCTTCCAGGACTCCTTTGCCTAAGGTTAAAATAAAAACAAAAAAAAAATGTTGCTGTACAGTCAATTCAGGTTCATAGCCACCCTATATAGGACAGAGTAGAATTGCTCCATAGGGTTTCCAAGGAGCAGCTAGCAGATTTGAACTGCTGATCCTTTGGTTAGCAGCCAAGCTCTTAATCGCTGTGCCACCAGGGCTCCACATAAGTAATTGAGCTGAGATTTGAAACTATCTGACTTGAAGAGCCATGTTCTTATTTGCTATATTGTACTAGGTTGGCTCAGCCCTGGAACAGCCTCTTTGAGGAACCTGTAGGAATTGCACCTTTCCCATCCCAGACAAGTTCTTGGTTAGCTTCTCTGTATCTTAATGTACTCATCTGAAAAACATAGTAAAAACTGCAGCCATCATAAAATGATATTATTGCATTAGACTGTACACCTTCAGAAGGCGGGAAGCATATCTAACTTATTCATAACTGTGTCCCTAATAGCTTGCACGGCAGTACTTCTCACAGTGTTTAGCACACATGAGAGCTCCATAACATGTATGAAGTGAAATAAGACCAGTTCCTTCCTATAAATTGTTTGCAGCTAATTTGTGCAGAGAAAAGTAACCCATGTGAGCAGACAAGCGAACAACCCCAGTGAGCATAGCATTAAGGGGATGTTGATTATCTGCCAGACTGGTGACCCATTCGCACTCTCTCTGTCACTTGCCTCATGGTGGCAAATTTAGGCGCTCACTAAATATTTTTTTAATTAAATTGTCTTAATTTGAATCAATTGAATTGAATTATAGTGAATGGAGGGGGTTCAAGCCCCCATTACAATCCAGCCCCACCACACACACACAGATAAAATAAAATCACCAGAAGAACCACTTCCAGAAAGTTCTGTCGTCTGTCCTACCACTGTACATTGTTTCTAGCTGAGGCAGAGAACGTGAGGAAGCGGTCTGGCTGCTGGAAAAAGATGGTAGAGGAATACATACTGGGATAACAAAGAAAGATGTTCCTCCCTCCGGAGCAAGGGACTTGTAATTTCCAGGGAAACAGGAAGCCCCCATAGCCTTAAAATTCTTTGAAACTTTCCAAAATTGCCCTAACAAGCCAAGGTATTTTAACTCAGGCTTGTTGTTGTTGTTAGGAGCTGTCAAGTCGATCCCAACTCATAGCAACCACATGTGACGGTGTAGAAACTCCCCACAGGATCTCCTAGGCTAGAACCTTTATGGGAGCAGATCGCCAAGTCTTTCTTCCACGGAGCCACCAGGAGAGTTCAAATCACCAATCTTTTGGTTAGCAGCCAAGTGCTTAACCATTGAGCCACTAGGTCATTTATCTGTTAATTCATCAAGTATTTTTAGTCTCCTCTGTGCACTTGGCAAGGTCTTAGTTCCTAGGTCTCAAGACTTTTCTATTTTTTGATCTCTGTTACCTTGAGCAAGTCCCTTAAACATTGCTATCCTCCGTTTATCAATCTGTGAAATAGAGATGGTTTTATATACCTTCCGGAGTTGGTAGGAGAATCAAAGGAGATTAAAATGCTTAGCACGCCACCTGACACAGCGATTACTTAAAGAAAAGTTAAAGAATTAAAGATCTCTGGATCTAATAGTGGAAAAAGTCAGAGAAAGAACTAATTATAGATGGAAGTTGAAAGTGATGCCTGAACGTGTAAAACCCAGACCTGATTATGCTATGGAAACCCTGGTGGCACAGTGGTTAAGAGCTACAGCTACTAGCCAAAAAGTCAGCAGTTCGAATCCATTAGGCCCACCTTAGGAATTCTATGGGGCAGTTCTAATCTGCCCTCTAGGGTCGCTATGATTCGGAATTGACTCGACAGCAAAGGGTTTGGTTTTCTGGACTATGCTGTTCCCCTGCTCAAAACCCTTCCACAGTTCACCATTCCACTCCCAATGAGCCCAAACTCCCAGGCCCTGGCCACCTTTCCAGACACGCCTCTCACAAGCCTCAACCTTTGCCCCCAACATGTGCCCTTGTCTCCTGCCACATGGATCTCATCAGTGACTTCTTGAAGGGAATTTATTCTTTCAGGCGTTCCTGCCTTTGTATAGGCTGTTGCCTGCTCGGAAGAGCCCCACTAATTCTGCAAGGTGCAGCTCAATGTCAGCCCCTTGGGGAGACCTAGCCTCTCCTCTCATCCTGGGTGAGTTTTGTTCCCTCCTCTTGCGCCCGCAGCACTTGGACAGACATCAGCTGTAGTGCTCATTCTGTCTCCGTAAAATAAGCTGTGGCCACTTCCCCAGCAGACATGAGCTCCTTGAGGCTTGGAGCCTACACTTCACTGATCCTTGTACCCATGAGGTCTAGCCCAGTGCCTGACACATGGGTCTTTGGGTCTTTGGTGATGGAAGGGATAGGGAGAGATAAACAGACAGTGAGGAGAGACAAAGTGCTTCTGGACAGTGGTGCCCAAAGTGGAGCATGAGTCCAGGGTTGGGCTACTACTAAGTATTACCTGGGATAGATTTTGAAACGACAACAACAAAAGACACACGTATTTCCTGGGTCCACCCTCCCGAGATTCAGAAAATATTGGGCCTCAGGCAAAGGTGATTTTACCTTGAAGCTAATGAAGCCTATATTTTAGGTCCTTTTTCACCATGGAAGGCTGCTGGGAAGTGCTCCAGTTATTTCACATTCATAATTCTGGATCTTTTTAAAAGGGCCCTTTGTATCTAATGAGCTCAGGGCCCAAAAACCTGGATCAGCCTCTGGCCCCAGAACCTGGAGTTTTAATATGCTTGTCAAGTGATGCTGACACACAACCAGGTTTGGGACTCACTTATGTGATTCGCAGACCAGAAGCATCAACATCATGGGAAAACATGTTAGAAATGCAGAATCTCCGTCCTCCTTAGAACTATTGTATCGGAATCTGCATTTTAACAAGATCTTCAGGTGACTCATATGCATAGTGAAGTTTGTGAGTGCTGCTTTGATAGTTTCTCTAAGAGGAAAATTATTTCCAGCTGTGAGATCCAGGAGGCCTTCTTGGAGGAGGTGATTGATCTCTGAACAAGGTCCTAAGAAAAGGCAGTACTGGGTGTGTGGAGTATGTTCCAGCAGAGGGAGCAGCGTCAGTAGAATCATAGAGATGGGAGGTATGAGGATGTAGCCCAGAGCCTTGGGGTAGGATCAGAGAAGGGCAATCACGGGCAAGCTGCCCAGAGTGCGAGTGAGAGAGGCAGGTAGGCCGGACGGTTGTGGAAGAACTCACGTGCTTGGCAAAGGCCTTGGATCCTAGTTAGGCAGCAATGAGGAGCCTTCAAGTTTTGGTCCAACAGATATGAGAGAGCAAGCTGCAGAGGAGAAACTTCCCCTGGGAGAGGGAAGGCAGCCATCCATATTCATTCATGCTCAGGTACAGATTATTTATGCCCGAGCCTTTCCTGAAAGAAGTAAAAGAAGAGAAGGGGCCAGCAGCCAGAAGAGAGGGCTGAGAGAACTCAGGCGCTTATGTTTCCCACCCTGGAGGGCTGGTGAGAGTCAGAGCTCTGAGCCTGTATTGGGTGCTCCATGAATAATTGCTGACTACATCTTAAAGGAGTTGTGAAAGAGGAGAGGGAGTCCTGGGTGCTGCGTACGGTTCGCTTGGCTGCTAACTGAAAGGCTGGGGATTCGAGGTACTTGGAAGAAAGGCTACCTGGCGATCTACTTCCAAAAAATCAGCCACTGAAAACTCCACGAAGCGCATTTCTACCGTGACACACACGAGGGCGCCAGGAGTCAGCGTCAACTTGGTGACAAATGGTTTCTAGGAGGAGAAAGATCTGGGTGTGGTCCAGGTTGAGACCTTTGAATTCCTGGCCATTTCCCACTCCCCCTGGGCTGCACCTCTGCAGTTTTATCTGTTTAACCCACGCCTGGAGCTCACACAAAACCCACCTGTGGGGTGGTTATAAGGATTAAAGGGAATAATTTGGCAAACTACCCGGAACATATCATTAAATCCAAAAACCAAACCAAACCCATTGCCTTCGAGTCAATTTCCACTCATGGTAACCCCGCAGGTTTCAGAGTAGAACTGCATTCCAGAGGATTTTCAATGGCTGTCATTTTATGGAAGTAGATCGCCAGGCCTTTCTTCTGTGGTGTTTCTGAGTAGCTTCAAACCTCCAACCATTCGGCTAGTAAAGAAAAAAAAATTTTTTTTCTTTTTTTTTTTTTTTAGCTGGGCATAAGTCTCAATAAAGTGCAGATCTCATGGTTCATTCATTTCTTTACTCTGTTATTGTTGTTAGGAGCTATCGAGTTGGTTCCAACTCATAGCAACCCTACGCACAACAGGATGAAACACTGCCGGGCCCTGACCCATCCTTACAATCATTGTGATGCTTGAGCTCACTGTCGCAGCCACTGTGTCAAGCCACCTCGTTGAGGGTCTTCCTCTTTTCCGCTGATCTGGTACTTTGTCAAGCTTGATGTCCTTCTCCAGGGACTGATCGTTCCTGACAACATGTCCAAAGTACATATAAGATGCAGTCTCACCATCCTTGCTTCTAAGGAGCATTCTGGTTGTACTTCTTCCAAGACAGATTTGTTCATTCTTTTGGCAGTCCATGGTATATTCAATATTATTTGCCAATACCATGATTCAAAGGCGTCAGCTCTTCTTCGGTCTTCCTTATTCATTGTCCAGCTTTCACATGCATATGATATGATTGAAAATATCATGGCTTGGGTCACTCACACCTTAGTCTTCAAGGTGACATCTTTGCTCTTCAACACTTTAAAGAGGTCCTTTGTAGCAGATTTGCCCAATGCAATGGGTCGTTTGATTTCTTGACTGCTGCTTCTGTGGCTGTTAATTGTGGATCCAAGTAAAATGAAATCCTTGACAACTTCAATCTTTTCTCCCTTTATCATGATGTAGCTTATTGGCCCAGTTGTAAGGATTTTTGTTTTCTTTATGTTGAGGTGTAACTCATACTGAAGGCTGTGGTCTTCTATCTTCATCAGTAAGTGCTTCAAGTTCTCTTTACTTTTAGGAAGCAAGCTTGTGTCATGTGCATAACGCAGGTTGTTAATGCATCTTCCTCCAATCTTGATGCCCCGTTCTTCCTCATATATTCCAGCTTCCCCGATCATTTGCTCAGCATACAGATTGAATAGGTATGGTGAAAGGATACAACCCTGATGCACACCTTTTCTGACTTTAAACTACTCAGTATCCCCTTGTTCTGTTCAAATGACTGCCTCTCGATCTATGTACAGGTTCCTCATGAGCACAGTTAACTGTTCTGGAATTCCCATTCTTCGCAATGTTATCCATAATTTGTTATGATCTACACAGTCGAATGCCTTTGCATAGTCAATAAAACGCAGGTAAACATCTTTCTGGTATTCTGTTTTCAGCCAGGATCTATCTGACATCAGCAGTGATATCCCTGGTTCCACATCCTCTTCTGAAACCGGCCTAAATTTCTGGCAATTCCCTATGAATATACTGCCACAGCCGTTTTTGAATGATCTTCAGCAAAATTTTGCTTGCGTGTAATATTAATGATATTGTTCTATAATTTCTGCATTCGGTTGGATCACCTTTCTTGGGAACAGGCATAAAAATGGATCTCTTCCAGTCAGTTGGCCAGGAAGCTGTCTTCCATATTTCTTGGCATAGACGAGTGAGCACCTCCAGTGCTGCATCCATTTGTTGAAAGATCTCAATTGATATTCCATCAGTTCCTGGAGCCTTGTTTTTCGCCAATGCCTTCAGAGCAGCTTGGACTTCTTCCTTCAGTACCATCGGTTCCTGATCATATGCCACCTCTTAAAATGGTTAAATATTGACTAATTCTTTTTGGTATAATGACTCTGTGTATTCCTTCCACCTTCTTTTGATGCTTCCTGTGTCATTTAATATTTTCCCCATAAAATCCTTCACTATTGCAACTCGAGCCTTGAATTTTTTCTTCAGTTCTTTCAGCTTGAGAAACGCTGTGCGTGTTCTTCCTTTTTGGTTTTCCATCTCCAGCTCTTTGCACATCTCATTATAACACTTTGTCTTCTCAAGAGGCCCTTTGAAATCTTCTGTTCGGTTCTTTTACTTCATCAATTCTTCCTTTTGCTTTAGCTGCTTGACGCTCAAGAGCAAGTTTCAGTGTCTCCTCTGACATCCATGTTGGTCTTTTCTTTCCTGTCTTTTCAGTGACCTCTTGCTTTCTTCATGTATGATGTCCTTGATGACATTCCACGAGTCGTCTGGTCTTCAGTCACTAGTGTTCAATGCATCAAATCTGTTCTTGAGATGGTCTCTTAATTCAGGGGGGACATACTCAAGGTCATATTTTGGCTCTCATGGACTTGCTCTCATTTTCTTCAGTTTCAGCTTGAACTTGTATATGAGCAATTGATGGTCTGTTCCACAGTCGGCCCCTGGCCTTGTTCTGACTGATGATATTGAGCTTTTCGTTTGTCTCTTTCTACAGATGGAGTCAATTTGATTCCTGTTTGTTCCATCTGGTAGGGTCCCTATGTATAGTCACCATTTATGTTGGTGAAAGAAGGTATTTGCAATGATGAAGTCGTTGGTCTTGCAAAATTCTGTCATTTGATCTTCAGCATTGTTTCTATCACCAAGGCCATATTTTCCAACTATTGATCCTTCTTTGTTTCCAACTTTCTCATTCTGATCACTAGGAATTATCAATGCATCCCGATTGCATGTTCGATCAATTTCTGACTGCAGCAGCTGATAAAAATCTTCTATTTCTTCATCTTTGGCCCTAGTGGTTGGTGTGTAAACTTGAAAAACAGTCGCATTAACTGGTCTTCCTTGTATGCGTATGGATATTATCCTATCACTGACAGCATTGTACTTCAGGATAGATCTTGAAATGTTCTCTATGACGATGAATGCAATGCCATTCCTCTTCAAGTTGTCATTCCCAGCATAGTAGACTATATGATTGTCCAATTCAAAACGGCCAATACCAGTCCATTTTGGCTCACTAATGCCTAGGATATTGATGTTTATGTATTCCATTTCATTTCTGACAATTTCCAATTTTCCTAGATTCATATTTGTATATACCAGGCTCTGATTATTAATGGATGTTTGCAGCTGTTTCTTCTCATTTTGAATCATGGCACATCAGCAAATGAAGGTCCCGAAAGTTTTACTCCATCTACGTCATTAAGGACCACTCTACTTTGAGGAGGGAGCTCTTCCCCAGTCGTCTTTTGAGTGCCTTCCAAACTGGGGGCTCATCTTCCACCACTATATCAGACAATGTTCCGCCGCTATTCATAAGGTTTTCACTGGCTAATGCTTTTCAGAAGTAGACTGCCAGGTCCTTCTTCCTAGTCTGTCTTAGTCTAGGAAAAAAAAAAAAAAAAATTTTTTTTTTTTTTTTTTTTCAGTCTAGAAGCTCAGCTGAAACCTGTCCTCCATGGGTGACCCTGCTGGTATCTGAATATTGTTGGCATAGCTTCCATCATCACAGCAACATGCAAGCTCCCACAGTACAACAAACTGACAGGCACTATCTATGAGACACTACTCTCTATCATGTGGTTAAAGCTTTATGACATGCATCAAACCAAACCCATTGCAGCTGAGTCAATTTCAACTCACAGTGACCCTATAGGGCACAGTAGAACTGCCCCATAGAGTTTCCAAGGAGCAGGTGATGGATTTGAACTGTTGACCTTTTGGGTGGCAGCCAAGCTCTTAAGCACCACAGCACCAGGGCTCCGGATGACAGTGGATGTTCAATAAATGCTTGACGGGAAAAATGGGCAAAATATAGCCAATGGAAAAGTCATTCTCACTTGGCCTTACGGTGGATTTCTTTCAAGAACCGTGATCATATACACACTTTAATAATACACATTAGTAATTAATTAAAATTTAATGATCACTTAATATGTGTCAATCACTACGCTAAGTATCTTACATATATTTTCTTATTTAATCTCATTGTAGAGATGAGGAATCTGAAGCTGGGAGATGTTGAGTATCTTGTTTGAAGTCCCATTGTTCTTAGGAGGCAAGAGATAGAACTCAGCACTCGTGTGAATCCAAATCAATCTTCCCAGAGCTAACGGAGAGAGAAAACCTTCCCCCTGGAGCTAGGAGCTTCTCAGGCAGGGACCCCAGGTCCAAAGGACATGCTCCACTCCTGGCTTTTCTTGTTTGGTGGTAATGAGGTCCCTCTCCTTTTTGCTGCATACCTCTCTTTTATATTTCAAAAGAGATTGACTTAAGATACAACATGACACTGTAGATTCAGTCCTGCCTCATTAACATAATTGACTCTAATCCTGCCTCATTAACATCATAGAGGTTAGAATTTACAATACACGGGGTAATCACATCAGATCACAAAATGGTGGACAACCACATAATACTGGGAATCACGGCCTACCCAAGCTGACACACATTTTTGGGAGACACAATTCAATGCATAGTGTATGGATACCTTGTACGGGTATCATAGGTGAAACATGTTCCATTAGGACAGATATATTTGGCTTCTCCCCACCTCACCTCATCATTCAAATACTAGGGATAGTCAACGCTGTGTTTCATTTTTGATGGAACTGTAGACTCATAGAGTCAGAGATGGAGAAAACATTAGAGATGATCAAATTCAAAGCTTCCATCTTCCAGAAGCAGAAACAGAGGCCCAGAGAGGTTACTTGACTTGCCCAAGGTAACACAGCGTAAGAGTGGAAATGTTGGAATCCATATTAGGTTTCTTGGCTTGTACAACATGCTTTTACTTTACAATAAAATAAACATTAAAAAACACCAGTGTAGCTATCAGCCCACAAAAAGACAGAAAGGAAACTTAAATGCATAATGCTAAGTGAAAGAAGTTAGTCTGAAAAAGCTACATACCATATGATTCTAACTATGTGACATTCTGCAAAAGGCAAAACTATAAAAAAAAAAAAAAACTATAGAGGTAGTAAAAAGATCAGTGCTTCAGTGGGAAAGGACAGGATCAATAGGTGGAGCACGGGGAATATGTGAAACTACTCCATGAATAGTTGAAACTAGTTTGTATGAGACTGTAGTGAAACTATTCTGCATGACACTCTAATGGTGGACACATGACATTTTGCATTTGTCAAAACTGTATAACACAAAGAGTAAACCGTAACACCGGAGTTTAGTTAATAATAATATATCAATATTGTTTCATCGATCGTAACAAATGTACCACACTAATGCATGACCAGTCCCTGGAGAAGGACATCATGCTTGGTAAAGTGGAGGGTCAGTAAAAAAGCAGAAGACCCTCAACGAGATGGATTGACACAACGGCTGCAAAACGGGCTCGAACATAGCAACAATTGAGAGGATGGGCAGGGCCAGGCAGTGTTTTGTTTTGTTCTACACAAGGTCGCTCTGAGTCGGTACCGACTCCACGGCACCTAACAGCAACAACAACGTATATGATTTAATAATAGGAGAACCTGTGTGTAGGGAGAAAGCGGGAAGGGTAGGTAAGGGGAAGAAGGCTATATGGGAACTCTACGTACATTCCGCACACTTTTCCTGAGAATCTAAAGCTGCTTTAAAAAATAAACTCCGTTCGTTTAAAAAACAAAACAATACAGATTATCTTTTTTTGCTTTATTCTCACTTCTTTACACCTGGCCCCCTGCACCAGCTCTCTCCCTCTCTTTTCTTTTTCTTTCTTATTTTATTAGCTTAAACCAAAAAACGAAACCTGTTGCTGTGGCGTTGATTCTGACTCATAGCGACCCTACAGGTCAGAGTAGAACTGCCCCATTGAGTGTCCAAGGAGCACCTGGTAGATTCGAAGTGCCGACCTTTTGGTTAGCAGTCGCAGCGCTTAACCACTATGTCACTAGGGTTTTAGCAAATACTCATTGTGTACCTATAAACCGGCACTATCATAAAGTAAGTTACATTAATGTTGTTGTCCTTAGTCGCTGTCGAGTTGATTCCGACTCATGGCAGCCCCATGTGTGCAGAGCAGAGCTGCTTCGTAGGGTGTTCAAGGCCATGACCTTTCAGAAGCAGATTGCAGGCCTGTCTTCTCAGGTACCTTTGGGTGAGTTTGAACCACCAACTTTTGAGCTAGTAGTCCAGCACTTAATCGCTGGAATTTATGAAGAATAAATGAGTTAGAGAGCAAGGGAAAGGGGAAAAAAATCAAAGAAACAAAAAAGGGAGTGACCAAGGAATAAAAGGAAGAAAAAGAAAGAATAAAAAAAGAGAACGAGAGAAGGAAGGAAAAGAAAGTAAGGCCAACATTAACTGAGCATTTCCAAGTGACAGACCCTCTTCTAAGCATTTTACATGTGTTAATTAACTTAATCCTCACAACAACTCTATGAGGTAGTCACTGTTATAATCCCCATTTTACAGATGAAAAACCTAAGTCACAGACAGCTTAAGTAACTCCCCAAGGACACAGAGCTGGGAGGTGGCAGGGCCAATATGCAGACCCAGGAGATCTGACTCCAGAGTCATTACTTGGGACCTATGTAGGAGTTTGTGTTGAAATGGCCTCCATTTGCCCTGCTGGCCACTGGAAGTGGAGTAGATGCCTACAACAAGGAGAACAGTGTCCCTGGAAGTCTATCACCTTTTCTTCTTAGCTATATTCTGAAGAACCATCCATGCATGATTTGTCATAGAACTTAAGTCCCCAGGGCATGAAGAAGGGACTGTGTTGCACATAGGACCAACAAGCAGGGTAGCATGGTGGGGTGTGGTGGGGCGGGGAGGATCATGTAAATTAAAGCCATGAGAGCTGAGATTAGCTGTGTCTGCCACTCACTAGACGTGACACAGGATGACTCAATTCACCTCTCCAACTGTCCAGCTCTTCATTTGAAAGTGGAAACAATAGCCAATGGTACACTGTCTACTTCAGAGGATAAATCAAAGTGAAAGTAATTTATAACACACAAAAGGCAAAACCAATGAGAAATCAAACACAGCCATCAACTGTCCTGGGCTTAACTTGTGTAACTGTTAAAAAGAAAGGAAGAAACTCGGAGTGGGGGCAGAGTACGGCAGGACTATGAGGAGAACCCAATCAGGAAAACCTTTAAGAGATGCCCTCTCTATAGGTGAGGGTAAGTGTCAAGGGATGGATTATTTGGGGAAAATCAGAAGGGCCCAGCGCATACTTAATTATCTTTGGATAAATAGATGGTTATAGTCATTCATTCGTTCATTCATTCATTCAATAAATATCATGTGGGTGTCTACTCTGTCCCAATCACAGTGCTAGAAACAGGGGCATAGAGGTTTATGGTCCCTGTCCTTGTGGAATTTGTAGTCTGCAGAGTCAGACATTGAACAAATACATATAGAATTTATGTAATTATAAATTGGCACATGTACTACAAGGCAAAGAAAAGTAAGAATTTTCTGTAAGAAAAACAGCTTTGGGTGGGTGGGACACACTGGAAAACTTATTCAGAACTGCTATTCAGAAAGTCATAGGTCTCTGCTCCACACATGTTTGTATTATCTTGATTCAATGAACAGGTTTGAGTGTCCAATAAAAACGTACATATATTCCCAAGTGCCAGGCTGCATACTTCCGTCACAGGCTTACTGCTTGTTGCTACTATGTTTCTTTCATGGATTTCAAACAAAACAGAACAACTAATGTTCAGAACAGTACAATGACTTGTCCAAGGTGAAACAGCTAGGAAAGCTAGACTAGAGTTCAGGACTTTTGATAGCAAATTCTAGGCTCTTTCTGTTGATCACACTTAGAATGAAATCCTATCCCATGAGGGTGTGTCCTGGCATTACTTCATCTCTTACTCCCTTTCCTCTTCTTTATCATGCTTCGTCTACACAGGCCTTCTTGGGACACGCCAAGATCTTTCTTGCTCAAGGGCCTATGAATCAGCTATGTCAGGAATTCTCTTCCTTGAGTGTTTCATTTGGCTGCTGTCTTAGTCATCTAGTGCTGCTATAACAGAAATACCACAAGTGGATGGCTTTAACAAAGAGAATTTTATTCTCCCACAGTTTCGGAGGCTAGAAGTCTGAATTCAGGGTGCCATCTCCAGGGTAAGGCTTTCTGTCTGTGTCAGCTCTGGGGGAAGGTCCTTGTCATCAATCTTCCCCCTGGTCTAGGAGCTTCTCAGTGCAGGGACCCCAGGTCCAAAGGACACGCTCTGCTTCCAGCTCTGCTTTCTTAGTGATAGGAGGTCCTCCATCTCTCTGCTTGCTTCTCTCTTTTATATCTCAAAAGAAATCGACTCAAGATATAACCTAATCTTGTAGATTGAGTCCTGCCCCATTAACATAACTACTCTAAGCCTGCCTCATTAACATCATAGAGGTAGGCTTTACAACACATAGGAAAACCACATCAGATGACAAAATGGTGGACAATCACACAATACTGGGAGTCATGGCCTAGCCAAGTTGACACACGTTTTGGGGGGATACAACTCAGTCCATAAAAGCTGCTGTCTTTTATTTTTTGAAAATCAGCTTTATTGGAGTATAATTTGCATACAATATAACTCACTGATTTTAAGCATATGACTGATCAGTTTTGACAAATGTATATATACACTCATGCATCCACCTCTAGAGTTAAGTATAGACCATGTCCATCACTTTAAAAAGCGTACTGGCCCTATACCCATGGTAGTTCTATTCTGTCCTATAGGGTCGCTATGAGTCAGAATCGACCCGACAGTAATGGGTTTGGTTTCTTGTTGATACCCGCTGCTGTTGAGTCAATTTTGACTCATAGCAACGCTATAAGACTGAGTATAACTGCCCTAGAGGGTTTCCAAGGCTGTAATCTTTATGCAAACAGACTGCCACATTTCTCTCTCCCTCAGAGACACTGTGAGTTCGAACTGCCAAATGACCTTTCAGTTAGCAGCCAAGCGCTTAACTACTGTGCTTCCAGGACTCCTTACTCTCTCTATACCCTCAGTCAATCCTCTACCTATACCTCCAGCCGCAGTCAGCCACCAGCTTCCTCCTTTTCATCCTTCAAGTTTCAACTTAATAATCACTTCCTCAGAGAGTCCTTCCTTGGCCACCCACCTACAGAAGCTCTTCTTGACCTCTTGGCCATTATTCTCTTTCAGAGCTCCTGGTTATTCTCTTCGCAAGCTGTAACCATTTTATTCATTTATTTATTTGTTTTATTTCTGTCTTCTTCATTCAACGTAAGTTCATGAGGGAAGGGACTTTGTCATTCTTTTACACTCTTGTAGCCCCAGGGCACAGTGCTTGAGACATAGAAGAATAAATATTTATTGAATGAATGGACAAAGGAATAAATGAATGGATGGGTGGATGATAAGTGGTACTGCTTCCTTCCATGTGCAAGTAGCTATGGATTCACGGCTGAATCAGAAATGATTTCTGCACTTATAGAGCTCACAATCAAATGGAAGTTTTATGACAGGCACACAGATAATGCTGATATTAGTAATAATCTCTAGTGCTTATGGAGCACTTACGGTGCACGGGGCTAAGTTCTCAGTCTTTTACATATATTCACCCATGTGGTCCTTGTGACAACAATCTATGGAAGATACTATTACTATTGCCATTTAAAGGTGAAGAATATGAGACACAAAGGGGATAAGTAACTTCCCCAAGCCAGCCAGCTGTTGAGTGGAGAAGTGGAGCTTTGGGGCAGGGAGTGTGGCTCTTCTGCAGTGCAAGCCCTAAGAGAGGGCAAGCTAAGGGATCCAGAAAGTACAGAGAAGGGCGAGGGCATATCCAACCCAACCAAGGTCAGGCTTTCAGAGCAGATGAGGTCCTAACGCATTACAAACTAGAAACATGGACAACAGCTCCTCTCCCAAAGCTCCATGTCCACTCCCATCTACGAAGCCAGTAACAGCCCTTCATACTCAAGCATGATTTTCAGACCTTTAAAGGGGAGGGGGGGAAAGGGAGCTGATGGGGAGCAAGGGGCTTGCCCCAATACTCCTGCCTCCCAGGGGCCCAGTCACCCCAGCATCAGGGTGAGCCAGAGCTCCAGGCCGCTAGGCCAGCTGTCTGAGTGGCTCCCACACAACTGCAACACGGGATCCGGGATGAACTGGGAACCAAGGTTCCAGGCGGAGGGACCTGAGCACTGTCTCTAAGCGGTGCAGAGCCCAAGGCCTGACCCTGCTGGCTTCAGAGCCTGCCATATCTGTGGCAGCTTCCCAGAGGCCTGCAGTGCCCGGCCCTGCAGTTCTCAGCTGCGGACAGTAGGTGGCAGTAGGTCGTGAGAAATCTCGTCCCTAGCCAGGCTCTGGCTGCGGCGATCCAGCCTGGAGAAAAACGTGGCTGGGCTTCGGCAGATGAACCAGGGAGAGACGCGGGCCCTGGGCTTGGGTTTGGAGGCCTCCTTGAGATGGGACTGGGGGCTTCTGCCCAAGGAGAGTCACCGAGGAGGGGGAAGGCAGGTTCTGGGGCAGGACTTGGAGGCTTTCGTTGGGCTCCAGGTACCCACGGGGCTGTGCTGTCATGGGAAGCTCCTTGGGGCCCTGGGGATCCTGGTGAGGGCCCAGTTCGCTGCCTCCTAAGCCAGAATGTGTGCCCAGCGTGGGAATTTACTTCCTGAGCAAACTTTTTTTTTTTTTTTTAACTGCGGAAGAAAGTGCCGCTTAGAGAGGTTAAGGGACTTGCCGTGATCACACAGCTCCTCAGTGACTGCTCAGGGATTAAAACCCTGTCCCTTCTGACTCCAGGATCTGTGTTCTTTTCCACCGTGCCAATATCCAATCGAAGAAACCCTGGTGGCGTAGTGGTTAAGAGCTACGCTGCTAACCAAAAGGTCAGGAGTTCGAATCCACCAAACGCTCCTTGGAAACCCTATGGAGCAGTTCTACTCTGTTCTATAGGGTCGCTATGAGTCGGAATCAACTTGACAGCAACGGGTAATACCCAATGGGGGATTCCCTTGTGGAAAATACCTGGGTCTGAAGTGGGCGTATCTTTTGGCTTGCATTAAAAACCCACCTCCGTTTGCATTAATAGTGAGGAATTCAGCTCAGCCACCACCATGGAGTACGGTGCAGACTGGGGGACACCAGGTCAGTGACCAATGAGGGTAATGGCTAAGGCGACACCTGGGTGGGCTTTCAAGTGCACTAGTCCCTTCCCCTCTCCCCCAGCCCTAACTACACAGCCTCCCCCACGCTCAGCCTCCTGGCCTCAGTAGTCCCCTGAGCACTGTGAGTCTGACCAGAGCTGCCCCTGCAGGCTCTGAACTCCGGGCGCCCACCTCTGTCTACCTTTTCTAAATCCACTAGCTGGGTCTAAACGCCCCTGCGACATTTTAAAGCTCTTTTACACACAGGTATTCGTTAGAACACTACGACAACACTGCAAGGCACGCAAAGAGTGAGTGTCAACATTTACACTGAAGAAACTGAGGCCTCAGAGAGGTGATTTGCTAAACGGTGCAAAGCCATCCGCGGCTGAGCTGGGCCTTGAACTCTAGGACCCATGGCTCCTAGGTAGGCACAGCTGCCTCCCTCAGCAAGGCAGGAGCTGGGGTACGAGTGCAGGGACTCTCCTTCCCCGGCAGCACCCAGGGCTGGGAAGGCCGCTTCCTGGCTTCTGCCTCCGCCTTCGACAGGCGGGGCACAGCGGACAAATTAATTCACGCTCTCTATCTTTACATTATGTATAATGCTGCATGATTTTATTTTGCTTCATTCCTGAAATCTTTTACAGTAATTAGTAGCCGAGTAAAATATAAAAATTAATGCAATATAACACTTTAATGGTAATAATACACCATCCTGTCTAATTAATAAAATCTGTTGTTTCCAAGCACGATTATTTATTTGACAAATTGATAGCACACATCCTGTTCGTACCCTCTCCCAGCTCCCATCCTTTCAGTTTACTGAATAAAATTGCAGCAGGAAAATAAACAGATTGTCTTCTGACCTGACAAGAAAGTGAGAAATAAACCCCTCACTCATACGCTCCTAATTGTTCTCAACAATATTCTCTAACACATGTCTAAATTGGTTAGAAATGAATCTCTATTTCTCCTTCCTGGCTTCTTTTCCTGTCTTTTTTTTTTTTTTTCCTGGATAATTGTTTTTTTTATTTAAGAGAAGAGAGACCCAGCTCCTCTCCCTCCCCCCCGCCCTTCTCGCCTCCCGGGTACTGTTTGCGTTGGGGTAATTTGGGGAAATAAATTTTGTGACTGCGACCAGGAATACAGATGGCCTCGCTAAGGGTACGATTGTCCCTGCTCTGCCGGAGACCAGGTCCCGGCTGCTCGCTCCGAGCTGCCGCTGCCGAGGAAGACTGAGCCCACCGCGGAAGAGGCCGGCGAGGACCAGAAAAGGAGCGGGGAGCCTTCGGGTTGAAGGATCAACATTAGGAGTTAGGAAAAAACAAAACCGGGAAAAGTCTTCCGGGAAGGACGCCAGGCCCTGCGATGTTCGTGCATAGGGGTAGCGGATGAGGCATTGGGATGAAAAACCGATCTGATTACAAACCTAAACGTAGGCTATTCTATGTAGCAAGGGACATTTTATATCCTAAGTGTGAAAATATGAAAGCATTTTAAGCTGTAAATAAGGCTTAAGAGACAGAGGCAGAGATAGAGAGACAGATGGAGAGAGAGACAGAAAGGCAGCAGCGGAGACAGAGAGCCAGAACAAGAGAGAAAGAGAAAGCAAGAATGAGAAGGAGAGACTCACCATCTGCAGGTTATTTTGTGGCATTTTTCTCTGAAAGAAAAATTATATGATGTGATCTGCGTTCGGGGAAAAGCTACCCTGTCCCCAGCTTTCAAGAGACATTTACTGTAATTAAAAAAAAAAAAAAGAAAAGGAAGTGCTCACAGGTGAAGACAGTCACCCTCTCATGGAAAGTGGTCTCAGTACACACAGGGAAATGTACACACACACACACACATACTTGCACAACCCTGGGTCGACCCCAAAGTCCTTTCTGATGAGAAGTTCTAGACCCTGCATACACTCATGAGGTCTAACACACACATGCATGTAACACAGACACATACATGCACACACTACCCTGGGCCCAGGCTATAAACTGGCACACTCATGCCCTGTTGATGAGAGCTCCCATGCCCGGTCCTGAGTCACCACAGGCCACCACCCTATCTTCCCCTGAAGTCTTCAAGCCCTCATCTTACTAATCCTCCACTCTCCCACCTGTCTTCCCACTTTCCTATGTTATTTTAATAATAATAACAATAAAGAATTTAAATAATGTTTGCCTAACGGCATTTCCTGGCATCTCTGGAAGTAGGCCGTCACTCCAATGGATTTGTCAATGCACAGGTACACAGAAGGTGATCAATAAGTGCAGTTTGAGTCCTTTATCTTTTATATCTATGAATTATCTCTATATCTATGAATTCTTTCAGGGCAGGGATTACTATACCCATTTTTGTAGATGAAAAAACAGCCTTTTTCCAACGGGAAGATAAGTAATATTTACTGAACACTTTTCGTGCGTCAGGTACTTATTGTAACTCTTTATAGGCATGGTTTCATTTAATCCTCACAATAACGCTATCAAATGGGTCAAATTATTATCCTCCTGTATTATAGATGTATAGTGGTTAAGCACTCTCGGCTGCTAACCAAAAGATCTGCGGTTCAAATCTACCAGCCGCTCTGTGGGAGAAAGATGTGGCAGTCAGCTCCCATAAACATTACAGCCTTGGAAACCCCGTGGGGCAGTTCTACTTTGTCCTACAGGGTTGCTACGAGTCAGAATTGACTTGACAGCAATGGGTTTTGGTTATTATAGACACTAATCAAAAGGTTAGTGGTTTGAAACCACCCAGGGCTCTGAGGGAGAAAGACCTGCTCCTGGAAAGATTATAGCCTCGAAAACCCTATGGGGCAGTTCTACTCTGACACATGGGGTTGCTATGAGTTGAAATTGACTCAACAGCACATTATGACAACAATTATAGATACAGAGACTGATGTTCAGAAGTTTTATGTAATTTTTTCAAAATTATACAACTAATATATGATAGGGCGGAGATTTGAACCCACATCTGCCTGGATTTGAAGTGGGTCAAAGCCATGATTCCAGTTTCAGCTGGGATGTTCACTGGCTGTGTGACTTTGAACAGATAATATTTCTGAGACTCGGTTTCCTCAACTATACAGGAAAGATTAAAATTGCCACCTGATATGAAGGTTAAAGGGGATAAAATATATATAATGTCCCCGGCAGAGTGCCTGGAACGTATTAGGAGTTTAATAAAATCCGTTTCTTCCTTCACTTTTCCTTCTGTCCTTCTTGTGTGAGCTGCTCCTCCAGAGGTTTCCTAAAAAATTGGCTGGGACCGTACTTCGTGGCAGCTTGGGATTTCAAGCCTCAGTTTTAATATTTGCAAATAAGGAAACGACAGCTTGCTGTGAAAACATAATGGGTTAAAGTATGAGCAGTCAGCCCAGTGCCCGGCACATGGTTGGTGCTAAATAAATATTTGTGCAAGGAAAGAAGGAAGGAGGGAGGAAAAAAGGCAGGGGAATGGTGGACAAAAAAACCTGTGCCCAAGCAGCTCTTGGGGCCTGGGGACCATTCCCACCCTGGCTTTGTCATGCAGTGGGCAGGAAAGTTTCAGCGGACAGTAAATGTCCTGTGAACCTGCTTAGTGCCATTGATCAATATGTTTTATGATGGATCTAATTAAGCTCTCTAACGAGGGATCACGAGATAACAATTTATCCCAGAGCCATCACTCATTAAAATGCTATTTCAGGAGATGACATCGTTCCAGCCTTAATTGATGGAGTTCGCGTGACTGGAATCCCTTGGGAACAGAGATGCCCCATGTCATTTATTCATCACCTCTGTGGTAAGAGGGCTCCGAGGAACCGGGAGAGGCACATGAATTTGCAACAGCCCAGGCCTCACCTTCCCTGCTGTAACCTGTTCTCTCCACCAGGTGAGTCAGTGGCTTGCTGAAGGGAGGGAGGCGGGCAGCCTGGGACTGTGTGAAAGGCCTAGATTCAGAATCAGAAGCCCAGGACTTTAGTTGGCTCCACGGGTGTCTAATCATATAGTTTTGGGAAGTGATTCCTCCTGTCAAAGCCTCAGTTGCCTCATCTCTTAAGAAGGCGTAGCAATGCCTTCCCTGCCTACCTCCCTCATAGTGTTGTTCTGAAGATTAAAGGAGACGGAGAGGCTCAAAGAGCAGTGGAAAGAACACAGACTTTGAAGTGAGATTCTCCAGGTTCAAATCCCATTGTATGACCCACTAGCTGTGTGACTCTGAATAGTTTACTTAACATCTCTGAACTCGGTTTCCTCATGCACAACGTGAATCAATAATAGTGTCTAATAAGATTGTTGGAAAAATTTTAAGGGCTTTGTGTTTAGCCTGGTTTCTAAGGATCCTGGGGACACACAGAGGAAGAGGTATGACAGTTTTCTGAGAGAGCCTGTCATATCTTAATATCCACAGAATACCCCAAGGAAGAATTATAAAGCCAAAGAGGATATGAATAAGATACGCTGGCTATATCTTAGAAGATACAAGGAAGAAAGTGACGTTTAAGCTAGACCTTGAAATAGGAGAACTTTTCTAGATGGAGAATAGGAGAAAGGACATCCCAGGATGAGGGAGTAGTCAGTATAAGCAAAGGGCCTGGGGCCGGAGAAAGTTAGTATGTTCAGAATATTGTAAGCAGGTAGGAGTGGTTTGTAGGTAAATAAAGTAAGTGACATAGTGAGAGAGGGAGAGAAGGATGGAGCAGCAAGCAAAGGGGAGGTTATGAAGGCCCTTGAATGCTGTGCAAAGGCATTGAGACTTTATCATGGTCATTGAAACCTCACGAGGGATGCATTTAATGAAGTCTCATTACAGAGCTTGAAACTCAGAGGAGCCAGAAGGCAGATTCAGGTGCTTCTACCAGTAAAGGTGACTTGGAGCCTGAAGAGTGGACCTCCTCTGTCCACCAAGACCAGGAAGGCCTGAGCCCACAGGGTGCCATAGCTTTCTGGGAAGAGCTCACAAAACCAAAATGGCGATGGTTGCTTTAAGTCAGGGATTGCTTTTCTCGCAGAGAAGGACCTGGGAGAAGGAAACGAAAACTTGTTGAGCTGCTATCGTGCACCAGAAATGTGACATTTAGTTCTCACAACACTCTCAACTAGGCCTGATGGTCCACTTTTACCAATGGATGCATGTGAGTCTCAGAGAGGGTAAGCGGCTTCCCCAAGGCTACCAGCTCAAAAGAGCAGAGCCAAGATTTGAACGTGGGACTGCCAGTCCCAAAGTAGTGCCTCCACCACTGCGTGTTGTCACATCAAGGATCTCCTGCCATCAGTGGTTTGAGATATAAGCAATTTAGCTTCATTTTCCTGAGGAGAGACTAAGACTCGAAGAATTCCCCAACAAGCATCTTGCCCACAGACACTCTACATCAGATAACTTGTGAGTTCATAGGACACAGAGATGACTGACGGCAACGGTGCCGAAGACTGTGCTTTTCCTGGAGCTCGGGAATGGACTCGGTGGCTTGACTCCGATCTGCTTTAGCAGATGCCATTTGCCTTTGCCTATCCCTGACCAAGGCGGAAAGGGGCAAGATGTGGCCACATCGGGCTCCTTAATTTTTGAGGTAGTGAGGAGTTGAGTCATTCTCCTATTGCATGATAAAATCCCTCCCTGGACAAATAAGGGGGAGGGGGTGTGTGTGTGAGGTCTACAGTTTTCAATTCAAGTGTTTTTCAGAAAAAAAAAAAAAAAATAGGAAAAAAGTAGTTAAAAATAGTTGAAGAAAGAATGCACCCTAAATGTGAAATTATTCAGAAATAGGTGTTTGTAAGAGGATTCAAAGTCTTCATGACAGCTACTACTTACACTGTTTAAAAAGTTGCAATTAGTACCAAAAAGCTTGGATGAAGAAAACATCATATCATAGGCATATTTATAAAACAACTTCCATCAGCCAAAGGAAAAATGGACAGAACTCTATTACAAGCTTTTTATATTTGAAGAGCAATTTCTAATAATATATCTAGAAGCCATTTCTGAAATTGACTCAGTGTGCATGATCTGGGATTAATGTTTTCTGCGAAATCACATGCTCGTTTGAACGTAAACATTTTGCACTTCCGTTCCACCTCCTGGTTCAGAAGAATGCACCTCCAATGTGTAAAATGATCTATCAAAATTAATTGTGAATGCCCTAATCCAATCAAGTCCACCTCATTAGGCAAACATTTAAATTATTAAGTTAAATAGTGGGATATTTCAATATAATCTTGTTATGCTATTTTTATGGCAGTACAAATGCTATCTGCAGATGGGCTCGGCTTCCCAGGCTCCTCAGTATTGTTGATGCACTCCCCACGTCCATCGCCAGATTTCCCATGTGTATGACATTGGCCCAAGGAGTCCTGGTGGCGCAAATGGTTAAGCACTCAGTTGCTAATGGAAAGGTTGGAGATTCGAACTCACCCATCTGCTCTGCGGAAGGAAGACTGGGTGATCTGCTTCTGTAGAGATTACTGCCAAGAAAACCCTATGAGGCAGTTCTACTCTGTCACATGGGATCACTAGGAGTTGAAATTGGTTCAATGCCCCAACAACGACAACTTAACATTAGTCTGGTCACAAACACTCCCTCTGTAATTGCTAAGGAAACACCTACCACATGCCAACACTGGAAAGCTGCAAAAGACCTTCAGGATTTTCTCACCCTCTCTTTTTGTTTTGTAGACACTGGAAATAAAGTCCTGAGAGGTTGGGTGTTTTTTTCACAGGTCACCCAGTAAATGTGTAGCCAAGCTGCATCTGGAACCCTGGGTTCCTGACTCTGCATGCGACCCTCTGCTCTTTTTTCACTCTACTGAATTGGTTTCCCTATCCATTCCCTTCTCTGCTTCAAATGAAAGATAAATAGAAATAAAATAGATCAAGCCCATGCTGGACAAGATTTAAATAATCAACATTTTGCAAAATTCCTCTCCCCCACCCTATTTGCTACAAAATGTATTCCCAACCTGGTTGCTCTCCACAGAGCTTTAAATAGCTTGTCCTTTCCAAATTCCTTTAGCCAGCAAACAGCTATTCATCATCCAATATTTTCTTGAAGGCCCAGCCCAACAGAGACATGTTTGAAAGAAATAAGATCTTGATGTTTCAGACTCCAGCCCCTAAATTAGTCTCCTGGTGTATACATTGGGGGTGATGGAACAAAGGAGGAAACAAATAGGACTGAAGCAGCCTTAAGGTCTGGCTGTGACCAGGGTCCTGATACCCATATTGGGATCCTTTTGGGAGCCAGAGGACAATCTTTTCCTTGCCATATAACCCCCAAAAGGGTCGTGTCCATGCAATCTAAAGATTCAGATTTCATACCTGCTCTGGAGGCAAGTCAGAGGAACTTTTAGACTCCATTCTACTCTTGGATTCAAAGTGAAATGAAGTACTTCCCAGTGTCCCCCTTTTAGTCTTTGGCTCAAATGTGGACCCAATTCTCTTTTTCTTATACCCTGGAGTATGGCTGAGACAGGAACAGAACTAAAAAAAAATTTCCAGGGGGAATTAAACACAGAGAGTGCCATGAACCCAGATAATACACCTTGCAGAGTATAGCTGGTCCTCTGACATAACACCCAGGGCTGCATTATGACCTTTGTGGGCCCTGGGCAATTTTGCCAAGGAGCCCTGGTGGCTCAACAGTTAAGTCTGATGCTAATCAAAAGGTTGGCTATTGAAATGAACCCAGCAGCTCTTCGGGAGAAAGATCTGGTAATCTGCCTCTGTGAAAGATTACAACCTAGAAAACCCTATGAGGCAGTTCTACTCTGTCACACGGGATTTCTACGAGTCAAAAATCAACTCGATGGCACCTAACAACAACAATGGACAATTCTGCCTTTGTGGACTCCTTTCTCCATCTAAAAAAAAATAAATAAATAAAAATGATATTTTACAACTTCATTAATATAAAGATGAATATATTAATATTATAAATTAAAACATTTTATCTGACCTAAAGTTCATTTTTTTTTTCTGATATTAGAAGAAATTAAAATGTTTTCATGAGCCCATAAAGTATTGTGGACCCTAGACACTGTCCCTACTGTGCCTATGGATAAGATGGCCTTGCCAGGCCCCAAAGACATGGAACCCAAGGGAAACAGTGCCTTGCATTCTGCCTGCATGTGGTGGAAAGGCTCTAATCATGAACCTCCTACACCCTGCAAATATCTAATGTCTTTGGATATGGGCAAGAGGACAGAGCCTTGTCTCCTGTCCTCTCACTTCCTATTTCCTGTCTGAGGACAGATTAAAAACCATTGGTGTAAGAAGGGGGAATGATCTTTGTTCCTTTGTCCTCCCACTTTCATTCCTTCTGCTGCCAGCACATTGATTCATACATTAAAATATGGCTCAGTCAGAGTTTTAAAAAAACAGTTGCCATTGAGTCAGGCTTTGACTCATGATGACCCTTTATGTGTCAGAGCAGAACTGTGCTCCACAGTGTTTTCAATGGATGATTCTTTGGAAGTAGGCCACCAGACCTTCCCAGGCACCTCTGGGTGGACTTGAACCTCCAACCTTTCAGTTAGTAGCCAAGCATATTAACCATTTGCACTACCCAGAGACTCCTAGTCAGGGTTGTAAATATCAAAAAGACCTTCCCAAAGAAGAAGCAAACACAGATAATAGTGTGAATCCAAGATTCTAAAAAAGCTCTTAAGAACAGAAGATGTGGGTGGATGGGTCTCAGTAGATCTTTTTTTAAAAGGCTTTAGAAATTGGAACTCTTACACGTTGCTGGTAGGAGTGTAATTGGTACAACCACTTTGGAAAATCTATTTGGTAGGATCTATTAAAACTGGATATGCATTCCTCATGACTCAACATTTTTGCTTCGTCATTGAGCTATATGAAATTGACAATATTTGATTCTTTTTGACCTACAAAAATGGCAATTTAATTTGATTCAATTTACTATATTAAAAAAAAAAAAAACCCATTGCCATCTAGTCAATTCCAACTCATGGCGAGCCCATGCGCTACAGAGTAGAACTCCTCTATGGAATTTTCTTGGCTGTAATCTTTACAGAAGCAGATCATTTAGCCTTTCTACTGCAGAATTTGAACCGCCAACCTTTAAGTTAACAGTCGAGAGCAAATCGTTTGTGCCATCCAGGGACTTGACTATCTAACCAACAAAAATGCATACGTATGTTCACAAAAAGCCTTCTGTAAGATTAATCCAGTAGCACTATTTATAACAGTCAAAAGCCTGTCAACAGTAGAATGGATCTACTAAGTTGCAGTAGATTTATATAATAAAATAACATACAACAATGTGTTTATATAATAAATATTTATATAATAAAATAACAGTAGAATGGATCTACTAAGTTGCAGTAGATTTATATAATAAAATAACACAAAACAATGGGAAATAAACTACAACTACATGCAGCAACTTGGATGAATCTCGCAAATACAATGCTGACTGAAAATAGCCCAATACGAAAGGGTACATATGGTATGATTCCATTCACACAGAATTCAAAAGCAAACACTACTAACGCCTGGTATTAGAAGTCAGAAAGTGGTTCCTCTAGCCCAAGGGGAAGAGGTATTGACCTGAAAGGCATATGGGGGCGCTTTCTTAATCTGGGAGTCAATTTCATAAGTGTGTTCACTTTGAGAATTTCAAAAAGTTTTAAGTCATAATTTCTACACTTTCCTATATGTATATTTTACTTTCATAAAAAGTTTAATTACAAAAAGCAAAAAAAAAAAAAAGGAAGGCTGAAGAGGGACTTCAGCAGCTGTTGGGGCAAAGACAACACCAGCTGGCGCCAGGAGGGCCTGCATTTCTGTGCTCCAGTTCTTGTTTTTGCCTCGGTAGATTTTTTGACCATTACCTAATACCGGCTGGGTGCCAACCGCTTCCCATGCTTTATCTCACTTAATCCTTGACTCAGCATTGAGGTGGAGCCCATTATTATCCTTATCATATGGATGGAGAGGCTGGGGAAACTGAGGCTCAGAGAGTCTAAATAACTTGCTGAAACTCACACAGCTATTGAATAATAAGGAGTCCCGGGGTGGTGAAATGATTAATGTGCTTAACTGCTAACCAAAATGTTGGAGGTTCGAGTCTACCCAGAAGCTCCTTGGAAGAAAGGATCTACTTCCCAAAAGCCAGCCATTGAAAACCCTATGGAGTACAGTTCTACTCTAACACACATGGGATCGCCATGAGTCAGAATCAACTCAACAGGCACTGGTATTGAGTGATAAATCAATACTTGAATACAGGACTGTATCTCTTCCAACCCCTTGCTCTTCATATCCATGATCCAGACTCAAAGTAATCGAGCTTTCTTGGGACAAGCAAACTTTAGAACACCCTAAGATTTGGGCCCAAATCCTGCCTCTGTGGACCCCATCTGCTCTCTCTGGTCCCTGTTCTTGTCTCTGTTCACTAACACACTACCCACCAACCCAGGAGGTCCCTCAGGAGGGGCCAGAGCAGTGCAACTGGAAGTCACGCACCCAGTCCAGCAGAGACGAGACTTTATCTGTGCTACCTGATAAGGGCAAGAACCAGCCAGCCCATGACGGCCTCAGCATCTCCGGGACATCTGCCAGGATAGTCTAGCTCAATCTTCTTGTGCGTACTGCTCTTTCTGACGTCAGTTCTGCGTGCCCCTTTAAAGATGTCTGTGTTTATTTATGTGGAAATATAATATACAGAAAATTATGTAGCTCTGGGTCAGAACAAAGGCAAAATCCAGCCTCTGCCTTCTTCTCTGACCACAAACTCCACCTTCCCCAGCCCCGTCTCTTCCCACAGTACCATTTAGTGTGAGTGTGGGAAAAAATGCCAAGAAGAAAGGCAGGAAAGAGCACTTCCTGAGGGAGCTGTGTGAGTTCATTCACATACTCTTTCCCTGTAATACACCTCCAAAACCTCTGGGAATTCACTATCACTACCTTCATTGTGCTCTGAGGAATCTCCTGGCTCAGGAGGTTAAATGTGAGGGCTGCTGTTGTCCCTGGCATGGGATGGTGAGGGAAGGCCTGTCCTCTTGTAGGAAGAACAAACTGGCCAGCACTCAGAGGCAGCCAAAACCCTTTCTCTCCCATGGGCCACATCCAATACTCTAGGAGAACCTACAATGGACGTAGACATGCTCACAGAGTTTGGTGTCTAGTGATCTTGGTACAGAAGCTGGGCATGATCAGTGCCATTAGCAAGGCATATGCTGCTTTGTTTGAAAGACAAAGAAGGGAGCCATCACCTCCTGTGATGAGAAAGGGCATGAGGTGTTAGGAAGTTCTGGCTCCAGCTCAGTCATTCATTCTATGTGGTCTTGAAAAACTTTCTTCCTCTTTCTTGCCCTTAATTTTCCCACTTGTGCAAAATTAGTCAATGTCATCTTCCTTGAACTGTACTCTAAAAACCTTCTTTGGCTTTGCCTTGTGTATTGGAAAAAGTTCTAAGTGTTTAGCCTGGCTTACAAAGTTCTTCCAAACATGGGCCCTTCTCTCATCTCCAATCTCACTTCCTGACAACCCCTTCCCTGTGAACCTTTATCAATAGCCACATCGCATGATATAACATGCTCTTTCATGGCTCTAAAATTTACATATTCTATTCCCTCTGACTGGAATACCCTTCCATCTTGAATTTGTTGAACTCTTGGACTGTAAGCTCCATAAGAAAAGGGCTTAGTCATTTTTGTTCATTGTACTATCCTGGCACATACAGACTACCTGGCACATGTAGGCATTCAGTAAATATTTGCTGTGAATGAATAATTCAACTAATTAATTCTTTAGGATCTAGGCCAAGAGCTTCCACCTCTTGAACTTTCTTTGACCTCCTGGTGGAGGTGGTCATTCTGTTGGATCACCATCTCATGTGAACTTACCTTTCCTGCAGTGTATATCTCATTGTGTTGCAGTTATTTATATGTCAATGGACTATAAACTCTAAATTCACTGTTCTAGTTTATTTTTATTTATATCCCCGCACCCAGGCCAAGCTTGGCACTTACCCGTTGCTCCAAATAAATGAATCTTAAAAAATAGAGAAGTGAATAAATGAATGTCCTCTCAAACTGAAATGCTAAGCCAATCTTTGCCCATCAAAATCCTATCCATTCTTCAAGGTCTATCTCAAATTCTGCTTTCTTCCTTCCCTCGTTCTCATTTGACATGATTTCCAGCTTCTCTGAGTTCCCCAGAAACCCTGGTGGCATAGTGGTTAAGTGCTACACCTGCTAACCAAGAGGCTGGCAGTTCAAGTCCACCAGGCGCTCCTTGGAAACTCTATGGGGCAGTTCTACTCAGTCCTATGGGGTTGCTATGAGTTGGAATCGACTTGACAGCAGTGGGTTTGGTTTGTTTTTTGGTCTAAGTTCCCCTGGCATCTCATTAAACCCTCCCTCACAGTCTGATTTCACTCTTCCCGTGCTAAGAAATTATCATGAGCCTATCTCTAACTAGTCTATACACCCTTGAGCCCTGGAGACACATCTATTCTACCCTGCATCCACTCCCACGCTTGCCCGCTAGCCCAGCCCTAGCCCAGAGCTATATACTACAATATGTTACATGCGATATTTGTTAAATTAACCTGGGTTCCCCCTCAGTTTTTGACCGAATCTACAATTTCCTCTTGTTAGACATGTGACGGGAGTCCCCGGATAGCACAAACAGGTAAGTGGACAACTACTAGCTGAAAAATTGGTGGTTCGAGCCCACCCATAGAATCCTTGGAGGGAAAGCCTGCTGATCTGCTTCCAAAAGGTCACTGTCTTGAAAGCCCTATGGAACAGTTTTACCCTGCACACATAGAGTCACCATGAGTCGGAATAGGCTTAACAGCAACTAAAAACAACAGACCTGTGACAGTCTGTTTTTCATAAAATTTTGCTCTACAAAGACGAAAGAGAAAGACCCCTGGTCAGTTTGGAAACTTCAGTGGGGGCATTTGGCTCCTAATACCCTTCTCCTGTACACACATCTCCAGACAAGAACGCTCAGACAAGGGGCAGCCAAAACCCCTCAGGAAACACCACACAGTCAGACATTCACACTTCAGAAAAAAAGAAGTTGTAGAATGTGAAAGAAAAAAAAAAGTCATTATGGGCTGCAGCCATCGCACAGTGAGAAGCACTAATTATTCTGTGTAGCCTGAGTTTTTCTTAGTAGGCAAACTCTTTTGAATATTAACAAATATTTATTTAGGAATTAATAATTGACATCTATTAAAGCATAATTTATGGAGAGTGAATTCCTCTTGGTTTGGGTTCCCACTGCTCTGCTCCATCTGGCTGCTCCCGGAATGCCTTTTTCTTTTGTTAAAAGCAAGATGCAGGGGGAGAGCGCACAGGGGACAGGGAGCGCTGGGTGGCTTCAGCGACTGCACCACGGCAGCGAACAGAAACAAAGCGCGGTGCAAGAGGCACCGGTTCGGTTCCAACAGGAAGCCGGCTAGAGTCCGGGCTCCGCCACGCCCTTTGTGTGACTCCACATCGCGAGCCTCCCTTCCAGGAAAAAGACGTCTTAACATCTACCTATATTTACTTGGACTTGCTAAAGGACACTATTTTGAGCTAACTTGATCAATAAAGGGAAATTTAGGTAAGGACTCCGGGTAGGGTCATCTCCTGAAGCCCTGCGCAGGGATGTGGCTGCGCCTCAGAAGCCCTCAGCACACTCTCTGCTTCTGGTCTCTGCTCTTTCTCTGTACACCTGCTTTTTTTTTTTTCTTTCTTCAGTCCTCATGGCAAAAATATGACCTTCTCAAGGCTTCTCAGCTTTTATGACACAGATGGAGCCACAGACTAAAGGGCGAACATCTCCCTTTGTCACTGTTCCACTTTGCCCCTGTGAGGAGGCTGCTTGATGAAGAGATGCCTGTTATACCAGTGACTGTGGGTGGGGTGCAGGGTCAGATTTAATAAAAGGCCTTCCAGACACGACCCTTCCTTCATTCATTCATGCATGCATTCAGCAGCCGTTGACTCAGGGGCCACGGTGTGCCAGGTACTGTTCTGGATGCTAGAGATATGGCAGGGAATGAGACAGAAAGGTGTGCAGACCAGAAAGGCCACACTTGTCACTTAGGACAGGTAATTCCAAGAGGTCTTGACAGAGAAGTCAATAGAAAACCACCTCACCCAATGCTGCAAGTCTGTATGAAAAGCACAAGGAAAGCTCTAAGCCTTTGCAAAACTGTAAGAAATAATTACCATATTAGACATTTTAGGGAAAACTAAAAAAGAAAAAAAAAGGTTAGAAAAGGAAGGAAAGGAAAGAAACAGAGAAAAGGAAGAAGAAGAAAAGTCCATAAAAATAGAAAAGACAAGGAGGTCGATTTTGGACCAATAGAAAAAACATTTGGAGACTTCGAAAAATAAAATGAATAGGAGTGAGCTCCCCGTCATTGGAAAGTATTCAAGCCAGTGCTAGATGACCTCTGGTCTAGACTGATTTACAGGCCAGTCATTAATTGGGCAAAGGATTGACAGGGTGACTGAGTTGGTGCCGTCCCAGTTCTACAGTTCTGGGAACCAATTTTCAGAGTTGAATCCAAAGATCTTAGGAGACACCCTACCTCTGGCCTTCAAGGAGGGAGGCTGCCTGTCACCTTCCCTGGCCTCCCAAGACAAGAGCTTATACCTCATTTTAACGTTAAATAAAGAACAGCATCTTATCTCTTTTGGAATGCAAAACTGTGAATTTGACTGAAATATGCAGTTTTCATTATGTTAAAAGATCTACTCATTACAATCAGGATAAGAGGATGTGAATAAGACAAATTGATCACCACTTTAAATGTATTAATCAGCTTGCAACTCTTGTCACCAGTCAAAACAGAACAGCCAGACATTTATTCTGTCTCAGTTGAGTTTCTGAGCCCGATCCCAGGAGGTCACAGCATCAGCGTGCCTCCCAATACAGTTTCTTGGGAAACAGTCACAACACAATGCGAAAGTTCCTGTCTGCTTAGAACTGGACTAAGCAGACAGAATTAAATTTGTTCACTCATTCCACAAATATTTATTGAGCACATACTATGTGCCAAGCATTGTGTAAGACACTGGAGTTGCAACAATAAATCAAAGCTGGCCCTGGCCCTCCACATTTCCCCAGTTTTATAGGGCAGACAAATGTTTAAGCAAACAATTGCAATAAAGTGTAACTGGGGATAAATCAGTGGTCTGCATAAACTTTTATAGGACTAGGGAGATTGTGGTTGTGGCTGGATGGCCAGGGGTGAAGGATGCTTTGTGTAGATGCTGTCTAAGCTTTAGTCGGGGAGAGAAAAAAAGGTTCTAGTGAGAAGAAAGGCTATTTCATCCCCAGAGTCAGGACACAAGAGGTGTGGTAAGGAGGCTTGAACACTAAGGTCAAGAACAACATGTCCTCTGCTAGTCTGAAGGGGGAAACATGGGGCATTGGTAGTTCAGTGGTAGAATTGTCACCTTCCTTGTGAGACATCTGGGTATGATTCCTGGCCAGGGTACCTCAGCGGGGGCTCAAGCATCAGTGAGCAGGTAGGAAGGGGAT
Source organism: Elephas maximus indicus (assembly GCF_024166365.1). Lineage (NCBI taxonomy): Eukaryota > Metazoa > Chordata > Mammalia > Proboscidea > Elephantidae > Elephas > Elephas maximus. Next base: position 71,055,413 of record NC_064825.1, read on the forward strand.
GGAACCACCCAGAAGGGAGAGAGCAGTATATAAGATTTCTCTCATGTCTTTACTGCAAGTCTCATGGAAAATGTGGAGCAGCTCTTTGGGGTTGAGAAAAGCCAGGTCTCTTCTGGCATGGTCTTCTTTTACTCCAGGCAATCCATGAAGTCAAACAATCAATCCACTGAGTTGAACTTTACAAGCTACTGATTTTTTTTACTATTATTTTAGCTTCGATTATCTGCTGTTGATGATTCCATTATGGGGAGGAAGAGAGGTGTAAACTCGATCTAGGGGCCTCTGGAGCAGGGCATTTATCTGTCTTTATGAGGCTGCTAGAAACCATAATGCATGTTTTATTGGCCCATTCTCATTTTTAATCTGCTTTGATAAGATCACTATGCTAGAAGGATATAGAAACTCACTGGCAGGCCCAGCCCAGGAGAGAGACAATGATACTGGCTTAGGAAGGATTTGCTTCTTCAGGTGGGGGTCCTGGGGAGTTCCCTGGGTGTGGGCTCTTAGGCTCCTGCGCAGTCAGAGCATGGCCCTGCACCACCTTCCCAAATATCCCTTCTGTATGGCTAGTCCCGCCCCAGCGCCTCTCCTTCAGCCCACATTATTAGCAGCATTTTCCAAATAAGAATTACATGCAGAAAATACGATAAAATGGAACAGAAATAGACAATGTTCCAGGCACAGATCCTAACTCTGAGAGCCAAAGGTTGATCACACTGGGCTTGGTTCCCTGCTCCAACCCCATCATTCCCAGCCTTCACCGTCCCCGACTCTCTCCAACCTGGTTTTATCAATAGTATTCCCAGCTTCAGTTCCCTCACTGGAAGAAGGAAAGAGCATGAGTACTTACTGAGTACCACCAGTTGCTGGCAAGTCAGCTCCAATTCACCGCAACCCCGTGTGTGTCAGAGTAGAAGTGCACTCCATAGGGTTTTCAATGGCTGTAATCTTTTGAAAGTAGATTGCCAGGGCTTTCTTCTGAGGTGCCTCTTGGTGTATTTTAATCAACGACCTTTCAGTTAGTAGCTAAGCACTTAACCATTTGCCCCACCCAGGGACTACTATTTACTGAGTAAGCCGACACAATTAGTTCTTGCTGAATCTCTACCTGATCCCCTCCATTGTCTGGGCTCCTTTGCAGCTAGGTTGGGACCATATACCTGATCAATAGCCTGTGAGTGGAAGTAATTTGTATTACTTCTAGTTCAAAGATGTTAAGAGTGGGTATGAATTCTCTATACTCTCTTGCCCTTCCACACTGTAGGAAGTAAAGAATATCAAGATATCAGAGTCGAAATGTAGAAATAGCCCTCATCCCTGAGGCACTGTTAGAAAAGAGCCTCCAGCAGAACTGCCTGAGGGACTTTGTTGAGTTAAACCACTGACATTTGGCATTATTTGTTTTTGCGATGTAGTTTCACCTAGCCTGACTAATATGCCCAGCCCTGCACTAGCTTCTTTCCTATAAATTATCTGAAACCAATCTTATGATCTCATATGTCTGTTCCAGGAGAGTTCTACCCTAGTGCACTTTGGAAATTCTGCTTCTTCCTGTGCATGCCTCCAATCTCCAGATCTTACGCTGGAGCCCCTGGCTTGAGGGGCTCTCAGGTCCTGCCTGTTCCCAAGCATGCTTCTGAGAATCCAGGCTGCTCTCTTGACCTGGAAGTCACTACCTTTTCCCCTAGACTTGACAATCTCTGGAGCCTGGAAGAGCCACAATTTTTACTGAGTTTAGTTTACTGGAAGGTGATTGAATAGTATATAAAACATTAACTTTTAAGCCAGATGAACCTGGGTTCAAATCTTATCTTCAACACTTCATTCATTCATTCATGCACAACACATAAAATTTTGTTAAGCCTCAAATGTACATCTCAAGCCTAGACCTCTACTCTGAACTCCAGACACAAGTATGCTCTTTCTACTTTGCATCTCAAACACAATTATAGCTCACAATCCCAAGAGCTTCTACCAGGTTCCCCTCCTCAGTAAGCTGTGTCTCTGTAAGCCTCCAGATGTTTAAGTCAAAACACAGGGGTCATCCTTGACACACTCCTCTCTCTCCTCCCCCTATAAACTAACCATCACCAAGTTCTATAGATTCTACTCCAAATACCCCTTGAGTTCTTATCTCTAGTCCTATATCCACCATCTTGTCCAAGCTTCTATTCTGTCTCACATGGACTAGATAAATAGCCTCTTTGCTCTACTCCTAATTGTCTCACTCTAATCCATTCCCTACCCAGCAGCCAAAGGATCTACTCAGAGCATTTTAGAGGCTTTGTGGAGCCCTGTGTGATCTGTGCCCCCTCTTCTGACCTTACTGACCTCCTTCTCCTTTCTGTGTCAGTTACTCCAGCCTTCTTTCGGCTCCTGATCAGTTCTCAAATATGCCCCATCCTGCCTCTGCCTGGCCCCTTCCCTGGTCTGGCCACTTTCTGCCATTCTTTCCAAACTGAAAAATTACTCTTTCAGAGATGCCTTCCAATGTAGACTTGGCAAGGACTACCCACAGTGTCTGGCACATAGTATGTGCTCAATATATACTGTTGAATGGATGAGGGATTATTTACTGAGTGGAAGGCAGGGTGCTAGGTGCTCCCACTGCACTGCTGAGCAGGGACCCTGACTTCAGTGATCAATTAAAATGGACCCTATTGTAAGAAAAGCTGTGAGAAGTCCATATTTGTAAGACATCAGAATGGGTGTGTGGTCGATATAAAAATGGACAGATTGCTTTAACACAGGCTTCTTCCCAGGGATCCTTTAATAGCTAACATTTACACTGTCCCTACTATGTGCCAGGTACTGTGTATGAATTAACTCATCCAATCCTCATGAGGAGCCTATGAGAGACTTTTGGGCCCATTTTACAGATGAGGAATCTGAGGCACAGAGAGGTTCAGTGGCTTGCCCGTGGTGACACAGCTAATAAGTGGCAGAGTCAAGATTCTAACCTGGGCTTTCTGCACCCAAGTCTGTGTTTTTAGCCACTTTGTTCTACTGCTAGAAAATGCTTTTCAGCGGTTTCCAAAATAGGAGATGATTAACAGGTGAATATTAGGCCTGCATCTCGGATTTCCAGTTGCCAGTTCCCGACGCGTCGACTCTGACTCATGGCAACTTCGCGCGTATCAGGGTAGAACTGCGCTCCACAGGGCTTTCAGTGTTTATTTTGGGGAAGTAGATCCCCAGGCCTTTTTTACATGGCACCTCTGGGTAGACTCAAACCTCCACCCTTTCAGTTAGCAGCCAAGCACATTAACCATTTGCAGCACCCAAGGTCTCTGCATCTCAGATGGACATCTGAATTAGGGACTTGTCACAGAGACTCTCAGGGAGATCTTGTGACATAGCTAGGACATCACACTTGCAATGATCAGGAAGCTGGGGAGACTTGCTTTCTAGTCCCGAACCGTTGCCAACTTATTGTGTGGTGTTGGCAGACATTTCACTGTCTCTGAGGCTCTGCGGCTTCTTCCTTCGTAAAAATAAAGGGTCGGACTAGTTCATCTCCAAGGAGCCCTCATATTTAATACTCCAGGATTGTATATGTCTCTAAGGAACAACATTAAATCGAACCCCAACTCCGCCCTCATTCATTTCCTAGGAATTAACCAGAAGCACCCACTTCCGGGCTATCATTTAGGTAGAGTGAGAGTTGACCAGTGAATAATAGAAGGAGAGACAAAGACCAAATGGAAGAAAGAAAAGGGGTAGAAAAAGAAGTGAGGAAGGAAAGGAGCGGGTGGGCCAAAGAAGAGGAACAAGAAGGAGATGGACAGAGTGAGCCTGGCAAGCCAGCCCGCCTCCACCAAGCCTCCCTGAGTTCTGAGTAAACAGCAGGTATATCAAAGTTTGCAAATTGATATAGTTGCCTCTGGCAGTGACTACAGCAGTCAGAGGCTTTTGACTTAATCTGAGCCCAGAGAGAGAAATGAAAAGGACGATTTAAAAGCCACCAGATACGGGGAGCAGAGATTGCAGATACAGAACAATAAATGTCCTGGTCAAATTGCCGATTGGAGTGTCTGTATTAGGCCGTGTTTGTGGTCTCTGCGTGTAGAGTGATGGAGAGCCTAGATTGTGGTTGGGGAAGTCACACAACAATGGGGCCTGATGTTTTGTTTCCACTTTTCAAAGGCACTCTTTTTTTTTTCCTCCCAGTGATAAGGCCCAGGAAATGGTTAGTGACATGCTCGTGGGAACCTATGAAAAAGAATACACGCTGTATCAATGGCGCAGCCGCAGGCCCGGGAGCAGAGAGGGTGGGTGGGGGAGCAGCAGGCTCCTGGCGTGGGCTGCTGCAGAGAGATAGCATTGAAGAGGCCGCCCAGAGCTGCGCACCCCCAGTCTGGGGACCGGGCCCCTTTATCCAGCCAGAATGGGTGGAAGGCCAGACAATGTGGGGCTATATTTGGTTTGACAACAAAGGGCCCTAGAAAGATTTGATAGTGCAGGGATGGCCGGGAAGGCGGCGCAGGATACAGCACAATGAGGGCTTTGCAAAGGTATTTAACCGGGCCCTTTATGCCTGGAGCATGGCAGGGTATGGATCCCGTCGCGATGTCGAGTGGCTTTTGTCTAGGCCTGGGGTTCTATTTGCTAGTGAGGTCCCTGGGCAGGGCTGAGGATGATGAGTGAGGTGCTGGGGTGCCCCTGGCACCACTACACTTAGGGGCCATCTGGAGTCACACTCTATCTGTAACTGCCAGTCCCCTGCTTCCCCCAAGCTCGGATTCCAGCAGGCCCAGAAAGCCCAACGTCACAGGAAAGTGGGAGGAGGAGGAGCCGGACCAGGGCCTTTGCAGGGAGTAAGCAATCAAACACTGTCCCAACAGGTAAGAGGTAACTACAACTCCATTGTGGGCCAAGTATCCCAGACGGAAGCCACCCGGGGGAGGGGAGGGATGAGGGCACAACTCTGAAAGGACAGAGCAGAAGGAAGGCATCAAATGGCACTGGGTACAAAGTGTATCTTTCTGAGAATTCCAGCAAGAGGAAAGCAAGAACAGAAAGAGGGCCAGGCTCTGAGTAATAAGGTTTGCAAGAGTAAAGGGGAAAATGGACAAGGATGTGGCAAAGTCTAGGCAAGACTTCTGCCCTAGGTCCTGGGACCTTCTGGGAGGAGGAAGCAATGTGAAGAAAGCAACCCCAGACACCCAGAAAAGATAGACAGTGGGGCCAGGCAGGCAGCCTGGGTATGTCAAAGAGGTGTTCTTGACCAGAGTACGGGGATGGGGCTACTCCCGAGTAATGACCCGGACACATTTAGGGCTTCAGTCCTGGGGCAAGGAGCGTCAGTGCCTATTTTTCACCTCAATGCTGGGTGTTTTATTTGAAAACTCCTGCCTGGCTGCCCCCACAATGGTTCTAGGAAAGTGTGGCACCTTGCAGGCTGGGCCAGGGCAGGGTGAAAGATGACACAGGGTCTCTTTGCCTTGCCAATGTGTATGCATCTAACAACCCACCAAAACCAAATCCATTGCCGTCAGTTTTGACCCATAGCGACCCCACACCATTTCCAAGGCTATACATCACTGCAGAAGCAGACTGCCACATCTTTCTCCTGCAGAGCGGGTTTCGAACCACTGACATTTCAGCTTTAAGCATCTAACAACAGAGCTTGAAAATATATGAAGCAAAAATTAACAGAACTGAAAAGATAAATAGACAAATCCACAATTATAGCTAGAGATTTCAATATTCCTCTCTCAGTAATTGACAGGACAAGCAGACAGAAAACCAGCAAGGGTACATAAGAATTCAACCACGCCACTGATCAGCTAGATCCAATTGACATCTAGAGAGCACTCCACCCAATAGCAGGAGACACATTATGTTCAAGTGACAAGAATTATCCACGAAGATTAACCATATCCTAGTTCATAAAACAAACCTTCACATATTTAAAAACCTTGAAATCATACAAAATGTGTTCTCTGACAAAAATGGAATTAAACTAGAAGTCAATAATAGAAAGATAGCAGTAGAGTCTCCAAACGCTTGGAAATAAAACAACATACTTCTAAATAATCCATGGATCCAAAAGAAATCCTCAAGAAAAATTAGAAAATATTTTGGACTGACTGAAAATGAAAATACAACATATCCAAATTTGTGGGATGCAGCTAATGCATTGCTTAGAACGGCTATTTATAGTGCTAGAAGCATATATTAGCCTAGAAGAAAGTTCTCAAATCAATAATATAAACATGTCCTTTAAGAAACTAGGAAAAGAAGAATAAAACAAATCTGAATCAAGGAGAATAAAAAAAGAAGAATAAGAGTGGAACTCAATGAAATTAAAATCGGAAATATAATAGAGGAATTTAATGAAATCAAAATCTTCATATTGGAAAAGATCAATAAAATTAGTACACCTCCAGCAAAATTCGCCCATGGAAGCAGCAGTCAAGAAATCAAATGACACATTGCATTGTGCAAACTTGTTGCAAAAGATCTTTTTAGAGTGTTAAAAAGCAAAGGGACCTGACCCAAGCCATAGTGTTTTCAGTCGCCTCATATTCATGTGAAACCTGGACAATGAACAAGGAACACTGAAGAAGAATTGATGCCTTTGAATCATGGTGTTGGCAAAGAGTATTGAATATACCACGGGCTGCCAAAAGAATGAACACATCTGTCTTGGAAGAAGTACAGCCAGAATGCTCCTTAGAAGCAAGGATGATGAGATCTCATCTCATATACTTTGGACATGTTATCAGGAGAGACCAGTTCCTGGAGAAGGACATCATGCTTGGTAAAATAGAGGGTCAGTGAAAAAGAGGAAGACAGTAGCATAACAATGATTGTGAGGATGGCTCAGGACTGGGCAGCCACTTCTGTTGTACATAGGGTCATTACGAGTCAGAACCGACTCAGTGGCACCAAACAACAATAATAAACCAGCAAGACTGACAAAAGGAAAGGTTACAAAGTATCAATATCAGGAATAAAAGAGGGGCTATCATAAGCCACAGACATTAAATATACAGAATCTGCAGACATTAAAAGGCTAATAAAGGTGTTCTACAAACAACTCTACACATAAATCTGACAATTTAGATGAAATGTACCAATTCATTGGAAACCAAAAATTATCAAAATTCGCCCTAGATGAAATAGATAACAAGATTTCTATCACTATTAAAATATTTAAACTTATACTTGAAAGTATTTTGAAAAAAATCTTCAGACACAGATGTTTTCTGGCAAACCTAGAAAACATTGATAGAAGAAATAACACCAATTCTACAAATATCTTCCAGAAAATAGAAGAGAAGGGAAGACTTTAAATACTTTATGAGGCTCACATCACATTGACTCCAAAACCAGGCAAAGGCACTACAAGAAAAGAACTCAAAACCAATAACCCTTGTGGACATAGAAGCAAAAATCCTTAAAATAGGCATTCAGTCATATATCGGGGCTATGAAAGACTGGTTCAAAAATCAATCGAAATAATCTACCTCTTTAATATTCTAAAGGAAAAAACACTACACAATCTTATCAATCTGATGAAATTCAACATCCAGTCTGATAGAAGCTCTTAGCAAATTAGGAATAGAAGGAAACTTCCTCAATCCGATAAAGCACATTTACAAAAAAAAAAAACAAAAAAAAACCAGGTAACATCATGCTTGATGGTAAAAGACTTAGAGTGTTCCCTCTAAGATCAGGAATGAGGGAGAGTGTGCACTCTTGCATTCTCACCACTCCTATGCGACATCATTTTAGAAGTCCTAGCCAATGAAATAAGACAATAAAAATAAATAAATAAATAAAAGCCATACAGTTTGGAAAGGAGGAAGTTAAGTTGTCCTTATTCACAGGCAACATCATCATCTATGTTTAAAATACATAAGAATATGCAAAACAAAAAAAGTTCTTAGTAATCTAGAACTAATAAATGAGGCAAAGTTACCATATACAAGGTGGACAGACAAAAATCAATCAAATCTCTATAAACTGATGACAAACTATTGGAAATTAAAAGTAAAAGGACAATAATATTTATAATAGCTCCAAAAATAAAATAAACTGCTCAGACATAAATCTAACAAAATGCGTATACCATTTGCCTGCTTAAAACTACAAAATGCTGACTAAAAAAATCAAAGAAAATTTAAATAAATGGAGAGACATACCAAGTTCATGGGTTGGAAGACTCAACATAGTAAAGATGTCAGTTCTCCCAAAATTGACATATAGGTTTAACATGTTCCAATAAAAATCCCAACAGAATTTTGTATACAGGTAGCCCCAACTCATGACACGCTTGAGTACAATGACCACAAGTACGACTGTCTTTTTTTTTTTGTACATCTTATTGTTAGTAACATGTACTACATACAGTGTTGCAGCATGTAATTTGCTGACGTTATCATTCAAAGATTGGACTTATAAAGATGCTGATAATAAAAGAAAATAATAATGAAAACAAAATAAAACAAAAAGAGGTATTTGACTTACGTTAGAATAGGCTTACAACAGGGTCATTGGAACAGAATTCTGTTGTAAATCAGGAACTACCTGTAAATATATAAACAAACTAATCCTAAAGTATATATGGACATGCAAAGAACTGCCAGAACACTTTTGAAAAGAATTGACTAAAGTTAGAGAAATCGTACTACCCATTTTATTACTTACTATAAAGCAACAATTTTTAATTAAACCCTGGTGGCACAGTGGTTAAGTGCTACAGCTGCTAACCAAAAGGTCAGCAGTTCGAATCTACCAGGTGCTCCTTAGAAACTCTACAGCGCAGTTCTGCTCTGTCCTATAGGGTTGCTATGAGTCGGAATCGACTCGACGGCAACGGGTTTGGTTTTTTTGGTTTATGAAGCAACAGTAATCAAGACTGTGGGATATAGGTGAAGAAATAGGCAGTCAGCTGATTTGAATAGAGAATCTAGAAATAGACCCGTATTGTAAAATGATTGATCTACCTCTTAGGTTATAGGCCCGTTGTGAGGGGTACTCCTCAGAATAGAAAATCTCACTTCTGATGCCAACTATGTTGATGTCTCAGAAATATCAGAGATGAATAGCTTTTCTGGTACCAACTATGAGGATAAAACAAATACCCACTTTCCCACTCCTTTTTTCAGTTCTGACACAAGCCACCCATGTAGCACTTCTTTCCACTGAGAACTAGGTCAAATCTCACAAATTAAAAGGACAACGCCCTTCTGACCGCCAAACAGGCAGATGCCAGCGAGAAGTTTGAGAGTACATGACATCCTAATTCTGACCTGCTGGCCACAGATTCAGAGGGTTCCCTCTACCCGTTAGGGTGCCAGTGGAAAGCTCAGGAGTACCCCCTGGGATTCCTCACTTATGACCAGCTGGCTCAATAATTTGCTAGAATGACTCACAGAACTCATAGGAAAGGTGCTATACTTACAATTAGAGTTTTATTATAGCAAAAAAGGATACAAACAGAGACACCTAGGAAGAGGTCTGGGAGGGTTCCCAACGTGAAGCTTCCATGCCCTATAAAGGCACATTACCCTCCCATGTGCATGGACAGATGTCTTTCACCCACCAGAAAGCCCATGGAGCTTCTGTGTCCAGATCCTTTATTGAGGCCTCATTTCATGTTGTTGTTGTTAGTTGCCGTCGAGTTGGTTCCGACTCATAGCAACCCTATGTACAACAGAATGAAACGCTGCCCGGTCCTGAGCCATCCTCACAATTGTTGTTATGTTTGAGCCCATTGTTGCAGCTGCTGTGTCAATCCATCTCGTTGAGTGGCTTCCTCTTTTTCACTGACCCTCTACTTTACCAGGCATTAACTGGTCCCTCCTGATAACATGTCTAAAGTATGTGAGACAAAGTCTCAACATTCTTGCTTCTAAGGAGCATTCTGGTTGTACTTCTTCCAAGACAGATTCGTTCATTCTTTTGGCAGCCCATGGTATATTCAATATTCTTCACCAACACCACAATTCAAAGGCATCAGTTCTTCTTCAGTCTTCCTTAATCATGGTCCACCTTTCACATGCATATGAGGCGATTGAAAATATCACGGCTTAGGTCAGGCGCACCTTAGTCCTCAAACTAATATCTTTACTTTTAACACTTTAAAGAGATCTTTTGAAGCAGGCTTGGCCAATGCAATGTGTCATTTGATTTCTTGACTGCTGCTTCCATGGGGACTTGATTGTGGATCCAAGTAAAATGAAATCCTTGACAACCTTAGTATTTTCTCCATTTATCATGATGTTGCGTATTGGTCTAATTGTGAGGATTTTTGTTTTCTTTATATTGAGGTGTAATTCATACTGAAGGGTGTGGTCTTTGATCTTCATCAGTAAGCACTTCAAGTCCTCTTCACTTTCAGCAAGCAAGGGTGTGCCATCTGCATATCACAGGCTGTTAATGAGTCTCCCTCCAATCCTGATGCCCCATTCTTCTTCATATAGTCCAGTTTCTCAGATTATTTGCTCAGCATACAGATTGAATAAATATGGTGAAAGGATATAACCCTGACACACACCTTTCCTATTTTAAACCACATAGTAGTCCCTTGTTCTGTTTGAATGACTGCCTCTTGGTCTATGGAAAAAAAAAAAATGTAAATAGGTTCCTGATATTCACAATTAATTGTTCTGGTATTCCTCATTGCATAGGCATGTTTAAGTCCTCATTGCATAGTCATGATTAGGACCTAATTGTATAGGCATGGTCGATTGAATCATGCTCTCCTCCCTCCGTGAGTTCAGCTGATCTCAGGCTACCAGCTAGTCTTTGAGACCTGGCCAGCCCCCAGTCATTTGCACAAATGGTCAAGTATAGTCTTTAGCCCTAGATAACAAAAGCCACCTAATTTTCTCAGGAAATCCCAAGGTTTATCTCTCAGGAAGCAAGGACAAAGGGCAAATTACTTTATGTATATCTCACAGCCTAGAAAACCCTGTAAGGCAGTTCTACTTTGTCATATGGGGTCACCATGAGTTGAAACCTACTGGACTACATCTAACAACAATGAGATATGACTGAGCAGTTGTTCAGGGGTGCCTCTTGCTGTACTACTTGTTAGCTTGGTAAGAGCTGAGGCAGGAGTGGGGAAGATGGAATCAGTAAAGAGGAATACTCTTGGATGGGAACACATGCTTGCTATATTCTCGTATACATACTCTCTTCTCTTCTACACATAAGAGGGTCTCCTTCACACATCTTATGAGTGAAAGTTATACATCTCCTAGCCTCCCATAACCACCACCTCCTAGGCTCAGGGTGAAAGCTCTCCCAGTGAAGATGGGAACCAGAGCACTCCAGAAAATGTTCTGAGTAAATAATAACTGTTAATACAATACAGACATTATGACAATAACAATAGCTACTTATCCTGTGCCAAGACCTATGCTAAGCTCTTTAGCATTTCATTGACTCCTCAGGATAAGCTATTATAGATACTGTTGTTGTTGTTAGCTGCCTTTGAGTTGGCTGATGACTCATGGCAACCCCATACACAATGGAACAAAATGCTGCCAGTCCTGCACCACCCCCATAATTGGTTGCAGATCGAACCTTTGTGATCTATAGGGTTTTCATTGACTGATTTTTGGAAGTAGACTGCCAGCCCTTTCTTCCTAGGCCATCTTAGTCTGTAAATTCCACTGAAACCTGTTCAGCATCACAACAACAGCATCAAGCCTCCACTAACAGACAAGTGGTGGGTGTGCAGGAGAGGCATTGACTAGAAATCAATCCATATGGAAGGTGAGAATTCTGCCACTGAACCGTCATTGTCCCCTAATAGATACTCTAAGTATCTTATTTTGCAATACAAAAACTGAGGTCTGAAGAAGTTATCTACCATTTTACCCCAGTTCACTCAGCTAGAAAATGGAGGAGCCCAGATATACATCCAGGCAATTTGCCTCCAAAGCCTGTGCTTTTATCTACCTTGAAAGTTGGCTTCCTAACTGAAACTTAATTATTCCTTTTTGTCCAGACAAGCAGATTGTCTCTTATTCTTTATTTCTTTGGCAAAGAAAGAAAAGAGTAATAGTCATCTATAGAGTCGCTATGAGTGGGAATTGACTCGACGGCAGTGGGTTTGGTTTTTTGGGGTTTATGGAGTCCCCATGAATCACAATAGAATTGATGGCAACGAATTTGGATTTTTTGGTTTATATGCCAAATATTCCACACCTAGTCATAGCCATTCAAATTAAGTATTCCCTCACTTTATGGGGAGCCCCGGTGGTGCAAATGCTTAAGCACCCAACTATCATCTGAGAGTTTGGCAGTTCATACCCATGCAGAGACACTTCAGGTGATAGGGATGATGATGTGCCTTCTACCTAGTCAATGCCTCTATCCATCGAAGGAACTTCAAGGCACTGCCTTCTCCAGGAAGCCTCCCCTGATCTGTCTAAGGCAGTGACGCTAAGCTCTCAACCAAACCAGTTGGCTCCGGCTCACGGTGGCCACACATGTATCAGAGTAGAACTGTGATCCATGGGGTTTTCAATGGCTGATTTTTCAGTACATCACCTGGCTTTTCTTTTGCAGCATCTGTGAGTGGACTTAAACCTTTAACCTTCTGGTTAAAAGCTGAATGTGTTAACCCTTTTGCTGCACCCAAGTACTCCCGTATTCACTTAGCTGTTAACCACTTTCTGCCTTGTGAAATATCCCTTTTTGATTGTTAATGAACCTTTGCCCTTTCAAATTCTTTATGTTAATGTCTTGTTGCTAAAGGTATTGAAGGTTCCTAAATGGCCATATCTACATGACCTGCCACTGCATTCCTAGGCACATGGGTGGTACATGGTGACTCAGCAAGTCACCTCCTCAGAGAGGACTTCCTTGATAACTCTATCTAAAAAGGAGCTCCATCACTGTCCTCTTGGCCTGCATTACGTTCCTAGCTGGAATTCTCTAATATATCTCTTTGTAAATTTGTTCATCGTCAGTTTTCCTCACTAGAATGTAAGCTCCATGAGGACAGGCACTTAGTTTTGTTCACTGCTGGATCACCAGTATCTAAAACAAGGCCTGGCTCACAATAGGGGTCCAAACAGTTTTTGAATGGCTGACTGAATGGATGCGTAAGAGAGAGACTGCTGCTGTCACAGGGGTGCATAACCACAGAGGGTGATGGTGCTGGTGTGAGTTGATGGAAGGAGGCTCTGAAAGAGCATCAAGGCCAGAAACCCAGAACATCATATGTGCTGGATATTTTTGCCCATCTCTAACCTTCTTCACCTCACTCTGTAACCCGGTAGGTAAGATGACCTTTGCGAACTCATCATTCAGATTCCCTTGCCCTTTGGCTTCTGGTTGCGCTCAGCCAATGGGAGGCTACATCACTAGAAGAGAGGGTGGAAAGAGAGAGAAGTCAGGATAATTATTTCCCCAGTTCCTTACTTGCTACGGTTCTGGCACAACTGAAGTTCTTACTCCCTATCTGGAGTTGCTCTCCTGCAGCTATAGCTCTTCCCAGGACTGGTATTGCTCCCTCCGCCTTGCCGCTTCATGGTTAGGGGTAGTAAGAGCATCCCAAAATTGCTAATAACCTCAGGGTGCTTCATTGTCCTTTGTTGGTGGCTTTAACCCTGCCCACTCCTTTGTAAATAGTCCTTTCATTAAACTCTTTCAATCATCCTTTTCAGGCAGGAGGGCCCCTGCTAGACCAGCTCAAAAAGCCCTTTGACTAGCAGCAAGAAAGAGAGAAATAGAGTCAGAGAGAAAAGGGAATCGTGGAATCACAGCGTTTCTGCCTATAAAGCCATTACTGCAAAAGAGCAGCCCAGTCCCAGATGGAAGGCTAACCTCAAAGACAACCTCCTCCAGCAGCCAACACTGCAAAGTCCAGCTCCCAAAGACAATTCCACCCTCATCACTGGGTTCTTTCCCACATCCTGCAAGTTGGGGAGGATGCACACTCCTCGTGAGACTGGAGTTTGGGTTAGACAGCCTTGAGAGAAAGTTTGTCATGCTCTGCTTCCTCTCTGGACCTTTAAACCAGCCAAGCCCACCCACACTACAGAAACAAAGGCTCATAAGAGCAACAGACTCTGGCCTCTTTTGTGGTCAGCGTCCAGTATTGGATCAGCCCCTCTTTGCTGCCAACCATATTCCCCTTTTAATTCTCTCTTGTCCTTGATTCCTGGCTTTTAGTTTTTTTTTCTCTTTCCTTTTTGGCTTTGATACTGCCTCTTGGACTTAATGACTAAACATAGTTTCCCTGATTTGACCATTGATTCTTTCTAAGGACTTTGGCTCACACTTCTCTGTTTTCACTCCTGGCTTCATGTGTAGGATACATTGCTTTAACTACAGCCCCTGGACCACTTAACCAGGCCTGGAATGTGAGTATGTACATGAGTGAGTGCACTTACAGGTGTGTGTCTTTGTGTGTGTGTGTGTGTGTGTGTGTGTGTGTATAAATGTGTGTGAATGCACACATTGGGGGTGAAGGAGGGCTTGTCAAAATGCCTGAGTCTGAGTCTTAACTCTCACTTACTAGAGGACCTAAGGCAAGTTATGTATCCTCTCTGTTCCTCAGTTTCCTAATCAGTAAATCTATAAAATAGAAATTAAAAAAAAAAAAAATACCTACCTTATAAGATTGCTCTGCGGTTCCTATTTCTGTTCACTATATATTTTCCCGGGCAGTGCAAATTGTTAACATACTTGGCTGCTACAGAAAGGCCGGAGGTTTGAGTCCACCCAGAGGTGCCTCAGAGAAACGCTAGGTGAGCTGCTTCTCAATGATCAGCCATTGAAAACCCTACGTAGTGCAGTTCTGCTCTGCCATACGTGGGCCACCATGAGTCAGGGTTGCCTTGGTGGCAACGAGTACTGGTGTATATTTTAACCATTCTTCCCTTTTGGCTTACAAAATAGGATTGTACCTTCTGGTCCCTTTGCAAGTGGGAAGGGTCATGAGACTAGTTTTGGCTAATAACTTGTGAGCAGAAGTGATGTGTGTCAATTCCAACACAGAGATCTTCTAGAACTCTCTTTTCCTCTGCCACGAAGGTATGTTCCAGATATTGGTTGCCTGGGTCCCAGAGTAAGGACAATATGGAACATAGCCCCCCACCAACCAGCAATGGGCATGTAGCATGAGACAGAAATAAGCCTTGCCATTGTAAGCTACAATATGGGGATTTGGGAGTTATTTGTTAAACCAGTATAACCCAGTCTGTCCTGACTATTCTTACTCAGTTGTAAGGACTAAGATAATTCATGTAAAAACTTCTTAGCATAATATCCAAACCCGTTGCTGTCAAGTCAATTTTGACTCATAGAGGCCCTATAGGACAGAGTAGAACTGCCCCATAGGGTTTCTAATGAGCAGCTGGCGGATTCAAACTACTGACCTTTCGGTTTGGTTAGCATTGAAAATAATAAATACTAGATATTATCACCATTTGTATGATTGTGACTATTTTTATCCCTATTCCTAGAAATAAGAATGTGTGTATGTGTGTCTGTTTCCTTTTTTAAGACATCAGAAGTGAAGTGGGTGTGGTCCTAAACTATCAGAATGGTCCAAAGGCAGAATTTCCTGACCTGTGGGATTCCTAAAAGGGTGCTCAGACAGCAATGTCACACACAGACTTAGTAAATATGTCTGAAACGTTCTAATAGGGGAGTCACATATTTAACTTTCACAACATAAGCTAAAGTGGTAGCAAAAGCAGAGATGGTCCCTTTGTCTGTGGATTAGAGACGGGAGAGTGGTTGCGTTGGATCAACTTTTCGTACAATCTGAATGATTGTTGGTCTGCGGGGACCACAGAAGACCTCCAATTATTTATTACTGGAGAACATGAAATCATAAACAAAATTCCTTGTAATAAATTTTTCAAACGAGATCGCATGTTTTATTTACAGTACTGGCCCATTTTGGGCTTTAAATCTATGAGCAAAAACAAACATGCTTTTTTTAATCCAACAGACAGGGAAAGAAAGTACTCAATAGTCTTTCTTTCTCTCCTTGCCAAGTAGGACATGCGTTCTGTGCTACAGAGGGAGGCAGGCCCAGGCTGCATCAGCTGGAATAAATTGACTCATTTTACATTGCAGAAGAAGATTTAAGCTGTAATGATCCCTCCCCATTGGGGGGAAAAAAGAAAGAAAGAAAAAGAAAACAAGGCATTCTGCTGTGGTTCAGATGGTTTTACGACTTAAGTCAGCACAACACCTGGGTAGAAAATAGAACATGTGCAAAGAATAAACTTCTATGATGAAAGAAGCTTCCATGTTTCTAGAGCTAAAATCAGAAATCCACTTGATCTGAGAATTCTGTAGAAAAAGTGAAGTAGGAGGTAGGTTCTGGCTCAGTGTCTCATTTGCCTCTGCCTACCTGTTTTTACCTGTAGCCTGGGAAGGTCATTCTGAATCTCAAGGAAGAGATTTCTTACGTAAATTCATACCAATTCCTGCAGCCTCATATTTGGTGAGCTTCAGAAAGGCTCTTGCCAAATCGATTCTCTGATAAACAGACCAGAGAATACAGGTCTAGTGGGATAATGGAACAGCCCATAAAAAACTTAGCCAGGCACCAGTCTGAGGTAAAACCTGAGGGATTAGGTTGTTGTTTCCAGTATGTGGCATCAGCTCAAACCAAAGGCTGATACATGGAGTTGTGTCGCTGTATTGGCTTCTCAGGGCGGCTGTAACAAATGACACAAACTTGGTGGCTTCAAACAACAGAAATTTATTCTCTCACAGTTTTAGAGGCCAGAAGTTCAGAATCAGTATCACTGGGCCAAAATCAAGCGGTTAGCAGGATCATGATCTCTCCAGAGGGTCTAGGGGAGCGTCTGCTTGCTGATGTTTCTTGGCCTGTGGCCACGTCACTCCACTCTCTGCCTCCATCTTCACATTGTCTTCTCCTTTCTTACCTATAACTCTTCTCCCTCTGCCTTTACCTTTTAAGGACACTTGTGATTACATTCAGGGACCACTCAGATAATCCAGGATAATCTCCCATCTCAAGATTCTTAATTTAACCACATTTGCAGAAGCACTAAACACTTTTTTAATAGGTAACATTTCTGTAAATGGTTCCAGAGATTAGGACGTGATATCTTTGAGGGCAATTATTCAGCCTACTACAGTCCTTGATGACTAGAAAGCAAGGGTCCAGGAACAAAGGGGTAGAAGTAGGATTGGCCTCTTTCACCCCTAGTGACGCATTTGAAGAATGCATGTTTCCTATTCCCACAGCCTTAGGTTCTGCTGGGTTAGAGGTCCTGGTTCCCAGGGAAAGAGCACTTCCACCAGGGACAAAATAAGTGTTCCACTGAACCTGAAGGTATTACTGCCACCAGTCACTTTGGGCTCCTCATGCTGGTGGAGCAGCAGGCAAAGAAAGGAGCTATTGTACAGGAAGGGAACAAGGGTTGCTGGTGTAAAAATGGAATTAGGTAGGAACGTGGCTAGTGCACACCCAGGCATTGATAAATCATCCAGGACACAGTATCGCCACTTAACAAGAAGGGAAGAGCTCTCTTGACGTAATAGCCAGCTGGGTTTCGTTGGTTCCGGAAAAGGGATGAGTGGGGTAGCTTGCATGCGATTAATCAAGAGCTAACATTTATTGAACACTAACTGTATACCAAATACTGATCTAAATCCTCTGTATGTATTATCTTAGGTAATCCTTACAATAGCCTTATGAGATTGGTATAGCACTCTCTCTACTTTACAGGCAAGAAAACAGAAGTAGCAACAGGCTAAGTAACTTGTCCACAGCTATAGCTAGTAGGTGGTGAAGGTTTAATTGAGATTGAGCACTTAGCCACTATACAGGCTGGGGTGGGGTGAGGGATAGGCAAGACTGGCAGTCAGTAGGAGCTTTAGAGCAAAGCCGGAGCACCATCGGAGACCACTGCTCATCATGGGTATAGGGGTAAAGAGGGGGTTTAGGACTGGGAAGGGGAAGTAGGCTTCACCTGTAATTACAGGATTAGGGGAGGTGATTAGCATCATTTTGACATTATTACAAGAAGTCTTCCTAGTCTTCTCTGGATTTCAGTCATGTAATGGGCTGCATACTCCATTTATCTGTTTTTAAGGCTTCAAGCAGGGGAGAGTTCCCTGTCCTGGTCCAGATTCCAGGGCTCATCTCATAGCCATTGCTCTCACTGGGTTTGAATCTCCAAGTTTTCATCTCTTCAAAGACCTGTATCTCTAAGTAGCCCCATTATGATGCTAATCATTTATTTATGAAGCATCTTCCAATCATAGATTCAGCCACTCCATGGTGTTTGCTCATTGATAACAACAATAGCTAGCAATACCTACATGTCTCACATCATTTAACTCTCACAACAACATTGTGAAACAAGTTCAGTATTATTAGTATCCCCATATTTCAAATAAGGAAGCTGAGATACAAAGATGCAAGATAACTAATGCCAAGTCACTCAGTTGAAGAGAGTAGGAGAATTGATGGAGACGTTTTACTATGCCTACTTGAAAGTACCATTAAGTGGCTGAGAACTCAGATGGGGTTCTGGGATCTCATTTCTTGAAATGTCTCCTGTCAAGCATCACTACTACTGCCAGCAAGAACCACAAAAATACCCTTGTTTTTCCAGCAAGCACAAAAATGTTCTTGTTTACTAAATGCCTATTATGAACCCGGGCTCTTGACACACTATGCCATTTCACCCTTACAACAGCCTGTGAGGAAAATATGGTTACCCTTGTTTTATAGATGAAGAAGCTGAGACTCAGAGAGGATTAATAACTTCTGCCAAGTCCACATAATTGTCTTCAAAAGGCTCATAGTCTAGAAATGGGAATAAAAATTAAAAAAAAAAAAAAAAAAACCACTCCCATTGAGTCATTTCCAACTCACTGCCACCCTGTAGGACACAGTAGAACTGACCCATAGGGTTTCCAAGGCTGTAAATCTTTATGGAAGCAGACTGCCACATCTTTCTCCCTCGGAGAGGTTGGTGGGTTTGAACCACAGACCTTTTGGTTAGCAGCGAGCACTTTAATCACTGCACAACCGGGGCTCATTAGACATGGGAATCCCAAACTCGTTGCCGTGGAGTCAATTCTGACTCATAGTGACCCTATAGGACAGAGTAGAAATGCTCTACAGGGTTCTAAGGAGCAGCTGGTACATTTGAACTGCAGATATTTTGGTTAGCAGCTGAGTGCTTTAACCAGGGCTCCCAGACATGGGAATAGACTTATTTTTAAAAAAGTAATAAAAATAGACACCAACCATTCAGCACAGCCACTAATTATTAAGTGCTCTGAGAACACCAAAGTGGTTGAGTATTAAGGCCTGCTAACCAAAAGGTCGGCAGCTCGAACCCACCAGGCTCTCCTTGGAGACGCTGTGGGGCAGTTCTACTCTGTCCTATAGGGTCGCTATGAGTCAGAATCGACTCAACGGCAACAAGTTTGGTTTTTTTTTTTTTTTTTTGGTTATGAGAGTACCTGGGGCCCTGGTGGCGCAGTGGTTAAGAGCTCAGCTGCTAATCAAAAGATTGGCAGTTTGAATCTACCAGCCGCTCCTTGGAAACCCTATAGGGCAGTTCTACTCTGTCCTATAAGGTGGCTGTAAGTCCGAATTGAGTCAATAGCAATGGGTTTTTTTTTTTTTTAAATGAGAGCACCCAGAAGGGAACAACTGACTCAGCATGGTGGTAGCAGAAGCTGGTGGGATGATGTAGAGGAAGGGTCTGGAAAGGTGTTGCAAGTGACATTTGTGCTGAGTTTCCAGGGAAAAAATACACATTCAAAGGGAGAAAGCGGCAGAAGAGTATTCCAAGAAGCTTAGGAAGGAACTGTCCTGTGACAGAGTTGTGGGTATAGGCTGGCATATTCCGGAGGGATGAGTGGTCAGTCCTGGCAAGAGCACTGCACACAATGGGAATAGGTAATGGAGAGGGAGGCCAGGGTCAGATCCTAAAGGGCTTGTGAGTGATGCCAATGACTTTGGATGTTGTCCCAGAAATCACAGGAAACATTTTATGTCCTGGAGGAATGTGGTCATATTTACATATGAATCATCCCCTGAGGGGAAGTAGAGATGGAAATGAGGAGGAGGGGTCAAACAGGAGGAATATCCAGGGGTCAAATCAATAAGTCTTGCCAATGGTGTGGGATTCCTATGTAGTGGCTGTGAACAAGGGCTTCTCTCTAGTTTCCATGTTGGAAGGTTGGGTGGATGGAGGTACCATTCACTGAATTAAGGAGTTGCAGCTTAAGGAAGGGCAGGCCTGGGATATCATGAATATACTGAGTTTGAGGAGCCATGGGACTCCAAGGAGAGATATCCAGGAGGTTGGTGGACCTGAGAGGCAGGAGAGATAGGCTAAATTAATCCATTCAGCAGGTTTTGGTTTTTGAGTGTTTTGAGCGTTTGAGTTGTCCCTGGGTAGCGCAAATGGTTAAGCACCGGACTACTAACTGAAAGGTTAGTGGTTCCAAAGAACTCCATAGCACTCTGCCCAAGTCCTTGTACCAAGTTCAACTAACCAAAGCCAGTGGGTGTTATATGGATTATGACTCCTGGTGGCCCCAAATGTGTCGGAGCAGAACTGTGCTCCATAGGGTTATAAATGGCTAATTTTTTGGAAGTAGATCACCAGGCCTCTCTTCTGAGGTGCTTTCTGGGTGGATTTGAATCCCCAACCTCTCAGCAGCCAAGTGTGTTAACTGTTTGCACCACACAGGGATTCCTATACCAAGTTATCATTATTAAAAACTAATATCTATTAGCACTTACTCTGTGGCAGACAGTATTCCAAGCGCTTTATATGTATTAACACGTTTAATCCTCACAATAACCCTCAGAGGTAAGTTAACTGGAAAGCAGTGGAGCCGGTGGAGCTGGCATTGGGACCTAGGTCAAGCAACTCTGGAGCTGGTGCTTCCTCACTACCCACCACTCACCCCACAGCCTCTCTGCGATAGTAGCAGCTAACATCTGTGAGGGCTTCAGAGCTGTCAGGCATGTTCTGTGCATTACCTACTTTGATTGTTACAATAGTCTCATAACAGATGAGAAATGGAGGCACAGGGGGCATATCCAAGTTACTTAACTTGCCCAAGTCTGAACAACTAATAAGTGACCAAGTATAATGCAGGCATTCTGATTCAACAGGCTAGGCCTGTAATGACCCTGTTATATTAACTCTGTAAGTGCTCCATAAATACTAGTCGAATAGCTAAATGGGTGGTTGAAAGAGCAATGGTTCTAAGAATTGGCCTTTGGATCCCTGGATTCCAAGCATCGTCATGCCAAGCACCCAGATGGTGACTTTCCAGAGAGAGGGAGATGCAAGGTGTAGCATGGCTGGCTTCTGTCCCAAACTTACCTGCTTCTGTGCCTGACCCTGCTAGGGTGGGGCGGGCATCAAAGGCTGCAGGGACTGGACAGGGCCCCTCATTTGCCAGGCCCCATCAAAGACACCTGTGCCAGTCTCTGCTCCACTCCACGGCTGGGCAGATCAAAGGGCCCTGTGCAAAAGTTGAGTTTCTGGGCAGCTCTAGTTCTGATCAACAATCGTCACTTTGGCAGTGACAGCCAACGGTCTAACATGACAGGACTGCCGCAGCCAAAGCTCCTGGGGCTGACATCAGAGCAGCAGTTCTAAAGGCCAGAAAGATGCCTGAGGCCCCTGTGGGCCTTGACCCCTGGTGGGAAGAGAGGAAAGAAGTGGAAGAGGCCCCTAAGGAAAATGTCTGGAGTAGGATTACTAAAGCTGTTGCAGGTGAGAACCTGACCTTGGCATCTATATTCCTGCTATGGAACCATGTGATCGGATTGCCTGATATAGCTGGGGAGAATTGTTGGCATGCCCACACACGTTCACTCTCACAAATGCATGTACATACACACATGCACACACACACACATAAACATAAGTATATACACAGACCTTAATCACTCACTGGGATATGCACACATTATAAACATACCCCACACATGCAGATTCTCATACAAACAAAAAACAAACAAAACTATTCATATACACATTCTCCCTCACACTTACCACGTTGTTATTGTTTGTTGTCATGGAGTCAGTTCTGACTCGTGGCAACCCACGTGTGCAGTGCAGAACTGTGCTTCATAGGGTGTTCAAGGCTGTGAGCTTTCAGAAGCAGATTGCCAGGCCTGTCTTCTGAGGTGCCTCTGGATCGATTTGTACAGCCAACCTTTTAGCTAATAGTCAAGTGCTTAATCGTTGTGCTACCCAGGGTCTCCACACTCACCATACTTACTTGCCCACTAGCATGTATACACATATGCACACACCATAAACATACCCAAAGAGGTAAATACGTAACCATACATGTATACATGCCTGCTCATACGTGGGGCATGTATTATAACATATTCTGCCTGTTTTCAGGGCCAAAATCAGATGTATCTCTACCAGGAAAGTGAGAATCATTCTCATAGACAGACTTTAAGTGCAGAAATAGCCTATTACATAGATCCTGATGCCAGCCATTCTCAAACTCCCTTGTAGAGAAATCTAGAGGAAATATCCCAAATTGTGGCAAACAGGATTTCTGTTAGCTCTTAGAAGAGGCTTCCTGCCAGTGAGAACTGTTAAAACATATTAGCACGTTAGAGTTCTGTTCATTGAGGAATATTCAGTTGCCAGGAATTTGAACCAATTGCAATATCATTTTTTGTCTCAGAAAATAGTTACATAGTCTGAATCAATTTTTTTTTTTTTTTACATCATGACTTAGCTGTAACACAGAGAGATTTATTATTACTTAGGGTGCTGAAAACATTTTAATTTAAAACACAATTCAAATTGGAGTTCAGTTTATTTAAGATTTAGCAAATGAATATAACTAGAGCAGTTTGGTACCAGGGTTTGAGTCTTGTTCAAACACCTCTTTCATGATCAAAAGCACATGATTGAGAAAAGTAACACTAGGTCTTTTAAAAGCAGTCCAGGTATGCTTCCTCTGAGAAGTCTCCTTGACCCTCCTCTCACCTGACTGGAGTGGACACCTGTGACAGTGTGAGTCATTGCTCAGGTTCCTCTTCAGGACTGAGGCGCTCATTCCCTTAGCTGCTGGGGATATTGGCATCTCACAGCTCACAATAGAACCTCTCTCTAGGAATTGCCTTCCCTGAGGGCAGTTTGCTCAATGAGTGATTGGTGTGGGGATATAAAGGTCCTGCTCTTTGTCCTCAAGTGGGACAATAATGAAGGGTTTTCCCAGGCCACAGCCTCCCATGGGATCAACTGAGGCCCGTCCTGTGCAACTTTTCAGTGCAATGTTTTTCTCTGGCTGCCTTCACTCCCTCACAGGTGTTCTTCCCAGGAGCACTCCCAAGAAACCTGTTGCACACAAATCTCAGAGACTCAGAATCTGCCTCCTACCTTTGCTCAGAGCTTTCACATTCCTGTGTATTCTTCTCTTCTTCTCACAGCTCAGGCCCAAACATTAGCAAATATAAATACATCTCAAATCTTACCATCTGTCATGCATTGAATTGTGTCCTCAAAAAATATCTGTCAACTTGGCTAGGTCATGATTCCCAACATTGTGTGATTGTCTACCATTTTGTCATTTGATGTGATTGCCTTATGTGTTGTAAATCCTATCACTATGATGTAATGAGGTAGATTAGTAGCAGTTATATTGATGAAATCTACAAGATTAGATAGTGTCTTAAGCCAATCTCTTTTGAGATATAAAAGACAGAAGTGAGCAGGGAGACATGGGGACCTCACATCACCAAGAAAGAAGCACCAAGAGCATAGTGCATCCTTTGGACCCAGGGTTCCTGCTCTGAGAAGCCCCTTGACCAGGGGAAAATTAATGACAAGGACCTTCCTCCAGAGCCGACAGAGAGAGAAAGCCTTCCCTGGAGCTGACACCCTGAATTCGGACTTCTAGCCTACTGAACAGTGAGAGAATAAGTTTCTCTTTATTAAAGCCATCCATTTGTCGTATTTCTGTTATAGCAGCTCTAGATGACCAATACACCATCTCTCATCACCTCCATCACTATCACTCTGACACAAGCCACCATAATCTCTCCCCGACCCATTGCAATAGTCACCACAGTCTCCACAGACCTCCACGGTCTATTCAAAACACAGTAATAAGGGTAATACTACCAAAACACAATCCAGATTGCATGATTTCTTTGCTCAAAATCTTTCAGTGCCTCTCATCTGTTATGGATGGAATTGTGCCCCCCAAAACTATTTGTGGTAAGCCCTAACCCCTATACCTGTGGTTATAATCCCATTTGGGAATGAGTTTTCTTTATTAACAGGCCATATCAGTGCAAAAAACTCATTGCTGTCAAGTCAATTCTGACTCAGATCCTATAGGACAGGGTTGAACGGCCCCATACGGTTTCCAAGGAGTGCCTGGTGAATTCGAACCGCCAACCTTTGGGTTAGCAGCCGAGCTCTTAACTACTACTCCTCCAGGGTTTCCATATCAGTGTTTTAACTCAATCACCTCTAAGATATTAAAAGAGCAGATTAGAACAGAGAAGCAAGCTGAGATGAGGGAAAACAGATGCATGTCACATGGAGATCACCACGATCATCAAGGAATAGAAGCTGAAAAGAGACAAGAACATTTCCCCAGAGCCCACAGAGAGAGAAAGCCTTCCTCTAAAGCCAACACCATGAATTTGAATTTCTAGCCTCCTAAGCTGTGAGAAAATAAATTTCTGTTTATCAAAGCACCACTCGTGACATTTCTGTTATAACAGCACTAGATAACTAAGATACCATTTTACTTAAAAAAAAAAACCAAAGTCCTTACTATACCTTCAAGAACTTCCATGGCAGGGCCCTCTTCTATCTCTCTGACTTCATCTTTTGCCACTTCCTCCTTCATTCACTTTTCTTCAGCCCCACTGGCCTTCTTGTTGCTTCTTAAACACACCAAGTCTGCTCCTGCCTCAGGGTCTTTGCCCTTGGTATTCCCCTTCCTGGATTCCTGTGACTTACTTCTTTATTTTGTTTGGTTCTCTCAAATACTACCTTATCCAAGAAGCCTTCTCTAAACCCCAGATAATTCAAAAAAAGACTGCAGCCATACATCAACAGGGAACTGCCAGAAGTTTAAGCTGGTTTCAGAAGAGGATATGAAATGAGGGATATCATTGTTATTGTCAGATGGATCTTGTTCAAAAGCAGAGAATGGCAGAAAGATGCTTACCCATGTTTTATTGACTTTAGCAAAGGCATTTGACTGTGTGGATCATAACAAATTATGGATAAAATTGTTAAGAACGGGAATTTCAGAACACTGAATTGTGTTCATGTGGAAGCTGTAACTGTATCAAGAGGCAGTCGTTCAAACAGAACAAGGGGATACTGCATGGTTTAAAATCTAAAAAGGTGTGCTGCTGGGTTGAATCCTCCTACGTTACTTATTCAATCTGTATGCTGAACAAATAATCTGAGAAGCTGGACTATATGAAGAAGAACGCAGCATCAGGACTGAAAGAAAACTTATTAACAACCTGCGATGACACAACCTTGCTTGCTGAAAGTGAAGAGAACTTGAAGCAATACTGATAAAGATCAAAGACTATAGGCTTCAGTATGGATTACACCTCAAAGTAAAACAAAAATCCTCACAACTGGATCAATAAGCAACATCATGATAAATGGAGAAAAGATTGAAATTGGCAGGGATTTCGTTCTACTTGGATCAGCAATCAATGCCCACGAAAGCAGCAACCAAGAAATCAAATTACAAATTACATTGAGAAAATCTGCTGCAAATCTCTTTAAAGTATTAAAAAACAAAGATGTCACATTGATAACTAAGGTGCACTTGGCCCAAGCCATGGTCTTTTCAATTGCCTCATATGCATGTGAAAACTGGGCGATGAAAAAGGAAGCCCAAAGAAAAATTGACAAATTTGAATTGTGGTGTTGGTGAAGAATATTGAATATACTGTGGCCTACTAGAAGAATGAACAAATCAGTTTTGGAAGAAGTATAGCCAGAAGGCTCCTTAGAAGCAAGGATGGCGAGACTTTGTCTTGCTTACTTTGGACATGTCATCAGGAAAAGCCAATCGCTAAATAAGGACATCATGCTTGGTAGAGGGTCAGCAAAATGAGAGAAACACTTCATAAGATGGATTGACACGATAGCTGCCACTCAAATATGCCAACAATTATGAGAATGTCACAGGACTGGGTAACATTTATTCTGTTATACATGACATCATGAGTTGGAGTCAACTTGATGGCAACTAACAATAACAGTGTATGTCTCTGGGAGCAAAGATGAGTCTTTCCAAGCCTACTTCCTCTTTGTGTAACTGAAATATCATTCCTTGCCTCCCCTACCTTGAAGTGCTGAAGTGAGAGTCAAGTGAGTTAATAGAAGTCACAGTTCCCTAGGAAGTTCTAGATAGTTCTCAGCATAGTCTGAGCCCAGGAGTAGGGAGGATGGATGACTGTTCTCCTGTTCTGAAATTCAAGAACAAAGAGGGCCCGTGTGCCACTTCCCATCTTCGAAGTGGGTAGATGGAAGCCTCCCAAAGTTCTCTTGTTACGCACCAGGGAATAGGAACAGGAGCTTTATGTGTTGTTGTTTGGGACATCTGGGCATAGCGTCTGATTCAGACCCATTGAATTTCCCACACAGTGTGGCTGAAAAGCATCCAACAGTAGAGTCTGAGTTGTGGACTGAAGACATCTTGCTGCCTAGAAGATGAAAAGGCCACAAAATGACCTGTGTGAATCAATGACCAGAGGCCAGACAGGAGCCTAGATGTCCCAGCAGGAGCAGATGATAGCTACACTCCCTTTTGTGTCCACCCCATAGTCTGATTCTATTTAACCCTTTCCCCATGCAGAATTTTTTTTTTTTTTTTCCCATGCAGAGCTTAGATGCAACCATTGAGAGAAGGAAAAGAGGGAAAAATTTCTAAGATTAAATTTCTGCCAAGAGTGGATTTGGTTTCAAGTTTATAGAAAATAAACTTCATTTTTGCACACTTGATTTTGTGGTTTAGGAGTACTACAATGATGCCCATTTGAAAGACAGGTGATTCAACAGAATGTGGAAATTATCGAACAATATGATCAATACCACACACAAGTAAAATTTTACTGAAGATAATTCAAAAACTGTTGCAGCAGTACTTCAAGAGGGAACTGCCAGAAATTCAAGCCAGATTCAAAGAGAACGTGGAACAATGTCAGATGGATCTTGGCTGAAAGCAGAGAACACCAAGATGTTTACCTGTGTTTTATTGCCTATGCAAAGGCATTAGACTGTGTGGTTAATGACAAATTAGGGATAATATTGCCAAGAATGGGAATTCCAGAATGCTAAACTGTGCATCTGAAGAATCTATACATAGACCAAGAGGCAGTCGTTCGAACAGAACAAGGGGATACTGTGTAGTTTAAAATGAAGAAAGGTGTGCGTCAGTGTTGTATCCTTTCAACATATTTATTCAATCTGTACTCTGAGCAAATAATATGAGAAGATGAACTAGATGAAGAAGAACACAGCATCAGGATTGGAGGAAGGCTCATTAATAGCCTGTGATATGCAGATGACACAACCTTGCTTGCTGAAAGTGAAGAGGACTTGAAGCACTTACTGATAAAGATCAAAGACCACAGCCTTCAGTATGGATTACACCTCAACCTAAAGAAAACAAAAATCCTCACAACCGGACCAATAAGCAACATCACGATAAACAGAAAAATTGAAGTTGTCAAAGGTTTCATTTTACCTGGATCCACAATCAGCACCCATGGAAGCAGCAATCGAGAAATCAAATGGCATATTGCATTGGGCAAATCTGCTGCAAAAGAGCTCTTTAAAGTGTTGAGAACCAAAGATGTCACTTGGAGAACTAGGGTGCGCCTGACCCAAGCCATTATATTTTTAATAGCCCCATATGTATGTGAAAGCTGGACTATGAATAAGGAAGACCAAAGAAGAATTGATGCTTTGAAGGATGGTGTTGGTGAAGAATATCGAATACGCCATAGATAGCCAGAAGTCTTGGAAGAAGTATAGCCAGAGTGGTCCTTGGAAGCAAGGATGGCGAGACTTCATCTCACATACTTTGGGCATATCATCTGGAAGGGCCAGTCCCCAGGGAAGGACATCATGCTTGGTAAGGTAGAGGGTCAGCAAAAAAAAAAAAAAAAAAAGGAAGACCCTCAACTAGGTGGACTGACACAGTGGCTGCAACAATGGGCTCAAACATAGCAATTATTATGAGGATGGCACAGGACCGAGCAGTGTTTCTTTCTGTTGTGCGTAGAGTCGTTATGAGTTGGAACCGACTCAACTGGAACCTAGGAACGGCAATAGCAGTGGTGTCCTAACGGGCTTCTCTGTCACTACTTCCTGCCGCTCCATCTATCCTAGGGACTGGAGGGATCTTTCTGAGACATAGGTAAGACCAGACCTCTAGCAGTAAGAAGCTGTACTTTCAAACATACACATCTGAGTACAGGTTCTGGCTCTACCATATGCCAACTGTGTGACCTCAGGCACATTAATCAACCTTTGTAAGCCTCATTTTTCTCTCTAATGAAATGATGATGATCATAGGGCCTGCCTCATTGGATGCCGTTAGGATTCAATGGGATGACACATGTTCTGGCATAGGTTA
Organism: Elephas maximus indicus; assembly: GCF_024166365.1. Lineage (NCBI taxonomy): Eukaryota > Metazoa > Chordata > Mammalia > Proboscidea > Elephantidae > Elephas > Elephas maximus. The sequence goes on from NC_064825.1 coordinate 71,084,027, forward strand.
CATGTTCACTTAATATTGGCCAGTCCCTAATGTACATGGTGTCTGTCAACTCCTTGGCTTTGTTCATATGCTTCTTGTCTTAGTCATCTAGAACTGTTATAACAGAAGTACTACAAGTGGATGGCTTTAACAAAGAGAAATTTTTTTTCTCACAGTCTAGTAGGCTAGAAGTCCAAATTCAGGGCATCGGCTCCAGGGGAAGGCTTTCCCTTTCAGCTCTGGAGGAAGGTCTTTCTTGTCAGTCTTCCCCTGGACTAGGAGCTTCTCTGCACAGGAACCCAGGTCTAAAGGACACACTTTGCTCCTTGCGCTTCTTTCTTGGTGGTATGTGGTCCCCTTGTCTCTCTGCTCGCTTCTCTCTTTTATATCTCAAGAGATTGCCTCCCTTCTATGCATTGTAAATCCTAATCTCTGTATGTTAATGAGGCAGAATTAGTGTGGGGCATATCTTGAGTCACAGCCTTACAAGAGGATGTGACTTAAGCCATACCTTTATTCAAGTCCCACCCTTACTCAAGTCTCACCCTTAGTCAAGTTACACTCTTACTCTGATGTAAGGGGAGTTTCCTTGGGGGTGTGACCTGTATCCTATATATATATGGATGCTCTGGCAAAACTCTCCCTTGCTCTGGATCCTGTGTTCAGCTGGTCATCATCTGACCTCTAGTTCTTGGTACTTGACCCTGCCATCTGATCTGACCTGCCAATTCCTGTCAATTCTGAGATTCCTCAGCTTCTGTAGCCGTGTGAGCCAGCTGCCTGCCATCTGGCCCACCGATTGTGGGTTCATCAACCCCTGCAACCAAGTAAGTCAGGAGAAGCCTCCAGCCTGACACCTGACCCATGGATTTGGGACTTGTCAGCCTCCACAACTGTGTAAGCCATTTCCTTGAGATAAATCTCTCTCTCTCTCTCTATGTATATATATGCTTCACTGGTTTTACTTCTCTAGAATATCCAGCCTAAGATATGAGGTCACTTGTTCATGCTCTTCAAAGGCTAGAAATAAACTTTGGTCCCTCAAACAATAGCCCTGGGTCCACTCAAAAACCTTGAGTTTCCCTAATCCTGGGGGCAGGGGGTGCAAAAAAGAGGCCCTTCTTAAAGGCAATGGCAGAGGAAGGGTCAGGGGCCAAGTTAGGAAGAAGTGGGATTGCAGTCTTGCCCATGGTTCCTCCAAGAGTTCTCCCCTCTGATCCATAGGCTCAGAGCAGCCTGGCCTCCCTGGGGGGTGGGATACAGGGTTTCCAGGTCAACTTTCATCCAAGCACATGGTGTTTGTCCTTTTGATCCTTGAGAAGATCAAACAAACCTCACTAATCAATGACTTCCTTCCTTGCCTTTCAGGACAGATCATCAAACGCACCTGCGTCTCACCTTGCTTCCCTCCCACCCTCCCTGTTTTCCAGCCCGAGGCCTTTGCTCATAAGGCCCAGCCTGTGACCCGTCTACCGTTCCCACTCAAGTGGTGCAGGTGTGATCACATGTTTAATTTCTTTAATTCAAATCAGCGTAGAGAAATTTCAACAGTCACTGGTAAATCCTGGGTGTGTACCTCTGGCCTTGGCCCTTGGGTGGAGGTGAATGCAGGTACACTGTGATTGCCTGGCTCTTGGTCTAGGAAGCACCTGGTAATGAAAGAACCAGGAGAAAGGTGAATAGGGCTAGGGAGCAAGGATGAGTCTTTCTAAACTGGTTCCCCTCTTTGTGTAACTGAAATATTATTTCTTACCTCCCCTACCTCACAGCGTTGAAGTGAGAATCAAGTGAGTTTATGGATGTCACAGTTTCCTAGGAAGCTCTAAATACACATTAGGTTGTTTTAGTCCTTCTAGTCCTTACATACTGAGAAAAACTCAGGTAAGGTCTCTGAACGAGCTAGGGTGACCAACCATCATGATTTGCCCAGGACTGAGGAATTTCCTGGATATGAGAATTTCAATGCCAAAACCAGGAGTCAGGCAAACCTGGATGAGTTGGTCACTGTAGGAAAAGGTAGCATTTGAGAGTATCAAAGAGCAGTAATAAAAGCTAACAGTTATGGGACAGTTACTTGACATATATTAACTCATTTAGTCTTCTCTTCCCAAGAACTCTATGTGGGAGCTACTATTATTTATCTCCATATTACAGATAAGGAAAGTGAGGCACAGAGAGGTCAAGCAACCAGCTTCAAAATCATAGCTAGTGAGTGGCAGAGGGAGTTTCTTTACTCTGCTTCCTATAGAAAACAAAGCCCGAGGCTAGGGTTAAAGTGATGAGGTTTACTTGGAAGGAGGGAATCCAGGGCATTGGGGGTGAGCCCCAGTGTGTGGTGAGGATGAATTAAAAAAAGAGCAGTGAGGCAAGGAAAGACAAGGTGGCACTCCAGAACGCACATGAGGGATACTTTGTAAGTACTTGAGCTCAGTGATTCCTTTGTCCTGCTAGATTGAGCCCTCACTCATTTAGAGTAGGGATCCTACCTCTTATAGGGTCACTCTGAGTCAGAATCGACTGACAGCAACGGGTTTGGTTTTTTTTTTTCCCCCTTACCTCTTATGTCCATAATAAAAAAATAAAAATAAAAGCAGTGAATAAACTCTCCACATCAACTAAAAAAAGGAAAGGTACACACACACACACACACACACACACTCACTCACAAAATGCATTTTCACATATGCCACACGCAGGGAATATTATCAGCTTAAGCTTACGGATAGGAAAACTGAGGCTCAGAGAGGGGAAGCGACTCGATGGAAGTGAAAATGCTCAGGATTTGAACTGCAGTTGAGTTTGACTCTAGAATCCCAGTATATTTTAATTATGGCACATTGAGGCTATCCACAGTGGTGCTAAATTATGTCCCATCATTTGGACAGGAGTTTATTAAGGGTGTTTCTGTGCCAGACATCGATTAACTGCTAAGATGGAGATGTAGGCAAGATTTTTCCCTGCTCAAGCTGCTCCCAGGCCACAGGGGAATTGGGCAGGTCAACTAAGAAAGCAGCAATTGAGAAGCAGCAGCAATAAGGCTGCAGGAGTGCAGTGAGAATCAAAGGCTGATTGACGAGGCTGCCTCAGGAGGGGCAGATTAAACTGGGCCTTGCAGGCTGTGTGGGACATGGCAAAGAACTGAGTCAAGAACTTGCCGAGAGGAGAAATAGCATATGCAAAGGTAAGAAGGGAGTCCCAGGGTGGTACGAACTGTTAATGCACTCGGTTGCTAATTGAAAGTTTGGAGACTCAAGTTCATCAAAGGCACCGCAGAAGAAATGCCTGGCAATCTACTTTCAAAAAATCAGCCATTGAAAACCCGATGGAGCACAGTTCTACTCTGACACACTTGGGGGCATCATGAGTTGGAGTTAACTCGATGGCAGCTGATGGTGGTTAAAGGTAAGGAGACATGAGAGAGAGGATGATTCTGGGGCTGCTTGGAATCACCTGAGCCTGGAGCAGGGGTAAGGGCTTAGGATTGGGACTGTAGGACCCTTGGAAGCCTGGTTATATGTGAGAGAAATCCCTGACCAATTTCAAGCAGAGAAATGACGAGATCCAAGACATGCTATGATCTGTATTAAGCACCTCTCACTTGGTACTGAAATTGCTGCTTTCCTTGTCTGTGCCCTTCCCTGTCTCTGAGTTCCTTAGGCATTGCGTTTCGTCCACTTTATAGCCCCTGTGCCTTGCAGAGTGCCTCGCACGCATTTACTGAATGAATGAATGAACTCTGCTTGCCTAGTTGTATTCTCCTACGCTGAGCCTCCTTCTTTCTGTGCTGTTTCTGATTTTAGTGGAGGACTGAGCGTGTGCTCTGCACACAGGCCCTGAGGCTGTGAGTGTGTGTGTGTGTGTATGTTTTACATCAGCCAAACCAAATAAACAAACACATGGCAGAACCCCAGGCGCGCTGCTCCATCACTTGGCACAGCCAGCTGGCACGTGGCTGCCCCTCCCCAGGCACCCCAGCTCCTCCTGAGTCAGGATACTGCCTGGAGGCTTGGCTGTGGATTTGGGAAGCCCTTGCCTCCCCTTCCAGCAGCGGCAGGACTCCAGACACACAGTGGTATGCTCCTTTTAATTATAAAGAATTTGAAATTCCTTAGTCCTGAAAATCTTTGGAGACTTTGACTGACAACCCTTAAGACAACAAGGGCCCCACTGACAGTGCAGTGACCACAGCACCAGAGAAAGAACAGAGATCCCTGAGGGTGGGTCAGTTGCTCCACCCCCTGACTATACTTCCTGCTCCATTGTACTCATTCCAACTGGACTGTCCATCCCCTACTTACTACTCAGGGTAACCCTTTGTTTCCTCCTGGGAGGTGCCCAGGACTTTAAGGGTCCCGAATCAAGATCTGTGTGCCCAGTACAGTGCTCACTTCAACCCCAGAGATCTTACTGCATTCCCCCAAATCAATAAATGACAGCCCCATTTCCAACTGCCGCAAGTCGGAAATTGGGGGCTGATTCTAGACCCTACTTTATCCTCACCCCACAGCCTAGTCACCAAACCTTGCCTGTTTTACCACCACATCGCTTCACTGATCTGTCTTCTCCTTTCCATCCCCTCCGCTACTATTGTTCAAGCTCGTGTCCTCATCATCTCTTTCTGGACTCAGGCAACTGATCTCCTTGCCTCCAGTCTCTTCTTTCTCTAATTTCTTCTCCTTTCCAGACTCCATATTGATCTTTCCAAATTATTGATTTGATCCAGTCACCTCCTTACCTTAAAAAAAAAAAAAAGCTTTAAGTGGTTCTTGTAAGAGAAATTGTGGGTTGTTCTCCAGTATCCATAATTTCATAGTAACATAGTTCCCAAATTTTAGGTGGTTTCTCAGAAATAAGACTACATTTTCCAACCTCCTTTCTTGCAAAGCGTGGCCATATAGTTTAGTTCTGACCACTGGGATTTACCTAGAAATGGCATGTGCAACTTTTAGCAGTGTCCTTAAAGGGAGGGGACTTGCTTTCTTCATCCTTTCCTCCTTCCTGCAGAATGGACTACAGATATGACGGCTAGAACCGGAGCAAACTCCGAGACCATATATTGTCCCTGACAATGGAGGCTACGTGCAGCACAGTGGAAACACCATGGAGAACCATACCAAAATCCTGGCTGCTTTCCTCCAAACGTTCACTGGAGAAAGAAGTTAACTTCTATCATGTTTAAGCCACTGCTATTTCAGGGCTTTCTGACACTCCACCAAAAAAATAAAATAAAACAATCTCCTTGCTGTCAAGTCATAGTGACCCTATAGGGCAGAGTAGAACTGCCACATAGACTTTCCAAGGAACACCTGGTGGATTTGAACTACCGACCTTTTGGTTAGCAGCCATAGCACTTAACCACTACACCGCCGGGGGTGGGGGGGGGTTCCTCTGACACTCCAGCTGATCCTAATTCTAATGAAGTACAGGCAATCCCCAGGTTACAAACGTCAGACTTACATACAACCTTTAGGTATGAACCAACCCCTGTAAAGCCTATTACATTAAAAATTAGAGGTACATCCAATGGTATGTGATAACAAACAGGTGCTACTTTGAGATACACATCAAAATATTATCATTATCATTACTGTATTATTATGTTAAAGATGTTTTAGCATATCTGGAAGTGCTTCTTAAATGTTTTTTTATGCATAGAAAGGTACACCATATAAAAAAAAATACACTATATACTACATACTAAAACAAACATTTGACTGACATTGGCTCTGACTTACATACAAATTCAACTTAAAGACAGACTAGGAACGGAACTCGCTTGTAATCCAGGGGACTGCCTGTTATCACCTACAGCAGGGGCCTGGAACACAAACATGACCAGGAGCCAGATAGATAGAACAACCGAGTGATGGTCAGGCAGCAAGAAACTAAGAATGAATTTGTTTATAAATTCATTTATTTTTATTTATGTAGTCATTCAATTTTTTCATTTAGCAAGTATTTCTAAAGTCCCTATACACGCCAGGCACTCTGAGGCACTGGGAAGGCAAAGACCAATCAGACTTGGTCCTTTCTCAGAGGAAATGCAAAGTCTGGTTGGAGAAGGCATTCTAAACAAATAAATACGGTAAAGTATTAGGGAGACTGTGATAGCGGATGTACAAATAGTGGAAGAAGCACAAAGGAGAGTGAGGGCAATTCTAACTATGGGTCTGGGAAACAAACTTCAAAGATGACCGAAGAAGAGAGTTCCAGACAGAGCGAGCTGTGTAAGCAAAGGGACGGAAGCCTTGGGGCAGCCTACTCTTCAGGTCATTTCAAACAACGTGTTAGAAGACAGCCCAGGTAGGCTCCACCCAGAAGGCAAGGCCACCTCTCAGAACCCCATAAGGAGATCTAGGCTTCGGATGGGGTTAAGTCTCTAGCCTTTTTTCCTCACTGCGACCCTTACAGGGGAAATCGTAGCTCCTTCCCGACAGCACCACACCATAGAAGACGTGATGTTTAGCGACAGCATGAACATTTAAGCACATAGTAGGTGCTTAGTAAATTTCGGTGTTGTAATAGGAGTCCCTGGCTGGTGCAAACAGTCATGTAGTCGACTGCTAACCCAAAGGTTGGTGATTCCAGTACATCCAGAGGCACCTTGGAAGAAAGGTCCCGAGATTTACTTCCAAAAAATCAACTATTGGAAACTCTAGAAGCCAGTTCTACTCTGGCATACTTGGGGTCCCCAGGAGTCAGAGCTGACTCCAGAGCAACTCAAAAGAAAGAAAAGAAAAGTCTGTCCGAGGGGTTTGTGTCTCCCTGCTACTCTCCTGCTCCAACATTCTAAGTAAAAAGCCTTGGAGGTTTAGGTAACGTTAAAAATATGCAATAATTCAGCATTGCCTGGGACTGAGTAATCAGATCAGAAACTGGCTCTCTCCGTATGGATCCAGGGTACAGCAGCCCTGCCAGGAGGAAGCTTTTTAAAATACCTGCATGAAAGTGACTTAAACACCTACATTTCTTTATTAGCATTAAAAGGGAACATTCAAGGCAGGAATTACGAAAGAACAAAGCACAGGTGGCCTCTCGCTCATACTTAATCTTGGGAGGCATTCCCTGCTCTAATTTGATTGGATTTTAGTAGAGCCAGCATTACCAGGGTCTGGTGCTGGGTGAATTGGAACTCACAGCAGACCAAGCCATCGCTTGGCCTCCTTGACTTCCCAAAGGGGCTCAGAGCCCAGGGACTTGCACAGCGGTCCTTTTCATTCTTCAAACAGAGCAGCAAGCTCCCCCTGCAGACACTGCATGACCTCCCTTCCCTTTCCCATCCTTTAAGATTTCTTGTGCTCTAAACTGTCCTAAAGAGGGAAACACATACCTGGCATATTTTCCCCTTTGGAGCACCTTCCTCATGGGAAAACTCTCTGCAAAGCATCCGTGAGAGAATAGAAGAGAACAAGGCTGAGTGAGCTGCCTTTACTGCCTTTGTCAGTTGATAAGGACCTTAGAAATAACTCCTCCAGCTGCTCATATCTAAAAGAGGAAAGTTAGCTGAGACCCAGAAAACTGGAGTGGTTGCCTAAGAACACACAGAACACTTGCACAAAATTCTTCAGCAGTTGGAAGTGTGTGCGCTTGCCAATGCTCTTCTCTGCCTACGTCTTGTAAGTACACTTTGAACAGATGAAAGAATTACCTAGTGCCGCTAGCCTCAGGCTCCCAGATGCCAACCTATGTTAAGAGGACAATTTAGAGGACAGAGTCACTTGGTCTTCTTTGATCAAAGTATGTCAGGAGACCTGAGTAACTCTGGAAAGCCTGTAGAAGGAGGACTTGGGGTTTTGGTGGTCAGAGAAACAGCAGGGAGTTCAGGTGATAGGAGAGGGCTGGGCTTTTCCTTCCTTCCAGGTCTGGAATCTTTGAACCTCTTGGGCCCCGTAAGTGGGCTGAAGGGTTGAGAGCATTAGCATTTGTTTTTCCCCTTTGATCTTTTGTCTTTCAAGTATTGTGAAAGCCAGTGACACTCTGGTTGATCTGAAGAAGGAAATGAGCAAGAGACTATGGCTTCAATAATAGGAAACCCAGTCTCTTCTCCAAGTCCACTGACTGTCTCATTGGGTCCCACAAGTCATTCCTTGCCCTGCCTACATCTCGATTTTCCTAATCTATAAAATGGAATTTATTTTATAAAATGGAGGGTTGGACTAGTCCGGTGATTTTTCAACTTCACCTTTTAGCAGCTGAAGTCTACTTTTTCCCCCTCAAAACAATTCCTTCCTCCAGAAGCCAATATACAAAGCAAAACACAGCTGCTCTGGCTGAAGCTAGAGATAAGGATCTTTGCCTATTTGGCCAAAACCGAGGCCCCCACCCTGAGGGCAGCCAACCCCTCGGTCTCTGCGGAAGCCCTTGGAACACAGTTTGTAAACATCTGGACTAGATGACCTTTAAGGCCCTCTGGTCCCCCTTTACAATTCTAAAACTAAACCCAATGAATTAGGGAGAACAGGAACTCTAGTCCAATGATAAATGAGCTGAGTGAAGGTCAGAATGGCACATGATTTGCCCAGGATAAGAGCTGACTCTGCCTATCTTTCTTTCAAGTCCTCTCCCCTGTTGCGCTTCCATGAGGAGACTACGTGCTCAAGTCAAATAGAAATAGAGTTCCTCAAATATGATATTTTCTTTCATTCCTCAAAAAAAAAAAAGTTACTGTTGAGTCCTCTGCCATGCATGTCAGAGTAGAACTGTGATCTGTAGGATTTTCAAAGACTGATTGTTTGGAAGATTGCCAGGCCTTTCTTCTGAGGGGCCTCTGTGTAGACTTGAACCATCAATCTTTTGGTTAGCAGGCAAGCTTGTTAATCGTTTGCACCACCCAGGGACTCCTTCCTTCCTCCATGCCCCTGTAAATGCTGTTCCTTCTACCTAGAACACAATTTATACTCTTGTCAGCCTATTAAATACAGACATTTGTATTTAAACTGGGCTCAGTGGCAACTCTCCTGCAAAGCCCGTCCCAACTTTCCCGCCCTTTGCTTTGTACCTGCGTAATGCTCTGGAGATCTTCCATCATAACTCCTCACACAACCATTGATGGTTTACCCTCTTTATTCTTCCACTACAGGGCTACCTCCAGGAGAGTATATCTTTTTTTTTTTTATATAATTTTTGTACTTTCCAGGATATCTTGGAATAGTAGGTATTCAAAAACTTGTACCGAATGAGTGGATAAAGGAATGAGGAGTATTTCTGGGACTGAGATGCTGACTTCCAGCACTACGGCTTCAACATTAGAATGGATATCAAGCAATTTCCATCTTGCTCTCATTGGTGCTGCCTAGTTTCCTCCTCATTCAACTTCAAGGAGCAAAGTCATTTTAAGTGTAAGCCATTCCTCATCTTACTTAATACAACCAGTTCCATCGGCCAAAGACAGATCAATGTGGTTAAAACTCAAAATCCACAATTCTCCCTCCCCCCAGGTAAGTCATTCAGCATAGATTGTCAAGAAAGAAAGAAAGAAAAAAAAAAATCATCTCTTGGACTCCTACTATTAGGGATTAAATTGTATCCTCCCCAAATATTTACTGGAATCTTAACCTCTATACTTGAGGATGTAATCCTGTTTGGAACTAGGATTTTCCTGGCTATGTTAATTAGATCATACTCATGTAGGGTGGGTTCTAAATATATAATTACTTCTGAGTTACAAAGAAAAGCAGATTAGACACAGAGGTATAAACACACTGTGGAGACAGACACCGTGTGAGGATCATCTACAAGCCAAGGAACCAAGGACGGCTCAGGGCTACCTAGAAGGAGTTGACGCAGCTGAGACTCTGATTTGAACTTTTAGCCTTCAGAACTGTGAGAAAATAAATTTCTGTTCTTTAAAACCATCCAACTGTGGCATTGTTGTTTCAGCAGCACTGGGAAACTAAGACACCTACTATGTAATAGAGGTTTTATGCAAGTAAGAATGGCATTTACAGGGACATGGAGGAAGGAAGGAGTCCACCAGCTTCATCTTCTTGGTCCTGTCTACCCCCATCCCCCACATCACATCTGGGAGAGAGGTTGTTTTTTTTTTGTATTGTAATACATAAAAATTTAATATCCAAACAATCTCTGTTTGAAAAGTTTGTTATCCTCATGTAAATGCCTCCAAAATTTGTGAGATGAAATGGACTTGCCTTCAGAGATCATTTCCAGCTGCAGTAGCATGTGTCCAGGGCCTGCAGCCTGGGGGCAAGTGCTCAGAAGTGCCCAAAGGCGACAGTGTCCTGAGACAATGGTTGCAGCAGTGGTGTCCTAAGCCAACCATTCCTGGGCAGAATCTTGGCTGTACTGAACCTGTCTTGCTTCCTGCCTTAGCCTCTTTGCTCTCTAACTTCCTTGCTCAAACTATGAGCTCTGATACTGTCAAATAAATCCCTTTTCTGTTTAAATGACAAAATCAGTAGGACTTACCAACTCAGACTCAAGGGGCAACAGTTTGAAGCAGAACTTGCAGGCTGGAGCACAGAGATGTTGCAGGAGATACAGCCTGGGCCCAGTAGAGCCAGAGGTAGAAAAGAAGGGGTAAGGAGACTAAGGTGTGGCAGAGACTTGGGGGCCTCATGTCAAGGCGAATCTGATAGAACTGAAAGAAGACTTAGGGAGAACAGTTATGAAAAAAAAATTGTTTTGCACCATCTTCTGGACTCTGAGCGTATTCCTGGTGGTTTAGGAGCAATAAATACCCTTTCTGGTGATGGCCTGAGAGCTCATGCCTTTCTGCTATTGCAGGACAAACAACTGGCTTGGAGTTTCTCCATGTCATTCTCACAACAGCCCTCAGAAGTACATTCTCACAGTCCAGTGCTACTCAGAGCACAATGGGCCTTTGCCCAGGGTCATCTTTCATCTGCCTATGTCCTGGGGCCAAGATCTTGGGCCAGATGTGAGGGGACAGGTAGAGAGGGCTACAGAATAAGTTACCTTCTGACGTTGAAAGAGAGAACTAAAGAGTAATTACCCTAAATCTCTTTGGTATGATGGTGCTTCCACCACCAAACAGTCTACCGGAGAGGGACAGGAAGAGGCACTGTCTAGAGAAACTTCATTGAGATACTGGTGAATTTTCTTAAGTCTCTTTCCACCCTATGACAGGCCAGGGTTCATACCCTTGAAGTGCACTGAGTTTGCACTATGTGCCAGTCACCAGGCTGTATTCTGGAACATCAAAAGTGAACATGATCACTTTTGGGTCTGGGGAACCTAACATATTGCAATAAGGGGTCCTGGACCCTCCTCAGTCCCTACTCACCAGAACTTTGGGGGAATGCTGAACCAAAAGTGCTTGAAAAGAAGTGAGTCCTTCTTCTGGTCCTTTCATTCCTTTATCCTCCTTCTTTATTGTCCATCAACCTCGTAATGGTTTTTTCTAAGAGCGGAAATACTTGCCGTATGTTCTAGTCTTTCATCTGCAACTGCTCAACTTCACTTTGCCTCAATTTTACTGAGTTCATCAGCTGTGCTTACAAAACTCAATTGTATTTACATTGCTTTAGCCTCTTCTGCCCTTGTTTACCACTGAACTAGCACATGAAACTGCAACTCCAGTACAATGGGAACAGATCCTTCTAATGTTCTATTCAGTGATGTTCCCTATTAATAACTATGGTTCTGGGAGGATTCAATTAAATGAAATAATATATAAAATGTATTAACACTGTGTCAGGCACGTAGGAGGCACTCAATATATGTTAGCTATTATTTGTTTTTTATTATCATTAGAAACATATATCTTTCAAATGGACAGTTATGCAGAAGCAATCCCATTATGCAGAAGTCCTTCTTGGCTCTCATTATCAAATTGTCCCTTGATGATAGCAGCTGGGGTGTGGGCCACCTGCTCCCTACAGCAGTTGGTTTCCCTGCTTAGCATTCCCATGCGCACCTCGGACAGGTCATACCTGCTCCTCACTCATTACCCCACCCTTACCTTGGACTGTCAATGGAGGCAGAGAAATGTGTATTTCCTATTAAATTTTAACCACTCATTGAGGGCAATGTGAAGCCATTCACCCATTCAACAAGTAGTATGAGCACTTACCCTCTTCTGGGAGCCAGACTCAGTGCTGAGAGTACAGAGATAAATGAATTATAGTCCCTGTTCTTCAGGCACTCGAATATGTAAATAAAGTGAGTGTGAGAACTACATCCAGGTAGGAACACAGTGTTTCTTTGAATTATGGCAAGTGTTCCTGGACACTCTTGTTAAAATGGAGCTATCTAACCTAAAGAGAGGACCCAGACACAGCTCTCCATTTTCTCTAGAATCAAAACAAAATTACTTGGTATTTATGGTAGATTAGATAACTGTTAAACAACTATTAACTCACTTCCCCCACCACCTCCTATAGGGAAAGTGACCTTTCTCCCCACTCCTGGGTGTGGCCACATGCCCAGTTTTGCACTGAAGTATTTAAGTTTCAAGCTTAGGTCTGAGAAGCACTGCATGGCTCTTCGAGAGCGTCTGACCTCCTCCATGAGGAGAACATACCCCAGATAACTGCTACCTTCTGTCATGGGCCTGCAATGAGATGTGCGGAGCAGACCTGAATTTGACACCAAGCCTGAAGCAAAGCCATTCCAGCCTTTTCTTTCTTTCTTTCTTTTGTGTACTGACCCTGTGGCTGTTCGTTACACAGAAAAAGCTGATTAATACTGTGTTCAAGCCTCTTGCTCAATCTGACTTCACCACGCTCTCTAGCCTCATCTCCCTCCAGCCACACCAAACAATGCACGCATACCCATGCCCCATGTATTCTTTCAAGCCTGCCCGCTGTTCCTCGTGGAGTTTGCTTTGCCTGGAATTGTCTTCTTCACCTATTCACCATTAAAGGCCAGGATCAAATTTTACCTTTTCTATGAAGCTTTTCTTGATCCTACCCTGCTCCACACCAAAAAATAACAATACTAACAATAAAGTGTTCATTCATTCCGTGAGTTTTGGTCGGGGGAGGCTACAGCAGATTTACGTGCTCCTTCCTCAGTGTGTCCCCAAGCTCTTTACCCAAATCCATACAATGTCCTTGTCATATTGCATTGCACTTGGCTGTTCAGAAGGTCTTTTCCTGCACTGGCCAGTGCCACTTCCAGGGCAGAGGCTGATTCTTTCATCTGTATGTCTGGGCGTGAGGACAAGCACAAAGTAAATGTCAGTTGAATTCAACCTCCCTAGGAACAGCAGTTGATAGATTAAGTGGCCAGTTCCCTGCTGGAGTGAGAAACAGGTCAGAGGGACCCACAGCTGGGGCTGCTGCTGCTCCCACCTGCAGACCTGGCCCTGCCCCAGCTGACCAAGACAGGAAGTCCTTAAGCATCTCCAGAACCCCATCCAATGGGGCTTAGTGTTGATTCACCCTGTTTATAAGCCTCATCTGTGAGTCATGAGTTTAGGATTCTACTGTTTGTCCTGAGTCCCCTCTTCACTCTGGCCTGGGAGGCAGCCTGCATTAACCACCAGGCTCCCCCTTCACCTCCTACCAGCTAAGGTACCTCTAGAGAACTCAGATTTGCAGCTAGGCCTTCCTACTAGGTGCTTTCTGGTAGAGGACTGGCCTAAGTTTGGTCCAACTTCTGGTGGCTTCTTGAGTCACTAGTTTCCTCTAAGGATGGGTCTTGATTTATTTTTGCCAGGTCCTCCCTACCCCTGGTTACTGCAGTCCTGCTCTTGATCCTCAGCTGTCTCTGGGGCCTGCTACATGAGCTCCCAGATGCCAGCTACCTCTGACACTAACAGATATAAAATCTCCACTCAAATTTGGTGACTGTAGCTACCACTCAACCATCAGCTCTTTGAGGTCAGGGACTGCATTCCAGAGTACCGATAGGACCTGTCTCGTACATGCCACTGAAGAAATATTGAATGAATAAATGAAATGAAGAATGCCCAGCTTCAGAGCTCACCTCCCATAGGATAAGAGAACGAGAAGGTGAACACAGCGTTCAAAAGTTCAGTCTTAAATCTCACTTCTGATTCTCCCTTATTCTTCACTCTACCTAATCAGCTCCTCTTGTTGATTCTAACAATTCCCAGCTCAGTTTAAGCCTTCCTTCTCCATCACAGTACTTCCAACTCCCAATTTCTGACTGCTTTCCTGCCTGTCTATTTTGGTCAGTCCCTTCTGGCACAAGGCTTCTGAGGATGGATCTGCCAGTGGTGAGACAAGTCTCAGTATGACCTGTGAGTTCTGGGACCATCCTTCTTGAGTCCTATCCTCACTGGCCACCCCTGGAAAGATACCCAGGTCATTTATACTGTGTCTCCAGGGCCAATCTTTAGTCTCAACTCTCAACCATGACTACAGAGGGTTGTACCGCTGGGCACTCTGCCTGTTTTGACAGACAGAACTTCTGCCTTCAGCTCCTGCATCGAATTCAACCATACCCTCCGCCCCTCCCCAAACACACACCAAATCATGTGCTGTGATGAGGGGGGCAAGGTGGGCAGATGGGCTTTGGTGGGACTCAGTACTTCCCCATTGCCCTTGAATGCCATGAGTGAGAAGGTTCACCTTATAGCTGAATTCTGAGATGGACAGAGAAGGAAGAAATGCCTGGAAATTCTCCCCCAGGCTACACATCTCTGTCCTCACAGGACCTTGAAGCACATGATTCTGCTAAGAACTCTCCTCACAAATCTGGAGGAGAGAGAAAAGCCTGGGCCCACCCCTAAGTCAAGAAAGAGGAAGGCCGCTTCAGAGGTGGTATAGACCTTTAGGCCTGGGGCCAGAGAGGGCATCATGGGACCTCAAGGGGCAGACAAAACAGAGAACTCTTTTGCCTTTCTCAAGAAACAGCCCTGGCTTTCTTAGCTATACCCAAATCCAATCTTTTGCCAGATCCCCAGGGCTGGCAGTCTTCGCCTAAAAAAGAATGTCCTGGATGAGAAGACTCTCTCTTCATCTATTCTGAATCACCTAGTCTCAAAATTTTTAGAAACTAGAAGGGTCAGAGTGCACTGTAATCTAGCTAATCCCCTTATCTGTTGCCTTTGAGTTGATTCTGAATCATGGTGACCATGTGCTGCAGAGCAGAACTGCACTCCATAGAGTTTTCAGAACTATGACCTTTTTGGAAGCAGATCACCAGGAGTATCTTCAGAGATGCCTCTGTGTTGGTTCGAACCACCAACCTTTCAGTTAGTAGTCAAACACTTATCTGTTTGCCCCACATAGGGACTCTGCTAATTCCCTAAAATACGTCTAATCAGAGGCCACTTTTTAGAAAATCGCAGGCAATAGAGAACTCACTACCTCCCAAAGCCATATGTCATGTCTTCACGTATTATGTTCTCCCTGAATTTGAGCTAAAACCTGCCTCTGTGTAATATAAAGTGTTAGACTATCTCTCAGTCTCTTTCATCTAAGCTTCTGTGATTCCCCCAGCTTTGGGAGGGCCCAGAGCACCCCTTGGTAGTCTAATAATCCCCCCCCCCCCCCCCCCGTTTACTACACCCTTCTAAGGCAGCCAGATCCTATTTCTCTTTAACAGTCCCTCTGGGGCTAAGGAGAGCGGCTCCTAAGAAGATAAAGTTGTGAGTTCAGAAGCCCATTTGAGGTCATTAAAAAATCCTAGTGTCTTCAGGGTATTTATTTATGTACCAACCCAAAGGGAAGGATCACCCCAGTCTTAGTTTACTGGTTCCTTTCTGCACTGGGTCAGTGTTGGGCCCCGAGAAAGCAGAGGGCCGCACGCTCCTCACAATTCCTCCTTGCCCCCCTCCCCCAAGTTCCATGGGCACACACACTTCTCATCTATAACACCCCTTTGCCACTGGGGCTGCCTTTTTTTTCTTACATGCAAATTTCACATAAAACCCTTCAAATGAAAACAGGTACTTTTCATTTTGCTCCCATAAACAGACACTTTCTAAATATTTAGACATCTGTATATAATGCCCTTAAACTGTTTGTTCTGAAGCATAAATAGGTATCTCCATGTTTGAGTTAGTGTCTGATATGTTTCTCATTTAAGGAGAAAACATAAAAAATAATTGGAATAACTACAGCCAGGAACAATGCTTACACAGCATGTCAGTGTCTTTTATTGTGTCTTAAAGTAAAATCTTCAATTATAGGGCTCTTTCCCTCCCCACCAAACAGCTTCTTAACCCATCACAGGGCTCAGGCACCTCAGGACAGGGGCACCAGCAAGGGACCCAGTTTTAGAGCCTGATTCATTGTCTAGTTGCATTCATAATGCTTAGGGGTAGTACACCGATTCCTCATTCCCCATCCTTAAACTTTTCGTAAGGGGAGCAAATTCCCATTCTACCCCCAAAGATGGAAAATATGACCCTTCCCCAGCCCACACTCACTGCTCCCCTAGGCGCAGATGAGATGGGGAAAAAGGATGCCAGCACGAGCAGATCTGTCCCTTCTAATTTTCTCTTCTCAGAGTCCCTACCAGGGAGGCCTGTGATTGGCCATCCCCTCTACCCATAACTGGGTGGGGAAGCTCAGTTCAGAGTGGAATGTAGCAGGGTGCCAGTTTGGATAGAGATCCAAGCCATTTTTTCCAATCAGCTTTAGACTAGTTTTTCTCTCCATCTCTTTGACTCTAGTCTCCATTTCTTAAATGGTTTTTACGTGCAGTATGAAGAGGGATGGAATTAGGTACTCAAATCTTTGCTAACAAACAGTATGCCCTCCATCACTGAAGGCCCTCTCTGAGCACACAAATGAAATGTTACATTTTTATTGCATCCTTACCATGGAGCTTAGGACTCTCTGAGTGGTGCAAAAGGTTAAGCGTTCAGCTACTAACCAAAGGGTTGGTCGTTCAAACCCACCCAGAGGCACCTCAGAAGAAAGGCCTGGTGATTTGCTTCCTAATGGTCACAGCCATGAAAACCCTATGGAGCACAGTTCTACTCTGCAACACATGGGATTGCCATGAGTAGGAATCAATTCAACAGCAACTATTTTGTTATTGTTGTTGTTTGTATTTTAAGATGGAGCTTACACAGATCATCGTTAGTGAGTGGGGTTCCAGGGGATCTAATTCAACCTCTCACTAGAATATCTTTAATATAACTGCCAAATTGTTGTCTAGACTCTGCTTGTTCATCCCAATTATAGGGAGTTCTCTACCCTATGAGGAGGCCTCTCCATTGTTGGACAACTCTGTTAGAATGTTTTTTTATTTTGTTTTTAATACTGACGTTGCCTGTAAAGTCAACGTATAGGCCCTATTCATTAATTTGTTCTCTTATCACACATTTAATGAGACTCTAGTTGTATGAGACACTCTGCTAGGTGCTTGAGACTGGAATAAAAATGAGGAAGTTTCCATTTCTGCAATGGCAGTTAGGAACACAGACCAAAAAACCCAGTAACTTCAGTTTACTGTAAAGATCACAGCATTTACTGTGGTCAGTAAGAATCCTGTACGATCTTCCCCTGAAAACCTTTAAGATTGTTCTACTTTATCTTCTTCCAATTATTCACTCTTCTTAGTCATACTGACAGTGCAGGTGAACGTTTGCAACAGACACCCTAGGCTGAGAAGACCTGGCCTATGGTAACTATCACTACCTCGGTACTGGCCTGGATTAGCATGGTTTCTATGCATGAAACCCAAGAAGCATGAAATGGTGAAGCTATGTAAATTTGCTTCGCTTTGATTCTGAGCTCTGGTCAGAATTTCATGTGCACACCCACTGTTGCTCTGTCCCTGAGCCAGCCCAGAGAATGACAAAAGGGACCTGTAGGGCTTGGAATGGGTCATGCTCTCATAGACTTGGCATCCTATCTCCCTGAGAGGAACCCTGATCTCTGCTTTCCTAGAAATTATACATTATTTAAACTCTGAGTCAGAGCTCTGCATACAAGATGCTTATAAAGAGTACCCTGGGGCTCAACATCTATGAAAGGGAGGGGAAGAAAGTAAGAGTGAGCACGTGCAGAAGTCCAGTGGTGGAGACAAAATGGCTGTTTAGAGTTGTCCTGAGTTGGGCTGAGATGGCCAGATCTTTATAGTCCTGCATTGAACAATCATCGATTATGGGCTGAGTGGAAAGGGTATGACCTTGAGCAAGGCAAACTCTACAGCTGAGGTAATCTCCAAAGGAACCAACAACTGAAGTCCTATCTGCCAACAGCCCTCTCAGCAGCTAAAGCAGGAAGTTCTTCATTGAAGAGGGAACTGGGAAGCACATCCCAGCATCCTCCGTAATATAGTGTCCATCCAAATGGGCTTAGGCCTCCATTATCCATTCAGTGTACTAGCTATCCAAGCCCACCTTAAAGTCTAGCTTATTTGGCCATGGCCCAACAACTGCCTAGTTCTTCCTGGCTCGTCCCCCTTGAGGGACCAGAACAGAATCGTGGTGACTCAGCTCATTGGCTGGTGCCATGCTCTGAATGAGATGATCACTTCAGGTATCAATGCCAATACCTCTTGGACTTTGGTCATCACATGCTTCTTGGAAGCACAACTCTGTTCACTGGCTTGAACCTATAGGACACTGATCCTAGCTAAGATAAAGCATAGTTTCTTACAGTCCCTAGACTTTACACATTTGGTCACCTCTCACAGCCAAGCTAAATACCTCAAGACTTGTCGCTGTTCAATGGACATTCGCCACCATTTGGAGACCTCACTTCAGGGCCAGTACTAGCCTCTATGGTGCCTCTGCACAAATTAGAAAAAGGGGCCACCTCTTTCTACATGCAACACTCTAATACATGATTTAAGGGGGAAAGTAAGGTCTAGAATTTAATCTTCACTCATCCCCTCAGCAGGAGCCTTTGTGCAGTATACAAACTGACAAAGTATATGCAGTTATATGCCCTTCTTTTGGTTATTACATTGAAACCAATCACTCTATAATTCCCAGCCATTGGTCCTAATTCTGACCCACGGTGCCCTTGACTTTCCCCTTGTTATTCCAGGTCACACTTATAACTATACATTTAATATTTGTCTCTCCAACTAGATTATAAACTCTAGGAGGGCAGGAAATCTCTTGTGCCCCAGGATGCTACTGACACATAGTAGGCATCTAATAAATATTTCTCCCTTAAGTGGGGAAAAAAATAAACACAGAACAAGTCAGCTCCTTCTTTCAGATCTGAGTGAGTCACAGATAGTATATCTCCCTGATCTCTACACTAACTACGCCATGTTCTTTCAACTATTCCTCACATGGCCTGGATTGTAGACC
The DNA here is from genome assembly GCF_024166365.1 of Elephas maximus indicus. Taxonomy (NCBI): domain Eukaryota; kingdom Metazoa; phylum Chordata; class Mammalia; order Proboscidea; family Elephantidae; genus Elephas; species Elephas maximus. The sequence goes on from NC_064825.1 coordinate 71,103,180, forward strand.
TCTCACCATGATGGTTAGTTTCCTTAGAACTCATTCTAGTTCATCAGTGACATTTTTAAAATGTGGCATCACTATAGCAGTGACACTAGCAACCAAAGGAATGAGAACATAGGTTTATCCTAGTGGGCACTTTTCATCTGACACTTTATTCAATCTACAAAACAGCCCTCAAGGTAGGAATGGTCACACCATTTTATTAGAAGGGAAAACTGAGGGCTTCTGGAAGTTAAGTAATTTGTCTAACCAAAGCTATGTTGTTTGTAAGTAAAGGGGCTTGGATTCAATCTTAAATTGTTCTGACTCCCCAAAGCCATGCTCTTTCTACTCTGCCAGGCCTCTCTGTTTCATTGAATTATATTTAACCATGAAGTCAGGGACTGTCTTGGGTCTAAATATCTCAAGCATGAATGAGTTGAGATTTTCCAGGCATTAAGGGTCAGAGTCAGTAGTTGGGTCCATTGAGAGTAAAGCAGCAGGCCACTCCATCCAAAACCACGCATTGGCCTCACAAAGAGAAAGATGTCTCGGGTCAGGACAGCTGAAAGGATGTTTATGGGAAGAAAACCTGGAGGAGATTACCTCCTGTGCACCGTCAACACCCATGAACCCACACTGCCGTTTACCGCTAGAGCAGCAAAAAGCCAAACAGAAGTTTTATTTTTTCTTTTTCCTGGTAATAGCTTTTGGGAATTATCTTAGGACAAAGAAAAAGGTTGCTAACCCGTGCCAACTGCCTCCCACTCTCAAAAAAAAAAAAAAAAAGGCAGCATAACCCCAAACCACAAATGACAATGAGGGCAGATAAAGCCCAAACTTCTTCACTGTTCAATCTCAATATACTTTCCAGCTCAGTGTCTTTGGTGGTTGTCCATGATCAGATGAAGAATTTGAGTTTGGGGGTGATTGTTTTCATTCTGTCTTGTTATGAAGGAGATTTCAAAACAGCTGGGAAAAAAGGAATGAGGCCGGAATTAATCTTATAGGCAAGGCATTTCTGAACAAGGCCCTAAAACCTCAGCTGGAAAAAAATCAAAATAATGTTTGCAGAACCAACAAGCGTGTTTTCTGTAATTTACAGTCTTATTTTTAAATATCTTTAAAAAATGTACAATTAAGACAAGCACATTAAAGTCGAATTGGGAAAAAAAATTTGCAAAAGCAAATTAAAAAATAGACAAGCTTTCATTCTGGTCCCACTGTCCTTATCTCAATATTCTACATTTGTGTATATGTTTCCTTCCCATCTTTTTTCCTCTACTTGTAACGAGGTTGGATCACAGTCTTCATATAATGTCTGTATAAGTCTGTATATGTCCAACTAACATTATAACATTGTATCGTAAACTTAAAAATACTTATTACAGCCTCTTATCGTGAGTCGGAATCAACTCGATGGCAATGGGAATGGGTTTTATCGTTATTGAGAGCTGTATATTATAGCTTTATTGTTTCTCCAGCATTTAGGCTACATTTTTATTAATGCATTAGATTGCTATAATTAATGTAATAGATTGCTAGTATATTAACTATTGTTTAAACTTAGTTGTAATTCTCAAAGAATCAAAAATATGTAACAGAAGAGCCATTTTAGCAGCCAAGCACTTTAACCACTGTACCACCAGGGTTCCTTCCATTGTTTTATATAGGGATATGTAAATTAGAGAGGATACTAGTTAAAGAAGAATTAAATCCTAGCTTCTTAGCACTAGAAGGGAATGTCAAGATCATTAGTTCAAAATTTCAGTTGGCAACGGGCTCTTTTATGTTTGCGATTGGTGGCTGTGCTCAGTCACTGGAAGCTCTCTCCTAACTGAGGCAGCTCGTTCTGTTTTGAAGAGCTCTACACTCTTCCAATCTCACTGGAGCAAGAGAAACAAAGGTCTCCTCCGCCTTCCCATGAAAGGTGATCACTCTTCTTCCATTCTAATTAAAGAAACAATTTCAAAAGTCATTTAATTTGTGTCTAATCATTCAAAAAATATTCATTAAGGGACCCCTACAAGTCAAATGCTTTACTAGGCACTGGAGATAGAATGGTAAACACAACACACATGGTCCCTGCCTTCATGGAGCTTTTATTCTAGTGTAGAACATGGTTTGGAAAGACATAAAACAGGTACGTAATCCAAATCTAAAGCCAAACCTGGAAACCCTGGTGGCATAGTGGTTGAGTGCTACAGCTGTTAACCAAAGGGTCTGCAGTTCCAATCTACCAGGTTCTCCTTGGAAACTCTATGGGGCAGTTCTACCCTGTCCTTTAGGGTTGCTATAGAGTCACAATCGGCTCAAAGGCAACGGTTGCTTTTTTTAATCCAGACCTGAGGGGTGGGGAAGCCAGCCCAGAGGAAATATCACTGAAGCTGAGATGAGAGGGTTAGGCTATATAGACTGTTATAGATTGAAATGCATTCCACAAAAATTTATGTTGAAGTCCAGCTCTGATATCTGTAAATGTGAACGTGTTTGGAAATGGAATCTTTGAGATGTTATCAGTTAACATGAGGCAATACTGGGAGTGGATCCTAAATCCACTGGGTAAAAAAGAAAAAAAAAATCCTTGTTATCAAGTTGATTTTGACTTATAGTCAACCCTATAGGACAGAGTAGAACTGCCCCATAGGGTGTCCAAGGAATGGCTGGTGGATTCAAACTGCTGACCTTTTGATTAGCAGCCAAGCTCTTAACCACTGTGCCACCAGGGCTACCTGGGTAGTGTCCTATAAAAGAGGAGAAGAGACACAGAGACAGAGGAATGAAGGCCATATGAAGATGTATGTACAAGTGAAAGAATACCTGGGACTACCAGAAGCTGGAGGAGACAAGGAAGGATCTTCTCCTAAGGGAGCATGACCTGGCTGACACATTGATTTGAACTTCCAGCCTCCAGAATCATGAAACAATAAATTTCTGTTGGTAAAAGCCACTGAGTTTGTGGTAATTTATTATGGTAGCCCTAGGAAACTGACACATAGCTTAATCCTTGATTTTTACAAATGAGGAAACTAAGACCAAGAAAGAGAAAATTACTTTCCAGGCCCGAATTACTGGGCTGAGGGCTAGGAACCACGGTCTTGGGGGATATCTAGCTCAACTGGCATAACATAGTTTATAAAGAAAATGTTCTACATCCTACTTTGGTGAATAACATCTGGGGTCTTAAAAGCTTCTGAGCGGCTATCTGAGATACTCCACTGGTCCCACCCAGTCTAGAACAAGGGAGAATGAAGAAAACCAAAGACACAAGGGAAAGATTAGTCCAAAGGACCAATGGACTGCAACTACCACAGCCTCCACTAGACTGAGTCCAGCACAACTAGATGGTGCCCAGCTACCAACACCGACTGCTCTGACAGGGATCACAATAGATGGTCCTAGACAGAGCTGGAGAAAGATGTAAAACAAAATTCTAACTCACAAAAAAGACCAGACTTACTCATGTGAGAGATACTGGAGAAACCCCAAGAGTATGGCCCCTGGACACCCTTTTAACTTATTATTGAAGTCACTCCTGAGGTTCACCTTTCAGCCAAAGATTAGACAGGCCCATAAAACAAAACAAGATTAAATGTGCACACCACCCCAGGGGTAAGGACAAGAAGGCAGGAGGGGGCAGAAAAGCTGGCAACAGGGAACCCAAGGTCAAGAAGAGGAGAATGCTGACTTGTTGTGGAATTGGCAATCAATGCCGCAATACAATACGAGTACTGATTGTTTAACTAGAAAGTAATTTGCTCTGTAAACCACCTAAAAGTACATTAAAAAAAAAAAAATTACTTCCCCAAAACACACAAGAAAGAGTGAGAACAGTAACCGAGTTTTCCTGACTTTCAGATTATTATACGTTCTTATATAGTTTAATGTCTCACAGTCACCAAGTCACCAAGCTAATGCCAACCATAAGTTATTTTTCAACATGTACTGGAAACCTACAATGTGTCAACTGCATTACACATGTCATAGTAGGCAATGCCCCCACTGCCCTGAGTTTTGATTTGGTGCAGAGAATTTGATTAGACATTCCAGCCTGGACTTACACCTGTGTCCTCACATGGAGGCCTCATCCTGAGGGCCTACCCACCTCTGACGGTTGTACCTAAACTCTGTGTTCCATCAAATCCTTCCTTGATAGAAGTACTGTTCTGACACCATTGTAAAACTAGTAACAAATGTGCCCTGAATTCAGGATACTTTCACCTAAAGGGCAACATCAGGAATCATCCTGGTCAAAGTCTCAATCAACAGTGAAACCGTCGTTTTCTACATGAACCTTTCCAAGAATGGGAAACTCACTACCTCAGCCCATTCAGAGTCTGGGCAGCTTCCAGAGAGAGCAACTATATAGGCTTGTACTCATTTCCTAGAGCTGCAGTAACAGAGTACAATAAATTCGGTGACTTACAAGAACAGAAATTTATTGCATCACTTTTATGGACGTTTAGCCCATTGCTGTTGAATCAATCAGAGTAGAACTGCCCCCTAGGGTTTCCGAGGAGTAACTGGTGGATTTGAACTGCCAACCTTTTGATTAGCAGCGACAGCTCTTAACCACTGGACCACCAGGGCTTCTTACAGAGGTTAGGAGTCTGGAATCAGGATATCAACTGTATTGATTCCATCTCAAGGCTCTGAAGAAGAATCTTTTCTATGCCTCTCTCCTAGTTTCTGGTGATGGCCAGTGATTCTTGGCATTCTTTGGTGTGTAGATCACTCCAGCTTGGCTCTGTCTTCACTTAGCTACCTTCCCTCTGTGTGTCTCTGTGTCTCTTCTCTTTTATAAGGACACCACTCAGACTGGATTAGGACCAATGGTAATTTAACAAATAACGTGTTCAAAGACCGTACTTCCACCCAAGGTCACATTCACAGGTACTGGGTGTTAGAACTTCAATATATCTTTTTGGGGAACACAGTTCAATCCATAACAAGGCCCTTCACAGAAGCTCATTCAGAAACCAAGCATTAAGCTCTCCTTACACCTGATGAGTGTGGTTGTTGGGAAGAAACGTATAGCTTCAAACACCACTACCTTGTTTCTCTTTACTGCTGGTCGCACTGAAGAGAAGATGATGGAAAAGCCACCCCTGGGACTTCAGAGTTGGCAGTAAACAATTAACAGTTTTGACTTGAGTAGCAAAGAGTTTCAAGGTGACTTGTCTAAAGAAAAGCAGCTATGAATTTGGCTTTGATTGCTCTTAATTCTCTTAATGAGAGAATCTATAAAGAGCACCAGGAGGAAGAGAGATTCTTATTGTCTTTCTTTTTTTAATGAAAACAGGAGACATAATAAAGAGGGAAGGGGGCTTTCTTGTGGCTGCTGAGCCTATTTCCCACAAGAAGAGGCTGGCTGAGTCTCAGCTCTCCAGGAAGAACTCATGAGAAAATGAGGCAGTGGGGAACAATAACACTTCTAGGGAAGGGCATGTGTCTTCAGAGGGAAAATACGAGCAGCTGAGGGAACAGAGAACTCCTGATGAAATCAAGATTTGTGTGTGGCTTCGGCCTGGGGCCTCAGGACAAGGGAAAGGGGAGTCTGCCTTGGCGAAAAGATCTTCTCTAAAAAAACATGGAAAGCTCATAACAAAAAAACCTAATGTGTTGCCATTAAGTCAATTCTAACTCATAGCGACCCTGTAAAACAGAGGAGAACTGCTCCCACAGAGTTTCCAAGGCTATAAATCTTTACAGAAGCAGACTGCCACATCTTTCTCCCACAGAGCAGCTTGTGGGTTCAAAATGCCAACCTTTCGGTTAGCAGCCGAGTGCTTTAACCACTGGGCCACCAGGGCTCCTTGGAAAACTTATAAGCACCATAAATTTGCACTGTGCTTTATTCTTAATAATCATCACACTGTGAAAGGTGGTAGCAGCCTCAACAGGAAAGTGCCAAGTGACAAGAGTGAGATGTATCCATCCATTTGTCTACCTGTCAGCAGCTGGGGTGGTCAACCCTGGGCCCTGCTGGGCCCTGACTTTGCAGGCACGACTGTTTGCTTTTCTAGTGTCTGTGGGTTCACACCTCCCTGACTATCCTCAGGTGTCATCCCAAAACAAGGTCATGCCTGTAAATCAGGTACCACAGGCCCAGGGGAAAGTTCTTAGTTTCCACACCTGGCTTAGCCCTTGCTGACCCTGACTCATGCCCAGCCTACAGGAACATTCAGAGCCAAGGAAATCAAACTGCTGTCCAGTGGATTCACGGACTTATACAATGTTAGGGCTGAAAGGCTCCTCTGGAATACTTTATTTCCTAGACCAATTAACAAATAAGGAAACTGTAGTACAGCCAAGGAAAGTGACTTGCTCAAGGTCACACAGTTGACCAGAGCTAGGTATTTTGAATCTCACAACAGTTCTGTTTCTGGTTCTATGAAAGTACAGGGCCAGGTTTAAACAAAGAGAGCCTTCTCATCATGCGTTCCCAGTCCGTGCAAACATACCCACACTCTCCTAGAGCTAGGGGAGAGGGGCACAACAACAGAGCTGGCTTCTGCTTCGAGTAAATCAGACCCACTCCTGGCAACACCCTCAGAGAAAGAGCACATAGAAAGTGAGGGTGTTGTTAATATCACTTGTTGAATAGCCTACTGGCTTCGTGATATGCCTGATATCCTTTAAATATTCCTTTTATGATGTGACTCTCCTAGTCACGAACCTTCCCACTGGATAGCATATTAAGCCCTGCATTAGTCCGGGTTCAATCAAGCAACATTATGAGTAGGTGGGTATTGATGGTTCAGTGGTAGAATTCTCCCCTTCCATGCTGGAGACCCGGGTTCAATTCCCAGTCAACGTACCTCATGTGCACGTACCACCCATCTGTCAGTGGAGGCTTGTAGGCTATGTTGCTGAACAGGTTTCCAGTGGGACTTTCAGACTAACACAGACTAGGTAGAGAGTCCTGGTGATCTTCCAAAAACAAGCTAATAAAAACCCTATAGGTGACAAGGTCTGATCTGCAAACAATCATGAGGTTGCACAGGACCGAGTAGTATTTTGTTCTGTTGTGCATGGGGTTGCCATGAGTCCATGACAGCTAACAACAACAACATAATAGGAGTAAGGGGTTTAATATAGGAATTAGAGTTTATACAAATATGAGAAGAGTTGGGGGAGCAAAAATCTGGAAGCTACCATCCAAAGATCAGATGGTAGGCCCCATTTATATCAGGTACATTCACCATAATGAAGCCTGATGAACTGGAGCGGGGAAGTTCTCCAACCGCTGCAACCATGAAGTACAAACTTGAGGAGAGGTCTGGAAGCTCACCGTGTCTGACCACAGGAACCTTCTGGAAAGAATAGTCACTTTATTTCCACCTTCCACATCTTATGCAACATCCTCTCTGAAACTCTACAGGGAAGGGGACCCTTGGAAAGGTAGTTCATCATTAGAAAGGTCTGACAGCGATGCTGCCTACGCAGCGATAACCAATCAAATAGAGTCCAAATTCCACAGGATCTTTACAGCGCAACTCCTCCTTTCTGATACCGCTTCCTAGATAGGCAGGGACCCCGATGCACAGTTCCTCGTGTCAGTGATTGTAATTGTACAGATGAGATTACCACAAAAAGTATCCTGTGAAGTCGTCATTGCAGTACCAAGATCAACAAAGAAGTTAAATAAATTGCTTAAGCTAAATAGCCAGCCAGCTACCAAATATCCCCAGCCTAAAATTAGGTCCATGGCTCCAGGGCTCCGAAAGATTTTACCACTGAGTTGCCTCTTGTAAGAGAGAGTGGGAAACCTCTAAATGCTTGAAATGACCATAGAATTTTTACAGAAGTACATATGTAATGCGTAGATTAAAAATCTGATGGTGACATGAAAGAGTATAGGGAAAAATGGACAGAAGTATAGAGTGAGTTCTTGCAGAAGAAATACACATTTGTAGTTAATGTGATTTCCTTGTTCTTTTTTTTATAAACCACCAACTTGCAACAATTAGGTTGTAGTTACAGGCAGCTTAGAGAAGGATGTTTTGAATTAACAACTCAATTGTCAGGTTCCTCTGTGAAGCATTTTATTATCGGGTACAGTTGAGGGAATCAGTCCCAGGGGAGGCCCATTTACCATTCATTTTATTCTGCAGAACAGATGACTTTCCCACAAAGCATTCCTTCTCCTTTCTTCTCTCCAGCCCTCAGCACTCAGCCACACTTCCTGGAGCCACCAGGACTGTGCTCAGAACTCCTCAGGACTGAAAGGAACTTCAGAGAACAGGTAGTGGGGGCTTACATCCATGTAGGATTCTCTCTTCAATCCCTCCAATGTGAGGTCACACAGACTCTGTTTGATCATTTACCATAATAGGGGCAATGTGGAGAAATGGCGGAAGCTCAAATCCAAGCTCTTCCCCTCACTAGCTCTGGGACTTCAGATAAGTTCCATAAACCTCTTTGACTTTCAGTTCTTTCAACATGTAAATTTTCAGGAATCAGATGAGGGCTTTGTGATCAAAACCAAACAAAATACTTAGTACAAAACCAAACCTATTGCCGTCGAGTCTATTCTGACTGATAGCAACCCTATAGGTCAGAGTAGAATTGCCCCATAGTGCTTCCAAGAATCAGCTGGTGAAATCAAACTGCTGACCTTTTGAATAGCAGCTGAGAACTTAACCACTACACCACCAGAGCTCCTACTCATACTTTTTTGTTGTTGTTAAGTGTTGTCAAGTCACTTCTGAGTCAGAGCAACTCAATAGGACAGAGTAGAGCTGCCCTATAGGGTTTCCAAGGAGCGGCTGGTGGATTTGATCTGTCGACCTTTGGTTAGCAGCTGAGCTCTTAACCACGCCATACTAGGTGCTCATAAATAGTAGTAGTCCTTTTCTTCTTCCCTGTGTTGCTGCAAGCATTACAATGTTGTAGAAGTACTTTCTTTTGTAGCTTTATTATTCTGGTTTCTCTAACCACAAAAAGCAAGTTGTCCTCATGTTCACCCAAGTATTGACAACCATCCTCACTGCTCCCATATCATCTTTTTTCATGACATCAAACATTAAACCCTGGATCCTTCAGCTTTTTCTCACATACCGTGTTTAGTAGTCACCTCTGTATCTGGGTCTTCTCGATCTGCAAATACCTTACTTTGCCAATGAACCTCTTACAGGGTCATAGTTCTAATCAGAAGACCAGCTGTGAAGACAGTAAAGCTTGTCCTTTGTGTTACTCCTTCTTATCTTCTTGATCCAATCTCAAATCTTTGTATCTTCTTATGTCCCTGATTTACCTACTCACTGATGGCCATGGATAGGGAAAGCCATACTGTTGGATTTAGGTCAGACAGAAGATACTCAGAGGAAGGTGGGCTTTTAGATGTCCCTGATATTACCCCACCCAGACAACTTCCTCCCGCATCCATAGAGCCAATCTACCCCACCCAGGTTAATAGTGTGGGAAGTCCCTATTGCCCCCTTGTCTTCTGGTGATGTTAAGGATAATTTTACTTCTCCAAGGGTTCTGAGTTTCCAGGGCACGTGAGCAGAATCTGTTTGTGAGCAAGGACCTGTGCTTATTCATGTGAATTCCTCATAAGCATCAGGACTTATTGCCAAAAGAGGCCAGTGTTGGGGCATCAGCTAAAGTGTGTCCCTTCCCATTCCCATGCCAATTATTGATGCATTTGTCAAAAGCTAAGGTAGTGTTCAAAATCATAAACATGGCCTGAAGAGTTTAATGTGTATCCAAAGCATCTGAATACATAAAGAAATTTGCAATAAACCTGGGGCAGAGTTCTGAGATTTCAGCAGCTCTTACTCCAATCTCTGATTTTATTTATTACTGGAAAGTCAAAATGCTCACTCACTTTATGCCAATGAAGATTCCAGGCCAAGCCTTTAAATGTGTAGACCAAAAGGAGAGTTAAATAGGGAGGCACCTAATTTGGCAGTAACTTGATTCTATAGTTTCAGTACTAGGCCTGAAAAAACCAGCGCTGGGTGTTGAGAATCAGAGCATTTTCCACAGTCTCCAGCTTGGTGCAAAGCTGTCACTCGAGGTGAATAGTTACAGTTAAGTTGGGACAGGGAAAAAACACCTGGCTGTGTGCGCACTGTCATAGTTTCCTTCACCTTCTTTTCTTCCAGAGCCAGGGTTTGTTTGGAGTAGGGCTTGGTTTTTATGCAGTCACTCAAAAGAGAGCAGATTGGAGAGCCTCAGTCAAAAATAATATCTTGCAAACTCAGGGGATTAAAAAGCCAGCCTTTCTTCAAAACCCATGAGCAGTGTCACAAAGGCTTACTCTTTTGGGTCATTGGAACACTACCCTCAATTAAAGGCTGATCTTTGGAAATGCTTTTAAGGGGACAATGTACTTTGAAAGAGACTAAACTGTCCTTTTGTTTTCAGGATGGAAGGGAAGAAGTGCCTCTGCTGGTTCCTACCTCTGGGGACAGGCTGGAATCTCAGGCTGACTATGGAGAGGTTATGCAGATCCTGTAGCCTATAGTAAGTGGGTGATAGCCAACGTGATGGGATTTGGTAGGTTACTCCAAGGTCACTGGGTCCAAAGTGTCCCCTATTTCCTGTGCCAGGATATCAAATAGGAGTCTCTTTAAGTGGCATTTTTTAATTTTAATTTTTATTTTTTGCATCTTCCTTGGAGTTTACATCATGTCATCCTAGTACAAGTTAAGAAACGTCTTATCAAGAAACTAATTTGTTTTGAGCCCTCACTCTTTGGCAGACACTTTACAAATGTTCCAATAATTACCCCTTACAAAACCCAACCTCTAAGATAGACTTTATTTCTGCCTTTTTTACCAGCAAGAACATCAAGACACAATAAGTCTCAGGGTAACTGTCTGAGGTTACAAAGGCTGGTCACTTGTTTGCTAAAGTCTCCATTATTTCTGCTACAGAGTGCCACTTGGTGTTGTCTGACAAGGACCTATATCCCAAGGGGAGAGAAGACAGCATGGAATAGTGGAAAGAACCCAGACTTTAGACAGATCTGTATTCAAAATCTTTTCATTGAACTCACCAGCTGTGAGACCTGGGACAAGTCATTTATCCTCACTGGGTCTCAGTGTTTCCACTTGGAAAAGAAGAATAACATTCCTTATTTACAAAATTGCTGCAGTGATGGAATGAGGTACACGTGGGAACGTTCTGTACATACTAGTGTATATGGTAGGTGTTCGGTACATCATGCTTGGTAGAGGGCCAGTGAAAAAAAAGGATGACCCTCAATGAGACGGATCGACACAGTGACTGCAACAATGGGCTCAAATGTAGCAACAAATGTGAGAATGGTCCAGGACTGGGCAGTGTTTTGTTCTGTTGTACATAGGGACACTATGAGTTGGAACCAACTTGATGGCACCTAACAACAACAACAGTATAAGTGAGCTGGATCTGATTCAGGCTCCAGAAACTAATTTCAGAAAGGAATCTGGAGACAGAAAAAGGGCACGGAGCATAGTAAGTGGGAGGAGAATCCATTTCCCAGCCTGGGGAAGGGGGACCTTCCACAACCAGCTGCCAGGGTGCTGACCTTTAGAAGGAACTGGTGTAACTGGAAAAGTAGGCCAGAAGCCTATTTTGCCAGTTTTCTAGCTTGGTAGAGACCAAATATCCCACTGTCTATGGTGTCCAAGGAAGAACAAATATAGATGCCCTCATCTTCCCTGAATCATTGATTGTGTCTGTCTTGTGAAAAATTCTATTGCTGTCTTTATAGCAAACTGTAAAAAATTATTTTTGCTCCTCATTTATCTAAGAATAACACCATCCCCCCTAAATAGCTATTTTATTATGACTGCAATCAAAGCTGAAAACAATTTCATTTTCTTCCTTTGAAGTCCTTGGAAACAATTTTAATATCATATTAAAGTGAGGCAGCAGAGGGTTTGTCTTAGAGGCAGCAGAAAGGGGATGTGAAGCCAGGAATCCAGGAGTCAGAGCTGGGCCTGTGCCGGGGGCTTCCCCCCAACCTGGGCTCCAGGTGACTTGGAAAGCATTTTAGAATGCTTTTGAAGGGCTCTTTCCAGCAGGCTCTGACCATACAAGAAGGCAAAGCATGGATTCACTTCACCTGGAAGTAGGAAAAGGAAAAATATCCATGCAGGATCAATCTGAACTTCAACAGATCCCAGGCCATGGTGGGGAAAGAAGACTTCACAAAGAGGGAAATGCATTCCGGAGAGGGAAGTGCCAAAGGAATGGCATCTCCCTGTGCTGCCAGCCCAGCAGGGAGGCTCCTCCTGTGACCCCCATCCTGGAGAATGGCATCACCACCCCCATTCCCTCAAGCCAGAAACCTGAGTCACCTTAGATGTCCCCATGCACTCACCTATCTTTAGGTGTCTGTCATGGATTGAATTGTGTCCCCCAAAAATATGTGTATCAATTTGGCTAGGCCATGATTCCCTGTGTTTATATGTGATCACTCCCATGATGGGATCTGCTACGAGTAGCCAATCAATCGAAAGGGAGTTTCCTTGGGTGTGTGGCCTACAACTGAATATAAGTGCACGTTCTGGTCTTTGCCCTCTCTGGATCCTGCAGCTACCTCCTGTTCGTGTGCCCTCCAGTTTTTGGGACTTGAGCTAGCAGCCTATCTGCAGATCTTGGGATTTATCAATCTTCACAGCCTGGCAGCAAGAGCCCTGCTCTCCAAACTGCCAATCTTGGGTTCCCCGGCACCTGGGACTACATGAATCAGGAGAAGCCTCTATCCTGATCCACGGACTTGGTATGTTTCAGCCTTTACAATCTTGTGAGCCATTTCCTTCATCTCTCTCTCTCTTTATATATGTTGTTGTCATTGTTAGGTGCCGTCGAGTCGGTTCCGACTCATAGCGACCCTATGCACAACAGAACAAAACACTGCCTGGTCCTAAGCCATCCTTACAATGGTTGCTATGCTTGAGCTTCTTATTGCAGCCACTGTGTCAATCCACCTCGTTGAGGGTCTTCCTCTTTTCTGATCACCCTGTACTTTACCAAGCACAATGTCCTTCACCGGGGACTGATTCCTCCTGACAACATGTCCAAAGTATGTCAGATACAGTCTCGCCATCCTTGCCTCTAAGGAGCATTCTGGCTGTACTTCTTCTAAGACCGATTTGTTCATTCTTTTGGCAGTCCATGGTATGTTCAATATTCTTTGCCAACACCGCAATTCAAAGGCATCAATTCTTCTTTGGTCTTCCTTATTCATTGTGCAGCTTTCGCATGCACGTGATGTGATTGAAAATACCATGGCTTGGGTCAGGCGCACCTTAGTCTTCAAGGTGACATCTTTGCTCTCAACATTTTGAAGAGGTTCTTTGCAGCAGATGTACCCGATGCGATGCGTCTTTTGATTTCTTGACTGCTGCTTCCATGGCTGTTGATTGTGGATCCAAGTAAAACAAAATCCTTGACAACTTCAATCTTTTCTCCATTTATCATGATATTGCTTGTTGGTACACTTGTGAGGATTTTTGTTTTATGTTGAGGTGCAATCCATACCAAAGGCTGAGGTCTTTGATCTTCATTGGTAAGTGCTTCAAGTCCTCTTCACTTTCAGCAAGCAAGGTTGTGTCATCTGCATAATGCAGGTTGTTAATGAGCCTTTCTCCAATCCTGATGCCCCATTCTTCTTCATATAGTCCAGCTTCTCAGATTATCTGCTAAGCATACAGGTTGAATAGGTATGGTGAAAGAATACAACCCTGACTCACACCTTTCCTGACTTGAAACCAATCAGTATCCCCTCATTCTATCTGAACAACTGCCTCTTGGTTTATGTAAAGGTTCCTCATGAGCGCAAGTAAGTGTTCTGGAATTCTTGTTCTTTGCAATGTTATCCATAATTTGTTATGATGCACACAGTCGAATTCCTTTGCATAGTCAATAAAACACAGGTAAACATCCCTCTGGTATTCTCTGCTTTCAGCCAGGATCCATCTGACATCAGCAATGATATCCCTGGTTCCATGTCCTCTTCTGAAACTGGCCTGAATTTCTGGCAGTTCCCTGTGGATATAGTGCTGCAGCCGTTCTTGAACGATCTTCAGCAAAATTTTGCTCGCATGTGATTTTAATGATATTGTTCTATAATTTTCACATTCGGTTGGATCACCTTTCTTGGGAATAGGCATAAATATGGATCTCTTCCAGTCAGTTGGCCAGGAAGCTGTCTTCCATATTTCTTGGCATAGATGAGTGAGCACCTCCAGCATTGCATCCATTTGTTGAAACATCTCAATTGATATTCCATCAATTCCTGGAGCCTTGTTTTTCATCAATGCCTTCAGAGAAGCTTGGACTTCTTCCTTCAGTACCATCAGTTCCTAATCATATGCTACCTCTTGAAATGGTTGCACATTGACCAATTCTTTTTGATATAATGACTCTGCCTATTCCTTCCATCTTCTTTTGATGCTTCCTGCATCATTTAATATTTTCCCCATAGAATCCTTCACTATTGCAACTCGAGGCTTGAATTTTTTCTTCAGTTCTTTCAGTTTAAGAAACGCTGAGCATGTTCTTCCCTTTTGGTGTTCCATCTCCAGCTCTTTGCACATGTCATTATAATACTTTACTTTTTCTTCTCGAGACGCCCTTTGAAATCTTCTCTTCAGTTCTTTTACTTTATCAATTCTTCCTTTTGCTTTAGCTGCTCGACATTCTAAAGCAAGTTTCAGAGTCTCCTCTGACATCCATGTTGGTCTTTTCCTTCTTTCCTGTCTTTTCAATGACCTCTTGCTTTCTTCATGTATGATGTCCTTGATGTCATTCCAAAACTTGTCTGGTCTTCAGTCACTAGTGTTCGACGCGTCAAATCTATTCTTCAAATGGTCTCTAAATTCAGGTGGGATGTACTCAAGGTCATATTTCGGCTCTCGTGGACTTGCTGTGATTTTCTTCAGTTTCAGCTTGAACTTGCATATGAGCAATTGATGGTCTGTTCCACAGTCGGCCCCTGGCCTTGTTCTGACTGCTGATATTGAGCTTTTCCATTGTCTCTTTCCACAGACGTAGTCAATTTGATTTCTGTGTGTTCCATCTGGCGAGGTCCACCTGTATAGTCGCTGTTTATGTTGGTGAAAGAAGGTATTTGCAATGAAGAAGTCGTTGGTCTTGCAAAATTGTATCATTCGATCTCCGGCATTGTTTCTATCACCAAGGCCATATTTTCCAACTACCGGTCCTTCTTCTTTATTTCCAACTTTGGCATTCCAATCTCCAGTAATTATCAATGCATCTTGATTGCATGTTGGATCAATTTCAGACTGCAGCAGCTGATAAAAATCTTCTATTTCTTCCTCTTTGGCCCTAGTGGTTGGTGCGTAAATTTGAATAATAGTCATATTAACTCGTCTTCCTTGTAGGCGTATGGATACTATCCTATCACTGACAGTGTTGTACTTCAGGATACATCTTGAAACGTTCTTTTTGACGATGAATGCAACACCATTCCTCTTCAAGTTGTCATTCTCAGCATAGTAGACTATATGATTGTCTGATTCAAAATGGCCAATACCAGTCCATTTTGGCTCACTAATGCCTAGGATATCGATGTTTATGTGTTCCATTTCATTTTTGACGATTTCCAATTTTCCTAGATTCACACTTCGTACATTCCAGGTTCCGATTATTAATGGATGTTTGCAGCTATTTCTTCTCATTTTGAGTCACGCCACATCAGCAAATGAAGGTCCCGAAAACTTTACTCCATCCACATCATTAACGTCGACTCCTTTGAGGAGGCAGCTCTTGCCCGGTCATCCTTTGAGTACCTTCCAACCTGGGGGGCTCATCTTCCAGCACTATATCAGACAATGTTCCGCTGCTATTCATAAGGTTTTCACTGGCTAATGTTTTTCAGAAGTAGGCTGCCGGGTCCTTCTTCCTAGTCTGTCTTAGTCTGGAAGCTCAGCTGAAACCTGTCCTCCATGGGTGACCCTGCTGGTATCTGAATACCAGTGGCATAGCTTCCAGCATCACAGCAACACAGAAGCCCCCACAGTACAACAAACTGACAGACACATGGGGGTCTTTATATATATACACACTTTACTGGTTTTGCTTCTCTAGAGAACCTGGCCTAAGACACTTTGTGACTTTAATGAGATGGGACTGGTGGCAGTTTTGTTGATGAGGCAGGACTCAATCTACAAGATTAGGTTGTATTTTGAGCCAATCTCTTTTGAGATATAAAAGAGAAGTAAGCAGAGAGACTTGGGGACTTCGTACCACCAAGAAACAAGAGCCAGGAGAATAGCACATCCTTTTGACCCAGGGTCCCAGAGCTGAGACGCTCCTAGACCAGGGGAAGACTGATGACAAAGACCTTCCTCCAGAGCCGACAGAGAGAGAAAGCCTTCTCCTGGAGCTGATGCCCTGAATTTGGACTCCTAGCCTCCTAAACAGTGAGAGAATAAATTTCTCTTCGTTATAGCCATGCACTAGTGGTATTAACTAAAAAAAAAAAAAAAACAGTATCAAATCTTCTTTATTCCTTTCTTGGGTTTTTCTTGAATTCACCTCTACCCAATGCAGCTGCCTTTTCTCAGTCACTCTCATCTCTCTCACAACTGAACTATTACAGCAGCCCCTGTCTGGTCTCTCCACCTCTACCTTGTTCCCACCCATTCCTTCTCTACATCACCAGGCCCATCTTAAGTTTTAGGCCCCTACTTAAATGCTCCAGTATCTCCCAATTTCCCTGAAGATTAAGTCTCACTTTCTTAGCCTGATATACAAGGCCCTCAGTGATTTGGCCTCTGCTTACCTCTTGAGGCTCATCCCCTACCACCTCCCCTTATGCCCAGACTCCAGTCTTTTACAGAACTACTGACATTTGAATCGTGCCCCCACTTGCTTGCACGTGGTACTGTCTTTACCTGAAAAGTCCTTTCCTCCTTTGTCTGCCTAGTGAGCAACTTACTACTCTCCAAATTCCAACATTTCCTCTTTTGAGAAACCCTCCCTGCCTCTATTCTGTATACACATTTTAGGCTGTTCCATTTTTATTTGCTTATCTATCTGTCTTGTCCATTGTACTATCTCCTTGAGAAAGGTACCTCCATATCTGATCCATCTTTGTGGTCCCTTGTGATCCATAGAGTCCTGGCACATGATGGGAAGGAGACAAATCAAAGAAGAAAGGAATGAAGAAAGAGGAAGGGAGGGAGAGAGGGAGAATTCTTGCCTTCCGTGTGAGAGACCCAGGTTTCATTCCTGGCCAATGCACCTCAAGCATAGCCCCCACCTGGCAGTCAGTGGAGACTTGTGTGTTGATATGATGTGGAACAGACTTCAGCAGTGCCTCTTCCACACTGAGATGAACTAGAAGAAACCCCTGGCAATTGACTTTTGAAAATCAGCCAGTGAAAACCCTATGAATCACAACACTCAGATCCGTTGTGCCTGGGGTTTCCATGAGTCGGGGACCAACTTGATGGCAGCTAACAACAACAATAGCTATGAGGCAAAAGAGTGGTATATTCCCTCTTGAGGGTCCAGGAAAGAAAAGGAGCAAACTAAATGGTGAGGTGTCGGACGACGTGACTCCTCCCCCTGGGCCCCTGACTATTCATGAAGTCTGTGTTTCTCACCAATGCTTCTGTTTGAGTAGGGCACCCTGCTTGTTTGAGCTGTACCACCCAAGTTGGTTAAATGCCTGTCTACTAGCTGAAAGTTTGGCAGTTTGAACCCACCCAGAGGCACCTTGGAGGAAAGGCCTGACGATCGGCTTCTAAAAGGTCACAGCCTTGAAAACTCTACGGAGCAGTTCCACTCTGCACAGAGGAGTCCCCCTGAGTCAGAATCAACTCGACCGCAACTAACAACAATAGGGCATTCATAAAGATGGGTATTTCTGGGGAGCATCCGTGGAGAAGTTTTGGGTTTTTCACTCAACTGGGCATGGAGAAAGGGGAAGACATTTCCAATACCCACACAATTAGGGCTATACAAGAAAATATGTACGGTGCTCAGGTGCACGACCGAGGAAACGCTTCCTGCGGAAGTCAGAGAGACCTTCAAGGAGGAACTGACGCATCTTGAAAGACGAGCGGGGATCTATCAGTCTGGAAAAGGAGCAAGGGCATTCCAAACAGAGAATAATAAATAGATTTCAGCCTTGTCAGGCCATGGCCTTCACGGATTTCCCCAATTACTGGGCCTCGGTGACGGACCCTTGCGCACCACCATGGTAAACATGGTTAGATTCACCCGTCACAGCCGCTTGTGTTTCTGCCTGTTACCTAAGGACAGAGACATAAAACTCGCTCAGATGAGGGCCCTGTGTATATTCCAGCAATCTTGTCAATTATCCCTGGGCTGATTTGCATGCCTCTTAAATTTTTTTTTCTTTCTTTCTTTCTTAGCTCCAGCACTAGCAGCCTTTCATCTGTGCCTATTGTGATGGCACAGCAGTTAAGCGTTTGGCTGCTAACCAAAAGGTCAGCAGTTTGAATCCACCAGCCGCTCTTTGGAAACCCCAGGGGGCAGTCCTACTCTGCCTGTAAGGTTGCTACGAGGGGGAATCGACTCGATAACAGTGGGTATTGTGCTGTCAAGCTTGGTTTACAACACAATAAGCTTACAGACATAGTTAATGAGCTTCTCATGAGTGTTCACAAACACATTAAAAATGAGCAGGTAGCAAATTTTCTATGGGTCCCCATAATCTGCACTTACATAAATACCCAGTTTTTGGCAGACTGGAATTGTCTAGAAGTCCCTCGTCATTTTTTTTTTTTTAATTCTTTTATTTTCCAAAACTTTAAAATGCTAGTCCCCAGTCATTTTTCAGGTGATATGTCAGCTTAAAGGGCCCTTGTGCTTGGTTATGGGTCACCATATCCCCTGAACTGTCCGAACTGTCTGCCTGCTCCTTGCATTTCCAGAAACCCACCCACCCCTGGAGGTGCCCTACACACTTTATCCCAGTTAATCCTCAAAATGACCTATGAGGCAGATTAACTATACCCATTTTTAGAGTTGAAAGACTAAATGACCTGTCCAAGGTGCACCATACTAAGCTGAGAAGCCAGGATTCCCACCCAGATGTGTTTGATTTTTATTGCCACTGCTCTTTCAATTCCTCTAAGTGTATGTTGCCCAATACAGTAGCCACATGGGGCTATTTGAGCACTTGAAATGGGACTCATCCAAATGAGATATGTAATAAGTGTAAAATACACACTGGATTGTAAAGTCATAGAACTAAAAAACTAGTGATCATTAATGTAGAATACCTCATTGATAATTTTTATACTAATTACATGTGGAAATGAAAATGTTTTGCATACATTGGGTTAAATTAGCATATTCCTTTTTCCAGTTTTTAAAAAGGTGACTACTAAGCCAGTTAAATCAGTTGCCATTGAGTTGGTTTCGATTCCTGGCCACCCCATGTGCGACCACTAGAAAATTTAAACTTCAGCTCAAGGAAGAATTTTAAGAGAGACTAGTTTCTTATTTTGTTTTGTTTTGTTTGTTTATAAACAAAAATCATTTTTAAAAAAAGTGAAAAAAATTATAGGTTCAAATTATCCGTCCAAAAAGATTATACAAAGTGAGGTGGTGACTTGCTCCAACACCATCCCGTATTTCACATTATCAAAAATCAGATCACCGTGAAAGATGGTCCAATCATGTTCTACCCTCTTCACAAATCTCAATGCCCCCTCCACAACTTTGCCTGTAGGATGGTGTCCAAATCCCTTAAAATGGCATGGCAGTTCCTGTGTCTTTTGGCATTCCCAGTTTTATTTCCCATGACTAACTTCCCACTGCATGACTTTTGTCCCACTTTGGGCTCCTTGTCCTTTCCAGGACAGTATAAGTCTTTTTCACGTCTCTGAGCTTTTGTTTGTTTCCTTAATCGACAATGCACTTGCCATTACCTCCAGTTCTGACTCATGGTTACCATATGTGTTATAGAGTAGAACTGCTCCATAGGGCTTTCTTGGCTGTAATATTTACCAAAGCAAATCACCAGGCCTTTCTTCTGTGGCACTACTGGGTGGGTTGAAACTATCAACCTTTAGGTTAGTAGTTGAGTGCAAACTGCTTGCCCCACCCGGGAATCTTTTATGCACAATAGCAGAATGTGATATAAGAAAAGGCAGGAACACAGTAGGTGTTAGGAAGTACTGAACCCAGGCACTGGGAGGCCCTCATAACTCCATGTCTTGAATCTCTGCTTTTTTTTCTGTGCTTTACCTTCAGATCTAGCTCTTTCTTCAAGGTGCCACCTTTCACTTTGGAAGGCATCCATCGTAGTCACTTGACTAGGAGAGACACAATTCTGAGGTATACCTTCACACGGCAATGTTTCAGCATCACGTCATGCCCAAGAGAGAGCTGTTACAAGATTCTTCCATTCTAAAATCTCTCTCCTGAATTCCTCCCACAGTACGTGAAACCACCCACCAGGCTTCTTCATCTTACGGCATTGAGGAACCTAGTTAACATGTAAATGAACCCCAGGAAAAAGAAAATGCTGAGTTATTATCAGAAATAAGCATAGCACCTCAATAAAAATTGTCCCTTAAATTAGCCAGACAAGAGCTGGACTCCAGGTAGAGGAAAAGGGGGCTCAGAGACACTACTGAAGAGTGCGGCAATTCTAGCATGGCAGGACAGGTTGCTGGGCCTGAAGTGGATCGTCTGATCTGAGATCACCAGTAATGGATCATATGGCAAATATGTGGGAACAACAGCGAGGTGTACCCAAGAATTTAGAGATAAACTTATCCTCCACAAAATAGATCAATAAATACTCTCTTATCAGGCAAGATGAACCACCTGTAGAAGTCATCCAAGAAGATGTCTGTGACCGTGTGGCTTAGGAATTTAGAGAAAATTTCAACTACATTTGCTGTGACCTGGATGTAACCTCTAGGAGTTGGGACTTGAGAATGATTGTGAGTATGGAAACTTGAACCAGTCAGATGTATTGTACCCTGGATAAGGAGATTCTGGAGTAACTGTAAGGAGTGGTTTCATGGAATGTGCATGTACTGGTGTGTGTCCGTCACTGTCCCAGGAAAGGATATCCTGGCAAGTTGACCCACTCCGTCCGAATCTCCTATGGCTGGGGTAGTGGGCTGTTACCTACATTTTAAAGGATTTCTCAGGAGGAAAAACCCTATAGAAACAATAGATAAGTTGGGCCGTCTCTCCTGGATTGATAACTCCATTTTACTGTAGCTTCTACCCACCTTCCATGCTCACCAAGCCACCTATTATTGACTACCACTTAACTTCCCATATGGACTTGGAGAAAGTGAGGAACTGTTCTGAGAAGCTAACCTGTATTCCACTGATCACTTGGTGGTTCTGTTTTTCACTTTAATGTCATGCATGTTTCCTCCTTGATTCAGTAGTCTTCGCTGAGTCAGAGTTGTATGAGTAAGTTTCTGGGTCTGATCACCTCTGGATACACCAGAAAAACCAAGTTGTTGGATGTACCAAGCTGAGGACCAGAAGCTAGAATATGGATACCCCATTAAGATGCCATCCTTTGTGAGTTCCATTCTCTCTGAGCCCCCTGTTGCCTTCTAAGATACCCACTTCCTCTGTCATCTCTCTACCGGCACCAAGTCAGCAGGAACAAAGTACATGTCCTAGAAATCAAAAGAAAAAGAAGGGAGCTTCATGGTAGAAGAGAGGCCAACGTTAGGAGGAAGTTGGGGGCTCCTTTTCTAAGGTAGCATGCTAATGGTTTAGATAGTGTTACCTAGTTAGAACAGTCTGACAAGGAACAGTGTTTCTGGGGTCAAGAAGCCACCGTTACTACTAGGGAGACTGACAGAGCAGTGAGACAAATATCCTGAAGTTGGAATGTAACAGCCACAGGATGCTCCTGAGAAAGCATGTTAGGGTGATGAGGATGACCCCACCATTGTATCAACTTCTGTAAGCAGTAAGTCTTTCCTGTTCTTTAAGGGAAAGTGTCTTCAGGGCAAAGGACCCATTAGACCCCTAGGAGAAAATAGAGCATAGGAAAATACCTCTGAAGGGGAAAAGGTAAAACCGTCCAAGGCTGGGGCTGGTACCAAGAAGAACACCCACGAGAAGGGGGGTTTCTGGATGCCTGGGCAAATGGCCCTCCCATCCGAAAGACCTGGAGGAGCAGTCTCCCATAGGGACAGGGAAGGGGTGTGCCTGCTTCACCATGCTTCAAACAAGTTAGAGAATGGTCACATTCATAGTTCTTTTCCACAAACAGCAGACTTTTTGATAGAAAAAGACTGTTAGTTTTACTTCTTTCCCAGAAGGAATTTCCCAGTGGAAAAACAAAAAGACCAATGGTGTGGCAGACATTTATGCATGTAAATTCACTCCAAAGAAAGAGTTAAAGTGGTTTCTAATATAAATTGGTTTTCGGTATTTCAGTGCCAATATAATTAGATTGTAACAAGCAAAGCCCTGTAACATAACACAGCGAAAATTTGAAAATTTGATTCTGCCTGGCAAACAACCAAGTCCCCGCGTGTGCACAAACCTGACATTAATAAGCTACAAGAGATTACATGATTTAGAAAAGAAGCACTTGGTGTTACCAAATCAAATAATAGATCTCTAGGCTATAATTAGGAGAATTGGGACTCAACAATGAAGTCATAATACTGTAATTTAGCTGTAAGTAACAGAGCCCACAGAGTCACATTAGGAGGTGGGATGGTGTCTCCATGGCGTGCAGCTCCCAGAGGGGCAGCTGCCCCAGCACCCCACATGCAGCCACCTGTTGGCACCATGAGGCCACATGATGGACCTTGGCCTTCTGTGCTGTGTCTCTGGGGCCATTGTGC
The DNA here is from genome assembly GCF_024166365.1 of Elephas maximus indicus. Lineage (NCBI taxonomy): Eukaryota > Metazoa > Chordata > Mammalia > Proboscidea > Elephantidae > Elephas > Elephas maximus. Next base: position 71,125,943 of record NC_064825.1, read on the forward strand.
CTCAGACACACAACTTTAAAGATGGGGCTCCCCAGGAACAACTGGGGAGGGCAGAGCAGCTGCCAGGGCAATGTCTGCAAGCTGCTGCCCCATAGTGCTTTGGGGGCTAACAAAGGACACAGTAAAAACGCAGAAACAAAAACAAAGCAAAACAAACATTGTAAAAAATAAAAAGGGAGTGAGAGAGACCAGCAGCATCATTATAGTCCCTCAGCTGCAGGGATTGTCAGGTTGGGTGAGTACATTTTTTCCACTGAAATAGTTCCACAGAGTTTCTCCACGCAAAGCTTTACTCCAACCACCTCCTGGCAGAGTAACACAATCCATGCTCGTAGGTCGTAAACCATATAATTTCATGCTGAAAAGAAACCTTATCAGGGGTTCTTAACCTGGGGCCTCCCGAGGGGTCTGTGGATGGAACTGAATTTCAATATAATTGGCTTTCTTTGTAAGCCTGTGTATTTTATTTTAAGCATTTCAAAACACTATTCTGAGAAAAGGGTCTGTAGCAGATGCTGGAAGTGCCCCTCTGCATATCACTTGGTGCCTTTTCTATGCTCCAGCTGGCTTCCAATGGCTGTATCTGCATTTCTGGGCCTGAAAATTCTCAACGCTCCACCAACTATGGAAAGCAGTATTGCCTGGGTGCCCACATGCAGTAGGTTGGAATTGCCAGGATATTAACACCCCTGGGAGTAGGTGTATAACTACCCCAGCTCCCTCACCTTTCTAGTGAGAAAATTCTGAGAAGTGATTTTGCGCCCTGCAGGATTAAGCTCTAGTCCTCTTTTATTGGCTATCTTTTCTTTCTAACTTCCCATCGTTGTTAGGTGACATCTAGATAGTTCTGACTCATAGCAACCCTATGTACAACAGATTGAAACACTACCTGGTCCTACACCATCCTCACAACCCTAGGTACAACAGATTGAAACACTACCTGGTCCTACACCATCCTCACGATCGTTGGTATGCTTGAGCTCATCATGGCAGCCACTGTGTCAATCCAACTCATTGAGGGTCTTCCTCTTTTTCGCTGACCCTCTACATGACCCTCTGATAACATTTTGGTCTTTTCTTTCCTGTCTTTTTAATAACCTCTTGCTTTCTTCATGTCTGATGTCCTTGATGTCATTCCATAACTTGCCTGGTCTTTGGTGATCACTAACTACTCAAAGTGTCAAATCTATTCTTGAGATGGCCTCTAAATTCATATGGGATTACTCAAGGTTGTACTTTGGCTCCTGTAGACTTGTTCTAATTTTTGTCAGTCTCAGCTTGAACTTGCATATGAGCAATTGATGATCTGTTCTGCAGTTGGCCCCTGGCCTTGTTCTGACAGATGATATTGAGCTTTTCCATCATCTCTTTGCACAGATGTAGTCAATTTGATTCCAGTATATTCCATCTGGTGAGGACCACGTGTATATTCCATCTGGCGAGGACCACGTGTATAGTTACCATTTATATTGTTGGAAAAAGGTATTTGCAATGAAGAAGTTGTTGGTCTTATGAAATTCTATCATGCAATCTCCAATGTCGTTTCTGTCACCAAGGCCGTATTTTCCAACTACCAATCCTTCTTTGTTCTCAACTTCTGCATTCCAATCACCGGTAATTATCAATGCATCCTGATTGCATGTTCAATCAATTTCAGACTGCAGAAGTTGGTAAAGATATTCCATTTCTTCATCTTTGGCCTTAGTGGTTGGTGCATAAATTTGAATAATAGTCATATTAACTGGTCTTTCTTGTAGGTGTATGAGTATTAGCCTATCACTGACAGCGTTGTACTTCAGGATAGATCTTGGAATGTTCTTTTTGACAATGAATGTGACACCATTCCTCTTCAATTTCTCATTCCCGGCGTAGTAGACCGTATAATTGTCTTATTCAAAATGACCAATACTAGTCTATTTCAGCTCACTAATGCCTAGGATATTGATGTTTATGCATTCCATTTCATTTTTTACGATTTCCAATTTTCCTAGATTCATACTTCCTACATTCCATGTTCCAATTATTGATGGAGGTTTGCAGCTGTTTCTTCTCATTTTGAGTCATGCTACATCAGCAAGTGAAGATCCTGAAAGCTCAACTTCATCGTCCACGTCATTGAGGTCAACTCTACTTTACGGAGGCAGCTCTTCCCCAGTCATCTTTTGAGTGCCTTGCATCTGAGGGGCTCATCTTCTGGCACTATATCAAACAGTGTTCCTCTGCTATTCATAAGGTTTTCACTGGCTAATTTTTCTCAGAAGTAGTCCAAGTCCTTCTTCCTAGTCTATCTTAGTCTGGAAGCTCCACTCAAACTTGTCCACCATGGATGATCCTGTTGGTATTTGAAAACCAGTGGCATAGCTTCCAGTAGCACAGCAACACGCAAGCCCCCACAGTACAACAAAGTGACAGACACATGGGCCCTTCTCACTTATTTATGGGTATTTCCTACACCTACCAAATAAATTACTTGCATTCAGGGACTGCCTCTGGGAGAAGCAAAATGAAGGTATGATTCATAAGAAAAAAAAAAAAAAAGGTTAAGACACCCTCAGGGTGAATCCAGGTCCTCCCCTCACCCCAATCACTATTTTACAGATGAAGAAACTGGGGCACAGAGAGCTAAGTGACTTGCCCAATAGAAGGGAGCTTATGAAGCACGACCCTCACTTCCTTATGGCTATTGTTTTTATGATCACATCCTGCTTGCTTATTCATTGCCCACATTCCACTCTTTCACCTTGACTTCCTTTTTCTCCTTATTCCTTCCCGAATTCTTTCCATCAGCATTCATTGACTTAACATTGCCCAATAGCAGGGCCCTTGGCCAGATGCTCCTTTTTGCTCTGCCCTAAATGCATTTGGCAGGGGCCTTGTTCTGCAGGACCCTAATTCTGCTGCAGTTGCTGGCAGGCATGAGCCGAGTTTTGGCCCTAGGATGAGCCACAGAAAAGTGTGGAAGGAGAGTCTCTCCTACCACATTCAACACATATACCACCCCTATATGTTTAGTTATCCCTTGAGCCAGCTGAAAACCCTGGTAGCATAGTGGTTAAGTGCTATGGCTGCTAACCAAAAGGCTGGCAGTTTGAATCCACCAGGTACTCCTTGGAAACTCTATGGGACAGTTCTATTCTGTCCTATAGGGTCACTATAGGGTTGCTATGGGTTGGAATTGACTCAATGGCAATGGGTTTCATTTTTGGTTTTGAGCCAGTTGATACCTGAGCATAAGCTTTACCCACTCCAGGATTCCACAGTAGGATTTAGCACTTAAATGGGAAATAGTGTACTTGTTTTATTTACATTTGTACCACTTACTTATAAAGGACATTGCTCCAGTTATTTAATAGTTAAGTAGTATTACTTTAAACAAATTATTATCTTTTAAATCAATTAATAAGAAGAAAAATTAAAGATTTTATTTTGCCTTCATTTATTCTTCCACCAATACTCTTCCTTTCTTGTGTAGATGAGTTTCTGATTCATATCATTTTCCTTCTGCCTGGAGAATTTCTTTCAACATTTCTTGCAAGAAAAGTCTGTTGGTGATTAATTTCCGCAGTTTTTGTTTGTCAAGTAATGTCTTTATTTCTCCTTCACTTTTGAAGGTTAATTTCACTGCATATAAAATCTAGGTTAGTGATTTGTCTTTCAGTATGTTAAATACTTCACTCTTTCCTTACTTGCATGATTTCTCATAGAAGGAGATGCTGGATTCAACTTTCTTGAGCTTCTCTTCTTCCCATGAGGTGTATACAAGACTCAGAAGTTCCTAAAAGGAAATTTCAAAAGTCAATTGATCTGGGAGCCGATGGGCCTGCCATAGAGTCCACCATAACATAGACAGAGGTGACTCCTGGCGAGAATGGAGGCCAGGGCCAGTGGATATCTTGGCAGAGGCAGAGCCTCCGATAGGCCTGCAGTGCCAAGAAGAGCTGCGATGAAGGTCAGTTAGCCAGGGAGGGCTACCAGGTCCTGACTAAACTGACATGAGACCAGGCTGTGGAAAATACTCACCACGGACCCCACCAAAAATATTAATAGGGCAAGTACAATAAGGTAGAAGAAAACATTACTTTAGAGACCAGAGAAACTAGATGGCTATACAAGAATGCCTCATGGATCTGAGGACTCTTCTCTTAGAACAGTGCGAGGTCTCGGATAAGACAATCTCCCTTCTCGTATACCCAGATGCCATTTTGAAGTACAGCCAAAGGTGGGGAAGCAAAATTCTAAAGAGACTCTCTGAATTCTTACATCAGGTTAAAACTACAAATTGAACTCAGAAAGCTCATTATCTTCATGCTAACCATCAAGCAACATATGAAGACCATGCGAGAAATTTAGCAATTTAAACAAAATACATTTTCTCCGTGCCCATCTGAGTGTGAGTGTAACGTGGGCAATTTGTGACTCTACTACATTCTCCTTTCCATTAATCTGATTTATGTTCTTTCTAACACTTATCGGAAGGTATCTTATTTATTTACTTGTTGATTAGTCTCTCTACTAATCTGTCTACCCCAGTAGAAAAAAAGTTTCAAGACAACAGCAGCCTGGCCTGTCTCATTCACTGGGTCCCTAGCCCCTACAACAGGGTCCAGCATATAGAAAAAAAAAAGTGCTCAATAAATACCTGGTAGATGAATGATGCTATGTAAAACCTCCTTATCATGCAAGACAAATGGGTGTAAAGATTTTGAACCTAAAACAGTTACCATATTAACTAATATGGATTAAGTACTAAGTATTTTGTATATGTTAACACATTTAAATACTTATAACAACACCAGGAAGTCAGCACAACTATTATTCACATTTTACAAACGAGGAAATGGAAGCACGAAGAAGTTAGGTAACCTGTCTAAGGTCACACAGCCTACTAAAACCGGAGCCAGGATTTCAAGCAAAGCAATCTGACCCTAAAGCCTGCGCGTCTGTCCACCAGCCATGCTGCCTCCCAAAGCCTCATGTGTGGCCTCAGCTCACCGCCTCCCACCCCCCTCCCTCACACCAGATGAGCCACAGACGGCTAAGTAGGCAGCGAACACTTCTCAAGATGTTTTCATCGATTTTGCCAACACTCAGCTGCTTTATCGGCTCTGATAAAACATTTGTGACAACCACAGCAATTGCAATGATCATTTCCATGCTGAAAACATTTGCCTACAAAGCAGACATTTTCTCTTCAAAGTAAACATTGGTGCTGCTGAGAGGCAAGCCCACACCCAGGCAGGCTGCTTTTTTTAAATGCCTCAGTGGCAAAATCGCCTCTACCCCGACCCCCACCCCAAGCACCTAAGACAGCCGCCTACAAGATGTGGACTTCTCCAGAAGGCCTTGCCTGACACTTCTAGACTTGTCATGAGCCGTCTCACTTCATCCTCCCAGCCCAGTACTTCCTTCACCAAAAACCAAAAAAAACCCAAACCCGTTGCCCTCGAGTCAGTTTTGACTCATAGAGACCCTGTATGACAAGAGTAGAACTGCCACACAGGGTTTCCTAGGCGGTAAAATCTTTACGGGAGCAGGTTGCCAGGACTCTTCTACCATGTAGCAGCTGGTGGGTTCGAACCACCAACCTTTCTGTTAGCAGCTGAGCGCTTTAACCACTGCACCACCAGGGCTCCACTTCCTTCACACATACTAATTACACCAGGCACAAGGCATTGACTCTTCCCAATTGTGTCTCATCCCTGTCTTAGCTCTGCATTGTAGGGGTGCTTTATTGATCTTAAGCAGAACACTTAGTCTATTTGTTTAATAATCAGTTAATTAAAAAAAAAAAAACAGAAAATCTTGAAAACCCCTGAAGCTGGTTCTATTAGTATTCAGAAGAAAATAAGGTAAGAGAAGGCAATAAATTTGGAAGGAAAGAGGAAGAACCACCTTAGGGCAGTGTCCCTCAGTATGTTTCAGTAAATCCTAATTCCAAAAGATATTAATTGGGTTATTTGGTGTGTGTGTCTGTGGAGAGGGTGCCAGGAGTAGGGAGGGCAGAGTGGGAATGCTCTCCTTGACAAATAAGATTGATAAAGGCAGAGTTACATTGAATTTAAATAAAAAGCCTTCTTGTCTGCAGGACTTCTCATAGCCTTTGGTGCACCAGTGTGCGTGGTGAATCTCCAGAAGAAGCATGCGTTGTATAGCATTATGTAAATGCGTTTGATCACAGAGCCATTTCTTTGCCAGGTTCTGCAGGGTCCTACCACCATCACCACCAGTTGCTGTCCAATCAGTTCTGAGGGATGCAGACCCCATGTGTGTCAGAGTAGAATTGCGCCCCATGGGATTTTCAACGGCTGATTTTTCGGAATTAGATCACCAGGCCTTCCTTCCAAGGCACCCCTGGGTGGACTTGAACCGCCAACTTTTTGGTTAGCAGTCAAGCACATTAACTATTTGCACCACCCAGGGACTCCCTTTAGGGTCCTAAAGTGGACCATAAAACCAACTTAAAGACATGCTATTTGTACAGGCAAAAGTAGAACATCCTTAGTCTGCTAACATTTATGTGGGCATGGATGGACAGACCACATTATTAGCTTGAATGAAGACTTATTGAGGATGGAGAGATTCTTTCTGGGCCTGGATGGCATCGCTGTAGCAGCAGCCTTTCAGGACACATGGAAGAACGTGCTGTAGACATGGCAATGAACTATTATGTGCCAGGCACTGTACTGGGTCTTCTTAGGATACATTACCTCATTTAGCCCTCTACAGCCCCGTGAGATCTGCACTATTATCCTATTACACAGGCAAGAAGCTCAAGGACCAGGAAGGATAGGCAATGGGCTCATTCATGGTCACACAGCCACACATAGACAAGCTGGGAGCCTTCTGGACATAAATCCAGGGCCTTTTCTACTTCACCTAAATGCTCAGGTAAAGACTAAAACCGAAAGTGTAGGCCGAAACTTGTAAACAGTTTACTTCTCCCTGGAGGTCTGGGGTCTGCAAGACCGATCCTCCCATGACCAGAAAGTACCCTTAAATGGAGCAGCCAGTGGGGCAGTGTGGAAACCCCTCCTGGAATCAGACAGGAGCCTCTTCCTCAAGCCTCATCTACATACTGAATCACAAACTTTGCCTGCGTTCTAAGTGATTGTGACTGTTCTCTTTTCAAAATATCAGTCGGCCTGTTCAAGTAATTTTGTACTTAAATTATTTAAATGCAATCTATCCATTGAAGCAATTTCTCCTGCACAGGAGAAAGGTTTTCTTTTTTAGGGAACTGAAGCATGATAAATAAATGAATAAAGACTTGTACCGGTGTCTCTCTCTCCTGAAGAAAGCATTTCAGCGGTGAGTCCCAACTGTCAGAAATCTTGGAACTCGTAATATTCCCTGTGGTTCTGCCGCTCAGCATTAAAAATAACCAAAGACTTGAGTCACAGGCTTTTTTTCTAGACACGAAGTGCATTTTACGCCACAATGCCCGGGATGACACAGGGACTGCGCAGAGCTTGCTAATATTCTCCACTGCCTCTCTCCCCAGGCCTGTGAGCAGTTAGAATGGCTTAGTGATGATCACAAATGCTGTCCCATTTGGAAAGCACTTCTTTAAGGCAGCACAGATTAAAATTCATGAAAGGCGGCTTGCTTGCATAAATAAATTAAAAGATGCAAAACTAAAGTTTAAATACCCATACACAACTATCATTTTGCAAACACCATATGTACTATGGTTCTCAATTCTGGGCTGTCATGCAAGAAGTCGGGGAAAGAGGCCTCACTGGGTTTGAATGCATAGAACTGGGGGCACCTTGATCACCTTTGGCACAAAAGAGCCTCAGCAAGCAAAGTGTGAACTAATTGATTTGAACCTTGTCTAAATGCATATGAATTCTAAGGGAGCATACTGAAATCTGGAGAGCATTGTAAAAAGAAACTGACAGAAGGAGAGCAGGGTTTGCTATCAGACAATGCCGGGTTCAAATCCTTCCTCTTGAAAGTACTATGTTGCCTTGGATAAATCATGGAAAATCTCTAATACCCAGTGTTACGAATTGAATTGTGTCTCCCCAAAACGTGCGTCAACTTGGCCAGGCCGTGATTCCCAGTATTGAGTGATTGTCCACCATTTTGTCATCTGATGTGATTTTCCTGTGTTGTAAATCTACCTCTATGATGTTAATGAGGCAGAATTAGAGGCAGTTATGTTAATGAGGCAGCACTCAATCTACAAGATTAGGTTGTATCTTGAGTCAATCTCTTTTGAGATATAAAAGAGAAAAGCAAGCAGAGAGATGGGGGAGACTCTTACCACCAAGAATGAAGAACCAGGAGGGGAGCATGTCCTTTAGACCTGAGGTTCCTGCACTGAGAAGCTCCTAGACTAGGGAAAGAATGATGACAAGGACCTTCTCCCAGTGCTGGCAGAGACAGACAACACTTCCCTGGAGCTAGCACCCTGAATTTGGACTTCTGGCCTATTAGATTGTGAGAGAATAAACTTCTGTTTCTTAAAGTATTCACTTGTGGTATTTCTGTTATAGCAGCACTAGGTAACTAAGACACCCCGTTTTCTCGTTGGTAAAATAAGCATAGGAGTCCTTGGGTGGCAAACAGTTAAGCATTCTATTACTGACTGAAAGGCTGGCAGTTCAAACCCACCCAGAGGCACCTCATAAGACAGGCCTGGCAATCCGTTTCTGAAAGGTCACAGCCTTGGAAATCCTATGTAGCATTTCTACTCTGTAATGGAGGGGCTCGCCATGAGTTGGAATTTACTCAATGGCAACTAACAACAGCAACAATATAAAGCACGAAATACTAACTTAGATCATTGTGTAGAAAATTAATGATATGCTGTGTGATAGGTAGCTAGCAGAGAGGGGGGCTCAACATTTTAAAGTCCTTCCTCCTGCTTTATCTTTGATTTCCGGTGGTACAGTTTGAATCCACCAGCCAGCTGCTCTTTGGAAACCCTACTCTGTCTTATAAGGTTGTTATTTGTCATAATAGACTCGACAGCAACGGGTTTTTGGCTACTTAAAGTAAGGAGCCCTAGTAGTACAGTGGTTAAGTGCTCAATTGCTGACGAAAAGGTCAGCAGTTCAAACCCACCCAGCAGCTCCATCGCAGAAAGACATGGCCATCTGCTTCTGTAAAGATTACAGCCTTGGACACCCTATGGGGCAGTTCTACTCTGTCCTATAGGGTCACTATGAGTCAGAATTGACTCACGGCAAAGGGTTTATGAGGTTTTGCTTGAAGTATTTTTACTTGAAGTCTTTTTTTAAAAAAATAATTTTTATTGTCCTTTAAGTGAAAGTTTACAAATCAAGTCAGTCTCTCACGTATAAACTTATATATACCTTAATACACACTCCCATTTACTCTCCCCCAATGAGTCAGCCCACTCCCTTCTTCCAGTCTGTCCTTTCGTGACCATTTTGTCAGTTTCTAACCCTCTCTACCCTCCCATCTCCCCTCCAGACAGGAGATGCCAACACAGTCCCAAGGGTCCACCTGATGCAAGTAGCTCACTCCTCATCAGCATCTCTCTCCAACCCATTGTTCAGTCCAATCCTTGTCTGATGAGTTGGCTTCGGGAATGGTTCCTGTCCTGGGCCAATAGCAGGTTTGGGGACCATGACCCCCGGAGCCCTTCTAGTCTCAGTGGGACCATTAAGTCTGGTCTTTTGACAAGAATTTGGGGTCTACATCCCACTATTTTCCTTCTCCCTCAGGGGTTCTCTGTTGTGTTCCCTGTCAGGGCAGTCATCGGCTGTGGCTGGGCACCATCTAGTTTTTCTCGTCTCAGGATGATGTAGTCTCTAGTTCATGTAGCCCTTTTTGTCTCTTGGGCTTATAATTACCTTGTGACCTTGGTGTTCTTCGTTCTCATTTGATCCAGGTGGGTTGAGATTGATGCATCTTAGATGGCTGCTTGGTAGCGTTTAAGACCCCAGATGCCACACTTCAAACTGGGATGCAGAATGTTTTCTTACTAGATTTTATTTTGTCAATTGACTTAGATGTCCCCTGAAGCCATAGTCCCCAAGCCCCTGCCCCTGCTTTGCTGACCTTAGAAGCATTCAGTTTATTCAGGAAACATCTTTGCTTTTGGTCCAGTCCTGTTGTGCTGACCTCCCCTGTATTGAGTGTTGTCCTTCCCTTCACCTAAAGTAGTTCTTATCTACTACCTAATCAGTAAATAACCCTCTCTCACCCTCCCTTCCTTCCCCCCCGCCCCATAACCACAAAAGAATGTGTTCTTCTCAGTTTAAACTATTTCTCAAGATCTTATAATAGTGGTCTTATACAATATTTGTCCTTTTGCAACTGACTAATTTCACTCAGCATAATGCCTTCCAGGCTCCTCCATGTTATGAAATGTTTCACAGACTTATCATTGTTCTTTATCGATGCATAGTATTCCATTGTGTGAATATACCATAATTTATTTATGCATTCATCCGTTGATGGACACCTTGGTTGCTTTCATCTTTTTGCTATTGTAAACAGTGCTGCAATAAACATGGGTGTGCACATATCTGTTTGTGTAAAGCTTCTTATTTCTCTAGGGTATATTCCGAGGAGTGTGATTCCTGGGTCGTATGGTAGTTCTATTTCTAGCTTTTTAATGATACTCCAAATTGACTTCCAAAGTGGTTGTACCATTTAACATTCTCACCAGCAGTGTATAAGAGTTCCAATCTCTCCCCAGCCTCTCCAACATTTATTATTTTGTGTTTTTTGGATTAATGCCAGCCTTGTTTGAGTGAGATGGAATCTCATTGTAGTTTTAATTTACATTTCTCTAATGGCTAATGATCGAGAGCATTTCCTCATGTATCTGTTAGCCACCTGAATATCTTCTTTAGTGAAATTTGCCCAATTTTCAATTGGGTTGTTTGTCTTTTTGTGGTTGAGTTTTAGCAGAATCATGTAGATTTTAGAGATCAGGCGCTGGTCAGAGATATCATAGCTGAAAATTTTTTCCCAGTCTGTGGGTTGTCTTTTTACTTTTTTGGTGAAATCTTTAGATGAGCATAGATGTTTGATTTTTAGGAGCTCCCAGCTATCTGGTTTCTCTTTGTCATTTTTAGTAATGTTTTTTATACTGTTTTATGCCTCGTATTAGGGCTCCTAACATTGTCCCTGTTTTTCCTTCCATGATCTTTATCGTTTTAGACTTTATGTTTAGGTCTTTGATCCATTTGGAGTTAGTTTTTGTGCATGGTGTGAGGTATGGGTCCTGTTTCAGTTTTTTGCAAATGGATATTCAGTTATGCCAGCACCATTTGTTAAAAGACTATCTTTCCCCAATTAACTGACACTGGGCCTTTGTCAAATATCAGCTGCTCATATAACACCCAGTGCCATCGAGTCAATTCTGACTCATCATATGTGGATGGGTTTATACCTGGGTTTAAGTATAGTCTTTTTATGGCAATGTATCAAGAAAGTGTATTTATTTTTTTCCTACTTAAATTAGTTCATTTTAGTAAATATATTGTTAGGGAAGAAAAAAGAGATTGTTTTACTGGTAAGGTGCAAAGTTCCAAGGAGATACTGGTCTTTTTAATGCTCTTGGAAGACAAAGCAGAGGAGATGAATAGTAACCACTGCGTTTGGTTGCTCAGAGACCTTGTTGGAGTAACATGACAACTATTAAGGGCATTTGAAACATGCCTGACAACGTCAAAACAGCAAGCAGACTCATCTTCCATTTTATATTTTGAAATAGGAAAGAAAACAGATGAAATAGCTTTTTCATTATTTTCCACAGTCAAAAGGGAAATTCACTTCAATTTTAATAACATTTCTATTTCTTATTTATCATCACCTAAACCTTATAAAAATTGCAATATCCAAATTTGGGGGATAGAGTGGAGATAGGAAAAAGAAAATGTCTCTGTCATCTAGTATTTCCTCACTGAACTAAAAAGAAAAATTATGTTACTTTTTAAGGAGAAAACAAATGGACAACAGCTAATTCAACAAATAGCCATGAAGTCTCAAGAACCTGGCTCAGGGCTGCACAGCTCAGAAGAACACCCAAAATCATCCCATAGAACTGGTCAAGTGCAGACACAAATCCTGCTTTCCCTAGCCCTGACCTTGCAGCTACACCGATGACATGACCAGCTGTGGACAATGTCCATCCATCTCCACTGTCACCACAGCCACCAATGATGCTCCACTGTTCAACCCTCATGGCCGCTCCTTGCCCTTGATTGGAAGCCAGGTATGTTAGAATTGTGCTCCATAGAGTTTTCAATGGCTTATTTTGGGGAAGTAGATCACCAGGCCTTTCTTCCAAGGTACCTTTGGGTGGACTTGTGCTACCAACCTTTCTGTCAGCAGCTGAGCACAACCCAGGAACTTCTCTGTTGGTGGCACCTGGGCATATAACCATCATATAGTTACAGGGAGAACTAGGAAAAAGAGTATCTGGAATGTTCAACCACCTGCTAAGACTCATAAGTCTGAAGTGTGGGGGGAGGTAGATTCAGCCCAATGACAGAGCCATAATCATAGTAATAATAACTATTATAATTTGAGCACTGTAAAATAGTAGTGAAGCATAGAGGCTCAGCAGTCAGACCAACTGGGTTCAAATCCTGGCCCTTCCTTTCCTTGGCTATTCAGCCAAGCACACTCCCACCTCAGGGCCTCTGTGCCTGCTGTTCCCTCTGTCTGGGACTCTCTTTCCTCTAAATGGAACTATCATCACGTATTTCATCATCTCTGCAGACGTGCTGTTTAAAGCCACATCCTCCCAGGCATTCCCTATCCCCTCCCTTGATTTATTTTTCTTCTGAGAACTTATTATCATGTGATAAACTACATCATTCACTTGTTGATTTTTGCTTGCCTGTTTCTCCCCTACTCCCCTTCCCCCCACTTGAATGTAAATGTCGTAACAGCAGAGGTTTTATTTGTTTTGATCACTGCCGTATTCCCCAAAGCCTAGCACAGTGATGACACATGGTAGAGGTTCTATAAATATTTGGGGCCTGAATGAATGAGTAACCTCGAACAAGTCACTTCCTTGAGCCTTAGTTCATCACCTGTAAAGTAGGGTTAATAATAGGATTGCTTAAAAGATTAAATTAGTGTCTATGCGGCGGGATGGTGTCGGGGACCTTACTCACCCTCTTCTACTCTCTATTTTCATCTCAACCTTCCATCTTTGGGGACTACAGTTAAGCTGACTCCACTACTACTTTAAGAAAGCTGTCATAGTAGAACCAGACAACAAAGACATCACGTTCTTGGCTTTTACCTTCAATAGTCTCAGTCCAAAAGTCAGGCAGAAAAGATTTAGGAGAATATGTGATCAAGTAGAACCAGTTTTTCCTGTCTCTCCCCAACCATCCCATAAAACCTTCCCAGGTAGGAGAAGGAGAGAGCATTGGAGAGAAAGCAGTAGTGCTCTCTGAAAAGTGGCTCTTCCACTCTCCACCACTCTCCCCTCCCCCAGATGTTAGCTATAAAATGGGAAGAGTGATCAGGAGAGCTGTGGATCCAAGAAGGAAGGGTAACGGCCATGCTCCCATCGGCAATCCATGAGATGGTAGTTCACCCTGGCCAGATTAGGAAAATTAGGAAAGAAAACAGCATAGACTCCACAACTGGGGACCAGGTAGGACATAGCAGTAAATGCCTATGGGAAGGATGCCAGTGACCGAAGACTAGGAGTTATGTCTTAGAGACAGCCACCATAGGAAGAAGAATGACCTTGAGCCAGAGCCTCAGCCTTCTCTGCACCCATGCCTATACCAGGATGCTACTCAACCTCTAGAATATAAAAGCCACACCACTGGGAAAGAGGGGAAGGAAAAAAAAAAAAAAAGGAATTTACTGAGCTTAAACTCAAAGCAATTTAGAAAACACTGAAGTGACTGAAATTCCCCAGCAATGACTAGGACTGGGTCTTGCAGAATGAGGGCTTGAGACAAAATTTTATAATCAGTCATTAATAGACAAAAAAAAATGAACAAAAAAATAAATTAATGGAAAAATATGCAATAAATTATATTTATTTGACTTGCTAACTGTGTGGCCTATGAAATTCATCCCTACCAAGTGTGTAAAGAACTTATTCCAGGATCTGGCACTTAGTAAGCAACTAAATAAATGGAAGCTGCTGTTATCACTGTTACAACCTGCCAGGCACCAGGCCATTCACTTTATATGTGTCATCTCTAACACCCACAACAATTCTGCAAGGAAGATTTTTTTTTTTTTTTTTTTTTTTGCAAATAATAAAAATGGGGCTTGGAAAGATTAAATGATTTGGCCAAAGTCACATGCTTAGGAAAGGTCAAAACTGGGCTTTGACCCTCGGTGGCCTGGTTCCATCCTAGGCTTCTATACATCACATTGCCTCATTGGGGATGGGAATCCTGCTAGGTTATACAGACGCTTGCTTTGTTGGCTGCCCTGGGCTGGTGGACACAGCCAATGCTTGAGACTGTCTTTCAGTGTGGCAAGGATCCCAGGCAGCCAGCACAAGTCCAAATCCATGTACTCACCCAAGGGACCATTGGCCTCTTCAGGGTTACCCAGCTAGACACAGATTGCTTTGTGATGTCGAGTATTCAGGGGCCTGGACTTTCAACTGTGACACTGGTTGATACTGCTCAAAGGTCTTCTAACTGCCCAGCACCAAGGTCCTCATGTATAAGAGGGGCAAAGCCTTCCTTTGAGAAAACTAAAAATGAGCTGAGGCACTGGAGGGAGGTCATGCTCTTCCATCTCAGTTGGGGAAGTATTTGGGCACTGAGCCTAGTCACAGTGATGGGCTGGCTCCTCTTCATAAGAGCAAAAGAGACTGTAACAGTGTCTAAGCTTCCAAGGCTGGAGGTGAGGAACCCAAATGCCCACTAAGGAGACCCAGTGAGCCATGTGTGTCTTCCCTGAAGATGTGAGGGAACTGACGGGGGAATCAGGGCCATTACCGTGCTCGTAACCACAGACCCCTATATTATTTTCCTCTGTGAGTGTGGTAGGTAAGCTAGAGGAATAAGGTATGCACAATTATACATCGAGTTCAGGGTAAGTTTGCTGTTTTGCCCTTTCCTCTCATAAGTAACCCACACACAGACACACAACATACAAATGCTGCCTTTTCTGGAATAAAGAGGCACTTCCAGGAACTTGGTACAGTTGTTATTCAAATTATTTCTTTTGCATAATCCTCCATTTTATCTCCCTGGCTCTCCATTCTATCCCAGCACTTCCTGCATCTGCTCTCCTGGTGTTTTCAGGCTTCCTTTCTTTCTGAGGCATCTTTCAGTGACAGGCTCATGTCAGAGGTGGATGTGCCCTACGTTGGTCAAAAAGTCCCACAGAGCAGTGCTGCCCAGGAATGTCCTCTGTCATCTCAGACCAGAAGAACCCAATATAATCACAGACCAAAGGGCCCCCATGCTGTGAAGCCTAGGTCCTCTTCAACCAAGTAGAACTGACCCTGGGGCATGGAGTGGGGGGTGGTTTGTTTTTCAGAAGGACAGGTTGCCAAGGCCACAGAAGCAGGTGCTAGAATTGAGGCCAACCACACATACGGGTCTTATAAGAACTCGATGTCCATCCATAATGAAGGTGTAGAGTGGTGTTCTTTGAATGCAAACTCTTTGGACAGGAGCCCAGGAGGGCAGAAGCAGATTCCGTGGCACTAGGGGACCGTAAGAGATAGCAAAAGACGCTGGACAATGACACACTCCTAACCACGCTCAACAATGGTTGGGGGGTAGTCTCTGTGTCCAAGACACAGGCCAGAGTGTTGTTTTCTAAAACAGAAGGTCTCTAAGCTTGGGTGAGGTGTAACACCAAGCTTGCTTCAGAGTGCACAGTCAGAGACAGCTGAGAAGCTTTACGCCACCTCCTATGGCAGCTTCTTTGAGAAGGTAGCTTCTCATAAAAGTTCACCTCTCCTGTAGGGAAAGAAATTGCTTGAAGCCAAAGCATCAGTCAGGTCTCACAGAGTTCTGAGATAATAACTAACCATTTCTGAGCTCCTAGAGCATGTCAGGCCCTGTTCTAATTGTGTTTTGGTTCTCAAACTGTGCAGGCCTTACCATCACCCTCTCAGGCAGGTACCGCTCATTATGTCCATTTTATAGGAGAAGAAACTGAAGCACAGAGATCTTAGGTAAGTGCCCAAGCTCACATAGCTAAGAAGTGACCAAGCTGGGATCCCAGCCCAGGGAGCGTGACCCCAGAGCTGAGCACTAAGCCCGCTCACCGCACTGCCTCACCTGTGCTCACATCTCTCAGAGTCCTGAACTCAATGCATTGCCATGCCATTTACTCACCACTGACCCTGAGCTCCCTGAGGGCAGGCGCTATGTTGTATTTGTCTCTATTTATCCCCAAATCCTAGCAAAGAATATAGCTCTCATAGGTGCTCAATAAATGCTGGGTTGAAAGATGGGTCTATCCTTAACAAAGCTTGCACTGTGCAGGAAGAAAAAATAAAAAATTGGTAGCTTAAAAAAAAAAAGGAATATTTATTGAATTCTTACTGTGGAAACAGAACCATGCCAAACGTAATTGTGTTTATTTTTTCCCCTCGTCCTCCAGAATGCTCTGAGAGGTAAATACTATTACTAGTCTAGTGTCACAGAAGGGCAACTGAGGCACCGAGCATTCACTGGCAAGCAATTAAGTGGCAATTAAGAATTAAGTACCCCCAGCTAGGATTCTCATTTAGACATTTTGCTTCTATTGCCCATGCGCTCCATCATGACCTGACATACTGCGCTTGGGCCATAATGAGCCATAGGGGAAGGACAAAGGACAACGAAGGGTCAGAGGAAGAGGCACTGCTTCCATCAGAAGATCAAGGAAGTCTTCCTGAAGCTTTTCTGGAGGGGTAAGCACCCGACCTAGATCTCAAAGGATGGGTAGGACCTGGTCATGCAGAGGTGGCCAGGCAACAAGGCAGGGCACTCCACGCAGGGCAAACAGAGAGGCAGGGAACTGCTGTATGTGCACGAAAATCAGAATTACTTTCATTTGATCGCAGTTCTAGAGCAGTGGAAAGGAAGGCATGAGAGTGAGTTAGAAAGGAAGGCTGGAGCCACATTGTGAAGGGTTTCCAATGATAGGCCTGGGAGTTTGGATTTTAGTTACTAGGCAGTGGGGGCCATTGAATGTTTTGGAGCAGCGAGTGATATAAGCAGAGCTGTGCTTGGGATGACTTAGCAATCAGGACGAAGATGATTAAAAGCAGGGAGTTACAGGCAGAATAAAGAGAGCAATTAGGATTATTAGGAAAATGGGATCAGGGTCTGAACCAGGCATGCAGAGGAGGAAATAGAAGCAATAGATAATTTGAAGCCAGAACCAGTGACTTAGCAACTGGTAAGGTGTGAGGGCTACGATGGAGGAGAGAGTTAAGAGAGACGGTCAGGCTTTCCTCCTGGCTCAGAGGAAGACGATTCCCTTAGCAGAGAGCGTGTACGTGGGAGCACAGACCTTGTCAGGGCTGGTGGGCGAGTGAAGCTCATGGGTGTTTCCCACCCACTGGGGGCATTTTCTAAAGGGTCAAATCTAAATTCCAGGCCATCTGCGCCCTCAGTCGGGAGAACTCCAGTGGGTAAATCAGAGTTTGACTTCCATCTCCGAGGCAAAATCTCCTTTTATGCAGGGCATGTATATCTGATATCGGTGTCAGGCATCAATAGCCAACACACACACACACACACACACACACACACACTCACATGCACATGTGTACACACACACACTCACACTCACACATGCATGCACACACACACACGCACACCCCTCCCACCACCACTAATAGCCAGCAGCTTAATGAAACCCCCTCCTCTTAGGTGAGCCACATTAGTGAGTTGATCCAGTAATAGAAGACAAGCTGTACAAATTGAAAACTAAAAACTTCCAGATTTCATCCTGCTTTTTCCGTATGCCACTTATTTTATGCTGCCTGAATTGGATATTAGTTTCCCCGTTTCGCTGAAATGTCGGATCACTAGGGTAGCTTGAGCAGACTCAATTTCGCTTCGAGTAATAGAGTGAGATTATTCAAAATTACTTCCAGTGGGCTGCGCCTGCCTGTTCCTTCTGTTATGAGAATAGAAGAGAACAACTTGCCACCCTCCTTGCAAGCTGACATCCTTGACACAGCGCCCCTCTGCCGAGCTCCTTAATCGTGAGAGCATTTTGGTTTTAGCCACGGTCAATTAATTCATCCAGGAAAGGGTCCAGTCAGAAAGAGTTGATTTAAAGTGAGATAAACTGGGCATCTGCTTAGAAAACCAGACGATTCCAAATAAGTCTTTCATCGTGAGAAAATGAAGAGATTGCTCCACATTTAAAGCAGTAACTTCTCGTCTGCAATTTTTTCTTTTTTTTTTCCTTGAGAGTTTAAGCAGTAGCCACAGCAGAAGCAATAAATGGGATGTCTCTCCTGGAGTAAAACAGGAGCTTGGGGGTGAGTCCAATCCAGACCGGTTGCTGTGGGGTTGACCCCGACTCCTGGCAACTCCATGTGTGTCATAAGCTTTTCAACAGCTGATTTTTCAGTAGATCTGCAGGCCTTTCTTCTAAGGAGCGTCTGAGTGGACTTGAACCTCCAACCTTTCAGTTATGAAAAGACTGCTGAAGCACCCACAATCCCCTGCTGTCTCTCTGGGTCTGGCAGGACCAAATAAATGAAAAGGGCCGGGGAGTCTGTCCGAGTTGGGTTTTTATCCCCCGCTAGACACACAGCTGGTCCTTCTCTCGCAGTTGAACACAAAAGAGCTGAGCTAGCACTTGGGAAAGTGGGATGTCAACATTTTTTGCTCAAATTTGATAAGCAGCAGAAGATTAGCACCTTCCTCAAGTCTCTATTTCGAACAATGCTCCTTTCAAGGCATCCAAATTGGCAAGAACATCCGGGCCCTGCAGACAGCCCTGAAGCTTGTGGAGAGAGGAGGGGGCGGGAAGACTAGAGCAGGGGAAGGAAGGTATGTGGTGACAAACCCCAAACCCACAGCTTTAATGCAGTCACATTCATGTAGGGGAGGGAGCCCCTGCCACGTGAATTTTCCACTGGATGAGCCCTCCTTGGGGCTAGTTCAGGATGTTCCTGGCTAAGACAGGAGGCCAGACAGGGGAGCATCTGTCCAGGGGGAAGGAGGACCTAGGACCCAGGCCCTCGGTGGCCTCAGATCACCCTGGGCATTCTGCTTCAACTATGCTGAAAGCATTACATGGCAAAAACAAGCTGGGGAATCAGGGACCAATCGGAGCATTAAAAACAGGCTTTTCTGGCTTCCCTGTGAAGGCTAAGGTTTCGGCTCTGCTACCATCTCCTCACATTTTCCACTGATGTCACCCCAGGCAAATAATTGGTGGAGAGGAGACTTAAAGGGGAAGTGGGGCTGTGAGCAGAGCAGCGGGATGGAGAGGAAAACGGGGCTATGACCGTGGGGATCTCACACTCACTGTGGAAGCAGGACTGGGGACTGGCCGCTCACTGCAAAATAAAACCTCGCTCTTGTTCCTTGATCTAAAACATTCCAGGAAAGGGCTCAAAAAAGGAGAGACCTCTGCTTCACACCAGACCTGAAGGCAGCTCTGTCTATCCCAGCCAGGGAGGCAGCATTCAAAGCAGGCAAGCACGAGGGTGGCAGCAGAGATCCCACGTACAGTTGCAGTTCCGTAGCCCACTGTGGACCTCAGCTGTAACTGGTGCTTTGCCAGTGAGTTTGATTGTATAATACGCTGTTCAGTGAATGTGTTTCCAACAACCCCTTTTGAAGGTCTCAGATAGGCTCCTTCAAACCAAGTAACATTCAAGAAATATGCACTAAATGCCTCCTATATGCCAGGCATTGTGGTAGGCATTTTCACATAAATCATTGACTTATTTATTTAAAAAAAAAAAAAAAAAACCTTTTTTTTATTGGGTGGTGACAATTCTGTGTGGGAAGTCCCGGGGCGGTAGACATGGATAATGCACTTGGCTGCTAACCAAAAGGTTGGAGGTTTGCTTCCACCCAGAGGCACCTCAGAAGAAAGGCCTGGTGATCTATTTCCAAAAATTCAGCCATGGAAAACCCTGTGGAGTACAGTTCTACGCTGATACACATGAGGCCACCAGGAATCAGGATCACCTCAATGGCAAATGGTTTTTACTGGTATTCTGTGTAGACACTTTGCTAGGATTTGGGGATGAAACAGCAAGCAAGGCAGACATCGTCCCTATCCTCTCAGAGCTTATACTCTAGTTTCCTCATTTTGTACCTTAAAACACCATTATGTAGTGTTACGAGATGCATTTTACAAAGGAGGAGACAGCAGCTCAGAGAGGTGGAGTGACTTGCCCAAGGTCACACAGCAGTCAGAAACAGAGTCAGAAAAGGAATCCCAGTCTTCTGGGTCAAAACCTGTTTCTCTTCCCATTATAACACGCTGAGTCCCACACTCAGGTTAGCAGGCGATGCCGAAACACTCTCCCCAGTACCTTAGAGAGAGAGAGAATAAGCTAAGCTCCTTCGCTGAAATTCTCACAACGAAAAATTGTTTACAAAGACTGTCTCTAGCCATCACTCTCCAGGAAGCCAAAGCTCCAACCTGCCCAAATTCTATTCCTCTCCTCCAAATATTTCTTATACCAACCAGGCAAGAAACGCTGAAGGGGCCAGTCAAAAAAATAAGGCTCTAATAATAATAATAGGTTTACATGAAACCAAATAAAGTCATTCTGAAATGACTAAAGAGAAATAGCAGAAGAGAAAAGCCCCTGGGCTCACACTCTGTTCATGCATTGCACATTATACCTTTCCATCACAATTACCTTAAGTGGTACATTTGTACTTCCATAATGTATGGAATTCATTACATAGTTTTGCAATGAAATTATCACACTGTGCCTGGGACATCTGCACCCCGTCATACATCATTCTATTCATTTCTAGTTAATTTAATCCCAATATCTGCCCACATGATAAGACAGGTATTCAGCTACACTGCAGCTTCAATGGCTTTCTGCCTTGAAGAAACTTGAAGCCGTTGAAAGAAATGGCATCTTTCAGACAGAAAGCTTAGAGTATTAAAAAGTTTGGGGGTTTTGCCACTTCACTATTATTATCTTTACTGTTTCTTGGCCTACAGAGTAACCTCTGCCGTAAGGATCAACAAGTGAGGTTAGCAGAGGCATAAGGCTAATGGCAGTATTTCTATAGCCACCGGAAGTGATTCCCCATCAAAACTGGCTTAGAAATATCCGCATGTCACTCAAAAAAGAAAAAAAAATCTAGAGATTTCATGCTATTATGTTAGTCACTAGGGTGCACCTGACCGAAGCAAAAAGAGGAAGACTGTCAATGAGGTGGATTGACACAGTGGCTGCGACAATGAGCTCTAGCATAACAACGATTGTAAGAATGGCTCAGGACCGGGCAGCGTTTCATTCTGTTGTACATAGGGTCGCTATGAGTCGGAACCGACTCGACGGCACCTAATAACAACAACAACATGTTAGTCACATTCACTGCTTCGCGGGGAGAGGTAAGGAGACCATGGTTGCTTCAGTGTTTACCTTGGCCTGAGCCTGTCTGGACACTTGATTCACATGATCCCTTCACTCATTACTGCCACCCTGAGTGACGGTCACTTTCCACCACATCTCTGATCGAATGGCCCATACTAGAAAGTTCACAGGCTTTGGAGACAGCTTTGCCTGGTTGTGAATTCTGGCTCTGCTACTCTTGGTCTGGGTAGCTTGGGGTGAGTTACTCAAGCCTCTTGGAGCCTTAGTTTCTCCGTTTGCAAATGGTAAATAACAATAGACATTTCACAGAGCTGTTGTAAGGATTCGATAATACATGCAAAATATTGAACACAGTGCTTGGTTTAACAATGTAGATGGTAATAGTAATATTTTCAAAAATAACAGCAGCAGTAATGATTCACATATGGAAAGTATCTAGCATAGTTCCTACCTCATTGTAGCCTCTCAGGTCATAGCCCCACCCAAACCAAACCCACTGCCTGCGAATAGATTTTGACTCATAGCCACCCTGTAGGACAGAATAGAACTGCCTCATACAGTTTCCAAGGCTGTAAATCTTTACAGAAGCAGGCTGCCACATCTTTCTCTCACAGAACGGCTGGTAGGTTCAAACTGCCGACCTTTCAGTTAGCGGCCAAGTGTTTTAACCACTGTGCCACCAGGGCTCCTTCAGGTCATAAAACCAAAACCAAACTCCTTGCTGTTGAGTCGACTTCAACTCATAGCCACCCTGTAGGACAGACTAGAACTGCCCCATAGAGTTTCCAAGGAGTACCTGGTGGATTCCAACTGCCGACCTTTTGGTTAGCAGCTGTAGCACTTAATCACTAAGTCACCAGGGTTTCCCTACATCACAGTTATTATTGCTATTCCCCAATGAATTCTGCGACACAGAAACAATCATTGGTTCTGGAAGCCACAGGTTAAAATCATTTCTAAATTTTGCAATGGTAAATTATTGTCCCTACTAGATCACACAAAAATTTCCAAGGACCTGAAATTCTGTGTGTATTAAATAGGTGAGAGAATCACAAGTGAAATCAAAACATCATCTGGACAAGAGGGTATGAATGTATCATTTGTACAGGAATTCAAGTAGACTGCCCCTTGAGGACAGGAGGAATCACTGCACTACAAATGTTGCATGCTGTCTTGTGGATTTTGATTCACAGCAACCTTAAAGGACAGAGTAGAACCACTCCACAGCATTTCCTAAGCATAAATCTTTATGGAAGCAGATCACCAGGTATTTTCTCCCGCGTAGCAGCTGGTAGGTTCGAACAGCCAACTTTTCAGTTAGCAGCCAAGTGCTTTAACCATTGTGCCACCAGGGCTCTTTGGGACTACAGATAAAGCACCCAATTGTTCCCAACTCCACTTATTCAAGGAATATTTAGTAAACCCTAACTGTATCAGAAACTCTGCTAAGGCTATTACATACGTTAGACCTGATAAGGCACTTCTGTAATTCATGTTTTAAAAGGTATAGGCATTATATCAATGTGAACAGGGATGTAGTGATAGATAGGCAGGTAGACAGATAGATAGACGGATAGACAGACAGACAGAGAGATGATAGATAGACAGACAGACAGATAGGTAGGTAGGTAGATAGGTAGATGATAGGTAGGTAGGTAGATAGGTAGACAGATGATAGAAAAAGATGATAGAAATTATTATTTTAGTATAGAAATATATTTTGCACAAAATAATTGACTAGACCATGGATCCACATGGAACTATTCATATTTTGGTACCTCCTACTACCTTTTTTTTTTTTAACCTTAGCAGGTACATTGCTCACTAAGTTGTAGGCATGTTGCTTAGAGGTTATAACCCAGTCTCAGGGGAACCTTGCAAATTCACTCCTACTGGATTTTGGCAGCAGAAAATCTTCAATGTCCTGTTTCTACCATCTGGGGATTGTTCAGTATAGGCTTTCCATTCCCTTCCCTTCTATTCTGAATTTACTTATGTCTATACTCATGTATGTATTCATAGTACTTAATTTTTGCATCGTGCTTTATTCCTGTGCTACTTTCTAAATATACAATGTTCCCACGGTGTCTTTCTTATTTTTCTTTCTTCTAACTGTGTCATAGGCAGAGCAAGCGGGTTTTTGGTAATTTAGAAGGATTGCCTAAAGTCTGGCTTATACACATATCTGTCCCCATCCCACCATTGGAAATGACTCCTGCTTGAGTCACTCCTATTGGTATGACTTTGGAAGGAATGGTGTGCTCAGCAGTTAAACTGCAGATGGTCTGGAATAAGGGAAGGGACAAGGAGAATACACTAGCTCTGACTTGCTCTCATCTAATAAGGAGCCTGAAGGTACAGGATTCTGGGTGGGGCAGCAGGAGATAACAGATTCAAGGACTGAGCCAAAATTGAGCAAATGTCACAGTACTTGGGATAATGGGTTGTGTTATGAGGCATGGGCAGTAGGAGTAGAGGTAGTGATTAGGCAAGCAATCCCTGACCTTCTGGATTCAGCAACATCAGAAAAAGGCCAGCATACAGATTGACCTGGTTCCCTGGACAGAATAGGGGAGTCTCATGTTCCTGAGATGGCTATCCCAAACGTTATAGAATGTCAAATGTGGAAGTAGCCTTAGGATAAGCTAGTCAAACTCTCTTTTACAGAAAGGGAAAGGAAATGTGAGACTGAAAAAAGATAATTGTTTCACCAGTTCAGCACTTCTTTCCACTGTAAGAATCTTTTTGTCTCTGTGTGCCAAATGCCTAGCCCAGTGGTAGGCCCATGGTGGGCATTCAGTGACAGTTCAACAAGCTATACTGCAACGAGGACCCAGAGAACTCTGAGGGCAGAGCCCTCAGTGGAACCCAGATTCCCCAGCACAAGGTGCCTTATTTCTATTTCTGGTCACAAGAGAGATATTGCCTTTCTAGGGTCATGAATCTAGATGGTCTTGTGGTCAGGAATTGCATGCTGGAGGGGCAATCCCATCACTTGCATTGATCACAACGCTGCTCTTCATCCCCAGTCCTAAAACATTTGCCCATATTGACTTAGTTAGACTCAGGAATTGAAGGTCAAGTCCATTTGCTCTCTGGGCACCTGTTCTACCAACCATAAGTTGAGGTGATTGATCTATATAACTTGACTGTATATTCTAAGAATATATATTTCTGTTCATTGCTGAATTCCCAGTTCCCAAAACAATGCCCATCACACAGTAGATCCTTACCAGATACATGGTAATATAATGAATGAACAAGTAAATAAATAACCAAGGCATTGACTTAAGTTCATGGGCCAACTCAGGGGAACATTAACGAGTAAACAAGGTACTCAGGGGCTTATTTGTATTAACTTGCCGTATGTGGCGAATCTTGATTTGGTAAAAACAGGTGAAATTGTACACTACAGACTAGTAAGTAAATACAAGTAAGCCCGTGTGTACCTTGCGTGTTGGATAACCCATCCCTGGCCAACATCTATTAGAAGTAAATTCCTAGAGTGTTGTTTTAGGAAGAACTCTGAGGCAGGCCTGGGCTTTCTGGGAAAGAGCTTTGGGAATAATTAGTAACGCTGGCCGTTAGCTCGGTAGCGCATAGTGTGGCATGGGTATGTCTACCCCAGACAAGATAATTAGGTAGAGAAAGGAAGGAAAGGGTGTCCTTTGGTCTTGTGGAAGGGGGCAGAGAGTAGGAAACTAGAATCAAAGGTGGGATGAAAGATAAAAAAGGTACTATATCCCACCTCAGTTTACTCTTGATGATGTTAATATCGTAAAAGGAAATGCATTCTTGGTGTCATTTCTGTCCTGTCCATAGTAGGCTTTTGCCTGCTCCTACCAGCCCCTGGGATCTCTGCTTCAGGGGGCTGCTCCTTCTCTCCTAGAGCAGGCCCACTTTAGACCCACTTTCTACATGGCTTGTTTCATATTGGTAGGGGATACAGAGCTCAGGTTCTAGGGTCAAACAACCAGTTCTGCATATTATGATTTGTGTGACATGAGACAAGCTATTCACCTTCTTTGTGAAAATTAAGAATAATTCTATCACATCAGAGGACTGGACAAAATGAAATAGTCTTTGTAAAGGGATCGGCGCAGCTATTTGTTGTTGTTGTTGTCTGCTGTCAAGTCAGCCCCTACTCATGGTGACCCTGTGCACGACAGAAAGAATTGCTGCCCCATCCTGCACCATCCCCGTCACTGATTGTGATTCAGACCACTGTGATCCATGGGTTTTCATTGGCTGATTTTTGGAAGTAGATCACTAGGACTTTCTCCCTAGTCTGTTTTAGTCTGGAAGCTCCACTGAAACCTGTTCAATATCTGTCGTGGACTGAATTTTGTGTCCCCTCGAAATATATGTCAACTTGGCTAGACCATGATTCTCGGGATTGTGTAGTTGTTCTCCATTTTGTAATCTGATGTAGTTGCCCTATGTGTTGTAAATCCTAATCTCTGCCTGTGGTTAATGAGGCAAAATTAGGTTATGTTAAAGAGAATCAGGGTAGGATGTAACAGCCTTAACTCAGGCCATAGCCCTGATCTGACGTAAGATGAGTTTCCCTGAGGTGTGGCCTTCGTCACCTTTTACCTTACAAGAGATAAAAGGTGAGAAAAGCAAGTGGAGAGAGAGGGACCTCCTACCACCAAGAAAGAAGAGCCAGGAGAGGAGTGTATCCTTTGGACCCAGGGTCCCTGTGCTGAGAACCTCCTAGGCCCAGGGGAAGACTGATGTCAAGACACATGAAGATTTCCAAGGAACGTCAGACCCACAGATGTTGAAAGGCAACAAGGACCTTCCCCCAGAGCCAACAGAGAAAGAAGGGCTTCCCTCAGAGCTGGCACCCTGAATTCAGACTTCTAGCCTCCTAATGTGTGAGAGAACGAAGTTCTGTTTGTTGAAGCAATCCACTTGTGGTATTTCTTTTATAGCAGCACTAAATAACTAAGACGGCATCATAGCAACACTCACTGACAGATGGGTGGTGGCCGTGCATAAGGTGCACTGGCCAGTAATTGAACCCAGGTCTCCTACGTGGAAGGCAAGAATTCTACCACTGAGCCACCGATGCCTCATAGCACAGATGTTAAACGTTTGCATTAGGATGTCCCTTCCCTTGCTCCATTTTGCTTCAGACCAGTCACTTACAGGCAGCACCAATTTTGTTCCCAAAGAGCCACCATTGCTTAAGTGGCTGGAAAAATAGGGGCCTCTCCTCTGTGGTTTGCTACAATGCTAGCTGCTTTTCCTGGATTCTGGAAGTCAGCTTCATATTGAGACTCCAGATAAGCCCAGAGCATATTGAATTCCAGTTGTTGAGCTAAGGAACAGCTGGAAATTACACAATTGACACCTAAATGGAGGCGATGATCCCTGTACAATCACCTCTCAATTACCTGCATGTAGCTGTCTGCCTCAGCCTTGCTGAGTTTTCTGTGGTTGCCCAGGCCCGTGCTGACATCTCAAGCTGGCCCAAGCTGGAAAGTTGCCTGTGTGGTGGTGCTGGTAATGTGTGTGTGTGTGTGCTCACATTTGTGTGTGTGTACAACTAATCATCACAGCCAAATCCACATACAGCCTGGGGAGTACATATTGATTTCTATCATCTGTGCCTCTGCTTCCTAATGAATCAAGAAACCAAAAGCCTTCCTTCAAACAGTCATATGTAGGGCAGCGCAAAACTGTTCTTGGCTGCTTTTCAGCTCTGGTGCCTATAGCAGCAATTGTTCCTGAGAGACTGTGTAAGGAAGGTAGGATGGTGTGCTAGGAAAAGCATAAACTTCTACTACGAAGTGCAATTCCCAGCTCTGCCATGTCCAGCTGCCTGACCTTGAGCAAATTATTTGTTTTCTCTGTCTTACAGATGCCTTGTCCGAGGTCATATTTGAGATTACTGATGCTAAAGCCCTTTTTGCCTAGCCACTAGGCAGGCTGCCTTCTTCATTCGCACCACCTGATCTGATCCAGTAAATGAATCTGTACCTCTAGACCTTGCCCATATGCCTCCACCACAACCCTCTATCATTGCCTCCAGCACACCTACAACGTCTTTGTGGTCCAGATAGAGATGGGAACCTCATTGTTGCCCTACCAGTCTCTCCTTTACAAGAGACAAGGAAAGGAAAATGAGCTTTTCTTGAGTGACTGCTCTCTGCCAGGGGCTATCGTTGCCAGGGGCTATCAAGTGTCATTCCTGATTTATAGATGAGGTCTCTGACCATCACAGAGGGAAAGTGACTTACCTGTGTTCACATAGGCAGTGAGAAAAATGGCAGCTGTGCTCTGAGGGCCACCAGGAGTGGAGAAGCAGTATCCTAGACAGATGGCAAGGCCTCAGGATCCTGGTCTGTAGCTCAGCCCCTAATTTTGTGGCAGTGACCATTGAGAAGGAGGAACACGGAGGTGACAATAGATAAAACGTGGCTGCAGAAACAGTAACTTCAGGCATTACTTAAGGTGGACGGGGCAGGAACCATGTGGTAGGGACCAGGACAGCTGCTGAAGAATGGCTCTGAGCCCCCATGTGGGAGGGATCCGGGAGGGGGAGTGGGAAGTGAGGAACCTCAGGAATGAGAGTAGAGACCTGGTTATTTTAATCACCATTATTGAAATCTATGTCACATGATTTTTCCTTCTTAGACTGAAGTTTCCTGAAGGGAAATATTTGTCATATATTTCCAGAAAGAGTGCCCTTGTGGTACAATGGTTAAGTCCTCGGCTGCTAACCTAAACCGCTTGGCAGTTTGAACCCACCCGTGACTCCATGGGTAAAAGACCTGGCAATCCACTCCCATAGATTACAGCCAAGAAAACTCTTTGGGGGCAGTTCTGCTCTGTCACATACCGTCCCTAGGAGTTAGAATCGGCTCCATGGCACACTACAACATCTTATACGTGCATTCGGAAAATCTGTACTGACAGCCTGCTCAGGGCCAGGTGTTGTTTGAGACTCTGGGGATACAGCGTTGAACCAGACATACGAGACTCCTGTCCTCATGGAGCTTTCATTCCAGTGAAAAGAGACAAATGATAAACACAGAAACCAGTAGTTCTGAACCTGGGCTGGTACTGCCGGCCAAGGGGGGATGTTGGATATCTGTGGGAGATAGATTTTTTGTTTTCGTTTTCTCCTTTTTTGTTGTCAAGTAGACTCTCCCTCCCCACTCCACCCCCACCTTAGGTTGGATCAGGAAGGCTAAATGTCCAACAATGAAATGCTTGTCTCCATACAGTGAAGATTTGCCCCGCACAAAATGCCAGCAGTCCCTGGCTGACGCAAACGGTTAAGCAGTCAACTACTAGCCAAAACGTTGGTAATTCAAATCCATGTAGAGGTACCTTGAAAGACAGGCCTGGTGATCTGCTTCCAAAAAATCACAGCCATGAAAACCCTGTGGAGCAGGTCTACTCTACACACATGGGTTCACCATAAGTCAGAATCAACTCGATGGCAACTAATAACTATAATAAAATGCCAGAAGCTTCCTGGCTGAGAGCACTGGGAAACATATAAAGAAAGAAGAAGGCTCCAGATAGTGAAAGGTGCTATGAAGTAAAGAATACAGGGCAATGAGACTGAGGGGCAGTGGGGCTGGCTCTAGACCAGGTAGTGTGGTGAGCTGCATGGTGGCCCCAAAAGAGATATGTCTACATCTTAGTCCCTAGAGCTTGTGATTGTGACCTTATTTAGAAAAGGGAGTTTTCAGATGTAATTAAGTTAAGGATCTTAAGATGAGATCATCCTGGTTTATTCAAGTGGGTCCTAAATCCAAATAACCTGTGTCTTTAGAAGGGAAGGATTGAGATAGAAGAAGAAAAGAAACAGACACAGAGGAGAAGGTAATGTGAAGACAGCGACAGAGATTGGAGTGTTGCAGCTACAAGCCGAGGAATGCCACAGATTGCCAGCAGCAACCAGAAGATGGGAGAGAGGCATGGAATAGACTCTCCCGCAGAGCCTTGATGGCCATGGGTTTGGTTTTGGTTTAGAGCCTCTGGAGAGAGTGTCGGCCTGCTAATGCCTTCGTTTCAGACTTCTGGCCTCCAGAACTGTCAGAGAATACATTTCTGTTGTTTTAAGTCTTTCAGTTTGTGGCAGTTTGTTACAGCAGCCTTAGGAAATGAATATACGCGGTCAGGGGAGGCTTCTCTGAGAAGGTGACACTTTTGCTGAGATCTGACTCCTGAGAGCGACAGCCATATGCAGTGAAACACATCAGCACCCTAAAATCTGACTTTCCTAGACATAACGAGAGCTGGAGTCCCCAGGCCAAAAGATCCATGCACGGGACAGAATAGAGTAACTTCACCCCGTGGTCCTGGACCTAACTGCCAGGGTTCAATCCCTGATTCCACTAATTAGTAGCTATATGACTGCAGGCCAGTTGTGATTTGTGCCTCTTTTCCTGAAAACAAGCTTAAGAATCGTGCTCTTTCAGAGCTGAGAGGAATGAGCTAATAAAGAGCTTCGACCAGTGTATGGCACACAGTAATCTCTCAATAAGGAGCCCTGGCAGCGCAAGTGGTTAGGTGCACAGCTGCTGACCACAAGGTTGGCAGTTCAAACCCACCCAGCAGTCCACAGGAGAAAGAACTGGCCATCTGCTCACCTAAAGTTTACAGCCTAGAAAACCCTATGGGAAAGTTCTGCTCTGTCACACAGGGTTGCTATGAGTCAAAAGTGACTCGAGGACACGTACCAACAACAACAACAAGCTCTCAATAACCAATAACCAGTTGCCCTGAAGTTGATTCCAACTAACTGGCTACCCCATGTGTGTCTGAGTAAAACTGTGCTCTGCAGGGTTTTCAATGGCTGATTTTTCAAAAACAGGTTTCCAGGCCTTCCTTCTGCGGTGCCTCTTGGTAGACTTGAACCACCAACCTTTCAGTTAGCAGTCAATTGCGTTAACCGTTTGCACCACCTGGGGGCTCCAAGCTCTCAATAAGTGGTGAAGAGCTAGGCTGCTAACCAAAAGGTCGGCAGTTCAAATCCATCAGCTGCTCCTTGGAAACCCTATGGGACAGTTAGTTCTACTCTGCCCTATAGGGTTGCTACGAGTCAGAATTGACTTGACAGCCCCAGATTTGGTTTGGTTTATCATCACTACTATGAGCTGGAATTGACTCGACAGCAACGGGTTATGGTTTTTTTTGTTTTTTTTTTTTTTTACTACTACTACGATTTTTAGTGTTATTTCAATTTAAAGTCATAAATGGCCAGAACTTACTTTCTTGATCACAAAAGCTTTAACGGGAAGGCTGAGGCTGTTTTTTAAAACTATGAAGAGCCACCTTTTGCTGGCTGAGTCCTTAGGGGAGATACCACCCATTCCATGCCAGTGGCCTTGCAGGGGCTAGAAGGGAGCTACCCAGCTATAGCTTACAGGAGGACTCAGCTGACAGGTTTGAGCTGTGCACAGCATGCTGATTCCTGCCTTTCAGAGATCCCTGTATGTGCCTCTCAGCCTTCCTTTAAAGGCACAAAGCCACCTGATAAACAGATGACTGTCAGATCCTCTGATCCTGCACCTGAGGGCCAGAGGGTAGGAAGCGGCCCACTTCGGTGTGCCTTTCACAGATTTCATGGGAGCTGAGAAGTCAGCTCAGCAAGTGCAGTCCTGCACCTCGCTGCTCCCTTTTGCTCCAGGAAAAAAAATATTCTGGTGCCGATGAAGTGGTTCACCAGCCAAGAGAAGGGGCGTGTGCTCTCTGTAAGTCACACCCATCCTGGAGAAGCCTGGCCTAGACACTGGTTCCCAGCCTGCAATTGGCAAGTCAATACGCTGTGCTCCACCTCACCCCCAACATAAAAAAAAAAAAACAAAAAACCCAAACCATTGCTGTCTGTTCTAACTCACAGTGACCGCATAGGACAGAGTAGAACGGCTCCATAGGGTTTCCAAGGAGTGGTTGGTGGATTCAAACTGTTGACCTTTTGGTTAGCAGCCAAGCTCTTATCGACTGCGCCATCAAGGCTCCACCAACATGGAGCTAGACAAACGCTGGGTTCCTGTTGGGTGAGTGTGGGTCAGCAGAGAGAGGATGCCACGGTCCAGTTGAAGAGGTCACTGGGATGTGTTGAGGGCTGAGCAAAGATTCAAGTGAGGACTTGGTTAGGGAACAGGTTCATTTATTATGTGAATAGTTATGGTGAGGGCCTACTAAACACCAGGCACGTGCTAGACTCTGGGGATATAAAGATGAGCTAAATTCACTAGCCCTGCCCCTCTGTGTTTATGCCCCAGGGGAGTAATCCCATAAACAAGTGTATAATTACAAAGTCTGATAAGCTTGCTCAAGCTACCCAGTTTTCCTAGCGTTCTCCACTGGGGCCTTTGTCATGCTCCACGCCTTCCTGCTCTCAGTCCCCAAAATCCAGCTGTGGCCTCTACCAAGCAGATACAGGACTCTTTCATTGCACCTGCTTAGCCCTGCAGAGCGCCCCCTGTCGGAACAGCTTTCTGCTCTCAGGGGCTCTGAAGCTCAGCTTCAGCCTCTGACCTGGCCCTCTCCCTCTAGAATTTGTAGATCAACTGTTCCCCTTTATGGGTTTTCCAAAAGAGAAAAAAAAAGTAGCAACTACTTAAACAAGAGGAGGTTTATCACTTTTAACCAAAAGGATATTGTTGCAAAGAAAACCCTGTCTTTATCAAGTACAGATAAGTTCCAGGTGTGGACTGAGTGTACCACGAAGATTTCCACAAACATCCCATCTTTTCCTTTCCCCTCGCAGTTGTAAGGTTGTCAGGTGCTGGCTTTGGTTCCCCTTAAAAAAAAAAAAAAGGTTCCCCTTAGTGAAGCCAAAAAAGATAATTGGTATCTGTTGATGAGGTGAAATGCTCTAAAGTTTTCTTTGCTTGTATTTATGTTACAATTTCTACAGAATAGAAAGAGTCACCATTCAAAAAGTTTCTAGCTCTTTATATACTGGTCAGTCCAACCATGCGATGGCTTGGAAACAAGGCAAGTCAGGAATAAACCAAAAAAAAGAAAAAAAACCACTGCCATCGGGTCAATTCTGACTCATAGAGACCCTATATGGATGGGGTTGTGAAATAGGCAATTATCAAGATTTGAGACAACAGGTCATTTTGGAATTGACTGCTGCCTTTGACATAAGATGACATCACCAGTGAGCCTGGGAGGTAATGGGAATCTAAGATTAAAGTGTCATACAAGGTATGCAAGGTTACTGGTAAAACTACATTCCTGTTCTTCCTTGTTTACCAAGACATATCCTAGCTCTACTTCTTGTTACCCAAATGATCCTGGGGATTGAATGAACTAAATGTAGTGGCAGAAAAGATAGGAGAAGTAAGATTTGAGAAACATTTAATTAGCATAAGCAACAGGTCTTGATGAGTGCTTAGATGTTGGGGGTGTGTATGGAAGAGTGAGAAGGAAAAGGCCAGGAAGATGGGAACACCATCGCCATTACTTGAGCCCAGGAATCCAGGGGATGAGGTAGTGTTTCTCTCCCTGCAGGAGTATCTAATTTTTACTACACTTCCTTCAAAGTCCAAAGGGCCTTCACTTCCCTGGTGAATGGACCCAGGAGAAAATATTCATGCTAGTGGCCTCTTGGCAGCTAAGGACTGTACTGGCCCAGGTCTCCAGCACAGAGCTGCCACCTTGGAAACTCAGTAAGTAGTTTGGACTTGACTCCCCCATTAACTAGCAACTCTGACTCTCAGGAAAGAGATCATTGGGACAACTGGTACAATTTGGCTTGGTCCTCAGCTGAAAGCTGCAAGAAGACAACATCGAAAAGCCTCCGAGTCCAAAAGTCTGCAGGGAAGTAACTAAGGATGGAAGGACTTTCATTGTGTGCTTTTAATTTTCAGCTGAACCAAGCCCTAATTGGAACAATATCACTTATTACAAATTTGTCCCCATGAGGTCTCTGGGCTATAATCTGATGCAGATAAGAACCCCTGCCATTGGGTAGTTTATTATTGTGTTCCTTGTCTTTTGTTGCAGTTACAAGGCAGTGTGGGTTGGGATGTTTTGCTGCTATGATATCAAGTGCAGCTGGCTATTTTATTGGGTTTACTCCCCCCTGCCCAAACAGACTGCTCTTCTCCTCCTCAGTTGCTGATAACATCCCCTGCAGAGAATTCAATATTGAAGAAGTCTGGTCACCAATATCCTAAAAGGAGAGATATGTGCTTTTATAACTAACTTCTAGTGGAAAAACTTCCTAAGAATTTCCCTGGGCTGAGACTTTTCAGACCCTTTCCTAAACCAGTTGATAAACTTGCACTGAGTGTCTGCAGTACCCTGGAGTTGCAGGGACACAATGCAGATTAAAACTTGTCTCTGACATTAAGTAGCTGAGAATTAAGTTAGGAAGACAAGATGAATACACATAAAAAGATGGCCAACAATGTAAGTTAATGAGAAGACGTGGGCTTCATCCCAGCTTCACTGAGCTTAGGCTTAGAATCCTTCTGAGCTACACAGTACCTAGGCTATTCCTCTATCAGGGGACAAAAATGTCAAGCTTACAAGGTTGTTGTTAGAATTAAGAATAAAGACTGCTTGTGAAAGCACCTTAAAAATAAAAATATTTATTAGTACTTACTGTGAATTACAAATGTAAACTGAAAAGAACTTAATACTTTAACAATACAGAAGGGATTAAGTAGATTTCGGCAGTATCCACTGATGGAAAGTATCTAATCATCTAAAACATTGCTTGGAATAACCAGGAGATTATTCACGTTATAGTGTTAAATGAAAAAAACAGGAATAAAAATTTCAGCATGCTACAATTTCAAGTTCGTAAAAATGACGTGTAGGAAAAAAAATGCAAAGGAAAACACCAAAATGGAAAATTAAATATTAAAGTGGCATCTTCCTTGTTACCAGTAACCACGCCTAGCACCCATTTCTCAATACTAGTTTCCACTAAAAGGAACCAGGGATCCTTGAAGAAATGGATGATTCCAGTACCGACACTGGGGAAGTACAAGTTTTACTTGGGACATCTTGTTGTCCCAAACAGTAAGGAAGTACTCAGAAATTATAGGAAGGTGTCAAAAAGACATAGAAACCAGCCTAAAGGGACCCACTGGCAAAATTGAGGACCATTTGCAAATCACAATAAATAATAGTAATGGATTATAACCCATGGAATAAAATAAGAATCAAGAGTCTTCACTGATACATGTAAATAAAAAAATAAATAACAAGTAGGAAGAATGGAAAGTTCTTTCTTACAGTAAAATGTCAACTGACAAATGTATAAAGGATGATAAAATTAGAAAAATCACTATTTACCAATTATAGTAACAAGTAGGGAGTCCCTGGTTGATGTAAATGGTTAAGCTCTTGACAACTAACTGAAAGGTTGGTGGTTTAAACCCACCCAAAGGCACTTTAGAAGGCAGGCCTCGCAATCTGCTTCTGAAAAGTCACAACATTGAGAACCCTATGGAGCAGTTCTACTCTGTACACATGGGGTCGAATCAATGGCAACTAACAATAACATAATAGCAAGTGAGTCAAGCAACAATTATCAGTGTATACTAAATCTAGTGGGTAAAAGTTTGATGAGGAACAGGATATCTACCTACCTAGTAAATATCACCTCAGAAGATATTTACTAATTTCAAAGGGGAAAATAGTATCTTTACATTAGAAGACCTACAGATAGCACTTGAACCTAGTGAGTGAAGCTAACTTTCTTGGTAATGGGCCAAATGGACACCCTGTGGCTGATACAATGCCATGAGAGAGACACAACTCCACTACCATGTTGTTCATGTCAAAAATGCATGATCTGACTTCAATCATAAAAAAAAAAAAAAAATCGATTACAAGCAAATTGAAGGCCAGTGTCCAGAGACTTACCAGTACTCTTCAAGAGTATCACAATCATGAGAGAAAAAAAGATGGAGGAACTAATTGTTCCAGTTTAAAGGAGACTAAGGAGACATTGGTTAAAGTGTTTGGCAGATAACCAAAAGGTCGGTGGTTTGAACCCACCAGCCACTCTGTGGGAGAAAGATGTGGCAGTCTGCTTCTGTAAAGATTTAGAGCTTTGGAAATCCTATGGGACAGTTCTGCTTTATCCTATAGGGTCACTATGAGTCGGAATCAACTCAATGGCAGTAGGTTTTGATAACAAGACATAATAACTAAATGCAACACAGGATCCTGGATTAGATCCTGGACCACAATTTTTTTTTCTTTTGTTATAAAAGTCATCATTGGGATATATTTGATTAAGGTCTGTAGATTAGATAATAGTGTTGTATCAATGTTAATTTCCTAATTTTGATTGTTGTATTTTAGTTATATACAAGAAAATATCTCTTTTAAAAGGAAATACATTCTAAAGCATTTAAGAATAAAAAGGCATCTTGTCTTCAAGTTAGTCCTAATTGGTTCAGAAAAAATGATAATGATAGGCATGTATATACAGCAAGAATGATAAAACATATAATAATAAAATGTTCACATTTTTGGGATCTAAGAGGAAGGCATGTGTAATTATTTGTGCTATCTTGTAATTTTCCTGTGAATTTGAATATTTAAAAATAAAAAGCTTAAAATGCATTAGTGTTGGGCAGTGGAGTAATTTTTTCTTTATGTTTTCCTGTATTTCTCAAATTTTCTAGTTAACATGAAACATGAATACACACACATACTTGAAATATTTTTATGTCACCCCATTAGCATCACTCCCATTGCACTTTACCTACTTCTCTACTGTAATACATTGGATTTAGTCAATTCACAACTGTTCTCTTCAGCAAAAGAGCACACCTCACTTCTCTGAGTTTCTAAAGGACAGGAGGTAAGCTATGATTAATCAGGTGTCTTAGGCTGGGTTCGCTATAGGAGCAAAACCAGTGAAGTGTGTATAGAGAGAAGGAGAGAGAGAGATTTGTCTCAAGGAAATGGCTCACACAGTTGTGGAGGCTGGCAAGTCCCAAATCTGTGGGTCAGGCGTCAGGCTGGAGGCTTCTCCTGACACACGTCATTGTAGAGTGACAAACCCAAAATCAACAAGTCAGGTGGCACACTGCTGGCTCACATCCCAAGAACCAGAGGTCAGAGAATGATGAATCGGATACAGGATCCAGAGAGAGCTTGGCAGAATATCCGTATATATTGGATGCAGGCCACACCCCCAAGGAAACTGACTGGCTTTCAACTGATTGGCTGCTCACATAAGATCATAAAATGGAGGATGATTACATGATATCTGCTAAACCACTGAAAATCGTGGCCTAGCCAAGTTGACACATAATCTTAGTCATCACATCACGTAATCAAGTCAAAACCATTTAGTGACACTCTAGGACTGTTACCTTATGCTGGGTACCTGGAACAGGGCCAGGCTGGGCCCTAAGGGTCCAGTACTCAGGGTTATCAGTCAGCTATCTGATTACAGTAAATTTTAAGAAGCTTGTAACAACAAACTTATTTCTTCCTCACACTACCTGTTGGCTTCAGATAGCCTGCATTCTGGGACTCTGTTCCACATGGGTTCCTCATTCTGGAAACCAGGCTGGGATAGCATCTTCAATCTTGGTACTATAAGTAGAGAAAAAAGATCAAGAGAGCTAGTGGATAAATGAAATGGTTTTTACATCTTCTGTTCACACATGACATATATAATTTCACTCACATCTCACTGACCAAATAAATCACACTACAAAACCTAAAATTAGACAAGGGAGTATACTCCTGGCACAAAGAGACTGCAAATCCCATAGCAAGAGGTAGATATATATAATCCTTTTTGTGGAAAGGAAGAAACAAAAAGTTAGGAACAATGATGCAATATTCCACAGTATGTATCTTGTTCATAAATTGTGATGGTTAAGATTGTGTGTCAATTTGGCTGGGCCATGATTCTCAGTGTTTTGGCAGTTGTATACTTTTGTGATCACTTTCCTGTTGAGATGTTATATGTAGTCACCCCCATGACGGGATCTGCTGTGAGTAGCCAATCAGTTGAAAGGCAGTTTCCTTGGGCACGTGGCCTGCATCCGAATATAAGTGGACCTTCTGGCAAGGCTTGGGGGCTTTTGCTCATTCTGAATCCTGCAGCTGGCTTCTGTTTGTCTGGCCTCTGGTTCTTGGGACTTGAACTAGCACCTTACCTGCAGTCTTGCCTGCCAATCTTGGAGCCAGTCAATCTTTACAGCCTATGAGCAAGAGCCCTGCTCTCTGACCTGCTGATCTTGGGTTCACCAGCCCCTGTGACTACATGAATCATGATAAGCCTCCATCCTGACCCACAGACTTGGGGCATTCCAGCCTCTACAACCGTGTGAGTTCTTTCCTTGGTATAAACCTCTCTGTGTATATATATATTTATATGCTTTACTGGTTTTCCCTCTCTAGAGAACCTGGCCTTAGTCATAAATGTTTGTTTCCCTGTTTTCTACATACAAAATGCATCCACTCCATAGGTAGGGAGGGAAAAACACTAAATAGACAGTAAATAAATGGTAACTTTGGTGAAGAAGAAGGCAGTACACAATGCAAGAAATATATATATCTCCACTCCCCAAGAGAGATACACCAAAATTGTAATAGACCATGACATGAAGTCCAAAGTCCAAGTTCTTATAACAGTCTCCACACCAGATCAAAAAGTGGTTCTCCTTGATCTAGAGGCCTATGAAAATAACATTAAAATAAATTTTTTAAAAAAGGCATTATCTTTTCTTCCCCCAAACTCAATATACATTGGTGGAAAAGGGCCACAGTATCTGAAATAAACTCTCATTTGTAAAAGGGAAGAATGGAAAGCACAAAGTGGTCACTGGCCCATAGCAATTCTGAAATGTGGGTGGGCAAATATTACAAACTCATAACCTAGAGTAAGGAATATTCTTTGATTAGACATCAGGTATGCTCCCTGGACAAAGTCCATTGCTCTCCATGGCTTTTGGTTCCACGACCTTGAAAATCCCTTTCTTTTCCATTATTCTTTTCGGATAATGTAAAAAAGAACATTAAAGAATATTCTCTCCTTGAGGGCTGAGTGGCAGAAATTTGGGGGCCCTAAGATTGTTTTATGTCATTAATAGCCTTAATTCAGGCTGCTGGCTCTTGGCAATAAAACTCTTCCAAAAGCATTGTTGGTTTTTAATCAATCAACTCTATATGCCAATAGCCACAATTCTTTCTAAGACATGACTCTTTCTAGTGTTAACTACAGGTACTTTGAACTTGTCATACTTTCGTGAGAGAGTAAAACCCTTATTTCCTTTCCTGGAACTATTTTACCTAATTTAAATAATTTACTGAGTGTCACCTTAATTCATTTAGAAGTTTTAACAAAAGGCAGAGAGGTCACATCCTTGATTTGCATTTTGACTTGAGACCAAGGTATAATTAGTTTTTGTTGCTCAGTACATTTCCTGATAGTTCTAGATTCTCTTTTTCTCTTTTATCCCTGCTTAAATACTGGCCAATTCTTTATGAACTCATGTCTTTCTTATAGTACCTTGTCCAATGCATCTCAGAACAACCAAGCCATAGTTCACATTCTCTTTCTTTACCTCTTCACTAAAGTCACAGCTTTATTAGATAAATTGTCTGTATTTCCAAGATATCCAAGGAAATACTGTCTTAGTCTGGGTTCTCTAGAGAAACAAAAGCAGTAAAGTGTATAAATATATATACAAAGAAATTCATGTCAAGAAAATGACTCACATGGTTGAAGAGGCTGGAATGTCCCAAGTCCATGTGTCAGGCTGGAGGCTTCTCCTGATTCACATACCCACAGGGGCTGGAAAACCCAAGATTGGCAGGTCAGACAGCAAGGTTCTTGCTCACAGTCTGCAAAGACTGACAAATCCCAAGATCAGCAGGTAAGATAGCAGGTAAGCTGCTAGCTCAAGTCCCAAGAAACAGATGTCAGACAAATGGGAGCCAGCTGCAGAATCTAGAGTGAGCAAAAGCCCACTAGCCTTGCCAGAAAGTCCACTTATATTCAATGCAAGCCACACCCCTAAGGGAACTCCCTTTCAACTAATGGCTACTTACAGCAGACCCCATCATGGAGGTGACCACATTATTTTGAATCTCATCATGGAAGTGATCATATCATCATATGACTGCCAAACTACAAAACAACTGCCAAACCATGAGAATCATGGCCCAGGCAAGTTGACACGCAATCTGAATAATCACAAATAGTTTTAAGAAATATTTAGCCACTGCTTAACATGAGTCACTAAGCTTCCATCTTCAGTAATAGTTTTCTCACTACCCTCTGCCTTACTCTGGTCATAAGCCACATAATTTGGTTGTTTTGTTATGGTAGCACCCCACTTCTGGTACCAATTTCTTTATTAGTCAGCTTTCAGTAAGTAAGACATGGTAACAGGCCTAAGCTCTCGGAAACTTTCAAAATAAAGGCTTACTGTTACTGAGCCTTAGCTGGTAAAAGCTGACTTATACACCAGGAACATGAGTTCAACAGAAAGGTCACAATGCTCCAGAAATGGTGTTGTAATAACCAGGAAATCTTACAGAAGGGTAGAAATTGCCTCCTTCTCCTGCTGGGTTTCTTAATAGTGAGAGTGATGTCACCCTCTATCTGGCTTCCTGAAGCTACAAATAGGCAGATAAATAATCCTCTACC
The DNA here is from genome assembly GCF_024166365.1 of Elephas maximus indicus. Lineage (NCBI taxonomy): Eukaryota > Metazoa > Chordata > Mammalia > Proboscidea > Elephantidae > Elephas > Elephas maximus. The sequence continues at coordinate 71,166,040 of NC_064825.1, forward strand.
TCCCCACCTCCATCCTTCCCTTATACCCTCCAGTCACCAAGTAAAATATTCCTGGCAGCTAGAACATTACCTGACTCATAGTGCAGTCTCTCAAAATGTTTGTTGTTGTTTATGTTAACCACAAAATTATCTGATCAAAAGAAAATCTAATGTTTGTTGTAGTCCTACTCCGAAGAAGGGACTATAGCTCACAACGCTGTTAAATGGTAATACATAGACCCAAACTCAGGTCTGTCCACTGAAATACTCCATTTTTTACTATATCATATGCCTCTAACAGTCATTGCTTAGTGGGCCTAATTGGAGGACCAGAAGAACAGGTGTAGGTAGATCTCAGTTTGCCACTACCTCATCTCCGGCTCATCATTCGAAGATGCTGTCTATAAGGTGTAACACGGTCTACAGTAAGGCTACCTGGAACACATGCCCTGGGTTATCTCTATCTTTATCTTAAGGACTCCAGACATTCATTCTAATCTGAGATAATCCTCCTGGGAAGTTCTTCCCACTAAATTCTAAGATTATCTGGTCATTCTTCTCCTCAGTCAGAAACTTTTGAGAGTAACCACACTCAGAGTCTCCTACTCAAGAAATTTATCACAAATTATAGTAGTCTTCAAAGATAGAATGGCCCCCAGTGTGCCACACCTCCTAGTATTCATGCCCTGCTGTAGCCTCCTCCCACTTTGAATCTGGGTTGGTCTGTGACTCACTTTAACCAACAGAATCCAGCATTATGTTGTGCCAATTCTGGGCCAAAACTTTAAGAATAGCTGGCTGCTTTTGCACTTTTAGGAGTCCTAAAGTGGCATGCAAAGAGTCTTACTACCCTGCTGGAAATACACTTGGAGAAACTAAATGGAGAAGCCACGTGGAATGGGAGAGGCCTTAAATTACATGAAGACAGATAGAAAGACTCAGTCATCTCAGCATCCCAGCTGAGTCAGCCTTCCAGACAACCTCTCCTGATTCTCATGGCTACTGTCAAGGTCAAGTGAAATAATAGTTGGGAAGATGCTGGCTAACCTCTGGATAAGTACACAAGATTGTTGTTGTCACACATTCAATCATCCACAGTATGTGTTCAGAACTGAGCTCAGTCAAGCTGTGGTGGGTAGAATAGGGAAGGGGAAGTAGACCCTATCCTGAAGAATCTCCCATTGGAGAACAAAACAAACTGTGTGCACAGACAAGACTGGTTGCTCAGGCATTCTCCCATTCAGCTCTTGTCAGAACCACAGGGATGGGAAGGAAACAACACAGGCAGGGGTGAGGGGTGGAGGTGGGGCAGCCTGTGCCTCTGAAGGTCAGAGTACATAATGAGGCGGTCACACCACCTCCCCTAGGGGAAGCTGATTTGTTACGCACATCCTGGGGAAATCAACTAGCCTGTCATGGATTCTGCTGGTGAAACTCTGCTCCAAGAAGCAGGATCTTGGAAGAGAGAAACCAAGGTGATGTGGCTCTCTCCCCAAGGTGCCAGAACTCTGGCCATCCATCCTTCAAGAGGACACAGGGAACTTTTAGAAGCCAATTTTCTTCTGAAATAGCCTTAGGCTCCTGGAAACGCTTTCTAGCCCTTGGGCGGAGATCAAAAGTTCTAGGAAAAGAACCACCACAGAGGCAAGACTGGAGATACACTAATACAGAGAGCACTACTGGCTCACAATATGTGGTGCCAAGAACTAAAAAGCAAGTAATTGAGGGATTGTTAAAAATTCATGCCTGGCCATTGTGGCCACAGTGGACCCGAGGAGTCAGGGTGGCTCCACAGGCTTCTGTAACTGCTAAATCAGGTATACTGGACAACGTATGGAAACCCTGGTGTCATAGTGGTTATGTGCTACGGCTGCTAACCAATGGGTTGGCAGCTCGAATCCGCCAGGTGCTTCTTGGAAACTCTATGGGGCAGTTCTACTCCGTCCTATAGGGTCGCTATGAGTCGGAATCGACTCAACGGCACTGGGTCCGGTTTGGGTTTGGACAACCTACCGGGGCTGAAACTGAGCTGCATTCTCAGTGACCCCTCCATGTGGCTGGTGCTGCCTCATGAAAGAACCCTTCCCTAGACTTACAGAATTCTAGAATGGGCAGCACGTTAAGACTCAGTCAAAACCTTGCTGCATTCTGAGCATCTCAGTACAAGATATTCATAGTTATAACTTAGGCTCACCTCAAGGTATGCTGGGACCTCAGCCACACAGACAGGTGAGTTAGAGAAGAAGGACTGACCTTAATGTAAGGAGAAAGCCAAAGGACTTTGACAGATGTTCAAATGGGTGTGGTGAGCTCAAGCTTAATTCGGCTAGAGTCTCTATCAAAGGAAATCTATTCAGTGGACCAATATAACAAAAAGAAATCCAGCTTGAATGGAAGCCATGTATTAGGAATAATGGGAAATTAGCAATTCAGAGGGCTGAATGACCCCCAGACCCACTCTTCCAAGATTCAACAATGCTAATTCTAGGCTCCTCCAGATAGAGGGGCTAAGCTTACCAATATCCTGTTAGTTTTGGTCAGAATTACCTCAGGGGTTGGGGCTGATTGAAGACACCAGTGTCCAAAACTCGAGAAGACAAGAATTTATTATCTCAGTGATGGAGTACTCTGTTTCCTCAAGTTTTCTGGAAATATCTCTAACAGACCCATTCAATCCCTACATGCAAACAACCATATCAAAGTTTGGCTCATATTCTGTGGGGAACAGCTCTCCATACACGTCTTTATATTTGATGAATTTTAAAGTCCATTTCAGTGCTATGACTAATGACAGCTCAACATTTCTTCCCATCTACCAATGCAGCTGCTAACCAAAAGATCGGCAGTTCAAATCCATCAGCCATTCTTTGGAAACCTTATGAGGCAGTTCTACTCTGTCCTATAGGGTCACTATGAGTCGGACTCAATGGCAACAGGTTTGGTTTATTTTGGAGCCCTCATGGAGTAGTGGTTAAGAACTCAGGGTGCTAATCAAAAGGTCAGCAGTTCAAATCCAACAGCCGCTCCTTGGAAACCCTACTGGGCAGTTCTTCTCTGTCATATAGGGTTTCTATGAGTCGGAATCAACTTGATGGCACACAACAAGAACAACAACCAACGCTTAGCACCAGAGCACATCCCCCGATTGAAACTTTTTCTGGACCACACTGATCCTCCCCTTGAAGGTCTATAAGTCAGTTAATGATTAGCACTTTACTCTACCCCAGTCTGATGATATTCTTTTGTCCAGCAGGTCTTACTAAAAGATTTTTTAACCTATTTCACACCTTATGAATAGTCCTAAGCCTCTCCTCTGCCTGGATAAACTCCATGTACTTCATAGGGATATGTTAATGAAATAAGGCAGAAGTATAGAGTCAATGAACACAAAAAAATCATACAATTATTTTAGCCATAGGACTTTTTTTTTTCCAAGGATTTACACAATGGTCCAGTCTGTATAAAGAATCAGATACATTCTAAACTGTTTTTAAAAAAACCACTGCCTAGATGAAGTAAAGGCAGAAGAAGGAGTTTGTCAAGGTAAGCCCTTAGGCCTTTACCCTCACAGGCTTCACAGGGCAAAGTAAGAGACCAATTCACTTCACTTACAAAGGGGGGGAACTGAGGCCCAGAGAGTGAAAGTGGTTTGTCTAGGGTCGTAGGATAAATTAAAATAACTTTGTATCATAGCCTTGACAAGAAACAAAGTCCACTTTGACTTAACTCTGTTGCTAAAATTTATCTAGGATATCTAAAGAATCAGATAATGAAGTTTATCAAATATATCCAATTTTATTTGGTCAATCTTATTTGGGATATGTATAAAATAATAAATCCAACCTAAGGTAAAAGCATATTTTATTAATTTCATTGATCCCTACTAGAGTGATCATAAACATTAGTTTTAGAAAAATCAGAAAATGTTCAAATTTAATTAAAAAGTATGTTGATTACATTAGAGAAATAACTCATATGTGTTTTGAAAATTTTATGTACCTGCACTGAAAGGTGAAGTTAGTCCAGGGACTCCAATTTTATGACATGCATATAGTAACTATATTTTCTAAATTAAAAATCAGGACACACGGTTGACAAGTAAGAATATCCTTATGGGGACAATGGAAAAGAGATAGCAACCAAGTCTGTTCCAGAGAACCTGGAACATATGGTCCAGAAAGACAGGCTGCAGAAGCAATTTTGTGAGCCTTGTCTCCTTCACGATTAATGGTCTTATTCCAGGGTTAGGAAACCAATGTGTATTCCTAGTGTCTGGGTCCTGACTTTTACTTTGCCCTCCTAGGACAAACTTTACTAAGAAAAAGAAACGTCCTTGAAAACCTAAAGCATCATGCCAATATGAACAAGTATAATTATCAATATTATAAAAATATGTACTAATTTATCGATATACCAGACAAAATATTTGTTCATCAATTCAACAAATACATACATGACTATTTTGCACTGTGCTGGGCACCAGGGATATAGTGATGAACCAAACTTGATCCTTGTCGTCATGAAGCTTACAGTCAAAAAGACAGTATATTAATAAAATGGTATTGTTAGGTGCCATCGAGTTTGATTTTGACTCATAACAACGCCATGTAACACAGCAGAACTGCCCCAAAGCGTTTTCTAAGCTCTTGTATTTACTGAAGCAGATCACCAGGTCTTTATTTCATGGAGTGATTGGGAGGGTTTGAACTGCTATCCTTTTGGTTAGCAGCTGAATGCTTAACAATTGTGCCTCCAGGGCTCAGTAATAACCATGACAACATAGTAATAGTGACAGTAATCAGCCTACTTGCCACTCTTTCAATCAATTTTATGTGATGTGGTAGACCTGAAGGCCTGTTAATATCAGATCTAGGCTTAGGTACTTGTTCTGTCACTTAATAGCTGTGTAATTTGGAACAAGTCACCTCATTACCTTGAGCTTCAGCTTTCTAATCTGTTAAGTGGGGATAATTAATACCTTCTTGGCACAGGATAAAAAAGTAAGTGGGATTGTGCATGCGAAAGGCTTTTACCGAGATAGCCCTACAACTTGATTCTTTATAATAAAATTGAAAAGCAAAATTAAAGTCAGTTTTTTAAGGTAGCCAGATAAATAATCTTAGCTGAATAGGTTATGAGCTTTCTAGAATACTAGAGTTTACAAAGCCATTATTACAATTCACTCAGACCCAGAAAGAAGTGACTTGCCCCAAATAAAGACTATCCTTCCTTCCTTCCTATTTGTGTATACCTCTGGTGTGAACGCGACATATTATAAAGTTGTGGCATATTATAAAACCAAACCAAACCATAAAAGAAAAAAGAAGTTTTTTTTTTTTTCTTACCACCCCCCTAATACCTGCGTGTGACACCATCAGGTTGTAGCCCAAGCCTATCAGCTGCTTAAGTTCCAGTCAGTGGTGGTCTTCACCCTCTTTTCTCCCACACAGGCAGTCAGAAGACTGTAGCCCTGACCTAAACCAGGCAGTGAGTAATGGAGGAGCAGGAGTCAGTCTGCATGGAATGCTCAAACCTGAAGAAGCCATCACAGGTTTCTTCAGAATTGTCCATAGAAAATGGTTTGGGGTCACCAGAGGCAGAAAGCATACTGCTTGGTATGTGTCTTAGCAGCAGCGCCTCAGCCTGTGGCTCTCTGCTGGCCATACTCCAGAGGGCCAGACTCCAAACATGTAGGCAGTGGAGACAGAAAAGGAATCCTCTGGAGACCAAAAAAGCCAACTGGGCACCTGGAAACTTCGCCACCCCTGGCATGCACAGCATTCTTGCCATAACAACTGGCTAAAGGTAATAAATCCCCTCATATTTAAACAGCAAGTGATTAGAACCGTTCCGTTTTGCTTTCAAGATATGTATAAAAGAAAGAGATTCAGAAGGGAGGAAAATAACTCCAATTCATTCCCTTACCGGGGAGAAAAGAATTAAAACAGACACTTATGTTTAAATACCAGCACCAGTACGAGTTGCTGTCCAGTTGACTCTGACTCGTGATGACCTCAGGTGTGTCAGAGTAGAACTGTGCTCCACTAGGTTTTCAGTGGCTGATTTTTTGGAAGTAGATCACCAGGCATTTCTTCCAAGGCTCCTTTGGGTGGACCTGAACCTCCAACGTTTCAGTTACCAGCTGAGCAGGGTAACCATTTGAACCAACTTCTGTGTTTAAGTAGAGCCCATCGCTGGTCCCCAAATGGGCCCCCTCACTTTCGTTTTCCCCACGTATTTAAATAACTTCCTTCCTTCTCCCTTTACATCAAAACCCTTGTTAAGCAGGAGGTTTTTTTCTTTTTTAAGGGGTGGTGATACGTTATGGTTGCCATAACATCCTAACTCAAGAGTTTATGGACTCAAACTTACTATGCATACTCTTTCAGGTACTAAATGCCTTTGATCTAATCACATATGTTCAAGCGAGACACACGCTCACTCAGGTGTCTCACCTGTTACCCAATCATACTATCTGAGAGGCCTACACACACCAGTGGGTGGTCAACCCCATGCATACAGTTGATGAGAGAAAGTTCTGCTTCTTCTGGAACTTTTGTCTTCTCAGAAAGTTCTTTTCTTCTTCCTCCCTTCTCACAGAACTTCTACAATCCTTGACGTTTTATGTCACCAGTCCTGATGTTACAATTGTGCCTAAGCTCCTCTGCCTTCACTAAACAGTGCAGCCACATCTAAAATTCCAATACCAGTTACTTAATCCAAATCTTAACTCAGGTAGACTGCTTTTTACCGGTAGACTTTTTTAGCATTTGCCGTTGGTAGTTTCCAAGTCATTTTCAGTTATCTTCATGAGTTCGTGCCTGCCCTCTCTATCATCCATACACATGCTTGCATCCACTCAAATACTGACACCCTTAGTGCTTGTGGTTGGTTTCCTCATATTTTCAAATTATCTTAGAACACAGGCCTGTATGTCAGCCTCGGCTTCTGCCTTTTGGTCTGGATGAGCCCACCTGCATTACTGAGAGTTACCACACCAGTTGTCCTGGAAAACTCCATGGGCCTCGAGGAGATATTCAAAGTGTTTAGGGGAAAACTAAAATACCTTAATGGCATCGCCAAATAACTTGTGGGGAAGGAGCCTCAGAAGTCACCACAGGCCTGCCTGGAAGCCTATGAATCTTTGCAAAGTAAAACCCTTTTAGCACAGGATCCCTCCAGGCAACGAAAAGAGCCCTTGAGTATATAAGGACGGATGCAAGGCTGCTGTCCACACCTCGGCCTGCAGTAGAACACGTGTGCTTTTTAAAACGGTGTTTATCAGGTCTAGGTTGTTTTTCCAGCTCAAAACTGAGACAAGAAAATGGAATTTTTAGCCAGTAACTCATACATTTAGATTCCTGGTTTTTAGGTTTTGGAAAAAATGCACCTAGTTGTTTTCTTATTACAATACTGCTGGTTTTGTTCACCGGTCCATGTTTTTCTTGGACTGTGGCGGAGTGGAATGTTTTAAATTATGGGTTTTTGCTTTTTACCCTCCGATGTCTACTAAATAAGTCCCTCGTCTAATTCTAAAATTGTGAAGCAGCAAACATGCACTTGTAGCCAACAAAGCTACATTTTTATTCCAGAAAGGGTATTTCTGTTCTAAATTTACAGCAAAATAGCTCTGGAGACAAAGGCAGAATTTCGGCCAAACCAGACATGCTTCTTTGTAATAGCATGTTGCTTCCAATGCCCGTGTTAAGTATTCTACCTTATTGAAAGTTTCTCTTCGTTATGAAAATCGAGAGTAAGTGTTTTGAAGCCTCGGCTGATGTAAAAAAAAAAAAAAAAAAAAAAAAGATTGGCTATGATTTGATTTAGCCATTAAAAACAAAGCCCAACAACAACAAAAAACAAACCCACCACACTGCAGGATGGAGAAACCTGATATTATTTGGAATCAAAGACTAAGTCGTATTTTAGGCTTTCGTTACCAACAACGTTACCAATCCAAAGCAGTCGTAAATTAAATTGAAGTGAAATGGATTAAATCCCTCTTGGTGGAGCTACTGCAGTTTGGCTCAACTCCTCAGTCCTCCCTTTTCTACTGTAATCCTTTTCAGGCGAGGCGGTGGGGCTGGGCACTGGATGCCCTTTAATGCCCCTTCCCACCCTGAGATTCTAGGACTTTGTCATTCGGAAACCATAAGCAGCCCGGAATCAGTGATTCTGAGATTCTCCGCCTCCGCGTATCATAGACATCATCACAGGTCGGAGGGTGCGCTCCTACCCTTTACTAGGGGTCCTGGGTCAAGACGTACAGAACACCCTTCGTTGTAGGCAAGCATTTAATTATTGATCCTGATCCTGCCAACTATCGGGCAGTCAAAGGTAGAATGAGAGGCGCTTATAAGGACTCTTGACCCTAAGTTCCTTATAACTAAACAGCAGCAACAGCATCACCAAGAACGCCATGTTAAGGTTTAAACTCCAAGAAGAGTTTCAGGGTCAATATTTCTACTTAAGCCTTAGTAGGGAAAAAAAAAAAATTTCAAATGTAGACTAAAAAGATCATCGGTAATCATCCTTCCCCCCACAATTTTTTTTCCCTTTGAATTAGTTTATTGTCTGAAAGTTGTGAATTGAGAAGAACCTGATTTTATTGCTGTTCTAATGTTGAAGCTGCTGTGTCTTGGGGGAGGGAAAAGGGTGACTCTGTTCAGCTCTCACCACCTCCCAACACTTGGATTAGCTTCAGTTAAGCCAAGGCCAGACTCTTGCTTGGTACTCAAGCCAATGGGGTGAGAACGTAATTCCCTGTGTCATTCAAAATTCCGTATGAGATCAATTTCATTTACAAGGACTCCTTTCTTTAATTCTTATTCTAAATCATGGTTCCCCATTTCATATCTAGTATTTAGATATTGGTATTATAATTTGGGGTCCTAAAAGAAAGTTCTATTATTGGGAAAGGGTGGGGGGCAGGCAAACAGCAAACAAACAAAAACCAGATTTCTCATGTAAGCAAAAGATAGTCTTACAGGAATCTAACTGGTCCTGTTCAAGCCCTTATTTTCTGCTGCTTCTTTATCTCCTGTTGGTTTTAGGCCTTGGACTTCACTCATATGCTGACTCTGATAGTCAATTCGCAGGTCCCGATGTCTGCAGTCCTAAAATTTCCCGTTGGATGTAGCTTCTCCTAATGCCTCCTCCCGGATGGCCATATTTGCCAGCTGTGACTTCAATACTATGCCCCAGTTGTGTCATACTTGGCTCTAGCTGAGGTAGAACATCATGGAATGCTCAGGTTTTTTGAGGGAAAGGGGACATTTTTGCTTATGCAAAGATACTGTAGGGTTCTAAACTTGGGTGTTGTATGATTCAATCAGGTTGGCAAGGATAGCAGCTACTACCATGTATTATTTGAAGAACCCACAAAATAGCCCTACCGCTCTACTCTAGCACTGGCCATGTCGTAGAGCCTAGAATGCCCAACACTTGTACTGCCTTGGGTCAACACAAGGAAGATCCTGTGGAAATGATGCAAATAAGCTTCCTGGAAAGTGTGTATTATTCTGCATTTGTTCTGGAACCTCACTATTTAGAAAAACGGTCCCTCCCTCACTTACTCTACTTTCCCAAAGTACCATAATCCCCAAGGAAAGATCATTTCTCTTTGCACAGTCTGCTTCCTAGAAAATCAGTCCGGGCATTAACAGTGACCATCTCTAGATGCTGATCTTTTATTTCTTCTACATATTGTTCTGTATGTTATAAAAATTCTGTAATGAACAAATACTTAATTTCAATAACAGTGTGCTTCAGTGTTTTAAAAATAGAAAAAGAGAGTTTGTTCCTATGTAAGCAAGATTCTTCATCCTTAGTATTTCTCTGGGGAACGGAGCCGTGGTGGTGCAGTGTTTAAGCACTTGGGTGCTAACCGAAAGGTTGGTGGTTCAAACCCACAGACTGCTCTGGGGGAGAAAGATGTGGCAGTCAGCTTCTGTAAAGATTACAACCTTGGAAACCCCATAGGGCAGTTCTATTCTGTCCTACAGGTCGCTATGAGTTGGTATCGATTCGACAGCAACATTTTTTTTTTTAATTCCTTCATTGGCATTAGTTCTGATATCTGAACAATGAGGTTAATACCTCTTCCATGTGACAACTGTTCATATACCTCAAAGCATCAAGAATATTCTCCTTGTTTTTGCCCTTTCTAAATGTAACCACCTCATCTACTTCTCATTTCATATGATTTATGATCCTTTCTAAAGCCTGGCCAACTACTGAATGATCTCTGGCCCATCGGCAGTATTTCAGAGTGGTTTAGATCTGAATACAAGACATCTAGTGTGTGCTTGCGTGATACAAATAACAGTGCCCTATCAACTCCTTTTATTTGAACACTCTACTTCAATCACAACACACTTTTGGTTTATATTGATTTTTTGTTTAGAATGATTAAGACACCCTCTCACATACACATAAACAAGTTTTCTCAATCCTATACTTGGACAATTGATCTTTCAAAGTTTGAAAAAAAATAAAACACTTCACATACATCATGTTACATTGTATCTTGTACTTTGTGTCCATCATTTTGCCCTCCAATACGATTCTGACTCCTGGTCCTACCATCTAAGCCTCAGTTCTGCTCTGTCCTGTAGGGTCACTATGAGTCAGAATCAACTCAGTGGCAACCAGTTAATGGGTTAATGCCTCAGAGATGTGCTTTAAAAATCACTTGAATTGTCTTTTATCTTTTCAGCTGTCACATGGTATGTATGAAATTTAAAATACAATCATTTATAATAAAAGTGGTATATTTATGCAGGTTTTTAGAGTTTATGAGATGCTTTCACATGCATAGTCAAACCATCTGTTACTCATAACAACTCCGTTCATTTGGGATTTCTAGCCCTGTTTTATAGGTTAGGAACCGGATATCTGACGAGTTTAAATAATTTGCTCAAAGTCACATAATCAATAATTGAGCTGGTAGAAAACTCAAGATTTGTGATGCTTGGTTTAGCACTTTTTCTTTTACCCCACCCAAGTCTACTTAGGTTGTCAGACTGAATAAAAATCCCAAGGGTTACCTCTGAGTAAACCCCATAAAAACCATTGCTGTTGAGCTGACTCTTACTCATGGTGACCCCATGTGTTAGTGTAGAACTAAGCTCTGTAGGATAGGACTTGGTTTAATCCAATTGGGATCCATTCTTCATGATTTACACAGATTTGCTTAACAGATTAGCCCAAGAAAAGAGCAAAATAATAAGGGGCAGGTAAGTTTTGATGAGGGGAGCAGAAGGAAAGACAAGACAAAGATACAAGAAGTCAGCCTAGGCTGAGGTACCCCAAGGAGGAATCCAGAGGCTGAGGGGGGAGCAAAGTGCTAAGGACCAAAGAGCACTTAGGGACAATCTTTGTCAATTTCACGCTTGTTTCCCAAAGCCAGTTCTGTGTATATTTTTTAGACCCACACTTTTTTGCCCCCAAATTTTAAAAAGCACCTTTCGGCTTTCCAGCATTCTCCATTAGCCTTGGTTCTTCCCCCACAAGGAACTATATCACTTGCATGCATGCATTGCAGAGTAACTGCTCATGAAGTGTGTCAAGGAAAATGCACCCACAATGAGGCCATGATCAGGGTTTAAAAGACTTGTTTTAACCCAGCGGTATTCAAGCTTTTCATTGCTAAGGACAGCTTTTCATGTTTTCCCCCAGACCAAACCAGAACCAAACCTATCGCTATTGAGTCAATTTCTACTCATGGGGACTCCATAGGGTTTTCTTGGCTGTAATCTTTTCCAAAGCAGATCGCCAGGATCTCCTTGTGTGGTATGGCTATGTGGGTTCAAACCACCAACCTTTAGGTTAGTAGTCAAGTGCAAACCATTTGCACCACTCAAAGACCATGTTTTCCCATTAAGACTTCAGAAGGTTCTACAGTGCCAGCAGCAAGCAATCAGATCTTCTGATCCACATGAGAGAACCAGGATGACCACATGCAGTTGAAGAAATTCCATCCCAAAGCTCAAAAACTTGAATATTTTCAGGATGGTTGGCCTTATTTTGGCCAAGTATACCCTTTCTATTAGATTTAATTATCTGAATATTTATTTGTATGCATTCATGTCCCACTTCTTCCCACTAAGTGCTTGAAGTGACTGTGCAGCACAAATGAGAACATGGAAATCAAAATAAAATAAAATAAAAAAGTAGAGTAATGTAAATACAAGTGAAAATTTACGACCCAAAACAGAAGACTGTAAATACATCAACCATTAGGATCAACACAGGTGCCATGAAAATGCATTTATTTCACCGAGAGCATCGTGCCAACTGGGGCAAAAAAATGGAAATAAACATCAGTTCTTTGGCTTTCACTATTGAAAAGGGAAACTCACGTTGGGCTTTTTGCAACACTGGAAATAATCCTAAGCCTTCTGCTTTAACCTGATATTTTCAGACCTCAGGGCTTCTACAAAATAAAGTCAAAGATACATTCTTGTCTGGACACCTGCTCCCCAATCCTAGCAAATTCTTAATGAGTCAACCAATAGTAACAGCAAAGAAAACAGCCCCCTGGACCCCACAGCTCTCCTATTCTCTTCCCTGAGTTGGAATTTGTAGAGAGAAAGCAAAACCTCACCCCTCCCCCACAGCTACAGGCAAGTCTTATAAAAAGGGTGTGAAACCCTAGAAATTATTCCATCTGTATGGCGAATAGACATATAGCTCACATGTGCTAGAAACTGTGCCAGAATATTTATGTCTACAAATAACTAACTTGCCAAAAAGTTTGAAAACCCAACGATAAAATTAATATTCATCCTTGAGCTTTGGGAAAGTGGGAAATTCCAATAAAAAGTGTTAAAGTGAACTGAAAAACACAATAAACCTGGGGTTGGCAAACTTTTCCATAAAGTTTTACAGATAGTAAATATTACAGGTAGTAAATATTTTAGGCTTTGCAGACCATACAGTTTCTGTCACAGTTATTCTACTCTGCTGTTGTACTGTAAAAGCAGCCAAAGGCAATCACAAATGCACGGGTATGGCTATGTTCCAATAAAACTTTATTTACAAAAACAGGCCAAAGGCTGGATTTGGCCCAAAGGACGTAATTTGCTGACTACTACTGTAAATGGAAACAGAAATGACAAGCCCTGTCTGAATAATGATCCTGAAGGCGAGTTTTAAGAGCTGCCATGCATTAAGGATTCTGTTTGCTTTTCCTTGAAGATTCCAACACTTCCAACCAAAGAGTGTGAGTGCCCATCTTTCTTCTTTCTGAACCTCTTCCAGAAGGTGCTAGGCCTGATGGTTTCTCTGCTGCAGATGAACGGGGAATTATGAAACGTGAATTCTAGTGAACAGGTTGGTGACATGGGCTACCCAACACACAGTAGGTGCTTTATCTATTGACCTCACACAGTCATTTTTTGAAAACGGTGGGCACACGTGGGGGAGGGAGGATGTGATTATCGTCACTAAGCAATTGGCCAGCATGGTACTATACATGACATCTTGGGCAGCCACTTAATCTATCCCAATCCCAGTTGTTTTCATTAATTAAATGGCAGTATAAGCATAATATTACCTCATGGAAATGTCATGAGAATCAAATTAAAAGAAAGATGGAAACCTCGTGATAACAAAGAGAAAGACCCCAAACCAGAGGCTGAGGAGTGGTGACCCAGGAGTCACACCCAGCCTGCAGATAACCTGTTTGCTTTGTTGGTCGATTTGGAGCTGAGCAACAGTCACTCCCTAGCGCGTGGCACATGGTCTCCAGTTCATCACAGTACCCATTACTTCCTACTGGACTTCCTTAGGCCCACCTCTCTAGCATATACCACCTGCCTGAACTGTGTAGATAGCTGAGTTTGTGACTCTTGAACTAAACGATCCCTTTATGCTCTGCCATTCCACAAGTGGGCATTGAGCTTTCCATGTGTGCCCTTCATTGTGCTCTGTGTTGTGAAGCCACACAATGATTTGAATCTAGAATCTATATCTAGAAACTTGAATCTAGATAACATTTGATTCCAAAATGAAAAAAACCAGGGTTCAAGCTTTGCTACTTACTGTCTCCAGCTCCTGGTAAATTTCACTTCATTTTGCTGAGTCTCAATTTCCTTATCTGTCAAATGAAGACAAAAATACAAGGGGTATCTCTATCCTATAAATAAGAGGACTTGAAGCACTTACTGATTAAGATCAAAGACTACAGCCTTCCATATGGATTATACCTGAACATAAAGAAAACAAACCTCACAACTGGACCAATAAGCAATATCATGATAAACGGAGAAATTGTTGAAGTTGTCAAGGATTTCGTTTTACTTGGATCCATAATCAATGCCCATGGAAGCAGCAGTCATGAAATCAAATGATATATTGCATTGGGCAAATCTGCTGCAAAAGACCTCTTTGAAGTGTTGAAAAACAAAATGTCACTTTGAGGACTAAGGTGCACCTAACCCAAGCCATGATATTTTCAACTGCCTCATATGCGTGAGAAACCTGGACAATAAATAAGGAAGATTGAAGAAAAATTGATGCCTTTGAATCATGGTGGTGGTGAAGAATATTGAATATACCATGAACTGCCAGAAGAGTGAACAAGTCTGTCTTGGAAGAAGTACAGCCAGAGTGCTCCTTGGAAGTGAGGATGGCAAGACTTCATCTCACGTACTTTGGACATGTTATTAGAAGGGACCAGTCCCTGGAGAAGGACATCATGTTTGGTAAGGTAAAGTATGAGCAAAAAAGAGGAAGACCCTCGGTGAGGAGGATTGACACAATGGCCGCAATAATAGACTCAAACACAGCAACTATTGTGAGGATGGCAGTGTTTCCTTCTGTTGTACACAGGGTCTCTATGAGTCGGAACCAACTCAACAGCACCTAACAACAACATAAATAAGAAAACATATCTACTGTTGTTGTTGTTAGGCACCGTCGAGTCGGTTCCAACTCATAGCAACCCTATTTACCACAGAATGAAACACTTCCCCATCCTGTGCCATGCTCATAATCATTGTTACTCTCGAGCCCATTGTTGCAACCACTGTGTCAATCCATCTCGTTGAGCGTCTTCCTCTTTTTCACTGACCCCGTACTTTACCAAGCTTGATGTCCTTCTCCAGGGACTGATTCCTCCTGACAACATGTCCAAAGTACATAAGATGCAGTCTCGCCGTCCTTGCTTCTAAGGAGCATTCTGGTTGTACTTCTTCCAAGACAGATTTGTTCATTCTTTTGGCAGCCTATGGTATATTCAATATTCTTCACCACCATGACTCAAAAGTGTCAATTCTTCTATGGTCTTCCTTATTCATTGTCAAGCTTTTGAATGCATATGATGCAATTGAAAATACCATGGCTTGGGTCGGGCACACTGTCTTAGTCATCTAGTGCCGCCATAACAGAAGTACCATAAGTGGATAGCTTTAACAAAGAGAAGCTTATTTCTTCATAGTAAAGTAGGCTAAAAGTCCAAATTCAGGGCATCAGCCCCAGGGGAAGGCTTTCTTTCTCTGTCGGCTCTGGAAGAAAGCCCTTGCCCTCAATCTTCCCATGGTCAATGAGCTTCTCAGGCGCAGGGACCCTGGGTCCAAAGGACATGCTCTCCTCCTGGTGTTGCTTTCTTGGTGGTAGGATGTCCCTTTGTCTCTCTGCTTGCTTCTTCCTTTTATGTTGCAAGAGATTGCCTCAAGACACAATCCAATCTTGTAGGTTGAGTCCTGCCTCACTAACACAACTGCTGCCCACCCTCCCTCATTAACCTTATAGAGGTGGAATTTACAGCATGTAGGAAAATCACACAATACAGGGAATCATGGCCCAGTCAAACTGATACACACATTTTTGGGGGGATATAATTCAATCCATGACACCCACCTTAGTCTTCAAGGTGATATCTTTGCTTTTCAACACTTTAAAGAGGTCCTTTGCAGCAGACTTGCCCAACGCAATGCATCCTTTGATTTCTTCACATTGCCGCTTCCATGGGTGTTGATCGTGGATCCAAGTAAAGTGAAATCCTTGACAACTTCACTCTTTTCTCTGTTTATCATGACGTTGCTTATTGGTCCAGTTGTGAGGATTTTTGTTTTCCTTATGTTAAAGTGTAATCCACACTGAAGGCTGTGGTCATTTTTCTCTTGAGAAATAAAAGGTGATGCAGGCAGGTGGACACTTGAGACTATCTTGGCGTCTCCTCTCCGGAGGGGAGTTGAGAGGGTAGAGGGGCTTAGAAGCTGACGAAATAGACACAAAAAGAGAGAGTGGAGGGAAGAAGTGGACTCTCTTATTAGGGGGAGAACAATTGGGAGTACATAGCAAGGTGTGTATAAGTTTTTGTGTGAGAGACTGACTTGATTTGTAAACTTTCACTTAAAGCACAATAAAAATTAAAAAAAAAAAAAAGTGATGCAGGCCACACCCCAGGGAAACTCCCTTTACATTGAATCAGGGTGGTGACCTGAGCAAATGTGTTTCATCCCACCCTAATCCTTTTAACCACAGGCAGAGACTGTGATTTATAACACATAGGAAAATCACAAAATGGAGGACAACTACACATGGCCTAACCAAGTTAATACATACATTTTTGGGGGGACATAGTTCAATCCATGACACCTTGTTCTGTCTGAACAACTGCTTCTTGATCTATGTACAGGTTCCTCATGAGCACAATCAACTGTTCTGGAATTCCCATTCTTTGCAATGTTATCCATAATTTGTTACAATCCTCACAGTTGAATGCCTTTGCATAGTCAATAAAACACAGGTAAACATTCTTCTGCTATTCTCTGCTTTCAGCCAGGATCCATCCGACATCAGCAACGATATCCCTGGCTCCACATCCTCTTCTGAATCCAGCCTGAATTTCTGGCAGTTCCCTGCCAATATGCTGCTACAGCTGCTTTTGAATGATCTTCAGCAAAATTTTGCTTGCATGTGGTATTAATGATACTGTTCGATGATTTCCACATTCGGTTGGATCACCTTTCTTGGGAACAGGCATAAATATGGGTCTCTTCCAGTCAGTTGGCCAGGAAGCTGTCTTCCATATTTCTTGGCATAGACAAGTGAGCACCTCCAGCGCTGCATCCATTCTTTGAAACATCTCAATTGGTATTCCATCAGTTCCTGGAGCCTTGTTTTTCGCCAATGCCTTCAGTGCATCTTAAACTTCTTCCTCCAGTACCATCAGTTCCTGATCGTATGCCACCTCTTGAAATGGTTGAACAGTGACCAATTCTTTTTGGTATAATGACTCTGTGTATTCCTTCCATCTTCTTTTGGTGCTTCCTGCATCATTTAATATTTTCCCCCATAGAATCCTTCAGTATTGCAACTTGAGGCCCAAATTTTTTCTTCAGTTCTTTTAGCTTGAGAAATGCCATGTGTGTTCTTCCCTTTTGGTTTTCTATCTTTGGCTCTTTGCACATGTCATTATGATACTTTGTCTTCTAAAGCCACCCTTTGAAATCTTCTGTTCAGTTCTTTTACTACACCATTTCTTCCTTTTGCTTTAGTTGTTCAATGTTCAAGAGCAAGTTTCAGAGTCTCTTCTGACAACCATTTTGGTCTTTTCTTTCTTTCCTGTCTTTTTAATGACCTCTTGCTTTCTTCACGTATGATGTCCTTGATGTCATTCCACAACTCATCCGCTCTTTGAGTTTTAGTGTTCAACATGTCAAATCTATTCTTGAGATGGTCTCTAAATTCAGGTAGACTATACTCAAGGTTGTACTTTGGCTGTTGTGATCCTGTTCTAATTTTCTTCAGTTTCAACTTGAACTTGTATATGAGCAATTGATGGTCTGTTCCACAGTTGGCCCTTAGCCTTGTTCTGGCTTATGATATTGAGCTTTTCCATTGTCTCTTTCCACTGATATAGTCAATTTGATTCCTGTGTATTCCATCTGGCAAGGTCCATGTGTATAGTCACTGTTTATGTCGATAAAAAAAGTTATTTGCACTGAAGAAGTCATTTGTCTCACAAAATTCTATTACATGACCTCCAGCATCATTTCTATCACCAAGGCTGTATTTTCCAGCTACTGATCCTTATTCTTGGTTTCCAACTTTTGCATTCCAATCACCAGTAAAAATCAATGCATCTTGATTGCTTGTTCGATCAATTTCAGACTGCAGAAGCTGGTAAAAACCTTCAGTTTCTTCATCTTTGGTCTTAGCGGTTGGTCAGTAGATTTACGTAGTGGTCATATTAACCGGTCTTCCCTGTAGGCATATGAATATTATCCTATCACTGACAGTGTTGTACTTCAGGATAGATCTTGAAATGCTCTTTTCGAGGAAGAATGCAGTATCATTCCTCAAGTCATCATTCCCAGCATAGTAGACCATATGATTGTCCGATTCAAAATGGCCAATATCAGTCCATTTCAGCTCACTAATATCTAGGATATTGATGTTTATGGGTTCTATTTCATTTTTGATGATTTTTAATTTTCCTGGATTCATACTTTGTACATTCCACGTTCCAATTATTAATGGATATTTGCAGCTGTTTCTTCTCATTTTGAGTCATGCCACATCAGCAAATGAAGGTCCCAAAAGCTTTACTCCATCAACATCATTAAGGTTAACTCTACTTTGAGGATGCAGTTTTTCCCCAGTCATGTTTTGAGTGCCTTCCAACCTGGGGAACTCATCTTCTGGCACTATATCAGACAATGTACCACTGTTATTCATAAGGTTTTCACTGGCTAATTCTTTCAGAAGTAAACTGCCAGGTCTTTCTTCCTAGCCTGTCTTAATCTGGAAGCTCAGCTGAAACCTGTCCACCATAGGTGACCCTGCTGGTGTTCAAACATCACTGGCATAGCTTTCAGCATCACAGCAACACAAAAGCCCCCAATGTATGACAAACTGACAGACGTGTGGGGGACCTATTATGGTAAAATACCTGGCATATAATCAAAGTTAAATAAATGTAAATCCTATTTCCCGCACCTCTATCTTCATTGATCCGTAAGCTGGAAATATTGACTGCCTTTCTTTGTGGGCAGTTTTCAAGAGGCCTAGAGATGCCTTTTATGAATAGTAGGCCAATGGTGAGCTGCACTACAGCTACCTAATTGCCGTAGCCCTTCATCATGCCTTTCTCTTTCTGACTCTCCCTCTGGTTTCTTAGAAGATCTGTCTTCCTACCTGGGTCTATAACTTCACCACCAGCCCAGGGTCAGATAATCAGACAAGGGGTTTGAGTATGAGTCTACCCAAGCATTATCCTACAAAACCCTTGAAAGCCTCCTATTGATCAATTCAACGCCCTTGGTTATGGCATCTTATTGACACTTTTCCTGTTAATTCCTTGTTAGTAGTAACATAGAAGAGCATCTATTCCCATCTTAAGACAGAATTCACTGATCCTGCTTCTTCAAGGGAACTGTGCGTATTGAACTAGAATCTCACAGTTGGGGAGGATATTAGCAGTCTGAAAATCTCCTCTTTGTCCCTCACAAATGGCAAATAGTCCCTGATTTTATGCATACAATAATTGGGACTTCATTACTGTGAAAAGTAGTATTTTGGGGCCATGATAACAAGAAAGTAGTTCACACCCATTGTTCCATGCAGTTTGAATGAAGTTCCTGTTTCTTGTCCAAACCAAGATATTCACTATCTCTTCAGCTTCAAGTCATCCCATATCGATCAGCTTGACATGCATTACTTCATTAAAGACCTCAGCAAAAATACGGGCCAGAACTGTAGCCATGGACAGGGCCTATTGCCTAACCCCATTCTCCTCTCTACAATTTTGAATAGAGTCATTCATCCAGGTGTGAAACCTAGGTACATCCACAAGGCATCCTCTCTAAAGGTCTGTGAGCTACACAGTATTCAGAGGCAGAATCTCCCCAATAATGAGGAAAAGGGATATTTAATCAGCCACACAAATGTAGGCCTGGCCCTGGCCAATCAGCCTAATATTTGGGCCAGATTCTGAGGAAATCAGGCTGCGGACAAATGATAACAATAGTCTCAGTCTGGAAGTGCCCAGGGCAGGATAACCAGTAGGACTGGTTTATATTTCAAAGGGCAAATTGCTGAGAAGGAATAATATGATGTAGTTGACTGATTTTCAAATTTTCCTGGGAGCCCAATATATAAGATAGACTAAGGTAGTGCTTCTCTAATGGAATTCCTTCTGCTTGGACCCCTCCCTGCCCACAGAGCCCCTTAAGCAACTCGACTGACACATCAGAGAACAATGTAGCAGTGTGATAGATGACTTTCCTGTGTCACCTTTCTAGACATGGCCTTATAACTCCCACCTAAGTGATTGGGCAGGACTCCATCCCACTGGGCTTGAGGTGAGTCATTCCAGAGGCGGAAAAGAGAAGATACCACCATCACCAAGGAAGAACAGCCAGGAACCAGCACATTCTTTGGACCTGAGATCCCTGCGCTAAGAAGCTCCTGGACACAGGAGACAGAAAGCGAGCTGTAAACGTAAAGATGGCAAGAAGCAGCAGCAGAGATCTGGCAGCAGGAGACAGCATGGTGGGCTTCCTCGTTCATGGAGAGAGAAAGCTGAGTGCCTTTGGGCAAGGGCCAAGGGCCAGGAAGGCATGCCTGTGAGCACAGCTAGGAAAAGGCTATCCTAATGGAAGAACTGTATCTCTAGTGTTCTTGAAGCTGAACTGTAACCTGTTATTTCCCTAATAAATCCCATAATTTTGAGTATTGTCTGTGAGTTCTGTGTGGCCATTGCAATGAATTATCAAACCCAGCAGAGAAGTAGAGAGTGCTGTGGGAGGGATGGTTGGTGTCAGAATTGGTAAAGAGGTTGGACAGAGGAGATATGTCTGACCCCACCTCATAGGAATCAGCCTTGGGCTGTTGCTCTTGATTCTCCTTCCCTCTTGTGAAGTTAGAGGAGGGCAGACACTGCTTCTGTGCAGTTACTAGAAATGTGCAAATCATCCTGCAGGATGTTTTGGATTTTTTCATCAATATCGGTAATTAAGATCAAACTGCTAGCTGTCAAAACCAAATCTACTGACAATCCTCAATCACTCCCCAATCATGGTAAAACAGGTAGTGAAATACTATTACCCTGGGATGCTCTCAGATTTCTATTACAATGTTATTGTTGACATCTGGTGATTGTCATTTTGTTTTTCCTTACATCAACCTGATTTAGCTAACCTAACTCTCCTGATTAAAATATGTTTTTCCTTTTCTTTGAAATCTAATTGCTTCCCTAGGCTATATTTTGGGGACTTTTGTTCCCTACTAAGATTCCTGGAACAGATGAGCCCTTCAGATTAGAAAATCAGCTATTCCTTCAAATATTGAAAGTTTTCTTCTGTTAAGTCTTGGGATATATTTTTTATTCCACTCATAGTGCTTCCTAGTGTCATGTTTTGCTCTCCAGTGTTTGTTCTCCCCGTGCTACCGTGCTGGTGAATACTTCCATCTTTTCCTGTTCTGCGTTATTTTCATTCTGGCTTATTTTCAATGCTGACTCCAAAGCACTGACTTAATATTTTTAGTTGTCAGTTTCAGTCTTTGGAAGATAATGCTTTATTTTAAGGTTTACAGTGTATTATTTTTTACTTTAATTTCTTTCCTTACCTCTACCAACTTTTTAAGAAGCCCTGGTGGTTTAACGGTTAAGCACTTGGCTGCTAAAGGAAGTTTGTGGTTAGAACCCACCTGACGATCTGCTTCCATAATGACTATAGCCAAGAAAACCCTATGGGCAAGTTGTACTGTGCCACATGGGGTCACTATGAGTCAGAGTCTACTCGAGGGCACACAACAACCACCACCTCCAGCTTTTTAAAAACAATGTAATCAATTGCATACTATTAGATCTCTCATTCCATAAAGTCTATGTACTCCTTAAGGGTGTAAATTAACTGCACCTAAAATTTTCTTCGATTTCCTTGAATAAAACATCTTTCAAATTTTACTCTATTTGTATTTTTCATGTCATATTTCATTTTACTCATTTATTTATTAATTTTTGCTAATTCTTCTTCTGGTCTCCTATTGCAAGGATTTTTTCACTTGTCCTTGAACAGGGCCATTTTATCTGAAACTGCTCCTTCCCCAAGTGGGTGTGGATCCCTTTCCTATTGCCTTAAGCACTGTTTGAATCCTTTCCTTGGAATATGAGCTGGAGAACATGATGTTTTTTGGTTTGTTTGTTTTCCCCAGTCACTCAACTGCCCTAGAAGTGTGAAAAAGGAACTAGGGCTTTGTGTAACCACATTTAGAAAGGTTTGTCTTTGCTCTTTCTCTATAGTTTTGGGAAAAAAGAAGACAGCACCGCCATATTGGTGACTCACCTCTCCTCTCCCATGGAGAAACAGGACATGAGCTTTGGACTTGGACTTGTTCCCCTCTCAGGGTAACTGGCTATAGAAGGTTCTGCCCCTGTTTCTCACATATTTATGACTTGGTTTAGCCATGCACAATTTCCAGACCCTGCTGAGCCTATGTTTACTGCTATGAAATCAGCCCAAACAATAAATTCGAAGAAATTATCCCTTCATGTTTCTCATACCACCTACTCTACCTATAAAAAACTCATTGCCATTGAGTTGATTTCAACTCATAGCAACCTGCAGGACAGAGTAGAGCTGCCCTATAGAGTTTCCAAGGAGGGCCTGGCGGAATCGAACTACTGACCCTGTGGTAAGCAGCTGTAGCTCTTAACCACTACACCACCAGGGTTTCCTCTGCCTATGGTGCAATGAATTACTTACTATGGCCCTTCTAGTCATGGTTTGGAAACCCTGGTGGCGTAATGGTTAAGTGCTACAGCTGTTAACAAAAGGGTCGGCAGTTTGAATCTGCCAGGTGCTCCTTGGAAGCTCTGTGGGGCAGTTCCACTCTGTCCTATAGAGTCTCTATGAGTCGGAATCAACTTGACGGCACTGGGTTTGGTTTTTGGTTGGTTTAGTCATGGTCTTTGTGACTTACACACAGTGATTGAGTGAGACTATGCAAATACGGTATATGGAACCTGTGATAGTTGGGGTTATGTGTCAACTTGGCTAGGCCATGATTCCCGGTATTGTGTGCTTGTCCTCCATTTTATGTGTTGTGGATCCTGACTTCTACACGTTGATGACACAGGATTGGTGTAAGGTGTGTCTTGGGTGCAGCCTTGCAGGAGGGCATAAATCAAGCCCACCTTTAATAAAGTTATGCCCTTTCCTGTGGTGTGGCCCACATCTAAGATATATATGTGTGTCCTGGTGAGGCTCTCTCTCTCTGCATCTGGTTCATGATCACTTGACCTCCCCAGAGGACTGCTATCTGACCTGCCAATTCTAGGTTTTGCTGGCCTTCACAGCCTCTTGGGCCAGTGGCCTATTATGTGACCTGATTCGCCAGCTTCCGTAGCTGTGTGAGTCAGCAGCCTGTGGTCTGAACTGCCAGTTTGGGTCCATCAGCTCCTGTAGACATGTGAGGTGGGAGAAGCATATCCCTGACCCATGAATTTGGGACTTGCCAGCCATTTCCTTTATACAGTTCATGAGTTCAGTGAGACGTTACAGCAAATTAGGGAACCCAAAGATGGGAGGGAGAATACTGAGGGAAGGAGTAGTTGATGTTAGAGATGATGGAGTGGTACAGTAGCTTGGAAAAGTTGGACATTTGGGAAACCTTTAACCTCGTCTCATAGGAACCAGCTCTCTGCTGATCCTTATAAATTATTCATTTACCACCAGAGGTCAAAGGGCAGCAATTCTAGCCTAGGCTTTGTAGTGTTTTTTGTTTGTTTTCATCTTTTAATACAATGAAAAAAGAGTTCTCTACAGAAGTGTCTTAGGCTGGGTCCTCTAGAGAAGAAAAACCATTAAAGTATATAAATATATATATAGAGAGAGAGATTTATATCAAGGAAATGGATCACATGGTTGTAGGGGCTGCAACGTCCCTTGTCTGTGGATCAGGATAGAGGCTTCCCCTGATTCACATAGCTGCAGGGGCTGGTGAACCCAAGATCAGCAAGTTGGAAACCAGGGCTCTTGCTCACAGGCTATGAAGATCAACGAATCCCAAGTGTGGCAGGTAAGCTGCTAGCTCAAGTCCCAAGAACTGGAGGTCAGATGAACAGGAAGCAGCTGCAGGATCCAGGGCAGAGCAAAAAGCCAGGACATCTATTATATTTGGAAATTCCCTTTCGACTGATTGGCTACTCACAGCAGATCCCATCATGGGGTGATCACTTATAAACACTGAGAATCAAGGCCCAGCCAAACTGACACACAATCGTAACCATCACAAGAAGGTAGTTCGTATTTTTCCCCTGGAACTACCTTAATCCCAATCCCTCCAAATCTGAAAAATCAGCAAAATTCTGTATTTCCCTCTTCTTACTTCCTGCCCTATTGCAATGTTATCTCTAAAGGGAGTCAGGCGGCCATGCCAGGCATCTTCTTTCAATTCTGACCAAATTGTTCTGAATCTGAAAACCACTTTTCACAGTACTCAGTATGAGACTGGGGTCCTTCCCTGGTTTTTGGTTAATGGTTTAGTCTTTGGTATATTTACTTTCTTCATTCTTAGTTATTCAGGAGGATGGAAGTTTTAAAATTTTTCTTCCTGGGATGTCTTTCATTGATTTCTTTTTCACATTCTAATTCTAAAACCTTTATTTATTTTTTCCTCTTTTTTATTCTTCAGTTCAACTTGCACTGTTTTACAGAATATTTTAACAAAATTACAGTGTGCTCAAAAACATACTATCATCTTTCACTTTCTGTTTATGACTTGGACTCACTATATTGTTGTAAGCCACCATTGAGTCAATTCCTACTCATGGTGACCACACATGTGCAGAGCAGAAGTGCTCCATAGGATTTTTAAGACTGTGATCTTTTGGAAGCAGATTGCCAGACCTGTCTTCCGAGGTGCCTCTGGGTGTGTTCAAACCACTACCCTTTTGGCTAGTAGTCAAGTGCTTAGCCATTTGTGCCACCCAATGACTCTGA
This sequence comes from Elephas maximus indicus, assembly GCF_024166365.1. Lineage (NCBI taxonomy): Eukaryota > Metazoa > Chordata > Mammalia > Proboscidea > Elephantidae > Elephas > Elephas maximus. Next base: position 71,190,978 of record NC_064825.1, read on the forward strand.
CTCACTGTATAACCTTCTTTGTATTACTTCACCTCTCTGAGCATTGTTTTTCCCCTCTGTTAAGCGACTGGTTTGCATAAGTGATCCCTCAGTACCCTCCCAGTGTTAGAAGTTCATGACATAATGACTGCTAAACCTGGATTTCTGACAATTGCCATCCATCTTGGTTTCGGGGATACTTATGGAAGAGATAGTGGGGCAGGAAGGTGTTGGGCTCTAATCTGTAACTAAATCACCCTGGATCCGAAAGCACATAAACTGTGAACAGCACAGGGGATACATCTTGAATCCCTAGCCCTGAGACTCTAGGAGTCTGACAAACAATCTCAAAGGAAAGCAATGGTTCAGATTTCAGCCCCTGGCCTGGAAAGTTAACACATCCACCTGGCAAGACTCCTAAAATAGTAGCAAATTGAATCTGAATCTGAAATGCACATCTAAAAAATGTATTACTTGAGAGTTATAGAGAAACTTGATCCAAAGGAAATCATTCCCACTGTCAGCTGGCACGAATTCATCAGGAGTCAATCACAGCCAATCCAGCCTTATCTAAATGTAGTTTAACGAAAATATACAAGTAACTATCCCAAGAATTTCATAGAACTCAAATCTGTTTCATAAGCGGCTGAATTCCCAAGGATGGCAGAATAGGCTGATCTGCTCCAGAAAGACCCCACCTTATGTCATTTATCCAAAATTTGGAGTTAGACTCTAACCCTGTCACTCAAGGATACAGGGCCTTTGGATTTCTTGACAGACAACACTCCCCAGAGCATGACATTCTTGTGGTCTGAGTGGTCATGGAAAAACAGAGAAAGGCAGAGAGGAAGGTGGCAAAACGGGAGACAGGCTGGGAGTTTGGCGGGGTTGTGAGAGTGACCAGACTCCAGAGCTGGCTAGAACACAGGTTTGTTTTGAGACCTTAAGTACTGGTAAGCCCAAGAGCAGCTGGGGTCTCCCTACCCCCTTTCAGTTTAGACAAAAATGAGTCAAAATCTCATTTCATGTCATATGTGAGTCTATTACAAATTCCCAGGAGACTTAGGTACTTTGGTCATATTTGCCTCTGGGCTCCTGATTTCATGGGTTCTGTCTCTTTCCTGTATCAACCCAGGCATGACACTCAGTCCCTTTGTGAAATTTCACAAAATACTGGATTCTCACAAAGCATTTGTGATTTAGGGGTGGGGCTAAGATGGAGGATTTTCATCACAGCTGGGTGAGTGACTTCACATTAGATACTAAGCATGCCCACACCAAAATCACCATTACCATTCCATCACTAGGGATATCCCCTGGCCATTCTCCAAAAGGTTTCCTGCTCCCCATGGTTAATAGTAGTCAGGGTAGTCTAAACAGTATAAAAAATAACCCCTAAATCTCAGTGGCTTATATATAGATATAAGTTTGGCTGCTAACCAAAAGGTTGGCAGTTTGATCCACCAGCTGCTACTTGGAAACCCTATGGGGCAGTTCTACTCTGTCCTATAGGGTCGCTATGAGTCAAAATTGACTTGAGAGAAATGAGTTTGGGCCTGGTTTTGAGATACATATATATATATATATATATATATATATATATATATATATATATATGTATAGAAAGATAGATTTATACTTTCTTTTACACGTCACTGTCCAGTTGGATATTTGGAGGGAAGTCAGTCTTATGCAGTGATCCAGGAATCCAATCTCCTTCTCTCTCTAGTAGTTCCATCTCAGAGTTCTCCTCTGGACCTTCTGCATCCAACTGGGAGACAAGAAAAGAGTGTGGGGAATTGAGTAAGGAGAACCACAAGGATGTTTCAAGAACCAAGCTAGGAAGTGGCACTCATTACTTCTTCCTCTATTTCACTGGCCAAAACGTAGTAACATACCCCCACTCAACTGAACAGAAAGCTGGGAATTGTAGTTACAAGTGGTCCTAGAAGGAAAATGAAGAGTTTGTGAGAATGCAGCTCTGTTTTCTGCCTATATCATGTTTTGGTTCCTCTCTCATGCTTCTTCTGCTCCTTTCTCCTTCTCATTCCTTCTTCTAATGGTCTCATAAAGAATAGTTTAACAATTCTTTTGTTCTTTCATAATTCTTTCCCACCAAGAATGGACATGACTGCAGAGTGCTATGCAATACAGCAGGCACTACCACCAGAGTTGACCTAAGAATTCAGACCTATTTTCTACCTAAACCAATTACCTCATGTCACAGAAAAGGAAATTGAGACCCAAAGTTCTTAGATTTTGTTAGTGGAGGAACTCAAATTTGAGCCAGTATCTCAAGCTCCCCACTCTTTCCATTACATCGTATTGTATCATCTCCTCAGTTAGGTTGTGAGCTTAATAACGGAAGAGAGCTCCTGCTATATTCATCCACTCCCCAGTGCCTTGAACAGACAAAGACATAAGACAGAATAACAGGGTCTTTAGTGACTGTTGAATGGAGCAATATCATCAACAGGACAACAGGAGGGACATTCTACTTTGTTGGTGGCAGTGAAATGCCTCCCAAGGCAGTACAATTCCATTTACCTTGGTTTAATTGAGGCCAGTTGGAAACAATACAGTATCTTTTGATCCAATTAAAAATGTTACCCATAAATTATGAAAGTTTTCATGGCATTCTTCGGACTGGAGTGCTATTTTGCAGCCAAGGCTCCGAACACATTTTTTCAAAGGAGATTTTATCATGGAAAATGTGACAACAACAGAACTCCAGGGGCGTGAACATGCTGCTGTAATTACTCCTCCAGACACAATGAAACCAACCAAAGTTAATTATTTATCAAAACCAACACACTCTCTAGAAACATCTTTGTTTTGGCAGAACTTTTCCTTTCTCCAGGAAATAGGTCAATCGTTTTTCCCCCCATTTTTCTTTATCACAGTATCTGGTGTTCAGAATTAGCTATTTCAAGTGTGGAGACATTTGCCAAGCATCCAGGTGGGCTGGCAGAAGTGCAACGGGAGTCTTGAGGTTCTTAGCTCCTGGGTTCTTCCTGTTTCAGCATTCCTCATCAATAAAAATAAGCCTGGGAAAGAAGAAATAAACTTAGGATTAAGCAGCTACTATATGTCAGGCCCTGGGAGAAGCACCATATCACATTGTCTCACTTAATCCCATGAAATAGTTAAGAGTATGTCTGTTTTACAAATTACAGAATTGAGCTCAGAGAGGTTAAAAGATTTTCATATACATCCACGTCTGTCCGGCTCCATAGCCCTTCCTCGTTCTCCCCCATGAGTGACAAGGAAGAGAATGAACTGCGTAAAGTTGCTAATGACTCAAGAATTGACCCTGGTCATTTAGGGAACCCATACCGCGACCTGTCAGTTTGTCATACTGTGGTAGCTTTCGTGTTACTATGATGCCACCGGCATTTTAAACACCAGCAGGGTCACCTATGGAGGATAGGTTTCGAAGGAGCTTCTAGGCTAAGACTATGAAGAAAGACCTGGTAATCTACTTCAATTGGCCATTGAAAACCCCATGGAGCACAGGCCTACTCTGACGCACATGGGATCGCCACGAGTCAGAGTCAACTCCATGGCCACTGGTGGAGGTGGCAGTGGTGGTAGTTACTTCAGAACAAGGGACCATGAGTGGAAGTGGCATGTATTACTTCCAATTCAAGGCAGTTAAGAGCCTGTGCTTATCCTCTATCTCTCCGTCCTATTTCTCCAGGACTCTTGGAACACTTGCTTTCCAAACTGCACAGTTACAAGATAGGAGAGCCTTTGTCAGTTGGGCTCCTGAGTGACTAAGTGGAATAAAGTCTCTGATGACTGGTGTTGTACATGTAAAATGAGTAAAAAATAAGCTTTTGGGTTATTAAGCAATGAAGATTCCGAAGTTAATTTGTCACTGTAACGTATACTGTTCTATCCTGTCTAATACAAACAGAATGATTTTTAAAAAGGTATTAAAATGGATCAGTTTGGTAAATCAATGTAGTAAAAAAAATATTCTGGAGTCAGAAGGCTAAATGTTTTTACCCAACCTTGGAAACTGTCAGTATGTGGCAGGTCTTGTAACTACCCTGTGGCCACCAATTAGTCATTTCTTAGTATAATTACCATTTATTGAATTTTTTTTTATGTTAGGCACTTTACATAAATTACTGCACTTAATCCTCCCAATATCCTATGAGTTAGGTCTTGTTACCAGTTTATAAATGAGGAAAGTGAGGTCCAGTGGTTACACATTACTAGGTAAGTGGGTGTATGAATGGTGTGGTGGTGGCATCTGACCTCCTCTAACTTCCCAAGGGGGAAGGAGAATCAAGATCAAGAGCCCAAGGCTGACCCCTCAGAGGCAGAGGCCAGACATGCCTTCTCTCTTTGCCATATTTACTAATTCTGACACCAATCCCTCCCGCGGCACTCTCTACGTCTCTGCTAGGTTCAATAATTCATTGCAATGGCTGCATAGAACTCACAGACAATACTCATAACTATGGGTTTATTAGCGAAGTAACAGGTTACAATTCAGGTTCAGGAACACTCAGGATACAATTCTTCCATCAGGATAGCCTCTTCTCAGCTGTGTCTGCATGCACTCCTCTTTCTGGCCCCTTCAGCCTCTGCCCTGCACGTGTTACAAAGCTCTTTTAGCTCTGCCCATAAGTGCCCAAAGACACCCACTCCACCAGTAAGACTTGGCCCAAAGGTGCTCAGCTTTAACTCCACGGGTCAGCAAACCTAGCTCCACCAAGTGTCCGGAGGCACCCTACTCCCCAGCAAGCCTTCTGCCTAAAGGCACTCAGCTTTCTTGTTCCATGGGTGGGAAGCCCAGCATGCCATCCCCTGCTGGTCTCTCCTGCCACCATTTCTCTGCCACCACTTCTCACCATCTTCAGTGTTACAGTTCTCTCTCTCTCAGTTTCCTGGTTCCAGGAGCTTCTCAGTGTAGGGATCCCAGGTTCAAAGGACAAACTCCGCTCTTGGCCCTTTTTACTTGGTGGTGGTGAGATTCTCTCCTTCCCACCTCTGGGATGGCTCATTTTAAGCCTAGCAGGATGGCAAAACTGACCAATTCCTTCATTAGGGTTCCATAGACTTTATTTATATGGTCCCACCCTCTCACAGGTGCTATGAACATTATTTGCAGTATTGGCAAGCTATCCAATCCCTTTGGTGGGCCATAATTACTTTATTTGTATAATCCCAATCACTTATGTGGCAGTTACAAGACCATGGCGAGAAAGGCCATATAAAAGTGATCCGTAGCACTGCAGTGATAGAGCCAGGATTTGAAGGCAGGAGGGTCTAATGCCAAAGCCCTCTTTATTATATTACACTGCCTCTCCATTTGCAGCCTTAACTCTAGAAAAACAGGGCTCCAGGTTGGAGCTGACTTCTAAGGATTATGAGTCTTCACTCTTCTGCCTGGATTTTGCAAAAGCCTCCCCCAACAAGTTTCTGTGCATTTGGTCTCTCCCACTTTAATCCCCCCTGGCACACTGGCTACCCAAGAGATCATTCAAAAACACAAATCTGATCATGTTGCCCCCAGGCTGGCAAACCTCTGTTAGCTCCCCTTGCTTGCAAGGTCAAGTTCAAACTCCTTAACTTGGCAAAGTCTTGCTTGTCATCCTTTCTCCTGCTCTGCCTCGCTGAGCTGGTTTCTCCTGTCCCACCAAACTTGGTGTGTTCCCCAGGCAGAGGCACACTGTGCCCATCCCTGTCTCCACATCTTTGCTCACGATGTTCCCTCTGCTAGGAATATACTTTCCCCCAACTCCTACTATTTTTCTCACTATTTGTCAAGATCCACCACAAATGACATTTTTCTTTCAAGCTTCCTCCAACAAAATTAGTAGCAACCTTCTCGGCTTCCTCAGCACCATCTATACCCCTCTGTTATGACGCTGATCTGTGGAAGTTTAACTCATGATTTGGGCTTCTGTTTTCCTCTTGGCCTAGGGGTTAAGTGTGTGTAAGCTCTTGGTTTGAATGCTGGCTCTACCTCATGGAGTCTGTGTAACCTTGGCAAGTAACCTATCTGAACCCTAGTTTCCTCAACAATAAAATTAGAACTATAGGCTTGTTTCAACGAATGGAATGCAATAAATACAATGGAAGTTCTTACAAGGGTGCTGGCATCTAGCAAAGGTTAAATAAATATGTTTTATTTATTTTTAAATTCCTAGCCCTAGCACTATGCGCGGCTCACAATAAGTCCCCAATAGACATTTGTTGAATGAACAAAAGATTGAATGAATTGTTGAATGATTGGGTCACTGAGTAGAGTAAGAAGATCTACCAGGTAGAAGAGATCTCCTGGAATCTTAATATCAAATAGGGTTTGTTTTGTTTTAGTTTTGTTTTTGATTTTGCTTTCAACTCTTTAGCTAAATCTGAGCAGCAACTTGTATTTAATTTCAAAGTGAGAATTACTTAGATGACCTGAGGATTTTCTTCCTCAAACCCAGAGCTGAATATTTTCTTTCTCAAATCCAAAACTAGGACTACCAAGACCTTGCAGAACTTCCTCTGCCTCCATCCCTAACTGGCAACTTTTTAGTGGATCAGTGATCAGTGGAGCATGGACCATTGGCACACGCTGTAAGGCAACATGTATTTGGTGTCGTCTGAGTTCATCCAGTTGGTCAGCTGAGCACATCCCAATTCCCAGAGACCATCTAGAACCTGACTAGGATGTCAAGAGAGGACTAAAGCTTCCCTCTCTGGAGACTTCATTCTTACTTCCTCCAATATGTATAATTTAGCAGGACCATCGAGATGATGAGATGAGATGACGTTGTGATGGCATTGTGCTGGTGACCATTTCTGCAGGGCTTTTCCACTTCTGGGTTCCTTCCTCCTCTTTCTTACTTGGTTGTTTCTAGGCCTCTTTCTTAGGCCCCTCTCTCCAAAGGGTGAAGTCAGGCACATGTCCTCACCTTTTCCTACATTCCTTTCTTCTGTTGTTGGTATAATATGTCCTTGGGAAGCAATCTCTGATGTTCCCCTGCAGTTGCAATTAACACTAAAAACAAACAGCTTCTAGTCATCTTAATGCATTATAAGAATGTTCACTCAACAGAAAAGCCCTGAGGTAGAGGAGCAACACTATTTCTCTACAGCCGCCAAGGTTCTTCCCCCAACCCTTGGTATTGGCTTTGCTTGTAGGTTGACTTCCCTCAAGATTTCAAGACGACCACAGCAGCAGTTGGGGCCACATTCCTCCTTATTCTTATCTGGAAGGAAGAGGGGGAATCCCATAAATATCCATTCAAAGAACTTAGCTTCACTCTACTGAGGCCTCAGAGGAGTACCACATGCTTTGGCTTGAGCCAGGGTTACCCAAGCCAAATTGTTGCAAGGTGGGGAAGAGGGATTACACTGATTGATTTACCTCAGTCTGGATTCATCCCCAGATCTGGAGTGGGCTCAGTCCCTCCTGAATTTCAACACGCAATGGGGAAAGAGCAAATGGAGGCTGGAGTTCCAGCCACAGGATCGACCACCCTGACGGGCAGGTTTTTCTCTCGCTCTCTCAATCCCTTTTGTTGGTTGTGCTCAAGATCAAGCTGAATCCTATACCCATTGTTTCTGATTTATTTTGTTGAATTATAAGAATAATACATGTTCATTTCAATTGAAGAGAAAAGCAAAATAAAAGAAACATAGAATGACCCAGAATTGTCTATTAAACAGAGGAAGCGAATGCAAACATTTTACTCGTATGTTGGTCTTCTCTGTTGTGTCTTTTTGTTGTTGTTGTCCTTTTTTTAAAATATGGACTGCTTCACAGATTGGTTGTTATCCTTGCACAGGAGCCATGCTAACCTTCTCTGTATCGTTCCATCTTTAGTATATGTGCTACCAAAGCCAGCACTCTGTTATGTCTTTTTGTGCATGGTTGTATTCATATTTGGTACACAGGTTTGTAAGGAGCCCTGGTGAGTACAATGGTTAAGTGCTCAGCTGCTAACAGAAAGGTTGGTGGTTCAAACCCACCCAGCTGCTCTGTGGGAGAAAAATGTGGTGATCTGCCCCTGTAAAGTTTACAGCCTAGGAAACCTTATGTGGCAGTTCTACCTTTTCACATAGGGTCACTAGGAGTCATGATCGGCTCTATTGGCACTTAACAACAACACACAGGTTTGTACCCAGCTTTGTAATTTAATACGATGATGTTAGCATTTCCGCAGCATGTTAGAAATATTTTAACAGCTTCATATTCCCACATACAAAGGAATGCTGGCGTGCGTTTCTCTGTTGTGGTACAAAAGGCTTTCCTAATTATTCACTATACTAAATAATACTTTATGGAACATCTTTGAATTCTATTTCCTTGTGATAAGTCCCCAGATACTCATTTGCAAATTATCTTCCTAGAAGTGTATATAATTGTAAACTCCTCTCCACAATGTAAGAGAGTGGCTGTTTCGTTATACTTAAACACTTGTACCCAATATTGTTTTTAACCTTTACCAGTTTTGAAAAAAAATTAGTAAATATCATTTTTAATCTTTACTTTTTTTTTAAAAAAAAAGGGGGCAACTGGTTGCTGATTTAATTTTCACTGCTTTGATTACTATAGCAGAGACTTTGTTCAAATGTTTATTAATCATATATTTCCTCTTTTTTATGACAAGGATGTTCATATCCTCTCCTCATTCTCCAATGAGAACTTAGTGGTTTTTTTAAATCAATTTTTATGAAATCTCCATATAGTAAGGATATTAATCCTTTGACATTTGTAGCACTTTTCCCACTTTAATTTATTTATGTTAATTTTTCATATACGAAAGTAGTATATTTTTATGTAGTCAAATATATCAATTTTTCCCTTTGGTACTTATATTGGTTTTAAGATTACAAAAGCCATTCCTAATTCAAATATTTAATCAAAATTTAATTCTATTTTTTTCTTTTATTCCTGTGGTTTGATCTTTTTACATGCAACTCTTAATCCTATGTACTTCACGTAGGCTTGGTTGACAGGGTCTTTACTCAAGCATTTCTCAGTGAATCCCAGTAAGGGTACAAATCTGTCCTTTATATATAAAGAGGCTGGCTGACCCATTAAATCATCTGCTTTGAGAAATCCCTTCTATGAGATGGGTAGTTTGAAGGAGAGAAGGCAGCCTTAGAAACAAAGGGAGAACTGGCTTATGATCCTGAATGGTGATTTCCTTCTCCAATGCTCAATTTCCCCATTTGTAAAATAGGGAAGGCTGACTAGGTTCTCTTTAAGGTCCATTTCTATTCTAACCTTTGTGGTTCCAGAAAATACTTCTTTAGTTTCTGTGCACATAACCTCTGGTTTCTTCTTTTCCTCACTCCTTCTGGGATGACTTGTCCGTGGACACCAAAATTGTATGCATCCCTGTCTTATACATGCCTTTTATGGCGTTCGTCCCATCCAGCTTCTACATCGCCTCCTGTTTAAAACCAACCCATCTGCACCCCTGCCAAGGGAAGCAGACTTAAGCTGTCCTTAATACCAGATAACCAGTGATTGGCTCAGGGGTGGACATTCCATCCAAGGTGGCTTGTCTATTGGCTGGATAGTGCCCTATGAGACTGTCCAGTGGGAGCAATAGTAATCAGCTAAGCCAAGCACACAGCAAGCACAGAGACTCCCTCTACAACTTGGACTGGAGCAGAGAGAGCGAGAGACAATTATCTACTTGATCTTGGAATCTGAGTGGAGCTGATGCAAGCAGATGAGAGTGGACCAGGAAAGCACTGAGTCCCCAGGGCTTTCATGGTTTGAAGGATAAGTGAGTTCCAGTTCTGGTCTACACACATCCTAACAATAAATCCTTCTTGTCTTTAGATGAGGAGTCTCTGGGTGGTACAAATTGTTAATGTGCTTGGCTGCTAACCAAAAGGTTGGAGGTTCAAGTCCACCCAAAGGTGCCTCAGAAGAAAGGCCTGGCAATCTACTTCCAAAAAATCTGCCATTGAAAACACTATGGAGCACATTTGTACTCTGACACACGAGTCATCACCATGAGTTGGAATTGACTCAATGGCAATTGGTTTTTTGGGTTTTTTTGGTCTTTAGATGGTCTCTGTTTCTTGTCAACAATAATGTGAGTCACACTCCCTAAAAGTTTTCTTTCCCTGTCTTATTCACATCCTTTTATTAGTCTATCTGGGAGCGGTTCAGCGTCTGCTGCATTCGTCACCAGCCAGCGGCAGCAAGCCATTTGGCCATAAGGGAGTTGTGACACCGAGGGTGTGCACAGGCAGACACACACTCCTGCTTTTCACTCCTCTCTATGGCCTTCCACTTCACAAATACTCACAGCATGTTCACAACCTCAGCTGATCCCAGAGAGGTCTTTAGTTTAGCAGGATGCACTTAAATGTGGAAAGGTACTCCTCACCCTCTTATGCCAGCCTTCCTGAGAATTGTTTTATAGAGGCGTTATCATTTTGCTCAGGGCTGGCCCCAGGCAAAACTGGAAAGTGGAGAACTTTGCATTTGGCTCCCTCCCACACCTATCTGGGCTGCTCCCTCCTACGGTCTGCCAGCTGCTCCCTGTCCTGGCTCTTTCCACCCCTGCTGCGCCTCCATTAAAAACTAACCTGTTCTATATCCTACCTCCTCAGGGCTCCGCTCTCTGCTTGAAAGATGCCAGCGGGGTTTCCCTCCTAGGAAAGATCTTGAATCCTTACCAGGAATCTTCTAAGAGACAGAGTCTTAACCCCAAATATTGTCAAGGCTGAAAAGTGACTTTGAGCAATAAGAATCATGTCTGTTTAAAAAACCAGCATCACACAAAGCCAGCCCGAAGCCCACTCACCAGTCACAGCCGTGGAACTAAATGAAGCCTTGTACCATGCTTCTTTCTGGCTTTTTTGGCTTCTGTTTCCCAAGTCTTCCCTTCCCATTTCCCATGTAAAGCTCCGCCATCCCTCTGACCCCATTCCTCAAAGCTTGAATCCTGGACATGACCATCCTTTCTTGCCCTTCATCCTGCTTGCCCTCCCCAGCCCAGGTCAACTCCCTGAAGTAGTCACGCCCTAACTTTACCCGCATGGGCGGTACCCTCTGTGCTCTGACCAAGTCATCCCAGGGGATCTAGACAGAAATGGCTCTAATGTAAGAATCCCAGGCCTTTAGCAGCCTCCTAGAAAAACCATTAGGCGGATAGAACAGATCTGTGCCTCAGTCTTCTTACATGTGAAATAATATCACCCACTTCAGAGAGTTCCTATGAAGGATAAGTGACTTAATATGCGTAAAAGACATCAACAGTACCTGGAACATAGAAGGCTATGTGCTTTGAGTCTTGGCTAGTAGTAATAGTAGCAGTCGTATTAGTAGTAGTGATACTAACGCTGTGTTAGGGGATTTGGGGCAGGCCTTGCAAATGAACTGTGGCAGGGACTTCCTGGGCCTAGTGGGGGCAGCAGAGAGCTGTCTGAGAGTCAGGCTGGGACAAGTCAGACCACCTGGGAGTCAAAAGTGGAATGCTGAGGCCCAAGCCAGCCACCCAGGGTAGGGCAGGGGCAGGTAGGAAATAGAGCCTAGAAGAGCTGATTCCACAGCCTCCCCTCTGGTCTCCCTACCTCTTGTCTTGTTGTTGTGTGCCATCAAGTTGATTCCAACTCAGAGCAACCTTATAGCCACCCTAAAGCAACCCTAGTAGAACTTCCCTATAAGGTTTCCTAGGCTAAAATCTTTGCAGGTACTTCACCAGGTCTTTTGCCCCACAGAGCCTCTGGTGGGTTTGAACCTCTGACCATTTGATTAGCAGCTGAGCACTTAACCGTTATGCCACCAGGGCTCCTTTCCTTCTGTCTTACCTCCTTCAATTTTCTACCTACCTTTCGCTAGAATGATCTTTCTAAGTTGCAGTTCCAGTGTTGTCACTCCTTGACTGAGATCCCTCACTACCCATGAGAATAACACTAATATCCTTAGGCTGATGCTCAAGGCCCTCCAAGAACTGACCACAGCCTCCCTGTATATTGCACTTCACTCCTCATCTTCCTTATTGGATAAGTCGGTTATTACAAACACCTCCAGCTTTCTTGTCTTTACTAAGCATATTTCCTGACTTTTTCTCCACATGGCAAAGTCCTACCCTGCTTTCCACACCATTTCAAATATCCTCTTTGCCAGGAAGTTTGCCCCAGCCCAGCACCTAACTAAAAAATGTCTCTGTCTTTGAAACTGTCTATGTCCTTCACTTCTGACTTCCCAGTGGTATCTGTCCCAGTCAACGTTGCTCCAGAATGAGAAATGATTGCATCTCACCTTCTCTGTTGCACAGTGAGCTCTCAGAATTTGTTTTGTCTTCTGCAAAATGGCGGTAATCATAGCTTCCTCACAGTATTTTGAAGGATGCAGCAAAATAATGAAGAAAAAGTACTTAGAATTGGGCCTGGTACATAGGAAGTGCTCTGTAAATGTTAGCAAGATTTCATCTTTGCTATTATTATCGTTATATCATCATCATGGCCATAGTAATAATTACCATTGTTAGTAGAGGGGGGTGGTCCCTGAGTGGTCAAGGATTTGCTGGCTTAAGTCCTCAGCCTGCGCCTTAGACAAACTCTGGTTTACAAATAGATTCAAATAATTAAATTACTAAAGACCTCTTGTCTCAGCACGAATATAAAGGCCAGGTCACAGGTCTAGAGCAAAACTTCTGGAGCCACTGAGTCACCCCAAGGCAAGCAGATCTCCTGCAGAGATAAAGTGAGAGCAGGTAAGAGAACCAACTAGACAGTGACGAGAGAAGAAACTTTTTGTTGTTGTTTAGAAAGATAATGATGTTTTCAATAAAAATTTCAACCCAGAAATTAAATTTTAAACAATGTAAGTGCCTCCGAGAATCCAGCAGGAGCGAGCAGTCCCTTAATGGTACTATGCACAGCCTTTATTTTTTAATGTGGAGAAGGAAAGGATTTGTCATTAAAGTTTAAAAATAATCAGAATCAAAATCCCTTTTGTTCCTGCGGGCTGGCAGAGCTGAGGGGGCCGATTGTGTATGCTGAGTGGGTGTCCAGGAAACAGTAGTCGTTTGTGTGCGTGTGACAGGAGTCGAGTCCAAATCTAAATTTAAGCAAGTGTTGGCCTTCTTGGAACCCATAATTTTTGGATCAATTATCCCGGACTAAGTGTCTGAGTTTCTTGCTCTCTCTCTGCTGCATTTAATAATTACAACACTTGAGCCAATAATTTGCCGACCAGCTGCGGTGGCCTAACTGTCTGGTTCACTCATAATTTCTGGAACTTGATACAATCATGGCCTTTGAGCCAATTAGGGTAATATTTGGTGTGTTGGAAGCCTGCTCCCCACCCTCCGACCATCTCGCCAGTATAAGAAACAAGCAGCTTGTGTTTATCCTGCGAGAGAAATCTAGCATTCTCAAATCTTACCTGTCCTTCGTACCCATCAATTCTGTCTATCCCATTCCTTCCCACAGCTTGAGAAAGACAGACAGACTGGTGGCCTGGGAAGAACCTGGTGTGAGAATCACAAAACTGAGAGTCAGATGGGCCAAAACTGTCCCTAACCCAGCTGCATGGCCTTGGCTTAGTTGCCTACCACCTCTGAGTCTCAGTTTTCCTGTTTGTTACATGTGACAGTAGTGGATAAGAGCAGAAGGGCTATATCCAGACTCCCTGAATTCAAATCCTGCCTTCATCACTTTCTAGCTGTATAATATTTAGTGAATTACTTAACCTCTCTGGACATTAATTTCCTCATTTTCAAAATGGAGTGATTATAATATTAACTCTCACGTGTAGTTTATAAGGATTAAATGACTTAATCCAAATAGAACCATACACATACTCCTAGAATTTCAGTTCCATAAGCCATGAATTTTTGTCTATTTTACACACATGTTCTGAGCACCTGCATTAGCGTCGATAATTTTCCTTGGATGAATGAATGAATGAGGCAGCTAATTTACACTTATTTGTTCACTATTCACTCCCAGCTTATTTCCCAAAAAGATCAATTGCGGTTCACAATAAAGTCATGTTTACCACAAAGCTATCACAGTGAAACTAGAACATCAAAGGCCAGAATAAGGAAGTAGCGAGCAGAAGTGAGACATCCTTTCACTCAGAGCCAGCTTCCTGGCTACTATGGCTAAACTAAGCAGCCTCTGAGGGTTCTTCCAACTCTAGCATTCTAGGAGTCTGAGTTCTGGAGTCAGACCCAACACTTCTAACTTTCAGTGTGACTTTCAGCAACCCTCCTTACCTCTCCTGAGTCTCAGTTTTCCCATCTATAAAACTGAGAGACTAGACCAAGAAGAAAAGGCCAAGTCTTAGATTCTGACCTTTCTTTTAGCAAATGGCTATGAGGATACGAAGATAAAAGAGATTGCATTTCTACCATCAAAGAGCTTACAGTCCTGGAGGAGAAGTAAGATACATATATATAACTCTCTAATCCAAGCTGGAAAATAGTACTTGGCTCAGAATGCTACCAAAGGCTGTCGTTGTTGTTGCTGTAGCCGTTGAGTGGATCCCAACTCATCGTGACCCTATGACAGAGTAGAACTGCCCCACAGGGTTTCCTAGGCTGTAATCTTTATGGGAGCAGATCACCAGGTCTTTTCTCCCCCAGAGCTACTAGCTAGTTTGAACTGCCAACCTTTCAGTTAGCAGCTAAGCGCTTCACTGCTGTGCCACCAGAGCCCCTTTACCAAAGGCTAAAGGAGTGTCTAAGAAAGAAAAATACACTTGATTGGGAGGATTCAACAATAGCTTTATAGAAAAGCCAGGGTTTGTAACAGTCCATGAAGAATATTCTGACAGAGATTCACTAGGAAAGAATTCCTAATAGAAAAATGATGGGAAAAGGCAGGGGACTATAAAATTGTAGCCTGTCAAATAAAGCTAAAGAGCTGAATGTTGGCAGAGATAGAGGATGGCAGGCGTGTATACAGCTACCCCCCTGTCCTTACCTGCGGCAGACCTCACTAATCAATCACAGAGCTTCCCCCTGCTGAGTCAGGATGCGTCCTCAGAATCCTTCTCAACACGGTGTTCCAGACAGCCACTCTTTACGTGGTCAGATTTGGCACATAGAATGAAACCTATCTGCCATCTTGATTTAAGGTATATGTAAGTCTGCAGTGGAAAATAAGCCTGGAAAAGAAGATGGGACTAAAATGCAGAGGGCTCTGAATATCAAGAATCTAGAAAATCAAAACATTTGCTTGTTGCTGCACATTCAGCTGCTCCTTACACTGGTATGAAAACCGTGGAATCTATGGGCAACACACAGCACCATAGTATATGTACACTGAGCTCACAGGAACCGAACCTATCCCTGCCGAGGCTTTCCGCCGTTCATCTAGGACGTAATTCACCTCCCAGGCCTCACAGTGGCTGGCTTGTGCTTAAACAAGGCACGCACTGTAACAGTGTTCTCACATCACGCTGCGGGAAGGAAAACAGTGCTGGGGACCTATGCCAAAGTTTTCAAAGGGGCTGCCCTAGAAAGTAAATGTAGCCTCTGTACATTTTTAAAGCAGTGCTAGTTATCATCTCTGTGGTACCCGGGCCCGTGCAATTATCCCATTACTATCCAATGGCTGCTCTTAATGAATGCATCCCTGTGATGGTTCCATTTAACTGTACTCCAGGAAAAGGAAAATCTCTCGAAAGGAACATGAAATAGAATTCCATGAGCTCATGTCTAGTGGGGAAAGAAAGAGGCATCTGAGGGCTGATGGGAAGTGAATCATATTGTTTCTCGGCTCCAAATGTAACCCTATCCTCCTACTCTCCTCCCAGAAACCTCCACTTTCAGCCCCAGCATGGGGGACATTCTGGCAGCAGGAAGTCAAGGGAACCCAGGCTATGGAGTGGCCAACATCTCAGCTCCAGGCCCACGTGTCATAGTGTAAGTTGCTCTTTATATCAGAGTTTGTTTATGCCCACTTCCTTACAAAATGCCTCCAAGTGGCTCACCTAAACACTTTTAACGTATCAGAAGGGCAAATTAAAAAAAAAAAAAAAGATGTACACATACAAAGAAGACCAGATAAGGGGAATATAAAAAGCAGGATTATAAAATAAAAGCAGAGTAAGGCAAGCTGCTTAATCTTTCTGAGCCTCAGTTTCCGAATCATAAAAGAGGAATAAGTATACCTTCTTTATATGGGCTGTTGTGAAGATAAATTGAAATACTCCAAAGAAAAGGTAAAATGGATCAAAATGGGAAGCTATTGAACAGTTGTCATGAGACCTAGGTCTAGTCCAGCTCTGCCTCTGAATTCAGTGTCCCCTGAAGTCTCTTCCAGCTTGAAGACTCTCTAATTCTCTCAAATACGGATGCCTGAGAGGGGAAAGGAGCAGGAAAGGATGAGGAGAGAAACATCTTACCTCAATTAACTAACAGTAATATTACTATAAATTGTATCTTTGAAATATTTTCTCCCATGACTTTATTAGGGGCAGCTATTAATTTAGCAAACATCATGTGAGTACCTCTTCCGTGCCTGATCCAGGGGAGAAATACCCATGCAAATGTCCTAGTCCCTGTTTGGGCCATGCCTAGTCAGTAGGAGTGGGAAGGCACCAACTCAAATGACTGTAATGCAAGACTGTTTTTGTTAGGCACTGTGGAGTCAGCTCCGACTCATAGCAACCCTATTTACAACAAAACGAAAAACTGCCTGGTCCTATGCCATCCTTACTATCTTTGCTATGTTTGAGCCATTGTTGCAGCCACTTTGTCAACCCAACTTGAGGATCTTTCTCTTTTTTGCTGACCTTCTATTTTATCAAGCATATTGTCCTACTCCACGGACTGTTCCCTTCTTATAACATGTCCAAAGTACAGAAGACAAGTCTCGCCATCCTTGCTTCTAAGGACCATTCTGGCCATACTTCCTCCAGGACAGATTTGTTTGTTCTTCTGGCAGTCCATGGTATACTCAGTGTTCTCCACCAACATAATAATTCACATGCATCGATTCTTCCTTGGTCTTCGTTATTTATCGTCCAGCTTTCATATGTCAATGTACTGCTGCAATCATTTTTTAATTATCTTTAGCAAAATTTTACTTGTGTGTGATATTAATGATATTGTTCTATAATTTTCACATTCTGTTGAATCACCTTTCTTTGGAACGGGCACAAATATGGATCTCTTCTAGTTAGGTGGCCAAGTAGCTGTCTTCCAAATTTCTTGGCATAGATGAGTGATCACCTCCAGCGCTGCATCCCTTCGTTGAAACATCTCAATTGGTATTCCGTCAATTCCTGGAGCCTTGTTTTTTGCCAATGTCTTCAATGCAGCTTGAATTTCTTCTTTCAGTACCATCAGTTCTTGATCATATGCTACCTCCTGAAATGGTTGAGCATCAACCAATTCTTTTTGGTACAGTGACTCTGAGTATTCCATCTTCTTTTGATGTTTCTTTCATCATTCAAATATTTTGCCCATACAAATCTCCAAAACTGCAACTGGAAGCTTGAATTTTTTCTTCAGTTCTTTCAGTTTCAGAAATGCTGAATGTGTTCTTCCCTTTTGATTTTTTAACTTTAGGTATTTGCACATTTCATTATAATACTTTGTCTCCTGGAGTCGCTCTTTGAAATCTTCTGTTCAGCTCTTTTACTTCATCATTTCTTCTATTCTCTTTAGCTACTCTACCTTTAAGAGTATGTTTCAGAGTCTCTTCTGACATCCATTGTAGTCTTTTCTTTCTTTCCCATTTTTTAATGACCTCTTGCTTTCTTCATGTATGATGTCCTTGATGTAATGCTACAACTCATCTGGTGTTAAGTCATTAGTGATCAATGCATAAAATCTATTCTTGAGATGGTCTCTAAATTCAGGTGGGTTATACTCAGGGTTGTACTTTGGCTCTTGTGGACTTGTTTTAATTTTCTTCAGCTTCAACTTAAACTTGCATAAGAGTAATTGATAGTCTGTTCCAGAGTCAGTCCCTGGCCTTGTTCTTACTGATGATGTTGAGTTTTCCCATCGTCTCTTTCCACAGGTATAGTCAATTTGATTCCTGTACTTTCCATCTGGTGAGGTCCACATGTATAGTCACCACTTATGTTGTTGAAAAAGGTATTTGCAATGAATAAGTCGTTGGTCTTGAAAAATTCTATCAAGTGATCTCTGGCGTCGTTTGTTTCGCTAAGGCCATATTTTCCAACTACCAAACCTTCTTCTTTGTTTCCAAATTTCACATTCCAATCACCATTAATTATCGATGCATCTTGATTGCATGTTTGATCAATTTCAGACTGCAGAAGTTGGTAAAAATCTTCCATATCCTTAAAAGACAGGAGGGGACAGGAAAGCTGGTAATAGAGAACCCAAGGTCAAGAAGGGATATTGTTGATATGTTGTGGGATTGTAAACTCTCATAAAACAATGCATATACTGTTTAAAGAGAAGCTAGTTCTGTAAATCTTCATCTAAAAAAAAAAGGTACAATATAAAAAAAATCTTCAGTTTCCTCAGCTTTGGCATTAGTGGTTGGTGAGTAAATCTGAATAATAGTTGTATTAACTGGTCTTCCTTGCAGGCGTATGGGTATTATCCTATTATTGACAGCGTTGTACTTCAGCATAGGTCTTGAAATGTTCTTTTTGACTATGAATGCAATGCTATTCCTCTTCAATTTGTCATTCCCAGCATAGTCCAAAAAAAAAAAAAAACCCAAAACCAAACCCATTGCCATTGAGTTAATGCCAACTCATAGCGACCCCATAGGTCAGAGGAGAACTGCCTCATAGGTTTTCAAGAAGTGGCTGGTGGATTTGAACTGCTGACCTTTTGGTTAGCAGCCGAGATCTTAACCACTTAGCTACCAGGACTCCATAGTAGACCACATAATTGTCTGATTCAAAATGTCCAATGCTAGTGCACTTCAGCTCACTAATACCTAAGATATCAATCTTTATGTGGTCCATTTCATTTTTGACAGCTCCAGTTTTCCTAGAGTCATACTTCATACATTCCACACTACAATTATTAATGGATGTTTTAAGCTGTTTCTTCTCATTTTAAGTCCTCCACATCAGCAAATTAAGGTCTCAAAAGCTTGATTCCATCCACATCATTAAGGTCGACTCTACCTTGAGGAGGCAGCTCTTCCGCCATCGTATTTTGAGTGCTTTCCAACCTGAGGGGCACATCTTCTGGCACTATACCAGACACATGCCACTGCTATTCATAAGGTTTTCACTGGCCAATATTTTCAGAAATAGACCACCAGGTTCTTCTTCCTAGTCTGTCTTAGCCTGGAAGCTCCACTAAAACCTGTCCACCATGGGTGACCCTGCTGGTATTTGAAATACAAGTGGCATAGCTTCCAGCATCACAGCATCATGCAAGCTACCACAGTACAACAAACTGACAGATATGAGGTAGAATGCAAGGCCACATGAGCTCAAAGAAATGCATGAATAGAGGGGTACAGGTGCGGGAAGTAGAGAGCCTGTCCTTGAGATAAAGGAAGGTTTCCTGAAAGAAGAAGAACTTGCGTGAGGCGCAGAGAAGAAGGGGATTTCTACATGTACAGCATTAGGGTTTCAGGTGGAAGACAACAGGTAGGTCAAGGTAGAGAGGCTGAAAAGCACTTAAAGTTCATGAGAAGGGTAGACATTTATTTGGTTTTGGTGAGCTCACCCTTGATTTCATTTCTTTGAGTAACAACCCCTCAGTTCACCTTTGGGTAGCTCCTGCTCCCCAACTCTCAGTCCATATGGTTGGAATAAAACTCATTCCACCCCGTCTAGTTCCAGGTGAAACGTATGGTCTTGCCCTGGCCCATTAGGGAATTTTGTGCTCCTTGCTACAGTGATTGGTTCAAGCATGGGCATGTAACTCAAGTAGATTCAATGAGACTCATCCTGAGAATTTTGCTGAATCTACTGTAAAAGAGAAGCTCTTTCTACTGGACTTGCTGAGTGGAGGGAATGTTAACCAGAGTCTGTTAATGGTCATTTTGTCATGAGACGTATCCCTCTGTCATGAATTGAATTATGTCCCCCCAAAAATCTGTGTATCAGCTTGGTTAGGCCACGTGTGGTTGTCCTCCATTTTGCGATTGTAATTTTATGTTGAGAGGATTAGCGTGGGATTTTTACACCACCCTTACTCAGGTCACCTCCCCTGATCCAAGGTAAAGGGAGTTTCTCTGTTGTGTGGTCTCCACCACCTTTTATCTCTCAAGAGATAAAAGGAAAGGGAAGCAAGCAGAGAGATGGGGACCTCATACTACCAAGAAAGCAGCACCAGGAGCAGAGTGTGTCCTTTGGACCCTGGGTCCCTGGGTCTAAGAAGCTCCTGAACCGGGGAAGATTGAGGACAAGGACCTTCCTACAGAGCTGACAGGGAGAGAGAGCTTTCCCCTGGAGCCGATGCCCTGAATTTGGACTCGTAACCTACTAGCCTGTAAGAAAATAAATTTCTCTTTGTTAAAGCCATCCACTTGTGGTATTTCTGTTATGGCAGCACTAGATGACTAAGACACCCTCTGAAAAGGAAATCAACACAAACAAAAGTAGTGCCAAAAAATAAAATCAGGGAAATTTTCAAAATCTACTGAGTACCTCGATCAAGCCATGCCTGAAGCCATCACACCTTGGTACTTTTGGTACTTTTTCAGTTTTGTAAGCTAATAAATTCCTTTCTATCCTGAAGCCAGTTTGGACTGAGTTTCTATCACTAGCATCTGAAAGAACTCTGTATTTATAGGAGCCCTCATCCAGATGAGCTGTGGAAGTTAGCCATGACTGAAAGAACTGTCGTTGGAGTTATCAACAGAGGGGAATTTCAGGGTTAAGCCTAAGCTGTCAAAGACCAACAGAGCAAAACCTAGGAGGACAAGGTGAAGGGTGAACCTTGGAGTACAGTGGCAGTTTTATAAAATGGGAGGTGCCAATTTATTGTAGTTGGAGAAACATTTGCCTATTGAGGTGAGAGAAACTGAGCTGGAGCAAAGACGAGGAGACTAAAGGCTGCTCCAGCACTGATAGCATTTAACCTGTGTCCTAGCCAGTCCTTCCTCCATATCAGGGTCTCCCATCAGGTCCTTAAAGCAGCTGCTGCCTGACTTTGGTGGCCATTTAATTCAGTAAAGAGCAGAGACCTCTGAAACAAACTAACTTGGACTCAGAGTCCAGCACTAGTTATTAATTCCTCCTGTATTTGTTAACTCAGTGGCAAATTGCTTCATCTCTGGGGTTTTTTTTCTCTGAGGCTCAGCTTCCTCCTCAGTGAAGTGTGAAGAGTGATGGCCACCATCATTTCTTTTTTGACCACAGCAAGAGCCTCCTAACTGGTCTCAACCCATTTTTCACCATGCAGCCACGATGACCTTTTTAAAGACACTTCACATTATGTCACTCACTCCCCTTAAAAAACTTCCTATGATTCCGATCATCACTGATTATGATCCAAATTCATACAATGGCTGCAAGTTTCTTCATCATCTAAAATGAAATCCCACCCTACCTTTCCAACTTCCTAGCTACTCTACTCCTTGTTTCTCTCAGATTCTTGAAAAGTAATTAATAATATGAAAAAATAGTGTTTATTGAGCATATGCAATGTGACAGTCACGGTTTTAAGTTCTTTACCTGAAATAACACATTTAATTCTTATAACAATCCTACAAAGTAGGGACTCTTATTATCCACAATTTTTAGAGGAGACTATTGAGATGGAGTGGTTAAATTTGTCCAAAATTAAACAGCAAAGAAGCATTACAGTCAGGTTTCAAACAATGGTGTCAGTATCCATATTTAATCTCTATACTATGCTGTCTTTCTTAGTGTACCACAAAAGCCTGGTAAAATGAATAATGGTCCCCAAAGATACCCATGTCCTAATCCCCAGGACCTGTGAGTGCTACTTCATATGGCAAAAAAAAAAAAAAAAACTTTGCAAATGTAATTAAGTTAAAGATCTTGAGATATGGAGGTTTTCTGGATTATTTTGATGGGCCCTAAATGTAATCACAGTGTCCTAATAAGGTGGAGGCAGAGGGAAATTTGACTGCAGTAGAGGAGAAGGCCATGTGACCAAAGAAACAGAGACTGGAGCAATGTAGCCACAAACCAAGTGTCTTCATTATCAAGTGCTGCTATAACAGAAATACCACAAGTGAATGGCTTTAACAAAGAGAAATTTATTCTCTCACAGTCTGGGAGGCTAGAAGTCCAAATTCAGGGTACAGGCTCCAGGGGAAGGCTTTCTCTTTCTGTCGGCTCTGAGGGGAAGTCCTTGTCATCCATCTTCCCCTGGTAGAGGAGCTTCTCAGCATAGGGACTGCAGGCCTAAAGGATGCACTATTCTCCTGGCTGTTGTTTCTTGGCCCGCATGTATCTCTACTTGCTTCTATCTTCTATATCTCAAAAGGGATTTATTTAAGAACAAACTAATCTGTAGATTGAGTCCTGCCTCATTAACATAACTGCCTCTAATCCTGCCTCATTAACATCATAGAGGTAGGATTTATAACACATAGGAAAATCACATCAGATGACAAAATGGTGGACAATCACACAATACTGGAAATCATGGCCCAGTCAAGTTGACACATGTTTTTGGTAGACACAATTCAATCCATGGCACCAAGGAATACCAGCATCCACCAGAAGCTGGAAGAGGCAAAGAACAGATTCTGTCCTAGAGTCTCCAGAAGCAACTAGCCATGCCAACACCTTAACTTTAGTCCAGTGAAACTGATTTTAGACTTCTGGCCTCCAGAACTGTAAGAGAATAAATTTATGTTGTTTTAAGTCACCAAAAATGTTGATAATTTATTACAGCAGCAACAGGGTACTAATACAGTGGCATTAGCTTCTGCCATAAATGTTCTTTCCCATACTCTTTGCCTTCCTTAACTCTCACTTATCCTTTAGCTCTTAGCTTCAATTTCGCCTCCTCAAGGCAGCCTCCCTTGACACCTCAGCCTTAGATTTTTCCCATTACATCCTCCCAAAGCAGCCCAGAATTATTCTCCTTCTTAATACTCACTACATTTGTAATCCACTGTTAACAATTGTTGCTCTTTCAACTAAATCTAAGCCTTAGGGTATGGTACGTGCCTGTTTCATGCCTCACCATATCCTAAGATTCTAGTCCAGACCTAGAATGTTACAGGTTCTCAATAAACATTTGTTGAATTGAATGGATGGGTGGGTGGGTGGGTGGGTGGATGGATGGATGAATAGGTGGATGGTTGAATAGGTGGATAGGTGGATCAATAATAGAGTTGCTCATAGGGCTACTGGATGTTTTCAAAAGATAATGTAAATAACTTGGTACAGGTCCTGTCATAAGTGTCCTGTAAGTAGCAGCTCTCTATGAGAGCTGGGACTCAACTGTGTATCTTTCAAACACTAAGGTCCCTGGAAGTGTGTCCCAGGAGGAATGCTCTGTAGTGTCTCTTTTTCCCTAATACTGTAAACACTGGTCCTCTTCACTACAAATTTTACTAGTCATCCAGTCTTGATGGCTACACTTAGTATTTTAGAAAAAAAAAAAAAAATTGGATCAGGACAGTCCTAGAAGACTATGAAATATAGAGGAATCCAGCAAAGCAGCCTTCTGCTCTAAGACTACGGCAAGCCCTGTGAACCAATCAGCAAAGCAGTTGGCATGAGCAATTCCAGCCTGTTCTTGGCCTTGTAATGGGGTTTGAGCCTCCAGCTGAGCCAGGGACTGACTTTCCAGGCCCAAATGAATTCTCGTCATTTCCCAGGGATCCTTCAGCTTGAGTTCGGTCCTCGCGCCAAGACTCTGACAGCTTTATTAGTGCCTATAATTCAAGGTAAGCGCTGATGTGTTGGAAAACACTTTGAGGCTATCTTTTAAAGTCAACATAATTCCCTTTCAAAAGCCTCTTTGTTTGCCAAAGTGCCAGCCAGAAGATTTCCAGGTAGGCAGGGAGATGAGCTCCAGACTGGGGATCAGCGGGACGTGTCTGCTGGGCACCCAAGTCACTTTGCTGGGAGCTGATGTCATTTCCAGTTAGCGGGCTCCTGGCACAAGTATCTGCAGATACTCAGATGACATCACTGGGGACCAGCCTGTCACCAGGGTAGATAACAAATGGAGCCCAGCCCTGAGTTCCTGCTGCCCTAGGAAGTCACAACTCATTCCTTGGCCCTGATGTGGGCCTGGATAGTGGACACCTGTGCTCCCACCCTGGCCAAGTCCCAGCTAGACAGTGAACACCTTCCTGTTGGCTGCTTTGCTTAAATAAAACAGAGAAGGACATCCTGAGCTTACCAAAAATTGTTCAGTAACTCTAATAGTAGGAACTAGACAAGCTTGATGCAGCAAATATAATTGGTCTTCTTCTCAACATCCAATTACCCTTCCTCCTGGCCTAGTACAGCCCAAATTGCTCACCTATGTACCCTTCTCTAGAAGACTGGTCTATCCCCACTCTCCACAGGTGAGTCCTCATTGATCTAAGCCACTTATTCATTCATTCATTAAACAAACACTACTGAGCAACTATTTCATGTTGGGCACTGTTGTAGACACTATACAAAGTCTTCACCTTCATGAAGCCTGAATTCTAGTTGGGGTAACAGGAAATAAACACACAAATATGTGTATTATATAATAAATATACAACTAAGGTCAGGCAATGATAGGTGTTATTAAGAAAAAGACAAGTGGGTTACGTGATGGGGAGAAATTAATTTGTTGTTATTAGATGCTGTCAAGTTGGCTCCAACTTATGGTGACTTATTTATAAAAGAACAAAAAATTGCCAGGTCCTGTGCCATTGTCATAATCATTCATATGTTTGGGCCCATTGTTTCAGCCACCATGTCAATCCATCTCATGGAGTGTCCCCTGTTTTTGCAAACCCTCTACTTTATCAAGCATGTTGTGCTTTTCTAGCAACTGGCCATTCCTGATGATGTGACACATCCCAAGTCAGCAAGACAAAGTCTTGCCATCCTTGCTTCTAAGAATCATGGGCTTGCTGTTTTAGATAAGATAAATGGGAGGCGTAATGTTTGAACAGAGACATGAATGAACAAGCCTAATGAGTATATGAAGAAAGAACATCCCAGTCAAAGGGAACAGCAAGTGCAAAGGCCCTGCATAGGAATGAGCCTGGCATGTTGAGGCCCAGCCAGAAAATCAGTGTGGCTAGAGTGGTGTGGGCAGGTGCCTGGCTGTGGGGGACCTTATAGGCCAGGGGTGGATTACCCAGTAAGCAAAGGATGCATGGGCTTACTTTGCTTACTTACTAATCTGTAGTGCACAATTTCACCTGTTTTTCAAAAACAAAAAGCACAAGTAAGCCCATGTGTACCTTGCTTATTGGGTAATCCATCCCTACTATAGGCCATGGGAAGGATTTCGGATTCTGTTCTAAATGTGATAGAAAATCAGTGGGACTCTTCAGTAAGGGAGAGAATTGATCTGATTTACATTTCCAGAGGATTAGCCCTGCCATTGTGTAGAATGCAAGGGAAGAGGGGCGGCAGGTGACAGTGAGAACAGTGAGCCAGGGTGATAGTAAGGGAGGTGTTGAGAACTGGTTGGATTTGGGAAGTATTTTGAAGGAAAAAGCAAAAGAATTTGCTGATGGATTTGGGGTGGGAGTGAGAGAAAAAGGAGTCATGGATAACTCCAATGTTTTGGGGGCACAACTGAGTAAATAAGAGAGCCATTAACTGAGATGAAGAATACTGGGGAGGAGCACTTGTGAATGGAAAGGGATTTAGAGTTTGGATTGAGGTGTGTTCATCTGAGCTGCCTATTAGTGGAGATGTTAATTAGACAGCAGTTGGATACAGGAGTGTGAACTTCAGGAGAGGGGTCAATTCTATTTCCCTGACCAGGAAATGGTTTAGGCTTCATCATGAAATGCAATTCTGGCCAATGAGACACATCTGCAGGTGTTCTCTGGGCAAGGTCTCCTCATTTGTAATGAAGAAATTAAGGTTGAATGAATGGATGGATAGATGAACACATCTCTCAGGTTCTATTCATCTGTGAGAATCACTCAAATCCTTTAGGTGCACTGGAACAGGAGTTAGGAGATCTAGGTTCTAACCCTGATTTTTTTACTAACTGGTTGTAACCCTAGGCAGGGGCATCCCCTCTCTGAGTCTCAGTTTCCCCATCTGCACATTGAGGAAATTGGACTAAGTGTTCTCTGTGGGCCCAGCTGGCTCTGGCATTCTATGAAGTTACAAGAAGACGGGCTTTGGAACCAGCAGCTCTGAGATAAATGTTGACTTTGCCCTACTTGATGTGTGACCTCAGTTCGGAGTGCCTCTCTGTGTTGCAATTTCCTCGTCTCTGAATGATTTACAGTCCTCTCCAACACTAATTTCCATTAAGTCACAGCATAGTTGCTTGGTTACTTATTTTGATGGAAATAGTGAAAATTCTAGGAAAGCAATATTTAAGAGAGAGAGAAAAAAAAGATGCAAATACACACATACACATACAATCTAGAAGGAAGACCAGGTTTTTCCTTTCAAACCAGCTATGCCCTGGCTCCTTCTGAGTAGTGAGGCCAATCAGATGGGCAGCAGGTTCTTCCTGAGGTTAATAAGGTTGTCTTTGGGGTTCTTGGCCTCCCTTGGCAACTCATCCCCAGGAGCTAACAGTTGCTCTGAGAATCCAAAGCTGGGTCTGCTGAGTCACTCCTGTGTGTTCACTGCAGGGCTGTTGGGATGAGTAAAAGTTATTAAGACTTTAAAGCCCTGGCCCAGACCTGGCACAAAATGGGTATTCAGACTATCTTGTACCTGAGGCTTACATGCCCCACAGGTACCGACTAACTCAAGTGAGCAATAATGGTAGAATATAAGCAGTTTTAGCTTTCAGATTTTTAAGGTGCTCAATGGTAGGGATTCCTGGGCTATTTTATTCATTTAAAGGGTCTAACAATAATTGATAATTTTTTTTAATAAAATAAAAAACTGAATGAAAACCCTTCTACTGGTATTAGGTCCACCTAGTCTAACTGAAATTTCTTTGGTCTAAAGTTGTATCAAGTCCACATTGTTAACATTACCGGATCAGTACTACATATGAAGGCTGATTAATACAAAATAAGTGTATTATGACTTATAAGTGGTGCTTTATGTTTGAAGACTTGATCTTTCAAAACACAGTGGAGTGGAAAGGAATTAACAAAAGGGGTCTTCAGCAGTAGAAAGGTTGGGAGCCAGCAGGTTCAAATGTTGCCTCCAGAGAGGCATGCATGTTTTGACAGGGGCTGCTGGTGACTATATACCTCCTTTGATGTCTGAGCCCTAAGAACCTCTGAGCTATGCTGGAGAGTCCGTGAAGCACAGATCCAAGGGAAAAGGGGGCAGAAACACTGTACTAATAGTGACTAATGTCATTTCCAGTTAACTGGCTCTTGGCAGATACACTACAGATGTTCAAATGACCTCATTAGGGACCAGGATGTCAACAACAAGACAAATAAAAACAGATTCTTGTAAATTCCATGGGCTTGGGATCCCTTAACTCTTTCCCAAGTTTTTCAGAGTAAGAATTTTAGGCCATAGCATGTGGCATCTTGCAGAGGTTTGGGGCAGATGGAAATATATTAGTTGAGATAAGCTAGGTTTGTTGTAGTAAAAAAGAACTTTCTCTCTCTCCCTCTATTTCACTTTGTGGGTTGTCCTCATCCTTTGCAACCACAGATGGTCTCCCTCCAGGTAGCATGGAAAGAGTAGGCACGGCCTGCAGATGGCTCCAGGCTTACATTCAACCTGTGATCGACTCCTAAGGAAAGAGAACTTGCGTCTCTCAGTCACCATATATAAAATCCCAAGGAAGGGCTTTGATTGCCCCAGATTGGATCAAGGGCTCATCTATCATTGTGGCCAGACATACAGGGAACTACGAATGACAGGACTGGATGTATACATCTGCCTCCTCCACTGGAATACGAGGTTGGAAAGGATGGGAGGTGAGTCTGACTCTGCTTCCCGTCTGCAGCCTCTCCCAGCCTGGGGTCACCCATGCAAGGGACGCGCAGTAAACATCAGAATACATCAGCAAGTTGGAAGGTTGTGTCTGACAGACCCACTCAGTGCAAACCAGGAAGAAAAGTCCGAAAGTAGAGAACTGACAGTGGAGGTGGTTCATAAACTGACCAGTCAGCTGATGATCAAAACTTTGTTACATTCAAGAACAGCATTTAAGAACAGCAGCAATTCTGAGAGCCCTGGAGATATTTCATTCAATAAACTCCTTCCAGAGTTAATACAAAAAATGTCTTGCATGGTAGATTACCAAGGGTTTTTACATCCTTTATTTCACTTTAAGTCAGTTCAACAAATAGATAATGAGAATCTTCCAGGTGCCAGGCACTGTGCTCAATGGCAATGGAAACAGGCACGGTCCTTGCCCTCAGGGAAAGTTTCAGTGTAATACTGAGGAGAGATATTAAAAAATCAAAGGGGTAGTAATATCAGATGTACTTATATATAGCATTTGCTATGTGTCAGACACTAGGCTGGGTGTCTAGCACATATTAACTCAATTAGTCTTTGCAATAATCCTTCGAGGTAGGCACTCATATCAGGCTTAGAGCTTCAGTGACTTATCCAGAGTCGCCAGCCAGCAAATGACAGAGCCAGGACTCAAACCCATGTAGCCTGGCTCCTGAGTCTATGCTCTTAGTCATCATACTACCCCACCTCTCAGACAACAATAGCGTGGTGAGAGCTAAAATGGAAAGTAGAGTGATAAAGAGAGGTTCTAGAATTTAACCCAGTCAGGATGTCAAAAAAGGCCTTCTTAACTGAGGCCTGAAGGTTGAACACGAGTTATCTTCTCAACTCCTCCGGGCGCTCCAGAAGACACATTGACTGGCCTGACTTTATATTGATGGAAAAACTCAGGCTCAGGGAGATTGAGCCACTTAGCCAAGGTCACACAGCAAATAAGGAGTGATTCAGCCTTAGAGCCAGGTCTGCCAGGCTTCCAAATCCAGTGTTCTTTCCACTGGTCCAAGCATAAAGGCCTGGAGCTGTGGCTGCATCATAAGCTGTGCTCACAAAGTCTCCAGCGGTCTCCAGATAGAACTCCTCGTTGGCGTCCTCCCAATTGTCTCAGCATAAATAGCTGACAGTTTTATGGGACAGCACTCTCTGCACATGCCATACAGAAGTTTGAAGCCAATAATGCTTCTGGTAATTGTGTTAAGGGAGCGATTTTTGTTTTTTCTTTTTTTAATTTAGGAATTAAAACAGAATGACTTTGCCTTGAAAATTGTGAAATAAAAACGGGCAGTTATTTGCTTATGTTTATATTTAGAATTAAAGGATATTTGTACAAGCAAATTCACAACAAGGGGGGTTACAATACTAGCAAGAGATGAAGGCCTTTGGAGAGGGAGATTTAACAGTTTAAAACCCACTTTTGCTGTTCCCCCTGTCTGGAGAAGAATAGAAGCTTTTGTTTGTTTTTCTTTTTTGTGTGGGTTCTTTTTTTTTTCCCCCTGAAATAAAAAGCCACATTTTTCTTCCCAGGGAATGCATTAGAATGAGGGGTTTCTACAGACCTGGACAAAAGCCAGCATATTTTGGAGTTAAGGTCCCCTGCCCCTCCCCCTTGTCTCTACCCTTGCTGGGAGGGTAAGGTAAGTGCTCAGGCCGAGAGCTTAGCTGAGAAGGAAGAAGGGGCCAACTCCACCTGGAAGCACTGATCTGCAGGGGCACAGTGTAGGTGGGGTGAGGTGGCAAGAGCAGGGCAACAAGGTAATATTAATCACAGCTCCATGTTAACCCCACTGAGTGGTTACCATGACTAGACACTAGTCTATGCATTCCATATTCATCAGCTCGTTTAATCTGGTTGATATCATTAGTATCCCCATTTCCCCATTGTGCAGGTGAGAGACTGAGACACAGGAGCTCACTTTCTCAACACTGTAATTCCAGGAGTAAAATTCCAGGAGTAGAGGAGCCCAAAGTCAAGCCCAGGCAGGGTGACTCCGGCATCATGTCCCTTAACCAGAATGCCACAGTAAAAGGGCCATTCTGAGATCACCACTCTGTTGATTTGGGTTCTGAGCTCCCCTGTTCCCAGACTTGATGTTCTCCATCATTGCTGCTTTATAGCTGCCTCCTTATAACTGTCAACTTAATTTTGGCCCCAGAGCTTTCTTCCCTGGGGAATGGGAAGAAAGAAAGATTGAGAGGGAAAGAGAGAAGCAAGCTAATTACTTTCAAATAAGTCAGGCAGCATTATAACCAGCCTCTCACCCAAGTGATGAAAAAGCTATTGTTGGGACATCTTGGCACCAGAAAGGAAGAGAGAGATTTTCCTGATTCATTTCTCATTTTTTTATTTTATTTTTATTTAAGCTTCACACTTTTCCTGGGGCCTCTGGGCAGCCTTCCAGACCCCCATCCCCGTGATTGACTCTGAGTTCCTGAGGTAAGTGATCTGTCACACCCGGGCTGGGGAAGGGGCGGGTGGAGGCCCGGACAGGCCGTGCTTGGCTCAGCCCCCTGACATTGTACACGCTAATGCAATGTGAAGTAGCACGTCTAAATAGACTGTCCAACTTTTTTGATGTTCCTGAACCCACAGATGGGATTCATTTCCACACTGTTCGCAAAACGTAAACGATACAAGGACATTAAAGAGCATTAAACTACTTGATGACATTTTGGTCACATTAATGAAAAGTGGCATTTTTTAAACTACCAGAAAGAGAGAGAAAGGAGGTGGGTGCAGAAAAAGGAGGGATAAAGAAGTAGAGAGACAAAGCAGAGAGGGAGAAGGGGGGTGGGTAGGAGACGGATTTGAATCCAACAAAAGTATAGAAGAAATGCTGGCAGTCCCAGCTCTTATCATCCCAGTTGGGACCTGACTGAGCACAACGGTAGAAGCAGACATTTTCGGTGCCTAGACAGATTTGCAGAGAATACCAACACGTAGATGGTGAGCTGTGTAGACACACAAATACGGTAGCACTCCCTTGCAGACTGACTAGTCTGGCCAAAATAATTATTGGGACACTGGAGAGGATAGAAGGGATGTCTAAAGTCACCTCCTCCAGGAAGCCTTCCCAGATCACTCCCCAGTCTAGATTAAGTATCTCTTCCCTGGACTCCCAGAGAACCTATCCTTACCATCATCATAGTCCATATCACCTTGTCATTTAGTCATTGATTGACTTGCCTGAACCCTCTGTGTACTGTGAGCTCTTGATGACATAAACCAGGGTTAGGAGTGTAGCTTTGAAGGGACAACTTTGCCTGGGCTCACATCCCAGCTATCTCTGTATTGCTTTTGTGACCTGGAGCAGGTTAATTAATCTCCCTGAGTCTTAACTATGCCATCTGTAAAATGGGGATAAGAAGAAAACCTAGCTCCTAGAGTGATGCATAAATGATATAATGAATGGAAAGTATATAGCACCATGCCTTGTACACATGTACTCAATGCCTGTTATAGATTAGCATCATCATCATGCCCAGCTTGGCACACAGAAGGCACTCGATTTTCTTTCTTTTCAGTTGCCGCTGAGTTGATTCCGACTCCTGGCAACCCCACGTGTGTCAGAGTAGAACTGTGCTCCATAAGGTTTTCAATGGCTGATTTTTTTTTTTTTGGAAGTAGATCTCCAGGCCTTTCTTCCAAGGTGCCTCTAGGTAGACTTGAATCTTCAACCTTTCATTAATCAGCCAAGCACATTAACTGGCAATACCAAACCAAAACCAAACCCAGTGCCACCCAGTCGATTCCGACTCATAGAGACCCTATAGGACAGAGTAGAACTGCCCCATAGAGTTTCCAAGGAGTGTCTGGCAGATTCGAACCCCCGACCCTTTGATTAACAGCCATAGCACTTAACCAATACGTCACCAGGGTTTCCTTAACTGGCAATAAATACTGTTAAATGAGTTAATCGCAGCAGGTTCACTTAAACAGAACAAAAACCGCTTACCAAGAAAAAAAAAGAAGAATTGAACTGGAGCCACAGAAAGTGAAAATGGGTGGCAGGGACAATTTATAACTTATCAAGTCCTGGGCACCTTGTTTTAAAATAAAGGATTGCAGGACTGTGGTTTCTCTTGGGAGTGCCTGGGGAGACATTCTGCTCACTCCCCTAACCAACTCCTGCTGGTGAGTGGGGGTGAGCAAGGTCCCTGCCCACTATCCACCCCCTATCCGCAGCCTTGGCGGGGCTTTCTCTTTCCAGCCCTTGTGGTTACATTAATTGCTAATGACAATGGCAACCTTCATTCTGTGTGGTTTCCTGCCCAGATTCTGGATCCTTTACAAGGCTCCCTTTTCTTTTTTTCCCAGATAGGAAATGCAACCCGAGACGTGCTAAGAAAAAAAACAGTGTGCTTATTGTCATAGCCTCCACTCCTCGCCCCGGCTCCCTGACCGGCTGTGTGTGCTCTGGGGTGTCTGCCCCGCCACAGGGAAGAATAAATCCAGACTCAAATCATAGGAAATTCATCAAATGTGCTTCTCAGAGCTCTGTCTTTCAAGGTCTGTTTCCCTGCCATATGATCTCTATAAACCAAATCACTGTTGGCCAGGGCACAGGACCAGAGGCGCCGGAGGCTCATGGATAATGAATGCCAAATGCATGTGACAATAGACTGATCAGGGAGCAGAATGGAAATTTCTGAGTTGCGCTTTTAGATATGTACATATACATGCATATATACGCACGTCCATGAGCCTGTGCGCACACATGCACACAAGTGCGTGCACACACACAGGCCAGGCACACAATATACATCTTAACAGAGACCAATTGTGGTCCGTGATGCCAGGCATGGATAACTCACCTCTCAGCCACTCTGTTAAATTATCAAGACAGAGAAGGCTGTGGATCCGAAGAATAAAATAAAAGAGAGGAAAAAAAAAAAAAGTTTCAGATTCTAGTTTAACTGGAGACAAACACTCCATGTGGAAGAATCATGGATTTGACTTCAAAATTCAGAATGCCTTGGGCTCAGGGACTAGCGCATGACCCAACACACAGAGAACCCTCAAATGAGAATGAGAAACAGACTCATTCCTGGGCACCAAAGGTAAATGGATGACATTGCCCTAACTTGGATGAATTATTGTCTGACCTTGTCCATTGATGGTTTGACTCCTTCTGGGTCTGACCAACCCCTTCACTCACTAACCAGTTACCAGTGTGGCAAGGCCAGAGGAGGGACCACAGAAAAGAGCTAGCAGGCCACCAGCTGAAGGCAGAAAGGTAATTAATGTTATAGCCTAGAAAATACTGCACTTAAAACTGCAAGTCAACCAAGAGGCCGTCGGCAACCGATAAATGCTTCCATATTCACAGGCATCAGCAGTCTCCCCGTTACAAAAAAGTAATAATACATACATATTAATGGATCACATTTTGTCCTTTGGGGAGCATAATTTTTAAAAGGGCCAAGGCAGCAATAATAGTTCCTTTAAAACTTCTAAATGCCGTAATTGTTTTCTCTGAATTATGGTGCTAGGATTTAATTACTGATGAATGTTCGGTATGGGGTTTGGACGTTTTTGATGAATTTAGCCAAACAGAAGAGTAGTAGTCTTGTCCTCACTGCCCCTCTCCATACCCTGCCCCCTTTCTTTC
The DNA here is from genome assembly GCF_024166365.1 of Elephas maximus indicus. Taxonomy (NCBI): domain Eukaryota; kingdom Metazoa; phylum Chordata; class Mammalia; order Proboscidea; family Elephantidae; genus Elephas; species Elephas maximus. The sequence continues at coordinate 71,224,512 of NC_064825.1, forward strand.
TCTAGGACCCTGAAATGTGTGTGTGTGCATGAGAACATGTCCGTGTAGGAATTTTCTTTTCTGCAGTTTGGCTGTAGTTAAGAAGGAGATTGGTTTAACCACAGTTCAAAGAGGAACATGAAACATGGTCCCTGAGGTCAGCAATTCAGCACAAGTTTTGAGGTTTTCTGGCTATAAGGAGGAAACATAATAAAATGCAAATGGTGGAAATTCCTCCTTGGCGATGTTCTTATCACTAGTGGGAAGAAGTTGCCCAGATCTCAGGCCTGGACTCCTGGGCTTAAAGGGCTCTCGGGCAATGGAGCTAAAGGTATGGGGGGGATGTGGGGGGAGGGAGGAGAGAGCTGTCTTCATTCATTCAACAAATAACCAATAAGCAAAGCCTTCTTGATCAGGACTCTGAGCTGGGCACCGCTCACACAGCCCTGGCCATGGGCACTTGCCTGGGGCTAAACACAATCGCTTTGTTCTTCTCCAAACCACTTCTTTGTAAAAGCAGCTGGAGAGAAGCCCAGGCCAGCGGCCATCCACACAGGCAGAATCAACACGGCCTGCACAGCAGGGACCCAGGGGGCCGAGCTCACCCCTCTCCTCCACCTTCAGGACTGCTTTCATTTGAGACCTGGATGCTGTTCCTGAGTTCCCAGTGTCCTCTATTAAGATGCAAATACCCCTGGGAAAGGTCACACCTTGAGACCCCACCAGCTAACCTCTTGCTCACCAGTTACTTCTTAGCAAGGATTAACAGAAATAGAACACCAAAAAAGCTTGAGGTGGGGTGAGGGGGATGCTAAGGAGTTTAGGAATTGTGGGGAAGGGAGTTAAAAGCCCTCTTCCTACTGCCAAGATTTTCCTGGACAGTCAATTTGATTTAATTCAATGCAACAAATCAATATATTTATTTCAATAAAGGTCATTTTTTTAAGTATAAAACAAAATAAAATCATTTGCATACCTTTGAAATTGTTACATTTAAATTATTTCACATATCAGATATCTTCCCGGTCCCATCATGTGTTCCAGATAGAGGACTGGAAAATACGGTCTTCATCTCTGCTTTGATTAAGCCACAATTATCACCTGCTCCACAATTTTGCCCCAAAAGTAAAAATGCTGCCTCCCAAAATGGTGACCTTAGTGGTCAGTGGACTTCTTTTTTGCTCTGTCTAGCACCCACCCTCTATTCGTTTCCTAGGGCCTCTGAAACTGAGTACTGCAAACTGAATGGCTTGTAAGAACAGACATTTATTGTCTCACATTTCTGGAAATGAGTAGTCTGAATTCAGGGTGTCACCAGGGCCACACTTTCTCCAAACACTCTAGAGAAAGATTCTTTTTTGTCTCTCCCAGCTTCTGGTGGGTTCAGGAGTTCCTTGGCTTTTAGCTATAACATAAACCCATATTCACACGTAGCCCTCTTCCCTCCGTCTCTCTGTGTCTCTTCTCCTTTACAGGACACTACTTAGATTGAATTAGGACCCACCCTACTTCACTGTGACCACATGTTAACTTAAATGATAACCTCTTCAAAGACCCATTTCCAAACATGTTGACATTCACAGGTACCAGGAGATAGGAGTCAATATCAGTTTGGGAGACACAATCAATCCATGCCCATTCTTCCTTCTCTGTAGCATCTCTTCTCACTTACCTCCTTCCATCCTCTCTGTCTCCCATTTCTCTTAGCACATCACACTCCCTCTTCCTTGCCCTTCTCCCCTCATAGGCTTCTCTAGAGTGCTGACAACACCCATTGGTTCAGCTGATGCTTCGTTTGTCCAAATGAAGCCCTTAAAATACCATTCTGTAGAGGGCCCTGGTTAAGAGCAGAGGCTCCAGAATTAGACAGAAAGACTTGGGTTCAAATCCTGGCTCTGCCACTTCTAGATACTGGAGGAGACAAATAACCTTTACTCTCTAATCCTCAATTTCATCTTTAGCCTTTTGAGAGGTGTAAATGAAATTATGTATATATGATGCCCAGCATAGTGCCAGGCACACAGTAAGCACTCAATAAATATGTGTCATGGCTATTCTTATAATACACTACCTTCTCTATAAAATGAGATTCCAAAATAATGTTCAAGTAGTTTAAAAAAAAAAAAAAAAGGCACCATAATATACAAATCCAGTGAGTGGTAGACCTCCAAAGTTGTTCCTTTAGGAACATGTTTACTTATTCCAACATCGTTGTCACTGATCATAGTCGTTATTCATTCATTTCTTTATTCATTCAACAATCCATTTTTCCTCTACTATGTGCGAGACACTGATCGAGATACTTAAGACACAAAGATGGGCAAACTTGACCCCTGGTTTCTAGGAGCTCACATCTAAGTAAAAGCAGAACAATAACAGGTGTACTTAAAAAGCTATGAGAAAACTCTGTCCATGAAGAGCCAACTGTCTGCAGTTGGTGAAGGCATCCAGAGAGGCACTTCAGCTGAGAATTACAGGGGAATACTGTTTGTTGCAGTTTATTAAGATTCTTCCATGTGCCAGCCACTGATGTAGGAGCTTTCTCATTTTAATTTATTCTACAAAATAACCATGCAAAGTAACTCAGGGAGCTTAAGAGGTGTGCCTGTGACTTTACAACTGGTGTGTCATAGAATAAGTAAGATTTCAACCCAGGTGATTGTGGTTCCCAAGACTGTGCTCCTCCTTGCAACCTACTGATCCAATTCATCAGTAACTCAGGTCAGAGAAAAAAAATGAATGGTCCTACTATTTATAGGTACATCTTCAGCTTTTGTTTGTTTTTTATTGTATTATGTTTGATACACACAAAATAAAATGCTAACATCTTTAAGTTTACTATGGTACTTTGAGAAGTCCTGGTAGCACAGTGGTTAAGAGCTCTGCTGCTAACCAAAAGGTCAGCAGTTCGAATCCACCAGCCACTCCTTGGAAAATCCATGGGGCAGTTCTACTCTGTCCTTTAGGGTCACTATGAGTTGGAGTCAACTCGATGGCAATGGGTTTGATTTTTGTTTGGTGGTACTTTGTAACACCAGCCCTAGGAGGCTGATACATTTTTATTACATGGAAAAGTATATTTATTTTAGAAAAACAATTAGAAAGGACAGATAACCGTATACACACACACACACACACACACACACACATACATACATATATACCTTGCCAGAGATTTTTATACTTAAATAGTGGAGACAATTATATCTATACACAAATATGATCATATTTTTATACTTCTTTGTAACTTCCCTTTTCACTCAACTAAACATCAAGAATATGTTTTGATGTCAGCAAACATACATCTATATCATCTTTTTTAATCACTGTTAAATGCTCTTCAAATTAATAAATTCTCTCATTTATTTAATGTCTTCTTTCTTTCAGACACTTAGCTGAATTTCAATTTTTTTAAATTATCATGAATAACATTGTGATGATTATCCTTTATACAAAGGCTTTTGTATGTTTGCCTGATCGTTCTCTTAAAATAAATTTGTGGAAGGAGAATTGCTGGGTCAAACGTTTAAGATCTTTAATGTATTTTTTCATATTGTGTTTCATCATGTACAGATTTATAATTCCATTAACAATTTATAAAAATGGTCTGACATTTTGATTTTTCTATATTGCTATGTTCAACATTTTATCTTACTGATTTATGAGCATTCTTTATAGAGTAAGGCTATGAACTCTTTGTCTTTCATATATTCTATGATAGAATATTTGTCATACAGAAATATTTAATATTTTTATGTTGTTGTTGTTGTCGTTAGGTGCCATCAAGTTGGTACCAACCCGTAGTGACCTCATGCATAACGGAATGAATCATTGCTGTGTTTGAGCCCATAGTTGCAACTACTGTATCAATCCATCTCATTGACAGACTCCCTCTTTTTCACTGACCCTTTACTTTACTGAGCATGATGTCCTTCTCCAGGGATTGGTCCCTCCTGATAACATGTCCAAAGTAAGCCAGACAAAGCCTAGCCATCCTCACTTCTAAAGAGCATAGTGATGCCTATAATTTTTAATAGTTTTTGCTGTAAATGCAATATTTATAAAATCCTTCTCAAATCATGACCTAAATTTTCTTTTAGATATTTTGTGTCCTTGGGTTTTGAATTTTACTCTTTAATCTATCCAGAATTTAATGTGGCATATAGTAGGAGGAAAGAATCAAATCAGTGTTTCCAGGCACTATCTTTTGCTTAACCCCCTGCATAGGAAATACTATTTTATTATATACCAAATATCTGAGGTATGGCCAAGATGGTAGTATAGTAAGATGCTTCCTGTAGTCCCTCTTACAACAAACACCCGAAAAAACAAGGGAATCAATTATATATGACAATCAAGGAGCCCTGAACATCAAAGGCAAAGCTGAGGAATCAGACTGAGCAGCAAGGGGAGGGAGAGGCAGTTCAGAAGCAGCAGAGTTGCCAGACCTGACCTGGCAGGCACTAGCATCCTGCAGGCCAGATCCACTGGTGTGAACACGGCAAGGCAAGCAGTGGCACTCGGGACATGTTTTCCACATCAGGAGAGACCAAGTGGCAGAGAGTCCACACATGCCTCCAGAATCAGCAAAAAGTGGTGCGCAATCAGCAAAAGATGAGTACTTGCGTATAATCTACTGTGTGAAGCAAAATACGCCCCTTTGGCAAAAAACTCTCTCCCATTTACCTGACTCCTTCCCATTCTGCACCAGGTCCGAAGTCAGCTTCAGCAATAGCTGCTCCTCCTGGGCCAGGAGTAGGATCTGTTGCATGGCCTGAGACATTCTCCTGACCTTGGAGAAGCAACAAATTAACAAACAGGGAAATATAATCTGCCAGTTCCCCTAAGCCAGGAACTCAGGGCAGAAACAATTCCTTTGCCTAGGCACAGGCATAAGGGGTTCACGGGCTTTGAATGCCTTTCACCCCTGCGCGGACCTGTGTGGCCCATTTCAACAGTGTAGGCCTTCAGAGCACAGTATAACAGGGTATAATTCCTGAAGTCTAATTTCAACTGTTTCAGCTATGTGATAGAGAGGCAGGTTTGTGACATTTGACACTGCTCTGCCTATTAAGCAGGGTCCTCACCTACCCACATCAGGGGCTTGAGGACTGGTGCTTCCACCAATGCCATCTAGCCACCCGAGAGAGGGGTCCAAGCATAAATGGCACCTCTCAGTCCTTACAGCCAACAGCACTGGGTACCCATAGTCCAGCTGCAAAACCCACTCACCTATGTACTCTAGGGAAGAGGGGCATGCTTTCCTCACACACTCTGAGGGGTGGTTGTCAGCCCCCTGTCTTTCTCAGCACATGACCGCCCTACTGCAGCCAGATACCTGTGCCTGCACCAATCACCCCTGCTTATCTAAGGCTGTAGGTGAGAGCCTGCACCACAAACTTGGTAACCAACTACCTGGAAACCTGAGTTAAATCCATACAAGAAAAGTAAACAGACTCCCGAGCTCATATCCCTAGTAGCAGCTCTAACCAACTGGTGACAGGACATTAGAGCTTCAAAGGCACAAATAATCAAACTAGCCCACTCAAGCAGCCTATTTGGGTATATCAAAAGAAAACAAGAAGCTAGGATACAGTAAGCAAACATAAAATAAACACAATAACTTACCGATGGCTCGGAGACAACAGTCAATATCAAATTACATAAAGAGGAAGACCATGATGGCTTCAGCAAGCTCCCAAAACAAAGAATCAAGAATTCTTCTGGATGAAGAGAACTTCCTGGAATTACCAGAGGTAGAATACAAATGATTAATATATAGAACTCTGCAAGAGATCAGCAAGGAGATAAAGCAAAATGCAGAACAAGCCAAGCAGCACACAGACAAAACATTACAGAAATGTAAGAAGATTAGAGAAGAGCTTAATGACAAATTTAATAGGGTGCAAGGATCCACAGAGAGACAGCAAACAGAAACCCAGAAGATTAACTATAAAATTTCAGAATTAGACAACTCAATAGAAAGTCAGAGGAGCAGAACTGAGGAAATGGAAGTAAGAATTAGTAAGACTAAAGATAAAGCACTCCCCAAAACCCAGTTGACACCAACATATTTGAGAAAAATCAGACACAAGAATTTTAGAAAGATGAAGGAACCTGAAAAATTATGTGGGACCCTATCAAAAGGAGTAACCTATGAGTGATTAGGGAACAGAACACTGAGGCGGGTGTAACAGAAAATATGGAGAGAGTTGTTGATGATTTTTGCAGAAAACTTTCCTGCTTTTGTGAAAGAAGAGAAGATATCTATCCAAGATGCTCATCGAAACTCACACAAGGTAGATCCCAAAAGAAAGTCACCAAGGCACATTATAATCAAACTTTCCAAAACCAAAGATAAGGAGAGAATTTTAAGAGTGGCTAGGGATAAACAAAAAGTCACCTATGAAGGAGAGTCGATAAAACTAAACTCGGACTACTCAGCAGAAACCATGCAGGCAAGAAGGCAACGGGATGACATGTATATAAAGCCTTGAAGGAAAAAAATTGCCAGCCAAGAATTATATATCCAGCAAAACTGTCTGTCAATCAATTGGTCTCAACCCACCTGGAGCAAAGGAGAATGAAGAACACCAAGGTCACACAACAACTAAGAGCCAAAGAGACAGAAAGGGCCACATGAACCAGAGACCTACATCATCCTGAGACCAGAAGAACTAGTTGGTGCCCGGCCACAATCGATGACTGCCCTCACAGGGAGCACAACAGAGAACCCCTGAGGGAGCAGGAGATCAGTGGGATGCAGACCCCAAATTCTCATAAAAAGACCATACTTAATGGTCTGACTGAGACTAGAGGAATCCCGGCGGCCATGCTCCCCAGACCTCCTGTTGGCACGGGACAGGAACCATCCCCGAAGACAACTCATCAGACATGAAAGGGACTGGACAGTGGGTGGGAGAGAGATGCTGATGAAGAGTGAGCTAATTATATCAGATGGACACTTGAGATTGTGTTGGCATCTCCTGTCTGGAGGGGGGATGGGAGGATAGAGAGAGTGGGAAGCTGGCAAAATTGTCACAAAAGGAGAGACTGGAAGGGCTGACTCATTAGGGGGAGAGCAAGTGGGAGTAAGGAGTAAGATGTATATTAACTTATATGTGACAGACTGACTTGATTTGTAAACAGTCACTTGAAGCTCAATAAAAGAATCTTAGTGATATTAAAAAAGAAAAATGAGGACACTGAAGTTGGAAAAGCTAACGTGCCTAATTTTCTTATGTTTTTATTGATGGTAAGTTGAAAGTTAGGTATCATAACTCAGTACTTCAATAACAGTCATTATTTATTTAACCAGAAAAAAACGTACCTTATTGCTTATAATGTATTAAATAATTATGAATACACCAAATTTAACTCAATTTCAGATGGAACCCCAAATCTACATACATGGATAAGTATTTTTCTTTTTGTCTGTAGTTGCAAAGACTATCGTTTACTTAGTTTGGTCAGAATGACAGCTATTATTCCAGCATGCCAGATGCCAATCAAGTTTAAAAACATAAAGTGTAGTCACGTAGAATGATTACTACGTATGTCGTTAAAAAACAAAAAAGAACTGTTGCTGTCCAGTCAATGGCAACCCCACGTGCCTAAAAATCGAAATGTGCTTCACAGGGTTTTCAATGGCTTATATTTTGGAAGTAGATTTCCAAGCCTTTCTTCTGAAGCAGTTTTGGGTGGACTCGAATCTCCAACCTTTTGTTTAGCAGTTGAGTGCAACATTAACAGTTTGTACCACCCAAGGAACCCACTATGTCATAGGAGTCTGCAAAAATAATTAAGCTTTTATACTTGGTCATGTGTATAATATTTTTAAGTATTAACTAAATGTTAGTTATTAATGGAATGTCTAGTTATGCAAGGCTTTGCAATGTAGCAAATTTTTCCCTTTATCTGCTCTCTATCATGACTGTAATCCTAATATAATACATAAAAATAACAAAAAAAAAAACTGTCTGTAAAACATGAAAGGAAAATTAGGACATTTCCAGATAAACAGAAGTTTGGGAAATTTGCAAAAACAAATCCAAAATTATGAGAAATACTGAAGGGAGTCCTCTGGTTAGAAAATCAATAACATCAGATAACAACCCAAGACTAGAACATAGGACAGAGCAACCAGATACCAACCCAAATAAGGAAATTACAAAAATAAATCAAAGCTACAACGCTCAAAACAGGAAAACAGAGATATCATTCTGTAAAAGATGACAACATTAAAACAAAAAAGAGGGGCTAATAAAAGTAGTCGTAGATCTTTCATATGGAGAGGAAGTCAAGGTGATATCAAGAAATAAAAGATTGGTTTAAACTTAGAAAAACGGGTAAATAGTAAGGTAACTACAAAGGAAACTAACAATCTTACACATCAAAATAAAAAAAAAAGAAAAACATAAAAACTCAGCAAATACAAAATCAACAACAATGAAAAAGAGGGAAAGAAAATATATAAAGAAAAATGACAACACAGAAAATTAAGTGGAACAAAGAAACTGTCAACAACACACAAAAAAAAGACATCAAAATGACAGCACTAAACTCAAACTCATAACTATCAATAATTACACAGAATGTACATGGACTAAATGCACCAATAAAGAGACAGAGAATGGCACAATGGATAAAAAACCATGATCCATCTATATGCTGCCTACAAGAGACACACCTTAGACTTAAATATACACACAAACTAAAACTCAAAGGATGGAAAAAATATATATCAAGCAAACAACAATCAAAAAAGAGCAGGAATGGCAATATTAATTTCTGACAAAACAGTCTTTAAAGTAAAATCCACCACAAAGGATAAGGAAGGACACTATGCAATGATTAAAGGGTCAATATGCCAAATATCAGTGTTGAGGAGATTTCTGTTATGTTCCATTGATCTATTTGTCTGTTCTAGCTCACAGAACCATGCTGTTTTAATTGTTACTGTTCTTTAGTATATTCAACGTCTGTCAATTTAAATTTCCTCTCATCATTTTTCATTTTCAAAGATTTTTGTTCAGTTTTTCCCAAGTTTTTTTTCTTCCAGACGTGAGTGTAATAGGTGAAAAATAACCTTAAAAAATGTGGCAGTAATAGATGCCACACGATGTGAAAAGGTGTGGTATGAAATCATAATAAATAATATGACATGTAAAAGTTTGTTGTTGTTGTTAGGTGCCATCGAGTCAGTTCCTACTCATACTGACCCTATGTACAACAGAATGAAACACTGCCTGGTCCTGTGCCATCCTCACATTTGTTACGCTTGAGCCCATTGTTGCAGCCACTGTGTTCATCCATCTCATTGAGAGTCTTCCTCTTTTTTGCTGATCTTCTACTTTACCAAGAATGATGTCCTTCTCTAGGGACTGGTCCCTCTTGATAACGTGTCCAAAGTATGTGAGACAAAGTCTAACCATCCTTGCTTCTAAGAGCATTCTGGCTATACTTCTTCCAAGACAGATTTGTTCATTCTTCTGGCTGTCCATGGTATATTCAATATTTTTCCCCAACACTATAACTGAAAGGTGCCAATTCTTCTTCAATCTTCCTTATTCACTGCCCCGCTTTTGCATGCATATGAGGTGATTGAAAATATCCTGGCTTGGATCAGGCACACCTTAGTCATCAAAGTGACATCTGTGCTTTTTAACATTTTAAAGAGGTCTTTTGCAGCAGATTTGGCCAATGCAATACATTCTTTGACTTCTTGACTGCCGCTTCCATGGGTGTTGATGGTGGATCCAAGTAAAAAGAAATCCTTGACAACTTAGATATTTTCTCCATGTATCATGATGTTGCTTACTGGTCCAGTTGTGAGGATTTTTGTTTTCTTTATGCTGAGAAGTAATCCATACCGAAGGCTGTAGCCTTTGATTTTCATCAGCAAGTGCTTCAAGTCCTCTTGACTTTCAGCAAGCAAGGCTGTGTCATCTGCACATCACAGGTTGTTAATGAATATTCCTCCAGTCCTGATGCCCTGTTCTTTTTCATATAGCCCAGTTTCTCAGATTATTTGCTCAGCATACAGACTGAATAAGTATGGTGTAAGGACATAACCCTGACACACACCTTTCCTGACTTTAAACCACACAATAGCCCCTTGTTCTGTTCAAACAACTGCCTCTTGGTCTAAGTACAGGTTCCTCATGTGCACAATTAAGTGTTCTGGAATTCCTATTCTTGGCAGTGTTATCCATGATTTGTTATGAGCCACAGAGCAGAAGGCATTCACATAGTCAATAAAACGCAGGTAGACATCTTCCAGGTATTCTCTGCTTGAGTCAAGATCCAATATCAGCAAGCATCTCCCTGGTTCCACATCTGTTGTGAATCTGACTTGAACTTCTGGCAATTCCCTGCTGATGTATTGCTGCAACCACTTTTGAACAATCTTCAGCAAAATTTTACTTGAGTGTGATATTAATGATATTATTCAATAATTTCTGCATTCTGTTGGGTCACCTTTCTTTGGAATGGGCACAAATATGGATCTCTTCCAGTTGGTTGGCCAGGAAACTGTCTTCCAAATTTCTTGACATAGATGAGTGAGCATCTCCAGTTTGTTGAAACATTTCAATTGTTATTCCATCAGTTCCGGGAGCCTTGTTCTTCACTGCAATTTGGACTTCTTCTTTCAGTATCATTGGTTCTTGATTGTATGCTACCTCCTGAAATGGTTGAACGTCAACCAATTCTTTCTGATACAATGACTCTGTGTATTCCTTCCATCTCCTATTGATGCTTCCTGCATTGTTCAATATTTTCCCTGTAGAATCCTTCAAAATTGCAAATGAAGGCTTGAATTTTTTCTTCAGTTCTTTTTAGATTGAGAAATGCCAAACGTGTTCTTCCCTTTTGGTTTTCTAACTCCAAGTCTTTGAACATTTCATTATAATACTTTACTTTGTCTTCTGGAGCCTCCTTTGAAATCTTCTGTTCAGCTCTTTTACTTCATAATTTCTTCCATTCACTTTAACCGCTCTACGTTCAGAAGTATTTTTCAGAGTATCTTCTGACATCCATTTTGGTCTTTTCTTTCTTTTTAATGACCTTTTGCTTTCTTTGTGTATGATGTCCTTGATGTCATTCCACAAGTCATCTGGTCTTAAGTCATCAGTGTTCAATATGTCAAATCTATTCTTGAGATGATGTCTAAGTTCAGGTGGGATATGCTCCAGGTCGTACTTTGGTTGTCATGGCCTTGCTCTAATTTTCTTCAGCTTCAGCTTGAACTTGCATACGAGTATGTTCCACAGTTGACCCCTGGTCTTATTCTGACTGATGATGTTGAGCTCCATCATCTCTTTCCACAGTAGTCAATTTGATTCCTATGTTTTCCACCTGGTGAGGTCCACGTGTATAGTTGCTGTTTATGTTATTGGAAAAAAGGTATTTGCAATGAATAAGTCTTTGGCCTTGCAAAGTCTTGCCATGTGATCTGTGCCATTTCTATTACCAAGGCCACATTTTCCAACTACTGATCCTTCTCCTTTGTTTCTAACTTTCACATTCCAATCACCAGTAATTACAAATGCATCTTTTTTGCATGTTTGATCAATTTCAGACTGCAGAAGTTGGTAGAACTTTTCAATTTCCTTTATCTTTGGCATTAGTGGGTGGTGTATAAATCTGAATAATAGTCGGATTAACTGATCTCCCTTGTAGGCGTATGAATATCCTATCATTGACGAGATTGTACTTCAGGATAGATCTTGCAATGTTCTTTTTGACAATGATCGTGATGCCATTCCTTTTCACTTTGTCATTGCCGGCATAGTAGACCATATGATTGTCTGATTCAAAACGGCCAATATCAGTCCATTTCAGCTCACTACTGCCTAGGATATCAATTTTTATGTGGTCTATTTCATTTTTGATGACTTCCAATTTTCCTAGATTCAGACTTCGTACATTACATGTTCCAATTATTAATGTAAATTTATAGTTCTTTCTTCTCATTTTGAGCCATGGCACATCAGCAAATGAAGGTCCTGAAAGCATTATTCCATCCATGTCATTAAGGTCTACTCTACTTTGAGGAGGCAGCTCTTCCTCAATCGTACTTTGAGTGCCTTCCAACTTGAGGGGCTCATCTTCAGGCACTATACCAGACAATGTTCCACTGCTAGTCATAAGGTTCTCACTGGCCAATTTTTTCAGAAGTAGACCACCAGTTCCTTCTTCCTAGCCTGTCTTAGTCTGGAAGCTCCCCTGAAACTGGTCCACCATAGGTGACTCTGCTGGTATTTAAAATACCAGTGGCATCGTTTCCAGCATCACAGCAACACGCAAGCCACTACTGTACAACAAACTGACAGATACGCGAGGATGTAAAAATTACGCTATGTTTTAAAAAATCATCTTATAACTTTAAGACCACACTCGGTTCATTTCCATAAAGAATTGTGTTGATCAGGTACTAACAGGCACACCCAGTCAGTAGACGTATACAATCCTGTTTGTGAAGAACTTTGGCAGGAGATTTTATTTATTCAGTCCATGTTAAAAGACAGTATAGCATAGTGGTTAAAAGTGCAGGATCTGGTTGTGTGGCTTTGAGAAGCTATTTAACCCTTCCGAGCCTGGGTGTCCTCATTTGCAATAGAAAGGTGACAATAACACTGCCTCATAACACATGAATTACATGTGGAAGGCATTTAGAGGAGTGTCTGGCACAGGCTAAGTGCTCAATGAACATTAACTAATATCATTTTGTTCTAGTGGCCTTGTCATTCTAGGGGTTTTCTGATTTGTCTTAACTTGGAAGAGGAAGATTGAAGGGGAGACTTTAAATTAGGAAGCATGGGTTAAATAAAATAAAATTTCATAAGCTTTTGCAAATGCTTATAGGGATAAAGCCAAAACCAAATCTGTTATTGAGTCAATTCCAACTCATACCAACTCTATAGGATGCAGAAGAACTGCCCCACAGCGTTTCCAAGGAGTGGCTGGTGGATTCACGCTGCCAAGTTTGAGGCCTAGTTCTAAACCCCTGTACTACCAGGGCTCCACTTAAAGGGATAAGAGCAATTGTTTTTAAGTTGCTCTCCATCGCTGTGTCCAGGACACTTGGCCCTTGAAGCAAGCTGAAGCCTGGTCACAAAGATGGAGACACGCCAAATGGTATCAGAAGAAGTCTTGCCATAGCAGGACCCCTGCCCACACCAGTTCATCTGAACCTACTGCAGATTCTGATTAGCCCCCTAGTCTTGGCTTCTTGTCAATCCCAGCAGCTTAGAGCTCAAGTCTCCCTAGTCTGCTCAGAGCAGATCTTGTCTGATATCAGCTGAGACTTTGAATATGGGGCCAGCCTGAGCTCTGGACTCAGACTGCCCTGGATTAATATTCCAGCAGTATCAGTATCAGTCCTCTCTGAATTGGAGTTTTCTTTAGCTGGAAAATGAGGCTATGATACCTTCCCTGCCAGATTACTGTGAGGATTGTTGTTGTTGTTTTAGGTACCACCAAGTGGATTCTAACTCTTAGTGACCCTATATGACAGAGTAGAACTGCTGCATAGAGTTTCCTAGGCTATAGTATTTACAGCAACAGATTGCCAGGTCTTTTCTCCCGAGGAGCCCCTGGGTGGGTTTCAACTGCCAACCTTTCAGTTAACCATTGTGCCACCAGGGCTTCTTACTATGAGGATAAAGTGAGAATAATACACATAATAATATATTATAGAGTGTCAGGCACATGGTAGATAGGTACACAATAAATGTTACCATATCAATAGAGAATGTTTGGTTCTAAGTAACAGAAAACCCAATTTGAACTGGTTTAAACAATAAAGGAAAATTTTTTTTATCGATTTATATAACTGGAGGTTCGAGAAGAAGATGGGCTTTGGAGTAGTTGGACTCAGTGACCCAACCATGTCTGCATAAATTTGTTTGTTCTTTCCTTTGTTTCCCTTTCTATTCCACCTGACCTTCACATGATCAGTTTTATCCTATAGCTATCTCCCTTTCATGGCCCCAAAAAGGCTGCTAAATACCCAGGGAGAACAAGAGAGGCATAATTAGAAATTTCTCCAGCTCAGTGAGAAAGTCCTGGCCCAGTGATCCCCAGCAAATTTCTCATCTTGTAGCTCATCAGCCAGGATTGGGCCATAGGCCCATCCCTGAACCAACAACTACGGCCAGGAGGTGGTATGGTGCATATTAGCTTAGGTCTGAACCACATGCCCCAGGAGTAGAATCACTTTTCTACCAGAGCAAGAGATGTGTAGATTCAGGGAGGGTTGGAACTAGACCAAAAAACAGAATAAAAATCCAGAGAAAGAGGAAAAGATATAGAGGGAAAAACTTCAATGTCCATTCCTCATTTTTCTAATCATCATCAGAACACAGATGGGTGGATAGACAATTTTCCCTTGAAACTTGATGCCTCAAATTTCTTAAACTCTGGGTCAATAAGGAAAGGAACACTTAACCCACCAAGTGAGTACTAAAAGCATTCTTCCTCAATAATAACAGGGAAAACAACAATAATAATGATGTGCATAATAAAAAAATTAAATATTAAAAATAGCCTTTTTGACAGAACAACAATATCATTGTTCTAAACCACTTGAGAAGTAGTTATTTGGAACTGTGCTAAAAGCCAAGGATTAAGTCAGAGCCATGTTTGTTTGCTTCTTTTTTTCCAGCTTTTTCAATCCCTGGGACTTTCTTTAGGCTATTTTTTCCCTTTTCCCTCAGCTTTCCTGTCTGCTTCTCTCCTGCTTCCCTTTCTTACTCTGCTTAGATTTTGTTAGCCACAAGTACCTGGGAAGAAGTCTGGAAAGGCAGCGATGGGGGATGTCCCAGTAGAGTAGGGACTAAGGCCCGAGGAAGCCCACATTAATTCTCAACCTATCTCACATTGCTGAGGAAAACTTGGTCTCCCCAAAAGGTTGAATGGCCGAGCCCAAGTGGGCCCTTCACGCCTTCGGGTTGCTAAGCGACGAACACTTCAAGTTTGGAAATCTTTATCCACACCGGATATATAATCCTGACAAGTTGGACTTTCAGATCTGGCAGCAATGGAAAGAGTAACTTTTTAAAAAATAGAGACAATTTAGATGATTTCAAAGACATCTGGTCTCTTTTTCCAGCAATGTATGATTCTTCCCTTTCACTAAGCACATTGGTTCCAAACACTTCATATGTACAAAAGCACAAGGTCCCTGAAGAAAGACATGTTTCAGTCCAAACAGCAAACTCACAGAAAGTACTGCCAGTTGGAAAGACCTAGAACTGACAAAGGCACAGGCACTGAGGTTTATGTCCTCCCTTCTTCCTTCTGTCTGACCCTTCTTTTAACCTGGTTCCCTCCAAGTACTTCTTTTTTCTCTCTCTTACTAAATCTCCTTCCCACCCTGTCTTGCTCTTCCTCTTCCACCTCTCTCTCTCTTTTTCCCTCACTCCCACCTTTGTCCCTTCAACCTTCCACACGGTTCTCTCTTTTTCTCTCTATCATTCCCCTAAGGAGAGACAACACAAGAACAAGAGGCAACAGAATGGTTTACGGCCATGATTCTTGGTTTTCTTCCTGCCTCATCACCTCAGTAAGGGATGGAGTCAGACATTCCCTTGTTCATTTCTGAATCATAGTTGGGGTAATCTCAGGGCACATTCTTCCTCCTCTATGTCCCTCTTAAAAAAAAAAAAATCACAGACAAACCCAAACACCAAATACCTTCTCCACCTGCTTGCTAATACCTAGAACTCCACCATCAGAGGACATTACATTCCACAATTAAAGACCAAGTTTCAAACATAAATAATAAACAACTCACATCTGGGCAGCTGTTAATAGTTTTCCAAACATGTCCAGCTGTTTTCAACTAATTTCCTCATCTGGCCCCCACAAAAACTTGGAGATGGAAGCACTATTAGTAATATCATTTCCATTTCAAAATAAGGAAACTGAGGATGAAAGAGATTAAGTACCTTTCCCCAGGTTTCTCTAGCCCAGTTACATCTGACTCTACGGTTCATTTTCTTCCCCACGTACCTTGTTTCTCAGAGAAGGAACCATAATGACTTGTCACGACAGAAAACCTTCCCTAACTTTTTCAAACCCCAGACTCTACCCCATCTCAATCCTATTTCTCTGAAATCTCTGACTTTGTAATTTTTGGTATTGAAACCTGTAAGCGGGGTACGTAACTACAAGATGGCAGGTGATAACTCTGGTTTTATGATGAATTCCAAATTTTCACCATAACTATGGGAGTCAAGTGTTTTTGTATATTTTATTGTTTCGTAATTAAAATTATTGTTCACCAGGAGCTTCTGGGGTCTTAAAATCTTGTAAGCAGCCATCTAAGATATTCCATTTGTCCCAACCCTTCTGGAGCAAGGGAGAACAAAGAAAACCAAAGACACAAGGGAAAGACAAAAAGGACTAATGGATCACAACTACCATAACCTCCACCAGACTGAGTCCAGCACAACTAGATGGTGTCACAAACGGCTCTGAAAAGGATCATAATAGAGGGTTCCAGAAAAAGCTGGAGAAAAATGTAGAACAAAATTCTAATTCACAAAAAAAGACCAGACTTACTGGGCTGACAAAGACTGGAAAACACTGAGAGTATGGCCCCCAGACACCCTTTTAACTCAGCATTGGAGTCACTCCTGGGGTTCATCCTTTGGCCAAAGATTAGACAGACCCATAAAACAAAGCAAGACTGAATAGGCACTCCAGCCCAGGGGCAAGGACGAGAAGCCAGGAGGGGACAGGAAAGCTGGTAATGGGAAACCCAAGGTGGAGAAGGGAAGAGTGTTGATATGTTGTGGGGTTGGCAACCAATGTCACAAAACAACACGTGTATTAATTGTTTAATGAGAAACTAATTTGTTCTATAAACCTTTGTCAAAAGTACAATAAAAAAGAAAGACAACCACCTTTAACAAACAATTATAGTTCACCAAAAAATACCTAAGCACAGCAGTATTCCATGTCTATATAGATGATATGAAGAAAAAATATATTTAAATGAATAAATATATAGGTCAACTATACACCTATTGAAGTGTTCATTGACTATTAACAAGCACGATTCAATCTAGTTTTGACCACAGAGCCACAGCCTACTCCAAGTTTATGACATGTTGGCAAAGGCACTCTAGAGTTGCTGCCTTCCCATCCTGGAGTAACTTAAAAAGTGGTTCTCAAACTCTAGTGCACAGCAGAATCACCTGGAGGGCTAGTTAAGGCAGTTTTTTAATCAGTAGGTCTGAACCGTGGCCTGATAATTTGCCTGTTTAACAAATTCCTAGTTGATGCTGATGCTGCTGGTTTAAGGATCACACTTGAAAACCACTGGACTAGACACCCTGCCCAACTCTTAAGCTCCCTCTGTTCTGTCCCTTCTCACCAACACTATGGATGAGGGAGGTTAAGCCCTCCTCAATGGCCTCCAAGACACGGTCTGGGGCTCTACTCTGGTTAACCAACAGCCTTACATACCGTGTCTGAGGCCAAGTTACCATTAAGAGTCACTTTTAGCACATATCCTTGCTGCTTAGTCCCGCCTTCTGACAGATATTCTTTGACATCAATCAGAGAATGTCTTTAATTATCAGGCTATGTATATCATTAATTATAATGATAAAAAATTCCAGCATGTGTTAAAGCTGCCAACACTGAGGTAAGTGTTGTTTTCATGATCTCATCCATGAGAAAAACACTACTATCATCCCTCTTTTACAGATGAGAAAACAAAGGATCAAGATTTATGAAAGTACAGAGCCTGAACTAAACACCAGTTTGATAGATACTGACCCTAAGTTGTCAGTTTCGATACTAAAAATTGGATTCCTGGCTCCCTCAATTCAATTTTTTCAGGTTCCTGTAGCTTCTTGTCTCAGCATTCCCCCAACTGGTCTACGTCGAAGCCCACCTGCCAGTTAGAATGGCCTGTATAGTCCTCTGTCTAAATCTTGTGCCTCAGTCCATCATCCTGGATGGAGAAGGAGAAATGGTTAGAAAGGGAGGCCCTTAGGCAGCAAAGATAGATTCAAGTGTATTCCCCAGATGGTACTTTCTAAGGCAGGGAAATGGAATCAGATACTTTATAATGTGCTTCAACGAGTGTTATGATGGTTAATTGAAATAGCATCATAAAACTTCGTCTCTCATTTATGAAAGAACTATGGAAACTTATGATAAAAGATAGAAGAAAATCTAAAGACAAAGAAAGAAGAGAAGGAAGGAAAGACAGAGACACAAAACACCAACCTAAGGGAAAACATAGCAAGGGACAAGAAGGAAATCCTTCACCATTCTTTCATGCTATAGAAAATCTTCGTAAGAATATAAACCCAGGAACATAAGGGCTGAAAGATAAGATAATGAGATAAAAACAAAAGGTGACTGAGAATCTAAGGAAACAAACTGAGGACCGAAACCACACCATTACAGAACTAATGCAAAAATTGGAAAGAACAAGAAACAGGTATATTCCACAGAAAATAAATTATTTGTATAGGTGAAAGTTTTGAGATAATCGCAGTAAATGCGGTGGAAACAAAGATAGTAGAACAAGAAGAGAGATGCTAATAGATAAAGGAATCAAGCATGAGAATGTTTGGTGTCTCATGGAACCCAGTAAATGAAAGATAAGAAGCACCCAAGGCTTCAGTTTTAATAATGATCTAAGTAAAGAAAAATATCGACTACACAGATTGAAAGGCATGCCATATTCCAGGGAAATTTAATACAGAAAATTCAAGATAGATACACACTTGTTAAATTATGATACTTTAAAGAATTCTTCAAACTTTCAGACAATCAAGAAAAGCAAATCATTACAAGGGGTTAATATCAGGCTGGCTTCAGTCTTCTCAACACGAATATTTAATGCCACGAGGCAGTGTTCACAGCGTCCTAAGAAAGTGCCCCCAGAATATTATAGCCACACAAGCATGTTGTTAAATATAATAGCAACAGGTAGACATTCTCAAACATGGAAAACCCAGGGAACATAGCACCCAAGAGACCTTTTGGAACAAAACTCTATGACAATGACATGCAACCAATTAAGAAACAAAGGGGGGGGGGAACCACCATGAAAATGCCCTGTTGTTGTTGTTGTTTTGTGCCCTCAAGTCATTCCAACCTGTAGCAACCCTATATGACACAATAGAACTGCCCACAGGATTTCCTAGGCTGTAATCCTTACTGGGGAAACCCTGGTGGTGCAGTGATTAAGAGTTCGGCTGCTAACCAAAAGGTCGGCAGTTCAAATCCACAAGGTGCTCCTTGGAAACTCTGTGGGGCAGTTCTACTCTGTGCTATAGGGTCGCTTTGAGTCGGAAATGACTAGATGGCAACAGGTAATCTTTGCGGGAGCAATCACCAGGTCTTTTCTCCCTCGGAGCCACTGGTGGGTTCTAACAGCTGACATTTAGGTTAGCAGCCGAGTGCTTAACCATTACACCACCAGAACTCCTTGAAAAAGCCCTAAAAGTCTATTTAATACTAATATTAAACAGCACCATCTCAGGGAAGCGGACCCTGAGTGCCTTATTCACAGTGGTAAAATGCGCTCCACCCCACCCCAGCATTCTTCGCCTCCTTCATCCTGCGGTACTATATCCTTTTATCCTATAGCATTTATCATTTTCTAACATGCCTTACAATGTACTTTTTTGTTGTGTATTATCTGTCTCCCCCACCCCCACCCCCATAAAAAAAATTTTTTTTCACCCCCATGCCATGACTTAAATCAGTCCAGGGAGGGTGGGACTGAGTAATTGCATGAAATATGGGAGCTATTCTAGTTATAGAGCAGAAAGAGGAAGCTCTAAGTCTGAACAATATAAAAATAATAATATAACTAACAAAAATCAAAATGTGTGGGATGGGAGCTGGAAGAAGCATGAGAGCACTAATGCTCTTATCTTTCACAGCACAGCAATTGATACTGAAGCTGAAACACGTAGTTTAATAAGAAATGATGACAGCCGCCTCTTGATGTTTTACATAATTGCTTTGATTAATCTTAAAAAGGGTTTTTCAGGAAATATTATCCTACGGTAAAGAAATACCTGTTCAATAATTTCTGTGGTTTTACTTTAGTGTATTATCTTCTGTTAAATTCCAGTAAAGTCAAAAGTAACACTTCATATTTTAAAATAGTTATCTACGGTTATGATCTTATTTTCACTAAAGTGTTTTTAGATATCTATTTTTCTATCTCTGTATATGAATAGACAGATAACACTGTAATAGTATTTATTTACCCTTTACAAGGGTTTTTTCTGAGTAGTGGCATTTGGAGTTTATTTTACTACTTTCATTTTTATACTTTTCTCTGTTATTTGAACTATGTCTAATGAGCATGCTTTTTTTTTTTCTTTCTCAAGTATAATAGAATGGTTTACTTTTATTTTAAAAAAAAGAAAGAAAAATACTGGAAGCATATATGTCAAGATATAAATATCAATACATATGATACAGATACTGATATAAACATAGAGCTATGTAGCACCCATGGTGGAAATAACCGAACTTCAGCCTTAATCTTCAGTTAACTCGCATTCCTTTCTGTTTACCACAACTCCCTCTTGGACCTGCCAGATGGAAGGAAGGAAACTAATTTTGGCTGGAGAACCCACTAGGTGCTTTTCCATAAACTGTTTTGGTTAAGCCTGGAGGGCTGGAGTTATCTTAATATTTTAGATGACAAATTTGAAGCTCAGAGAGGTTGTGAATTGTTTGATTTCATATAGTAGGAGAGATAATAATAATAACAGTAACAACTGTCTATTGAGTGCTTACCATGAGCCAGGCTCCAGGCTCACTGTATCTATGCAGGAACTCTCTTATCTTCCGAACAGCCTGGCGATGCCAGCAATTTTTATTCTTAGTTTTAAAATGAGGTTCAGAGGGATGAATTGCTAAATGTCACACAGCTAGAAAGTGGCAGTGCCAGGACTGGAACTCAGGTCTATCTCAAACCCACATCCGTGCTGTTTTCTCTGCCCAGTGCTCTTGCTAGGCTGGAAGAGGAGTGGCCTGAGCCAGACACCGACAGGCGCCAGATTCGGCCCTAACTCCCAGCTAGGTGGGGTGGCTGTGAAGCTGGTTGCTTGGGGCTGCAGCAGACAGGGTCTGATGATTTCAGTGTGTTTAGATTCTAATGGAGAGTCAGGCTCCCTCTTCTGGCTTTCATAGTCATGAACCCCCTTTCCCCTTTTTGGGTGTCTCTGCTGAGCTGAGCAGGCAAAAGGGCAGCTCCATGATTTCCCAAGAGGCTCCAGGCCAATGCCTGTGAGCTCAGGTCCCATCCCAGCAAGTGTTTATTGCGTGGCTCTGATACGATAAACACTCAGCCAAAAAGAAAAAAATCCTGAATGATGGTCAGCTGAATGTTGATGACAGCTCCCTCAAATGGGGTGTCAGGCAGTCTGGATTTCCATCTGTCTTCTGCCATTCCTTTTTGGAGTGACTCTGGGAAAGTCACTGATGTCGCTAAGCCTAATTTTCCCCACCGGTAACATGAAAGGGTTTTACTACAGGGAAATTTCCAAGGTGCTTTCCAGCTCAATACTTCTATAACTTAGAGAAGGAGGTTCTCTATTGAATCTGGGTGGTTAGGGACAGGATTTTCTTGGAGAAGGTAAAATGGTGGCCAGGGAACCAAGCCAGCAAGGAGCAAGAGGGCTGGGATTATCCTGAGATGGGAAAGGAGCGACTTCAAGAAAACAAACCTTCGAGGCCATGAGACAGGGTCTCCATCACAGAGCTTTACTTTCCTCCCACAGGTAGGTCTTGGCAGCTGGCCGCAGACCTGGATGGACCACAGGCCTTTATGAGATTATCTGCCTATTATGGCCTGGACACAAGCACTACAGAGGTGTTGCCTGAAGAATGAGATGCCCTTTTATGATGCAGTAAAAGAGAGGAAACGGCTTTGGCCTCTTGCCTCATCCTGTGCTCACTAAGCGGGCAACCTGAGCCCAACCTCCTGTTGGCGAGGGCTCTGAGAGCTCAGAGTTTCCACCCAGTGGCTGCCATTTCATTACAGGGCCTCAGAGAGGGCCTGGGAGAGGACAGAAGAGACAGGCCCATCTCCAGACATCTAGGGGAGGCCAGGGATTGCTAAACCACACGGACACGGCAAGTTCAGAAGAGCTAGGGTCACACACGCTACATTAGCAGCATTATATTCTCCCAACTGGAGAGAAAATCACTGGCCCCACTTGGGAAAGGAATGTCTCTCTAACTAAATGCTACTATTGGAACAATATTTTACTTTCTCTGACAAGGAGACCATGCCCAGACCACGTTGTGTGCCCCTCTTAGTACACTGTAGCTCCTCCCACTGGCCATGCCCACTTATTGTCAGGATCGCAAGTGATGATTTTCACCCAAAAGCTAAATCAGTGGATTCAACCGACATTTGCTGAGTGTCAGCTGTGTGCCAGCCACTGACTTAGGCACTTAGACACTCACCGGGTTAAAGCAGTAAGCTAACACTGATCTTTACATGTATTAACTTATTTAATCCTTACAATACAGATTTAATCAAATAAAAAATGAAATAGGTATAATTATCACCCACATTTTACAGACGAGGAAATTGAGTCCCAGACATGTTAAGTAATATCCCCAAGGTCCCAAAGCTAGTCAGAAGCAGAGCCAGGAATCTACCCCAGGCTGATGTGTGCTTGTAACCACCGTACGTGCGTCTCATAATTCACCATTGTACATACAGATCACTGGATTCTCTCTCCTTCAAGCTCACCCTTACTTCTAATATATATAAACCAACAAACAAACCCATTGCCATTGAGTCGATTCCGACTCGTAGCGACCCTATAGGACAGACTAGAACTGCCCCACAGGATTTCCAAGGAGCGGCTGGTGGATTCCAACTGATGACCTTTTTAGTTAACAGCCAAACTCTTAACCACTGCACCACCGGGACTCCCTTAATACATGTAGGAGGAATCATTTTCTCCCTCCCTTCATATTTATCTAAGGAGAATGAAAGGGGGAAACTGAAGAAGAACTGATGCATTCAAATTGTGGTGTTGGCAAAAATATTGAATGTACCATGGACTGTTGGAAGAATAAAATCAGTTTTGGAAGAACTACTGCCCAAAGGCTCCTTAGAAACAACAATGGTGGTGGCCTCCATCCTGCTAGCACACATCCTCTCCCTCTGTCTCTTCTTGGCTTGCTCAGTCTGATGAAACAAGCTGCTGTATTGTGAGCTGCCCCGTGGAATAGCCCACCCATCAAGGAACTGAGAGTAGCTTCAGCCAAGAGGTAGTGGAGGACCGAGGCTCTCAGCCCAACAACCCATGAGCAGCTAAACCCTCTCATCAACCTTATGGGTGAGCTTGGAAGTGGATCATTCCCCATCTGAGCTTCACACGACCGTAGCCCTGGCCAACTCCCTGATTGAAGCCTGTGAGACACCTTGAGCAAGAAAATACAACTAAACCACACCTGAATTCCTGACCCTCAGAAACTGCGATATAATAAATGTTGTTGTTTTAAGCCACTAAATTTGGGAATAATTTGTACACAGCAATAGATAACTAATACATATTTTATGGAACGAATTGTGTTCTCCAAAAATATATATTGTAAATCCTAACCCTCAGCAGTTCGAATCCACCAGGCACACCTTGGAAACCCTATGGGGCAGTTCTACTCTGCCCTATAGGGTCGCTATGAGTCAGAATCGACTTCATGACAACTGGATTAAGCGTTTTTTATGCCTGTGGCTAAAATCCCATTTGGAAATGGGTTCTTTGTTATGTTAATGAGGCAGGATTAGTGTAGGCTGTGCCTTGAGTCAATGTCATTTGAGATATAAAAGGAAAAGATTAAGCAGCAGAGATAGAGGATGATAGACGCCAAGCCACATGAAGATCTCCAAGGAACAGAGGAGACAAGGACCTTCCTCCAGAGCTGACAGAGAAAGTCTTCCCCTAGAGCTGGGGACTTTTAGCCCCCTAAACTGAGAGAAAATAAATTTCTACTTGTTAAAGGTTGTCCAC
This sequence comes from Elephas maximus indicus, assembly GCF_024166365.1. Taxonomy (NCBI): domain Eukaryota; kingdom Metazoa; phylum Chordata; class Mammalia; order Proboscidea; family Elephantidae; genus Elephas; species Elephas maximus. The sequence continues at coordinate 71,248,520 of NC_064825.1, forward strand.
TTGTGGTATTTGTTATAGCAGCACTAGGTAGCTAAGATATCCTTTGCCCATTTTTCAGTTTTTTGACCTGTGCTATGATCATTAGTTGCCACCAAGTCGGCTCCAACTCATAAATGACCTTATATATAAAAGAAAAATTTTTTTAGAAGTAGATCACCAGGCCATTCTTCCTAGCCTGTCTTAATCTGGAAGCTCTGCTAAAACCTGTTCACCATTAGTGGCCCTGCTGATACAATACCAGTGGCATGGCTTCTAGCATAAAAGCAACACGCAAGCCACCACACAGCATTTGACAAACTGACCGATGGGTTTTGACCTGTAAATCAAAAACCAAATGCATTGCCATTGATTCAATTCCAACTCCTAGCAACGCTATAAAAAAAAAAAAAAAAAAAAATCCATTGCTGTTGAGTCGATTCTGACTCACAGTGACCACATAGGACAGAGTAGAACTGTCCCATAGAGTTTCCAAGGAGCACCTGGTGCATTCAAACTGCCAACCTTTTGGTTAGCAGCTGTAGCGCTTAACTACTATGCCACCAGGACAGAGTAAAACTGCTCCATAGGGTTTCCAGGGAGCAACTGGTGGATTCTACCTACTGATCTTTTGGTTAACAGCTGAGCTCTTAACTGCTGTGCCACCAGGGCTCCTTTGACCTGTAGGCATTCTACATAACACAATTGGATATTCTTTTTGTGTTATATGTGTTGCAAATACTTCCAACCACTTTCACTTATTAACTTTCTTTACGGTATCCTTTACTATGCAGAACTTGAAATTTTTTGGCTTCAAGTGTGTCAGTTTTTTCTTTTATGGCTTTTAAGTTTTGTGTCTTGCTTAACTATCCCTATGAGTCAGAATCGACTTGACGGTACTGGGTTTGGTTTTTTTTTTTTTTAACCACCCCAGAGTTGTAGACACCACCGTTATTTGTTCACTTCTTTCTCCATAGCCCATGAGGGCAGGCACTGAGTCTTACTGCTCCCTGATTTCACAGCCCCAGCTTAGGGCCTCACAGGGAGCTGGTTTCAGAAACACTTGAATACAATCCCATGGACAGATTTTGCAAGTCCCTAGTCCTGCAGATGACACAACCTTGCTTGCTGAAAGTGAAGAAGCACTTACTGATGAAGCTCAAAGACCACAGCCTTCAGTATGGATTACACCTCAACATAAAGAAAACAAAAATCCTCACAACTGGACCAATAAGCAACATCATGATTAATGGAGAAAAGATAGAAGTTGTCAAGGATTTCATTTTCCTTGGATCCACCATCAACACCCATGGAAGTAGCAGCCAAGAGATCAAAAGATGTATTGCATTGGGCAAATCTGCTGCAAAAGACCTCTTTAAAGTGTTGAAAAGCAAAGATGTCATCTTGAAGGCTAAGGTGTGCCTGACCCAAGCCACGGTATTTTCAACTGCATAATATGCATGAAAAAGCTGGACAATGAACAAGGAAGACCAAAGAAGACACCTTTGAATTGTGGTGTTGGTGAAGAATATTGAATATACCATTGTCTTAGTCATCTAGTGCTGCTATAACAGAAATACCACAAGTGGGTGGCTTTAACAAAGAGAAATTTATTCTCTCACAGCCTAGTAGGCTACCAGTCCAAGTTCAGGGCTTTAGTTCCAGGGGAAGGCTTTCTCTTTCTCAGCTCTCTCAATCTTCCCTTGGTCTGGGAGCATCTCAGCACAGGAACCTCAGGTCCAAAGGGAGCGCTCTGCTCCTGGCGCTGCTTTCTTGGTGGTATGAGGTCCCCATGTCTTTCTGCTTGCTTCTTTCTTTTATGACTCTGAAGAGATTGGCTTAAGACACTATCTGATCTTGTAGAGCTCATCGATACAACTGCCGGTAATCCATCTTATTAACATCAACTGGGAATCATGGCCTAACCAAGTTGATACATATTTTGGGGGGACACAATTCAATCCATGACAACCATAGACTGCCAAAAGAATGAACAAATCTGTCTTGGAAGAAGTACAAGTTCAGACAACTACTAAGAGGGCTGAGTTAGAATTTGAACTCATGCCTGGCTGGGCCTTGTGCTCCTTTCCCCAAACCACACCATCTCCCCCTCTGGAAATATAACTTACCAGGAGGGACATGGTGTGAGGCTATGTTGTATTACTTCCATTAAGGAAAAGAATATTCTAGCTCTGGTTCCTTGTAGGGCAGACAGGGCATGCGGGCATGAAGTTCAATTTCACAGGTTGTTGCAAAGCAGAGAGCCAGCTGAGACCTATTCTGTTTTTCTAAACTGCTTTTCTACAGGAAGAGTTGCTGGAGGTAATACTGAAGAAAAACAGCCCAGAGTTTGGGGGGCCTTTTAAACTATGTTTAGGAGTTTGGACCTTGGCCCAAAAGCAATGGGAGGCTGCAAGAGGGTGGGCAGCAGTTTGTGTTACTTGCCAGTACATACCTCACCCTAGTACTGGGTTACTGGGGTTAGTACTGTGATTGGCAATTGTCGGGAGCTAAATGAAGGCTTGTTGAATTGATTAATTATTTCATGGTGGAGGCGAAATGATTCATTTTCTCTTTCTAAAAGCTAGCTCTGACTGAAGTGTGGAGAATAAATTTGAAGAGATCAAAATTAAAGGCAATGAGGCAGACTGGTTAGAAGACTGTTGCAACAATTGAGACAAAAGTGAGGGGGGGCTTGCCCAGATTGGTGTCTGTGAGAATGGAAGGGAACTAAAATGATCCAGCAGTTGGCCATTCATTTACCCAACCAAGTGAAGCATCTTGGCAAGGAACTGAATGTCTCTGAACCTCGGTTTTCCATCTGTAAAACAGGGATAATAATAGTACGTAACCCTTAGAGTTGTGAGGATTAAACAAGATTTTAGCACAGTGCCTGGTATATACATTCAAAAATACTGCTGCTATAGTTGTTCCAAACACAGGGCTGGGCTTTGGAGTTTGAAGCCTTGGAAAGAGCACTGCATTGGCAATCTAGTGATCAAATCTTGGCCCTGCTTGATCTTGGACCAGTCACTCCCCTTCTCTGGCCTCAGTGAAAACCAGCTGCCATCAAGTCGATTCCAACTCAGGCGACCCCATGCGTGTCAGGGTAGAACTGTGCTCCACAGAGTTTTCAGTGGCTGATTTTTCAGAAGGAGAAGGACGGGATTTTCTCCTGGATCACTTCTGGGTGTATTCAAACTGCCAACCTCTTGGTTTGCAGTCAAGCGTGTTAACTGTTTGCCACACCCAGGGACTCCTGGCCTCAGTGACCTTATCTCTAAAATAAGAGGCATGACGGGCCGACCTGGCTGGGTCACAAAGTGCTCATAATTTGTGAATGCTAAAGCTTTTATCAGCCGGCACTGACAGACAATTGCTGCATTACAGGGGCGGGGAAGACACACTCAGAATGAAATTTTAGCACCTGCCAAATTTTGGGTTTGGTCCCTCTGACTTAATGCAGTTTAGCTTCATGGAAGCAAATTGGAGGACAAAGAATTTAAACTATAATATCTATTCAAGGGCCCTTTATTAGCAGAACTATTAGTGAGAGGAGGGAGGGAAAAAAAAAATCTACACATTTCTAAAATATCTGTTTTCTTCTTGCAAGACAGGGAACAGAATTCAAGCTTTCAAACTGTTTATAAAGTAATCAGCATTAATTTGTTCTGTTCAGATTTTAATTATACACTGTAGGCCATTCTGACAGGACACCACCACTGCTAAGTCTGTCAGAGGAAATAATTTCCCACCAGGATGACCACGCACCTCATGAATTATTCATGAAACTTTGTTTCCTTGTGACTGTTGCTAAAAGATGCTGTCAGCCTCCTGAAATCTCAAAAGATCTGCAATTGTTTTTCCATAAGTCTAATTAGCAGGAAGTAGGTGGGGAGGTGTTAAGAATGACTTCCCAGGGATATGAGGTGCTGAGAGATGCTGAAAGGGCCCTTCTTCAACTGGTGACCCCGGCGGGCTAGGTGCCGAGTCGGTCTCCATGGGGTAAGTCAGGTCAGGATCTTCGCTCTTACATCACCAACAGGCAGCAAGATTTACACTTGTTCCCCCTAAGACTGAGCCCTGGCGAACCAGCCAGAGACTCCAGACATAATTCTGTTATTCAAATGGGAGAAGAGTTTGATAGCTATGCTAATGACTTTTATCTGTGAAAACATAACTAATAGCTTGGTTTACATTTGCGTACATTTATGAGCATAATTTTAGCACATAATTTTATTGCACAATAAAACATAATACAGCATTAGTCTGCTTCACCAAAAAAAAAAAAAAAAAGGGATACCTTAGAGTGATCTGCATGTAAACCTTCACACCGCATTTACGTGACAGTATCATTTTAAAATTTGGGCCCCTTTGAATTAATGAAAGAGTTTCCCAGTTAACAATTACCTGCATCAGGCCATTTCCTGTAGACATAATATTTGGGGGCAATGCTTATGATTTGCTGCATAATTCATCGCAGCATTGATTGCTAAAGATTGTTTTTCAACTCCGTTATTCTTACAGTTAAATTGGATTGAATGAAGGTGATCCTTCTTGCATTGCAGGCACGGCTTTCTCGGGGCCTCTGCAATGTGGCTTCTATACAAAGAGCACAGAGACACCAACTAGGCCACAGGGGTTACAGGACCTTGAAGATGGTGCAGGGACACCCCTCTGCACAAGATCTAATGAAGTAGAGCTCAGGGCTGGGAGAGCATGGGGCGGGGAAGGGTAAACACTCAGGCTGGAAGCCGCTGAAGCTGCAGATAACCCAGGTGAAGCGGGAAGTTGGCAGTGGCTGCTACGGCTGCTAACCAAGAGTTTGGTAGTTCGAATCCACCAGGCGCTTCTTGGAAACTCTATTGGGCAGTCCTACTCTGTCCTATAGGGTCATTATGAGTCGGAATTGATTCGATGGCAGTCGGTTTTTTTGGTTTTGGGGTGTCAAGAAGGAAGGAATATGCAGATCTTGTCTGAAGGCAGACCCAGAAAGAAGCAAGGAAATTTGGGAATGGCCAAGATCGAACCCAGGCAGTCCTTCCTAGGTGGCCTATTGGGAGGCACTGTTGGGACTGGATGTACTGGTCAAGACTCTTGCTTTTCAAAGCAGCGACCTAAGCCAAACTGGAAACCCTGGTGGCATAGTGGTTAAGAGTTCAGCTGCTAACCAAAAGGTCTACAGTTTGCATCCACCAGGTGCTCTTTGGAAACGCAATGGGGCAGTTCTACTCTACCCTATGAGGTTGACTCAGCAGCAAAGGGTTTGTTTGTTTGTTTGTTTAAGTCAAACTAGTTCAAGCAAAGATGCAATTTTTAGGCTCATATAACTGAACAGTCCAGGGGTATGTTAACTTTAATCACAAATGTATCTAATCTTTCTCTCTCCCCCCGCTTCTTCTTCCTCCTTTTTCTCCTTCTCCTCTGCCTTCTCTCCTTCCCTTTCTCTTTCCTTTTTCTCCCTTTCCCTCTTCCTTCCCCCACTCTGTCTTCTCCCCCTTTCTCTCTTCCTTCCCTTTCTCTCCCCTAGCTCTCTTCTCTCTCTGCCCCCTTCTCTCTCCTCTCTCTCTTCATTGTTTTCTTTTGTACTAACAGCATTCCCCAGTGATGAGGAAGATAACCCTCTAGCACCCTCAGAAGCACATGATAATAAAAGCTAATGATCGCAAATTAATCCCCCAGCAAAAGCCCAGCCCCATACACGATCCGGGGCTAGAGGTACTATGGGGATCCCATATTCTCCCCTGTGGTGAGTATGTCAAGACCATTGATCTGTAGCCTCATCAGAGTCACAAGGAGCGGGACAAGGACTCTTGCTAAATGGAGGAAGGCAAACAGACAAGCAAGAAATGGGTGCCACTCCCTTCACCCAGGTTACAGTGGGAGGGGCTGGGGAGCACTTATCATCATCAAGAGTTGTGGTGGAAGTGCCTGGGCTAAACCAAAACCAAACCAAACCCATTGCCATTGAGTTGATTCCAACTCATAAAGATCCCGTAGGACAGAGTAGAATTGCCTCATAGGGTTTCCAAGGCTGTAATCCTTACAGAAGCAGACTGCTACACCTTTCTTCCATGTAGCAGCTGATAGGTTCGAACTGCCGAACTTTCAGTTAGCAGCTGAGTATTTAATCATCTCACCACCAGGGCTCCTAGCTGAGAAGCACTTTCACGTTTATTATCTCAGAGGAGAACACACTAAATCTTGAAGTGGCCAGAAAGCATGTTGTACTTCTAGTTACCTATTGACCTTGGGACAGAGAGATCTTAGGGATGATGACAGCTGTCAGCAAATATGGAAACCTGCTGTTATAGATTGAATTGTGTCCCCATGAAATATGCATTTCCTGGCCCCTATACCTGTGGATTTTTTCTATACCTGTGGATGGAAACCCTGGTGGCATAGTGGTTAAGAGCTACAGCTGCTAACCAAAAGGTTGTCAGTTTATATACACCAGGCACTCCTTGGAAACTCTATAAGGCAATTTTATCCTGTCCTGTAGGGTCACTATAAGTCAGAATTGACTCAACAGCAACGGTTTCGTTTTTGTTTTATACCTGTGAATGGAACCCTGGTGGTGCAGCGGTTAAGAGCTTGGCCACTAACAAAAATGTCAGCAGTTCGAATCCACCAGCTGCTCCTTGGAAACCCTATGGGGCAGTTCTACTCTGTCCTATAGGATTGCTATGAATTGGAGTTAACTCGACACGGCAATGAGTATATCTGTGGATGTGATACTGTTTGGAAACTGGTTTTTCTTCTGTTATGTTAATGAAGTAATACCAATGTAGGGTGGGTTCTAAAGCTAATCACTTCTGAGTAATAAAAGCAGAGTAGACACAGAGATCCACATGGGGGAAGAGGAAGATAAATGATGGAGATAGATGCAAAAACAAGCCTAGGAACACCAAGGATTGCTCGCAGCTACTAGAAGCTGAAATAGACAAAGAAGTACCTCCCCTTAGAGACATGCCCAGAATTCCAACATCTAGACTTTCAAACTGTAAGAAAACAAATTTTTGTTCTTTAAAGCCACCCAAAGAACAGTATTTCTGTTATGGCCACTCCAGATAACTGAGTTATCTACTTATCCTGTGTAACTCCAGAAGGGAAAAAAGAGACGTGGGTGAAGCTATAAGAAAACAAGTAAGTTTGGCTAGATATATGGCCAATATAAGACCTAACACAACAGGACAGGCAGCCCTGGGATTGGTGAACTTCTCCTCAATGAATGTATGTGAATAGAAAACCCACTTGTCAAGATGCTGTAGAGGCAAAATCAGCACTGGGAGAAAGATTGGACTAGATGAACTCAGCCTCAAAGCACAAGTATCTCTAGGTTGATCAGGTGAGGCTGCAATGCATGTGTCTGAACCCTCTGAATATTACAAAATAAAATAAATAAAACAGGAATTGTTGTTATCATTAGCTGCCATCATATTGTTGCTATACTCCCGGCTCATAGCAATCCTGTGCACAATGGGATCAGACCATTGTGCTCCAGAGAGTTTTCATTGGCTGATTTTTGGAAGCAGATTGCCAGACCTTTCTTCCTGAATTGTCCTGGTGGGTCCTAAATGCAATCACATGTATCCTTATAAGATATACACACAGAGGAGAAAATCGTGACGATGAAAACCAGAGATTGGAGTGATATGGCTCCAAGCTAAAAAGTGTCAAGGAATGCCAACAGCCACCAGAAGCTAAAACAGGCAAGAAACGTATTCTATCCTAGATCCTTTGAAGGGAGGATGGCCCCACTAATACCTTAATTTCAGACTTCTGGCCACCAAAACTGTGAGAGAGGATATTGCTTTAAGCCACCCCATTTGTGGTCATGTATCATAGCAGCTACGGGGAACTAATATATCCCCTTACTGCAATGAACGTGGTGGGGTCGCTGAAGGCAGGCAAAGACAGCCACAATGTAGTGACAGGAGTCCTAGACTTGGAAACATTTTCTTATATCACCTCACTGGTTCTTTGGACAGGTATTAATGTTCCCATTTGTCTTTGTTTGGATTCTCCAGAGGAGCAAACCAGTGAGACGTATCCAAAAACCCAAAGAAAAATCAGACCCATTGCCACTGAGATGATTTTGACTCATAGCAACCCTAGAGGAGAGTAGAACTGCCCAACTGGGTGTCCAAGGCTATAAATCTTTACGGAAGCAGACTGCCACATCTTTCTCCTGTAGAGCAGCTGTTATGTTCCAACCACCGACCGTTAGCAGCTGAACACTTAACCACTGTGCCACCAGGGCTCCTCTGAGACGTGTGTAGATAGATAGATAGGAAGGTAGGTAGGTAGGTAGGTAGATATAGAGAGAAAGATTGATTTCAAGGGATTGGCTTACACAGCTGTGGGGCTGGCAGGTCCAAAATTTATAGGCCAAAGACTTCTGCCAGGTTATATCCCAAAGTCCGTAGGTCAGTCAATGAGAAGAGTGCAGGGTCAAAAGATAAAAAGAGAGAGAGCTTTATCAGAATATTCTGGAGGCAGACCACGCCCCAAACTCCCCTTTCAACTGATTAGTTGGTCATATCAGATAACATCACAGAAGATGATTACGTTACAGAACTGCAACCAGTCCAGTATCTGGCCAAACCACTGAGAATCACAGCCCAGCTAAGTTGACACATAAAATTAACCATGGCACCACTTTACAGAGAAGAAAATGGAGGCTCTGAGAGGTGAAGCGACTTTCTCAAGGCCTCACAGATATTACGTGGCGAAGCTGAGATTTAAATCCGGACCTTTTCTGACTTCGATATTCTTCACGTCTCAGATTTGCTGACAGGACACAGGCTGGTAATGATTTCACTTTGGGCCGGTGTCCTGGTACCTTACACAGTATATAGGCTCAGGATGTGCCCTGAGGTTGGTCTCTCCTAGGCACATCGTGAAGGGGTTGCTAAGAGAGGGTCCTGTTATAAATGTCTCAGATAAGCATGCTAGGAGAGGCTATGCAGTTAATTACTCTTATTAAATAGCTGATTTCAAAAATCACGGTATTTTCCTTAAATATCTAAAGAGATAAGACAACCTGTGGGGTATATGGGAAGAACCCCACCTAGAAGTCCAGGGCGCACACTTTTCTTTCCTATCCTGGCTCTGTAGGATTTAGAACCAGCCATGATTTGAAGATCCCTATCTTAATGCTGTTCTAAAAGCTCAGTTCTCCTCATGGCTCCCACAATTACAGGGAAGCCCAGAAACTTGCCACTGAGTTTATTGTTTAGGGAAGTGCCATCTGGTCCCAAGTTATCTTGTCTTCATTTTTTCTTTCTTCTTTTTTTTTCCCCCCCAACCTTTTACAATTTCTCCTCTTTGGTTCTTTGTGTGGCCTGCTTCTTTGTAATTAACCCTTTTTTTGTGTCTCTGGTGGGATGCAGACCAGCCCTTTAGAGGCCTTTAATGACAGGCACTCTGGCTCCTGCTGTGCCTCAGGAGATAATGGCCTGGAAGGCTTTCTCAGCAGCTCACAGAGCCTCTCCTGTCCAGCCCCCTGTGTCCCAGCACTGGGCAAGGTTTTCTATTAATAGATAGTTCAGAAAAAGAGACAAAGAAAGATGATGTCTTAGCTATCCAGTGCTGCTGTAACAGAAATACCACAAATGGATGGCTTTCACAAACAGAAATTTATTTCCGCACAGTTTAGGAGGCTAGAAGTCTAAACTGAGGGTTGTGAGCTCTAGGGGAAGGCTTTCTCTCTCTAGGTCAGCTCTGGAGAAAAGTCCTTGTCTCTGAACTTCTGTTCCTGGGCGATCTTCATATGGCTTGGCATCTCTCTGCCCCCACCTCTGCTCTGTTCACTTGTTTAATCTCCTTTAAAAAAAAAAAAAAGATTGACTCAAGATACATGCTACACTAATCCTGCCTCATTAACCCAACAAACAACCCATTCCCAAACGGGATTAAAACCACAGGCATAGAGGTTATGACTTACAACATACCTTGGGGGGACATAACTCAATGCATAACGGATAGTTCAGGCTATTGTGTCTGAAACACAGCAACATGTAAGTGTCTTCCTGTCCCTGAAGCCAAATGTTCAGTAAGTTCAAGGACACGTCTCTCAGATCCCCTAGGTACAGTTCAACCTTGATTAACCAAAGTGTTCAGGAAAGGGCAAAGGTGGAGGTTGGGGGAGGGGGTGCAAAAATTAAAGACAATTGGAAAATTCTAGCTTACCGGAAGTTAACCAAAAGAGCTTTTTCTCTTAACCTGTATTTCAGACTTTCTCCTAAGACACTTTGTGAAATCACATTTTTTCACATCAGGGTGGGCTTCTCTATGCCTCTAGTGCACTGGGCTCAATTCTGTTAGCACTTAGCTCATGCTATTTGCTTTCCCTTTGTATCCACTACCCTCATTCCTCCACAGGAACCACGTCTTGTATTCGTGAAGCAAAAGCAAGATGCATTGGCCCAGTCATTTTGGCCACAAGGAAATTTAACCCCATATTTTGTCTCTCCCTTTGCTGTTGGCTGAGCCAGCAGCATAGTGAGAACACATTAGGCAAATGATGGGGAACAGAGACAAACTGAATTGGCATTAAAAAAAAAATTAAAAAGTTGCCATCAGGTTGATTCCAACTGTGGCAGCCCTGTGTGTGTCAGATTAGAGATGTCCTCCATAGGGTTTTCAATGGCTGGTTTTGAAGTAGACCACCAGGCCTATCTTCTCAGGCACCTCAGGATGGACTTGAAACTCCAACCTTTTGGTTAGCAGCCCAGCACTATTAGCACCAACCAGGGACTCCATACAATAGACCAAGCTAGAGCAAGAAAGCAATTCTGCAACTCCAAGGGGAATTACAACTTCTTCTAGGGTTAATTAAGAAATAATACTTATCATGAAGTCTTTTTATCCATGTCTTAATGAATATTACCTGTAAAAATAATTAACAAATAAATGACCAATGGATAAAAATAGAAATAGCATTTAGATATATACAATTTGACCCAAGGAAATAGAGATTGTTAAAGTAATGGTTAGAAGGAAAAACTCACTAAATCACAATTTATAAGCAATATAATCTAATACGTATTTAAAAAACTGATTAATAAGCCAGGTCTCTAATATGAAGTTTTCATGGAATGAACTATTCAAGTAAATATTATTTGAGGAATATAAAATTAAGACTTAAAAAAATAAAAATGGCTTAACTAGGTTGCGTACAAAAAAATTAAAACCCAAGGGCTTTTAGTGCTAGAAAATATTTTCACAATAGAAATTAATCAATGTTAGCATAATTGATTTAAATATTTATATTCAAAATTCCTGGATCAATATGGCAGATTTGAACTTTCTCCTCCTCTGTGTATCTCCAATGCTTTGTACAGGCACTCAATACATGGAACCCCAGAAGCCTGTGTGGACACACAGGGTGAAGGAATAAAAACCAGAAAACCAAACCTGCAGCCATCGAGTCAATTCCTACTCATAGCGACCTCATAGGACAGAGTAGAACTGCCCCATAGAGTTTCCAAGGAGCGCCTCGCAGATTTGAACTGCTGACTTTTTGGTTGGCAGATGTAGCACTTAACCGACATGCAATTTTCAAAGGAAGGAGGTAGATCTGTGCCTTAGTCTGGGTTCTCTAGATGAGAAAAACCAGTGAAACTCATGTTGTTATTGTTGTTAGGTGCCATCGAGTCGGTTCTGACTCATAGCGACCCTACGTACAAAGTAACGAAACACTGCCCGGTCCTGCACCATCCTCACAATCATTGCCATGTTTGGGTCCATTGTTGCAGCCACTGTGCCAATCCATCTCATTGAGAGTCTTCCAGTTTTTTGCTGACCCTCTACCTTACCAAGCATGCTGTCCCTTTCCAGAGATTAGTCCCTCCTGATAACATGCCCAAAGTATGTGAGATGAAGTTTCGCCATCTCGCCATTCTTGAATTTAAGGAGCATTCTGCACGTACCTCTTCCAAGACAGAATTGTTCGTTCCTCTGGCAGCCCATGGTATATTCAGTATTCTTCACCAACACCATAATTCAAAGGCGTCAGTTCTTCTTCAGTCTTCCTTATTCATCGTCCAGCTTTTGCATGCAGTGAAATGTATATATAAATAGTCAAAGAGAGATTTACTTCAAGGAAATGGCTTCTGCAATTGTGAGGAAATGTCTAACGAAATTGCAGAGGCTGGCAAGTCCTAAATCTGTGGGTGAGGCAGCAGGCTAGAGATGTCTGCTGGCTCATGAGTTTTGCAGGGGCTGATGAATCCAAAATCTGTAGGTCAGATGGCAGCCTGGAGGCCTCTGCTGGCTCATAGGGTTGCAGGGCTGGCAAATCCAAAGGCTTCAGGTCAGGTGGCCGACGGACACTTCCACAGGTTTATGTGCCCAGAACCAGAGGTCAGGCGATGAGAAGAGTGCAGGGTTGAGAGAGAGTGAGCTTTCCCAGAACATCCATTTATGTACTGGAGGCAGATCACAACCCTAAGGAAGCTTCCGTTTCAACCAATTGACTGATCACATCAGATCACGTCATGGGAAGTGACTCCATTATATTACATTAAGGAAGAGCAACCATTCCAATGTCTGCCACAACCACTGAGAATCACAGCCTAACCATGTGGACACATAACATTAATCATCATAATCTCTATGTGTGACATACAGGGGTGTCCATAACAGACTATTAAGTGCTCATTTTTGTCTTTTTTATTAAAAAAAAATTCAAATCTGTGAGTTTGTACATGAGCCTGAGAAAGAGAAAAAGATTGTGTGTGTGCATGTGTGTCTGTGAAAGAGAGACAGGAAGTGAGAGAGTCCGGTCTAGCTAAAGGGACTTTAGTCTAAGCCCCATGGAGAGAGGGGCTGAAGGCAGAATAGAGAAGAATGCATTTCTAGATGGATTGGATGAAAGATGGCCCATAACCAACACAGTCCCTTTTACATGGAGTACAGTATAAGCACAGTGTCCTCTTATGTGGAGTACAGTCATGTTCCAAGGTCACTGATTTGGGAGAATTTGGGTCCCTGGCTGTAGTTACTGATATCAGAGCTCTACTGACTGCCATGGTCCAGAGGACAGGAGAGACAGGCTCTAACACAGGCTGCAGGGTGATAACAACCGGCCAACTGCTTCAAGAGCTGCTGAACAAACATCCTGAGGTCCTCTAAACAGGACCAGGTAGGCTCTGAGGGATGGGGCAGGAGCCAACGGAGCCAATGAAACATGAGACATGACCATCACAGAGCGCCTATCTATACCTGCAGGCTGGAGAGACCCCTGAACAAAGCTGGGGTATGTGTGCTTCATGTCTGGCATAGTGTAGGTGCTTTACTAATGGTTTCCACGTACCCAGCACCCATGAAATTTACAAAGCAGGCCCCCATCAAAAGCCCATTCAGTTGGAGTGACTACTTTGAGGAGCCTTGATGATTCTTGGAAGGGCCTTGATGAAGGAGGACTATACATCTCTGGCTGCTCCTCTATGGTTGGGAATGACCCCCATATAATTTCCAAGGTAGTTTCTGAGATTAGAAGGTACATGTATAGGTGTGTACATGCCAAGGATATATGACTGGGGGTGGGGGGGTGGGTGGTTAGAGAGAGAAGGGCAGGAAGAAAGAGAGAAAGACAGCAAGGGAAGAGGAACAGAGGAGACAGCCTGAAAGGCCAGGCTGAATTGGAGGTGTGGGGACCACTTACCCTTGGGAAGGCCAGGCCTAGGCCCCTGAGACATGTCTAGCTTGACTGGGATGGGAGCAAAAGGAACCTGGGAACTCCATTCAATCTCAGGCCAGGCAACTAATTGTTTATGATGTGGACCAGAGTCCTGCCAATAATTGCCAGGCTTATCCTCACATTCAAAATGAAAAAGGACTTCCTAACATCTGTTCTAGATTTCTTTTTTATTTTAGGCCGGCCTCAGTCCCATTATCTTTGAGCATTTGATACTAGGGATGGGAGTTGGAGGGGTTTAATGATGAAGTAGCTCACAGTGATGGCTCTGGAGCCACCCCAGCTCCCTTTCTTGAGAAAGGGCCACTGGGACCCTCTGCCTCTCTAGACAGACTGAAGAGCAACTGCTGCTGCAGCCAAGATTCTCTCCCATGCCTAAACTCTGTCCTATGTTGTTGCTGTTGTGTGCCATCCAGTCGATTTCAGCTCATAGCGGCCCTATATGATAGAGTAGAACTGCCCCACAGGGTTTCCTAAGCTTAATTTTTATGGAAGCAGATTACCAGGCCTTTTCTTCCACGTAGCAGCTGATGAGTTTAAACCTGAGACCTTTTGGTTAGTATCTGAGCACTTAACCTTTGTACCACCAGGACTCTATCAGATGGAATCGACTCCATGGTGCAGAGCAACAACATAGATAAGGAAACTGAGGCCCAGAGAGATTAAATGGCATACCCAGTAAATAGAGAAGCTGAGATTTGAACCCAGTTCAGTCAGGCTCTGGTGATTAGGTTTTTATTCACTATTATGGACTTCCTCTTTTCCTGCTGCTCCTCAAGCTACTCACGAATGGCCTACTGGTCCCCAGTTCTATCCTTTCAGCCTCTCAATGGAGGTGCTTACCACCTGCCCAGCCCCCCTCCCCTCCTTGGCTAAACTCTGTCCTCCTTGGCTCCTGAGACTCATTCTCAGGGGGGAATTTCTGTAATAATTAGTCACATCTCTTTTCCTCCCTCTGACTTATTATTAATTAATAAATAGGATACTAGAGTCAAGCAGATGGTGTGATACTTTGGATAATACGGTAAATATTCTCTTCCCTATTCCTATCACTGAGTGAGAGGAGCTGATTTATTTGGCTAATTAGTGCTAGGCTTGACCATATGACTTGCTTTGGCCAATGATACATTAGCAAATGTAATACAAGAAGAGATCTTCAGTGTGTTCCAGCAGTTTGGTTTGGCTCTTGCACTTCTGCCATCATTGTGTCTCTTGCTTTGGGGGACCCATTCCTCCTAGAGGAAGGATAGATCCATGGAGCAAATCTGAACCCCAGCCCACAGCCTTCGGGCCTACCCCAGCTGTGCCCAGCTAGATCAGCCAACACCCAAATGACCTACAGACACTTGACCAAGAATAGATGATTGTTGTCTTAAACCACTAAGCTATGAGGTTTGTAGTGCTTTCAAGGCATCAAACAACAGATACGGGTGAAGACTGAAAAACCAGCTCCATGACTGCTGAATCCTAACATCCTCCCCCACAGCCGCACCTGTCTCCCTGCCACACTCCTCACTCATTACTGGGCCCTGAGAGGTGGCACAGAGCCAAGCACACCCAAACCTCAAACCAGCATCTATGCCAGGAGAAATGCAAGGTGCTGGGTGTGGAATTCTCAGGTAACTGAAGGCTCAGACCCCTTACATTTCCATGTTGCTGAAAACCTCTGTGAAACATGACCATCCACTTCTTTGACCCACCTTTGCCAAGTTCACAGTGTGGAGGCTGGAACTGATGACAGGGCAAGGGGTGGGGGATGTGGATAGGTCTGTGCTAACCCTACTACCTCTCCTGGGTGAGTTGTTCTAGTTGTTTCTCTTTTTTGAATATTGTTTGTTTCAAGGATTCCTGGATCTCAACCTAATTTGTGATCATTTGACTTTCGACAGAGAGGCGAGCATGGAAGAAAAGAGCAAACCACGAAGGAATCCACTATTGCGTTTTTAGTACACGGGAGTTTTTTCTGGAAAAGCAATAAAAAGAATCCCCATGTAAACTAGTGAGTGGTGGTGATGTGGTCAGGAGCTTCTCTTCTCGTGGGGATGCCCTTTCTGCCCCCAGGCAGGTCACTCGCCTTCTCCTGGCATCACTGTTGTCTGCCATGATGTGAGGGTGGTGAGATTTCCTCGCTTCCCTCACACAGCTGGGGTGAGCTTCAAACGACATACATTCAGGATGTGGAAGCACTTGGAAAACCATAACACTCTGCAGATCCAAAACAGTAAAACAGTTCTCACCTCTGGGAACCTTGGTGTCACGTTAAAGCAACAACCAAATTTAAAAAGAATTTCATTGGACTGTATTGCTTTAACAAGGATATCCGTCCTGTTTCTCATTCTTCCTAAAATAACTGTCCTGTCTATTCTTGGTATGTTCAAAAGAGCACAGGCTTTTGAGTCAGAGTTATGTGGATTCAAATCCTGGCTCAAGTATGAATAAGCTGTGTGGCCTTGGGCAAGTCAAGTAATCTCACTGAATCTGAATTTCGTCATCTGTAAAATGGGTATGTTGTAGTATGCTGTCAGAATCGACTGATAGTGATCCTGTAAGACAGGATAGAACTGCCCCATAGAGTTTCCTAGGCTATAATCTTTATGGGAGCAGATCATCAGGTCTTTTCTCCCCCGGAGCTGAGTCTTTAACCATTACACCACTAAAAAAAAAAAAAAAAAAAAAAACCATTGCCATCGAGTTGATACCAACTTATAGGACAGAGTAGAACTGCCCCATAGGGTTTCCAAGGAGCAGCTGGTGGATTTGACTGTCGACCTTTTGATGAGCAGCCGTAGCTCTTAGCCACTGTACCACCAGGGCTCCCTAAAATTGGTATAGTAATAAATTTCTTTTTAGATTGCAGTGGAGATTAAAATGGACATTGCATACCAAAAGGACTTTATGAGCGGAAAAGCGGTGTGCAGATGTCAGTCTCATCATTATTATCTTTCAAGCATTCTTTGGGCCCTACTAGTATGTGTAAGGAGTTCCTGAGCCATGCAAACGGTTAACATGCTCAGCTGCTAACCAAAAGATTGGAGATTCAAGTGCACCCAGAGGCATTTTGGAAGGAAGGCCTGGCGATCTATTTGTGAAAATTAGCCATTGAAAGCAGCACAGTCCTGACACATATGGGGTCACCATGAGTTGGAATCAACTCCGTAACCACTGGTTTTTGCTACATATAAAGGAACTGTGCTCGTTGCTGCCTCCCAGCAGGATCAGGCAGTTTGGAGGCAAATTCTTCCTGCTGTCCCCCTCAAGACTTGTATGATGAGGGAGCCTCACTTTTTTCCTCAACACCAACAGTGGAGGCTGAAAGGAGAAAGTGGTAAGGGAGAGTGGGCGTGAAAGGAACAAGGAACGGAAGGCTCCTCATGGTGTCTGCAACACCGCCCCGGCTTCCAGAAACCTCGCAAGCATGCTGGCTCTCTCCAGGGACCAAGAAGATGAGGTATAGAAGCTGCTGCGGGGTAACAGCCCAGCCATAAAAGTAACACTGTGAAAAATTCATTTTGTGGGTAACAGTGAGAAGCTAACGCAAAGAGTCATTGCCCTTGGTTAGTGAAAACTTTGGCAGTGACTTTTCCAGGCCCCTGGGAAGACTTTGGAGAATGCTGCTTCAACCCAGAAGCACTTCATCATTTATATGAATGAAAATGAGTGCAAACAGATCGTCGGGGTAACTGTTCACATCACCTCTTTTTTCTTGCAAGGAATCCCCTCCGTAATTACATTTTGCCTGTCAGTTCATAAATTTTTCTTATTACAAACTGGGCATTATTGATTGCTTTTTAAAAGTACTAAAACTGAGCCCAAAGCAGTAGATCTCTCAGTAAATTTGAAACATACTATCTTTGGTCCTAATCACTGCGAAGAGTGAAGGAGGACGTCTCCAAGTTCATTGTAGACTGTGCAGGGCCGGCCTCTCATACGTTTCGGTTTAGAGACTTGGCTTTGAGGGTTGCATGTTTTAAGCCACAATGAAAATAATAAATAAAGGATAAACTTATTTGGCAAATGCGGAGTCTTTGGAAGCCAACATCCTGTCATTGTTCTTTAGCTGGGTCCCACCACTCAAAGGGTTATATTTGGATTTCTGGCACTTATAACCAAGCATCATGATGAGCAGAGGGAGAAGGGGAATAATAAAGGCTAGCAATCAAAGTCTTTAAATAACCAGTAGAAAGTCTTTCTAAACCCTTTTAAAATGAGATACTGTGGGTCTGTATTTAGAACTATCTCGTAAAAATGTGGAGGCCCCTGAGTGGCACAAACGGTTTGTGCTCAACTACGAACCTAAAGGTTCAAACCCGCCCAGCTGGTCCGCATAAGAAAGGCCTGGCGATTTGCGTCAATAAAGATTACAGCCAAAAAAAACCGTGTGGACCAGTTCTACTGTAACACTTGGGGTCGCCATGAGTCAGAATCTACTCAACAGCAACAGGTTTGGTTTGATTTTGGTAAAAATGTGAGAAGAGCCAAATCTAAGGTAGTTTCCAGATTCTGGGAAGAGAATGAGTGTACCTCATTGTTCAGAGTTTGAAAGAAGTTTCTAGAATGCTGACCAGTTACAAGTAAGGGGACATAGCAGAAGATACTTGGAGAGATTCTGGCCTCTGCTTTGGCTTCAAGGTCTGACCAGGGGGACACCCAGGGCGGACAATTCCCTCAAGCCCTTGCAGCCCAGCCCCTTGAACACAGTCTCTTTAAAAATCAGGGTAGGCTGCCAGTCCCCAAAACTCAGTCCTTTAACCTGCAACTGTAAAGAATGGGTAGGGGGAGGGAGAGCAAATAAATATTTGGATGTGTGTGATTGTCAGTTCCTGATTCAAGCTGGATGGAACGGAGTAATCAAAGCAAACCACAACGTGGTCGAAGTCAGGCTGCCAATCTTGGACTGCTCCCTCACTAAAAGCAGGCAGCAGCTACTGATCTGGCCGGGAAACAATGCCCCATTCAGCTCCTAGTATCTGTTCTTAATATCAAGACGCAAAACTGAGGTCCCCACTGGTGAGGAAGCAAAACCCAGGCCAGGAGAGCAATTACACCTTAACCAACCTAGAGAACAAAATCGAAGACATAAAAACATTTTTAAAGTGGAAATAATTTAAGGGCCTTCTAAATATCTTAACAGTGCACTCGGCCACACTTGGGATTAGGAAGCAATATTTTATGTTAGGCAGTGGGGCTTTTGTTTTGTGCGTGCGCATTTTTCTTTTTAGCCAAGGATCTGATGAGAGAACTGCATTCTATCAAAGCATGGCACCAACCCCTGAGCCCCAGGCGGAGAATGCCAATCCCCGGCATTTGGCAAGAAGACAGATGAGTCCGTGATTAAACAGACTAGTCGGGGTGCCTTGTCTTGGCAGCTTTGAAGCCCCCCCCCATCGGCTGTAGACTTCCCCCAACATACATTACTGGACTTGGTTTATGGGAGAGGGCTGCCCTCAAAGTAAAACCCTCGGAGACAGCCGAAGCTCCAGAATGCAAACGCCTTGGCCATGCCCCCAAAGCAGGACCGGGCTGGAGCTGGGACACCCTCTGTTTTCTGTCAGTTCCCAGATAAGAGGAGAAAAGGTCAGGGCTGCAGGGAGGAGTCAGTAATCTCAGCAGACTCCCTCAGCAGGCCCTAACGTTGGCCTCCAGGCCATAAATCTGCATTCTGGGAGAAGCAGGCCCAGCTAAGCCCCTGACTAGACTTCTGAGCAACTTCTCTGTGCTAAACTAGGCTGGAGGGAGTAAGGAGATGGTGATGATGACACAAAAAATAAGGAGGTACAGCAGGAGGAGGAGGTGGAGGAGGGGATGGAGAACATTTATATGGTGCTCACTTTAAGAGCTTTGCAAAGAATCGCTCCTTTAATCCTCAGCTTTGTTAGATAGGTATTATCACCATCCCCATTTCACAGATGATGAAACCAAGGCACAGAGAGGTTAAGTAACTTGCTCAAGGCCACACAGCTAAGAAGTGGCAGAGTCAGGATTTGAACCCAGAACATTTGGCTTAAGAGTCCAAGTTCTTAACTACTTTGTGCCTAAACAAGTTAAGGATGGAAAGCAGGTCAGAGACAACTTCCTGAAGGAATTAACACATAATCTGAGTCTTACAAGAAAAGTAGGAGTTGAGGTTCCACCAGGGCAGCCACCAGCTTCTCCATTATTGCTCCAAATGGTGGGTGAGCTTGTGGTCTTCTGCAAGGCCCGGGCTGTGGCACCTGGCCTGGTCTCTTCACACTCTGGCTCTGCACAGGGGGAAAAAATGACTTGTTTCACTCCCCTCCTAGCAATGCAGGATCTCTGACAGCATCTACAATGCATGGCTGAGAATCCACAAATGAGAACAGTGTTACTCAGTGTGGTCCCTGGACTGGCAGCATCAGCACTGTCTGGGAACTTGTCAGAAATGCAAATTCTCGGGCCCCATTCCAGCTTTCCTGAAAGAGAATCTATGCCTTAAAAACACTTCAGATGACCCGCATGCCATCTTCTATTTGGGAAGCCCTGGTGCAGAACATACTGCAAGACATGCCCCTGGAGGTGGCATGCTGGAAGTCCCCAAGAAAGCACAGAGCCAGTGTCAGAGGCCTTGTCCCTGACTCCCAGGCCATGCCATCTGTGCTGCTCCAGCCAAGTTGGGACTGTGACTTTTCTCATCACTGCATAATTAATTTGATGATAGTTGGCAGTCACCGTCTTATTCCCCAAGCTCTTTCCATGTCTGAATTCCTGAGTGGCCCCATTGAAGGGAAGCCAGCCTCTGAGTTCCACACCAACCTTTTATTTAGGGAGGAGTTGGACAGGACTAGTTGCTGACGCATCACTCACTAACTTCAATTCCCATTCTCAAGGGACTTTTATGTCCTGTTTCTCAAACCAAGATGTCTGGGCAGGGCCCATGTATAGCTTCTGGTTGCTGGGTCACTATCTCTACCAGGAATTCCCACCAGGAGCAAAACAAGTTTTGGGGGAGAGTGCACAAAGAGGTGGGTGTAAAAATCAATTCCATCACTCCCTACCTGCATGATCTTGTTGCTGGTCCTCTTTGAGCTGCATTTCCTTCACCAGGAAAATGGAGATGAGAATATCTATCTCGTAAGTTGATGAGATAATATATATCTGATGCCTGACACCTTGCTCCCTTATCTGACCACCTTCTATCACTAATCACCAAACCTGGAACCCAGCGTACAGGGTCAGTGCAGAGGGTCATAGTCATAGTCCTCTCTCTGGCCTTCTCCATCCCATTTTTGTCACCTCATTGGCTGAAACCACTGCCCAGTCCCCCTCCTGGGTTCCCATTCATGCTAATGGGTGCAGGTGGGGTGCAGGAGCCATGCTGGTGGCCCAAAGAAGACTAAAGGGGACATAGGAAAGGCTGAGACCCAGAGTTCTTTGCTTCTGGGATCACAGCCAACAGCCCCCAGGTGATCTCTAACTGGGTTGTCATCATCCACGTCCTTCCTAAACACCCTCCAAGCCACTGCTTCCCGCATCCTGGACCAACACAAGTGGAAATGATCCAAGGAAGGCTTTTAGGGACCACATCTGAAAACAGCCATCGCCTCCCCACCCACAGAACAAACATCACACACAAATATCCTTCTGGCAAGAGTCAGAGGACAAAAGAGGAAGTAGAACAGCTGAGAAAGCTGTTGCCTACATGGAGAAAGATTCACCTCCCCTCTCTGCTGCCTTGTGACACTGCCTAAAACTCTACCACTCAAGCTGTAGTCCTTTCAGCTTATTTTAAAATGTGAATGTTCTGGGTATGTGAAGTCCCTGGGAGTTTATTAGGGGTAAGCTTATGGGAGAACTTCCCACTAGGAGTGATGGGATACCAGTGGGGCAGTAGATGAACCCAGAGTCTGATATTAAGGAGGGGTTAACGACACACTCAGAAGTCCACAAGATTCAAGCTCCAAGGTCCTCTAGTCAATTGCTTTCCCAGGCCAGAGTCCCTTCCAGAATCCCACCTGGAACAATTCCAAGGATGCTTCCCTCTCTCCCAGAGTAAGAGTAATACTTACACTTGCTCTTTATTGAGTGCATGCTATGTGCTAAGCATTTTATATTGTCCCCTTTTACAGATGAGGAAGCTGAGGCTTAGAGGGAGAGAGCAATTATTTGTTCAAGGTCACACAGTGAATAATATGGAGCCAGGTTTCCCACCCATATCCCCCCTTATTCCAAAGTCATGCTCATAGTCACTTGGCTAACAGCTGTCATTGTCTGAAAGAATTTCTTCCCTTTCTTAATTCTCCCTTTTGATCATTAATTAATTAGATAGTAGTTAAAAAAAAAATCATCATACCACCCTAGCCTCATGACTACCACTTTGCCTATGTTCCTTCTAAACTCTGGTGACCATGCCCAAACACCCTGAGCTCACTGGAGCTGAGCAATACAGATGTTGGCAAGGCTATCACCTCCCTCGTACAGCACACACTACTTACATTGATATGACCCAAGACATCAGCTCTAGGCAACCTGCCCTCACTGCCAACATACACTGAGCTAATAGCACTAGCATAAGTCTTTTTTTTCACCTTCACAGTTTCCAACAGTTCTGGGAGTGGGCCTGCCTTCTTTCAGATGGGGTCTCAGAGTCAAGGTATGGCAGAGCAATCTCTGGAATATTCTCTGCCAGGTTGGGCTGTCCCTCCAGCTCTTGCTTTACCCTAAGCCTGTAAACTCCACATTCCTCATTAATAGCAGAGTCAATAATTGCATTTCTTTGACAGGCAAGAGTCAGACCCATCCTCAGGCAACCCAGATGCCCCAGCCCTGTGTACTTTTCCAGAATTCATATTAAAAATAATAATAAGGATTGCTATACCAAATGGCAGCTTCATCCTCCTTACCTGTGGCTTTAGTCTTTGCTCCTGAGTTCAAGTCAGAGGCCTGCAGCCAAGGGGCATCATATGGATTCAGAAGATGCTCTCTGGCCCGTAAGGCAGCCCCCTCCTCATCCTTTCCCAAGTAAATCATAGAAAGTTCTCCCTAATTAGAGTCTCCCCTTTAAGATCTGCAGGCTGCTAATGAGTTAGAAGGAAGAGTCACTTGGGAGCCCTGAAGAAATTATTTGAAAGCAAAACCAAGTGGCCTCAGTAAAATATCACCATTTCAGTTAAAGGGATTTTTCTCCTTCCACACGACCACCTGACACAGCCCAGCTGGCAGCATATTGAGAAATTAGAGAAACTGGCTTTCTTCAGAGAAAACAGGCCTCTGCTTTGTATTCCTGGTTTTTTTTTTTTTTTTTTTTTTGCTTGGCAAACTGTCTCTTTATCAGCTTGGCCCTTCCCTGACCCCCCCATCTCTCTCAGCCAAGGCAAGAGCTGGTATTCTCTTTTGTCCGGCTCTCAACCAGGGGTCCAGAGAGGTTAAGCGAATTGCTTAAGGATGCACAGTAAGTTGACAGAAGGGAAAGAACTGGATCCTGGGGTTACAGATTTTAGGTTATTTCATTTCATCACTAATAATCATGTCTTATGGGCACTAACTCATTAATTTATTCCTTTAACAAATAGTTGTTGGGCCTACGCAGTGAGCCAAACAAAGTCCCTGCTCTCTTAAAGCTTGCATTCTAGCCAGGCAACCAACAGTAGACAAATACATAACAGATTGCCAGCTACTCATCAGAGCCATGAAGAAAAAACACAGCAGGGTGAAAAAATTAGAGAAGGAGAAAAAACACAGCAGGGTGAATAAATTAGAGAATGACTGAGAGTGGTGTTGTAGAGGGAGAAATCAGGAGCGGTCTCTAGAAGCGATATTTGTGCAGAGTTTAAGTGCCGAAGCAAGCTATGCACTTATCTGGGGGAAAAGCATTCTAGGCAGAGGAAACAGTAAGTGCAAAGGCCCTGAGGCAGGAGCCTGTATGTTTAGGAATGGCAAGGAAGCCTGCTGCTGGAGCAAAGTGAATGAAGAGATCTAATTGGAGATAAGGAACCCTAGTGGTTAAGAGCTTGGCTGCTAACCAAAAAGTTGGCAGTTCAAATCCAAGAGCCACTCCTTGGAAACCCTATGGGGCAGTTCTACTCTGTTCTATAGGGTTGCTATGAGTTGGAACTGACTTGATGGCACCTACCAACAACAGCAACTGGACATAAGAGCTAAAAGATGGAAGGTGCAGATCACATAAGGCCTGCCATCCCATTATGAGGACTTTAGATTTTATTCTAAGCATTCTGAGTTTTGTGAAAGAGGACACCTTCTGACTTCAGTTTCTAAAAGGGTTTATCTGGCCACTCTTTGGAGAACAGATTAGAGGGAGTCAACAGGGAAACAAGGAGGTGAGTAAGGGCAAATGAGCTCATCAACTCCTTCAGTAATCCCATAAAATAGGTCCTATAATTATGAGGGAGTCCCTGGGTGGTGCAGATAGTTACCGTGCCCAGCTACTAACCAAAAGGTTGGAGGTTCAAGACAACCCAGAGGCAACTCAGGAGAAAGGCCTGGCAATCTACTTCCAAAATATCAGCCATTGGAAACCCTATCAGAGCAGAGTTCTACTCGATATATATGTTGCAATTAACTCCATGGCAACTGGTTTGGGGTTTTTTGTTTTGGTTTATTATTACAAGTTAACTGAGGCTCAGAAAGATTGAAGAACTTGCCTCAGATCTCAGAGAGTACAAAGAAGGCTGGGATTTAATCTAGATTTTGACCTCAGCGTCTCAGCCACCCTACAACTGAAAGCTCAAAGACCAAGAGACACCAAGGAAAGGGGCCCTGGCTGCTGTCTTTAAGGACTAACACTCTTCTATCAGGCTTGCCCTAATCAGATGCCCCAGCCTCGGTTTACTTGAGAACCACTATTTATTGGGGCCTCGCTGCGTCCCGGGCTCCTGCCTGACGAACAGGATCTTGACGTGCAGGATCTCAGTTAATCCCTGCTGTAGCCCAGGGATTTGGGTACTATTATCCCTGTGTTACCAGATGAAAAAGATCTCATTCTCTCAGTGGAGATAGTGAAAACATTCCAAAGCTGCTTTGGGGTTTAATTCACAGAAACCTCAGCATTTAATCTACTAAACCAGAAAGTAATCCCCTCTTTGGCTGGCCCCAAGAGCCTGGGTCTGCCCACAGTCAGTGGAGGGTATTGGTGCATACGTAGGCACGTGCACGCGTGCACATTCCACGCTCCAGACGCCAGTTTAGCCTCCACCCTCCCAATGATGCCTGCTCTCACTAAGAAAGGCAGCGTGAGTCCTCAATGCTCTCCTCCTCCCACCTTTTGGAAGCTGTTGTCCTCCTTTAAATGCCTCTCTCTCTTTGCATACACAGCCAATGTCCCTCAGGCCACTTGGCAGCACCCAGACAACTATAGCAACATGTCCACGCCTGCTCCACCCCTCACAAAAGCACTGCACCTTCTGGTTTACCATCTGGTATGGTCTTCACCCCTCCCTACCCTCCTGTGGGCATCAAAACTGCCCAGTTCTGTGTCCCTTCTTCTCTATGACATGGTATAGCTAACCTGACCAACTAAACTGGACTCAGCTGGGACTGGCTGGCTGCTAGGAAGTTATATGATGCGAAAATCCCAGGTAATCCTTTTGTCTTTCAAAACAGACTTTCTGAGACAATTGTTTGGCCTAAAACACTGATAATACTGGAGAATATTGCAGAATGTGGCAGGGATAGAGAGAAGGGATTACAGTAGGCTCAGGGTGTTTCCTAAAATTCTGCTATTCCAAGACTCCTGCATGTGAGAAAGACATTCAGTCTCTCCATGATTCCTTTAAGAAGTCCTTTTGGCACAATGGCTAAGTGCTCGGCTGTTAACCAAAAAGTTGTCCATTCAAA
Organism: Elephas maximus indicus; assembly: GCF_024166365.1. NCBI lineage: Eukaryota > Metazoa > Chordata > Mammalia > Proboscidea > Elephantidae > Elephas > Elephas maximus. The sequence continues at coordinate 71,274,009 of NC_064825.1, forward strand.
CTCACCTAGCATCTATGAGGGGGAAAGACCTGGCGATCTGCTCCCATAAAGATTACAGCCAAGAAAAGCCACCGGGGCAGTTCTACTTTGTAACAGGAGGTCACTATGAGTCGGATTTGACTCAGCAGCACCCAACAACAACTATGATTTCCTTATTAAGCACTTATTTTGTGCTAGGCACTCCACTTACAGAGCTCACAGCCCAGGAGGGAATCAACAGATGATTACAAGGCAGGGTGATGGATAAAATGCAACCCTGGAATTACGTGCATGGAACAGAAAAGACTGAGGCGGAAGGGGTTAAATCTATCCTGGAAGGGGTTATAAATGGCCTCAGGGAGGAGGTTTTGAAGCATGAATGTGAATGTGTTCACATGACTGATAAAGATGGAAGAGCTTTCCTGACAGAAGAAACTGCCAGAAGAGAAGTAAAGCTGCCCAGTGTCTGGGGCATAGGGGGAGGGCATTGCAGGAATTACAGGGGCTTCAGCAAGGGGATGGTTATGATGAGGCACCACCATGTTCAGGAAACCTCCATGGCTCCCCAGTACCTAGGGAATTGAGTTCAAATGAATGAACCAGGGCTAGCGGCCTTTGCTCAGTTCCTTGATTTCTTTCCTGCTGGAAGGGTTCTCTCCTGCCTCTGGACTCTTCACCTTGTCCCTCTCATATGACATTGTCATGATCCTCCCTGGAAGACAAACCTCTGCAGGAGCCATAGCCTGGGGCCAGTCAGCATGGCCCATTGGGAAAAAGCAAACACTTAGAGACTGCAATGGGAAGAAGTGTGGCTGAAGCAGTACAGTGCAGCGGTTAAACCCATAGGCTCTAGCAACATGATTTTCAACACTGGCTGAATTTTTAAAATACTGATGCCCGAGCCTCACCCCCAGAGATTCTGTTCTCATTGGTGTGGGGAGAGACCTAGACCTGGGTATTTTTCTCGAAGCTCTCCAGGTGATGCTAATGTGCAGCCAGGGTAAAAACCACCAGCCTAGAGCCTGACTATGGTGGACTCTGGGTGGCACAAACAGTTAAGCACTCAATGACTAGTCAAAAGGTTGGCACGCCTCAGAAGATAGGCCTGGTGATGTGCTTTCGAAAGTTCACAGCCTTGAAAGCCCTATGGAGAAGTTCTACTCTGCGCATATGGGGTCCCCAAAGGTCAGAATCGACTGGAAGGCAACTAACAACAACAGAGCCTGACTGCGGAGTGATTAGCTGGGTGACCTCAGACAAGTTTAGTCATCGACTCTCAATTTCTAAACTGTAAAAAGGGGATAATAGAGCCGTTACGGATTGAATTGTGTCCCCCCAAAGTATGTGTTGTAAATCCTAGTCTCTATACCTGTGGTTATAACCCCATTTGGGAATGGATTGTTCTGTTATGTTAAGGAGACAGAATTAGCGTAGGGTATGTCTTGAGTCAATCTCTTTTGAGATATAAGAGATTAAACAGGCTAGCCAAAGAAGCAGAGATGGTAGAAGATTGATGCCAAGGAGCCAGGAAACAAGCTGAAGGGACAAGGACATTCCCCCAGAGCTGACAGAGACAGAAAGCTTTCCCCTAGAGCTGGTGCCCTGATTTCGGACTTCTAGTCTCCTAAACTGTGAGAAAATAAGTTTCTGTTTGTTAAAGCCATCGACTTGTGGTATATCTGTTATAGCGGCTCTAGATGACTAAGACAGCACCTACCTCAGAAGGGTGCTGGCGACGTAAATTAGGTAGTGCGCATCACGCTCTAAGCATTTGCTTGGTAACCCTTCGTATTAGCTCTCCTTAGTATTACTTCAAGCAGGCAATACCTGACTCACTCCTGTACCCCACCCCTCACCCCCCACAGCTCATCAAAAAAGAGGCACCTAGAATTTAAGTCTTGTATTGAAATCAGTTTGTGACTGAGCTCACCAGGCAGCGAAACGCTGCCCACAGGCAGAACCCAGCCCCCAACTCCTTCCAGCTGACAGGCTTCCCTGAGAACTGGCCCTCAGCCCTCGCAGGTTGGCAACTTTGGGTCCTCCCTATCAAGCTTTCAAGATAATAAAGCACAAACAGGTGAGAGCTCAAGGACACCCCAGAGCACCTCCTCCATCTTCTCCCTCCTCACCTCCCAGTGAGATGGTCTGCTCTGTCACCATACCTGCTGCCAGACGGGACTCAACCCTAAAGCCTGTCCCTGGTGAGCTCTCAGGACACAAACCCAAGCATCAGAACCCTCAAACACTGGCCACGCTGCTCAGGGTGCAGCCCACCAAGGGGAGTTGAACTCCTTCCTGCTTCTTGGCCACTCTGTAAGATGCTGACCAGCTGAACAACCAGTTTAGATGTGCTGGTCTCAGTCTTTCCTAGGATCATGCCAATCCATAACCCTGCATCCCAGCATCCTGGAAAGGAGACCTCAGGTTTTCCAGGAAGGTTGTAAGGTGCGCACAGGCCTTCTGCTGCTCTATGCATCAAGAACTGTAAAATCCAAGAACATGTAAGAGGTACGGTATCATTGCCAGGAACTCATCTCACTATTGTTGCTAAGGTTTTGCAGCACAAGCAACAGAAATTTCCATCAGGGAAAAGGAAACTTTCCATCCCTCTGATCAACCGTTCCGTTACTCCTTTTGGCCAAGAGGAGAAACCCTGATCTTCTGGATAGGCCCATGTTGACTAATGAGCAGGACACTGCACTGGAGGGTCTTGTCAGACATTTGGCCCTCTTCTGCTTTCTGGTGCGGCTGGTAGGGGAAGGAGAGGGCAGGCCTCGGGGCGGACTGTCCAGTAGGCACAGTAAGCACAGTGCTTATGTTGTTTACCAGATCATCTGAGTAAACAATTTTACATTATTGCACCACATCAAAGATTCTACCTCTAGGTATGGCTGATATCTGTCCCTCTTCCAACCTCCAGCTCCTTTCTACAGAATCAAAGCCTCTTTTTAAAATTACAACCCCTGCCAGGGGCAGATGGCCCAGTAAGCAAGGTAAGCACGGGCTTACTTATGCTTATTTACTAATCTGCAGTGAACAATTTCACATGGGTTTCACCACATTAAATTGTTGACTACAAATGACCACAGTGCTTACCTTGCTTCTTACCTGTCCCTGGGCAGGCCCTGTCACTTTCTATCTCTGCTTTTCTTACATATGCCATAGCAGAGCAACTAGAAATGGGGTCCATTTAGCTAAAAATGAGCTCGCTTGCCCACACAACAACTGCTTCAGGTATGTGCTGGCAAATTTAAAGAAGATGCTGAGTGAAAAAGTACTTAGCATGAACCTCCTACATAGTAGATGCTCAGCCAATGACAATGATGGCACACCCTTGCCAGCCCTTCTCCAGCTGCCCATGGCACTCCATTTCACAGCACCCCGTCTAGTCCCCCAGCACCAGGGAGGCATGGAGCCCTGCATGGAGGCAGCCAGCTCCTGGGTTCCCTGAGCCCACTGGGTCCTGGAGCCAGGGCCCAGCTTCCAATGCCGCCTGCTCCCGAGCGGGCGCCAGCCTGGGTGGCAATCAGAGATTCCAGAGGAGCCTTTGATCCCACAGCCGGCACAGTGAGCTGGGCACTGTTTGAAGTGCCTGTCTGTGTAAAGGATTTCTAATTCATGTGAACCAAAGCAACATTTGCAGTAAAGATCATTTTGGGATGAAAAATAAATTGTGACTGGAGGGTCTGGGTTTGTTTCAAAAAGGGAGATCACCCACAAGCATTGAGTTCTCTAAGAAGCCACCCGCCCGTGTGTTTTGAGATGGAGAGTATGCCACTCCAAATTTCAAAGTGCTGTTAATTAAGAGCAGTTTATTAAAATGTCAATCTTTTCGACGAAAACAACTCTCTTCCCTAGCATGCCAAGTGGGCTCCCCAGCCACTCTCCCTACTCCAAGTAATCTAGTGGGCAGCTGTACCAGGGCCCACCAAAAAGTGCCTGTCTATATATTGGCCCCTCCCAGGAGTTTCTGGAGCCCTAGTGGCATAGTGGTTAAGAGCTACAGCTGCTAACCAAAAGGTTGGCAGTTTGAATCCACCAGCAACTCCTCGGAAACCGTATGGGGCTGTTCTACTCTGTCTTATATGGTCAGTATGAGTCAGAATCCACTCAACAGCAACGGTGTTTTTTAGGAGTTTCTGGGTGGTGCAAACATTTAACACTCTTAGTGCCAAAGGAAGGTTGGAGGTTCAAGTCCACCCAGAGGCCTGGGAAGATCAACTTCCCCCCAAATCAGCCATTCCCCATAGAGCACAGTTCTATTCTAACATACGTGGGTTGCCACGAGTGAGAACTGACTCAACAGCAACCACTGTATTTTGCCCCTGACAGAGGCCCCGTAACAGGCAAAGAGGGCCTCTGGGTGGCACAAATGGTTAACCACTTGCTATTAGCCGAAAGGTTGGTAGTTCAAACCCAGCAACGCCTTGGAAGGAAGGCCTGGTGATCTGCTTCTGAAAGGCCACAGCCTTGAAAACTCTATGAAACAGTTCTGCTCTGCACATATGGGGTCACTATGAGTCAGAATCCACTCGAAGGCAACAACAAACAGGCAGGTGGGAACTCCCAAACACAGCCCCTAAATCTGTCGTTCTGCTTATAGTCCACCCTCATGGAGCTTCTCTTTCAAAAGACAGGATAGCACAGCCACTAAGTGCCTGGACTCAGGAGTCAGACTGCCTGGGCTGGAATCTCAGCCCTGCTATTTGCCAGCCAACTGACCTTGAACAAATACTTTACCTTTTTGTGCCTCAGTTTCTTTTTCTATAAAACAGAGTGATAGCAATAGTAAATGAGATACTGTATGTAAAGCACTTAGACTGATGCCTGGCACATAGTAAAGTGCTAAATAAGCATTAGTTCTCCTATTCCCAAAAGCCCCCATGAGTGTGTATTACATCCCACTCATTCCTTTACAGATCTCTCTCTCTTAAGGCAGGAAAGGAGCTTTATTCGGTTTTGTAACTCCATCAATCATGATCAGGCACACAGTAGGTACAGAGTAAATGTCTGCTGAGTAAATAAGTCAATAAGTGAATGAATATATGTAATGTGCCTGCATATCTTTTGTTAGCTGCCGTACAGGAATTCATCACCCGGTAGCTTCCAAGTGAGGGTGGAGGCTCCCAGGGACCCCCGCTTCCTGGGGCCACTCCCTTGTGTAATTCCCTCTCCTCGAGTGTGGGCTGGACCTAGTCTCTTCCTCCTATGAACAGAATATAGAGCCCTGGTGGCATGGTGGTTAAGAGCTCGGCTGCTAACCAAAAGTTTGGCAGTTCAAATCCAGCAGCTGCTCTTTGGAAACCCTATACGGCAGTTGTGCTCTGTCCTATAGGATCACTATGAGCTGGGATCAACTTGATGGCAATGGGTTTGGGTTTTTTGGTTATGAACAGAATATGTCCAAAGTAATGAAATGTCACTTCTGTTATAAAACACTGTGACTTCCATCTTGCTGGTGCTCTCCCAACTGGCCTTCTCTCCTTCCTTCCTTTGATGAACCAAGCTGCCATGTTGAACAGGCTTCTGCAGCAAAGAACTGAGGGTAGCCTCCAGTCAACAGCCAGCAAGGAGCTGAGTTCTGCCAGCAGCCACGCAAGTGAGCTTGGAAGCAGATTCTTCCCAAGTCGAGCCTTGAGATGACTGCAACCCTAGGTAACACCTGATTGCAGCCTGTGAGAGCTTCTCTGAGGCAGAGGACCAGTTAAACTGCACCTGAGTTACTCGACCATAGAAACTGAGAAAATAAATGTTGTTTCAAGTAACTAATTCTGGGGTAATTTGTTACACAGCAACAGATAACTAATACTGGTTATAAGGGGAAGGAAGCAAGAACCTCAATGAGGCAAGGTTGTCTGGTTCCCACCTCACCTGGAATCTACCCTGCAGTTTACTCTCTCCATCAGTCACACTAGAGCCATGTCCCACTCCAAGGGACACCTGGAGAAACAGCATTTGTGTCAGGCAGGCCTGGGTTTGAATTTGGCTCTGCCGTTCTCTAGCATATAACCATGGGAAAGTTCCTTCAGCTCTCCAAGACTCTGCCTCTTCTTCTGTAAACGGGATCAAAATATCTATCATGTATGTGAAAATACTGGCAGAGCTTTCCAGACCCTTCAGAGCAGAAGCAGAAGGAATTGCTGTACCCTCACTCTGACAGCTACCTTAGTCTTCTGCTTGTCCCTTCAGTTACTCAGCAGTCAATCCTGGAGCACCTACTGTGTGTCAGGCACTGTGTGTCAGGCACTGTGTGAGGCACCAGAGATAGAGCAGTAAACAAAACAGCACCATCCCCGCTTCATGGAGCTTACTATCTGGTAGGAGACAGACAGTGAACTAGCAAGGACAAGCGTGAAATGTGGTAACAGAAGTCCAAAGACTCTGGGAGGGCAGAACTGCAGGGTGGAAGTGGGTATCTTTGCCCTTTGACCTCAGGAAACCAGAGGGCTAGCACACCAGTTACTGTCCAAGGCATAAAGTTTCCAAGGCTGTGGAAACAGATGGTCAGGCCTTTCTTCTGAGGCACCTCTATGTGGGTTTGACCTCCCAGCCTTTCAGTGAGTAGTGCAGTTCAGAATGGTTAGTAGTCCAGCGCTTAACCATTTGCACCACCCAGGAACTCTTTGGAGTAAGTGAACCAAAACCCATTGCCGTCAAGTCAATTCTGGCTCATAGCCACCTTATAGGACAGAGTAAACCTGCCCCATAAAGTTTCCAAGGAGCGGCTGGTGGATTTGAACTGCCGACCTTTTGGTGAGCAGCCAAGCTCTTAACCAGGGGTGTGGATATCTGAAGGCAGTCTCAGCTGCGGGAAGAGAAGTGCAAAAGCCCTGAGGTAGGAGTCTGTCCTTCTTGATCAAAGAATGCAGAGGAGGTGCAGCCTCACCTTTTCTCTCTTATAAGACCTGGTGTCCAATAGGCTTTAGCGAAGTTGTTGTCAAAAGGGAGAGAGGAGAGGGGAGGAAAGCTAGGAGGGCGGGAGGGAGAGTATAGTGTACAGAGGGAGCTCTGATTGGGCAATGTTCTGATCACCGTGCCAACCACAGGAGCCTCCCTCAGGCCCCCAGCCAAACAACTGACTGGCTTGGCTTCTTATGCCTCACACCTCAGTGGTTCTAGGTTATTCCCGGGCGTGGGCCCATGCCCCACTGCTGATTAACCGCCTCCCTGGCCATCTCTTTATGGTGGAAGCTCCCTGCCTCCCAGATTATACAACCTACAGTCCTTGTAGCTCCAGGCTGGGTGGTAGCCTACCACCCAAAGGGGCCCTAGTTCCTGGGGCCTGGGGCCTGCTCTTCTCCCCAGGCCTACTGGCACTAGGGTCTCCTTGGCTGACCAAATGCAAGGCCAGCTCCCTACTTCCCCTCAGAGTGGAAGGGGCAGGGAAGGAAGGGAAGAGAGGGCCGGCAGAGGGCGGCCCTGCCCATACCCTGGGCAGCCTGTCCCTGGGGAGCCTCTCTCCCTTTAGTGATGTTTCCCAGGCTCCCTGGAGCCAGAGGAAGATGGAATGTTCTTATCGCTTCCCAGAAGGAAGGCTTTCTTCTTCCTTCACAAAAATGTTAAGCTTCATAATCCGATAGGGAACCTGGACAGACTGCAGCTGGCGGGCCAGGGTCCTACTTCTGGGAAGTGTGGGGAGGGGGAAGCAGGGGAATGAGTCCTTGGTAGAAAGACTGGGGAAGGGGGGACCAAGGTAGGGGTCAGAGGACCAATAGACCCTCCCTATAACATATGGGAAACCTTGACAATGGACCTCAGACCCCAAAAAGGCAAGGGAGGGACCAATCCTTCCCTGGGCTCCCCTGACTTGCCCCATATTATGAAGAAGGGGAGCCCCAGCTGGGGTAGGCTTCACCCGGCAGCCTAGGTCACACACCTACCTGGACAGCAGGCTCCTTCCCTCTTCAGCGCAGGTTGTTCTGTCCTTTGTAGGAAGCTCTGAATCTAAAAAGCCCCTCCTCATAGAGTTGAAACTATAGGTCACCCCCAACCCCTCAGGACACAGCAGAAGAGAGGCCTGCCTGGGAAGGTACAGGATAGGTGACCTCAGCAGGGTTGAACTCAGAAAGTCTGAGTTCCGTGAAGCCAGGATCCTGAGATTACCCAGAAACAACTGCACTCCCTAACATGGGATGGGTGGGGAGCCTCCCTGAACCACAGAAATACTGTTAGAGCTAATGAACGTGATACCAGCAGGGAGACCTGCTGTGATTCTTTCATTCAGCAAATATTTTTTCAGGTTCTCCAGGGAAGAAGTCAGCTAGGCACTAATTGATAAGGAGTTGCTGACCCCTCCACCTTTAGTCCTGCCCCAGGGCTTAGTGAAACTCCCCAGGCTGGCCTCTGAAATGCCCTGGGTGACCATAGGCTCTGGGAGGCCAACACGCACAGCCACATCCTGGGGTACCCCTAGGAGTAGTGCCCCCAACCCTCCTCAGGTCAGTCGGGTCTGGGGAGAGGGTGTGGTGGAGGGGACCCAGGCCTCCTCAGAGCCACGGTTCTCTCTTCTCTCTTCTTTGCCTTTTTCCATAGGGGGTGGCCCTGGCTGGCAATTCCTGGCCTCCACAAGGTGCTGTGCCCCAGGAACCAAAACCAAACCTGTTGCTATCAAGTTAATTCCAGCTCATAGTGATCCTATAGGACTGAGTAGAACTGCCCCATAGGGTTTCCAAGGAGGGGCTGGTGGATTTGAACTGCCAACCTTTGGTTAGCAGCCTGAGCCCTTAAACACTACTCCACCAGGGCTCCCAGGAACAACCAAAGTTAGAAAAACAAGAGTCGCTACTCAGGTCCATCTGTGCCTGACTGCTCAGTCTTGGCTAGCACTCCACTCCTGACAGGGAGCTCACTACTTCCTGGAGCAGCCCATTCTAAGGTGGGGTGTTCTAACCAATAGTCCTTCCCACTTTAACAAAAATTAGGTATGAAACAATACAGGCTGCAACATAAATTGGTCTTCTGAAATTAGAAATATATTGTAGGCACTTTCCACATATATTGGTTCATTTCATCCTTTAAACATACATTTAAATGTATGTATGTAACCCAGTGCCGTCGATATATATATATATATAGGTTTAAAAACTCATCTAACAATGATTACCTAAGTGGGGTTTCATGTAAGGAGACTCTTCACTTTCTAATTTATAGACTTCTATATTGTTTGGATTTTTACAGAGTATGCATTACTTTTATAATAAAAAACAGCAACACATTCTGAAACTGAAAATAAGCAAATGTATTGCTTAAAAAAATGAAAGTCCTTTGCGTTGTGGAGCACTGGGATAAACTGAGGGAAAAGATGATATTCATTTGGGGCTGGGATGGAATAGAATACATCTAAAGTGCCCCGAAGTCATGCCCCTCAGATAGAGCGTGACTCATTTCCAGCTAGAGCCCAGTAGAGAGAAAGGTCAATGCTGGGCACAAGGCAGGGTCAAAGTCAAGCTAAATAGGGGTACTAGCCACTCTCCATGGAGACATGGTTGCATAGTGGTTAAGAGCTACAGCTGCTAACCAAAAGGTCTGCCGTTCAAATTCACCAGCCACTCCTTGGAAACTCTATGGGGCAGTTCTACTCTGTCCTATAAAGCCGCTATAAGTCGGAACTGACTTGACAGCAGCCAGTTTATGGAGATCAGACTGTGTTATCTTTGGAAAAGACGAATGTTCACCTGGGCAAGATATGCTCATTGTGGGTGTGAACTGGGGAGGAAGCCAGCTGCAGTCCAGCAGACTCTAAGGAGCACCACCTTTGCCTTTGCTCACATTACAGTCCCCATGGCCACCCCCAGGCTGCAGGTTCTAACAGAGGAAAACCTTCCTTACATCTGCTGAAAGCTTTGAAGTGCCCAAGTCCTTTAAAGAAAAAAAAAAGGGCTAGAGAGACTAGCATAGGGAGGGCAGGGCAGAGCCTTTTCCCCTGGGAGGGGGCAGTTTCCAGGGTACCAGGGTAGGGGAGGTAAGGACCTGACTGCAGGTCTTGAGGGAGCTGTGTGGAAACAAGGAGGAAACTGAGGCAGGAGAGGAGGGGAGAAAGTGTGTTTCTGTGTATCCTGCCTGAGCTTAGTTATAAGGCCCTCCTCTTGGGAGACAAAAAAAAAAAAAAAAAATTCTACCATTGTGCCATTCTTTTGAGATCCACCAGAACCTTCCAGAAGGGCTCTCCACATCTCTACAGGGGTCATTTGCCATCTTTAAACACCCTGCCTGTGTTTGGGGAACTGCCCACTCTAGAGCCCTGGTTGAAAACAGAGACCACCTCTGGGTTCGGAAGCCAGACCTCCTCTTCCCAGCCTTTCTTGCAACCAGAGCTCAAGCCCAGGACCTCAGTCTATTGACCCAGCTCACCACACCAAACTCCGAATGGGAAGTAAATGATGCAACAAAGCAGACACTGCCTGGAGCAGCTGCAGGATCACACCCAGGTTCCGGAGCAGCCGGGGTTAACGTTCTGGGACATCCAGTACCCAGTGCTGGCAGTGACATGGTGCGGACTACAGAGGCATCCCCTGCAGGGATTTTGGGTGTTGTTCCTGGCCATGTGGCCTCCAAGCCAGGAGCTCTGACCCTTGTAGAGATTCTGAGAGTTTCCCAACACCCTTTTGATGAACCTTAACTGTGCCCAAATTAGCCAAAGTTGGTTTCTGTGTTTACAAGCCAAAAGCCAGGCCTGAATCAGAGGCCTGTGTGTGTCTTGTTAGAGGAAAGACAGGAAGGCAAGAGGTTCTCAAGAAAGGATAGTAACTATTCCTAACTTCCCATGGACACATTACCCCATTGACTACTAAGCACTGTCCGTGGACTGTCAATGTCAACAGAGAGGACCCCACTTCCCACTCCACCTCACCCCACCCCTTCTCACCCCTGCACAAGAAACAATAAAACTGATTCCTGGATTGCATCTGCAGGATGGCACAGAACTCCCAGGTTAGACTCCTGCAGGGCAAGCTAGCTTTCCCTTCCCCACATAGCCTTTCACATCTCTGAAGTGTCCTCATCAATGTCTCCTTGTTGTTCAACTCCAGGAGGTGCATTCGTAGTGTATTCAATGGAAATAGCACCTAAACTCCAGAGAACATGATTCACATACAATGCAGTGTGAATGGTGCCCTGAGGAGTTGTACAGCCTAAAAGAGTGGCCCTGGCTGTCATGCACGGTAGGGAAAAGAGTTCTGGGTCAAGACCCTAGAGGTTCTGGGAGGTACATCCTAGCTGGGAGGAAGAAAAAAATTTTCTGTGATCAGAGCATCCTTGCCCTCCAAAGGCTCCTCACCTTCCAGCATCTACAACTCTGGGGCGAATCCTAGATGTCACAGCCCCAAAACTCCCCCGTTCCCTTGGCCTGGGTACCCACTCCTCATACGTGCCCCTTCTCCTAATGCCTTCTTCATCACTGTGATGTCTGCATGTGAGCTTCTGTTTGAAGGAAGGTTTTAGAAAGTGGCTAGTAGATGAATGGTGTGTGTGTGTGTGTGTTGGTGTGGGGGCATGAGGCTGGAGGAGCCCACCCATGCTGGTGAAGCACAGGCCTTATCTCTCAGAGGCTGGCTGGACCCTAAGATGCTATCAGCAACTCCTCAAACTTGCTCCACTGGAGCCAACACAAACAGAGCCACAGAGCCACCCCCAGGCCTGAGCCTCCGGCCCACCCTCTTGGGCAGCTACCCATGGAGCCAGGAGCCAGGTATCAGGCTTCAGCTGGCCTGACTCCCAGTAGCTCCTGCTGGCCTGCACTGGGCCTGCAGCCCAGCCTGCCCACAGGCATTGGCTGTGGCTTGGGCAGCGGGGCCTCAAAGCTCAGCCCTTTAGCACCCCTAGCCACCCTCCCTGCCTCCTGCCCACGGATGCTGGTTTGGCAGAGAGGCAGGGTGGGTAGATGGAGTGCCCTGACTCACCAAGCTCCCAAGGACCTCCAAGTTCGCCCCAGGACCCTTTCCATAAGGCAATGCAAAACCCAAGAGCTCAGGCCAGAAACAGAACAGTTTTGCACAATTTGAGGGGAAAAAAAATTACTCGGACCAATTTCAAGACATCTGAGAGCTCAAGGGGAAAATTGCAGCCACCTCTTCAGTCGCTATTGTGCATTCATGCCAAACCCAAACAGCCTGGACTTAAGTAACACAAAGCCGAGAGACCCCATGTCCCTCCAACAGAGAACTAGCCTGATGCCGGGGACTCTGGTCCTCTGGGCCACGGGGCACATTTTCTTCTCCAGGACTCCACTGACCCACCCCTTTCCTGAACTTCCATGGTGTGTGGTCGGTGCTCAGTGGTACCACCCACCAGCCTGAGCCATTTCCCTCTTGTTCTTGAAAACTCAGTTCAGACATTGTTTCCTCCTAAAAGCTTCCCTAGTCCCCCCAGGACATCCTCGCTGTAGGCCCTGACACACTGATTGGACTGTAATGGTCCTTAAACCAGTTGCCATCAAGTTGATCCCAACTCATGGTAACTCCATGTGTGTCAGAGTAGAAATATGCTCCATAGGGTTTTCAATGGCTGATTTTTTTGGAAGTAGATCACCAGGCCTTTCTTCCCAGGCACCTCTCGGTGGACTTGAACCTCCAACCTTTTGGTTACTGGCTGAGCACATGTGTACCACCCAGGGACTCCATATGATCCTTAGGACTGCTGCTTACTGACCCCCCTGCCAAGTACTGGGCTTTGAGCAGTGAGCTTCAACTACGTGACTCCACTTAAAGGGCACCACAACCTCAGAGGGTAGGTGGAATCACTCATGTCACAGATGGGGAAACTGAGGCTTGGAAAGTTTAAGTCACTTGCTCAAAGATACAGCTAATAAGTATTGGAACTGGGATGTGGAATCAGGCTGTCTGGAACCATGTCACTGCACTTCTCTAGGATGGTGTCTTAGTCATCTAGTGCTGCTACAACAGAAATACTACAAGCGGATGGCTTTAACAAAGAGTTTATTCTCTCACAGTCTAGTAGGCTAGAAGTCCAAATTCAGGGCATCAGCTCCAGGTGGAGGAGTTCTCTTTCTGTAGGCTCTGGAGGAAGGTCCTTGTCACCTAACTTCCTCTGGATTAGAAGATTCTCTGAGCAGGAACCTCAGATCCAAAGGATGCGTTCTGCTCCCGGCACTGGTTTCTTGGTGGTATGGGGTCCCTGTGACTCTCTGCTCACTTCTTTCTTTTATCTCTCAAAAGAGATTGGCTTAAGACACTATCTAACCTTGTAGATCTCATCAACATAACTGCCACTAATCCATCTCATTACATCATAGTGATAGGATTTACAACACACAGGGAAATCATATCAGATGACAAAATGGTAGACAATATTGGGAATCATGACCTAGCCAAGTTGACAGATATTTTGAGGAGACAATTCAATCCACGACTTTCCACCCTTTGGCCCCCCAAAATTCATGTCCCTGACACGTGTAAAATGCATTCACCCCATCATATCATAGCAGAAGTCTTAAATCAACTCCAAGTCCAAAATCCAAAAATTCCCCTTCATCTGTGAAATCTAGAATATGAGTTCTCTGCTTCCAAAAGTACAATGGCAGAACAGGCACAAGCTAGACATTTCCATTACAAATGGGAGAAATTGGAGGGAAAGAAGGCATAACAGGCATCAAGCAAGTCAGCAAACCACATTACATTAGCCCTCAAGGCTTGAAAATAATCCTCTGTTCTCTGAGACCGTTCACACAAAAGTCCTGCCCTCCAGACTCCAGTTATTAGCCACACTCTCCAGATTCTGAGTGGAAGTCCCTCAGCCCTGGGTTTCAGCTCTGCCTTCCAGGCCCACTGGGATGGCAACTCTGCTCCCTTGGCTTTAGACTCACCATACTCCTAGTCCAACTGAGTGGCAACTTCACCCTTAAAAACATCTGAGGCCATGGGTCCACCCTTTTAAACCCCAGAGGTCCTGTCCATACCTTTTGAGGCAGCTCAGCTTCTTGTGTTGTCTCTTCAGCTTCTGCTTCTTAGTTCCTGGGCCCCTCACCCTCGGGCCTCACACCTGCATTTGCTGTGCTGAGGAAAGTGTTCCAAAGCTCAGTAGCTCCACCAATAAGTGCCTGGAGGCACCCCAATCCTCCAGGAAGCCTCCTGTGCAAAGGCATTCAGCTCTTTCATTTAGAGGGTTAGCTTCAGGACTGCCTGATGCTGGTCTCCTGGTTCTGCTGCTCCCGGTACTCTGCTGCTGCCAGTTCTCTGCTGCTGCTTCTCACCATCTGCACCTTCTTCAGCATGAACAGTTCTCCTCACTTCCTTCTGAGTCCTCCAACCATTCACACTTTCAAAACTGCTTCCACATTTCAGGATCTGTTAGAGCAGCACCCCACTCCCTCAGGCCCAAATTCTGTCTTGGTCATCTAGTGCTGCTGTAACAGAAATACCATAAGTGGATGGCTTTAACAAAGAGAAAATTATTTTCTCACCATCTAGGAGGCTAGAAGTTCAAATTCAGGGTGTCAGCTCCAGGGGAAGGCTTTCTGTGCCGGCTCTGGAGGAAGGTCCTTGTCATCAATCCTCCCCTAGACTAGGAGCTTCTCCAAGCTGGAACCCCAGGTCCAGATGATGCACTCTGCTCCCAGCACTGCTTTCTTGGTAGTAGGAGGTCCCCATTTCTCTTTGCTCACTTCTCTCTTTTATCTCTCAAAAGAGACTGGCTTAAGATACTGTCATGGATTGAATTATGTCCCTCCAAAAATGTGTGTATCAATTTGGCTGGGCCAGTATTGTGTGGTTATCCTCCATTTTGTGGTTGTAATTTTATGTTAAAGAGGATTAGGGTGGGATTGTAACACCTTTACCAGATCACGTCTCTGATCCAATGTAATGGGAGTTTCCCTGGAGTGTGGCCTGTACCACCTTTTATTTCTCAAGCGGAGAGTTGGGGACCTCATACTACCAAGAAAGCAGCACCAGGAGCAGAGCATGTCCTTTGGCCCCAGGGTCCCTTTGTCTGAGAAGCTTCTCAACCAGGGGAGGATTAAGGACAAGGACCTTCCTCCAGAGCTGACAGAATAAGAAAGTCTTCCCCTGGAGCTGACGCCCTGAATTTGGACTTTTGGCCTACTTTACCATAAGGAAATAAATTTCTCTTTCTTAAAGCCATCCATTTGTGGTATTTCTGTTATAGCAGCACTATATGACTAAGAAAGATACTATCTAATCTTACAGATCTTATCAATAACTGCCGCTAATCCATCTCATTACATCACAGTGATAGGATTTACAACACATAGGAAATCATACCAGATGACAAATTGGTAGACAATCATACAATACCGGGAATCATGACCTAGCCAAGTTGACAGATATTTTGGGGGGACACAATTCAATCCATGACAGATGGTGGCCAGAGAAATGAGGGACCAGCTCTGCTTGGGAAGAAGGAAGAGCCAGGAAAAGCAGAATGAGAAGCTAACAGTGGAACCAGGTGTTAAAGGATGAGTAGAAGTTCACTCAGGGAAGAGCATTGACAGTGGAAAACACACTGTGTACAAAGGTCTAGAAAGGTGAAATGGCAAAGGGGCCTGGGTTTCTGCACGTGAGTATGAGGAGAACATGAGGGAGGAGGCTGGAGAGCCAGGCCTGGCTGTGGCAAAGCCACTGATCTAGCCATCTCTTAGACCCCCAACACACACCCTACACACTAAACACACCCCAGCCTCAGGGGCCCAGCTGAGGGGCTTGGACTTTGTTCTCCAAGTGGGGAGGAGCCATGGCTGGGACATATGTTGAGAAGTGGAGTGGTCAGATCTGAAGTGACACTGACCCATGTGGAGAAACTGAAGAAGACAGCTCAGTCAGGGCAGTCACAGGGATCCATGTGAGCAAGGATGAGGGCCTGAGCAGACACAAGGGGTCACCTCTGGGAGAGGTTTAGGGGACATAATTAAAAAACATATACAGAAGCAGGGTCAAGATGGTGGAATAGCCAGATGCTTCCGGTGATCCCTCTTACAACAAAGACCTGAAAAAACAAGTGAAACAGTTACATTTATGACAAGCTAAGAGCCCTGAACATCAAAGGTAAAGTTAGAAAATGGACTGAGTGGCAGGGGGAGGGAGAGATGGTTCAAAAGCGGAGAGGAGTTACCAGACCTGAATCACTGGGATCCCTCAGGCACCACTCCCAGGAGTGGCTGTGGCGGGCTGGAGTAGCATTCAGCCAGTTTCCTCAGAGAGAAGCAGCCAGCTGCACAGCCTACTCATACCTCTGGAACTAGAGAAGAACGGCGCTCTCGGCAAAAGCTAAGTAATTGCATATATTTTATCGTACCCCCTGCGCCCAAGCTGGCTTCAGAGGCTATTGATTTCCCTGGGCCTGAGATAGGCCCTGTTGAGCACTGGGAACCATTCTCACGGCCTTGGAGAAGGAATAAACTCGCAATTGGGGGAAAAATAAATTTGTCACATCCACTAAACTGGGGAGGTCTGGACAGAAGCAGCTACTGTCCAAACATAAATGGCCCATGGACTTTGAATAGCTTTCCCTCCTGCATGGACCTGTGAGGACCTATTTCAGGAGACTAGGCCCTTGTTGGCAGACTGCAACTGTTTCAACTGTGCAGTGGAGAGGTGGGTTTTTTATTTTTGACACCATTTTGCCTATTAAACAGGGTCCTCACCTGCCCACATCAGAGGCCTAAGGACTGGTGGCTCTACTCAGGTCACCCAGCCACCCATGAAAGGGGTCCAAGGATAACTGGTACCTCCAAGTCCCTACAACCATTGGGTGCCCATGGTCCACATGCAGAACCCACCTGCAACAGCCTGCCTGAGAGAAGAAGCAAATTGTCCTCTTGTCCGTGTTTCCAAGTGACAGTGAATTACTGATGCATTGTGTTTTCCTTAAAGACAAAAATGAATCATTTTCTAATCACCAAGAGGCAGTATGACCAACTGGCTGAGAGTTAGACAAATGTGGGTTTGAATCTACTTGTGCGCTATGTGACCTGGAACAAATCATGTCACCTTCTTTTCTCAGCTGTAAAATGGGTTTAATAATCTGTCGAGTAAATTGTGGAAGCAGTGATATTATATCAACTATAAAGCACATCAAAAATGTAATATCTTATTATTGGAACTCTTTAATTCTTAACCAAAAAGATAATGCCCAAGCCTTCTGTCATGGATTGAATTGTATCTCCCAAGAAAAGAGAATGGACTTCCTGATGTCTTGAAGGGTTCTGTATATTAATCTTTTGTAATCTGCACCCGGTAATTCTAGGAAGGCACATTCATCTAGAAGATCCCTTGATTCTTTGTTTTGGGAGCTTGTTGGAGCAATCATGGTCTGTTTCTTTATGTGATTTGATACTGACTATTGTCTCCGAGCCATCTATAAGTTATTGTATTAGTTTATTTTATGTTTGCTTACTGTATTTTAGCTTCTGGCTTTGTTTTGTTTTGCCATGCCCAAACAGGTTGCTTGAGTGAGCTAGCTTGATTATTTTTGCCTTTGAAGCTCTGATGTCTTATCACCAGTCCATTCTCTTTTCTTGTATGGATTCAGCTTAGGTGTCCAGGTAGCTGGTCATCATGTGTGTGGTACGGGCTCTGTCCTACAATCTTAGAGAGGCAGAGGAGATTGGTGTAGGTACTGGTATCTCACTGCAGCAAGGGTCACACTTTGAACACGGCAGGGGGCTAAGAATCATCCCCTGTGTGTCTCTGAGGAAAGTGCTTCCCTCTTCCCTAGACCATACAGGCAATATGCAGAACAAGCCACGGAACACACAGATAAAACAGTTGAAGAAATTAAAAAGGTTATTCAAGAACATAATGAAAAATTTAATAAGCTGGAAAAATCCATAGACAGACAGTAATCAGAAATTCAGGAGATTAACAATAAAATTACAGAAATAGACAACTCAATAGAAAGTCAGAGGAGCAGAATTGAGCAAGTAGAAGCCTGAATTTTTGAACTTGAAGATAAATCACTTGGTACTAATATATTTGAAGAACAATCAGATAAAAGAATTAAAAAAAAATGAAGAAACCTTAAGAATCATGTGGGGCTCTATCAAGAGAAATAACCTATGAGTGATTGGAGTACCAGAACAGGGAGGGATAACAGAAAATACAGAGAGAATTGTTGAAGATTTGTTGGCAGAAAACTTCCCTGATATCATGAAAGATGAGAAGATACCTATCCAAGATGCTCATCGAACTCCACTTAAGGAAGATGTTAAAAGAAAGTCACCAAGACATATTATAATCAAACTTGCCAAAACCAAAGATAAAGAATTGTAAGAGCAACTAGGGATAAATGAAAAGTCACCTACAGAGGAGAGCCAATAAGAATAAGCTCAGACTACTCAGCAGAAACCATGTAGACAAGAAGGCAATGGGATGACTTATTTAAAAAACTGAAGGAAAAAAACTGCCAGCCAAGAATCATGTATCCAGCAAAACTGTCTCTTAAATATGAAGGTGAAATTAGGACATTTCCAGATAAACAGAAGTTTAGGGAATTCGTAAAAACCAAACCTACAAGAAATACTAAAGGGAGTTCTTTGGTTAGAAAACCAATAATATCAGGTATCAACACAAGACTAGAACACTGGGCAGAGCAATCAGAAGTTGACCCAGGCAGGGAAATCAAAAAAACAAAGCAAGATTTAAAAAAAAGCTCAAAACTGGGTAACAACAATGTTATTATATAAAAGAAGGCAACATTAAAACAATAAAGAGGGACGAAGAAATGCAATCATAGATCTTCCATATGGAGAGGAAGATACGGTGATACAAAGAAATAAAATTTAGGTTTAAATTTAGAAAAATACGGGTAAACAATAAGATAACCACAAAGAAGACAAACTATCCTACTCATCAAAATAAAATACAAGAAAAAAATAGAGACTCAGCAGAAACAAAATCAACAAGAATGAATAAGAGGAAAGGACAATATATAAAGATAATCCACTCAGCACATAAAATTAAGGGAAAAAAGAAACTGTCAACAAGACACAAAAAAAAAGACATTGAAATGATAACACTAAATTCATACCTATCCATAATTACGCTGAATCTAAATGGACTAAATGCACCAATAAAGAGACAGAGAGTGGCAGAATGGATTAAAAAACATGATCCATCTATATGCTGCCTACAAGAGACACGCTTTAGACTTAAAGACACAAACAAACTAAAACTCAAAGGATGGAAAAAAATATATCAAGCAAACAACAATCAAAAAAGAGCAGGAGTGGCAATATTAATTTCTGACAAAATAGACTTCAAAGTTAAATCCATCACAAAGAATAAGGAAGGACACCATATAATGATTAAAGGGACAATATACCAGGAGGCTATAACCATATCAAACATTTATGTGCCCAATGACAGGGCTGCAAGATATACAAAACAAACTTTAACAGCATTGAAAAGTGAGATAGACAGTGCCACAATTATTAGTAGGAGACTTCAACACACCACTTTCGGTGAAGGACAGGACATCCAGAAAGACGCTCAATAAAGGCACGAAAGATCTAAATACCACAATCAACCAACTCAGCCTTATAGACATGTGCAGAACACTCCACCCAACAGCAACCAAGTATACTTTCTTTTCTAGTGCACATGGACCATTCTCTAGACTAGACCACATATTCGGTCATAAAGCAAGCCCTAGCAGAATCCAAAACACTGAAATATTACAAAGCATCTTCTCTGACCATAAGGCCATAAAAGTAGAAATCAATAACAGAAAAAGCAGGGAAAAGAAATCAAACACTTGGAAACTGAACAATACCATGCTCAAAAATGACTGAGTTATAGAAGACATTAAAGATGGAAAAAAGAAATTCATTGAATCCAATGAGAATGAAAACACTTCCTATCAGAACCTTTGGGACAGTGAAAGCAGTGCTCAGAGCCCAATTTATATCAATAAATGCACACATACAAAGAGAAGAAAGGGCCAAAATCAAAGAATTATCCCTACAACTTGAGCAAACAGAAAGAGAACAATAAAAGAAACCCTCAGGCACCAGAAGAAAGCAAAAAATAAAAATTAGAGCAGAATTAAATGAAATAGAAAACAGAAAAACAATTGAAAGAATTAAGAAGACCAAAAGCTGGTTCTTTGAAAAAAATTAACAAAATCGATAAACCATTGGCCAAACTGACAAAAGAAAAACAGGAAAGGAACCAAATAACCCGAATGAGAAATGAGATGGGCGATATTACAACAGACCCAAGTGAAATTAAAAGAATCATATCTGATTACTACGAAAAATTGTACCCTAACAAATTTGAAAGCCTAAAAGAAATGGATGAATTTATAGAAACACACTGCCTACCTAAACTAACACAAACAGAGGTAGAACAATTAAATTGATCGATAACAATAGAAGAGATTAGAAAGGTAATCAAAAAACTCCCAACAAAAAAAAAGCCCTGGCCCAGACGGCTTCACTGCAGCATTCTACCAAACTTTCAGAGAAGAATTAACACCACTACTACTAAAGGTATTTCAGAGCATAGAAAAGGACAGAATACTCCCAAACTCATTCTATAAAGCCACCATATCCCTGATACCAAAACCAGGTAAAGATACCACAAAAAAGAAAATTACAGACATAGATCCCTCATGAACTTAGATGAAAAAGTCCTCAACAAAATTCTAGCCAGTAGAATTCAGCAACGTATCAAAAAAAAAATTCACCATGACCAAGTGGGATTCATACCAGATATGCGGGGATGGCTCAACATTAGAAAAACAATTAATGTAATCCATCATATAAATAAAAGACAAGAATCACATGATTTTATCAATTGATACAGAAAAGGCATTTGACAAAGTTCAACACCCACCCATGATAAAATCTCTCAGCAAAATAAGAATAGAAGGAAAGTTTCTCCATATACTAAAGGGTATTTATACAAACCGAACAGCCAACATCATCCTAAATGGAGTGAGTCTGAAAGCATTCCTCTTGAGATCGGGAACCAGACAAGGATGCCCTTTATTACCACTCTTATTCAACATTGTGCTGGAGATCCTAGCCAGAGCAATTAGGCTAGATAAGGAAATAAAGGGCACCCAGATTGGCAAAGAAGAAGTGAAAGTATATCTATTTGCAGATGATATGGTCCTATACACAGAAAATCCTAAAGAATTCTCCAGAAAACTACTGAAACTAAGAGAAGAGTTCAGCAGAGGATCAGGATACAAGATAAACATACAAAAATCAGATTCCTCTATACCAACAAAAAGAGGAAATGACCAAATCAGTATCATTTACAGTAGCCCCCAAGAAGATAAAATACTTAGGAATAAATCTAACCAGAGATGTAAAAGACCTATACAAAGAAAACTACAAAACACTACTGAAAGAAACCAAAAGAGACCCACATAATTGGACAAACATAACTTGCTCATGGATAGGAAGACTTAACATTGTAAAAATGTCTATTCTACCAAAAGCCATCTGTAGATATAATGCAATAAATTCCAATCCAAATTTCGACGACAGTTTTTAATGAGATGCAGAAACAAATCACCAACTTCATATAAAGGGAAAGAAGCCCCAGATAAGTAAAGCAGTACTGAAAAAGAAGAACAAAGTGGGAGGCCTTACTCCACCTGATTTTAGAACCTATTATACCACCACAGCAGTCAAAACAGCCTGGTACTGGTACAACAGATCCACAGACCAATAGAACAGAATTGAGAATACAGACATAAATCCATCCACATATGAGCAGTTAATATTTGACAAAGGCCCCAAAATAGTTAAACGGGGAAAAGACAGTCTTTTTAACAAATGGTGCTGGCATAACTGGATATCCATCTGCAAAAAAATGAAACAAGACCCATACCTCACACCATGCACAAAAACGAACACAAAATGGATCAAAGACCTGAACATAATATCTAAAATGATAAAGATCATGGAAGAAAAAATAGGGACAAGGTTAGGTGCCCTAATACATGGCATAAACAGTATACAAAACATTATCAACAATGCAGAAGAGAAACTAGATAACTGGGAGCTCCTAAAAATCAAGCACCTATGTTCATCCAAAGACGTCATCAAAAAAGAGAAAAGATTACCTACAGACTGGGAAAAAGTTTTTAGCTATGACATTTCCAATCAGCGCCTGATCTCTAAAATGTATCTGATACTGCAAAAACTCAACTACAAAAACACAACCCAATTAAAAAATGGGCAAAAGATATAAACAGGCACTTCACTAAAGAAGACATTCACGTAGCTGCTAAAAGATACATGAGGAAATGCTCACAATCATTAGACATTAGAGAAATGCAAATCAAAACTACAATGAGATTCCATCTCACTCCAACAAGGCAGGCATTAATCCAAAAAACACAAAATAATAAATGTTGGAAAGGTTGTGGAGGGTCTGGAACACTTATACATTGCTGGTGGGAATGTAAAATGGTACAACTACTTTGGAAATCGATTTGGTGCTTCCTTAAAAAACTAGAAATAGAATTACCATACGATCCAGCAATCCCACTTGTTGGAATATATCCTAGAGAAATAAGAGCCTTTACACAAACAGATATATGCACACTCATGTTCATTGCAGCACTGCGTATAATAGCAAAAATATGGAAGCAACCAAGGTGCCCATCAATGGATGAATGGATAAATAAATTATGGTATACTCACACAATTGAATACTACACACCTAAACACCGATAAAGAACAATGATGAATCTATGGAACATTTCATAACTTGAAGGAATCTGAAAGGCAATATGCGAGTGAAATTAGTCAGTTGCAAAAGAATAAATACTGTATAAGATCACTATTATAAGATCTTGAGAAATAGTTTAAACTGAGAAGAAAATACTCTTTGATGGTTACGAGAGGGGAGAGGGAGGGAGGGAGTAGAGCTTTCACTAATTAAATAGTAGATAAGAACTATTTTAGGTGAAGGGAAAGTCAGCACACAATACATGAGAGGTCAGCACAACTGTACTAAACTAAAAGCAAAGAAGTTTCCTGAATAAACCCAATGCTTCCAAAGCCAGAGTAGCAGGAACAGGGGTTTGGGGACCATGGCTTCAGGGGACATCTAGGTCAATTGGCATAATAAAATCTCTTACAACATTCTGCATCCCACTTTGGAGAGTGGTGTCTGGGGTCTTAATTGCTAGCAAATGGCCACGTAAGATACATCAATTGGTCTCAACCCACCTGGAGCAAAGGAGAATGAAGAACACCAAAGACACAAGGCAATTATGAGCCCAAGAGACAGAAAGGGCCACATAAGCCAGAGACTACATCAGCCTGAGAACAGAAGAACTAGACGGTGCCTGGCTAGAACCGGTGACTGCCCTGATAGGGAACACAACAGAGAATCCCTGAGGAAGCAGGGGAGCACTGGGATGCAGACCACAAATTCTCATAAAAAAGACCAGACTTAATGGTCTGATTGAGATGAGAGGGACCCTGGAGGTCATGGTCCCCAGACCTTCTGTTAGCCCAAGACAGGAACCATTCCCAAAGCCAACTCTTTAGACAGGGATTGGACTGGACAATGGGATAGAAAATGATACTGGTGAAGAGTGAGCTTCTTGGTTCAAGTAGACACATGAGACTATGTGGGCAGCTCCTGTCTGA
This sequence comes from Elephas maximus indicus, assembly GCF_024166365.1. Taxonomy (NCBI): domain Eukaryota; kingdom Metazoa; phylum Chordata; class Mammalia; order Proboscidea; family Elephantidae; genus Elephas; species Elephas maximus. Next base: position 71,297,578 of record NC_064825.1, read on the forward strand.
ATGGGGGATGAGAGGGCAGAGGAGGTCAGAAGCTGGCCGAATGGACACGAGGAGAGAGAGTGGAGGGAAGGAGTGTGCTGTTTCATTAGGCGTAGAGCAATTAGGAGTGTAGCAAGCTGTATATAAATTTTTGTATAAGAGACTGACCTGATTTGTAAACTTTCATTTAAAGCACAATTAAAATTAAAAATTATATACATATATATATATATATATATATATATATATATATATATATATATAAAATCTGGTTTCTATGACATTTGATCATATTCAGCTGGAAGAAAAATTTTTTTATATATTCTTGCTTTTTTTCCCTTTAAAAAAGTCTCTACATGCTTACAATAAAAACATTGAACAAAGTAGAAGTATATAAAGTAAAAAGGGGAAGCCCCACTCCTCTCTGCCCTCAATTTACTCGCTGCCCGGGGTCATCACTGCAGTGAGTTTGACTCTTCCTAAACTTTCCTATTTGCACAAACAGAGATATGCTACACACACGCAGTTTAGTTTTTTTGTTTTTTTAATATAAGAGCTATACATATTCTTCTGCATCTTGCTTTTAATCACTCAATAACACACAGCAAACACATATCATTCAACCATTCAATAAATATTTTCTGAGCTCCTCCTGGGCACATATTGGCCCAGTGCTGGGAGACATAATAGGAGCTGGCTGAGGACAGGGACGACGTCAGGCTCCTGCCATCACAGCTCCCGCAGTCTAGTCGGGGCAGGCAATAAGCTGGGAGTTACTGAATAATCACCCATTGTGATTAGGGCTCTGAGGGGCACTGTGTGAGAGCATCATGGGGGCACTGAATTTAGACAGCGGTGAGGGCAGCCTGTCTCAAAGAAGACTTGTAGGCTGAGAACTAAAACATAAGAGCCAGGGGGATAGCCTCAGAGGCCGGAGGCTGAGGGAACAGCCTGTGCCAAGGCCCTGCAGTGGGAAGGAGCTTGGCAAGCTCAGGCATCTCAAGAAGCCTCCTGGGATAGGAGCTTGGAGAGCAAGGGGAGGAGAGGCAGGGGAAATTGAGGCTGGGGAGTGAGAAGGGCAGGATAATGCTGGACCCTGGAGGTCACAGTAATGAACTTAGATCTTGTTCTAAGAGCAGTGGGAAGCCATGGGAAGGTTTTAGGAAGGGGAATAATATTATATGACTTGTGTTTTAAGAACAGTCCTGGTGGCGTAGTGGTTAAGACCTCAGCTGCTAACCACAGAGTCGGCAGTTCAAATCCACCAGCCGTTCCTTAGAAACCCTATGGGGCAGTTCTTCTCTGTCCTGTAGGGTCACTGTGAACTGGAATCGACTTGACAGCAACGAGTTTGGTTTTGGTTTTGTGTTTTTAAAAGATCCCTCTGCCTACAGCTTGGAGAATGGATTAGACAGATACAAGGGTGGAGGCAGGGACACCAGTTAGGAGGTATGGTAGGCAAAATAATGGTCCACCAAAAACACCCATTTCTGAATCCCTGAAACCTGGGAAGATGTTTGGTTATGTGGCAAAGGGGAAGTAAGGTTCCAGACGGAATTAAGTTTGCTAGTCAGCTGACTTTCAATAAAGAGATTATACTAGAGCATTTGGATGGGACCAAGGGTTCTTAAAAGTGGAAGAGGGAGGCAGAAGAGTTCAGAGTGAAATGAGGTGAGGAGGACTCAACTCACCATGGCTGACTTTGAAGACGGAGGATAGGGGCCAGGAGCCATGGAATGCAGGAGGCCCCTAGAGGCTGGAACAGGTCAGGAAACAATTCACCCCCAGAGCCTCCCGCAAGGAACAAAGCCCCATTGAAGCCTTGATTTTAGCCCAGGGAGACCAGTGTCAGACTTCTGAACTACAAACTATAAGATAATAAACATGAGTTGTTTTAACCCACCAAATGTGTGGTAATTTGTTACAGCAGCAAATAGGAAACGAACACAGGAGGCTAATGCAGGAGACCATGAGAGATGCTGGGACTTGGCCAAGCGGGTAAGATGGAGAGAAGCAGATGGATCTATTTTGGCACCTACAATTATAAGGAGAGGGAAGGAATGGGACTTGGGGACCAATTCGAAGTGGGGCTTGAGGGACAGAAAGGAGCCGAGGATGACTGTGGATTTTAGGACAGACAAGTGCATGAAGGTGGTACTTTGTTGGGTTTGTGAGGGCAGGTACTTTACCTCATTTGCTACACCCAGCACCCAGAAAAGTGCCTGGAACAGTGTCAACCAGTTTTATTTAAAAATAGTTGTCATTCAGTTGATTCCAAATCATGGCAACCCCATGGGTGTCAGAGTAGAACTGTGCTCCATAGGGTTTTCAATGCCTAATATTTTTGGAAGTTGATCACCAGACCTTTCTTCCAAGGCACCTCTAGGTGCACTTGAACCTCCAATATTTTGGTTATCTGGTGAGCATGTTAACTGTTTGCACCACCCAGCGCTCCTGGAACGTGGTAGGTACTTGATAAATAGCTGCTGAATGAATTCATTTATTCAATAAAAAGGGAGAATCTAGGAAGCCCAAGTTTGGGGAAACATTATGAGCTCAAATGTCAGCTCTCAGTCTCCCAAGTAGCTCTATGGCCCACCAAAACCACCAGAAAGAACTGTCAAGAGGCTGAACATATTGCTTGAATAGGAAAGTTGTGTCTGCTGCCAAGGGCCCAGTGGCTAGCACCTGCGTCTGCAAGAACTGGGCTCAAACTGTGTGGCCAGCAGCTTGGGCTGCAAGGCAGACAGGAGGCAGCTCAGCGCTGACATTACCCACTAATACGAGGTCCTTATCACCCAGAATGGAGCCGGGTGCTCAACTTAATTCAGGGCAAAGCTACTCTCTGGGAAACAGGTGCCAATTTGCAGCAATCACAATAAGAAACACCCTCTCTCTGGCTGATGCAAGCCAACAAGGTAATAGGGCATTGTGCAGTGGGGAGAGATCAAAAGGATTTTTTTTCCAAAGGGACAGTGGGCACTTAATCCATATTTTGCTCTCTCTCTCTGGCCATTACAGCCAGCGGATGCACTATTTACAGGGCCTACATTAGCTGCCTTTTCAGATATCGCACGTCCTCAAAACCACTTCAGAAGGAAAGTGAATTAGAAATGAATTTGAGATGTATGATGCGGCTTTCACTGTCTCCTCATGGCCCCGGGACCAGCACTACCTTCATGCCTGCGGGGAGCCCTGGCCCACGCCCTGATCCTCTTCCATACGCTGCTGTCCTCCCTCTTTCCTGGGGCTCTCACATCACCCCCCAGGTGTGGATAAGGAGATCAGAACTGTAAATGCCAAGGCTGGCCAAAGGCAGGGAAGCAAGGCTGAGACAAAAGAGCAAATCTGGGATGCAGATCCATGGGGGAGGAGGCCATTTTGGATGCCATTTTTGTTCCTTTTTGTGGACCCTGGTGGCATAGTGGTTAAGAGCCAAGGCTGCTAACGAAAGTTGGCAGTTTGAATCCACCAGGCGCTCCTTGGAAATCCTATGGGGTAGTTCTACTCTGTCCAGTAGGGTCGCTATGGGTCAGAATCGACTCCATGGCAATGGGTTTTTTTTGTTTGTTTTGTAGGACCTCCCCTCAGGGCCAGAAGCCAGACCTTCCACATGGTCTTTCCACTTCTAACTGCCTGGGCCACCTCAAGTTTACAACGGACCCAGTCCCTTTCCGTCCAGGAGCTGAGGCTCCATTGCTAGCTCCTGGCAGCTGCCCAGGTACCATGTTGATAAAGGCTCCAGGTCTGCTTCCTGCTCCTCTTCCTCCCTCCTTCTATTCTCCAGAACCTACAGGAATGCAACTACCCACCCTGATCCACAGGGATTTTCCAGGTGTGAAGATTCCAGGAAGGCCAACAGGAAGGCAGGGTCAAGGGAGCATTCTCTCCCTGGGGTAGGAGAAAATTTCAGTGCAGGAGAACGCTCAGTCAGAAACTCCCAGACCAGGCTCCTCCTTTTACAGGAGAAAAATGTGTGAACTCCCTGACCTGCCTGGAGTTCTAGAACTGGGACAAGGACCTGGAATTTCTGACTTGCAACCAAATGCTTCTGCCTCCATTCGATAAGTTTAAAATCTAAGGGGTACAACTGGAAAGAATCTTTGACCTTACCTCAGCTTAGGTTTTGTTCCTGGAGTTGGGGTCATGAAGTGGGGAAGAGGTTCCCACCCAGATCCAAACCAAACAAAACCAAATCCATTGCTACAGAGTCGATTCTGACTCATAGTGACCCTATAGGATGGAGTAGAACTGCCCCATAGGGTTTCTAAGCAGTGGCTGGTGGATTCGAACTACCAGCCTTCATGGTTAGCAGCTGAGAACATAACCACTGTACAACCAGAGCTCCACCCTAGATCCAGCTCCACTTAATTCATTTTATGTATGGGGGTTCCCCCGGGATTTTGAAAGCAATTGAACTATCTATCCTCCGCCAGCCCCCCATTTTAGAGATGAGGATGCTAAGAGCCAGAGAGGAGAAGAGGCAAGGGCACACAGCTGCAAACAGCCTTCTGTCCTGACTACTTGACTGTAGGGGTCTGTGGTAGGCCAACTCTAAGATGTCTTCCAATGATTCGTACCTCCTGGTGTTCACACCCGTAGTAGTTCTCTCTCCTTGAGTGTGGACCAGAGCTAGTGACTCACTTCGAACAAATACAATACAGCAAAATCTATGGGATGTCACTTCTGTGATTAGGTTGTAAAAGACTGTGACTCCTTTCTCCCTCTCTCTCCTTCCACCTCTCCCTCTGAGGAAAACAGCTGCCATCTTGTGAGATATCTTGTGAAGAGGCTGTCCTGGCAAGGACCCTGATAGCATCCTTGTGAGAGACCCTGAGACCTTGAGAGGACTCAGCTAAGCTGTCTGGCTTCCTGGGCCATAGGCACCATGCGATGACAAATATTTGTTGTTGTAAGCTACCAAGTTTCAGGGTAATTGTTAAGGAAGCAGTAGATAACTAATCCAGGATCCTTTCAGAAAGAACACTTCTCACAAAAAGGGCCACTTAAGAGTAAGCAGGGGGCTCACACTCAGGTTACCACACTCAGGTACTGGACTCTGCTAACCTACGATATGGCCTTGGACATGACTCTAACAATTTCTGGGTCTAGGTTTCTCCATCTCTACAATTGGAATGGATTCTGTGATGGCTCCCATTGTACGTGACTGGAGAATTAGGAAAGGGAAATTTGCAGGCCTGAGATGACCACGGATGACCATGATAAGGAAGGTGAAAGGGCAGATGTCTGGCCCTCCCTCACTCTCCCTTCTGCTCTTCTCTCCAGAACTAAACCCCATGCCATGGGTTAATAGATTCAATCTTTAGTGACACCCTCTGACCTCAGGCCTGGAATCTCCAGACCTGGCAGGAGGAAACTCAAGACAACAAGAGATCCCTTGGAAGGAAGAAATAGCCTCACCACTCTCTCTGCCCCAAGCCCTCTCTGCCCAGTATGTATCTTGCCTTCTGCCCCAAGGAGTCAATCTTCTCCAGCCCCAGTCCCCACAAGGACTCAGCTAGGACATCTGGCTCCAGTCCCTTGGTACATCCCACCCCCCAGGAGGCCTGGTGGCCAAGAGAAGTTTTCAAAGGAAAACACCCCCACCCTCTTCTCTGATGCCTCAGTGGCACAGGTCTTCTGCAGAGGGACAGAGGAATCTCCAGGTCTTCCCTGCTGGACCCCAAGTGTAAGATGGTTGTCTCTACCCCCCACCCCTCTAGAACTGGGACAGTCCCCAAGGTCACATTTCTCTCCTTTGGGCATCAGGAAAGCCTGGGAAAGGCCAGGCAGCCCCAACATGCCAAGAAGTATAAAACAAGCCAAAATAAGGGTCCATTGCTATAACATTCCTTCAGACTGCAAGGCAGTGCCAGACCAGGGCGCTCTCCTCACTGTTGCCTCCCCCCTTACCAGGGCCAGGCCAGGCCAGGCCTGATGTCTGCAGGCTGGGAAGAGCTGTCTGCAGTTAGTCCCCTCTGCAGCTGCTTTGGCAGGGCCATTCTGAGCAAACTCAATCTTTTCTGAGCCCCAGTTACTTCTTCTCACATGCCTGGGGCAGGGTCTCTCCCTGGGGATGGTGGGCCTCTGCTGAAAGGTCAGGATTAGTCAGGGGCCCCTCAGAGGTTCCTGAAGACCTGACAGGCCATTGGCAATAGGTTCTTTGATCATCCTGGAGGACCCTTGCTGCCTTTATGCTCTGATTGGTCCAGCCACCCTGCTCTTTCTCTACCAAGCTATTCAGTACTAATTCAGGGTTCCTCAAGCTTGACACTATTGACATTTAAAAAAAAAAAGACACCAGATAATTCCTTGTTGGGGTAAGGGGAGGTGGTGTTCTGTGCATTGTAAGATTATTTAGCAACACCCCTGGCCTCTACTTACCAGATGCCAGTAGCACTGGCAGAACTGGCTCACCCAGGTCTGGAGGCCCCAAAACCTATGCTTGATGCTATGTTGCTATCCACTGTTCTGTAGATGAGGAACAGATGAGCCCCAGCCTCTCTGAACCCTAAGAGGAGGCTGCACCTGCCTGGGCTGGTCATACCCCAGGAGAGCTGGTGTCTTTTACTGATACCAGTGCCCACCACCCAGGTTCCCAGCATTCTCCTGCTCAAATGCGATTTCCTCAGCCTCCTTGATGGAGTTGTGCCCCCCAGTTGCTGAATTGTCATGATCGTGGGTGATCAATTTGCATACTGTATCGATCTCAAGAGCTGTGTAATATGTTGGATTCATGGCACTTTGCATAATTTTCTGATTAAGTTACTTATTTAACCTATTGACCTTTTCTCTTAATTAGAGTATCTGGGTGCTGCAAATGTTGAGTAGTAATCAAGTTGTGCATTTCCCTGAGTGGAATTCATGTCCTGCGCCACTTCCCAGCTTCTTTATGACTTCAAATTTCTCTGGAGGGGTGCATGTTAAGCCATTTTCCTGAGAGGATGGAAAGAAGTGCACGCGGGGCCAGGCCCTCTATGGCCTCTGCTGTCCAGGACGTCCTTAGAGCTCTGGAATGGACCAAGACAGTGGACAGCTTCGGCTGGGATGGTACCCACAGCTGAGTGGACAGATCAAGCTGGGGTGTGGGTCAGAAGTTTGGGCACTGTATCAGTTAGCTATCACGTATAACAAGCTACTCCAAAACACAGTGGCCTAAAACAACACCCATCTGTTTTTTCTTACAAGTCTAGGGGTTGGCTAGGCAGGGCTGCTGATCTGAGCCAGATGTGAAGATTTAGGCTGAGTTCAGACATGATTCTGCAGTCAGGGAGTGGTCAGATGGGGACTGGCCAGTCTAGGATGGCCTGAACTGGGATGACTTGACTCTTTTCTACCTCTCGTCTCTCTCCAGCAGGCTCACCTGGGCATATTCTCGTGGTTGTGATGAAGGAGGAAAAGTGGTAAGAGAACAAGCCCCAAGGCACAAGTACTTCTGAAGCTTCTGCTTATGACACATTTGCTAACATCCCATTAGCCAAAGCAAGCCACTTGGTTGAGCCCAGAGTCAAGGGGTGTGGCAGAAAGTCCTGCCCACAATGGAAAGAGTAAAGAATTGGGCCAGATGAGCCTTTCTCTGTCCATCTTGGAGGAGGAGGTATCCAATTAGATGTTGAGGGTCTCGAGAAAAGCATGTTGTCTACAAAAGAGACCCTCTGCCTTCTCTTCCTGCCCCACTCATTCTGAGCACCCACCCCAAATGCCAAGGCTAAAAGTCATAAGCTTGGGGCCCTAGAAAGTGAGTGCTCAGGATGTGGTCTGCTACTACCTCTTGTCTTGGCATCTGCTTATTGGAGGACCTGGACTAACATATCCTTTCAGGGGCTCTTAAAAATTTGATTGTTCTTCTAGTCACTTGGGAGCAGGGGAGACTGAGTGAGTTTGTCTGAAGTCCTTTGTGCCCATGACCACTGTCCCCTCCTCTCCAAACTTTGTTCTACCCTGGGAAACAAGACTTCTGTTTCCCAGGGCTCTATGCAGGATGGAACATAGGTCCCTCCTATTCTCAGATCTCCAAACTATCTGAAAGGGTAAGATTTGCTCCAGAGGGGGCTAAGCACCATTTTTCAGAGATCCTCACCACACCTAAATATCTCATCTCCCATTTGTCTTAAAGACAAATGTTGTCTAAGAAGTAATTTTTTTTTCTTTTCTCTTTTTGCATATTTGGGGTATTATTGACATACAATAAAATGCATATATTAAAGTGCACGGTTTGATGATCTGGACATCTGTAGTCCGAGTGGTTTGCAATCACCTGCTAACCTAAAGGCTGGTGACTCAAACCCACCAAGTGGCTCCAAGGAAGAAAACCAAGACCATCTGCTTCCCTAAAGATTACAGCCAAGAAAATCCTGTGGATCAGTTCTGCTCTAACACATGGGGCCTCCATGAATTGGAATCAACTCATGGCAACAGGTTTTATATACTCATGTAACCATTACCACAATCAAGATAAGATTATGTCTTATCACTCCAAAAGTATTTCTGCCCTTATATAGCCCCTCCCCCCAGCCCCTTCCCTAGCCCCATCCCCAGACAGCCCCTGATCTACTTTCTGCAACTAGAGATTAGACCGTTATTTTCTAAAATTTCACATTAGCTCCATTATAGAGTACATACTCTATTTTGTTCTGGTTTCTTTCACTCAGTATAGTTATTTTGAGATCCATCCATGTTGTCGTATGTATAAATATCTCATTTCTTTTGATTGTTGAGTAATATCCCATTATGTGAACACACCACAATTTGTTTATCCATTCAGTTGTTGGTAGACACTTGGGTTGTTTCCATTTTTAGGCTATTACTAATAAAACTGCTACATTTGTATACAAGTCTCTGTGTAAGTATGTGCTTTCATTCTCCTGGTTACATACCTTGAAGTGGACGGTCTGGGTCATGAAGTGGACGGTCTGGGTCATGAAGTGGACGGTCTGGGTCATATGGTAGATATATGTTTAACCTTTTAAGAGACTGACAAACTGCTTTTCAAAGTGGCTGTACCATGTCACGTTCCCACAAGTAGTGTATGAGAGTTCCCATCATTCCACATCCTCACCAATACTTAGTATGGCCAGTCTTTTTAATTTATTCATCCCAGGGGTAGTTTGAAGGAGCCCTGGTGGCTCAATGGTTAACTGCTCAGCTGCTAACCTAAAGGTCCACAATTCGAACACACCAGCAGCTTCATGGGAGAAAAGACCTGGCCATCTGCTCCCATAAAGACTACAGCCTAGGAAACCCTATGTGGAAGTTCTATTCTATCTTATAGGCTCTCTATGAGTCAGAACTGACTTGACAGCACACAACAACAACAGTAGTGGTAGTTTAGTAGCATCACATTGTGTCACTTTTTTTCACAACAGCTTTATTAAGATATAATTCACATACTGTACAATTTACCCACTTAACATGTACAATTCAATGGTTTTTAGTATATTCACAGATAGGTGCAGCAATTACTATATTCAATTTTAGAACATTTTCATCCCCTCAAAATGAAGCCCTCTACCCTTTAGCTAGCACCTCTCTGCCCTCTATCTTTCCTCCTCTCAGCCCCTAGGCAACCTCTAGTCTGCTTTCTGTCTCTGGGGATTTGCCTAATCTGGACATTTTATATAAATGGAATCATACCATATGCAGTCTTTTGTGACTGGCTTCTTTGGCTTAGCATATTTTTACTACTTATCCATGCTGTAACACGCATTAGTATTTCATTCTTTTTTATGACTGTATAATATTCCACTGTATGGGTATAACACATTTTATTTGTCTATTTGTGATAGATACTTGGATTTTTCCAACTTTTGACTATTATGAATAATGCTGCTATAAACATTCGGGTACAAGTTTGGTGTAAACATATGTTTTCATTTCTCTTGGGTATATTCTGAGAAGTGGAATTGCTGGGTCATATGGTCACTCTATGTTTAATCATTTGAGGAACTGCTAGACTGCTTTCCAAAGCAGCTGCACCATTTTATATTTCCACCAGCAGTGTTTTAATTCATTCTTCTCTAGGGTCACTGTGAGTTAAAATTGACTCAACAGAAATGGGTTTGGTTTTTGGGTTTTTTTTAATGACTAATGAGCATCTTTTCATGTGCTTATTTGCCATCTCTATATCTTCTTTTAAACTAGGCATATGATTACTCAACTACTTTTTTTTTGATTACTCAACTACAGACTACATTTTCCAACATCCTTTGCAGCACGTGTGGTTGCGTGATTAACGAAATGTGAAAGAAACTCGTTTTTCAAACTTCATACATGCTTGCTTAACTGAAAAATGCCTGCCCCCAATTTGTACTTTGTATCGATCCACTCTCGACACATAAACAACCCCAAAACTCAGTGACAAACAAATGTGAGTATTTATTTCTTGCTCACAGATCTGCAGGTCTCTGAGAAGCTGCTCTGTTCTTGGCTGGGGGTCAAGTTCAGGTGTGCTCCACATGTTTCATTGTGGCACCCAAGCTGGAGAGGCAGCTACTTTGGGTAGGTTCTACTTAAGGCTGAGGTCAGAAACTCCCAGAGGAGCAAACAGTAACTCAGGATGCCTCTTAAGTTCTAGACTTGGAACTAGGGAAAGGAAGTGTACTGCTCCAATGGAGGTAGGCCCAAAGGAAGTGAAAATTTGATTAACAACATAACCAACCTACTACCATACTCTTCTCCTGTTCACGAGGTAGAGCATGGATGTGTCCATAACTCATACTTGACCATGCAGATAAGCTTATTGTTTTAGGGGATGGTAGAGCAACAGGACAGAGGAAGCCTGGATCCCTGAGTATCCTTGTGGAGCAGAACCACCTGCCTACCTGCACCACTCTCACCTGAGATTGTTAAATGAGAATGAAATAATCTTCATCTTCTTTATAACAGGGTATTGTTAAGCCTCTTTATTTCAGTGGCCTAGGAGCCCTGGTGGTACAATGGTTAAGCACTTGGCTGCTAATCAAAAGGCTGGTGGTTCCAACCCACCCAGCAGCTCCACAGGAGAAAGACCTGGTGATCTGCTTCTGTAAAGATTACAGCATAAAAAACCCTATGAGGTAGTTCTACTCTGTCAGATGGGGTCACTGAGTTGAAAATGGACTCAATGCTACCCAACACCAACAAATTTTACCTTAATATATGCTCTGGCTTTTTCTTTCCCAATGCAGAGAACTTTGATTTTTGTTTTATCTTGCTTTGCCTTAATCTCTTCCCAGGTGGGATAAAAAAATTACCCAGCAAGCATTCTTTCATGTCTAGCAGCCGAGAAGAGGGAAAGTTCTGAGGTCAAACTGCAAACGTTAATACTTCACATTACCCACCTGTCACATGTGCAGGAATCCAAGATTTCTGGGAACTGACTGGCCATATTCAATACACTTCTTCGCCAGGCCTCCAGACCAGTATGTTCCTTTTCCTCTCACTCAGGGCTTCTTGCCCCGGCTCTGCCCTGGATTCTTTCTTCCCCAGGCCTGTGGCTGGTCCATAGATTCAGGTGCCAGGCCTGGCAGCAGGATCCTTGCCTCTGACTGGCAGGGCCTCCACCTAGCCTAGTGGCTCCACTCGACAAACAGTAAATAACAGCCTCTGGCATCTCCTGAAACTCTGCACTCATTAGCACGCTGCGAGGTAAGTGCAGACAACTAGGGAGAATTTACCCTCCAGCAACAGGCTTCTCACATAGAAGCCAAACACACCCCAGCAGGTATCAAGTGCAGAGGCTGGGAACTCCAAATGCCTCCTAAAATGTTCCTTTTCCTCTCAGCAGAGCCCATCTCTTCCTCTCTTGTCCTACGTCTTCTGTAGCCCTAGCCCCATTTTTTATGCCCCTTTTACAGGCAGAGCTATCAGGCACTATTCCAGGGGAGTTTTGTTTCATGACAGAAGGGGAAACTGCCCCAGCCTTATCCGACGCTCCTCCTGCACACACTTCTGGCCACTAGCAACTCCCTACAGTCCAGGAAAGCTCCCAGACCTTAGTACCTGTGCTTCTCTCTGCCCATAATGCCCAACCCTCTTTTCCCTCGGGCACATTCATACCTATCCTCTACATCTTGATCAAAGATCAAATAATGCCACCTCCAGAAAGCCTTCTTTTGGGCCCCTAAGCACAGTGGTTACTTCCTCGCCTGGCTCCCACAATTCACGAGCACCTCTCTGTTTTAGCCCTGGCTCCTCTATCTCATCGTTAGATATTTATCTGTTCTCTCCCACCTGTCCCAGTCTGTGTATGCTTTGAGGGAAGGATCAAGGTCTTTTTCATATCTGAGTCTTCAAAGCCTGGCTTAGCACCAAACAAATGACAAGTGTTCAGCTGGTATTTATTGATGGCTAAATGAATGAACTAGCAAACAAACAAACGGTCAGTTAGATGGAAATCTGTTTGGATGTACTTTCCCTTTCTAGCAGTTGTATCTATTGAAACATATCTTTATTTACCATCTCCTCTATTCACAGCTGTATCCTCAGTATCCAGTACAGAACTTGGCCAACAGCAGGTGACCAACCAATAAACATCTGTTGCATAAATTAGAGAAGGAGAGAATATTGCATTGGAGGACAAGTGGATATACGACTGGGTATCGGGACAAAAGAGAAAAACCCAGTCAGTTTTGCAATCTAGAGAGACTTACAGAATTCTTCTTGGGGAAGGAACCCTCTTTTCTTGGGTGGGAAAAACACTGAAACTGGCCTCTTGCTTCCATGAAGGCAAAGCCTCAGACTTAATTCCAAAGTGCCTGTTAAGGCAATTCAGGGCCAAACTTCTCTACAAAATAATTATTTAAGAGGCTGTCCTATAGATAAGTGTATATATCTGTGCTTTACTTCTGTTTTTTAATGTTAAAAGATTAATGCTAAAGATATTAAACGATTAATGTTAAACAATGTTTTTCATTTTGTTATTCCTGGTGGGTGGGGAGGTAGAGATTCTGTGGCCTTGGGCCCAGAGAGAGAAAAGAGGTGAGAAAAGACCCTAAGCTGAGTGGAAGTAGCAGCACCACTCCTCAGTCCCCTGACCACAGATCACGGACCACCAAAATCAGGGCAAAAGAGGCAGGTAAAGGTCTCCTTACAGTGGGTCATAGATAATGGGCCTGGAGAAATTTGATATAAGAGATTTAATTTTAGCTTTCTCCTTTCTCTGCCACAATTCCTTAGGATACGCTTGATATAGTCTATTATCCCTGACAACTTTTTGTCAGTGGGGTCTTGGAGAGTAAGGAAGGCTGCTGTGTCTCTAAACTGCTATAGGGAGAGAAGAGGGGGCCAAAGGTCCAGAGAAGCAGAGATGGCCAAGGTGCATGAGGGAAGAAGCCCAGAGCTCCAGCTCATAGAAGGAAGTAATGAGCAACAACCACACAGGTAATCTCTCCCCAGAGGGCCCAGGAAAAGTCAGATGCAGCTGAGAGTTCCTCCAGTTAGAGAGTGATGGCACAAGTTATCTTACTTGAATAGTAAAGGAATAAGTGATCTTTAAAAAAAAAAAAAACCTCACTGCCATCAAGTCGATTCCAACTCATAGTAACCCTATAGGACTCAGTAGAACTGCACCATAGAGTTTCTAAGGAGCGCCTGGAGGATTCGAACTGCTGACCTCTTGGTTAGCAGCCATAGCACTTAACTACTACGCCACCAGGGTTTCCAAACCTTTAGAGGCTAGAAAATGGGATGGCTGAATGGGTGGATGGATGGGTGAGTAGATCGATAGGTGGGTGGGCAGATGGGTGTGGATAGGTGAATACAAGAAATTATGGCCAAGAGATGGATGAAAGGAATGGATGGGTGGATAAAGGGATAAGAGAAGAGATGGAAGAGAGGAATGGATGGGTGGATAAAGGGATAAGAGAAGAGATGGAAGAGAGGGACGGATGGATGGAAGAGAGGGACAGAGGGATGGAAGAGGGGGATGGATGGATGGAAGAGAGGGATGGATGGATGGAAGAGAGGGACGGAAGAGAGAGACGGAGAGAGGGACGGAAGAGAGGGACGGGTGGATGGACGGGTGGATGGGTGGATGGATGGGTGGGTGGGTGGATGGATGGATGAAAGGAATGGGTGGGTGGATGAAAGGAATGGATGGGTGGGTGGGGGATGGGTGGATGGGTGGTTGGGTGGATGAACAGACAGATGGATGGGGTGAGTGGATAGATGGATTAACACGAGAAAGCATGGCTGAGAGATGGGTAGACAGATGGATGGGTTAATGGGTAGATAAATGGATAAGAGAAGAGATGGATGAAAGGCTGGATGGGTGGACAGATGGGTGGATAGTTGGCTATTATTACTCCCTTTGCCCTCGGGTGATAGGCCCAGAGTGACCGGCCACCTGGATGTCTGTGTTCTAAGGGAGAGTGGTGAACAGTTTGCCCATCTGGGACCCACTTCCCTTCCTAAAGTATTAAACACAAGCCTATCTCTCCTGCTTCCTGGCCCTCTGCCCTGGCAATCCCTGCTCTGGGCTGGTACATGGATGTGCCTCAATCAGCTCAGAGGAGGAAAGCTCCTGTTTAAAATATTCAACTGTATGGCTAAGAATGCACGCTGATTAGCCAAGTGTGTTCCTGGCCCAGCTACTTCTCTCCACAGCAGCAGCCTGATTAGTGAAGGAGGCAGTTCAATCAGCACAGCCTGCAGCCCCCAGACAGGGCCCTGGCACTGCCAGCTCCTCACTGGCTGGCCCTTGAGGGTGTGTGGGGCAGGCTCAACAATGTGGCTGTCACTGACCCCCACGAAGTCAGTTCAACTCTCAGCCTCCTACCTGCCGCTCTGAGACTAGGACCTTATAGGCACCTCAGAACATGCAAGGCTGGTCTCCTCAATAGTGCCTAACATTTAATTATTTCATTGCCACAGCACTTAGAAGCAATTATTAATATTATTATTCCCATTTTATAGGTTAGAAAGTTGAGGCCCAGTGAAGGTGTTTAGAACTAGGATTCAAACCCAGGTCCTAAGTCCACATGTAGTACTGTCCCTGCCACAGAAGTCTCTGAAACCCCCAAAACCAAACTCATTGCCATAGAGTTGATTTCGACTCATTGCAACCCCACGGGACTGAGTTGAACTGCCCCACAGGGTTTCCAAGACTGTAAATCTCTAAGGAAGCAGACTGCCACATCTTTCTCCTGAGGAACGGCTGGTAGGTTTGAACTGTCAACTTTCAGTTAGCAGTCAAATGCTTTAACCACTGTGCCACCAAGGCTCCTTCAGGGACCTACAGAGGTGCTTTAAAACCAAACAGCCTGGCCAGTTGTGGGTGAGGCTGAGCAGGCATTCACTTCTGTTGTGGGCTTCTCTTGACTTCCCCACGCTGAAGGTCCCACAGACCTCTATCTCTGGACCTGTCTGCAGCTCCCCAGGTACCCCATTAGGCCCTCAGATCATGAGAACTGGTCTTTCCCTCTTCCCTAACACACCTGGCCTCATAGCTCTACTCTCCTCTTGAAGCCCCTATACCCAGAGCCAGGGTCCTAGCCTCCTGGTTGTCCTGAGCCTGTAGCACAGCTCTGGGATCCCTCACACAACACAACCCCTTTCCTTTGGCAGAGCTTAGCAGGGTGCTACAAAGTTCCCACAGACTCAGAACCAAAGGAAGTGCTGCTCAGGCTTTTCCCACTGCTCGCAGATCCTGCAGACTTCCGGCCTGGCCTGCAAGACCCTCCTTGGTCTACCGAGCTTTTCTCCCTCTCCTGTCTTATCTTTCATCATACCCTGCCTACATCAGCCCATGCCTCAGCCATATCCCAAGGTACACAGCTCCGTCCAGGCTGCCTACTCTGTGCAATGCCATGCATTGTCTCCTCTTCCTCCTCTCCTCCACCCCAGTAAACACCAACTCCTCTTTCCAGACTCAACTTGAGTATCATTTTCTGAATGGAGCCTTTTTAGTCACCTTCCTACACCTATCCCAAGATTGAAATAACCACTCCCTCTTTGTGTCTACCTTGGTCTCAGCACCTCCCACCCCCCATGAGAAGCTCAATAATACTTGAATGTTTTGTTCCATTCTCATCTTTGGTTCCTCCATCAGGTTGTTAGACTTTGAAGGCAGAGCCCCAGTCTTCTTCCTCTTCATTCGTCCAGCTCCCAGCTCAGAGTAGGTAGTCAGTGAGAGTTGGTCAGTCACTGAATGATTCTCAGAACAAAATCCTTCCCATCCAACCTGGCACACTGCCCGGCACATTGCAGTTGATTAATAAGAGAACGTGGAGAGTGGGGAGGGGCTGGAGAAGATCTCATTGTTCAACACAGGGTCGAGTTTTTGCAGAGTAGACATGAGCCGTGAGTCTCCGCGGGAAATTTCAGGGGGCTCCCCTGACCCACCGATGAGCTGCAGTGAGTCCAACACAGCTTCACAAGACTTTCTGGGTTCCATGTTGAACCCCACACTGCATCTGCTTGTCTTAAGGTAGAAGAGACAGTGAATTGTGACCAAGAGGTCAATCAGAGGAGACCTGATGGTCGAAGTGCATCATAGAGCCAGGAAGAGAGATTATTAAGCAACAAACTAAAAGCTTTGTTCTCTGGGCCTTGGCCAACTACAAACCCATCAAAGACAGACATTCTGGGATCTTCCATCCATCAAACCAGCCCCAAGGCTAAGGCTAAAGCCAATAAACGACAAAGTAACACCAAACCTAACACCAGAGTCTCCTCAGTAAGTTTGTCTTCTAGAAATAATTAGACAATAATCTAATGTGATTTGCGTGCGTGCCCCCTGCCCTTTGACATGTAGAAAACCACACTTGGAGCTTGACTCAGCCTTTTCTCAGCACCACTACAGTAGAACAGGCTTTCCTGGGTGTGCAAACAGTTAACATGCTCAGCTGCTAACCAAAATGGTAAGGTTCAAGTCTACCCAGAGGTACCTCAGAAGAAAGACCTGGCAACCTACTTCCAAAAACCCAGCCATTGAAAACCCTATGGAGCATAGTTCTACTCTGACACACTTGGGATCACCATGAGTTGTAATCAACTTGATGGCAACTGTTTTTCTTTTTTTACGTGCATTAGAATATTTATTGTGTCACTGATTAGAATAGCAATCAATAGGGAACTGCTTTAAGAAATGATGTACTATCTATACAAGGAAATATAAAAAGAATGATAAAGTAGATCTACATATTGACTTGAGTACAGGTTTGGGTTTTGAGGGAATTAATTGGCTTACAAAGCTGAAAAGTCTAGGCAAAGTTTCAGGTGTGTCTTGACTAGAGTTCAAACCAATCATATCACTACCACTAATTTTTCTCGGTATTCCAGCCCTAGTCTTCTTAGGCTTCTCACAGTAACAACCTGGGTGGCAGTTCTAATCTTCAGATCCAGGTTTATACCCAATGGGAAAACCATTTATCCTTTTTTTTTGTAAAGATGTCCCAGAATTCTCAGCGAAATGATCTTTCATCTCATTGGCTCTATGCGAGCCATGTGCCCAACCCTAAACCAATCACTGTGGCTTCAGGAATGCAATTTGTTGAATGGCTTAGACCAGGAGTGGCCTTATCCCTACCCAACCACAAAGGTAAAGGTTGAGGAGATGTTATCTCCAAAAGGAACTTCAAAGTACCGTTTAACAGATGAAAAGGGCAAGAATGTTGGGGGCAGAACAATGGACATCGCCTGAGTTCCCCCTTTTTTAGCCTCAGCCTCTTAAGGAACCACTTCTCTATATAAATGCTTAAAGCATGTCCGCCACTGACACATAGACTGTGGAAAAATGGCTTCTGTATTCCGTTTCCCAAATGGACGTTGTTCTTCTTGAATTTCTTTTAATAAGGCACAAGCAGCGATCACACATCTATCTGGATGTGGACTCAGGACTAGAGGCATTTGATAATTTATTAGTTGGTCCAACAAATCTAGTTCATCCCTACAGGCCAATGCTAAGAGGCCATTTCATTTATTACTCAGCAAAGTTTAACTCCATGAAGCAGGTCTCTTTTCAATTACTCCTTACAGAAGTATTTTCTTTGGCAATTCAACGAGAATTTATTGAGCACCAATTCTCTGTCATGCACTAACCCTGGGCTGGGAATACAGACGTGAAGGTGACGCAGATTCTGCTCACAGGCTAGAGGGAGGGATGGACCTCCGGACAGACTGCAGTATTATGCAGACAACACCCTATTCACATCCTACAGCTGCTGTGACAAATTACCACAAACCTGGTGGCTTAAAGCACCAGGTTTGTGGTAATAAAGATAAATATATTCCTTCACCGTTCTGGAGAATAGAAGCCTGAAATCAAAGTATCAGCACAGTTGGTTTCTTCTGGAGGTTCTGAGGAAGACTCTGTTCCGTACCTCTCTCCTAGCTTCTGGTGGCTGTGAGCAATACTTGGTGTTCCTTTTCTTGTAGACAAATCACTCCAACCTCTAATTCCATCTTCACGTGGTGTTACCTCTGTGTCTGTCAAATCCCCCTCAGCTTTTTCTCTTATAAGGATACTTGTCATTGAATTTAGGGTCCACCCCACTCCAGGATGATTGCATCTCAAGATCTTTACCTTAACTATACCTGCAAAGACCCTTTTTCCAAATCAGCTCACATTCACAACTTCTGGGTGAACATATCTTTTGGGAACCCACCATTCAACCCACTGAAATCACTGTATGGAGTTCAGAGAAGATAATGATTTTCTGTCTTCAAAAGGAGTGTGTATTTGAGCTCTCTGAAAGGTGAACAGAGTTTATAAGAAGCTAAAGAAGGGCACAATTAAGTTCTGGAATTCCCATTCTTCACAATGTTATCCATAATTTGTTATGATCCACACAGTCAAATGCCTTTGTATAGTCAATAAAACACGGGTAAACACCTCTCTGGTATTCTCTGCTTTTCAGCCATCTAACATCAGCTATGATATCCCTGGTTCCATGTCCTCTTCTGAATCTGGCTTGAATTTCTGGCAGTTCCTTTTTGATGTACTACTGCAGTCACTTTCGAATCATCTTTAGCAAAATTTTACTTGCATGTGATATTAATGATATTGGTCAATAATTTCTGCATTCCATTGGACCACCTTTCTATGGAATGCGCACATTCTGTGGAATGGGATATCTTCCAGTTCATTGGCCAGGTAACTGTCTTCCAAATTTCTTGGCATAGACCAAGAGTACTTTCAGCATTGGATCCACTGATTGGAATATCTCAATTGGTATTCCATCAATCCCTGGAGCCTTGTTTTTTGCCAATGCCTTCAGAAGAGTTTGGATTTCTTCCTTCAATACCATTGATTCTTGATTATATGATATCTCTTGAAATGGCTGAACATCGACCAATTGTTTTTGGTACAGTGACTCTGTGTATTTCTTCTATCTTCCTATTGATGCTTCCTGCATCATTCAGTATTTTCCCCATTAAAAAAAAAAAAAATAGAATCCCTCAATATTGCAACTCAGGGCTTGAATTTTTTCTTCAATACTTTCAGCTTGAGAAATGCTGAATGTGTTCTTCCTTCCTGGTTTTCTAATTCAAGGTCTTTGCACATTTCATTATAAAACATTGTTTTGACTTCTTGAGCCACCCTTTGAAATCTTCTGTTCAGCTCTTTCACTTCATCATTCTTCCATTCCCTTAGCTACTCTACTTTCAAAAGCAAGTTTTAGAGTCTCTTCTGACATTCATCTTGGTCTTTTCTTTCTTTTCTATCTTTAAACGACCTTTTGCTTTCTTCATATATGATATCCTTGATGCCATCCCACAACTCCACTAGTCTTCAGTCATTAGTGTTCAATGTCTCAAATCTACTCTTGAGATGGTCTCTAAATTCAGGTGGGATATACTCAAAGTCATACTTTGGCTTTTGTGGACTTGTTCTAATTTTCTTCAGCTTCAACTTGGACTTGCATATGAGCAATTAGATAACATTTGGCAAGAGTGGGAATTCCAGGGCACTGAATTGTGCTCATGTACATAGACCAAGAGGCAGTGATTCAAACAGAACGAGAGGAGACTTTGTGCTTTAAAATCAGAAAAGGTGTGCATCAGGGTTGTATCTTCACCATACCTATTCAATAGGCATGATGAGTAAATAATCCGAGAAGCTAGACTATATGAAGAAGAACATGGCATCAGGATTGCACAAAGACTCACTAACAACCTGCAATATGCAGATCACACAACCTTGCTTGCTGAAAGCAAAGAGGACTTTAAGCACTTACTGATGAAGATCAAAGATTACAGCTTTCAGTGTGGGTTACACCTCGACATAACCTAACCCATTGCCATTGAGGAGTTTCTGACTCATAGAGACCCTATAGAACAGAGTAGAATTGTCCCATTGGGTTTCCAAGGAGTGCCTGGTGGATTTGAACTGCTGACCTTTTGGTTAGCAGCCATCGCTCTTAACCACTATGCCAACAGGGTTTCCCCTCAACATAAAGAAAACAAAAACCCTCACAAATGGATCAATAAGCAACATCATGATAAACAGAGAAAATACTGTAGTTGTCAAGGATTTCGTTTTACTTGGATCCACAATCAATGCCCATGGAAGCAGCAGTCAAGAAATCAAACTATGTATAGCATTGGGAAAATATGCTGCAAAAGACCTCTATAAAGTATTGAAAATCAAAGGTGTCACTTTGAGGACTAAAGGTGCACCTGGCCCAAGCCATGAAATTTTCAATCGCCTCACATGCATGCGAAATCTGGACAATGAATAAGGAAGACCAAAGAAGAATTGATGCCTTTGAATTACGATGTTGGCAAAGGATATGAATTACCATGAACTGTCAGAAGAACAGACAAATCTGTCTTGGAAGAAGTACACCCAGAATGCTCCTCAGAAGTGAGGATGGCAAGGCTTTATCTCACGTACTTTGGATATGTTGTCAGGAGGGACCAGTCCCTGGTAAAGGACATCACGCTTGGTAACGTAGAGGGTCAGTGAAGAAGAGGAAGACCCTCAATAAGGTGGATTGACACAATGGCTACAACAGTGGATTCAAACATAGCAACAATTGTGAGGCTAGTGCAGGACAGAGTGGTGTTTCGTTCTGTTGTACATAGGGGTGCCAGGAGTCACCTAACAACAACAACCACAAAGAAGGGCATTCCAGAATGCAGTAGGTGCAAAGGCAATGAAAAGAGAGAAAGGGCAGGCACCTTCAGGAAACTACAGTAAAATCTGCAAAAGCTGGAATCTGTCAGAGAAGGAAAACTCATATATTTTCCGCTAAAGAGAGAACAATAGAAAAGTGGTGACTACACCCTGTCAAAGGCTGAAAACTTGCAAGACCTGGAAAAATAAAGCAGTCCCATCATGTTTTGGCTCTCACAGGTTTCACTGTAATAGCAGTGCGGTATTGGCTGGGCATGGAGGGAAGGTAATTGACGATGAGGCTGGAGAGGGAGTGGGAGAGGGACAGCGGAACTTGAAGAGGCTTCATCTTGCAGGCAATAGGAAGCCATGGAAGAGGAAACCAACTTGTTCTATGCAAATGGGTGCTTGAGTTTACAAAAATAACTCTTAAGGATTTTAAGCATTTTCTTTATAATTTTGGCAAATAATACGTTGTGAGCTAACTTGAGGACAAAATTCTCAACTGATTTACCTTACTATCTTGCACAATGCCTATGTCTAACACACAGTAGGTGCTCAGTAAACATGGTCTGTTTGATGAACTGAAAAAGGTAATTGCCAAGGGTAGGTGGCCTCCAGCTCCCACCCATCAGAGGTAGTATGAGAATAGAATACAGAACCTGTGTTTATGAGAGTCTATCCAAATCCCAGTTCCACCTCTTATGAGCTCAGCGACCTTGGGCAACCCTTTCTGGGCTTCAGTTTGCTCATTTAAGAGATAGAAATAATCACCACCATCTTAAACATCACATGTTAATGTCTGAACCTTACGCAGTCCATGGCCTGCCTCACCAAGCATCCAATAAATAGGAGTAGAAGCTGAAGAGTATGAAATGCTAAAGGAGTGGGGTCCTTACATCTTCAGCAGCTCTGAAGCCAGCAGTTTAGTGAGATGCCAATGACAACTCCTGGCATTAGGGTAGCCTCTGGCTGTGGCTTATGTTAGGGATGGTGCTTCAGTGATGGGTCACAGAGCTGCTTCTACAACTGCCCACACATGTTGTGTGGTTCCCTCTCAGAAGGAACTAGGGGTTTCTCAGCCCCTTAGCTGGAGGGCAAGGCATGTTGGCTCCAGAAAGGCCATGGTATCCCAACAAGGAGGACTGTGTGGACTTCCTGCATGACTCAAGTCCACCTAGGCCTGTCTCTCAACTCTTGGTTGCTCAGAGAGACTCGGGGATAAAGCTTAGATGGTACTTTATGCTCTTCTTCCTGTTCTATGGTGGAGTCCTTACCCTGAGCCACTGTTCATACTGTTCCTCTATAAACTAGGAATACTACAGTGACCCCCATATCACACCACGTTCTGAGAGGCTTCAACCCTATCCCCTCCCTGCTGATGGGTCAGGCTGAAGAGGCTATCCACGTACCAGGTTTACGGCACCGTCTTCTATGTGGCACCAGCTCACAAGTCCAGAAGCAGAAGCTCCTGAAGCAAGCTGAGCCAATCAGAATTTCTACTTGTGGATATGGATTTGGGACACTGAGTCCATTGGCTGCAGGGCCAGGCTGCAGGGATCTGTAGCATTTATTATTGCTGGCACTCCCACTACGGCCATGTGTAAGACCAAGCTATGGGAAGTAGAAACCAACAGTCCTGCAGAGAAGAGAATGAGGCAGAAATGTGGAATTGAAAGATGATAGAGGGTGACTAGGGAGGGGTTGTTGGATCTCACATACTCTAGGTCCTGCAAGCCCATGCCACCCTTCTTGGGACCCCCTCCTTGCACTGGAGCTAGATGGAGCAAGTTTCTGTTTCTTACGACTTGGAAAACCTTGTCAGGAATGTGCTTCCCTGTCCTGGCTGAACCCAAATCTGCCTAAAAGGACCAAATTGAGTTGTTCATTCCTCACCCCTGTGCCTGGCACTGTGTGCTCAGTGCTGCGATGATAACACATACCACATATTGAACATCTTCTTTGAGTTCAGCAGGTTCTAAGGGCTTTACACTTGTTAACTCTTTTAACCTTCATAGTAATGCTTTGAGGAAGTGCTATTTTTATGACCAGTTTTCAGATGAGGCTTACACAGAGATGTTAAGTAATTGTGCCAAGGTGATCTAGGAGTTAAATAGAGAGGTTGGCATCTGGTTCCAGAGTCTGCGCTCCTAACCCCAGACCATGTTTTCTGACTGGGACATAGAAATCAATAAGACTGGATTCTTCCCAGGGGCCTACTGATAAGGCTAGAGGAGTAGGAGATGTTGTTGTTAGGTGCCATCAAGTCAGTTCTGACTCACAGCAACACTATGTACAACAGAATGAAACACTGCCTGGTCCTGCACCATCCTCACAATTGTTGCTAGCTTAAACCCATTGTTCAACCACTGTGTCAGTCCATCTCATTGAAAGTCTTCCTTTTTTCCACTGACCCTCTACTTTACCAAACACCACGTCCTTCTCCAGGGACTGATCTCTCCTGATAACATGTCCAAAGTATGTGAGACATAGTATCTCCATCCTCGCTTCTAAGGAACATTCTGGCGGCACTTTCTCCAAGACAGATTTGTCTGTTCTTCTGACAGTCCATGATATAGACAATATTCTTCACCAACACCACAATTTAAAGGCATCAATTCTTCTCCTGTCTTCCTTATTCATTGTCCAGCTTTTGCATGCATACGAGGTGACTGAAAACACCAGGGCTTGGGCCAGGCACACCTTAGTCTTCAAGGTGACATCTTTGCTTTTTAACACTTTAAAGAGGTCTTTTGCAGCAGATTTGCCCAATACAACGTATCTTTTGATTTCTTGACTGCTGCTTCCATGGGCATTGATTGTGGATCCAAGTAAAATGAAATCCTTGATAACTTCAATATTTTCTCCATTTATCATGATGTTGCTTATTGGCCCACTCAAAAGCTGGACAATGAATAAGGAAGATGGAAGAAGAATCAACGCCTTTGAATTACGGTGCTGGTGAAGAATATTGAATATACCATGGACTGCCAAAAGAACAAACAAATCTGTCTTTGAAGAAGTACAACCAGAATATTCCTTAGAAGCAAGGATGACAAGACTACATCTCACATACTTTGGACATGTTATCAGGATGGATCAGTCCCTGGAGAAGGACATCAAGCTTGGTAAAGTACAGGATCAGCAAAAAAGAGGAACACCCCCTTTGAGTTGGATTGACACAGTGGCTACAACAATGGGCTCAAGCATAGCAACGATTGTAAGGATGGTGCAGCACTATTTCATTCTGTTGTACATAGGGTCACTCTGGGTCGGAACCAACTTGAAGGCTCCTAACAACAACAATGATAAGGCTGGAGGAGCAGGAGACACATTGTAGCTGTAGTGACAAGCAGCGTTATGAGAGGGGTTTAGCAAGTGCTGTGGGTCACAGAAAAGAGAGCCACCAACTCCTCAGGACAGAGAAGTCTTCACCAAGGAGTTGACACTGAATGGTATTTAAGAGTCCATCAGGGTAAAAATGGAAGAAAGGCCATCATAGGCAGAAGGAATAACTTGTGCAGAAATGGAAGTCAAATGTGACTTTCCAAGCCCATGTTGACCTCATTCTCTCCTGGAGTCCCTATTGCACTGACTAGGGATGTCCACAGGTTAATCAGATGCCCTATGGAAAGATAATGTGTAGTTCTCTTCTGTATCCATAAAGGCATACTTGTTTGGTTGGTCCCTGCCTTTTTAACTAAGTGTTCCACGAAAGCACTGTGCAGCAAGCTGGTTCCCAAGAAGAACAACCCCACTGCTTCAAAGCTCTACTGTCCTTACCCAGTTCCAGGGACAAAAGCCCTGTGCCATGTCCTGGCTTCAGTCCCTCCCTCTCCCTTCAGCCCTGCCATCTGATCATGTCCTCAGTGTACCTCATGTACCTCACCTATGAAGTACACTTGGTCTTGCCTTAGATCTGCCTCTGTCCACTGAAATAAGACCCATGTGTGAACCATGTCAGCACCCAGGACCCTGCCATGTCCCCAGCCTGCACTAATTACAACAAACGGAATTCTTAATGCATTGCTGGACTCCCTAGAAAGTAACAGAAGTTCCATGGCCAAACATGGTCAAAAAAACAGAGAGGACAACTGAAATTCACATGTAAAGGCAGAGTTTCCTTGCGGGCAAATGACAAGACTATAATAAGAAGACTAAGCCTTGGGCAGAAAACAAGGTATCACTGAGCCTGACACTCCAGCTTTAATCAGTAGGTCCTTGAAGGGGGTTAGAGTAGATAGAGTATATGTCAATAAAACAAAACAAAAATAAAAGCTCTTAATTTAGGTATGACAGGACTCTGAGATAAGTTCATTTCAAAATGAACTCACAATACAAATTACCAAACACATACGAAATGGGTAAGAGTCAGCAGAACAACAACAAAAACAAATTTAGATCTCCAAAAGCTTTAAGATATTGGAATTGTAATATAAAGATTATAAAATAACCGTATATTAAAGACATAAAGAACTGAAATATGGGACTAAAAATGTTCAAGGACCAAGAAACTATCAAAAATAGCGAGGCTGATTTGAAAATGGGTAATATAGAACTCTTAGAAATGAAAAATACAACTATTGAAATAAAAAATTCAGCAGATGTGTTAAAAAGAATATTAGACACAATTGAACAGAGAATTAGTGATCAGGAAGGTAGAGCTGAAGAAAATTTTAAGAATGTAATACAGATCCAAAAACCCAAACTCATTGCCATCAAGCCAACTTCCACTCATAGCAACCCTATAGGACGAAGTAGAACTACCCCACAGGGTTTTCATGGAGCAGTTGGTGGATTTGAACCATGATCTTTGGGTTAGCAGCTAAGCTCTTAGCCACTGTGCCACCAGGACTCCAGTAGTAGAGATATGGAGATGAAAATATGAGAGATTAAGTGATATGAAGGATAAAATGTTATAAACATAGAGATAAAATAACAAATTACCTTCATAATGGGAGTGTTCAATACATTTCTATAATTATTGGTAGGTAATGCTGACAAAAATTTAAGAAAGGTATAGAAATTTGGAGACCCCTAAAAAACCCACTGCCATTGAGTCGATTCCGATTCATAGCGACCCTATAAGACAGAGTAGAACTGCCCTGTAGAGTTTCCAAGGAGCATCTGGCGGATTCGAACTGCCAACCTCTTGGTTAACAGCCGTAGCACTTAACCACTATGCCACCAAGGTTTCCTAGGTGCCACAAATGGTTTGCACTTGTCCACTAAACTAAAGGTTGGCAGTTTAAACCCACCCAAAGGCACCACAGAAGAAAGGTCTGGAGATCTGCTTCCATAAAGATTACAGCCAAGAAAACCCTATGAAACAGTTATACTCTGTAACAAATGGGATTGCCATGAGTCAGAAGTGACTTGATGGATGGCAACAGAAATTTGAACAACCTAATCAATTATCTTGGAGCTCTGATGGCTCAGTGGTTAAGTGTTGGGCTGCTAACTATAAGGTTGGCAGTTTGAATCCACCAGCCACTCCTTGGAAACCCTATGGGGCAGCCCTACTCTGTCCTATAAGGTTACTATGAGTTGGAATCAGCTCAACGGGTTTAACCAACTATCTTAGTTAAAACTGTCCACAGTAATTAGTTGATATATGTCTTTTCAAGCACATATAGAACATTTATAAGATAAGACTAATGTTAGGCCATAAAGCATTTCTCAACAAATTTCAACCATTATCCTCACTACTGTACAACTGAGATGTAAGTCAGTAACAGGCAGATAACAAAAACAAAAACAAAAAAAGAAAGAAATCAATAACCACCAGGTTGGTTAGGCAGAACTGCTTCACAAAGTTACCGAGACTGCAATTCCCTCCATTTTAATGCTTAAGTATTCACTAGGATATTGTTTGCATTTGCATGGAGGGGAAAGAAAGAGTCCAGGGCAAGCAATTTTATTTTAGACTCACATTCCGTTGTTGATGATTCAATCACATGAATGGGCCACATTCAGCTGCCATGGAGGCTAAAACTGTAGTTCCAGGCTGTGCAATTGTGTCCAGGAAAAAGTCAAGATCTATCCGATCTGGGGCATCGACCAGCAGTTTGCCACACTCCCCAGCTCAGTCTATGAAGTAAGTATGTTACCAAAACCACAAAGGAACAGTAGGAAAAAAGGAAAATTGCTGGCCAATCCCACTCATGAAAATAGATACAAAAATCCCAAACAGGAATTGGAAAAATCCTATTCCAACAATTTAGAAGATATATAAACAGAATTAAGCATTCTAACAGATTTTTTTACATGATCACCTCAAAGTGGACCGACTGTCTCAGTTGATTCTTGCGGATGAAAAAATTAAGACACAGAAGTGAAATGACTCACTCAAGGTCACAAAGCACACTGAAGGCCCCAAGTTCCAACCTCCCACCCTACCACCTTGGATGCTGCCCAGACACATAAAGCAGCCAGGACACTTGCAGGGAACCACACCCTTTGGAGTTGTACATCCATTATTTCCATTTTTCTGAGTCCAGTAAAAACCAGGCAAGCTCTTTATTCTCTCATCTTATTAACTAACTTCAAGAGCATTAGACAGCACTTAACACTTTATGGAATCCCTGGAAGACACAATGATTAATGTGCTCAGCTGCTAATTGAAAGGTTGGAGGTTTGAGTCCACCCAGGGGCACCTTGGAAGAAAGACAAAGTGGACGGCTTAAAGCTGGAGAAATCGATTCTCTCCGTTCTGGAGGCTGGACATCTAAACTCAGGGTTTTAGCAGAGCCATGCTCTCTTCGAGGGCTCTAGGGATAGATCCTTTCCTGTCTCTCTAGGCTTCTGGTAGCCCCAGGTGTTCCTTCTTTGCAGCTATGGCATAACTCCATTTCTGCCTCTGTTATCACATAGCATTCTTCCTTTCGCGTGTCTGTTGCGTCTCTTCTTTTTAATAAGGATGTCACTAATATTGGATTAGGATGTGTGCTACTCCAGCATGACTTCTGTTAACTGATAACATCTTCAAAGACTATTTCCAAAAAGGGGCACATTCATATGTGTGCAGGCTTAGGATACCAACATCATCTTTTTGGAGGATACAATTCAGTCCATAACATGGGACTTCCAAAAAGCTAGGGGCATGTCTGGGCAGCAAAGTTCACTAGTCTTTGCCACCATATGCTTCCCTGTCTACGAAAGGCAGTGATTGGGAACCAGCTGTGAACAGGGTGAGAGGCTGTGCCATCATAGTCGTTGGCAGAGTCAGGGCCTGGAGGACACTAGAGCTGGCAAGAGGTCTATGCAGGTGGATGTAGACCAGGGCTCGGGAGTCCTCTCGGAGCACTGCAGAGCCTTGCTGACCAACTGTTCTGTGACAAGGGCCAAATGCAGCCTCTCGCACCAGGAAAGCAGGCAGTGCTCCCAATATGTGGCTGCACTACACCCCACCAGGGCTCCATGCATAGACGAAAATCAGAATGCCAATATTAGCTAGCCACTTATAGGGGTCTCCTGGGGGCAGGTCCCATGGTGAGAGCTTTACATATGTTATCTCTATATCTACCCATCCATGTATCTATCTATCCAATGTATTATTCACAAAAACTGCATAGGGTATTGTTATTCCATTTCACAACTGAGAAAACTGAGGCTAAAAGAAGTCAAATAACTTGCTGCAAACAACACAGCCAGTAAGAGGCGGGTGGCAGGATCCAAAGCCAGGTCTGGCTGACTCCAAAGCTGGAGAGTTTACCACCCTCACAACTAGAAGCAGACTCGGAGGTGAGGGAGAGCATGGGCTTTACAGTCCAGTGGGCCTGAGTGCAAATTCCAGCCCCACCACTCACACCAGCAGCCTCTCTGAGGCCCCATTCTCCACTGTACCAAGAGCCTAATGACAACACCCCTCTTGGCTCAGCACAGTGGTACTAACATAATATATGTAACATGCCAACATCCTCTCCAGCACTCAACAAATAAGATGCACTGCATGAGAATGGCCTCCCTTCTCTTCCATCTGGACTGTATGCCCCATATGCGGAAGAGACCTCATGTGTTTTGTTCCCTGCTCTCACCTCAGCATCTCACCAGCTCTCCAACACCCCTCCTCGATCATTCTGTCCCGTAATTTTTCCTTGTTAGCACTTATTACCATCTGACATGTTATACATGTATGTATTTACTTGCATGATATCTGTTCGCCATGCACTAAAGGTAGGCTCGATGAGGACAGGAGTTTTTTTCCTTCTTGTTTTATTCACTATTGTACCCACCGTGTTCAGATCCAAGCCAGACAAGGAGTACAATTTAACAAATCAATCAATGTCCAAATGCCTTAATTATTTCCCTATCTCTAGAGATATACTTGGAAACCCTGATGGCATAGTGGTTAAGAGTTACGGCTGCTAACCAAAAGGTTGGCAGTTTGAATCCACCAGGTGCTTCTTGGAAACCATATGGGGCAGTTGTACCCCATCCTATAGGGTTGCTATGAGTCAGAGTCAACTTGAGGGCAATGGGTTAGTTTGGGTTAGAGATATACTAGGGAGCTGTGGCGGCACAGTGGTTAAAGCGCTCTACTGCTAACCAAAAAATTGGTGGTTCCAACCTACCATTCACTCTGCCGGAGAAAAATGCAGCCATCTGCTTCCCCAAAGATTACAGACTGGGAAACTCTATGGGGCTGTATTACTCTGTCCTGTTGGATCACTAAGAGTTGGAATCGATTCAATGGCAATGGGCAGAGATACACAAACAATTTTAAATGGATGTGTGCACGCAAACACATATACAAAAGGTATGGGGGATGAGACTGCTCGATGCCTTGGATTTCAGGCTCATCCTCTCATTGAGAAATTGAGAGGTGACGCTGTCAAAGGGTCCTGGCTGAAGGAAAGAGGTCTCCTTGTCCTGCAGACGCCACAAGTGAGAGGCATCTTCTCTCTACTGCCGGGAAGACCCTCACACTTGGGGAAACAGTTTCTCTCTGCTGAGTCAAAACCATCCTTCTGGGCCTTTGCTCCACACCCCAGCTGCCTGCCCACTGAGCCCCTTCAGATGACAGCTGCCTCAGGCTTGCCAGAGCAGGACACCCAGGCACTTGGCATTCCAAACAGGCCTCTGCTCCCTCCATGGGTCCTGGAACCTTCTGAGCAATGGGCTTTTTGGCCCAGGAGAACAAACCCAAGAATCAGATAAACACCAGTGGCTGCCTCCACCCCTCTAGGGGCTAATTCATGAGGCCCAGGCGTGCTTGTTAACTGCCAGGCCAGCCCTGTGTGCACAGTAGAAATATTGCTGCTGCTCTCTAGGTGGCTGCAGCATTTCTCAGAAGAGCCACGGCCGTAATACCAAGGCGTCTGCCTCCCTGCCCAGGAGCCCATCGGTTATTATCTGCAGCACAAACACCTACCACTTTGTACTAACATTTTGGCAGCTTCATACAAACAGAGCACTTAGCACTGCCCCATAACTCTGCACTCTTGCTGGGCCCCAGCTCCTAGTTGGCACGGGCAACCAAGTGGTCTGTAACAAAAAAGTAAAAAAGCAAATGAAATGTTTTGGGTTGTTTTTATGGGCTTCTCCAGCCCCCACTGCCACCCCCCTCCCCGCTCCCGTGGCAGACGCACAAGTATGAGTTCAGACCCTGCCTGACACATTTTTCGGACAGGCCCTAGTGACGCCAGCTCTGGGGATTACAACAGGATGGATTGTGCAGGCCCAGAGTGGCATTTTCCGTCCTCAGCCAGGGGCTTCCGCTGCAGGCGTCTGGGATCTGCAGACTCTGTATCCGCCTACCACCCACGCACGCTTTGGGCGCTAACTTCCTAGCTGGGCACCCACTGGCACATGCCGATCCAGCAGGTAGGACAGAAAGCCCCAAACACATGGCTACTGGCTGCCCAAATATTTACCTCCCCAGCCCTAGTCCAGCAGGAATCCAGGACCTGAGCAGTTCAAAGGCCTTGTAGCTTTTCCTGGCAGAGCTGGGGGAGGTTTCCAGAGACCACAGGAGGTGGCAGAGAGCGACATCTTGGTCCTGGAGGCTGATCCACTGCCCACTGTATAGCTGATTCCAGGGCTGTGTGGATAGCTGGCTGCCTCATGCTCCTTCCCTGAGCCCCTTTTCCTTTGGCCCAACCAACTAGCTATTGCCTCTTTTGAATGAGCCCTAGATGTTCCAAAAGCTGAAAATATTTCAGAAAGGTATTAGGGAGGCCCTGATAGGTGCCAGGTGCTCTGAGAGGCACTTTAATGGTTATCGTTTCATTAAATCTTCAGAACACCCCTTTGGGAAGGTAGCATTGTCCCCATCTGAAAGGCAAAAAGTCTTGGGCTCAGATATGTTAAGTGACCTCCCCAAGGCCACACAGCTAGTGAACGGGGATACTGGGAAAGAAGCCCAGACCTGCCTCAATCTGAAGCTCGTGCTTTTGCCTCCAAATCACACTGCTTCCTGGGGAGAAATGAGGGGACCTCAAAAGAATTGCCTGAGAAGCCCAAACACTCTTGCTGATTTTTATGGATGGCACCATCCATGTGTCATGCAACTCTGAGCAATTGTCCTTTCCTCGCTGGTCTTCAGCGTTATCATCTAAGCGGCAAAGAACATGGCATTTATGTTCCTTTAGGTCTCTTTTATTTCTTACACTTGACCATGGTGAGTTCTGTCCTTCAGAACAAGCCCACCTTTCTCCTCCAGGCCTCCTACTCTTACCCACTTCAGGCCCTCCTCATCCACCCTTAGGTTGCTGCAAAGGCCTCCAGCTGTCTCCTTGCCTCCAGTGGGCACCTTGTCTACCTCAAAGCACAGCCACAGGAGCCCACAATGGCTCTACAACCTACCACTACACAACATTCATGCTCCTTGGCTTGGTGTTCAAAGCCCTTCAAAGTCTGGCCTCTACTCTCAGGCACAAAGCATGCTGGCACATCAGACCCAGAGGATTACAGGAAGAGGAAAGAAGCTGGGTCCAGACAGGGCAAGGAGATGGAGGTCAGACTAAGCCTGGGCCATAGCCTAGCTTAGTTAAAGGCAGCCAGATCTCTTGGTGTCTAGGTGATGGGTAGCATGTTGGCCATTTAAGGTCAGGCTATGGCTCAATTGGAGGAAGAGCAGGGGCTAACCAGAGCTTGGCTCAGCCTCAGGACTCAACCAGGTGATAGAGGTTCAGGCCAGGGCCTGGTTCCAGAGGGAATCAAAGAGCCAATTAGGGAAACTAAGGCAGCCATCAGTTGTCAAGACAGAGTAGGGTGGGCAAATCTTCCACTAGTCCTCAAACAAGTCCCAGGTTGCTATCCACCTGACAAGGTGGGCTGGGGGCTGAGGCCTCTGATGTGCAGTCTACCTGACCAGGACTGATTTTAGGAGCCCATGGGGACACACAGGGACGAATTACCTAATAAGCAAGGTACTCACAGGCTTACTCGCGCTTATTTACTATCCTGCAGTGCACAATTTCACCAGTGAAATCGTGTACTATGGATAGGTAAATAAGAACAAGTAAGCCTGTGCATACCTTGCTTACTGATTAATCCACCCTGGACACATGACATGCAAATTCGTAAAGGATTCCATATTTTTTTGGAAATCCTGGTGGCGTAATGGTTAAGAGCTACAGTTGCTAACCAAAATGTCAACAGTTTGAATCCACCAGGCACTCCTTGGAAACTCTATGGGGCAGTTCTACTCTGTCTTATACGGTCACCATGAGTTAGAATCGACTCGACGGCAACGGGTTTGGTTTTTTGGTTTTGGACACGTATAGGTCTGGGGGTCTTTCCTGTCAGAGATTCCTGCTGTGCCCCTGCCCCTACCCCTGCCCCTGCCCCTGCCCCTGCCCCTAGCTTCAGCATCCTCCATCCCCCACCAAACTGTAGTAATTCCTTAAGACCCAGTCTGTTCTCCCTCATCACCCTTCTGTTCCTTCTCCTCCAGGAAGCACTCCCTACCACACACACACACACCCCAAACCTCCCCTGAGGGTACCCACTGTAGGCAGGGAGGCAGTTGGAGGCCATTGCAGCAAACTTGGGATGGAAAAGAAGGGCCTGATATGGGCAGGGGCAGGAGGCCTAGTTGGCAGGTCACTCACATTGTCTTGCCTTATTTTAGATAGCTTTTTCTTAAAGGAGATCCTAGAGTTGTCAAGAATTCATCCAGAGCCTTCTCCTTGTCTTGAATCTGCTCCACCCTTTACTTAACACAGGGCTGAACAGCTGGGAGGTGCTCACAAACCACACACTCACTTACTCACTCACTCATTCAACAACAGTAACAAAGATTTTTCTGAGCCAGACCACATGCTAAGTGGCAGAGACAAAGAGAAAAAGATGACCTTAATCCTTAGCCAAGGAGCCATCAGACCTGGAATCAGATCATTACAGGTTTTTTGGGATGAGGGCCCACTGAGGTGGTGGCCAGAGTGAAGGGAACTCAAAGAAGCGGCCCATGGGAAAGTTCTCAGAGGAGGAGACGCAGGGCTGGCACAACCCTGGGAGGGGCAGTGCAATAGACTGGGTTGTAAAGGCAGGTTCACACTTTCATTTGACAAATCAGGCAGCCTGTGCGGGCTTTTGTTCTGAATGTGACTGGAAGCTACAGAAGAGTTTAAGAAACAGCCATATTTGATCAAATTCCCTCTGTCGGAAAAATCACAACCAATTTTTGACGACCTCACTCTAGGCTACCTTGGGTGAGCACCTTAATGGCTCTGAGCTTCAGTTTCCTCAATAGCAAAATGGAAAAAAATAAAATCTGTTTCTTGTAGACTGTGAAGCACTATTGTTAGGCAGTTTGTTGATGATAATGGAAGAGGATAGTATGAGGGCCCGTAATCCCCACACACACAAACTTCGCTGAGTCATACCACAGGGATCTGGGGGCCACAGTCCCCCAGAGACTAGCCAGGGCCCAGCATCTCCTTGCCTTGAGAAAACCTCAGCCTCAAGGGTGGCCAGTCAGCCCTCTCACTGTCTAGCCACCCAAGCCTGGGAATAGACAGGCCCAGCCCACCCTAATTACTCCCATCCTGGCATCTGCCTTTGGTTAAATGCACAACTCCTCTCACAGGCTTGAAACATCAGCTCTAAACAGAGCATCTGCATGGTGGATGCCATTGTTTAAAAATAGCCCAGCCTTGGGAACCACATTTTCCTGCCCCTGAGAGTTCGTAGAATGGGAGAAGGACCATCTTTTGAAGATTTAGCCCTCCAGCAAGCAGTTCCTGGTCCCTATTACTGTTAGCGGCCATCAAGTAGCTTCAGACTCACAGTGACCATATGTACAACAGAACAAAACACTCCCCCGTACTGCGACATCTCCACAATCGTTACTACATTTGAGCCCATTGTTGCAGCCAGTGTGTCAATCCACCTTGTCGAGGGTCTTCCTCTTTCTCACTCTCCCTCTACCTTGGGCTGGACTTTCTAGAGAAACAAAACCAGTAAAGCATATAAATGTATATATAGAGAGATTTATAACAAGGAAACAGCTCACGCATTTGTAGAGGCTGGAACGTCCCAAGTCCATGGGTCAGGATAGAGGCTTCCCTCGATTCATGTAGCCACAGGGGCTGGAGAATCCAAGACTGGCAGGCAAGACCGCAGGCTTCTCCTGATCCATATAGTTGCAGGGGCTGGTGAAAGCAAGATCTGCAGGTTGGAGGGCAGGGCTCCCTCTTACAGGCTGTGAAGATCCATGAATACCAAGATCGGCAGATAAGCTGATAGCTCAAGTCCCAAGAACTGGAGGTCAGAAGAACAGGAGGCGGCTGCAGGATCCGGTACTAGCAAAAAGCCAGAACTTCTGCTTATATTCAGGTGCAGCCACACCCCCAAGGAAACGCCCCTTCAACTGATTGGCTACTCACAGCAGATTCCATCATGGGAGTGATCACATACAAACACTCAAAATCACAGCCCAGCCAAGTTGATACACAATGTTAACCACATCAAGCATGAACCAGGGGCTGTTCCCCAGAAAACATGTCCCAAGTATGTGAGACAAAGTCTTGGCATCCCCACTTCCAAGGAGCACTGTGGCTGTACTTCTTTCAAGACAGACTTGTTTCTTTTCTGACAGTCTGTGCTGTATTCAATATTCTTCACCAACACCATAATTCAAAGGCATCAATTCTTCTTCAGTCTTCCTTATTCACTGTCCAAGTAAAGCCATCTTGGAGGTTCACCTCCTCCGCCCACAGCCGACCAAGCTGGGGTTTCTAACTGCGGCTTGGCCTGACTGCACTGCGTGGGCACTAAACTCATTTTGAATTTGGTGCTGAAATCCCACCCATGCGCAAACTGGGAACTTGGCACATGCGCAGGACCTAAGGTGCCCTGGGCTGAGCTTGACGCTGGACCTGAACTTCACCATAGTGGAAGATGTTCTCCACACACAGTTGCCCAGAGCCAGTTTGCAAAGTGAAAGTTCCTTTCCTTTGCAAATGACTCAGCACCTGGATCCCCAAATATGGACGTGGAGTGGGGGAGTGTAGGATTTTGGGCCCCAATCCCACCCCCTGGGGACTGGAGGGCATAAAAGCTCCAACTCCCCTGGGGCTGGGAGTGCTGGTCTTTAGGTTGCTAGGCTCCATGTTGCTCCTTATTTGCTCAAATAATAAATTTCCCCTTTGTTTCCCTTGCAGCTGGTGGTGTGCCATCAGTCTTATTTTAATCAGCTAATAGGAAAGGACAAGAACCCACCTTCGATTATAGAACTTTCACATGCAAATGAGGCGACTGAAAATATCACGGCTTGGGTCAGGTACACCTTAGTCCTCAAAGTGACATATTTGCTTTTAAACACTTTAAAGAGGTCTTTTGCAGCAGATTTGCTCAATGCAATACCTCACTTGCTCTTTGTTTTCTTTTTGAGTAAGGAGAAAATGAATATTTTATTAATTTATGTAGAGTTGAAACATCACTTTCAGAATTTACACCCTAACAAACCTTAAGATGTGTAGGTAGTAAAAAAAAAAAGGTAGTATGTCTTATTAATCATAAAAAAATGTCTAAGATGAAAGAAATAGCAGTTTGAATTCTTTTTTTTTAAATTATACTTTTGATGAAGGTTTACAGAGCAAATTAGTTTCTCATTAAACAATTAATACACATATTGTTTTGTGACATTGATTGCCAACCCCAAAGCATGTCAACAACCTCCCCTTCTCGACCTTGGGTTCCCCATTACCAGCTTTCCTGTCCCCTCCCACCTTCTCACCCTTGCCTGTGGGCCAGTGTGGCTGTTTAGTTTTGTTTCATGGGCCTGTCTAATCTTTGGCTGAGGGGTGACCTTCAGGAATGACTTCAGTACTGAGTTAAAACGGTGTCCAGAGGCCATACTCTCGGAGTTTCTCCAGTCTCTGTCAGCCCAGTAAGTCTGGTCTTTTTTTTGTGTGTGAGTTACAATTTTGTTATACATTTTTCTCCAGCTCTGTTTGGGACCCACTATTGTGATCCCTGTCAGAGCAATCAGTTGTGGCAGCTGGGCACTATCTAGTTGTGCTGGACTTAGTCTGGTGGAGGCTGTTCGTTTGATTTCTTGGCAAGTCTGAATCTATGGCAAAGGGTTTTTTGATTTTTTGGGTTTTTTTTTTTTTTTTTTTTTGGCAGTCTTTAGGTGGGGGCAGCAGAGGGGCTGCCATACTGGTGCAGTTCCTCCGGAAGCCACCAGGTGGCATCAGGACAGCTGCCTGTGGGGGCTGCGGCCTGGAGGGGTCCAGGAGCCCCCCTGCCTGTCCCAGCCCCCTGCTCTCTCACCACTCGCGCCTGGGAGTTGGCTGTGGGCAGCGGCTTGGCAGCCTGCAGCTGGGGGCGGATGGCAAGGATGGTGTGGGGTTTCAGCCTCCCCGGAGGGCCCTCACGGCTGTGTGCTGAGCAAACGTTCGGGCCTGATGTCTGCAACATGCGGAACCAATTTTCGGGGAACTCGGCAGCCAAACCATCCACCTTTGGGTGGGAAGCACTGTCGTTGTTGGCCCTGGGGGCTGAGCGTCTCCTGGTTGGAAAATCTTAGAGGTCTCCTCGTGGTGGGGGGCTGAGCCTGAGGCTATGGAGCCTGGGCAAGGACTGAACTTATCTGTCTGGGCCTGGGGATTTAAGCTCAGGGCTCCGCTACTTTCTTTCTTTGTTTTAAATAAAACGCCTACTGTGTGCCCAGCATAATCTTGTATTTTGCACACATTTTGTTATCTAATCCTCAAAACAAACTACTCTCAAGGAAAGTGAACCAGGTCCCCAGTCTTCAAGGGGTATGATGGAATAAACTAGAATGCCACGCTTTCTAATTTGGTTCCCCACACAAAGGCAGAAATGCAAAGTGATCCTTCTCCCACCCAAGCAGACAGCGCCCTCCAGCAAAACTAACAAATCCCTGCCATTTCCAAAACTACCCACTGAAGGAACACAGAACAAATATCTAAAGCACTTATCTTTCAAGGGGCACAGAATTAGCAACTTCTCTGAGTTTCCCACCGCTCTTGGTCTGGCCCTGCACACTATTGTAATCACTCCAGTTTTGCAGATGAGGCATGCCAATGCTCAGGGAGCTAGGAAGTGGGAGGGTAAGTCCCTAAGGAGAATGGACCACTATGATCAGAAGAAGGGTGGAGTGAATGGGATGCCAGGCAGGCAAAATGAATACACGTCCTTCCCACTATATGAGCTTGTCCAGGGCAGCTCACCTATCTGAAACTCAGTTTCCTCATCCATACAGTGGGAATCACAACAGACCCTTCCCCTGTGAGACTCAAGTAAGGCAATGGATGCGAAAGTTTGGGAACTCTAAAGTGCTGTGCACGTAAATTAATGCCTCAATTGACTGTGCTGTGGTATAGAGGAGCCTGGGGAGGTGACTGAATGGGCAGGGGAAGCCTTGGGATAGAAAGTGCACAGGAAGTGATTACATGATTAGATAGGAAGAAGCAAACGGAAGAAGGAAAAACAAGATGGTGGCCTCCAACCACAAATTTTAAGACAGAGCTTCCCTGAGAAATAAAAAGTGACTCTGTAAGAAAATGAAGGTCCTCACTTTACCAGCCTTCCACACCCATCCTTCCAGCCCTCAGTCATGGACTTGGGCCACCTGTGAATGTAGGTGCCCAATAGTAACATGGCAATGAGTCAAGTGGCATTCAGTAAGTGTGGAACATCTCAGTGGTGCTCATGTGAATGAGCGAGCTAACACCTGAGTGTAACACTTGGCTACATAAATCTTCTGAACGAACATGAGTAACACCTGAGCAAGTGTGCTGGAAACACTTGAAGGCTGTGCACAGTTAGTGGAGGTCTATATGTTTGCTCTAATTGCTGACTATGCCAATAATGATTTGCTTTCATTCTCCCTGAGGTGTCTCCCTTGAAGTGTCTGCCTCCTGAGAAAGAGAGAGTCCCTCCCTCCAGCCGCCACTGTACTCTCTGGCTGTTTGTGCCGGTGAAGCATGTCAGGGAGCAGGCACTGGGGCAGAGTCACAATGACACCCGGAGGTGGCTAGGGAGGGTGCTTGGGGGCAGGAGGGAAAGAGATTAGCTCACTTGCCAGTTCTCCACCAGGCTGTGTGGCTGCCCTCCTCCCCCCAGCCCCTGCCCAATTGGCTGAAGTTTCTTTTTTGTAGTTATTATAATGGAGGAAACCTAGGGGAAAAAGGAGCCTGGAGCCATTACCAGTAGCCATCTTAAGGATTTTGCCTTTTATCTTAACGTAAATAAGAAAATGTTAAGGGGTTAAAGTGTGAAACGGGGCTTGGGAACCAGAGCCCCTCAAAGACTAGCCAGGGCCCAGCATCTCCTTGTCTAGTGAAAACCTCAGCCTCAGGGGTGACCCATCAGCCCTCTCTTTGTCCAGCCACCCAGGCCTGGGACTAGACAGGCCCAGCCCCCTAATTACTCCCATCCTGGCATCTGTCGTGATCAGATTATTGAATGGGGAAGATCCAGTGGGAGATCATGTCTCCAAGAGGGCAGGCAACTGATTTCCTGTTTCCCACTCTGGGGTTTGGTGTTGAAGGAGAAAGTGGGTGCTTTGGAGAGATTTTAAGAGTCCAGAAATCCAGAGTTGAGACCAACGGTGATATTGTTCGTGTTATAACAAGCATTCTTTCAGATAACAATCAATCTCTTGTGTCAACAACATGTGGTTATAATTGTTACTTTTGTGTTCAAAAACCCATAAAGAGGAGAAATGATCCCTATTTTCAGAGAAGCATTCTTGGGTAAAATATTAAGATGCTAATCCCTTAACCACCACCCATCTTTGTCAGTTTGTCATACTGCGTTGGCTTGCATGTTGCTATGATGCTGGAACCTATGCCACTGGTATTTCAAATGCCAACAGGGTCCACCCATGGTAGACAAGTTCCAGCGGAGCTTCCAGACTAAGACAGACTAGGAAGAACGACCCGGCACTCTACTTCCATTAACTGGCCAATTAAAACACTATGGATCATATTGTCCGAGACTTCAGCTTGTTTACTTTAGACACATCATCAATAGGAACCAATTGCTGGAAAAGGACATGTTTGGCAAAGTGGAGGGCCAGCGAAGGCGAGGGAAATCCTCAATGAGATGGATGGACACAATGGCCTCAAACACACCAATGATCATGATGATGACGCAGGACTTGGCAATGTTTTGTTCTGTTATACATAAGGTCCCCATGAGTCAGAGCCGACTCAATGGCAATTAACAACAACCTAATCCCTTAGCAGTGGCAGCACACATTAGCTTGGGAGGAACTGTGCCCTTTGCAGCCCCCAGAATCCAGCAGCCAAGGTTCCTGCTGTTCCTGCTTGAATGCCAGGTGCTCATTCCTCCTATCAAGCTCCACACTCACCGTGTGCTGGGAAGTCCCTGTGCTTGCACCGGGGACACAGGGACCAGGCAGGCCTGTGCCTCACTAGCCAACGGAGCATTACCCTCCCCAGCAGGGGCTCTCACAGAAGTTCAGAGCTAATAGTAGTTAACATCACATGTTTTCATATGGGTCTACATAAAATGAAAAAAAGCATCATGCTAGCAATACGTAAAGTGGACAGAATCAAAACTGTTATTCCCATTTTAGATGTAAGCATACTGGAGCTCTGAGCGAAACTGAGTGAGCCAGTGTGAGTTAGTGCATGCTGACAGGGACAGACAGCTTCAGTCTCTGGAGAGACCAGAGTATGTCACGAGTCCATTTGTCTGGCACCACTGAACGAACAACAGCCTGCCTGAGAGAAGAAGCAAATTGTCCTCTTGTCCGTGTTTCCAAGTGAAAGTGAATTACTGATGCATTGTGTTTTCCTTAAAGACAAAAATGAATCATTTTCTAATCACCAAGAGGCAGTATGACCAACTGGCTGAGAGTTAGACAAACCTGGGTTTGAATCTACTCGTGCGCTATGTGACCTGGAACAAATCATGTCACCTTCTTTTCTCAGCTGTAAAATGGGTTTAATAATCTGTCAAGTAAATCGTGGAAGCAGTGATATTATGTCAACTATAAAGCGCATCAAAAATGTAATATCTTATTATTGGAACTCTTTAATTCTTAACCAAAAAGATAATGCCCAAGCCTTCTGTCATGGATTGAATTGTATCTCCCAAAAATGTCTGTCAACTTAGCTAGGTCATGATTCCCTTTTATGGTTGTCTGCCATTTTATCTTCTGATGTGATTTTCCTATGTGTTGTAAATCCTATCACTATGATGTAATAAAATGGATTAGTGGCAGTTATATTCATGAGGTCTACAAGGTTAGGTAACATCTTAAGCCAATTTCTTTTGAGATATAAAAGAGAAGCAAGCAGAAAGACAGGGAGACCTCATACCACCAAGAAAGCAGTGCTGGGAGCAGAGTATGTCCTTTGGACCTGAGGTTCCTGCGCTGAGATGCCCCCAGACCAAGGGATGACTGATGCATCACAAGGACCCTCCTCCAGAGCTGACAGAGAAAGACTTCCCTGGAGCTGGTGCCCTGAATTCAGTCTAGCCTACAGACTCTGAGAGAATACACTTCTCTTTGTTAAAGCCGTCCGTTTGTGGTATTTCTGTTATAGCAGCACTAGAGGATGAAAACACCTTCTGAATCACAAACTTGGTGGCTTGATACAGCAGAAATTTATTCTTTCACAGTTTTGGGGTCTGAAACCGTGGTGTCAGCAGGGCCACACTCCCTCTGAAGGCTGTAGGGGAGGATCATTCCTCTCCTCTTCCAGCTTCTGGTGGCTTCTGGCATTCCTTGGCTTGTGGCTGCATAACTCCAATCTCTACCTCCATCTTCATGTGGCCTTCCACTCTGTGTGTCTACTGGATTTAAGGCACACCCTAAACCCAGGAAGATTTCATCTTGCAACCTCTAATTATATCTGCAAAGACCCTATTTCCAAATAAGATCATACTCTGAGGTTCCAGACGGACATGAATTTGAGGAGACAGTATGTAATCTCCTACACCTGCCTTGGAGCTCAGTCAGCATGAGGCACCAAGCACGTCCTCCATTCCAACCCCCACACCCCAGTCCAGAACGCCATCATGCAGTAGCCTCGTCACTAGTCTGTCCACAAAACTGACAAGTCCCTCCATCCCTTCACCACCCGCAGCCAGGAAGGGTTTATGTGAACAGGTAGGTCACTATATTTCAGAATAGAAATCCTCAAATTTGCTCTAACTGGCTCCATCTTGACATTCAGGTGTTAGTTCAACTATCACATCCTCAGAAAGCTCTTTTCTGACCATCTTAGCCCCATAGTTCACTATTAGCTATAGGCTAGCTGTTAGGTTTTACATAGATGCCCTTCCATTACTTTCTATTCCTAATTAGTTTAGAGTTTTTAAATGAATGTGGTTGATTTTTTTTTTGAATGTCTTCTATATCTATTGAGATGATTTGTGGTTTTTCTGATTTGTTTTATTAATATGGTAAATTATACTAACCGCCCCCCCCAACAAACCTTCTATTTCTAGAATAAATTCCATTTAGTTCAGCTGAATTTTTCCTTTTTTATGTTGTTGGCCTTGGTTTGCTAACATTATGGTAAGGATTTTTGTGTCTATATTCATGAAGGATATTGGTCTATTGTTTTTTATTTTCTTGTGATGTCTTTGGTTTTGGTATTAGAGTAATGCCGGGCTTATAAAATGATCTTGTGTACGTTTGGTATTATTTCTTCCTTAAATATTTGAGAGAATTTACCAATGAAACCACTGTGCCTAGGGTTTCCTTTGTGGAAAGGTTTTTAATTACAAAATCAACTTTTTTAAAGGTATGGAACGCTTCATTTTTTTTTTTTTTCTTGAGTCAGTTTGGTTAATTGTGTTTTTAAAGAAATTTGTTTTCCTCATCTAAGTTTTCAAATCTATTGGCCAAAAGTTTTTCATAATTATTTCCTTACTATCCTTCCCCTCTTTCATTCCTGATATTTGTAATTTTTGTTTTCTCTTTTTTCCCCCTTGATCAGTCTTTAACTAGATCAATTTTATTGATCTTTTCAAGGAACCAGCTTTTGGTTTCATTGATTTTTCTCTATTGCTTCTCTTTTTTCTATTTAATTGATTTCTACTCTTTATTATTTCCTTCCCTCTACTCATTTGCGTTAAAAGAACTTTTCAAGCACTCAAATCCACCCTCTGAAGATAGCAATTGTGTTTGCGGTTGGCAATTTTCCCCCACCATTACAATAAAAGTGTCCATCAGTTGTTAAGTTCCCCAGTACTGTTTTAAAACCAAGCCATCCTGCCCCATCACACGTCCCAGACCAAGGCATAAAAGCCTACCATGAACAACATTTTTCCTAGGCAGAGATGGCAAATATACCACAGCCATGCTGTCATTGCCCCGTTCCATGCCCTTGGCAGACAGCACCAATCAATCATGATATCCTTCTCTTTGCTCACTCAGGACTCCCACCATCACCACTTCATATCACATACATACCAATTGTCATCTCCTGATTCATTCGTGCTTCCCTCCCAGACCCTTGACCCCAGGCTTTACCCACCTTCAGTCCTACCTTCTTCTCTCCTCAGACCTCTTCAGTTCTATGTTCTCCCTCTCAAGTTCTACTTGGCTACTCAGTCCTTAGCTCATCTGCTGCTTTTCTCAGTCCCTTGGCTTTCAGGAGGTGAGCCTCATCACTCTAACCCCATCTCAGGAACCCAGTCCAGACAGGCCAGGCCTCCCCATGGAGGACAGGGGCATTCTGCCATTGGCCCCTGCTCTTGCAGATGACTGGGTGGCCTTGGTAGGAAGGGTTTTGCTCAAGGGATCCTTCTTGCATTCTCCATTCACTGCTTTAGGGAGTCCCAACAAAGGACCCAGACTAGTTAGCTTCCTATCTACCAACCCTCAGGAACCTAGTGTGACCCTCACACCTCACTGAGCACAGCTCACACAGACTCTTCCTGAAGTATCTGCCACTGTGGATTCCCAGGTTTCTACAGACCCTTTATAATAGATAAGCACTACCCAGGAAAAAACATTTCAGAACCTTTGTCATTCACAGACCACATTGAATTTTCATGGGGCAGGGGGGACAGATTCTTAATAGAAATGTTAGGAACAAGAATATCTCCTGTCACACTTCATCATATTCGAGTTCAGCCTCATAGGACGTCTGTGGGATTGGTTAATGGACTCCTGCTTCCAAGGAGCTCTTGGCATCTGCTTTAACTCACTTGATGCTGAAAATCTGGCAGTCCCAGGGCTAAAGGGTAGAATCAGGGAGCAGGCAGCCACTGAGCCTGCTTTGGGTGTTGCAACAAGAGTTGTTTGGTTTTCCCAGAATGCTTTATCATATGCTGCTTATTCTGTCTGGAATAGCCCCCTCACTCCCGTTTTCACCAGGTTACTCTAAGTAATTCTCAAGATCTGCAATGCCCAGTACAGTAGCCACTAGCCTCATGTGGCCATTTGAATTAAGTACAATTAAATAAAATCTAAAATTAGGTTCCTCAGTCTCACTGGATACATTTCAAGTGCTCAACAGCCACATAAGGCTAGTGGCTACTGTATGGGTCAGTGCAGATATAGAACATTTCCATCATTGCAGAAAGTTCTATTGAACAGTCCTGCTTTAGATAATCACTGAAATTA
The DNA here is from genome assembly GCF_024166365.1 of Elephas maximus indicus. NCBI lineage: Eukaryota > Metazoa > Chordata > Mammalia > Proboscidea > Elephantidae > Elephas > Elephas maximus. Next base: position 71,341,626 of record NC_064825.1, read on the forward strand.
TTCAAACAGATACTGAACTAACTGGTCTGTGGAGAGCCCCATGGAGACTGTCAGGCAAGGTAGGGTCTAATAGTCTTTATCCTCCCCTGTGTCCCATACGGTGTCACGCTTCAGATTGGTCTTCTGCAGATACACACAATGCTGAGAATGGTCAGTTCAGTTCACTATGATGTGTTCAGCATCTGCATTCTGCTGGGACCTGTGCCACTTGTGCCAGGTGCTAGAGGTTTTTAAATGATGAGATAAGGGCTGGGCCCTCCAGGAGCTCTAAGGTGGAAGCTTACAAGCACATAAAGAGGTGACAGGCCACAGGTAGAGATAAAAGTACATGCTAAGGGCCTTGAGAGCACAGATAGATGGAGGTTATCACTGGCAAAGGAGCTGGGGAAAGCTTCAGATAGTAGTCCATGTCCAAATAGTTTCTGAATGAAAAATGGGAATCCGCTGATGGCCCTGGCAAAGAAAAGTTTGGGGCTAGGCTGGACATTAAACCCAGTTTAACTCAATCAGAGCCAATGAGATGCAAGAGGTTTTTGCCAGAACGTCCTCTCTTCTCTCTTCCATAGGAGGTACTACTGGCAAAGGCTGCCCCATTCCACTACAAAGTGTGGAATGAAGATTGGAAATGGGGCAGCCATATTGTTGTTGGAAGGAAGAAGCTGTCCTTACCGTGGCCCCTTGTGTGGAATGCTGAGCTGAAAAATGACACCAAATAAAGAAGAGTGGAGAAATCAAAAGTGAAGAGATCCTAGGTGACATTGTTTGAGATGCTGGACTGAGCCTCATCTGAAGTTAGTTCTACTTCTGAACTTTTGGTTATGATAATCATTAAATTCCTTTTCTTGCAAGTCACTTTGGGTTGGGTTTTTTGCTATTCCTCTAAAGCGTGCATTTACAGGGAGGAAAGTTGGGGCTTTGGAGCAAGTGGTTCTCATTCTTTAACAAGCATCAAGATCACCTGGACAGCTTGTTAGACCACAGATCCTCAGAGATTCTGATTAGCACATTTGGGGTGGTGCCCTTGAATTTAAACTTCTAACAAGTCTCTAGATGATGCTGCTGGTTCAGGGGACACATTTTGAACAGCACTGGCTTAGGCACTTACCCGAGGACATCCTGCTAGGAAGCAGCAATCTGGGATTTGAACCCAGCTCTACCTGCTTCCAAGTTTAGAACGTTTTCTACTCTCTACCTTTGGTAAACAAGGTGGGAGAGTATTTTGAAAGGAGGTTATTGAATTTATTTGTCTTGCTTACAGCCAGAAAACTAGCTTTAAGGAGGAAAAAAAATCTATCAAGTTTAAGTTGTTTACAGAAAGAAATACATTAATTTTCGCCTGCCCTTACTTGATTATTCTCCATTAAAATGCTGGTCTTGTCCCCACCCCAGGTATCTTTCACCTACAAAAGACATCTCCTCTTTGCACACACAGTACTTCATTATGTGTCACTTAATTACTTGTATAAAATGGAATGAAATTTCATATGTCCATATGGAGCTGTGTTAGGCAATATTTTTATAATGTTGCTCCCAGCCATCGTGTGAAAGTTATAACGTCACTGCCACATAATTTCTTGGAAATTCCCACCTAACACTGGATCAGTAATGCTGAAACCAAATAAAGTTTTTTCTACACACCCCACTCCCAACAATCTAAGCAACTGTTTCCAGGGTGGAGGCCAATGTATGGAGATTTCTGGAAGGTCCAGAGCATAAAGTTGAGCTAGGCCTCCAGGGCAACCCCAACATGGGGCAGGGTGAGGGGGGCGGTGTCCCGCTTTGGCCAAGGAGAAACAGCCACCTCTCTTTCCCCTCCAATCCTCCTGGTATTTGGATAAAATATCAGGCCTTCTGCTTTGTCTTTTTCTAGGGTAATGCAGAAGAAGAAAGTCAAGGATGTGAGCAGAAGGCAGCTAGGAAGGAAGTTAGGAAAGACTGCATTGAGGGACCCACAAGAGTGAGGAGAGGGAGAGGGCAAGGCTGAAAGGCAAGGGGTGCCACCACTGGACTCAAAAGGAAAGCCATCTGAAGGCCTGGAATCAGGGACAGATTAACCAGTGAGCACTGTATATACAGCTTACAGTAAGCAAGGTACGCCCAGGCTTAATTGTGTGCTCACTAGAGATTAATATGTAAGCACAATTAAGCCCATGTGTGTCTTACTTATTGGGTAATCGGTCCCTGTCTGGAATCATCCAGACCTGGGTGGGAATCCTAGTGGATTTCAATCTCCTTAAGAGTTGGATTATGAGCTCATGATGGCTTGGACTATTATGTTTAGTTCAGGTCAGTAAACATTTATAGATGCTTACTAGGACTCTAGGCCCAATACTAAGTGATGGGAACTCAGAGAAGAATGAGGCACTTCCCTGTGTGCAAATGGATTCAGGATAGCTGTGAGGTACTATGAGTGCAAAAAAGGGAGGCTCTTTGGTGTGCAGTAGAAATGTTTGCAGTTCAGAAATATCACCTTGTCTGCAGATGGGGTGATAGGGCTGGGAGGCATGAAGTTCCCTTAGTAGTTTACTACAAGATCCAGAAAAGAGATCTTATAGCCCTGAGCCATGCAGACCCATCTGGGAGGCTGAGGGGGGCACAGGTGAGAAATACTGAGAGGCTCAAAGCAGTAGGACATGGAAAGAACAAGGGATGACTCCCAAGTTTCAGATACAGATGACTGAACGCTGACATTAAGTCATTCATCCTCTGCATCTAGCACAGTTTGAGGCACATAACAGTTGTTTGATCAATTATTTCTAAATTTAATTGAATCAATCTTTGGATTAATTAATCTAAGTCTTTCCATTTACAGGAAATTGGTTGTGAGAATTAAATTCAATAGCATGAGTAAAAATGCCTAGCTCTGTATCTACCCCATAGTTCAAAATATCATATTGAGCACATACTTTTTAGTTCTGCTTCCTCCTGAAACATCACTAAAATATTAGTAAAGGGGTGTTGCTAAAGGCATAAACCCAGAAGAAAAACAGAAGAGTAGAGAGCACTGTAGCATTAAAATTGTAGACGGTGGAAAGTAGGCTGTTAAATGGAAACTGATTTAGCAGCCCCAGAAAGCTAACACCTAGGCCAAAGGCTAGGAGATGACTTATACTGCAGAGCCTCTAGACTGTAGAGTCCACGGGCTCAGGAATTGTAGCCACTGGTGCCCCTGGAAGTAAAAGTAAAGGTGGGGCTGAACTAGGATAATTGGTTGAAAGTCTGTTTAAGAAGCAGATAAATTCTCTCCCCAGCTCAGCTCAGAGGCATGTGACCACCCTTCCCCTGCTCCAGCAGAAGACTGGAGACTCAGTCTCTAAACAGGTAAAACAGAGTATCCAGATATCAGCCACTGAAAACAGGGGGATTGAATGGAAGGCAACATACTGAACATTCCATTACCCAATACTCACAAGGCTAGCAGTCAGTCTTAGAACTACCAGGCAACACCCTAGAAATTCTTCTCTAGGGGAACAATGTAGAAGGTCTAAAGATGCTGACATCAGAGGTTCTCCAAGGAAAACAACCTAGCCAGGTTGCCTATAATAAAGGTCAAAAAATGACAAGCCCCTCTCTCATACATAAAACTTTCCATTGAATTTTTTGCACCTTACTCTTAAATATGAACAGAGAGCCAAGGCTCACCTGACATGTGAAGAAGGTACCTAAGATCAAAGACAGACAACAAAACAAGTGACACAATGTAAGCTGCACAGTGATGGGGGTCTTTGTTTTGTTCTCTGAATTATCCCAAGTTCCTAGTGGTCTGGCAAAAGGTAAGCACTCAATCAACATTTACTGAATAAATTAAGCAATGAGGAAGAAACAAATCATGTTGGAAGAATAAAAAACAATTTTAATTATCATTAATATCTTCAGAGGGATAAGGAAATATATAGTATCCATAAAACCAAAACAAGATGTTATAAAAAAGGAAATTTTCAGAGAACAAAGATGATACTTAGAAATTAAAAATATGATACAGAAATGACAATCTCAATTGACAATCTCTCCAAAGATTGGCACCACCCTCTCTCAGATCTGTTAACCTCTAACCCTATGGTTAAAGCTGTCATGACAATGGCAAGTGGGGAGCTTTTAAAAATCTCAAAAATCCTGGGAGACAAAGTTGAGTATACTTCTCCAAAACATAGATAGAAAAGACAAAGAAATAGAAAAATAAAATTAAAACATCAGACAAACAGATCCAATATCTGAATATTATTGGTTCCCAAGAAAGATCTAGAGAAAACTGTGAGGGGAAATTCATAAAAGAAATAATTCAAGAAAATTTTCCAAAACTGAAGGATATGAATTGCCAGTTTCAAAGGGCCCACAGAGTAGCCAACATAATGGATAAGTATAGATCCATACCAAGGCACATCATCACGAAATTTCAGGACAGTGAGGACAAGAAGATTACAAGAAGGAGAACAAAAAAGAGAGAAAGAATGAAAGAAAGAGGTAGAAAGAGAGAGAGAACTGTTGCATACAAAAGAACAAGAATCAGAACGGTATCAGGCTTTTCAACAGTAGGAAGCTAGAAGACAATAAAGCAATACTTTCAGATTCTAATGAAAAATAATTTCCAACCTAGAATTTTATCCAGCCAAATTATTAACAAAGTGTGAGGGCAGAATAAAGACAGTTTAGACAAACCAAAAAAAAAAAAAAAAAGTGCCTCGCATGCATCCTTTTTCAAGAAAGCACCAAAAGAAATAGGAGGAGGAAGAGCAAATTCTAAGGCACACTAAGAAGACAATAAAAGGATGTGCTCCACCAAAACGAGGCAGTCAACAATGAAAGAAAAAGACATGGGATTTAGGAACCAAGGTATCCAACACAAGAGCAATGTGCAGTATGATGATGCAGGAAGATCCCAAGGCGAAAGTTATCACGAAGGCCTTTCAAGCAACTATTCCATATTGGACCAGGTCTGAAAGCTCCAGAAAACAGTTCTTTAGGTGAAATTGATAGAATAATTAGTGTGTTTAAATATATTTACACAAACAAGAGAATTAAATTAGTGAAGAGTACATAGAAAACTTCATAAGTTAAAAAAAGGCATAAAATTATAAATATGAGAAATAAATCATATAGGAAAGAGAAAACTATCAGCATCCTACATGCCTCTGCTGCGAATAATGACCGCAAAGTAGGTACGCTAAGTGAGAGCACATAGTAAGAAGTCCATTGATAATTCTTAAAACTGAAGAATCAGGGAGGCAGGACCAAGACGGCAGAATAGACAGACGCTTCCGGCGAGCCCTCTTATAACAAAGACCCAAAAAAACAAGTGAAACGAGTATATTTATGACAATCCAGGAGCCCTGAACATCAAAGGCAAGGTTAGAAAAAGAACTTAGGGGCAGGGGAAGGAAGAGACATTTCAAAGAAAAGAGGAGTTATGGACCCAAATCTCCAGAAGCCCTCAGGCACCATTCCCAGGAGCAGCTGCGGCAGGGTGGTACTAGCGTTAGGGCACAGTTACCTCAGGGAGAAGCAGCCAGCCACACAGCCTACTCACACCTCTGGAACCAGAGAAGAATGGCACTGTGGGCAAAACCTAAGTACTTGCTTATATTTTACTGCACCCCCCCACCCCCCAAGCTGCCTAAGGCTGTTGATTTCCCTGGGCCTGAGATAGGTCCTATTGAGTGCCCAGGGCCATCCTCCAGGCCCTGGAGAAGGAATAAATTTGCAACTGGGGAAAAAGATAATTTGCCAGCTCCACTAACTTGGGGAGCTCAGGATAGAAGTGGCTCCTGTCCAGGCATAAATGGTCTGTGGACTTTCAGTACCTTTCCCCTCTGCATGGACCTGTGCGGGCCTATTTCAGGAGAATAGGCCCTTGTTGGCAGACAACACCTGTTTCAGCTATGAGGTAGAAAGTTGGGTGTTTGACGTTTCACACCACTTTGCCTATTAAACAGGGTCCTTACCTATCCACGTCAGGGGCCAAAGGACTGGTAGCTCTACTCAGGACACCCAGCCACCCATGACAGGGGTCCAAGGATAACTGGTACCTCCCAGTCTTACAACCAAAAACATTGGGTGTCTGCAGAAGCCACCCATCTCTATGCTCTAGGGAACAGGGACAAGCTTTCTTCAGAGACACATGGGGGATGATTCTCAGCCCCCTGCCTTGTTCAGAATGTAACCGTCTGCTGCAACCAGATACCAGTACCTATACCAATCACCCCTGCCCCTCTAAGACTGTAGGACAGAGCCTGTACCACACACTTGATGATCAGCTACCTGGACACCTGAGTTGAATTCCTACAAGAAAAGTGAATGAACTTCTAGACTGATATACCTGATAACAGCTCTAGCCATCTGGGGGCAGGATTTCAGAGCTTCGAAGGTGAAAATAATCAAGCCAGCTCACTTAAGCAACCCATTTGGACATATCAAAACAAAACAAAGCAAGAAGCTACAATACAGCAAGCAAACATAAAATAAACTAATACAATAACTTATACATAGCTTGGAGACAACAGTCAATATCAAATCACATAAAGAAACAGACAATGATCACCTCAACGAGCTCTCAAAACAAAGAACCAAGGGATTTTCTAGATAAAAGTGCTTTCCTGGAATTACTGGAGGCAGAATACAAAAGATTAGTACACAGAACTCTTCAAGACATCAGGGAAGAAATCAAGCAATACACAGAACAAGCCAAGGAACGTAAAAATAAAGCAGATGAGAAGAATCCCAGTGGTCATGGTCTGGAAACCTTCTGTTGGCCCAGGACAGGAACCATTCCCGAAGACAACTCATCAGACATGGATTGGGTTGGACAATGGCTTGGAGAGAGATACTGATGAGGAGTGAGCTACTTGTATCAGGTGGACGCTCAAGACTATGTTGGCATCTCCTATCTAGAGGGGAGATGGGAGGGTAGAGGGGGTTAGAACCTGGCAAAATGGTCAGGACAGGAGATACTGGAAGGAGGGAGTGGTTGACTGATTAGGGGGAGACTAAGTGGGAGTGTGTAGTAAGGTGTATATAAGTTTATATGTGAGAGACTGACATGATTTGTTAACTTTCACTTAAAGCACAATAAAAATTATTTTAAAAAATAAAATAAAGCAGATGAAGAAATTAAAAAGGTTGTTCAAGAACATAATGAAAATTTTCATAAGCTTGGAAAAATCCAGACAGACACCAATCAGAAATTCAGAAAATTAACAATAAAATTACAGAATTACACAACTCGATAGAAAATCAGAAGAGCAGAACTGAGCAAGTGGAAGGCAGAATTTTTGAACCTGAAGATAAAGCATTTGGCACCAATATATTTGAAGAAAAATCAGATAAAATAATTAAAAAAAAAAAATGAAGAAACCTTAAGAGTCATGTGGGACTCTATCAAGAGAAATAACCTACAAATGATTGGAGTACCAGAACAGGGAGGGACAAAAGAAAATACAGAGAGAATTGTTGAAGATTCATTGGCAGAAAACTTCCCTGATATCACGAAAGATGAGAAGATATCTACCCAAGATGCTCATCAAACTCCACATAAGGCAGATTTTAAAAGAAAGTCACCAAGACATATTATAATCAGACTTGCCAAAACCAAAGATAAAGAGAATTTTAAGAGCAGCTAGGGATAATCGAAAACTCACCTAGAAAGGAGAGTCAGTAAGAATAAACTTGGACTACTTGGCAGAAACCATGCAGGCAAGAAGGCAATGGGATGACATATAAAAAAATTGAAGGGAAAAAATTGCCAGCCAAGAATCATATATCCAGCAAAACTGTCTCTCAAATATGAAGGTGAAATTAGGACATTTCCAGATAAACAGAAGTTTAGGGAATTCATAAAAACCGAACCAAAATTACAAGAAATACTAAATGGAATTCTTTGGTTAGAAAATCAATAATATCAGGTATCAACCCAAGACTAGAACACTGGGCAGAGCAATCATATGTGAACCCAGAGAGGGAAATCACAAAAATAAATCAAGATAAAGAAACACTCGGACCAAGGAAACAGCAATGTTATTATGTAAAAGAAGACAACATTAAAACAATAAAGAGGGACTAAGAAATGTAGTCATAGATCTTTCATATGGAGAGGAAGATAAGGTGATACAAAGAAATAAAAGTTAACTTCAAATTTAGAAAAATAGGGGTAAATCATAAGGTAACCACAAAGGAGACAAACTATCCTACTCATCAAAATAAAATACAAGAAAAAAATAGAGACTCAGCAGAAACAAAATCGACAACAATGAATATGAGAAAAAGACAATATATAAAGATAACCTACTCAGCACATAAAATTAAGTGGGAAAAAGAAACTGTCAACAACACACAAAAAAAGACATCAAAATGATAGCACTAAATTCATACCTATCCATAATTACTCTGAATGTAAATGGACTAAATGCACCAATAAAGAGACAGAGAGTGGCAGAATGGATTAAAAAACACGATCCGTCTATATGCTGCCTACAAGAGACACGCCTTAGAATTAGAGACAAAAACTCAAAGGATGGAAAAAAATATATCAAGCAAACAGCAATCAAAAAAGAGCAGGAGTGGCAATATTAATTTCTGACAAAATAGACTTTAAAGTTAAATCCATCAGAAAGGATAAGGAAGGATACTATATAATGATTAAAGGGAAAATATACCAGGAGGATATAACCATATTAAATGTTTATGCACCCAATGACAGGGCTACAAGATACATAAAACAAACTCTAACAGCATTGAAAAGTGAGATGGACAGCTCCACAATAATAGTAGCAGACTTCAATACATCACTTTCGGCAAAGGACAGGACATCCAGAAAGAAGCACAATAAAGACACAAAAGATCTAAATGCCACAATCAACCAACTTGACCTCATAGACATATACAGAACACTGCACCCAACAGCAGCCAAGCATACTTTCTTTTCAAGTACACATGGGGCATTCTCTAGAATAGACCACATATTAGGCCATAAAGCAAGCCTTAGCTGAATCCAAAACATTGAAATATTACAAAGCATCTTCTCTGACCATAAGGGCATAAAAGTGGAAATCAATAACAGAAAAAGCAGGGAAAAGAAATCAAACACTTGGAAGCTGAACAATACCCTGCTCAAAAAAGGCTGGATTATAGAAGACATTAAGGATGAAATAAAGAAATTCATAGAATCCAATGAGAATAAAAACACTTCCTATCAGAACCTCTGGGACACAGCGAAAGCAGTGCTCAGAGGTCAATTTATATCATTAAACACACACATACAAAAAGAAGAAAAGGCCACAATCAGAGAATTATCCCTACAACTTGAATAAATAGAAAGAGAGCAACAAAAGAAACCGTCAGACACCAGAAGAAAACAAATAAAAAAAATTAGAGCTGAACTAAATGTAATAGAAAACAGAAAAACAATTAAAAGAATTAACAAGATCAAAAGCTGATTTTTTGAAAAAAATCAACAAAATGGACAAACTGACAAAAGAAAAACGGGAGAGAAGCAAATAACCCGAATAAGAAATGAGATGGGCGATATTACAACAGACCCAACTGAAATTAAAACAATCATATCAGATTACTATGCAAAACTATACTCTAACAAATTTGAAAACCTATAAGAAATGGATGAATTCCTAGAAACACACTACCTACCTAAACTAACACAAACAAAGGTAGAACAACTAAATAGACCCATAACAAAAGAAGATATTGAAAAGGTAATCAAAAAACTCCCAACAAAAAAAAAGCCCTGGCCCGACGGCTTCACTGCAGAGTTCTACAAAACTTTCAGAGAAGAGTTAACACCACTACTACTAATGGTATTTCAGAGCATAGAAGAGGACAGAACACTCCCAGACTCTTTCTATGAAGCCACTATATCTGTGATACCAAAGCCAGGTAAAGACACCACAAAAACAGAAAATTACAGACCTATATCTCTCATGAACTTAGGTGCCAAAATCCTCAACAAAATTATAGCCAGTAGAATTCAACAACATATCAAAAAATAATAATAATAATTCACCATGACCAAGTGGGATTCATACCAGGTATGCAGGGATGGTTCAACATTAGAAAAACAATTAATGTAACCCATCATATAAATAAAACAAAAGACAAAAATCACATGATTTTATCAATCAATGCAGAAAAGGCATTTGACAAGGTGCAACACCCATCATGATAAAAACTCCCAGCAAAATAGGAATAGAAGGAAAATTCCTCAATATACTAAAGGGCGTTTATACAAAGCCAACAGTCAACATCACCCTAGATGGAGAGAGCCTGAAAGCATTCCCCCTGCAATCAGGAACAAGGCAAGGATGCCCTTTATCACCACTCTTATGCAACATTGTGCTGGAGGTTCTAGCCAGAGCAATTAGGACAGATAAAGAAAAAAAAAGGCATCCAGATTGGCTAGTAAAAGTATTTCTATTTGCAGATGACATGATCTTATACACAGAAAACCCTAAGGAATCCTCCAGAAAACTACTGAAACTAATAGTTCAGCAGAGGATCAGGATATAAGATAAACATACAAAAATCACTTGGATTCCTTAACACCAACAAAAAGAACATCAAAGAGGAAATCACCAAATCAATACTATTTACAGTAGCCCCCAAGAAGATAAAATACTTAGGAATAAATCTTACCGGAGATGTAAAAGGCTTATACAAAGAAAACTACAAAACGCTTCTGCAAGGAACCAAAAGAGACCTACATAAGTGGAAAAACATACCTTGCTCATGGATGGGAAGACTTAACATTGTAAAAATGTCTATTCTACCAAAAGCGATATATAGATTTAATGCAATTCCGATCTAAATTCCAACTACATTTTTTAATGAGATGGAGAAACAAATCACCAACTTCATATGGAAGGGAAAGAGGGCCTGGATAAGTAAAGCATTACTGAAAAAGATGAACAAAGTGGGGGGCCTCACACTACCTGATTTTAGAACGATTATACCGCCACAGTAGTTAAAACAGCCTGGTACTGGTACAACAACAGATACATAGAGCAATGGAACAGAATTGAGAATCCAGACATAAATTCATCCACATATGAGCAGTTGATATTTGACAAAGGCCCAAATCAGTTAAATCGGGGAAAAGACAGTTTTTTAACAAATGGTGCTGGCATAACTAGATATCCATCTGCAAAAAAATGAAATAATACCCATACTTCACACCACGCACAAAAACGAACTCAAAATTGGATCAAAGACCTAAATAAAAAATCTAAAACGATAAAGATCATGGAAGAAAAAATAGGGACAAGGTTACCAAAACCAAAAACCAAAACCAGTGCTGTCGAGTTGATTCCAACTCATAGCGACCCTACAGGACACAGTAGAACTGCCCCACGGAGTTCCCAAGGAGCGCCTGGTGGATTCGAACTGCTGACCCTTTGGTTAGCAGCCATAGCACTTAACCACTACGCCACCAGGGTTTCCTAGGTGCCCTAATACATGGCATAAACAGTATACGAAACATTACTAACAATGCAGAAGAAAAACTAGATAACTGGGAGCTCCTAAAAATCAAACACCTATGCTCATCCAAAGACTTCACCAATAGAGTAAAAAGACTACCTGCAGACTGGGAAAAAAGTTTTTAGCTATGACATTTCTGATCTGCGTCTGATCTCTAAGATCTACATGATACTGCAAAAACTCAACTACAAAAAGACATAATCCAATTAAAAATGCCCAAAGGATATGAACAGGCACTTTACTAAATAAGACATTCAGGCAGCTAACAGATACATGTAGAAATGCTCACAATCATCAGCCATTAGAGAAATAACAAATCAAAACTATAATGAGATTCCATCTCAGTCCAACAAGGCTGGCATTAACCAAACAACAGAAAAGAATAAACATTGAAGAGGTTGTGGAGAGACTGGATCCCTTATACACTGCTGGTGGGAATGTAAAATGGTACAACCACTTTGGAAATCAATTTGGTGCTTCCTTAAAAAGCTAGAAATAGAACTACCAAATGATCCAGCAATCCCACTACTTGGAATATGTCCTGGAAAAATAAGAGCCTTTACATGAACAGATATACGCACACCCATGTTCACTGCAGCATTGTTTACAATAGCAAAAAGATGGAAGCAACCAACGTGCCCATCAACGGATGAATGGGTAAATAAACTATGGTATATTCACACGATGGAATACTACTCATCAGTAAAGAACAGTGAGGAATCTGTGAAACATTTCACAACATGGAGGAATCTGGAAGTATTACGCTGAGTGAAATTAGTTAGTTGCAAAAAGACAAATTTGGTATAAGACCACTATTACAAGAACTCAAGAAATAGTTTAAATAGAGAAGAAAATATTCTTTGATGGTTTAGAGAGGGTGGAGGGAGGGAGAGAGGTATTCACTAATTAGATAGTGGGTAAGAACTATTTTAGGTAAGGGAAAGCCAGCACACAATACAGGCGAGGTCAGCACAACTGGATTAAACCAAAAGCAAAGAAGTTTCCTGAATAAACCGAATGCTTTCAAGGCCAGCGTAGCAGAGGCAGGGGTTTGGGGACCATGGTTTCACGGGACATCTAAGTCAATTGGCATAATAAAATCTATTAAGAAAACATTCTGCATCCCACTTTGGAGAGTGGTGTCTGGGGTCTTAAATGTTAGCAAGCGGCCATCTAAGATACATCAATTGGTCTCAACCCACCTGTACCAAATGAGAACGAAGAACACCAAGGACACAAGGTAATTATGAGCCCAAGAGACAGAAAGGGCCATGTAAACCAGAGACTACATCAGCCTGAGAGCAGACGAACTAGATGGTGCCTAGCTACAACTGATGACTGCCCTGACAGGGAACATAACAGAGATCCACTAAGGGAGCAGGAGAGCAGTGGGATGCAGACCCAAATTCTCGTAAAAAGACCAGACTTAATGGTATGGCTGAGACTAGAAGGACCCCAGAGGCTGTGGTCCCCAGGGATTCTGTTAGCCCAAGACAGGAACCATTCCCAAAGACAACTGTTCAGATAGGGGTTGGACGGGGCTATGGGATAGAAAATGATACTGGTGAAGAGTGAGCTTCTTGGATCAAGTAGACACATGAGACTATATTCGCATCTCCTGTCTGGAGGGGAGATGAGAGGGCAGAGGGGGTCAGAAGCTGGCCCAATGGACAGGAAAATAGAGAGTGGAGGGAAGGAGTGTGCTGTCTCATTAGAGGGAGAGCAACTAGGAGTATATAGCAAGGTGTATATAAGTTTTTGTATGAGAGACTGACTTAGTTTGTAAACTTTCACTTAAAGCACAATAAAAATTTTTTTTTAATTCCTATAAACAGATTATATCACTTCCCAGCTTAAAATCAAGTTATTAGTTCTCAGTATATCTGAAAGTAGGGATCTCCTTACCAAGACTACAAGAATTGTACAAGTTTTAGCTTCCACATGCTCTTTCCCCTCAAACCCTATGCTCCAGAGACACTAGTCCTTCTTCTATTCCTGGAATAATACACCCCCTCTCCCACCATCTCAGAGTCTTTACTTTTGCTGCTCCTTCTGTCTGGAGGAAACCCTGGTGGCGTAGTGGTTAAGTGCTACAGCTGCTAACCAAAGGGTTGGCGGTTCGAATCCACCAGGCACTCCTTGGAAACTCTATGGGGCAGTTCTACTCTGTCCTATAGGGTCACTATGAGTCAGAATCGACTTGACGGCACTGGGTTTGTTTTTGGTTTCTGCCTGGAATGTTCTGCATATGGATGGGTCTTTCTCCAGGGACACAGTGAGGGCGGGAACCCTGGTGGTGTAGTGGTTAAGAGCTACAGCTGCTAACCAAAAGGCTAGCAGTTCAGATCTACCAGGCGCCCCTTGGAAACTTTATGGGGCAGTTCTACCCTATCCTATAGGGTTGTTATGAGTCAGAATCAACTCAAACTCAACAGGATAAGGAGCGCCCTGGGCAATCTCTACGCTGAAACCCCTCTCCCCCAATTTGGTTAAGCATTTGGCTACTAACCAAAGGTATGCAGTTCAAAGCCACCAGCCGTTCCTTGGAAACCCTACGGGGCAGTTCTACTCAGCCCTATAGGGTCGCTATGAGTTGGAATAGACTTGACAACAACAGGTTTTTTTTGGGGGGGGGGTTACACATCGATAGTGGTGAGGCCTCTGCAGAAATGCCTTACCCTCTCTTGTCTGGCTGCCTCAATGAGGTGCCTTTCATATTTGTGGCACCTTGGAATGTCATTCAGGGTCCCGTCTGGTGCCCCTTTGGGCCTGTGCCTGGGGGCAAGTGTTCCCCACTATCCCCCCTTGCTACACATCTGTCTTTCTCATCAGTCATGCTGCCTCCCAAATGTCACCTTCTCAGAGAGAATCCTCACTCCCCCGCCCCGCCCTCTCAAAACAGCCCCACCACAGACACACTCATCCCATCCCCTCCCCCTGCTGTGCCTTTTTTCATAACACTACTTACTCTCTGAAATTATATATTTATTTAGACCTGGCTTTTCCACTATAGTGTAAGCTCCATGAGAACAGACACCTTGGCCTGTCTTGTCTACAGAGTACACAGGGCTTTGAATAATGTCAGGCATATGGTAGGCATATCCCAATAATTTTCTGAATGAATGAATGAATAAACAATCTCACATAAACCTCATAACAGCACTGTAAGTATTCCTATTCCTATTTTACCGATACTGAAAATGAGGCTCAGAAAAGTTAAAAGACTTACCAAACAACACACAGCAACTTCAGTGTAGAGACAGAAAGCCTGACATGTGCATTGTTCCCATTCTCACCTGCCCTCCTAAGATTGGCACCGCCTCTCTCAGATCTGTTAACCTCTAATCCTGTAGTTAGAGCTGCCATTACAATCACTGGGGAGTGGGAAGGTTTTAAAAACCCCAGAGCCCATGCTATGTATCAGATCAATTAAATCAGAATCTCCAGGGATTTAAAGCCACCACAACCACCTTCCGCCCCACTTGCATACACACCCAGTATTTAAAGTGTTTAAAGCCTCCCAGGTGATTTAAATGCACAGTGGTTTAGTGATCAGCTGCCAACTGAAAGATCAGCGGTTCGAACCCAAAAGCAGCTCCACAGTAGAAAGACGTAGCAGTCTGCTTTCGTAAAGATTACAGTCTTGGAAACCCTATGGGGCACCTCTACTCTGTCCTCTAGGGTCACTATGAGTCGGAATTGACTCAACAGCAATGGGTTTGATTTTTGATTGGAAGTACAGCCAAGGTTACGAGCCTCTGCTTTAACCCAAGGCTTCTCAAGTAGCAAGGCCGTAATTAGCTTAAGTGGGCTGTGAGAAGATTCTTATGTGCCTTAGAATTTGTTCTCCTCCTCCCATGTATTTTGGAGAATGTGGCCCATATCTTTCCATACCTTGCCTGCCCCAGAATCATGTTTTGCCCACTCAGTGATCTCAGTCCCACCAGCAAGTGTCTGAAGATCAAGAGTAATTCATTGTGCCCCAGGAACACACCTGAAACTTGCAGTGATCCCTGACCCATAAACAGCAAGAGATGTGTTGTATTTACCCCTCTAGGACAGGAGTTAAAACCTTTTCCTGTAAAGGGCCAGATAGTAAATGTTTTAGGCTTTTTAGGTTATACAGCCTCTGTTGGATCTACTGAGCTCTGCCACTGTAGTGCAAGAGCAGCAGTACGTAATACATAAACAAATTGGCATGGCTGTGTTTCAATAAAACTTTATTTACAAAAGCAGGCTTTGGGATTGGAATTGGCTCACGGGCCATAGTTTGCTGACCCCTGCACTAAGGCCTTTTACCTTTCTTCATTGTGGGACCCATGTTCTCTGAAAGATTCATAGGCGAGACAGAAGGGATGGGCCCACCTGGGATTTACAGCTGTGCAGATAGTGAGCAAATAAAATGAAAAGGGGGGGAGGAAGAAGAGAAGGCCACTGAGCTAGGCCCAGACACTAGAAGGGTATTGTTTTTAATGCAAGAATCAAGGTCTATTCCATGAATCAGCCGTAGCAATAGAGGGACCATCCCTTCATTCAACACAGGTTCAGTGAGCATCTGCTGGCAGCACGAAGCAAGACGAACGAGGTCCTGACCTCAACAAAATTATCCACTCTCTAGTGGGAAGATAGACAACATTAAAGAATGACAATTCTGTGTAATAATTGCCATGAATCAGCAGTTGAAGGTTACCTATAGTCTATAAAATTGCTAAACATGGAGCACTGGAATCAGGTTGGAAATAATGCCAGAGTCCCCACACTGCCACAAGGTAACCTGGGCTACAGTAAGCATTCTTTCTGTAATAAGAGTCTAGCTTCCCAACTGGTTGTGCTGTTGTTGTTGTTTTTCCCTACATAAAACCCACTCTGTGCTGGATTTCTAGGGTACTGCCCAGCACCCATTTCCCCTCCTTCTGGTGACTAATTTTCCTTTAAGGGACTACCCCATTTATATACTCCATCTGTGTGATTTGGGTGCAGTTTATTTTGACTTTCCTAATTATAGGGATAGGACTTGTGAGTTTTTCATCTTCCAGAACCACAGTGATTGATTTGGCAATGGTCATGTGATTGAAGCCAAGCCAATAAGACTCAATTTAGGTAAGCTGATAGGGAACTTTCGAGAAAGAGAAGCCCTTTCTCTTTGGGGCTTCATCCTTTCAACTTAGAGCGTCCAAATAAATTTCATACAGACATCAACACTGCACCATGTTGAACTTAAGGCTGGGAGAATGTAAGTCTGGAGCTACAAGGGGACATCTCATGGAAAGAGACAACCTGGAAATAAGGTCAACCAGAGCAGAGCTGAGAGATCTAATCTCGAGGCCACTGTTTGAGCACTTCCATCCAGCCATGCCTGAAGCCATACTATAACTACACTTTCTCAGATATATAAGCCAATAAGTCATTTTTGCTGCCTAAGTCATTTGAATTGGGTTTACGTCATTTATAACCAACAAAATTCAAATGATGCAGTATTTGATGTCATCAAAACTTTGGGGTTTTGTGTGTATGTATTTTCGTTTTGTTTGGAAGATGGCGTTTCCCAGGTGTCTTCTACTCTGAGTTCTCCTCCCAGATGATCAATCAGAAAATCTGATGCAAATCACAGATCTGAGTGGTCTGATGCCCAGGATTACAAAGGAGAGATTAATCAATGTGCAACCTTCTTTAGCTCGTTTTAGCTATCACTGTCATGGAGTTGATTGAAATTTAGGGCTAAACTGAATTTCTTCCTCCTCACATTTTATTAAAATTTGTGAAATTAATTTCCAAGTTTTGCTTGGACAGTTTGACTCTTCTGATCCTCACTTCCCAGGTTTAAAGTTGCAAATACAGAGACCCAGATATTACACCCTGTTTGGCAGACATTTGAAATTCAACAGCCTGAAAAATGATCCAGTTTCTGGGGCTGTATTTATAACTGCAGTGCTTATCCCTTGGTATGTCTTATCTGACACAGAGTAAGGCCCAGAACCACTTGTCTTTTCCATAGCTCCATCCAGGGCAGGCGTGCTTGGCCAACACACCCCAACACCTCGACTACCTGCCTTCCAGGCATTTGTGCAGGGTCCTGGCTACCTGCGCAGGTGAAGAGCCAAGGACACCCCCACCCCCAGGTCTAAGGAGATGTAGCTGTTTGGGAATTTACTCCTCGCTTCTCAGTGGTTCAAACCCATGTATTTGGCAGGCATTGTTACTTCCAATATTAATAGGCAAGTGCCTTTTCCAAGTAAATGTATCCCTTTAAAATGTGTAATAAATGTATTTAAATGATTTCACATAGGTTTCTATACAAGCATAGAATATGAAAGTACTTTTTTGTAATTGAATATATTCTAATTGAGGGGTGAACCAGGACAGTGTAATGTTCACTTTGTGGAAGAACAGTTGGCTTACCCATGGATTAGAACCCTGATTCTCCTTCTGCGTTCAAATTATAATTATTTGTTTTGTCCTAATTTTCCCACCTGTCTGTGTTATTCATTAATAACACCAGTGCTTCTTTGATTTCCAAAAGTATATCTAAATCCTATACTTCGCATTTAACAATGAAGATCCTGCCTCATTTAATCTTTTGATACAGTAACACTTGTAATAGAAATATTGAGTTTTTATTAAAACTGACATACGCTTTACAATAAAATTACAAACAGCATTCAAATAAAAGGTATTCATTATCCTTGCTTCTTTATCCTTGGTTCAGGTATGTATGATGATATCTACTAGCTGCTTAATATTAATCAAAAATCAGAAACTTAATAGATTGTCCTAAGGTTGACACTTTCTAACCTATTGAGTTTAGTTGATGACGTGGATCATATAAGGGTTAGTTAGAACATCACACTATTATTTTATGAGCCTGAAAATGTGCTAAATTATTTTATACATTCTTTGTGGCTCCTGGTACAGATTATTGCCGTTAAAAAAAAATTTTTTTTTGGTACTGATGGTGATAGTGTTGACAGAAATATCAGTACAGATATATTGTCAAAGAGGGGTAGACTGGTATTTGACTAATCAGTGATATTAGTTTCTTAGATGGGATTCCATGGAAATGAGTAGAAGTTAAATGTTATTGCAAACACTCTAGGTGACTGTATCTATCTATATCTATCTATCTGTCTGTCTTTCTATTCGTCCACATAAATACTGAGACTTGACTGGCTTGAAATTTTCCAGAAATCACTTCTCTGACCCTGAGAGGAGGAATAAACAATTCTTCACCAGCATCTGGCTTATAATGTTTGTGACTCGCTTACCATTAGTTCTAGGGTACCCTGGTGCATTGGTGACCCTCCTGCCCACAGCTGGCCTCTCCAGGAATTTCTGAACGATAGTAATCACACACTGGTGCTGGCAGGAATAGGCCAAGGCTTGGCACTTTATCCTCTGAACTTACAGCATCCAAATAAATTTCATACATATGTCAACATTGCACCATTTACAAAGGCTCTGTGAAAATGGATGGTAGTTAAAGTGGGGGCAAGGGCACAAAGGTCACAGATAAACAGATATTAGAGTGTGGCAGATTGCATTTGCCAAAAATGGCCACAGCAATACTTCCAGTTTGAGACTACTCAGAATCTTATTACTCCCCTATCAAGGGGTGGAGTCAATTTCTTCTCCTTTTGAAATTGAGTACCTCAACAAACAGAATGCAGGGGAAGTGATAGTGCATGACTTCTGAGGCTAGGGTATAAAAGAGGACACAACTTCCACCTGGCTCTTATTCTTCCTTGGGATGCTCCCCATTGATGCCCAGCCACCATGTTGTTAGGAAGCCCAGACCACAAGAAGAGGCTATATGTGGGTACCCTGGCCAAGAGCCCCAGCCAATGACCCAACAACAATAGCATCAATTGCCAAGTATAAGGGTGAATGAGCCTTCAGTTCATTCTAGCTCCTGGTATTTGAGTTTTTTAGTTGAGGTCCCAGATTTTGTGGAGCAGAGAAAACCTTTCACTATGTCTTGTTAAAATCCCTGGCCCCCAGAATTTGTGAAGACAGTAAATGGCTATTTTCTATCACTAAGTGTTGGGAAAAATTGTTACTAAGCCAAAGTAACTGGGACAAGGAGAGGATTATCCAATAAGCAAGGTAAGCATATTGCTTACCTTGCTTACCAGATCGTCTGTAGTGAACAATTTCACATGGATTCATCAAAGGTGTGGTAAAATCCACGTGAAGTTGTTTACTACAGATTAGTTAAGTAAGCACAAGTAAGCTCATGCTTATCTTGCTTACTGGGTGATCTGCTCCTGTCAGGGATCATAAATTTGAAAAAAGGCTTTGATTCTGTAGGAAGGTTCTATGGGTTTGAGAGAGGGACAGATGTCACTGGAGGGGAAGATTAACCAGTAAGCATAGTATGCGCCTGCTTGGTTTTCACTAGAAACCCTGGTGGCATAGTGGTTAAGTGCTACGGCTGCTAACCCAAAGGCTGACAGTTTGAATCCACCAGGCACTCCTTAGAAACTCTGCAGGGCAGTTCCACCCTGTCCTATAGGGTCGCTATGAGTCGGAATTGACTTGATGGCAGTGGGTTTGGTTTTCACTATGTTATATGGTGAAAACCAGGTGAAATTGTGTACTACAGATTAGTAAGTAAGCACAATTAAGCCTTTGTGTAACTTGCTTATTGGAGTACTTTGAATTCTAGAAGTGTTCATCTCTTCATTTTTTCATTGTTTTTTAATACACACATTTATTAAGCTCCTACTATGTGCCAGGAGCCCTGGTGGCACAGTGGTTAAGTGTTTGGCTATTAACCAAACAGTCAGCAGTTTGAATCCATCAGCCATTCCTTGGAAACCCTATGGGGCAGTTCTGCTCTGTTCTATAGGGTTGCTATGAGTCAGAATCAACTCGACAGCAAGAGGTTTTTATAAGCCAGGACTACTGGATAAAAAACCAAATGTGACACAGAGAAATCAATCAGATTCCTCTGACGCAATGTGACACGTGTGACACAATGTAATCAGATCCTTTCAGTGAAATTCATGTTTTCTGGGTAGAAGAGGGGTATTGAGGGAAGGTTTCCCAGAGGAGGCAATACTCAGGCTGGGCCTTAAAGGAGGAGAGGAGACAGTAGGTGGAAGAAGTGAGAGAGGGATGCCCAGGCACAGGGAGACATGCAAGAGTGACACTACAGATGACAAGAAGCAATGTGGTTGTGTCAGCAGCATGATGGCTATGGGACTGGAAAGGTAGACCAGGGCCTGAGTGTATCAGGAAGGAGCCTGCATGTATCAGGAAGGAGCCTGCATGAAAGCAAACAGCCCCAACTCTGTATATGTATTTTATCATTTTTAAAGCTGTGAGGATGATCCCTCTGGGGAATAGTGAGAAGGGGATAGGGCTGGAAGCTAGGAAAGGGAGTTGAGACTGGCTGAGCAGATCAGAGCTGGGGGCAGAGACAGAACTCATAGTCATTAGTGACTAATGGAGGTGGGAGTCAGGGTTGCCTGACAGAGGTGAGTTGAGACACATGGTGGATGAACAATCCACATGGAGTCCTAAGAGCCCTACTGCAAGGGCGACATGTAGCTCAGGTACCTTCCCCAGTCAATCCCTTTACTGGGTGTCCCAATCTGTCCCCCACTCCTAGAGTCAGATATGGGGTGCCAGAGAAGACTCAGAACTCACACATCTCCTCATTGACCTACTCAGTGGGCTCTCAGTTTGTGCCAAAGTGCAAAAATTACTGTCTTAGTTATGTAGTGTTGCTATAACAGAAATACCACAAGTAGATGGCTTAACAAGCAAAAATTTATTCTATCACAGTCTAGTAGGCTAGAAGTCTGAATTTAGGGCACTAGCTCCAGGGGAAGACTTTCTCTCTCAGTTGACTTTGGAGGAAGGTTCTTGTCATAGCCTTCCTCTGGTCTAGGAGCTTCTCAGCACAGGGATCCAGGTCCAAAGGATGTGCTCTGCTCCTGGCACTACTTTCTCTGTAGTATAAGGTCCCCCTGTCTCACTGCTCTTTTCTCTCTTTTATGTCTCAGAAGAGATTGACTCAAGATACAACCTGCTCTTATAGATTCAGTCCTGCCTCATTAACATAACTGCCTCTAATCCTGCCTCATTAATGACGTAGATGTAGGATTTACAACACACAGGAAAATCACATCCGATGACAAAATGGTGGACAATCACACAATCCTGGGAATCATGGCCTAGTCAAGTTGACACACATTTTTTGCTAGGCACAATTCAATCCATAATAGTGGCCAACTGATAGAAGAGGCTCTAGAACAAGCTCTAAAGAGAGTCATCCTATTGGCACCCAGGGCAAGACACTAGCACACCCAGGGTAGAAGGTGACAGCTCCAGTGCAGTCAAGGGCCACTACCCCTAGATGCCTCAGTGCTGAACCAGGGCTGTGCAATGATGAGCAATTTTCATAGACTATTGTAAGGCCATATGTAATGTAGTCAACTCTGTTTTTGGAATGAGAAAACATAAATTTGAGTTCTGGTACTGCCGTTTAATCTCAGTGTGACTTTGGGTGAGTTGCCTCCCATCTCTGGGCCTTCACGATTCAAATGAGGACAACAATCCTTTACCTACCTGTCTGAGGATGTGGTTGTCATCCAAGGAGAGATAGATCGTTATTGGAATCTCTTATATACTAAAACCTTGCTAATCAGTATGGCCCATGTGCCTTTAATGCGTCTCCAGGTGATGCTGATGCTTGTGATCTGTGGACCACATTTTGAGTAAGCAAGGTTCTACAGCACTATTAAGGAGACAAGTCATCATTATCTAGATATGTGTTTCTTTCCCCAAAGAGGAAGTAGAGGGTACTGAGTGAGCAGCTGCTCATCATACATTCTCAAAGGATCCTGTCTTTCCTTTCCCTAGTAGGCAGAGTCAGTGAGTTCCTCCCTCTTTCCATGATGGATTCCCAGGCATTTGTCCTCAGCCTCTCAGTATCCCTTGTCACTGGGCACAGTCAAGTGTAATCCTGGGTACCTGGATTGTCAAGGAAAGATCAGGGCAAACCCATAAAATCTTCCTATTTCTGGCCTATTTTTTCCACACTCTTGCCGACAGCAGCTCTTGGCTCAGAGACTTGGGCAACCATCCATGCAAGTGAGTCTCCCTAAAAGAATGAAGACCCTCTGTGTCCTTATCCCAGATCGTGGGAAGTATAGTGATTTGACATGGCATGACATGGCTCTGACCTGTCACACTGACTTCATACTGACTTCATATGGCTCCCCCAATATGAATTAAAAAAAAAAAAAAAAACCCATGTTTTTTTTTTTTTTTTTCGTATTGGGAATAGAGGTGCCTTAATTAAAAATGTTCTCCATATGCAGTGACTAACACCAAGATACTCCTACAGACCCTTTATCCCCACTATCTAAGACCCTGGTTCTCCTGGGCATCCACACCACACGTGGAGGCCAAGCTGCCACCATCCATACATTCATTCCGTAAACAGGTATTGAGCACTTACTATATGTCAAGCATTGTGTTGGGTGCTGGGAGGAACAAGGCACAGTCCTTGGTTTCAGTAGTTCGTCATCTAGCAGAAAAGACAGACATAGAAACAAATCATTACAAGGTGGTAAACGTGGTCATAGAGCCCAGACGGAGAGCCTGAACCTGTCTGAGGAGCCTAGGAGACCTCATGAGATACTGACATTTGGGATGGAATTTGTCAGATAACTGGGAATTTCCCAAAGGCAGAAGGGGACAGATTGATTCCTGTCCAAAGGAGGACTAAAAGCCCCAGGGTCATGGGTAGGTCATGGTTGTGAACAAAAAGCTATAAGAGTTGAGTGATGCACAAAGGCACAGGGAAGTGAGGCTGGCAGGTGTGCTGAAGCTTGATGGTCAGGGTAGGAAGTTTGGATTTTATCTAGTCAGCAATAGAAAGCCAGAAGAAGATCTTAGAAGTGGCTAAGACAGAGTGGACAAAATGAGGTCTGCGTTTTAGAAAGAAAATCCATGGCAGTGGAGGGAGGTGACTGGAAGTGAGATAGCCTGTGGCCCAGGAATGAGCTCAGGTGGAGGTTGGGGTCTTCACTAAGAGACAGGATAAAGTTCTGAATGAAGAAGGCACATCTAAGACCTCAGGCAAGACTTTCCCCCTGCTCAGCCTGTGACGCTAATGTGACATTCTATGATCAGAGAAGGCAGCCTTCTTCATGTGTGCTGTGTGCCAGGTGACTACTACATGTTTTACACATGCCATTTCATTGACCCACTTCAATAACCCTGAGAGGCAGGGATTATTACCCCATTTTACAGAGGAGAAATGTATGACTGAGAGAAGATATTTGGGGAAGGTCATACACTCAGAAAGTGGCAGAGCTGGTCAGTGTGATTCCAAAGCCCATGTTCTTTCCAATGCCCTATGCTTACCAACCATTATAGTCTAGAATTGATTGAACATGAAATCAGGATACACTGATAATTACCAGTGATTGGAACGGGAAAACTGGAAATGAAGAAGGATCAGTAGTTGGAAAATATGCTCTTGGCGATAGAAACAATGCTGGAGATTACAATGTAGAATTTTGCAAGACCAAGGACTTCTCCATTGCAAATACCTTTTTTCAACAACATAAATGGTGACTATACACATGGATTTTACCAGATGGAATACACAAGAATCAAATCAACTGTATCTGTGAAAAAGATGATGGAAAACTCAATATCATCAGTCAAAACAAGGCCAGGGGCTAACTGGGAAACAGATCATCAATTGCTCCTTTTTAAGTTCAGGTTGAAACTGAAGAAAATTAGAACAACTCCAAGAGAGCCAAAGTATGACTTTGAGTATATCTCACCTGGTTTTAGAGACCATCTCAAGAATAGATTTGACATGTTGAACACTAATGACAGGAGACCGGATGAGCTGTGGAATGACATCAAGGACATCATACATAAAGGAAGCAAGAGGTCATTAAAAAGATAGAAAAGACCAAAATGGATATCAGAAGGGACTCTGAAACTTGCTCTTGAACATCAAGTAGCTAAAGCAAACAGAAGAAATGATGGAGTAAAAGAGCTGAACAGAATATTTCAAAGCTCAAGAAGACAAAGTAAAGTATTATAATGACATGTGCAAAGGCCTGGAAATAGAAAACCAAAAGGGAAGAACATGCCTGGCATTTCTCAATCTGAAAGAGCTGAAGAAAAAATTCAAGTCTCAAGTCGTAATGTTCAAGGATTGTATGGGGAAAATATTAAACTACGCAGGAAGTGTCCGAAGATGCTGCACCAAAAAGAATTAGTCAACATGCAACCATTTCAAGAGCAGCATATGATCAGGAACTGATGGTACTGAAGGAAGAGGTCCAAGCTGCACTGAAGGCACTGACTAAAAACAAGGCTCCAGGAATTGACAGAATACCAATTGAGATGTTTCAACAAACAGATGCAGCGCTGGAAGTACTCACTCGTCTATGCCAAGAAATTTGGAAGACAGTCACCCAGCCAACTGACTTGAAGTAAACCATATCTATGCCTATTCCCAAGAAAGGTGATCCAACAGAATGCGGAAACTATCGAACAATCTTATTAACATCACACGCAAGCAAAATTTTGCTGAAGATCATTCAAAAGAGGCTGCAGCAGAACATTGACAAGGAACTGCCAGAAATTCGAGCTGGATTCAGAACAGGATGTGGAACTAGGGATTTCATTGCTGATGTCAGATGGATCTTGGCTGAAAGCAGAGAATACCAGAAATATGTTGACCTATTATTCACTGACTATGCAAAGGCATTCGACTGTGTGGCTTATAAGAAATTATGGCTAATGTTGTGAAGAATGAGAATTCCAGAACACTTAATTGTGCTCATGAGAAACCTGTACATAGATCAAGATGCAGTCGTTTGAACAGAACAAGTGGGTACTGTGTGGTTTACAGTCAGGAAAGGTGTGTGTCAGGATCATATCCTTTTGCCATACTCATTCAATTCTTATGCTGAGCAAATAATCTGAGAAGCTGGACTATATGAGAAGAATGAGGCATCAAGATTGGAGGAAGACTGATTAACAACTTGCAATATACAGATGACACAGCCTTGCTTGCTGAAAGTGAAGAGGACTTGAAGCACTTGCTGATAAAGATCAAAGACCACGGCCTTCAGTATGGATTATAGCTCAACATAAAACAGAAATCCCCACAACAGGACCACTAAGCAACATCATGACAAACGGAGAAAAGTTCAAAGTTGTCAAGGATTTCATTTGACTTGGATCCATAATCAACACCCATGGAAGCAGCAGTCTAGAAATCAAAAGACACATTGCACTGGGCAAATCTACTGCAAAAGACCTCTTTAAAGTGGTAAAAAGCAAATATAACACCTTGAAGACTAAGGTGTGCCTGGCCCAAGACATGGTGTTTTCAATGGGCTCACATGCATGAGAAAGCTGGACAATGGATAAAGAAGACTTAAGACGAATTGATGTCTTCGAGTTATGGTGCTAGTGAGGAATATTGAATATACCACGGACTTGCAAAAGAATCAACAAATCTGTCTTGAAAGAAGCACAGCCAGAATGCTCTTTAGAAGCAAGTATGACAAGACTACATCTCTTATACTTTGGACATGTTATCAGGAGGGATAATTTCTGGAGAAGGACATCATGTTTGGTACAAGTACAGGGTCAGTGAAAAAGAGGAAGACCTTCAACGAGGTGGATCAACACAGTGGCTGCAATCATGGGCTCAAGCATAATAGTGATTGTGAGGATGGTGCAGGACTGGCCAGCGTTTGGTTCTGTTGTACATAGGGTCGCTATGAGTTCTAACCAACTTGACGACCCCTAACAACAACAGCAACATGCTTACCTGGGCTTTAAAAAACCACAGGACAGGAGGGTCAGGGAACACTAGGCTTTCAAGACTTATAGCAGCTTGTACCAAACTTAAAATTTGACTCACATAAAGTTCCACAAATCCTTGGCTTTTCTCCAGTTAGACACTTTTTCATTGGAAATAGCAAAAGAAATTGCAGGACATCCCCTCTCTCTCCACTGGGTGCTCTTGAATACTTTTGTTTCACTCTCTGGGTGCTAGTTACTAATCTCTGGAAGCCATAGGACTGGGGTGGCTGGTTTGGCAAGTCTCCTTTAAGGGCCCTGCTCACTTTACCCCACTACTCCACCTCCATTCCTGAGACTCTTTTAGCACAATGGAAGAGCTCTGGAAACATTTTAGAAGCTGGTTTCATCTGGAGCCGAGCTTTGCTCCCTGTCCAACTCATGGCTGGACAATGGGATGGGAGCTCTCTTTCTCTGTGGCAGAAGCAACTGAGAAATCAGCCAAATGCTCCCAACCACAGTGGAGGGCAAGGTTCCATAAGTGCAGCATTTTCCATTCTTGGCTGCTAGGCTTGTATAAGTTGGTGTCAGATGGGAAGCTGGCCATTGAGATTCTTTCATACCCTGAGATACTCTGAGATTTATAAATGGTTTCACTCTCATGAGAAGTCAGGCAAATAGGAAGTGGCATTCTCTCTCATCTTCTCTTGACAAAAATCCACCTTGGATCCTGTTCCTCCCATCTAAATCCACAAGCATTTCCTGCTGCAGCAGTGTATGCTCCACAATGAAAAACGCAGGCAAGTCTTTCCACCCTAAGGGGTTTGAAGGCTTTCGAAGACCAGAGACCTACCTCCAGGCAAGGCAGAAGCACTGGCAGGGAGCGGGGGAGCACTGTGGACTCCCACACAGCAAGCGGGTGGCAAACCGAGGGCTTTCTAGGCTCAATGGTGGAAGGTTTGCAGGGCAGAGACAAGGCCGTACACAGAGGTCATAAAACAAAATTTATCTTTAATTTGTAAGTGTCAACAGCAGTACAAAAGATGGAGTGATGACGACTAGATTAAGGGTAGAGAGGACAGTCTTGAGGTAAATGAGCATAAATAGGCAGTTCTTATAGACACTCCCCTGAGGAGCCTAAGCCCCATCATGGCATATACATTATTACCCAAAGATGGCATGTTTAACATATCAGGAAAGCACCTTGTGCAAAAAGGAAAAAAAAAAAAAGTGGCTAAGGTGCCAACATATACCAGGATAGATAGTATGTCTTTCAATTTTGTCTTTTCCCTTAATTATGAGGCAGAGGAGGGGAAGACTTTGGAAAGTACCACTGAAGGATTATTTAATGTTAAATTTTATCTCACATCAATACTGCACAAAATCCGAGAAGTCTGTGTATGCAACAAAGCTAAGAACAATGATTCATCCTTCTAAATTTAAAGAAGGTTCTTTTTGTTTCCATTTCTTTAATCCTTAGCAAACTTTTTTTTTTTTTTTTTAATTTCATTATCAAGAGGAGAGTGTGAGAAAGATGTGATGGCAACCCTTACGGTCATTTAAAAACTTTACACTGGACTGTACAAGATTTTTTTTTTGATAAACTATTTACATTTTCAGACTTTCAAACATATTCAAAGCAGCAATAGACACTAGTTTTTAATGTTTTTTTTTTTTTTTTTTTTCTAATTGCCCAAATAGTTACCAGCCATGGGCCAAGTAGGTACCTGCATTATACATAGAATTTCTACAAAGAAAATCTGCGGTTAAAATTTGCTCGAGGGTGTATTAAATGCCCTTAGCATTTCAAGGGCCACACCCACAGTGTTGCTATAGGAACCAAAGCACAGTACCTTGACAACAGAGTTGCAGTTGTCCCAACAGCCCTACACAAACTTTACAATTTGAAACAGCAGCCAGCATGTCAGTCCAGCATGTCAGTGAATTGTGCTGATTAAATTAACATAGAATACAATCTCACAATATACATCACAAACAAATTACAATGTCAGGAAATAAAAGAGTTACAGTAAGATAAGTTATGTAGTAACAGCTTATAAGCTCGTCTAAGGTAATAAAAATTTTACATGGCAAATACAATAATGAATGAACATAAATGCTAAGCATTCTACTTTGCTACAAGCTGGAGAAGGGTACAATAAAGACTGCACTTTCAAAAAAGCAAAAACACATATGACAAAGGAAGACGAACGGAGAGAATGCACATGAGCAGGTCTGCAATGTGCAGCATACAAAACAGGTAAATATTTGCACATTCCCCATACTCCAAGAGCACCAGCACTGAGGCCTCATTTTATGCTTGTGGTTCTTCAGGAACAGGAAACTACTGAGCAAGACATGTTACTGAGTTGCCTTCAAATTTTCATATTGCCACGAACACCAATTTGAAGAGTATCTGCACTAAGCATTACCTTTCTGCCCTCCCTGCCCCACCCTGTGCCCCTACCTCTGCCCCAAAGGTACCAGCAATCTGAATACTTGTTCATGAGCTTTTGGAAAGCAGTCTGTCCCCAAAGGAAAAGATAGGATGGGGATGAAAAAGAAATATGTTTGCATATCAACATTTTCCAAGATGTTAGCATAGGGACACACTTAATAGTACATGGCATCACAGATAGAACGTAATCGGCAGGAATAACAGATAGAAGTTGTTTATTAAGGAAGGAAACATGTCAGGGGCAGGTGACTTAAGGAAATGATGCAAGTGCTTTTGTAAAAGGACAAATAAGGTCATACAATATTATTATACTTCGAGAAGTGAGCTTAAGTGCCAACTCAATCCTTTAGACAAACACGTACAAAATCAGGCAAGGCTACAGCAATGATTTTTGTCATTTTCTCATTAAAAAGGAAGACCCAGTAATGATTTCAATACATTCCTCTAGCTGCATGTCTTTGCAGTTGTTGGCACTTGGTACAGGATTTCTCACATGCTTTGAAACTACTAATTCTTTTTTCCTTTCCCAAATGAGTAGGCAGAGATCATTTCTCTGCAAAATGAGTAAACTGAAAGAAGCAGCCTCAGCCCTGATGTTCAAATGACCAGGCTGCTTTCCTACTGGGGGCAGATGGACTTCCTCGAAACAATCCCTGCTTTCAGCTAGTGCCTGTGCTCCTGGCTCAGGAGGGTGTGCTCCGAAGAAGCAGCCTGGCTTCATAAGGAAAAGAAAACAGCCTTTAATTTCAGCTGGAGGGTGATCACACCCTTTCAAACACCCCAGGCTCCCATGGGTCTAATGTTCAGGGGAGGCCAGAATTTGACAAGCTCAATAGCACTATGAGCCCACACCTGAATTTAGAACTTGGCCTGGGAGTTGGTGTCAAGACCCTGGCAAATCAAATCAGCCCTGAGGGCAAGGCTGAAGAGTGTCAAATACCAAAGGAAGCAAACTGATACGGTCCTAAAAGGCTGAGCTGGAAGTGCATGAAAACAACAAAACTTTGGTACCTTTCTGGAAAAGATACTGCATCACATCTGCCAACGAAACAGAGAAATTGCCTGCCTGGCTGCTCATGCCCGAAGATTGACAAGATTTTCTTTTCTCTTTCTCTGTCTGTCTTTCTATTTTATATGGTCCATTTTTTAGGAGTGGATTGTCTGCTAGTGTCCCTAATCCAATTGAGAGGGAAAGTCCAATTCCTGTGAGATCTTTAACAAAGTGGAGATAATTTATATCTCTGATTTGAAGATACTCGGAAATGATGAGCACTGAAAAAGTTGATTAACATTCTTTAATATAATTGGCATGGTGGGGCTTTTAATAATGGCCAATCTCAAAAGTGAATTTTTGCCTTTATAATGGCATTCATTCTTCTTGCTATTAAAGGGTCACGGAACTATCTCATAAGTTTTATGTGAATTTGCAAAGCAAATTGACTCCCAGCCGTACTGGAGATTTAGAATGTTCAATTCATCAGCTTTGTGTAAGAAAGAGACAGCAAAACTCTGAATCCGTGGACAGTCAGTTCTAGGCTACATGAGAACTCGAGTGAAGGAGTGAAGGTTTTGCTGTCCCAGCTTCAGGTCCAACACTGCTCTTCTACTGTGGCTGATAATTCACTATGCCTATGAGGTACAGTGACTTGTCAACTTCTTGTCTGGACCGACACACGTGGATAGAGAACAAAAAGGAAATACATAACTTATACCTTGCTAAGTATTCATGAGCCCAAAATAAAACTCTATTGCTATGTTATATTTACATAATTAGAAAAATCTAAAATGAGATGGTAAAGTCATAAAAACTTTGTTTTAAGCCCCACTTAAAACGAAGTGATTCCTACGATTGTCATTCTCAATTTCCATGGATATTTAGAGCCAAAGTTGGCTAATAAATAGAATAAACTGCTTAGGCACAGAATTTAGATTGGAATACAGCATCACTGTTTGACCTAATGAAAGGGACGTTTACAATCAGATCATTCTTGAATAGCCTTTCATTTTTGAGAACATGGCTACAAGTAACTGAACCCCAGTACTGAGGCAGAGCTGGAGCTAAAACAAAGTGTTCATACACACATGTATTTTGCATAAATAAATGAAATAACAAGACATAAAAATGACTCAAATCCGGCAACTGTGAGGCAAGCCCACACGAGTCGAAACAGATGACTTTTGTTCATGAGTTTTCGTACAACAGTTTCACATTAGTCAGAAGTGATAAAAAATACCATTTATATCCAGTGCTTATAACACTTACGAAACAACATCTGTGAGTGTGTGTTTTTCTTTTTTTCTTTTTTTACTACAAGCAAAATCAAGTTTCAGTCCTAAAGAACAGTCCTTTGTTCTCCACCAGCCCAGAATATTATTTTGGCATGGTCATAAAAACAAACAAAATTAACCTACTATTCTAAATGTTTGCCTTTGTGCAAAATTAATTACATACAATACAACGCTAGCCATCCAGCACTCTACCTATGCAACAAAATAAAAAAGGAGTGAGAAAGAGAGAGAGAGAGAGCAAAAGCCAAAGAGAAAGAGAAAATGTAAGAATGAACTGAGGAGGAGAGGTATATAATCAGAGAAATCAGTAAGACAATAATAAATATTCTTTCTTTTTTTGAGAAAAATGACCTCCTCCTCATTTGAAATAAATGTACAAAAAACAAAGTTCCAATCCCCAACCAATATTAAGAACAAAACATTTCTATCAGTACCTTAATCAGCTTATAGAGAGCACGCCCAGCTAATGGCATAGCTGGTAATACCTTGGCTAGACCTATTTATTGCTATTAGGTATGGCCTTGAGCACTCTTTAAATAAATATGTAGGTATACTGTTTTCTTCCAAGCGGCAAAATGGCTCAAGAAATCTGATGGGGCCGTTCCTATGTCCTGGTGATCAGATTCCGGGTTGTCCCATGAGGTGAACTTTCCCATTCACTGACATTCTCCCATTAAACCACTCTGGGTGAGGTCTCCCATGGGCAATCAGTCCTAGTTTCAGGAAGGTCAAAATGGCAGGGCAGAGCTCCCTGTAGTTAGGAGATGGGGAAAGAAACCTCCCAGCCCATCAGCACATCTCCAGGGAAAGGCTTGTGTGACAGTTAGTCTTGCTCACACGTAGGCATGCGTTCCATGTGGCCACAGATACAGGGAGTCAGTCAGCCAGGGGAGCTCTTCTGCTGCACCAGGAGATATCTGTTCCCCAGAGTTAACAGTAGGAACATCCCATATAGGGAATGTACTTCCCCCCCTTCTCCTTTCCTATGATTTTCTTTCATTCTCTGAATGTATCATGACTATCTGCCTCTATCTTTGCTTTGAGGCTACCATGTGGCTTCTTGTATCCTGGGGGTTTTGCAAAGAACTCCCTAGTCATGTAAGCTGGAATGGAGCAACTCAGGGTAAAAGTGCCTGCCCCTGACAGCCTCACTGTAGTCTCCTGCATGGCCCACAACCTTGGGCTTCAGGTTTGGCTGTGGGACTCTCCTGCCTGGCAGTCACCGCTGTTGACCCTTGCAGCTGAACTGAATTCAGGGAAATTCCACTGATGCCGACCCAACCACGTGTTGCTGAACTGAATTAGGGGAAAATTCTGGCAAAAGATTCAAGGTTACAGCGAACCTCAGGGGCATACCTATTTACGTATAAGGTTATACACCTATATCCAAATATACATCCCTGTAGCCAGACATGCACTCGTGTTTAAGAACAACAATACAGGTATTTAATAGTATCTTGTTTCAGAAATGCTTCCAGATGCTATGGGGACATACAATTACTATGTACATCTTTTGTATCTAGCAGGCGAAGGAGGTAAAAAGGGCTGAGAAGTTCTTCTGGGAAGGAGGGTGAAAAACAAGAATTATTAAATTAATGCCACCAACAATATTTTTTTTTAAATAAATAGTAAGTGGACCCTTGACATTCTGGAATGAATAAATTATTTAAGAGAAAATGTGTTAAGACTGAATGTCAGGGTTAAAGGCAAAGGGATAATGGATGTAGTGAGAGGTGGCCTCAGGCGGAGAAGACCACCATGTTGGTGTCTGTGTGGTGATCGCTCTGGTGTGCGTACGTCATACCACGTCACACACTGATGGCACATCAAGAGGCAAACACAATTGGGTACACGCACTGTGGCAACTTTGTTCATTCCTTACAATATCTTGTCTCCAGATTCCTGAGTACTTTACCATTTTCTGGAAAAAAAAAAAAAAAGTTGTGGTTTGCTATTTTATTTTAAGATGCCAAAGATTGTCTAAGACTTTGCAGTGTCTCCTTTAAGACTTTCAAAATATTAAGATTCAAAAGTTATGAAAAGAGTTTGGCACATTCAGAGTTTAACTCTACACATGGAAAAATGGAATTCCGAGGCCTTCCGAACATGCTTTACATGCAGCTGCTCACGCCGTGGACTTGTTCTGTTTCACAATATATGAAATCCTCAGTTGTTCTCTAAAATAATTCAGAATAAAAACACATTCACAACCTGTAGGCCGGCACAGCATACCTGAGTGAGAATGTTTAACCCCATCTAAAACAGTTAACTTAAACCTTTATCAACATCCAAAAGGAAAAAAAAAAAAAAGTAAGACAAAAATATAAGACTTGTAAGACAGCTATGGGTTGAGATAAGTTTTCAAGTCCTGGTGTCTCATATTTAATATGTCTTCACCTAAATTAAAAAACAACAACAACAACAATAACAATAACGACAAAAACTCAAGTTCATGAAAAGTCAGGAAAAACTTAATCTGTCTCACGCTTTACAAAACAATTAAGACCATTCTGCTGATGTAATTGTGGAGCCACAAATGCATGCGGGCTCTTTAAGAACTTTTTGTTGTGGGAGGGGGGATGAAATGTCAGAGTATTTTAATTCAGCAAACAAACACTCCTCAGTTGGCACTGACAGCCTCCGGGGCTTCATTTTCACTGCTATAGTCTGACTTGGGATCATCTTCATAGTCGTCATATATTTCCATTTCATCTTCTCCATTAATCATTTCATTTCCAGCTAGGCTTCCACCATCTGTCTTCATTCCGTAAGTGCTCTGGATAACCGGGAGGCTGGGCTCTGGGCTGGCGGAGGTGCTAGAGCAGTCAGATGTCATCTGAGGTGATGGTGTGGTAGTTGCCATAGTGATAGCACCAGGATACACAACACCTGTTCCTGTGGTGATTGGAATCTGAGGCTGTTGCCTGTATAGACGAAAAAAATAAAACAAAGGAAAAATTTCTATCTATATATGCCTCTCTGTGGTATTGGAATTCATCCCCCACACATTCCAGAGTGGGATCCTGTTTGACATTCTAAGCAAATGACAAAAATGTGTCAAAGATGTTCCCTGGAAGAATTCTGCAAATCTCACTTTTGCTATGGTTGGGGGTTAAAGAGTATATTGGAGCAATTCACTGATAGTTTTGTGACATAAAAGTGGGATTCTTTTTCAATATTGCAAATATCACAAAGCTTGGGTAACATTTGGTATTTGGAAAAAATTATGGAGTTAATTCCACGAAGGTGGAAGCCCATTTTTCAAGCCCTCCCAGAACATTTAAAAAACAGTCTTGTGGCATGAAACACAGTATAATGACACTGTTTAACAAGCTTATGTCATCTTCACCATGGTTTGAGAACCGTATAGAGGAAAGGAAGATGAGAAATGACTTGTCCCTAAAAGTTCCTAAGCATGCCCCTAAGAGTCAGATTTAGTAAAGTATATATTTGATACCAATGCAAAAGTCTATTTCTACAGCTGAGCTTGTAGGGAAGCTCCCTGAAGCTTCTATTTCCCTAATTATGGAAGGGTCATCTTGGTTATCTTGAGACCTTGGGCTGGAACTGGGACTAGGGTCTAGGGTCTAGGGCTAGAGGAGTCAGAGTAAAAAGCAGTGAGAGTGTTGTAGTTTAGTGGAATAAGAGACACATTGCCTCATCCTAGATCCAAGCATGAGAATACTGAATATGCCATGGGCTGACAAAAGAATGAATAAATCTGTCTTGGAAGAAGCACAACCTCTCACATACTCTGGACTCGTTGTCAGCAGGGATCAGTCCCTGGAGAAGGACATCATGCTTGGTAAAGTAGACGGTCAGCAAAAAAGAGGAAGACCCTTGACGAACTGGATTGACATAGCGGTTACAACTATGGGCTCAAGTATAACAACGACTGTGAGGATGGCGCAGGACTGGGCAGTGTTTCGTTCTGTTGTACATACGGTTGCTATGAGTTGGAATTGACTCCACAGCACCTAACAACAACAGATCCTAGCAGATGCCAAGGCCCAGTCACACCAGATCATTCCTTCATAATGTGACTCTAGTTCAGATAAACTTACCAGACCCTTTATTTACGAAGTTCAGTCTTCTCCCTCTGCTGGGAAATGTGGCTACTCTGGTCTCTCATTTCACCTGAGGTCTTATAATTGGTACATAACAATTAAAGATCTACCAACACTGGAGGCTATGACTGAAACAATATTCTCATATATGCAATATTCACTGTTTTCCAATATCTATATACATTAATTGCATTTGAAATTGTTTAAAAATGTCAGTGTTTTGTTCTTGTGGCTTCTAGTCAATCACCAGTTGGACAATTCTTATTGACCCTATACATTATCACTGAAACTTTTCTCTCCAGCTCGCTCTAACAGGGCAATACCCTGAATCAATGCAGAAGTAGCTTAGTTACCAGCTACTCCTTTACATATCCAGAAGAAGCGTAATTTTCTCACTAAGGCCCACACGCCCTCAAGCCTGGAAGGAGAAGAAATGGTAGAGATGGCCTACAATCACTATGTGAGATATCTGATAATATATCTTTAACAATCTCTTTCAGTTACTAAGATAAACCAAATCAACTCATGGTAAACCCACATACTACAGAGTAGAACTCCTCTATAGGATTTTCTTGGCTATAATCTTTATGGAAGCAGTTTGCCAGGCCTTTCTTTCGCAGAGCTAATGGGCAGGTCCAAACCACCAACTTTTAGGTTAGCAGCTGATCACAAACCACTAGGGAGGCATAATATTGATTCCTTAACCTTTGACTATACAACACATAAAATGTTTTAATATATATTATCTTATTCAATTAACATGGCAATTCCAGGCGTTATTATTAATTCAAATTTTTCAGATGAACAAAATAACACCTTGCTTAAGGCCACACACTTAATAACACCCTGCCCAAAATTTGAACCTAGGTCCATAACCAACCAAACTCACTGTCTTCGAGACGATTCTGACTCATAGCGACCCTATAGGACAGAGTAGAACTAACCCATAGGGTTCCCAAGGCTCTAATTTTTTATGGAAGCAGACTGCCACATCTTTCTCCTGTGAAGTTAGGTCACCTGACTCATAGTTCATCTCTTTTTCCTTTATACATATCCAATATACAGATACACTAAGCTCACTACACCTCATAAAGAAGTCCTAATTTCCATAGGCTTGTTGACACCCAGTACACACAAAACACTTGAGACTGATCCATTTTCTTTCATTCTCATGGTGATTTTTTTGGCTGCCTGAAGGAACATGACAGAGGAATCTAAATCTATGTATCTTATTATTAGTTGCTGTTGAGTCAATTCTGACTCATGGCGACCTCATGTGTGCAAAGTAGAACTGCTCCATTGGGTTTTCAAGGCTGTGACCTTCTGGAACAGATCATCGAGACTGTCTTCTGAGGTGCTTCTGGGTGAGTCTGAACCACCAACCTTTCAGCTAGTAGTCAAGCCGCTTAACTGTTTGTACCACCCAGGGACTCCTAAATCTATGTATGGAAACATGCTATAAAATACTGGTTTCTTTACCATCGAATCAAATTCTAAAAACGTTATATTTCTTGCTTCCTCAGTTTTGGGCAAATTAACACAAATTAAATTTCATGCTCACCTGCCCACAGCAGCGAATGTCTCATTAAATTTTTTACTGAATTTGGATAATTGTAATAAAAATATTTCTGATTTAATCACATTATGAGGGTAGAACGAAAACTTTTACTGCAATATTAACCCATTTTACAGATTTCATCAATTTGGTGACCATAATCCGTGATAGAGACTGCATACTATCAAATGACATACTCTCTTTTCACAAAATATGTTTTCTTTCCACAAAGAATAAATGGTCATTTTTGCAGCATTTTTAAAATTAAAACATCTATATCTGTATCTATAGATCTAATAAATAAATTTGAACAACTATTATGTGTCAGGGATTATGCTTAGATGTTTTCATATTATTTTCTTTAATCCTCGTAACAAGCCTGAGGTGGAAGCATCATTTTCTTTCTTTTACAGATAAAGTAGCCAATTAAGGTTCTGAGAGTTTAAGTTGTTTGTCAAAGGCCACAAAAGTGCCACAGCCAGGAAGTGAACCCAGTTTTATGATTTCAAGTTAAGTGTTCTCTCCCCACAGTATGAGAGTCACCCTCTTGGATTATTAATTAATGAGAACTGATATCCTGTGACGTACTGGCTCACAAATTCCCTACAAGCTAATCCAGGTTGGAAGAGAAAGGCAATTTAAATCAAAGTCTTCTAAACTGAGCTCCACATATTTAACAGTTTTTGGTTTTTAGACACTAAGTCAGTAATGGAATGGTAAAAATGATACACAGAGACAGAGACAGTTAAAGCATCTATACAACTTACTTTTGGGCGTGAGACACATATAATATGCATAAGTCTCCTCCTGGTCAGTAGAAAGAAAAGGCTACTTCAAACTTCAAGCCAGTGCTAACGTCTAAAGTGTCTATGGTAAAAACCCAGAGGATATTCCCATCCTGAATAAATGAGGATAGTCCAGTACTAGCAATGATCTCTCATTCACAAACAACTGCTTAAGGTTTCTGTAAATACTAGAATGAGAACTTGTCCCTATAAGAAATGATTGTGCCTCAGCAAGGCCTCTTGGGAAGAAAGTGATGTGGTACAGCGGAAAGGGCTCAGGCTGTGGAGTCAGACAGAGCTGAGTTTAAATCCCAGCTCTACCAGTTACTGCATCTGTGATCTTGGGCAGGTTAATTATCATCGTGGACTTTCCCTCTCCTCATCTAAGAATTAGAATAATCATACTTACTTTACAGGATTGTCATGGAGATTAAATAAGAGAACATACATATAAAGCACTACATAGTATAGAGTAGATAATCAATAAATGTTCACTCTCTCTTTTTTTCTCCTCCTTTTGGGAAGTTGGCATAAACCTCACAGAGAACAAGCATTTTCTGAGTTTGGAGAGGTCCAAGGAAATGACAAAATGGTGGGTTGGACTGTCCTGAATGCTGGCCCATAGGAGCTGGTTGGAACCAGAAGCAAAAGAGTATTGAACTCTGGTTCACAGCTGGGCCAGGAAAGGCTTCCTCTCTATCACAGCAGTACAGAGAAGGGCATCTGAGATGGGAACATGTTTGTCTTATGCTGACTTATGAGAAATGACAGAAAAGGAAAAAAAGCTGAAAGACGCTAACATTTGGTTCTGTATGACCCCTTTCTTCTTCTTCTTCTTCTTCTTCTTCTTTTTCTCTCTCTCTCTCTTCAGATACTTGCATGGTTTCATCCCTTATCCCTCAGGTCTTTGCTCAAATGCTACCTTCTTCTCACTGAGGTTTTTTTCCATGACCACCCTATTTAAAATTGTACCCCATCATCTGAAACACCCCTGCCCTTTTTCCCTACTTTACTTTCTTTCTAGGGCATTTATCACTATTTGATATTTATTCATTGATCGGTTGATTGTCCAATTCCCTCCTCTAGAACTTAAGCTTCATGAAAGCAGGAATTTTCAATGATATAGCTCCAGAACCTAGAACAACGCCTGGAACATAAGAGACACTCCATAAATATCTGCTGAATACCTAGAATGAATGAACTAATAGATGAGTGAATGAACTAGTGAATAAGAAAAAAAGAACAACAGCAACAAAAAAAACCTGGGTAACTTATCCTAGAAAAGAAAAGATAAAATCAAACTAGCTGTATAAGAGGGAGGGTGGTGGAGGAGGAACGTGAATATAACCATCTTTAGATGTTTGAAAAATTGTCTTCATAAAGAAGAAATTTGTTCTAGGAGGGACCAAAGAACAAGATTAAAACCAAGCTACAAAGCAGCAGAAAAGCAGATTATGGCTCAGTTAAGAGAAAATAACTTTTTAGCATTAGGAAATGTTCTACAAAGGACCTCGCTCTTTTGGTAAGTGGTGGGCCCTCTGCCCCAAGAAACATCCACGAAGAACTTGGAGAGGACACCTACCATAGCTGGCTGTTTGAAACAGGTGACTTCTACGGTCCTTTCTAAGTTACAATGTATTCTGTGGATGCAAAAATCATAACCTAATTGTTAGGTTAATCTTGTTATCTCATTGCCATTAACAGCATAAAAAGCAATAAAAATAAATAAAGAGATAAATAAACAAGCTAGCACAGCTAACTGCAGTTGAAGAAGCCAGGCATTCAAGGGCTTCCAAAAGAGCTCTCTATCCTAGCTATCTTACTTTTTCTTTAACGCCAGGAGAAATTCCTAGGTTGACCTCCTTTATTATTGATACTTTTCACATATTGCCCCATGTGCTCGCTCATGCTCTTCTTAATGCTATGACAGTACACTTTACCCCTCTTTTCCACCAGCCTGAACCCTTCCCAAATCTCAAGTCTCCTCCTTGGGGATACCCTGCTGTTAGCGCTAATGCATAGTAATCTCTCTTCCTCTGGGCTTCACTTGCTCTTGTCTATAAAATCAAGATTAGTATTTTATTACACATTATGTATAGCACTATACTATGTATTCTGTATGCATGTGTGTGTGTATATGTATAAAAAACTAATATTTGCTAATATATGTATATTTCTATATGTGTCTGGCTTCTCTGACTATAGCATTCTGTGAAAGCTTTTTGTGTACAGAAATAATTCCCTGTGTACTATACTAATTTAGTACAGTGCTGGGCACACAGCTGATTCCAAAGAGGACCTGACCAACTGACTGACTAATGAATTAACAACATGAAAAACCAGCCAGCAAGCTCGAACTTTGTCCATCAGAAGTCATTTTCCTAAAATTCATTTTTCCTTCCTTTACAGATCAATTGCAAAGTCAAAATTCAAACACTGCAGTTTTCATAAACAGGAATAGCTGGAAGTATTGGGCATTACAAATAATGAACGTGCACATCAAGACAAAAGTTGTAGAAGCTTTTCAAAGTGTATGCACAGAGCTGATACAAGCAGAGGTGGCTAAGAACCCTCACTCTCAGCCCAAGTAAAGAGTATAATTTGACCATTACAGAAGTCCAGCATGGCTGCATGATTTCTAAATCACAAAAATATTTCTAGAGTGTAGTCCAACTTTGCCAATTGCAAAGGAACTAAATACTTATGTTGGCTAAGTCCCATTGTTTGCTGACCCTTCAAGCCCTTAAACCCGTTGCCGTAGAGTCAATTCCGACTCATAGAGACCCTTACAGGGTCTATAAATGAAGGTAATAAAGTTTGTTTCATTAGATGAGCCTCCACATTACACATCTCTGTAGTTGGTATTGCAGTAAGGAATAAAAATAATAGCAATATTTTTACATTACCTATTGGAGTGTTCTAATATAGCTCTCTCTACAGGAGGACAATATGAATTAGGGGATCAATGAAAACAGTAGCTAGTCTATGTTAATTCATTTATATTTACAAGTATCTAATAGGCTTGATTCAATACCTTTAGGATTAAGACCGAACTGGCAAATGTTCAAATCACAGCATAATATAATAAAAATAGTTATTTTAATATAATAAAAATAAATTTGAGTGTAGAATTTTTTTCTAGAATAATAATACCCTAAATTAGACCTGACCATGTGCCAGACACTGTTCCAAGTGTTTTACATACATTAATTTATTCAGTCTTCACAAAGGTCCTATGATGTAGGTATTATTATCATCCTCCATTCTACATACGAGGAAACTGAGGTACAGAGAGTTTAAATAAGTTTCCCAAAGGTAAGCGGTGAATTCAGAGGAATAAAGATTACTACATATCAGTTGCCAGAGCCAGTAAGAAGCAAATCTAGTATTCAAGCCAGAGCAGTCTGGTTCCACAATCGATACTTTTAACCGTTACACTATACAGCCTCTAAGCAATTTGTAGGCTCTAATTGAGGGGTATGTGTGCTAGTGAAAAGGACATATGTTTCAGATTCAGATAAGCCTGGTTTAAATCTCAGCTCTATCATTTACTAGCTGTGTGGCCTTGAACAAATTATTTAACATCTCTGAACTTGTGTTTTTCAGTCTTATAGTGGATGTGTTATAAGGACGGATCAGTCCCTGGAGAACGGCATCATGCTTGGTAAAGTAGAGGGTCAGCAAAAAAGAGGAAGACCCTCAACGAGATGGACTGACACAGTGGCCGCAACAACATATCAATTGTGAGGATGGAGCAGGACCAGGCAGTCTCATTCTGTTGTGCATAGGGTTGCTATGAGTCAGAACAACAATAATGGAAATGATAATATATTGTAAATTTGTTGTATTTTCAACAAACTATATGATTCACTCAGTATATAGTATACATAATATAGTGATTATTCAATAATTAAAATTATTATTACTTAAAATGCTGTTGTTGATGTTGTTGTTATGTGCCATCAAGTTGATTTCAATTCATAGTGACCCCCTGTGACAGAGTAAAACTTTTCATAAAGTTTTCTAGGCTGTAGTCTTTACGGGAGTAGATCTCCACGTCTTTCTCCCGTAGAGCCACTGGGTGGGTTTGAGCCACCAACCTTTAAGTTAGCAGTCAAGCACTTAACCATTGTACCACCAGGGCTCCTTATTAAAATACAGCCCCAAAGTTAATATTTTATAGTTGCTGCATAACTCTCTATTATTTCACAGGTAAATTATCAAATAAGCATTTCAAATAAACTGAAGTACACTTAGCTATAGTTGTTTGGGAAAAGACATCATTGTAGCTATATGTACCCCAATAATAATGATTCTAATTTCAATATTAAAGTGTTCTCATTAGGATTATTACAAAATTCTGACACT
Organism: Elephas maximus indicus; assembly: GCF_024166365.1. Classification (NCBI taxonomy): domain Eukaryota; kingdom Metazoa; phylum Chordata; class Mammalia; order Proboscidea; family Elephantidae; genus Elephas; species Elephas maximus. The sequence continues at coordinate 71,383,419 of NC_064825.1, forward strand.
TAACCTAACAATCGAAGGGGTTAAATCCAAGGTAAGAGCTAACTTTACTCCATTCCATGTTATTGATACATTCATTTCATAACAGCTAAGGGGGAAAAAAAAAAAAAAACTAACTCATCAAAAAAATTCACTCATCAGCTACAGTTGTTTAAAAATTTTAGTCAGTAAAATGTACCACAATGTTGAACAGTTTCTGTAATTTTATTGGCTTGAAAGTTGTGCATGTCTTTTCAAAATCAGCTATAAAAATTGATTTTGCCCCATTCCATAAAGGAGTCAATAGCAATCTTTGAGTTTCTGTTTTTTCTCCCTACTCCTCTTGTAATAACCACACATCTAATGAAGATCAATTTTCAAAGATGAGCCCCAGGGAATTAATAATCTATCAAATACAGCTACCTAGAAAACAAACTCTCAAGCAGAAAAAATACTTGGCTTTATGTAGCAAGTATTAGACCAAAGCTGACCACAGGAAATGGTCAAGGTTAAAGAACAAGACATTTGGATCATCTGCCTGCACTTCTGTAGCCCCATTCCACAGTCTAAAAACATCCTCCTATAAAGGACTTTCCTGGATTAACAGGAACAGGGGCCTTGGTCTCTAAATCTCAGAGCTCCTTTGTCACCACCACACTATCACAATCAAAAGCCCTGGAGCTCTTGCTCAAATGGGCAGTCAAATTCATGACTGCCAGAACGCGGCTATTAGACACAGCTTGACATAGAGCAACATGGTAAGCACAGTTAAAGATATCGCACTAGGACCACAGTCATTTGGCATGATGGAGTCACAGACACTTGAATGTGGACCTTTGTTCCTTCTCATGTTCAGCGGCCATAGGAACTCTCTAAGCCTCCATTTCTTTATCATATTTTGAGAATTATCTAAAAAACACCTAGTACAAAATAGGTGGTAGGTGTTATTAGGCTATCGTAATTTTTTTATTTTACATGCATTTTTATGTGTTGAGCTATTCTGATCCAGAGCTCTTTTAGTGCACCCTTTGTTAAAGGGGATCAAATTAAATAGAATTACTGCAATCTCATATTTTCAAATAAGTGTCGGGAACTGAAAAGGCACCAGTGATACTCTTCCAGACTATGGCAAACAAGACACAGCATGTATCACGAGATACACAGGGGACATGACTGGGGAGAAGGGTGGGAACCACAAAAGGCCTCAAATTAAAAAATTTTTTAATTCTCTATTCAAGTGAAGTTATACACGCTTACAGGTGTACACTAACAGGATTAAAAGTTGATGTTATCACACAATCTTACATTTGTATTTTGTTACCTATGACCACACTACCTAAGGTACACTTTGGAAAGTTGTTTTTCTTAAATTCTCTAATTATCACGTGAATAGGCTAATCATATTGCACTGTACTTTTTTTTTTTTTTGGTGTTAAAAGTATTACTTTCGAAAATGTAAACACTTATAATACAAAAGGAATTTGATAGTCCTATTTTGCCATGTCTTCATTTGTTAATAAATTGGGATCCTCAGACAATAAAGTGGCTTAAGCCTCTCTTTACAGCTAAAAGGTTCTTCCATCGCGTAAAGAAATTTGTTGATTATCTAGAGAGGTGATATAAATATGTAGTTTTACTGTGATATCCACTGCCGTCAAGTCAATTCCGACTCTGACAGTACCTATTAAGTAATAGCGATAGTGACAAGAGTCAGTCTTTACTGATATCTTACTATTTGCCAAGCTCTGTGTAAAGTACTTTTAAAAGCATTGCCTCATGGAGTTCTCTCAACAACGCTATGAGCTAGGTACTATTATTTGTTTTGTTTCACACATGAGAAAACACAAGCTTAGAGGAGTTAAATAACTTGCTCAAGCAGGTGGCACAGTCAGTATTTGAACCCCAGTAGTCAACTTCAAAGTCCATGCTCCTCTGAACAACATTCTAGCGTATTGTACAGATTTGTGACCCAGACTACTTCAATTGACTTTTTTTCTTTTTTGTATTGTCACTATTTACTATTCCAAATTAGTTTTATGCTTCTAAACACATGCTTCTGAAACAAACTTTTTGTTCCATGGGGACGTATTTTGAGTGTCTTTAAAAATAAACAGCAATTACTTCTCCTTTAAGGTATCTCTTTTCTCCACCTTTAAGTGAAGCTTTCTTATTTCCCTGGCAAAGCCCACCTCCTTGATTCCCTCTCAAGTAGCTCCACTTCTCTCTTTCACACCCCTTCATAAGTGTCTCCCCAGTCTGATTCCAGCTGCTCCTGGCCTGTGCCTCTGGATGCCCCTCTGTTTACCACCCCCTAATGGACCTCTGTAGAAAGAGAGGCACTGTGCTTCTAGGCCTGAGTGTGCTGGAATCTACAGGCATCTGTGTCCCCACTTATCCTGACTATTGTGGTTATGAGGGGCCTCTTCTGAATGCAGACAGCCAGTCAGCCAAGTCGAAATTTATACCAGAAATCTATTACCTAATTTTTAAACAAAATGACAAGAAATCAGACTTGAAGATATCAAAAACATGTCTAGTTTGTGATTTAAGCAAGAAAATCCACATTGTTACTGCTTCCACCACAGAATAATTTACTGCAACAAGAGTTCTGTATCTTATGCCAAAAATGAGGTCCTCTAACCAATGTCAAGGTCAATTATCTTTTGGTAGATCCCACAACAAAAGCAGACTATTGTGATTAGAGTCAGAAGCACCACCCAAAGAAGCTGGAAAGCTTCTGGGGATTTCTTAAGGTTAGTTTTAATTTTTTTCTCCCTGTGTGTGTGTTTAAATAAACTACCAAAAACTCTGTGTGTGGGCACTGAACATCTTAGATGAATTTGGGAGACAATGAAAGGGATGATCAGTTGGGAATGGGCTGTTGCAGGTTTGTTTTGATTTGAGCAGGAGCCATGCTGCACTTGTGACACTGCTGTGATGACCACAGCCAAGCCCCTTCGGCATGTCACAACCTCCTCCCTTCCCTAATGGGCTTCCCAAACACACTGCCGCTAGCCATCTTGCAGTGTCTTACTGGGAACCAAAAGCCCAGGTGGCTAAATCCAGGAATACTTACCCTACAGTAAAGAACTGCCTCATTTCCTGTCTCCGAGACCTCATCAGTTGCTTATATTCCCCGATCCGGAGCTTTTTGCCATCAACAATGCAGGTGCGTTTCGGTCGGGGTTTGTATTTATAGTTTGGGTACTTCTCTAAGTGAATCTTGCTTAGGCGGGCCTGCTCTTCATAATAAGGTTGTTTCTCCTGGTTGGACATGGATTTCCAGCGAGACCCTAGACATAAAAACAGCCTTAAGTACCCGAGTGGCCAAGAAAACACATGCCAGGCAAATACAATTAGAAATATACCTTGCCACCATTTCATTTCACTCACCTGTGCTCGGCGTAATTTCTACCACACACTGCTGAATCTTCCAATATTCTTTTAGATTACAGAATATTATTATTTTTCTCAATAATTTAAAGCTGATGCTACAAGCATAATGTTTTAAAACATATCTTTACTGCTTGAAGATCTCCTACACCGAGGTCTTTCCCCCATCATCTGTGTATCTCTCTCAAAAGGGCAGAAAACCTAAACTTTCTAAGCATACTTTCTAGTATAACAAAGATGCTCAGGAAAAGGAATCTTGGTCCCAGAAATTCAAACATCTCTCACACACCAAGCATCTGTAGTGAAGCCAGCCTTTGATAAGATGTTAAGTACACGTTGACATTCTTCCCTACATAAAACTACTACGCACACTGTCTCCCCTGGCCTAGGGTAATTAAAAAACCTAAACTCTACTTAAGAAGTTATAGCTTTAGAGCCAGAAGGTACTGTTGCAATTATGTATACTATTTTCAAGTACTATAAATGTTCATTCAAAGCTGTACCAATAAAAGTACAAAAATTTTTAATACGGTTTATACAGGAAGAAGGAAAAGTATTCACTTCTCTAATATTGTTTATAAAGAATTATCTAAACACTTGACGAAGAGACGTGTTTTTTTATATGTATCAAATTGCATTTTTGTGTCTTGCTGGTGAATAAAGCGGTAACAGCTGTGCTGACTGGATGTTAGCTATTCTTTAGTGGAGATTTTTCATACATAAACAAATGGAAAAGTTGTACAAATATTCTCTGTAGCCAGCAATATCCTGGTCTGCTTTAATAGCACATCCATCCCTGTTTTTCCTGATTGTTGTGCAAAAGTTGTATAGAAAGTCTACATAGATAGGCTCCTTTGTGTTCCCGACAGCTTAACGCCCCAGTTAACAGAATTCTTGGTACTCTCGCAAGGCATGTGCTTAAAAGTTTACATTTTAATGAATACACTTACTATATTCCTAATAATTTTTTTCACAGAATGCACACCAATAATATGGATTCCCCACAGCTGCCAAAATGGAAACAGAGATTCTATGCCCATTTGAAAGCTTCCTCATGCTGCTACTAAAATAGCAGAAAAAATATAAAAATTTCAGAGTTAGATATCAAACTTTAAGGATGGAGAAACATTGTTGTTGTTTTTTTTTTTTTTTAGAATATCTTGTAATTATAAAAAGTATATATAAAATACATCTAATAGGAACATTTTGGCTTGAAAGGTATTTAAATTCAAAAGAATAATGCTCTTATGCATATCTCTGAAATACTGAAAATAAAATCCCACTTAATTGCTAATGACATTTTTTATCCATCTTGAAATTCAAAAGGCAAAAGGCAAAAAAAAAGAAAAACCTGGATTTTAACATTAACACCACTATTCAATTTTACGTGCGTTTTAAATTTTCTTAGAGGTCACTGCTCAGAATGTCTCAAAATCAAGCTAAATTATTTATACAGTGACAAAACATGTGTATTTGTGTACGTTCGGATCACTGATATTTATTCAGGTTAAATATTTATTGCTTTTGAACAAAACATTTAAAAAATTAAAACCACAGTTTAAGTCTCTAATGTTTTTTAGCTTCTTAAATGGTTTCCTTTGAGATTTTGTCACATCATGACAGCTTAAGTAGAACAGTGCCTTCTGTGTTTTTTCTCTTTAAAGGGGAAACATGTTGACCATAATGCTGCATGTTGAATAAAATATGTTCAATATGTTGAGCACAAACTGTATAATCTGCACTAGGCAAACTTTATTCCAACAGAACAAGGCTTGAGTTTAATCTCGAGAAATAGGAGACTCACTCTGACAATTTACCACAGAATGGGCCTCTGCCCTGTGGTCTATGTGTTCAACTCACTGCTATTAAATTTGAACTAGTCATATCTTATTAAAGTGAATGTAGCTTTATTTTATACATTTTTAAAGTTATCTTTAGAGGCACTGTTCTGTACTCCATGAATTTCACACCCTTTTTGGGCTCACTCCAGGTCCTTGAGTTCTTTCAGTGGGACACATGAACCCAAGGATACTAAAGCAGGAAACTGTAATGTCTATGAGCATTTCCAAGACTCTGTAGCAAGTTATGATTTAAGACAATAAGAAAAAATACAGAGCTTGTCTCCATGATTCTTGTTTATCAGTAACCTCTAAGAGATGCCAAATACAAAGTATTAACACATACTATAAATAATTTTGTCTCTCAAATAAGTTTTTAGCTGGCCCTGCCCTGGCACCTGGTGGATATAATAATCTCCTAACTCTAAATGTCACGGTTGAGGGTGGGGAGTGCAGAGATAACAAAGGCTTCAGGCTTCCCGCAGCAGCTGACTGAACTATATCTAACTTCTGCAAACCACAATCTCCTTTAGGAGCCTAATTGTGCCCTCGCTTTCCACTCCAGGGGCATTCATGGGGCAGAAAATCAGCATCAGCTGCTGCACTCACCTAAGATTTTGCTAATGTTGGAGTTATGCATGTCGGGGAAGGCCTGAAGGATTTTCCTCCTCTCGTCCTTTGCCCAAACCATGAATGCATTCATTGGTCGCTTGATGTGGGGCTCACTGCTGGCACGGCCGCGGGCGTCCCTGTAGACTCGGGCTTCAGCCACAGTGGCACCTCCTGTTGGCCAACAATAATACTGCTGTAGTTTAGCTGCAGAGCCATTCATTGCTTTACTTCCTGTAATGTCAGGGCAGGAAGAACAAGACAGACGAGTGCAAAGCATTATTATCTGGATAATGCAACAGAGCTTGCTGCTTGGTTCAGCTGTTTTCCCCGGGCCCTTGTCTTCTATTTCTAAGTGTGCTCTTGGAAGCAGAACACAGTTTCAAATGACGGTTCTACAGCCCCTTCTGATGTAAGTCTCAAAGACAGAGAGGGCAGAATTAATTTTCAATGTGTTTATAGACTTAGCACTAAGGAGCCCTGGTGGTGCAGTGCTTAAGCGACCAGCTGCGAACCGAAAGGTCAGCAGTTTGAACATACCAGTCACTCCTCAGGAGAAAGATATGGCAGTCTGCTTCCGTAAATATTACAGCCTTGGAAACCCTATGGGACAGTTTTGCTCTGTCTTATAGGGTCACTGTGAGTTGGAACCGACTTGACGGCAAAAGGTTTAGTACATTTACTATAATCAATTCCATGTGATGATAAAGCATTGACTGGCATAAAATCAACTTGCCTCCTGTAATCCCTTCCTTCAAAAGCTGACCCTTAATCTATCATTTTAGCCTCATTTGCCGAAACTCCCAGCCACTTCAAACTATACCTTTCCCTGCATTTTCATAGCATTTTGCCTTGTTTCACGCTCTGCTCTCTGCCTAGAAGACCCTTCTCCTACTTTGCCACCCTAAATCCCACTCATCCTTCATGTTCTAGTCATATATTGGTGGGTTTCATTCATTAATTCAATGAAAAATATTAATTGAGCAAGTGCTATGAGCTAGGGTTTATGCCAGTTGTTAGAGATACAAAGATGAATAAAACAGCCACTACTTTTAAGGCACTCACAGTTTAGAGGGGAGACAGACCCTCAACAGTCATAACAGAGTGCTGTAAGTGCTGCAGTGCTGAAGTAAACAGGGTGCCAAGACAGCACCTTACTTGTGCTTACTTACTAATCTGTAGTACACACGTGTGAAATTGTACACTACAGATTAGTAAGTGAGCACAAGTAAGCACATGCATACCTTGCTTACTATAAGCAGGTGTGTACCATGTTTACTGGTTAATCCACCCCTTTCTGTAGTAATTACTTGTTAATGTGACTATCTCCATCTAATCGTTCTACTCCATTCTCAGGAATATGGGATCCTTAAAGTTAGTGATTATGTTGTACTCATTCTTGTATTTGGGATTCCTAACATAATAGTCAATAAATATTTATTGAGTAAAAGACTGGTTTTCAACTTATATGCAAAGGTAGTAAACTAAGAGGTATTCATTTCTGGAATCCTGATATATTTTTCTGTTGTTTAAGGTTAGTTCTTTAACATCCTCCTGTGAAACTATGTCTAAATTTCTTAAATTGTGTAGTTTCATAAGAGCTGACTCTAGTACCATACTAGATTGAAAGCTCCTTGAGGGTAGAGACTGAGTCTTGTACACTGCTATATCCCTAGGATCCAGTGAAGTATCTCACACACGGTTTCAATTAGTAAAACATGTTAAATAAATTAATGAATGATTGAATAAATAAATGGAGCTCTTGCTCTGTTTTCATGTACCCAATCAGCATGACACATGGATAAGTGGTTTGCAATGTGGGAACTACAGAATATCCCCCTATACACTGAAAACTTCTATAGCTAAATACAATGTGGTTGGATTGGTGGCCTCAGCCAAGCTTAACTGCATAAACAGTAAAGCCTGTCCCTCAAAGCTCAGAATCAAAATATATATTAAAACTAAGATTTTAACTTTCCTGGAAAAAAGTAAATCCTTTCATCTCCGTGGAGTTATTATACAGGAACAACATGACACAATCAATCTTTGGCCCTTCTGCTCTATTTCTAGATACCTTGATTAAGTAGACATTTGTTTGTGTCAAGGCTAGTAATAAATTAGAACATTAAAATGGACTATTATTTGGCAAATATGGACATCATTTATTGCAAACAAAAGACAGGATTAAAAAGGGCCAAACTGGCTAATATTGTGCATTCTTTTCTAAACATGAAAAGGGGTGGGGGAACCACTCTCTGAAGGTTATACAAAAATAACATATTTTATGAACAGTCCTTCTTTTAGGCCTGCTCGACAGAATGATCCCTTATATGAAAATCTCAGATCCCAAGATGCATAACTAATATGCTACCTTTTTGCCACCATACCCACAGTACGTTAATTTCATTTAAAATGCACTGACCATACAGGATAAATTGATTTCACTTTATATGGCTTTGACAGCCATGTTTATTGTGCAGTGAAATGTACTGTAGCTTCCAGCTGACAATATCCATCAACACAGGGCAATATGCTGACTGCTGGGCCAGACGAAGGCATACATTACTCTGGAAGTGAAACCCTCATTCAGATACGACAGTGTCTTCTCCTGAGGATCACCATGGTAATTTATGATGCCCTCAGTGCCATTACTTTACAACTGACAAGGACTCAGCAATTTATATACTTGCATGCCTACACATAAAAGTCGACAGGTTTGTAGAGAACGTCAGATGCAAAAACATTTCAGTATTATCCTAAGTTAACGACTGTGCCCCAGGGGACTAACATCTGAGATCTGGTTTTCCTGTCATCACTTTCTCTCCACCTCCGGCAAAACCAAATAGTCAACTCCTATTTATTTACTTAAAATCTGTATTTCCTTGTGAACTGGAAGTTTCAATCTCCTGTAGACTAACAGGGATCATGGTGGACTTTTAGACTCTGGTTTTAGTATAGAGAAACATACTATATTCTCTGCTCCATACTGATGGGTTCCCTTAGACATGGCATACATACGCCCCATCCATTTTCCTCTTATGTTATTCTGCCCTCTTAGCATATCTTTTCTACTCTCTCTTTCTACCAAATTCTACCCTTTTCCCAGGAGCAGTGCTCAGGACCCACCTTCACTAACTTCCTACACAGATCTTGCCCCCTGTCTTCCAAGTACATATTATCTATACCACACTGATTGACAATGAATTAATTACACAGCAGATCTCTAGGATTCATAAGGAATGCTCCCATAAATTGAGAAATTCAACCACAGTGCATAGTATAGAAATGAGAATAAGGAAGGGAAAAAGAGAAAATACTCTAGGACACGTTCATTTTTCCTCCTTTCCTTGCCTCCTCTTCTCCCTTGCAGGAAAAATGAAATGAAAAAAGAATGGGGATATCCTAAGCTAAACTAGGAATGTTGCATAAAAATAAACCCAGATTCAGGAAGAAGAAGAGGCTTACCCAGGAAGAGTAAAGTTTGAAACCACTTTTAAAATTGTACTTGATATCTTATCAAGCATCAACTATAGCAATGACTTTTAATTCTACACAGATTTGCAGTACCCAGGGCCCTTTGCAAAATCGTAACTGGGACAATGCTTTTCTTCATCCACTTGTTCTCATTTTTACATCATTTCTCACCTATCTTCCAAATATGTAGTACTCTCGGGCTACCTTATGACTATTTAAACTATGCCCAGGATGCCACCCTTCTTCTTAACTAAAAAAAAACCCAGTGCTGTCGAGTCTAGATGGTCAATAAACAATAACAACAAATCAGCTTTGCATATGAAAATGTACCCTTGCTTAAACCCCATTGCCGACAAGTTGATTCCAACTCAGAGCTACCCTATAGGAAAAAGTAGAACTTCCCCACAGGGTTTCCAAGACTGTAATCTTTAAGGAAGCAGGTTGCCACATCTTTCTCTGGTGGAGCGTCTGGCAGATTTGAACAGCTGACCTTTTAGTTAGCAGCCTAGCACTTAGCCACTGTGCCACCACAAATCCTTTTGCTTTAGCCACTACCGCTAAAATCTTGGAAAGCAGCTCTATCCTTCCCTGGGATTATAACACCTGAGTTGTCACCTGGGGTTGGTACCAAAAAAATAACCAAACCCACTGCCGTCGAGTCAATTCCGACTCATAGCAATCCTACAGGACAGAGTAGAACTGCCCCATAGAGTTTCCAAGGAACACCTGGAGGATTTGAAGGTGCTCTTGGTTAAAAGCCTACCTCTTGGTTAACAGCCATAGCACTTAACCACTACACCACCGGGGTTTCCGGGGTTGGTACAGCAACTAATAATACTATAAGCCAGAAGTTCCTCACAAAGAAATGTTGAGGGTTTCCTCTATTCTGTCTTCTTGAGGGCAGTGACTATACCATACACAGCTCATACGGAACTCAGGGAGGCATCCAATGAGTATTATGCAGAAAAATGCTTTTCAACAAATATTTGTTGAACTCAATCTTTTGATAGAAAACAGTTCCCAATATTACTTCCTTTTTCACTGAAAACTGACAACCTATCTGTTACTTGAATTCACAACCTGGGTATTAGTTAACCCTACAATCAAAATTTTTTAAAAAAGTATCAGGCAACAAAATCAAAGAACACTTAGAAAGTGTCCCCAAATTTCCCTAAACTTTGCTCTGTAATACAAAATGATCAGGAAAATCCTAAAAAATTGCAGCAATAGAAATATATATAACTTTATGTGTGTATATAAATTTAGAAATGAAAATTTCATATTTTGAGAGCCCTTTTAAACAGATAAGGAAAATTCTGTAGAAGACTATAGAACTATTTTAAATAATTATTCTATTAATCTGTGTATCTGAAACCTAAAATTCACTTTCTGTTATCATTTAAAAAATATACATATCAACTGTGTCTTCATAATCCTTCATTCATTTTAGGAAATAACATCAAGGTTTTTTTGTTTGTTTAAGCACTTCATTCTAAAATAGCCAATGCTCCATGTCAGAATCCATATTTGTCCTAGAGGAAGTCTCAAAATTCTCTGAGGCACCTCCTTTCCCTTTTAATAGCAGAGGAGTCATTTGTGAGTTCAATGTTAATGACATGACTTCTCTAGGAAAGCAATTGGAAGGAGCCTAGGCCCACAGTTGTGTACCTGGAGACTAGTGCTTTCCTGCCGAACTCAGAGTTATTACTAGTGACTCCTTTCAACAGCAGTCCCAAGATATTGCTACTGAAAGGCCAGGAGGTTAACAGCACCATACTAGGCACCAAATGAAAGCACTGTTTCCCTGTACTCCAGGAACTCCTGCACTAAACTTTCCCTACAAGGCGCAGATTGGCTAATTCATCCTTCATCTCCCAAATCACTGTTTGTGTAAAGGGTGAACTTTAAGATAGAAGAAGAAAGACAGTTAATCAATGGAGAGAAGATAGAAATTGCCAAGGCAAAGATCTCCTTAGGAAACTGTGATTTCAGTGATCTAAAGAGAAGACAGAAAGCTAAGTTTTTCCAGGTGGGTTGGAAAGAAGGCCAGATTCACCATCATAGCCTATTGCAATGGTCCTGAACTACTCCCAGAGAGGCCCGTTCCTCAATAAATTCTAAGGGCTATGTGAGTGAGTGAGTGAGTGTGTGGGTTTGTGCATGTATAAAGTTCTCTCTAAGATGGAACTCTGGCTAATTCTATTATGTGTTTAAACCAAAAACCAAACCTGTTGCCGTCAAGTTGATTCCTACTGATAGCAACCCGACAGGACAGGGTAGAATTGCCCCATCAAGTTTCCAAGGAGTGCCTGGTGGATTCAAACTGCCAACCTTTTCGTTAGCCGCCATAACTCTTAACCAGTATGCCACCAGGGTTTCCATAACATGTTTAGTAATCACTTATTTATGTATTAATTCAGCAAACACTTTTGACAAATTTAGATGTGTACAGTATTGTGCTGGAGTATACAAAGATAAATAACACATGTGGCTTGTTTTTAAGGGGTTCAATCCAGTGTGAGAAACAGATATATAAATAAAAAAAATTATAAAACAGTATAAGTGGTTTTGTGAGCAGTGTCTTGGGTCTTCAGACCTTGTGAGCGGCCATCTAAGATACAACTATTGGTCTATTACTGTCTGGAGCAAAAGTGAGTGAAGAAAATCAGGCTCAAGTGAGCAATGAGTCCAAAGGACTATTGGACTATATGAACAATAGCCTATACAACCTCAAGACCAGAAGAACTAGATAGTACCCAGCTACCACTACCCATCACTCTGACTAGGATCACAATAGAGTCCTGGACAGGACGGGAGAAAAACTGTAGAACAAAAAATCAAATTCACAAAACAGGCCAGACTTACTAGTCTGAAAGAGACTGGAGGAAACCCCGAGAATATGGCCGTAAGACAGTCTTCTGAAATGGAACTGAAGCCATTCCTAGAGACCACCTTTCAGCCTAACCATAGACTAAAAACCAAAACCAAACCCATTCCCACCGAGTCGATTCCGATGAGTAAACCACAGACAGGCCCATATAATAAACAATAACACCCAAGAGGAATGTGCTTCTTAGAACAATCAATTACACAAAATCAAAAGGGCAACATTTGCCCAAAAGCAAAATGAGAAGGCAGGAAGGGGTAGAAAATCAGGATAAAAGGAAATGAGGAAACTAGAATATCAGGATAAAAGGAAACGGGGAGACCAGAGAGAGTGCTGACACATTGTGGGGAATGGAACCAATGTCATGGAACACTTTATGTACAAATTATTGAATGGGAAACTAATTTGCTCTATAAACTTTTACCTAATGCACAACAACAACAAAATAAAAACAGTATAAGTGCTAACAAAGGTAGTTTGAAGATGTTATAAAAGCAGAGAAGAGGAGGTATTAACACCACTAGAGTAGACACAAATGAATGTTAGGGAGGCTTCAAAGAGGAAGTGGTGCTTGAGCAGCATCTTAAAAAAAAAAAGAGTAAGAATTCACTAGCAGTTATGATTGTGAAGGCATTTCAGGCTGGAGAGTCAGTGTGAATAAAGGCACAGAGGTGTGAAAAAAACACAGTGTATTTTAGGGACTAACAAGAAGGTGGCTATGCTTGGGCTTATAGAAAAAAAAAATAGGGGTGAAATCAGAAAAATAAGTAGGGGCTGAATTGCTAAGTACCTTGAATGCCAAGCCAAGAAGGCTGTAAGGTTGTTAAGCAGGGCAGTAACATGAACAAATAAATATGTTCTAGAAGAGGTAAAAATGGAAACCAAATAAGAAATTATCACTAAATAGCCTCAATAATTATTAGTGAATTGCTAATAAAGACTAGAGAAAAATAAAGTGGATAAATAACTTCTCACAGGCCGATTAAAATCTAAATTTTGTCAAATAGAATGAATGTAATATATGCAGAACACTGGCACAAAAGATCTTGTTCTGGGATGTAGTTCTGCTAATGGCAAAATAACTTATATCAGACCAACCCTTCAACAGATAATAAGTATAAAGTCTGGACAAAATATGTAAAAACAACTACTTGAAGGCATATGAGAGCTTCCAAAATTAAGCTGAAATTGGAGAGGATTCAATCCTAGAAAGAAAAAAATTGAGAAAAACTGAATTGAAGTGAAAAAACTGAGTGAGAATGAAAACAAGTGAGTGTCAATGAAAACACTCCCCAGTCAGTATAGCATGAAGTGCCTAGAATTCAAACAGAAAGTCACAATTGGACTGGCTTAAAGTGTCAGAAGACAAAGTTTGAGGGCTCCAGAGTGACTAATCCTAAAAAACTTCGCATATACAGGAAGATTCCAATTAGCCCAGTGGAAAAGTGTTGTATATCTGAAAAATTCAAGCAGAGATTTAAACTGTTATCCACTGTAACGAAAACAGAATTTGGATTTGAATCCTACCAAGATAGAGGGGACTGGTAAACACACTGGGTTTTCCATTTAATAGAATCAATTTCCATGGAATCCTTAGGAATAGAAACTGTACTTCAAGAATAAGGACTCATCCTAGATCTAAAAACAAAACTGAACCAGACTCTCCCTTACAGTGCAAAATTAAGCCTCCACAAGTTCAAGGAAATCAGTAAGTAATTTTTAACTGCCTGCTACCACAAAAATAAATACTCTTCAGTGGAAGAAAATAGAATTCAGAATCTCTACAACTTATAATCCACAATGTATAATATATAATAAAAAATTACTAGTCATACTAAAAATCAGGAAAAAGTGACCCAGAGACCAAAAAAAAAATGTCAACAGAAAGAGAATCTGAGATGACCCAGATGGTGTAATTAGTGGATAAGGGCTTTAAATCAGTCAATATAAATATGCTTCAAGGACTGAAAGAAAAAGATGGTAATAATGAATGAATAGATGAGGAAACTGTGCAGAGAAATAAAAAGAAACAAATGAAATTCTAGGACTGAAAAGTATAACATCTGAGATGAAAATTCATTGGATATACTTAACAAAAGGTTGGAGTGCAGAATAAAGAGTAAGTAAACTTGAAAACAGAAAGACAAGAAATTGTCCAGTCTCAAAAACAGAAAGAAAAAAAAAAACAACTCAGAAAGTAAATAGAGATTCAGCAAAATGTGGGACAATATGAAGTGTCATAAAATATGTATAAAACTGTAGATCAGAAAGAGAAGAGAGAGAATCCTGACTGAAAAATATTTGAAGAAATACTGGTTGAAAATTACCTAAATTCGGTGAGAAACATCAACCTACAGGTTCAGGACACTCGGAGAAACCCAGGTAGAATACATGCAAGGAAAATCACACCTAAGCACTACACTAGTCAAACTGCTGAAAAACAAAGATAAAGAGAAAATTCTAAAGAAAAAGGACACAGTACACATAATTAGTTCACATAGTGGAACAATAATATAAGACAGCTAACTATTCATTAGAAATAATGGAGGACAGAAGACTATGGAACATGGTCACAATGCTGAAAAAAGTCAATCCAGAGTTTTACACTCAGGGAATGTACCCTTCAAATATGAATGTAAAATATAAACATTTTAAATAAAAGATGAGAGAAGTTGTTACCAGCAGACCTACACCAAAAGAGATATTAAGGAACATTACCAAAAAAAAAAAAAACCACTGCTGTCGATTTGATTCCGACTCATAGCGACCCTATAGGACAGAGTAGAACTGCCCCATAGAGTTTCCAAGGAGTATTAAGAAAATTACCAGGTAATTATTCAAGATGAAAAGAAGTAACACCCAGATTGAAACTTGGATATACAAGGCAGAAAGGAAGAACACCTGACATGATAAATAAGTGACTAAATGAAGGAAAAAAAAAATCCTTCTATGGATTTCTTTCATAAACAACTGATTATTTAATGTCTTTAAAAGACAACCAAAAAAAAAAAAAAAAAAAATCCCAAACCCACTGCCATCAAGTCAAGACAAGGGACTTTTTAGAATATTTCACTGTGGGATTTATAACATATGAAAAGTTAAAGTATGTGACAAAAATAGCATATCAACCTTTGGGTAGTAAATGCAATTAAATTGTTAAAAGATTGTTTTATTTTATGTGAAGTGGTACGATAATGACATTCAATTAAGGATGCAGAGTGAAGCCCTAGAACAACCAATTAAAAAAAAAATGCAAAGAGGTATAGCTTAAAAAGTCAATAGAGTAATTCACATGTAATACTGAACAAATGTTCAGTTAATGCAAAGGAAGGCAGGAAAAGGGGAAGAGAAAGTCAAAAATAGATAAAACAATTAGCAAATCATAATACCATCATATACCAATAATTACAGTAAATAAAAATAAAACAATCCAAATAAAATGCAGAGAATATCAGAACAGATAAAGAGGTAATCAATGAAATACAAAAAAGTGGTAACTTTGGCAAAGAGTAAGACCGTACACAATACTGGGAAAGCCAGCATAACTTGACTAAGGCAAGGTCATGAAAGCTTCATAGACATATCCAAACTCCCTGAAGGACTGAATTACTGGGCTGAGGGCTGAGGACCATGGTCTCAGGGGACATCTAGTTCCACTGGCATAACATAGTTTATAAAGAAAATGTTCTACATACTACTTCAGTGAGTAGAGTCTGGGGCCTTAAAAGCTTGTGAGTGGCCATCTGGAGCAAGCGAGAATGAAGCAATCCAAAGACACAAGGGAAAGATTAGTCCAAAGGACAAATGGACCACAACTACCACAGCCTCCACCAGACTGAGTCCACCACAACTTGATGGTGCCTGGCTACCACCACCGACTGCTCTGACAGGGATCACAAAAGAGGGTCCCAGACAGAGCTGGAGAAAAATGTAGAACAAAAGTCTAACTCACAAAACAGGGCCAGACTAACTGGGCTGACAGAGACTGGAGAAACCCCGAGAGTATGGTCCGCAGATACCCTTTTAACTCAATACTGAAATCACTCCTGAGGTTTATCCTTCAGTCAAAGATTAGACAGGCCGATAAAAAAAATGAGACTAAATGGGCACACCAGCCCAGGGGCAAGGACAAGAAGACAGGAGGGGACAGGAAAGTTGGTAACAGGGAACCCAAGGTCAAGGAAGGGAGAGTGTTGACATGTTGTGAGGTTGGCAACCAATGTCACAAAACAATATGTGTCTTAATTGTTTAATTAGAAACTAATTTGCTCTGTAATCCTTCATCTAAAGCACTGGGGCTCCTTTGCTGAAGTAAACAATATAAAAATATGATAATTAATTGTTGTTCCTATATACTAGCAACAAACAACTAGGAAATTTTTTTAATTTACATTTATAATAGCATCAGAAAATAAAATATTTAGGAATAAAATTACCAAAATGTGTGGAAGACTTCTACATTGAGAGCAACACAACATTTGTGAGTTAAATTAAAGAAGACCTAAATGAGTGGGGCAATATACCATTTTCATGGATCAAAAGACTCAATGTTGTTAAGATGTCAGTTCTCACCAACTTTATCTGTACATTCAATATGATCTCAGTAAAAATAAAGCCTTTTTTTTTTTTAGAAACTGACAAGTTTATTTTAATATTTATATGAAAAAGTAAACAGAGCAACTAAAACTTGAAGAAAGTTGGAGGACTCAAACTCTCTGATTTCAAGACTTACACTAAAAAGTACTTTATCACTTATTGAAAAAATTATAGTAATCGTATTGGCATAAAGCTAGACAAATAGATCAAGGAACAGAATTAAAAAATCCAAAATAAAACCCTCATATCTATGGTCAATTTTCAATAAAGACCTAGGCAGTCTTTTCAATGAATAGTGCTAGAACAAGGGGGTAAATACACGGAAAAAAAAAAATAAATAAACCTTGACTTCTTACCACACACTATACCCAACAATTACATTGAGATGAATCATAAAACTAAAAGTAAAAAACTATTACATTCACAGAAGAATACAAGGAGAATATTTTAGGGACCACAGGCTAAGCAAATATTTCTTAGATATGGCAAAACAAAAAAAAACATTAAACATACAGGAAAAATGATACACTGAACTTTACCAAAATTAAAACTCTATTCCTCAAAAGTCATTGGTAAGAAAATGAAATGTCAAAGCACACTGGGGGGAAAAAAATCACAATACACATATTTGACAAGAACTTATATCTAGAATATATAAAGAACTACAAAAAACAACAAAAAATGTAAGCGATCTAATTTTTAAATGGGCCAAGGGCTAACATTTTATAAAAGAAAATACAGTTATGGCCAACAAACACATGAAAAGATATGGAATATCTTTGTTATCAGGAAAATGCAAATTAAAACATCATTGAGATACCATTTCACACCCACTGGAATGGCAATAAATGTTGGCAAGACCTGAAACAACTGGAACTTTAATATACTGGCATAACCATTTTAGAAAACAGTTTGACAGTTTCTTATGAAGTTAAATGTATACTTATCTATGACCCAGAAATTCCATTCTAAGGTACTTACTCAACAGGAATGAAAACTTTTGTCTAGAAATAGATTTATGTAAGAATATGATACCAGCTTTATTTGTGATAGCCCCAAACTAGAAACAACTGGAGAATGGATAAATAAATTGTGGTACATCCACACAATGTGGTATGATTCAACAATAAAACTGTTTTAGCTAGTTGTTAAAAAGGAAGGAAGGAAGGAAGGGAGGGAGGAAGGGAGGGAGGAAGGGAAGAAGGAAGGGGGAGAGGGAGGGAGGGAGGGAGGGAGGGAGGGAGGGAGGGAGGGAGGGAGGGAGGAAGGAAGGAAGGAAGGAAGGAAGGAAGGAAGGAAGGAAGGAAGGAAGGAAGGAAGGAAGGAAGGAAGGAAGGAAGGAAGGAAGGAAGGAAGGAAGGAAGGAAGGAAGGAAGGAAGGAAGGAAGGAAGGAAGGAAGGACCAAAATAAAACAGAAAACCAACCAATCCAACAAGCAACAAAAAAAAGATCTTTTTTTGAAAAGGTTCTTTTTTCTAGTGACCTGAGAAATATGTGGAAATAATGGCAGCATAGTGGTTAAGTGCTACGTCTGCTAACCGAAAGGTTGGCAATTCGAATCTACCAGGCACTCCCTGGAAACTCTATGGGGCAGTTCTACTCTGTCCTATAGGGTCACTATGAGTCAGAATTGACTTGAAGGCAAAGGGTTTGGCTTTTTTTTAGAAATATGTGACATATTCATGCCATTGTGAATCCAAAAAGGTGGTCTTGTTTACCAAAAGAATTATTAAGAAGAGCAAAAATGCTATAACTGGCCGTTTATTAATAAAAAGAGACATATATATATAGTTTTTTTTTTTTTTTTTATATATAGACTATTGGGTTGCATGACAGAACAACTGCAGTACCTCAGACTATCAATAGAAAAGTTGATTCTCCTGTGTGGGATTTTGGAAAGAGTTATAAAATACATTTGATAATCCCTTGTTTCTGCTGGAGTCCCAGGGTGATACAAATGGTTAACAAGTTCAGCTGCTAACTGAAGTTGGAGGTTCAATTCTACCCAGAGGCACTTTAGAAAAAAGGCCTGGAGATCAACTTCCCCAAAATCAATCACTGAAAATCCTACGGAGTACAGTTCTACTCTAACATACCTGGAGTCACCATAAGTTGGAATAGACTTGATGGCAACTGATTTTTTTCTGTTTGTTTGGGCTCATAGAGAAAAAGGAATCCCTGTGTGCCACAAACAGTTAAGTGTTCGGCTACTAGCTGAAAGGCTGGAGGTTCAAACCTGCCCAGAGGTGCCTCGGAAGACAGGCCTGGTGATCTGCTTCTGAAAGGTCACAGCCTTGAAAACCCTATGGAGCAGTTCTACTCTGCACACATGGGGTCTCCATGAGTGGGTATTAACTCAAAGACAACTAGCAACAACTAGAGAAAATGATGATAACTGCATCAAAAAATGTAGATGAAGGGATTTTAGAAGAAAATATTAAAAATTAGGAAAGAAGGAGGATATCTATATTACACAGGTCAGATTTTTTCACCAATGTTTATCCCCATCATATTTATCTTAATATGGAAGAGCTCTATTTCACTATGTTGAAGGAATGGTTGGCAGCTGTCTGTCTATGATTATGGAAGCCTTCTACTAACTTCTTGCTCTCACTTCCTGCCAGAATGTGAACTTACTGTCATTATAAGAAGGCTGCTTGCCATTCAAATTAGACTTTTGCATGTAAAAAAAGAAGAATTTGACTATCCTAGTGGCTTACTTGGCAGGAAAACATATCTCATGGCTGAGCAAGAGCCTTAATCATTATGGAAGTGATGTGTTCATCTTCTGAGAAGAAGGGATGCCAGGAGTAGAGAGTATAGTTTGTTCTCTACGCCTTTTGTAGAAAATTAGTTAGGTTAGCAAAGAGGGACCTACTAATGGGTGGAATAACTTACAGAAGGCATAATTAACAGCCAAATGCAAAATATGGATGCATAGTTCTGCGCTAAAGATAAGTGAAAAAAATAGGAACCAATAGTGCAAGAATGAAAGAGGAATTACGGTATTTTAATTAAGGTGTTCATTCCTCATTTGTCCAATGTAGGGGAAGACCATAGGTAAAATTTCATTTCTGTTTTCATCCTAAAGCTCTTTAACCCACTAAAGCAAATAGTCTATTTCCCTCAACTATCAAAAAATTCTCTGAATAAATAACATATAGATTCATACATACACACATAGGTAGATATATAATAGACATAAAACCAAACCCGTTGCTGTTGAGTTGATTCCGACTCGTAGTGACCCTATAGGACAGAGTAGAACCGCCCCATAGGGTTTCCAAGGAGCAGCTGGTGGATTTGAACTGTGGACCTTTCAGTTAGCAGACACAGACGTATATAAAAACCGAAACCAAAACCACTCCCACCAAGTGGATTCCAACTCATAGCCACCCCACAGGGCTTCCAAGGCTGTAAATCTCTACAGAAGCAGACTGCCACAACTTTCTCCTGCAGAGGTGCTGGTGATTTTTAACTGCTGACCTTTCGATTAGCGGTCAGTTTCTTTAACCACTGTACCACCAAGGGCTCCTTAAATAGCGTACACGTAATTTTTTTTTCCCCCATTAAGCACTTTGGGAATAGTTCAATAATCAGAGTGCCAAAGTGATTCTCCAAAGAGCAGTTTTCCCTTTTTGGTATGCTAGAGCAGAGGTCAGTTTCCAGGATAGGAACACTAGGTGTGCTAAGTAATTTTGCATACAATATTATTTACAAAATGATTTCAGTAAATACATTATCTTGGTCCTTTTTACAACCCTTTGAAATGGGTAAGAGGGGTAGATATCATTTGTTCCACTGTATAGAAGAGGAAACCAAGGCTCAGAGAGGTTATGTTACTTTCTCCTGAAATAACCAGTTGCTATTTTTTTTTTTTTATTTTAGTAGACTGCTAATAAGGAGTAGAGCCAGATTCTAGAACTGAGGTCTTCTGACTTTCAGTCTAGTGCATTTCTCCTTGCACCAAAGTTGCCCCAGTCTCTATTCACTGATCTGAAATAACTCTGATTTTTAAAGCCCACTGTCCCTTGCCTGGAACATCAGTTTCCCCCTATAAGGATGCTACTTCCCGCACAGCTAAGCACATTAGAGGAGCACATTACCAGTTATGAAGTTCATGCCACAGTCTAATTGGTCTCTGAAATACTGCCCCACCAAAGATGCAAGGGCATGCAAAGAAAGCACACTAAGGACTGAAATTACAGCAGAAATTAAAATGATGCTCAATTAATGCATTCCTTGGTTACAGGATTAGAAGCAAGTGTTATTGCAGATAAGTCTTCTATTTTTCTATTAGAAACTCCATTCTCTTTAAAAGATCAACAAGAAGAACCAACAGGGAATTCCCTAAGGTCAGCTCTGAGGAAACATAAACCTCTAATTCAATAACTCTGCTACTGCTCTGAAAAAAGGCTTTCTTATTGCAACATCCATATGGAGCCAATTGGACATTAATGACTAATCAATCCCTCCCCTTTCTATTCTACTTAAAGTGTCACAAACCATGTTTAGATTAGCCCATTTCCTGCTTAGGATTGCTCAAGATGTCTTTTGTTCTTTCAGGACCAGCCTGATGGAGGCAGCTTAAACAAACACACGACCAGAGTGGCGCAGGAGTTATAAAGTGCCATATGTGAATGAACAAAGGGGCTATACTAAAGCCTTTTGTGGTATTTGTTAATGTTTTTCATCTGAGCTTAAAAAGGCTTAATGACTTTGTGGTGAGCTGATGCATGTGGCTCGTGGCTTTGCAAAATGAAGGAAATTCTAACCAGCGATATACCAGTCTGTATTTTCAAGAGTCTCTTAAATTCAGTTTTGGTGCCAGTGTTCACATTTTTTTTTTTTTTTAATTCTCAAGTTATATTTGCTTTACACAGATAGCTAAACAGAGCACTTTATCTTTTTTTCACTACAGGATCCCAGGGCAGCTGGGATAACTTGTGGGATTCCTTATTTTAATGACCTTAAAGTAGCAGAGTGCATCAAATATTCCACTTATTACCTATATGCTTTATGTATGCATAGGAGGAAGGCTTACGAGCTATTGAACCCCGGAAAAAGGGATAATTTAAGCTTGAACTGGAGACCACTGGGGCTGAAATAAGACAATAATAGGTTCTGGCTTCCTAAATTTTCAAGAGAGCCAGGCTCAGGTTCAAGTAGATTTCCTTGGAGAATACAGAGGCTGGTGAAAAGCTGGTAGACTAAATAATTCATGTTGCTCAGCAGCTTCTGGCTTCATCCAACCCTACCTACTACCATGGGCTCTATATGAAGTTAAGTAGCACAAACCAAGATGAAACAAATCTCAGAGTTAGTTTATAAAGATACAGCTAAATCCATCTTTTCATTTCCATTTTTATCACCTGTCTATTGCTCTCATTGTGTCTCAGCTGGATTATATTCTTACTTCCAGTTTTGACTCCCTTACACTTAAATACCTCTCCCTAATTTCAGCCACAGTGATTCATCAAAAAGGCAATTCTGATCATACCACTCCTATGTTTAAAACTCTTCAATGGCTCCCTAATACCCACAAAATGAAGTCCAAACTCCTTAGCATGGTGTACAAGACTCTCTGTGACCTCATCCTCTACCTATATCTCCAGTTGGCTGCTGTGCTTGAAAATTTGCTCTTTTATATTCCAAACTACTTCTAGTCCCTATCCACCTTGAAATCACTCATTCTTTAAGACATCTCAGGGATCATCTTCTCCAGGTAGTGCTGACTGGTTGCCAGGTTGGGCTAAGTATTCTAGGCTGCCATAGCACCCTCTGCCTACTTCTATGTTAATATTTACCATATTTTATACAAATTGCCAGTTGTATGTGTCCAAATTCTTCACTACACTGTGCACCCCCAAAAGGCAGAAACTGTATTATGTCTTATTCATAACTCCATTATCAGAGTCTAGTACTCGGGTTGCCATAAGGTAAGTAATCAAATGTTATCAAGACAGTAGAGAGAAGTGGATATCTTCCACAGTAATAATTTTAGAGTGAGACTCATACGTTAACATGCTGAATTTCAGAAATCAGATTTTGCTTAAGTACCACTTTCTTATATTTTGTTCAGTGTCTTGCCTTGCTTGAACCCTCTGAAAAATAAAAATGCCTTTGATGAGAAAGTGTACCTATAGTTGTCTGGGATTCAAAGATCATTGGTTCTAATCTTATTTCTTTCACTGACTTGCCACATTGTATCATTCTGAGATCCAGCCTCCCACTTGCAGGAAAACCTTGGATGGATGGTACGGCAAGTCTTAGGTTTTAGGGGATATTAAATCTAAAAATTATTCTAATGCTGCAGAGTACGTGTAGATATATACAACTGATGCACACATCTAAACAAGAATATGATGGGGGAGGTGGGGCCAAGATGGCGAAGTAGTCAAACACTTCCAGTGAACCCTCTTACAGCAAAGACCTGCTCTGAAAAAACAAGTGAAATGATAACATTTATGACAAGCGAGAAGCCCTGAACATCAAAAGTAAAGTTAGGAAACAGACTGAGCAGCAGGGGGAGGGAAAGACAGTTCAGGAGCAGAGAGGAGTTACTGGACCTGAATCGCTGGGAATCCCGAGGCTGTGTGGGCTAGTGATAGCGTTTGGCCACAGTTTCCTTAGGGAGAAAAAGTCAGCCACACAGCCTACTCACAACTCTGGATTCAGAGAAGAATGGTGCCCTTGGCAAAAGCTAAGTACTTGCGTATATTTTGCCATGCCCCAAGCCCCCAAGCTGGCTTCAGTGGCTGTCAATTTCCCTGGGCCTGAGATAGTCCCTATTGTGCGCTCTGAGCCATTCTCCCAGCCTTGGAGAAGAAATAAATTCACAACTGGGGAAAAGATAATCTGCCCGCTCCACTAACCTGGGGAGCTCAGGACAGAAGCAGATCCTGTCAATGCATAAACGGTCTGTGGGCTTTGAATACCTTTCCACCCTGAATGGACCTGTGTAGGCCTATTTCAGGAGAATAGGCCCTTGTTGGCAGACTACAACTGTTTCAGCTGTGTGGTGGAAAAGTGGGTGTTTGATGTTTGACACCACTTTGCCTATTAAACAGGGTCTTCACCTACCCATATCAGGTGCCTAAGGACTGGTGGCTCCACTCAGGTCACGCAGCCACCCGCGACAGAGGTCCAAGAAAAACTGCTATCTCTCAGTCCTTACAACCAAAAGCATTGGGTGCCCAAGGACTGTCTGCAGAACACACCCACCTGTGCTCTCTAGGGAACAGGCATGAGCATTTCTCACAGACACTTGGGGGAAGGTTGTCAGCCCCCTGCCTTGTTCAGAGTGTGAACCCCTACTGCAACCAGATACCTGCACCAATCACCCCTGCCCCTCTAAGACTGTAGGATAGGGCCTGTACCACACACTTGATGATCAACTACCAGGACACCTGAGCTGAAGCCACACAAAAAAGTGAACAGACTCCTAGGCTCATATTCCTGATAATAGTTATAGCCATCTGGTAATAGGACCTTAGAGCTTCAAAGATGAAAATAATCAAGATAGCTCACTCCAGAAACCTATTTGGACATATCAAAACAAAACAAAGCAAGAAGCTAGGATATAGTAAGCAAACATAAAATAAACTAATACAATAACTTATAGATGGCTCAGAGACGACAGTCAATATCAAATCATATAAAGAAGCAGACCATGATTGCTTTAACAAGCTCTCAAAACAAATAATCAAGAGATCTTCTGGATGAAGGTATCTTTCTGGAATTACCAGATGCAGAATATAAAAGATTAATATACAGAACCCTTCAAGACATCAGGAACAAGATCAGGAAGACGATTAGGCAATACACAGAACAAGCTAAGGAACACAAAGGTAAAGCTGATGAAGAAATTAAAAAGGTTATTCAAGAACATAATGAAAAATTTAAGAAGCTTCAAGAATCCATGGAGAGAAAGCAATCAGAAATTCAGAAGATTAGCAATAAAATTACAGAAGTACACAACTTAATAAAAAGTCAGAGGAGCAGATTTGAGCAAGTGGAAGACAGAATTTCTGAACTTGAAGATAAAGCACTTGGCACCAATATATTCAAAGAAACATCAAATACAAAAATTTTTAAAAATGAAGAAACCTTAAGAATCATGTGGAAATCTATCAAGAGAAATAACCTACAAGTGATTGAAGTACCAGAACATGGAGGGATAACAGAAAATACAGAGAGAATTGTTGAAGATTTGTTGGCAGAGAACTTCCCTGATATCGTGAAAGACGAGAAGATATCTATCCAAGATGCTCATTGAACTCCACGTAAGGCAGATCTTAAAAGAAAGTCACCAAGACATATTATAATCAAACTTGCCAAAACCAAAGATAAAGAGAGAATTTTAAGAGCAGCTAGGGATAAACGAAAAGTCATCCACAAAGGAGTCAATAAGAATAAACTCGGACTACTCGGCAGAAACCATGCAGGCAAGAAGCGAGTGGTATGACTTATATAAAGCATTGAAGGAAAAAAATTGCCAGCCAAGAACCATATATCCAGCAAAACTGTCTCTCAGATATGAAGGCAAAATTAGGACATTTCCAGATAAACGGAAGGGAATTTGTAAAAAAAAAAAAAAAAACAACAAGAAATACTAAAGAGATTTCTCTGCTTAGAAAATCAATAATATCAGATATCAACCCAAGACTGGAACACTGGACAGAGCAATCAGATGTCAACCCAGATAGGGAAATCACAAAAATAAATCAAGATAAAAAAAGTGCTGAAAACAGGGAAACAGCAATGTTATTATACATAAGAAGACAACATTAAAACAATAAAGAGGGGCTAAGAAGTGTAAAAAAAAAAAAAAAAAAAATTTTTTTTTTTTAAGAAGTGTAGTCAGAGATCTTTCATATGTTAAGGAAGACAAGGTGATAAAAAGAAATAAAAGTTAGGTTTAAACTTAGAAAAATAGGGGTAAATATTAACATAACCACAAAGGAGACTAACAATCCTACTCATCAAAATAAAATACAAGAAAAAATAGAGACTCAAAGAAAACAAAATCAACTACAACGAATAAGAGAAAAATACAATATAAAAACAACTCAGCGCAAAAAATTAAGCAGGAAAAAGAAACTCTCAACAACACACAAAAAAAGACACCAAAATGACAGCACTAAACTTATAATTATCCGTAATTACACTGAATGTTAACGGACTAAATGCACCAATAAAGAGACAGAGAGTAGCAGAATGGATTAAAAAACACGATCCATCTATATGCTGTCAACAAGAGACACACCTTAGACTAAGAGACAAAAACTCAAAGGATGGAAAAAAATATATCAAGCAAACAACAATCAAAAAAGAGCAGGAGTGGCAATATTAATTTCTGACAAAATAGACTTTAAAGTTAAATCCACCACAAAGGATAAGAAAGGACACTATATAACAATTAAAGGGACAATATAGCAGGAGGATATAACCACATTAAATATTTATGTACTCAATGACAGGGCTACAAGATACATAAAACAAACTCTATCAGCATTGAAAAGTGAGATCAACAGCTCCACAATTATAGTAGACTTCAACACACCACTTTCGGTGAAGGGTAGAACATCCAGAAAGAAGCTCAATAAAGTCTCAGAAGATCTAAATGCCACAATCAACCAACTTGATCGCACAGACATACACAGAACACTCCACCCAACAGCAGCCAAGTATACTTTCTTTTCCAATGCACATGGAACATTCTCTAGAATAGACCACATATTAGGTCATAAATCAAGCCTTAGCAGAATCCAAAACTCAAAATATTACAAAGTGTCTTCTCTGACCATAGCACCATAAAAGTAGAAATCAGTAACAGAAAAAGCAGGGAAAAGAAATCAAACACTTGGAAACTGAACAATTCCCTGCACAAAAAAGACTGGGTTATAGAAGACATCAAGGATAAAATAAAGAAATTCACAGAATCCAATGAGAATGAAAACATTTCCTATCAGAACCTTTGGGATACAGCAAAAGCAGCGCTCAGAGGTCAATTTATATCAATAAATGCACACATACAAAAAGAAGAAAAGGCCAAAACCAAAGAATTATCCCTACAACTTGAACAAATAGAAAGAGAGTAACAAAAGAAATCCTCAGGCATCAGGAGAAAGCAAATAATAAAAATTAGAGCAGAATTAAATGAAATAGAGAACAGAAAAACAATTGAAATAATTAACAAGACCAAAAGCTGGTTCTTTGAAAAAATTAACAAAATGGATAAACCATTGGCCAAACTGACAAAAGAAAAAAAGGAGAGGAAGCAAATAACCTGAATAAGAAATGAGATGGGCGATATTAAAACAGACCCAACTGAAATTAAAAGAATCATTTCAGATTACTATGAAAAATTGTACTCTAACAAATTTGGAAACCTAGAAGAAATGGATGAATTTCTAGAAACACACTACCAACCTAAACTAACATAAACAGAGGTAGAACTACTAAATAAACCCATAACAAAAGAAGAGATTGAAAAGGTAATTTAAAAACTCAGAACAAAAAAAAAAAACCCTGGCCTAGAAGGCTTCACCGCAGTGTTCTACCAAACTTTCAGAGAAGAATTAACACCACTACTACTAAAGGTATTTCAGAACATAGAAAAGGACAGAATACTCCCAGACTCATTCTATGAAGCCAGCATATCCCTGATACCAAAGCCAGGTAAAGACACCACAAAAAAAGAAAATGACAGACCTATGTCCCTCATGAACTTAGATGCGAAAATCCTCAACAAAATCCTAGCCAACAGATTTCAACAACATATAAAAAAAAAAAAATTCACTGTGACAAGCGGGGTTCATACCAGGTATGCAGGGATGGTTCAACATTAGAAAAACAATTAATGTAATCCATCACATAAATAAAACAAAAGACTAGAACCACATGATCTTATCAATTGGTGCAGAAAAGGCATTTGACAAGGTTCAACACTCATTCATGATAAAAATTCTCAGCAAAATAGGAATAGAAGGAAAATTCCTCAACATAATAAAGGGCATTTATACAAAGCTAACAGCCAACATCACCCTACATGGAGAGAGTCTGAAAGCATTCCCCTTGAGACTGGGAACCAGACAAGGATGCCCTTTATTACCACTCTTATTCAACATTGTGCTGGGGGTCCTAGCCAGAGCAATTAGGCTAGATAAAGAAATAAATGGCATCCAGGTTGGCAAGGAAGAAGTAAAAGTACCTCTGTTTGCAGATGACATGATCTTATACACAGAAAACCCTAAAGAATCCTCAAAGAAGCTACTGAAACTAATACGGGAGTTCAGCAGAGGATTGGGATACAAGGTAAACATACAAAAACCAGTTGGATTCCTGTACACCAACAAAAAGAACATTGAAGAGGAAATCACCAAATCAATACCATTTACAGTAGGCCCCAAGAAGATAAAATACTTAGGAATAAATCTAACCAGAGAATATAAGACCTATACAAAGAAAATTGCAAGACCTACGTAAGGTATGTGGAAAAACATACCTTGCTCATGTATAGGAAGACTTAACATTGTAAAAATGTCTATTCTACCAAAAGCCATCTATAGATACAATGGAATTCCAATCCAAATTCCAACTACATTTTCTAACGAGATGGAGAAACAAATCACCAACTTCATATGGAAGGGAAAGAGGCCTTGGATAAGTAAAGCATTACTGAAAAAGAAGAACAAAGTGGGAGGCCTTACTCTATCTGATTTTAGAACCTACTATACTGCCACAGTAGTCAAAACAGCCTGGTACTGGTACAACAACAGATACATAGACCAATGGAACAGAATTGAGAATCCAGACATAAGTTCATCCACATATGAGCAATCGATATTTGACAAAGGCCCAAAGTCAGTTAAATGGGGAAAAGATAGTCTGTTTAACAAATGGTGCTGGTATAGCTGGATATCCATCTGCAAAAAAAAAAAAAAAAAAAAATGAAACAAGACCCATACCTCACACTAATGAAATCAAAATGGATCAAAGACCTAAATATAAAATCTAAAACAATAAAGATCATGGAAGAAAAAATAGGGACAACGCTTAGAGCCTTAATACATGGCATAAACAGTATACGAAACATTTACTAACAATGCACAAACACCAGAAAAGAAACTAGATAACTAGGAGCTCCTAAAAAATCAAACACCTATACTCATCCAAAGACTTCACCAAAAGAGTAGAAAAATTACCTACAGACTGGGAAAAAGTTTTTAGCCATGCCATTTCCAATTGGCACCTGGTCTCTAAAATCTACATGATACTGTAAAATCTCAACTACAAAAAGACAAATAACCCAATTAAAAAATGGGCAATGGATATGAACAGGCACTTCAATAAAGAAGACATGCAGGTAGCTAACAGATACAGGAGAAAATGCCCACAATCATTAGCAATTAGAGAAATGCAAATCAAAACTACAATGAGATTCAATCTCACCCCAACAAGGCTGGCATTAATCCAAACAACACAAAACAATAAACGTCGGAGAAGTTGTGGAGAGACTGGATCCCTTATACACTGCTGGTGGGAATGTAAAATGGTACAACCACTTTGGAAATCAATTTGGCGCTTCCTTAAAAGCTAGAAATAGAACTACCCTACGATTCAGCAATCCCACTCCTCGGAATATATCCTAGAGAAATAAGAGCCTTTACACAAACATACGTGCACACCCATGTTCAGTGCAGCATTGTTTACAATAGCAAAAAGATGGAAGCAACCAAGGTGCCCATCAATGGATGAATGGATAAACAAATTATGGCATATTCACACAATGGAATATTACTGATAAAGAACAATGATGAATACGTGAAACATTTCACAACATGGAGGGATCTGGAAGGCATTATGCTGAGTGAAATTAGTCAGTTGCAAAAGGACAAATATTGTATGAGACCACTATTATAAGAACTTGAAAAATAGTTTAAACAGAGAAGAAAATATTCTTTGATGGGTACAAGAGTGAGGAGGAAGGGAGGGAGTGAGAGGTGTTTTCACTAATTAGATAGAAGAACTATTTTAGGTGAAGGGAAAGACAACACACAATAAAGGAGAGGTCAGCACAACTGGACTAAACCAAAAGCAAAGAAGTTTCCTGAATAAACTGAATGCTTTGAAGGCCAGTGTAGCAGGGGCAGGGGTTTGGGGACCATGGTTTCAGGGGACATCTAAGTCATTTGGCATTATAAAATCTATTAAGAAAACACTCTGCATCCCACTTTGGAGAGTGGTATCTAGGGTCTTAAACGCTAGCAAGTGGCCATCTAAAATGCATCAACTGTTCTCAACCCACCTGGAGCAAAGGAGAATGAAAAACACCATAGACACAAGGTAATTATGAGCCCAAGAGACAGAAAGAGCCACATAAACTAGAGACTACATCGGCCTGAGACCAGAAGAACCAGATGGTGCCTGGCTACTACCAATGACCGCCCTGACAGGGAACACAACAGAGAGCTCCTGAAGGAGCAGGAGAGCAGTGGGATGCAGACCTCAAATTCTCGTAAAAACACCAGACTTAATGGTCTGACTGAGACTAGAAGGATCGTAGAGGTCATGGTCCCCAGATCTTCTGTTAGCCCAAGACAGGAACCATTTCCAAAGCCAACTGTTCAGACAGGGATTGGACTGGACTAAGGGATAGAAGATGGTACTGGTGAAGAGTGAGCTTCTTGGACCAAGTAGACACATGAGACTACGTGGGCAGCTCCTGTCTGGAGAAGAGATAAGAGGGCAGAGGGGGTCGGAAGCTGGCCAGTTGGAAACTAAAGTAGAGAGTGGAGGGAAGGAGTGTGCTGCATCATTAGAGGGAGAGCAACTAAGAGTATATGGCAAGGTATATATAAGTTTTTGTATGAGACTGACTTGGTTTGTAAACTTTCACTTAAAGCACAATAAAAATTAAATAAAAAAAAGAAAGAATAAGATGGGACCTGCCCTAGATAGCTGATTGATTATAAAATTGATAAAACATGTTTTTAGAATTAGAAAACATTAATATGGGAGGGATTTTAAGGATCATTTAACCCACATTCCTCATTTTGCATGAGGAAACTTTGAGGTTTAGAGAGGTTAAATTAAATTGCCCAAGTCTCACAATTAGTAAATGGTAAAATCATGGTGAGAACTCCCATGTGACTTTTTCCAAAGTTTCACACTTGTCACCAAATGAATTTCTAAAATGTTGAGACTAATTGTTTCAATGATATCAAGACTCGGCTTTAAAAACTCCTTAACACAATTAATTTGACTGCTCTCTATTCTCCATTTCATGTGTTCCAGGGAATGTGTCTTTTATGAGAATGGGAGATTCAGATTACGGGTGAGGTAGAAACAATTTTTTTTAAGGCTAGGGCTATGTAAATGCAGTGTTAGGAAGAGATGGTTCAGGGATTTTGTGCAATCAGTCCAGTTTTATGAGTTAACCAAAACTTCTTTGCTCTGAGAATTTGGTGAAAGTATTTGAAAGGCACTATGCTAAAACTTACAAAAGCTGGAACCTATGTAAGGCAGAAACCTGTCAGAGAAGGAAAACACAAATATTTTCCACTAAAACAAGTGACAGAAAAGTGGTAAGACCGCACCCTGTCAAAGGCAGAAAACTGGTGAGATCTGGAAAAACAAGGCAGTCCTGTCGAGTTCCAGCTTTCACAGGTTTCACTGTAGTTGTAAATAAGTGTGTGGTTCAAAAGATTAAAAAAAAAAAAATCACAACTTTCTGTTTCTCATTAAGTTTATGTGCTTTTAAATGAAAACCAACATAAGAAGCAGCTACTCCAACAAAGGAAACCAATTGAGCTAGCTCATCGTGGAGAAAAATTAGAGGTAGTGTAGCTCAGATACTATGTAGTTAGATAAATCTGGGTTTGAATTGACGATCAGATCTTTGCTAAACTTGGGCAGATTATTTCCCTTCTCTAAACTTTAGTTTCCTTTCTCTATAAAAAAAGAGCTAATAATTTCTACTTTGTAGCAGCTTTGTGAAGACTGAATAAAAAATATATGCAAATTTCCTAGTAGACTGACTAGAACCCAGGACACACTCACTAAATAGCAGTTCCCCTTTAAAAAAGCAGCAGTCAACAGTCTCACAATGAACAATCCGAACCCTTTGTCATTCCAATGAGTCATTTTTAAATAACTAATCCATAAAGTTACAACATAATGGTCTCTCTCTTTTTTTCTGGCTCTGACTAGGTTGCATATTCCGGTTAATGTACTTACACGTGGGAGCTTGGGAGATATGGGATAGTCTTTCTTGGTTGGGCCTTATGAATATTCGTCACATTCTAGTTCTACATCACAGTGACCCTTTTGAAATCTATTTTTAGCCTTTGAGCAGAAGAAAGGCTCCAAGAGCTAACTTGTGGGTTCATGTTACACCTACCCTGAAGAACAGGACTATAAATACAGGTAACATCACCTAGGTATGGAGAAAGACTAGAAAGGCGACAAATACGTGTTAAGCACCTGCTGCATCCTTGGTACTGGAACAGATTCTCCTGCTTCTGTTGCTATTACTAATTTTTTTTTTTTTTTACAGCAATATGGAAAAAAAAAAAATACAGCAACGTGTGAAAAAAACTGGCATAGCAGTACTTAAGAAACTACCTTGTGGGTAGAAGGCCTGGTTGGCAAACAAATGTAGAAGACACGTGTTATTTGTGTAAAACTATGGTATATACTTAGCAAAGCTATGTGGGATACCTTTTGTTTCACTTCCAAATCAAGACTTCTCCTTTACCTCTTGCTGCTGCTATCACTAGCACTGGTTTTGCTGTGTTTGGGAGCCATGATGCTCTTCATGATAATATTTTTGAAAGAAAATTTAACAGAAATAATGCTACAACACACAAGAGATGCATGATATATAAGATGGGGTGATGCTGCCTACAAGTCAAACCATATACTGCTATATAGTAAAATTTTTATTTGTAAGTAGGGAAAGTTCACATTAAAATAACAATAGACGGTACAGTACAGTAGTCTCCCCTTATCTGTGAGGGATATGTTCCAAGACCCCTAGTGGATGCCTGAAACTGCAGACAGTACCGAACCCTGTATTACTATGTTTTTTCCTACACATATCCGAATTGCCAGCATCACTACTCTTGCACTTTAGGGCTGCTATTAAGTAAAATAAGGGTTACTCGGACACAAGCACTGCAATACCACAACAATCAATCTGATAACCAAGACAGCTACTGAGTAACAGGTGGGTAGTGTATATACAGCTGGATACACTGGACAAAGCAATGACTCGCATCTGGGGCAGGTTAAGTGGGACAGCACAAGATTTCATCAAGCTACTCACAACAGCACATGATTTAAAACTTATGAATTGTTTATTTCCGGAATTTTCCTTTTAATATTTTTGGACCACGGTTGACTGCGGGTAACTGAAACTACGGAAAGTGAAACCACGGATAAGGGGGGACTACTATACAGTGTGTACTGTGTACATTAGCCAGTAACATAGACATTTATTAGGACTATCAAGACTCTCTTATCAAGACATGCATGTTATAGGTTATACATGTACTGTGCCATTATATGCCTGGCAGCACAATCGCTTTGTATACAAGAGTCATGAGATACATGTGTTGCGTGCGGGAAGGTGTTGAGTTCACTACATCCAGTTAAGTCCACTACATCCTGTTCCCTGATCGAGATTTCTGAACTCTATTATAATCTTATGGGACCACGGACATATATATGCGGTCGAACGCTGCCCGAACAGACGTTATATGGTGCATGACTGTATTAAAACTATTACGCTTTAGTCTATATTTTTAGTATAAATTTAAAATGGTTAAGTATACTGCTTATGAAGTTCTTCTTTCCAGGTTGAGACTTGGGATATTAAATTTTAGATCAGAGTTATTCTTTATGGCCTACCCTTAAACATAACAATCTATAGTGTAATGCAAATTCTCATAGATTCTTACACAACCTTTTCTCTCTGGTACCATGGCCCCACTTGGGACATCATATCTAAGGTATAAGTATCTACCGAATCAAAGCAATTGAAAAAAATTACTCTTCTAAGTGAGAGGCAAAAGTACAAGACTAATTTATAAGGCATTGATCAGTCACAGCAGACAAAATGAAAATCATACCTATATGAATAATATATCTAAAAGGAGAGGAGAAAAGGAGTTATTTTTAATATGATTTGAATGAAAACCCTCCTAACACCTGCTCAGCTTTCTCATGATGTAAATGGAAAGACACCCAGTCAAATATCCTCTCTGAAAGGATATTAAAGAGAGCAAAGGAATGAAGAAACTAACACATCTATAAGATCACCCTAACTAACAGCTGGTTTTCCACTATTCTTAGCCTAGGTAATCCAAGTCAATCTTGAATGCCCGGCTGAGGAATTTGGCACTGACCAATTAAAGGTTAATAATGCCTGTTTACCTGGTGGCAAAGTCCAAATTCCTCAGTCGGGCATTCAAGGTCCTCCACGATATAGAATCCAGCTATTTCTATAACATGTTAACAAATATTTACTGAGTGCAAGTACGTGCAAGCCTTGGTGGGGAACACAAAGATGAGAAAGAGGTGCTTATCTCTTTCTTCTCTTCAGGTGCTTCCTTATGAATGTCTCTGTACTTTCCGTCTCTGTGTTTGCTTGGATTTTCCCCTCAACTGAAAGCTCTTTTTTTTTTTCTCTTTGCTTATCCCAAACCTAGGCTCAACCCCAGCCATACTTTTATCAGGCCATCCAGCATCATCACAGTCCGAAAAGCACTGTAGCTTCTTCTAAACAGCACTTCCTTTCTTTTTCTCTAATGGTGTATTTGAACCCATAATACCTTAGGTTGCTTTGCTTTCTATGTGTTCTAATCTTATAATTCCAGCTACGTTATTAGATGTTGGAGAATACAGTATATTCTATCTTTTAAAAAATCTTCCCCTCCATGTCCATAGCCGTGCTGTGCACATAAGAGATAAGCGGCAAATTATAACTTGGTTGAACATGTTGGTAAAACTAAAGATTGGAGGACCTTGAGTAGGGACAGATACAGATCAGGAAGACCTGGCTACTGGCTGTGCAGAGAACTACTTCCAAAGTGCACGAAAACAGAAAGCACACAGTGGATGCAAACCACCAGTTAGTGACAGGCAAGCAGAGTGAAATGAGATATGGAATCTAAAGGGATATTTTCAAACATAAGAATATCTTAGTGAAAGGTGAAAAAAAAAAAAAAGAAAACAGCTCAGTAAGAGAAAATGGTTGTAAGAGGAAGAGCTGGATGGGTGCTGCCTTTTCAGAACCATTTAGAAGCACCGTCAACAGAACTTAAAGAGACGAAAAGTCCAATTAGACAAAAAGGTTGGTCTCTAGAACCAATCTTGACCTACACCGTGACTGATACCAGTTACCAGTGAGTCGATTCTGACTCCTGGCAACACCAGGTGTTGCAAAGTAGAACTGTATCTGATCTTAGGCAGAGAGAATTTAAAGAGCACTCAGAATTGGCCTGATGCTCTTTAAATCCCATCAGCCTGATGTTAGGATGAATTCTGTAGCCTGCAGGTGGGAAATCAAAGGGCTCTTGCTGCAAGGAGAGAAGGAATTATGGGACAGGAAAGTAGACACAGTCCATACCTCAAAAGCTAGTCAGGCAAGCATTGCAGATAGAACTCTGTCAGTAAGGATTTGTTCTAATTTGTTGGTTTATGTGAAGCAAACACACATACTACTGAGGAAGCGCGAACTGATGTTGCAGTCCTATGGGGATCGCAGGCTGGCTACTCTTGGGTCTAATTTTCTTGGTAACAGTGTCGATCTTTTGTCTCCCAGTTACTGTATCAAGTTGAGAAAATTTTTCTGTGTGATTCAGTAACGGAATAGACAGGTTCTTCCTCAGTGTGGAGCATAGTCAATCGGAAAAGTAGATAGTTTTTTTGTGGTGATTATACACCCTGCCATTGATGCCTCTTTAGAGAAGGTAGCCCAATGAGAAACCAGCTATTCGGCAGGGCTACATTCTTCACTGAAGGAGCCCTGGTGGCACAGTGGTTAAGACCTTGGCTGCTAACCGAAATGTAAGTGGTTTGAACTCACCAGGGGTCTGTGGGAGAAAAGACCTGGTGATCTGCTCCTGCAACGGTTACAGCCTAGGAAACCCTAAGGGGAAGTTCTACTCTGCCTTATAGGATCACAATGAAGTCAGAATCAGCTCGGCAACACACAGCAACAACAACAACATGTTCCTCACTAAAAGGAGGCTGGGCCTTTGATAGGGTTTTCCAGCTTAAGCGACACACAGAAACAGGTTGAGTTCCCTTTATGGAGCATTAGGGAATGGAGTTATACAAGAATCTTGACGTTCCACTCTCTTGCCCTGTTCGGACTATCCATCACTTGGAGGGTTCAATGGAAATTGTTTCTACCAACATTAAAAGTTATTTGGGAGCTTTTAAGACACAGCAAATATATTTCTTTAAGAGAAGTTTATTTGCTTGTTTAAAAGAGCTGCACTTTATATATAGTACTGATATAAACTGGTGCATGGGATCCTCTAAAACTGTTTATATCCCCAGTAAAATACATTTTTGTGATACTCATACAACAGAGTTAGTCCGGAGCCAAGGGCTTTGTGAACTCTGCTTATCTCCCTGCCTGTGTAGCTGTTACCCAGTCTTTACCATGTCATAGGTCTCCCTGGCTACACATTTTGGCCTCAGACTCCAGTTTGCTGTTCTACAGAGACTGCTTTGCTTACTAATTTCCCAGAGATGTCTCGACACAATATTTCAGGCAGAGATGGAAGGCCAAACTCAAGCCCACAGCACAGCTCTGGCTAATGCCCCCTTCAGATTCATCTGGGCCTTTTTAAAAATATGTATAATTCCCATTCTTTAACTCCTGGGGTGTGCTTTAGTAATAGGATATCTCCTTGGGCAAAGGCATCTCATTTCTGGCATATTTCTACAATAACTACATTTATTTAAAAGATAACATGGTCCCCAATATTGATACTTGTTGACTTCAGGGTAAATTATTTAAATATATGGTAGAAAAATAAGCAAGTTAAACCATCAACCAGACACCATCTAGATCAACTTCCTCATTTACAAATAAGATAATTTAGAGAAGGAAAGTGACTTGCCTGGTGGAACAAGAGTTTAAGTCTTCTAGCCCTTGAGTGACCCTACAGGACAGAGTAGAACTGACCCATAGGGTTTCCAAGGCTGTAAATCTTTAAGAAAGCAGATTGCTGTATTTTTCTCCTGTGGAGTGGCTGGTGGGTTCGAACCACCAACATCTCAGTTAGCAGCTGAGTGCTTAACCACTGCGCTGTCAATTGACTTGACAGCAACGGGTTAGCGCTAATGAAAATATGTGAAAGGGTGTCATGTAGAAAATGTAAGTTTTATTCTGTTGTAAGTTCAGAAGTCAGACTAGAACTAATGGGTAGAGGTTACAAAAAAGCAGAGGCAAATTTTAGCTATAAATAACAAAGAAGTAATGATTAGAATTAGAATATACTCCTCAAGAAGCAGGTATCCATCATCAGACTATCAGAGGCATTCTAACGGAAGTGACAGAAGTGAAAGGAGCCCTTGTGGCACATGGTTAAGAGCATGGCTGCTAACTGGAAAGTCAGCGATTGGAACCCGCTAGCTGCTCCATGGAAGAAAGATGTGGCAGTTTGCTTCTGTAAAGATTTACAGCCCTGGGAACCCTGTAGGGCAGTTCTACTCTGTCATACAGGGTCACTATGAATTAGAATTGACTTGATGGCAATGGGTTTGGGTTTTTTTGGTTTGAGATGACCACTTGTTAGGGATCTTGAGAAGGGATTTCTTGGCTAAAATTGTAGATTTGATGGCCTCTCTCTTTTATTCCAATTCTGAGAATCTAAGCGTTGCAATATAAAGAACTGTATTCCGATGGGCTTGAACTGATGACCTTTACATTCCACAGTATAAGCAGTTACAGCACTTCAGTCCTACCCCAGATCATGCTACAGCTTACCTCTGCCGCCTTGAACGACTCGTGTACCAGCTGAGTCAATTCTCCTTTTCCACCAGAAGAAAAGATTCTCCAAAGGATGGGAAGGGGAATGAAAAAAGCTTCAAAGATTTCCCAGAGTATGGATCAAAGGGTAAACAGGGTTTTTAAGAGAGGACATTCATATTAAGTGGTGTATTTTGAAGCGAAAAAGAGGAAAAATTAGAGTTTCTGCTATTTCCTCATAGAGAGCTTAAGCTGACAATAAATTATAAAGCTATCCCAAGATACAAAACTTAGAAGCAATCAGAAGTTCACCAAAAAAGAAAAAAAATGAAGCTTTCAGAAGGGTAAGGCCATCTTGGCTGGTCTCCAGCTCACAAATTCAGTATGAATCCATAAAACCCTTCTAAGCAAATCTGAGAATCTGAGAGCAACAGTCCTAAAAGGGGCTATTCTTGGTGCCCATATCCATTTCTGTTCAAATCAATGCAAATTTTTAATACACAAGGGGACAGTACATCATTACAGTTCTAATCCAGGGTCCAAAAGTCTGGCCTTAAACACTCTGTGTTTTATTTATGAAGACCCTAATTACAATCATAGATTTGGAAGGGACTGGAAGGGACCTTAGAGATAATCAAATCTAACATACTTTTTATAAAAGATGAAGAAACTTAAGCCCAGAGACATTAGTCACTTGTTTGCTGTCACTTAGCAAATGAACGCGTATCCAAATTTCCCGACAACCAGACCAGAGCCCTTCCCATTACACTGCTGCTGTTGTTAGCTGCTGTGGAGTCCACCCCAGGCACAACAGGACAAAAC
The DNA here is from genome assembly GCF_024166365.1 of Elephas maximus indicus. Classification (NCBI taxonomy): domain Eukaryota; kingdom Metazoa; phylum Chordata; class Mammalia; order Proboscidea; family Elephantidae; genus Elephas; species Elephas maximus. The sequence continues at coordinate 71,422,010 of NC_064825.1, forward strand.
ACTGCCGGGCCCTATACCAATCCCATGCTTGATTGCAGATTGGACCATTGTGATCCGTAGGGTTCTCACTGATTTTTGGAAGTAGATCACCTGGCCTTTCTTCCTAGTCTGTCTTCATCTGGAAGCTCCAATGAAACCTGTTCAGCAACATGCAAGCCCCCAGTGGCAGGTGGGTGGTAGCTGCATATGAGGTGTATTAGCCAGGAACTGAACCTGAGTCTCACACAAAGAAGGCGAGAATTCTACCACTGAACCATGACTGCCCTCTCTATTATCCCAACTTTCCTAACTCTTTTCCCAACTCTCCTAATTTCAAGGTTGCACATTATATATATTCTACCATATACATACTATGTTATATTATACAACTTTGAAATCAGGAGAGCTGGGATAAGAATTATCCTTTCCTAAGCAGAGTAAGGAGGGGAAAAATGCTATAAGACAAGTACATAAAAAGTTAAACAGCTATTCATCATTCTTAATACATGGTGACAGACTCAACTAATATAGTCCTCTCTTGCTTACATGTCCTACACAGGAGCTAACAAATTTTAGGTACGCAATACATATCAAGCCTTCAACTGCTTCAAAGCATAACAAGACCTTAAGCATGTTTCCTAACTCTCCAGTACCAGTGAATTTGTAGTTTTATAAATATCATGGTGAACAAGAAATGCTGTCTTGTCACATTCAAGCCAAATAACAGCTGGACTTTAAAAATAAAATTTTGAAGGCATTTGCCTTTTATATTTTTAATGTCTGTTTTCCTTGCTTATGGCTTTGTCATTTGGTTTTGATGAGTGGTTAATACGCATGCACAGCTGCCTCTTTTAGTGACCTTTCCCCCACTGCCTCCATGCCCAGGGCTATGAAGCAGGTCTACAAATTGCTTACTAAGTGATACTGTCATTTTCAGGACTGGCAGACATTTTCCTAAGAAGCCTGACTAGAACAGGACCTCATCTTCTGGGCTGATTATGTTAGTCACTATAGAAACTCCGCAGGAGGATGGGGTGGAAGTAGAGGAAGAGCAGAGCCCCTTAAAATAGCTCTTCCAAAGCCAGAGGAAACATGGAGGTGATCAGGTATGGACTAGAGCCACAGAACTCACCTGTCAGTTGAGATCACCTAAGTAGGTCCTGCTTTGAATTGTCTGTGGCAGCACAAAGACCTAGTCCTGATCTTCACAGAACTTACTTTTCTTGTAATAATTGTGTATTTACCTTTTAATTGACTATCTTCCCTTACTAAACTGTAAGCTCCAAGAGGTGAAGGACATACCTGTTTTGCCTTCCATGGGATACTCAGTGTCTAGTTCAGGGACTGGTACATAGTAGACACTCAATAAATGCTTTCTGGACCGTGGACTAACTGACTGAATGAATTTTTTTTAGTTACTCTGATACTTCAGTCCCTTCTTATCTTCACTTTAAGGAAAATATGAAGGATCAAAGTTGGAGAAAATATTAGGTGTACCTGTTATCTTCTCTGACTTTAATATGAACCGTTAACTCCAGCAGGCTTTGAAATCAGCTCACACTTGAAGGGATGCCAGGAAATAGACTCAAATCAGCAGAAGCCTGCTACCCATCCCAGCAGTCCTCACAAAGTCATTGCACTTCTGTCGGTATTAGAGCAAGTAACTTGACTCCATTCATGAACTCACAGTCCCCTAAAAGCACATGAGGTCTCAATGGCAACTCTGGGCAAGCTTCTGAAGGGAGGTTTTCACACGCTCCTTAAGCTCCTGGGCCACTACAGCCCTTCTACTGTTACACTCATCAGACATTGCTGCTATGTGTGACAGAGTAACACAAGAGCTGGTGTATGGCATGACTTGCTATATTTAGGGGGAAGGAAATGGGCCATGTTGAGGAAGGTCACAAGGAGTTTGCTCAGAAAAACGAAGGCACCACGTATTGATCCGTATGCACAGAGGATGGAGTGCAGCACAGTATTTAAGGGCTCAGGTTGTGGAGCCAGGCTGCCTGAGATCCATCTCATCTCTACTAGCTATGTGCCCTGTTGCAAGTTACTTAATTACTCTCAACCTCAATTTTCTCCTCTGTAAAATGGGGGGGGGGGAACCTTTTTAGAGTTGTGTAAGTTTTAAGTGAGAAAATGTATGTAAAAAGCTTATTCTCTGGCATATTAGTACTCAATAAGTGCTTGTTAAACAAACAAAGTAGCCAGGAAAATGATATTGCTTCAAATCTAGGCAGTCCAGGTATTGTATATTTCTATATAATATGTTTCTCTATAGTTACGTTTTTCATTTTTTCCTTTCAGAATGGTTAATAGTAACTCTGACCACGATTTTTAACCTGATAAGCATATGATATCATTAACTAGAGTATCTCAGCATTACTGAGATGCAACTGACTATATTTATACTCATTATATAGTTAAGCAACCAAATGAAGAATGGTGAGTGTCAATATAAGAAAAGTCTGTTAGAACAAGAGTAAGGCGATAGAACTCTGTAGCTCCTAGACTATGGCCAAATGAACAGATCATTTGGATGAAAACTATTTATTTTGATATCTGAGGTCAAAGACTTAGCTGCTGTACAGAACAATTGCCCAACAAAATTGAGATGGGCCAGACCTGAAACATTTCCACAGAGACTTTCAGGCCACCCATAGTCTGCGTTAACCGTACATGCTTCATCGTTTGGACTCCCTGGCTCCCTAGGCAAGGAACTGCAACCCTCACCAGTAGAAAAGTCTGCATTTCTAAGTGCCTATGAAAATGTCAATGTGCTCTGAAGACATTTTTCAAGGAAGACAGCAACTATATTTCTGGTTTTGAGTCCTCTTCATCCCTCCCTTCCTCCTCCTCCTGTTTCTTTTCTTTCTCTCTCCACATCTCCCTCTCTCCAAGTTTCTTTCTCTCCTTAATCTCTCTCTTTCTCTCTCACTTGGACAGATGCACATACCGATCAGAATTTATTTTAACACCTTGTCCCCAGGACTATCGTCAAACATTAATCTCTTTTACTGGTATGAAAAATCTACCTTCTGGAAACGCTCTGGAATGCTTCCTAACGTCTGATACTACCTATCTCTTAATGCTCATGCCAGGGATTTCTGAACTGCTTGGGATTGCCTCAAGCTATCACCAGCAGCCATGCCCAATTCAGATGTGCTACGAAAATGTCTTCATGTGTTTTCACGGGATTAGGGTCCTGGAAGAAATCTTGCCAGTAAAAGGGATATTGGTAAGATTCTTCCCCTCAAGCTAAAGGACTCAGGCTTGGGACCTGAGATGGGTGAAGTATTGTGTTACCCTGAAGAGAACAAATTAATCTTCTCTGACTGCTGGGAGGGATTTTGCCAAAGAAACAGCTAACGGGAAAACCAGTCCCTACTCTATGATGATGACACAGTAAATAACCAGGCAACATTACCACCGAAGTGCTGACCTAACTCATAAATTGTACCCAGCCTCTGGGGAGCAATTTCTGCTGATTTGCTGCTTGTGCATTTAAAACAAACAAACAAAAAGGGAAGAAGAGCAGCCAGGCATTGATAGTGCTGTGGGTAAATATTCTGAGAGCGAAGCTGGTCTGTCCACCCAGATTCTCGACACTTTAATAATGGTTAGCACCCACGCACAGGCTGGTGCAATTATTAATTTTATACCAAATCTGCTGCAAACCATCATTTCGTTCCCCAGATGGTTTGACTACACCTGGAAATCACTAGATTTAGAATTAAAAAGAAAAAAATCTCCTTTGTATTTTTTTTTTTAGCAAGAACGCGATGAGGCAGATGAAATGCAGAATTCTGTTCACTGAAACTTTACTTTAAAACTTTAAAATCACATGCTAAAGTATTTAGATTGCTATGTTCTCTGTAATAGAGAATCTTCTCAAAGTCTTCAACTCTAACAAATAAGAAGGCTAACATTTCCTCTGCTTTGCCTAGAAAATCTAGCTGATGACTCCTAAGAAAGACCGTAAAGATCTTACATCTAACTCAGACATACCTTTGGAAACACTTGGAGCAGCAGAAAAGAGCTACAGAAAAGCCACTCACCCTCTGCATCTTCTGGCCGAGTGAGGTCGATGACACCCGGGCCCAGCTTTCCATCTTCACTTGACTTTCCTGTTAACTGGGGCCCCAAATTCTCAAAGCGTGTTCTTTCCTAGAGGAAAGAATAATCAGAAGGCTTATTCTAGCTTCCAGAGCAGCCACTTTTTCCTTCCAGTTTCTATCTTGCTTAATGGGCAAAACTTGGATTTACAAACATCGTTTCTGACCAATTTGGGCTCAGAAAGTCTTTCCAGAAGATTCCACTAGAGCTGGATTGCGGCACTGGGAATACTGACAGCCTCTAAACCATAGTACCTGTAAGGAAAGGAAACCTGTGACAGGAAACCTGCCAGAGCTGCACTACATTATCTTCTCTCCAGTAATCTAAAAGGAATGCAATTGAAAGGTTTGAGCCAAGAGTGCAAAACTTGCAAGAGCACTTCGTATTAAAATACACTGCTAAATTTAATGAGAGAGGAATTTTCCCACTCGGAGATCATAGTTTGCATTGGTATTCTGGGGAAATATAGATCAGAATTTTATGCAAGAGGATTTCAAGGACAAATATTTTGAAGCAGGGAGACTAAATGATCATATTGACACTATTATTTTGCCTAGAAGTTTCAACTGTGACTTCCTGGGAACAAAAAGGGAGGACATCACTCCTAGTCAATCATCAAGTTAGCCAAGTTAAATATTCCTGCCGCTACAGGAGGAAGCACCAAAGACATCCTACTTGTTAACCAGTCCCTCTAGGAAGAGGAGTCTGAAACAATGCAATGAATGCTCCCTCTATAGCCCTCTGGATCAGTAGCAGAGGGTTCATTGACCATCACTGACATGGCGTTCTCGTCTGCAGAAACACAGTACGTGTCCCCCACTTGCCTCCTTGCTACTCTCCAGGCTCATACTTGGCTTTGTGTTGGGCTTATGAATGAATGAAACCTTGTTGTTCATTACTATGAAACAATATTAAATGTCACATCAGCTTGAATTTACAGACATGAAATAGCAGCTTCCAGCTCGGGGAATGGTTTCTGCATGTTATACTTAATGCATTATGCAGCAGTCGAGTGCTGACTGCTGTTCAGCCTATTGTTCAATGACCTAGTTCTGTACTGAGCATGTTCGGCACTAGATGGAAACACTCTGAGTGTTCTCTTCCCTAAGATGTTTAGAAACTTGAAAATAGTCATAAAGAGCAAACATACAATTACTTGATAGAGGCTCTGCCTCATTTGTACAGCCTCACTACATTTCTGCTGCTTTCTAATACGATTATTTTTGAACATCATTATATTTCTATAATTAATTCCCATCAGTCAAATTGTGTAAGAAGTCTTCCAGTTCCCCTTCATCATGGAGTATGTTGGAATCTGTGTTGGAAGAAAGCACAGTATAAACCTTGCTTTAGTCTCACATCATTTCTGAGAAATATTTGCAACAAAATTATAATCATAAATTTCTCCAGCTGAGTAACACTAGTTACAATACCAGTATGTGGAGAAACCTCTGAAATGTGACGCTTGTAGAAAAGGAAACGAAAATAAAAATTGAATTAGGTGTGGTTCCCCAATAGCTTCTCATGTGAAAACACTGCCGCACAAGAACAAATTAACCCAGATACAGGACGCAACCACAAGCCATGTGTGAGTTTCGCACATTGTCGGGGGAGGGAAGCTGCTTTTAATCAGCCCATTTCTACTTTCAAGTAGCCCTTCTGGTTGTTGTGATGTCAAGGAAAAGAACTAAAGTGAAGATGAGTAGCACCAGGGAAAGCAAAATATTCAACCTTTGTTTTATCACATTGTTTCAAATTTCAAATATGTGCATGTGAATGATCTGCCTGTGTTAAATGCAAAAGGAGTTTTGATGTGACACCTGCAGTCTTCTTGGAAGAACAACCTTTAACTGTATTTTCATGGGGGGGAAAACAACTTTCTCTGAAAATCAACAGACCGTGCTACCTATCAAGATGCATATTTCAAGTATCTTTCTAGTCATTCATTCTCTTTGATTTTACTGGAAAATATCCTCGGTGAAACAAAAAATAATAAAGTTCCTGAAAGAATATCAATATTTTGACAAGGAAGGAGAAGAGGGAAAATTACATGCCATGGTTTGTAAAATCCTAAGACAACAAAGCTTACATGATGATAATATCTTTTCTTTTATAAAAAATGAAGTGCATTCACAATTCAGTAGTATCAGCTTGTTTTTAATCATAACAAAAAACATTCAGAACATTCAACAACGCATTCACAGTGTCTTTGAAGTCATACATTTTCTCTGACTTCATTGAAAAAAAAATTCTACAGAGATGCTTTCCCTATAAAATATCAATATTTTGACAGAGTAGAAGTCAAGAAAGAATATCCCGTGAAACATTTGTTCAATAGGCAGAAAATAAATCGATGACAAAGATTGTTTTGGGCCATAGACTGCATTTTAAATTTGGTAATATTAAGCACTTGTGTTTGAGATTAAAGAAGGGCCCTACAAAGCTTTGCCCCTTCATTATAAATTTCCACCTAGTCTCCCAGAAGACTTCTTCTTTTCTTCAAAGAATAGCTCAGAATATTTATTTGCCAGCCACACAACCATAAGATAAGAGGGCCTGATGTCTACAAGTTTGCTCTGGCAGCCGAGCTAAGCAAAGATTTCACCAGTGAGGTTGAACACGAACTTTGTAAACACAGGATATGTACGTGGGAGGCGTCAAACATCAGGCCATCGTTGCCAATGGGGATGCTCCTATACGGGATGAATACAGGCTGTATGTAGGTGGCAAGTTCTTAACTCCAAATTTCTCCACACACTTGAAGTATCTCTTATAATTGACATAGCTCCTAAGTAAGATATTTTGAAGATATAAGCAAAATACCTCAATGCTAATTGAATCCCAACCCCCCAGGAAAATCTCCAATCTTTATGTTGGCAGTGAAATATGCATTTTCCATGTAGCAACATGATCGCACACTTACTTATGTATTGTCAGTCACAAACATGCAGGCAACATAAAAGTTATTGAAAAAAATTAAAGCCAGCTCTGCTGTGTTGTAGGACTGTTGGCTCTCTAAGTGCTTTGAAATTATGATGTATGAGGTAGATGTTGCATATTAAATAAAGATATTTAAATGATAAAGCCCCCTTTAGTGAGAGCTGATGAATGTTAAATGTTACAAGCCACAAGACGGTGGCATCCATCATCTTCATATATTATCGGAGTCAGTGACGGGGCAGCCTCGGTGATGACAGACAGACTGCTACATTATTATCCCTTATTTCCAGAGTCACTGAACAAACCATTCAACTCCTCAAGCATTATTTTTAACTTTGCATTAAATTAGCAACTTTTCCCTCCCTACCATGGCAAGAATGATCAATTTTGTCTCTGCATCTGTGGAGAGAGAGAATAGAATTGGGGTAACTACAAAATCAGAGGCTCGTTTCCCTCTAAGAAAAAAAATAACTCCCTCTTACTGGCAACAAATGTAAAATTGTGGTCTGGGGAAAGAACAGCAATGAAACAGTAAGCACACAATAATGGCTTTTCTTTGCACTTAGATAAAAGCTGAATTTTTCATGTGCACAGTATATTTTAATAAAATTTTATATACTATGTTTTATACACTTATTGGCTATTCCTAATAATGTGTGTGCTAACAGTAAAATTGCTCTTAAATTTATGTGTGTTATTTATACGTTCCCACGTAACAATGCTTTTTGTTGTAAAAAATATTCTGTTTATTAATGTAACTTTACAACCACTGCATCCAAGATCCGTGGTAAATTAATGACATTTTTATTATTTTATAGTGTCATTAAATTTTTACTGATCACTCCATCAAACAGAGGCAGTAAAGGCCATAATATAAACTGGGACACTTAGATCAGGCAGCAGGAAGACATTCCATATAGTCTGAAGAAAACTGCTAGCTATAAATGATATTTATACCATCTTTAAGCATGTGAGAATACTTGGATAAGTTTGGCAAAACTGTTTCAGTAGTAGAGTGGATTGTGTACTTAAATAACAGTTTGCTTGCCAGTGAGACGAGCCTTTTTCAAACCATATGCAACGTGACTGATTGCAGCCATCTCCTGAAAAACAACACGTGAAATGAAATGGTGTGTTGGGCACCTTCCCTTCTGGATTACAGAGACTGACCAGCCTGTCCCATGCCTCAAATTATTTCAACATGGTGCCCTTTTCTACAACTGAAGTAGAAAATGACACAAGCCCAGAGAGATTTTTTGCTGTTGTTGCTTTACAAACAAATATATTTCATTTAAGTAGACGTGGCTGGATGATGATGTGATACACTTTTTCTAATGGTCTAAATGAGAGGTATTTTACCAACTTTTGTTTCAAAGTCCATTTCTAAAGAATGTCTAAATATGAGTCATTCATAGCAACCACAGAACGTATGCCTAAAAGGCCACTATCATATATTGTAGTTAAAATGAGTAAAAAAGATAATTATCTCATGTTATTTTCACATTTATAATACACTGTAAATAGGATGCTCTACACTGATACTCTTAAATAAACCTAAATGTTTAATAACATAAAAGGTTATTAACTAATTGCCAAATATTGTTTATATAGAAAGGAGATAGTAAATAGCAATTTCTATTCTCACGTAACTGTGAATTTAGAACCACCTTTTTTTTTTTTTATCTACTACATGGGAATTTTGGCGTGATTCTTTTTTAAGTAATTAAGAATTTTGTGGTTCTACCCTAAAATACAGAAACCCTGGTGGCATAGTTGTTAAGAGCTAAAGCTGCTAACCAAAAGATCAGCGGTTTGAATCCACCAGGCACTCCTTGGAAACTCTATGGGGCGGTTCTACTCTGTCCTATAGGGTCGCTATGAGTTGGAATTGATTCGACGGCAACGAGTTTTGTTTTTTTTTTTTCATCCTAAAATACAGATTTAAATATTAAGTTGTTAAAAAAATCTTTCAAGTTTGTAATAATAAGGAATTTTGCAGGGAAGGTTAATACTGTAGCCATTCCAGTCATGTTTTAGTGTATCCCAAAAGCAGAGTTTTCTGGCAGAAATAACAAATATTTCTATTCCCAGCACTAAAAGTAAATTCTTCCCCTGCAAAACCAGCTTTCCTTTTACCCAACTTCCCTTCCTTTCCTCTGTCTACAATCAATACTAACTGGTCAGTACTATTTGTCTCATGGTTTTCCTTGATCAGTCAGTCAGTCTTGCTGATTCTTCTTTCACAGAGTCCCTTGCACTGGTCTCTCCCCTCCATTCCGTCTCACCCTGCCGACCATCACTAATTACCCCAGCACACCCTTTCACTCGCACGTGCCTAGATCACTACTGCAGCCTCCTTTATGGGCTGCCTGATCCTTGGCACCATCCTCTGCAGTCAATCCTCTCACACTCCTAATGGAGTTCCACTTCATGTCTCTGATTCAGAACCTTCCATGGCTCCCTATTTTCTATTGCATTTCATCCAAACTCCTTCAGACACTGCTTCTCACACATCTTTTTAAACTCAGTTTCCCACAACTCTCACATCATACATCCTCTGTTTAGTATGGACAGTGACTCCCCTTCCCACAATTACATCATGATCATGCCTGCTTTCTCTTCCTTATGGATGCTAGGACTTGCTTCTTTTCCCCTTCTTCCTTGACAAGTTCTATTTATACTGAAAAACCGAAGTTTTCCATGAACTCCACTACCTCTCTGAAATACAAAAATTCTTAATCTCCGCCACATAATTAGCTCCCAGTTATGATAAGGAATCAGGCTTCAGTTCATATGCACTGCCAAGTTTCCCTCAACCACAACAAAAAGATTTTTAAAACCAAAGACTGTATCTCACACTTTTTCTACACATCTTCTACAGCATTTAGTACTAGTGCCCACAAATACTCACAGATCGATACAACGCCACTTAATTTACCCACTTAACCTGAAAACACCCTGCACAAATGAGTGTCCAAAAGAAACAAGAACTACTAATTTTCTAATATTTCAAGCTTTTGAAAGAGATGGTTAGACTCAACACTCCACACTGTATTGGTGATATCTCTTTGGGTAATAATAATCAAAACAAGGAAATTCAGAAAAATATCTTAAATATTTTGTAAAAGAGGGAAATGAGTAATTTTTAGAAGAATACAATAGGAGGACACAATTTGATCATATAGTATATTATGAAATAGAAGTTTTTGAATCTAACTTGGAATTTCTGCAGCTTAATACTTGGATCTTTGCAGTGTTTACAAAATATTGGCAAATGAGAAAAAGGAGTGCATGACTTAAAAACAGGACAAATTTCAAAATAATTTTTTTTTTCTAAGTAGTATGGTGTTACATAAAATCTTGAGAGAAATACCGTATCTTACTCTGGAAGATTTGCTCTAATTTCTCATTCTGGGCATATCTCACTTTGCTGTGATTCTCAAGAAATACTACTACATAACCACACTGTGGTTTCCTTTTTATTGACCTAACAAGCTCTATTCTCCTTTACTATACATTTAGTAGTTTAGCAAAGATCAAAAAGCATAGAATTAATGTTGGAAAGTAACCATGTATATTTTTCTTTAAATTTAATTGGTTGTTGTTGAGAATATACACAGTAGAACATACACCAACTCAACAATTTCTACATGTACAGTTGAGTGACATTGATTACATTCTTCAAGTTGTACAACTATTCTCATCCTCCTTTTCAGAATTGTTCCTCCCCTATTAACTTAAACTCACCGCCCCCTAAGCTTCCTATCTAACCTTTTGAGTTGCTGGTGTCAATGTGATCCACATATACTTTTTAAAAGGAGATTCTCTTTGGAAGCAGTTACTTTGGAGGCTTGGGGGTTTGCTTCCACAGTGACATTTTGATGGTTCCAGAGTCAGTAGCCACGATAATAAAGACGCTGGCTGGCGGAAATGAAGTTCATTTTACTTTTTTTTTAATGAGGTACGTTATTGAACCTCATTGTTAAATAACATTTTGTCAGCCAAAACTATTAATTTTTTCGGCTTGTAATACATTCTTATCAGCTGATTTGTGCTGGGACTCATGAATTAGTTAAGGCCTGAGTTTTCCAACTGTGTTTGCCCACATAGCACAAATACATCTAATGGTAGTAGGGAAGAGTATCACTTACTGATCATATACTATATACAAAGCTTTTTCCAATTGAGTATTTTCTTTAATCTTCACACCAATAATACAAGCAAAATATTGCTATCAATTTTATAAAAGATGTTAAAGATCAGAAAGATTGTTTTATATAAGTCACGTAATTAAAATTTAGATAGGCATTTGTTCTGAGGTGAATTTTAAATCATAGTTCTGCGACTTTATCACCATGTGATCTCTCTGAGCCTGTTTCCTCATTTGTAAAATAGAATAAAAAAATGCTCATGTCGTCAGGTTGTGATGATTAAGTGGGAGATTATATGTGTGAATGCTTTGAAAAAATTAAGTCCCTCATAAAAGTATCATAAAAGATACAAAATAATATGTTAGAGATATTATTTAGTTTTTGCTAAATGTTTCAAAGCTAAACACTAATGAAGATAGTGTTCTGATCTAAAGGCCAATATTTATTCTCCTGTGTCAACAACGGAAGCATCCAAAGATGCTTTCCCTTTTGCACTGGCCGCTAAGCATCTCAAAACTAGGTTTAAATCTCATCCTTAGTAACATGCAGTATCTAGATCTTGTTATTCTGTACTTACAACCCCTCACTGGCTCTACATCACCAAACACCTCTGTATAGCTTGTATGACCTTTCATGATCCCTGATGCCCTCAGCAGGGTCATATCCTCCTGATTACAGTTTATATTCTCTGTTCTAGTAAGACTGAACTCTTGGAGATTCCAGAAGGAGATACTATGTTTTATACCCTGTGTATTTGCATGTGCTACTCACTCTTTCTTGAACGCCCTCCCCTCCCTGATACCATCAGAATTAATCCTTTCCAGGCCTAATGAAACATTTCTTCTGGACAAATCCTTTCTTGACTGTCTCCCACCAGCCCCAGGCACAATTTATCACCCCCTTTTTTGTCTCGTCACCACACCAGGTTTATAGCAAAATATATTACAATTATTAGTTTATATGCTTGTTTATACGTCTCCCCAACTTGCTCCTTAAAGGCAGGGTCCATGTCTTATTATCTTTATACCATCCGTGCCTCTCATGATGTTGACATTCTGATTGCTAAATGAACAACTGAAATAATTTTCCTGGTAAAATTATTTCAGTTGTTCATTTAAAAATTAATAAAAACATTGGCCTTTAGACCTGAACATGATCTTATTAGCTTTGAAACATTTAGCAAATACTAAATAATATCTTTTAATCTTATTTAAAAATTAAAATGAGAGAAGGGAAACAATTTTCCTGGTAAAATTATTTCCTTCCTCTCATTTTAATTTTATTTTTAAATAAAATTATATTAGTTCTCAAATCTTTTTTAAAAGCAGTGATATACACATGATTAAAAGATAATTAATAACAAAGGAAGGTGGGTACGTAGGCTGCACAACAGTGTGAGGAGATGTGCCCAGTACTATTGGAAGGGCTCTGTCAAAAGAATCCTCCCTAAAATCTCAGCCGTCTCCTCTATGCTAAATATTCTTTTTATACATCTCTTGCATTGCTTAGAAATCCGCCAGTAGCAATTCATTCATTAGTTAAAAAATGCCAATCTCTTTTGAAAGGATAACAAACTGTTAAACAAAATCATACTAATTTCAGCTTAATTCCTCCAGAGAAGAAAAGAGCATCTCTGGGAAAGATAACCCAGGTGAAAGCACATGGACAGAGACATAAAGCATTTGGTCAAGAAGGTTCCTTAGGTACTGTGTATACATAAACTAGATGTGTGTGTGTGTGTATACACACACACACACACACACACACACACACACACACACATATATATATATATAAAACTTTTCAAAAGAGAAAGTTCTCCCTTCAAGGGAAGGAAGACTTGTAAGAGTTTTGCAGAAGTTTTCAAAATATCAGAAGATTTATATTTGAGGCAAGACATAAATGAATACACTGACACAAGCCGTTCAGATCACCTCTCAGGATGCTGGTAAGTACTCATAAGCTACTCAGGAGAGTGCATCGGACACTCCCTATGTGCAGCTATGACTGGGCCTGCAAGCACAGAGGAGGCATGCAGCACACGCCTGCTGAAATGAACTAAATGTCTGCAGAGCTTCTTGTGGAGCTTTCAAAAACATTCTCAAATGATGTATGACAAGTTTCCTTCAGGATCTGAAGAGTACACCCAACTAAGCAGGTTCTCCCTCCACCCCTCTGGCAAGCACTGCATCCTGTACATCTCCTGTAACATGTACTTAGACTCTTGTCATTGACCATCAGATGATAAATGATAAAGTAGCATTAACTCTGAAGATATGAGACCTTTTTAGGCTTGGGAGCCACTGAATTAAATTAGTTTCATCAGGATTATAGTGCTTACTGAACCCCTTTAACCAAATGCTTTCTGTCTCATTCATATGGTTCTAATATAGTTTTAACCAATTGCAAGGTTATTTATAAGTTTGCAATTCCCAAGTAGAATTATAAAGCATTCAGATTTAAGCATATCCAGTTGTGTGGCAGCCCAGCTCCTACTTATATGTGGTTTCCAACTTTTTATTTCTGTGCAGAGGCATGATGCAGATTTGTTTCTGAATATTCTCCGATTAACTATTTGTTTCAGTATCAAGTTCACGAAAAGTTCCACAGTAAAACTTTACAAACTCCTACTAAAATTGAACACGTGATTTAAAACCTACAGAACTCTATCGCCATTTAAACCACCAATAAGACTTTATTATTCTAACATTTATCACACAAAGAAAGAGTCACAATAAAATTAACGAAGAGCTGAGCAAATGTCTTTGTCCAAAAGGTACTTTGGGATTTCTATTTCTTCAAAATCTAGGGACTTGATTTCAGATACCTATTAACTTTACAATGTGTACTTTTTAATATTGCTTTTGGAAACACAGGTGCACTTTATTCAAGTTGAAGACATCAAAGCTATGTAAACCAAGAATGAACATTTCCTTCAAGAAATATACTTTTTATTTCAATTTTAGCTGGCAAACTGATAAACCTGAAGATTGTTTTTCTCAGAAACATAAAATAAACACAAATGTAGAAAAACATAAGCTATTGCTACTGTGTACTTGTTTTAATTTATGAGGTATATAAATATAACAAATCTCCTAAGAGATTTTCCTATAATTTAAGGAAATACGTGTGCTACAAAAATAACTTACATATCTTAAAAAGGAAAATCAGGGGCATGAAAAGCTTTAATTCTGGAAGGAAATATAAAGGCTTCTTCATTTAGAGAGCAGAAACCAAGGAGGTTAGAATACTTACCATGATTACACAGCCAGCTAATAACAGATCCAGAACAAACCTTAGTTTCCAGGCTCTCGGTCTTGTGCTCCTTTCGCTACAATACTTTGCATCACATGTGCTCTTTACAAACTACACTAGTCCCTAGTTTTTCATCTGTAAAACGAGGGTACTGAATTAACTTATCTCTAAGGTTCCTTCCAGCTCTGAAATATGATTCTCTGATACTCAACTTTCTTGCTCTCTGAGACCAACACTGGGGCACATATGAGCAAATCACTTTGCCATTGTAATAAAAAAAAGTTGGAGCAGTTATTCATCTTCTCAAGGAAAGTGCTCAAAAATAATCCATTTGTCAAATAAGCCTACCAAAGCATGGTCACTCTTAGCCATAAAGCATTCATTTGCTACTTCCAAATCCCATCCCCACTATAGACAAGAGAAGTAGAAGGCAAGGGATGCATGGGCAAGGGAAGGCAAAGAAGGAGGAAGGGAGAATCAGAGGGAAAACATTTAACTCTGAATTTGGCTTAAATACGCCTTTGTGTTCCTAGTTCAGTATACATTATGAAGGTTCTAGCACAGAAGACACCCCTTTTTGTCTGAAAGCAAAGTAATATAAATGCAAAAAGGATCAACATAAATGCAGGAAAAAAAAATGATTAACTCTTTTAACTCTTGGATGTCAAGGTTTTGTGTATTCTACTGTTATCCTCCTCCTAGGAAACAGAAAGTACTAATAAGATGACCAGTGACTTCTCAAATAATAATAATAATAAAAAACCCACAATAAAAATAAACCAGGTCTAAGTTCTATTGCTTGTGAAAGCAGCTTTCCTCAAGAGTAAATAAAATTAAAATTTAGAAACTGTTTTCTTTTCATGAAAATTAAAAACATTTTAAAATTGAAAAATTTTAAACTAGCTTAAAATAAGAAAATATTTAGGAACACTATTCAAAATAGTACTCTAATATGGCAACATTACAAAGGACAAAAGACAGTGTCCAACTGTGGTGATATGTGTTAATTGCATGGTTCTCCAAAGATGTGGGAGAACTGATATCAATTACAGTATAATTACCATTACTTCCAACAGAGTTAACATGTAGTTACCACAAAATAACGTACAATTAACTGGTGTCACATTGCACACCAGACTAAATAAGATACAAATTAAAAATTCCCAAATGCAGCCATAATACTCTTCTATCTTAAAAAAAAAAAAAAAAGAAGCTTTTCTCAGATAATGTCACAGCACTTTTTAGGAATTAGTATAATTATTTCAAAGAGGGGAAACCAAGTCATATAAGTTAGAAAGAATTATTTTTATCTATAAGATTAAACATTGCATAGGGAGGTGTATGTTTTAGTAATAATTTAAATTTAATAAGCTAAAGCTGTTAGAAGGAAAATTAGAACTTTTCTCACGTTTCTTTCAGTACGGTACCTAAAAATTGGGCAGTTATATTTTAAAATTAAATTCAAGAACGTTCTTAGTTTTTACTTACACCTAGTATTTTTTACCTTATTTATCAAACACTGCGTAAAAGCCTACTTTGTGGTGCTATAGAGGGACACAGAAACAAGTAAGGCTCAGTCTAAGGAGGGAGCTTACACAGAATTTCTAGTTATTTGCCATGTAAAGTGGTAAATCATGTCTCAATACGAGCAATTTCCTTATCAGGAGATGAACTGAAGGGACAAAGAATGCTACGGTTCAGTTTGAAGTAATAAAATTCCTCGCTGGAATGTCTCAAGTCAGCAGCAATAACACAGGATGCTTCCACATGCTGCGTATGTGTGAGGGGCACGTGCATCTAGGTTTAATTAGAAGAGAACTGAAAATGGCAGAGTGCAATGCTGTGAAGTTGATGAGAGGACAAAGGGAAAGTAGCTGCATTTAAAATATAGCTACAGTGTATCTGCTATATCCGTTTCAAACATCTGGGCTTCCAATTATTTATTGAACTCATGTGTAAGAGTTATTTGGGAGTACTGCAAACAGTTGTAGAGCAGGAGCTGGCAAGCTGCTTTATAAAATAGTTACAGGAATGAACTCTTGCTAAAATCTTGAACAATATAGGCAAGAACTGTTATGAAATTATCTTTTTGTAAATGTGTGAAAACCATGAAGAGGTTAGCATACTAAGAATAAATCTGTAAACAGCATGCTAATGAATGTAGCAGACAATACTTATTTGGAATTTGTGTTTTGCATATTTTTGAAGACTTAGTTTATTTCTTACATCTGACTTTTTTTTTTTAAATCCAAATGCTTAATGGAGATTAAATGAGGCTAGACACATTTGTAAAAGGCTGCACATCTTGTCTGAAGACGACATAAGCATCTGCACAGACCCACAGAGCTTTCCAGGCAGTTCCATTCCCTACGTTGTCAATACTTTCCCTTTTTCTCTGAAATGTGGAGCTCAGGAATTGATGCATTATTCTTGTGCCCAGTTCCACGTTTTACTCTATTAAATTCATGGCCCTTTTGTTAGGATCCAAGGGAAACCAAACTGGTTAGGAGGGATGACAACAGAACAGTGATGGATACGTCCTTATGCCACGTTATTTCTACTTGTTCCCACGTCATTGCTACACTCTGATTATTGCAGCCTGAAAAACGTGCTGATCACTGTGTGTGTTAGGTGACACAGCCAGCCCTGAGAAGCTAATAACCCAGATAGAGTACATTATGCATGTGATGTAAATGAGGTCTGTGCTTTCCACATATCGGCTGTTTGTCATCAGAGAGCCGGCAAACAGAGAGGATGGGTGCAAGTGCTTAGTATTCCTTTCCACCATGTCCACAAACCAACAGAAAACAAACAAACAAACCAAAAAACACCTGCTCTTCATAGCTGACCTCAGTTGGCACAAACTTGAAATACTTTTCATTTAAAGTATATTTTGGGTACAGCTTCTTTTTATTTGTTGTTACTATATTAGAAAGAGAAAAAGGATTTGTCATCTCCACGTTCAGAAGTTAGACACTGAAATGCAGTGTGTGTTATAGCATAACAGAGAGTGTAGAGACAGCACCAACTTTATTTCTCAAAAACTCAGAAATCATTCTTTAGCTTTTTGTTTCAACAGACAATTTAAACATCAAGACAATAATAGTATTGTAGCTGAATTTATCATTTACCTCAAAAATTAGAACTCAATCTTATAAGACAAATTTTGGAATTAAAAAAAAAAGACTAAAATATTTACAAATGTAGAATCTGAAGCCCTGGTCTAAAAGCAAGGGTTTCAAGGTAATTAAATGACTCTTTTCTGCAGAATGAGGGATGGTGCTTAGCCCACAGTTTAAAATTCCTAAATGAAATAAAACTGACACCTTCAAGGGCCCTCAGAGTGGACCATCTATAAAAAAGTTCATGTTCATTCCTAAGGCTGGGACAGCAGCTCTCCTAGTGCCTTTCCATCCCCTGACTAAACAAGGAAAAATCTGGAAAATTAACCAGAGCAGGATATGAGATAGAGAGATCATTCACTTAATCTCAAAGGTTATCTAATGAGAGTTAACTAAAATGGACTTGCCCAATCACAAGGAAAAAAACCCAGTTATTTGTAGGACAAATAACTTTCCATGTGAACATTCTATTTAGCAGTTTTTAAATCTCCACAGATTTTTTAGTGGCACTTTTAGATAAATTAATGACGGAAGAAAAGAAGATCATGCGTATAACAATTACACAAGCTGTGAAAGTTTGAATACAACTCTGACTTAACCCTACTATATATCTTTGACACGAAGGAGAGCAAAATGGAAAAAAAAAAAAAAAAAGAATAAATCTGCTTTTCACTGATTAAATAAGACTCATTTTCAAATTTATATGATGATCAAAATTTTAGTTTTCTACATTGAGGTAATGACCAAAAGAGCAATTACAGCAAAAAATGTTTATAGGGGTGGCCAGCCCTCTTGCCTGCATCGGGGTTAGCATATTAAAATCTGTCATTTATATAAAACATAAAGTTGTGAATTGTGTTCTCTTACTGGTAATATGACATGAAGGACCGGAATATTATACTGCTCAGGCCACATAAACAAGTCTTAGTATAACCAATACAATCTATTTGTAAACTGTTAGTTTGAAATACTAGTCTTTCCTTGCAGGCCAGCTAATACATTCACGGTGCTCACCCTTGCACTTTCAGTTGTCTTAAGATTCATTTGTTCATTGTTCTAAATAGTCACATACTTTGCCTCCTGGATAAACTGATATGAAGGCAAACTTCATTCCATAGTATGGCTCCTACTTGAAGATAAATCAATATTTAATATTCTCTCAAATATCGCCCATAGATAATTTTTTTAATCTCATTAAGTTACTTTAAAAAAATTATATAAATTTGCAGAAATTATTCTGGAAAAAGAGTTTGTAAGAAGCCACGTGAAATTCATTAACTCAGTGTTTTGATCTCACTGTGTTCTGCTGATCAGTGAATCCATCTACATTTAACTAATTCTTTGAGAAAAAAAAAAAATGCTTCCTATGAACTCCAGAGAGCTTTGGTACAACAGACCTGATTTACTTGAAATAGACTTCCTTTCTACATTCTCTTCTTCCCACCACCACCCACCAAGATAATAAACAAACCAAAAAAAATTGTTTTATTTATGGAAAAAAAAGTGATGACATGCTACTTATTTACATTATCACATTATCAGCCTAAGGCAGCTCTATCAGTTCAGCCCATTCCAAAGAAATAGGAGGCAGGAGGTATGCAGCGTAAGGCTTCGCTTATGAGCAGAAATCACCGACTTGGTTCCCCTGCTCCTCATACATTAAATATGGCCCAAGCTCAGCCTTGGTGATCACTAGCATCTTATAATTTTTAAAGTCATTTCACACACAGTATCTTACTTTTGAGCCATTATCATCCTAATTTTACAGAATATATTAGAGAATTAGAGTAAGATTAGAAAATTCCCCAAGATCAGATCACACAGCTGATGAGTCGGAGTTAGTTGGGTCTCTAGATTTAAAGTACAGGCTGAGTCTCTCCTACTGTTTTGCACAGCTCTGCTTATGAGACTTGATCCATGTAGAGGTATAGGTCATGAAATCAGGAAGATCACCATCCGAACTGACTTCCAAAGCTCTGCAAGTCAGTGCAGCCAATTATTACCTATAAATTTAACTTTCTGAAACACTTCAAGTCCCCATCTTCACTGCATAGCCAGTTATATAAATAAAATCAGCATTAGATTATGAATAGATTTGTACTGGTTGTCCCTTTCAGCCTCCTTCGACCATGCTACCTTTTTGGAGTACGGTGAATTCTTCTGCAAAGTTTTGAAGGCCATATGATTAGGAAGGCACACCCAGCAGATCCTCTCACTGTGCTACTACCAAGGACATCGGTGTAGGCTAGGCAAATACAGAGAGAGCCCTGCCATAGAGAATGCAGAGATAGCAGCTGCCTCTTGTAACTCTAAGAGCTGGGTGAAAAATCTCCATTAGTGGTCAGAGACTGCACCCTAACTGCAGTAGGCTACAAAATTACAATGGGAGGTTAAAAAAAAAAAAAAAGAGGAGTGAAAGAGGAAGTGATGGAAGATAAAAGAGAAGGAAAGAAAGGGCAAGGGATGGGAGACAGATGAGGAGAGCGGGAAGGGAGGAATATAGGGAAGGAGAAAGGGAGGGGAGTAAAATACTCTCAAACACACAAGGAGGCAGGGACAGAGAAGTATGTGCTGGGCAATGGTTCTACAACCCCCATAAGAAAAGACAGGGGAGAAACTAACAGTGAGGCACAGCCACCTTGGGATGGCCAAGAGAAAACCCAGACCAAATCCATTGCCATGGAGTCAATTTGGACTCATAGGAACACTATAGGACAGAGTAGAACTGTTCCACAGGATTCCTAAAGCTGTAATTTTTATGGAAGCAGACTGCCACAGCTTTCTCCCATGGAGCCGCTGGCGGGTTTGAACCATCAACCTTTCAGTTAGCAGTTGAGCACTTTAACCACTGTGCCACTATGGTTCCTATGGCTAAGAGAGACTTCAAAATTCCTCTAAGGTTTATTAAGAAACAACTCTCCTCCTATAATGTGAATTTCCTCTGCCTGAGGAAGGTCAAATGCATACAAAAGCATAAATAGATTCAAGCAAAAATATCATTTTTATTCTCATCAGAGCAACTACTTCTCCCAATGTCTGGTCTCTAGCCACAAGCAAGAAAATTAGTGAATAATGACTTAGCATTTTAGACTCAGTATTAGGAGAACAGCATAGAATAAGGCATGGGCTCTGTCTTCAGCTACCAATAATAGTCACCTCACAGTGTGGTGCAGAGGAAAGCATACGATTTATGTACAGAGGAGCTGGTACTTGAACCTAGAGTTGCTTCCATGAATTCTTAGTTTTTTTTTTTTTTAATCAGTAAAGGGAAATAACAATAGATAATAGTAATCCCTACCTCATAGGACTTTTGTTAAAATCAAGTGAGATTTTTGCATGAAAGTATTTATCAACCATAAATGCCTATAAATCAACATTATTTCAAATTTAATTTGGGTTTATAATCCTATACCATCCTGAGGTTTCTACCACTGAGAAGAGAATCAGTCATTAGTTGCTTCTGTAGCTTCTGTGTAGCAAGTTGAATTTCTACAAGCTTTTATCCATATGCAGAAATACATTCAATTTTCCTCAGCACTGCCATCATTATTATTCTGTCTCTCTCTCTCTCACACACACACACACACAGACGCACACACACACACACACACCCCTCGGGCTAAGTTTCTTAGCCAGACATTCAAGACTTCCATAATCTGAACCCTACCTTCTCTCTGAAGTGCAAATGGTTAAACACTTGGCTATTACCCAAAAGGCTGATGGTTCGAGTCTACCCAGAGGCACCTCAGAAGAAAGGCCTGGTGATCTAGTTCCAAAAAATCAGCTACTGAGGAAAAAAAAATCCTATGGAGCACAGTTCTACTCTGACGCACAAGGGATCACCCTGAGCTGGAACTGACTCGATGGCAATTGGTTTGGGGGCAGTGATGGTTCAGTGGTAGAATCCTCACCTTCCATACAGGAGACCCAAGTTTGATTTCCGCCCAGTGAACCTCAAGCATAGCCACTACCTGTCTGTCAGTAGAGGCTTGCGTGTTGCTATGATGCTGAAAGGGTTTCAGAGAAGCTTCTAGACAAAGACTAGGAAGAAAGGCCTGGTGATCTACTTCCTAAAATTAGCCAGTGAAAACCCTGTGGATCACAAACATCCGATTCCATCGTGCGTGGGATCACCAGGAGTCAGGGGTGACTCCATGCCATTTAACAACTGCCTCTATAACCCAAAGCCCCACTCATCTCCTAGTTGAACTGTCCTCCAACCATTATTCCCCATGTGAGGAAATACATGCCCCTCCCCAAGCTCATGCTGGGACCCCTACCTGACCACTCCCCTCTGCATTCTCTCCCCTCCCTGCCCTTTCTTGGAGGCATTTCTAGCCTTTCCTACTCCATAGAACCTCCCTTTCTGCCCTAGTCATTGATGATCAGGACCTCCTGTGATCTTCATGAGCTTAATTACCACTGCAACTCATTTAATTCATTTAGAATTTGAACCCTACCTTGTTGGGTTCCCTTTTCCAAATCACACTATTCTCCTTCATGGCAGAAAGAGACTAGTCAATATCTCTCTGAATCCCAAACATCTAACACATAACACAGCCCCTATAAATCAAATGGTAAGCGCTTCCTACGCAAGGTCCTGTGTTGGCTGTAAACAGCGAGGGAGCCAAGAAGAGTATTTATTATCATCTACTGTACTTCCCAAACATCATCTCATTTCAACAACCTTGCATGTTATATTTATCATTTTTACCTTTCACCTGAGTAAACAAAGGCACAGAAAGGTAAGTGACTGGACCAAGGTCACATGTGCTGTTGAAGTGAGAAGACTACTGACCAGGCTGTGAAGCTGACATTTGGACCTAGATTTTATTTCAAAGGCTTCTGCTTATTCTTCCATTGCCGATGCTCTGCTTAGACTTAGGAAATCATATCACTGCAATTAAATCAATAGCCTCGAATATGAAAGACTAAACTTTCTACCAACTTCCCTCTCAGAAATGTTAAGATTAGAGAACTCATGATCCTATTAGAAAGGTACATAAACTGATACGATTTTTTAATTTAAGAGTTCAGTAGAATGTTTATTTAAAATAGAAATGAAGCCTATCTCTTGTTCCCATTTTACAGATGGGAAAATTGAGATTAACTTACTTAAATATCAAGATAGGCAAGAGGACTCTTGATTTATGGTTTCTCTTTTCATAAAATTTACATTGGTCCTCTATATGGGAAGAAAACAACTTAGAATGATATTCTTCATTGAGAAGTACAGGGGACCCTTGCAGTCTAGAAGATATGGAGAACTAAGGCCACTGGGCAGTGCGTTTTAAAAGATGACCTTTGTTTCATTTCAGAACCAATGTTGTTGACATCACTTATAAAAAGATATAAAGGGCAAATAAGGGTTGCACCAAAAATGTTGTTGTTGTTAATTGCAGCTGAGTGGTTTCTGACTCATGGTGACTCCACGTGCTACAGAGTAGTACTGCCCCATAGGGTTTTCTTGGATGTAATCTTAACGGAATCAGATCACCAGCCTATCTTCGCAAAACCTCTGGGTGAATTCAAAGCACTAACCTTTACTTTAGCAATAAAACACAAACTGTTTAGAGGCAATTCTATCCATAGGAAGATAGCATTTTGGGAAATTCTAATCTTAGCTGCAAATATCAAAGGTTGGAAACTGAATCTTAGCTAAAAAGTGAAGTTCTTCCAAAGTACTCCCAGTGGCATATACTCCATTTTTGACAATCAGATTTAAGGCAGTACTGAGAGGGAAAAAGTGATAGAAGAAATGTATAAAGTACATCTACATGCAGAGTTTTATACACATTCTTAATACCCAGCCATAGGTCTACCAGCTAAAAAAGAGAATAACCACACATATCAATATCTAATGCCATAAGAGAAGAGAGTAGAACACATACAGACTTACACAGACACTCTCACAAACATACACACCCAGATCAACAGACACAGGCAAACAGAACAACTCACAGATTCAGAGACACAGATGTGGACCCATAGACACACAGACATACACCCTCAGGCTGACACACATTTAGACAGGCACACAGACACATTCACAGATGCACACAGACAGACAGGTACACAGCAGACATCCACTCCCACAGACAGAGATAGATTCACGAATAGGCAGATAGACACGTGGACAGGCAGCAGGCATACACAGAGACAGACAGATATGTAGAAAGACTCCAAGATAGAAATGTATGTACAGGGAGTTGACCCACACAGACAGACTCACATACAGATTTACACCCACAATGAAAAAGACACACACAAACACCCACAGAGATGCACACACTTACAGCAAACGCACACGCACACACTCCCATAGAGCCATAGCGAAGTGTTATCTGTGTGGTGGTACTGACTTACTAGGACACGTAGGCCATGAGGGCATTGGGTAGGAAGGTGAAGTCTGCTGCTGTTGTAGAAAGAATGAGAGATTTGAAAACAGAGACTGAAGAGCCACAACTTTGACACTACCTGTGTGAATGTAAGCAAATGGTTTGAGTACTTTGAACCTCATCTGCAAAAGAGGAATGATAAAAATTCTACTTCTAAGGATAGTTTTTGGTACAAAAGGTGATGATAAACGTGAAAAAAAATGCTTTGCAAACAAAAACAATGAAATTTCAGTGGCTGTCATTATTACTGTGTTCTTAAAACTATATTTGGCAAAGTAACCTTCTTAGGAAAGAAAGAGTGAAAGTATTATCCACCTCACCCACTGCTAAGAAGGCTTAAGCAAACCCTAAAAAATTTTCAGTTATAGAGAATCAAAATTTCAAATAAAATATAAGTATAGACAATTTTGTTACTGGCATCAACTTCAATCTAGTATTACATTGAGGGCCTACTGTGTGCTAGGCATGCCCAGAAAAGGAAATGTTCTATTTAGCCAAATACTCTGATTAGTCAAGTTATCATATACAATACATACCACACTTCGCATCACTACTGTCGAGGATTATAATACCACAATACACGCAGCACTAACACCAAATTTAGCGCTTTGAGACCCAAGATGCTTCAGAGTCACCACCACAAACATCTTAGGAGCTCATAAGCATTGCAAAAGAATCGAAAAGTACACAGGACTGAGCACCAGACAGAGGGAGGTTTGGCCCCAGTCTAATGCCTCATTGTTGGATTTGGCAAGTCACTTCCCTTCTCTCCGCTTTAGTTTCCTCATCTATAAAATGAGGGGCTGAACTAATGATCTCCAGGGGCCCTTTAGCTCTGATTCAATTATTCTTACAGTGTGGTAAATTCAAGAAGTGCTGGCTAATACAGTTTCTGTTCAGAGGATGCTGAGTATACTAGTTTTTACGATACTTCTACAAAAATGAAAAAAAGTTCATAACTCCACACTCTGAGGGAAAAAGGTTTATCACTGTTGGACTGGAGAAAATGCTGTCAACTTATTATGATTCTGTAAGAATGGAAACTGATAGATTTTGTAGGCTCCCCAGAAATAAAAGGACAGAGCTGGTATTAGATCCCTAATTCCAGGGCAAATATTCCTGAAGAAAATCTTCAGGACATACCTGAAGTTAACACCTCTGATGTGGTACCCCCGAGTCTGGAGAAAGTTCTTGTAGCTTTTAAACAGTGGGCCTTCATCCTAGCTCAGAAAATCCAGGTAGATCCAGTTTGCCAAAGGCATACATACAGTAAAGTAAGGCAGTGTGTGTTTCCAAGTGGTAGGTTATGCTTCTCTGAGAAGTCTAAAAACTCCAAATCTAGACAGATTCTTTGTTAGAGTTAGGAGGCCGTTTACATGAGAATCCAACTGCCTTTATTAAGCCAAACATTAAAGAGATTTGCAAAAACATAAAACAAAAACCATTCTTCTACTTTTTTTGACAAATACAGTTAACATTCAAAAACGTTATTTATATTAACATGTGACAGGTTTATTTTGTTAAATTTAAATAATTTATAATTTTCTTCTAATTTCTAAGTTTTAATATATAATATGATTAATACTGATAGATATATACCACATAAGTAAAAATATTTCAGAGTTTTAAATAATTTTTAAGAGTGTAGAGGGGCCCTGAGAACAATAGGATGAGAACCACTGATTTGGAAGGAATACTAAGTGGCCCCCTTACATTTAGAGAGGATCTGCCATAGTGGGAAGTTAGATCTATAAAATTCCCCTAGCTAGGACTTTTGCTTTACACATAATAAAATCCATCAACTTTTTCAGAAAACATATGCAAAATTATTCACTGTGATATACTGATTTTCACTGGAAAATCCATTAACTGGGTGTGGCCTTTTGACATAAAACACTTGGAAATACAAGAAAATAAAGGCCTTATTTTTGCACCCTTATTCCTTGTTCAAGGGAGTATCCCGAACCTTGTAAACCTATCTAAACGCTCACCAAGCTTTCTGCTTAAAGTGCAGAGAAGAAATGAACCAAACAAGTTTGTTGTTGTTTTCTTATGAATTAGGTCTTAAACTAGTAGCTAGGCAACCAATCAAGTAGCCCTGACAACAGCATAAAAGGAACTTAATGATTATATTCAGCCAGGAGTGTACACACAGCGCTGCATGGCTGTCCATGTTATTGGTTCAAATGCAAAATCCAACATTAATAGAACTTACACTGTTTCTAATTTTATACCATTTTGATCTGCATATGTGCTCTTGGAAAAACTAACACAAGTATATCTGTTTCAAAGAAATATGCATGTGGCACATATACTGAAATAGATACCTTTATCAGGATTTAAGCATTCACTTCATTAAAACTGATGTTTGAAACCCAGATATATGGCTTGCTTTAGTTTCTAAGTAAAATTGCCCTGCTTATGTCATAGAAATATAGGGGACAAATGAGGTGATGGAAAGAAGGAATAGTGAAGTGCAGAGACCTAGAGCTGGTCTCAGTTTTCTGACCTGAGAAATGGGGGTAATAATGCCTACCCCATCCACTATGTCCCTAAATTTGGAAAGATTCAAGAGATACATATGTAATAATACTTTGTGAACCATAGAAGCACTATAAAAATATTTATCATCATAATGT
The DNA here is from genome assembly GCF_024166365.1 of Elephas maximus indicus. Lineage (NCBI taxonomy): Eukaryota > Metazoa > Chordata > Mammalia > Proboscidea > Elephantidae > Elephas > Elephas maximus. Next base: position 71,448,613 of record NC_064825.1, read on the forward strand.
GAAAAGTATTACACAAAAGAATTACTGTTTTTTAAAAAACTGACTACTGCTCTACTTTGCAAATGAGGATGATTACAATTAGAATTTGCCCCTTATTGCAAACTCTTTAATGTGTCTACACCCCTTACAGTACAAGTTGTAGTTATCTTAGGAACAAGTTGACACAGAAAAACATTACAACTGAACAAGTCAATTGCTCACAAAAAACCACAATCCTGATTAATCAGTACTATGTACTGTATGTGAAAACTGGATGATGAATAAGGAAGACTGAAGAAGAGTTGATGCATATGAATTACGGTATTGGCAAAGAATACTAAATACACCATGGACTGCCAGAAGAACGAACAAATCTGTCTTGGAAGAAGTACAGCCAGAATGCTCCTTAGAAGGGAGGATGGCGAGACTTTTTCTTAAGCACTTTGGACATGTTATCAGGTGGGACCAGTCCCTGGAGAAGGACATCATGCTTGGCAAAGTAGAGGGTCAGCGAAAAAGAGGAAGACTCTCAATGAGATGGACTGACACAGTGACTGCAACAATGGGCTCAAACATAGCAATGATTTTGAGGATGTTGCAGGACCAGGCAGGGTTTTGTTCTGTTGTACATAGGGTCTCTATGAGACAGAACAGACTCAAAGGCAAAAATAACAACAAAAATAACATGTACACCTTTGAAAAACAATAAAACCTCACTAGTTTGTAGACTATATAAGAGTCTTATTCGTTCCAAGCACACCTTGCTAAATAACTTGCTCACAACCCTCCTTTCACTTATTGTTGTATGGCTATATTGATCTGCTGTCTAAACTTATCCTGTCATAAAAAAAAAAAAAAAAAAAACCAACAACAACATGCAACAATGAATACCTGAATCAACTGTATAAGTAACAAGGAGCTGTGGCAATTGACAATACAAAGCAGAAGATATCCAGTATGCTTTTCTTTTCCAATAACAGGGGGTAGTATCATATCAGTGCAAGGAATGGCTGAGGAACAGAAATCTACACTCTTAAAAATGAACAAAAGCTTTTTAAATAAGCGAAACCAAGTTTACAATAAGCCTTAGTGATTGGATTATTATTTTCCTATTCACTTGATTGAAAAAATATTATTTTGACATAAGAAACACATATAGTTATCAAGCATCAGGTTAAGTATTTTTTAACATCATAGATTGAAATTCTGTTTTTGTGGGAATACATCTAAATATGTTAAATTAGCAAAGATTAAACCTCCCTAATGTACTAATATGATAACATTTGAACGTCATTATGTTGGTTTTGGCCAGATCCTAGTAGGTAGCTAAAGTACACAGTCACTCTTAGAGTCGGAATCAAATCGACAGCAGTGAGTGAGTTATATACACATCTTGACTTTGTTGCCTGTTAGCTTCTTACCATACCCTTCCACTCTATCTTAAAGCATTTTGGCCCCAAGGGGGCAGTAGGCTAACCAATGCACCATTGGAGAGTACCAAAGAGTGAAGCATTAACAACAGAATTGATGATCTGCCCGAGGTCTTAAAGTGAGAAAGGAGCTGATACTTAGTGAGCACCTCCTGTGCCAGACATGTATTCTACATATGTTTTTCCTCAATATGACCTTTCAAAGAAACGATAATTATCTCCATTTTATAGGTATACTCATTGAAACTTAGAGACGTTAAGTAATTTACTTAAGTAACACAGGCAGAAAACAGTGCAGACAGAACTGAGACCCAGGATTCAACTCCAAAACGCATGCTCTTTCTATTATACCACGTGGCCTCTAATTCTATTATTGCTCCAGACCTAGCCAGCTCCTCTGTTCCTTTGTCTATATTAGCATCGTTCAGTCTTCTGTCCCTGGCCTGATATGCCTACAGAGCCAAAAACAGTGGATATCACAGGCAGGGAAGAATGTTTATTTATACCCTGCTTTGCTCCAAGATTTGAGATTAAATGTAAAGAATACTTTTTTTGTAATGTAATTAAAGATTCCACAGAAAATAAATGAATCTGCTACTGTTTTATAAACAGAAATACCATTGACTAAACCAAAACCAAACACGTTGCAATCTATTCCAACTCATAGCAACCCTATAGGACAGAATAGAACTGCCCCGTAGGGTTTCCAAGAAGCAGCTGATGGATTTGGACAGCTGACCTCTTGGTTAGCAGCTGAGGTCTTAACCACTGGACCACCAAGTCTCCAACCATTGACTAGGAATTAGGAAATCTGAGATTTAGTTTCTGCCCTGCCATTGATCTACTATGTGACCTTGACTGAGTCATTTTCTTCCCCTAAGTTTCAGTTTTCCCAACTGCAAATTGAAGCAGTTGGATAAGATCAAATGTAATGCCCCCTCTAGTTCTTTCATCCTACAGTATACTTCAATATACTTCAGAGGCAGGTAGAGTTTGTTAACAGTGTCTACAGTAGCTCATTTTGCCACCTGAGAGGTCAAGCATTTTTCTAATAGCAACTCAGGCCACATACATATAGATGTGTAATCTGCCTATTTGTGAGCAGCTCTGATCAGTAGGCAATCAATCTACTGCCTCATCAAGATTACTAAAATGAACAATATAACCAGATTTCCAAGTTACATAATACTTATGCTGAGAAGTGTTCTAACTAATCACTGGTCAGCATTCAAACATCAAGAAGGTTAGAAAAGTGACAGAACACACTTTAACTGTGAGCTGATCACTTGGAAGTCTCACCCATCTTGCATCTCTTCTAGCCAGATACCTTTAGCTTAGCTCTGAGGACATTTAGAAACAGTTGATTTAAAACTCTGCTTTGTATTGTCATGGCTAAAATTCTATCTCAGACATGTCAAAACAAACAAAAAAAATTCGGTAAGCAATTAGCCTATGATATGATCTAATTGCACTGGTACTTAGGCAGCGATGGAGCTGCCTGGGTGTCCTTGATGTGAAAAGCTAAAACCCAGGGAGGTAACTTAGATTTCCGCTGGCAGGACACTCAGGATCCACACACAGAAGCTATGTTGAATGATGAAGCATAACAGCTCCCAAGGCGCTGTTACAGTCTATTGTCCCTACAATCCATATATTTAACAGACCCTAAATACTCCTTGACACAGCCGACCAGAACAACTCCACTGGTGCCGTTCTGGCCTATCAAGTGAACAATGTTTCATTCCAAAGTGCCAAAATATGGATTTGCCCACTAAAGTGAAACACCACCATGGCTAAACATATATTCACATGGATATACGTGTGATTTTGTATGTGTTATAAAGACACAGACACTCTTTATGTCTGTATAGTAAGTATTTGCCCTCATTTATGATACATACAGAGCATGTTTTACCTACAACCAATGTTACTTAATGTTAGTGACAATGACAATCTGAAGTGGACGCTGTGATACACTGCCCAGATTCCCCTTTAGGATTGAAAGATTTATTCCCTCAGCTGCTGGGAGTGCTGTTGGTAGGCAGCCCTCAGCTGTCAGCCCTCTTTGGAACTGCTGAAGGCAGTTATCTCACTCAAGGTCATGTTCCCTTCCCTGGACAGCCCTCACCCAATGACGGGTTCATAGAAGTCTATAAAATATATAAGAGCTCACACCCTCCAAATGACCACTGACGCCTCAAGCTTCCTGTGGGGTTGACTAAGTAAGGCCTTGGTAGAGATTGCATCGTAACCCAGCCTCTCCCTCTGTCCAATTTTGCTTCTCTTCCCCTTCTCTTGCACAGATGGCAATCCCAAGAGCACTTCCTAACAAACCTGCATACTAATCTCTGTCTCATAGTCTGCTTGCCAGGGAATCCAAATCTGTGGCACATTCCTTTGAAAAGAATGTCCAAATAAGAGAGAGAAGTATGTTTCATGACTTGTAAGGTTTTATGACAGTAATGTGGAGCCCTGGTGGTGCAGTGGTTAAGAGCTTGGCTGCTAAACAAAAATTCAGCAGTTCAAATCTACCAGCTGCTCCTTGGAAACCCTATGGGGCAGTTCTACCCTGTCCTATAGGATCGCTATAAACTGGAATTGACTTGATGGCATGGGTTTGGTTTTGGTGTTTTATGACAGCAACACTGTGAAAAGTTCTCTAAAACTGATAATATGGGTTACAAAGAACAAATTTATAAATCTAATTTATGGATCTTTATATTTAAGAAAACTGAGATAATTCCAAGGCGAACAATCTTGAAGATGGTGAAAGTGAATTGTCACAATCCAGTTTACTAATCCTATTGTATATTACAAATTTACCCTTTTTGACCTCAGAAGAAAAATCTAAACCTCAGGAGAGTAGGCAGTTCCCCATGGAATCCCATAAAATTAAGACAGATATTTTGATTATAGGAGAGCCACAGGAGTCTTTTAACAATCCTTAATTTACTCTTCCAACTGTAACAAACCTAACAAGCAAGGATAGAGATGAGCTCTTCTAGCCAGTAAACAAGGCCTAAACCAAAAAAAACCCAAACCAATTGCTGTCGAGTCGATTCTGACTCATAGCCAGCCTACAATACAGGGCAGAACTGCTCCATAGGGTTTTCAAGGAGCCGTTGGCAGGTTCGAACTGCTGAACTTTTTGGTTAACAGACGAGCTCTTAACCACTATGCCACCAGGGCTCCAAACAAGGCCTACAAAACCACAATATAAATGTTCAAAACAGTGACACTGTTCAGAAGGTAGATCATGTTAAGGAGAGCTTGTGAACGCAATATCCCTGAATATAATGGACTGTTCCAGTGACCAACACTCAATCCCAGTAAGGTTATCCATGGAGACAACTCTGTTCAAATGGGGAACCAGGGTTTTCTGGTTCTATAGAAACCACTTTGCCACATATTCAGCGTGACATGTATTAGATCAAGCTTTGAGTTATTATTATTAGTATTTTTAACCTTATCGCTCATTTTTCTTCCTTATCTTCCAAGATGAAATAAGATCTTATTATGCCAGAACTTCAGGCTTCTTCCTCCCGAATGAATAGAAAAAAGTCAATGAAAAATATTTAAAATTAACCAGTAGGACCTGAAGTTAATACTGTCTAAGTTTGAACTTCAACTCCAATTGATGATACAAATACAACAATATAGAGTCACATTGTCAGACAAACAGGGAAAGTCACTGCTGCCCCAACCAGTACCAGTTGCCATCAAGTCAATTCTGACTCATGGGGACTCCATGTGTGGCAGAAAAGAACTGCACTCCATAGGGCTTTGATGGCTCTGATTTTTGGGAAGCAGATTGCCAGGCCTTTTTTCTGAGGTGCCTGTGAGTCTGAACCAAAAATCTTTCAGCTAGTGGCTGAGCACTTAACTATTTGTGCCACCCAGGGACACCCAAGGTTGTGTCCAGTGCCAATTTATTACTAATTCTGGTGCACAGGGATGCTGCTATCCTAGGCCTGATTAATATGACAGAGGTGCTTCATTGAAAGGGAGAGTTGCTGCAGCGATACTGAATTTTTTTCCCATTTTCCCCCAAAACTAAATCACACATAAAGCAAAACTAAGCCCACTGCCTTCTGACTCACAGCAGCCCCAAGTGTTACAGAGTAGAACTGCTCCATAGAGTTTCCTTGTCTGTAATCTTTACAGAAGTAGACCACTAGGCCTTTCGTCTGTGGTGTCACGGGGTGGGTTCAAACCACCAATCTTTCAGTTAGCAGAGGAGCGTAACACCATCTGCGCCACCCATGGACCCTGAATCACATACATTTGTATTCTATTTTAAATGCTCTGTATGTTAATACTCCAAGTAAAATTTCTAGATGCATTTTTCAAGGGAATATTCTGTTCATAACACTTATCTAAGACAAGTAATTTTTCGCAATTTCACAAGTACGGTTATTTAAGTGAAATATATTTTTGTGTGTGGAATGAAGTTCTGAAATGTATTAATTCTAAATGTGGTCTATTTAATGCAACCAGTGTTTAGTTTTTGCCAGGGCAATACCCTCTGCCCTTCAGGGGACATTTGGAAATGTCTGGAGACATATTTAGCTGGCACAAGACATACTTAGCACTCATAATGGAAATGCTAGTGGCATTTAATGAGAGAAAGTTAGATGCCCCCAATGACAAAGAATTATCTAACCAAAAGTGCCCATAATGTGAAGGCTGAGTAGCCCCGTTTTAAACAAATAAACCAACTACACTCTATAGTATACTTATAAGATCCTGAAGTTTCCATAGCTTTGTGCGTTAACTCAATTGGAAAGGAGTTAAAATAATTACGTAGTTTGGCCAATAGGCCAACATCTGAAAAACGTACTGTTTCCTTCTGCTGACCCTTCTGTTATTGTGTGAGGATCTCGTATTTGTGCCAAAGTAGTATATTCGTTCTATATACTTAAGGGTCTACCTTGGTTTAGTTTAAAAGGTATAGGAAACATAAGGAAGTGCCTACAGTGTACCAGGAACTGTGCTAGGTGCAATTTACATATATCTTATTTCTTTATAGCTCAGATTACTACCCTTTTCTTACAGATGAGGTTCCAAGAGGGTAATTAACTTGCCCAATACCAGACAGCTGGTAAATGACAACTCTGTGACTACTATTTCAAGTGAGAATATTTATTATTAAACTCATTAACACTATCTGGTATATACAAAGAAATTTCTGACTCACTAATGATTGTTAACACTAAAGGAAAGTTTCTGAATCATTAATAGTAGTAGTTAATGGGGTGGTGAGGGTGCTTAGCTTTTCACATATATCCTTTGGTCCTATTAGAATTTTCATTATGCATATATTACTTTTCATTTGAAAACTAAAAAATAAAAATAACTTTAAATAACTGAATTAAACAAATAACTGACAGGCTTCTCAAACGAATTATACGATTAACTGTTGGCAAAGTTGTAAAGTAGGAGATGGCCCTGGGTGCATGTGCCCACTCTTGTTTTTAACCCAATTTCCTATTTGGTATCCCTACTCTTCCGTGTGTCTGTCAGTTTGTCGTACTGTGGGGGCTTGTGTGTCACTGTGATACTGGAAGCTATGGCACCAGTTTCAAATACCAGCAGGGTCACCCATGGAGAACAGATTTCAGCTGAGCTTCTAGACTGAGAGAGACTGAGAAGAAGGACCCAGCAGTCTACCTCTGAAAACAATTAGCCAGTGAAAATCTTATGAATAGCAGTGGAGCACTGTCTGATATACTGCCGGAAAATGGGCCTCCCCTGCCCCCCGGTTGGAAGGCACTCAAAAGACAACACAGGAAGAGCTGCCTCCTCAAAGTAGAGTCAACCTTAATGATGTAGATGGAGTCAAGCTCTTGGGACCTTCATTCACTGATGTGGAACGACTCAAAATGAGAAGAAACAGCTCCAAACATCCATTAACAATCGAAACATAGAACGTACGAAGTAAGAATCTAGGAAAATTGCAAATTGTCAGAAACGAAATGGAATGCACAAAGATCAATATCCTAGGCATTAATGAGCTCAAATGGACGGGTATTGGTCATTCTGAAATGGACAATCATATGGCCTACTATGTGGGGAATGACAACTTGAAGAGGAATGGCGTTGCAGTCATCATCAAAAAGAACATTTCAGGATCTATCCTGAAGCACAATGCGTCAGTGATACGACAATACCTATACTCCTACAAGGAAGACCAGTTAATACAACTATTACTCAAATTTATACACCAACCACTAAGGCCAAAGATGAAGAAACTGAAGATTTTTACCAGCTTCTGCAGTCTAAAATTGATCGAACACGCAATCAGGTTGCATTGATAATTACGGGTAATTGGAACGCAAGAGTTGGAAACAAAGAAGAAGGATCAGTAGCTGGAAACTATGGCCTTGGTGATAGAAACAATGCTGGAGAGGGAATGATAGAATTTTGCAAGATCAACGACTTCTTCATTGCAAATACCTTTTTTTCACAAACTAAACAGCAACTATACACGTGGGCCTTGCCAGATGGAATACACAGCAATCAAATTGAGTACATCTGTGGAAAGAAATGATGGAAAAGCTCAGTATCATCAGTCAGAACAAGGCCAGGGGCCAACTGTGGAACAGACCATAAATTACTCATATCCAAGTTCAAGTTGAAAGTGAAGAACACTAGAACAAGTCCAACATACGACTTTGAGTACATCCCACCTGAAATTAGAGACCATCTCAAGAATAGATTTGATGCGTTGAACACTAATGACCGAAGACCAGACAAGTTGTGGGATGACATCAAGGACATCATACATAAAAAAAGAAAGAGGTCATTAAAAAGACAGAAAAGACCAAAATGGATGTCAGAAGAGACTTTGAAACTTGCTCTTGAATGTTGAGTAGCTAAAGCAAAAGGAAAAAATGATGAAGTAAAAGAACCGAACAGAAGATTTCAAAGGGCAACTCGAGAAGACAAAGTATAATACTGTCAGTATATACTGACAGTATTATACTGGAGGTAGGAAACCAAAGGGGAAGAATATGCTTCGCATTTCTCAAGCTGAAAGAACTGAAGAAAAAATTCAAGCCTCGAGCTGCAGTGCTGAAGGATTCTATGGGGAAAATATTAAATCATCAAAAGAAGATGGAAGTTACACAGAGTCATTATACCAAGAAGAATTATTCGATGTTCAACCATTTCAAGAAGTAGCATATGATCAGGAACCGATGGTACTGAAGGAAGAAGTCCAAGCTGCCCTAAGGGCACTGGTAAAAAACAAGGCTCTGGGAATTGATGGAATATCAATTGAGATGTTTCAACAAATGGATACAGCACTGGAAATGCCCACTCATCTATCCTTAGAAATTTGGAAGACAGCTACCTGGCCAACTGTCTGGAAGAGATCTGTATTTATGCCTATTCCCAAGAAAGGTGAACCAACCAAATGCGGACATTATCGAACAATATTATTAATATCAAATGCAAGCAAAATTTTGCTGAAGATCATTCAAAAGTGGCTGCAGCAATATATCAACAAGGAACTTCCAGAAATTCAGGCTGGATTCAGAAGAGGACATGGAATGAGTGATATCACTGCTGACGTCAGATGGATCCTGGCTGAAAGCAGAGAATACCAGAAGGATGTTTACCTGTGTTGTACTGACTATGCAAAGGCATTCAACTGTGTGGATCATAACAAATTACATATAACACTGTGAAGAATGGGAATTCCAGAACACTTAATTGTGCTCATGAGGAACCTGTACATAGATCAAGAGGCAGTTGTTCAGGCAGAACAAGGGAATACCATGTGGTTTAAAGTCAAGAAAGATGTGCATCAGGGTTGTATCCTTTCACCATTACCTATTCAATCTGTATGCTGAGCAAATAATCCAAGAAGCTGGACTATATGAAGAAGAACGGGGCATCAGGATTGGAAGAAGACTCTTTAACAACCTGCGTTATCAGACAACACAACTTTGCTTGCTGAAAATCAAGAGGACTTGAAGCATTTACTGATGAAGCTCAAAGACCACAGCCTTCAGTATGGATTACACCTCAACATAAAGAAAACAAAAATCCTCACAAGTGGACCGCTAAGCAGCATCATGATAAATGGAGAAAAGATTGAAGTTGTCAAGGATTTCATTTTACTTGGATCCACTATCAACACCCATGGAAGCAGCAGTGAAGAAATCAAAAGATGCATTGCATTGGCCAAATCTGCTGCAAAGGACCTCTTTGAAGTGTTGAAAAACTAAGATGTCACCTTGAAGTCTAAGGTACGCCTGACCCAAGCCCTGGTATTTTCAATTGCATCATATACATGCAAAAGCTTGACAACGAATAAGGAAGGCTGAAAAAGAACTGATGCCTTTGAATTGCGGTGCTGGCAAAGAATACTGAATATACCACAGACTGCGAAAAGAATGAACAAATCTGTCTTGGAAGAAGTACAACCAGAATGCTCCTTAGAAGCAAGGATAGCGAGACTGCTTCTTACATACTTTGGACGTGTTGTCAGGAGGGATCAGTCCCTGGAGAAGGACATCATGCTTGGTAAAGTACAGGGTCAGCAGAAAAGAGGTAGACCCTCAACGAGATGAACTGACACAGTGGCTGCAACAATGGGCTCAAACACGACAATGATTGTGAGCATGGCACAGGACTGGGCAGCGTTTCGTTCTGTGGTACACAGGGTCACTATGAGTCAGAACCGACTCAGTGGTACCTAACAACAACAACAACATTCCCACTCCAAAACTTGTTCACTTACCCAGGTCCCCAAAAAAGGATCTTATAAAGTTATTCATATTAACATTAAAGGTATTATTATTTCATGGTGTTTTCATTGAGCGGATGGCAGTATCTTAGGTCAAAGAATGACTACTAGTACTCTAATACCAGATTGGTAGAAGAGATTTAGAAGCATAGCTTTTCTCTCTCTGTGGTCCTGAAACCACATTCTATATTCAGCCACATACTAAACTATTCGGGCAGCTCTTAAAGAGAAGCTCTGCCTTCCTGAGCCAATGTCAAGGCTTCAAAATGGAACTGGGCACTCAGAGGGGAATAGGGCACTTAGGTGATTGAGCAGAACCAGTGACTAGTAGGTACATGACTAGCTCCAAGTATACAAAATTTTATTGCTTAATAAACACCAAAACCCCACTATTTCCCCACATAATTTCTTTCCCACCTAATCTGAGCCTTCCACCAGGAGGGCCAATCAAGGCAAGGAGTCAGTAATGACCAATTTATACACGTCTCCCCGGTAGCGCAGTGGTTAAGTGCAAGTGCTTGCCTGCTAACTGAATGGTCGGCAATTTGAACCCTCCAGTCGCTCCAGGAGAGAAAAGACCTGGTGATTTGCTCCTATAAATATTTTAGCCCAAGAAACCCTATGGGCAGTTCTAGTCTGTCCTATAGGGTCATATGAGTTGGAATTGACTCAGTGGCACACAAAACACACACTCATACACACACACATATATACATATATATAAACAGTTGCTGTCAAGTCAATTCTAACTCATGGTGACCCCATGTATTTCAGAATAGAACTGTGCTCCATAGGGTTCTGGAAACCCTGGTGGCATAGTGATTACGTGCTACAGCTGCTAACCAAGGGTCAGCAGTTCAAATCTGCCAGGCGCTCCTTGGAAACTCTATGGGGCAGCTCTACTCTGTCCTACAGGGTCGCTATGAGTCGGTATCGACTCGATGGCACTGAGTTTGGTTTTCGGTCCACAGGGCTCTCCGTGGCTGTGATCTTCTGGAAGGTGATCACCAGGACTTTCTTCTGCAGGCACCTCTGGATGTATTTGAACCATCATCCTTTCGGTTCATAGCTGAGTACACTTTGTGCCAGCCCGGGACCCTCTCTGTGTGTATATATATCAGTAACTCAGTGCAGTGAGAATTGAGGGCAAAGTCAAATTCTTTACTAAGCTTTGAGAAGCCAACACTCTCCCAGAGCTAAGCTTCCTAATCTGTGTGAGGACTTTGATCATATACATCCTTTGTCCCATCTCACTCCCGTCCTCTTAAAACTCTTCCCCACCCCCTGCAACCCAGGTGTCTCCTAATGTGGCCAAAGACAGAAGGAGACTAATCAAGGGTGAGAGGTTGATTTAGCAAGAGCAATGACTCTGCATCCCACATTCTCAGACTGTCACATCACCTTACCTTTTGAAGAGGGAACACATGAAAAACAAAACAAACAAACAAAAAAGAAAACAACACTCTGGTTAGGGCTATGCCTCCAAATGCTTGGGTAATAGTACACATGACCACATGCTGCCCTTCTGACTTCTTCCACAGGCTACTTTAAAAATCGTATTAGGAATCTGGGAAACTACAAGTTTTATTCTGAAGACTGGAGCCTCTAGCATAGCACCCATGCTAGAATTAAGCAAGGACTGAAACAAAAAGGAGGTTATTGTTCCTAACTTATAAGAGTTATATTCTCAGCCTTTACTGAATAAATGTATGAATGGAAAATTTTTTTTATTTACTCTTAAATTGTTACCAAAGACATTTTCCATCATACCACTCATTTTGTTCCTATGTAAGTTCTCATGTAAAAATAAATTTCTCAGAACTTAGCACTGGGAAAATATTTACCACTCTTTAAAAAGAAAAATTGGCGTGTTTCATCCTCTTAGATAATCAGAATTTCACCCAGTCTACTACAATAGCCTTTCAGTTGGTCTCCCTGTTTCCATTCTTAGCCTCCTATAGTCTGTTTTCCCACAATGGCCAGAATGATTATTTTATATGGGAATCAAATCACATCAATGCCGTGGACAAAACCCTTCTAAAAATTCCCATCACACTCAGAATAAAATGCAAAGCCTTTCAGGGACTACAGGGTCTAATATGCTCTGCCCCAGGCTACCATTTTTGCTTCATTTCCCACCGCTTTCCCCTCTCTGTGCCATTCTTGGCACACTGGCCTCCTTGTTGCTTACACTCTAAGGGCCTCTATGCTCATTGTCCCTACCGTCTGGAATGCTCTTCTTCCTGCCCCTCGTGTGGCCTGCAACACTGCTTCATTCATATCTCTATTCAATGTCACTTCCTCAGAGAGTCCTTACCATCCCCTTTAAAATAACAATCCCATAACACTCTATTCCCTTAACTTACTTTGATTTTCCTCGTAGTGTTTATTCCCCTCCTGACATTTTGCTGTTGTGTTCTTCAAGTCAATTTCAACTCATAGCGACCCTACAGGACAGAGTAGAACTGCCCCACAGGATTTCCAAGGCTATAAATCTTTACAGGAGCAGACTGACAGATCTTTTCTCCTGCGGAGCCGCTGGGTGGGTTCAAACTGCTGACCTTTCAGTTGGCAGCTGAGCGCTTAACCACTGTACCACCAGGGCTCCTTTATTACATTGCTCATTTATTTCTTCAGTGTCTGTGTTCCTCTACTAGAATGTAAGCTCTATTAGAGCAGGGACTGTTGTCTGATTTGTTCACTGCTATCTTCCCAATGCTTAGAACAGTGTCTGTCATATAATATGCATGCAATTAATAATTTGCTGAAACTAAAAATAAATTAATATATTTTGTAAATTATTTTGTTTTGATTTGTTTGCTCTGGTTGGTAGGAAGCTTAGTGTTAAATTTAATGCTGAGTCATAGTAAACACACTAGTCTTCATGCTGAGCATATATACTTCTTTTTTAATATTCTCTTCTATTCTTATTCTAATAAACTCATATATCCCGTTTGTTATGAGATACTTCTAAATATTTTGGAATGTGACAAAGAAATACACTAACTGGCAGGTAGGCTGGGTGCCTGGGAGGGAACTCAACTAAGTGGGAAACGGCTGAGTGTGTTTGTTTATCTGTAGTAATGCTTGAATGTAATACAAGAGAGATTTGAATAAAACACAAGACAGCCCTCAAGCTAGAAGCACAATTCTTTGGCTGTAGATTGAAGCTTGGGAGCCTAGAAAGAGCCAGATACAGTGAGCCAAATGGGTCTAGCAGAGCCAGTGAAGAAGGGAAGCAAGTTTTACCTTCTCACTCCTGCAGTTGTTCAGACCCATACTATTCATGGAGGACAGTTTCCCATCAACACCATGTGGCTGCTGCTGCTGCTGTTGTTCCCGCTGGATCTGTTCTCGCATCTTCCGAGCCTCCTGAATGGCTTTCATCACTGTATCCTGATCCCCAAACAAGGCAGGGGAGTTGAGGCTGGACAGGATATCTGTGTATACAGGAAGCTTTATTAGTGGGCTTGTGAGGTTAGACTCGTAAAAAGTTCTCCTACTCTGCACTCCCCTGTAGAATGCTGCATTCTCTGACAAGGAGGGGACACATCTGCTATTAAGAAAACTAGGCAATACTACGCACAGAGCACAGAAAGCCAGGGCAACCAAGTTGTGCTGTTTCTTTAGCCCTTGGAGGATACCCCACCACTCCAATTTATTTAGGCTCTGCCTACCCACCTCCTCACCCTCCCACCCACCCATCCCCCCATAAAGGTTCCTACATTCCAATTGCGTGTAGAGTAGGGGGAGATACTGGTCTCCCTATGTCTTACAATGGTGTGCCATTCTGCCTCCTCTGGGAGAGAGTCGTAGGGAGGAAGGGGGCAGGTTGGTGGGGGGGTGGGGGGAGATATCTGTCCCAGCTACCTGTTACATTTGCTGTGCTGATGTAGAAAAGCTGTTTCTGGCCTAGCAGAAGAAACCTGTGTGTTCCACATCCATATCTGTGTGTTCCTATGTCCACCACAGGAGAGAGGGGGCGGGAAAGAATACACCACACTCTCCATTCTCCAATCACTAGCTGGCTAATGAAGCATCCTGCTCATCAGGCTGCCTTAGTTATTTACCAAGAGAACCACAACCCACTCCCCACCCCGACCCTGGACACCCACTGCTCCCACCGCCCTATCTTTATGATAAGGAGGCTGTGTGCGTGGGAACAGTTTTCACATAAGTACTAAGCTTCAAATAAAGTGAAACTAAACATTTACTTTCCTTACAGTCTATGCAACACAGAGAGAAACATTCAAAATTAAACCAACTAATCTTCTCTATATCTTCCATTTTATTTTAGGTAAGATTAATACTTTGGATAAGTTTTTCTAGCTTTAAACAAAAAGAGCAATTTTTTACTAATTGATTTATTAGCTGCTGTGGAAGGTTTAACTTGATCCTCATTTTTAGTTGTGTGTGAGCATTTCAGAGTGTGCATGTGTGTGTGCGTGCGTGTGCATAGACAGGACAGGGGAAACCAAACTAGAATCAAGTTCACACCACACGTCTATGTGTGCACAGTGAATGCGCACATGCATTTGAGTTTGGAAAAAATTCAGAAGTTTATCTATGGAAAACTTTTACAGTCAAATAGTCACTTTTTAGGACATAGAAACCCCATCTCTTGTTCTGGAATTTTTCAGATAAAAAGACCATGTCTATCCAAAAATTTACAGACAAGAGTGCTATCCAAGTACAGGTGCTATTCCTTCAGCCCACTGCTAGCTCGGGACTCAGAAACATGCTCTGCAGGAGGGTAAGCTCCATAAGAACGGCCCTGTAACGTGGTCATCTTTGTCCCTCACGATGCTCAGCACAGCAAACAAATGCTTTCCAAACAAAATTCAGCAATAGATTAAAGCAGGGCTATTTCAAGGTCGAACCTATTCTTTATCCTTAGGTTGGAGTTTTTTCTCATCTCACAACTTCCAACAACCCAGCCAAGGAATAGTCTTCCTATTCACAGGCTGAAAATGATTCACTTCTTGTCCTTCCCACACAAATACCACTGACTTGGGGTGAAAACCTCTGCATCCTGACTCAAAAGGAGAATAGGCTGCTGCATGGATCCTAATGTCCTACGTTTCAATGAGAAAGATTTACATTTCCCTATCTTAAGATTCAGATTCACTTCCACTCAAGCACAGTTCAGCAAACATTCCAACTACGACTTCACAAAAGAACACTGAATTGTGTGTGAGAGGACCTGGATTCCAGTCCTGGCCCTGCTAATTAACAACTACATGGCAGTGGTGGGCAAGTCATTACAAGGACTATAATTTATTTTATCTCTACAATAAGGGTAATAATAACAATAATACACTACCTAACTCATAGGATTATTGTGAAAATCAAAGGAGATAAAATGGGCAAGAATATTTTTAAACTGTAAGTGGCTATACTTACACATTATTTTCTTTATTATAATAAATAGTTCAGGCTCCAGGGCTTAATAACACAAGGAAGACAATATGGCAAAGAAATTCTACTTCTAGTCCCCATGCTGCCAACAGCTCAGACCTTAAACCCTCTGAATCTGCATCCTTATTGAAAATTAAAAGATTTAAAGAGTATAGTAACACTAAGGTTTGTATTTATTTGGCACTCTCCAGTTGTGAAGCCAAATCGAAACCCATTGCCTTTGAGCCAATTCCGACTCATAGCAACCCTACAGGACAGAGTAGAACTGCCCATAGGATTTCCAAGGGTGTAATCTTTATGGAAGCAGACTGTTACATCTTTCTTCCATGGTGAGGCTGGTGGATTTGAATTGCCAACCTTTTGGTTAGCTTCGGAGTGCTTAACCACTGTGCCATCAAGGCTCCTAGCTGAGAAGCAGTCTCAGGATTTCTCTCTCTCTCAGTTGGTATTCATTCCACAATCTTTTATTGCATGATTTCTATGTGCTAAACACTGTACTAGGAAATCTATATGTATTTTTTCTCTTTTAATCCTTATAAGCAACTATGAACTAGGTAATAATCTCATTTCACAGAATTGGAAACTGTACAAAAATATTAAATACATTCTGACCAAGGATACAATAGAAGGTCCCAGTTAGAATGGGAGAAAAATGTAGAACAAAATTCAAATTCCTAAAAAAGGCCAGACCTACTGGGCTGACAGAGACTAGAGGAACCTCTGCAACTATCGCCCTAAGATACCCTTTGAACTTGGCACTGAAGCTACTTTTGGAGGTCACCTTTGAGCCAGATAATAGAATGGCTTATAAAATAAACAACATGACCCGTGAGTAATGAGCTCCCTTAAACAATCAACTATATGAGACCAAACAGTCAACATTCACCCAAAAGCAATGATGAGGAGGCAAGGTGGAGAAGGGAAGCTAGATCAATGGAAATAGAATGGAAATGATGAGAATGGGAGAAAAATGTAGAACAAAATTCAAATTCCTAAAAAAAGGCCAGACCTACTGGGCTGACAGAGACTAGAGGAACCTCTGCAACTATCGCCCTAAGATACCCATTGAACTTGGCACTGAAGCTACTTTTGGAGGTCACCTTTCAGCCAGATAATAGAATGGCTTATAAAATAAACAACATGACCCGTGAGTAATGTGCTCCCTTAAACAATCAACTATATGAGACCAGTCAACATTCACCCAAAAGCAAAGACGAGGAGGCAAGGTGGAGAAGGGAAGCTAGATCAATGGAAATAGAATGGAAATGATGAGAATGCTGACACATTTTGAAAATTGTAACCAAAGTCATGAAACAATTTGTATAAAAATTGTTAAATGGGAACCTAATTTATTGCATAAACTTTCACCTAAAACCCAAAATATATTTAAAAAATATTAAATAACTTCTCCAGGATCACATCGCAGCATTTGCAAGAAGCCAGAGGACCGTTATGACATTTCTTCCTAGATAACAATTTTATTTCACATTATACCATTGAAGTGTGTCAGTCATATTTGTTTTAATGCAAAACTAATATGGGATAAGATGTAAAATTCACATACACTTAAGAAAGAAAATATAAAATTTCAAAGAAATTTTGAACTTTTGGCAGGCAGCTTTGGGATCAGGTCCTTAAGCTGCTGGAGGGCTTATGGTCAATCTGGTCTGCCTAGAGTTACTTCAGTGGGGAGGCATTGTTCCTGTCTATGGCTTGCTGGATCTAACTAATCACAATCTAAAGAACCCGCCATCCTAGCAGGGTTTATATTATGATGTTTTCCAAAAGTTCTAATCACTCAAGATACCAAATCAGTTAGGTTTCAGTAGAAAAGATAAGACTATTATCTTTTACTCAGTAACACTTTGGAAACAAGGATTAGTCATCACTAAATGGGTTTGCTTTCTTTTACCTAATTCATAAGTCTCTTCCTGGTGTTGGCCTTTCCATTTACCTAAAGAGGATCCTCTTCCCAAACTTCCCCCAATGGGGCTGGGGATGCTGCTTTTGTTTGGCAGATTTACTGGGCTGGTTTTGCTGGCTGGGAAGAGGCTCTGGGTGGGCGAAGTTGGGGACTTAACAGGCTCGGCTGTCTTGGGTCGGGATGAGAGATTCAGCGGCTGTGCTGCTGCTTCATCCTACAAGAGTTTAACATAAATAATTATTTTAAAAAAGAAAGACAAATGAAGCACATTATCACTTACTAAGCCACAGTTATTTTACACCTCAGAGACAATGCCACGTTCTCCTACAATAATAACAAAAGAAGCTAATTATCTACCTCCTTGAAGATTGATCGGAAGGAAACCTCATTAATTTCCCTGTGTTATGCTTCTATTTACATTAACTGTGTAGTTGGATCATTCTTTTTGCCAAATTAAAATCTGAATTAGCTCACATTACAGCTTAATTTCCTAATGTGTTTTCAGGGATCTAAATTAACCTAGGGCATTTACAAAGAATTATTTAAAATTTCAGCAGCTCTGTAGTGCTTTTGTGTGATTCTCTCTGAAAAGTTCCTGGAACTATAAATAGGCTCTGCAGCTAATTTTTTAATATATATTTTAAATCAAACAATTGCAAGTACTTTAAAAATGGAAACACGGAGAACCTTCTTCTGATCTCCTGGGTCCCTGCCCAGGAAGCCGCATGCCACAGCACGGCTTCTATGTGGCTTTCTGGGTGTGGGCACTCTTTATGGTCTACATTCTGGTTCCCTATTCATGTTTAAAATTAATTTTTGCAAAGGGAAAGCACACGTTATAATTACATTTTACATACCATGCTATACACGATTTATTTTTCATGTTTAAAGTGATGCTTCTTCATATTCTTTGCTACATATATTTACAGAATGTCTATTTTAAGACAGCATGTCTTTCTTCACTGAGCCCAGTATTCAAATATCTGGCTTGTAACTCTAGTTTAGCCAGGAGCTTGAAAGCTAAGCTCTAGCCTTTATTTTGTCTCATTTCTCCTGCTATAAAATACTCATAACAACACTTTCCTCATTCTAGAAATTCAGTTGTAATATCAGCATATTCATTTAAATGTTCGGTTTTAAGATCAGCATTATTATGCTCTAAAATAAAATTGCCAGCAAATGTTAATTCCCATTTTGCTTCTGAGAAGTCACAGAAAACTTGCTTTCAATGTTACTGTTTCAAACATACAGTAGAGCTTGGAAACAGAACATTCCTCCCCTTGGTAAACATCAGACCTCACTGGGGCTCAGTTTCTTCATCTGTAAAACGGGGGTCTGACACTAGATGATCTCTAAAGTCTCTTCCACTACTAAGGACCATTGATGAATAAGGAACAAAAAGGGAAACCAGAAAATAATAGGGAAGGAGGATGGGAAAGAGAAAATAAAAATAAAATGCAGAGAGGGACAATTATGTACCAAGCACCGTACTCAGCATTTTAATACCCGTCAGCTCATTTAACCACCAATAACTATGAGGTTGCCGGTATTATTCTAAATTTACAAATGAGAAAATGGGGGTCAGAGTGATAAAATCACTGTCCAAAGCCACACAGGTAGTAAACGGAGGGGCAGAATTTCAGTTCTAGTTTATCAGACTCCAAATTCCAGGCCCCTTTTCTACTAGACTGCCAGAGGTTTTTTCTATTAGACTGCCAGAGAAAATAAGTCATTTGTTTGATAATGCAATCATGCCCTAGATATTATTATTGCTACATCTTTACGTTCACTAATCTTTTCATGTGTAAGGTCTAACCTGTTGTTAATCTCATCCAGTGTATTTTTCATCTCAAGCGTTGTGTTTTTCCATTTCTCAAGTTCAATTTAGGTCTTTAATGCCTTGCTTATCATCCCCATGTTTTCCTCTACCTTCTTGAACACAGGGAGTATATAGCAACTGCTTTTTTCTTTTTTTTCCAGTCTTGAATATGATGCTATTTATTTCTATAATGCAATGATTGCCACTTCCACCAACAATACCACTGGGACTGGGTGTGGGCATGGGCATCGCCTACCAACTCCCTTCCACCACGCAGGGTAGCTGGGGCTCCTCACAGGTTGCCCTGGCCTGACAGAAACCTTGTGCAAAGCAAGCCTCGGGTTAGGAGGAATAAGAACAGCCCTAAACAAGAATGCCATAGATTACCACTTGCCTTACACAAAAGAAGCATAAATGTTTCTCAGATCGTTGTATGCCTTTGGTCAATTTCCAGAACGCTGAGTGCTTGTGTCAATTTTTTCCAGTTTTATATGTGCCATTTTCAGAATTGCCTACCTCCTCACTTGGCTATAGCCAGAAGTCTCCTATAATAGCTGTTTTGACTATCTTTATCTACTAATTGTATCAACTGTGTTATTTTGGAGTCAGAGTCTGTTTCTATTGATTAATGTTTCTCCTTATTATTGTTCATATTTCCCTGTTTCTTTGCAAGCCTGGCAATTATTGGATGCCACATACTGTGAATTTTACAGTTGAGTGGAGTTTTATGTATTTCTTTAAATATCTGCCGACTTTGTTCTGAAATGTAGAACAATTGGACCCTTTCTAGGCTTACCTTAGGAGCCTGGGTGATACAAATGGTTTGAGATCGGCTGCTAACCTAAAGGCTGGCAGTTGGAACTCACCCAGCAGCTCTGTAGAAGAGAAGGCCTGGGAAATGCTTCTGTAAAGATTACATCCAAGAAAAATCAATGGAGCAGTCCTACTGTGTAACACATGGGTCACCATGAATCTGGAACCATTTCTAAGACAGCTTTCAACAACAGGCTTACTTTTAAGTTTGGTTATGTAAGTCCAGAATAACCATCGATCTAAGGCTAATTTGGCTTCACTACTGAGGTAATATCCTTCTGGAAACTCTACTTGATGCCTAAATGTCAGGAGCTCTTTCTACTCTGGTTAATAAGAATAAAAACTATTTCCAGTCACTTGTGAATTTTGCAATTGTTTTGCCTGCTACATTCTAGTGTTTGTTCCCTGGCCTCAGCTAGTTTCCTCGTATGCAGGTGTGGATCAATACTCAGCTAAAGACTCAGGGGAATCTTCTGTAGATTTTCAGCAATCTCTCTCTCTCTGCGCAGTTCTCTCCTCTCTGGTATTCTGCCTCACAGATTCTATCCACTCAGCATCCCTAAACTCTGAACACTGTTTCTATTCAGGAACATTGCCAAGCTCTATATGGTACCCCTCCCTGCACTGTTGCCTGAAAACACCCAACAGACAGTAAGCTGCCACAACTGTAGTGCTCATTTTGTTTCCCTTCTCTCAGGTATCACTGTTCTATTGTCAAGTGTCTGAAAACCATCACCTTATATATTTTGTCCTGAGTTTTAGTTGTTTAAGCCAGGAGGGTAAGTCTGATCTCTGTTCCTCCATTATGATTGAAAGCGGAAGTCCTCTAGGTGTTAGGCTCTCTCTCAGTACACAACCATATACTTCATTCACAACCGCCATCGCCACCACTGCCAGATCCTTTACTGCCATCACCATTACCACCACTAACATTTCTGAAATCCTCACTATATGCTATGGGGTATGTTATCTCATTTAAGACCCATAATAATATTAACTCTGCCTTTACGGAGGAGAAAACTAAGGCTGAAATAATTAAATAACTTGCCCAAGATTGTGCACCTAGTAAAAGTGGTACAAGTGAAATTTGAGCAGAGGCATTTGACTTTCTGATTTTGACATTTATAGTAGTTAAAAATTCTGGGAGAAAAAGGACATAAGACCAACCAAGCTTATTTTTGTTTCCTTCAGCCAACTATGCCCTATGTAATGTTTGAATTTCAAATGAGTGGTCGTGTTACACACAGACATAAAGCAATGAGTATAGAGGAAACCCTGAGAGATTTTGGTGACTACAATTCTTTCAATTAACAAACTATGAGATTATTCTTAGAACTTTGTCAATAATACACAGGAGATATTATTTGTTTTTATTTAAAACATTTGATTGTGTCTTGGTCTATATATTTTTACCCACACATACAATAAACAATCTAATGAGTATAAGAAATGTTTCTTTTGTTATTAACATAAAACAAAAAGTCAAGTCAAATTATATATAGCATTCCCTAAGAATCTGCATGTGGTCAAGTGAGTAATAAAATTCAGTTGGCCCACAAAGCTGGAATGGTAAAAGCAGATATAAACTTGAATTTAACCAGGGAACATTTTACTCATCCAGTAAAGACTTGGTTTGGTACAGTTCCATTTGGCCAACTCACATACAAAAAGACTTTTTCATGTTAAAATATTTAATACTCAATAGCCTAAGTCACTGATGTATGATATGCTCAGACTCTAACAACTATGATTAAACAAAATGCCTTAGTTTGAGTTGTAGTATTCTGATGTGTTTTCACAAATTATTTGAAACACAAAATAGATAGGGTTGTTTCCATAAGTAATGCTGT
Organism: Elephas maximus indicus; assembly: GCF_024166365.1. Taxonomy (NCBI): domain Eukaryota; kingdom Metazoa; phylum Chordata; class Mammalia; order Proboscidea; family Elephantidae; genus Elephas; species Elephas maximus. The sequence continues at coordinate 71,470,601 of NC_064825.1, forward strand.
CTTATGAATATAAACTCTTGTCATATCTCAATATTTCTAACAACAAAACATAACTGTTCATCTACTTCTTTGGAGAATCTAAAAGCATCAGTGACATTAAACTAAATCCTTTGGGTAGGAGCAGAAACAGAACTCTCTTATTAATGATGTTTACTTTTTTGATCTTCGGTATTTGGAATCCATATTTTTAAAAGACTTCCTAAAATCTCAAAATTCCTATCTACAAATTTTGAGAAGTAAAACAATTTCACTGGTTTTATAGTATCCAATGCTGAATTTTGTTTGCCTTGATGTTTCCTACACGAAGATCTGATAATTGTAAAGTTTTTCCAAACGCAGTACTTTTGGAATGTTACAATAAAAAGCTGTGTGCTTAGCATGCCCCTCCAAGTAGATAAGTCAATTTATTAAAAAAAAAAAAAATGTTTCTTTGAACTGTTTGAATTTAGTAATTCAACATAGGAAACAAAAAACAAACAAACCCACTGCCATCGAGTCAATTCCGACTCAGAGCTACCCCACAGGACAGAGTAGAACTGACCCATGGGGTTTCCAAGGAGCAGCTGGTGGATTCGAACTCTGACCTTTTTGGTTAGCAGCTGAGCACTTAACCACTGTGCCACCAGGGCTCCTAGGAAACAAAGGCAATCATGAAAACCAACTGGTACCACCTATAGGCACCAGCTGCAGCGCTAAGTTGGAATGGTACATCTGTTTCCCTCTGTTCCAAGTGCTTCCTAATTGTCTAGTTTCAAGGCACTGAAAATAAGTGCAGAAAAGCATTTATTAATGCCCCTCCCCTAACTTGGGAGAGCCTGCTTATCCTATTACAACTATATCATTAAAACCATGATTAGGTAATGCCACTACTCATCCCTCAGAGCCCATATTTATAAATATTGTTTAAGGTGAGGGCTTCATTCACTATATATAAAGTCCTGCATTGGATTCTTCCTTGTCCCCTTTTTTAAATCTAAGGTTTTGAGATCCTCCATCTCTGGTACTGTAAGTTGGCTCTCTACCTCTTTAAAGAACATGGAGAGAAGTGTCACAAGTCTATGACAAAAAGTGGCAATAAAACCACAGCCATTTATGCCAATGAACATTAAAAAATAAAAGCCAGAATCCAAAGGGAAAAAACTCTTGAGAAGTGAGTGTGCAGATTTAGGTAAAGATCTCAGAATATGGCACTATTGTTATCAAAAGGGAAACACCTGTTTCTCAATGCTCAGTCATGAAATTTACCATAAAGAGAAGCATTTTGGGGTTCCTTTTATGTTGGTATGCTTCCTGCTGTTTATTCTCAACACAGACTGGTTCACTACGTTTCTTGTGATGTTATTTTCCAAACTGTTTCCACAATCCTGCAAAGCAAGTACCTTAACTTGAGTTACAGGGCTGGTCCCTCTCTTTTCATTTTTTATCCCGGTAGGTGAGACTGCCCCTGCTGTGTTTGGTGGCTGTGGAGTTGATGGCATCTTTGCTCCAGGTGACACCTGCATGCTGGCCAGCTGAGCTGCATAGAGCTGCTGCAAAACAGAGAAGACAAACATTGATCTCTTTAAATGCAGCTGAAATGGAGTTTCAAAAAACTTACCATATTGTTAGATAATTATTTCTCTGACAGTCTTGCAATTTCACTGTTTTTTTTTTTTTTTTTTTTAAAGATGAAAATGAGAGAGACCACGTAATACAAAAGAGAGAAAGAACAATGGTATGGGAGCCGTGGTTCTGTTCCTGGTTCTTCTAGAAACCACTTTACGACCCTAGACAAAGGACCTCTCTAGAACTCAGTTTTTTCATTGTAGAAAAAGGAATTTGACTAAATGGTCTTTAAAAATTCTTTTCGGTGCCTTTGTTTGTAAAACATTCTTTAATTTTTTTGGTATGACCATTTATGTCATTTTAATACTCATGACCTAAGAAACTTTACCCTGAACTTTTCTAGGGACTCCTGAAAGAACCACATCTTTCCTATTTCGTACTGGCCAAGCTTCCCTGGGGAAGCTGATCCTTCTGCATCGTAAGAGTGCTGCCCCCTAAGATCCCTGGGACCTTATTTCTAGGCAGCATATAACACAATTCTCAACTGAATATGGCCAGATTTTTTGGGGGGGTGGGGGGGAATCAAGCTTCATTTTCCCAGCACAGGAGCTGCCTACTTAATTCGTAACCCAAACAGGCGATAAAGTGCTTTCTTTATATCCAAGAGCAGATCACCGGGGTTTCTCTTTAACAAACCAATGATATGCTTACTCATTCTATCTGCTCAGCTTTAAAGGGTTTCTCTTCCCTGAGAAATGATAAGCAGGCCACCTGACATTATAAATCTTTAAATTGTCAACCCCAAAATATGTTGATTTATCTGAATAAGGGCCAAAGATTGAAAGACAAATGGGCCACCCTCTTTTTATATAATTTTAATTTTTATCAAAGTGTAATTCTTGTACATAGTTTTACAAGTGCTTGTGGCATAGCGGTTAAGTGGCATAGTGGCATAGTGGTTAAGTGCTATGGCTGCTAACCAAAGGGTCTGCAGTTCAAATTCGCCAGGCGCTCCTTGGAAACTCTATGGGGCAGTTCTACTCTGTCCTATAGGGTCACTATGAGTCGGAATCGACTCGATGGCAATGGGTTTGGCTTTTTTGGATGTCATTCTGCTTCCTGATTCTTTGTTCGCAATCTATTTTCTGTTTCTGAAAGCACTTAAGGTCTTCCCTTTATACCCAAGGTTCTGAAATTTCACAACGATGTCCCTCTGTTGACTCTTTGACATTAATTGTTCTGGGCACTCAGTCAGCCTTTTTAATTGGAAACTCATGTCCTTCAATTTTAGGAAATGTTTTGGTGTTGTTCATTGATAATTTTCTCCCCTCTGTTCCCCTTCTTGATTTCATATCAGATAAATGTTGGATTTCATTATTGAGCTCTAATTTTCATATTTTTCCTCCTAATTGCTACCTCTTTGACCTTTTGTTGTACTCTATGACAATTTTTTTCTTCCAATTTTATCTTCCAACCCTTCTATGAATTTTTTTTTAATTTCTGCTATTATAACTTTAAGGGCACTTTCTTATTTTCTGATTATTTCTTTTTATAGCATTTTTTGTTCTCTTTTCTGTTTGATAATATTAATTACAGGTTTGGAGTTTGTTTTTAACCTTTTTCTGTTCTGTGCATTGTTGTCTCTCTTCTAAGATGTTTAAGTTCTTTCATATTAGAGGCTTTTCTAAAGCATCTGGTGTTCCTTGCCTGTTTAATACATATATAATCATTTAAAAAAAAAAAAAAAGTTACCATTGAGTCGATCCCAACTCATAGCGACCCTATAGGACAGAGTAGAACTACCCCATAGGGTTTCCAAGGAGCGGGTGGTGGAGTCGAACTGCCAATCTTTTGGTTAACAGCCATAGCTCTTAACCACTGTACCACCAGGGCTCCTATACAATCACAATGTATTCAAAAGTTGACTGGAAGGTCTGAGTATGCAAGGTAGACTTATTGACTGGTATGCTTCAATATAAGGTAATGATGCAGACAGTCAGCTATTTCATTGGGGGCCCACAAGTGTCAATATCTGTAGGTCATTTCTTTTAGGCCTAGATCATTCTCCCAGAGAGCTATCTTCAAATTTCCAACTTGGCTGGAGTATAGGCTTGTATGCCATCATTCAGTGTGCTAAGCAGGAGAAGGCCGCTGTGGGAGCTCACTGTCTAGTTTATCATGAAGCCTCTCTGTTTTCAAAATGGCACTATCACCCACTCTCAGCTATGCTTGATGTTCCCAAGAACAAAATCTATTAAGTTCAATTTCTCAAGAGAATAAACCTCCAGTACTCTGTTAGGTTGTGTACTGGGGAGGGGAGTGGGAGGCAGAGATGGTAGTTGCCTGGATGCATGAGGCTGAGGAGGAATCTGGAGATCTAATAGTTCCTTATTATCTATTTTCAACCTCTTAAACCTGCCTTCAATGACACATGGTGGCTTCAATTCCTAAGCATTTCAGAGGTTCAGCTCCTAATTGTGCTTGATTTTTTTTGGCTTTACACTTTAAAGATTTAGGGATTTTGTTTTGTTAAGACAGTTACAAATCTATCCATTTCCCATCTTCCAATTTCTTTTTAAATCTTCTCTAGTTGTATTCGAAGGTTTACACTTTTAATCCTTAAGCGTCAATTTATTAGGTTTTGGGTAAAACTGGCAACAAATGAATGTGTCAATCTGCTATGGTTAACCAGAAGTCAAGTACTCTAATCTTAACATTATTTAATGCTTGGAAACTCCTTTCAATTATTTTACTTTCTTCTTTTTACCAAGATTAAGCTATTACTTTGATAGTCACATTTCTATCATAGTAAATAGAAAGCTCCCTGGTTCATCAGACACAGAGAAAACAGCTCAAACTTCGTCATAGTAGAAAAAGAGAAAAAACAGGTGGTTTCTATGTAATCTCCAGCATTACTATCACTCAGATGGACAAATAAAAAAAATTACAGTAATCAAAAACAGACCTTTCAGCACATGTAATTAAATGAAAGCTTAATAAAGAATAATTTGCAAGGGCCAGATGTGCTTATGTCATGATTGTTGCTTTCTTTGGAACAATTTTTCTAATATAACAAGTCTCTAAAGAAATTAAAGTTTCATAATTTTGTATGTGCAATGACTCAGTGGCAAGAAAAATTCGCAAGAATCAGTCAAACCGCCAGAACTTAGAGCAAAAAAGGGGTATCTTTGTTTCTTTTTTATTCTTTTGTACCCTTTTTCTCTGAAATTCAGCCAAGTGCCTTCAAAGGGGGGGGGGGGTACAGGTGAAGCTTATAAAAAATACCTGTTTGGATTAAATCAGTGAAGGAAAGTTTTACACTGAATGAAGGGGTGATGGTTGAGAGTTGAAGAAAGGTTGGCTATACAGTGGCTAGTATCATGAGCAACATGTGCTACTACTGAATGTTAAAGAATCATGAAATCTTGGAGTTGAGAGAGTCATTAGACATCATTTATGCTTTCATTTTACTTAAGTAATTCAAAAGATCAAAAGAAAGTCAATGCTCAGTTCTTCCGGGAACTTCAATTAGGTGAAAAAAGCAGAAAAACAAATCTTTGGAAATAAATCTATTCTTTTAAAAAGCTGACTAAATCCAGTAATTCTTCAGATTGATTGAACAAGACAGTTGCTTTTGAGAAACAGAGTAGTACTAATTGCTGCCTCTAAAGTTTTGATAATCGTTTATTTTATACCTCTTTCCAGTGTGTTGTACCTAAGAGAGTTTACCACATAAACTCTGAGATTCCTCAGAATTGATTCTTGTGGGTTGTGATTACTGATATATTAGAGGCAAGGAAAATACAGCCACATTCCATAAAACATACAGTTCTGGGTAAACTGGACAGTAGGATATCAGATAAGATTTAGTAGAATGAGCCCTGAAGTAAAAATCGAAAATGAAGTTCAGTGAAAAGATAGAAGGCACTCAGAAAAATAGAAATGTTCATATTCTATCTAATAAAACATGTTTTAGGTATAAGTATCATGCTTTTCTCCCTGGGTGGTGCAAGCAGTTTGTGCTCAACTACTAACCTAAAAGTTGGCAGTTCAAACCCACCTAGTGGCACCACCAAAGAAAGTCCTGGCAATCTGTTTCCTTAAAGATTACAGCCAAGAAAACCCCACGCAGCAGTTCAATTCTGTAACACATGGAGTCGCCATGAGAGAGGATTGACAGCAACGTGTTTGGTTTGGTTTTTGTTATGCTTCTCAGATGGAGAACTTTAGATCTGACTTTGATAATAAGAATGCCATTCATTAAATAGTTATAAGTTATGAAACAATTTCACAGATAGCACATTTTCTAAGCTAACATTAATTGAATGTGTTCTGTGTGCAAGCTTTGTGTTAGGAACTGAGGAAGATTCAGAGATAAAATTCTTGGACCAAGCTTACAGCCCTGGAAGAGATGTGCAATATAGATCCTAACTGATCTGCACCTTTCTTGTGGTGCTAATAACTTTTTAAAAAAACTCTGTGTTTAGACATGTACATATGTCTTACCATGCTTAATGGATTGTAAGCTTACTGAAGGCACATTCAATTTAATTATTTTTGAATGCCTAGCACAAAGAGTGGTGTTTTTCAAAAAAGATACCTAATCAATATTTTCTGAATGAATTGACATACTATATAAAATAACTAGATGTTAGGAAGGTGAGATATTGTCTATAAATGAGGCAATAGAAGTGGTATATGAATACATATATATTACATATGTAATAATTTTATGGTGTGGAGTTTAAAAAATAAAAGGAAAATAAGTTCATTCCAAGTTAAATTATATTGTTTCACAAGAAATTATTCTTTTCAAGTCATTTGCTAAAATGTTGACTAGATAGCTGCTGAATAACTGCTAGCTTTACTGATCTATTTCACACTTTGCATTTCTAACACAAATTATACTGTTTGAGCAGTAATTGAGCTCTGGTGGCACAATGGTTTAGTGCTCGACTGCTAACCAAAAGGTGGCGGTTTGAATCCACCAGCAGCTCTGCAGGTGAAAGCTATGGCAATCTGCTTCCGTAAAGATTACAGCTTTGGAAACCCTTTGGGGCGGTTTCACTCTGTCCTATAGGGTCGCTAAGAGTCAGAACCGACTCTATCGCAAACAACAACATTATAGTACTAATTTTTCTTCTCAGTCAAGTTACTAACAAATCTAAAGTTTCTCTAATTGTTACTGCATCCCTTTTTGAAAGGATATAAAGCAAAATAAATAGCATGAATTAGAATGTCTCTTTGGATACTAATAGTTTAGGAAGGAAAACTCTGATGAACTATTACATCAGGGTTTACAAAAGTGTCATTCTCCGATCTTAATTCACAGTTATAATGATGGTAATAATGAATATTCATTCCCAAATACAGTTAAAGTTATAAAAAAGAAAATGTAGTAAAGCTTGTAACAGGCTTAACCAAAGTCCCATACACATGTAAACTTCGGTGAAGACTGTTTTGTAAATGCAGATTTTTTCACTTCCATTTTGAAAAATGCTCAGTGATTATTCAGAATATTGAATTATTTCTTTATTCAAGATATATAAAGGACATACAGTGCATATATATATATATAAATGAGTCTGGGTAAGTGTTTTTCAAAATTATAAAATTACTCATTTTATGGAAGCATTTAAAGAAATGCTTTTACTTTATTTAATGGCTTTCAAAAGCCCCTTTTTCTTATTAGTTCAGTTTTAACAGAATTGCCAGCATTAAAATTTTGGTAAGCTGAACAACGAACATACTTAGCATACAGAAGCGAAAGGGCCCTAACAGATCATTTAGTCTGTCTGACCTTCTCATTCTACAGATGAGCTTAGGTCTAGGGATTATAAATTGTTTGCCCAAGATCATGCAATTAGTTAGTACAGGAGCCAGGAGAAGAAGCCAGGTCTCCTCTCACTCAACCATTACTAGGATATCATTTAAATCAGAAATTGATATATCAAAATCAACCTCAAACTTTTCAAGCACATTTCCAGAATTTACGAATTTGTTTAATGACAAATCTTCATTAAACGCTTTTTTTATTAATAAGCACTATGCTAAATACTGGAGGTACAACCAGCAACTCAGAAATGATTCCTGCCTTAAAGGTGTTACCAGGGGAAACTGATATGAAATAAGTATTTAGACCAGCAGCTATGAAATAATGGTTAGGATAAGTGCTGAGAAAGAAAAGTACAGATGTCAAGAGACCATCTAACAAAGGTACTTAACATAATCTGAAGGGTCAGATAGCTTCTTTATGGAAATACCATTTTAAATGAATAAGAACTATCCAAGTTGATAAACAACATTCCAGAAAGCAGAAACAAAAAGCATTATGGCTCTGAGGTAGAAGTGAAGGTAGAGTTTTTGAGAAACTTGAAAATGACTGATGTGGCAGGACTGTTAAGTCAGAGTAGAGTGGAGGAGAAGAGGCTATAGAGCGGGTAGGGTCTTATGGGCTGCATTAATAATTATAGACTATCCCAAGAAAAGAGGTATTTAGAAGGAGAGATGAACTAAAACCAAGAAACACGGAATCTTTTTCATGCTTTATCACTGATTCCTTAACCAACCATTTAAATAAATTGGATTAAGAAAATCATATGAATATTTCACATATCCATAAATAGACATGTTTAATAGTGTTTCTAGAGTTCTGTGTATTGAAATTAGCCTAAAAGATACATCTATCCCTCATTTGGGTTCTAATGACACTTTAGTAACTAACTCTCCATAGATTCAACACAAAGAAATAAGTCTCCTTAGATTCAACACCAGCCTTTGAAATTCTTGAGTGTCTGCGAGTACGTGCGCTCATCACGAGCAGGGCCTAGGAAATACATTGTGTCACTGTTGTATTTGGGAAGACAGACATGCTTTAACACAATATAGCCAAACTGATGTAAAATTATATGAGTAGTGTCACAGTATCTATATTGACCATAATGTGTAGTATATATTTTTATATCTGCTTTCTATGATAAAATTATGTAAGGTCTCCAGTGAAGAATGCCATAGAAAAAAGGTTCAAGGCCTTTTTTATTTTTTCAAATCCCATGATGCACATAATCGTATAACCAGTCATCCAACTATCACTCATTCCTTTGTGTGTTAATTCAATAAACCTATACTGATCACTTATTCGTAAACCCTGGTGGCATAGTGGTTAAGTGCTACGGCTGCTAACCAAAGGGTCGGCAGGTCACCAGGCGCTCCTTGGAAACTCTATGGGGTAGTTCTACCCTGTCCTATAGGGTTGCTATGAGTTGGAATCGACTCGATGGCACTGGGTTTTGGGTGGAGCACTAATTCGGATACTCTTCTGGGTATTTTACAGTTATTTCATTTAATTGTCAAAATAACTATATGAGATATGAATTATTATGCCATTTTAGAGTAGTCTCACTTTTAAGTTTTTTCATTCTTTCTGCTTTTTTGTATGCTAAAATTACGTTATTTTAAATTGTACTGTGAATCACAATGAAACCCATTTCCTGTTCCTAGCTACCACACAAAGATGGCCTTCTAAGGAGAAGAGAGATTCTGATGTGGCTGCTATACTGAGCACTCAAAGAGAAAACTGTATTTCCAGATGTCTTATACCTTTACTGTTTCTAAAATAGCATTTCACAATCGTCAAGTGGAAAAAGAAGGCTTAATGTTACCACCAACCACCTTGAAGGAGTAAATGCATAATTCTGATTAAACAACTCCCTTCTCCAACCAAGCTTTGAGGTATAGTAGCAAACACCTTAAATACCGTGGTGACACATGTTGAATAAACTGATAAGGAAAAGAGAAGAGTATGGGTAGAAATAGGAGAACTCAGTAAAATGGAAAGTGACAGGTGCTTTATATTGGCACCAGCACGATGCCATATATGAAAACCAACAGTGAAAAAGCAGCCACAGCTTCACATACTGATTCTCATTGGAGTAAATTCTCCTGTGTTTTGTCATCTCAATTAAAAAGGGCATTTTAAAGTGGTCTGTCAGAATCTGGCCCGGGGGAGGGGGGAGCTCTCCCTCAAATACAACATGTCCGTTGGTGGAGAAAGAGGAAAGAAAGGGAAGAAAAGATGATATTCTATAAAAACAGGTTCAATAAGCACTAACAAAAGATTGCAACTCATCTCTATTTACCCCATTTCCTGTGGTTCCACCTAATACCTAACGGCTTTGGGTCTGAGGAGCCAAGTCCTTGCCTGAGCTCAGCTACCCAGGTTAATTCAGACCCTGCTCTTATGTACCAGAGACTATCAGCAGGTCAGTGGAGAAACTGGAAAAAAAAAACAAGTAGGGTAAAGGAGGCATCCTTAAGGGAATGCCTTTATTTACTTGATTGATGCTGCCTAACACCAAACCCCAAGCCTGGCTCAATTCTCCAGGCATATCCTGGGTTTTGTTACCTTCTCAAAACAATGCTGACTACCACTCCTCTGCTTACCAAGTAAGGCAAGCTATAAAGCTGGACAAGTTCAGCTGTGAGAAGGTGGAAACGGAGACAGGGGTAATTAAGCAGCCCGATTTAGTGCTTGTTCAGCACAGGGAAGAAAGTGTGTCAGTTACAAGTTGTTGCAGACTGAGGAGACACGTTAAAAATAATTATTTGAAAGAGATCACAAATACTTCTCATAAACCTCCAATGTCAAAAAAATGATCCAGGAAATATAGCTGTTTTATGAAAGGAAACAACTGAAGTCCTTGTTTTCAGCATAGAAGGTACTTGTTTAGCTACACTTCCAGTATTTGACACCAAAGAAAATTAGCTGTGGGGACAGGAAGTAAGAGATGAAACAGAGGAAGAATTACTACTCTCACTCCTCACATATCAGGTTCATTTCCAAGTCCATCTCCTTGCCCCTCCTACATATTTTTCCATTGCTATATTTTTTCCTTTCTTGTTAACTCTACCTGTTTATTTCATAACTCTACTCATCCTTTGAGTCTCAACTAGAAAATTGCCTCTTCTTTGAAGTCTTATCTGACCACTGCATCCTTTGTGCTGCCACCATATCACATCCTCCTTTCCTGTGCACTTTATGGAATCTCTTTGTTTTCATATCTATCACATCAAATTCTGAGCTACTTAAGGGAAGAACTGAGTCTTATATTTCTTTATATCATTAGCACCTAACATAATGCCTGACATTTAATAGATACTTTGTTAACACTGATAATGAAAACCAGTTTGCTTCCATTCTTGCCTCTATCTTCCCAGAACTGCTATCACTTCTCCCCATACCCTTTTTTTTAGTATACCTTGCTCATACCCTCTCTAAAAGGAACCCAGAGATAGAGCTCATCTTTCCTTGTTTCTGTCTTCTTGAAGCTATAAGCACGTAAGTTCACCATGTAAGAGACCGATTGTCTCTCAAAGAAACACCAAATAACACAGTATTAGCAGGAGAAAGAATTCTAAACATCAGCCAACCTAACTCCTCTGCTTTACAGATGAAGAAAACTCAAGTCCAGAGATGGAAAGTTATCAAAGATATCAGCCGGTAATAGGTAGAAAAACTCTAGAACCCAGGTTCCCTACTTTCCCCAGCCAGTATTCATACTTAATCATTTCTCCTTGTGTTCTGTTCTCTAGGCAACTCTTTGCAAACAGAATTTGTACTTTCTATCAGAGCTTTTGGGTTGGATTACATAAAATGGATGTTTTTCCATGATTCTTTGTGGATTAAAGGAGGGAGTTATCCTAAATGTGCTTGAGAAGTAACTCTTGGACACCTGAGGATGATTTATGTTGCAGAATTTTATTTTAATATTTGTTTTAAAATGTACACATTTAAAAATGCAACCATAGTAATTAGGTTAAGGTAATTATTATAATCATGTTAAGGTGTTTTCAGATTTTTTAAATTAAAGTTTATGCAAATATATGTCAAGGGCCAAAAATCTGTCTCAGTTAAGAGCAGACCTATTTTTGCCCCCTTTGAGACTTCTGCCAAATGCCTTTCCACCACAACCACCGAAAAGATCGGACAAGCCTTGATTGTAAGCCACTGGAGGGAGAGCCAGGACCTGTTTAATTCATTTCATTATCCCCTGCAGCCTGCTCAAAAATGTCAACTAAAGAAAAATTAATTGAAAGAAGAGTTTTATTGGCTAGAAATCTTCTTGCTGATTTTCCCAACCACTGGGTAGCATACTTCTCTGACTTAACTCATTGCTAATGAAGGGCAGCCGCCTTCCCTTCATTAGCACAAGGAGTTAAGTCAGAAGAGATATGATGGGCATGGAGGAGAAAAGAACCTATAGAAAAGAGATTCAGAGGGAGGGTCAGGTCAAAGGCAAAGGGAATTTTTCCTTTAAAATTTAGAGACCATCAGGTAACAGAACACTGAACCCTCTGTTACAAAAAAGTCAGTGGGAAATCCTTCTCCAGTTGCACCATTTAAACTGCACCGCATGCAGGAGAGCATTTCCTTACGGAATACAGTTGCCCAAGTGCAAATAACTAAGAACAAACAAAACAACCTCCAACAGTTTTAATGAAAGAGTCTCTCTCTGCTACTTCCAAGAATCTCATCTCTCAGAGTGCTAAGTAAAATATGTAAATATATAATGCCTTATTTACAGAAATAAAAATTCAGTCATTGAAACAATTAGTAATTGGGTTCTTGAAGCAAGACCCCTGAAGAGGTGATAATGAAGGCAGTTGGAAATCCGCATTCTGGAATGGATCTGATTGTTCTTCTGTTTCCATGAACTGCGGCAGGCAATGCTGAAGAGATCCAGCACTCTAAATGTCCTCCAAGTGGTACAGCTTGCATTGGTAACGCTTATTTAACTCTTTCATCACAAAGCTGTAGCTCATCAGGTAAACCTTAAATGAGTGCATCTTTACTCTACCAATACCCCAAACCCATTGCCGTGGAGTCAATTCTGATTCACAGCTACCATACAAGACAGTTCCCATAAATAGGTGTCAAAGGGAAGTTTTGAACAGATATACATTTTTCAGTAAGTGTGCTGAGTTTCAATCAGAATCGACTCAACGGTAATGGGTGTGGTTTGGCTTAATAAACAAATATATGTTAGTTTCCCAATAATTAAAAGCAGAATTTCTTTGTAACCAAAAGATTAATTCATTCAATCCTTCATCCATTCATTCAAAAATTATTTGAGTGGCTTCTGTGGGCCAAGGAGCCCTGCAGGTGCAACCTAGTGTTTGGCTGCTAACTGAAAGGTTGGTGGTTTGAACCCACCAGCAGCTCCACAGGCGAAAGACTGGGCCACCTGCTCCCCTAAAGATTAAAAAACAAAACACCCCACTGCTATCAAGTCGATTCGGACGCACAGCAACCCTGTAGGACAGGGTAAAACTGCCATGTGGAGTTTCCAAGACTGTAATCTTTATGGAAGCAGACTGCCACTTCTTTCTCCTGGTGCAGCTGGTGGGTTTGAACTGCCGATCTTTCAGTTAGCAAGCCAGTGCTTAACCACTGCACCACCAGGGTTCCTCTCCTGTAAAGATTAAAAACTAAAAAAAAACTTTTTTTTTTTTTTTACAGCCTAGAAAATCCTATGGGGGCAGTTCTACTGTGTCACATGGGTCATTATGAGTCGAAAATTGACTCCAGGGCATCTAACGACAACAACTATGAGCCAGGTACTATTTTAGGTTTTGGGAAAACCTAAAAGTGAGTAGTGGCTTGAGGAGGTGGCGAGAAGACAACAAATAAGCACATAGATATACAACTCAGACTATGAAGTAGAAAGTAACCAGGTGTGTTAATACGGCAGGATTTTTTAAAATACAGAGAGGTTGGGAAAGACACTCAGAGAAGGGGACGTTTGATTAGAGACCTGAATGATGTGGGGGAGTAACTCATATCATTATCTGGGAGTAGAATCCTAGGCAGAGGCAAAGTTAGGTGAAAGTCCTGAGGCAAGGGTGTGCTTGGAAAGTCTGAGGAACAGCAAGGAGGCCAGCATGTCTGGAGCAGAGTGAGCAGGGCAAAGGGTCACATGTCAGAAAGATAGCAAGAGGGCCAGATTATGAAGCCCTTATAACTATGAATAGGACTTGGATTCCATTCTGAGTTTCTGGGTTTCCGGGAAGCACCAATAAAATAACATGGCAGACCTAGAAATCCCTCTGCAACATCCACATGAGAACCTGGAGACATGCCAGTGCTGCCTTGCCTTGGCCCATAATGACTGCCAAGGAACCAGATGCTGTTGCTTGAAAAATATTACACAACTGCCCAGCTTCTACCCTCTTTGATTTCCATTCATAATGGCCTCCAAAACAACACAGAATTAAATCAAACATGTGTAAATATACAATGACAAAAAAGGGGGGTCATTTAAAGTATTAAAAATATGTATTGGGGAAAACAGAATTGCATAAAAGAAAGCATAATATTTTCTAAATGCGATTTTTTTTTCACTGTAATTGCTGGACAGAACAAATGTTGCAGGTTGGAAATGAAAGTGTTTATTAAAAATGTTTAAATGTTTTTAAATTGAACTTGGTTTTTAATTTCTCAGCAGACTGCAAGATTAAACACAAGAATCATCCTAATGAACAAAATTCATATGCATGAAAAAATGTACAGATTTACTAAATATAAATTTCATATTAATATTAAAGCTAAATATGTATTTGCTAGAAATATGGAGAGTGATAAACATGCATTTTGAATTCACTTTTTAAGAGATCAGCTTAACTAGATAAGAAATAATGCAAAATATTTTCTTCTTATTTTCCCCTTATGTTTTCTTCTGTATTTTTTTTTTTTTTAATTCAAATAAATGTTTTACCCTGTTTCAGGGACAACTCTGCTGTCATTTTCTAAACTGTAAATTATTAGTATTGCCAATTCAAGAACTTCAGCATATTTTGCAGTATGTAAATATGCCATCTGTACCCTACAGTAATACCCATGGCTTACTCCCTAATTAGCAGAAAGGAATGATACCTTATACGTGGCAGCCATAGCAAAAATCATTCAAATAGTGTGTAATAAGCATACAACTTGTGGTTTACTGTCACTAGATATGATGCTGATAAACAACTCAATAACCCACTTTGAAACATTCTTATAGCATATGAAGCAGGTAATGGTTAATACAAAGGATTCAAGCAGAAATTTAGAAAAGTAGAGTCTTACATGTTGCTATGAGAGAGTGTAGCAGAGTGGTTGAGTGCACACTCTAATCAGAACCACTATTCACTGTGTGATCTTTGGCTAGTTATTTAACCCCTCTGGGCTTAAATTTCCTCATCTGTAAAATGGGGATATTAACAGTACCTACTCCATAAGACTGTTGTATGGAGTAAATGAGCAAATGCAGGTAAAGCACTTAGAACAGTGGCACACTATAAACTCTCAATACACATTAGCTCTTACTATTCTTATTGGTGCATTCTTTTTAATAGAAATCACTTAAAAAATCTTATTCAGAATAACAATTATTTATTGGCATTTTTATTAAATTTAGCAAAAAAAAAAAAAATTTAGAGATACAAAGCAAGACGCGCTGTCTTTCAGGAGCCCACAGCAAAGATAGAAAGGAGAGAGCAAGAAAGAATATGACAAATGGTATAACGGAAGCATTGTAGTAATACAAATTACTACTGAAACACCATTACTGGGAGCAATTAGTTTTGACTGGGGACAGTTAGGTAGGTTCTGCTTACAACGAAGCCCCAGAAAGAGATTCTTTGGCAAGCGAAAGTTAAAAAAAATAAACCTGAGCGAAACAGAGACCAATCCCTGCAACATGGGAAGCGTTTGGGCTAATAGAGTTTCCTTTGTGCTTTAGCAATGTCTCCTCCCCCTAGCTCATTCTTTTGGGCTAGTATCCAAAGTCTGTGCTGAAAAGAACTAAGATGTTCACACTAAGGGCTCACGTGGCTTTGAGAAAGCCTTAAATTTATAAAATACACCACTTATTTGGAAAATAGAAACCACCTCTGGCTATTCATCTTGGGAACAGAAACTTTGCTTTGTTTTTGTTTTCACCATCCATTGTTGGAAAGAGAAAAACCTTTAAGCATTCTTGAATCTCAGTATCTCCTCTAAGCCTATCTAAGACTCCTAGAAAACTTTCACTGCTACATGATGTAAAATCACAGCTTTAGTTTGTTAAGAGGGCATAATTCTGAGTGGACCATGGAATATTTATGTCTCTATGAAGCTCTGTGAAGGAATAATCTTATGGTTTTGTGCCTGTTGCAGTTCAGAGTTTCAAATCAGCACTTCTTTCTGTCACTCCTTATATGTATTGCTGTAATTTACAGCTCAGTAAGAGGACTCATAAAACAAAAGTGTCTATTTTATTTCAGAAACTAATTCTGGTTAATCAAAGATTTCTAGCCAAACAACCCAGCACGAAACTCTGCATGGAAAATATGAGGAGAAGAAAGCATTCTGTCAAATAACACGTCTTATGATGTAAACACATATGTGTCTTAAAGGAAATTTTATCGTTTCCACATTATCGGCATACAAAAGGAGCATTCTTGTCACAGACCTGGTGCGACTGTGGAGTCATCGTCATTGGAAACAAGAGCCTGATTAGGTTCCCACACAGATACGAATAGACTTTTCTTTTTTAGTGGGATAGCTGCTTTTATTCCTTTTTAAAACAGACTGGTAATTGTCACCCTAAAAACACTGTATTGTACTAGGGTAACATTTGTTTCTGCTCTCCCCCCCTCTCCCGCCCCATCTTTTAGAATCAGCCAATAGCATTACTATCCCTTCTGGTTGGTCTTCTTCTGGAAAGTCTGAGTTAATCCACAGCTGTGTGAATGTGAAAAAGGGACACAGCAGGGTAAGTCTGTTGGATCTCTTGTCTGCTAATAAAGTGCACAGTCTGCAGGACAGATGTTAAGAGGATCTGTTAAGTAAGTCAGCAGCAGAGATCCTGACCTCTGCCAAGGAACATTTTATTATCCCTGAAAGGGGCATAACTGCAAGGCATTAACAATTAGAAGAACCACAGCTTTTCTTTATAGATTTTTTTACTCCTTGCTTCATCATTTGGTTGCAAGACAGTATCAGGGCTCATTCACTGAGAAGCAATGCACTAAATACGATTGGGCTCAGTACAAACTGCGGATTACAGGATTTCCCAAAGTCCCAGGGAAATGGTTGGACCTTGGCTTTGCTTCAATCTTAAACGGTTTTGTTTATTCAGCATGTATCATTACACTATTTGTACGGTCTCACTTACCACAGGGTACCATTGTACTAAAGAGACCATCAATCTTACCAAACATAGTTCCCTAACTATTAAATGTAGCATAATGGGAAATGTAAACTAGAGATCAAATTAATAGAGGAATACCACACCATAAAGTTGTTCACTATACCTTATACCACTTTACCATTTACAGTGTGAATAAAATCATGTCTACCACATCCACTGCAAATTCTCTAGTGTGATGTGAAAGGCACTTGGTGATCTGACCTCTTGCTTGCCTTTCCAATCTCACCAGCTACAACTCCTGTACACTTAGCCTGTGCCAGACCGTTTGTTGTCTTCTAAATATGCCATGCTCTCTATTGCTTCTACACATATGGGCATGCTGTTCTCTTTGTCCGGAGTGCCTTTTCCCTTCTGTGTATCTCTAACACCCTGCAGTCTACCCCATAAACCTAGTGAACATCTACTTGCCTTTCAAGATTCAATTTTAACACCACCTCATCCATGAAGATCTCCAGTACTTCTCCAGGCAGAGCTGAACGCTTTCCCCTCCTGCATCATTTTCATTCTACGCACACATCTATTTTATCAGTTATGACATTGCTTACTAGAACGGTGGGCCCTCTGAGGGCAGAGGTCAAGTTCTATTCATCTTAATGCCCTAAAAATGGAAAAGTCTATAGTAGGTACTGAATAAACATTTGGGGAATTAATGTATGAGTGAGCTAAAAAAGTAATTATTAATCCTTTTTTCATGTTAATATAAATGTATATTCGGACTTTGTCACGATTACCTACACTGTAACAAGGTCTTATAGTTTTAATATGTCTTACTGTTTTTTTTAATGGATAATCTTCATTAGGCTGGTACATTCAATTGTAAACAACTATATCTCTACAATACCCAGCCCCCCCACCCACACACACACAAGGGTAGTGTGGAGGCATGAGATAGACTGCTCTCATGGCCGTCTGTTTTGATTCAGCTAAATTCAGTCAAAGTTTATTTACAAGAAGCAATCAGATTTAGTCATTGACACTGTTGCCTCACAATTCTCCACACCCTAATGCAGACCACTCACTAACTGTGTGACTTTGGTCAAGTTAATCTCTCTAAGCTTCACTATCTTACTATAAAACCAAAAAGCTCACAGAGCTCTTGGCAGCATTTTTTAATTTATTCCTCACAACTGCCCTATAAACCAAAAAACCAAATCCAGTGCCGTCGAGTCGATTTTGACTCATAGCGACCCTATAGGACAGAGTAGAACTGCCCCATAGAGTTTCCAAGGAGCGCCTGGCAGATTCGAACTGCCGACCCTTTGGTTACCAGCTGTAGCACATAACCACTACGCCACCAGGGATTCCAACTGCCTTAAGGGTAAGTATTATTTCTAACCCCGTTTTATAGACTCTGGGTATCAGAAAGATGAATTTGCCTATGTTCAAGGAACCAGTGGAAGAGTTAGGATTTGACCCACAAGGCCTCTTAAGAGCCTTTTTAGCTCTGCAAAGTACATGGAACTTTACAATCTCACTCTACTGTTTTTTGTTTTTGTTGTTGATTTGCGACTTAGGAGACCCCATGTGTTACAGAGTAGAACTGCTCCATACGGTTTTCTTGGTTGTAATCTTATGGAAGCATATTGCCAGGCGTGTTTCTTCCATGGTGCCACTGGGCGAGTTCAAACTGTCAATGTTTTGATTACCAATCAAGCACAGACCATTTGCGCCACCCAGTGACCTTTGGAACTTTATAATCTCATAGTCTATTTGTGAAGGCTTTTCTTTACATATTTTGGCATTTTTTCTTGATTAGCAGGAAACCCAGTTTAAAATACCCTAATTGCTGCTTTGCCAACATTTCTTGCTAAAGCATACTGCACTGGACCATATAGTTTTTTAACTCAGGAGCAGTCGTCAGACATAGGCAGTAGGACAAATGGATTTCAAAGTGCCTATACACAACCAGAAACCCTAGTGGCACAGTGGTTAAGTGCTCAGCTGCTAACTGAAAGGTCAGTGGCTTGAACTTACCAGCCACTCCATGGGAGAAAGATGTGGCAGCCTGCTTCCTTAAAGATGACAGCCTTGGAAACCCTATGGGGCAGTTCTGTTCTGTCCCATAGGGTTGCTATGAATCAGAATTGACTCAAAGGCAATGGATTTGGTCTTTTTTGGTACACATCCAGCTTAGTCAATCAATACACAAGTATGTTTATACACATATATACCAAATGATCAACCCTGTGTTGCTATTATCACTTTGAAAAATTGCTCATTTAACTGGATTCCTCCTAGACTATTACTCTATGAGGACAGGAACTTGCGTAGCTTGATTACCCAGCAAAGTACCTGAACTATACAGTACATGATTTTTAAATATTTTCTAAATGAATGAATGAATGAGATACAAGTGTTAGTATATGGAGAAAAATGATCAAGCATTCACCATGTAGCAGACATTGTGCTAGGCAATTGGCTTATCTTCTCTTATTTACTCCTCATGATAACCTTACAGGAGGCATGATTATCCCCATTTCGCCGATGAGAAGACTGAGGTTCAGGAGAAATCAGCTCAAGGCCACACAGCTCTTTTAACTGCAGCGATCTTGCGGAACTAAGAAGCACCGCTTTCTTGAAGCCTCCAAGTCATTCACTATTACATTAAAAAAAAAGGAAAAAGGAAGAGAACAAACCAGCTTCTCAAGCACTATTTCTGGCATTTGAGTGAAATTTTCTGGCATTTAGAAATGGAGAAGTTAATTTGGGTTGCAGAGAAGAAGAGTTGAGGCAGTAATTCAAATAATACCAGAAAGCAATGAACAAGTTGGGGAGGAGGAGTTTTATTAGAAGATACACTTAAGTGAAAAAAATAGAAAGTAAGTATGTTGTTTCAATGAATGGCCACAAATCATCGCATGATGATACAGATTCATTTTCCTGTTTCATAGTTATATATATCACTATTTGGTGACAGTATTTCATCATCAGGAAATGTGTTTGATGGTAGATATAAAATCAGGTGGGGTATGATTAGATACAGGTGGATTATGGGTGACTATTTTGTTCTGCAATTAAGAAATGCCTCTTTATTAAATTCATTGATAAAAGGATAGAGAAATGAAGGATTTCCATCCAAATCAGTCACATCCAGGCCTCTACTATCTCAACAAGCCCACCCCCATCCCCACCCTCTGCCCTGTCTCCTAGTATCTATGTCATCTTCTCTCTCTCTCTATAGTGCTGTGTCTGAACCAATGACTTTACACATTAGGCAGGGACCGGCCCTTGGGTTCCGGAGCAAAAACACCTCTTTGGAGATGAGGAAGATGTTCTGTGTAAAGGTACAGCGGCACTGCAGAGAGAGGAGTGTCTCTTTTTACGTGGGATAAGAAGCTCCTCAACTCTGGAGGGCACTCCAGGGTAGTGACAACTGGTTGAGGCACCTGCTCCACTCCATTCAGTGACTGTTTCTCCTTGTTTTTTATTTATTTGCTTTGCTTTTTAAGCAGACCAAGTGATAATCCACTGAGAATGTGATGCTAAACCATTTTTCCTATAGAGTTTTTAAACTGGGCCTCTGAGAAGGAGTTTGATACAATTCAATGACTGAAGTAATACCTTTGTCCATTTGAGCATTAAATGACCCACTGAAATACAGCTTAGTTAGAATTTCAGAAAATAGTACCTTCTAATTTTTTTTTTTTTTTTTAATTTCTCTCCCAGCTGACTAGAGCAGAGCTTGGAAACTGCTGCTCAATCACTTTCCACAGACTCCCAGGTCAGCCTCTCACCAGCGTTAATTAAATATAACCCCCTTAGAATAGGAGGGTTAAGTGAGAGCAACATAGCGTTCTTCTCCAATATATTACTGTGAACACAAATGACCATAATCTGTTTATAAGAAGGCTTCTTGGAGCATAGAGGTCTCACTAATGAAAAATTATAAGAGGAAAAGCAACATAACACGACAACTGTTCATCGCAAAATACATTTTAAGCTACCCATTTCCACATCCATTGTGCTTAAATAACACATATCGTAAAGGAAATTGGTGTAACAGATGGTTTCAGCTCTGGGCAGCAAATGCAGCCCAGTTTTCAGTGTGATAAAGTGAAACTATAAAAGCCAGTTCATAGTTCAGTCAGTCTCTTTTACCTAAAAGTCTTCCTTCCCCACAACTATCTTAAGTTAGAGAATTTTCCCCCAGCAGTTACAAGTATTGGTGCATTTTCTGTCTTAACCAGATGCTCTATCTTCTGTAGCACAACTTGGCCAAACTCTAAAACAAAAATTGCTAAAATAATATGTTTCTATGCTAGCCATTTTAGACCAGAAAAGCCTCTTTAAACTACTGGGTTTATGGTTCTAAAAGGTTTCATAAACTGTCCAGAGTTATTTGTAAATTAAATCATTTCAAATAAAGCTCTTTAATACTCTATAATTAGTCTTGTCTCTCTGAACATGACTTTACTGTAAATGCTCCTTCCTGACTCTCCTATTGTCCCAAGATTCCTGAGAAGAAAGCAGCCGAGCGATAATTCAGCATTATTGCTGCTTCAGTGCACTAATCGCTTAAAGAGCAGCAAAGACTGTGCTCTCTGCCCCACAGCTCCCGCAGCCTCCTGGCCTGAGGCAGGCATCCCGACCCAGCAACGTCCAGATGTCAAGAGGAATACCCAGCTCCTGATGCAGCAGGCGCTCCATTCCAGTATGGTCCAACATCTGCTTCATCTGCTGGCATGCAACCTGCTGAACACACTCAGAGGGCAGTGCAGGCTAGGGATGGGGAAGGACGCAATTCCCCAGCTACTCCAGGAGACTCATCAAAACCTTGAAATGATAAGACAGCCCCCAGGAACTCTCCAAAGAGGGCTCTGGCATTCAGCAAAAACACTGTATGTGCTTTCTTCAAAGGCAAGTTACAAAATAAGACAGTTTTCAACATAGTTCCTTTTATCCCTGTTAAATTCTGTTAGGCTTGAAGTTTCTTCTGGACAATTAGATGAAATTTTTGAAAGACATGAACTCTTTGGGATCCTCAGAATGCCATGTTAACTTTGAAACAATTCCTTTTTATAATTTAATTAAATTACCTTTAATTCACTTAAATCTTACAATAAGAGGGGAATAAACTATGCAAGAAAGCTTCTAAATGACTATGCTTCCTACACACCAGTCAACAGAGATTAAAGCAAACAGTTCTGGACTAGAAGTGAATTTCAAAATACACTTAAGTTATCTATTATAGTGCTATTTTGTTTACTAGACGAGTAATCTGGTCCAAGTTACTTAACCCATTTGAGCCTGACTTACTTTTCTAAAAAAAGAAAATAATAAGACACATGGTTTTAAAGGCTAAACAGAAATTGCTCTTTAAAATATAAAAGGCTATAAAATAGGTATTATGTATATAAGTATATATGCATAATACTCATATTATTCTTATTTTTGTTGTTGTTGTTTGTTTTTTTTTTACAAAGAAATTCAGCCTTCTTTTGCAAAGCCCAATTCACACATCAAGTATGGGTTCTCTGCCAAAAATGATTCCATTCATCCTACGGGATCTCTGTAAATTGCATCCTATAAAAACTAATGAATAGCTTTTAGGTCCTTACCAAATTTCTATTTACTTCATTCTGAAAGAGAGACTTATATACTATTAAAGCCAAAAATAATATTTCTTTACTAAAACCCAGAATCCGTGATGTGCTTAATAAAACTGTAAAGATGAGCCTGAGGATAGCGTGACTATTCTAGCCAGAAGTGATTGTCTAAAAGTTTTTGTTTTGAGGATCACAGTGAAGTGAAGAACTTAGACTAAGTACCTGAATAAGCCATTGCCATCGAGTAGAGTATGACTCATAGGGACCCTATAGGACAAAGTAGAACTGCCCCATAGGGTTTTCAAGGCTGTAAATCTTTATGGAAACAGACTGCTACATCCTTCTCCTGCAGTGCAGCTGGTGGGTTTGAACCACTGACTTTTCAGTTAGCAGCCAACCACTTAACCACTGCACCACCAAGGTGTTCATAAATAATTGAATACACTTTAATTTTTTTAAATCTCCCCTTCTGGAAAGAGGCCCAGGATAAGTAAAGCAGGCCTCACTCTACCTGATTTTAGAACCTATTATACCGCCACAGCAGTCAAAACAGCCTGGTACTGGTACAACAACAGATACATAGACCAATAGAACAGCACTGAGAATCCAGACATAAATCCATCCACATAAGAGCAGCTGATAGTTGACAAAGGCCCAAAGTCGGTTAAATGGGGAAAAGACAGTCTGTTTAACACATGGTGCTGGCATAACTGGATATCCATCTGCAAAAAAAAATGAAACAAGACCCGTACCTCACACCATGCACAAAAACTAACTCAAAACGGATCAAAGACCTAAATATAAAATATAAAATGATAAAGGTCATGGAAGAAAAAATAGGGACAATGCTAGGAGCCCTAATACATGGCATAAACAGTATACAAAACATTACTAACAATGCACAAATACCAGAGAAGAAACTAAATAACTGGGAGCTCCTAAAAATCCAACTCCTATGCTCATCCGAAGACTTCACCAAAAGAGTAAAAAGACTACCTACAGACTGGGAAAAAGTTTTTAGCTATGACATTTCCAATCAGTGTCTGATCTCTAAAATCTACATGATACTGCAAAAACTCAACTACAAAAAGACAAATAAACCTATTTAAAAATGGGCAAAGGATATGAACAGGCACTTCACTAAACAAGACATTCAGGTAGCTAACAGATATATGAGGAAATGCTCATGATCATTAGACATTAGAGAAATGCAAATCAAAACTACAATGAGATTCCATCTCACTCCAACAAGGCTGGCATTAATCAAAAAAACACAAAAGAATAAATGTTGGAGAGGTTATAGAGAGACTGGAACACTTATACACTGCTGGTGGGAATGTAAAATGGTACAACCACTTTGGAAATTGATTTGGCACTTCCTTAAAAAGCTAGAAATAGAACTACCATACGATCCAGTAATCCCACTCCTTGGAATATATCCTAGAGATATGAGAGCCTTTACATGAACAGATATGTGCACACCCATGTTCACTGCAGCACTGTTTACAATAGCAAAAAGATGGAAGCAACCAAGGTGCCCATCAATGGATGAATGGATAAATAAATTATGGTATATTCACGCAATGGAATACTAAAAAAAAAAAAAAAAAAGGAATACTATGCATTGATAAAGAACAGTGATGAATCTGTGAAACATTTCATAACATGGAGAAATCTGGAAGGCATTATGCTAGTGAAATTAGTCAGTTGCAAAAGGACAAATATTGTATGAGACCACTATTATAAGAACTCGAGAAACAGTTTAAACAGAGAAGAAAATATTCTTTGATAGTTACAAGACTGGAGTGGGAGGGTGGTAGAGGGGTATTCACTAATTAGATAGTAGACAAGAACTATATTAGGTGAAGGGAAAGAAAACACAATACAGGAAAGTTCAGCACAATTGGACTAAACCAAAAGCAAAGAAGTTTCCTGAATAAACCGAACACTTTGAAGGCCAGTGTAGTAGGGGTGGGGGTTTGGGGACCATGGTTTCAGGGGACAGCTAGGTCAATTGGCATAATAAAATCTATTAAGAAAACATTCTGCATCCCACTTTGGAGAGTGGCATCTGGGGTCTTAAATGCTAATAAGCAGCCATTTAAGATGCAGCAAAGGGTCTCAATCCACCTGGAGCAAAGGAGAATGAAGAACACCAAAGACACAAGGCAATTATGAGCCCAAGAGACAGAAAGGGCCACATAAGCCAGAGACTACATCAGCCTGAGAACAGAAGAACTAGATGGTGCCTGGCTAGAACCGATGACTGCCCTGATAAGGAACACGACAGAGAACCTCTGAAAGGAGCAGCAGAGCAGTGGGATGCAGATCCCAAATTCTCATAAAAAGACCAGACTTAATGGTCTGATTGAGACTAGAAGGACACCAGATGTCATGGTCCCCAGATCTTCTATTAGCCCAAGACAGGAACCATTCCCAAAGGCAACTCTTCAGACAGGGATTGGACTGGACTATGGGGTAGAAAATTATACTGGTGAGGAGTGAGCTTCTTGGACCAAGAAGACACATGAGACTATGTGGGCAGCTCCTGTCTGCAGGGGAGATGAGGGGGCGGAGAGGGTCAGAAACTGGCTGAATGGACATGCAACTAGAGAGTGGAGAGAGGCACTGTGTTATCTCATTGAGGGGAGAGCAACTATGAGTATATGGCAAGATGTGTGTAAATTTTTCTATGAGAGACTGACTTGATTTGTAAACTTTCACTAAAAGCACGATTTAAAAAAAAATCTGCCCTCCTGGGTACAAGTGGGTAGGTGAAGAGTTAGGTGATAATGTTTCCATTAAGTAAGATTTGAAACCCCAATTCTTCATTATGTATTTCCCTATTTTCTCTTTCCCCCTCTAGAATGTAAAGTCCATACAAGTAGAAACTTTGTTGTATTCACTGCATTTCCCCTGCATCAGAATAGATTTTCTCAACCTCAGCACTATTGATATTTTGGACTAGATAATTCTTTGTTGTGGCGGGGCGGGGGCTGTTGTACGTGTTGTAGGACGCTTAGCAGCAACCCTACGCTTTATCCACTAGATGCCAGTAGCATCTCCCCAGTCAAAAATGCTTCCAAACATTGTCAAATGACCCCCCGTGGGGGCAAAATGTCCCAGTGGAGGACCACTGGTTTAGAATAGTGCCTGGCACATAATAATTAAAACAAAACAAAACAAAACCCACGGCCGTCGAGTCAATTCTGACACACAGTGACCCTATAGGACAGGGTAGAACTGCCCAATAGGGTTTCCAAGGAGCGTCTGGCAGATTTGAACTGCTGACCTTTTAGTTAGCAGCTGTAGCACTTAACCACTATGTCACCAGGGTTTCCTGGCACATAATAGGCACTAAATAAGTATTTGTTGAATAACTGAAGGATTAAATTTGTTGTATAACTGAAGGATTAAATTTGTTGTTTGGATTTGCAAACTTTTTCAAATTTCCTGTGCATAATCATTTTCTAAACTCCCTTTTAAAGACTGATTTTGATACAAATCTAATGATACCGTAAGTGTTGTGTTACTGCAACAGTCACATTCAAAGTTAACAAGTACGATCTCAAGTAAGAAGAATTAAAGGAAAAAAAAAACGGAATATTTCATTCCTTCTTTAAATTAAATTAATAAATTAATTAGAGTGAAAACTTGCTACAGATCCCAAAAATGGGATTTGTAGATTAAAAGCAGCTGTATTTCAAACTGGCTGCAAATGAACACTGTATGCCTACACTTTGTAAAATCTGAGATAGTCAAACACATGGATACAATCTTAATACATTTTTAGGCATTCATACAATCTTAATACAATACATTTTTCCTATGTATCTATGGCTTATTTCTTCATTGTTTTAGTTCATACTGCTCAAGGTCAATAGCTCTAGGAAACTCACTGACAAGGTAATTTAGATATTATGGCCTCAAGGTTTGGTACAGGTACCACAGCTGTTGCTGTAAGAGAAATGCATAGTAAGGAATGAACTCTTAGTCAGTTTACTGGAAATTAAGAATTCTAGTTTAAATGTTTACTTAACCAAATGACCAAGAGGGTGGAGGCGTTAGGAAATTTATTTTCACTACTGTGTCTCCATTTTTTAGTTTATTAAATGGAAATGCAAGTACTTATCTAAACCCACACTAAATGGTTATGAATATGAAGGCATTAAAAAATAAAAAATTAAAAAACCCACTGCCATTGAGTTGATTCTGACTCATCGAGACCTTATAAAGGCATTAGTGTTATAAAACTGGAAAAGGGATGTAAAGACTCTACTGCCATCATCAATTGTAAGTGAAGAAGGAAAGAGGGGGCTGTACAATGGTTTTTCTTTCATTCACACAGCACCCAGTAAACAGTACATAGTAGATGTTTAATTAGTGCTTGTTTATTTATACTTAATTGAGAAAAGAATCTTTCATTAGTGCCATACAAGCTTGGAAGATATGTAAGAGAATCTAGTTATTATCTTAATCCTAATAATCTAGAACAGCCAAAATAAAGCAAGATGTTTTCAAAAGAGTACAGAAAGTTTAAATCTTCACACACTTTATTTGAATTTCAAAATTAGATTTGTATAAACAAGAGGCATGTGAACTCTTCTACAATAAAACATAAAGGAGAAGCCAGGCAGAGGAGTAATAACTATGTGGCAGTTCTACTAGTCAGAGGTTTTATCGCTCTGCTGGAGCATGTCTGTTGCGGGGAAACCCATTCAACTATGGTTTCTCAATCCCTTTTAATTAACATACTATTTTTTAACATGTTTTTGTCCTGCTCAGTCTGTTCTGTTATCTGACATGTCAAAATATTTAATCATACCTTTTTCTGATTTAAATTTCTTAAATGTTGTATATCTTGACTTATTCTATGGTTGGAAAATGTAGTGATGCATTTCCTAAAATGCTAGAATATTATGCTTTCAAATCTTCCAATATATCCTTAATCAAATCATCTCTCTGAATTCCAACTTAGCTCATTACAACACATACGAATATATGACACGTAATATCAACCAAAGAGTATTTATAAACTCCAATTTAGTAAAAAAAAGAAAAAAGGACTAGAAATACCTGCCATTATTTCAGAAACCTTTGAATCTTACAAGCAGTCTCTTTAAATACACATTCACACACTGGAAGCCCCCTGTTGAGTGGGTTAATTAGTGGGGCTGGAGCTAAATGACTGTTGGTGAGTCTTACATTAGGAGGGAGAGAGGTCTGCGTTTGGTTTTGTAATTCCAGGGTCCTGGGCTTTTGTGGAAACCCTGGTGGTGTAGTGGTTAAGAGGACGGCTGCTAACCAAAAGGTTGGCAGTTCAAATCCGCCAGGTATTCCTTGATAACCCTATGAGGCAGTTCTACTCTGTCCTATGGGGTCACTATGAGTTGGATTTGACTTGACAGCAATGGGTTTGGTTTTTTGGGTGGCTTCTTCTATACCTGGAACCCTGGTGGTCACAGTGGTTAAGAGCTTGGCTACTAACCAAAAGGTCAGCAGTTCAAATCCACCGGCCGCTCCTTGGAAACCCTATGGGGCGGTTCTACTCTGTTCTATAGGGTCGCTGTGAGTTGGAATTGATTTCACGGCAACTGGTTTGGACTCTTGCTGAACAATCTCCACGCGAGGCTGAACATCTTACCAACCAAATAACTTAAGCACATTCACTACCAGGGTTTATGTGAAAAGAGTAAACTCTCTCAACTTTTAGGCATTACCCTAAAATTAGCTGAAAATCAAATTTCAAAAGAAATTTCATTTTATCGAATGTTTTAATATGTGGGTGATAGGTATAAACATCTTCGGCTTCATTGACTACAATGACAAGTCAGATTTTCAAATACTAAAAATTATCTTCATTTTTTTTTGCATCCTTCTCTGATCTGCCTATATTTCCTAAGCCTCCACCAGGATTCACTTGATACCTGCAGTTTTTCTTAAGAAGTCTACCTAGAAATGAAAAGTTGTTCACATGAGCGAATGCCTCCTACTGGAGCACTTGACAGAACGTCCCAAAAAAACCTCCAAAGAACACTGCATCCTAGATGGCCACCAAAGATGAAATTCAGCAGTTTTACAAATATTTATCAAGTATGTGCAAGGCAATGTTGGGAATGCAGTAAACAAAAGAGATAAAATCTCTGAATTCAGTGACCTACACTCCAGTAGATTAGATGCTCCCTAACAAGCACTTTAGGCAGCAAAGCTAGAGCAGAATTGTCTGAATGCTTACGGGGATGTTGGAAAGTTTTGATCTATTCTGATAATGGCTTAGCTGACATTTACGGAGCATCTAATACATACCTCCCATTTACTATTCATACAACCCTCAGAATAAGTATTATCTCCTTTTAACAATGAAAAAACTGAAAAGGAGGGAATTTGAGAACAGTACAAGACAACACAGCAAGTAAGTAATGGTGGAAAATCTAATCCAAGGTTCTGATTCCAAAAGTGGAGCTCATTCCATTACCCTGAAACTCATCTAATTCTACTTAAAATGGTCGCTCCAAGTACCACCACATTCTTTAAGAGTCAGGAAAAGACTCAGAGGGGGTAAGTGAAGGTTATTGTGAAAGAAAAAAAAAAGCCTTTCCCCTCAAAGCACAACCCCATGGTTGGCATCCTCAGAACAAGCTTTGAATCAGTACTTTCCTCTGTCTCTATCGGGTAGCCAGTAATAGGTCACTCTCATCAACTCTTTATTCAACCCACAGCTCTGTTAGAAATCACAATCTCTCAAACCTACCAAACCAAGCTAGTTCACCCTCCCATTCCCCCATATCACTGAAGCATGTTTATGATTGCAAACAAGAAGACAGGTCTGAGCCGGAGCACAGCATCTAAATACAATATAATAAAGATTCAGTCTGGAACTGGAATAGGAACAGTGCATTTCCAATGTTGATGGGCACTTCTTCACTTTCCATCTGAGCCTGAAAATTGACAATATCATTTAAATAAAATATGTGTTTCTATTCACTCTGCAAAAGCTTCAATTGTTCTCCTCCATCTTTGCAAACTTGGCAAGACTTTAATAGTTTCATTTAAGAATAACTTATGGTTGATAGGTTTTCCTAGTGTTTTAAGGCTCTGATTATACTTGTTCCCTCAAATCTCCCTTAAACTACACAAAATGCCCATCAAATAAAAGTGAAAATGTACTTATATGGATATTTTTGAATTTTCATATACAATTCCTTTCATTTAGGCTACTATCCATACTATCATTATAAGAACTAGTCTGTTAAAATATGTTCCCACTAAAGCTTGGTGGGCTTTGAATGCCTGATAAAAATCATTCTCTGAAGCTAATGAAGACAGAAACTCTGCCTGTAACAATATTAAGTTTGTTTTCTCTGGTGATTCAGAGAAGTGAGCAATCTGTCAGTAATACACTGAATGAAATTACTTGTCTTGTAGGAATAACTGCTGACAGTCACTTTATCTCAGGGCTGACCCAAACATCTCCCTGCTGACAAACAAATTACTATGTCTAACTTTGAAAAGGTAACTAGCTTGTTTTTAATTTTGATTGGTCTTTCAGAATCCCTTATACACATACTCAGTTTTATCCTTCACTGTATTTAAAAAAAAAAAAAAAAGGCAACAAAAAGTATTTGCGGGGGACAGACTTGAATTAATGGGTAAGAAAAAGAAAAGCCCTATGGTTTGGAGCTAAGAAAAAGAACTGTTATTGCTTCTTTACAAGACTGTTATGCAGATGAAACTGGTGTGTCTAACCAACATTAAGACTGGCAGTGCTGCCAGTGACTGACTGGGTGAGTGAACACATTACAGAGACAGTATTGTAGGAATTAATTTTCTTCAATAAAGTGATTTTTAAGGCTCATATATTTCACAATCTAAACATATGTCACTGTTTCATAAACAAAATAAATGGATTAAAATAATACATTACCAATATGCTGACACGTGGAGATATTTTAATTAGAAATTCTTAAGCTGTGTGATATTTAACTGCTGTATTTGCTGAAGAGAAGCATGCATCATTTAATAAGAAGGCATGAGACAGGTGTATCACTTAGCATGATACGGTGCCAGGCTGTGTTTAATATAAGCTACAACTATGAGGATGCATTACTCCCAATTAAAAACAAAACAAAAGTACTTTAGGTATCTATCATATTAAAACCAACCACACAAAATGAATCAACACAATGCAACTACTTTTTCATATAAAAAAAAAAAAAAAGTCACTAGGAGCTTAGCTCCTGAGACAATATTTATTCAGAAACAATATAGCATCTTAGCTATTTAAAGGCCATATTTACATGACTGCCTCATTATACTGGTCCTCCTTCTTTAACATTCTTTTTTACTTACTTGAAGGACCAATGCTAACATAGCTGAGGAAAGCAAATGGCAACTGGACCTGAAATTTATACTGGGTGAGAGAATTGGAATAAGTAGTAATATAATATATTGTTTACTGTAGCAAGTTCCCCCTGTTCTCTAAAGGTCAAAAGCATTGTAACCTCAGAGTTATAGTTTCCGATTGTTCCCAGGGTTAAATACATTATCAAAATTAATGGTTCAAGCCCCTCAACCTTCAGATATATGAGTATTCATGCCTCCATCTGCTGAACTGTTCAACTAAAAATAGCATTCTTTTGGCCTTCTCTCTCCTAATATTGTGCCCCTGAGGCAAAGAAAACTGTGCCTTAGATTAGCATAGTAGTATCAAAAAGTCTCTTCCGTGTCTTCCTTATTTTAAAGAAAGAACTGGTTTATGCTAATATAAGGAGCATCTTTCCATTTTAAATAACTGTTCTCCACTTGATAACAAAATTTCAGGCTTCCAGAGTACAACTATAAATACTGTAAAGATTTGCCCAGGCTCATTAATGTTAGAAGCGACAAATTACTGTAACATCAGGCAGATGTCCACTTCTAAGCAATGCAGCAGGGTGTGTGTGTGTGTGTGTGTGTGTGTGTGTGTTGTGAGCCTTTCCTCCTAGAAATCTGTTTAGAAATAAAACTGGTTAACATAATTGTAATGCTTCCTTAGTATCAACAGTTTATCATGATTGTTGACAAAGCTGTGACATTTTACCTTGCCAAAGAAGGGGAGAAAACTCTAGCTAGAAATGAAGGCAGATATTAAAAATCATAAACTAAAATACAATTTTCCATCAACTTTTGCTCAAGATTTAGAATGTTACTGTCTGTAGCAGTTTAGATATGTCTCTCTACTGTGTTTTTGGATGTCCCAATAAACATGTTACACTTTCACCAGAAAGTTTGGAAATCTGCCTTGTTTGCAAGGTCAATCTTTTCTAACTAACGTGCCATACAAGCAACAGACCAAAGATTTCCCAACATGCAGGAAAAAGGTGCAAAAATGGAGGCAAGTGAACTGAGTAAGGATACACAAAAACCCAGGAAACTCTCCAAGCAGCCCAAACTTAAACTGCGCATCTATGGGGCTCCTGCATTAATGGGTCCCGTATTCAGCCTAATTAAAGTGACAGACATGTGGCATATGTTGAGCTTCTAGATCTGCACTGATACAGCACTACATGGACCTGGCGCTCACATATATGACATTATGGTTTCCAGGAGCCCAGGGGAAGCCAGATTTGACAGTATCAGAAGTTGGTGATGGTAGCAGGGGAGAGAAGCCAACCTAGCGAAAAATTAGGTAAATGAGGAGATTAAGTAGAACACTGGCTAAAGGAAAATTGATGGGATAGAACACAAAGCCATAAGAGAAAATAGAAGTTAAAGAAGGGAAGAAATTTGGGGTTTGAGCCAAGTCCATTTGCTTTCACACTCTTCCAAGCACTTAAGTTTCTTAGGCTGTATGTCCTGACTAGGTAAGCTTGCTAACTGTCACCGCACAGAAGGACTTTCTCCTAATGTCCAGATGTCTCTCTGTTTAGCTCTCCTATGCATAGTAAACTTTTCAGAATGCCAGGAAATATGGCACTCTCTCTTCAGCCAAAAGAAAGCCTTAGAAAAGAAATCTCTTCTGCCTGTATAAAAAAACAAAAATAGAAGACAGCAAACAGGCTGACAATATATGCTTGATCATGCCTGGGTGGAAACCTTGTATAGGTCTCATATCAAAGCGAAAGGGAAAGAGCGAGGCAGGCAACAAGCTCTGAAACTCTTCCTTAGACTACTTCCAAGGTGGCCTTTGATCTTGTCCTATTCCTTCTTCTAGGACAGAGCTTTCCCTATCATTTTCCAAAAGGCAAATTCAATAGCAGAAGAAGTTAATGTCAAAGAGACCCTTTACTGATTACATAATAACCATGTTACATAGTAACCATGATAGGTACAGACTGGCAGAGCCAATAGGTACTGTGGCTATGAGTCTAGAATCGGCTCTATGAGAACAGGTTAAAAAAATGTAATTATTTTCTTTAGTTGGGTAGAATTTCCCAGCCAAGGTTAGGTTATAAAATTTGGTATTAGATACAACCCAGAAAATTAAAATGTGTTTCAGTCTGAGGTAACCTGTCTCCATTTTTTTTTTTTTTTTTGACTCAACAAATAGCTGGCAACCCTCCAATGTCTGATAGTCCCAGAGAGGGACTCCAATGATACAGGAGAGGAATTAAGCATGAAGTGAGAGAGAGGCGGATTGGGTATTTATAGCAGAAAAGATATTCAAAAGAAAGAATATCTTGCAAAAGACAACAAAGGGCTTTATTGGAGGTTAAATATGAAAGGCATACAATAGAAGCTTACTGGGCAAAAAGCAATCACTTAGACCCTAGCACCCATGCATATTTCAGTCTGAGAAAATTAAGTTAGAAAAACTGAATTAGGAAGAGTTGGGAATCTTGGGTAAAAATCCTGACTTTATGAACATTTTGTAGCCTTGGTTAAAGAACTTGGCTGCTCTGAATTTTAGTTTTTTGGGTCTACGAAAGCAGTATTATATTTTATAGGATTAAATTTACAGGATTGTTATATGGTCAAATGAGATAAAACTATTAAGTATTTTTTAAGAAACCACTATATAGCACTATACATAAGAAAAGGGAAAAGAGTGAGAGGAAGAACGTTGAGTCGGAAGACACTCATAATGTAGAGCAACAGAATTTTTCTGCATATACAACTATAAACAATCTAATTCAGGGGCACTGGTTTGGGGTTTGACTTTTTCTCTGGAAGAAAAGGAGCAAAAGAAGAGCCTCCTCAGGAATGAGAGCAAATAAAAGATTAGGCTTTAGTATTTAGGTTGAATGTTTGCCACTTTAAAAGAAAGCCTGACTGAGCAATCCAGTCCCCACCCGATGCAGCACCAATGGAAGCATTCATACCTCAATCTGTTTGTGGTTGTAAGAGTGGCCACCATCATGTTCAAAGGTGTCCAAATTCCTGCCAAAACGGTCACTTAGGCCCTTTAGCCTTGGGTTAATTTGTGGGTGAGATACATGACCTTTCTGTTTAGTAGCACAGTCAGAAAAAAAAAAAAAGACAAAACATACTGTCAGAACTCATGAAACAGAACACATATTTCTAAATCTAGGGTACTGTCCACACCAAAGAATGAAAAGTAGAAAATTTAGAATCCTGGCCCTCTATGGAACCAAAGACTCCCTTGTTTGTAGGATCAAATGGTGGTACTGGTTTCTTATTTTTGTCTCTTATTTGAGAAGACACTCGCCAGCACAGTTATAGGAAAAGGAGAAACAGATAAGATTTACTATGAGTAAGGTTTCTTTTTAGATTTTTACCAACTACAGTGAGTTCTAGGGTTAGTAGTGGAAAAGATGAAGGCTCCTGTTAGGCAAAATTTCTACCTCTGCTAGTCCTTAACAGATAACATCTTCTTGGATTTCTGAATGAGGCTGATGACAAAAACTTCTCCAAGTGCTACAAAAATGATCACTTAGTCTCTTTAGCCTTGAGTCATTTTTAGTTCCATTTCCAAAAGTTTAAAATGATTTTTTTCCTGGTAAAAAAATATTTGTACATTTTTTTTTATGTTCAGGTCAAAGATGGAAAAGCAACATAGAAATAAAATATTGTTTTCTTAAACAATATAAGGAATAGCATTTCAGTACCCACTTTTTTGGTGGGTACTGAAATGCTATTCCTTATACTGTTTAAGAAAATGAAAATATAATCATCAGTAAATTTAAAAAATAAAATATTGTCTTTAATACACTTTCCCCTGTAATGAAATTTGAGTTGTTCATTTTCATACATATTCCAAATGTTCATGATCTTATCTTTTTGCTTTTATTTGTTAAGATATGTATTCATTTTTAAAAGTCAATTTTCTATTAAAATGTAGTGTTAGAATGGTATAAAAATCACCTAGTCCTATTCTAAGGCTCTCATTTTACATGTGAAGAAAATAAGA
This sequence comes from Elephas maximus indicus, assembly GCF_024166365.1. Taxonomy (NCBI): domain Eukaryota; kingdom Metazoa; phylum Chordata; class Mammalia; order Proboscidea; family Elephantidae; genus Elephas; species Elephas maximus. The sequence goes on from NC_064825.1 coordinate 71,505,271, forward strand.
TGCAGATGATTTTTCATTCCACTTGCAAAACACTCTCTTCCCATGTTTAGCTTTGTAAGCAAAGGACACTAATCTAGAGCTTGATTTGACCCTGGAAAGAATGAAAATACACATATTTAGAAGTAACATGTTTATATTTTATCAAACAGTTCTCAAGTAACTTGAGAATAACAACCCCTTATTCTCTGAACTGCAAGAAGGAATATATACAACATCATTCTCTGTATTGATGCTTATGTATAAAAACTAATCCACTAAATGAAGGCGTGGATGCAAAACTGATGTGGAAAAAGCCAAGAAATCCAGTAATGATAAGCCATAAAAAAAAAAAAAAACTATAAAACTATTAACTCACCTGATAGAGAGTGCATAGCATTAAGTTATAATGTAATTTTTCCTTTAAAAATATTGAAGCTGGCAGCTTTCTCTTGATTTGCAGTATGATAAGCACTTAAGGTGTTAATCCTTCTGGGCTATACTTAAAAAATTATTTAACATTCAGGCCATTATTTAGCATACAGCTGGTTAGCAGTTTTCCACTAAAGCACTGGCTTGTGTCCCACATTTTTTTTTCTTCTGGCACTTACCTGGAGCTGTAAAGGGCTGAGTCCAGAAGCAGCAGCAGCTGCCATTGTTGATGGAATGAACTGTACGGGGTAGTTATCACCTGTCGGAGAGAACAATGCATACAGGTTTAGACAATGCACAGGGAATCGCAACAGACAAGTACAAACATGGCCCTTGGATTGCCTGAGCTTTACAACATTGCTCTAAGCCCAAACATCTGCAGAAACAAAAGGCTTAGTTGGTTGGGCACAGACTTGCAGTGCTGCCTTGGAACTTTTTGTTAACAGATAGCTGGTAGGCAAACTGGCAAAACATGAATGTGATGTTAAAAAAATTAAATGTGCAATTCAAGCATGTTCACTCCATTACAAATCTTGTAATACATCATTTTTTTAAGAGTAAAAAAAATATCTTAAAGCCAGGCTGACACTCAGTACACTGAGAAAGCATTGAGGGTTTTATATTAGAACAACAAACACATTTTGGCTTGATAGGCAAGGCAGAGTATTACAGTCCAAAAAAAGATGATGAGCTATTGGCTGCTCATGACTCTAAACATTATTTTATAAAAAGTGAAGAAATAAATTTTAAATGCAACCTTTTCAATGTGGTCTTTGCCTGCACACTAAAATGTCCAGTATCCCAATGAGAGTGGAAGCCATATTTTTCTGGATTAATTTCTGGTGGAACCTAATACAGAATCATGCACACTAGGCACTTTTCAAATATTCTTTGATGATGATTTGATTCAATAATCACACACTTTACATGACATACCCACATTAAAAGCCTGGCAGAGATTGAGCATGGTTCAACAGAGATCAATGCTGTGTATCTTAATGTGCCTCTGACTCCAGACCACTCCCAAGTAGGGCGACTGTGACCTAAGGACACAGGCTGTCTGCAGTGGCCTGAAGAACCAAAAGAAAGTGTTGAGGAATGTATTGTGATAGTGGTAACTAAAATTAATACTTGTGGATAAATTACACAATAGCAGTGATTTAATGGAGTATCACTTTGGCTTCAGCTACTTATTTAAAGTCAGTGTTATATACTGTCTCTAGGCTATATTTTAATAGGCTGTTCCTCCACACATTTTTGACATTTATAATAATCATGCTGTTTTGCATGAACTTTTCTACACTAAAAGGCGGAATGTAATAATGAAGAGACAGTGTGGAAAGAATCACAGTATTAAAGGTAGTCCACTAGAAAGCAATAAAACCTCCTTTTTTTCCCCCTACGTGGACACTTAACCCTGGAGGCTTCCTCGTCGCCCTGGTTCCTTGGAACTCATCCTGCTTGCCACATGAGCTACTCACTCAGCTGGCCCAATGTAAATGTTAAGTTGCTTTCACTTTTAACAAATTGTTAGCTTCTAATCTACAGAGTCTCTTTGCATCATATCCATAATACCTCATCAGACCATTGAGCACAGTGTGTGCTTGTACACAGCCCAGTAACAATTGGCTTCTGATTGCATATGGAGCGCTGCTACAATGCATTCACTAACACTATATTGTGCTGGTCTCCTATGGAGTAATGTTCAAAATATCTGATCTTGTTTTTCCCCTTCCATGAGGTTGATTTTGGTTTGCAGTGCTATACGAGCTTTTTAAAAAAGATTACTAGGCCAAATTATTTTTTATAGTAAAGGACTGTTGCTTTATGCTTAAATAAGTTTACTGATCTTCTTGATATTTAAACTAAATTATCTGAAGAAAGAATACCCTAATCTAAGTCAAGTAGTATTTCTTTGGTCTACATCTTATCAGGTTAAAAAAAAAAAAAATCACACAATGATGCTGAATTAATGATGCTTCAAAAATGGGGGAGGGGATCACCATTCCAACCAACACGGACTGCCTCCTGGAACATTTTAGAGCTGTTCTTTCTTTAAATACCATGCACTATTCCTACTAACTCAAAACCACAATCCCCCCTCCCTGTAAGTTTAATACCAGTTGCTTTATTTGTACTAAAACATTTTTCATGTCAAACATATTTAAAAAAAAATCAAACTCTAAAAGAATTCCCTGGGGCACTCCTTTTTTTCATAGCTGTCATGCTTCTGTGGTATGAAATAGTTGATTTTTTTTTTTAATAGTTTTTGGCTTGCCAGTTAATTTATTACTATCTCTACCACACCCTGTAGCCTTCTCCAGCTCACCTGCTGGCTACAAACAGCTTTCTTTCCATCGCTGACAAGCATTTTTAAAAATGTTCTTAACCCTTCTGCTAGTTTGAATCTGTGTATCTAAATATAATCTTTAGAAAGCTATTTCTCCAGGATCTATCATTGTATCAATAGCCAAAATAAAAGTGAATACCTTCGAGGAACAGAGTATATCACAGGGAATGATTAGAGGAGAAAGAAAGGAAAAGGCAAGAGAGGGAGAAGATAAGGCAAAAGGGGGGATAACAGTGAAAGAGAAAAACATGAGGGCAGATAAGTTTTAATAGTACAGGGAAGTTCAATTTTTTAATAAAAAAGTTACATGAGTTTTCCCCCTCTAATTTTCCTTGTGCAAGAGTCAATCAAGGAAAAGTTCTCAGTGACTGACTTGGCAAGGAATCAGTCAACATGTTGTAGCAATTTTTTTCAAATTTGTTTCTGGATTTGAAATGCTTGCGTGAGGACCCAATCTTTTTAAATTTGTACAAAGGAAGATGAAGCCTGTTGGAACAGGTTAGCTTTAGGCACTACTGTAATCTGGCCCTTGCTACCTCTAGTGTAAAAAGGTAACCTCCAAAAGCCCATTTGAGCAATAATGCCCATTTTGTATTTTTTATCTTTCCAGGCTTCTAGATTTTCTGACTGACTTTTTATCTGAGGATTACAGTACAAATACAAAACAAGATTTAAAACCTATGGAAAATTTTCCTGGTGTTAGCTTGATTTGTCAAAGTAGTCAACATTCCTTCAGAATCAAAGCAGCTCAGCAGCAAGAGTCCCCGAACAGAAAGTAAATTCTTAAGTTTTCAGGGAAACTGAAATGAACCCAAAACTTAGCAGGCCTTAAACACGGGAGAGGAGGAGCTTGGACTGAGAACCTAGAACTCACTGGACTCAGGCTACCTTCTGCAAGAAGACACCTTGCTTGTGTAATTCAGACATACATGCAACGTTTTTAAAGAGTTAAAAGCCTCATGGATAAAATTCTGTCCATACACTTTCATTCTACAGAAAGACAAGGTACTAGACTGGTTGTAGTCTCCTGCAGTATTGACTTCAGGTATCAAGCTATTGGGAAAATTATTTAGAGAGGTTGGGAGGAGTAGAGGAAGAAAAACACATTGAACTAGGAGACAGGATTCAAGAATTCTTCAGTAACTGGCCCGAGGTGGGACTTCAACTTCATGTCTTATTTCCCAACCTCCAAAACAAGAAAAATACACTACACATCCTTAACCACCTCACAGATTATTGTGTGGTGGCATCATAGGGGGATGATAAATTATTTAAGTTATCTAACAACCTACACACAGACTCCATCTTTACAAAGTATCTTTTCTATAATATGTAAATATTTCAATCACAAACACTTGGACATACCACTTTGCATGGGTCTTGCTTGGGTGTATGTATCAGAGTAGCAAAAATATTGCAACTCTTCTATACTCTGAGGGGATGCCATAATAAATCATTTATCTTTGCGAGAAATCACATTGCAGCAAAAGTTAGCAGGTAATAGGTGCCACATTTAGAATCCTAAAAAGAAGAAGAAAACAAACAAAAAACCTCCAATTTGTTCTGAGGACAATTAGACAAAAAGAATTGGCAAGGATTACAGTATATATTGCTGAGATCGTAATGCTCTTATTGTTTCTCTTGCTAAATTTATCCTACTCTTTTCATCAAATAATACATCCGTGATGAAAACAGTCTTGATCCAGGACTTTCTCTGAGATCATCTGCATTGTTTTACATTCCTTTAACGAGGGTAAGAATCAAGTCTAACATTAATTTTTTCACTTATTTCACAGTTGCATACAGATCCCTGCCAATCGTTTGAAAATCCATGTAATTTGTTACAATGACAATTAATAAGCAGATGTAAATGAAATAATGTAAACTCATCCTATTACTAGAAATCAATTCAAAAAATAACTCAAAGCTCATGCTTTAATGATAACTTGTCAATGATAAAACCAAATCAAACCTGTTACCATCAAGTTGATACTGACTCATAGCGACCCTATAAGACAGAGTAGAAATGCCCCATAGGGTTTCCAAGGAACAGCTGGTGAATTCGAACTGCCAACTTTTTGGTTAGCAGTCAAGCTCCTAACCAGTGTGCCACCAAAGCTCCTAGTCAATGACACAGTCTCCATAAATGAAAAGAGGGTACCATTACCACCACCACCACCAGTTACCATGACCCCATGTGTATTAAAGAAGAACTGTGTTCCACAGGCCTTTCTTCCAAGGTGCCTCTGGGTATAGTTTAAAATAATTCTTAATCTTCATAAAACTAGGTAGGCTTACATGGGTGAACATATTTCCTTCCTGGATCTCATTCCCTTATTTATAAAATGAGAAGACTAATCTGAAAACCTCAGGAACGCCTTGATTCCAAGTATATAGGTTTAATTACTCAAGTATTCCAGCTGTAATAGCTAAACACCTCTGCTTTAAAATATTCTAGGAGAAATAAGAGATGGCTGACTCCACAAGATGTCATTTGGATAACCCCACACACATTTTTTTCACAGCAAAAAAGACAGGCTTTTCTTAAGATCACACACATCAGACCATGTGCCTAATTAAAAAAAAAAAAAAAAAAAGAGTAGGGACTATCAAATCAGAGAACTTCAGTCTGAATTTTAGTTCCACTATTATCTAGATGTGAAACCTTGGGAAAGTTAATTAACTTCTTTGAATTTTAGTTTTCTTTTTTTTAAAAAAAAAACAAAATAGAAATAATACCACTTATAACTTTATACCTTAGAGTTGTTATGAGAATATATAGATATATAATACACACACACATATGTGTGTATGTGCCTGAGTGTGTATGTAGGTGTGCATATATATATATATTTTTATATATATACATATATACACACACACAGATGGTTAACACACTCAGCTGCTAACTGAAAGGCTGGAGGTTCGCATCTACCCAGAAGTGCCTCCGAAGAAAGGCCTAGAGATCTAATTCTAAAAAATCAGCCACTGAAAACCCCTCAGAGCACAGTTCTACTCTGACACAGATAGGGGTCACCATAAGTCAAAATCTAGTCAATGGCACCTGGTTTTATACACACACACACACACACACACATAAAGGAGATGGTTGGGTGGCACAAATAGTTATGTGCTCAACTGCTAGCTGAAATGTTGATAGTTTGAACTCACCTAGAAGTGCCTGGGAAGACAGGCCTGGCAATTTGTTTCTGAAAGGTCACAGCCTTGAAAACCCTCTATGGGGTAGTTCTACTCTATTGGAACCAACTTGACAGCAACTAACAATGACAACAACAACAAAACCCAAACCCATTGCCATTGAGGGCTTTATATGACAGAGTAGAACTGCCCCATAGGATTTCCAAAGAATGGCTGGTGGATTTGAACTGCCAACCTTTTGGTTAGTAGCTGAGTTCTTAACCACTGCGCCACCAGGGCTCCAAAAACAGCAACAACATATATAAAGTTTAGTGAATAAATGGTGCTCAATAAATGCTAACTAAAACAAAGGAATTAAAAAGCATTGCACAGCTGATTAACACAATTATGTCAGTAAGCTGTACACCTGTAAAAAGCTGAACTGGCAAATGTCATGTGATAGATATATTTACAACTACAACAGAAAAGAGCAGCTGCTGGAGCTGCTTATATACAACCAAATACCTTAAAGGATATGATTTATTGGTTTGGAGGTTTAGGGTCATAGTTTCATGGGATTCCCAGTTAATTAGCCTAATATTAGGTTTAGTGCTTCTGTTTTACCGCCGAGTTCATTGTGTAGTGCCTGGAGTCTTAAAAGCTTGCAAGTGGTACAACAATTGGTCTCTATTCACCAGGAGCAACAGAGGAAGAAGGAAAGTCAGAAATAGGAGGAGAAAATGGAACATGTGGCTAATTGCCTCCATGAACAACTACTTCCTTTGCCATAAGAACAGAAATAAACTGTGCCTTGCTACCATTACTGCATGTTTAGATCAAAGATTCTAGAGAAAAATCCTGATCAAAAGGGGGAAAATGCAGAACAGAATTTAAAATTCCCACAGAATTCAGATTTTTTGGAACCATTGAGGCTATAAGACCCCCTGAAACTATTGCCCTCAGATAACCTTTAAACCTTAAAACAAAAATATCCCCTGAAGTCTTCTTTAAGCCAAAAATATAGTAGAGTTTAGCTAGTACAGAATGTCTGCCTGGAGCATTGTGATTTTTTTTATGGGGTCAGGAAACCCTGGTGGTATAGTGCTTAAGAGTTTGGCAGTTTGAATCCACCAGGCGCGCCTTGGAAACCTTATTGGGCAGTTCTACTCTGTCCTACAGCATCACTATGAGTCAGAATCGACTCAACGGCAACAGGTTTGGTTTTGTTTTTGCTTTTTTTTAATATGGGATCAAACTGACAACCAACCACAATTCCAAAAGTTAGATAGGAAGCTTAGGGGGCAGTGAGTTTATGTTAATGGAGGAGGAACAATTTGGAAAAGCAGGGTGAGAATGGTTATACAACTTAAAGAATGTAATCAGTGTCTCTGTTTGTATATATAGAAATTGTTGGATTGGTGTGTGTTCTGCTGTGTATATTTTCAACATCAACAACAAAAATAGGCTTTTTTTTTTTTTAAAGAAGCATTAGGTATACTTCTAAAATTGCTTATGGTCATCAGGCAGAGGGACACTCTATGTCACCCAAATGTTCAGCTTTGGGACATTTCTAATGAATAAGGATATAGTGTAGTGAGCCAGTTAAATTTACTCAGTTTCACGTTCAGGCTTTACCACCATCCTAGTGCTTTAGAATTTTCAAAAAATTTTTAACATATTTTACCTAATTTAATCTTCACACCCACACCAAGGAGTGGACAAATTATGCCACATTTTTTAGATGACTAAAAGAGAGGTTCTGCAAGGTTAAATGACATGTTTGGTGAGAGTGAAATAAAATAATCCATGTAGAATAAATGCGTTTGGCACACAGTAATTATTTAATAAACATTAGTTCTTATCATGTTATAACTAAGACATAAGTGAAGGAGCCAGAAGTAGGTATGGATCCTACTCCTAGTATCTATCAGGTAACTTGAAGGCCATTCCAACTGCAATTGTTTTAAAAATCCTGAAATAAACTGCATGGGTCATAAGCATTATTCCTGGTATATGAAAAAAAAAGGAGGCTACTAATTGCTTTTATTCTTTAGGCAAATATATCTTGGTCTGATATGTACACTGACAACTGTGGAAGCGGCATATTTCTTAATTTTCTCAAATATCAGTGCTCAGGTTATGAGCAAGGTAGAAGGGGGGCAAAAAGAGGGGGATAACTCTCTTATGAAGAGCCATTTATTTTTTAATTTATAAAATCCAAGGTAGTGCCTGCCCATCCTCTTGCTTAGGGGACCAGAATAAAAATTTATGGCACCATTTCAAGGTTTTCATATGTGACAAAGCTACTCTGTTATAAAAATTTAGTCATTATCTCACATGTACTCCCAGTCAAGTTATCAAAGCTCAGTTTGGAAAAAATATTTTCCTTGTCCAGACTCCAGTGATGGTAGTCTCCTCTCCCCAATTCATGTGAATGACAAAGTAACACTGCAAGATTAAGTCTCCTAAGAAGGTAATTTCTCTACTGTTAGAGTAAAAAAACACTAGTTCAATCTATTTAAGTATAATTTTCAGCTACAATAAAGCCTACATTAGTCAAAATATTAAAAATTTAAGAATTCTGATTAATTACATTCTTCAATATAACTTAGAAGTCACCAAAAAATAACTTTTTGTACCATCCTTGCTTATGATTAAAAATCTTGCTACATGTGCAAATCTATTGTTCTGCCTTAGCCAACACAGTTTAGCTAATATTTTAAAATGTCGGTTCTCTAACCCAGCACACTAGTGTATGCAGCGCCCCTGGTCCATGCTGAGAACTCGCTCCTGTGCGATATTGTCCTGATCTCCACAGCCTTTTCAGCTCCAGGGCACGCCTTCACTGATGCTGTTTGAGATGACTTTTAAATAATGGGTCTAAAATAATCGAACAGTGAAAAATAACAATACTGTTATTTACAAAATCAGGGAAATAACATAGTTAAATATGTGTAAGTCTAGTAAAAAACAAGGCCCATATCCGGTTTTGAAATTGGAGAATTTAAATTTGAAAACACTGAAATAAAGTTGAGTTTCCACAGATAGTTCATTTAAAAGGTTTCTAAGGCTGGTATAGGGGCAACAACGCAGACTCAGGACAAACGAGTACATTCAGTTAACATCAACGTTCCAAAGCAAGTTATACTGAAGAATCAGTTCAAAACTATTTACAGAGATCAGCGAAAGTCTAAAACACTGAACTGACAGAAAGATTTTCTCTGGCAAAACACACACCTGTCCTTAATATGGATACCAATTTCATAGGGAGTATAAGTGGCTCTAAAAATTCTGCTCTAGAAAAAAAGAATTTTTAGCAATTTGACTGACACAATTTTCTTTTATTCAGGTATCCAAAAACCTTTTCAAGTCAGTCTTTAAGTTAGCCGATCTCTTAACATCTTTATTCCTTAAATCATTTGAGTTTTGCCACAGACACCCTACATTTCCTCATAAGGAAGGGAGTTCTACACCAAATGCAAAAGAATAATCAATGGCAATAGGCAATTTAATAGATGCTAAACCCAGCAGGTTTGTTTTTGTGCTATTTAGTAAGCTTGCTTAACAGTGATTTATATTTTATTATTTATTTAAGCACATTAAAATGCCTTTTCACGTTGTGAGCCCTATCCCCAAATAAATGGCTGCACTCAGATTTGGTAGTTAATAGAATCAGGTTAATGTGTTAAAAAGAACTTGACACAGAAATTATTAATGAGTAGAACAAGGTCACTACTTCTGAGCTGAGGTCACTTATAAAGAATGCACAAATGAAATCAAGGTTGACTTTCATTTACTTGACTATCTTCTTACACTGGATTCCTTTGGCAACATATCTTTAAACAGTTTAAACCCTGTTTACAAGGAGGCTCTGAAAGAAGCTTCAAACCATTATGCTCCTAATTGAATTCCCCAGGAGTCCAGTAAACTCAGAGGAATAAAGAAAAACCATAACATTTGCTAAATCATTTAAAAACATATTTCACTGCAAGGTTATGTGACCTGCTTTTTGAGGCTCAAAGATAAATGAAAAAATATTACTGAATGCTTTATTATTTAGACTAAAATAAAAAATAATTTTACCTTTATTAGTGGTAAGCTAATTAAATCAGCCCAGTTTTTACTTTTTTTGCCCAAGAGAAATCAGACAACAAACAATAACGACATTTTATACTGTATGTGACCACTCTCTCAGAGTAGAAAAGCTCTCAGAAGGAGGAAAGGATCTTTAACCAAAGACAATTATTCATGGTAAAGGTATGAGAGAGAACTGAAAAAATGTTGTAGTCCCCAGGAAAAGTAGCATTTTATCTGTGAATTCAGAACACACACAAGTGAAAGAAGAAAAAGCAAAAGTTTTTAGGAATCCATTAGTTTATTACTCTACCCCTCTGCCTAATTCTAAATTTCCTTTAAAATAAGCGCGTATGATATTTTCATTCATAATTCCCTTGTACACTCCTGTGTTTGTTGTGACTGCTAAGCAAAAACGTGGAACTTAGCATTTCTGAAAGAATGTTAAATCCTTCTTTACTTACCTGGTTTGTATGTTATTCCAGGGGGGAAGAGGAATCCCTGTTGGGCAGCAGCAGCTGCTGCCAGGGTCCGCTGGTCATGTGGAAAAATTGGGATCATGAGCGGAGGCATGTGACCCTGAACCTGCTAAACAGAAGAGAGCCTATGATCAGACGGAGAGCAAATGTATGCCAGGGAGTATTTGTTTTTCACCCCTGGTGGTGTGCTGGTACCCGCGCAACCACTCACCTCTAACCTCATTCCATACTGCTCCCTGAGAGGATTCAGGCAAATTCCACCAAACCCCTTTTCTTAGATTCCATTAGCACATTAGAGACATAACTTCACTGTGAACTTGCCTCATCTCTGTTTCCACCAGACCCTAGTTAATGGTTTTCTTTTCTCTCTTTTTTTTTTTCTTTGTTTCTTTCTTTTAAACAAAGAGCTAGAAAAAAAAAAAAGTTTGCATCTTTTCTTACACTGTAAAATGCAGGGAGGTTTTGCCCTTTCACCTGCTTTGCAGTTCATGCTTTATTTCGAAAATACTATTTCACATCCTTGGTCAGAAAATAATGTCTAATTGTTATATATCCCCAAAGCTGTATCTCCCCAGTTCAGGTATTCTATTTTAAAGCTCACTGCATTATGTTAAACAGAGCTTTCCAGATTTAAGGCTACCACATCTTGACTCCCAATTAAACTAATATTCTTTGCCATACACACCTCAATGTAACATATAAATTGCTTGTCTGGCTAAGCAGTTTTACAGCTTTATGCACTACCATGTAGCTCAGTAATTATGGAGTTGTATTCTGAGAGCATTTCATAATAAATCCTACTATATCAAATTTCATTTGACCTCAATAAATGTATCAAAGAGCACAAAAATGCAAAACAGAAAATCTTCACTCTATATCAGTATTTGTATTCCATATAAAGAAAATAAGAGCTATGACAGAATCATGCCTGTGAAAATCACATTTTAATTTCCTAGCTCCCTTCTTTACTCTATGCATTCTGCCCTCATTCCAGGATAGCATCACAGGAAGGTTTTTTCCCTGGCTTTTAGAGTATGATTTAATAGGTTGAACTATAGGATTTTCCTTATTTAAAGATCAAAACTCAGATGTACAAAAGGAATTATCTTTAAGTTCAAACAGCCTCTGGCCTATTTACTAGCATAAAAGGGCTGCGTTACATCCTTTTTAAGATGTAAACCATTGCCAGTAATTTTACTGACCCCAAACCCTTTCCCTGTTTAAATTCCTAAATCTTCACTTTAGGCAAAATTTCATATTCTGGCTGATAACCCTGTTTAAATAGTGCCAACTTGCCTTGTTCTGCCCCTCCACAGCCAGGGACGTAGTGCAAAAATGCTTCTGTGTGGGTCTAAGAGGTTTCATTTACCAACAGCTTTTCTCTAGGGAAAGCCTTAAGATGTGGGTTAATAAAGGGCAAGCAAAAAATAAACACTTTACAGTATTTTTCTGAATTCATTTCTCAGGAAAATCAACTTATAATAAAAAGGTCTTTGTGCAATTACTACCTTGCCAGTGGGGCGTGAAAGAAACTAGCTTTGGGCAGCTATTTCTTCCATTTTAGCTGAGGTAAGCCCTAGTTTTGTACATTAGAGTATAAACTTAGCCTGCTCAAATTGAAGCCGATCCCCTAGTGCCCAGGTCTTGCCTTTAACCCTGAAGAAAAGCCCTGGGTTTGCTGTACAATTCCACTTTGTTGTGATCTGAGGCACAACATCTTTGAGGTGTCAAAGATGAGGTTAATATTCTATGCCAGGGAATAAAGAAGAATATATATATATTTTGTGTGTGTGTGTGTGTGACAATTGTTCAGTGCAAGAGTACATCAAAGGAGGTAATTTCATTTTCTTCTAGAAGAAATATGTTCCTAGCATGTGCGTAGAACATAGTGCAGATGCTTCAGACTCTAAAGAAGGCAGCAGGAAGGTGAGGAGTCTGGGTATGATATTATATATTTATTAGACCCTTGTTTCATTTAACAAATATTTAGTTAAGTTACTATTGTGTATTGTGGTTCTTGAGAAGTAACTGGAAAAAATGGGGAATATTTAGCATGGGACAGAGAAGATAAAAGGGTTGTCTTCAAATATATGAAGAAATGATGTACGGAAAGAGGATCAGATTAAGTCTGAGTAGCTACAGAGCGCAGAATTTGTCTCAACAGGAAGGAATATTTGGGAAGTTTAATGCAAAGAAGAATTTTCCCATAATGAGTTATCCAACAATCTCTCTGATTAAAGAGATAGTGAGTGTCTGTTCTTTACATACTTTGGTGAAGTGGAGGCTGTATATCCTTATGTTAGAGATGCTTTAAAGGAGATTGCATCACTAGGAACCTGATTAGATAATGACCTATAAGAGCCTTTCTAACTTTATAATTTAATGATTTTTTTTAAAGGTCAACATTAGGAAGATAGTATGATATAGTGATTCCCATGTTCATTCATTCAACATGTTTTTGAGAATCTATGTTCCTAACAAGGCTTTGCTGTCAAACAAACCTGAGTTCAAAACCATACACTGCCATTTGTGACCTTGGACAGTTACTTAACCTTTCTGAGTCTAATTCCTCATGTAAAAATTGAAGCTAATGATACCATCGTGCATGATTATTAAGAGGATTAAATAGACAATAAAAGTAAAACCTGTGGCACAGTGCCTGGCACATAATAACCATAGTTTGCATATTTAATAACTAGAAAATTATCAAATTACTGAGAAAACAATGAACAGCAGATCTTAGCCATAACTTGAAGTCAAAAAAGAAAATATAAGCCAACTAAATAATTCAGTTTGGCAGGCAGGGGTATGTCATGTTCTTAACAGACACCAGGCCTCATGGAGAATTATCCCATCCTCAGTATCCAGAAACCATGAAAAAGAAGAGGGCAAGTTACATAGGCTCACCTGAAGACATAACGTGGGCTCTTAAGTGTTATTAATTAAAAAGAATCTTAGAATTAAAATGTAATTTTATTTTTACATTGGTCACCTAGGCACTTCAGATCATGGGACAAAATAAGGGGGTCAATGTCAATTAGGGATCAGAGTTTAACTCTTGAATTTTGGTGTCAGAAAGATACTTTCTTTGTAACTAGAAATGTACATGAGATAAGCAAGTAATCTAGGGTCTTTTTCAATCTAAAGGAGCTGTAGGTGTTTCATATTGATATGAGCTGTAAGAATTAAAGAAAACTCCTTTCTGTCCATCACACTCTATAATGTATGTTAGAAACTTTAAATGCTAACTATTAACCCAGAAGCAGTTTCAGTAGGTTGAGGGACAAGGTAAATAAGGGGGGTGGGGGGGACGCAGAATCATAGAATTAGAGTTAAAGATGATCTAATCCAGTCATTCTCAAAGTGTGGTAACTGATCAGCAGCATCAGTATCATCTGGGAGTTTGTTAAAAAAGCAGATTCTCAGGCTTTACCCCAACCTACTGAATCAGAAACTCAGAAGGGTTGGGGCCAACCACCTGAAATTTAGACTCAAATTTAATCTATAGCAGTGATTCTCAAACATCAGTGTATATCAGGATCAACAGGAGGCCTTGTTAAAACACAGATTGCTTGGCTGGATTCACAGTTTTTAAATCAAGAGATATGAGGTGGGGCCAGAAAGTGTATATTTCTAACATGTTCCCAGGTGAAGATGATGTTGCTGGTCCAGGGACCCTGCTTTGAGAATCATTAATCTAGCCCAAACCCTGAAATTTATATACGGGCAATCAGGTGGCTAGAGAAGGTAAAAGACAGGAGCCAAATGTCACATTCTCTGTGACAGAGTTGTGTCTAGAGTCTAGAACCCTACCCAGTGCTTTTTTAATTCTATCAAGTAGATCTAAGTGTACACTGCTTTGGCAGAGCAAACCTTGAGGTCTACAGTTGAAAACGATTTTGTGTTTCAGAGGCATATTGTTGAGTTGGTTCCAGAGTTTGGATACTATGAATGTTGTTCAATTTTCAGTAAAATCTTTCCTACCTCTTTCTTATTTTGTACCCTGCACATAATTTGATATCAATATTTAGTTAAAATTTCAATAATTTATTATAATACATTCATTAGCAGTGATCATTTAGCTCCAAATGTTAAAATTGTCCTTAACTTATTTTAAGTAAAACAAAGATGTGAAAATTCAAAGTGTTTTTTATTTAAGATAAGTCAGAGTAACCAGTAGCCAGTTAGAATCTAGGCTAAGATGATGAAAAACTCCTCTTTTAGCTCTAATTACAGAAGTAATAATAGTGACAAAAATAAGAAGAATAATCATAGCAGAAGGTAACTTTTTTTAGTGTCTGTTATATGTCTAGTACTAGGGAAGTGATTTTTATGCCCTATCTCATTTAATCCTCAAAACCTTATAAAATACTTATGATTATTACCCTCATTCTTTTAATGAGGAAGACAAGGCCATGAAAGGTTGAGTAATTTGGTCAATTAAAGAGTGGTAGAGCCAGGATTCAAGTTCAAGTATGTCAGGCCCAAACTCGGTACTTTTAATTACTTTATTAAGCATGCCAAACAGACTGAAATAAGATAAAGAACATAATTATTTGTGATACCAATTATCTCACTGAAATTTTTATTAACAAAATTTTAGCTTCACATGCAGTTGTAGTATCTACTGCAGAGGTCTCATGTGTCCTTCACCCATTTATCCCCAATGGTAACATCTTTCAAAACGATGGTACAGTATCAGCCAGGGCATTGCCATCGATAACAACCCACCAATTTTAATCAGATTGCCCCAGCGTGACACCATTTTAAAGAACTGTGTATCTTAAATACTAGCAAGTATAATAAAAGTCTAAGAATACTTTCAACTACCATCCTTTACAGAAAGGTCACCAGTATGACCCAGTGCAAATGATATGAGCAGAAAACATGAATTAAAGCAACAATCCCCTCTCCCATAGCTTTCCATTTATTATGATTACTAAAAGACTATTGGCTTAAGATAGGACAGAAATGGAAAGCAAGGACAAGGTAGGGGGGAAAGACAAGGAAATAGAGCTTGGTAGCCATACGACAATCAAATAAGCACCCAAATATTTTCCTCCTGTGGGAGTTGTGAATTCAGTTCACTGCACTGAGTGCCAGTGCTTAAAGCAAATAAAGAATTTTGAAGGTATAGAAAAGCCCCACCTTTGTCTGAAGAATGTAAGCCTGCTTTTCCTCTTTCTTCCCATCATCCTATTTTCCTGTTGGTGACATTCTAGAAAAGCAGTCACTTTGGAGATAGCAACTCCCCCAAATATTTTATTAAAGAATAAAAAATAATAGAATTCCCCTCACTCTATCTAAGAGTGACCAGTCTCCACATGTCTTTTCCAACGAGTTATCAAAACCTCAAATAATACCTTTTTCTTTTAGGTATAGCTTTCCCTTAGCACAAATTCAGAGATCCTTTAATTATCTTATAGGTAAAGAGGTAAAACTGATTTTGTTAGTTCAAACAGTAAAACCAGATGTGGCCAAAAATATATCTTTGAGCGTGAAAACATTATTTTTATTGCTTTGGATATAAGCACTAACCGGCTGGGTATGTAACCCGAATGACTAACGAGAAACAAGGGACTCCATCATGGGTGAAACTTAGTCACTGCATCATGAAAGAAAGAAACTGTGTGCCCCAAAGCACAACTGTCCATTAATTCTAAACTTTCACAATCTCTGACCGAAGGTTTTCCCTTTTGGAAAGGGTTGACAACACATTCTTGATCAAATAGGCTGCATGCCCAGGAATTTTAACTGCTAGGGTGTTCCTCACATCTTTCTGAGAATCAAGACAGCAGCAGATGCATGTGAAACACGTAGGTTCTGTCCCTTCCTATTCGTAAAACAGCATTGTTGCATCAACACTTAGCCCCTTTGTTTTCTCCACACTAAGTTGTTGATGATGCCATTTTTTGCCATCTGCCCCAGAGCTTCATTAAAGATACATGAATGGGCTAACTGGCCTGATATCTTGTGAGGAACAGGTGCTATTGTTTGTCCCTGAAGACTTGCACTAAAGATATGACTCAGAATACTTGAGAAAGAGCATCTGCAGCAGTCAGTCAGAGAGCAACTTGGCAGAGACCTGGCTAAGCGCTAATATGCAAACTGAGTGACACTCAGGGGGACTCATTTTCTCTTTCATGAAGATTATTTAACTTTTTTCAGTGATGGGTAATAAGTGTTTGTACTGAAAATCATGTGCATATTAATGTCTATTACTGAGATAAGGACAGTGAAGGAGAATTTTGTTTTCATTTTATAATTTATTTTATTTTTGTTGTTGATGAGAAAATACACAGCTGAAGCATACACCAATTGAACAAATTTCTACATGTACACTTCAGTGACATTGATTATATTCTTTCAGTTGTGCAACCATTCTCACCCTCCTTTTCTGAGTTGTTTCTCACCCATTAACATAAACTCATGCCCCCTAACTTTTCTATCTAATCTTTCAAGTTGCTGTTGTCAGTTTGATCCCATATAGATAGATCTTAAAAGAGCACAATGCTCAAGGCAGACATTCTTTACTAGTTAAGCTAAACTGTTGTTTGGTTTTAGGAAGACTTCTGGGGATACTTTTGGTTTAAGGTTTAAAGAAGCGAGAATTTTTTTGATGTTTTATTTCTAGAAAATCTTTCCTTATGTGGTTTAATTGTAGAAAGCTACCTTAAGTTGTTGGAAGGAATGTTTCTAATGTGTGGCGTACATCACGATAGAGTGGGAAAGAAAGACAGAGGGGGAGGGGAAACACACACAGATAGACTGAAACAGTCAAAGGGGGAGGAGGACAACTTTTGTAACTGCCATATTCTTTATTGCAAAGAATAACCCTGACTTATTTACGTAAAATGGTACCACTGCAGAAGCTACAGTGTCTAGAGTAAAAGAAGTTAAGGCCCCAGAAACCATTACATGAAAAACCTTCAAGGTCAGGAAGTTATCTTCTTACTGCCAAAAAGTACATTCCAAACCACAGTATATGGACCTCAGTTAATTCTGGACAGTTAAGAGTGAAAGAGTCTCATTTGATCAGATACATCAGTGCCTTAACAGAAGCCTTTTTAATTTCAGATCTTTTTTTTTTTTTTTTCTGTTAGTCTGTTTAAATTATTAAGACTACACTTTACCCTGCTTTAGAAAATATAATGCAATGGTCACCATATTGAACCTCTCTTGATTGACAATAGTCACAAAAGTACACAAAGGTGCCTTAAATTATATACTGCCTACCTGGCTGTCCACTAATTGCTACAATTCATTCATCACCTCTCACCAAGGAAATGGAGCATCCTGAATGGCCTGTGCCACTTACATTTCTATACATCCCATTGCTCCTATCACAGCGTTAAGAAAAAAGTAGGTATTTTATGTTAAATGAGCAATGGTGGAGAACCATCTGGGACCTACAAGCTGGTTTTCTAAGCACTAATTTAAATAGGAAAATATGGTTAATGCAACTGTGAAAGGTATAGAGAGCTATAGCAGTTCCCATTCCAAGACCATAAGTATGATTTTTAAATACATCATAATACTACCTTCTTTGCTTTTTGTCTGGCATATTCAGCAAATCTCTGGCTGTTACAGTTAATGGAGGATGGCAAATTCTTGCTTTTGGAGAATCTGGCTACCTCTAGTAGGTGAATAATCAAACCAAAATTTCATCAGGAGCAATTCTGGGTCAATAATTCTCTAGAGCATTTAAAAACACAGAACCCCATCTTCCCAGGTGTTCCCCACCAACATTCAATGGATACACCATTCTCTCTTCCTTTCTGTCTCTCTCTCTCCCTCAAAGTAGTCCTACCAGGATAATACACAAAATATGTTGTTATCATTGCAAAAATTCATCTTTAACATAATACAATTTCTTCCTAGAACTCAGCATATATATAGTTGGCATTCTTCTCAAAATCCTCACTAAAGGGCCAAGAAAACTCCTGAAAAAGTAGAACCAATTTAAGATGTTACACTTTAAAATCATTCTTTTAAAAACTCAGGCTTTGTTCTCTCAAAGTCATATATTTTAGTTTGAACATTAAAGAAGAATAAACTTTACAGTTATAATATGTGTACCTTTCTGTATTTATATTATACCTTAATAAAAAGTTAATTTGAAGAAAAAAGCAAAAACTTTACTAGTAGTTTACTTCTCTTTATTAATTTAGACTATCAAACATGCTAAACAAAATATCTAAAATATTGACAGAAGAAATGGAAAAGACATATCTGATCTGTAACTTCCTATGTCTCCACCCTCACTACCAATAGTAGGACATGCAAACAAAGCAGTTCTATTTGATAGTTTCATCTTCTTTAAGATAGCTCTTTCAAAACTCACTTCACAGCCAAGAACTTTTCCAGCTCTCTTCCTTGGTTACACAGAAGAGAAATGATCTTTGAGAATAAGAGCATGTCGACTTCATCTATCAGGTCAATACCATATGTTTTAAAATTTTTCTTTAGGTATTTTTTTTTTATATTCAGAGAAGAAACGTTAGTCATCCTGAAAGAACCAATCCTGTTCCTTGTGTTAACACTTCTTTTTATATTCTCAGCATACTGTATATACTCTTTCTGCATTTTTAAATGGCAAATATATCATTAATCTGACAGAATCAGTAGTCATAAGTCATCACTTTATCTCTTATTCATTTGTACATGTTTTGTTTAAATACTGAATTTTCAAATGAAAGAACAGGAGTTTAGAACTAACATAATCTTAAATCCTAGCACTTCCCACTGATTTGTACTCCCTACTCTCTGAAATGAAGATCTCCATACACAAAAAATGACCTTTTAGGCTCCTGAGAAACATGGTAACTCCATAAGAGAAGGCAGCAGTGTCTTTTCATTCAACTATTCAACCACCATTGATTGACCACCTATCACTGTATGCCTGGTCCTGTGCTAGGCACTAGGATATACAGGTGCCTTAAAGAAGCCCCATGATCTTATTTCATCAAGTAGCAGTGTTACATTTGCTTTTCACTTACATGCTAGTATAAATCATCCAGTTTATCAGCTTACTTTGGAATAGGGTCAACAGGGAAAGGAGAGATTTGTTTAAAATGAAAACTAAATTCAGGCAAAAATTCCATTAGGTATCTTTCCACAGTCTTCCTGTGGTTTATACCTCAGAAATTTTTTGAAAGTATTTATGAGGACAAAAGTCAGATTGCTTTATAAAATGGATGATAAATGTTAATTAAATATATTTAAATTATCTTACTATGTTTTAAGAAACTCTCACCAGGAGGGAAGTGGAACATCCTGGCCATAAAGAAATTAATAAAACATGTTATGCAAAAGTAAAATTTATGGTTCATTTGGAATTAGATATCTACCACCTTTTCAATCCATACAAATGCATAATCTTGTCAATTAAATATTATTGTTAAGGTCTAGTAGTATGTTAAAATCACTTTAAAGTGCAACTAAGGAAAATTCATGTGTGTTTATTACTCCTAAAGGATCTATTAGTGGGTATTTTATTCAGATTCGTGCTGTAAAATCTGCATAAACTCAGCATATTGTTATCCCCATGTGTGCATTTGTTTGGTTAAAGCAGAACAGCAAATCTCAATTTTTGCAACTTCTGGAAAAGTCAAGAGAACTAAAACAGTCTTAATTTTAATCAGATACAAACAGTTATCAGTACAGAAGTGAAGAGTTGACTATTATGCAAATAGTCACAGTTAGTGGTCACCAGGCCATCACGGAAGACTGAGCTAGTCAATTACTTTAGATATTTCCAAAGACTAGTGAAGATGAATGTTTCTTATTCTACCCTGTCTTATTTCCGCAAAAGTATGAAACATATTAGAGACTAATGATTGTTGTTCTCAAATGAAAACCCCATTAAATACACAGTGATCAAAGTATTTTGCCAAGATGGAAATTAATTCTTTCAAATTTTCTATAAATTCCATATAAATATGGTAACACTTGTGAATAACGTAGCATACTTTTCTTTGCAACAACCAAATTCAGATATAAACCTTTCATAAACTTTTGACCCGTAATGAAGGCAATCTAGCTTTTACCCCTGAAGTATTTTACACAAGCTTATTCTGTTAGCAATGACCAGAGTTCAATTATTAAATTCCTCTTCCAGAAATACAGGTTTACATCTTAGACTACGGGTCTTGTTAAAATTATGTACAAGCAATTTAAAGGCAGAGATTTTGTACCTCCCCAGGGCTGAGTAAAAATCCTTGCACAGAGTAGGGACTCAACAAATATTTATTACATAAATGCACTGAAAAACATTTTTATTCTATGTTATTTAAAAACTAATTAAGCCACAACAGTTCTGGAGTTTTTTTTAATCTGCTGAATTAATTCAAAATCCTTTTGTCATTTACAATTCGCAAATTGAGGCAAAAGGAATATAAATCTGCTCCAAGTATACTCCAAGTATACTTCAACATAGTGATGTCTTATTTCAGCCATGCCATGGTCTGAGTTTGAAATTGACTAGTTAAGGGAGAAAATGCAAACATTGAGCTTATTCATTTATTTCAAGATACTTTTAATGACTGAGCTCTCCGATTACATCTGGTGAAATTTCTCTATAGTATAGAAATGCTTCTAAGCCTCTTTAATAATTTCATCATCATCAGTTATAATCCTTACTGAAAGCAATGATAAGCTGTTCTCACCAGAAGGCCTAGGAATATAGTTTTCTAGAATAATAATACTGATAATATTTGTTACATCACAGTGGACTGGTTAGGCAATATAGAATGATTGATAGGAAGAAAAAACTAAGCATCAGCTATCATGGAGAACAGAAGAAGTTTCATCTTAAGTAAGAAGACTTGAGAAACACACTGTAGGAACTCTGAACAGAACATAAACAAGATGTCTAAGCTATTGACAGCTGGGACTCAGCCATGGCAAGTTGACCCTCCTTGTAGTATCAATGAGAGATGGTGCCTATATACTTGATTGGAGGGCAGAAAAGTAGAGTAAGGTGATCTTTAAAAGAAAAGGATTGTGAATAAAGGCATAATGATTATCACCACAGATCAAAGAACAACTTTCAGGTTTTCACTCTTTATCATGCTCTTTAGAGCAAAAGCTAATGACATGCAACTATAACATAATCTTGGAATGTTTTATGCAACCCTTGTCTACTTCTAGCATGCACTTTCATACCACACAGCATACACACATAGCAAACTCACATATATACCACACACACATACCTACATGTGTCCACCCACCTGAATGCACAAAAAAGTCAACACCAAAGATGATTACAAGGATAAGCTAATAAGCTGAATTTATAAAGGCAATTTATATCTTTATTTAGTACTGTTTTCACATTAAGTAACTTAGATACAATAAGGAAATGTCCCTATTAAAGAAGGTGGGATCCGAACCCCCGAGCCTAGGCCAGCATTGAAATCCTTCCATAAGATGTGCACAATTTATCTTTCAAGCCTCTTTTCCTGGTACCCTTTAACTTGATCTTTCCCTTCTTGCTTTCTATAGTTTCTAAGTTTTTGTTCATGCCACTTTTGTCACTTACCACATACACTGATCTTTCCTCTCCTATTTGCCTATCCAACCTGACCTCTTCTTCAAGGTTTGGATCAAATTCAACAACTCTATGAAAATCCCCTAAGTATAAATTTCTTTCCTTCTTCTAAATTTACACTACACATATTGTATTGAATTATTTTATGATTTCCCCATATGTATGCATTAATTCAAAAAAGAAGGATCAGTAGTCAGAAAATATGGTCTTGTTGATAGAAATGGAGTCAGAGGTTGCATGATAGAATTTCGCAAGACCAATGACTTCCTCATTGCAAATACTTTTTTTCAACAACATAAATGGTGACTATATACATGGACCTTGCTGGATTGAACACACAGGAATCAAATAGACTACATCTGTGGAAAGAGATGATGGGGAAGCTCAATATCATCAGTCAGAACAAGGACAGGGGCCAACCGCAGAACAGAACGTAAACTGCTCATAGGCAAGTTCGAGTTGAAGCTGAAGAAAATTAAAACAAGTCCACAAGAGCCAAAGTATGACCTTGAATATATCTCACCTGGATTTAGAGACCATCTCAAGAATAGAATTGATGCATTGAACACCAATGACCAAAGACCAGACAAATTGTGGGATAACATCAAAGGTATCATAAATTAAGCAAAAGGTCATTAAGGAAAAAAAAAAAAAAAACAGGAAAGAAAGAGAAGACCAAATGGATGTCAGTCAGAAGAGACCTTGCAACTTGCTCTCTTGTACATAGAGTAGCTAGAGCAAATGGAAGAAATGTTGAGTAAAGGAGCTCAACAGAAGATTTCAAAGTGTGGCTCAAGAAGACAAAGTAAAGTACAGAAAGAACTGAAGAAAAAATTCAAAATACTGAATGATGCAGGAGGCATCAAAAGAAGATGGAAGGAATACACAGAGTCACTCTACCAAAAAGAATTTGTTGACCATCAATCATTTCAGGAGGTAGCATATGATCAAGAACTGATGGTACTGAAGGAAAAAGCCCAGCTGCACTTCAGGCATTGACAAAAAACAAGGCTCCAGGAATTGATGGATTGCAAAGTGAGAAATTTCAACACAGGTATGCAATGCTGGAAGTGCTCACTAATCTGTGCTAAAAAGTTTGGAAGACAGCTACCTGGCCAACTGACTGTGCCCATTCTAAAGAAAGGTGATCCAACAGAATGTGGAAATTGTTGAACAATATCATTAATATCATACACAAGTAAAATTTTGCTGAAGATAATTCAAAAACGGTTGCAGTAGTACATTGACAGGGAACTGCTAGAAATTCAAGCCAGGTTCGGAAGAGGATATGGAACAAGGGATATCACTGCTGATGTTAGATAGATCTTGGCTGAAAGCAGAGAATACCAGAAAGATGTTTACCTGTGTTTTATCGACTATACAAAGTATTTGACTGTGTGGATCATAATGAATTATGGATAGCATTGCAAAGAATGGGATTTCCAGAACATTTAATTGTGCTCATGAGGAACCTATTCACAGACCAAGAGGCAGGTATTCAAACAGAACAAGGGGATACTACATGGTTTAAAACCAGGAAAGGTGTGCGTCTGGGTTGTATCCTTTCACCATACTTATTCAATCTGTATGCTGAGCAAATAATCCAAGAAGCTGGACTATATGAAGAAGAATGTGTCATCTGGGTTGGAGGAAGACTCATTAACAACCTACAACATGCAGACCACACAACCTTGCTTTTTTAAAGTGAAAAAAAAAAAATCACTTACTGATGAAGATCAAAGACTACAGCCTTCAGTATGGATTACACCTCAACATAAAGTAAACAAAAATTCTGACCACTGGACCAGTAAACGACATGATGATAAACAGAGAAAAGATTGAAGTTGTCAAGAATTTCATTTTACTTGGTTCCACAATCAACACCCATGGAAGCAACAATCAAGAAATCAAAGAACTCATTGCCTTGGACAAATCTGCTACAAAAGACCTCTTTAAAGTGTTAAAAACGAAAGATGTTACTTTGACAACTAAGATGTGCCTTATCCAAGTCATGGTATTTTCAATTGCATCATACGCATGTGAAAATGATCAATGAATAAGGAAAACTGAAGAACTGCCACCTTTGAATTATGGTGTTGGTGAAGAATATTGAATATACCATAGACTGCCTGAAGAACTAATTGGTCTCTCTTGAAGGAGCACAGCAGAATGCTCCTTAGAAGTGGGAATGGTGAGACTTTGTCTCGTGTACTTTGGACACGTTATCGGGAGGGACCAGTCCCTGGAGAAAGACATCTGCTTGGTAAAGTAGAGGGTCAGTGAAAGAGAGGAAGGGGAGATGAGATGAGATGAATTGACACAATGACTGCAACAATGGGCTCAAGCACAACAATGATTGTGAAGATGGTGCAGAAGTGGATAGTGTTTTATTCTGTTGTACATAAGGTTGCTATGAGTCGTAACCAACTGCATGGCACTTAACATCAACAATGACATACCTTAATTCATCTATTCAATAAATGCTTATTTCAATTTTTGACACTATTTTAGGTATTGGGGGTATAAAACCAAAACCCGTTGCCGTCGAGTCAATTCCGACTCATAGAGATCCTATAAGACAGAGTAGAACTGCCCTATAAAGTTCCCAAGGAGCGCCTGGCGGATTCAAACTGCCGAACTTTTGGTTAGCAGCCGTAGCTTGCTGTAGCTCTTAATGTCTATGCCACCAGGGTTTCCCACTGAGGGTATAGGAGTAGACAAAATTCCCTACTCTCCTCTCATGGGGAAGGCAAAAAAAATATATATATATGTGTATATATATATATATATATATACACTAAATTCACATTATCTGTAAATAATGTGGCATTCCTTTCTTTGCAACAACCAAATTCAGATATAAACCTTTCATAAACTTTTGACCTGCTATGAAGACATTCTAGCTTTTACCCCTGAAGTATTTTATACAAACTTATTCTGTCAGCAATGACCAGAGTTCGATTATTAAATTCATTCTTCAGAAATGCAGGTTTAGATTAAGAAATCCTGGAAAGAAATTGTAAGACTCCTCTGTCTTCTATTTTAATATATTAAATTTTTACTTTACCACAATCATACCCCTTGATGGCATTACACACCGCTTGATAACTATTCTTAATGGTGGGCAAATAAAGAAGATAGAGGAGCACTGTATGTCTTAGATTTAAAGGTAGGAACAATATAAACTCTTAATCATAAACCAAATCTTCTGTGCTACCAAAAAAAAAAAGGTAGTAGGAGCACAGACTTGTTCTAATCCTAAGATGTTGAAAGAAAACAAATGAGAGAGAAAGGAAGGAAAGAGAGAAGAATATGAAATGAAAGAATAGAAATAAAAGGAAAGAAGAGGGGAAGAAGGGCAAGGAAGGAGGAAAGAAAGGAAGACTATTGTGGGTGTTTTAAAAATAGGACTAGCTACTATATGGACTCACTGAGTCAATTTTGACTCAGTTACCGTGCCTGTTTTGTCCCTTACACTTCAGCAAATGTAAACTCTGAACCCAAGTGTTTAACTTGCCTCACAAACATTTTGTAAAGATCAATGATATATGTCAAAAGTGCCTTATAAAATGGAAGTTGCTATAAAAATTTTAATTAAAAATTTAATTATAATAAATGTAATTACATGAAGATGTATACATTCATTATTAAATATGAGAATTTAAGAATTACTCTGAATTGAAATTTGAGCTAAAATGAGAAAAGTTATGGATTTAACTTTTAATCAAGTTAGCATAAATACAAGGACTAATCTATCAGTGTGCCCTAGTATTAGCCATTCCTGATTTAAGACACATGAGACTCAGCATAATTATAAGATAACCAAACCAGATGTAGAGACCAGAAATACTACTCCAGATATACTGAATCAGAATCTACATTTTAACAAGATTCTCAGGTGATTCTTATGTATAATAAATTTTGAGAACCACTGCTCTAAGAGTGGTTCTCAGAATTGGTCCCTAACCAGCAGCATTAGCATATCTTGAGAACTTGTTAGAAGCGCAAATTCTCAGCAGCAGTTCAAACCTGAATGAGCTGGTTTGAAGCCCTAGTAGAGACAGATATTTTCTCCAAACCAATTCTACCAATTTTGAGACAGTTCAACCTTGATTTATAAATTTCTATAGGTAAGAAAGTAAATCAAAGAGAGAGAAAGAACTCTTACCTCCACTTTCGCAGGAAAAGAAACACCAAAGACATTTATTTGAGAGAAGTTATTTCACTCTTACTCCCATTATTTTCCCTACCTCCATGTCCTCAATAGCTATAGTTACCATATTATTCTAATTGAAAATAAGGATATACAGCAGGGACTCAACAAAGTAGAAGTATAAAAGGACAGATATTTAACATGAGACCGGTTCCAGAATATCCAGGACTCATAGTCACAGGACCCATGATAATACATGAGTCAAATGGTAAAATATCAATCCATAGATTTAATTTTTTTTACTTTGGTTAGTTTGTTTTACAACTTGAATTCCTAAAATTGTAGTTATAAATTTGTGAACAGGCAGTTTCCATAAGCCTCATTATCATATTTACAGTGATCTAGCATCACCATTAAAGACATAGATTTTTTTAAGTTCCAAATGACAATTGCCAAAAATGAACGACACAAAGCCCAGCTTTGCTTCTCTTTAGCTGTTCCTGATTTAAGAACAAAACAGGCCAGGTTAGCTCCTTTAAAGCTGCACTGTATAAAGAATATGTTCCACTTTGGTGAATGGCGCCTGGGGTTTTAAAAGCTTACAAGTGGTCATCTAAGATACATCTCTTGGTCCCATCCCACCTGGAGAAAAGGAAAATGAAGAAAACTAAAGAAACGAGGAAAATGTTAGCCCAAAGGACTAAAAAAACACATGAACTAGAAACTCCACCAGCCTGAGACCAGAAGAACTAGATGGTGCCTGGCTACCACCAACAACCTCTCCGACAGGGATCACAACAGAGAGTCCCAGACAGAGCGGGAGAAAAACATAGAACAGAATTCAAATTCATGTAAAGAGACCAAACTTGCTGGTCTGACAGAAACTGGAGGAACCCCCAAAACTCTGGCCCCTGGATGCTCTGATAACCCAGAACTGAAACCATTCCTGAAGTCTATTTTTTAGACAAAGATTAGACAAGCCTGTAAAACAAAAAATAACACATGTGAGGAACGTGCTTCTTAGTTCAATCAAACATACGAGACCAAATGAGCAGCTCCTGTCCAAAAGCAGGATGAGAAGTCAGGAAGGGACAGGACTGGATGAATGGACACAGGGAACACGGGTTGAAAAGGACAAGTGTGCTGTCACATTGTGGGAACTGCAACCAATGTCACAATAGGACAATAGGACATACATATAAATTCTTGAATGAGAAATTACTTCAGCTGTAAATTTTCACCTAAAGCACACATACACATGCACAAAAAACACCCTACAGACCAAATGGTCAACAATTACCTTAAAACAAAGATGAGACTATAAGGGGACAGAGAAACTAGATTGATAGAAATGGAACAACCAGAACAGAAATGAGAATGTTCACACATTGTGAAGAATGTAACAAATGTTGCTAAACAACTTGTGTAGAAATTGTTGAATGGGAGCTTAAACTGCTGTGTAAACCTTCACCAAAAACACAATACGATAGTATTTAAAATAATAATAATAAAGTTTAAAAACTGCACTGTGACTGTAGTTTCCATGGTAGAATAAAGAGTCAAATCTACATAGAAATTATCAGCCAATAACAATAGGTCTTTGTCCAGCTGTGGCTACTTCCCTCCTCTGCAACCAGTCCTTATCTGGCTCAGGAAATGCCTGTTTTAACTGACAGGTATGAGATTAAATCTACAGCTGCTGAAACACAATCTCAGTTCTGTTAGATAGGCTTTCATTGAAAAGCACTACAAACACATAATTTGTTTATGTTGTACTAGCAATCTCTGACAAAGCAGACTGTCTAGCTGAGACAAATGTGGTTAAACCCATTTATTGTATTATTTCTGCTACACAGAACAAGCTCTTAAAACGCAGAAACTAGACAAGGCACAAAGCTCTAGCTGTCTAAAGAAATCAAGAATCGATGACTTCTTGTTCCGCGAGCCCTTTTTACACAGAAAGCATGTTTTCCCCTGGAAAACATCTATTCCAATTTCTCTTTTAAGTCGGTGGTTCAATTATGTTTATGCTTTCAGTTTTTAAAGTTTCTTTTGTTTGCTCCAACATAAACAGGCATAAAATCATCTAATCACTGAATATCTCTAGATTTAAGAAACTGATGAATATTTATAGCAAGTGCTATATCATCCCCTCAAAAAATACCCATCATAATAAATTCTGATGACAATCCACCCTTTTTCAATATTTATTGCAATTTCCCGTTATTTGATTTCACTTGATGAAAAAATAGGTTTATAACTTATTAAGAATACAAATAGTTGTTTCTTTAAAGTTAAGGAGCTATGCACCGGGATAACTAATTTTATAAAATAAATGTCAAGGAGAGAGATTTTAAGGCTGCTAATCAAGTGACCATGGGTTTTTTTGTTTAATCAAGTGACCATGAATTACTTGCTTCAAATTAATTACAGGCATAGAAATATATATATATATATATATATATATATATATATATATATATATATATATATATATATATTTGTTCTTATACCTAAAATTTATTTAGGTATACTTATTCTATTCTAACTAGTATTCTGAGTATACTGTAGATACATAAACTGTAAAATTAGTCGTAACTAAAGGTCAAAGTCTTTACTTACCTAGACTAAATCCTAAAAAGTTATAATTAATGATAATGAAACAACAGATGTTGCACAATATGGTTTTAAAAATAAGAAAACAGATGCTATAACTCAGACTTGTCATTTTTTTTTTTTATTCAAGAGTGGCATAATAAACATAAGATTATAAAATTGTATTTGAAACATACCCAAAAGGATTATGGCCAGCCACTCACAAACATGTTACCATTCCTTAAACTCCCACTTTATTTTTCCTTAATCATCATCATAAAACAGGAAAGTGAGAAAATAATCTTCCAAGTTGGAATGTATGTGCCACTCAGAACTCTTAGTCTTAAAATACAGAAAGTATGCAATAAACTAGCTGAATCCATGGGGTCTCTCTCAAACAGCATGGATAACGAGGGGAATCCATAACAGACATAAACAAACCCAGAAAGATGTCTAGACCCCACATCATTATGTATGATATATGCCCAAGATATATGGGCATACATTTGAATGTTCAAGTTCAAACTTGGCTTCTATTAGACTGATTCAGTCACAGCATGGGGCTTCTTTAATAAACAAACCTTACCATTTGAAAATACTGGGGACTCAAATCATGTATTATTGCCCCGGCTAGTTAAAGATGTGCTCTAATGCCCTACATCCCTTGAAGCTTTCTTAAAACAGACTGTAAATAATAAAGGAAAACTACCTCATAGAAAAACATAGAAGTCTTAGATTTTTTAATTACAAGTTGGGAGCTAGGCATTTCAACATACGCTTAAGGGAGAATTTATATTTCCCATTAAAATTTAGAAATTAGTTTAACAATGTGGGCCTTGGTTTACGTTTTCGATGTTCCATAAGAATGTTGAATACATGCACATAAAAGATGTGAACATAATTACTTATCTCACTACAATAAGCTCTCTGCCATGTCTGATGCATACAGCCATGTTCCCAGCGATAGCAATAACAACATAATATAAAATGATTTACCTCACTTTAGAATCACAGACTTTTAGAACTAGAATGATTTTAAGAAGCTGCTTTTCCAATATCTTCGTTTTAAAAATAAATATAATAAGGCCCAGAGAGGAGAAGTGACTTGCCAAGGTTACAAAGCCTGAGAATGGCTAAACCAAAGTTCAAGCTAGATCTTTAGTCTCCAAGTTTACTAATTTCATAAAATCATAAAATATTTTCAGAGGTGAAAAAAACATTTAGAGACTATGTAACCCAATGAGTCCCACTTGGACAAGGACAGAGAGGGTATACATGTTTCTGGAAAAGCTCACTTGAACCCTCATATCATCCAGAATCACTCTTCAGGCCCCAAGCCACCACAGTTTACAGAGGAAAAATTTGAGGCACAAATGGATAGTGTGACTTGCTATGGTGACATAACTAGTTAAAATTATCCAAGATTGGAACTAGATCTCCTAATTCCAAGTTCAGGAATTTTCATTTTTCTTTCTCAATTTTATTTCTATATCCTTTAAGGCAGAAATTAAATATAAAATATACTTCCTCACAAACTTTAAACATTTTTTCTTAGACATAATCTCACTTCTTCTACAAAAGCATTCTGATAACACTGATATACAGTGACCTTCTAATAGCTGTCTCTCTTCCTCTTCTCTCCCCATCCTCCCCCTACCCCACCCTAAATTTGTATGCCTGTAGTATTACATTAAAATAAGCTATGTATCATTCCTTTTTTTCAATGTATAAGACCATGAATTCCTTGAAAGCATAATCATTATTTCTCCCCTCATATTCCTGACATTATACAGAGCACAAACCCAGTTATTTTCCCAAGTGTCAGGGTACAAGCTTTACAAAGCATAAAGGTAGACTGAAATAATAGAATCCAACAATATATAAAAAGGGTAATACATCACGACCAA
Source organism: Elephas maximus indicus (assembly GCF_024166365.1). Taxonomy (NCBI): domain Eukaryota; kingdom Metazoa; phylum Chordata; class Mammalia; order Proboscidea; family Elephantidae; genus Elephas; species Elephas maximus. Next base: position 71,535,926 of record NC_064825.1, read on the forward strand.
GTGGAGTTTATTTTGGGAATGAGGGTTGGTTTAACATACAAATATCAATCAATATAATCCATCATAATAAAAGAATAATGGACCAAAAACATATGACCACTTTCATAGATGTAGAAAAAAACATTCATGATAAAAACTTTCAGCAAACTAGAATAGAAGGGAACTTCATCAATCTGATTAAAGGTATATCTGAAAAGCCTACAGCTAATACCATAATCGATGCTGAAAGTCTCCATATGTTCTCTCTAAGGCCTACAGCAGGCAAGAATTTCCATTCTCACCACTTCTATTCAGTACCGTACTAAATGTCCTAGCCAGTGCAATAGGCAAAGAAAAAAAAAAAGTATATGGTTTGAAAGGAAGAAGTGAAATTGATTTCATCCTCAGAAAACACGATCATGTACACAGAAAATCTTAAGGAATTAAAAAAAAAAAAAAAAAAAGTGACCAGAACTAATAAATGAATTAAGCAGTCATAAAACACAGGTCAATAAGAAACATCAATTGTCTTTATATTAGCAACGAACAATTAGAAAAAAGAAATTTTTAACATAATCCCAATCAAATTCCTAGCAGATTATTTGGAAGAGAGTATAAAGTTTATTTTAAAATTTTATGGAGAGGAATAGCCAAAACAATTTTGAAAAAGAAGAGCAAGTTTGGAGAACCATAGTAAGATTTTTTCTGTTGAATTCATAGATCAAACTGGAGAGAACTGCTATCTTAACAATATGGACTCTTCCGTTCCATGAGTGTAGTATATTGCTCCATTTATTTCAGCCTTTTAAAATTTTCCCTTTGTGGTGTTTTGTAGTAACCTTCGACATAGAGGTTTTGTACATATTTCATTAAAATTTTCCTAAGTATTTTTATGCTAATGTAGAGTTGTTAAAAATTTAAATATTCTGGCTCTGCAGCCCATATTTTTTTCTAAAATTTTATAGCTGCTTCTCTTTAAAATTAGCCTACGTCTATACCTAGGAAGAAGGTGACGTGATAAGGGGCTTTCCTTTGCGGATAAAGAGTATTAGCAACATCCTTGGGAAAAGGAGAATTCTGCTTTATCATTGAACAGTAAAAGGGTTCCACTGCGAAGCGCCGGCTCACACTGCACTCCTCATGAGCTATCAGGTCGCCTGTTTTATTGTTCCATTTACACTAACTTCTTAGAGTGACATCCATGTCCTACCGGCTCTTTACTTGGGAAGAAAAAAATTTTACACCAAAAGGACACCTAAATGTACCAAACACTGCAAAATGTGTGTGCATGAACACATGCACATGTATGCACACTTCTCAGTATGTCTGTATGGGTTCTTCATTACAAATGCTCTCTTCCACTGGAGATGCTTTATGCCTGAGGGAAAGAATGACACAACTCCACTGCTACCTCTATTTTCCCTGGGATAACATTCGGGGTGGCTAGTGTTCATGACTTGAGAACGTATCTTTGTAAGAGTAGACAGGACAAAAAGCTCTGAGGAAGACAGCTGGGCCTATACTATAAAGCTTTTCTGTAAGAAGAATCTTTAGAGAAGGATCTTGAAAACTGAAAGAAAAATACTTCACTGAAATATCTAAAGATTACTAGTAGAGATTTTGAACTATTTCATCTGGCACACATACTCCTAATGATAGATGCTAATCTAACTTGATTCTCATAACATTATATTAATATTACTATATTAAGGCACTATGATAATTACATGGGTGATGATGATAACAATAAAAATATAATATGGCAACATTGATATGGCATTTCCAATGTTTTACAGGTGCTTTTCTAAATCCTTTACATGCATTAACTTATTTAATTCTCAAAACACCTTCACGAGGTAGAGTGGAATAGAGTATTCTTGTACAAGGTGAGTACAAGGGTAAGCGATGTTCTTCTTTTGACAGAATGCTATTAGAAGTTTATTTCATCAACACTAAAGTCATTATCAACACTGGTATTTCTAGATCTCAGAAGCTAAGGAGAACAAACTGATTAAAAATGTTCGTGAGGAGTAGCAGCAGGCATGGTATAGGCCAATTATTTCTCATTTACCGGGCTCCTCCAAACATGAAGGCTAATGTGTTCAAGCGAAAGTGGAACAGGTGCAAAAATGGGTCAGTAATGTGTTCTTTTCAACAATTCATCATAGGAAACTTCTAAGTTCCACTGAGATCACAACATTTATCCAACCATCACAGTGACCACCACTTTCTGTTCATAAATTATTTCAAATCAAAGACAACTGCTATTTTTTTTTTATTTCAAATATTTTCTTTTACTCTGAAATAATTTCAAACTTAGAGAAAAGATTCAGGAACATTACAAAGAACTGCCATATACCTTCATCCAGTGTCTCAATATGTCCTTTATAGCAAAAAGATCCCAACCAAGATCATGTGTTGTCATGTTTCTTTAGTCTCCTTCAGTCTGGAACAGTTGCTCAGTTCTTCCTTGATTTTCATGATCTTAACATTTTTGAAGGTTGCAAGCCAATTATTCTGTAGACTGTTTCTAACTAGTAGCTTTTCAGATGTTTCCTGATGATTAGATTCAAGTTACAAATTTTTGGTAGAATTATAAAAGCGATGCTATGCTGCATCCTATCAGGTAGCACATGATATCAGTTTGTCCCATCACTGTTAAATGTCATCTGGGTAATGGGGTACCTGCCAGGTTTCTCCACTATACTGTTAGACTTTTCCCTTTTTATTTCCTTAAGTGAAGAGCCTTGGTGGTACAATGATTGTGCACTTGGCCAACTAACTGAAAAGTTGGCCGTTTGAACACACCCAGTGGCTCCGCGGGAGAAAAGAACCTGGCGATCTACTCCCATAAAGGTAACAGCTTAGAAAACCCTATGGGGCAGTTCTATTCTGTCACATAGGGGAACTAGGAGTTGATGGCACCTAACAATAACAAGCATTATGTGGGGATATACTTTGAGATCATGTAAATGTCTTACTCCTCATCCAACCCTCACCCAATAGTTTTAGCATCCTTTTATGTTTCTTATCTGAATCCATTATTACTATGATGGTTGCCAAGTAGTGGTTTTCTTTCCGCAATTCCTTGTACATTTGTCACTTGGCACTCAACTGTAAGGGGGAACTTTTTTATCTTCTTCTTTTATTTTTTCATTTATTTATATATATATCAGTGTAAATTCATACATTCTTATTTTATTAAATAGAATAAATCTATTCTTATGCATTTTGATGCTTAAATTGTCCCAGATTTGGACACAGGCTGCCTCCTCAAGCTGGATTCTGGGTCCATTTGTTATCCCCCCTGTAATTCTGTAAGTACGTCCTTACTTTCTGAAACAACTAGATGTTCCAGACTTATTCTGTATTTTCCTTGCCCTAGTCCTAGAATCTGTCATTTCTCCAAAGAGGCTTGATTCCCTTTAGTGAAGAATGGTATTTTGAAGCCAAGGTTTGGGTGCAAGGTGTGTTCTTTACTGCTGGAGTGTAGTTTGCTTCTAGGCCCCCTCAGTAGACAGAGCTTAGAAATATATTTTTATATATATATATATATATATATAACACACATATGCATTTACACTTATATTTATTTCTCTATATATCTATATCTAGAGATACATTAATACTTCCAATTCCAATCCAACACCACAGAGCTCATTCTTGCCTTAGATTTGTAACCATCTTCTCTAAAAGAGTGAAAATTCTGGCTCCCATTATATTAGTATTAGTATATATTACATATAGAATTTTCTCTATCTTCCAAGCCACCTCCCCATTTGACAGTCATCCTCATGTAGGTCCCAACCCCTGCTGGGCCATTGCCCTAGTAAGCCACCTCACCTGGAGCTTCAATTTCTACTGAACTGCCACCCAACTCAGCTACCTTCCTCAACTGGGCCTGCCTAATGGCTTTTTGACTGAATTAGAAAACGGAGGGAGAGAGGGAGGAAAAGCCCTGTTATCTTTTGAGTTATCTTTTGAGTTATGTTCCTACTTCCTATTAATCAGGCATTGCTATTTTCTCCCTTCCATTTTAACTGGAAGGCAGCATGGTATAGCAGAAAGGTCACAGGTTTTGAAGCCAGAAACAACTGCATTTGACATCTGGCTCTAACTAGCTAGAAGTGTAGTCTTAGTTTCCTCATCTGTTAAATGGTGATGATAAAACCCACCTTGCTGGGTATTTATGAAGATTAAAGAAAATATACACAAAGGAACTGGCTCTGTGCCTGGCAGATATACCATAAATGATAAAAAAAAAAAAAAAAATTATAGCTCTTATTAAATTAGATGGTAAGCACGAAAATAAAAGTATGTATATAGTTAATTATGCCTAGGTATTGGGGGCTAGCAGGGTGAAATACTAGCAGGATTAACTTTCCTCAGATCTTAATACCAAGCACCTAAAATACTAGTAGGATTAACTTTCCTTAGATCTTAATACCAAACACCTAGCTATTGGGCCCTCAGTACTACTGTTCTGCCAAGAACATGGAAAAGATGTGTGAAGCAAATAGAGAAAAAGTTAAAAAAAAAAAAAAAAATGAAGGAAATTGAAAGAAGATCAGAATAGGTGCTCAATAAATGATAGGAAGAAAATGCCTCTTCATGCTCAGTTTATAAACGAGGCATGAGACAGTGGAAGTCCCGTCCTTCCTATCATCCTATTGTCCCAAGCTGCACTTGTATTCCTCAGTTAGATTTTCATGAAGGAATAGTATTTCCACGCTAAGAACGGGAGTGAAATGTGATGACAGGTATTCACGTGATGAGACATGTTGCTTCATAAAGCTGCCAGCCCTGATCATTTCATCTTTCCCAGTAAAGTATGAAAAAAAAAAAAAATACATCTTAGATACCAACCACTTTTGTGTCACCTGGATATCTTTTAAGAGTTCGCAAGAAATTATCTTACAAAATGTTTCCTCAAAGGGAAAAGGGTAGCATGGAGTTGGAAACAGTTTAGAATAGCATTGCCAATTTTGCTGTTAAAGCCACTTCCTTCCCCCAAGTCCTGTTTAATCTCTTTCCCTTAAAAGAAAGTTTAAATGAGCACTGAAAAGTTTTCTTCTTTTTATTATACTTCTCACATTTCTTATTTCTACCCCCCCCGCCCCCATAGAGTCACTACGAGTCGGAATCGACTCGATGGCAACTTTTTTTTTTTTTAACCCCTCCACATACAGTAAAAACTACGTGGTTCACTTCAGCACCCTGAAAAGCAGAGCCAGTTTACCACTCTGACGTTCCAGGGGGCAGATTTGAATCTCTCAGAGTTATCCAACAGTCCTCTCCCCTAAATTCTGTATTCAGTGTGAAATTTAAAACTTACTAATGACTGCAAACCAGAAATTCGGCCTGGTATGAAGATGCCAATTACCATGAACCTCTTGGTCTTTCACACACCTTTCAAAGGAGATTAACCATTGCTTCATAACTACTTGGTTATAGCATCCTTTTATACAAACAACTGCTACTCAAATTATAAAAACAAACGATCTGTAATACCTTCTATAGCGATTGAAATGCCTGTGTGTCGCTGCCTGAGCCTGCCTTTAGTTGATTCACAAATATGATGAATGTAACCTTGTTTAAATTCTTAACATTCAGATGACATTCTAAAGAAATTTAAAGTATGTTCTGCCAATTGGTTATTAAGACCACCCATAGCCATTTTTTTTAATTCTTCATTGTTTGAATAACATGGGAGGAAATTTAGTGTATACGCTCTTCTTCCTGTATTTTCCAGCTAGATTAAGCTGTTGTCTTCACAATTGCCTCCCAGCTGCTGTGACTTGTGAAAACAACAGACCCCGCTCTGTTGTCTGGAGAAAGCCGGGATTGTTATGAGTAACTTTATTGCAGGCACATGAGTGTGTTAAGACTTTAAAACACGCTCAGATGTCATGTGCACACCCAATGACGGGCAAGAATAATTATGAAAAAACAAGAAATCTATGTCTATGAAACCGTGTTCGACAGAATGGGCCATTCATTGTGTTCCCCTGGGAATGCCTGGACTCTGCAGTCAGAAAACAAAAAAGGCACTTTTTTCCTGCTGTAGGCTGAATGCTTAGCTTTGCCATCTGAGCCCTAAGAAAACACGGGCCCCTCTACTGCTGGCGCACCCACACACACACGAAAAAATATTAATGCCTCTCTCTCCTTACTTTTTCCAGGCATCCCCTCTGCGTAGGCTGTAGCCAATATAAGGTCAACACAAAGACAAAATAGTTTATCTAACATTAGTCCCCCACAATTTCCCTCTTGTCCTTAGTCATTTGCCCTTCCCCAATGTTAAGGAAAAATATATAAGATAACCTTTACTACATTGGAAAACTTGTCTCTGGCAGATTTTATTCTCAGCAACAGCCCCTCTGTTGTTCTCTACTGTTAACATTTTTACCAAATACTATGTAAGCATGCTCATTTGCCTCCAAATTGCTGCTTCTTCTCTATGAGGCTGCTGAAAGTAATTTTACTGGATAAAGTTTGTCAGCTCCTCCTCAAGAATGCCCCTCTGCAAAGTTAACTACCATGTGTCCTTCCTGTCAGTCTGTGCATATATATTATACACATGGAATGGCAAATGACACTCCAAATCATTTCAGCCCCAACACATTTTAATATACATATTTTACTGGAAGTTCAAGGTTTTCATGCTTTATTGCAATTTTCAACCACAGTTATTTTATGTTAACAGACAAGGTAAGTTATTCACTGATTTTCCTAGATAGATGTATTGCACTTTGATGGTCTACTGTAGACTCTACAGTTGTTTCCTCGGCAGCTGAACCGGCAGGAAGAAATGTTCAATAAACAGATTTCCAAAACAGTAAGCTTATGCCCAGGATCTTCAATCCTGGACCTTTTCAGTAAGTTCCAGAAAGAAGAGACTGGGAGAATATGTGCTTCACTGCAATGTGGGGTACAGGAGGCTGATAGATCACTAAAGACCATAAGTTACCATTTCATCTTCCTTTCTAGGGCTCAGCATATTACTCTTCTATTCCCACCCAGCTACCACTTATTTCAGAGCCTGTCTATAAGTTAGAGGCAAAACTGGAAAATAGAAAACATTTCTTTGGTTTTTTTTTTTTTTTTTAAATTAGCTATAGAACACTTCTGTCAATTCCTTTGACTGGAGTATTTTAAAACTCATCAAGTTTAAACATGTGTCTCATCTTTAGCTAATGAGCCAATGACTTGGAAAGGCAACAGCTGGAGAAGTGAGATATAAATTTTGTCTGACAATAAAATGTGGTTATCTTTTATTTAGCTAACTGGTGTTAATGACCTAGCAGCACCCAATGCTAAAAGAGAGGCAATTGTGGGTATATGTATACACACCAGCAGAAACCAGGGTATATTTAGTCAACCAACTTGTTGTTTTCACTAAACCACTCCCAAAGCAATTGATTTGACAAAACTAACCAGTTGATTTCAAATCTATGATTCAGTTAGGTAGTTGGGAAGGATTTTAGACCATCTAGTTGCTAAATTCTAAGCCAACTCCCTTATTTTTTAAGATTATACTGAGGCTAGATGAACTGAGACAACGATCACTCAAGTTAGTGGCAAAGCTAGTGTATAGACACAGTCAGAGGATACAATAAAAATAACTTATTACACGAATGACTTGAGAGAACTGGCATTAATTACATAGGTTAAAAAGGTTACATCTCTCTAAAGTGGGAAGAAATATTTTTACAGTAACCACTATTCAGAAGGAGGGAAATCTGCAATTCACCAAGCCAAAGGGGAGACTTAGAGTTCATCTCAAATATTTTCACATAAATAGGAATGGCCTTGTCCAGCAATGCTCCTGTAGTGGTAGTTTGCAGGGATACTAAGGGTCAGCCAGCAGAGCTCTTGAGATGCTTCATGGAAGCCACTAGGGGATGTTCATGAGTAACACCTCTACCCTTCTCTAAAATGTAAGGTTGGTTTCAGGAAGTTTTCTGATCCAGGCAGCCTAGACAAGATTTTCTTCCTTGCCTGGATCCTAAAGCCTACAAACACGTAAAAGTAACACTAAAGTAGTACCAAGCAAGTATCTAGGACTAGTTCTGTCTCCTAGGCTGAAAAATAACATACAACCTAGTCAGCCATCAGGCCAGCCATGAATTTGTTTTAACAATTCAAAAACATCACCATTCCTCATTCATCCACTTAGCTTAATTTTCCTAGCATCACTTTCACTGCTGAGGTTGTCTCTATTAAGCCATTTTTTTTGCATCATTAACTTTTAACCAGGCATCGATAGCTTTATTGTTTAAATTGCGTATGACTTCATTTAACGTCAGCATTTCTTCTAGCTCCTGACAAGAAGTCACATTTTATAACTAATTAAATTGATCCCTGGGAAGCAAAAGCCACTAAACGGAATTATTCGTACCCAAGTGTCAATATATTAAATCAAAGGGCTAATGAGTTGGGTCACTGCTTCTTTTATTGGGAGGCTACAGCAGAATAGGACTCAAATTATCCTCTATTTTCTGCATTAACAATCAATTTTATTTAAACCAAAGGCAGCTAATTAATACTTTTGGATCTTACAGTAAATAATACCTCCTTTATAACATACAAATTGGGAATGGAAAATTTTCTTTGATGACATATGCAATATATTTTTTACATCTTTTTATGACATTGGGTCACAGTAACATCCAGGATGATCTAAAAGGTGTTTTGCAAGCAACCGATTTTGAGAAATTTTAGGTTTCAACTATTAGCATTATGGGCGTAAATCAAGAAGAAAATTTGCCTCTTGGAGCTGACAATAGTGCCTAACGAAAGTGATTAAGAAATGACTAAATTTGTCATGTCAGCCTTTCCTATAGCTCTTGCAGCTGCTGAGTAATACTTTGAATGATTTCACTATTTACATCTGGACACTACTTTTAAAATTCATCACCTAATAATTCATACCACTCACTATTTTAGACACAATTTGGCTTCTTTTGACAATATCCTTGAGAAGAGTGAAAAACACTCCATTTTACTATTGCCAATTTATTCAGAGATAAAATCTCATGTCTAATTATTTGTATCTGTTAATTTGAAATTTTATTTTAGAGGCTTTCACCCCATTTGAGGAAGGAAAAAAAAATTGGCAATGAAATCTCTTTGATATGCAAAAGCATAAACAATATGATTACATAAATTTTGTCTATAGTGTAAGTAGGTAAAAATACGGGAGGTTAAAAAACTCAGGCCTATAAAACTAGGCCTGGTAGAGATCACCTCTGGGAAATATAGTGCTAAGGTAGAAATAAAGATGATTGATGGTGCCAAGAACATAAATACAAGCAAACGCTGAATTAAAAAAAAAATAAATCTACCTTTAGTCCTTTAGTTTTGGGATGAGAACATCATTGCTGTCCATTCTGGCAATTAGCCAAATTAATAACAGTTTAAAGGCAGCCTTGAGATCCTTTGGGTTGGATTAATATTATTTATCACCTAATAAGTTGTCAAAAGTCAATCTTGTCTTTAATACTTAACTTTGTTGATTTACCACCAGGATCAAATACATCATAGGGAACACCACAGATGTTTTTGACAAAAACATGTTCTTTTGCCCACACATAGTTTGCTTTTTCAAACATTGAATTAGGGTTTCTTTCTTTGTAGACACAGTGGTTCTTTTTCGAGGCAACCTTAAATAGTCACTTTTATCCATTTATAGATGTGTACGCTTTGGAGGTCAAGCGTGTGCTGTTGTTTCTTACCACAAATGTTTTCCTTCATTTTCAATGGTCAAAAGTCACAGGCGTGTTTGACCCCACCCACAGACAGCTCTGTTCAGTATCTGGAGTACTCAAGGCTGCCTAGAGATCACTGAAATACAGATGCTTACTTCACAAGCAAATAAAAAGGTATCCCAACACAGACCAATGGAATTTGACATTGAACCTTCAACAAGCTACCGAAGTAAAACAACATCAAAAATAGTAATTACTGTTTTATTTGGAATATATATGTATTGAAAGTTAATACAGGCTACTGAGCTAAATGAACACTAAGATGTTCTGATAAGCACTTTATTATTTTTGTATAGAATAGCAATGAATTAACTAACAATTATTATGTTTCCCTCTACCTCCTAGCTTCATGTTTTAATTCAGACGCAGGTACACACACATACATGCACATACACATCCCAAAAATAAGCTATCCGCGTTGATACATTAGTATGTCTTTTTAAAGAAAAAAACCGTCATAGGCTTGGGGATGGGAAAGATTTTGTGCACTGATATTTGCCCTAATTTTTTGGCAATATATTATCCATACAAACAGTACTACACACAGATACATAAAGTAAGTTTCTCTAATTGTACAAAAAACAGGGTCAATTACCTCTGAAAAGATCAGCTAGCCACATAAATATCTCTACCAATCACCCAAAGAAAATCAAATAAGAACCCACAGCACTCCTCACTAAGCACCATATGAGCAACTGAACACATTTGAGACCGAAACCTACTGAGTCCATCAAAACTCAACTCACCTCTTTGTGTCTTAGAGAGTACAAACAGCAGTAATGACCATAGATCTCTGGTATCCCTGCCCACAACATACTTAAAAAATCTTCTAGTTGCCACTCCGGCCAAAAGTGCCCACAGAACTGCTGAGGCTAGTAAGGCAGGTACGTGATCCAAAAATCAAAGTGTTAGCAAGATGTAAATAACTTTCCTGGCTTGCACACTGCTGGCAAGATATTAAGGAAAATCTAAATTTTTTTTTTAAAAGCCAAAAATGCAAAACCCCATAGTGAAATATAAAAAAGTTCAACATCTTTTCTCTACAGAGTACCACACAATCTCACTAATTAATCTGAAACCAAGCATCATTCTACATTCTTTTTTGGAAGTAATGTACGGTATAGTACCCAAGGTTCTGGGTAACGCTACCCAACAAGAAAAGAGAACGTCAAAGTAAGATTGGAATTTCTTCCTCCTAGCTCACATCACATTCCCATCTTTATTATACTGGCCAAACACTACCAAAAGCTTTCTTATTTTCTATATTATGATGTTGAGGGAATATAACTCACAGCAAAGATACTCTGAGACCAATAATAAATATACATCTTATCTTAATACTATCAAAGGAATATGGTGCAATCAGGATTGTAAGTAGAGTTTACATGAAAAAAAATTAAAGTAAGAAGCACAATTGGACAGTCCAAATAGAAAAACGAAAGGAAGATTTGCTAACAATCATCACAATAGTATAAAAACCCCTCTCCCAATTAATCTGCGGCAATAATATACAAAACGCTCTACAGTCTTTTGTGTAATTCCCTTCATGCCACATATCCCTGCGCCGTATTCTTTACCAGCTCAGAAAGCCTCCGTTTAAACTGTATGGAGCCTACAGAAAAAAGCTGTTGATGTTTCTCTCTGCTCTCTGATGCTCCCATTTTTCCCACAAGTGACTCCTCTTTGTCCTTTAACCAGACCCTTTCTAATCACCTAGCTCTGAATTAAATTAAGTACAATGGCCTTCTGAATCACTCAGCCATAGTCTAATTAATTTTCTAGAGACACTTAGTATTTGCCCATGAAAAATATGCAAAGTAGTTTTACATAAAGACAAAACAAGAGAATTCTAGTGATATACACATCAAATGTTTCTGTCTCCATTTCTCCAGGTATAACTTTGTATAAACAGCCGCAGAGCAGCACACGGGCATCTACCTTGATAAATCTGCACCTTGAGTTTGTAACCAGGCATTTCCTGGGCAACCAGTCTTTCAGGGAGTGTTCAAATATTTGTAGTGGGCAGTTTGGGCTGCACATATTTTAGTTCTTATTCATGCATTCCTCATTTACAAGTTGTGAGCCTGGTAAATTCCTGATTTTGAGACTATTGCTCCTTTTCTGTAGGTGGTCTTTGAATTTCCATCTTTGCTTTAATTAACTGTGGAGTGTGGGTCAGACTGATGGTCACAAAAAAAATTTCATTTTTTTCTTTTGAAATTATTTTGTGGGTCACTCCATTTCTCTGTTCATTTTCCAGTTTGGTGAATGAGATTATAAGTCTCTCAATCAAAGCTTCTGCTCTGAGACTGTAGATAACATAGTCGTTAGGAGCCAGGACTCTAGATTCACGTAGATAGACAGTAGAGAGCAGTGGTTAACAGCACAGATTCTAGAGCAAAGCTGTCTAAATTTTGAATCTCAGCTCTGCCACTTATTAAAGTTACTTTATCTCTCTGTCTTAATTTTGTCATTTTTCACTAGGTATTATTCTACCTACTTTACAGGATTACTGTGAGGATTCAATTAGTTAATGTGTCTAGAGCCCTAGAAGCGTCCAGCACATAGTAAGCACTATGTAAATATTTGCTGTTGTTAATTAGGTTGGAATCCTGGTTTGGCCATTTACTGTGATACCTTGGGTGGGTTTGTGACCTTACTTAAGCTTCAGTTTTTCAATGCAGATGGGAAATTATTATGTCAATTAAGTGTTACAATGCATATAAAGTAGTATATAGTGACCATTTAATAAACATTAGCTTTATTAAGTTAACAGAAACCCTGGTGGCGTAGTGGTTAAGTGCTACAGCTGCTAACCAAAAGGTCGGCAATTCAAATCCACCAGGCACTCCTTGGAAACTCTATGGGGCAGTTCTACTCTGTCCTATAGGGTCACTATGAGTCGGAATCGACTCGACGGCAACGGGTTTGCGTTTTTTGGTATTAGGTGAACATACACTTACTGGCAGTCTAGTATGTCTATCTTCATCTTCTACAGCATGCTTTTATTAAATATGAACTAGTTCTACAATAATTCCCTATTCTTTCCCACTCCATCAAGTGCACAGTCCTTATTCTGACTGAAATTTCCAAATTTATCTCCCTTATTCCCCAACAAAAACTCTTCCACCACAGAACACAAAGGCATCTTTTACATACTGTATACATGAAGTTTATTCTCACCTCTTTGCTTTAATCATTTGCTTGCTCCATGAGTATCTAATTCCTACTCAATCATCAAGACCAGAAAGGTCTTTACAATTCCTCCATTTGAGTATGATTTTTGTGTCTTTGAGTTCAGGTACATTGTTGCAGAAAGAGGAAATGTCCAAAGATTTGAATTCTAGTCCTGTCTCTGTCACTGTTGAACCATGTGACCCAGAGCATATCACTTTGCCCTCAGGCCACAGTTCCCTCAAGCCCAAATTGAGTTTAAATAGATGATTTCTACAATTCTACCAAATATGAGTCCTCTTACATTTATATTCACAGTGCTTTTAACATATAGTAGATGGTCAATTTTGTGATTGTTATCTCCCAAAGCTGAACTAATGTGGATCAGTCAGTCAGTTTCTTTGAGACTGTCTCTCCTTCTCAAGCTCTAACATGTGTTCCCATTTCTCTATTGCTCCACCCTTTAAATGTTAGAATATATACCGTTTTGGCTCTCTGTCCTCTTCTCACTCTATACTTATATGCAAACTCATTATCACCCATTTGATGATTCCTAAATCTATCATTCTAACACATATACGTTTCCCGAGTTTCAAACCTACATATCCAGCACCTATTAGACACATGTACCTGGCTTATTTGGAATGTCTAAAACAGAGCCCTTCATCTCACCCAACCCTCCAAAATTGCTCATCATTCTGTACTTCCATATTATGGGCCCAGATACCCCTCTGACCTCACTATCTACCACTTTCCCCCTTGCTTTGTCTACCCCACTTCTACTGGCCTCCTCTCTGTCCCTAAAATACGTCAAGCACATCCTTATTTCACATCCTTAATACTTTTGTTCCCTCTCCCTGGAACATGTTTTACTGTGATATTCACATCTAATTCCTCCAGTTAATTCAAGTCCTTTCCTAAGGGGGCCTTTCTGACCAACATATATAAAGTAGCAACAATCTCCACTCTATCTTCTTGCTTAACCTATTTTTCTTCATAGAATTTATCACTATATATTTATTTGTTTACAGTCTATATCCTTCAAATTTTATCATTTTGTTAAGTGCTATATTATCAGCACTTAAAACAATGCCTAGGAGACCCTGGTGGTGTGGTGGTTAAGAGCTATGGCTGCTAATCAAAAGGTTGGCAGTTTGAATCCACCAGGGGCTCCTTGGAAACCCTGTGGGGCAGTCCTACTCTGTTCCACAGGATCGTTATGAGTTGGAATTGACTCCTTGGCAACAAGCTTGGTTTTTGGAGTTTGAGCACATAGCGTGTACCTGAGAAGTATTTGTGGACTTAAAGAAATACATATCCTGTTAAACACAGTTCTATCAACCAATGCAGAAATATGAGAATTAGCTTAAATTTCTTCTTCCTCCCTATATCTAGTCAATCACTAATTGGATAGATTTTATTTCCTCGGCATTACTCAAATCAATCTCCTCATCTCCATTCCCACTGCTTCTGCCTGAGCTCGGAACCTGTCATTTCTTCTTTGGATTACTACAATAGGATCTTTGATTCTACTTTTGGCAACCTCAAAACTATTCTCTATATTGCTGTTGGGAACCCTGGTGGCGTAGTGGTTAAGTGCTACAACTGCTAACCAAAGGGTCGGCAGTTTGAATCCCCCAGGTGGTCCTTGGAAACTCTATGGGGCAGTTCTACTCTATCCTATAGGGTCGTTATGACCCTATACGGGTCGGAATCAACTCGACGGCACTGGGTTTATATTGCTGTTGGAGTGATCTTTCTGAAATGCAAGTATCTTCTCATTCCTTTGCTTAAATTCTTTAAATGACTGCTCTTAATTTGTTATACAAGATCCTTCATGATCAGGCGCACAGCTCCAATCCAGCTTCGCTCTTGCCACACTTGCGCACGTGCACTACATTCCAGCCTTACTGACAAACTGTTTGTAATTCTCCAGCATGCAATCCTCTTTCATTCCTGCGAACCTTTGTACAGACTCTTCTTTCTGTCTGGAAAACTCCCAACCTGGTTCATTCCTACTCCTACTTCAAAATGTAGATCCAGCCCAAGTGTCATTTCTTTGAGGAAACTTCTCTTGACGTGTCAGTTTGGATTAGATGCCCCCTTTCTGCACTCCTATCGTGGTCTGTGAATACATCTATTGTAACACTTAGCACACTATATTGTTATCATTTACTAGACTGTGATCTCTCAACGGCAAGTAAGGCCCCCTTAGGAAAGTACTTCAACTAATTATATCCTTGGTCCTAGGATGGTGCCCAAAGAGTAGTAGAAATTTAATAAATAATTGTTGAATGAATCAATCCCTTCCCTGAGATTAATCACATCTCCTCTTACTTAGATGCTTTCAATGCATCTAGACACTGTACTCCAGGTGTACTGAAATCCCCACTTAGTTCTTTCCAATTCCTTTCGTTCTCGAAGCCAGTATCTCCAAAAACCACCATACACCTTGTTTACTATGTATATCATGTTCTTGCAGCTTTTTTCAGAGCATGATCCCCAAGTCTGAGATTTTCTGTTTAGTTCATAATTAAACTTGTAAGATACCATGTCTTTATCTGTCACCAAAATGCATCAAACAAACAAATCTCATAAGTAGTTTCTTTCTTTTCCAAATCTCCTGAGTCCCAACTTGTCTTTGTCTCAATAGTAAATTATGTATAAATAACAACGTGAGCTTTTGGCAGGGCAAATGATAAAGAAATATGTATTACGTGTATGTGTGCGGAGTGGAGGTTCCCAGGCAAAAGGGAGAAATTGTAGGTGGGGCTGCCAGAAGTGATAAGAGAGTTCTTTGCTATGTGTTGCTTTTCTATGTGTTCTTTTAGAGATTTCAGTAAAAGATCTTCTGGAATGTCATGTGGGTATTGACGTAAAATTATTTTGCTCCATACAAATGTATTCATCTTCATTAATCCTGCACCCTTTACCACTTTACAGCTGCCAAAGTTACTTTTCTACACTTTAGCTCTGCCAATTCTCACAACAGTCCTATGAAGCTGGAAATATAGGGGTGTGTGTATAGGTGTGTTATCATCTGTTTACAGAAAAGGCTGACAGAGGC
This sequence comes from Elephas maximus indicus, assembly GCF_024166365.1. NCBI lineage: Eukaryota > Metazoa > Chordata > Mammalia > Proboscidea > Elephantidae > Elephas > Elephas maximus. The sequence continues at coordinate 71,551,916 of NC_064825.1, forward strand.
TAAATGATTCATCCAAGATCACATGCCAAATAGATGGCAAAGCCAGACTTTGAAACTATGTTTTGAATATTTACAATCTCCTTTCTTTAAAGTTATTTCTCCCTTAAGTTAAGCCTCAAATTAACATATTTTTTCTAAAAAATATTTCAAACAAAAAATTAAGGTTACATAAATGCATTCCAATTTGTAACTTCTAAAAAAAATGGAAACCTATATGTATAAGTCCACTTAGTTTAATAGCTACCCAAACTACTCTCCTGTCCTTTCTCTGCTCTTAGTGTAAATGAATGAGAAAATAAAAGGCAAAATGGAGGAGCAGGGAAGGATGACGAAGGTTGAGGAAGAATTAAATATTCTGGGCTAGGTTTCTATGGATTTCACTTAAGTTAGAGAAACTGTGTGATAACATGGTAGGACATGATCCTCAGTAGAAGAAAACAATTCCTAGCATCATTGGACTGCAAGTCATTTTATGCCTTTCATTTTTAAAAATGTACAGAACGTGAAGTAAGTATATCAGTTACAGGATGAAGATAATGCACATAGCTCCCAAAAGCTCACCTTATGCCTGAATCATACCTACCAATGATGCTCTAGAAGCCTACAATTTTAAGACAGTACTTTCATCAAACCATTTTATTGGTGCTACTGATATTAGCTAAATTATCTAACATTAATTCCTTATCCAGGATTACTGATGGTTCTAAGTTATGACTAAATCCTCTTCTCCTAGTTGCTACTCAAATTCGGGGAAAAATCATCCCTAGTATGAGAATTATAAAGTTCAGTTTATTACAGATTCAAGATGTAGGATAAATATTACTGTTTCTCATATTTATCTTTCCCATCTATTTTCTTTCTCAACATTTTCATACAACTCCCTAAACGATTATGTGAAGGAGTTTATGTTCCTTAAAAAAAAAAAAACTTGCTCCCTCTTTAAAATTTTTTTAAATTTGGCCTTATAGTATTGAAAGGTAATTTGACAGAGAAATGCTAGGTGATGTGAACTTGTGAACTCACAGAAAAAAAGAAGGCAAAAAGGCCTTTATGCAGCATTCAGAGTCATGAAAGATCTAAAATATACACCTATGGATTTCAGTAAAAAAAAAAAAAAAAAACCTAATAGCTATGCACAAAACTTTGCTATCTTTTAAATTTTTGACCAAGTAGAATTTTGCTTTGAATTTAAAATGTAATAAAGTTTGTAACATATACATGTACTATTAGTCTCCCTTCTATTGACTTTTATTGGCTTATAGAACAATCAGACTTGTGATAAGGTTGTTTCTACCTATAAAAAAAGCTACTTAATACAACAGAGCATTGGGGTAGGTGAAACTCCATAAACAAATGTGCATAAAATGACAGAATTCTGGGGACAGGTACTGAAACACGGGGCAAAACCTCTAAAGCAGCTTCTTCCCAACAGTTGTGCCATAGACAAAGCCATGGGGGGAAAACTATGAAAGAGGGCAAACATATCAGAAATGCAAGGCTCCATGAACCGATAAGGCCCGGTAAAATCGCCTTGACATAATGCTAATGTATATGTTCAAGACTGCTGCATGCTGAGTTTTCTAAAAGCAGACACTGAGACAATGTTTGGGGTGCAAGATGTTTATTAGGGATCAACATCTGTGAAGGGAAGGAGGAAGAAACAGCACTGGGCCAAGGAAGGAGCTGAACTAGGATACTGGCTTGATAAAACTTCCTCCAACACAGCAGGAAGCTCTGCAGTGAGTGTTTACTGTCAGACCTAAAAGTCCTAATCTTCATATCCTACACCCTTCACTCAAATGGGGGATCCCTGGGAAGGGTGTGATCTGGTGCTAAGCAGCTCTCTGCCATGAGGTAAATTTTGAAGGAGCTGACAGCCGGAGGCTATTTACTGTACTCCTGTGGCTGGGCTGCAAGGAAAAGTGGAAAAGGGTCTGGACAGCACATCTCTGTGTCTACCATCATGATTTCTCTAAATACCAGTATGTGGCATTTACTAAGAATGATAAAATTATTTTTACAGGAATGGAGGCTAATGAAATAACAAAAACAACTTTTCTATAAAAGAATATAGAGAATATACTGTTGGAATGAAATTATGGACTAAGGATAAAAATTAATTGTAGAGTTTTTCATTTTCTTAAGCTATATTCTGCTCTGACTCCTAACTTTTCTTTCTTTCCTGAAGTTTACAAAGGCAACACAGTAAGCCCGGGGGACTAATTATTTCTAGCTGTGGATTACTTTAAATATTTCTAAATTAGTAAAAAATCTTAGGAGCTGAACTCTCCTTTTAGTTCTTCAATTACCTTCAAGTCTCAGCAAAATTATAAGAAAGTTTTTAACTCTTGGTCCAAAACCTATGATACTGATAAGTCAATAACACACAACACCTTTAGCTTAAGAATCAATGATTCAAGGTTTGAGGTTTGATTGCTTCGCTTTTTAATACTTTTGCCTTTCACCACACCTAATGGTATGCTGGTAAGCCAGCTCTCAAACAACAACAACAAAGACAAGGTGATTTACAGATTTGCCAATTTCCATAATGTACTTATACCATGGCTGATTTCAACCTACCAACATGATGTCACTGAACATGGAGTTACGAAAGATGCACCCAGTTGGCTCTGGTGAGCCAGTATGAGTCAGCTCCAGCATACCACTGGTATGCCTACTCCTTTCTTTTCTCCTTGTTCTTAGATCTTGTGAGGACTGTAATACTTGTAATTTGAGAATGAATCATTTTTTTTAACATACATTTATTATAAAAGTCTTAAACATAAAAGATATAGTTTAATAGCTAGTAAGATCTAGTAGCTATTCCCCTAAATCCAAATGTTCTACCAATTGTATATATTTACCATGAAAATCCCATGGCTGAAAATTTGGTGCACCTTCCTAGATATGGTGGAAACCCTAGTGGCGCAGTGGTTAAGTGCTACGGCTGCTAACCAAAAGGTTGGCAGTCAAATCCGCCAGGTGCTCCTTGGAAACTGTACGGGGCAGTTCTACTATGTCCTATAGGGTTGCTATGAGTCAGAATCAATTCAATGACAGTGGGTTTGGTTTTTGGGCTTTTTCCTAGAAATGGAAACCCTGGTGGTGTAGTGGTTAAGAGTTTGGCTGCTAACCAACAGGTCGGCAGTTCAAATCCACCAGGTGTTCCTTGGAAACCCTATGGAGCAGTTCTACTCTGTCCTATAGGGTCATTATGAGTCAGAATCCACTTGACAGCAACAAGTTTGTGTGTGTGTGTCTGTGTGTGTGTGTGTGTTTCCCCTAAAAATAAAAAAGTAAACCAATGGAAACTACCTGCCCCCTCCCAAAAAACATCCAAAGTAGGTTCTGAAAAGGCACATTTAGAGTGAGATTCTGAAGAGACAAAGAGAAAATAAAGTGTTGAGTTCCTTTACTGGCACCACAAATTTCCCCTCGAGACAAAAGCTGTTCTATCAATAATAAATGATAATACTGATAGTCAAGTCAGATTTCTACTACATAATACTCATGGTGTAAATTTTTCTCATTCTTCTTTCTTTCTGTTCCTTGGCATACCACAGTACTGGTATTTGGCAGTACTCACCAAAAAATTGAATTTCAGACTTTTCATTGTTCTCACTTGGCCTTGCACTTAACAGGTTTCTCTGGCATGCACTATTCAAACATACTAACCCCTGGCAGGGGGCTTAACTTCAGGATATTTTATCAGGCCCTGGTTGCTCATGGTTTTCACGCTCAGGCCCCTTCTTGGCACTATGAAAATAAATTAATAGCTTCTCTTGTTTCTTTCTTCTTCTAAATTTAACCAAAGAATCCTGTGCAATTATATACACTAGGGCCTTCGAGGGGCCCTGGTGGCATTGTGGTTAAGAGCTCGGCTGCTAACCAAAAGGTCGGCAGTTTGAATCCACCAGCCACTCCTTGGAAACCCTACGAGGCAGTTCTAATCTGTCCTATAGGGTTGTTATGAGTCGGAATTGACTTGACAGCAACAAGTGTGGCTTGGTTTTTTTTTTTTTTTTTGCCTTTCACCACACCTAATGGTATGCTGGTAAGCCAGAACTTGAACCTTCAAGTCCTTCAGTTTTCACACATAAATGAAATAATTCCTCCTTGTTTGGTGAAATCTTAACTTTAAGTGCATGTAACTATGGATAGCAATCTCATTAAACTAAAAGCTGTGGGAATTTCCAAATTTGTACCCAGACATTCTTCCTTATAACTTCAAATAGCTACATCTTATATTCTTCAAAACATGAATAATTAGACTCAGAAGTTGGATAATATGTCCACATTATGTTGTTAAAAATAATAGCCTAAAATATTTTGGTTTCTTTGAAGACTTTAAAGTCCTACATCCTAAACTTAAATCTGTCAATAACCAGATGTTTCTAAGATAAAATATGAAATATTAAAGAAGTTCCTTCATCTCTGTCAGCCTCAGTTTTCTTAGGTGTAAAAAGAGTGGCCTGGCCTGGGTCCCTGTTTTTGAAAACTTGTGGTTGTGCCCAATTAGTGGGATGGAGTTAGCATTTTTTTGTTTTAATGTAATAGAATAGGGAAGAAGAGAAAAAAGGGGCCATGAAAAGGAAAAAAAAAAGAAAAGAGAGTGAAGGAAAGATAGGGAAGAAGAGTATAGAGGCAGAAAGAGATAGAAGAAGAAAGAAAGAAGAGCAAGGACCAGAGAAGAAGAAAGAGATGAAAAAACAAGAGGAGGGAAGAGAAGACAGAGAAAGAAGAAATAGGAAAAGAAAATATCTCATACAGAAAGCATTCCATGTAGCAGGGTAAGATCATTTCATGAAACTCTAGTTTCTGTCGCCTGTACATGTGTATGTGTGTGTTGCATGTGTATACTGGACAGTGATGTGAGATATGCTTCTTATTGTGTATTGGTTGAAAAAAAATTGAATGCCATTGACATAGGTTATTCTTTAGGTCCCATCCAGCGACAGCAGTCTAAGATTCTATATTTTTATTATACCTTTTACAAATAAAAAGATGTAGTTAAAAGGAGAACTAAATGGCAGAACACAAGCATGTTAAAGAAAAAATCACAACTAATGACAGTACGTGTAATCCTAACCTTTCAGAAAAAGTATCATTCCCCAAAGAAAGGTCTAAGCCAAGCTTTTTTAGCCAACATCTCAGGAAAAACAAAATCTGGAGGGGGAAAAAATATCTCTTTCCATACATACTTTCCAGATCAAGTCTGAGGATGAAAAGTGTCTCTCCCTTAAACTGAAAAACAAATCTTGCCAATAAATCTTGAGTAAAGTTCGCTTAAGTTACAGGTCAAACTGTTCTTCCAGAGCCTTGACACTACGTGGATTTGGCTTCTAAGCCTGACCCAAAGAGAGTGTTAATCCAAGCAAGATAACAACCTATAATATCTTCCTCTGTAGCTCCTGTGAACTGCAGTTCATCATATGGTATGTATTTGTCCTCTGCAAAAAGCTTGGGCATTGACAGGTGCACTTATGACTCTACCAGAGAACCAGGGTGAATTCTGTTTAAAGCCCCCTTTTTCTGAAAGAAATTGGTTGCAAAACAAAGAATAATTGAGCCTCTAGAAATTCTCAAATAAAACACTAACTGTAACTTGCTTAAAAGTAAAGCAAATGAAAAGTTTGTAAAATAGTCTCTTGTTGGTTTGTCACTTTTTAGTTTCAATCATTGTATTTAGCTGCAAAGGTGCCCTGATGGCGTAGTGGGTAAGAGCTCGGCTACTAACTGAAAGGTCAGCAGTTCAAACCCACCAGCCACTGCATGGGAGAAAGACGTGGCAGTCTGCTTCCATAAAGATTTACAGCCTCGGAAACCCTACAGGGACAGTTCTACTCTGTCCTATAGGGTCACTATGAGTCAGAATTGACTCCACAGCAGTGAGTTTAGTATTTAGTCGGTGGATGGTTAGCACTTAGCTATGCTGCTTATAATCAGTACTTTTATACCTGGTGACAAGATGCTTTGCAATTGCCGTCAGGTTTTAAAATCTCTGCTCAGTTTGTCTCCTGGTTCCTTTAAAAGTTCTTTGAGAGAAAACAGCATACCTCATACTGCCTATATTGCCTTCATATACTCATTTTTCAATTATGTTACACAGAGCAGATATTCAGTGAAGACTGTGAGAATAATTGCTTCTTTTTTTTTTTTACTTATTGCTTACTAAGCAACTGTTCCCCCATCCCCCATCGTTAATTACTAAAATAAGAAATAGTAAAGCAGTTCTAAAAAAACCCTACTTTTCAAAGAATAATTCTCAATATTATTTTCTTGGGAGCTCCAGCAAGTGCTACTCTTCTACTTGGTGTGATAACATAAAGCCACAAATATCACCATTACATTTAGGGGATATACCTTTTATGTTGATAAAGCCAAAACACTTAAGCAATGATCTGTTAACAAAGCTAACTAAATGATCTTATTAAATGAAAAAGGAAATTTGACAATATTTCACTTAATATGATTATCACTCAAACGTCTCTCTTACCAAACCAAGAGCTTCTTAAAGGCAGAGACATTATCTTTTCTACCTTGGTACTCCTAGCTCGGTACTAGGTACTTAACAAATGTTTAAAGAATTGAAGTAAATCTACCACTATCAAGATTTCTGACTTTCGTGTATCATAACCAAGCATTATAGAAGTTATAAAGCTTAGAAAACAGACAGTGAATTAAGGCTGTAAAAATCATAGTTCTTACTATTCATTTTTATAGATTCCCCAAGGAACCATAGCATTAGTGACTTTCAGAAACTATAGTAAAGTTCAACAACACTGAATGAAGAATTCTAAAGGACTAAATATATAGGATTAAGAGGTAATATTTATAAAGGACTTATAAAAGTCCCTAGCATATAAGTACTTAATATTAGCTATGCATTTAAGCATTTTTTAGAAATACAAATTACTCACTAATTTAGAGATAGAACTGGGAGCCAGTGAAACCTTGTAGTTTAAATGCATTCAAGGTCCTATTTTCTCTTTCTAACCATTTTAATTAACACCAGCAGTCAATCCAAACCCAAATCCACTGCTGTCGAGTCGATTCCGACTCAGAGTGATTCTATAGGACAGAGTAGGACTGCTCCATAGTGTTTCCATTACAGAAGCAGTCTGCCACAGAGCAGCTGGTGGGCTCAGACTGCCAATCTTTCAATTAGCAGCTGAGCACTTTAACCACTGTGCCACTAGGGCTCTTCAATCCAAATGGGTAACTAAAATGATTTTTTAAAAATAGACCAACTATGGACTGTTTATTTCATCCAGATTACCAACTTTACTCAAGCAGGGAGTTGAACAGCCAATTCATCAATTAGTATATCTTCAAACTGGAAAGTCTCAACCTCAGTCAGATAATTAGTGCCTGGGGAATTCAACAAACTAACTTCTACGTTACTATCCATCTATTTAATTCATGGAGCCAGGAATTAAGTATTTCAGTACAATTTGTTTCAGATATATGCTTTTGCAATGTTTGCTTCAATAAGTGGTGAACATACAAAAGAAAAAAGAAAAAAATAATCTTGAATGTTTATTTCTTTGCCCACTAAAATAGTTTAAGATTTCAACCACTGAACTCAACAATTTTCACTGAACCTTCACCATTTGTAAGGCACCAAGCTAGGCATATTGGGAATATAAAAACGAATATGATCTCTGTCTTCAAGGAAGCTATAATCTTGTAGGTGAGACAAGACATGCACAAATCGCTAAGATACAGTGTATGTAGCAAGCGCTATAAAAAAAAAGCACAAGGTATTGTGGAAGCACAGAAGAGGAAAAGATGACTTTGGTTGAGACATGGGATAGGGGTGGGGTGATGGGTGAAACTTCATGAAACTAGGCTTTAATTGAATTCTAGGCTTTTATGGAATTCTAGGCTTTTAAAAGGCAAAGATGAATGTAAGGATAAATGTGGACATTCCAAGTAGAAAAAACAATGGGACCACTGACTTAAGACACGGGAAAGTACAGATCATGTTCCGGAGATAACACATAGATGAGTTTCACTAAATTATTATCAAAAAGTAAAGCTAGAAATATGAATAGGAGCCATGTTATAAAGGGCCATGAAATTCAAGCTCTTAACTTAAAAAACCATCAATATACTGGCACTCCCAATGTACATTTCAAGTCCTTATCTCTCCTGCGAATTCCAGACTTGCATGTCCTACTGCCTACTTAACATCTCCACCTGGATATCTAATGAGTATTTCGATTTAACAGGTCAATGCTAAACTCCTGATATTCTCTTCCTCGCCACAAGTCCCTCACCCCCTACTGATATCTGTCCTTATTACAATTTTTCCCATCTCAGGGAATGACAACTCCATTATCCCCATTGCTTAGGTCATAAACCTTGAAGTCACCCTTGGCTTTCTCCTCTTCCTTTCGCCTCAAATCTCTTTGACTCTACTTTCAAAATATACCTAGAATCTAACCACTTCTCACTACTTCCACTACTCTGACCAAGCTACCATCATCTCTGGCCTAAATTACTGTATTATAATTGTCTCTTCAAGGATCTTCTATCCATGGTCCCCTTCAAGGTATTTGTAACACAATAGACAAAATGATTCTGTTGAAACCCAAGTCAGATCACGTTATTCTTTTCAGTGGCTACCCATCTCACTGAAGCCCAAAAAGAATGATATGAAAGACTCTTTTTTCATTTACTACTCTTCTCCCTTTGTACACTCTCTATAACCACCTCCACATCCACCAGCCACACTGGTCCCTTAATGTTCCTTAAATAGAGCTGCCATGTGCCTATGTTATGGGTCTTTGTGCCTGCTGTTCCCTCTTTCGGGAAGGATCTTTCTCTAGATATCCACATGGTTTGCTTCCTCAACTCCTCGGGTCTTGCTCAAGTATTACCTTCTCCATAAACACTTACCCAAGCACCCTATTTAAAATTGCAGTACCTTTTTCCCACTCCCTTTGCCCCTTCCCTGTTCTTTCCATAGCAGTTACCCCTTGTAACATATTACATATCTTATTTATCTAATTTATTGCTTGCCTCCCTCGACTAGAATGTTAACTCAGCTGGGCAGAGATTTTTGTTTACTGCCATATTCTCGAAGATTAGAAGACTGTCAGAAGCATAACAAGCATTCAGTAAATATTTGTTAAATAAATTAAAACCATACATCATTGGAGATTTCTGAGTAGAAGCGGAGCACAATGAGAAATGTACTTTAGGAATAATACTCTGAAAATGGATATGTAGAATGAAGTGGAAAGGGATAGACTGAAGGTGAAAAGACAATTTAGTACTCCATTTCAGCAGTCTGGGCATGAGGTGATGATAACCTGGACTATGTTAGTAAAAGTGGTGTTCAAAAACAGAAGGCAGCTATGAGACATTTTAAAGTAAGTTAGACTAAAAACCAAAAACCCAACCTGTTGCCGTCAAGCTGATTCTGACTCATAGCGAACCTATAGGTTGTACTAAAATTGGCAATTATTGGCTACGATGCATGAAGGAAAAGCAGGTATCAAATATGACTAGGCCTGATGATGCCGTTAACAGAAACAGGAACTATAGAAAGGCATTTGATCGTCCATTTTGTATAATACTCTAACCAAAAAGGGGGAAGCAAGTTTAACCTACTTCATTCGCACCAGAGAGAAGGGTTCTAAAACATTCTTTGACTCTCATTTCTGAAAATTCTACTGTTTTTCATATTCAGATAAATTCCATTCTGGAACAAAGATGGCTTAGTCATTAGTTTAAGTGGTTTGGCATGTGTTATTTCTACTAAAATATACCTTTTTATGGAAACCACAGTCCTTCTGGGTAGCAAGTAAGGATGCTAAGGAAAAACACCTGGGAGGAAATGACTTTTACTTTTTTTTTTCCCCAAGTCACATAGTCACCATTTCACATTCTAAATAAAGGTACCACCCTATTCTCCTTCAGAATTAGGTCATCCTGGCTGTGCGCAGTATTCAGACACTTTCAAGAGTCATCTACACACTAGTAGAAAGAGCCATACAGGTAGAAATTATGGTTTCTCTGCAACAACTTATAATGGCATACGAAAAATCTGATTCATTCATGAAAACCACTTAAATAACCAGATGCAAACAAGAGCTATGTCAACTGTCCATCATTACAAATAAAAACAACAATTTTCCCACCTTTTCTACTATTCCAGAGAGACACAGTCTGTCATTTACAGAAGAATGTTGCTGCCATAAAATGAATGATAATATTGCACTTCAGGCCTAGTTCCATATATATGCCATACTTAAGGATTTCCTGATTTTTGTACATTAAACTTGAAATATGGACTTACAATAAAGGGTTTTATTTTCGTTTTATTCAGGATACTCTGAAATCACATCATTTATTTCAGAGTTCATTCTTAAAGCAAAGACATTTGGAGATGGAAGAGACCTTCATTTTACAGATAAGGTATTTGGGACCCCAGAAATTAACTGATTTACCAAAGCTCATTCAGCAAATTTGTTGTGATCATCAAGAGAACCTAATATTGTTTAGTTCTAAAATAAACCAAGGGACAAACTTGACCAACGGGCCTCAATATTGAACTCAGTGTCCTCATTAGAAATTACAAGTTCACCGTTTATTTTTAAAATTCTTCTTTATAAACAACTCAAATAACTGGAATGTGTACTACCTTTATTTATTTATCTATCTACCTATTTATTTATTTATTTTTCTGTGTGTAAACCTTTTCTTGACTTTTTATAATAGTGGTCTTGTTCAATATTTGTCCTTTTGTGATTTATTTATTTCACTAAGCATAATGCCCTCCAGGTTCATCATGTTATGAGATGTTTTCCAGATTCATCATTGTTCTTTATCATTTCATAGTATTCCATTACATGTACGTACTGTAATTTATTTATCCATTCATCCGTGGATGGGCACTTAGGCTGTTTCCATCTTTTTGCTATGGTGAACAGTGCTGCAATGAACACAGATGTGCATAGGTCTATTTGTGTGATGGCTCTTATTTCTCTAGGATATATTTCTAGGAGTGGGATTGCTGGATCATATGGTATTTCTACTTCTAGCTTTTTAAGGAGGCACCATATTGTTTTCCATAGCGGTTGTACCATTTTACATTCCCGCCAGCAGTACATAAGAGTTCCAATCTCCCCATACCCTCTCCAACATTTATTATTATTATTATTTTGATTACTGCCAGTATTGTTGGGGTGAGATGTTATCTCACTGTAGTTTTGATTTGCATTTCTCTAATGGCTAATGATTGTGAACATTTCCTCATGTGTCTGCTAACCCTGCCTGTATATCTTCTTTGGAAAAATGTTCATATCTTTTGCCCATTTTCTAATTGGATTATTTGTCTTTTTGTTGTCGAGGTGTTGAAGTACTTTGCAGATTTTAGAGATCAGACTCTTGTCAGGTATGTTGTAGCCAAAATGTTTTTTTACCAGTCAGTAGGTTCTCTTTTTACTCTTTTGATGAAGTCTTTTGATGAGCATAAGTGTTTAATTTTTAGGATCGCCCAGCTATCTAGTTTCTCTTCTGGTGTTTATGCATTGTTAGTTATGGTTTGTATTGTATTTATGCCATTAGTAGGGCCCCTAGCATTATCCCTATTTTTTATTCCATGATCTTTATGGTTTTAGGTTTTATATTTAGGTCTTTGATCCATTTTGAGACAGTTTTCACTTATGGTGTGATGTATGAATCCTGTTTCATTTTTTTTTACAAATACCAGCACCATTTGTTAAAGAGACTGTCTTTTCCCTATTTAACAGACTTTGGCCCTTTATCAAATATCAGCTGCTCATGGATAGATTTACATCTGGGCTCTCAATTCTGCTCCATTGGTCTATGTGTCTGTTGTTGTACCAGTACCAGGCTGTTTGACTACCATGGCTATACAGTCTCCCACTTTGTTTTTCTTCTTCAATAATGCTTTACTTACCCTGGGCCTCTTCCCTTTTCGTATGAAGCTGGTGATTTGTTTCTCCACCTCATTAAAGAATGTTGGTGGAATGTGGACCAGGATTACATTGTATGTGTAGATAATTTTGGGTAGTATTGACATTTTCAGAACGTTGAGTCTTCTTATCCATGAACATGGCGTATTTTTCCATTTATGTAGGTCTCTTTTGGTTTCTTGTAGTAGTGTTTTGTAGTTTTCTTCGTATAGGTCTTTTACATTCCTGATTAGATTTATTCCTAAGTATTTTATCTTCCTGAGGGCTATTGTAAACGGTATTGTTTCGCTGATTTCCTTTTCTAAGTTCTCTTTTTTGGTACAGAGGAATCCAACTGATTTTTGTATGCTATCTTGTATCTTGCTACTTTGCTAAAATTTTCTGTTAGTTCCAGTAGCTTTCTTGTGGAATCTTTGGGGGGGCTTTCTATGTATAGGATCATATCATGTGCAAATAGGGATAGTTTTACCTCTTTCTTACCAATTTGGATGCCCTTTACTTATTTTTCTTGCCTCACTGCTCTAGCTAGGACTTCCAGTATGATGTTGAATAAGAGCGATGATAAAAGCATCCTTCTCTGGTCTCAATCACAAGGGGAATGCTTTCAGTCTCTCTCTGTTAGGAATGATGTTGGCTGTTGGTTTTGTATAAATGTCTTTTATTATGTTGAGGAATTTCCCTTCTATTCCTATTTTGCTAAGAGTTTTTATCAGGAATGGGTGTTGAACTTTGCCAAATGCCTTTTCTGCATCAACTGAGATGATCATGTGTTTATTTTCTTCTGTTTTATTTATGTGGTGGATTATGTTAATTGATTTTCTAATGTTGAACCATCCTTGCATAGCTGGTATGAGTCCCATTTGGGATCCCATGATGTACTATTTTTTTGCTATGCTGTTAAATTCTACTGGCTAGAATTTTGTTGAGAGTTTTTGCATCTATATTCATGAAAGATAAAACCCCAGACCCAGTGCTGTCAAGTCACTTCCGAAAGACATTGGTCTATAATTTTCTTTTTTGGGGTGTCCTTGCTTGGCTTTAGTATCAGGGTTGCAGTATTTTTAAAATGTACAAAACAGATTAATCAGAGAGTAATTATTGTTCATATTCAAGTATTCTTACATTTATAACATAATATGACATAGTAGCTGCCCTATAAATACATTAATACTTCATTACCTACTGAAAAAGATACTGATCTTGAAAGCAAACATACAGAAATTTAGAGATCAGTAGTCAAAAATTAAGATAAAGGGCTAATGAGTATTATAATACAAGTCAAAAGGGACAATGGATCTAGTTCACAAAAGCTTTTAAACAGGCCTTTGAATCAGCTTGAAACAGTTTAGTCATGGCTGATGAAGCGAAATTGGAACAGACCCAAATGTAAAAATTTTTATCATTATAACCAGAACGGGAGAAATTATAGGCAAAGGCCTGGAACGGGAGACTCAGAAGAGGTGCAGTAAGCCCTTTCAGAAGCCTGATGCGGGAGACTGGGTTATTGCCAGGACTGTGGAGACAACACACATTCAAAGTAGTATGGTGAGCCACCATCTTTGAATGGCACAGCACTGTTTGCAACTGTGCAAAATCCGATGGGCAAGAGATTTGGTTGCTATACAATGCATATACTGCCCTTGTTTTATAAGAGGGAGATTAAATTTCTAGCAGGGCTTCAACCCATAATTTTTCCTGTTCCAGTTATGGTTTCACTTCACCCGAATTTTAAACAATTCGATCTGTTCTGGTGTCACTTCCTTGGCCATGACTGAACCAAGAAGAACCGGTTCGAAGTCCTGCTATTAAAGAAAACATGAACAGTGTAATTAGAGATATACCTGTACCCTCCTGCATATACCTCTTTAATAATACAGATTTATTTTCTTTATGGGAGCCCAGAAATTGAGGCAAACTAAAAGAATTATAGTCTGAAACACCTCACAGAAAACATTGAAATTTTAAGTCATTACTATCTAAAGAAAGCATTCACAGTGTTGCAAAGGATGTTGCTTGGAAAATAGTTGAGAGAAAAGATCCAAAGTATATTAGCCTCTCCCCTCTTCCTCTAGTGAATTAATATTCTATGATATACACCATCGCTTGTGATGGGCTGCCTCTTTTCAATGAGCAGAGATCAGCAAATGGCTATTTCACAAAGAATAAAAATGTACTCTTGTGATTTTAATATGTGTTTATGTTAAAAAAAAAAGTGGCAGATTTTATTTTTTATTTAATAAACCTCAGTTAGGGGAAAAAAAATTAGTTGCTAAGCCATGGTGAGTAATTAGCCTTTTAGCATCCCCTTTCTTCAAGAATGCTTCCTCCTGTGCTGGTTCTTTTAAATAGCTCCAGTCCTGGCTCCCTTTGTTGGGCCTGGAAATTGTTCACATATGAGAGAAATTAAGCCCTCATTTAACAGAGACACATGCCTGTCAAGACCAGAGGAACAAAGACTAGTCCCTGGGGCCTGTTCAGCTCCCAGAGGCTGCCACTCATTCTGTTAGCAATGCTTACCCTTTCAGAGTATGTATAAAACCCAATAAATCGTTTTATCTGCTGTGCTTAATACACAAGAGCTCTGGCCATTTTTCAATGTGTTTTCTCTTTCTTACACAACTTCACAGCTAGTTAGTTAAATTAATAAAAAGACCCCCTATAGTTTTTTTTATTTGTTTTGTTTTCAGAAAGCAAAAGGCTTTTTCAGTCAAAAAGGCAATGAGAATATCCTCAAACACAACTGGCATAAATGAAGAGGCAGTATCTCCTTAGATTTCTCCCCAGATACCTTTCCTACATATTATGATTAATACATGGAACACCCATTTTGTGAACTGCAGGGACATCTCCCAGCTGTCTTTTTAAAAAAATTATTTTGTTGTTGTTGTCCCAGCTGCTTTTAAACCTATATTCAGGAGCTAGCCCTGGTAAAACTGAAATGGTAAAAGATTACAATGGGGTAGACTTGCTGTCCTATTTAAAACCAATAGATTTTGTCCTTTGGGGAGCATAAGGCTAATATGTTCTTCCAGAGTAGAGACTAGAACTACTACTTAACAACTACTTAACAGCCACGTGTTTTTACTGTTGTGAAGTGGCCTTCTTATAAGCCCAACCAAAATATCCCTTCAGATATTCTAATTTCCCAAGAAAATATGATGTTCTTTAAGCATTCTTAAGGAGAAAAGGTAACGTTACCATTTATATAGAAACCTCTGTATCACCTCATCTCATTTCCCAACCTACTCCTCCACCTGGGGAAAAATACAAAAACTAATGACCAGATTTTAAAAGACTTCCAGTAGAGACTTACTCTTATCCAAAGTAGGAGGAGGAAAGGATGAGGGGAAATGAGTATATGTCCATAATTATTAAAATAAATACTTCATTTAAAAGTAAAATGCTTGTTCAACCCAACTGTGTTGCACACACAGCAAACCGACCAAGGGTTTACTCTACCAATGTTAATCTTTCCACAGAAACACTGGGAGTTCCAGGGCTGACAGCTTCAATTCCCAGGATGCTGTGAACCCCAAAATAATAATAAGTTGGTAGCATAAAGGAAATTTACCCTACTCAAAGGGGAAGAAAGAGCAGATCTGGATTTGATAAGTAAAACCAGATCTACCCAGTGGTTATATGGTAAAGCCCTACAATTAATGGGGAACATAAACAGTCGAAGAAGCCAGCATGACAGTAGTTTCTCTAGAATAGTAGGTTTTATTCATATCTACTTAGGT
Organism: Elephas maximus indicus; assembly: GCF_024166365.1. NCBI lineage: Eukaryota > Metazoa > Chordata > Mammalia > Proboscidea > Elephantidae > Elephas > Elephas maximus. The sequence continues at coordinate 71,567,607 of NC_064825.1, forward strand.
ATTAATCAGATGGACAACTGGCACAAATGCTTTGTGCAAACGTAGGTAACTGTACGTGTGCCTCAGTATAAAAGAAGATTAAGAAACTGTGAAATAGTACTGTATCAGGCTCTTTTACATTCATGTTTAAGTATCGTTCCCAAATGATTTATCATTTTTCAAATAATAACTTATTTTTAAACCACCAGTCACTACCTACAGGTCTTAGCAGATGCAGATGTCAGAATGCAGTAGAACAACAAAATTAACTAAATAACCCTTGAAAAAATAAAACAAAGTTTATTTATTAAAAAAAAAAAATGACATTAAGGTGAACTGCCTAATAAGAACATGGATTTGCTTAAATAAAACATTATATGGTTCTGTTTTAGATTCATCCCTAAAGCCCTGAAAGATATTAGAATTTTACCCTATTTAAACTTTGTTTGAAGTAAATAAGGTAAATAGGGTAAAATTCTAAAAGTCTAATATCTTTCGGGGCTTTAGGGATGAATCTAAAACAGAACCATATAATGTTTTATTTAAGCAAATCCATGTTCTTATTAGGCAGTTCACCTTAATGTCATTTTTTTTTTTTAATAAATAAACTTTGTTTTATTTTTTCAAGGGTTATTTAGTTAATTTTGTTGTTCTACCGCATTCTGACATCTGCATCTGCTAAGACCTGTAGGTAGTGACTGGTGGTTTAAAAATAAGTTATTATTTGAAAAATGATAAATCATTTGGGAACGATACTCAAACATGAATGTAAAAGAGCCTGATACAGTACTATTTCACAGTTTCTTAATCTTCTTTTATACTGAGGCACACGTACAGTTACCTACGTTTGCACAAAGCATTTGTGCCAGTTGTCCATCTGATTAATACCTAAGTAGATATGAGTAAAACCTATTATTATTCTGTAGAAACTACTACCAGGCTGGCTTCTTGGGCTGTTTATGTTCCCCATTAATTGCAGGGCTTTGCCATACAACCACTGGGTAGATCTGGTTTTACTTATCAAATCCAGATCTGCTTTTTCATCCCCTTGAGCAGGGTAAAGTGTCTTACCCTACCAACTTCCTATTATTTTGAGGTTCATAGCATCCTGAGAACCTTACAAAGAACAGTAGAATATTGCCTGATATAGTGCTGAGAGATGAGCCCCTCAGGTTGGAAGGCACTCAAAATACCACTGGGGAAGAGCTGCCTCCACAAAGTAGAATCAACTTCAATGATGTGGATGAAGTAAAGCTTTCAGGACCCTCATTTGCTGATGTGGCATGACTCAAAATGAGAAGAAACAGCTGCAAACATCCTTTAGTAACTGGAATGCGGAGCGTATGAAGGATAAATCTAGGAAAATTGGAAGTTGTCAATAATGAAATGGAACACTTGAAAATCGATATCCTGGGCATTAGTGGGCTGAAATGGACTGGTATTGGCCATTTTGAATCGGATAATCATATTGTCTACTACACCACAAGTGACAAATTGAGCAGAAACAGCATCGCATTCATTGTCAAAAAGAACATTTCAAGATCTATCCTGAAGTACAACTCTGTCAGTAACAGGACAATATACATATACCTATGAGGAAGATCAGTTAATATGACTATTACTCAAATTTATGCACCAACCACTAATGACAAAGATGAAGAATCTGAAGATTTTTACCAACTTCTGCAATTTCCCATTGATCAACATGCAATCAAGGTGCGCTGACAATTACCGGTGATTGGAATACGAAAGCTGCAAACAAACAAGAAAGATGAGTAGTTGGAAAATATGGCCTTGGTGATAGAAATGACCCCAAAGGTCACATGAAAGAATTTTGCAAGACCAATGACCTATTCATTGAAAATAACTTTATACAACATAAATGGCGACTATACACGTGGACCTCGCCAGATGGAATACACAGGAATTCCATCAACTGTATCTGTGGAAACAGACGATGGACACATTCAATATCATCAGTCAGAACAAGGCCAGGGGCCCAATGCAGAATAGATCATCAATTGCCCACATGGCAAGTTCAAGTTGAAGCTGAAGAAAATTAACAGAAGTCCATGAGAGCCAAAGTATGACCTCGAGTATATACCACCTGTATTTAGAGACCATGTCAAGAATAGATTTAATGTACTAAACACTAATGACTGAACACTAGACAAGTTGCGGGTTGGCATTAAATACATCATAAATAAAGAAAGCAAAACGTCTTTAAGAAGACAGGAAAGAAAGAAAAGACCAAAATGGATGTAGAAAGAAGCTTTGAAACTTGCTCTCTTGAACACAGAGTAGCTAAAATGAATGGAAGAAACGTTGAAGTAAAAGAGTCGAACGGAAAAATCCAAAGGGCAGTTCAAGTAGACAAAGTAAAGTATTACAACGACATGTTCAAAGAGCTAGAGATAGTAAACCAAAAGGAAAGAACACACTTGGCATTTCTCAAGTTGAAAGAACTGAAGAAAAAAGTCAAGCTTTGAGTTGTAGTATTGAAGGATTTTATGGGCAAAATGCTGAATGATGCAGGAAGCATCAAAAAAAAGATGGAAAGGAATACACAAAGTCACTGTACCAAAAAAAAAAAAACAAAAACTGGTTGATGTTTAACCATTTCAGGAGATAGCTTATGATCAAGAACCAATTATATTGAAGGAGGAAGTTGAAGCTTCACTGAAGGCAGCGGTGAAAAACAAGGCTCCAGGAATTGACAGAATACCAATTGAGATATTTCAACAAATGGATGAAATGCTGGAAGCATTCACTTTCTATGCCAAGAAATTTGTAAGACAGCTACCCAGCCAACCTACTGGAAGAGATCCATATTTGCACCCATTCCAAAGAAAGGTGATCCAACAGAATGCAGAAATGATCAAACAATACCATAAATATCAAACACAAGTAAAATTTTGCTAAAGATAATTCAAAAGCAGTTGCAGCAGTACATCAACAGGGAACTGCCAGAAATTTAAGCCGGATTCAGAAGAGGATGTGGAACGAGGGATATCACTGCTGATGTCAGATGGATCTTGGCTGAAAGCAGAGAATACGAGAAAGGTGTTTACCTGTGTTTTATTGACTATGCAAAGGCATTCGACTGTATAGATCATATCAAATTATGAATAACATTGCAAGGAATGGGGATTCCAGAACACTTAAATGTGCTCATGCGGAACCCATACATAGACCAAGAGGCAGTCGTTCAAACAGGACAAGGGGATACTGCGTGGTTTAGTCAGGAAAGGTGTGCATCTGGGTTCTATCCTTTCACCACACTTACCCAATCTGTACACTGAGCAAATAATCTGAGAAGATGGACTATATGAAGAAGAAGGTGGCACAAGGATTGGAGGAAGACTCATTAACAACCTGCGATATGCAGATGATGCAACCTTGCTTGCTGAAGGTGAAGAGGACTTGAAGCACTTACTGATGAAGATCAAAGACTACAGCCTTCAATATGGATTACACTTCAACATAAAGAAAACAAAAATCTTCACAACTGGATCAGTAGGCAACATCATGATAAACAGAGAAAATATCAAAGTTGTCAAGGATTCCATTTTACTTGGATCTACAATCAACACCCATGGAAGCAGCAGTCAAGAAATCAAGCGATGTATTGCATTGGGCAACTCTGCTGCAAAAGGGCTCTTTAAAGTGTTGAAAGGCAAAGATGTCACTTTGACAACTAAGGTGGGCCTGACCCAAGCCATGGTATTTTCATTCACCTCATGTGTATGCGAAAGTTGTGCAATGAATAAAGAAGACCAAAGAATTGGTGCCTTTGAATTATGGTGTTGGCAAAGAATTTTGCATATACTATGGACTTCCAGAAGAATGAACAAATCTGTCTTGGAAAAGAAGTACAGCCAAAATGCTCCTCAGAAGGGAGGATGGTGAGACTTCATCTTAGGATACTTTGCACATGTTATCAGGAGGGACCAAATCTTGGAGAAGAACATAATGCTTGGTAAAGTAGAGGATCAGCAAAAAAGAGGAAGACCTCAAGAGGTGGATTGACACAGTGGCTGTAACAATGGGCTCAAATATAGCAACAATTCTGAGGACAGTGCATGAGCAGGCAATGTTTCATTTTGTTGAGCATAGGGCCACAATGAGTCGGAACTGACTCAACAGCACCTAACAATAACAACACTTCAAACAAAATGGAGGAAATCGGAAAACCATATTAAGCTCTACCCTACATAAGAAATGAAATTCTCTCACTTTTTATCTTGCGATTCAATAAATAAATTGCAGGTTGGAAAATTTACTGAGACTAAAAAAAAAAAAAAACTGAGACTAGAAGATGACAATTAACAAGCAAGAAATCAGAAAATGGCCAAAAGAATATTCACATTAACATTATCCTTCAATCAGGAAAGCCGCTTCTAGGAAGCATAGCCAAGGAAAGGTCTGTCCTTCACAGTTTGTTTTCAGACAGTCTGGACCACGCTCAGCACCACCCTAACAGTTAGACAAAGTTCTAGACACTTAACATATCTCTTTTCCCAAGAAACTACAACACTTGGGTTGAAAACAAGAGAGAATAGGAAAAGGTGTTATAGACTATATATGCCACCGACATAACATTTCAATAGGATATGTTGTAATTTCCTGCAAGTAATAACTTAGCAAAGCTGCAAGGATTTTTTTCCCCCAAATTATAATGCTTTACTTTTAATGCTAAAATTAAGTTTATGTCACCCTTTCCATTATATAGCCCTAATGCTAGGAGTTTGTCATTGGCTGCAGTAATGTGTTTGCTATAGCCTGAAAGATGGCATTTACAGGCCCTCCTTCTAAATGTATTTTTCTAAAAATTCCTTATAGCGATCATTTCACGTGGCAAGCATTAAAAGCCATCACAATACCCTGCAAAGGAGACATGAATTTGATCTCATTCAAAAACCTTAGATAGTTTAAAACGTATATTTTTCCTAAGAGGACATGGCTTATGCTGTGGCTGAACTTGACATTTGCCTTCAAGCTCTGTAGGCAAGACTATCTATTGCTCTTCCTTTATGGAGGACCAGAGTCAACTCCCATTATCTAGAATCACAGGAGGTCAGAATTTCAACAATAATCTTAAACAAAAATCCTTGTTCTAAATATGTGGAAAACGAGGACCAAAGCAGAAGCGTTATTTTTCCAGAGGTCATTTAGTGGCTAGCAGAACAAAGATTAGGCACCAGACATCCTGAGTCTGTCTAGGCCGGTTTTGATACACTAATCGACTCTAACACTAATTTTTTACCCAAGCTGGGGCTGAGTCCTTTTCACGGAAGGCAAAAGAACAAGAAAACACACAATATTTTTTTTGTAAATTCTGTTGAGAGTAGATCAGTAACCATTTCCATGCTTTTTCTTACTCTTAGTCTGAAACTGTGGCCTCCCTGAGTCAAAGAAGCGTATAAATCCATGGAATTAGGTGACTATCCTAGGCAAAATCGACTGCGGAAATGAGTAAGAACAGGTACAGATAGCAGTTAAAACAGACTGAAAGAACTGGAAATATCTATGCTTGAATATTTCTTCCAGCTATCCGGAGACATGGTTGTTTTTGATTAACTGGAAGCTCTATCTAAGGAACCAGAAATCACATATGGAAGTTAAGTCATCAGATTTGGTGATTAAAAATCTATACCAAGAGTGATCACAAGATCACAGGATAGATGCCTGCTCCTAAAAAAAAAAAAAAAAAAGCTAATTATAAATACAATGTATTTCCTTCCAGTCTTTCTTTCAATGCCTATTTTTATGTATCTGAGACCACACTGCATTTATATTATTGTGTTCTGGTTTGTTTGTTTTTTCACCCAATGTTATATTGTAAGCATTATCCCAAGTCATTAAAAATTATTAGCAAACATCATTTCTAAAAATCCATGACAGCCTATCGCATGACTATTCCACAATGAATTTAATAATTTTCTTAATATTGAAAGTCAGGGTTTTTCCAGTGTATATTTAATTTAAAACTTCCATTTTTTTTTTCTTATTCAAAGGCAATATATGTTAGAAAATTAAAAAATTCTAAAACAAGAAAAAATATTTCACTACCAAAAGCCACTTGCCTTAGGCATGGCACTCTTAACATCTTGATGTATGTATGTCACAAATCAGGATCTCCACAGGAGCCTGGTCCTTCTGAGAAGGGAAGATACTGTATGGATAGAGGCCAAGGTCCTTTTATTGAACTATAAATGATTTGAAATCTCTCTCCCACAAGAGATGCCTAGAAGTTCCAAGGATATACTCCCACCCTAAAACAGGGTCGATGAGAGTCTCCTGTCAGACAGAGACTAGTGGATTCGTTCACTGATCAGAAAGCCTTAATGGAAAAAACAGCCATTATGTGGATGCCAACTTCAAGAAATACAACTTCATTTTTCTTTGTCTGGATTTTCACCCATGCATTATGGATGCTCTAGCCCTGAGCTGGAATATCCCTAATAGTAGCCTACACATTTGCTCTGTCATTGTATATCTGACCTGGACTACCTGATCTTCTAAGACTAACCTCTGGCTAGAACCTAATAATAAATATTACTAGCTCTTTTTTGCCTGCGTCTCTGGGTTTTTCCATAGACAAAGAATACCAGGTCGCTTAATGGTGGCTCCACTCCATCTTGCCTTCGAACAAGATCTGGATACCTGAGTTTGCACAAAGCATTATGAAGGACTGCATAGTAGGGTAGAGAGAAAAACCTGGAACTAGTTATTCCTTTTTTCAAATCTCTGCTCCTCATCACTAAACAAGGTGATGCTCCCTATCCGCATGCACTTTCTACCCTCCCTCTTCTTCTGCTACCCAGCTTCTTCTTCTACCACTGATACTCATGCTGATTCTTTCAAATCCGGGCTCCAGGGGCCAAAATTATTATCTAGGAGCTGACATGACATTCACAGTTTTCGATGAAGTAAAAGTTAGGAGGAAAGAGTGGTTGAAAGCCACAGAATGAGAAAACGTCCACTAGGACAAACAAATAGCTGAACCAACAGTTGGAGACCCTTCCACTCCTTGAAGTATCAGCTCACTGTTTGTCTCCTCAGGTTCCATTCAATTATATTAATAAGTGCCTGGTATTCAACTAATTCTCTATATATTAACATAGGACTTCTGCTACATGCAGCTTAACATCGACCTGGGACTTACATCTTTTACTGAATTACATTACACATGGAAACGTTTTTCCACTGGCTCCGAATATCATCGTAACTTTTGAAAGAGAACAAAAGTTATTAGGCAATCAATTGAAACTGAAACCAGTTTTCTCATCCCCCCTCCCCTTTTCTTATATATAATACAACCAAAGAAGGTATAAGTAGGCACCAACATGTGTATGGCTTGGAAACGAATGATGCCATAATGGTACAAAATAAGCCCAGCTTGTTGGAATTCCTTAGAATCATTTGCCCACCTTGTCAACATGTTAGAGCAGCAGCCAACCCAGCCCAGCTGAGAGTCTTCTCCATGCTGCACTAATCTCAGCCACTGCAGAAAACTCATTGAGGACACTTTAAAAGAAAAAATCTTCCCCTGATGTGTGTACAGAACAAAAGTCATGACAATGACCTGAATGCAGATGGATTTTACCCTTTATTCTGATCTGTGAATTCCTAAACTTTCAATGTTCAATGTTACAATTTTAACATTTTCTTAATGGACTAGGTGGTGAATACAATGAATTCAATGTCTTACAGTAAGCTATTACAACTTTTTCATCATTTATTTTCTTTTATTTTGAATAAGTAAAAATATCTGACTCTAATATTAATAACTTTGAGTAGGAGTTACCATATGTGAATTAAAAATGGTTATGTCAGTGCATTGCTTCAGAATTTAACAGATATTTCCCTGTGCTATATCAAGTGTCACACAGTATATCAATTTTTATTTCCCCTCTCTCAAGTCTGGTATGCATACTGTTTAACTTCTTAAATTCTAAGTATAGACATAATTCACAAAAGCTGGGCAAATGCTTGACTTACAGGAGATGGCATACATAAGATTTATAGGAACAACTATTTTAAACAAGAAGGACTTTTGCATTTTGTGCTGCTACATCACATAGCTTCATCTGTGCTTAAAAAAAAAAAGCTATAAAGCAAATTGGAAAGGCTCATTTACTATCTCCCTAACTTCACAAACACTACTGATCTGATAGCAAAGCCCATTCTAGTATGAAAGGTGAGAATTTGACCCTGTTTTTCCAGAAAAAAATGCCCTTCTCCCTTTTGGACAATATCCAGACAGCTCGGTCCAATTCTTGGTCAACCCTTTCTGTGTGCTTTTAAACCTTACTCTCCTCTCACCGTCAGTTGAAATATTTCTCATCTGGCATCCAGAGGAAACTGTTGCCCTTTCTTTTCCTCCAGATTATCATGGTGGTAATAATTGATGATAGCGCATACACATTATCCTATATTCACATCCCTGATTATCCCATATTCACATCCCTAGTTGAGGGGTTCTAAATACACATGTGTACATAAGCACAAACATGCTTATAGAAGAACACACAAAACGTGCACCTGTATGCATCTCAGTCAGAACTGACTCACAGCACACAACAACAACAGCACGTATCCTCATTCCAAACAAAAAAACCCAAACCTGTTGCCATCGAATCAATTCCGACTCTCCATTTAAAAAAAAAAACAAAAAACATTGCAGTCAAGTCAATTCTGACTTATAAGAGATCCTATAGGGCAGAGTAGAACTGTCCTATAAGGTTTCCAAGCAGCAGCTGGTGGATTCGAACCGCTCAACTTTTGGATAGCAGCCAGAGCTGTCAACCACTGTGCCATCAGGGAACTTTTTCTAGGGACTGTGAAATTATTTCTACACAATGATGGTAGGTGGATATTATATACTGAAGTCTTATTAGGGGTTTTATACACTATTTCTAATCTCATAATTAATATAAGGTAATATCACGATCCATTTCTTAGGAATTAGAAAACACAGGCTCAGAGACATTAAGTAACTTGTCTCACAGCTAGTAAATAGTAGCCAGGTGACACTGCTAGTAAGTACTAGGGCTGGAATGGAAACCCTCATTTATTTGTCTCCAATACCTGTGCTGGTTCCACAAAATTTTAAACTATGTATATTCTTAAACAACATCTTATTCTCTTAAGATGTTGTTTAAGAATATACATAGTTTAAAATTTTGTATGTAAAAATCTAGCCAAAAAGTCCACTCAGATTCATACATTCCTCACGCCCATCAAAATGTAGTCAATTTAACACAGAAAAAAAAAAAAGCCAACAAAACAGGTTTATTTCCTGGGTCAAAATTCATCCTGTTTAGTTAGAAGTCAAACGGCACCTGAGAACTTATTGTCTAAATGTTTTTGTCTTATGAAAGACTCTGCTTTATTTTATTCCAAATACCTTCTCCCAGAGGGACAAATTCCTAATATCAATACTTTCCTGTCCTGCCAGTATACACATACATAAATATAAATTATTAGAAAAACTAAATTTGTTGAAATAGTTTAAACCATTGTCTTTTATAGCCTTTCTAAGCTATTAAATAAAATAGCCATGACCTAAGCCAAAAGTGTATTTCGACTGTTCAAGAATGATCTCTTTAAGCTATATCCCACAACCTACAGTCTAGATAGTTATTCTAAACAACTTAGAGTTCACCTTCAATCATTAAATCTGCAGTACATTGTATTTTTTTTTTTCTAGTGCCATCGAGACGTTATAGAGTAGTATTTTTCATTCCTGATTGCCCACTAGATTCACCTAGAGGGTTTTTAAAATTCCCCATGCTGGGACTGTACCCCATACCAATTAAAGGAGAATTTCTGGAGATGGGTACCCGGGACTATTATTTTCAAAAGAGCCACAAGCACCAAATGATGTCACTCTCTGCTCATTCCCACCAGTTGAAAATGGTAGCTCTTAAAAGAAGGTATTATCAGTTAAAGGTGACTGACCTTCAATATAGCGGCATATCACTTTCAAACCCCCTAAAAGTAATATAATCAGCTTTCTAAGAGGCATATATGTAAATACCAAAAGAATCACTCAGCCATGGATACACCACATACTAAGCCACAAAAAGATTCCAACTATGTTCTTTTTATCTATTTCTTTGTTGCTAGTTATAGTAGGTCTGGAATAGAAACTGAGTCTAATAGCAAATCCTCAAATTTTCCATTTAAGGACAAAGGGGACTTTAGATGTCGAGTATGACTATCCACATTTTTTAAACCAGGAAACTGAACTGCACTAAGATTTACTGAAGTTATAAAAAGGGTAAATTGAGATACAACCTGGAATGCCAGAAATAGTACTAGTCTAGGAGTCAACAAACTTAGTTTCGGCTCATGGCTCTGACAATACTTAGCTTTTTAAGCTTGGAGAAATCACTTCATAGGTTTTCCTAACAAAAAAAAAATGAAAGAATTTGGAGGTTTTGCATTTCATAAACCAGTAAAATTTCAAGGACAAGAAGTGCATACTTACATATATTTAGAAACTTTTAATTTTACCAAATAAAACTACTGGAAAACAAAGAAACAAAACACATACCATTTATCATCACGATTACTTCACAAAAAGAAAGTGCATTTCAAATTAAAAAAAAAAAAAGAATATAATCTTTTTTAAGTATAGCTTCATTGTAAACTCATTATATTGTCTTCAACAGGAACAGCTATTCTTTCCTTCCCTCATCCCATCAGTGAATGGGAATCACGATGGCCTCTAGACGATGCTTTCAAGTTTAACATTCTACAAAAGTGGCAGGAGAAAGAGGGTGAACATTGAATACTTCCTAGTGCAGTGTTCTTTTAAGGATTTCCCAAAATTCCCTTATTAAAGAACTACCTTTATAATTTTTGCCATATCCAACTACCTAGCTACTATTTGCTTAAGGTTTTTATTTAAGTTGACTTTTTGTTTTCCTTTAATACATTTATTTCAAAAAGAAACTTTATATCACGAGTACAAACAGAAAACTAAAATCACTGCCATAAATAGATGATAACCATGAGGATAAATACTGTGAAAAGTAAACAATTTTATTTAAATTCTACTGCCTCCAAAGGCTCTGCACTAAGATTATCTCCCCCTCCCACCCTCTCAATCTTTTTCTTTCTTCTCTCTCTCTTCCTTTCCCTGCCTTAAATACCTTTCTAGGAGGAGATCTGCACCTCCTAGAAAGGTATTTAAGACTAACACTAAGCTGAGCCTTCAGTGTAATCAGAAGGATCAAAAAACAATAGAAAAAGAACCACTTCTTCCCTGTGGGATTGACTCAAGGGTATTCAATGTCATGTGCTGGTGCCACCTTGATCATCTGTCCCACTCTGTTTGGCACAACCCTTCCTCTGAAAAAGTAAGGCACTCTCCACCTTTAATTAATCCCAGAAAGAAGCAGAGACTGTGGTTTCCCTGAGCTTTCTTTGTATTACATTATTCGAGAGAGAGCTGGGGAGTGGGGTCTGAGAGGTAAGCACAAGTATAGGTAAGATAGAGAAAGGAGGGTGACACAGAGGGGTTCAGGAAGCTAAAGGATAGTGCATGAAAAGCACTGAGATTCACCAGTCAGATTCCAGTCTACTGAATGAGATCTTTGCCAGGAGGCTACATTTGAAAAACAGGTAGCATACTGATTGATAATTCCATATAGTAGCTCATGGGGATCTGGCCAGGTGTCACCTCTTCTTATTTCTAGTTCCACTCCAACTTCAGCAGTCTAGTATGTATAACCAAGGCAGTCTTTCTAAACCACAACAAGAATTTATATTTTTAGCTGTTACATGGAGCCCTTACTCTCCATGAATTATAGCAGCATTACCTATTCTTTATAATCCAGAAATTTCATTATTAAAATGTTTGAAGCAGGCTATAGGGCATCTATCATTACTTAAAAAGTTAATCAGATTACATAAAAGAAATAATTAGATTTGCATTTTTATCTTGGTTTTAAACTTCCAAAGAAGATCACAACAGCTTGCCTGTGGGCAATTAAAAACAGCATACAGCAGAGAAATAGAAAGGGGAGAGAGGGTCTGTTTTTCCTGGCTAATTCATGATTGAAGATAGAATTACAAAATATTTTAAGAGTTTGCTGAAGCTGGGGGCTAATTCTAGACTTCTAAGCTTTGTTTATAACCTTCATTTCATTGCAAAAGAGTATCAGATATATGTACAGTGCCAATACAAGTATCAAATTACTTTCAATGAGTTTATTTGGTCCCATTCAGGGGCTGCTGGAAAGAGATCCACTTCCTGATCAATAACACACAAAAGATGCCTATTCTCTAGAGCCAAAACAGGAGCACAGTAATTGCTTTTTGTTTATCAATGCTAAATACAATTAACAAAGAAATACAGCCCAAGACAGAAAGACTAAGTGAGACTGGAAGTCTGCTCCTGACTTCCTCACTCTTCTGCTGGCTGCTCTAGACATCCCCAAAAGACAATAAATGGAAGGTCCAGCTCTTAAAATTAGAGGTCAATTAGATACTTAATGAGGAAGCATATCTTCAAATATATTTCTATTATTATTATCCCAGCAAAAAAATTAATTAACCAGGTCATGCAGGTCATGAAGGCTAATGTGCAAAGTAATTATTTCTGATCTTTAGACAACTACTTCACATAAAACGGTAGTCCTTATTCTGCTCAGCAGATACCTGAAATGCCTGTAGTTAATCATACTGAAAGAAACAAAAGGCAAGGTTTACCTCCTTAAAAAGGTAAGAGTATAACTCAAAATAATCTGTTTAATGGTTTAAGAACAACCATTTCATTCTTAAATTAGCACCTCTTCTGGAAACCCTGGTGGCATAGTGGTTAAGTGCTACGGCTGCTAACCAAGAGGTCAGCAGTTCAAATCCTCCAGGCGCTCCTTGGAAACTCTATGGGGCAGTTCTCCTCTGTCCTATAGGGTCACTATGAGTCGGAATCGACTCAACGGCAGTGGTTTTTTGTTTTGTTTTGTTTTTCTGTTTAACAAGTAGGAGGAAAGAAGAACACAGATTTAATGGTGTTCTATCAGGTAACAAACACACACAGACACACAATATAGCAAATAGGAATACATTAATAACAAAAAGAAAATTATATCTGAAAAATACTTATATACTCTTAGGAATGGAATGAAGAAGCTTCAGTGAAGAGAAAAACACTGCTTTGGGCAAAGTAAATAAGCAGCAGGTATTACAGCATTTGAAGGAAAAGTTTTCAGATAAGACAAAGAGTATCTGCAAAGAAGCAGCAATGGCCTTTAATCCACAGATAGACTTTGCCATCTGATGCATGTATTAAATGATGATGGATGAGCCACAGACACTGTATATTACTCATAAAAAAGAGCTAACAATTCCTGGTCTCACAATTATACCCAAAAAGCTGTACATGTATGCTTAGACTAAATCATTGACCCTGGCCCAGAAAGCCAAATGCCCAAATAAAATTCCAAACTGCCAGTCCATTCTTAAGAAACTGCTGTTCAGTCAATATTGTCAGGACACCGCCTCTATAGCACACAATACAGTCCACTTGAAAAACTCTAAAATTGGGATCTGAAGAGACATGAATAATTGGTTAACACCATTCATGTCTGGAAAATATAAGTTTCTCACAGAGATATTTTAATGAGCTGAATTCTCTTGCAAAGACTAAGTTAAATTCTAGCTGTAAGATGCCATCATTCCTATTGACATGCTATAGAAACCAAAGAATGTAGTATATTGTGTCCATGGAGTATATCTTCTCTAGATTCAAAAATCTATGACATAGTCAAATGAGGTTAGATGAATAAAATATGGATAAATCAAGAAATCAGGTTTTATAAAGTATTTTTTTGTTTTGCTTAGAATAGTCCTATATTTAATAGTTGATCAAAATAATATAAATATGCTTTGATCTGTTCACAACAAAAAGTGAATTTCGTTTACTAGCTAATGTAACTCATTAATAACATGATTCAAAAGATTGGTTAGTATGCGATAGTGCAATGGACTAGAAAAGGAGAGTGAAGCAACTGCTGTCTTTGGAATTACAGTATAAAAGATCAACATCCTCAATTTTCAAGGATCCATATTTCACAATCTATTAGTTTCATGCTTTCCATAGGACGGATACAAACTGTGCTATTTCTGTCCTGAAAATATCGAAAATGTCTAATTTCTTATTGGATCCCTGTCAAGAAATTACTTAATATGTAACAAATTAGAGGAATTATTATTTTCCCCAAAGCACCAACAGAGATATGTGAATTCACTAAGAAACAGCCTCCTAAAATATCTGTTAGTATTAAAGCATTTTAATAAATATATTAAAGCATTTTAATAGTCATTTTAAATTATTATCCTGGTTTTCAAAATTATAAAAATTTACTCATCAAAAAATATAAAAACATTAGTTCATAAAATCATTCATCTTACCTTTTAAACATAGCTTACATGGTCTTAGAAGTATATCTTTAAAAGTTTAGTTAGGAATTACCAAGGCAAAATCATGCTAAAAATTATAGCAAAGAAATATATACCGTAAATTAAATTATTTACTCTGTACAGGTAAATGTTAAATGGTTGAAAATAAATAAGCATGACAACGTTTAAAAAATATCTTTATCATGTCCTTTCCTATCTCTAATGTAAAATCCTATTTTTCACTCTGTTAAAATCATTCAGGTTTTCATTTGTTTTAATTATAACAGGCCCACGTGTGTTTGTGTGTGGTTGTAACAAGAGGTTAGACACTCTTCCCTTTCTTTTAAAGCTTGTAAATCCCCCCAGAACAGCACTAAGTCAGAGGTCAGCACTTTGAAACCGAAGTAAAGAACAATTCGGAATGTAACCCCCTGATATTCATGACCCATAGCCAATTACCATGGCCTAAACTTGCTGACCATTTCAGACAACAGGTTCTAGGACTCACATTTTAAAAAGGAAAAAAGAAAAAAAATGTCAGACTTGGCTCCAATAATCTCTGCATTCATTTGCTTTGAGAAGAGAGGTTAGGTTTTGTTTTTATCATCTTGGGGTTTTTTTGTTTGTTTGTTTCTGTCTTGTTTTCAAATGGGACAATGTCCTGATAGAAAAATGTTGGAAGTATCCCTTAAATTTCATATTATGCCCAAAAAACATGATAAAATCAGACCAACAATAATATCACTCTTAAATTGGATTACATCTATGGCTCTTTAAAAATCATATTTGAGGATACAGTTAACCCATGTCCCCTCCAAAAAACAACTAAAAGAGTCTGAATATCAAATACCTGTTTTGTTAGTTGTCAGAATTGAATATATTTTGTGTAAGGAGTGTTTTTCAACATTTAAAAAACTCTTTGAATGGTCTCCTACTGATAAGATAAATATTGACAAGATATGCAGTGAAGAAGTAGCTCAGGATAGAATGAGCTAGAATATAGGTCTTATTACTTCCGTTTTTCTTTAAAATATGAATTCCTGTTACAAAGAGTTCTTTATTTCTACAATGAATGTAACTCTGATATGCTGTATCCCTCATCATTTTATATTTTATACCACTGAATTCAAATGCTGAATAGCTTCATTTTTAAAAAATTTAAATAATGACAAATATCCACAAATTTTAAAAAAATAATTAAACTTCTATTAGAGAACTTAAAAAAAAAATTGGTCCTATCTTTTTAAAGAGAACATTCCCATGAAGTGCTATTTTAAGATTATGTCCTATAGTCTCCTGAAAAAAATTTTTTAAAAACTATAATGAAATACTATAATTTCATACAGTTAAGTTATAACTATAAAGTCAAATGTAATCTATAAATACTTGCAATATTTCATAAAAATGTTGTAAACTGATTTGGTCACTTTTCATCTGAGTTCCTCAGTACCCTAAGGCAAACATCAATTAAGATAACAATACAAACAACATTGGACTAAGAAGTGAAATATATTAGAAATAAATAAAGAAGAAAGTAATGAAAGAGGTAGTAAAAACATTAATAAGAAGCAACTGATACCAGAGCATCTCAGGGAACTCCTTCCATCCCTGCTTTACAAACAGGAGAAATAAAATTAAATAATCAGGCTATTTAACACCTGTTTTTTTTTTTTTAAGTTCTTAAGGCAGGATCTAGAGAAAAATGTAGGAAGCCACAGGCTAAAAATCTTGACCTTAGCAGCAGGAGGC
The DNA here is from genome assembly GCF_024166365.1 of Elephas maximus indicus. Classification (NCBI taxonomy): domain Eukaryota; kingdom Metazoa; phylum Chordata; class Mammalia; order Proboscidea; family Elephantidae; genus Elephas; species Elephas maximus. The sequence continues at coordinate 71,583,753 of NC_064825.1, forward strand.
CTACTGAAAATTCTAGTAAGGGCAGAATAAGAGAACACCTGGACAGTTATTTAATTAAGGATCTCAGTGTGAATCATAAAAGAGATATCTGGATGAGTAATTACTCCAAGATTTAATTGTAAAGTCTGACAGTCAAAAAATTTCAGAGACATTCCATCTTCTCTATATTTGGACTTTTCTTTTGAGGCATACAGACTTGGTATAGAACATAGACTCAGAACCAATAAAACACCAGCTAAAACCTCCTAGTGAAGAGACAGCTGGACAAAACACCAAATTAGGTACACTTAATTCTTCAAGCAACAAATTGGTAAGTATTTAAAAGGCAGTGACTACTACCTGGAACAATAAATATGCTTAACAAAATGAAGAAAGGGCTTAAGTTAAAATCACTAGTTTTCATCAATAAGGTAGAAGATTAGAGTAAGCTATGACTTTATGTTACTGACTTAAAAAAAAATGCAGGAGGATCTGATATTAACCTTAAGAAGCAATAATATAATCCAGAACATGCTGGCCCAACTAGGTTGAATCAGAAGTCCCAGGTTAGAAAATATCCACAGCAACTAAGAGAGAAACAAGAGTCTCGGGTGGGGTACATATAACTCTGGGATGAGCATTCCTGAGGATTAATCACCAAGCAATCAGTTCTTATTCTGTGGCTTTCTAAAAGTCATATACCTATGTTCCCATTCAGAAATGGAAACCACTTACCTATCTCAAGTAGCTGTTAGTTGAAATAATCATCAAGTATCTAAAAAAATGACAGGAATCATACCTTTGCCTACCCTTCCCAGATCACTGTACTCGTGATCTCTATATTGTTATCCTACCACAAGAAAAAGTGACTCCAAATTGTGTTAAATTATTCATTAAAAAATTTTTCTTCCTATCTAGACCGTAAGCTCCTTGAAGACAGACTATTCATTAATCTTTATATTGCCCCCAGCACCTAGCAAAATGCACACCTCACAGCAGGAATGGTTAATATTTGTTAAAGAGGAAACTAATTATTACTAGCCTTTTCCCAGGTCATAAAATGCTTCTCATAATTGGCCCAATCAAACGGCCCTAAATAAAAGTAAGCTTCTCCCCAAAATACTATTAGATGGTAAAATACAAAGCAAAAAGTGGCTTGTAGCAATAAAAATAGCATTTGTATGCTACCCTGGAAACAACCAAGTTTCCACTAGCTTGTTTTAAGCAAACAGCAGAAGGAAAAAAAGATAAAGTTTATTCTGCTCAGGCATTGGAGAAGAATGCTTAGACCACTACCTAGTCTATGTTTTCTATTTCCATTTATACAGTTATGTACAACATCCAATTGGTGCTGTTTATAAGACAGGGCTTCACTGGCAGCATTTTAAATTCCATTTTCAAGGAGGAAAGTAAGTATAATCAGACGAGAGTAATAAAATACACTGACCTGGATCTGTTGCTGCAGGAGATTAATTTTGTGCTGCTGTTGCAGAAGTTGCTGCTGTTGTCTCGCAATCTATCAGAAATAAAGTTTCATTGAGTTAAAATGAAATGCCTATACCTTTGCCATTACCTCAGGTACCTATCCTGGTATTACGAGAAGGCTTTGCTGCACCTCTTTGTGAAAGAGAGCCTATAAAATGAGGAAGGCAGATTCAGAAAGTTGTAGAAAAGAAACATTTTCAAGCAGGTGCCATTTCTCTGCTGACTCCTAAATCTTTATCTGTGGGTAAAAACTACCCATTGAATTACAGCTGTGAGCAGTTCACCTATATTTGCACTAATCATGTGGAAAGAATGGGAATTTGGAAATCTGATCCTTGGGGAATGAATGCAGGAAAACTCTGGTTACATTTTCCTAAAGAACTTAATTTGGATATAAAAATTAAAATCTGTAAGTAAAGACAGGAAATGTATGTCTTTGACTGTACAATATGGTCTACTTTGGTGAAGCCTTTTCTGATCAAAGATTCTCAGAACTGATGTACTTACAAATATTGTCAAAGAAGTACCAAAAAGCACACCAAAAAACAAAAAATCTTTAGCTTTTGCTGATAATACTATATGTGATATATAAAGTATTATCAAGAACAAACTAAACTATAATTTCACATTTATCCTTTTGAGGGGAATGCATTAATTTTACACTACAGGAGCCACATACAACTTTCATATTCCCTTGCTTCATCCAACAATCAAATTCAACATCCTAGCAGGTCATCTGGTCTACAAAAAGAAATGTTAATCACTTATCATAACAAGCCCTATTGGGGGCTAAATATGCCTCTCAGGAGGGCAAACAACTTCCTTAGGATAATGGGGTTTAGTATGACGTATGAGTAAGGCATTGGACTACTTATTGTCTCAAAAGCGGAGCTGCTACAGCTTGAAGTCCTAGGGGGTGCTCCTTAGCGAGAACATACTCACTGCTAAGCTAGGAGGCCAGAGAGTACTTAGAAGGACTTGGTATTGTGGAACACCATCAGCAAGAATTATGGTCTTCCTATTTTTTCCTATTTCGGAAAGACAATAGTCCAGAGTGGGCAGTTAAAAGTGGAAATGAGTGTGGCTCAGCTCCCAGCTGTACTTCTTAAGCCTTTTTGATGCTTGAGTCCTGAGCAAGAGGAACCATCCAAAATACATTTCATTCAGCATAAAATGCCAGCATGATGGTCTGCTCCCATATGTTGCTTCATGGTTTTCTGGTGGTAACTGGTTTATACTGGAAACCATGATAAAACTGCCCTTACCACAGGTTACCGTTTGAGACATGGCATCATTCCTCTCCAAAACTTTAAAGGCAAAATGAATCAGGCTGGAATGGCCCACACTGCTTGTCACCATTCAAATCAGAAATGGACAACTCACGCTGCATTTCTAGGTATGGATGCTGGATCCTCTGAATATTTATTTCCTCTAAGCAGACCAGTGAAACACCAGTAGGCATCTAATATTGATGGTCCCTCCTAAATGATAAAGTGCTGCACAGAAATGCATCCAGAACACCACAGCGCAATTACTATCATCCACTCTAGACGTATGGGTTTGACACAGTGAAGTATGGTACATAAGCACCATGTGGCTCAAATCCTGAATTTTATTTGCCAATCGGTTGAGCTACATGCTCGCTTCATTGAGCATGACAACCTAGTTTTAAGTGTCATTTAATTTTCATTTTGAAATATAATTACAAAGTGTTCACTGTAAGATATCACTCGTCTGCAAATGTGTCAAGATTAATTTGTGCTAGCTTATTCACAAGTGTCAATAGTTAATTACTGTGTCATCTCTGGATGGCTAAATGACATTCTAACTTCTGATTTTTTACAGTGTTCCTTTATGTTATTTTCCATTAGGGGCTGAGTCCATATTCTTACATGTGGGCAAATATTCAAGCATATAAAATACCACAACTCATTAAAATCAACAGAGCATATATTGCTCTATATACCCCTATAAAATACATTTAAGTGAAAAGATAATTCCAGTAATAATGTCAGATTCCTAAAAACTGCACATTAATTTGGGTCTGTCTTTTCTAAAGCGTCAAGGACTACTCTATAGGATCACTGTTGTTAGATTAATGTACTCTTACAAGACAAGAAGGACATTTGGGAAAATGATTTGCTTTTAAAAGATATACATTTAAACTTTGCTATGCTTTTCTTTTTGCTCACTTCTAAGTCAGTCAAGTCAAATTCTTATAGGAAACATGTGCCAATTTGTTTTTCAATGATTTACCTATGCTATAAATAAAAAAAAAAATTTTTTTTTCTTATAAATAGAGTGGTCATATAATTTATCATCCAAACCAGGACAACTTTTTCAAGTGGAAGCAGTGGGTGGAGAGGAGAGTAATTATTAATTACCCTGGAAAACAGGCATAAACCAGAGCTATTCTTGGAAAACTGAAATGTATGGTCACCCTAGCTTTAAAATCAGAGAAAATCACCAAACTAGAGAGCTCAAAGATCTTCCAAAGTGTTTCTAGATGAGGAAAAAGTAAAGCCTATGGAGGCCTACCTTCCTCTTTTTCTGGATGAGGAGAGAAAGACCCAGAAAGAAGTGACTTACTCATGGTTAAGCTACACTGGGGATGCACCTGATGCCTATGAGCATAAGAATCCCTGATCCAAACGTTCTTAAACAATGTATCGTTTCAATAATGCCAAGTTGTTATGATACTTTTCTTTGTCCTCCACATATCCCGTCAGTATAGCCGGGAACCTTAGATTTCCAAAAGGCTTCTTTCTTTCCCTTTTTTTTTTTTAGGAAAGCTTTTATGACAAATAAGCCAATCAATGTGATTACTCGCTGAGCTTGGCACATTCCACATCTCCAGTTCGTCAGCTTCTTTCGCAGGGCTCACCTGTTCTTGCTGTTGGCGAGCAAGGTCCATTTGCTGCCGTTGTTTCTCAATTTGTGAGGCTGCCAGTTTTTTCTGTTCATCGTGCGCTGCCAGGAGCTGCTCCCGTAAACTGATCAGCTGGGTAATCATGGTGGAGAGCTGCCGTTCTTTTTCTGCCAGGCTCTCAGGTGTACCTAAAATGGAAGCGAGAAGACATCTCACAAGTTTAAGGAAAGTCTGAATGAACTGTAGAAACAGGGGCAGAATTTAGAAAGGGCCTACCCTAAAATACCAAAAGACCTGCGACAACAGCTGGAGGCCATTGTGAGTGCAGGAGCACCGCAAAGTAGTTACAGTAATAGAAAGAATGCTAGGACCACTCACTACCCCTGTCAAGAATAACAATAGTAACAACAACAAACAGATCTATCCCATTCTCTGTCTTTAACACACTCTCCTCTTCCTCCAAAGGAAATCTGTCTGATAGTACCAAAGATTAAAACTATGTATTAATATCCTAATCACTTCTATCCTCAGTGAGAAACACAGTATTCAAGACATTAAAAAAAAACCCACTGCTGACGAGTAAATTCTGACTCATACATCCCTGTAGGATAGAACAGAGCTGCCGTGAAGAGTTTCCAAGACTGTACATCTTTACGGAAGCTGACTACCACATCGTCTCCCACAGAGGGACTGGGGGGTTGGAATGTGGACCTTTCGGTTCGGTTCGTAGCCAAGTGCTTAACCACTGCACCACCAGGAGTCTTCCTGCAAGACGTGGCAGGTGCTTAATAAATGTTCCTTAAGGAAGTTTTTGGTTACTACCCTAACAGAATTTTTCTACCGTGCAAATATCTGTCTCTGAAGCTCAGAAGAGAGGGGTCAAGCTCTTGGCCATGGAACACGTTCTAGAGAGAGAATCAAAACTGCCTCAGGTAAGAAGGGATTGAATTCGGATTTTTTTCCCCCTCTGAGGATATCACGCTAAAGTTCCCAAGTTCATCCTTAAAGACAACAATGTTGCTTGGGGGGCTCGCTCACCCCTTTCTCATTTGTCATTCTTCAAAGGGAAAAAACACACTCGAGGTTGAGAAGGTTATGCATAAAGACAAGCTGTTAATGAACACGATGCCGCTGAACACTTAGGGTATGCACTAATGGCGCTGAACAGTCTTTCTATGGTCAAATTGCACAGCTCTCCTAAGTAAAGGGTGCAGAATCCTTTTGTGAATCTAAATTAGTGCATTTCACCGCAGCTTATAAGATAAGAATTTCAACCCACTGTATTTGAGCTACACAGGTTTCAATATGAGGAAATGATCTATGATTTGAAAGCTTTTCAGAAAGATGCCACCAGCTGTCAAAGGGGACAAAGATTGCCGATTTTTGTGTGTGTGGAAGGGGAGACTTCCAACCTCCTATGAAAAAAACACTCATTCCTGCTAAGAAAGATGCAGGACAATCAGAGAAACTAAAACCCATTTAGAGTGGCCCTCGTTTCTGAGTGCCCCCATGGAGAAAAGGACCTTTCAGAGGATACTTGCTAGTATATATGATTCCCACTAGCTAAGACTGAGGTCAGTAGACAAGCTACCACATTTAAAATTACCTTAGGATTCTTAATGTCAATTCAAGTTTAAAAAACAAATACACGAACTATCAATATCTCTTAAAATTCACTGAGCTGAAAGATGGCCTGGAATTACAATAAGAAGAAAAAGATAGTGAAATAATGTTAGAAAAATTTATTCTACTGATAAGAGAACAAATACTATACGAAGAAAAGTGACCAGCTGTTCTTTTTAGATATTGGAATTTATTAAAATAGGTTTTAATCTTGGCAATAGGAACTTCAGCTAGGTAAAAGGAAGAACTTCTCAACCTAGAAGTGTAGTAAAACCCAAAACCAGGTCCCTGAAGAGGATCATAAAATCTTTTCAAAAACAGGAAAACTCGACTAATACATATATCAATATTACAGGAATGAGATGATACAAAACAAGAAAAGTATTAAATTTATTTACTATTTCACTCATTCTTAATCCAATAAATATTTCTTCAATGGCAACAATATTGTTACTGTTGTTGGGTGCCCTCAAGTCAATTTTTGACTCATAGGAGCCCATGTGACAGAGCAAAAGTTTCCCATAGGGTTTTCTAGGCTGTAACCTTTATGGGAGCAGATTGCCAGATCTTTCTCCTGCAAAGCCGCTGGGTAGGTTTGAACCGCCAACCTTTCAGTTAGCAGCTGAGCTGCTTAACTGTTACACCACCAGAGCTCCTTGGCAACAATGTGCCAGCTACTATATTAAGATTTAATGATATAATGGCAAGTAAAAGCAGACACAGCCCCTACTCTCATGCAGTTTATAGTCCAAAGTGGGAGGAGACACATTAATCTAGTTGTCACATATATAAATGTAAAGTACAACTGATAAGAATTACAAACAAGGCAAATATTTGGGGGAAGGTTTAATTGAGTTTAGGGGGCTGAGGTCAGGACAGGTATCCTTGAAAAAGTAACAAATTAACAATAGGATGAATAGGAATTAACTAGGCAAAAGGTTGGGGTAGTAGCCAAGGAGTCTCCCAGAAGGCAGAAACAGCATGTGCAAAGGCCCTGTGGTGGGGAGAGTTTTCAGTGTGTTCCAAGAAGGCAGTGAAACTTTGATCAAAATAGAGTATAAGGAAAGTATAATACCAGATGAGGCTAGATGGATGGGAAAAGGTCACGCCATTCAGCCCCTTATAGACATGTTTGATGATCTTCATCTTTATTCTAAGAATAATTCAAAATCACTAAAGTATTTTAAGTGTGGCGGGGGGTGATGTGATTCTTCTGGCTACAGCATGGAGAATGAATTGGAAGGTATGACAATAGATGCATGGAATAAACGTACATTTAATTACATATATTTTGTGCAATATTCTGAACTATGTATAATTTTCTTGTTATACCTATCTATATGAAGTAAGTTAAGACAAGGCTAAGTGAATACTGGGAAGGTTACTGCACTATAATTCTTTGTTAATAAAGAAGACCATTCACAGGGAATTTTGGGCAGTGACCGATAAAAGAATTGGATCTGGTATTTAGATTCTCTAGTAAAGACTGAAATTTTTTCTCTTCTCCCAGGTTAAACAAAGTCTTTTTAACAATCTTCAATTTACTCCCCTTTCTCTTTTACACAGGAATCAGAGAAGCTGTGGATAACACATAAATGACATCTTAGCCTCTTCTCCTTAAGCTGAAGTCAAGAAATCTATATAAGCATTGTGTTTCCAATGTTAATAGATATGTATAAGGATATCTGAGTTTATAGAATAAAGCCACTTAACTGAATCTTTTTTAAAGTCATCATGATATTAAAATTGTTTAATTGTAAAGTTCAATAATATCTAAGTTTTTTTCTTAGACTGAAAAGATACATGGTTAAGGAAAAAAACAATCCAGAGATCAATATTTTTAAGTTAAAGATTTAGACACTCATATAGGCTATCACTCTCTCTTCCTTAAACTTGAGGAGCTCATACACATTTTGGATAAAGACAAATAGCCTAACAAGTGAGGCTGGAATGAAATGAGTAGTGTAACAAATCTAAAATTCTCCTGAATGGGTAAATTATATATAAAACCAAGTAGCCTGTTGGGGTCAAATTAAAGAGACATTAATTAACATCACAAAACAGCTTACATTCTCTAGATGTATGGACTACTTTATATTTGTGTGTGGCCATTTTTCTGTTCTGTGTCCATTGTATTTGTTCAGATATACTAGCTTAAAGCCAGGCATTTAAAACCTGTTTTGTTGGATTTTTGTTTTAGTGAATAGCTAGTGCTTATGCTGTTGTAATGAAAATAACTTCAAGTTTGAATCACACTAACCAACCACCCTTCAAATACAAGGTATTTAATATAAAAAAAAAAAAGTTTAATTAAACTTGAAACTTTGCCATGACAAAGGAACTACAACTGCTAAAGTTGCTGGAAGATTGCACGTATGGGACGTGGTGGGTACGTGAAATATGATCAGGTTATGTTAAGAAAAGTAAAAGGCCATATAGCATGCTCTTCTGCGGTAACTTAACTCTGTGTAGAAAATCTTGTCTAAAATTATATTTTGAGGTTTGATAAAATGAACTTGGAGAAAAAGTAGATCAGGTTGTAGGGGTCTGTCCAGCCCAACAGAGGTCTTCGGTAGCTGCCTAACATCATCTGTTTCACATCTTTCAAACTATCTTAAAATGATTCTCTAAAATGCATTGCCAGAAAATAGCCTCTGCTGCCTCCCAAACAAAAACAGTGGTAGTTTCATAAACCACAAAAAAGGAAACCAGCAAAAAAGCTTCTGTACAAAAAAGCTCTCTACAAGTCAGCGTGCCTGCTTTTATGCAATATCACACGCAGTGTGCATCTGACACTCTCCACTGTCAACTGTCTATTCTCCAGCTCCAAAGACAATGCAGCAGGTTTTTTCCCCCTTCTCTTTTTGTGTGTGTTCCGTGGGGTCATCTTTATCCCCAAACCACATCTGTCTTGAGTTTCTCTCAGATTAGTCAGGTGGATCAGTGCTCTCCAGGGCCTGCTCCAGCTGAAGTATTTTAATTTGACTAAACACCTGATTTATTTTATCTCTCCGATGAGAAAGGCAGTTTGTCTTAATAGAGCCTGTCAGCCCACAGCCCCATTCACAGCAATTTACAGGCAGCCAGGGACGCTGGAAGAGAAGAGTGCCGTGATTCTGTATTTTATCCTCCTCCAGAAAGCACCTAAAAGCAGCTATTCACTGCTACTGCATGTGGCATTTTAGGACTGAATTAGCTTTTTATTCAAGTAACTACACTTGTTGTGAATAGCTTATCTGTAAAATTGCTACATTCACTACTGATTTTATTAACCTTTGGCTCTATCACAAAATGGTCTTCAGTTAGGAAAGACCTTTAAAATTGACACATTTTTTCTTAGGGGCCTTTATTCCAGTGACTTCAGATTTACTGAATTTGATCCATTGAATTCTTTACCAGTTGTACTTAAAATTTTGAGTCTCAATAGGAAGTCAATAGTGCGTAAATAAGGAAACACTTTTCAAAATGTAAATACGGCAGCAATTTCCCTCATCAAAAGTTTTCAAATACCATCTTTCATTACAACAGTTTCAAAATCAGCCCTCTGGCCTTTTTTGGTCATAATCTTAAAGAACTTGAAAAAAATTAACTAAACTAGACCTTTTTTTTTTACTTTACAAACAATACCTGTCCTATCCCCAAGGCTCAAAGCCAACAGAAAAAAATTCAAAATAGATGAGAAATTAGGTAAAATACTAAGATGTAATTAGGCTAATGTCCTTCTTGATAGAAAATGGAAAATTAAAAATCAGGTTTAAAATTTATTTAAAATCCTTTTCTTTCTTTTTTGCATTTGTTCACAAAAGTTAGCACCATAATCTGCCAGTTACTTTTGCCCACATGAAATATATATAATGATAATCGTAGTGCTAGAAATAAGACTGGGCATTGAGAAGTCATTGAAAACTCCAAATATGGACAAGACATACAACTTGCAGAACACTTTACTAAATAAAGACTTGCCTCAGCTCTTTTACAATATTCCCGTACCCAGTACTTCTATAATATAAAACTTTTAAACAGGTTAGTCTCTTAATAGCTATTCCCTGAAAGTGGGTCGCCGCTGTGTGATGAAAACTAAGTTCTTTCTAATGAGAAAACACAGAAATCAGCACAGCAATGGGGAGAGGACAAAGTAAGAGGGAGACAGAGAGAGAAAGCATGCCCAGAGACAGATAAATTAAATTTTGTCAATTTCTCTGCATGCTTTTCATCTCTAATGAAAGGAAGGGTAATGGTCTTAAAACACAATGTCTTACCGATACAAATATAACTACAGTCAACAAGGGGTATTATCTGGAAATGAATCCTAAAAAAAAAAATGTAAAATAAGACCTCCACCTAATCATTCTCCTGTATTAGATCCTGGCACACACTACTTTAATAAACGTGATAGGACTCACCGTGAAATTTCAAGACGTCGGCTTAACTGAAAAGTGTCTGTGTTTGGAGTGATGGGGAGGGGTGGCAGTGACACCAGCATGGTGTTCTGATGGGGATATACTTTTCCACATCAATCCGAGAAAGATTAAAGCACTTAACAGTAATTCCAAAGCAACATCAATCAAGGAACTCAGCCAACAATCCAGAAAGATTTTAAATAAAGTTGAAAAGAAAAGCTCTTAAGAGTCAATTCCCTGGTCAGTTCTAATTTTTTTTTTTTTAACAGACAATGTTTGAGAAGAAAGCCAAAATACAATGGCAGTCATAAAAGAAAGCTGCATTTGATCTTTTCTGCCCACAGATAACCTGGTTAAACTGCTGAGTTTTACACTGCAGTCTCCTCACACATCAGATGAGCTGTCATGTCTCCACTTCACAAGCTCAGTCCATCATTTAGCAATGGCCTTTTTTGATACAGCCTTCTTTTAAATGTCACAAAATAGGGCAGCAAAAAGTCAACGAAAAAATAAATAGGGTAAACTGAAGAAACTAACAATCTATCAGAGGTCCCCTGATAAAAGTTACTTTGTGGTGACTGCCTGAGAAAGGAACCCCTGTCCCAGTGTACCAGCAGCTAATTCAAGTTCTGGATCCAACAGCAGTTTTAAAAGCTTCCCACTCTAAAGGGCCCCAGTGCATCATAAAGATAAAGGATTTCAGTACAAAACCACCACAAAGACCTCTATTATCTTATCAGTCTTTGGTTACAACAGCTGAACCAATATGACTAAATTCTGAATGTCTTTTTTTCAAAACAGCAGAGTACTGGAATTTCTTTGTTTTCTCATCAGTCAGCTATTGTCATTGCTCCCATATGCTACTGTCCACTCCTTAGTAAATGAAAAGTTCAATAAATGCAGCAATTGTGCTCTTAGGAATCACTTAGGGACCACTACACAGGAAGTATGCCTCATGGGTTGAGGTACACAGGCTGCTTGGTTTTTTGTTTTTTTCTTTTCATTGAAAATATGAGAATTTCCTTCTCAAAATGTGTACAACTCTCATTTTAAATGCCATTAAAATTTACTGTGTTCCAAAAAAAGGTAAGGATACCCAGGTTCTTCCCAAATTAAGATCAAACTCTCCTGTTTATACCAGGAACGCTCACCTCTCCGTCAGCTTCCCCTCTTCCTGACAGCAAAAGGAAATCTATTTCTGGATTCAGCTGAGGTCTATTCATGTTGCAGATCCCAACAGAGCAAGAACACAATCCACAGAATTCTGCCATCCAGATCCTCGACCTCACAGCTGGGCCTTCAGCCCATTGTGCCTCCTTAGCTTGCCTTTATTGGATCCGGAAATGAAGGTGTCCTGAAACATCTCTCCTTCAACATCAGACAGGCTGCCTTTATGTTATTATTCCTACGAAGGACATTCAGTAACTACATACACATAACCCACACATAAAAATAATTTCCGGCCTTTCATAAACATGAAATTCTTTGGTCGCTGCAGGGTTAAAATGATAAAAATCTTTGTCTCGATATTAACACCTGGTATTGCAGGAGTGGCTTTTTCTCTAGAAGCTCCATCAGAGTTAAGAGATAGGAAGGAGAAGAATAAAAGACTTTTTTAACTAAGCATTGTCCTGAAAACTCTTATATGTTAATGTTATTTAATCCTCGCCCTAAAAGTTACATTGTTATTTTCAATTCACAGATGAGAAACTAAGGTACAGAGAGCTAAAGTAACTTGAGTAATTTGAGTATGCCTAAAATTTTAATGCCACGTAGGGCTCAGAAATATACAACTTCTCAGTAAGGCTTTGCTTACCAAATAAGAAGTTAAAGACCTAGGCTAGGGAACCACAACTTTGACATCTTTTATATGTGAAAACAGATCATGACACTAAGTGACTGCCTGGAATTACTCAGCATATTAGCACCCAGCTTGGCAGTCAAGATCCTCTGTTATGCTTACTCTCCAGGGCCACCTAGCCTGGCAGCTAGAATTCTCTGACATGCTTACTCCTCAGTCCCTCCCTCCCCAAACAGCATATGGCCTACTGGTCCCAAGCCCAAATGCAATGATTATGCAGACCATGGCATTCTCCAATATCCCAGATACAATATTTACAACAACCATGAAAGGCCTGATGAAAATGGCCTCAAATATTTACACATTTCAAGGGTGCTGCTATCCTGAGGTGCAGTGTGCTTGCAGGTGCTAGCCAAGAGGAAGCTACATGGAAAAAGCTAGGAAGTGAGCTTAGCAAGGTTTCAGAAATCTCCCAGGTACAACTAGGTTTAGGACAGGTTCCTGTGTAAACAGACCCTATACCTTATCCATTTCTAGGGTGTATTTATTTACTACTTGCCTAATGTAAATCAGGGGAATCCCTGCCTAGCCCAATATGCCTCACTGTACAGTAATAATAAATGCTTACATAGCAGTTACTTAGTGCTAGCAAGAGCTTTACATATTAACTCATGTATTCTTCACAACAATTCTATGTGGTAGGTCATATTATTATACTCATCTTTAAATTGAGACATAAAGAGGTTACACAACTTGCCCAAGTTCTACAGCTATTAACTAGTATATCCAGGATTCAAAATAAGGCAGTATGGCCATAGTCTATCCTCTTAACCACTATGATAAATGGAGAATGGAACTCCTAAATGAGCTACCTTCTCAAAATTAGTTCACCTAGTAGGTAAAGTGGCTGAAATTCTCCTTATAATCTGTTTGTTTCAGTTTTTTAATCAATTTCCTGAGGTCCTTATTAAAATGGAAGCATTTATGTAAGGAGGTATCTATGATACCCATTGTGCTTTAAGAGAGTCCAACCCACTGGCACAAGACCCTACTGGCCTTTCAGTCCAACTCACAAATATCCACCACTCTTTGTGATCATTTTTCACTATTAATTTACTCTCTCAGTCTCATACTTACTCTCTCTTGCTCTGATCTTGTTTCCTCCAAGTTCTGAACTCTTGGTCTGAGATATTATACCTTGGTTCCTATGTTTAACTCCAATGGACCTAGTATTTGGACTCAAATATTGAAATTTCAGCTTTTCCCAAAAGAATAGTTTGGCTAGTCCTCAGACTTTTAGCAACACATTTGGGCTTCTCTATGAATCTCTCATTCTAAATCTGGCACCATGAAACTCACCCATGGCCTAATTACTTGGTCAGCAATCTAGATAGCCATGTCCAGCCCACTTTTTTTCTGTGTTATTTGTAGCTACAGGACATTCCAGTGAGTCAGGCTGTGGCCAGTACTGAGACTCTGATGGAAAGGTGTGCTAAAATAAATTAAAATTTAAACAAAACCCAACAACTAAGGGAGACTATTTACTGGTGTTTTTACATAATCATAGATAATTCACAGTTTCTTGAATTATAGAGCCGAGTATCTGATCAGATGACAGATCTCACCCATCACAAACTCAGATTGAGTTTGCAGAAGGAAAACGGAAATGAAAATTTCATATTGATTTTAAAATTGCTATTTCTTTGATTTTTCTTTCATGGTTAAATACAGCTGGATAAATAACATTATTTTCTCATTCTCCATTTTTACTTTAACAGTGATTTCTGGATACAAATATATCTCATTATTGTATTATGGAAACACAATATGTTCAGATAGCTTTTTTGAAGATTATCTAATGCTTCCCATGCAGAATTCACAATATTCAGGACAAGAACGGCAATTAAAGCCCAGGTCCAGCAATGACCAAGATTCTCCTAACGTAGGTAGAGTTTTAACATGCTAAAGTAGAAAGGGAAAAATATTCAGAAAACATTTCTGAGCCTCTTCATATAAAAATTAAAAGTCAACATGTTTGTTCAGTCTATAAACAAAAATTAGTTTAGTCACAAATAAGATGCCCTATTCTAAAACTATGGCATTCTCTCACAAATACATAGAAAAGCTTGATTCAAGGCTTTAAAACAGTTAGGATTACTATATACAATAACTTTAGGTTACAAATGCATTTAAGTAGTTTATAAAACTCATTTTTATGATAACTTTAAAATAATCAGGGTTTTACAATTATCAATAAAAGAATTTTTTACTTAGTATTCTAACCTGAAGGCAAAATCAAGAGGCAAAAAGGGAAAAATATATTCATATTTGAGCTATATAGGAAATTGGATACTGCAGTCAATATGGCAGTACTGAAAAATAACCTCAGCTGTGGTGGACACCACCTTTTGAAGGAGCAGATGTCTAAAAAGTCAGCAAGAAGATGATTGCAATAGTTCAATTTTAAGGGCAATACGTAAAAAGATGTGTACTTGTAAAAGATGGCTGTAGCATCAGTGGTCCCAGAATTGCAAGGGCAGCAGGCTCTGCAAATTCAGAACTCAATCACATCCTCCTGCTGGACAATGTCTGCTCCCCATCCAAATTTAAAGCCTCTGCTTTGAATTAGGCAAGAATCTACTCTAGTGCTACTCATAATTACAGACAGAAATTTGGTGGGGAGGAAGAGCAAATGATAGGTCACAATGGGTACTTCCTACCTGACTGTTAGCTCCTTAAGGGCAGGATCTATGTCACATGGATCTCTATATGACAAAGCACAGACGTAAGTGCAGTGCCTAGAAGTTGTGCTCAAAAAAGATGAAAGGAACTGAATAAAAAGTGCTCCTCAGAAGAGTTGGAGATAGGCAGCCACAGCAGTTAGCAACCCATATGAAATTGCTCTGAACTCCAGCAGTTTTTGAGCCATATCTGTACTGTTTCCAGTTTGGCAATCATTGTAACTGAAAGAACTCATTGGCCATTTCCACTGCTGTGTATGCAACAGACTATCAACTCATATGAAAAGGCAAACATAAAATAATAAAATTTGAACACGTAAAGAAATATAGATTCAGATTCAAAAAAATTTTGCTGAGCACATATGATGGTCTAAATACTTTCTATGTGCTAGTGTTAGTATTTTTATCTCTATTTCAACAAACCTGGGAAAATGAGGTTCCGGAAGGTTAAAAATACATCCAAGATCACATGGCTTGTAACCAATAGAGCCATGATTCTAAGGCCAGCCTCTTTCCAGTAAACCACAAATGTTTCAGGGTGGGTATGGGTAAAAAAAAAAAAAAAAAAACTAAGAGGGGGCAATAACAACTAAGTTATTTAAGACAATGACTTCACACAGAGTCTTCATGAAGTTCTTCTGCATTTTTAAAAATTTAAATACCTTGTTGGTAGATAGAGTGGAATTAAAAGGCAAATTAATTCATATTTAGAATAATTACAATTTAATATTATTTAAGATTTGTGAGTAGTAAATGACACATTATATAGACTAAGAAATTATATAGAAAATATTTCAAAGGAATTTATATTCTGTATTAACCCTATCTAACATCACCTTCTTCCAATAAAATTGAGTTATATGCCAAAGACACTGTAATCAGACAATAAGTTCTAAATCTTAAGTGCCCAGAGAAGTAAACGTCAAAGGAGTGATAGTTGCTTGATCCACTCTTTCACCTGTTCTAATACCACCAAAGTTTTTTTTTTTTTTTTTTTTAGGAAGCCGTTCTAAAAAACATATACTTTAGATGACAAAATCCTTTCTTTGGTTGAATTTCAAAAGTTGCAAGCATGACCTCAATGGTATTACCGTAGAATGATCCAGATTAGTGTTTCCCAATATTTTTAAATCTATGCCTCCTACACATCTTTATCAGTCTATATATACCCCCACTAGCCAAGATGATTTTGCACAGCTGATTCATTTTCTATAGTTTGTATTAAGAAAATTATAAATACATTGAATACGTTTTTTAGAAGCTTCAAACATCCCCAATTTGAGGCTCCTGTTCTAAGCATCAAAAATAATTTTAATTAAATTAAATGGGTATTCGAAGTTTGTTTCTTTTACACCTACAAGTTTAAAATGAAATTGAAAAACTTTAAACTGCTCATTGACTTTATAAAAACAACATATTCTTTCCATATTACTGACACATCTATAGCATATCTTTTAATCACTCTAACATGTTGTTAGGTTTCTTTCTAAATATTTTATGTGTAGTACTTGAAATCAGCTTGATGGCAACGGATTTGGTTTGTTTTTTTACTCAATTATCTTGTACCAATGATAAATTTTATTTTGTTATGTTCCATGTCAAAGACAATATACCTGATCACCTTTTTGGCAACAATAATGTACAAAACCTTCTACTTGATATGTTATTTATCTTTTAATTTATTTACTACTGCCTGCTTTCCCAGCACCTTGAACAGTTCCTGACAGAGAGTAGTTCCTCAATAAATATGTGCTGAAAATAATTCTATCAGGTGAAGTCATTCATATAATCCATCATCCCAATGAGGACATTTTTTAAATGAAAAGGGGTGCTGTGAATTATTGCATGGAGAACACAGGAGTAAGCCAGGACTATCCAACGTAAACCAGAACATATGGGTACCCGAGTCAAAATTTATTCTCACTTAATGTCAGTTTCTAACCAAGTAATATATAAACACAACTCTATTTATAGAAGAGTTTTAGAAGTTTATAAGTAAATTTCCATGATATAACTTCTATGTAGTTGGTAAGCCTGAATTGTGGATGGCTCACTTCTATAGACTAATTGGGCTCAATTCATCACTACTGAGAACATGTAGAGTCCCATAATAAATATATATGTATATATCAATAACAGACCCATTATCTAGAGTAAACTTAATGTACAGACTCTAAAAATTTTGGCTTCATAAAGATTGTACAATGTTCCTTATTTTCCAAGTATTTTGAAGAGAAATTTTTAACTTAACATTCATGGGAATACTTAATCCATTTTTCATGAATTGTAATTCTCAGTTAAGAGAATATTAAGGTCATGCTGGATTTTCTCACTTTAGAAGAGACAAACTTAGAATTTTACTTAGCAATTAACTACACAAAAATACCCAAGTAAAAAATCGTAAGTATTAAAATATCTAAATTTTAGAGCATTATATCAGCATGAATTTTAATTTTGATATTAAGTACATGTTTGTCTTTCATATGATGAAAATACAAACACATAAATCAATGAAAAGCTTGTATTTGCCTCTGAAGATTCTAAGGGCCTGGGTTATACATAATGAAGAAGTAATGAAATTTAATGTTAAGGGAGACTAATGGAATGTCTTGTCTAGCATAAAAACAGTAACATGAAAACTTTCCCACTTTATTTTAAGCAGAAAATTCAATCAATTTTTTTAAAAAATCTAGACAAGACTTACAATTCAGAAAAAGCCTTAGAGTCAATGGCCTTTGAATAATTTCCATGAGAAAAATATTTTTCCTAGTTCAACAATACACTATTAGAAAATTACATGCCTCTAATTATTCTAGAGAATTTATAGTTAAGCTTCTAGGAAATTAACAGCAACATTATTTACCCAACTTCTTACTAATATGGAAAAATAATTCCTAAATTATATTAGTAGGTGCATGAAAGGAAACCATCTATACCTCCAGAACTGAGCTACATTTGAGTTCTAATTATATTTTCAAGCTTACAACACAGGCAGTTCTGCATCTCCAAATAGAGCAAAAAAAAGAAAAGGAATTGAAAGGTTCAAATGAAATACATGTCCTAACTTAATCCCACAAGTAAATATATTTAATAAAATATAGTCAATTAACAAAGGCAACTTGTACTTTAAAAAATTGAAGAATCTAAGCCAGGGGAAGATAAGCTGTGAAAACAAGCAAACCATAAAATACAAAGAAAACCTATTAAAAGTGATTTGGGAAGAAGTCTCCAGCCATTCCTGGAGCTTAGCAGGCACTGCTTTGTAGGAATCCCTGAGTTCTGTTATAACTGGGTTAGTTTATAGTAATGCAAGCTAAAACAGTGCAACAGAATTAGGTCGTTTTTAAAAAAGAAAAAAAATGCAAGCATCAATTAGAAATTAAAGACTGCAAAAATCCAAAGGTAAGTGATAAAATCACTACAAACCAATGTAACTAAATAAAGGTTTGGCGCATTGCAGGTTTCTTTTTTTGGAACCAAACTTAGTTAAACAATAACTTAACATTTGTATAAAAAAAAACTTCATTTTCTTCAAGAAAGACTAGATTAGCTAACAGAGCAGAAAAAAAGGAGAAGGAGAAATGTAGCTCAAGCATATATTAGTCTTCTGTGTGGCGGGGAGATGAAGGGAACATTAAGCAAGACTGTCCCGAGAAGACTTACATTACAAGTCAGAGTTTTTGGCCATTGTATTCTAGATAATAAAATATGCTTTGGTTTCAGGCAAAACACTTCCAAGTTTTAACTATTATTGCAACAAACTAAAGATAAATGAGTTCCCCGAATATCAGACACGGTTATATTCAAATGTAAGCACTTAAATTCATTCATGAGCTAAGTATAAACATCTGAAGTCGCTGCTGTTTGAAATTATCTGTGCAACCAAGAACACAGGTAATCAAGAGTTGGCTACATATACTCATCTGTGCCCTCCCTTTGTTCAAATGAACTGAACAATCAACAGCAGCTTAGACCATTTAGTCAAGAAGAGTTTTCTCTGGTAACCCAAGAAACGTAAGGCAGAGATCATCAGCAAGGGTGAAGTGATATTATATTATTATTACTATCATTATCATTTCATTACCATTACAAAGTAAAAACTAGGGCAGAAATTCTACAAGGATAATAACTCTACCAGGTTACAAATACACAATAAGTAATTATTCAGCATTAAGCTACTCATTTTAATCTTTCTATTGAATTAATGAAGTGATAAAAATTTACCATAAAAATGTCCTTAGCTAGCCTAAAGGCTTATGCCAAAATGTGTTCATAAAGTTATTAAATAAGTAGTTTCCATAAGGTGGGTAGACATGAGTGATGACATAGTTTCAGCTAATATGTACATGAAAATAAGCCAAGTATAATAAGAATCAAAGCAACTGCAAAAATACTGCTAGAAAGTACTTTCAAATACAATAGAGTTTTTGAGCCTTAACATCACCTCGTAAGGTAGCTATTATTATCATCATGGCCATTTTACAGATGATGAAACAGACACAGAAAGGACATATGGTTTATCTAAAATCACGCAACCAGAACTTTAACTTCAAACCTGTTTCCCTTTCCACTTCGAAACCACTGATTTTTTTACATTGATACTCTGAGAATAAATTTTATCTTCAAATTTCACAGATCTTATTAGCATCAGAGCAATAAGGTGGTTGTTTTTCCAACCTGAAGTCCCAGTTTGTGATCCCATACACTGAAGAACTGGAGGAAAGGAGAATGTATGTGTGTGTGTGTGTGTGTGTGTTTTGGGGGGTAGGTATATCTAGTATGTGCATGTACATATAGCTCCAAATGCATTACTTAATTTGAACATAAAATAAAAAATTATTACAAACTCACTGCATATCTGAACTTTTTTGGGTGGGGGAGTGGGGAAGGAGCATTACAGAAAAATCAAAACAAAACACCTGCATTTTCCCCAACCACTCAGCTTTTTCCCTTCCCACTATTGTCCATCATTGGTTCTACCACAGTTAACCTACATCTGGAGGTGATTTTAAAAAATAAACAACTTGAAATGCCTTTTTAAAAGTATACTTATTTAAACAATCACAGGCTCACAAAATCAATGTTGTAAAGAATCAAAGTGATCAATTGCCAAATTTTACAGATAAGGAAGTTGAAAGCCCAAAGGGGAAAGTGACATGCCTGATGTCACATAGTTAAATAGTGGCAGAATTAGGACCAGAAACTAGAAGTCTTGATTCTCAGTTCACAACCCCTTCCTCTATAACATGACACCACTAAAAAATCAAGTGAAATAATCTACTTTAAATCTCTTTTGGAAGAGTGTTGATATCACTAATCATTTTCCTCAATCCACTAAAGCAACATTGATTCTTTACTTATTTTAGCACATTTTCAATTCCCCAAATCTATCATATAATCTAACAAATGACAGAAGCAATCATTAGGAAAGTATTTTAAGAAACAGATTTTGTTCAATGATACTAAGAATTATTTCACTCTGCGACCTCTGCAAGTGAGTTTCATATGTCCTGGTTTAAAGTGGTTAATCATAGTTTAAATGATACTTTTTTAGAAATAGCCAATCAGGACATTTTATAGGGAAAGGGTTACATGGACTTTGAAAGATTTCAGTGTCCATCATTTGCCAACTTTAATAACTGAAATCTTATGAGCCAAAAGAATCTTCGCATTTCATTGGCCCATGTATTTGAAAACCTCAGTGCCTGAGGGGTTTTCTCTCTCTCTCTTTCTCTATGTTTGTGTGTGTGTAAAATTTTTTAAATCAGGACAACAGGAATGTAGGTAGGCAGAACAATTTAACAGTCAAAACTTAGAAGTTGAGGCCAGATAAAGCATACACGTATATACTTACTGATGGATTTTTAGTATTATAAAGAATAACACAGAAATATAAACAAAGAAAGAAATGAAGATTCAAAAATAGTATGATGCTCATTTTGCTTCTGATTTCCAAGGTCTTTAATAAGAGCTACTAGAGTACACAGAAATCCTTTATTACCTCTGAAGTTGCATAGTGGAAGATGGTTAGACTATAAGGCAGGAGACCTAGGTTCTAGTTTCAGTTTTGCCACTTCGTACAAGTAACTCCCTGGGCCTCCATTTCTCAATGTATAAAATGAGGGGGTTCGACTAGATAATCTCTAAGGACACTTCTACTTGTGAGCTGCAGTTTTAGAAATGTTCATTGCATGCAACATTAATTTCTTAATGAAGTTCACGCAGTTTTGTCTTTTTTTTTTTTTATAACCTATAGAGATCATTATATCACTTTAGCACAAAAAAGAAAACATTTATGTCACTGAGAACTATGTATGTATACATATTGTATAAATACACATACATATACTCATCATGCTGACATTCTATATTAATATACAACCCAGCATTAACTTTTTAGATGTGCTATTTAGTTAAGTTTAAGAGCAAACTGCATTGATTTTTTAAAAAATAGATTTCTTTTACAATATGTGACATTACAATTAATGTCAGTTTGACCAGAAAAATCACAAATTCCCAAAATATACATTTAATCTATATTTATATTTACAAAAGTTGAAACTTTACTGGAATAAAAGCACAATACATACATTGAACTTATTCTGCAACTAAGGAACTATAATACAACTTTTTGACTTATTACAGTTTTACATATATGTTCAATAAGTTTTATTTGTATATTTTAATAATAAAGCAGATTGAGGTAGCAGTACAGTGCAGTGTTCAAGAACATGGGCTCTGGAGCCAGGTTGCCTAGTTTTAAATGCCAACTGTACCACGTCTAAGGCTGTAACCTTGGTCTTCGTGTTCTATTTTGTAAAACTGGAACAGTAGTAGGCCATCGTGTAGCTCAAGTGAGTTAACACAAGTGAAGAGCTTAGAACAGTGTCTTCATATAGTAAGCACTCAAAAAATGTTTGCCATTTTGTTCATATGACTATATTAAAATCCATTTTAGCATCTAGCTTAACAATGAAGACAAGAAGTTACATAGTATAGAAATATTTTGATTTATTCCATTCTAAATATTTAATAAAGTTCTATAATTACACATAGACACTTAAACTATAAAATATTCCTTCATGCCAACCTCCTGAAAGCTGGAAATTCAGGTATGGTAGATACAATTAGGCTCTCCACTAATAAAGTCCAGACTTCTCAACTTATATAGATAGCACTTCATAATCTTGCCCCGGTTTGCCTAGTCTCATCTCTCACTTTTACTGCCCCCAAATTAACACCCACGCATCCCCAACTACAATTATGCACACATACACACACATGACTATTTTTACTGAAAACATGCAATTTCCCAAAAAAGTCCTTTCTTTCCCATGCTTCTGAATCTTCACACATGCTATTCTCATTGCCTAAAATGCTCTTCCTCCCCTCTTTTCAACTGTAGTACCATTTTAAAAATGAGAAACTAGAAATAAACGAAATGCTTACCATCAGAGGAATGGATAAACAAATTATTATTCATTGACAGCTAGGAACATTATACAGACAGCCCTTAAGAAAATTTAGAGAATTCATCCATTACTTAACCAATATTTATTGTACTTCTATGTACTAGGCATAGGTCTACATTCTGGGGGTTTGTGAACAAAATTGACAAGAAGTTTATCCTGAACAATGAAATAAATCTATATTAAGTTTTTTTTTTTTAAGAAAGCAAGTTACGTAGCACATTTTTATAAAAACAATCCCATTTTTTATAAAACCTAAACAAATATATATAAATATGCTTTGCCTACACAATAGATTGTCAATAGTGGTTATCTGTGAGATAAGCAATAAGGCTAGCTGGGGCAGAGTTAAGGATAGAATTTGAATACTTCAATATACTTAACTGAATTTGTTACAACAATACCATACAATTCTTGCAATTATTAAGAACAAAACATCTCTTGACTAATGTTAGGTCATTATTAAGTTTTTCTTCCCAACATACACACAAAAAAGTTGTTAATACTAAGGGTCACTTAGAGAAATCTAAAAGAACAGAATTTCAGGTAAGAAGATATTTTAAAAAATTAACTTCCTTCTATTTAATGCTTTAAATAATCATATTATACATCGTAAAAGGTTATGTCATCTACATATCGCGGGTTGTTAATGAGTCTTCCTTGACTCTTGATGCTACATTTTCCTTCATATAGTCCAGCTTCTTAGATTATTTGGCCAGCATACAGGCTGAATAAGTACGGTGAAAGGACACAACCCCGATGCACTCCTTTCCTGATTTTAAACCACACAGTATCCCCTTGTTCTGTTCCAACAACTGCCTCTTGGTCTATGCACAGGTTCTGCATGAGCACAATGAAGTGTTTCTTATGAGCACAATTAAGTGCATGAGCACATTAAGCATCAAGGTTAGAGGAAGACTCATGAACTCTGTGATATGCACATGATACAACCTTCCTTGCTGAAACTGAAGAGGAATTGAAGCATTTATTGATGAAGATCAAAAACTACAGCCTTCAGTATGGATTACACCTCAAAATAAAGAAAACAAAAATCTTCACAACTGGACCAATAAGCAACATCATGATATATGGAGAAAATACTGAAGCTGTCAAGGGTTTCATCTTACTTGGATCCACAATCAATGCCCATGGAAGCAACAGTCAGGAAATCAAGACTCATTCAACTGGGCAAATCTGCTGCAAAAGACCTTTTTAAAGTGTTAAAAAGCAAAGACGTCACTTTGAGGGCTAAGGTGCGCCTGACCCAGGCCATGGTATTTTCAGTTGCCTCATATGCATGTGAAATCTGGACAATGAATAAGAAAGACTGAAGTACTGATGCCTTCGAATTATGGTGTTGGCAAAGAATATGGAATATACCATGGGCTGCCGGAAGAACGAACAAATCTGTCTTGTAAGAAGTACAGTCAGAATGCTCCTTAGAAGCAAGGATGGCAAGATTTTGTCTCACGTACTTTGGACATATTATCAGGAGGGACCAGTTCCTGAAGAAGGACGTCATGCTTGGTAAAGTAGAGGGTCAGCAAAAAAGAGGAAGCCCGTCAATGACATGGATTGACAGTGGCTGCAACAACAGGCTCAAACATAGTAATGATTGTAAGGATGGCTCAGGACCCAGCAGTGCTTCATTCTCCTGTACGTTGGGTCACTATGAGTCAGAACCAACTCAGCAGCCCCTAACAATGACAACACCCTGTAGAACAGCCTAAGATTTTTTTTTTAAATATATAAACATTTAACTTTCTGGAAAGATAATACTCTCTTCGCTAGCTTTACATGTACCTATCATTTGACTTTCATATATTCAACTCAAAAAACATTTTGCACACCGTCGAGGACTACTTATAATATATTCATATACCTAAATTATATGCATAAATCTATTTTTGTAACATAACTATGTTCTTTTTTGCCTTTTTCACCGTACTGACTTTTGAGCTAAAACAATGATTGGTAAAACTGCTGGTAGCTGAGCAGGAATCAAGGCAATGCCACCAAACTGTCCTAGTGGTTACTGAAGTCTTTGTGACCACGCACTTACAGTTGAAATAAATTCCTGTTCTTGATAAAGCAATAAAAATATCAATTTTATTAAATCTCAACCTTGAGTACACTTTATGAAATAATATGTGCAACCAAATAGGAAGCACATATAAAGTATTTCTGCTGCATACCAAAGTACAATGGTTGTCTTAAGGAAAAGTACTTACGCAATTTTGTGAGATCTAATCGAGTTCTTTTTTCCATAGAACACCATTTTTACTTGAAAGAATGACTGACAAAGAATGCTTTTTCAGACAACACTCACTGGATTTTTAACAGATGTTTTTTCAAAAACAAAATAAAGTAAGTTTTTCACCTGGAGGAAGAGTTGAATGTATTTGGTCTCAATAAAATCTGAGCTTTCAAATTAATAAATGTGATATTAATGGATGTGATTTTTGACACTGTATCATAAAATGTGTCAACATTTGAAAGCTATACTCCGTGATCTAACACCTTCCAAATGACCAATAGATAATGTTACAAAATCATGCATTGGTAAAAGATCTACTCTAAGTGCAAGCTAAACCAAGGATTTTAAAATCGATTGTGGTAATGGTTGCACAACTCTGTGAACATACTAAAAATCCCTGATTTGTACATTTTAAATGGATTAATTACATGATACGTGAATTAGATCTCAATAAAGATGTTACCTGAAAAAATTAAAAGAAGAACATAAGCAAGATGTCTAGTGAAATGCTTGACACGTGCTAGAAGCTTAGTAAGTGCTAGTTTCCCTTTTCTTGCCTTGAAAATAATTGATGTGTCCTTCAAAATTCAATGATAATAAACCTAAGGCAATTATTTCTCAAGGATCTGAGCAGATTTTGTCAGGCTGTAGGAATTTTTTTTAAGCTGATCATCAGTCAACAAACAGTAAAGTATAATCCCAAAAGAAATTTATATTTTCTTGTCTAGTTATTCTTATTGATATTATAGAAACTGTCCCTTTTTTAAATTTCTGTGAAATACAAATGAAAAATCCAGGATGGAGCTTCTGAAATTGCTTGCAGTTATTTAATATTAACTGAATTTTAAAATCTGACTTAAATTTTGGTGTTTCAAATGAGACTTCCCAGTGTGTAGCATGTTGGAAAAAAAAGCAGAAAAATCTTGTGTATGAGGCATATACTGCTCAGTGGATGATTTACTGACAACTTTCCACAGTTAAATTACTATTTATGAATTTTTTTAAAAAGTAATCTTTACCTCATAGTTTCTCTTTCTGTCAAAGAATAAAGTTATATTGTACATGGTCTTATAGATCCATTTACTTATAAAACTTACTTTGAAAAAATCCAATTTTGGTTATACAAGCAATATATATTTCAAGAACAATCATACTAGTGGGTAAGACACATTCTAGAACTATTGACCTTATATCCAATAAAAGGAAAACTATTTATAATCTTGTCTTCTGAAGTCTTATCTTTGTGATGTTTGGTTAAAAGACGAACTCTTCGTAACTGAGTTTCACAATTTATATCTACCTATTATTAGCATAAGTGGGCAGACAGATTTTGTGGATACTGAGGTATAAACTAACTAGAATTCCCCTTGGGAGCAGTTACATACTAGTCAAGTGTAGCCAAGGAGAGGAGACAGAAGAATAAAAGCAACTTTTATTTTTCTGTAACATTCACAGGCTTCTTGTACATCTCACTACCTCTCCACATTTATTCAATCACTCACTCAATAAATATTTATTAAGGGTCTACCTTTGACCAGGCAGTGAAGCCACATACAGCCTGTTTTCATGCAACTTACCTTCTAGGTAATCCAGAAATAAACAAAAGACATAACCAAATTTTAAAAACTGCATTACTCATTGCAGACGAGTCAATTCTGATCCATAGTGACCTAAAAGGACAGAAGAGAACTATCCCATAAGGTTTCCAAAGGACAGATGGTAGATTCAAACTGCTGACCTTTTGGTTAGCAGCCAAACGCTTAACCTCTGTGCCACCAGGGCTCCAAAAAAGCACATTAAGAGATGGTAAATGCTATGGAAAAAACTAAAGCTGATTAGGTGGAAAAGGTTCCAGGGGTGGTCAAAGTAGATCTCTTTGAGAACATGACATTTGAGCAAGAACTTGAGCTGAAAAAAGTGAGTCATGAGAATATTTAGGAGGAGAGCATCCCAAGAAGAAAAAACAACAAAGTACAAAGGTCCTGAGGTAGGAGCAGGGGGAATTAAACAATATTTTAGTTGATTCTTCTTTAGCATTCTCTAAAGCATGTGATTAAAAAAATTGTAAGTATGTGTATGCGCTGTTATAGACTGGGGCTGCTTACAGGTAAAGATCATTTCTTAGTCATCTCTGTATTCCAAAATGCCTGGCATATAAGAGCCTCTCAAGAAATGTTTAGAAACTCTGGTAGTGCAGTGGTTAAGAGCAACGTCTGCTCACCAAAAGGTCGGCAGTTCGAATCCACCAGGTGCTCCTTGGAAACTCTATGGGGCAGTTCTACTCTGTCCTATAGGGTTGCTATCAGTCAGAATCGACTCGACGGCAACAGGTTTGGTTTTTTGGTAAGAAATGTTTGTCAAATGAGTGGAGTTAATGAAAATATAAATGAATGAAAATAGGATTGGGATTTGTAGGATGTCCCCAAGGTACCATCTAAAATGCCACATTAATGACAGGATGTTCGTTTTTTGTAAAAAGAACCTCCTGCAACTCCTCCCACAATGTGAAGACTTGGATATCTTCAGTCTTGTGACAGGAAGTCAAGAAGAGGCCAAAGGTCACACTTTAAACAAAGGAGGCTTAGGCAATTTTGAAAGCTTCTGTTGGTGAAGAAAGAGCAAGCACCACAGATGTCTGAGAAAAGCTGGTTCTAAAAACAACCCAAAAACTTGTTGCCGTGGAGTCAATTCTGACTCATAGCAACCCTGTAGGACAGAGTAGAACTGCTCCATGGGATTTCCAAGGCTGATAATCTTTACAGAAGCAATCTGCCACATCTTTCTCCTGCGGAGTGGCTGGTGGATTCAAACCAACAACCTTTCTGCTAGCAGCCAAGTGCTTAACCAAAGCACCACCAGGGTTCTAATACCACGTGATAACAAATCATGTTTATCTGATTGTTTCTTGTGTCTCTGAGGCAGAACCTACTTAAAAAAAAAAAAAAAAACTTAGTATACACTAATTATAGTGTTTATCATTCCAATAAATGTTTTTTATACTATCACTACATATTTTCCTCTGGTATTGTTTTATACATTTTCAGTTATACAAATTTTATGATATAGCATATATATATCATTTTATCTTTCTTTTTTCATTTAATATGTTTTTGAATTTATACATGTTGAGGTATATAACTCTACTTTAATTATTTTGACTGATTCTTTATTTTGACTACTCTTACAAACAATGCTACAGTGAACATTCTTACACATGTGCAAGAGCTTCTTTAAGATATAAATACATAAATATACAAGTTGGATTGCTAGTCCATGGAGTTCGTGCACCTTCAACTTGGCTAGATATAGCTAACCTGTTCTCAGAGTAGCTGTATAAATTTATACTCCCACAAGTAGTTTATAAGAGTCCCAGCTCCTTACACTTAATTTTTGCTAATCTGATGGTTGCAGAATGTCTTATTGTTGCTTTAATTTGCATTTCCCTGAAGTAAAGTTGAGCATCTTTTCAGCTCCTGTGAACTGCCTATTTAATTTTGTGAATTGCCTATTTTGTGGATTACCTATTTAATTTTGAGGCAGTTTGGATTTAACAAGCTACATGTACTGTGTATTTTTAAAATTTTTTTTATTGTACTTTAGATGAAGGTTTACAGAGCAAACTACTTTCTCATTAAACAATTAATACACGTATTGTTTTCTGACATTGGTTGCCACCCCCACGACATGTCAACACGCTCCCCTTCTTGACCTTGGTTTCCCTATTACCAGTTTTCTTGTCCTCTCTTGCCTTCTCATCCTTGCCCCTAGGCTGGTGTGCCATTTAGTCTTGCTTTTGTTTTATAGGCCTATCTAATCTTTGGCTGAAGCCTGACCCTCAGAAGTGACTTCCTTAGGGAGCAATAAGGGTGTCCAGGGGTCAAGTGCATTTTGGCCCCATGACATCAATGGCCAGGTCTCTTAGAGAACCTTCATGCCAAAGCCAAAAGCAATATCTCTGAGCAAAGGAATTTGGATTTTCCCTCTAGAAGCCACACAATTTAATGGTGGTGACTCCCAGGGAATCCTGAGATCCCCTCAAAACTGGGCCTTTTTGAATGGAAACTGTTTAATAGAATTTAGTGACTTAATCCTCAAAATAACTGAGTCCTCTGTATACCCCCAAATTCAAAACACTTATCATCCCGTGAAGGAGCCCTGGTGACACAGTGGTGAAGTGTCTGGTTGCTAACCAAATCGTCAGCAGTACAAACCCACCAACCGTTCCTTGGGAGAAAGATGTGACAGTCTGCTTCCATGAAGATTACTGCCTTGGAAACCCTATGGGGCAGGTCTACTCTATCCTATAATCTTGCTGAGTCGAAACTGACTTGACGGCAACGGGTTTGGTTTTGGTTTATCATTTCATGAGTATCAGCTATTTTATTTTCCTGATCAGAAAAAGAGAACAAAGCTAATTTCTATAATATCTAAGGATATCTGGAAGACTTTGAGACGTGAATTGAAAGACTTCGAGACAATCAAATGATTAACAGATTCCAGTGTACAATACGGATTATGGGCATAGTAGTAAGGAGTCATGGTAACAGAGATGATAATCTTCCTGTAACTGTTTCTCATGCTTTTAATATAATAATTAACCACAGTGCCATTTATTATTAGAATTCTATTATGGTTCATAAGTTTGTGCAGTAAACACAGAAATGTGTGCCACTATGCTAGAAATTTAAGGACCCCAGTAGTCTAGCCATTATCCAGAGTTTCCAAAGTTTGTATTCTACAATTACTCTTACGACATATCCAGGCATCTGTCAGCTATCTAATAGCCAGAGGTGATTCCCTTTTGAATTGTAGATCAGGTTATTCTAAAAAACCAAAATTATCTAAAGTAATCCTTGACATCAAATTAGAAAATCCAAGGCACAATGAAGAAAAAGTAAGATCCTTTAAACCGAAATTAAACTAATAAAAAAGGGAAATAGCACAGCGTCAGAAATTTTTTAAAAATATAGATATTAAGAAATAAAAGAGACCCAACAATTCTTAGAAAAAGTAAACTTCACAGTTCAGAGTATGATGCATTCTCATACAGAGGATGAGATGATAATCACTGTTTTTATTATTTTGTTTCATTTTCTGCTTTTTAGCTCCAAGAGTACTATAGGCAATTTGGGAAATGTGTCCCAATAATGACTGGAGTAGATGTTGGCATGTCTTGTCGGAAAGAGCGTGAGCTTTAGCATTATACAGTCCTCGATTCAAATTCTGGCTTGCCTGTTATTATCTTGATGACTTGGACATGTCATTTAGTTTTCCTGAGCCATTGCTCTCTCCTTTGTATAAGTAAGATAATGATGTCCACCTCATGGCATTGGCTTGAGGATTAAGTGAGCTAAAACACACAAAAGCACTGTGACACAAAGTATTTGCCCAGTAACTGTTAGTCTTTGGTTTTCACAGCACCCTCCTCTCCTGCTTCTCCGGAGGTCTGTAAAAACAGGAATTTCTCATGTCTGACTGGCAGAGAACATGAAATATTGTAAGTTCCACATAGCCTAACACAATGATGGGCAAATAATAAGCACTCCCAAAAGATCTATGGATTGATTGAGATTCTATAAATGCATTCCTTCTTGAAGGTAGAGGGATGGATGAGATAAATTCTAAAGATCCCTTCCTGGTTCTGAGATTAACATCCCAATAAGAAAGCTTTCCTCCATGTCATCCACAATAAGAATCGGTTCATCTTGTTGGTGGGGGGGAGGGGGAGAAATTTTTTTTTTCTGGTCCTATTTCTAGTTTTCTTTATGGGATACAATTTAAAGAATCTCCTCAGAGCCCCTCCTGCAATCTTAAACAAACTCTCCTTTTTAGGCTGAAAGAAATCATAACCATTTTCCTCTAGTATTTCATCTGAATTTATTCATCACTTCTTACTCATGTTATTTCTTCATCATTTATTCTGATTCCATCTCAAATGAGCCTTTGTAAATATTTAAAACATGGCCCACGTATAGAACACCATATCAGGTAGTGGCGATCCTCTTCTCCTTTTCCTAACACCAAAACTGAACAATGTGCAGAGACCTGGAACAAGTAACAATTATTCAGCATCTATCTGGGAGGGCAACCCTAAGCCATGATAACCATAGCTGAGAAATACACAGTCAACTGTGAGGCTACAGAACAGTCATCATGCTTCGAGGCAAATGCCTATTGGCACTAAACCATGGCTGGAAAAATAAAAGAGCTTCTTTCAGTAACCAGTTAACAAGAAATCCAGGAATCTCAATGGATGTGAAAGCCTGTGTTTAAGCAAAACCACAGCATGGTCGTACCCATTTCATTTTCTTTAGCTTTCTTAATAAACTTCTATTTATGCTTCCTTGATGTTCCCAACTTAAACTCCAGGGTCCCAGTAGGTTTTCCCATATGTCAGCATGGAAAAACGCCTCCTTATATAGACTTATGTA
Source organism: Elephas maximus indicus (assembly GCF_024166365.1). Lineage (NCBI taxonomy): Eukaryota > Metazoa > Chordata > Mammalia > Proboscidea > Elephantidae > Elephas > Elephas maximus. The sequence continues at coordinate 71,614,808 of NC_064825.1, forward strand.
AAGTACTCTTTGTATACTTTGCTGTCTCTTGAAATCTTGCAACCTGAGCACAACAGCTGCATATTTGAACAGAAGAGGTGGTTTTACTACCTTGAGTAAAAATGTGCTCCTGGGTCCAGATAAAACTAAAGGTTCTTAATAAACAGCTATATAAGCTGGAAATTGCCACAGCTGAATTTCAAAGTAGTGAAAACCTACCTGTTTATAATACGGTCAGAGATATATATCAATGTACTTCCAAAAAAAAAAAAAATTAACATCTTCATTTAAGAAGGATGATTAAGAGCCAATTTAGAAATGTCTTACATTTCTAAAGATCTGTAGATTTCTTCTATAATCACACTCCTATAAATGAACACACAGTTTCTAACAAACCTTATAAATCAGAATGCTCCCAATAGAAAACTGACATTTTCTCCAATAATCCCTACTTCTGAGTCTATTTGAAATGTATGGTCAAGGACAGGAGCCATGTACACATGTATGGTTTTGATTCCATTTATACTCCTGCCCTAATTCTTGTGGCTTGGACCCATTCCAAATGCTCTGCCTAACACTGTGGTTTGTATTTGAGATCCCTTCTGATTCATTCCATTCCCCTGATTGACAAACAGATTTAGATATGAAAACAAACAGTTACCTGCCTGTAATTGGTTTCTAACAGCTGCACTGTTGTTGCACTTTTAAAGCATGACCAGGGTGCCTCCTAGACAAACTTCCTGTTCAGTTTTTTGTTTGTTTGTTTTAATATTTGAGGGGTCTTTACTGTTCACCAAAATACTCAGTAACTTTGGTGTACATATGATCTATAAATTTTAAAAACTGAGCTTTATATTCTGATTTTTTTAACCTTCCACAAATTTAATTTAAATAAGCACACACTAGGTTTTATAATTCTTATTTCAGTCAAAGAATTTTGAACACAGATGAAGTACAGAAAACAGCATAATGAAATCTATGTCCCAATGTCAATAACCAGAAACCCATGGCTAGTACTGCCACATCTACTTCTTTACTTTCTTCTGTTATATTTAAACAAATGCTGAGATATAATTTTATCCATAAATATTTGTATCTTTAAAAGATAAGAACTCTTTAAACTGATGTGCCTTTTAATTGAATGCAGAACAGTCTCCAAAGGAAAAGTAAATTCTTTTTTACCGATTTAATATGAAGCATAATACTTTTGTTGATAGATAAAAATGTTAGACTAGAAGTAATAATCTATTATTATATTTTTAGTAGTTTGTCTTATAATGTCAATTGAATTAAATGAAGTATATCAAATTAGTTACAATACAAGCTACTACTTACATACTACAAACAATTACAACTCCTTCCGCACATCAGAATGAGACCGGGACTTAGTATTTTAAAATTCCTGTGGAAATCAAATGTATTTTAAGTATCAGCTCTGATTATTTAATCAGACAACTTGCATTTTGCCCTGGCTAATTTTGAAGGCTGATAATATTTTACTCATAAAAATAATTGTGCACCTGTTGTGATGGAAGCCTAGTTAAACAAATGTTAATAGGAATGCAACTCTTTGCTTTAAGCGTTAAGAATACAGGTCTCTCGCTATTATGATGTGAAGAAACATACTTTTAAAGCTGTGGCATAGATCTCATTTTAAGTCTTATCTCTTCCATAGCCCTAGAGAAATCTTTAAGACTGTTATTAAAACATGTGTAACGAATAGGTGCACTTTAACTTGAAAGGGAACTAACCCCCATGATGTCTACTGAACAAAATGGATACGGCGTTTCTTCTTCCCATTTAATACCTGTGTTCTTCTGCTTTATTCTATTCCCTGACCAAGCCATTTTAATGATATTGAATCATTTCTGTGAAACATGTGTACTTTTCTTATCATCTCATGATCAAAGGAGAAAATAAAAAGTGGGCCTACAAAAGCTATACCCCTCTTGTACTCTTCTTATTTTCAGACCCTTCTAGCATTTAAAAAAAAATTTTTTTTTTTTTTCTAGCATTAGAGATCTTTTTCAGTACCCAAATTCTCTGGACTTTAAAAAGTGCTAGGCACTCATAGAAGAGACAGACTCAGACCTTTTCTCTGCAGTTTCTGTCATTTCATACAGATTTTCTAAGAGCTACAAACTTGTATCTATTCAATCCATTTCCGATGCAATCAACTCCGAAGTACTGAAGAGAGGCTTGAGGAAAAAAATGATTTGTCTGAAGTAAAACTAGCTAAATTCTGAGCTCAATTACACACATTTCTCATTGGCCTCTGTAAGATGGAAGCCTTGCAATTGGCCTGGCCTCATTGAGGTTATATTTTAAATCTAATTTTATTTAAAAAACCCTAAACTTCGGAACCCTATCCTTTACAATTCAGGCTGATTCTAATTTTGTCTTAGTACAATACAAGTTTCCTATCAGAGTCCAGAAAATATAGATATTTTTTTAAATGACCTAAATTCTCTGTAGTCTTCTTTTTCAATAGTTTAATACAGACATTTGGATTGAAGAGGAATCACAAATAAACTGAATAATTGCATCATCAAATTTCCTCAGTGCATTAAATATGCACTCAGTAGTAATTACCAACAGTAGCAATACATTCAAAAATGTAGAGAATGATGTACAGTTTATGCTTATTTCAAGGGCGTAGTCATAAAAACACCATTTGGATGAAAATACACGCGTTTTATTAAGTGGTTAGCCTGGCAATTTTTTTTTTCTTTTTTGAAATCCAGACAAATAACCTAAGTACTAAGGGTTTGGGAGGGCTAGTGCTATAGGCCAGTTTTTAAATGTGACATAGATATCCCCTGAGAATTTGGTCGAGTCGACTCTAGCCTAAGGAAATACCCCGGGGTACACCCCCTAGCATCCAGCCTGTACCTACCAGGCGCAGAGTATTCCTGGACCTATGAAACAGCATGGAGATGAACTCCTATCCCATGCATTTCTCTTCCAAGAATCAAAACTATATTTAAATATTATCACAAATTTTTAACTATATACATTTATTTAAGCAAAAAAGTCTAAAGTGAAATAGAGTGAATTATTAACAATAGTATAAAATTTTTAAATCTTTTTCATATTATTTGTGGTTACTAAAAACTCATATTACTTTTAATTGTAAGAAAATAAAATCCCATATATATTTAAATCTCATCCATCACAAACATTGCACACACACAAAAATTGCATCCCCAAAATATGTCTAGAAATGTTACATGTAAAAAATCCTATTTTAACACGAAGATCCCTAAGTTGTAGCTACCATTATAATAAAATGCAGGACCAACGTTGAATGGAAAATCACTTAACGTTTTAGGTAAGAGCATAACGTGATTTAATAATATTACAAGGGTTTGAGAGACATATGATAGCTAAGCTATCTGTAATAATGAGATGGGAATGCAGCTGACTAGGGATGGTTTTGACCAGGTCCGGCTTTTTGAAAAATGTACTAATTATCAATAAATCGAAAGTCATTTCTGAAAGAGCAAACACTGGCATATGAATGCTATTGTAAACTTGACATATGTGATAATACTGATTTCTTGGACTGTTAGAACTACCTCTCAATCTTATACATGTCTAATCATTTCCTATGGAATAATTCATGCTATGAGAGGTAATGAATAGATACAGATCACAATGGGTGGCACATAACCAAATACTTTTGTTCCTATTCCTACTGACAAACTATAGTACTATGTATTATAGTACGTATCGAGGATCTATTTTTCCAAACATTATCTCATCTTCATAATAACCCTGAAATGCATGTATTATTTTTTCCACTTTATAGACTGGAAAACTGAGAGTAAAGGAGCTTAAATAAATTGATCAGTTTATACCATGATTCAAGTCCATATGTGATCAACTCCACAAGTACTGGTAAGTCAAAATTGCATGTCTATGAAAGAAGGCAAATAACTTCTTTAAGTCAGCAGTGTTATTCAGAGTCTTCATAAAATCTTTGGAGTATTAAAAATGAATAACGTGTTTTGTAGTTATTACTGACAAATTAATTTGTTATCAAGATAATTACATGCTAATCTAAGGTTCTAATCCAGCAGTTCTCAAAGTATGGTCCACAGCCTCCTGGCAGTCCTAGGGAAATTTTCAAGGTGTCCCTGAGGTCAATACTATTTTCATAATAGTACTAAGACATTATTTGCATGTTACAGTATTGACATTTGCACTAATGGTGCAGATAAAATGACGACTAAAACTGCTGGTTTCTTAGAATGAATCAAAGGCAGTGGCACCAAATTTTACTAGTTGTCATTTTATTCTTCACCACCACACAGTCACAATAAAACCCATAAACAAAAATATCCACTTTCACTCAAGAATGTCCTTGATGAAACAAAAAAGTATTTATTTTATTAAATGTTGACTTTCAAGTACACATGCTTTTTAACGTTCTATGTGATGAAATGGGAAGGGCTTCTGCTGCGTAACTACTAAGTACAAGGAAACTTGTGCGGTTGACTGGCAGGGTGAATAAACTTTTTTTCATAGAACGCCATTTTTATTTGAAAGAACAACTAACATACAAACTGTCATTATTAGACTTGAATATCTGGCAAGTGAGCCTGTCACTTCACAAAAACAGCTGATAGTACTGGCTGCCAAATGATATAATTTCAACTTTCAAGGGAAAATCAGACTTTTGGAAAACTTGTTACAGCTTCCACATGCTACTTAAAGACTTTCCTGTTTAGATTGATACTGATGTAAATGAACATGACTTTTTGATATTGTCAGATGAAATGTGTCGACATAAGGAAGAGCTGCATAACTCAGGGAACCAATGTAATCTAAAAGACCAACACATGATGATACCAAACCATGCATGCAGTAAAAGGTTCATTCAAAGTCCCAACAATGGATTTTAATGTAACAGTATGAGAAACTCATTGAAATTATTTCAAACCTCACATTGCACCTAATGTTTAAGAATCCACCATTTTTTGCTATAGTATCAAAGAAAATATTCACAATTATAAAAAAAAGGCTGTAAAATACTTCTCACTTTTTTAACTATATATCAGTGTGGTACCTGATTTTCTTCATATACTTCAAAACATATCACAACAGATTGAATGCAGAAGTAGATATGACAGTACAGCTGTCTTCTATTAAGTCAGACATTAAGGAAGTTTGCAAAAATGTAAAACAATGCCACTGTTTGCACTAAATTATTTTTGTCTTAGGAAATATACCTCTTTTTCATCACAATATGTTTTTATATTAATAAGTAGTGGGCTTAATATTATAACTTTTAAATGACTTAATAAATTATTTTCAATTTCTATTTTAATTTCTAATACAATAAACATCAAATGCTGCAAGTCACACAAACAAAAGTACTACAGTGTCCTCAATAAATTTTAAGAGTATAAATGATTCCTGAAACAAAATTTTGAGTCATTTAATTAATGGGTATTTGCCGCTTGCAACACTAAAATACTCCACGTGTTGTTGCCTACCTGTAGCATTTATTGATTCCCTACTTCTTACCATCCCAAATACTACATATTTTCTCTCTAACCCTCTCAACAAAATTCAAAAGTTAAGAAGGTAACATCCATCATCCACTTTTTTAAATAAATAAACTGATCTCTTTGAATTTTACTGCAGACTTACTTTTAATCTTTTTTTTTTTAATTAGTCTTCTTTACTGAAAAAGTAATACTTAAACATGGTAAATTCTATTGCACAAATTCTACAGTTCAAAAGTAATAAATCAGTCCCACCCTATGTCTGTTAACAGTTTATTAGATGTTCATCAAGCAATTTTCTATGTGTATGCAATTGTTTGCAAAAACAAGGGCCTATATCTACCCTACTCAGTTTTGCTCTTTTAATAGTTTCAGAGATCTTACCCTTATTAAGCTAACCGGTCATTCGGGTAATAGAGAGAAACTAGGCTAAAAGTCTCCACGTCAGTGACCCCATTTCTCCCAATATAATGCAGAGTAATTAAGACAAATTTATGACCTGGGAGACACTGCCGCTCACGTTCATCTTTGCTCATCTCTTTACTGAGATAAGAGGGTACTACTAAAAATGGGACTAAATTCACCACCCAAAATGTTGTGAAATCAGCATTCCAAGTTATGAGAAGTTTCTTTCAATTTGCTTGAGCACATTTCACTTCCATATTCCCACTGTTTTGATGTTACCGTGTTATCTCTTACTCTACTACAAGTTTTACTCCAATCTACCAGTGTGTATTAATATATGTATGTATGTACATATAATGTTAATGACTATTTTTAATTCTAGATTTGTACACTAATACTGAAATAAAGATGGTTTGCATTTAAAGAAAACCAGACACTTTGACAGAGAATGGTTGTTCCATCAGCTTAAATATAACACACATCATTAAAGTTCCAGTATATTTTCACTAATTCCACACAGGAGGATTACAGATGTCCTGGTAGCCACCATTTCCTGGTAAGCAATCTGCATGGCTTCCAGGAAATTGCTAACGACCTTCATTTTACTTAAAATCTAAGCTGCAATTAGTAATAGTTTGTCTTTTCCATGCTGGACATAATGCTAATTGTCATCACAGCAATCAGGAAGAAATCTTATTTTTGTATTATATCAAAATATATTCTTTTTTATTTCAATATGTCACCAAATATAATAATACATATTTTATGTAATCATAATTATATAAGAATACTTTGGATCTTTTTCCTTCTAACCAATTCCTGCCTTCTTTTCTACTCAAGCTGATAGCTATTGCTAAAATCAGCTTTTTAAAAACTGAATCAATAGGAATGTTTTATAGTTGCTGACTATTTTTACACATAAGAATATTTCATAATTAAAATTTTCAAAACGAAATATGATTTTAAAGTTTTATGTTTTTAATTATAATAATTAACTACTTAAAAAATAAGTTGCAGATTCTTATTCAATGAATTTAAAATATGATTATGTGGTCAATGTAATAATAACAAAGAACAATTTCAGCCAGTGTTATATTTATAATCAGAACCTGTTATTAAACTTCAGTATTTTCTTTTATATAAACATTGATTTCACTAATTAGATCCAACTGATCTTTTCCCCAACATATCGATTTCTTTTAATCCCAACAGTTAACAATGATTCTAATGTATCATAATACTTTAGACCTTAATCATATAGTAGGAATTTTTTCCGGTAGCTTTTGTTTGAGTTTTAATTAAGAAGACCTTGTGTCTCCAACCCCAAGTGTGTGTGTGTGGGGGGGGGGCAGTTAATTGCTTGTATGTATATCAAACAGACTTCAAAAGAAGTAAAAGATGTTTATAATAGAGAGTACAAAGGGGAGTTTTGAAATGTCTACATTCATGCAAAGTGGAGTGATTAAAAAACTATGGGTGTTGCTGTGTTATAATGCATATGTATTTATAAAACTAGCTGCTGTGTGCATTTATTGTTAGCAAAAGGAGTCCATGAGTTCTGAAATAATTACTCATTATTGACTGCAAGATGACCAAACAGTATGTGAAATGGGCTATGCATGGTATTTTGGGGTAATCTTAACTTCCACTTTAGTAATAACATCATGCAATTTAGAACAGTTACTTTTCTTTTCCAGATTTGGGGTCTTTATATGGAAAATAAAAATTTCCATATTCTTAAAGCCCATCATTTAGTGGATAACATGATACGCAAAGTCCCTCCAGCTCCAATTTTTTGAGATTCCATGATTCTAGATATTATTCTTAAGTTTTATAATTACACACATTTATACAGAGAATAGTGACACTCTGCTGCATTATTTCGCACAAACAAGAGAGTGGTGGAATAACATCTGTACACTCAGTCTTTCACAAGCTGGTCTCTAAACAATACAGCATTTGTCTTAGAAATAACGATCTAAAATTTTCAAAATACATAAAATTTAAACATTAATAAATTACTGTTTCAACCCTATTTCCTAATGAGACAGCAAGAGTCACTAGGTATGTGAACTTACTGATTTTATTGGAGTTGAAAAGTGAAAGATGATTCACCTCTAAGTATTCCCAGATTTTTTTAAGTCCTCCCAGATGAGGAAATTGCTGTAAATTTGTAAATAAGAATTCAAGAAAAACTCACTTATAAACAAATATGCAAAGTATAAAGGTAATAGCTCTTGGAAAAGCACTCTAGTCCTTCTGTGATTGCCCACAATAAAAGCATCAGTAACTGTGAACTACTATTCCTAAACAGAGTATACTGTAGAAAAATAATGTATGGAATAAGCGACCAGAGTATTTAGATACAGCTTAGGCCCTTACTATAAAAATGAACAAACTCGGAGAGAGTCGGTATTTAAAATGGTAACCTGCGACACAGGACACTAATTCTATGGGAATGCTGACAGATCTATGCTGACCTTTTGGTGATAACAGCACTGCTTAGGTTATTTCGTGAATAACCTACACTATTTGATCTTCAAAGATCTAACATGCTCTGAAAAAAACCATGACTTTTGTGCTCCTATGCTCTCCTCCCAAGATTTATGTTTGCAATCAACACTAAAAACTAAACCAGGCTCTCAGCGGCACACGGTAACAGTATTACAATAAATTCACATTTTTAATACAGTATTTGTGCCAAGCACCACTGTAATACGCTTGTATTATTTGATACAAGACAGTTCCTAATTTTATTTCTCGTAGTAACAACCCTGATGAAGTAACAGGGACTAATGTTTCCAGTCTTTAACATGAACTATGGCAATAATGTTTAGGCTCTAGAACCAAAACCCTCAGACATATCAGTAGAATAATTTAAATAAGTAATTATGTTTTGACAGTGGCTTTGAAAAACACTGGGAATCATTTGTAGAATTTTACATTTAGAAATATTTGTTTATCACTTTTTTTTTTTTTCTATCAGGAAGAGCCTGTCATTTCTCTAAGGTTCAGGAGAGTATACCTACAAGCATGTCTACCTTTAACCCTAAATGTAAATATTGAAATAATTAATCATAAATGACCAAGAAAAGAAAACACTATTTTCCTTATTTGGTTCATATCACGTAATTATTTATTTATTTTGTCTCTCTTATCATCTGTGTGTTTGACAAACATTAAGCACAGTTTGCTCTAACTCAAACAACCAACATTACTGTTTCCCTGGCACACTGCCCAGGGAGGCGCCTTCACACCAAGGAGATGATGCCAGCTACAGCATTGAGGGGCATGTGTGTAAAACAGGGAGGCTGGCTGAGATTCTCTTATATAAACCACAGAGGGTTAGACTCATCTATTGAGACAGAGGATGAAATCTTGATGCTATAGACATCGTTTAGTATGTCACTATCGCATTTGGGAATGTCTCATAACTATTCTGGTATCCTCGCTCCCTTGATACAACTCAAACAAATAGACAAATAAACAAATGGGTTATGGACCCTGCCAGTACTTCCTGTCTTACCCCCTCTCTCTCATTCTGGTATAGATCAAGATAAAAATTCTTGCTTTGCTGTACTGCCTCACTTACAGGGAAACGGGTAAAAGTGGAGCTATATTGGTTGTGTGTTGTGGGGAGAGGAGCAGCCTAGAGTCTATCTTTCCCTTGCTCCCACTGCAGAATTCTAAGACTCTGAAGAAGAATTTGAGAATGACTCTGTATCGTACCAGAGGCTTTAGAGACTGGGATTCAAGCCCTACCACCACAACCTTCCGGGTGACTTTGAACAAGCCACTTAATTTCCCTCAGTCTCATTCTACCCATTTATGAGTAATAATATCTTCCTCACTGGGACTGTTATAGGGATCAAATATAATAACCATGTGTTTTATTATTTTGTTTACTTTGTAAACAATAAGGCAGTTTATTATTTATTGATAAGAAATAGACAATATTTTGAAAATCAGTTTTATAATTAAGAAAATATAATGAAGACTAGTATTAATTTGGAAAGAACCTTAGGAGGTCACAAGGGTAACATTATACCATAGTAGGAATGCCCTATACATCTCTGTTTAAAATTTCCCAGAGTAGAATTTCCAACCAGTTTTTAAATTAATTAATCCATTCATCCATCCATCTATTCATTCATTCAACACTTACTGAAAACCTATTATATTTGAAGCACTCTATCTCAATGAAGTTCAGTTATATCAAATGTCCAACAGCCATAATTTTTCCTAAGTTCTTTTGTATGTTGAAAACAATTTCTCTATACCCTCCACTAAAAACAAACAAACCCACTGCCGTCGAGTCGATTCCGACTCATAGCGACCCTATAGGACAGAGTAGAACTGCCTCATAGAGTTTCCAAGGAGCGCCTGGCGGATTTGAGCTGCCAACCCTTTGGTTAGCAGCCATAGCACTTAACCACTGCACCACCAGTGTTTCCATCTCTATACCCTAGCCCCCTAAAATAACACACAACAAATCTTGTCCTCTTCTAGCCAACAAAGCTTCAAACCAGCTACCACATCTCCCTTGGTCTTCAAATATTATTCATATTCAATGTGACCCTGCATCAATCTAGTAATTTTTGATAAATTCCAATTTGATAATAATCCCTTGAAAATATTGTGCCCAGACTGAACACAATACTTCATATGCAATCAAACCACAGCAAGGGTCTAAGCTTTTCATGCTATATTTCATTTAAGTTCTTAAGAACAAAGTTTGTTAAAAAATACTTGTAATAATGTTAACCTGGTTTGAGCAATACTTTGACATTACTGCTATTCAATTTATGCCAATTACAGCACTTTGCCCTCAATTACTGCTGCTCCTGGGAAAGGGGCTGCCTAGGAAAAAGTGATAGGGGGATGATGGCAGGGTTGTCTCTGAAAGAATATTAGACAGGACTCCGATACAGACTCACTGAAAATTCCTTGACTCAGTGTTTCTCAAACTTTAGCAGTATCCCAGCTCCTACTGAGGAGTTTTAGAAACATTGTTTTACTTCATTTACATTTAACAATGTTATTTGAAAGCACTGTTTTTTAAAGTCAGGATCAACTCTAGGGCAATGGGTTTAGTTTTTTGTCTGGTGTTTTAAAGTTGAAGAGAAAATTATTAACTTACTGTTTCCTAATTATGTGGTAATATTAAGCTCACTGGGTTGAGGATCTTAATACTGCTTTTATCTGTTCTATTGCCCACACTTTAATTCTCTTTCTACTACCTACCTACCAGACAGAATTTTCCAGTGGTAAAAAAAAAAAAAAAAAAAAATTTTTTTTTTTTTTAGGGGTAGAGACTATATTTCCTCCCTTCCCTGGATTCATTAAAAAAAAATACACTCTAATAATCCAAGAGAAGGTGTAAAGTTAAGAATTACATAAATATAGATCAGTTAGAAATTAATATAGACTATTTAGAAAATAACGACCATGCAAACTCTAGCAGCACAAACTCATGGGATGCAGATAAATCTATTCCTAAAAACATATCTATTTTTTTTTATGGCTGTAAGTACCTTTTTTATTAAATAGAAAAGAATATTCAGTAATAAAGTATTCAATTTAGGAAGTCAGAGTACATCAAAACACAAAATAAAAAGGAAACAGAAAATGACAGAGAGATGATAAAGGGAAAACAAGATTAACTGGCATATAGAAAAACAGCAAAATTGTCGAATTAAAAAATTGGATCCTTTGGAGGGAGAGGAGCAATATAATAAAATAATGGCAAGTAAAACTGAGGGACAAAAAGGAGAGACCACAGAATTTGCTAAATTAAAAATGGGATATAAGATATAACAACAGATAAACAGAAAATTGAAAAATAAGAGACACTACATGCAAATCAGAGCATTGGTGGCGCAGTAGTTAAGAGGTCGGCTGCCAACCAAAAGGTTAGCAGTTTGAATCTACCAGCCACTCCTTGGAAACCCTATGGGGCAGTTCTACTCTGTCCTATAGGGTTGCTATGAGTGGAGTTTGGTTTGGCTTTATATGCAAATCAATGCTAACATATTCAAAAATTTCAATGAATTATACAGATTTCTAGGGAAAATATTTATTGGCAAAAATTACTCAATAAAAAGTAGAAAAAAAAATTATCTCCAAAGAAAATTCTAGGCCTCAAGGCCTCAATGTTTTATGAGTTTATTCTTTCAAAATTTCAAGGAATAAGTAGCGTGCTATATATTCAATTTTTTACATATCCTAAAAAAGGAGGAAAAGCTTTCCAATTCAACTTAGGAACCCTGGCACTAAAAATTAACAAAGATAGTAGAAATAAATAAAATGCAAAGCAATCTCATTTATGATTACAGATGTAAAAATAACAACTAATTTGAGCAAATAAAATTATGCAGTACATTACAAGAAGACTATATCATGACTAATCAGGGTTCATTTGATAAATAAAATAAAATAACAAAAATCAATAAGATGTGTCATAAAATAAAGTAGAATTTCTCGTAAAGACTCCTAATACATTGTGACTACAATGGTGTTTCTTAAAATGATAAGGAATATCTTAAATCTATAATCAACATAATACTTACTGGTGAAAAATCAGAATCAATTCCATGAATTAACAACTACACCAAAATACCTGTGATCAACTCTATTACTTAATATTATTCTTGACATTCCAGGCACTGTGATAACAGAACAGGAAAAGAAACATAACTACCAAAAAGAAGAAAACATACCAGCCGAAATATGACTAGAGATAATACATTTGATAAGCAAATAAATACACAAAAGTCACTAGCATCCTTAAACATTGTAGCAAAAGAAAATGGAGTGAAGAATATCTCATTCACAAGAGTAAACAAAAATACTAATTATTATGGAAAAAAAATCAAAAGAAATGTACAGAATCTTTCTTTAAAAAATAAAACTTTGTTGTGGGTAATAATGAATTGAATAAATGGACTCAATACTGTAAAGGTATCAGTTCACCCATAGTTTTATAAAAACATAACGTAAAAAATCACTTTGGTATTTCAATTAATTTGATATAATAAGTTTTTTTAAAAGTTACAGAAGTATGAAAACCTTAAAGGAAAACTATGAATGCATTCTTGCAATGATTATTTTTGAAAGATACTATAAAACTATAGTAATTAAAATAGCATAAAAACCCAGAAAATTAAAATAGCACAGCACTAATAAATGTATAGATTGAAAGATCAATGGGTTAGAACCAATATCTGAAAAATGGTTCAAATATGTAACCAGTTTTTTTTTATGTAATAAAACATGCTATTTCAAGTAAGAGGGGATAAGATGGATTATTTCATAAATTGCACAGAGAGCACTGGTTAATTGCTTGAGAAAAAAAAATTGTTACACCTCTAACTGACCTTATACATTAAAATATATTTAAGAGGAATTAAAGAGTTAAATGTTAAAAATACAGTCAAAGAATTGGAAGAAAACATAGCCGAATATTTATTTAATCTCTGGGAGAGGGGGAGCCTTTCTAAACAAATCCCCAACAGAAGAAACATAAAAGAAGAGATGGAAAGATTTGACACAAAGCAATAAAATAAAGCAAATGACAAAATCTAATATATATAAAAAATAAAGGTTAAAAACATTAAAGTATGTATTAAGAGTTCTTAAACAAATCAGTAAGAACAATTCAAATTCTTTACAGGAAAAATTGGTAACTAGCACTAATAGGCAATTCGCCAAAGAAGAGGCATGTAATAGAAAATAAATTTATGTAAAACTCTTCATTCTCACAAATAACTGTATTTTTACGCAAATAACACAAACCTTCTACGTTTGTTTGCCAACTACTCCCTTCCCCCATGAGATATTTTCATAAGTGTGCTATGTTAATTTTTTTACAGCAACTCCCTACCTCTGCAAGGTATTTTAATCAGTGCTGCTGTGCCAATTTTTTTTAACATGCTGCTGTAAAAAAAAAAAAAATCAGCATAGCATCTCTTACGAAAATAACTCATGGGGGGAGGGAGCAGTTGGCAAACAAACATAGAAGGCATGCGTTATTTGCGTAAAAATACGGTAATCAGAGATTCAAATTAAATCAGCAATGATATGCTGTTTTGCTCCTATCAAACTGTCAAGAAATTTTTTAAGTAATAACTTGTTACTGAGGGAAACAGAGACTAAACACTTTCAGATGCACAGAACACAAAACACAATAACTTTTTTGAAGGGCAATTTGGCATATAAAATCAAAGCTGTTTTTTTCTTAAAAAGACCATATTTTTTGGCCCATAATTTCACTTTTAGGAATATATCCTAAGCAAATAACTACTAATAAGCTGAAATAATTTAATAAAAAGTTATTCATGTTCAAGGTGTTCTTCATAATGAAAAACAGTAAAAACAACTAAAATTGTTCAATAATATTTTAGAAGATGGCCTGATCACAGAGAAGGTCACAATATATCACTAAATGAAAAAAATTGACTATAAAAGAAGAGTGTCTTAGTTATCTAGTGCTGCTATAAGAAAAATACCACAAATGGGCGGCCTTAACAAACAGAAATTTATTTTCTCACAGTTTAGGAGGCCAAAGACCAAATTCAGGGTCCTGGCTCTAGGGGAAGGATTTCTTTCTCTGTTGGTTCTGGGGGAACGTCCTATGTATCTTTGAGCTTCTGTTCCTGGGCTATCTTCATGTGGCTTGTCATCTCTTTTCCCCCTTTTCTGCTTTTTTCCCCTTACTTATTTAAACACTTTTATATCTCAAAAGAGATTAATTTAAAACATATCCTACATTAATCCTGCCTTATTAACATAAAAAAGACAACCCATCCCCAAATGGGATATAACCACAGGCATAAACCAAAACCGGTTGTCATCAAGTAGATTCTGACTCATAGTGACCCTCTAGGACAGAGTAGAACTACTCCATAGGGTTTCCAAGGAGCAGCCAGTGGATTTGAACTGCCAACCTTTAGTTAGTAGCCAAACTCTTAACCACTGCACCATGACCACAAGCATAGAGGTTAGGATTTACAACACATATTTTGGGGGAACACAATTCAATCCATAACAAAGAACAATTCTAATTTTATAGGTAAACATTTAACATATATAGCCATAGAAAAAATTAAAAGGCTACACAGTAAAATACAGGTAGGGTTAAAGGACAATTTTCTTTGTGTGTTCTCCCATATTTCTTACAATAAATATTTATAAATTTTGTACTCAAAAAAATAAGAGCAATTAAAAAATAGGGATATGATATTAAATACAGATAACCCACAATATTATTTATCTTTGACAATAGCATTTAAAGGACTATAAAATTTCAAAACAATGATGACTAGTTTAGGTAGCTTAAAATAACTTGGAAACTCCGGTGGCGTAGTGGTTAAGTACTACAGCTGCTAACCAAAAGGTCACCAGTTCAAATCCACCAGGTGTTCCTTGGAAACCCTATCAGGCAGTTCTACTCTGTCCTATAGGGCCGCTATGAGTCGGAGCCAACTCGACGGTAGTGGATTTGGTTTTTGGACTGGTCTCATCTAGACTAAATATATGTGATGGATTTTAGCAGTGGCTGAATGAAACTATTTGAACACTAACTTTTTTATTTTTAAATTATAATACATTATTGGTGTATTTTCTCTAGAACGTGTATTAGAAGGTAAGAAGAGACAATTATGTAAAATAAATCTAAAGAGGAAATTTAGTAAGAATCTTACCTTCTATGCTCATAAAACTCAGAATAGCAGACACAAATTAAAGTACATAACACAGAGTACAGAAAAAAAGCTAAGGAATTGGAAAAGCTGAATTTTGCATGCATTTCAATTGGAGATTTATATAGTTCGAGTATCTAAGACTAACACATTTCAGATTTTTAATTCATAATTAGAATTAAAAATAAAGATGGAATATGGGCGGAAAGGATACTCGAAAGCATAAAAATTTGATGTTGAATCACAGCATAATCAAATGTTAGCTTCTACATAACTAAGAGAAAGCAAGACCCACATCATTCATGCTGGCAAAAGCTTGCCTTTGCATAAACCACTTCTGTTCCCACTGTTATAAAACCAATGACTTTGGAAAGGGAAGAAAACACAGAATGACGTGCAAAGTAGCACACACCATGGTATCGCAGCTGGATAGAGAATATGTCACTAATGACTTTCTTTCTACCCGTCAGTTATAAGTTGAGTTTCTTTTTTTCCAAAATAGCAAATGGCCTTTATGAGTACAAAACAGAAGCAGTGCAATTCAAAACAATATCCAATTTCCACTTGATTTTGACACTGTATTAGTTAATGGAATGAGTTATTAATTATTCATTGGGAAAGAGATGACTTCCTTTTCTCTTCATTTGTGTTGAACATAACATCCCTGAACACTTGGCAATTTTCTGTATTAAATTCAAAATAACATTTTTATCAGATAAACCAAACCTATTGCCATCAAGTTGAATCTGACTCATAGTGACCCTTTAGGACAAAGCAGAACTGCCCCATGGGGTTTCCAAGGCTATAAATCTCTGCGGAAGCAGACTGCCACATCTTTATCCTGCAGAGCAGCTGGTAGATTCAAACACCAACCTTTCTGTTAGCAGCTGAGTGCTTTAACCACTGTACCACCAGGGCTCCTTTTTGCCAGATAAATATTGACAAATGTTGATCTTAAGTGAGGTATTATCCACAGCTAATAGAAAGATTCAATTAAAATTGTTCAATAAATTCAGGAAACTAATGCAGTTAAGTTCCCAAATGGTTAATGCAAGTCAAAGTGATGACTAATGAATGATCATGGATTCCCTTTGTGATACAAGCAACCAGGGCTAAAGTACTTCATCTCCATAGAGGAATCAACAAAAGAGAGTTTTGTTAGGCAAGAAGTGTAACTTCTTGATTGACAGCGCAACTTAATACTGAAATGGATTGGGAATGTCCACTTTTTAACACGCTTCAAAGTAATAATACCAATCATATATCTCCAAAAATAAAAATGCTCACCCTCATCAAAGTAGGAGGTCATGGAATGTTAAACCCCATGAAATCTGTTGGAGATTGATCAACCTAAATTCCTATGGGCATACTAATAATAACAATAACCACAGCTTATACTCATGAGTGCTTTCTGAAGTGAACGGTACTGTTCTAAGAGTTTTATATGTATTAACTCTCTTAATGAGCCTATGAAGTAGGTACTGCTATTGTCATCAATTTAAAGAGTAAAAATTTGAAGTATAGAAAAATTAAATGACTAGCCCAAAGTTGCTCATCTAGTACGTGGCAGAGCATTGATTTTAACCAAGTTGTTTTTTAACCAAGACTCAGAATCCTCCCATAAATCATTATGTGCTAGCATACACAGCACATTCTATAAACTCTTTTTTTAAAAGGTGCTACAGTTAACCTCTTTTGATCAGAAGAAATTCAAATTAATGAACTGAATGTATAAATTAAGCTATTATTATGATTTTGAAGAGGAAGAACTAAGATTATCTCTCATTTGCTGTCCGTGCTTTGACAGAATATTTTACTCTTTTTCATACTTTTCTTCTAAGTAAATTAATAAAGCAGTTTATCCTATAAATTATATATTTAAAGACTAGTACAAAAAGAGGGTAAAATTTTCATTCTGTAAACATCAGAAAGAATAAAAGTTACAAGACACACTATACATTTACCTTTTTGTCTATAAACAAGTGTTAGAGGTAAGACTTCTAGGGTACAGAAGAGCAGCAAATATGTTTCTATACAAAATAACATCTCTGTATTGATATATTTGATATTTTGTATATTGTACCTTTAATTTCTCCAAGTAGTTCACTGGTATTTAGTCTTTCCATTTTTTCCTTCCAATCTTTTGAAAGTAGTTTTTCCATGCAGGAGGAATCTATCAAGACACAAAATATATGTGTATTATATATTTAAAATATATATGCAAATATATATATTTAAACATATATTATTAAATTACTAAATTATTTTTAATATATGTAAAAATTTATGTATATTATAAATCCAGAAAGCCAGTGGATAGAGAAATTCTCCCATTTAAAACTGCACAAAATTATTTTTTTGGTGTTTTAACAACAGGATATAGAAAATTTCCTTATTTTGTCTAGTTCAAAATATCACAACTAAGTTTATTTTTGCTAGAGGATTCTTTAAACCATTGTCCGGGGGGGGGGGGATACAACATGTAATAATTTTGTCTTGGTATCATAATCATAATTTTATTAATACTCAAGTAAAATGTATCATTTTGTAGATTCATAGGACAAAAAAGGGGGCTCTCTTTCCTACATATTTATGTTTAAATGTTATTTGTTTTAATCCAGATAAGTTTTTAAGCCTAAGCAAAATTTATGTGCCATTCAAAATTTATGTAACCTTCAAGGGAGAAGCTTATCAACCTGTAACCATTTAGTCCTTAAAAAAGAAGTAAACATATAAAACTTTTGTGAAACACTCATTTAGAGCAAAGCAGGGAGAAAATAAAGCCAAGATGTTCACTGCCTGTCAGTAATTAAAACTACTAAAACTTTTCTCTTATATAAGAGATTCATATTCTTATTAATGAAAATATTTATATAATATTTGCCCTACTGCCTTCTAAATAGCAATATAGATTATAGAGAGTTATTACACTTGTTTTTATAATGATTCATAAAGGTTACAGAAATCCATGTTTTAGAATGTCCTAATAATTACCAAATTTTTCTCAACGAGTACTTTTTTCTGCCTATTTGGATGGATTTGCAACTGGAGCTACTGCTTATGACTATATACTTACATCTTTTGAGCTTCAAAATCTAAACAAATAGGCCATGTTTCCAAAAAAGAATGCATATTTAAATACTAAACCCCTAGTGCAAAGCATACTCCCATTAAACTTTAACATTCCAAGTGTCAAAATTCTGATAACTTCTTTTTAAAATTATATTTCAAATGGTTACTCCAATTCCAAACGCTTTTTCTCTCCCACATCAGTACCTATCTCTTTAGCATTTTCCCTTTCATTTTTTTCTCCAGCTTCTAAATCCTCCTTGAATTTTTCAGAATGACAGTAAGGTCAAGATGGATCTAAAGGGTTTTAGAAGCTAGATAAGCTTTAGAAAAAGACAGTGAGCCCTGGGTAAGAGATGAGAAGAACACTGCCTGATTAGAAAGTATTGGTGAAAACAATTAACATTTGTCCATGACATGATCAATCAATCAAGGATTGGATGGAATCCAGATCAGTGTGTCATGAAATGGCTGATGAAGAACAACCATACTAGCTAGCTACGACAGGAGGTAAAGTTTTTTTCTAAATAGAAGGCAGCTTGATTCTATTAAATAAAACCTCCCTGGCGCTTTCCTCATGTCTCTCTTTCCTTCCCTTCCTTTTTCCCCTCCTTCTTTCTTTCTTTCCTACAAAGTATTTCTTAGACTTCAAAAAACAATCTAGCACTGTGATTAAAAGTAGGATTCTGAATGACTTTTCAATGGACCCTTAAGCATAATGCGTACGTTCAGGCTGTGTTTAACTGCCAACGTGGTGTCTTAGAAAAAAAGAAAACCGCTGCCATCAAGTCAATCCCAACTCATCACGATCCTATAGGACAGAGAAGAACCACCCCCATAGGGTTTCCAAGGAGTGGCTGGTGGATTCGAACTGCCAACCTTTTGATTACCAGCTGAGCTCTTAACCACTTCTTTATTTCAAATACAGAAATGAGGTGTATACTGTGCTCTTTGTGTGTTTTGTATGAAGTCACAAAAAAGATAATTTTAAGTTTGAGACTGAAGAGGCAAATTTTCAAAGCCATGCCTATAAGAGATTACTTCTTTCTCAAATTGAATTTGAATTTTTGAGAGAGATTGATAGAACATCAGAAAATGGATAGAATGATTAACAAAAAAGTCTTCAACTTCATATCCTACCCAGTCTTGTTACTTTTACTCTACCCTCTCATATGTTACAACATTACATTAAACTGATGCAAGTACTAAAGCATAACTTTTCTGTTTAACATTTGAATCGAGAGTTTATATTATAATGGCAAAAGACAAATGCCCAATTTATTAGTTAATTATCACAAATTCAGAGCAAGTTCATAAACTAGAATTAGATACATACATAGATACAAAATAGCCTAAAATATGCCTCTCAGTTCTATAAATAAGCCTGAAATCTTTCAAGGCTCCAGGAAAATAATGTTGAAAGTCCATGGGAGAAAAATAGAACTATATGGACAACAGGAACACACACTTCAAACATAAATCAAGGCGTGTGGATACACCTTTACATAAAAGGCACTTATTAATAAAATGGTTAATAATGTCAAAGCAGTTCACATTCCTATTAGAAAATTAATCCTTACCGTAATGCTGAGTTAATCTAGGTATATGAGTTCCTATTTCAGTGGAAGAAACTGAGGGAAAAAATAAAGGAGTCTTTTACCGTCTACATTTGTAGCCGTGAAAATATTTAGTAACCATCACTGACGGCCTTTGTCAACAGGAAAACTAGTCACTGCAGACAATTCTGTCAACATTTAATCTCCGTTCTAGGAGATTCCAGGAAGAGTCAAAACTGTAAGGAAGCCTCTCTTGAAAAAGTATTGTTTTTTTCCACCTAATTATGTGGCTGCCAAACCTCTAAGGGCATGCCACAATTAGTGCTAAGCACTATCTGTGCTATAATATAAAGCTAGTAAGGTGAGAGAAAAAAGGACCAGAGAAGCAGATTGCTGCCAAATATCATTTAGGCAGAGGATACCGCTGCCCCCACTGAGAGGTTTCTGACATGAAATGAGAAAATATATTAAATATACAAAGTTATAAAGAAAAATTTATATTTTCAAATTTCCCACTCAAATCAATATCCTGATAAAAGTCCAAATTAAAATAAGGATTCATCAATCTTATGCCACATCCTTCAACTACATTAATAGGATACTAGTTTTACAGCCTTGAAAACCCAGTGTAGCACATGACTACTCCGACACACATGGGGTTACCATGAGTTGGAATCAAATCGACGGCAATTAGTTTTTTACTGATAGCTTTATAAAGTCAATTGATTAGATCAGACTTGCCCTATTCAGATCATGCACAAATGCAAAAACAAAAGAGGTCAAAATAATTAAACAAGCCTGGTTTGCATTGCGTACACAAAAAGAGTAACACCTCACAGAATGCCTTTAACTCAGTATTCATGTAAGATGCCAAACAGAAAAAAAGGACTTAACATCCCCATATATGCTTAGATTATTTTACAGAAATAAATATGCTTACATGATTGACTTGAAAATAACTAACACAGTTTCAAGGAGGTACAATCCTTAAAACAATGAAACAATATACTGTACATTTTATTATCTGAGTTTGCCTATTCAAGTTTTGTTATCCTTGCTTGACTGTGTTGTCTGCAGCTGAAAAACAGGAGGAACTACATGCTTTTCAGAAATTGATGTTAAAAAAAAACCCTACAGCATAAAACTGTAAAATATATATATACACACACATATACACACATTTGTATATATATAAAATGAATGCAAACCATAACATTTCAGTATTAAAATGGTAAATGCCAAAATTAATTCCTCTTCAAGAATTAGTTTTCATAAACCAATATATATTCAATTAAAGGACTTTATTTTATCTAGTTTTTGTAAATAAAAGTGATTAAAACAGGACTATCAAAAAATTTTATCAAAAAACCAACAGCTGCTTTCTTCTATATTTTAATCAAAGATGTAAAAGGTTTTGATATGTTATAAATGATTCTCAGTTGCAAAGTTTATTTGTATTTTTTTTCTTTCCTTTGCAAATATACGTATATCTCTTCCAAGAAACTTTTCCAAAGGAAAAAGGAAAGACACAACTCAGAATGAATTTTTAAAAGTTAATTTTTAAGAAGCCTTCCAAGAATGTTAATATAATGGGTTGAAATGCAGTATTTCTGCTTCCTAAGTACCTAGGTTTCAAGCCAGGTAACTTGTGAATGCTTCATCCCAGCTCGATGATGTTTTTGCTTGCTAATAATTTATTTCATGGTACCAGGGTACCAGAGAAACTTGAAGTGAGAGTGTTTGAGATATTTATTTCCTAGTGTGTACAGGATATTTTAGTAACGAGTTTGAATTACTAGTTAAACAAAGCTGCAGCAATATTAACTCTTATTCTGCACAAAATAAAGGTATTTCAAATGAGTGCCAGAGAGTAAATAAATTATGGTTAAAATTAAAGCATGGGGGAGCTGCAAGGATAATGTGCAAAATCTTTCTTGTACTTTAAAACAAGTTACCTATGAGTAAACACTTACCATTGTTCTCTTTATTTCAAAGTGATATTTAAAGTTAGAAATGCTAAAACATTAGAATCATGACATAGAAAATCTATTTTAGATATTCTAATAAGAAAAACAATGACTACTATCCCCATTAGCAGATTCCCTACTGCTTTAGCAGACCTTTTAAGAAACTATTAAAGCAATTCCTTTTGTATTTTTACCATAGGAATCGAATTTCAAATGCAATAAATATTCTATATAGCCAAGAACAATGATAACTTATTAAAAATACCCATGATCTTAGTTTACAACTAGTTCTGACAATATATATTTAATCCCTTCTGATAACATCCCACATTTTTCATTAGGAAACACAGAGACTGCACATGACAGTTACTGTACATTTTTCCACAGTGACAAGTGTTCCACAAGACAGTGGGATAAAATTGGAGCTTGGAGAGCTTGAAGAGCACTCTTAAATTTTAATTAAAACCCTCCAAGCTCACTAAAAATAATTAGACACTAAAATGTGCCAGTTTTATTTTGAAGTCACTATAACGTACAAAGCGCACTCCCTGATGCCTGCTCATGCTCTCCTTCTCTCTCTCTCTTCAATGAAACAACTGGTTTTCCAAATAAGAACAAGGGGGTATAAATAGAGGCTGTTTTCAAGCCTGCTCTTCATGCTGGGAGGCTGACAGAAAAGACAGCAGAGTGGGTTTTTCAGACTGTTCCAAATGAACCTACCGTTAACTTGCCTAACCAAGAGTTCGAATCAGAGACAAACACTAGATAATATTCAATCTGCAAGGAACATCATAACTTATATTACTGATCTTTTTTGATCCCAAAGCCAAACCTTTAACCTTTTAAATGTTTTTGCTATCTCAAAATATCTCATACAATGCTATATTCCATCCTATTTTTAGCCAAGTAGCAAGAGAAAGCATGCTTTTCCCATACAGCAGGGCAATGATATAAACATCAACACAGATGCTCTGCCAGGAAGAGCTGGGCTTCTCAAGCACTTGATCATTAAGGAATGCACCAACTGTTTGGGATAATCTCGTGCCAGCTCCCCTTTTGCTCCACACTCCCCTCTGGGAGTGGCCAATCTTGTCCCGGTCCTAATTTTTCATTTTACTCCTCCATGGTATATCCCCATACCCCCCAAAAGATGAGAAATGGCATTGTATGCCTGGCAATGAAAAAGCAGGCTCACTTCCCCAAACAGACCAAAACTTTAAAACAATTAACCCTCCCCTCTTCTTTCAGATAAATTACTAAGTATAAAATGCAATCTGTTTCCTTTGTTTATTCAATATGAACAATTTGTAAATGACTCAAGGAAAAATTCAGAAAATGTTGTGCTAAATTAGAACCATTATAAACATGCTAATGACTCAATGCTTGAGTAAAACATGCATGATCAGTGTGAAGAAAATAGATTTAGTTCCTGTGAAATTCTGTTGTGCTGCCTTAAAATGATTCGGTCATTAAATCAGATATATTCCTTCCAGGGAAAATGTTAATTCCACAAACACTTTACTAGATAATATACTGTGTGTGGGTGTGTGTGCATGTGTGTGTGTCAATGGGAGCTATCGGGAATGTCAGTAGACCATCTTCAATGCATTATGGCATGTGCATAAGTAGGAAAAGGCCCCACATTTGAAACTTGCCAGAATTGCACATACAGACATCATCACACTAGATGGAATATTCTCTGTCTGGACTTTTTTCATCTATCAAAATCTTTGATACTTTTTCATGGGGATTCCTTAAAATTGGTGCTTGACATATATTCATGAAAGTCACATTGTTCCATACGTGCAGATAAGAGGTATCTCATCTGCTTTCCAGGCTTCCTAGCACCTAGAACAATCACAGAGGGATCATTCCAAACCAAATTCCTTTAGAATATCCATCAAAGCCAAACTGCTACTAAGACAGGGAGCAAAGGCCCTGAGATTGGAGGGTGCCTGTTTGAGGGACAGCAAAGAGACTGGCGTGGTTAGAGGAGACACAAGTAAAAGAGGGGTAAGCGATACTATCAGGGAGGTGATGGGGGTTGCGTGTGGAACCTAGGGACTTAATAAGACAAGGAACAGAGGGGCCGACAAATCTGCAAACAAAGTAACGAGAAATGGGTCCGGGTCAGAAACAATGCCATTCCCCAGAACAATGGGGCAGAGTATCTAAAAACACCCCGCAAACTTCTTTAAAGTTGCCTTTCAGAAGCAACTGGAGAAAACCAGCCCCAGGGACATGCGCAGAACAACTACCTGTGACGGCTGTGTGACGTTCCACCAGGGGCAGTGAGGGGCTACAGCCCCAGCCAGGGAATCGAACCCAGGGGAACAAGAGACTGCGCAGGTACGACACCCCATAATAAGTCCTGCTACGATTATCCCAGAGGCCTCTGGGCCAGGAGCCTTCTTAGAAAGCTGCTGAGAGCACATCTTAGTTAACATATCCCCACCTGTGCCTATGAATAAACATACATCTTTCCCCGCCCAAGAACTTTTAAAAACTCAGGCCTGTCTTTTGTTCTGTGAGACGGGGGTATGCGTTGCTCTAGGCCCTCCAGAGCTGTGCCTCCAGTTCAGTGTTGGTTTTGCTGGAATAGCTATTTAAATCATTATTTGAACATCGATTTTATAGTCTCTACAACGTAGCATCCAGTCGCAGAAAACAAATAATTATGCCTATTATTAATTACTTCAGTAATGGAGTGAAACACTCTAGTTCTTTGGAAAAGGGTGTTGAAAATTCAATGTTTTCAATAAAAGTCAATTTTGTTCAACAGTCAGTTCCCCCATACACACTCCATTATGCTGGTCTTCTTGTTCTTCCATATTTCCTTTGCCATTACGCCTTATCTTGTTTGAACTAAAAGCTTTCTTCTCCTGAATACCACCCATTATGGAATAGTTAAGATACTGTTCAAAAGTACTGTTGAACTCAAAAGGTAATCCCTTCCAAAACAGGTTTTATCTTCATGTACAGGAAGTATATGTGCAGCCTGAGGCCTTGCTTTTTCACTGTAGCTTATTGATCTTGAGGCCTTCAAATGTGCCACAGTTTTATTGGGATTAAAAATGTCCCATTAGAAACTATGACTCCCAGATTACTAAAATAGTAATCATCATGTCATCCCCTCCACACTCTATTCTCTGCTCCTCCAATGTCAAAAGCCAAGGCTTTCAAACTGTGTAACACGGAACACTGCTCTAGAGATTCATCAGATGTTTCATTTGAGTATTTTTTCAGATATACACTTAAATATTTGTTAAGATTATATTGAACTATGGAAACAATAATTTCTGTGTCTTCAGTGTATCCTTTCCTCCTCTTCGTTTCCTAGGGGAAATGTTTCTGAATGCCACCAGTGCCCTGATGGATTTGTCAATCACAGTACTCTGCTACCCACCTCCTACTGCTCCTCCCACACATACAGAAAGGTACTTGACCCATTCAGAATTCTCTGCTGAAACTAGTCAGAAAACTCTCTTACGCACAGGTTATAAGTTCTAAGCATGTGGGCCTGAAATTGTCACGGCCATCCTCCCTGGTACGTGGAAATACCTGGTCTTCAATAAGACAGAATGAAGCTAAAAATACAAAACAAAGATGAAAAGAACAGAAATAGGAGTAGATGATGTCTTAGTTATCTAGTACTGATATAACAAAGGTACCATAAGTGGGTGTCTGTAGCAAACAGAAATTTATTTTTCTCACAGTTTAGGAGGCTAAGGAGCCTTGGTGGTGCGGTGGTTAAAGCTCTTGGCTGCTAACCAAAAGGTCAGCAGTTCAAACCCACCAGCCAGTCCACAGGAGAAAGATGTGGCAGTCTGCTTCACAGCCTTGGAAACCCTATGTGGCAGTTTTACTCTGTCCTGTAGGGTCACTGAGTCAGAATTGATTAGACAGCAGTGGGTTTGGTTTGATTTAGGAGGCTAGAAGTCCAAATTCAGGGCACTAGCTCTAGGGCAAGGCTTCCTCTGTCACCTCTGGGGGAAGGGCCTTATTCCTTGACTCCTTGGTGATTTTCACGTGGCATGGTGTCTGTCTTCCCTCATCTCTGCTTGCTTGTTTAATCTCTTTTATATCTCAGAAGAGACTGACTCAAGAATACCCTACAGTAATCCAGTCTTATTGACATAACAAAGACAACCCATTACCAAATGGGATTATATCCATAGGCATTGCTGTTGTTGTTGTTAGGTGCCATCGTATTGGTTCTGACTCATAGCAGCCCTATGTACTACAAAACCAAACACTGCCCTGTCCTGCACCATGCTCACAAGTGGTACAGTGGTTAAGAGCTATGGCTGCTAATCAAAAGGTCAGCAGTTTGAATCTAGCAGGTATTCCTTGGAAACCCTATGGGGCAGTTCTAGCCTGTGCTATAGGGCCCTTATGGGTTGGAATCAATCGACTCAACAGCACACAACAACAGCAAGCACACTTACATCCAGGAATTGTTGTTGTTGTTGTTGTTAGGTGCCATCGAGTCATTTCCGACTCATAGCAACCCTGTGTACCACAGAATGAAACACTGCTCAGTCCCGTGCCATCCTCACAATCATTGCTATGTTTGAGCCCATTGTCACAGACACTGTGTCAATCCATCTCACTGATGGTCTTCCTCTTTTTCGCTGACCCTCTACTTTACCAAGCATGATGCCCTTCTCCAGGGACTGGTCCCTTCTGATAACATGTCCAAAGTATGTAAGATGAAGCCTTGCCATCCTTGCTTCTAATAAGCATTCTGGCTGTACTTCTTCCAAGACAGATTTGTTCATTCTTTTGGCAGTCCATGGTATATTCAATATTCTCCACCAACACCGGAAATAGCTAAAGCCAAATTCTCCTTTTGGGATTTTTGGTACTGTAAGCCAATACATTCCTGTTTTTGCTTAAGCTAGTTTGAGTTTTAGTCATGCGTAATTAAAAAAAATAAATAAAAATCTAAACAATATCCAAACCATAATAAAAAGTGGCATACACAATTAAATGCAGCATGTTCCAAATTTTAACACACTGGTGACCACCAAAGCATTACATGTTCTACCAGGTTAAAACATTTATTATGTAAACCTTGAAATAAACCTCTTGCTTTATTGAAGGATATACAGACTTGAAAATGAACCGTTATAACATTGTTATTTATTTACAATTAATATTTACAATTACTTACCTATGTAAATTGTTATTTGAACATCATGTAACCAAATGAAAACATGGCAGAAATAAATCAAAAGCTGAGGCTGACTGAAAGAAAAAGACTTCCATCTGAGATCTACATCCCTGATTTCAAAACTTTTGTGTTCATCATCAAAACAGCTTCACTGTTTTGATTGATTGACTTTATATTTAGTGTTATAAAATGAATTTATAAAATATATTTTTATTGATAATACATCCCTTCTTATCTTTAGTTAGGTATTGGCAACTCATAAAGCATCATTTGTAAAGGGGTTTACACCCTTAACTTGGTTTTGAAGACCCTCTATAATCTGGCACCAGTCACTCATCTACCCCTTTGCTCATGACATCCTCCTAACTTGAATGTCTCCCCACTTTTTTGCCACTTACAGAAAAAAACTTCCTGTTGTACCGTATGTAGAACACCTCCTCAATTACGCCTTGATTCTCCACTTCAAACATAAATTCTCACCCTCCAAACAGCAAAATAATCAACACTTGCTGAGCACGTATTATCTGTCAGCCACTTTGCTTTTCATGATCTTTTTATATATTAGCTCATTTAACTTTGAGCTTCATAACTCTTTCTTCTATATCTACCACTACTAAAACCACTACTACTACTTATCAATTTTACCGCCCTGTGATTACGTATATATCACATTACTCTAAATGGATATTATATTCCTTGATGGTCAGGGAATGTTTCTGATATCCCTTTGTAGTCTTCCATAATGCTTAACCCAGAGCTGTGCACACAGTAGGTGCTAAAACAAATTCCTTGATAAACTGAAGATCACTTTTTTGTGTGCATCAGTGACTCAGTTTGTTTTTTTAATCAAATATATTGATATAAAATTTGCATATAATAAAATTTACCCATTTTAAATGTGCAATTTGATGAATTTTGACAAATTATGTATTAACGTAGCTGCCATTCCAAAGAAGATACAGAACATTTTTGAAAAGTTTCCATATGTTCCCTTTCAGTCATTCCTTCTTACTCCCAGCCTCAAGCAACCACTGATCTGATTTCTAACACTATAGATTAATTTTGCCTACTCTTAAATTTCATTGAAATGGAAGTAACTGTATATACTTTTTTAGATATGGCTTCTTTTAGTTGGCAAAAAGTTTTTGAGATTCACTTATGATGCAGCATGTATTAGCAGTTTTTTTTTTTCCTTTTTATTAATGGATAATTTCCACTG
Source organism: Elephas maximus indicus (assembly GCF_024166365.1). NCBI lineage: Eukaryota > Metazoa > Chordata > Mammalia > Proboscidea > Elephantidae > Elephas > Elephas maximus. The sequence continues at coordinate 71,643,390 of NC_064825.1, forward strand.
TATGAATACACATAATTTGTTTAGCCATTCATCTGTTTGTATACATGTAATGGTTTCCAGTTTCAGGATATTAGAAATGAAGATGATATAAAAACTCATTCATAAGTCTTTTTATGAACATATGTCTCTTTTCTTCCTTTTAAAGTGACTTTCCTCTCAAAGTAGGATAGATATGCATTGGACCTTATTGGAAACTGACAAACTTCTCTGAAGTGCTTGTATCATTTTACACTTCCATCATCAATGTATGAGAGTTCCAGTTGCTTCATATTCTCACCAATACTTGTTAATGTTAGTACTTTAATTTTAGTCATTTTAGTTGATGTATAATTGTATCTACAAAGACTATAGACTTCAGTATGGGTTAGACCTGAACATGAAGAAAACTACAATCTTCATAACTAGACCCGTAAACAACGTCATGATAAACGAAGAAGAATCTGAAGTTGTCAATGATTTCATTCTGCTTAGATCAACAATCAACCCCTATGGAAGCAGCAGTCAAGAAATCAAACAATGTATTGTACTGGCAAAATTTGCTTCAAGAGACTTCTTTAAAGTTTTAAAAAGCAAAGATGTCACTCTGATGACTAAGGTGTGCCTGACCCAAGCCATGTCCTTTCTGGTCACCTCGTATGCATGTGAAAGCCTGACAATGAAAAAAGAAGACAAAAGAAAAGCTGATGCATTCACATTGTGGTGTTGGTGAAGAATACTGGATATACTAGAATATTGACAGCCAGAAGAATGAACAAATCAATCTTGGAAGAAATACAACCAGACTGTTTCTTAGAATTGAGGATGCTAAGATTTCAGCTCACTTGCTTTGGATATACCCTCAGAAAAGACCAATCACTAGAAAAGGATATCAAGGCTGGTAAAGTAAAAGGTCAGTAAAAAGGAAGAAAGCCCTCAACTGGATTGACAGAATAGTCAAAACAATGGACTCAAACATAACAATGATCATGAAGATGGCGCACGACTGGGCAAAGTTTTATTCTGTTACACATAATGTCTCCATGAGTAGGAAGGAGCCTACTGGACTGCAACCAACAACAACCAACATAGTAGTTCAAAATGGGAGACTGGGTAGCCACTAAAAAAAAATCATGAAAGACCATGTGATCAATAAGTTTATAGAGGAGGAAAAATTAAATTAAAAAAATCCTTGGTGGATACAGATTAAGGCCAAAAAGTAAGGAATAAAGAACAGATGGGCAAACAGCAAATAAACAGTAAAATGGCAGACTTAAAACCAAATATCAGAAAACATATTTTAACAGACTAAATATGGCAAAAAAAAAAAAAAGATTATGATACTGGATGAAAAACAGAACCCAACTACAGACTATTTACAAGAGATTAACTTTAAATATGTTGTTGTTGTGTGCCACAGAGTCGATTCCAACTTATCACGACCCTATAATATGACGGAGTAAAACATCCCCATGGGGTTTCCGAGGCTGTGATCTTCAGAAGCAGACTGGTACGTCTTTCTCCCACGGAGAGGCTGTGGGTTCAAACTCCCAACCTTTCGGTAAGTAGCTGGGTGCCTAACCATTGTGCCACCACAGTTCCTTACATTTAAATATAAAAAACCAAACCAGTTGCTGTTGAGTCAATTCTGACTCACAGGGACACTAAAAGGTTGAAAACAAAAGGGTAAAAAGTTTTACTATGCAAACACTAACAAAAGAAAAACTGGTGTAGATATATTAATATCAGATAAATATACTTTAAGGCAAGAAGTATCAATAGAGACAAAGAATAACATTGCATAGCGATATAAGTGTCAATCCAGCAATCCTAAATTTATATACAACTAATAACACAGCATCAAATACATACACCAAGGTGACAAAGAATAATTAGACAAGCCACGATTATAGTTGGGATTTTAACAAAGCTCTCTCAGTAGAATAAAAGTCAATATAAATATAGAATGTGTGAACAATGTAATTAACTTACATGAACTAATTGACATATATCAAACACTACACTAAATAATGGCAGAATGCACATTCTGTTCAAGTGCCCATGAAAAATTACTCAAATAGATCACATGTTGAGAGACAAAGCAAGTCTAAACAGATTTCAAAGAACTAAAATCGGAGAGTGTGTGATATCTGATCTCAGTGGAATCAAAACAGAAATCAACAATAGGAAGATAACTAGAAAATCCCTCAAATGATAAAGATTTAAACAACACATTTAAACCATCCATGGAAAAAAAAATAAATTATAATGGAAATCGGAAAAAATTTTGAACTACATTATAATGAAAATTTGGCATCTCAAAACTTGCATGTCAGCTACTGCAGTTATTAAACCTTCCCTGTTTCTGACAGTTGCCGTTGAGCTGGCCTCCAACTCATGGTGACCCCACATACAATGGAACAAAATGTTGCCCAGTCCTGCACCATCCCCATGATTGGTTGTGGATTGAACTGTTGTGATCCATAGGATTTTCACTGGCTAATTTTTGGAGGTAGGTTGCTAGGCCTTTATTCCTAGACCATCTTAGTCTGGAAGCTCCACTGAACCCTGCATCATAGCAACATGCAACCCTCCACTGTCAGACGGATGATGGCTATGCATGAGATGTATTGGCCAGGAATTGAACTCAGGTCTCCTGCATGGAAAGCAAGAATTCTACCCCTGACCCACCTCTATTAGAACTTTAAATACATATATCACGAAAGCGGAAAGGTTGAAAATCAATTATCTAAGCTTCCATCTTCAAAGCTAGAAAAAGTATGGTAAAATAAACCCTCCAAAAAAAGAAAATGAAAGAAATATAGAAAGCATAAATCAATGGAATAGAAAACAGTAGTACAGTAGAGAAAAATAAAGAAAACCAAAAGATGGCTCTTTGAAAAGATTAATGAAACTAATAAACCTTTAGCAAGACTGATCAAGTAATAAAAACACAAAAGTTATTAATTTTAGTAATGAAAAAGGAGACATCTCTATATATTCCTATAGATACTGATAATAATAGGATAGTATGAACAACTTAGAAGTCCCTGGGTGGTGCAAATGGTTAAGACATTTGGCTGCTAACCAAAAGATTGGCAGTTCGAGTCCACCCAACGTGCCTGGAAAGAAAGGCCTGGTGATCTACTTCTGAAAAATTAGCCATTGAAAACCTTGTGGAACACACTTCTACTCTGACACACATGGACTCGCCAGGAATCAGAGTTGACTTGATGGTCACTGTTACTGGTATGAGCAACTTTATACTAATAAATTTGAATGTTCAGATAAAATAGAAGTATTTCCTGAAAAATACAAATGCCAAAATAGAATATTGAAATAGCCAAAGATTAAGACAAGCCCATAAAACAAAACGAGACTAAATGAGCACACCAGCTCAGGGGCAAGGCCAAGAAGGCAGGAGGAGACGGGAAAGCTGACAACAGGGAACCCAAGGTCAAGACGGGGAGAGCGCTGACATGTTGCGGGGTTGGCAGCCAGGGTCACAAAACAATATGTGTGTTAATTGTTCATGAGAAACTAATTTGTGCTGTAAACCCTCATCTAAAATACAATAAAAAAGAAAACTGAAATAGTTCTATATCTGTTAATGATATTGAACCCATAATTAAAAAGCTTACCACAGAGGCTACTCCAGGCCCTGATTGCTACACTGGTGAGTTTTTCCAAATGTTCAAGGAAGAAATTACATCAATCTTATACAAACTCTTCCAGGGAATAGAAACAGAGGAAACACTTCTCAACTTATTTTATGAGATCTGCAAAACCTTAACAAGGACACAAAAAAGAAAACTAAAGACCAATCCTCCTCATAAACATAGATACAAAAGTCATCCACAAAATATCAGCAAATATAATCCAACAATATATAAAAAAGGACCAAGGGTGGTTAATTCCAGGAATGCAAAGTTACTTAAAGATTCAGATACCAATTAATATAACATACGCCTTATCAAAATAAAGGTGAAAATCATATGATCATTTTATTAGATTACCAGATAAAGCATTTTTACAACATTCATTAGCTATGCATGATTGAAAAAAAAGTTCTCAGTAATCTAGGAATAAAGTGGTACTTTCTTATTTTGATCAAAGGTATCTATCAAAAACCTACGGCAGATATCATTATTAATGTGAAACATTAAATGTTTTCCCCTGAGTTCAGGAACAAGACAAAGATGTCTACTATTACCCTTCAATTCAACATTGTCTTGGAGACCCTAGGCAGAGAAACATATATATGAAAATAAGAAATAAAATTCATTATTCACAATTTTATTATGTAGATAGAAAAAAAAATGTAAAGCCTAAAATAAGTGATTAGAATTAGTAAGTATATTTAACAATGTCTCTGGATATGAGGTTAATATAAAAATCCCTATTTATTTTCATGTATTTGCCAAAAAAGATATATAATTTTTAAACAACAATAAATCTATAAAATGTGCAGCATCTCTATCTCTCTCTCTACACATACACACACACACGAACAAATAAATAAACCCTACAAATTTTGTTACAGAAGAGAACTGCTCCATAGTTTTCTTGGCTGTAATCTTTACGGACGCAGATTGCCAGGCTTTTCTTTCACAGGGCTGCCTGGTGGGTTCAAGCAGCCTGCCTTTGGTTAGTAATCGAGCAGAAACTGTGTGTGTGACCCAAAGAGCCTTACAAAACATTACTGAAATAAAATTTTTTTAAACCTAAATGAATGGAAGGATGTATCATGCTTATGCACTAGAAGTCAAAATATTAAGATGTAAATTCTCCCCAAATTGATCTATAGATACAATGCAGTCCCAATTAAAATCCCAGCAAGATTTTTTTAAAGAAATCAGCAGCTAATTATAAAATGTATACGCAACCATAGAAGACCATAAATAGCCAAGAAAATCTTGAAGAACAAAATTAAAAGACCATACCCTACTATACGAATTTATTACAAAGTTATAGTTGGACTGCATTGGTGAAAAGATAATCATAGACCAGTGGAAGAGAGTAGAGAATCCAGAATTCAGAAATATATACAGTCTCTTGATTTTTGACAAAAATATCAATACAAAGGGAAGGGATGGTCTTTGTTGGGTTAATTGGATATCCATATGGAAATAAATGAGCCTTAACCTCTACCTTCCACCACCAATTCCGATGGATAATAAACCTAAATGTAAAATATAGAACAATTAAGCTTCTGGAAGAATATCTTTTTGATCTTGAGAGAGACAAAGATTTATCATAAAGGAAGAGATTGATAAATCAGATTTAATTAAAAATAAGAAATTCAGTTCATCAAGAGACAACCATAAGAGGATGAAAAGAAAAGCCAAAAAAATGAGAGAAGGTATTTGCTATATCCTGACAAAGGATCATATTCAGAATATGTTAAAAATTTTTATAAATCAATAAGACCAACAACCACTAGAAAAATGGGTAAAATACTTGAACACATAGCATATAAAATAGGGTATACAAATGGCCAATAAGCATATTAAAAGGTGATGAACATCACTAGTTATTAGAGAAAAAGAAAAAAGTTAAAATCACAATGAGTACTACTAAAAAAAAAAAAAAATTAGGCTAAAATTCAAAAGATGGAAAATACCAAATGTTGGCAAGAATATGAAGCAACTAGAACTCTCATATCTTAGAGTACAAACTGGTAAAACCAAGTCGGGAAATCTATTTGCAGTTCTTATCGAAGCTAAATAAATACCTTCACAATATTCCAACAATTCCACTATGTGTATATACTCAAGAAAAATTAGTGCAATGTCCTTCAAAAACACATGTATGAATATTCATGGCAAGATTATTCATAAAGTTACAAACCTGAAATAATCCAAATTCCATCAACATTAGAATGGATAAAAAAATTGTGCTATATTGATACATAGAATACTACATAGCAACATCAGGCAAACTACCACTCCCTAGAACAATGAGTATAAATCTTAAAGATATAATGTTGAGTGAAAGAAGCCAGACACAAGAAAATACACACTTTACGATTACATTTATAGGAAGTTCAAGAACAGGCAAAACTAATCTATAATGATAGAAGTCAGAACAGTGATTATCTTTCAGGGGTTATGATTAGGATAGAGAATTAGGAAGCCTTCTGGAAATGTTCAATATCTTGCTCTGGGTGATAGTTACATGAGTATACACATAAGTAAAAATTTATCAAGCTGTACACTTTAAGACTGTGTATTTTACCATACGCATGCTATACTTCAAAGCAAAAACTTACACGTAAAGAATTATTACCCTACACGCGAGCTAGTAGTTCTTATGAAATGTATGTTATATTGTGGAAATGATAATGAAAAACACTTTTTGAAGTTACTTGTCCATTTGTTGAGGTGAAATGTTTACCCTAGTAGGTCTCCACAGACTACTCCAGAGATGAGCACAACTATCATCTAAGCTAAGAAGGGGTCATCTGACAATTGGCTTTGGACGAAACTGGCTCCAGAGAACAACAAATGCACCAAAAAAAAAAAAAAACCCCACTACAGTCAAGTCGATTCCAACTCACAGTGACCCCATAGGGTTTCGGAGGCTGTAAATCTCTACAGAAGCAGACTGCCACATCTTTCTCCCACGGAGCTGCTGGTGGTTGTTTCGAACCTCTGACCTTTTGGTTATCAGTCCAGCACTTTAACCACTGCATCACCAGGCCTCCTATAAGATCCCACAGTGACTGAGAAGTGCATGTAACTTCGTCTTGGATCAAAACAAACAAACCACGTATAGCTCCTGTGGCTGGAAGTAAGCCGAGATCTTCCATGTGACCATTATCATGTGAAGATAAGTAGTTAGGGAAGTCGAAATTAAGGAGGCCAAGAAAGATACAAAGTTTCGGCAGCCTTTGATTTCAAATTCTCCAAACATTTACCACATTTACCCTTAGAATAAAGTCCAAATTCTATAGTATGGCTTAAAAGTTCCTCCACGTTCTGAAACCCACTTACAACTCCAGCCTCTCGCCACTTTCTAGGTTCTCCATTCTACCGCATAGTCGCGTCATACTGAAACTCTTTCAGTTCCTCCAAAGCACCACCTGTTGTTGTGTGCTACTGGGTTGATTTTGACTCACAGCAAACCTATAGCACAGAGTAGAACTGCCCCACAGGGTTTCTGAAGCTGTAATCTTTACAGAAGAAGACTGCTGCATCTTTCTCCTGCGGAGCAGCTGGTAGGTTCAGACTGCCGACCTTCTGGTTAGCAGTTGAGCACTTTCACCGCTGAGCCACCAGGGTTCCTTTTAAGTGCCACCTACCACCTGCGTAAATTCTCTCTAACCTGTGACCTTTACACATGCTCTCCCCTGCCTGAAACATTCCACTACTCCATTTTACCCAACTAATTCCTATTTGTACTTTTAGTCACAACTTAAAAGTCATTTCTTCAGGGATGCCTTCAATAGACTCTGTTGGAATCCTATATTTTCCAAATCATGACTTCCGTCATACTTTATTATAATTACTTCATCATCAATCCTCTCTATCAGACTCTAAGCTCTATAAAGCCAAGAACCATATCTATCTTTCCCACTACTATATCCTTTTTGTCTGGCATAGGCATTTGTACGTGTCAGACATTAAATAAAAATATTTTGAATCAATGAAAATGAATAAGTGAATGAATGAATGATGAGAAATTTTAGGGTGCAGTAAATCTTACTGGGATCCTCAGAACAAGCAAACAGTTCAATTTTTTTTTTAATTTTTCTATAATTATTTACCTTTTGTTCTGCTGTAGATTTTCAGTTTTTTTATAGCATGTTTTGGCTATGCGGATGGGCACCAAAGAAAACATTTCAAAGAGTCACAGATTCCTAATGTTCAATGTAATGGTAGTAGTAGAGAATCAAGAAGAAAATCCCAGGGGAAGATGCAATTTAAGGTGTTAGATCTAGGACACTTTGTAAACTCACCCAACCCACCAGAAATTTCCCTTCTGGAGTTCCACTCTCAACTCTGGAATTTTGTGTCTTTTTTTGTTTGTTTGTTTTATTTTTAATTGAACACCATCCTTTATAAGAAAACGTGAACTGAAGATGAATGATAGCTTGTGACTTCAAAGCAGACTGGGTCAGGGTATTAGTCTTTAGAACTATCAGTTCTCTGAGGGCTAGGGCAATAAATGAAGAAATTGCCAGGATTTTGAAAACTACATAAACTTACATTTTTTAAATCAATTTCAACCTGGCCTCATTTTCAACATTTACATTTTGAGTGCAAGGAGAATAAAAGCTAAACCTATGTCTTTGAAAAGGAAAAAATTTGTCACCAGAGAAAGCAAAATTGGAACTTAGGTAAAAAAAGAAATAAATCCCATCTTATCATTGCAAGGGAAAACTGATAGCAAAGTTTAACTAAGTAATCTTTTGTGAAAATTCCAAACATTGACCAGCTCTCTTAATTACATAAGAGCACAAGGGCTCTTTCAACAGCCCCAGATACAGCTTCAAGATGAAACCCATGTGCCTGTTTATCCTCTATTCAAATTTGGTAACAGGCAACATCAAAGGGAATCCAGTTATGAACTATATTGGAAGCTCATAACGTTATATATCTATGATATTTGGCTCTACTAAAAGCATCAAAATTTATTTACTTTACTTGTATGTGATACTAATGATATTGTTTGGCAACTTCCGCATTCCACTGGATTCCTTTCTTTGGAATGGGCATGAATATGGACCTCTTCCCGTTGGTTGGCCAGGTAGCTGTCTTTGGACATGTTATCAGGAGGTGCTAGTTCCTGGAGAAAAGCATCATGCCAGATAAAGCAGGGAGTCAGCGAAAAAGAGGAAGACACTCAACGAGATGGACTGACCCAGTGGCTGCAACACTGGGCTCAAACATAGCAACGGCTGTGAGGATGGCGCAGGAGCGGGCAGTATTTCGTTCTGTTATACACAGGGTCGCTATGAGTCCGAACTGACTGCACAACACCTAACAACAACAGCAAGATGAGCATCAAAGGTCCCTGGTGCTGCAAACTGTTTGCGCTCCACTACTAACCTAAAGGTTAGTGGTTTGAACCCACCTGGTGGTGCCACAGAAGAAAAGCCTGGCAATCTGCTTCTGTAAAGATTACACCAAAAAAAAAAAAAAAAAGCCCAGTGAAGTAGGTCTGTTCTGTAACACAGAGGGTCACCAAGAGTCAGAATCGACTCAACAGCAACAGGTTTGGATTTTGAGCATCAAATGTGACGTTTAACAATTTCTTACTACTAAATGGCAAGTCAAGTTCATTAACAATGTAATCCTGAAAAACAGGTTTTGGTATTCAAAAATTGTCTGAATGTACATAGAAAAAGATGATAGTAAAATATAGGCCAGGCCCTGTGCTGAAGTGGGGGGAGATAAACACCACCTAGATAGAAGAAACACTCTTAGGATACCTGAAGCCTAAGCTGAAATGTAGCATAGCTGATCAACGACAACAACAAAAAATAGTCAGTCTAAAAGTGAACTCTTTAAAAGAAAAAAGACAATGTCTCAGAGTGCAAGTTCTGTTAATCATTGGCTATAGCCACAAACAAGTGTAATATTTAAAGAAGAACTTCATACCCTTTCAACAAACTGTCACATGGATGATAATACATAGCTGTACAATCTTCAGAGTAGTTACATTTTCCAGACAAATGAAAGTGCTTGTTACATATGAAATTGTATTCCACATACAGATGCTTGAATTATAGAGGTATTGGCTTTACTGCAAGAAATTGTCCTTGTATTGTGATCCACCACAGGAAGAAAAACCGTGGTAACATCCTATGGTCAGATCAACGATGCTTTAAGATCAAAGTGCAGAAAAGAATTCTTAGGTCTTCCCTGAGTTTGATGTAAGAGTCTTGAATGGCAAGATAATTAGTTGTTGAGAAAGAAGATTCCATGATCTGTGTGACAGTCCCATACCTAGAAAATTTACCACTTCAAACAATTGCTATCCCTTTACTTAACATTTACTATATTCTCAAAATTCACACAAGTCTTGTCAAGTTACCTACTACAGATTTTTCCCTCCTTAGACCCACTTGCTTTGGTTTTTGCAAGATATTCTCAGAATATAAAACTTAATGTCTGTAACAAAACTTGATATTTTGGTTTTCAGGGGGTTTGTTTCAAGTGAATTCCATCAAGGGCAACAGTAATAAAAGTATTAAGAATAACAATGATGGCAATGAGCTCTAAACTTAAAGGAGCCTCCAACAAGAGCTGAAATGACTAAAAACAATAGCATTGATTTCATCCTAATTTATCGTTTCCCAAGGACCCCCAGAGTGCTCCTAGATGCAACTTCTGGATTACAATACTAACTGAGCCTTAATCACTCTCACTGGCTTCCTGACCAAAATAAAATTTCAGATAGTAATTACATTCAGCTCATTTATAGTTTCAATTGTACTACAGAAAGAGAAAGCATTCTTTGACTCCTGTTTTAAACTTTTAGTGAGGAACTATTATGAGCCATTGACTAGGATCCTTATTATACCTTCAAGTTATCTGCCTATAAAATAGAAAGGAAGGAATAATTCACGGGTACCTGGGAATTTGTATATTTGTTTCCTTAAGGTCCTGAAGTAACAGACACTGGGCACTTGGTGTTCCCAGTAATTGCATAACATCAGAACAGAACTGCAGCTCTAAACAAAAGGGAAAAAGTAAACCTTAAAAATTCTTTTGGATGTTCAGCAGTGAAAGGCATTTTGTATATATTAATTAATGGTCAAAGTTTCTCCTTTTTTTAACTGCTTGCTTTGAAATACCTTCAAAAGTTGCAAAAATAGAATTTCTGTGTATATCCTTCATACAGTTTCCCCAAATGTTAACATTTTACTCTTGCTTAATCATTCATTCATATTCTCTCTCTCTCTTTCCCTCCGTACCTTTCTCTCTCCTCTTATTTCCCTCCCTCCCTTCCTCTCTTTCTCTCCCTGTGTATATATGTGTATGTATATGTATAAAAAAATAATTTTTTATATGTATATTATACATATAAACATACATGACCATAATTTTTTGGCCACTAATTTTAGCACCCATTGATGATTCTTGTCTGAAAGAATTATTACAGTGATGATTGCCAGATAATTCCATCATTCCTTTTATATTTATTAGTTGCAATTACACTGAAAGGAAGAACTTTCCCTTACCCCCAATTTATTTATTTATTCATGTATGTATTTATGTCAACATGCACTTGTGAATTCTTATTTTATTCTATGCATTATAATTCATTAGCATCCCTCTTTATTTTTTATTTTACCACTCTTATTTTCCCAGATTTGACCAGTGGGAGCCTCTCCAACATTGCTCCTGTTTCCTATTGATGTGTTCCTATGATTTTTTTGAGCACTTTATTACTTTCTAGCATCACAAGGTATTTTGAATACATCTTGTATGTTCCCCGTACAGCCCTGAAATCATTTTTGTCAAGGAACCCTAGATTCTTTTATTGGAAAATGCTAGTTAAAAAACAAGATCTAGGTCTGCTCACTAGTACAGGGCCCTCTGATTGCTAGGTACACCCATTGCTTCTAGACCCTCTCCGAAGACTGAGATAGGAAAAATGTGAATATATGCATACATACACACATCAGTATTAGTTATTAGTATTTAGAACTACAGCAATACAATAAATATGTATAGAGAGAGACCAGTTGTCACTGAGTCGATTCTGACTCATGGAGAACCCATGTGCATCAGAGTAAAACTCTGCTCCTCAAGGTTTTCGATGCTGACCTTTTAGAAGCAGGTCACCAGACCTTTCTTCTAAGGCTCCTCTGGGTGGACTTGAATTTCTAACCTTTCGGTTAGCAGCCAAGTGCATTAACCATTTATACCACCCAGAGACTCCAGATATAGGTATAGGTGTAGGTGCAGGTGTGGGGGTGGATGTGAATGTGAATGTAGACATGGATGTGGATATAGATATAAATATGTGGATGTGGACATAGGCATAGACGTGTGATGGTTAAGACTGTGCATCAGCTTGGCTAGGCCATGATTCTCAGTGGTTTGGCAGTTATGTAATGATGTAGTCATCCTCCATGACATGATCTGATGAGATCAGCCAATTAGTTGTAAGGGGAGTTTCCTTTGGGGTGTGGCTAGCATCCTATATATATATATATATATATATATATATACATATATAAATTCTGACAAAGCTTACTTGCTCTGGGTTCTGCATTCAGCTCATCATCATCTGACTCCAGCTCTGGGGACTTGATCCATCTGTCATATTGTCTGATGATCCTGGGATTTGTCAGACTTCTCAGCCTGTGAGCCAGCAGCCTGCCATCTAACCTGAGAATCTTGAGTTCATCAGCCCATGCAGCTACATAAGTCAGGAATACACACACACACAGCTTAAGGAGCCCTGGTAGTGCAGCAGTTAAGCATTTGACTGCTAACCAAAAGGTCGGTAGTTTGAACCTACCCAGCAGCCCCACAGAAGAAAGACCTGGCAATCTACTCCCGTAAAGATTACAGCCTGGAAAAGCCTATGAGATAATTTTACTCTGCCACATGGGGCCCCTATGAGTCAGAATTGACTCCACAGTACTTAACAACAATAACGACTTTCTTCTGGCATGGGAGTATAATAGTGTGAAGGTAGTCTAGGCAATAGACATTGGAAAGATATACCTCTTTTAAAATTTTTCTATTACTTCAGAAAAAATATATATACATAAGGAAGAGAAGAAAAGGCTAATAAAGCCAGAATGCCAAAATCTTGAAAATTCTAGAATCTAGGTAATGGGCATATGGGAATTCATTACACCAAGAATCTCTACCTTTGTGTATGTTTCAAATTTATATAACACATTTTCTTAAATCTTGCTTATATATTACATAAAGTAAGGATTCTTTGCATTTCATAAGCTCATCGTTAGAATAAAACATCTCCTTTGGAGAGTTAGGCCAATTGGTCATTAACATCTTATTGTGAACTATTTTAATCAAACAGATATTTTTCTTCATATCGCTTAAGATCACCTGTGCAAAGGATCTATTTGATTAGGGGGAAGGAGGCAAGGGTAATTTTAGAGAATGGGACATTTCAGCAAGGTGAGCCAGAGACAGGAATAAGGTTGGGGGAGGAAAGGTAATTCATACAAGGACACCAAATATGTATTTTTCTTTCTCTGAAAATTTGTCTAATTTTTTGTTATCATTTGCAATTATTTCATAAACTAGCTTAGCTTTCCCCAGAGCATAAAGTAAACACCTTCTTAAACACTGTCTTACAACTGGGCAAAAATATAAATGGATTTGTACCCTACTTCATGACTATCTGTAGCCTCCTGGGAGATTTTTGTTAAAAAAAAAAAAAAGAAAAAAAATTTTTTTTTTTATCTACCCATAATGGTAATATAACTAACATTTATTGAGTATTTGATATTATAACATTCGAAATAATATGATACGCATTGAACTAAGTGCTTTAAATGTATGAACTCCATTAATATCTACAAGTCTGTGTGATGAGGACAGAGAAGTTAAGAAACTTCCCCAAAGTCAGCTAATATGTAGTTGAAACAGAACTCTAACCCAGGCAGTCTGAGTCCAGAACCCAGGCTGATGTTTACCAAAATTGTTTCTACTATTTTCCATAAATATCACTCAAAATTTTGGAAGGACACAAAAATATGACTGTTCACGCAGATTTGCAAAAATATGCCTAAGTGCTCACTCATCAATATTAGAGACTGCCTGAGAGGAAGCAAGATAAAATCGAAAGAACTGAGTTAGAATTATAGCCCCATGACAGACTCCATTGCTTAGAGATCCCAAAGCTACTCACAATCCTCCTTTCCCTCACCTGGTTTCCCCTAGGGAGGCTGGAAAAGCAAAACATTTGTTTGACTAGTCTCCGTTGCAGCTAGGGCTGTTGGCCACACAGCCTAGTACTGGACAATGAAACATGTGAGAAAACCTGCTATAGGGATTCTGAGAAAGATTTCTTTTCTTGATTAAAAAAAAAAAAAGTGCAAATAGAATAATGTTCTGCCTTGCTCTGCTCTCTCCCTTAGAATGTGGGGCTGCTCTGATCCCCTTATAACAATGAAGGGAAGAACAAAGAAATTTCAGATATGCAAGTCAAATCCACTGTTAACCTCAGGACCACTTGCCACTGGGCTTCTTGTACATGAAAAAATTAAACACCTATTTCTTTAACTCACAGTGGGTTAGGTATCTTCTTTTTGTTTTATTTTGTTTTGCTTTGTTATTAATGCTTATAGCCTAAAGCTTACCTAACAGATGTGACTTTCTCCACTTCATAGTTATGCCTTGAAGTATAGCTGAGTCTCAATTTATTCATTTATCACAAAGATTAAATGAGATAAAATTTGAGAAACAGTTCCCTTTTTACATACAGTGATTTGCCTGGTAAAATATAGTTTAATCTGAGCCATAAATGTTCATTATGCCTAGCATCAAAGAACACTTTAGTAGTTATGATAGTTAATATTATGTGTCAACTTGGCTGGGCCATGATTCACAGTGTTTACATGTGATCACCCCATGATGGGATCTGCCTGCATCTGAATATAAGCGAACACTCTGGCTTTTGCCTACACTGGATCCTACAGCTGGCTCCTGTTCATCTGACTTCTGGTTCTTGGGACTTGAGGTAGCAGCTTACCTGCCAACCTTGGGATTCATCAATCTTCACAGCCTGTGAGCAAGAATTCTGCTCTCCAACCTGCCTATCTTGGATTCGCGAGCCCCTGTGGCAACGTGAATCAGGAGAAGCCTCTCTCCTGCTCCACGGACTTGGGATGTTTCAACCTCTACAATTGTGTGAGTCGTTTCCTTGACATAAATCTCTCTCTATATATTTATACACTTTACTGATTTTGCTTCTCTAGAGAACCCAGCCTAAGACAGTAGGGGAAGCTAAATATTAATCACTGTCACCACAGAGTCCTAGCTCTAAGGCAAAGTACCTAAGGATTACTGAAAGGACATGAGATCAGTCCCACTCACAAAGAAGCTGATAGCACAGAAAGGAAAAACTGCACTCCTTAAGAAACTCCTGCATCTTCCGCGCAAGTATTAACAAGTAGTAATTCCTCTTCACAGGCTACCTACCTTCCATTCATCCCTCAGCCTAGAGCAGTAACTGCCCCAAGGCTCCAAACTTTCTTTGGATCAAAAATAGGGGCCAAAGATCCCACATCCATTTATCTTCCCTCCTCCCCTGCTGTAAGAAGAGGGACGGTGAATCTCACCATACAGCCAGTTTTCCTTGTAACTTAGTATATAGCATAATAATTAATCACGAGAGATTTGCAGTTATTCAACATGGTTTTAAATCTTGGTTCTGCCAATCACTAACTTTGTGGCCTTAATTAATTTGCTCATTTGCAAAGTAAGGATAGTAAGAGTATCTATCATAGAATTCTTGTGAAGACTAAATGAGATCCTGTATAAAAATCACTTAGCTAGTACCTTGTATAATAGAATGTATTTGATAAGTGTTACAGCTGAAAAAGCATCCAGGATCAATGATGAGTGATATAAGTAAATTTTATCCTGTTTTTCTATGCTGCTTAGCCTAGTTTATTTTCAAAATGCCAAAGACTTAACAATTAAAAAGAGAAAACATGCAGCTTATTCCAGGTAACTTCCATTTAAATAAAATATCCCAAATGAAATCTAATTATTACCTACCTGAGCACTTTCAAGTTAAAAACAAATAATGTTTCAAATACCTCAACAAGGGATAATTGCCTAATGAGTTTATTATCCTATAAACACTACAGTAATTATGACCTATGGTATAACATAAAACAATACAACCTACTTTCTTCCCACAAATACATACTTCATTTGGTCAAAACTACACTACTAGAAGATATTACTCAGAGTTCATAACTTAAATGCCAAGCTTTCTAACAGGCCTGAACTTGTACCTGTAAATGACTGGTAAATGCTGTTCTTCCAGGTAAAAACTAAATTAGCCCCAGAGCACCAATACTAAGTTTAGAGTTTGGAGAAAATAAGAGGGGTTCAATCACCTAAATTGTGAAAGAAAATCCAAACGCGAGAACACAGTGTTTTCATCAAACAACTTGGACACGAATGAAGATAAACACTGCAAACCACTTTATCAGTAAAAGCTTGAGACCTAAATGACAGTAAATTCTTATACATTATCAAATAAGGGTAGAATGCCTAGTTCTGATCAGGAAAAGAAAATTCAGAGTGCTCCAAAAATGGAAACCCAAACAGAAAACATTAGTAGTAGCTCTTGTTTTTATATGTTTCAGTCTGAACGGTAAATGATGAATCAGTCCATGGAGAGAAAAAAAAGCACAGAAAGGCTAATGTGAACTAAGCCAAAACACTAAAAACCTTACGTGAATGTCTCCTTTTTCTATCTCCAATAAAACTGCAGGATTCTTGATCCTTGCACTAGAATGCTGTTGCTTTTATATTACCATTCTTTCACTGAGAGAGATTTATTTCAGTAACAGTGAAAATAATCCACTATTGAAATACCACACGATGCACCTTAAATGTCAAAAAGGGAATTAGAGAAAAACAAGTCCAAAGGACAAAAACTGGATACTGTAAATTGAGACCTAAAGTCATTCAAATTCCTTAGAAACTTATATTTGGATTATTTAAAACCTTTAAATGACTGTATGTTAATTTAGCTTATACAAAACCAAGTAATCTAATGGATTTTGAGAAATTCAGGGTATATCAATAATCATTCTTTCTCCAGTTTTTGGACCATCTTTTGAAAAAAATATTAGTGTATTACTTTTATACAATTTTCTGAAGAGTTTAGCTGTTTTAACTAATTCCTTCATATGCTATACATTACAGCATATATTTAAAATTTATCTTCATAATTACAACGATGCTTACTAAATATCTTTAATAGGTGTTCCTTGCCTAACTGCAAAAACATCATGCCTTGGGGTCCTCAGAGAATCAGATAAAAATTTACATTTATTTTTAAAACAATAGTATTTTCAATAAAAGATGTGCCATTTCTGTATGCTGTAAGTTGGTTGCAAATTTGCACAATTTAAGTGTTGTGCAATAAAAGACATCCAAAACTTAATTTTACATTTTTTTTTTAAATCAGTCAGCTTGTTCTTAATTCATGAAGATAAAAACGCCAGTTTGGTTTAACATATTTTATGCATTATAGCTTCATCACTGAATAATGAAATTCTATACTGATAAGGCAGACTAACTCTTGAAAAATCTACATTCTGATGCCATGTTCATATTTATTTTAAGATAAATTAAATCAGAGAAGGATGAAGACAATTTCAAACATGACCTAAAGCTTCAGTCTACCCATATCGTTTGAGTACCATGCCTTGCAATGTTAACACAAACAATAAAACCTAACAAGAAGCAAAAATGGCTTGATCAAAAAACAGCAATTTCTTTCTGAATCCTTGACTCCAGTAGTATTACTGGTCACACCATGGACATGTGTACTTGTTTTAAGTATTTGTGTAAGTGTTAGAGTTCTTTGGAGATGTCAGTTTTATCAAAACTGCAGATAAAGTACTTCTGATGCCAAAATAGTATCAAATTGGTTTTCCCCACATAAATTTTAGATTCATCCTTGATTTATCAAAAACAGAGACCTCTGTGAGAGGAGGAGCAGTCAAATTGGTCAGCCCACCAAAATGCTAAAATAAAATAGAAAGTTATGCTACTTTATTTGAGCTGATTTTTTATAGGAACCGTATGTATGACTTTCACTTTCTAGAAAGTGGTTTTCTCTTGAACACACATCAGAACCATTCATCATAATATATAATTGCAAGTTGTCAGTCAGGGCCGCACCCTTCGCTTTGTGGCAAACCGCCAACACATCTGTCAGAAGCACTCATAAGCTTCCGTGTGTTATTGTAATCCCCTACAAAGAGAGCAAGCCCATTCACCAATTTCACATTTTCCAAATGAAACATTGACTTATTTAAACCCCATTCCATATGAAATTGTTGAGTTTCTTTTGTAGGCCATGAACTACTTTCTTACCAAGGGAATGATTACACCAGTAGTCAAAGGGGATCATGTATCCTACATACAGTTGATTTCTTTATGCACTGGGTATGCATTACTAAAAACAAGGATGGGTGCCTGTGTTACATGGTTATGTGTATATATTCATAATTGCTTACATAAGAGAAAGTAATATAGCATGCTTAGCAGCCCCCCATGCCTTCTGTCATACAAATGCTACATATTGATAGAAATCAAAGCCATTTTCACTACAAACAAAATGTGCTCTAGAATGATAACAGGTCAGTTCAATTATCACTGATTTAAATCAGCCTTACAATCTGAAAAAATCAACTGTCAAAAGAGTAGCATAGTAGAAAGAAGATAAAATTCCCTATAGTTATAATAAAGCAAAACAGTTAAAGAGAGCTTTATAATTTACTCTATATCTGACCTTCCAAAGAAGTTACCAAGGATCAGGACAATTAAAGACTAAAAATGTTAACACCAACAGGATAAATCTCTTGCAAAGAAAAGTGGAAGCAAGGTGTCAAATGTTCACAAGACAATTTTTCAAATTACATTCAGTTGTATGTAAGTGTTCCATTGCTAACTTGTCTGCATGCTCTCTCTCTCTCTCCATGTAAACATAAAGCAGAGACCAGAACTACTATGTCAAAGAAGCTTTTTTCTGTGG
The DNA here is from genome assembly GCF_024166365.1 of Elephas maximus indicus. NCBI lineage: Eukaryota > Metazoa > Chordata > Mammalia > Proboscidea > Elephantidae > Elephas > Elephas maximus. The sequence goes on from NC_064825.1 coordinate 71,662,092, forward strand.
ATTTGAATGAAAGACACATGACTTGCTGGTATCAAAGCTATGAGGAGAAATCTACTACAAGATCAAGCAATCCTCACACTATACATACATCCAAAACCAAACCGCTCCCGTCAAGTTGATTCCGACTCATAGTGACCCTGTAGGACGGAGTAGAACTGCCCCATACAGTTTCCAAGGAGTGCCTGGTAGATTCAAGCTGCCAACCTTTTGGTTAGCAGCCATAGCTCTTAACCACTATGCTACCATACACACGTACACACACATACATATACATACGTACAAATTCATAAGGAGTACCTGTATAGGGTCGCTATGAATCGGAATCGACTCGGCAGCACTGGGTTTGGTTTTTTTGGTTTTAACCGGATGGTGCCAAAGGTTAAGCGCTAGACTGCTACTAACCCAAAGGTTGGAGGTTTGAGCCCACCCAGAGGTGTCTCTGAAGAAAGGCCTAGCAATTTGCTTCTGAAAGTTCACAGCTTTGAAAACCCTATGGAGCAGTTCTATTCTCCACACATGGGGTCATTATAAGTCAGGATCAACTTGATGGCAACTGGTTATATATGTAATTTTTCCTACTTTCTGTTTCTCAAAAACAAAGTTAAAGCTTTCAGAAGTGATGGAAACAGAAGCTCCAAATCCATAAGACTTTACTGGCTCTCAGTCATCAATAAAATACATATTTAACAGACCTGGTGCAGTAGTTAAGAGCTCATCTATTAACAAAAAGGTCAGCAGTTCAAATCCACCAGTCACTTCTTGGAAACCCTATGGGGTAGTTCTACTCTGTCCTATAGGGTCACTATGAGTCCGAATCAACTCAACAGTGGCCTGTTTGGTTTTCTGGTTTATGGTGACTATATAAAACACACAGATTCCATATTAATATGTTACTATCGTATTTTAGTCAGATGGTTGAATTTCAATACTTTATTTAACCTTTATTCGATGTGTTATTTAATGCTGTAAAGTACGTGACAATAACATCCCAATATTACATGAGATTCAGAGAAGGTAAGTGAGTTTCCCAAAGTCATACAACCACAACACAAATTCCTATCTCCACATGGAAAAAGTCATGGTATTATCATGTGTCTTTCCATTGAGTTATATGCAGACACAGATATAAACATTTACATACAAAGTATAATATATATATATATAATTACTATCATTATATATACATATATAAACCCAAAACCAAACTCATTGCCGTCAAGTCGATTCTGACTCATGGTGACCTTATAGGACAGAATAGAGCTGCCCCATAGGGTTTCCAAGGAGCAGCTGGTGGACTTGAACTGCCGACCTTTTGGTTAGCAGCCGAGCTCTTAACCACTGCACCACCAGGGCTCCATATATAGAGATATATAAATATATGTTGTTTTGTTGTGTGCCATCGAGTCAATTCCAACTCATAGCGACCCTACAGGACAGATTAGAACTGTCCCATAGGGTTTCCACTGAGCGGCTGGTGGATTCAAACTGCCGACCTCTGTTTAGCAGCCTGAGCTCTTAACCACTTCGCCACCAGGGCTCCATATAGATATATATAGATAGAGATATATTCATGTATATGAACCCTTATACTAAAAAGGACACTACGATTTGGTAAATGTAAGACATACGATACACAGTAGTTGCAAGAAAAAAAATTCAGTATGTTTTATCTTATGAATTTCAATAATTTTAGCAGCAATATGTTCATCTACTCACTCCACAATGAAATATACAGTCATGAAACCCAAATAAAATGCCTCCTATCTATCCCTTGCATTGAGGTAAGGGAATACATCTGATGCATTTGAAAAAAGAATAATAAAACCACACCTGCCAGTCTTTCTTGGAAAGTAGTACAGATATTTACTTTACTTTTCATAAATAAACTGTCAGATTTTCTGGAATCAAAATAAAGTTTATTCAAAAATATATTTGTACATTTTAACTACTCGAACATTATTAATGGATACACAATTTCCTTGCTGATGGAACGTAACACTATCAAATCGATCAACTGTAATTGTTTCTTGAAGGCTTAAAATGACTGCGCCCCTAGAAATCACTTTCCCAGGCCTAAAATCTTCTGTTACTCAAATTGTAATAAAAAAAATATGTTTCTTTTGTCAAAATTCATCACCAATGCGTTCATTTATTTAGAGAACGCTTTCAATCAATTTCTCTAGTGTGGCAAAATACTAAGAAGAAGACATTGTAGGAAAGTTAAAGCAAAAAATGTAACTAACCAAAAACTACAATCACTATGTACTGTAAAACTTATCCATTTCTAGATAAACTGTTTGGATCTGTAATATTAAGTAGCAGAAACTGCTGTAAAAATAACTATAAGTTATTTATTTATGATAAAATTTAATTCTTAAAAATAATGTATATTATGTGACAGACTGATTGGAATGGTAAATGTTCACTTGAAGCTTAATAAAAATTAATTAAAAAAAATAATGTATGTTACTAATCTCTGAATCCCTCATATATGAGTGAGGTCAAAAATATTCTATTCTAGCCCAGCTAAAGACCACAAGGTAAGGTTTTCACTAATACTTTAGAAGCAAAAAAAAAAAAAAAAAAATCAGCATTTAGAAAAAAGCATTTCTGCAATATTAATGTTCTGCCCGAAGCAGTTTTTTAATACTTATTTGTTGTTTCTAAAAAAATATGCAAAGAATTTACTATTGTTGAATTCTTTTTTTATTGTTATTTAGACCACAGTGAAAAAGTATGAATTTGGGGGTTATTTAAAGAAAAATTGGAATAACATCAATTTTTAATATATACCCAGAAACCCATATACCCAAAAATCTATATATTTTGATACTTCATTACTGCTTCACTAAAATTAAGGGCATTTCTAAGCCACTCTATTAAAATTAATGCTCTCATTACTTAAAGTTTGATATAAATACATACATACATACACACATATGTACATCACCCAAAGAAATTCTGGTTCTAACATATAGGCTATTTACAGTGTTGTATTTGCTATTTTGCCAAAATATAAGGAGAGACACATTATTACTATTTGCTTTTTATATTGAATCCTTTTGGATAAAACCAAACATTATAGAGCTAAATAATAAATTTCACACTTAGGTCATGAGCTGAGATGCAGCGGCCATGTAAACCGTTAGATAACACAATATGAATTGTGAGGTAGCTTTAACACACACACAGAGAGACAGAGAGAATCCTGTGATACCCATATGTATTTTCATGTATGACTTCAAAGAGGGTCAAAGTCAAACATAAAAATGAAAATTTCTGTTGATCAATTAAATGACCAATAACCAAACCAAATTTTAGGTAGCAGATGATTCAAATGGTTTTCACGCAAGAAATGGGCAATTTGTATTGTCTTTAAACAGTCATAAACAAGAAAATGTGTCAACCCACTTTTAAAACTTGAATTGGTAAAAAAAAAAATTAGCAGTAATCTAACATCAAAAACATTTTATGTAATTCTTAGATAAGAAGTATCTAAGATACAATAGAGGTGTTGAAACAGCCATGCTTAAAAGATGAAACAGTTAATTATTTTAAATAGGATACCTCTAGTTTATCAAAAGATGATTTTCTTTAAACTATAATTTACCAAATGGATCATACACATACACATACATACACACAACACAATCATAAAAAGAACCTTTCTAAAAACACTAAAAAATTATTTCTGTGGTTTTAATTTTACTTCAGTTAAGGCTGCTAAAACTTATTAAATATTTTTTATTTTGCTCCTAAACACCACACAGCACAAGAAATCCTCTCAAGTAAATGACACAAACGAATATACATATTACAAGAATGATTATATTTGCCATATTTTCTGTCTTTATCTCGTTATGCCAAAAAAAAAAAAAATCTACTCAATGGTAATGTTCTATAATAGCAGTCACTCAAATAAAAAGAATAACAAAAATATATATATTAGATTTATGTAACTCTCCCTTAAGCATTTAAGTTTAAAATAACATTTTAAACATTTAGTTTAAAATAACTAAAATTTCCCTTGTGTCAGAAAGGAAGACAAGATTTGCTGAAAAATACAAAAGATGACCAATTCAGATTATAATTACGCAGTTTCTAACACTGATATTTAAATAATATGCTTACATTTAATAATGACATGGAGTCATTTTTATACTTAGGCTAATATTTAACAGCAAAAAAGTGTTATTTCCAACCCTAAGATGTTAACTTCAGTTACATAAGACTACAGAGATCCTACCTCTCAAGTCTACCAAACTGCCTCTGTTATCTATTGTAGTAGAGGACAAATCATGTTAATCAAATACTTTAATTAACAGAGTTACTATATTTATAGTACATGGGTTATTAATTTTCATAGAATTTATCATTTGCATTTGAACATAACTTAGGTTTTTCATTGCTTCGGGAATTATTTCATAAATCTTGCAAATGTCATTGTCAAATCCATAGGCAAAGATACCTGGTAAAAGAGTGTTCTGATAGAGTACAAATAAAACTAGTTTTAACTCTATCTATAGACATATTTTCAGATCTATACATTAACAGAAGATGTTTTAGCTCTCCTCTACTCCTTATTTTATACTCCCCTCCTTATTCGTGCCTCTATTATAGAACATACCATTTTACATTAATACACCTCCTTGTATTCATTCACCCAACAGATTTATTGATTACCTCCTTTGTACCAGGCAACATGCTAAGTTCTGGAGATAAAAAGGTAAATGAAACAAATAAGGTGCCTACCTCTGTCGAGTTTCAGTTTAGTGGGGAACACAGGCATATAAAAACCTGTTGCTGCAGAGTCGGTTTCAACTCACAGCGGCCCTATAGGACAGGGTACAACTGCCCCATAGGGTTTCTAAGGCTGTAATCTTTACAGAAGCAGACTGCCACATCTTTCTCCCACAGAGCAGATGGTGGGTTCAGGCCACCAACCTTCTGATTAGCAGTGAAGCACTTAACCACTGTGCCGCCAGAGCTCCTGACAAGTATAAAACGGGGCAAATACATGTGGGAGAAGTACCACGGTAGAGGAAGTATGATTACCGTACGAACCCATGGTGTCAGTCTGTCCCCACAGCCATACCACACCTACCCCTATTACATCCCACAAAAGCAATAGGGATCTCTTCAGGTCAAGGGCTGTACTTTATTCCAATTTTTGTTCCTTGTGCCTAGAACTTTGTGTGTTTAATTTGTTGAATTTTTAAAAAATTATTTTGCGGTAATGATAAAACATGCATCTTAAACTCCAAACACCTTCTTACTTCCTCTTATTTGTGACCATTAGCACATATCTGGGATCCTGGTGGCACAGTGGTTAAGAGCTACGGCAAGGTACGGTCGCTAACCAAAAAGGCTGGCAGTATGACTCCACCAGCCGCTCCTTGGAAACCCTATAGCACAGTTCTACTCTGTCCTATAGGGTCGCTATGAGTTAGAATTGACTTGACAGCAACTTTTTTTTTTTCTTAGCATGTATCTAATGGGCATTATAAAGCACATAGCACACAATACAATTAGAAATTATAATTTTTATTTGGACTAGACTATTTCAAGTTTTGTTTGGAAGGGTAGGTACAGTCAAGTGAAGCTAACTGGACCACAGATAAACCGTACCTGTCAGCTTGTTTTCATTAAATATAAGAAACAAATCGAACATATGACAGTAAAGTCTCAAGTAACTGGACTCCAATCAACATAACCCTAATTAACTGAATTTTTGGGTATTAAACTGATAGAAAAGAACCACCAGAAAACAATTTTTCAGAAATACAAAGATTCCAGAATGTTCTTCACACTTCTAGTGCCTGGCGCTGTACCTGGCATACAATGGGTGCTTGATAAATGTTTGCTAATGAGTAAATGAATCCATTTCCTAAACATCCCATCACGCTGTACCATATGATGATCACAGAGACTCAGTGATACCTCTGAGATGCTTCATGACTCTAAATCAATGAAAACACATTCATTAATATATTCCCTATACTATCACTGGGTTATACTATCTGCTGTCAGGAAAATTACCTAAAATGTTTGCAAACATTTACCAAAAAAAATCAAAATTTTGTAAACATTTTAATAATAAGTATGGAAAAAAATGAGTTTTTTGATGAACCCACAATAAGTAATATCCATTTGCTTGTATTTTCCACTCTTTGAGTTTCCCAAGTAATCAAAATTGCGGTATAGAAATAACATTATACAGTATTTTCTGTTTTATGCCTTATAAAATGGCAAGATGTATTATCCTAAGGTAAACAGAAATGTCTCAAGTTCTAGAAAATGAGCTTCTTGAAATATGATTTGATATAATCATGTTAGAAGTAAATAAAATGAGCTTCCACTCATTGTCTTATTCAGTGCTTCTGAAGAGGATTTTCTTCTCTAACGAGAATATCTATTTGAGACTTCCAAGGTTTACTGTGATTTTCAGAATAAGGAGCTAAATAAAAGTATCTCAATGTGTACTAGAATCAGTACAGCTTACACCTTATGCTAACTAGTGACAACAACAGAAGTCTAATGAAGTTACAGCCAGATTTCATGCACTGTCAGAGCTTTCCCAACAGGCACACCTGACAGCAAGAACGTGTTAGTGTATGCCAAGAAGGACAGAAATGCTACAGGACAACTTACGACTCATACTATAGATCAAATTGACTTAACTAAAATATTCCTATTTCTAATAAGATTATCAATATGTTCAATGAGGGATTTACAGGCTACATGAATTGTTATGCACATGCTGTCTTAAAAAATAAATTTCTATTCTTAGAAATTACAAAATGTAAAATTCTTTTTACCATATTCTTCCTATTTCCTGTGTCCAGTCCCTATTTTTAACCTTTAAATGATTGCAACCTCATGCTCGTGTGTGATAAAAAGAACGCAAGTGAAAAATATGATAATCTATGTAAAAAACAGTGGTGAAAATTTAGATGCCTATTCTATTATTTCCTGTATGTTTGACATTTTTCATAACACACATTTTTTTAAACTAAACTTTCCCCAAAGCAAAAAAGGGATAGGATGGATGAAAGAAGAGTAAAAAATATGGGTAATTTTCCAAGCAAGGTGGGTATATAAGGGCTCATTATAATATGCTCTCTACTTCTGTGTAAGTTTGAGGTTTAAATTAAAAAATAATTTATTTTATTTAAATAAATGTATTTAAATTAAAAAAAAATTAAAGGGAAAAAAAAGGATTGTCATGAAAAATACAAGAAAAAAATTAAAACCTGACAGTTTTTCAAGCAACATGAAAACACAAATGTACTTTCTTGTTGCTGTCATTGACACGGCTATGTAAACCAGTCCCTGAAATGTAAACTTGTTATTCTGAGAGAGAACATGGATTTGCTTGATTAGGTATTGGGGGGCTTAGGCAGGCATGCTTCTCCTGTACTGACTATTCTCGTCCCAAAGGAACCACCTCACACACTGAAGACCGATTAGCAATGGTCAAATAAAGGAACTAAGTTTACCCAGTCCAGACCAGCCTGTAATGCAAGTTAGCTCAAACAGGGGGCCCCATTACACCCAACTGCTCCACCTGGACACCATGCTTATCAGGTTCAGTGGTAACATAGATGAACAGAAAGAACACTGAAGTACTAGCTACCAAGTGACCCAAATTTTTACTCCAGATTCCCATTTACTAGTCATTCAACACACTAGTCATTAATTTCCTCAGTTCTAGAGTAAGGTAAGAATGATATCTGCCTCTCTTACCTCTCAATAATTTTATGAGACTCAAATAACACATGTGAAAATCTTTTGCAAACTGTACACTACTATGTAACTACAGCAACATTAACCTAACAAACCAAGGCTAACAAAATTCCAGGTCCATCTATTTATATACAAAGTAAAGTTACCACATTTGACCCTATACATAGATGTTTGGTGGGGCCCTGGGTAGTTGAGACTGCCAAGAGGTTCCTGACTTCCCACGTATCTGAAATAGTGAGAAGGGAAAAAGAAAGATGTGTTCCAAATGAAATTTTAAAATATTTGAAGCTCATATATGTTGAATCCACATAGAAAAGAAGGGGAAGAGGTGAGCCAAGCTTCTTAGTAAAAATGTCTCCCACTTTCATGTATACCCTTCAGGCTTCATGCTGCTTTTCATACTTTAAGGTTATACTGGCTATCCATTAACCTGCTTTTACCTGAAAAATGTTCATGAGAGGAAGTGGAGAAGAGGTAGGAGTACAGAGTAATTTCCCAAGGGTCCAATATTCCATGGGAATGACCCTGATTCAAAAGATTGTCTCCCAAATGTATGCAATTTCTTCAACCCCTACTCAACTCCAGATATGCTTAGGCCTGTAATATCAACATATTTGAATTTATAAGTCATCCTACTCTGGATCAACCACCTAAATACTTCATTCAATTTCTGTCCCATGGCCTAGGGCACCTGTTATTTTGGTTTTTTTTAAGTCCCATTTTTACCATTCCCAACCACATAACAAGATGGTTGGTGGCTTTGTGTTTGTTTGGGCATTATACATACTAGCTACAAGAAAAAGTGATTATCAGAGTGGATATCAAAGTGGAGAGAGCAGATATGATCTAAAACTAGAATTTTCTTCAAACCATTGAAATGCTATGCATTGCTATATTTCTTATACAGCTTTCAATAAAATATTTTAGGGCTTATTCATTTGTTCATTCATATGTTCTAAGAACCTTCCCTGAGTAGTATGAACAGTTAACATGTTTAGCTGCTAACCAAAGGGTTCTAAGTTCGAGTCCACCCAGACACACCTCCAAAGAAAGGCCTGGTGGTCTACTTCTGAAAAATCAGCAATTAAAAACCCTACAGAGCACAGTTCTACTCTGACACACACGGGATTACCATGAATTGTGGTTGACGGTGACTGGTTTACTGTACTGTAGGTAAACCTATGAGGGCTTGTCAATGGTATTATATCAAAGGGTGAAATTTCACAATGGTTCAGTTGTCAAAATGTACACCCCTGATTTCCCAGCGCTACGTGACGTCTTTACATAAGTAATCCCTTGACAAAGGGGAAGTATTTTATCAATACTTGCTTTTACCAAACACATACAGAGACCCATGACTCTGATTTATAGTACATTTATTTCTCAGTATCTGTTACACAAGTCATATTTAACATGAATACAACCAATGTATAATTTTGTACAAATTAAAAGAAAAGCTAATTTTTAACCTTTGCTTTTTAAAATTCCAACCCATAAACCGAAGTTTATTTGAAGATCATATATTATAATGAATTTTAAGTAATAAATATATTTATATCAATAGGCTTATTGAGAAAATATTTACGTAATGGCACCAAAACAAATTGTAAGAACGAAAACAAAAATTTCAATTAACCAAAGTTAATTGAATAGTTAAAAACAATTATTGTTCCCTACTAAAATTAGTTACATGAAATAATGTTAAGATTGTTCTCAACATTTTAAAACAAGGTCACCTACAGTGACTGGAATAAAAATAATGTCACTTCATACAACTCCCAGGGTGGGTTATATGAATGGCAATTGAGGTGCACGGTATGCAACCACATCTGCGTATGTGAAGTTAACTGCTAAGTCTGGCATACTTTGGGGGCTTCTATAATCTAGTCTTTGAGCATGGCTACATCAGGATTTTCATCTTTTAAGTAGCTAAGGTTTTTAAAAGCAGGGAAAAATAATGAGTTCCAAAAGAACTGGGGTATCTCACTTTTGTCTTTTTAATCAAGAGTCAGATCACTATGCCTGAAGACATTTTCTCTCGTCAACTTAGAGAAATGAACATGTCAGATTAGATAAATCACTAGACAGCTGCTAACAAAAATCTTAGGTGTGCCTCTTAATTTACTGAAGTCCAGATGCATCCAAATCAAGGAATAGAAGAGCACATAAATGATAGGCCTCCTAGAAAACTTTCAGGGTACACTTGGGCTTTATTCAGATCCTAACAATTCTGTCTCTGACAAACCGGTTCTGGATTTAAATCCATGTAAGAAATAAAAGCAGAAGCTGATTGGCCCAAAAAGGAAAATACGGTATATTACGGGCCTAAAAGTCTAGCTCAATATTCTATAAATGGCTATGTCCCAAAGAACATCAAGACTCATCTTCAAGGAAAGAATACAATGATGAAAATGAACTTCGTGCATTGCCACAATGGCTCTGCTGGAAGCAGAAGGTATCACACTTCAGCCTAATTAGGGGGTTAGATATGAAATCTTTCAACAAGCATAATTTTAATAAAGTATAAAATATGAAAATTTCTACACCTGCATTAATTTGCCATGTTTCAGTTTCGATTGACATATTCACTGTACTTGTTCTAGTTATTACCTACAGAGTACAGCAAGTCAACCCAGACTCATTGCTTCTTACAGTATTAAGAAAAGTGTCTTCCTCCAGGGCCATGAATCTTCACTTCTGACAAACACACCAAAGCACAGATGATCTCTCAAAAATCTGAGTGAAAATAAACAGCTCATAATCAAAGAGAAAGTAAAACAGCTTTCAAGTTTTCCTAGTTGGTGAATTATTTCCATCTGAAACTTATGAAATCATCCATTTTTATGACACTTTTAATAGTAATATTTGGCATTATTAGCATGATAAACTTCTCACCTATTCATCTTTTACTTTAAAAAATCTGCTCATCTTATGACTAACACCTTGGCATTCAAACAAATACTATGCTGAGACAGAAAAAATAAAACCTGTATAAATGACAGAGTGTTCAACCATGAACACATTGTCTTTTATGAATATTATAATCACAGAATCAATAAGCCTACAAAGAAAAAACAGGACACAAAACGTGTTTTGTCATTTCTGACGAAGTTATAAAAACAACAGACATTCAATATGCCAAGTGTTCTTCAATCCTTCATAATCATAGCCTTATTGAAGTGAGGACAAAAAGGGTCTAATTGCATAGGAGCAATCTCAATGTAATAGGTTATACACCCAGGCACTGCTGCACAATACAACAAAAACAACGTTCCCTGTGTATAGCAGAATGTCATCTCTCATTTTCAGGCAATTACCTTCTTTCTTGTCAACAGTTTTAATAACCTCCATCATCTCTAAAAGACTTTTGCTTCAGTTAAATAATTTTCAGCTTTTTAATATGCAAATGTGCTTGTTCATATGCATGGGTGAAGTGGCACTGCTACTTGAAATGTGTCAGTACATTGTGGAGCACCTGCACCTCGGGGAAGCTTGATTTAATTGACACCTAATACTATTCATTATTCCACTTAGTGAGCAACTCCTATTAGTCACCTGTAGGTTTTCCTATAAGCATTGCTTTGGCCACCAATAAAAATATGAATATTTCTATAAATAGAATGTCCATATTTAGTAAACCGGGTTCACTACTGTCAGAGCCTGGGGGGGAGAATATAGGGGGCTGTAGTTTAGGGAATCAATAGTTTCTTCAGCAGACAATTTATAAACTTCCTCTCGTTTTTCTATAGATTTCTACATATATGAAGAGTTTCACTGTATGGTAAATACATGATACTGTCTTGTTGTTGTTGTTGTTGTTTTAATACGGTTCAACAAGTAATAGCCTACTCAATGGAATGAGTAAGTGAATGAATGAATGAATAAATAAGTGTTCAACCAACCTATCTACCTACCTAGCTTCTAAAACACCACAAATAGATACTAAAAAAAAAAAAAGAAACTCAGTCAGGTGTTCTTAATGTTAATGACTTCAACATAAAGGTGCTATTTAAACTGAATTCCTTAACATTATATATGGCCTATATACGCCCCAAAGTTAAAAAAAAAAGGAAAAAGCAGAGTCTTGTCAATACACATTTATTGATGTTACCGTTTGAGGTCAATCAGTGGCTAAGAGAATGTAGTTGTGAGGCACGTGGGGTAAATGACTTTAAAATATCAGCTGGAAGAATTATAACACATACGAGATTTTGTATATTTGTTGGTATTAAAAGTAATAAACACGTACTATAAATGATTACAACTTAAACCTATTAGTCTTTTTGCCTTTATGAAAATGGAAGGATTAAGAATACGTGCAGACTTGATAACCTCAGAGATGCGTCTTTACCACATGGTCTGTGACCTTATCATCCAGGCCACATTTCTTTCTGGTATTAAGGTATTTGTTAGTCCCAGAAGGCTTAAACTACAGATGTTTAACATCCTGCTTATGGACAGATCATCTGGAGTACCAAGTGAGAAATCTATACTACTTATTAGTATATATTATGAGTTTAACAGAGATTTAATAGCCCATTCAAATAAGATTAGTGAAACCATAGCTCAGAAAAAAAAAAAAAAAAAAGTATCATCTTAACAGAAATATGCTCTCAAACCTGTGGGGGCATGGGGAGGAAGAACTGAAAGCGTATTTTCAGCTGGAATATGTTTTAGGACATCAAAAGAATTTACCACTAATTAATGTTGTTTATATAGTAGCATAAGAAACATTAATTATACCCTTCAATGTAAACTTAAAACCTTTTTATGGAAAGGGGATTTATAAGTAAGGTGGTAATCTGGTTCTTTGGAAGGTTTATCTACAACATACTGAAAGTGATCATAAATCATGTTAATGTCTAGGATCCATAGAAAAGTGAGGTGATAGTGGTAAAAAATTGAGTTCTCCTAACCCCTAGATCCAATCATTTCTAAAGAAGAAGGAAAACAGAAAGCAGTGGTCAGCTAGACCTTTGCTGGTATCCCCCAAAATGTAATCTCTAAACTGAAGAATGGCAGCTGGCAGAACAGCTGGTGAATAGGATTAATGTCAGAAGAAAGAAATAAAACTCAACATATGTCCAAGCCTGTGGTGCTGGGACCGAGCATGATTATACCCTGACGGATAAGCTGAATACAGCTGGAAAGTGCCACTGTGCCATGCTTCTCTACCCCACAAGGTCATTGCTAAGAAGTGCAGCTAATGTCTGAACAGCAAACTCAACTTTGCCTAAAGGACTCAGGAACTGGGAAGGAGAGAGGGAATCCAGATTTTAACCCTACCCATGTGCTGAAGAGTTTAACCCTCAGTTCCTGGTTTGTTACACCACAAAGCAAACCAAAAGACAGATTAGCTTTGAACCTAACAGATTGCACTAAAGTAAATATAATTCTTAAATCATTTAAACCGCTTAATCTCATCTCAATCACATCAAATATATTAGAGTAAACATATTTCCATCTTCTATTCAGAGCTCAAATAGGCACAAAGGAGAAAAAAATCTAATTAAATATAACAGTAGATATGGTTTTTTAAATTGCCAATGCTTGTCCAAGTTAACATTTTAAAGTTACTTCATCACAATTAGCAAAAATATTTTAAAAAAGCACTTTAAAGAGAACATGACAGTCATGTTCTCAAACTGCATAATATGAGAAAGTTATGTCTTCCTGACCTATCCCCATGTTGTAGTTGGTCGCTTTAGTCTTTTGTAATAGTAGATAAGGGACACTGGAATTTAACTGTTGGAACTAGTTACAATGATAAACAGTAACCACGTGGACATTTCTGATAGATGAGAAAAGGCTTTGTTATTTGTAGAAACTTAGGCAGAATAAATTCTATCCAATTGCTTTCCTATTAAACAACTACTGTAAACATTTTTAAGAGATCAGTAATCATTACTAAGAGAGTATTGCCCTACTTGTTTCTGCCATTTATTCCTTTCAGAGGCCTGAGTTTACTTGAGCTCAACAAGCAGATTATCAGAGGCAACCAATCACCTTCCTATCTAAAAACACCTAGCACTCTCACTACATTCTTTTGGCACTACATCCTTAATTAAGCAGGGGTGGAGCAGGGGGGAGGGAGATGGAGAGTTTTATTACAAAAGAGAAGAATGGAGACAGGACTCTTCACGGCCTAAGGGCACAGCTTCACAAGCCTCAAAGGAAACCCCTGTGAAACTCCAACCAACAAACAAAAATCTACCCAAACAGCCATTCTCTGAAAACATTACATTTTATTTATTTTGGTAGGTGGGTCATCATGGTAAGAGACAGTCAAGCATATCTCCTATGCCAGCATTGTTCTGAGGCTGTTAAAAACCTACAGCAGGGTTATTCTCTGCAATCAAATGTAAATTTATCACCAACTTGCTTAATTTCTTTCTCTCTCTCTCTATAAATTACTACCTTATACGTGTATTATAGCAACCTCAAAAAAGAAGAAAAGAAGCTCTAAAAATTAGAGCACAAAATTTTAGGGGTTTTAGGTCAGCATTCTAATAGTTTGAAATTCAAAGAGGCAATCGATTTGATTTTCTTTCTTAAATAATTTTTTAATAAGCATGGTCAAATTTATAAGAGAGGGCTTTTTTCCGATAAGGTACTAAAGGGTCTTTCAAATGATACTTCAGTAGCCACCCAGATAGAAAAATTAGTAATTACTGTATTAGCAATTTCATAGTTTTTGCCCAGGGATTATTATTTTTCAAAGATTTGATCATTTTGTATACATGCCAGGCTTTACTTAGATCTAGGAGTGACAACTTTCAATACCTCCGGGCATTTAGACATCTTTATTGTATATATATATTTTACTCACACTTTAAAAATCTCCTCAGTCTTTGGTATTTTTTAAATGTTAAACTGGTGTGGTTTATAGTTCTATGAAGTCTCAAATTGTCCTACACTAAATGTTTTAACACTAAAGAAACCTAATCATTTCTAGAAATCTCAAATGCTAGAAAAGTCTGTGCACAGTCCAAGTAAATATTTAAACGGACTTAACAATTTTTATGCTGTTATAATGGCTACTGCTATTTTATAAAATTCCAAGATTGCATTCTTCAAGGTTTAATAGCATTCAACATTGTCTAGAATCTTTAAATGTGGAAAAATGCTTTTATTTGTCCATTACAGAATATGGAAAAAAACCTACATAGCTTATTAATGTCTTCTGAATTGTTTAAGAGGATTTTAAGATACGAGTTAAAAGAATTTCATAATCTTAATTTCAATTTCTCCTTTTCATTTAATAGTAGACATTCATTAGGACCCACACACTGTAATAAATTATAATAATTTCAAACAAGAATTAAATTACTAGGTACCTAGTGAAAGAGCCATTTTTTCTTAGGTACCCTGTAATCTAACTGTCAGATTTAAAATCTATTCCCAATCAACTCTTCACAACATTCACATTTATTCATCTATGTTAAATTAATAAAAGGTGTGAATAATACTGACAAAATTGATCATTATTGTTCATGTAGATTTAGAAAATTATAAGGTAATCTAAAATGTAAAAGGAATTGAGAGAAACTATTAAGGTTCTTATAAATAAATTCTTCCTATGCTATTTTTTCAAATCAAGACTGAAACTTCTATGAGACTTATGTAAATTGACTATACAAGCTATTTGGTAAATTGTACATTTTTAGAACATAAACCATTTTCATTATTTTTGACAAATATCAGCACAAAGACTCTACTATAGCATTAGGGTTCAACAAATACTTTTAGAAAGCTACACCAAAATGATGCCGG
This sequence comes from Elephas maximus indicus, assembly GCF_024166365.1. NCBI lineage: Eukaryota > Metazoa > Chordata > Mammalia > Proboscidea > Elephantidae > Elephas > Elephas maximus. The sequence goes on from NC_064825.1 coordinate 71,677,611, forward strand.
AAAGTAAAACCTAATAGTAGTTTGAAATACTTTATAGCCAATACAGTTTGATGAAGAAAAGACACAATCACAAAGGAACATCAAAGAGGGACAGGCCTCACAGAAATAAATAGCATCCCCCTCATTTTCCTCTGCGTACACCAATGTGGGTATAATTCTCACTGGACTACCAAAGATAAATACAATTATATTGACTAACATTCCAAAACACAACTCTCTTTATAAAACAAGTTTGCATACTTGTTTTATTTCCTACCATCTAACCTTGCTGACCCTCTCCTCTTTAACTGGCATCCCTGAAGATAAAGTAAAGCATGTCAACATCTGTTCCCATTCACACCGATTTTAATTTACCAAAAGAGCTTTGCTATTTTCAGAGCCGACTCCAGAGCACAATGACAGATTTAGGGCCTTTACTGGGGTTGCATTTCTAGTGTGTCAGCATTTCCTACTCACCATGAGTAGATTCCAGGGGGTCACAACAAAGGAATTGCTGAAATTCAAACTTCATTATAGAGACTTTTCCCACCCTTATTATTTCATCATAACTTAAACTACCAACCTGCTATCCTATTTAGCGGGGCATCATTGGTGCTAAAGAGTAATTGGGCTAAAAATATCTAGTCCTAGGGCAAAGATGAAGGTCTTTTAGGCCCTTTCTGTTGAGTTATACATACATAATTATCTCTTCCAGAACTTTATATCTGACTGATATTTAATAACCATAATATAACAATTTTATAACTCTTTATAAAGTACTATGTGCTTTTTAAAATACTTCCACATATGTTATCCCTGTTTCATATTGTGATCATAAGTACTGAATTTTAAGTCACAAATACTCTTTCCAACCTAAGGGTTCCATAGTTGTGTGATTTTAACACCCTGCTTTATTCATACATTTTAAATGGCTGTAAAAAAAAAGTCACACAACACCCCAGTTTCCCTGGATAATTCAGAGTTTTTAAGACACAATATGAAGAGCAACTTGGAGAAACAATGCACAAGTTGTGTTGTAATCAAATAACGACTAAGACATGAGCAGCTGAGCAGAAGGAAGATGGGCAACGGAATGCTGTGCAGCAATCAGCACTGTTGACTAATCAGAATTTGAGACACTAGAAGGTAATAAGGGTATTATAAAGAATGGCTTATTGAAGGAGCAGCTGTTTATGTGTAGCTCACTGTTTAAATGAGTTCCACTAGACTGCCATGGTATGTTTTGGTGAAAATGTTTAACTCCTTTTAAAAGGATCATTAGAGAAGAAACAGCAAGTATCAAGAAGCAAGTTTGGAGATATCAAAGCACCCACTAAGATTTAACAGCTTTAGAACAGTTACCTGGGTGTTCAGAAATTGTAGGAAATGCCAATTCCAATGCCTTTAAAGTCAAAAGTACTCATTCTTCTCTTAAAAAGGTTAGAAGTTAGGTCTATGCCACCATCCTTACTGAACTGCTATGGGCATAAAGATGAGGCGACTATATAATGGGAGAATCTTCAGGGGATGACAAAAAGAAAAAAGTAGAATAAAAATACTGATCAGGAAAAACCACAAATCAGAAAATGTCTTACAACAGAATTTAGAAAGTTATCCATCTTCTCAATAAGCAGAGACTAACACCTGAATTAAATGTCCAAATACAGTTTTTAATGATTTGAGCTAAAATATAACACTGAAAACACTCTCCTATCCTAACTTACAAGTACACAATTTTTAAAGCAGAGGAAAGAGAATGCAAAATGACATTTAATTCACTAATGTTATTTTCATAAAGCAATAGTCATCGTATTCAAAACTATGTGTCATACAGTTGTGCTGACTTTGCAATTGGATTGATTTACACGGTTTTGTCTCCCTTACTTTAACCCAAGAAATGAAAGTGTATTTTTTCTTCTGCCTCACCCTCCAAAAAATCCACAAATTATAACATAAAGACACTGGATAATACTTCAATGAATTTATCATAATATATTATTATGAATATTTCATTTTGACAAGTGTGGGATAATATTTTAAAGCAACCAGCAAGCAGTCGAAACTCTGCCATCTTTTCTAACAGTTCACATGTCAAACTGGCAAAGTGCCCACAGCGTAAGGCAGAAAAAAAAAATCTATTTAATGTCTGCCCTACAAGGCGACATGAGGTTTGATTGGCAGAAAGCAGAGAGTGGCTTTTGATCATGTGTCCTAACGAGCAGTTCCAGCTCCTGTCTTTTCAGCTGATGGGCTCCACATTACCCATTCAAACAGAAGTGACAGACCACTACACTACTCCCTGGCTCTAGTCACACGCAGTGGGAGCTATGCTGGAGACAGAGTCACTGATTAAATATATCACTTTTTTAAGACAAGCAGGTTGTCTGAATCAAAGTTGGACAGAATAGACTCAACATTATTAAAAGGGGATATAAAACTGGGATTGAGTGATGTTCAGCCAGTTTGCACAGCCTCAGGGATTCCAAGGCTGACAGGGGGAATAAGAAACAGCAGAACTCATAAAATAGGGTCAGAAATTAGCTGTGACACCTTGGCTATTTTCCCATCAATTCAGGACCATTGGGTTTCAAAATTCTGGAGTCTCTTTTACCTTTTTTACTTTCGCTTTTTAAAATCAATTCAGTAGAGGGGCGAAGCACACAAAAGCATGATTATTTCAGTTTATCGATTATAGTCTTAGAGAGAATAAAATACTAGATGCAAATCTGCATCTCATTTTAAATATACTAATGCGGGTTTTTCTAACTGGGACCCTTATTTTAGAATTTTATTGTATTTTTGGTTTGGTATTATAGAGTAACTTTAAAATCTAGTAATATTTGTCATAGAAATCATACAGTTTAATATTTTCTAAACGTTCTCATTACCAGAGGATTACCAAGTGCTAATTATCATATTTAACCATCTTATATTATTTGCCATTGTGTGCATAGTATTTAAAGCTTTTGCTCAAAATATACTTAGAGTCATAAACATCTAAAATGTATAGACACGATCAGTACAAATTTTTAATGGCCTAAATTTTTTTTTTAATTATTGAGCACAACTTCTTATAATCTATGATACATTATCAGCTACCCATAAAATAAAATATAATCTAAAATTGTTTCTTATTTGGAAAAGTAAAAATAAATGTCCAAAGAGTTACAAAAAAAAAAAAAAACTATCTGGCTACAGGAACTAAAGAAATCTACCAAAATATAAAGCAATAATCTGAAACAAATCAGTTACAACCAAAACATACAATCAAATAAATGGTACATTCAAGATGTTATCTCAAAACATCCTTCCACACGATTTTAATTTTTTCCCAATTAGTGGTACACAGAATTATTTTTATTTTTTAGTAGCACATTCCAACTATTCCTTGGAACATTATGTTTATTATTTATTTTGGCCTCCCTATAAATATTTTATAAATATTTAATAACAACTGTCTTATTAGATATTTAAGATATGATGAAAAAAATTAAATACTCCTACTAAGATGAAGATGCAGTTTTGATAGGGAAGAATAAGGGATTAAGAGTGGCCATGAAATAGGATACTGTACTAATTGGGGATTGTGAGGGACAGGGATTGACATTTGCTAGAAGATGGTGACATTACAAAGAAATAAAGGGCGTTAAAGAAATCTGTGAAAAATAACATTTTATCCTATTATGTTACTCATTTAAATTTTAAAGTTAATTATAATACTTGCTAATATATATTGGTTAAAGAATGTGACATTTCTCAGAATAATCATACAAATAGCATTTGATTTGTGTTTCATACAACATAGAAATAGCTATCTCTTATTTGATAAATAACTCCACATTAACCATATACGTATTTTATTGCATGAAAAATAAAGTTACGTTATCTGGCTTCTGTATTTTATGTCTTTAAAAGTCTTTGAGATGATGAAGATGATGATAATGATAAATTTTATCCCAAGTTACCACAGGCATAACCAATTATTTAGAAATCTGGTGGTTTTCAAAAAAATGTAAGAAAATTATTTTGAAAAGGATATTTTGACTTCCAATGTGAGCCCAGATTTAAAAAAAAAAACAAGGAAATCTTTATTGGCACTTGCTTCCCAAAATCTGAAATACAGTCAAACGGCATTTCATTTTTTCCCCTGAGAAGTGGATTATATTTAACACTGTTCTTTTTAAATCATCTACCACCACCACCGAGTGCCATAAGACTGGTCGGGAAGAGGATGGGAAAATGCTACAATGAACAGTGAACTACAATAGGTAAAAGGAGACAAAATCTGCATATGTATTGCCAATGAAAACACATTAGACTAAGTAAACCTGAAGCACTCCAAAATACATTTTTCCCTTCCAGTGGTTAAAAAAAGACTATGTGTTACCCATGCTTTACCAGACAGTCTTTTATATTCTATGCCAGGAGAGGCGGAAGAAAGGGAAAAAATTTGCAAAATATTTTGCAACACCATAAAAAAGAATACTTTCTTTAAAAAAATACAAAATAATTAATTATTTTAGCCACTATATTACTGCTTACAGTAATACACAGCAATAACATTTACATTGATTGAATTCTGTTTCCTTAATGTGAAATTTGTTTGGGGTTAATTAGCACGGCTGAGGAATAAGCTTAATAATTTTATGTTGTTTACACTGGAGGCAGTTTTCCACGAGCACTGCTCAGAGAGGAAGTGACATCTTCTAATTTCAGACAAAACATGGAGGTGAGGGCAGCTGCTCACTATAGGATCACAAGCCAAGCCCTTCCTCCTTCAGCAAGCCTCCCCGCTACTTGGGGTGTCTAATGGCAACAATACAAAGTTGTTCAAATTATCTCTCAGGAGCCATAGGTTTCTAAACCAAATACCGAGCTGAGTAGGGAGAAAAGGAAAGGACTTATACAAATGGAGAAAGTACACAATATTAGATATTTTTACTGTCTCTTCCTTAAGAAAAAGCAGGTCTAATTAGTTGTATTCCTAAAATGCGTACGTAGCATTTTTATTATGTATTATAACATTTTGCTCAGAGCTGACATTTTTATTCTGACAAGCACTGTCTGGAGAGCTCTCAATAAATAATACATTGACAATTTTCAGTAAATAAGCAGTGGACACAAATCGTTATCCTTACTTACAGCTGCCCCACTCTAATAGTGCTTTTACAAGTGAGGTGACTATTCAGTCTAATGCAATCCTCTCAGTGCTAGAAAGACATTTTCATTCCTCCCACGGTCACAAGCACTTAAAGCACTTTTAAGCCCTGTTGCAAAACAGCAGGAATGGGAGAGCAAGTGGGGCTAACGAAAACTAAAGTTCATCACCAGAGAAACCTGAGGCTGTTCACCTAAACAACTAGGAAATTTCCTTCTGTCCAGGCCACCTTGACACTGAGACCCATATGTCTAACAAGAACACAAGATTTTCTTTGGCAATTAAATGTTAATCTGTAGGCTTTGTTTTCTATGTTATATGTGATCCATCATCTAATAATATTTACTAAGCACCCTAAAATAAAGGGTCATGTGCTATAACGTGAACAAGGTACAGAAACTGAAACCAAGTCTGAATCTAGAGGAATACAATTGAAACCACACAATAGCTTTCCTCCTTTCCCTCATCAGCCTTGCTTCCCTACATACAGCCCCTAACATCATCATCCTAACTAGTCTCTGAAACACTAAGACAGTTCTGAATTTCCTTTTTCTTCATGATATCAGATCAATTTAATTTTCTAGCTACTTAGAAATAAAAACTCAAATAACATTTAAAAAACAATAAAATGAAAAGGTAATATCTACACACCTTGAAATATATGGCCTGTAGTATGTACTTTTACCCTACTTCTTAGTCAAATCAATTCATCCATCTACTATTTTATCACTTATTAAATAATTAATTGATCATGAAGATGGTAGAAAAAATGTCCAGACAACATTATGGTATCAACTTTATGCTTTGGGCTATAGTATGATATAATATAACATAGCTGCTCTCAATCTTTATGCATCAGAATCACCTGAAGAGCTTGTTAAAACAGGTTGCTAGGCCCCACCCTCAGAGATTCTGATCTGTAGGTCTGTGGTAAGGCCCAAGAATTTGCATTTCTAACAAGTTCCCAGGTGATGCCAAAGCTGCTGGCAATTTGAGAACTACTGGTGCTAAGCTAGGAGCCTTGGTGGTGCAGTGGTTAAAGCACTCAGCTGCTAACTGATTCAAGCATACCGGCCACTCCATGGGAGAAAGTTGTAGCAATCTGCTTCTATAAAGATTTACAGCCTTGGAAACCCTATGGGGCAGTTGTTCTATAGGGTCACTATGATTTGGAATCAACTCAACAGCAGTAGGTTTGGTTTGGCTACAGGATTCACTGAGCTCACCTGACCCATATTGGGGATTAAACTTATATTCACTTCCCTTATATTCGTTCTATGAATAGAATGATGGATTACACAGCTTCCTCAAATGGGCCAACTCTGAAGCACCTGAAAGCAACAGTGACTAATCGAAATGAGTTCTCTAAGAAAAAGGACATTAAATCCATAATTCTGATAGAAAAGAGAGCCAAAGGGTATTCATCTCTCTTGATGTCCGGGACGGTTAGTAGTATATCTGCCTCCTAGTATACACCTTCACAGAATGCTCAAACTTCGTATGTCTAAAACCAAACCTTCTCCCTAACCCTGTTCATCTGTCTACATTCAATGTTTATATTAAATGTCTATATTCAATGGACTCTGCTAGATGTCTCAGTCATCTCTATCTCCTCAGCCTCAACCCCCCATACCTAATTAGAAACCTCAAATGTATCTCTAAAAGCTCATTTCTCCTCTCTATCCCCTGCCACTATCTTAATTGCTTAGACTCTTATCAGTAGATGCTTGGACCATTAAAATAGTCTACTAACAGATTTTCCTGCATTTGGCCTTGCCTCAATTGACAGTCAAATGTCACCAAAGATACTTCTCTAAGAAATATGTCCAATTATGTCACTTATTCTCCTACTTAAAAAATATTCAAGTGCTCCCCACTACCCAAAGGATAAAATTCAAGCCCCATCTTTTCAGTTGTGTCTCCTGTCCTAGCCACACCAAACTAATTGACATTTGCCAAACTCATGGTATTATTCATACCATTGAAACTTTACTGTTTCTCTCTACCTGGGGTTCCACTGTATCTCTTGTTCACTAGATGAACTTATGGAAAAAAAAAAAAAAAACACATTCTTCAAAATCCAGCTCAGATGTTTATATAAGTCCTTCTAGATTTCCGAAGCAAAAAGATAGTTTTTTTTTTTTTTTCCTGAGCTCCCACTGCATTTTATTGCATCTGCAACTATAGTACTTAGAAGCCCCAGTGGTACAATGGTTCAGCGCTCGGCTGCTAACCACCGAGGATGACAGTTTGAACCCACCAGCAGCTCCATGGGAGAAAAGACTTGATTTGCTCTCGTAAAGATTTAAACCAAAAACACATTGCCATTGACTCAATTCCAACTCATAGTGACCCTATAGGACAGAGCGGAACTGCCTGATAGGGTTTCTAAGGAACAGATGGATTCAAATTGCTGACCTTTTGTTTAGCAGCCCAAGCTCTTCACCACTGTGCCACGAGGGCTCCCCTGTAAAAATTATAGCCTAGGAAACCCAATGAAACAGTTCTACCCTTTTCTATAGGGTCACTAGAAGTCGGAATCGACTCGACAGCACACAACAGCAACATCTATAGTAATTACTGTAATATAATTACTCTATTTACATGTATTTCTTCCACTAAACCATGAGCTACTAAAAAAAAAAAAAATACCTATTCATCCTTGAATTCTTTCTCCTCCTACTCCTCCTTATCCACTTTTATCCCTTCCCACCCTACACCCACTGCAATACCAGATGAAAGAGTTTAATTAATGCTTATTAAATTAAAGAGCACATGGATACATGTATTTAAATGTATGTACGTGCGTGTATGTATGTATGTTTCATTTAGATGAAGAGGCACTCCCTAAATATCGAATCTGTTCATATCCTTTGAGCCATAATATCATTGATCTCTCTGAAACAGATTTTTAGGTTAATGCATTATTATATGCTAATCTCTGTACTAGACACTGTGAAGATAGACTAGAGATATGGTCTGTGTTCACAAAGAAATTAAAACCTTCTTGGGACGATAAGATCAATAAATATAAAATAGCAAATAATACTTTTCCTCTTTGTCAAAAATCAATTGAGTACATTGTGTGGATCTATATATGGGCTCTCTATTCTGTTCCACTAATCTATGTGTCTACCCCTCTGCCAATACCTCATTGTCTTGATTATTACAGCTATCTGCTATTGTTGCTGTTGTTAGGTGGCGTCGAGTTGGTTCTGACTCATAGCAACCCTATGGACAAAAGAATGAAACACAGCCCGGTTCTGCACTAACCTCTTAATCGTTGTTATGTTTGAGCCCACTGTTGCAGCCACTGTGTCAATTCATCTCATCAAGGGTCTTCCTCTTTTAGGTTGACTCTCTACCTTACCAAGCATGATGTCCATCTCCAGGGACTGGTCCCTCCTGATAATATGTTCAAAGTACGTGAGACAAAGTCTCACCATCCTCGCTTCCAAGGAGCACTCTAGCTGTACGTCTTCCAAAAGTAGCTATCAGGTAAGCCTTAATATCCAGTAAAGTGATTCCTAACACCTTATTCATCTTTTTCAAGATTGTCTTTGATATTCTAGAGCCTGTGCCTTTCCATATAAATTTTAGAATAATCATGTCTATATCTACAAAAGTCTTACTGGGATTGTGGTAAGAATTGCAATAAATCTATAGCTCAATTTGGGAAGAACTGATATCTTTACTATGTTGAGTCTTCAATTTTGAACATGCCTTATCATTTATTTAGGTCTTCTTTGATTTTTTTTATCAGCATTTTGTAATTTTCGGCATGACGGCACTGGGGGGCCATCATGATCCCGTACATGTTTTTTGAGTGTATACCTTAAGCATTTCCATTTTACTTGGAGCAACTGCAAATGATATTGTGTTTTTAATTCTGGTTTCCATATGTGCATTGCTAGTACATAAGCATGTGGTTGATCTTTTGTGTTAGTTTTGTATCCTGTGACCTCGTTAACTCACTTATTAGCATAGGAGCTTGGTGGGTTTTTTAAAAATTGATTTCTTGGGATTTTCTATGTAGATAATCATGTCATTTCCAAAATAATTAAATGGAGGTGGAAGAGCTTTTTCAACAAATGGTGCTAGAGCAAATTAGACATACATAAGCAAAAAAATTAACCTTGACCGAAACCTCATACCATATACAAAAATTGACACAAACGGGGTTATAGAATTAAATGTAAATGTAAGTTTATCATCAAACTGATAAAGTTATGTACCATGACCACCCATGTGAAGAGGATGAGAAGACAAGCTACAGACTGGAAGAAAATATTGGTAAACCACATATCCAACATGGAACTAGTATCTAGAATAATAAGAACTCTTAAAACTCAACAGTAAAAAGCAATTCAGTAAGAACAATGGACAAAAGGCATGAACAGACATTTCACTAAAGAGGATACAGAGATGACTAATAAGCACATAAAATGGTGGTAAACATCATTAGCCATAAGGTAAGTGCTAATTAAAATCATAACACCTGTCAGAATGACTAAAAATGCTGGCCAAGAAGAAGAGAAACTCCTAAGTTGCTAGAGGGAACATAAAACGGTATAACAACTCTGAAGTACAGTATGGAGTTTCTTACAAAACTAAATAATCAATTAATCATACTAGCCTGCAATTATACTCATAAACATTAATTCCAGAGAAATAAAAATGTATGCTTACACAAAAAGTGTACATGAATGTTGATAACAACTTTACTTGTAATAGCCAAAGACTGGAATCAGTCCAGATGGCCTTCAACTCATGAACTGTTAAACAAACTGTGAGATAGATAGATATACGGAAATATATATATATATATATGCCATGGAATACTATTCAGCAATAAAAATTTTTTAAAAAATTAGAAAAAGAAAAGAATGAACTACTGATAGATGTAACAACTTGGATGAATTTCCAGGAAATTATGTTGAATGAAAAAAAGCCAATTCCAAAACATTACATACTGTATGATTCCATTTATGTAATGTTTTTGAAATGAAAAAAAATTAGAAATGGAGAATATATTAATGGTTGCCATGGTTAGGAACAGTGAGTGGAGGCTGAATGGGAATGAGGCAGGTGTGGTTATAAAAGGACGATAAGAAGGATCCTTGTAATGCTAAAACTATTCATTATCTTGACTGTGGTGATGGATACATAAACCTATATAGGTGATGATTCATAAGTGGTAAAACTGTATGAAACTTAATATACACACATGCATGTGCACACACACACGAATGAGTACAATTAAAATTGAGGAAAAATGAATAAGACAGGTGGATTGTATCAATGTCAATATCCTGGTTGTGACATTACACTATTGTTTTGCAAAATGTTACCAGTGGGGAATACTGGGCAAAGGGTTCAGGGATCTCTCTGTATTATTTTTTTAGAAATGCATAGAAATCTTTGATTATCTCAATAAAATTTTCAATTAAAAAGCACGACATACTATAATAGCTATGATTATATAAAAATAATTAGGTATATAGTGATAAATGGTGTGGTAATTTTAGAAAAGGAGGAAGTCATGAGGGCTAAAGTAGTAGAAGACCAGATATAAGCTGGATTTTGTATATTGGATAATAAATGGAAAGTTTAGAGAAGTAGAGGGGAGGCAGGTTATTCTGGGTAGGAGAAATAATGGGTAAGCATAAATGTGTTTGACTAAATAACTAAATCAACTTAAACACAGTTCTGATGCTTTAGATAAGAAAGCATATCCTGAGACTGTCACATCTTCAAGTTTCTTAATCAGAATACTCACTAGTGAAAGACTACAATAAGAACTCCAGGAACGAAATTCTAATGATGTGTAGTGGCTCTAATGTGACTAAGGAATATCCAAGTTATATTCACATCAAAGCAAAAAGAAAAAGCATACCAGATGTGGGGAATAATGAAGAATTACTGTTAAAAGAAAATCTAAGCTAGAAAAAATCAAAGAGGCTAGTCTCTATCAAATCACCAAGAATACCCATTAACCCCTCAAGCTAATACTGACCACACAGCAAGCAAAGGGTGGAGTAGCCACAGAGAGTGAGAGTGACTCTCCGTTTTTGCCATAGATTGAAATAGTTAGGGCATATCTAAGAAATTTATTCACTGTTTAACTTCATGGAGTAAGTTATAGTTCTGTGTACAGTTATGGTGACTTGAGAACTAAAAGACTGTAGTTTCAGAATAGTCAAAAGTATATGTCGAACCTAGTGGACAATAAAAAATGGAATCACATTTCCACTGACAGTATATGACTTTTAAATAGGTAGTGAGGGTCGAGAAAGAGAAGAAAAGGCCATGCAAGAAAAGAGGTAATGATTTTGATTTTCTACATTAATCTACAATATTATTAAAGACCAAGAAATTATAATTATAATTAAGAGAGGCTTAACTGAGTGTGGAAAAAATGTAAATACAAAGACGAGAGAGGCAGGAGTAAAAACAAGAAGAACCACTCCAGATCATTTAAAAATCTATGCATTCATTCATTCCATCAACAAACGTTATTTAGGTCTTATGAGCTAACGATAGGCTCTGGGAATACAGCAGTGAACAAGCCCGAAAGGGTCTCTGCTCTTACTTATAGTGAGAGTGAGGCAGACAATAAAAAAACAGATGAACAAGAGCATATTTGGTAGTGAAAAATTTTATGGCGAAAACGAAATAATACTTTAAAGAGTGACTGGGGTCTACTTTAGATTTAGAGGTTAAGTAAAGCTTCTCAGATGAAGTAATAATTAAGCTTAGATCTGAATGGTAAGGAGGAGTCTGTATACACAGATCTAAGGGAAAATCATTCTGGGTACAAGGAAAAGCAAGTGCAAAGGTTCTAAAACCTGTTTGAGGAAAAATTAAAAAGATCAGTGCAGCTGTAATGGCCTAAGAAAAAAGTAGAGTAATGTAAGATGGACCTTGAAAGTCAGTTAAAGTGTTTGGATTTTAATCAATGAATTTTATTTCAAGCATAATAGGGATAGATTATCACTGACCAGACACCGATACTTCATTGAATGCAAGTAAAATGTCTAAACCCCCTGAAAATCAGATAACCTAATAAAGAAATGAAACTGCGTTCTAAAGAAGACATTCAGGTAGCTAACAGATACATGAGGAAATGTTCACAATCATTAGCCATTAGAGAAATGCAAATCAAAACTACAATGAGATTTCATCTCACTCCAACAAGGCTGGCATTAACCAAAAAAACATAAAACAATAAACGTTGGACAGGCTGTGGAGAGATTAGAACACTTATACACTGCTGGTGGGAATGTAAAATGGTACAACCACTTTGGAAATTGATTTGGCGCTTCCTTAAAATGCTAGAAATGGAACTACCGTACAATCCAGCAATCCCACTCCTCAGAAAATATCGTAGAGAAATAAGAACCTTTACACAAACAGATATACACACACCCAAGTTCACTGCAGCACCGTTTACAATAGCAAAAAGATGGAAGCAACCAAGGTGCCCATTAATGGATGAATGGATAAATAAATTATGGTATATTCACACAACGGAATACTACGCATCGATAAAGAACAGTGAGGAATCTGTGAAACATTTCATAACATGGAGGAACCTGGAAGGCATCATGCTGAGTGAACTTAGTTGCAAAAGGACAAATATTGTATAGGACCACTATTATAAGAACTTGAGAAATAGTTTAAACTGAGGAGAAAACATTCTTTTGTGGTTACGAGAGGAGGGAGGGAGAGGGGGTGGAAAACGGGTATTCACTAATTAGATAGTAGATAAGAACTACTTTAGGTGAAGGGAAAGACAACACACAATACAGGGGAGGTCAGTACAACTGGACTAAACCAAAAGCAAAGAAGTTCCCTGAATAAACTGAATGCTTTGAAGGCCAGCATAGAAGTGGCAGGGGTTTGGGGACCATGGTTTAAGGGGACAGCTGAGCCAACTGGCATAATAAAATCTATTAAGAAAACATTCTGCATCCCACTTTGAAGAGTGGCGTCTGGGGTCTTAAACTCTAGCAAGCAGCCATCTAAGATCCATCAATGAGTCTCAACCCACCTGGATCAAAGGAGAATGAAGAACACCAAGGACACAAGGTGATTACGAGGCCAAGAGACAGAAAGGGCCACATGAACCAGAGACTACATCAGCCTGAGACCAGAAGAGCTAGATGGTGCCTAGCTACAACCGATGACTGCCCTGACAGGGAACACAACAGAGAACCCCTGAGGCAGCAGGAGAGCAGTGGCATACTGACACCAAATTCTTATAAAAAGATCAGACTTAATGGTCTGAGTGAGACTGGAAGGACCCCGGTTGTCATGGCCCCCAGACCTTCTGTTGGCCCAGGACAGAAACCTTTCCCGACGCCAACTCTTCAGACAGGAATTGGACTGGACAATGGGCTGGAGAGGGGTGCTGGTGAGGAGTGAGCTTCTTGGATCAGGTGGACACTTGAGACTATGTTGGCATCTCCTGCCTGGAAGGGAGAGGAGAGCATAGAAGGGGTTAGAAGCTGGCGAAATGGACACGAGAAGAGAGAGTGGAGGGAGGGAGCAGACTGTCTCATTAGGGGGAGAGTAATTGGGAGTATGTAGCAAGGTGTATATAAGTTTTTGTGTGAGAGACTGACTTGATTTGTAAACTTTCACTTAAACCACAATAAAAATTATAAAAAAAAAAAAAGAACTGACAGTGCATTAATTACAACTGACTAAGGTTAAATTCTGACGTTATTAAGTTTATCTGGAAATGAGACCAAACTTTCTGCTATTAGTCAGAATAAGGGCTTAAGAGTTAGATTAAAATTAATTATGGAGAAATAAAATTTACACATGAGCTTTTGTACATATGAGTTTTGTGAGAATAATATTTATAATTTACTGTTGTCTTCTATATTCTAAAATAGTATTGCCACTATATGTGACAATTGATTGAGTCCTCACTCATTGACATAACCGCCACCAATCCCACCTCATTAACGTCATAGAGGTAGGATTTACAGCACATAGGAAAATCACATCAGAGGACAAAATGGTGGACAATTACACAATACTGGGAATCATGGGCTAGCCAAGATGACACACACATTTTTGGAGAACACAATTCAATCCATAACAGTGTACTATGCTAATTTTTTTACAGCAACATATAAAAAAAAAAACTGGCATAGCAGCGCTTAGGAAAATACCTCACAGGGGGAGAACATAGCTGGCAAACAACCATAGAAGGTACATATTATCTGCATAAAAATACAGTATTCTTCATTATAACCTCAAATTTTTCTAGCCATCAACTTGTGCTTACTCACTTTCAACTTCTTTGCATGAGAGCAGTTAGGGAAATCCACAGATACTCCTAGCGGTAGTGATGGTCTATATTCTACTACTTCATTGTGAGTGTACTTGTCTGGACTCTCAGTGCCAGTTATGGCTCTTCAGTTAAACACTGATGACATCAAGTAAAAACCCTATGACATATCTAAGTGTCATGGTTCTTTAGCATAAAACCATAGCCTCATATGGTTAAAAGGGATTCTAAAGGCCATCTAGTCCAACTCTCCCAACCTAGGGCTGAATCTCTTCTAAGACTTGAATCCCCTCTGTAATAGCCAGCCCAGTGGATACAGCTATTGATCTTTACCTTTCTCCTGGATCATGGTACACTAATAATACCACCCTCTGTTTACCAATCTCTAAAACCACTCTACTAGTATGGCTCTTTCTGAACCAACTTTCCACTGCTTTGTCTATAAGTACTTCATTGGACAATGGCTTTTCAGACACCAAAATTGGATGTCAGCTTTTATCTCTATCTTTATAAAGATTCTAACATCAAAAGGAAGAGATTTGGAATAGTAAAACACAGTTTCAAGCATATAAAAGAAAATGAATCATGAGATTGGTTCAAATGACTGATTTAGTCTGAAAACAGTTTCAAAGAGAAAAATGCTGATAGTGGACTCTGAAATTTGGATACGAATTCTCTAAAATAAAATCTAAGCAACATAGAATTTCAGAACTTGAGTTTTAATGTTTATCTAGACCAACCTCCTCATTTTATAAACTAAGAGAGAAACTAAGAGACTAGTGGTTAGATCATTTAACTATTTAATTCATTAATTATTAGGTACTACCTAGTAAACTACCAGATTCAGGACAAGAATGCATATGAAATCTAGGCCAGTATCTGAAAAGATTCTCAAATTAGACACTCTAAGGGCAGAGGTGATAATTTCCAGCTAACCAGTCAACTATTTGGCTAGAAAAATATCTATTTCAATATAAATGGTTAGGTAGAGCAGAGGCAATTATAAATAGGGTTTGCTAGTTAATTCTGAATTTAAAGTAGGTATTTAAGAAAAAAAAATTAGAAGCAATCATGAACTTGATTTAGTTAGAGATCAGGAATTACTCCAATTCAAAAACCATACCCTGAGCTGGACACATCAATATAGGAGATCAATAGGGAAGAAAGTATGCTTCCTAACAAACCTAGTAATCATAGCCCAATGGGGGAATGACAATCCATGTGTACTCACAGTTGAAAGAAGGGCTGAAGATATTCTATTAAGATACAACGAAAGGAAAATTGCAGTGAAGGGTCCATCAAAGGCTCTTGTGAACGTCTCAAAATCTCATTGATAAAAAGAAACCTGTACTAGACATTTTGGGGAAGATGGAACCAAGGTATACACAGTTAAGTGAAAGCTTTCAGGTATTATAACATGTGTCTGTGTGTGTGTGTGCACATGCACACATACACACATACATACAGCAGCAGCAGAAGCAACAGAAACCTCTTTTTATTACATTTCGCAGTAGAGTGGAAAAGAGTGCAAAAAATTGTCAATAGTAACTCCACTCCGGGGGATACACCCTTAAGAAGAAACACATGCACATGTGCATCATAAGACAGGTGCAAGAACGTTCATACCATCATTGTTTGTACTAGCAGGAAACTGGAAATAATCCAAATGCCCAGAGACAGAAAAATAGACAGGAGAATACACTTCTGTATGACACTCCGTGGAATATTATACAAAAGTAAAAGTGAACTAAAGCTACACACAGCAAAACCAATCTTAGAATACAATTGTGAGTATAAAAGCAAGTCAGAAAGTCATAATGTGATATCATTTTTATAAATTTAAAAAACAAGGCTAAATAATATATTATTTAGGGGCACAAAGAAAACTATTTTAAAACAAAAAAGGAAGATAATGACAAAGTTCTAGGAATAGTTACCTCTAGGTAGAAGACAAAGATTGGATATGTGAAGAAAACATAGGTAGATTCAGCAGTATTTGCAATATTGATTAAGTTGGGTAGTGAATTCACAGGTGTTTGTTTTATCATTTTACCTACTCTTTTATTTATATGGGGTGTGTGTGTAATTACATGGTAAACAAATGTTTAAGCTTACTGCTTCCTTTTATTTCTTTTTGTCATTCAATTTAACTTACATATTATATAAAGAGAAAAAATACAAATCCAAAAACTGTGTCCTATATCATGGGACCCTGGTGGTGCAGTGGTTAAGCATTTGGCTGCCAACCAAAAGGTCAGCAGTTCAAATCCTTCAGCCACTCCTTGGAAACCCTATAGGGTAGTTCTACTCTGTCCTATAGGGTCACTATTGACTCAATGGCAACAGGGTTTTGTTTCTGTTTTATCCCTTTAGTATCCCTGAAAAATTCCTGAAAAATTCAATCTAATGAATTTTCAGTGGAAAAAAATGGAATATGCTAATAATCCACTCAACCTCTACTGGTTTAAAATCATATAAGAATATGATTTATTTTATCAAAGCATCAGAAAACTGTATCTTCTTTCTAAACAATAAAATGCCTACAAAGTACCTTCTTGCTTCCCAGGTGAGTGAGAGGAAAACACGAACAGTTACCTGCATCTTTTTTCAACAGTCCTGGAGAAAGCGCTTTAAGAAAAGACTTTTTTAAATCTGAGGACATAGGACGGGCCCAAGAAACAGGAAATGTCCGTTCAAGGCAGAGACACACAAAATGAAGTTAAGAAAAGGATTCAACCAAATAGTATATTGCTGACACCAAATGGGAGTTGCAAAATAACAGCAAAATGAAAAAACCAAGATCTGTCCAGAATGTCTGGGGTTCACAGGATTTTGGAAGATTACATCTTTTTTGGAGTTATATAGAGGATGACTAGTTTCCAAAGAATGAGTATGTAAGTATATTGAACACCAAAATATGCTAAAATTATTTAACTTTTGATAATTCAAAAACCAGGAGCATTAGCTCCTCATTATCATCTCTGAATATCATTGCACAAAACTTTCAGAATATATGTTTATTTAAACTATCTGGTACTAGATAAGTATTTGCTATGAATATGATACAGAATCTTTAAAACAGGACACAAACACCATGGGGAGATAAAGGGTTATTTTAAAGAGAAGAAAAAATGAACTTAAATGAAGTTGCATCAGTATTGCTCTGAATAGCTGATTGCTTCTTCACCAAAAGGATGAGTGGTTTTGGAAAACTTCAGCATTTAAATGACTTGAAATTTCCAACTTACTTGAAATAATAATTCTGGGGGTTTTGTAATGAATACTTAATGTATTTCTTATACAAAAATCCAAAGTCCTTCCAATTTCTCCCAAGAATGAGAAACATAAAGGATTTTGATCTGGGATATTCTAACTGCTTCGCCAACATAACCTTCAATCCCAACAGTGGTAAAAATGTAATATCTGTAAATGTTGCCTTAAAAGATTATTTTGATGTTCTAGCGTGACATGAATGTTAAACCTTCTTTGCATGGGTGTTTAATAAATTTTTACTTTAACATGAATACATTGCTCTTAACTGGGTACTATCTAAAAACCTCATCCAAGGTTTACCAACCTCTCTCACTGACAACATCACAGTTCACATATTTCTCAGCAGGGAAGATTGGCTTCCAGTGGGGAAACTTTAGTATCAGCTTTTCCAAAAAGCCCAAAAGGAGAGTTAAACTGAACTGCTCTTCCAGAACACATGAACATCATTGCTGCCAAATGCTAAATCCCCTAACACCCAGAGACATTTCCTATGATTCTGTCTGTGGTACAAGATGAGATTCCTGTAATATTTATCTTAAAAACAATTTTTTTTCAAATAATAACACTAAAAACGGTAACAGTAGTTATAACAGCAATAGTAATAATAATTATAATGATAGAAGCTATGAGGAGTCCTGCTGGCTCAGTGGCTAAGTGCTCAGCTGCTAACCAAAAGATTGGTGCTTCAAATTCACTAACCGCTCCTTGGGAAAAAGACCTGGCAGTCTGCTTCCTTAAAGATTTACAGCCTTGGAAACACTACGGGGCAGTTCTACTCTGGCCTATAGGGTTGCTATGAGTTGGAATCAACTCAATGCCAACGGGTTTGGTTTTGTTTTTTTGGTTCGTTTTTATGTAGCATTTTGTATATATAAAATGTCAAACCTTTACAACAACCCCTCAAGATAGATATTATTCATCCAGTTTTACAGATGATGGAACTGAAGCACAAAATGATTAAATAATTTCTCCAGGGTCCTACAGCTAGGAAATAATGTTGGCCACACTTATTGAGTATTTACTTATTGGCAATGACCTAAACGCATTAACTGCATTAGCGAACTTGGGATCCTCATAATAATCTTATGAGGTTAGCACTGCATAGTGTCCACTTTTTGGTTGAGAAAACTGAGGCACAGAGTGGTTAAGTAATTTTCCCTATGTCATCCACCTGATAAGTGCTGAACTGAGATTCAAACCCAGGCAGTCTAGTTCTAGAGCCCACTTAGTAAGCTACTTTGCCTTTCTAAATATTAGAACTTAGATTCAAACCCAGATCTAGTTCACTTAAAAACAAATGACTTACAAAAATGAGTTTTCTCATTGTTTAAAACTACACTACATTCCTCCTTTAGTGCAGCAAACACTATCAGATAAGCGAAGACACCAACATATATGCTAGCTAAATATATTTCAATGCAAATATATGTAGAAGCCCAATGGATTGTGTAGAGACGTGAATAATGATGACAGTCCGTCAGATATACACAGAAGCACGTGCTCATTCTTGTGCTGAGAAACAGCTGCATAATCCACTGGAAAGCCTATCCTACTAGGAATCCAAAGCTCAAATGCTCCTGCCCTTTCTCTACATGAGAAGTAAAATGAATCCACATATTCTCACATTAGCATGATAGCTTGAAGCACACTATTCCACTGGATAAATGCTCTGATTTCTGATCAATGTATAATCTATGGACCTGTACCTAAACCCTGCATAGGTTACATAAAGTTTATGGCCTCTATAACAGCTCATTTATTCTAGTATTTCTACCTAACTACAATCTTTGTCGCTCCCTCCTGATCACAGTAATTATCACCTAAAGAATAGGTCTTTATAAAAGGAATGAGAGTCAGAAAGTTTTTACTCTGTCACAGAATTGAGGTTTTTATCACTGATGCTTTTCCCTGAAATCTCATATGACTCCAGAACCTGACCTACACCAGTTCACTGGGCCTAGGATCATATACTTAGTAGTATGATACAAAAGACACGATAGTGGCAGCAGCACTATTATTAAAGAGAGATTAAAACAGCTGTACATTATGCTGAAGCACTCACTCTTCCCTTTACAAACAGACGGTCCTGGATCACAAGCAGCACTTGACCATTTAAATCACGACAACAACCAGATTTAACCAGCTGGGCCATATTCTCCTAGGCAATGCCTGTTGACCTCCTCAGTCGCAGCTGCTCAAATGAAATTCTCATTAGACAACTTATTTTCAGAAGCCAAAGGACTCTCTGATTAAATATATGTATTTAGATATAGAAGTCCTTTTTAAAGTATTCATTTTCTGACAACTGTCGCTTATGTTAGAGCCCAGCTACACTGGCAACAGGATGGGTGATACAAGGATAACTAAAATTCATCATTTAATCACAGCTAAAGGATTTTTCTCTTGGAAGAATTTTAACCTCTATCTATTAAAGTCTTTCTGCATACCCTACTCATGAATACCAGGTAGATTCTGGTATTCATTCATTCTATCCATCTGTCTATGCATGTATGCATTTCTCTATGAACTAAATTAAGGTTAAATTTACTAGAAACATTCCTATTTTTCCACAAGCCTCACTTGCAGAGGGGCACTTCAGACAGAATATATCTGTTCATCAGTATTTTGATAATACAGTCAAATCACTGTCATGGGGAGCAGATTTCTAGGAGATACGGCAGATTAAACACTAGACAATAAATTGGTTAGTCAAAACATCTGCCTGTCAGGGAATAACCTTTCTATCACTATGTGGAAAGTTTTTATTTTGTTCTAAAATGGACCATAATAAACAAACTTTTTTATAGATCAGTTCCTATATATAGAGGGAAATGAGAGGGAAGGTATTTAGTCTGACAAAGAATCAAAACATTCTCCAGGGCAAGAATGACTGAGGAAAGTCATTTATTATGTCAATCACACAGCCTTGTCAATCAAGCTAATCATGAGGTATAGTCCTCAAACCAGGAAGCAGAAATGGGGGAGAGGTGGGGAATCCACTTGAAAGCTCTTATGTTCCATTTGATTGGCGGTGTCCCAAATAAGGAGATAGACCTGGAGCTTCAAAGGGTCAAAGGTAGGCAAGTAGTGGTGGAGTTGTTATACCTTTTTCAACCTAGAATATATTATAGACTCAGAAATGTATCCAAACCTTTTTAATGATCTTTTCTGGAATTATTTCTGTTCTCCCATTATACTACTCTGTTCTATTGCTCCAAACTGATAATTAAAATTAGAATTCAAACTCAGAATTACAAAATAGAAATCTTCATCGTATCCATCTCCAAAACATGTTCCTCCACTTCTCTTTTTTTTTTTTTTAATTAATTATATTAACACCCTCCTACTTACCCAAAGTTTAAAAGCTCTGAGCTACCTTTGAACCATTCTTCTCTCTTGGTCTCCACACTTAAATGTCAGGTCTTAACAATTTTATGTCTTAATATCTTTCCCATATGTACCTCCCATCCCTTCCTTTCTCATTTCTACTGCCTTAGTTCAGGCCCTCATTATCTCTAGCCTGAAACATTTTCCTTAATGTCTCTCCCTGCTCCCATCCATCCTACACAGTGCTGCCAGATTAACTTCCCTGAAGGAAAGCTCTAATCCACCACTTCATTGTGCTACAAAATAGTCAATGGTTCCTCCATTACCTTCAACATACAGTTCAAACTCCTAGAATTAAAGGGCCTCCATGATCTGAACACAACCACTGAAAAAGTCATATCCCATATGTATCGTCACATAAGTTAGAGCCTGACTGTTGGCTGTTTTAAAGCTCTCTGCCTGTTCCTTCTGCTTTAAATATCCTTCCCCTCAATTTTTGCCTATATAAATCCTTACATGCTCTAAGATTAGTTAAGACCCATTTCCTTAAAGAATTTTCCCAGGGGTTCCTAGACAGGAGCAATTTGTACCTTATAAACTCCAATAACATTTTGTCTATATAGCTAGCAGGGTACTTATCATACATTAGACATTGAATTAGAGCTCATTTTATATACATCTTATATCTATTATTGGAGCCCTGGTAGCACAATGTTTAAGAGCTCAGCTGCTAACCAAAATATTGGCAGTTCAAAGCCACCAGCTGCTCCTTGGAAACCCTATGGGGCAGTTCTACTCTGTCCTATAGAGTCACTATGAGTTGGAATCAACTCAATAGCAAGGGATTTTTGGGTTTTTTTTTTTTTAATATCTATTATTAAAAGTTAAAGACTATTGTTTTATTTATTATGGGTGCCACATATAATCTAGTATTAACCCTTAACCTAGGACCACACATCCAAGGGCCTATGGATAGAATTCAAGGGGTCTGTGAACTTGGATGGAAAAAAATTGATTAATCCATAACTGAATTTTTGTACTTCCTTAAATTACAAATACAGGAAACAAGCAACAGAGTCTTAGCCGTACCTATGACATTGTCGGCAATAGAATCACAATAGATATTTTTATATTACACTATGCTTGTTGCAGATATCTCAAAATATCTTTTATGGTTATCACTACCTCAAAATCATGATATCGTTAGGCCCCCACTATATTTTGTTATTTAATGCATTAGTAAAGTAGCACATTTGACCATATCACAAATTCTTGAAATTACTTAATATCTTAATATAATTCATTTTCTCTATAATTCCATGTATCTTACTTCATGCATTTAAAATCATTCTAAGAAAGGATGTGTAGGCTTCACCAGACTCCCATGACCAAAAAAAAAAAAAGTAAGAAGGTAAGAATCCCTGAGTTCAAATACAGTACCTTGCACATAATAAGAAAAACTTGTAGAAAAATAATCATGATACTATGCAAATTCTTAATTATGGCTATAAAAGATAAACTATGAACTACAGACTATTGTTCATAAAAATTCATGGAGTTTTGGCACTGGGAAGAAACCAATCCTCTGTCCTATCCTTTACAATAATAAAAAAAAAAAAACTCCCTATAAAAATGGCTATTGAGATTGCTGCACACCTTCAAGGACAATTTATTATCTTCAAAGAAACTTATTCCACACAAGGGCAGCGATAACTGTTAGTCGGTCTCGATATAAAGCATAAACTGGTTCCCTGTAACTTCTCACTGATCTGCATTCTACCCCGGGAGCTATATAGAATAAGTCGAATCAATCCTCCATGTTGACTTTAAAGACAACCATTATGTTATCCTTGATATTCTTTTCTCTTGCTTAATATTACTAATTCCTTTAACCTTTCCTCTTATTAAAAAATTTTGTGACTGTCATCATGCTAACTGTTCTTTTCTGAAAATATTCTATTGCATTTTAGTCCCTCTTAAAGTGTGATAATTTTGAACTCAACATAATATTTCAGATGCATTCTACTGAGCAAAGAGTTCGATAGGACTACCACCTCCTGCATGCTACATACAGTACTTCTATTAAAGCCGACTGACAAAGCCTTGGCAATCTTGGGGCCAATGCTTTCCCCATTGTGCTTTCTGTGAACTCTAGCTTTTTCTCCATCCATATTTAATTTCCATCCATATTTAATTTCCTTCAGTAATTACTTGTGCATCTCGGGGTTTTGGTTACAACTTCTGAGCTTAAAAGTCCAAACCAAAAAACCAAACCCATTGCCATCAAGTCAATTCCAACTCATAGCGGAAACCCTGGTGGCATAGTGGTTAAGTGCTATAGCTGTTAACCATGAGGCTGGCAGTTCAAATCTGCCAGGTGCTTCTTGGAAACTCAACAGGGCAGTTCTACTCTGTCCTACAGGGTCACTATGAGTCGAATTTAAAAGTAAGATCTATTAAATTGGATCTCAACAGGTTGGTTTTAAGTTCGTATTTTCAGTTTGTCAAAATGTTTTGAGTTTTCTCTCGTCTTCACTGTTCTTCCCAGACTTGTGGAATCTGTATATTTAATGAGCATGTTTCCTATCGCTTCAAATTTGTATTTAATATATACATTAATACACACTCAAAATGCATTAACTTCTGATGTCTAAAATACATGTACAGTAGAAAACAATCGAAGTTCTGTAAAACAGGTGATAAAAAAATTCTTTGCTACAGGATTTTTTTTTTATAGGAATACAGTAGTAAAGCACTCTTAAATGAGCAATCTCATCTTGCAAGAGCCTCTCCTGTATAAAATCAACTATAGCATATGATAATGAAGAGAGAAAATAGGGAACTAACTATTATTTGCAGAAGTAAAGTAACCACAGTTATTATTAGGAGCTGCCAAGTTAATTTCACCACAGAGTGACTCCAAGTGACAAAGCAGAACTGTCCCATAGGGTTTTCTAGGCTGTAATCTTTACGGGAGCGGAACAGTCAACCTTTTAGTTAATAGCCGAGCACTTAACTGTTGTGCCACCAAGGCTCCTAACTATTACTTGCAAATAAAACCCTAGCATTACTAGGGATTTAAAATTCCTTAGTAGTCCAGAAAAGAAAAAATTCATTACAAATCAATTTCTTCATTTTTACACTAAAGAGCCCTCTAAAGTATTTAGAAAACCACGTACTGCTATACTGAAACCATTTTTGTGTGTGTGTGTGTGAATCACAATTAAAAGTTACCTAACAATCTCAGTCAGAGAGCCTCAATTATTCTAGAACAGAGCCAAGAACCATGAAAACGAAGTCTCTGAGCAACCAGAAGGCTCATCACAAAGTCCATGCACTAAAGATCACATATGTTACCCATCAGAGAATCTCTCAGCAACTTGCTCAGAACAAATTTGTTCATATTTTATATATAGTACAGGATATCATAATCATCTAGTTTCATAATCTATAAATTCCCAGAAGGATCAAATTAGAAAGTGTTTATAGCAAAGCCAGAAGTAACAGCCTGCAATGTGATATTGATGGAGAAACACACATGCACACACACACATGCCACATGTACCTGTACTTTATATATATAAATATATTTATATTTTGGGGTGTGTATTTTTTTTTTTTAATGTGTATCAGACACAAGAACTCCAAAGTTTAGTAATTACAGGAAAATGATCATAAAGCTAAATAGTCCTGATCATCTCAAAGATCTTGGGGAGCATCATTTCATTATAGCCCAGTAAAATAATTTACATTTTTAATGTGATAATCATAACACCTCAAGTTTACACAGTTTTACAGTTCTTAAGAGGCTTTTATATTCTTTATTATAGTTGATCCTCAAAAAGTTGCAGTTGCCAAGTCAGGTGTTAGTATATACCAAATTTTAAACTTCATGGTTTAGAGAGGTTGAAAAACTTACTGCAGGTTTTAGATACGTATTAAAGTTTCTAGTCTACCACACTGTGACCCTGAGTCATCAAAAAGAAAAGTTTACATTTTGTATGATATAATCTGATTAGTAAAACAGGGAAGCAGACACTTCCACAAAAAATAATCTGAAACTTTAAAAATTTTGATCCCTTAAAAATAAAAGTGTTGCATGAAAAAATCCATGATATCAAGTCTCCATTCCCCTATAGTGCCAAAACCAAAAAACCAAACCCAGTGCCATCGAGTTCGTTCCAACTCATAGCAACCCTATAGGACAGAGTACAACTCCCCCATAGAGTTTCCAAGGAGCACCTAGTGGATTTCAACTGCCCACCCTTTGGTTAACAGCCGTAGCACTTAACCACTACGCCACCAGGGTTCCCATAGTGCCAAAGAGGTCTAAATTTAACTTACAATGCCAGTAATAAATCCAAGGTCTTATTACCCTACATTTTATGGCCTAAAATCTGTACATTAAGAAAAATGAAAAAACACAGTATAGCAGTCACTTAGACTTGATTTATTTAGTTTAAAAATATTACTGAAGAGTCTTCTTTCATCTCTGTTTTAGGACCTATGTGTACCTCAGCAGACTCTTGTGGAGAAAGTAGAGAAGGTAGCCGTGGGATCCTGCACTAGACCTCATGTGTCAAAGCACCACCCCTTGAACATGTAGCCTCAGAATATTACAAATCTTCAACTCTCAATTCCACATTTGAAGATAAAATATTTATAAAAATGAGAAAAATAAATCAAATTTATTTTTGTTTGTTTTTGCTTCTGAACACTTGATATTAGTATGAGGAAACACTGTCCACCAAAAGAAAGTAAGGGAGAATAAATGAAAAATAAAGTTGTAGTTGGGAAAATTCCCATAGTGCCTTTTTTCAGGGTAAAGCTTACAGTCGGTTTAAAATCTTGATCTGTTATCATAAGAACCAAACAAAATGCACCAAGTTTTAGAAAAACAGAGCTATCTGCTTAACACTTCTAGTGGATCACAATCTGCCATCGCTATGGTAACCTCTGAATAACTTTTTCCTAGCTAGTGCCAATTATGCACGTCTCTGGCCCTTGAAATCCCACTTTTTTTTTTTTTATTAAAAGGCCTGGAACCTTTAGGAGGAAAAAAGCCCAACGGTTAAGTCCACACATACCCTCTTGTTCAGTCCGAGTCATTTCCTCAAGCTTCTTCTGTTTCAGTGTGTCCACCACATCGGCAAGGCTCCCTTTGCGGCGTTCCGGGGTTCCAAAAGTAACACTGGTCATTATCTCGCGGTCCCGACTCCCTTCGTCAGGCTTATGTGGTGAGGTAGAGGTATTTCGGAACGAATATAGGGAACATAATTTATTATTCTCTGATTCCTAGGAAGACAAAATAAAATTAAAACCATTAGAATGTAAGTTTCCTTGCTTACAGTTCTAGAAAAATCCCAAATTCAGAATGAGAGTTTATGATGCCAAGAAGGAAAATAAAATATATTAACTATATCTGCTTAAACAATACTAAACACTGAAGAAACAATTATCAGAAATGGTACATTTAAATGGTTTAGTTTTTGGAATTATAAAACAGCCTCAGTGGTTTTAAAAAAAGAAAAAACAACTTTAAAACAGACACAAATGTCTTACTCATTTACACCCTTTATTTGAAATAATTTAGATTCGATGAATAATTATTAGGATTGGGAAAGTATTTCTTTGAATAGGGTACTTCTATTACCAACAATCTTCCCTTGGTCTAAGAAACATGTAGAATAACAAAAGTATTACCCTTTACACTTAGAACCAGTAGAAAAATTAGCTTCAGTCTCCAATGTTAACTGTTCATCAGAAAACGTATAAAATATTTAAATCAGTACTAGAAAGTTAGCCGGTCTGAATATTTTTATGTTCTGGGGTTAGGGGAGAATCTTTCTTCTTAATTTTTTCTGGCTATACATCTGTCTAAAGTTACAGGAGCCTCTTTCTATCCCTTACCACTGATACTTCAGCACATATTTACGTAATATTTTTTCACATGGCATTTACAAACTACAGATCTGTTACAGAAACATTTGCACAAAGGAGTTAACTAACTGGTATGAAGTCTAGATCCATCGGCTGAGGAGGAAAAAGCAAATCTTAGATTGAAAATGACAAACACCTGAAAGTTTACAGAAAGGACCTGTTTGTGTCTCTCTCTAAATCATAACTGAGGCTTGGAAGTAACAGATATATGATTACAGTGTTCTGCAGTCTTGCATTTATCTTTTCTGTCTGTGCATAAGTATTCTCTTGTCCTATCTAAAAAAAAAAAAAAAATGTGAAGAAAAGCATCTACTGTTTTGTGATTCTCATCAGAAGCTTAAAAATCCTAACTGCTTCTACATCCCTCTTCTTCACCACAAAGAAGCCCAGCAAGCTTCAAGAGCTAAAGAGAAAAAAGCATGAGGCAAATAATACAGAGCTAATATTAATAACTGATGGGAATGGAGGTGAAAAGGAAAATAGAGTCTAGAGAAACACCTTTTCAAATATATCAAATGAGATAGTAACTGTACTCAATAAATGTTAGGTATTTAGGTATTATTGTCATTGTATATAATGTAGGAATGAAACTTATTTTCAGGGTTTCTGGGAGCATATAGTGAGAGAACATTTGTAAATCAACTAGGCACAGTGTTGACTTCATAGAAGTGGTGGTTAATAGACGGTGGGTACTATTATACTGAGGGAAGGAAAAGATCTAGGAATGGGGGCAAGGAAGTTTTTCTTCCCTCTAGACCTGAGGAACTGTGAGGTAAAAAATGTTGATCTGAGTCTTGAACAAAATTAATTATTATAAACTTACTAAATTTACTAATAACCATTGAATTGAATATATTAAATGGGTAAATTATGTGATGTATGTATTATATCTCAATAAAGTTGATAAAAAATATTGTGAGACAAATCTTAATCTTTTCTGAATTCTCATGGTTACTGTCTGTGGTTCAGGGTGACAGCGACCATATTTTTATGACTAAAAATCAAGAAGTCATAGCTGGCATCTAAAAGAAGGAGTTACTCTGCATTGTCCTACAGAGTTATTATAAACATTAAATAAGATAAAAAAAAAAAATTCCTAGGGAAAGGAAAAAATCTAGGAAGAAGATAAGGAGGAGCTTTCTTCCCTGCCCTGTCCGATTTATTTTAGCCTTTTTAGTTTATTTCAGTACAAATGTATTGAGCGTCTGCTCTGTGCTCTGCATTGTGCTAGCAATGAGAATGCAGAAAAGATTAACGACTCCATTAAGAGGTAAAATGACTTTGGCAAACATATCTGAGTGTTAGTTTGCTGAAAGTAAAGAATGAACTGACCATTCCAGGGAGTTATGATTATGATGGAGCCCTAGTGGTTAGGAGATCGGCTGCTATCCAAAAGGTCGGCAGCTCGAATCCACCAGCCACTCCTCGGAAACCCTTTGGGGCAGTTCTACTCTGTCCTATCATGTACAGCTTATGAGACATAATTAGACCACGTTCCCTGATTTTTTTATTCATGGGAATATGGTTACTGTCAGCCTGTATCACAGACAATAACCATGGGTTCCTGTTGCAAAGATGACCCACACTGTCCTCAGCCTTATAATCTGTGCAAAGTGGTTTAACACTACCAAGCAGAACAAAGGCTGAAAATCATGATTTCTCCAAGGAAGTCTCAAAAACTACTTGCAATATATAACCAAAGCACCAATTTAAGTAGAGAATAGAACCATAAATGACTTAAGTTGTATAAATCACCTATACCATCCTTGGGAACACTGGAAAAAGGCAAAAGTTACCATTTATGGCCCTCAAATTTTTTACCTTCTAAAACTTAAAAAAAAATGGCTGTTAATGAAATGAGGTCTATAGGCAATTCATCCCATTTAGATAGATAGGTAGATAGGTAGACAGCTAGACAAATAGACAGATAGACAGACGGAGACAGACAGATAGATAGATAGACAGGTAGCTGCTGTTATGTCTACTGTGCCTCATGACGACATTATGTACAACAGAATGAAATGCCTGATCCTGCATCAGCCTTATGATCACTGGCATATTCAAGTCCATCATTGCACCTATTGTGCCAATCCTTCTCATCGAGGCTCTTCCTGACCCTCACTGGCCCTCTGCCTCACCAAATGTGATATCCTCTTCCAGTGATTGATCCCTCCTGATGACATATCCAAAGCAAGCTAGTCAGACTAGCTGTTGTAATCCGTAAGGTTTTTACAGGCTACTTTCTGGAAGGAGATTACCAGGCTTTTATTCATAGTTATCTTAGCCTGGAATCTCCACTGAAACCTTCCCACCATGGGTGACCCTGCTGGCATCTGAAATACCGATGGCATAGTTTTCAGCAACACGTAAACCACCACAGTACGACAAACTCTCAGACAGTAAGTAGCATTTGATTAAAAAGAGCCATAAAACCAAATGTTTAAAATAAGGAGATTATTGTCTGATATAAAATCAATAATGCCAAATTAAAAAAAGAAATAACAAAAGGATCTCTAAATTTTTTTCCAAGGCAGCTGAGTAATTTTTAAGTAAGCTTTCTTAATGGAAAAAAAAAAAACAGCATCTTTTGTCATTTCCAAAAAAAACACGTCTTATGACATATCAATTAAGGCAAGATGGCCATTGATAATATCTATCAAGTCTTGATGCATGTCACTGCAGCACAGCCACAGAAAGATCTGAGGTGATATTTCCCTAAAGCAGTGGTTCTCAAACTTCTTTGTGTAGAACAATCACCTGGCAAGTGTGTTAAATACAGATTCTTCCACACTCCCTGCCCAAGGATGGGACCGGGAATATGAATTTTGAGTAGCATTCCAGGTAATTCTGATGCACAAATCCTGACCCCACTACACCCATTCTTCACTTATCAACATGGTTAGTTTCTAAAGACCAGGTTGCTATGCGAAAATCGGCATTACGAGAAAATGGAGGATGACCACGTTGGATCACAAAATGGAAGATGACTATATCATTACATAAGTGCCAATATCGTTACATAAGTGCCAAACCACTGAGAATCATGGCCCAGTCAAGTAGACACACAACCTTAACCATCACAGTTGGCGTTACTCTTGCCTCACACCTCAGCATTTGTTACTGCCAGACATACATTGTTAATGTGCAAAATAGTCAGATAGTAGGTTTTTTACTAGTGTCATAAATGTGAAATATTGGATAATGGGATAGTCAATATGTAAGGAGTAGGCATATAAGAAACACTGCTCTCTAAGAAGGTAATGAAATAAATGTACTCTGCATCTGGGGTCTTAAAAGCCTGTGAGCAGCCATCTAGGATACTCCACTGGTCTCACCCCTTCAGTAGCAAGGAAGGAAGAAGAAAACTAAAGACACAAGCGAAAGATCAGTCCAAAGGACAAATGGACCACATCTACCACAGCCGTCACCAGACTGAGTCCAGTTCAAATAGATGGTACCCAGCTACCACCACTGACTGCTCTGACAGGGCTCACAATAAGAGGGTCCCAGACAGAGCTGGAGAAAAATGCAGAACAAAATTCTAACTCAAAAAGAAAGACCAGACTTGCTGGCCTGACAGAGACTGGAGAAATCCTGATAGTATGGCCCCCAGACACCCTTTCAGCTCAGTAGTGAAGTCACTCTTGAGGTTCACCCTTCAGCCAAAGATTGAACAGGCCCATAAAACAAAACAAGACCAAAGGGGCACACCAGCCCTGGGGCAAGGACTAGAAAGCAGGAGGAAACAGGAAAGCTGGTAATAGAGAATCCATGGTTGAAAAGGGAGAGTGTTGTTGACATGTCGTGGGGTTGTTAATCAATGTCATAAAACAATATGTGTACTAACTGTTAAATGAGAAACTACTTAAACCTTCATCTAAAGTACAATAAAAAAATTGATACTACTTTACATCCAGTAAAAATGGCTAAAATTAGAAACCTCACAACACCAAGTGCTGACAAGGATATAGGGCAACTGAAACACTTGTACACTGCTGGTGGGATGCAAATGGTAAAGCCTCTTTGGAAGGCAGTTTGGCAGTTTCTTATAAAGCTACACATATGTTTACCACACAGCCCAGCAATCTCACTTCTAGATGAACACACATGGCCAAAGATGTGTATACAAATATCTATAGCAGCTTTATGCATAACAGCCCCACACTGAAAAGAACCCAAATACCCATCGAGGACATACAAATAACAGTACATCTATACAATAGACTACGGCTCAGCAACAAAAAGGAACAAAATGCTAATGCACGCAACAATGTGGAGGAATCGCAAAAACATGCTCAATGAAAAATGCCAGATTCAAAAGGCTATATTGTATGACTCCATTTGTATGAAATTCTGGGAAAGGTAAACCACAGAGACAGAAGTCATCTCAATGGTAGCCAGGGCTTGGAGGTCGGAGGGGGTGACTGGCTAGAAAGGGTCATGAGGAAATTTTGGGGGTGATGGAAGTATTCTATGTCTTGATTGTGATGGTGGTTACATGACTGCATGCGTATTTGTCAAAACTCATAAAAGTGTACACTAAAAGGGCTAATTCTACTGTATATTAATTATACCTCAACAAACCTGACTTTTAAAAAAAACATAAAATAAATGTGCTCTGCCTTAATGTTATAATGTGCACATAATTATAAACATTTTCAAGAAGTCTGGTTAGTTGTAATTTAAAAAAGAACTTTGGAAGATTATTTCTCTTCACTTGACCTCTCTTATGAAAAGAGCCACTGTATAACATAACTGAGCTCATGAATATCACACACAAAAATATAACCAGAGCACATGGAGTTAATAAGCATTAGGTCATTTGAATAAAGTTCATTATAAATTTGTTTTCTCTCAACTATTAGCCTCAGTGGCCCCACTAAACCTAACAGGGAAGAAAAGTTTTCAAATACTCTCTTAAAGGACCCCAAGATACAATGCAAGAACTAATGTGATGTTGATTTCGATTATCTAAACAGCATTTCACTGGAGGTTAATTAAACACAGTACGTAAGGTACATGTAGATGACTGAAAAAGCAAACGGTAGTACAAAGAGTCATTAGGCAGAGTTACTAAAAAAGAAGAGCAATTTTCACAAATCGAGAATATGTAATTAAGATGTTTTCCAGTGTCTAAAGGGATATAAAAGTAAATATTAAAAAAAAGACAAATCATATTATAATAAATATTGTTCATTTTTTTCAGAAGTTGCTATTCAATACTGATTGCTCTGCAGTGGTATCCAGAGGATTTTAACTTAAATAGCCTTATCATAAACCAAAAAACCAAACCTACTGCCATCAAGTCCATTCCAACTCATAGCAACCCTATAAGACAGAGTGGAACTGCCTTATAGGGTTTCTAAGACTGTACATCTTTATGGAAGCAGACTGCCACATATTTCTCCTGTGGAGTGGCTGGTGGGTTGGAACCGCCAACCTTCTGGTTAGTAGCAGAGCACTTTAACCACTGTGCCACCAGGGCTCCTAGCTTTCTCATGGTACTGTAAATATATAAAATTTACTCAGATCTGTCCCTCTGTACATTTTGTTCCTTTCCTCTGGACTACCCTGCTTTCTTTTTGACTATGAACCCAACCCACTCTTCAAAGCTCATATCGAACTTCGTTTTATCCTTGAAGCCCTCCCTGGCTATTCTGGGCTTCACTATCCTCCTACCTCCCTGAACTACACATCAAAGCACTTAATCAGAATCACACAACTTGGTTAATAATACACTAAGATAAATTATTCACTATAATTTTGCATGTATTAGTCATATTTACAACTAAATTTAAATCTTGACGGGTTGGGGCCATATCTCATGCTTCTTCTATATGCCTCCAGAGCACAAACAAAAAGTTAAGTAAATTGTTGACTGATAAACTGGTACTTGAAACAACTGTTCACTGAATATGTCAAAAATAATCAAAAATTAAAGCCAAGGGCAAGGGTTTGTTCTAACAATGACAGGATTGTTTAAACAAAATATTACCAACTGAGATTTTAAAAAACAAGAGATTCAGAGATTCATTCAATAAAAGATAATAAAGCTACACAATGGACTACCACACAGTCATTAAAACATTATATATGCTGAATTTAGTGTTGATATGTATGTTTTTTAGATCTCTGTGTGTGTGTGTGTATGTGTGGCTACCATTGAGAATGCATTTAACATTTTAAATTTATAACAATTTAATTTGAAACAATTACAGGCAACTTGCATGTCCAATTTGAGATTATTTGAGGATATTATGATTTTAGCCATATTAAGAAATTATTTAAAAAAAGACATTTTGCAGAAAACTTAATGGCACAGTGGTTAAGAGTTACAGCTGCTGACCAAAAGGTCAGCAGTTAAAATCCACCAGCCACTCCTTGGAAACCCTATTGAGGCAGTTCTACTCTGTTCAATAGGGTCGCTGTGAGTCAGAATCGACTCAACGGCAATGAATTTGGGTTTTTTTGGCTTATACTGAAGAATATGGAATGATCCACATGCACTTGGAAGTAGTATTCTGCCATTGTTAGGTGGAGTGTTCCATCTCTTAGGTTTAGCTGGATTGTAATGTTCAATTCCTCTATTTTTTAATTCATCTTCTTCTTAGATGTTCTATCCATTACTGGTGTATTGAAGTTTCTAGCTGTTATTGCACAACTGGCTATTTTCCCTTTACTTATGTCAACGTGTGCTTCATATATTTTGTGACTCTGTTGTTAGGCGCATGTATGTTTTTAATTGTGCTATTTTCTTGATGAATTGACACTTTTATCAATATATAATATACTTCTTTGTCTCTTTAACAGTTTTGGCTTAAACTCTATTTTGGCCAACTGCACAACCTCCCTGCATGATATTTTTGTATGTGTTACGTGGGGGAGGAGGGAGTGTTACTTACATGGGCATGTTATTGCAAAATATGGTAGAAAGGAATTCCTCAACATGATAAAGAAAAACTATGAAAAACCACCAGCTAACATTGTACTCAATGGTGAAAAAATGAAAGCTTTTCCCTAAGACCAAGGACAAGGATGCCTACTTTCACCACTGCTCTTCAACATTGTCCTAGAAGTTCTAGACAGAGCAATTAGGCAAGGAAAAGAAACAAAAGCCATGCAAATTGGAAAGAACTATTCATAGATGGCATGATTCTAAATATAGAAAATCCCAAAGAATCCTTAAGAAGCTACTACAGCTAATAAATAAATTCATAATTTAGCAAAATTTCAGGGTACGAGATCAACATGCAAAAATTAGCTGTGTTTCTATACACCATCAATGAACAATCCAAAAAGGAAACTCATAAAACAATTCCATCTATAATAGCATCTAAAAGAACAAAATACCTAGGAATAAATTTAACCAAGAAGGTAAAAGATTTATACACAGAAGTACAAAGTGGTGTTGAAAGAAATTAAAGGAGACCTACGTAAATTGAAAGGCAACCTGTGTTCATTGGTTGGAAGACTTAATGTTGTTAAGAGGTCAATACTACATTTCTCCAAAGAAGATAGACAAACGGCTAACAAGCACATGAAAATATGCTTCAGCATCTTTAGTCATTAGGCAACTGCACATCAAAACCACAATGATACCACTTCACACTCACTGGGATGGCTATTATAAAAAACAACAAAAAGTGCTGGCAACTGGAAAAATTGGAACCCTCATACACTGCTGGTGAAAATGCAAAATGGTGCAGTCACTATGGAAAATAGCTCAGCAGTTCCGTGAAAAGTAAAACATAGAATTACCATACAACCCAGCAATTCCACTCCGAGGGATATACCCAAAATATTTAAAAGCCAGGATGCAAACAGATACATGTATACCAGTGTTCATAGTAGCATTATTCATAATAGCCAAAAGGTGGAAACAATCCAGGTGTCCATCAACAGACGAATGGATAAACAAAATGTGATAAATACACACAATGGAATATTTTTCACTCAAAAAGTAATGAAGCTCTAATACATGCTACAACATCAATGAACCTTGGGAACATTATGCTAAGTGAAATAAGTCAGACATAAAAGGACAAATATTATATGAATCCACTTATACGAAATAACATGTTGTTGTTGTTAGGTGCCGTCAAGTCGGTTCCAACTAATAGCAACCCTATGTATAAGAGAACAAAACACCAACGGGTCCTGCACCATCCTCACAATCATTGCTAGTTGAGCCCATTATTGTAGCCACTGTGTCAGTCCCTTTCCTTGAGGGTCTTCCTCTTTCTCACTGACCCTCTACTTTACCGAGCATCATGTCCTTCTCCAGGGGCTACTTCCTCCTGATAACATGTCCAAAGTACATGAGATGAAGTTTTGCCATCCTTGCTTCTAAGGAGCATTCTAGCTGCACTTCTTCCAAGACAAACTTATGTGAAATAAAATGAAATACGGAATATCTAGAGGAGCCAAATTCATAGACAAGAAAGTAGATTAGAGGTTAACAAGGGCTGGGGAAAGGAGAAGTTGCTTAATGAGTACAAAGTTTCTGTTTGGAGTGATCACAAAAAATTAGAAATAAATAGTGGTGATGGTTGCACAACATTGTGAAGGTAATTAATGCCACTGAATAGTATGCTTAAAAATGTTTAAAATGGAAAATGTTATGTTATATATATTTCACCCAAATTAAATATTTTTAAGTGTAAAAATTATATAGATTTTTAGAAAAAAATGATGTATAAACAAGAGTTCAGAATACCCAATAAATTACTAGTAATGGTTTCCTCTGAATGCTGGGATAATGGATAGTTTTTATTTTCTTTTTAAAGTTCTCTATACTTTGTAAATGTTCTATTATAAAAAATGTTTAATCAGAAAATAAATACTATTTTCAGAGTTAAATATAAATAGCAAAAAAACCACCATACAAATAGGTTATTCACAAGGAAAGATCTATTAAATAGAAAAAAGGATATAAAGTAGTATTTGTAACAATTTTGTTATATGTGTGCATAAGGGTAAATGTGACCAGAAGAAGAAAAAACTGGAAATATATATACCAAAATATTTATAGTGATTCCTAAATGGTGGTAAGATCATTTGTAATCTTTATTTTCTTTTTGCTTATCTATATTTTTAATTTATCCTCAGTGAACATACTACCTATGTAAGAAAGAAAAATAAAAGTCATTTTTGAAAGAGGAACACAGAATAATTTATGAGAATGGAGGCCGGCTTTGATTAGTAGT
This sequence comes from Elephas maximus indicus, assembly GCF_024166365.1. Classification (NCBI taxonomy): domain Eukaryota; kingdom Metazoa; phylum Chordata; class Mammalia; order Proboscidea; family Elephantidae; genus Elephas; species Elephas maximus. The sequence continues at coordinate 71,713,798 of NC_064825.1, forward strand.
TCCCTCTCCAGCATGCCTGAATCCTTTAGCTATTCGTCAGTTGACGATGTGCTTACTGATGGCTGTGTTTGTTCTCAAGCTCCTTTATGCCATTTTTACTGACTATTGATATTACTTACCTTAATTAAACATTCTATAACAAATGAAATATAAGTGCGAAAGAAGCTTTTTCTAAGAAGATTACACTCAATGTAATCAGACTCAAGGCAACGGTAGTTGCATTGTCTGTAGAAGCTTTTTTTTTAATTAACAGCTCTACTGAGACATAATTTATAAACCATAAAATTCACCCATTTTAAGAGCACAATTCAATTATTTTTAGTATATTTACAAAGTTGTGCAACCATCACCACAATCTAATTATGGAACATTTCTATCACCCCCAAAAGTAACTTTATGCCCATTTAACTCATTTTCCACTCCCACTCCCAGCCCAAGACAGTTATCTACCTTCTGTCTCTACAGATTTGCTTTTTCTGGACATTTCATATAAATGGAATCATACAGTATGTAGTCTTTTGTGTCTGGCTTCTTTTGCCAAGCATAATGTTTTTTTTAGGTTCATCCATGCTGTGGCATGTATCAGTACTTCATTACTTTTTATTGCCAAGTAATATTCCAGTGTGTGACTATAGCACATTTTGCTTATCCTCCACCAGTTGTTGGACATTTGAGTTATTTCCTTTGGGGGGCTGAGGGGTTGTCAATAATGCTGTTATGAACATTTGCATGCAAGCCTTTGTGTGGACATATGTTTTCATTTCTCCTAGAAAGATACTTAGGAGTGGGATTGCTGTGTCACATGGTAACTCCATACTTAACATTTTGAGAAATTTCCAAACTGTTTACCAAGGTGGCTGCACAAGTATATATTGCCACCAGCAATGTATGGAGTCCAATTTCTCTGCATCCTCGTCAACACTTGTTATTGCCTGTTTTTTTGATTAAGCCATTCTAGTGGATAGGAAGTAGTGCCTCCTTGTGGTTTTGATTTGCTTTTCCCTAATAACGATATTGAGCATCTTTTCTCGTGCTTATCGGTCATTCATATATCTTAGATATATGAATATCTTCAAGATATTCATACATCTTGGTCATTCATATTTCCTTGGAGAAATGTCTATTCAAGTCTTTTGTCCATGTTTTAATTGGGTTATTTGTCTTTTTACTATTGAGTCATAAGAGTTCTTTACATTAATTCTCTTCTTAGATATACAATTTGCAAACATTTTCTCCCAGTCTGTGCCTTGTCTTTTCACTTTCTGGATGGTGTCCTCTAACATGCAAAAATTGTAATTTTGATTAAGTCCAATTTGTTTTTTTTTTTTAATTACTTATGCTTTTGGTATTTTATCTAAGAAACCACTGCCTAACTCAGGACTACAAATATTTACTCTTATGTTTTTTTCTAAGAGTTTTATAGTTTTAACTCTTACATTTAGGTCTATGATCCACTTTAAATTAATTTTTGTGACTGGTATATGGTAGGGGTTGCTTTTTTTTTTTTTTTTGCATATGTATATCCAACTGTCCTAACATTTGTTAAAAAGACTATTTCTGTCCCATTGAATTTTCTTCCCACTTCTGTTGAAAATCAATTGGTGGCAAATGTAAAGATTTATATCTGGGTTCTCAATTTTATAATCCCTGTTGAAATTTTAAAAATAACAATACAACTGGGTGCAGGAAATAAGGGCAGAAAGAAAATAGCCTCTGCCATTTGAGAACTGGTCTGACACTTAAAGCCAGGCCTCAGTGTTCTTCGAAGGTGTCCTGGAACTAACATCTAGGCTGTGTTATTCTCTGATTGGACATAAACAATCTCACAAAACACCAAGACAAGTCAGGGTCACTCTGAGACCATAATAAGGTAAGACAAAACAAGGCCACTTCATAATTTTGTCTAAGCCCAGACAAAAACAAGGTTACTATGCAACCCACAAATTACCAAGTACCCTCTTCTCCTGTCTAATATGAGTGACAGGTGCTTCTTTAGAGCTTTATCCTCTCTCTAGTCTGTCCTCCCTATAGATAAGATTTATTGACATACTCAGTCATAGATTGTCCTTGCCTTCTGGCAGCACCTAATCCATGTTGCTGTCGTTGTTAGGTGCTGTCGAGTTGGCTCCAACTGATAGTGACCCTATGTACTACAGAACGAAACACTGCCCGGTCTTGCGCCATCCTTACAATTGTTACACTGGAGCCCATTGTTGCAGCCACTGTGTCAATCCGTCTTGTTGAGGGTCTTCTTCTTTTCTGCTGACCCTGTACTTTACCAAGCATGATGTCCTTCTCCAGGGACTGATCCCTCCTGACAACATGTCCAAAGTATGTAAGACACAGTTTCGCCATTCTTGCTTCTAAGGACCATTCTGGTTGTACTTCTTCCAAGACAGATCTGTTCATTCTTTGGGCAGTCCATAGTATATTCAATATTCTTTGCCAACACCACAATTCAAAGGTGCCAATTCTTCTTCAGTCTACCTTACTCACTGTCCAGCTTTCACATGCATATGATGCGATTGAAAATACCGTGGCTTGGGTCAGGCGCACCTTAGTCTTCAAGGTGACATCTTTGCTTTTCAACACTTTAAAGAGGTCCTTTGCAGCAGACTTGCCCAATGTAATGAGTCTCTTGATTTCTTGAGTGCTGCTTCCATGGATGCTGATTGTGGATACGAGTAAAATGAAATCCTTGACAACGTCAATCTTTTCTCCATTTATCATGATGTGGCTATAGCAATCTATAGCAAACCTCTACTTTCTTAGACCCTACGCAAAATCACCCAAACAACACCCAAATCCTAAAATAGGATCTTTCTAACACTCTCTTACTGAGAAACCCCATGGCTCCCTACTGCAATGAGTAATAAACCCAATTTGTTCAACTACAGGTATCTTCCTGGTAGTCTTTGACTAGGGGATTATTTTTATTAAAAACAGTAACGAAGCCAATCATTTTCACTTTGTTTTAAATCACTATGCACTGGCAACCCAACCTGTTGGTACTCAATCTTCTCTGGCAGGGCAGATGGCTGCCCCCACTTCCCTGCCCCCTTGGGGCACACTATGTTCATATATTTTAAGTTACAAGTAAGTGTTTAATTATGTATTTTAACATATTATATTAAGCACCTTAAACTTTTTTTATTAACCAGAAAGTACTGCCCCACTGTGCTGTGTAAGAGGCCTTCTACTATAGTGTTACTGAGTGACTGACAGAAAAGCTTTACCTAATCTTAAAAAAAAAAAAAAAAATTTTTTTTTCTTAGGCTCCAATAATTTCCTGCTAACAAAGGAAATCTAACCTTTTTAATATAATGAAAACTAAATTGCTAACATTTATACATTCTTTCTTGGAAAAGAAAGTACATTTTTCTCTAATGCGATGTATTTTAAGGAAAAGCATTGGATTAAAGAAACTTACATGAATGAAAATGCTGAATTTGGTTCTAATTACCAATAGATTACTCCTGGCATGATGTTTGGTAGAATATATTAGGTTTACAAAGCATTCTCAAAGCCAGAATAGCATTATCTCACTTTATACTATTACTACACTGTTTAATAACAATAAAATTTTCCATAGATATGTCAGAATATAGATTTGTTCCAATATTTGTTAAAATGCCATGATTCTTAAATTCTAAGAAGAAAAAGCTATTGTTTTTAAAATGTTATTTTGATGCAAGGTGAAAAATCATAAGACCAAAAATTTTTCAAATGGCCTCATCATCATGACACCTAATAAGTGGAAGCAAATTTAATGAACAAGTAATGTGGAAACATTATTAAAGTACCCAAACCTGCCAAGACAAGCACATACAAAAGCCTTGCATTATCTATTCACTATCAGTCTCATATATAGAATCACAATCTCAGTATTCAAAGGTTCTCAAAAAGCCAATTGGTCAATCCCATCTACTACTTGAATTCCTGGTACAAAAGAAGGTGGCAGAGTAAAGTAGTCAACAACAAAGTACAGGCTCTCTGGAGCCAGATTTTCTAGTTTGAATCCCAGCTTTTCCACCTGCTAGCCATATAACCTCAGACAAATTAGTTAAACTCTCTGTGCCTTAATGTCCTTTTCTTGTAAAACGGGAGTGGTAACAACAGCAGTACAGAATCTAACTCATAGGCTATTATGAGAATTAAATGAATTAATAAAAATTAAACACTTAAAAGAGTACCTGTTACTTAGTAAGTGTTCATTAAATGGTGGTGGTGCTGCCTATTACAATATCTGTGACAAGTGGCCTCTCTGCCTCTCCTTAAACACCTCCACTGAGAGAGCACCTACCAAAGCAGTGCATTCCACACTGGAGAGTTGTTCTAAAATTATTCTTTGCAGGAATATGAAATCTACTATTTCAACCTATAGCTCTATCCCACGGAAACATTCACAACAGCAGCTCCTTCGATACACAATTATACTACCCTTGTATCTTCTCTTTCTCTAGGAAAATATCCTTGTTTCTTTCATTCCTTCCTCATAAGACATGGTTAGGCCATTCTGATCATTATCCCCTGAGTGCATTCCAATTTGTTTCTTTTTCCTTCTTAAAGAGCAATACCCTGAATAGAATGTAGTCAATATAGTCTGAAGAACAACAACAAACCACTATCACTGCCTTAAAAACACCACGATTTAAGGATAGGATGCCATGGGACAACATCTCACAGATGAGAATATCTTACAACTTTTGGGTAGTGGAACAGTAAGAAGAGCTTTCAGGTAGGCAGGCAGGCCTGATAGTGAATTCCCCATCTGATGCAGCAACATTCTAGCAAGGTTCAGCCATTGGCTGATTCATGTGCCTACCAACTCCATGCAGTTACTTTCATTTGGCAGTTTACTAGTACTCACCCTATTATAGGATAAAAAAAAAGATACCCAAGTAAAATAACACTACCAGGCTAGATAGAATTGGATAAGACAATTTCAACCTTGAAACCAAGGAAGTTGGAAGTGGCAAGTTTCTTGACTGCTATGCATAGTCTCAAATGATTCCACAAAGCTCTTCTTAAGATGTAACTACTTACTCTAGAGTCAAGTCTATTATCCTATCATGCTCTCTTTTGCAGGTTTTCTTTTCTTCCCCATTAGAGATACCAGTGCACTTACCAAAAAAAAAAAAAAAAAAACTATATATTTTTTTATAATCAGCAAAGCAGTTAGTATGCTTTAAATGAACTGAAGACCATGACGGGAGCTTAAATTATACGCATATCACAGGAATCCAGGGTATCAGGATAGATCATCAGGAACCCACTGTGCATACGGATCACTCAAATGAGGAACAACGAAAAGCACTTTGAGATAGTGGACAAGCCTCAGACATTAGAATTAAAATTTTTAAGCCAAGGAAATAAAGCGAAAAACCTCTCTACCCTCTACTAAAGACACAGAAATAGCCTTGAAAATAGGAGAATCAAGGTACTAGGCCCTGTTGTAAGACACTAACTCAGAGTTGGCAGGAATGAGGAATGCTTGTAGTATGACACAAGTAATCTCTTGAAGTGTCCTTAAACCCAGCTTCTTGGAAACCTGTCCCTAGTTCCTTACGACAGAAACTGAAGGGGAGAGGGCAGGGAGCTATAATCATTCAAGGTAGTTGGGATCCCCTAGGAAAAACGGTAGTAAATTAAGTCCCCAGAAACAAATACCATTATGATAATTACCTAAGTCTTGGTTGTCTGTAAAAAATTGATGAGGCTGGGATCACATAAAAAGAAATATTTTGGAGTATGCTCTTCAGAATCATAACTCCACCTCACAAATTTTAACATTAAAACCTACCAGGGCCCAACCAAGGTTTGTGAAATCCTTGTGTTCCTTCTTGGATGCTGCTGTATTAACAGTGAAGTCCTTCACAGGCAGGCTTGCCTAGGGAACAGGGACTAGAAAGCAGATTATCCTATGTGTTATTCACACTGAGCCCTCAGGGCCATCCTGTGAGCTCAACAGTCTCCTCTCTTCACTGGGATCTTGCCCATTAAGGTTCCCAATTTTGAGGATTTCACTGCATAAGCCTTCAAATTTCCCACTACTATCTTTTTTTTTTTTTTTTATGTCAAATACATATGATGGGCTTAACGAGTAACTCTTTTTAATCCAAAAGACTGTAAATAACATCTCTAGCTCTTTGATTTAAGTTCTAGAACAAGCACATAGAGGCTAAAAAGGAGTCCTCAGAGGCTTTGTTGCTTTTAAAACAGCTATCTATCCATCTATCAATCAGTGTTTATGTGTCTGGGAAAGGGAAAACAAGGCACAAAAATGTCACCAATTTAACACAAAGCACCAAGTAAGAAGTCTAATTCTACCACCAGGTGTTCCCAATGTCTGGAAGCTCTGCAGTTTCCCACCTGAAGGCAACACACAGACTTTGACTGATGGTTCAGTTACAATCATATAATAAAGCCCAGGCTTTCTCTCAGGTGGTGGTGGTGTGGGGAGGGTGGTGGTGGGAAGGGACGAGGTTGTGAGTTTTTATTTTTCTGTCTTAACTTCTAAATACCCAAATATTCAGATTCATTCCTCACTCTATGCATGTTATTCCTGTTGGATCCAAAAGAACAAAGGGCAAAAGGAGAGTCAAACTCTTAATTTACTATCAATTACAGAAAGCAAAATAAATAAACTATAATCAAATTCACTTAGAAAATACATCCATGTGACAACAAAAAAAAAATCAGCAAGGTATCTTTAGTAGAAATTTGACAGGTGCAAAAGAAATTAATACAACTGCAGGCCAAATATTAACCCTGAATTTAAGAGCAAAAATTTTCTCAATTTTGTTAATGGATAAGTTTAGATTAATTTTGGCTAATTCAGTGGTTATGCAAAAAAATATACTAACTTACCATTGGGATTCCCCCAAAAGTTCCTAAATAAAAATAATTGTCACATAAATGTTCTTATTCTTCATCCTGTTAGTAGGTAAATGAATCTCTTCTACTGCACCACCATAATCTATCTCTGCTGGAATATGGGCACATTTCCTCCCAGAAGTTTGGCTAACTTGAGAATATTGTATTCAAGGTACTCTCAGCACTTGCAGTGGAAACAAATCAGAGTTAAATTATAATGAAAGTAAAAGTTTACAAAATAATTTCCAATCATTTTATTAAATAAGGTTTCCCATTTCCTAGGGTGCTGCTAATGAAATATAAAGAAGATAAATGAAATGCATAAATATTCATTTCTAATTTCTACCTGATTGTAAAATTTTATTAGCAAAGGTTTATAATTTATACTTTGGATTTGAGAATATGGTTTACACAGAGATATATTATTGAACTCAATTTGCATTGCCTAGAAAAATAATGCCTAAGGTCATGGGAAAGTAGTAACACCAAAATAATACTTAAAAGGTTAATATTGTAAAGAATAAATATGTCATCACATTGAAAGTTGTTATCACAAAAGGAATAATAGCTCAAAGTTGTTCTTTAAAAAGGTTACATTTCTCTTGGAAAGCAAGGAAAACTTTTTACTGCTGAAGACAATCAAACAGTGAAATAATTTGCATATCAAGGTAATTAAGGCACATTCATTAGAGGTGTTCAAGAAAGATTAGATACGTTCCTGGAAGGGTCGTTCCTGCTTGATGCAGGTGGTTTGACTCAATAATCAGAGAGAACCTTTTCTGGGAATGAATGGTACAAGCAGAATTCATTATGTTAAAGTTGCCTTTATGGGATGCAGCCCCCTCCAAATCAAAGAAAGAAGGTGGATTTCAAGGAGTGCAAACACAATACGCTGCCTATCTCAGGCATGGCCATTTTATTCACACTGATCTAGAAGAACCTTAAGATTCACATCTCAGTTAATCAAGAAAAGTTCAAATTAGTCATATAAATGACTGCATGCCATATAATATATACATTACTTTCTCCAACATGTTGCTTAGAAGCATTGCAAAAATGTACAGATTTCATTATTCCATTTATCATATTTCATTACATTGATGTACCCAGAAGCCAAACGAGAAGGAATTCTGTACAGAGAAAGCATACATGAATCAGAATCACCTATAAACTGAAACACGCTTCTGGAGTTCTACTTCAATCAGAAAATTATTGCTGTCCCGACATCAGCTTCAACTGATCAACATAGACCAATTTTGACAAGAAGCTTACTAAAAAAAAAAACTCTATTCAAATACCATTTGAATTACTCAAGAAAAAAGAAAAACAGAGTGAATTGGGCCTGTCAGATCAGGTTGTTCATGCTAGACCAAATCATACCTAATTTTCTGTTAGTAATAATATCTCATTATAAATAATTATTAACAAGTGACTTTTCCTAAGTGTCTAGAAATACTATAAAGGAGTAAGTATTTGCATATGGATAGTAGACAGGGGAAGTCAAACCACAGGAACAGCTTACTAGCAGCATATAAGTGAAAGAAATGAAAACAAAATATTTATGAGACATAGAGGTATCATATAAAACTGAAGCAAATTAGGGGATCATTGGCTGAACCCCAGAAAAGATCATTCTAATGAACATGCAGGAATGTTGTAAAATGTAAGTGAATGTCTGAGTGATAGAGTTCTTTGAGAGTTTTGCGTTACAGTCAGTGCTCTGCAAACCCCGGTCACTGGATCTTATACAACCTGAAAGATTAAACTAAAAATAAACATGGCATATCACTTTTCCTTGAATACATTCTGTATACACAATTTTATTACACTGAAAAAAAAAAAGATACTAAGGTCTGATTTTTCTGGAACTGTCAAAATACAAAAGAAATGTAAAAAGTTTTTGCAAAGATTTAGCCAAGTGCTGGATTTTGACATTTTGGCGGGCGCTCAATATGCAGCCCACGTAATCACATGTTAATGACTGGAGCGTGTTAATCAGCATGCATACCTGATGCCTTCTTGCCCAGGGGAGAAAAAAGCCAACCATTCCAGAGCATGTTAATGTTTCTACTTTTGATAAAAATTTTGATAACATGCTAGGTAAGAAGGAAAACTTTTCCAAAAAGTATCTCTGGAAAGATAATATTATATCATTAAAAATAATGATAAAAGCATTTGAATTTCCATAGCTTGCCAGTAATACTTTTATTTAACTTCAATAATCTAGCTTTGGGAAACTTTAAAAAAAATACATGTTTACTTAAATAACAGAAATGAAACAATGCACATAACCATGTATGAAAATATAAAGATGATCAATGTGTGAACACTAGACACAAGAATCTTGCCAGGTTCCATGCAGTAAAACCTTACTTTGTTGTTGTTCAAATTGTAAATAAATTTCTTTCATTAAATTTCTGAGAGTCTTGGTTATCTAGTGCTGCTATAACATAAATACCACAAATGGATGGCTTTAACAAACAGAAACTTAGTTTCTCACAGTTTAGGAGACTAGAAGTCCAAATTCAGGGTGCTGGGTCTAGGAGAAGGCTTTTTCTCTGTCAGCCTTGGAAGAAGGTTCTTGCCTCTTTGGGTGAACTTCATGTGGTTTGGCATCTCTCTCGCCCCATCTCTGCTTTGCTAGCTTGTTTAATCTCTTTTATATCTCAAAAGAGATGAACTCAAGATATACTGTACACTAATCCTGCCTCATTAACATAACAATACAACCCATTCCCAAAAGAGATGATAACCACAGGCACAGAAGTTAGGATTTACAACACTTATTTTGGGGAGACATAATTTAATCCATAACATTTTACCCTTTGGCCCCCCAAAATTCATGTGGCAAGTGCCCATCACATCATCGCAAAAGTCTTAAATCAACTCCAAGTCCAAAATCTCTTCTTCTGAATCATCTAAATCAAATGTGGGTGAAACTTTAGGTGTATTACATCCTAGGGAAAAATTCTTCTTCAACTGTGAACCTGTGAAATCTAGAATAGAAGTTATATATCTCCAAAGTGCAATGGTAGAACAGGCATAAGGTAGACATTTCCATTACAAATAGGAGAAACTGGAGGGAAAGAAGGGATAATAGGCACCAAGCAAGTCCAAAACCCAGCGGAACAAATTACATTAGCTCTCAAAGTTTGAACACAATCCTCTGTTCTTTGAGGCCATCTGGGCAATGACCCTGCCCTCTAGACTGTGGGTGCTGGTCATGCCCTCTGGATTCTGGGTGGAGGTCCCTCGTCCCTGGGCTTCAGCTCTGCTTTCCAGGCCTACTGGGATGGCAACTCTGCTCTCTTGGCTTTGGGCAGCCCCATTCTCTGAGTCTATCTGATTGGTTCCCCCTTCAGCCCCAGTAGGCCCCTCCATTCTTATGCCCTTGCTCATGGCAGCCCCACACCCTCAGCTTCGGACAGCGGCTCCATCCCCCGGGCACACCTTAACGGCAGTCCCACACTCTGGAACCAAGTTGGTGAAGACTGAACTCTGTGAAATCTAGGGGGCTGTGGCTCCACCCTTTCAGATCCAGGAGACTATAGCCCCACCCTTTGAAAGAGAGAAGGCCCTGCTTCCCATGCTCCTTCCAACAGTTCTGCTGATTTCCAAGCTGCTCCAGGGATGGCCCTTTTCTTTTCTCTTCTCTTCTCTTCTGTTTTCTATTGTTGGAGGACAACAGATGTAGCCCCTTTGGCCTGTTTCCTGCCTGTAGAATTCCAAGGGGCAGTTTTCTTTCCTTTCATTCTTTCTCTGTCCTCTTCAGTCTAAACTGATGGGTTTTCCGCTGTGGTAGCTGATTAGATTCGTCAGTCACAGGCTTAATCTCTTCAACAAAACACTGTGTAGTCACGTCCTTGGTGTAATTCCAGGACACGTGTCCTTAGTAAGTACAACAGAATTTTCTAAATCTTTTAAATTTTGTTTTCATTTTGCACAGTTCATTTTTAAGTCCATCTCTTTCCTCTCACATTTTACTATAAGTTGCAAGTAAAACCATGTAGCCTCTTTAAGATTTTGCTTAGAAATCTCCTCAGCCAAATATTCAAGTTCATCACTTACAAGTTCTACTTTCCACCAAACATTTGAATGTGATTCAAATAAGTTCTTTGCCACTGCATAAAAAGCATCACCCCTCCTCCTTTGTCCAATCACATGTTCGTTATTTTGTTTTGAAGCCTCACCAGAAGCACATTTAATGTCCACATTTCTATCTACATTTTGTTACTGGAGCCATATGTATTCTCTGAGACACATACAGATTTTCTTTATAGCTCTCCTCACTTCCTTCTGAGTCCTCGCCAGAATTGCATTTGACATCCATAATTCTACCAATAGTCTCTTCAAGGCAATCTAGGCTTTTACTATGGTTGTTGCCTCTGCCGTGAAGTCAATTCTGACTCATAGCAACCCTACGGGACATAGCAGAACTGCCCCATAGGGTTTCCAAGGCTGTAATCTTTACAGAAGCAGAATGCCACACCTTTCTCCCATGGACCAGCTGGTAGAGTCAAACCACTGACCTTTTGGTTAGCAGCCAAGCGCTTTTACCACTGCACCACCACTATTAGGCACCTTAAAACTCTTTCAGCCTCCACCCATTACCCAATTCCAAAAACTGCTTCCACTTTTTAGCTATCTGTTAGAGTAGTACCCCACTATTCCGGTACCAAATTCTTAGTTATTTAGCGCTGCTATAATATAAATGGAGCCCTGGCAGCGCAGTGGTCAAGTATTTGGCTATTAACCAAAAGGTCAGCAGTTTGAATCCACCAGCTGCTCCTTGCAAACCCAATGGGGCAGTTCTACTCTGTCCTATAGGGTCGCTATGAGTCACAATCGACTTGATGGCAACAAGTTTGGGGTTTTTTTTTGGTATAACATAAACACCACAAGTAGATGGTTTTAACAAATAAAAATTTATTTTCTCACAGTTTAGGAGACTAGAAATCCAAATACAGGGTGCTGGCACTAGGAGAAGGCTTTCTTTCTCTGTAGGCTCCTTGTCTCTTTGAGCTTCTGCTCCTGGGTGATCTTCATGTGGCTTGGCATCTCTCTTCCCCCATCTCTATTTGCTAGCTTGTTTAATCTCTTTTATATCTCGAAAGAGATTAACTCAAGATACACACTACACTAACCCTGCCTCATTAACATAACAAAGACAACTCATTCCCAAATGGAATTATAACCACAGGCATAGAGGTTAACATTTACAAGACATATTTTGGGGGGACATAATTCAATCTATAACACTAAGATATTTTAAAAGAGACAGTGCCATGTGCCAGTATAGTTTTAAATTTATAGGAAATGAGAACTTCTCCACAGTGCTTCCTGAAGAATGTCACTGAATGACTCAGGGGCAAGGGTAGACATTTTCACTCCAACTTGTTATGAGAAGCCTAGGTTTCAGCTGAAGTCCCTGGGTGGCATAAATGGTTAAGCACTCAACAACTAGCCGAAAGGCTGGAGGCTGGCACCCACCTGGAGGTACCTCTGAAGACAGCCTGGCGACCTGCTTTTGAAAGATCACGGCTTTGAAAACCCAATGGAACAGTTCTACTCTACACATATGGGGTTGCTGTGATTTGGAATCAACTCTACAGCAACCAACAACAACAACAAGGTTTCAATTTTACTCAAATTGAATTAATTTCCAAAATTCTAAAATGAGAAGAGTAGTAAATAAAGTTCTCAGTAAGTCCAAACCCTGCTAATTTATTGATTCTTTTCCAGTGCTTCATAGACCAGTCAGATATCACAAAAGATGCACATAAACCTTGCCTTAGATGTTAAGACTATAAACTAGTTAGTACCAGGTGAACCAGTGGGTTTCACTGTATTCTCTAAAGTACAATCCTAGTAAAAGTGAGGGAATAAATTTCATTTGGATGCTGCCTACAATCTTAAATGACTAAATCTTACCAAAAAAAGAAAACTGGCATCAATTCAAGCTTTTAAAATATTTTGAAAGGTAACAAGATTAGAAATCTTCTAAAAGTCTGCCATGGCATAAAGCATGGCTGAGGATTAAATCCTCATTCAAAATTCCTGGACTATGTTATCATGTAGTGACAACAGCTCCATTCCCAGAAATGATACAAAGTCCACACCAGAAATTTTATGACTCCAAGTAAACTACATAAAATACTCCAGAGTTGATCAGCAACTTCACTGGACTGAAAGCAAAAGAGGCAGTGAGGAGAAATTGTTTGTAAGCAAAAAGTATTGTTCCTGACAGTTATTAATAAAATATCTCAACATGCCTATTATTATTTCCTTTCAATTACTACAAAAGGATATTATTGACATCTTTTATTTATAGTGGAAAATTATTTTTAAATTTTTCTAGAAGATAAACTGACCCTGGGAAATTTAAGGAGGTTTTTCTAAAATAAAAAGTTCAGATATTCTTGGGCTGAAGGTTTATTATAATTATTTCTATTCAATTAGACTTGTTCTTAAAAGCCAGATGCATATAATCCCAATTTTGCCTTATATATACGTGTGTGTGTGTGTGTGTACGCACACGCACCCCTACATACATGCTTAAATATATATGTATGTGTGCGTAAGCATGCACGTAGGGACACACGTGCACATTTGTGTGCAAGGTCCCACTTACAATCTTGCTGCCATGTTTTGGATCTTTTAAGAAATGCCATTGGTACCTTGTCCATATCCCCATGGCCTACCCCAAAAGTCACCTGCAAACAGTTTGCTTTACAGCAAAAAGTCTTCTGTCCCTTTCCCTGAGACTTTTCTTTGGTGAGGAGTATGCCTCTCCCTTCCCCCACCCCCAACCTCACCCTGCCTTTGGCAACCTTATTCCTTATTCATTCTTGACTAACTCCTTGCTCATGTGTACATCACTTAAAACATTCTCCCCACCGTCTAGAGTATGAGACTCCATAGTCATCTGTCTGCCTGCCTCCCCTACTTGGTTCCTAACCACTCTCCCTCAGCCAATCCACTCCCATCACTCTGGCCTGCTTCCTGTTCCTCAAACACACCAAACAAAACACTTTCATTCTTAACTATACACTCTGGCTGGGGTGTCTCTCCCCAGGTCTTTGCAGAGTTGGCTCCTTTTTGTTTTTCAAATCTTAGTTTAAACATCACCTCTTCAAAAATACCTTCCCTGGTCTGTTTAAATTAGTCCTTCCCAATCATTCTCTATATTTTCTTATTTATTTATCATTGTCTGAAATTTTCTCTCATTTGAGATTTCTTTATTGTGTACCAACACTAGTAGAATCTAAGCTCCATGATTGGAGGGATCCTATCTGTCTTATTCACACAGTAGTCCCAGTGCCTGGAACATAGTAAGCACTATATATTCAAGTAACTGGTGATGGTTATATTACCTCCCTAAATTATGCTCCAAAGCAAAAACTTGGGGGGAGAGCCTCAAAATAACATGCACATCTCAACATTCATTTGATGCAACAAATAGTTATAAATAATTTGTACCCTAAAACTGTATATAATTTGCAGACAAATTCCTTAACAATATATAGACTCACATAGTCTTTCTCCAGTTGCAACTTTTAGCACATAACCATTACACATGATATCAAATGCAGGTCACTAAACATCACCATAAAAATGTTCTCCCATGCTTATTAACATTAAAAAGAGTGATACACTGTATACTTTTTCCGTGAAAAAATTACGTGAACTTATTCTTGCTTAACAAGTTAGTCCTGATGGGAACAAAAACACATTTCAGTGCACAGTGTCACTGTTCCTCTACAAAAAAAGGTGCTGGTACACTGGTGCCATGATGAAAATAGTACTGGCTGCACATAGAGAACAAGGACAGTGAATCCTTATTTACACTAACTTTTCAACCTTCAAATGGCTCTCATCAATTAACACAGTGTACTAAATTTAAAACTGAACATTCTGGGGTCCCTTATATAAATAAGTAACTGCAACTAAAGTCGGAGTCTAAAATTTTTATCTGAAATTGGTTCTTGAATCCCTGTATCTAAAATTTCTACTCTCTTTCTTTGTTTATGCCATTATGAATTTATTTCCTTGTTTGAAACTATGTGGTTTCATCTTTTGTTGGACTGTCATCTCAGAATAATCAAAATCTTAACATTCATAGCTTTTTTTTCTAATCAGGAAGTAGTGATTAGCAGAATTTCTTTGCTGTGTCTTTACCCTCGATTATTGAAAAGTTCCTCTGTAGCCTTAATATTTCAAAGTAAAACCCTTCCTGAAAGCAGGAGATAAGAAATTTTTAGTGCCTCTTCCTAACTGTCTTTGAGGGAGGGCCATCACAAAAAGTCACTAACAATGGAAATTGAATAGGTGTTTATACGGTTTTTCTTGTTATTTTAGAATTTCTTTTAAATTTTATTTCTCCACAACTATCTTATGGGATTCAGTTACAGAAAGTAAAGGATATGACCCATCGACAATAACTACAGACTTCATTTCAATTCATTACTTTAGTCATACACCCCCCATCCCAACACATACACATATACACAAAAAATACTATATGTAGGTTTGCAGTGCGGCCCAGAAACCTAAAAGTCTTCTATTGTTTTTCTTTCCTGTAAAGAAAAATTGGTTGGTGATATGATACTTACAATAAATCATTACAGGTTTGATGGTACAGTTGTTACACATTACTGAATCTATCGAATGAGAAGGGAACACAAAGGGAATTTCCAAATGCAGCTGCTATTTCCCATTTGTTAAATCCTTTTATTACACCATATAAGTACACAGCTGGGAAATACTATAGAGTGGGAGTTAAAACAAAATATTTTGGCTTATAGACATTCAGAATACACAAAGACTCCAGTGGAAAGCAATGTTTGAAATCAAAAGGGAGTGAAAGTTTGAAAACATTTCTAAAAACTATGATTTATTTTATAGTAATATATAATAAATTTGTAACTTTAAGTTATTTTATACTACCATAAACTCCAATCAATGTGAATTTGGTAAGAAAATGATTAAATACCTATTTTTATGACAAAATTGTAGACCACATAAATTTGAGAATAACACCAAGGCAAGTTGGCACTTGCCAAGATACAAACAAAATTTTACCAAGAGAAATAAGTAAAGTGTTCTCTAAAGAAGTAAAATTTGAACAGTATCATTGCTGTCTCCCCGTATTTTCCAGTCCGGTTATTTTTATTTACCCATTATTATATTTAGCACCAAAGCCAAAATATATCTTGAGTCCGTCCCTTTTCTCTATCCACTCTGCCTCCACACTCATCCACGCCATTATCATCTCTCAACTGGACTTCAGAAATAGGCTCCCAACAAGACTTCCTGTTTTCATTCTTGTCTCCTACCCGTCCAGTCACTATACCAGAGTCAGAATTATCTGTCTGAAATATTGTTAAACCTTTCAATCACTCTCCATTGCACTTCGAATCTAAACTCTGTAATGTTATCTACAAGGTCCTGTTTGATATGTTGTTTTTGTTGTGTGCCATTGAGTCAATTCCTACTCACAGCAACCCTATAGCACAGAGTAGAACTGCCCCAGAGGGTTTCCAAGGCTGTAATCTTTACAGCAGCAGAGTGCCAGGTCTTTTCTCTTGTGAAGCTACTGATGGGTTCGACCACCAACCTTTCACTGAGCAGCCTAGTGATTGACCACTGAGCAACCAGGGCCCCTTCCTGTTTGATAAAGCCCCTACCAATCTCTCTAACTATAACTCACATTACCTTCCATCCTTATTACCACTTTAGCCACAAATATCATCTTTCATTTCCTTAAACATAGTTATGTATTTCTCGCCTTAAAGACTTCACACATTCTATTCCTTCTGCCATTTTACTATTCTTACCATTCCTAATTAACCATCCATTCTCAATTAGGTTTACCCATTATGTTCTCAGATAGTACCCTGTTCTTTTTCTTCGTAGCTGTTATCACAATTTGAATTCTATATTTATTTGTGTGTATATTTATTTAGTTTCAGCTCCCTCTCCTAGACTATAAGCTCCATGAAGGCATGAACATGTTTGTTTGTTTACCACACAGCCAGTACCTTGTAGAAGACTTTGCTACTACAAGGTGTTCAACAATATTTGTTGAAATCAAAATGAAACATAGCCTCAACAACAAAAAATAAAATAAATTATGAAATAAGAAAATGAAACATGGCCCCATTATCTTGCCAATAAATAAATGGCAGTAACTGGATATCTATTTTACTTGTGCTATCTTATAGGTATAAGATGAACAACTTAAGTTCCATCACAAAAACAGAGCACTGGTCTGGGGTTATTGTATCTTCTGCCTTCCCCCACACAAGAAAAATAAATTTTCTAGTGAATCTGTCTAATTTTGTAATGTTGATCTCTTTCTAACCTAAAATTAGTTCTAGAAAAGTCTTATTTTTCTTCCAATTCCGTACTTCTCAGTTACTGCTCCAGAGAACTGGTTGTGTCCACAAAATCAACTGAAAAGAAAAATGCCTGCCTCTATAAATTATTAAATCAAGTCTTTGAATTGTCTCTAAGCCATTAAGTATAGAAGAAGAATTTAAATATATGTGACTAATAGTAAAGATATTTTAAAATATTACCTTGTTTTTAATTTAAGGAATAAAACTTTTCCTTATTGCCCACTTAAAATATTTTTCATTAACTTAACCAAAGGCTAAAAAATGCAAAGCAGGGTTTAAATTTCTAATCTAATAAAATATATTAAGGTTTCAGTCAATTCTAGATCCTAAAAAAAAAAAGAATATTTTGCTTTAAACCAGATAATTCATGTCACTTATTATGGTTTCTGTTTTGATGCTTAGATAGAAGATTTAGCGCAGGGAGGCAGGCTAATACACCACGCGTATTTGATGGTGTTCCTGCCTTTAGGGCGAACTCCTGCAGTGTGACTGAAGGATACTCAGGAGCTGCGCACACTTTTTTGAAATTGATATATATGTACGTAAGTGAGAAAAGCTTTATTATAAATCAAGTATGACCATTAAAAATGATAAATACCTGCATTTCCTCACTGAAGATGTATTCACCATGACTTCATTCACATAGACACATTTGCTTAATATGATTTTTCTATATTAATACACAGCCACACTTTATTTGATCATACTTATTCTATGATATTACCAAGTTCACTAGCTTGAGTTCAGAGTTTTGACAAGTTGACCTAATAATGTAACCTAAATCACAAGCAATTCTCCACTTTTCCCAGGTACCAGTACATTAATCATATGTACATGGTGTTTGTTTCATGACCTGAAAAGAAATAACCTTAATGCTATGTATTGTGAACTCTCCCTTAAGTTAAACACCAGTCAGTAATGAGACCACACTAACTGACACAACTTAATGACAGTGGCCAGATTTTAAAAGCTCACCATTCTTTGCTGAGACGACAGAACGGTGTCCCAGTCAGCATCTTGTTGAATGGTAGTGACAAGTGTTGGTAGCTCCTCAGAGTGAGGTTTGTTGTGCATTATGGGGTGCAGAGGCAGATGGGAGGCCACATGTTGATCACTGCCCTCTTCCTTTTCCCTTGAGGTCAAATCCTGGGTCATTGCTTCCTCTCCATCAGCTGCACAGGCAAATGGAGAGGTGGCTTGCTTAGAAGACATTCTTCTGTAGAAGAAGAAAAACAGCATGGATTAAAATGGACTGTCAACAACAAAAGAGTAAACTGTCCCTTGCATTTGACTAATTCAGGACAAAAGAAAAGTTCTCTAACTTTAGAGATGTTTATGATCTACTCTAAACCAATAAAAAGGACAGCTTATCTGTCCCCACCTTTCTTTCTTAACTCAGTAAACCTCTTCCCAGTAATTGTTGCATTTTTTCCTCTCCTACCAACCCACAAATGAAGTTTTTATATAATAGGTTTTCATAATGTATAATGTGTTTGTAAGTGTGTGTCTGTGTGTGTGTTTCCTTCAAGTCTCCCCACTAGATTACAAGCTTCTTGACAATAATTAGGAAGATAGTTTGTTGGCAATAAAAAAATTAATGAATATACTAGCAAATGAGTCAGTTTGGAGGATGTTCTGAAAATAAAAATATCCAAATTTCTCTTATAGTTTATACAGAAACAAAATTCCACTGAAAATGAAAGAACTCTGTGTAGGAAAATATAATCAGCAGAATAAATAATCCATAGTGGAAAAAAAAAAAATAGTGGAAGTACCTAGTAAATCTGGTCCTGACTTCCTTTTTTTTACACCTTGTATTCTGAGTGTTAGGCCTAATAGTACTTAGTGCCAATCTGATCCTTTTCTAGAGACTTTTAAGAAAAGTCAGCTGCTGAAAATGTTTAAATGACATATTGAGTGGCTGATAATGTTAGTCTTAAGACAATTTGTACAAATTAAATTGAGTATCTGAAATAACTACACTTCTTTTTTATATTAAAAATGACATAAAATTCAAAGCATTTACTATATAAATAATAACATATGTACTATGCGTAATATTTTAAAATCTCCAAAAACAATTAGTGAACACTAATTTACGTATCCACATATAAAAATCAGTTACACTCAGCATGACAAGGTCTTCATTTTCTACTTTCCTATAAAATCATAAAATCATGCCTTTTAAATGGAATTTCAAAACTTATAGAAAGAATATCAATTTATCAGGATGATTTTCTTAGTAATATGGTTAGAAATAAAACCACTAAAAGAACTGTATACCTCAAAAGAAGAGGCAACTGATTATTTTTTTCAAACTTTAGTTCGTTTTGGTTTATAGCATCTTTAGCTCTAAAACTGCTGTGTAATGAAAGGAACAAAATATCTACCTTAATTGCTCTTTAACATTAATTGATTTCATACCATTTTTTAAAAAATGCACAAATCAGTTAACATAGGAAACCACATGAGCATTTTTCAAATTAGCAAATCATTAACTTGCTAGTACTGTTTCTACAGACAAATAAATACTGATTAAAGGGTCTAGAAATCTGAGATTAACAGTTAAATTTACAAATCTGTCACATGCTTTCATGAATATTGCAGTGAAGGAAATATCAAGTGCAAAGAAAAATAATTAAGTTAATTCCAATTTAAACAGTAGTTTTTATGTAGCAGCCCGTGTTTCACATAGGATTTAACAGCTAATGCTAAATTTCTCACAATTAATGAGGGGGCTCAGATTTAGTATCCTACAGTGAAAAAAATTAATGTAAGATCAGTTAATCTAATTATGCACAGTTCTAAATAAAAGTATTACAGGCTTTTGAAGTGCTTTAAAACATATTAAAATGCCAATACCTATTTATAATAATCATTCTACAAATAATGAAAATTTCATCTATTAGACTTGATATTAGAAATAAAATAGGGAAAAGAGAGTGCAGAGGAATGCTTATTTTTTTTTTAAGAAAAATAAATTAATTGTTCTAAAGAGTATGGTATCAAAGAATTAGATAAATACATTCTTGACCAATTTCTATCGATACCAAAAAATGGATAAATGTATGCGTGTACACTTGTGGAAAATGATACCAAAGAATGTTTCCTGGTACACAGAATCACTCTAGAGCTTACTTTATTGGTCCTAAAGGTACTACAGTAAGACTAGGCAAATTATAACTGAAAAAGAACTGCTCTACAAATTTATCAAGAGCTTGTCATAAACAGAAACCCTGGGGGCATAATGCTTAAGAGCTACGGCTGCTAACCAAAGGGTGGGCGGTTCGAATCTGCCAGGCGCTCCTTGGAAACTCTATGGGGCAGTTCTACTCTGTCCTATAGGGTCGCTATGAGTCGGAAACGACTCGACGGCACTGGGTTTTTTTTTGGTTTGTCATAAACAACAAGAATGTTTTCATAGTTCAGATAATGACAGTCCCAATAACGTAATCATTTTATTAAAAACAGAAGCATGAATTTACTGCTGCTTTTTTTAACAGTTAAATACAATTGAAAGTCATAATCCAAAACGTTGACTTTAGCTCCCCAACAGACATCCTCTTATTATAGTGAATTGGCTCCTTCCAATAGCAACATATATGATTGTTTCATTGGTATAAATTAATCATGACACAAAACCCAAAATGCAAACAGTCTCTTAAGAATAATTTCAAGGATAAACTGCACCACTGGACAATCGCGCACAATCCTAATTAAACACAAACGTGTGGCTGTAAAAATAGACTAAATCTGTCCAAAGCTATGAGTTGAGTTTAAAGGCTGGTTTGTTAGAGTGTTTTCTTAAGGAAGGCTGGGCCCTCAGTCTTAATCAGCCAATAAATTATTTCCTGCAATTACATTAAATAGAAAATTATCTTCAAATGGGGAGTGTTAATTGAAAATCAAAATTCAGAGGGAAGTTTAGAAATTACACGCTGAATACAATTAGTGAGGGAAGACTTCACCTCCAGTTCATCAACAGTCTTTTGGTGATTCCTCCAGTGACCATTCAGGAAAGCTACCTATTTATAATATCACACAGTTTGTCTTTTGTTTTGCACCTACAAATACAAATGCGTATTAAGGTTGTCAATAAAAGAAAAGCTGCCCCCCCAAAATCAATATCAAATCTGACTGTTCATCCTTAGCTCATAACATCATTAGAGGGCAAGGAGACAAAGAAGGTAGGACAACTGATTAACATCCAAGGGAGACATGCATACTCAACTTCGAAATTCCTCTCTTCAGCAAAGGAATCAATATATTTTTGTTCCAAGAAAACATTTCCCATATCATATTTAATTTCTTGGATTAACTTTTATATAGTTCTCAAAAACATTGTTAGCAGAGAAAAGGGCAGTTTTTGTTCTTTTAGCAAGGTATTACTCCATTGAGGGTACTTCCTTTTTGATAAAAATCATTGAGCTTGTTTCGGGTTTGTTTTTTCCATTAGTTTTGCTGTTCTTTGTTGTTTTGGTGGTGGTGGTTTTGTTCTTTCAAAGGGAAAATGTGCACAAATTATTTTTAATGCACACTTTATTAAATAAGCCTAGATTTTTCATTATTAGATTAGATTTACTGCTAATTTTTGCACAGTTTCCTTATGGAAGAATCCATACATTTACTGATTATAGCCATATTTCACTTCTTTACTTTAGTTTTCCCTTTTGGAACATTTTACTAGACTAACTAAACTGTATTCTAGAAGCCACAGAGACATGCGACTTTTGGCAAGGCCTTTTATACTATTAGCCACCGCACCATAGCTACTCTCCTTTACAAACTCATAAATCAAATATACACTTATTTTAATGTTTTAAGATGTCATGTGGAATGGCTCTTATTTTTAATGCTAATTTCAGTAGTTTTCCACTAGAAAAATTTTCACCCTCTGTGTATTTGAATAGTACCTTACTTTAGCTGCTACCATAAACAACTAATATGCAAAACAAAGAATGAAAAATCCAAGTGAAAATGGTCAATTTTTATGTGACTTTACTTTGTTTTATTTTTGAACTATTATAACTTAAAAATCATTCAAATGAATTGTTTTTTTTTTTTAATTTGTATTAAAAAAAATATCTCCCTAGTTATACCCCCTGAAAACAGGGGCTTATAATGGAAGTGCTGACACAACCCTAACTAAAGCAGCGCAAATGTTGCCGCTATAATACACAAAATCAAGTTCTATTATTCTAAACTATCCTCGCTCATGGGATTTTTCTTTACTGTGCTCCCAGCCAAACTGCTGAAGCATGAAAAATTTAAATGCAATCAAATGCGCCCAATTCTACTTTACTAGAACAAGTGTCTACAGTGGTACAATCTTAAAAGGAGATGCAACAGATTTGTTTGGTGTTTTTTTTAACTGTTTATTTATAATACACTGCATTGGAGATAAAATAAAAGAGGAAATTACACTCACATGGTACCAGTGTATTGACTACACAGAGTACATTATAATCAGAGAGAAAAACTACATTGTCAACTTATCACATTGGTTAAACAAGCTGGTTTTCTGGGGCATAGCTATTATCAAGTAAAACCTCCAAAGAGAATTACATATCTTTGGGACACATAAAATAAATTCCCATCATGTGTTCCCTGAGTTTGAAATGTCTCTGCCCAGCAGATCAAGCGAATTTCCAGGATGCCAGGTCACTGGAAAGAACTTCAGGGCTTAGGACTTCTGGGAATGAGACCGTTACAGATAAAGCCTCTAGTAATTGACAATGTTCTCTAGGAACTCAGTGGGAGTGCCTCTAGAAAGGTGATAATTATTTTACTCCAAAACCTTAGTAGAAAATCTGATCATTTAGGCCATCACAAGCCTATTCAGACAGTAAATTTACTTTCTTTCTGTTCTTTAACAGGAAATCAAAATTACCTGGTCCAAGAGTTTATAAAATGATTAAAATACTGGATATCTACATGTGAAGTCCTCTATCTCAGAAAACCATATTTTCTATAACTTTATTTAAACTTCTCTGATTTGATTTTGTGATTTTTTTTTAATGTTATTTATATGTGTTTAAAAGTTAGGATTTTTTTAAACAGCTTTCTCGTAAGGGATAGCCACTCAAAATTACATTTTTTGTTGTTTTGTTTTACTATTGCTTGGAAAGAATCCACCTCCCAAAACTACCATTTGGGACTTACATAACTATCCAAAGGAGCCACTGAATTTATTGGGACAATATTTTTAACCCGATTTTTTAAAATATTTTCATTACTTTTAAGATTATTATCAAATGGAATTCACTTTTTAGGTGTGTTACATTTATTCAAAAGAAGCCCTGTTTTTAACATAAAGCAACATTTAAATAGTTGGTTTACTTAAAGAAAAAATAAGAAGTTCAGGCCAATATTCACATTTATTTTTGCAGCTCAGCCCCAGGCTACCGAGGTACACTTATTTCAGTCAGATAATTCACTGTTAATTTAATGCTGCAATGATCTGATACTAAGAAATAAACAACTAATTTTCCAAAAATATAACACAGTGCCTCTCATTTTAAGGAACACGAGTTACAGATACTTTCAGCTGCCAAAATGCACAATACCCAGGAACCCCTCCAAAGCATGCCAGTCCACCCAGCCTAGGGCAAAGAATGATTAAAAAACCCTCTTCCTGTACCTCTAATTCCCATATTTAAGGATCCTAGAGTGGAGGAAGAGGGGGTCAGTGCAGAGGACAGGGCAGCCCTGATTCCAGACATTAAAATGAATACATTCTTTTTTAAAACTTTCCCTGCTCATTGAAGTAAAGCCTAGGGGTTGTTATTGATTCTTTGTATTGTTTTATCCAGCTCCCCTATCTCCCCTCTTCCATTCCACCCCCAACTTCCCTGGGCTTTTGCCAGGTTTTTCTCTCATATCTGTTTAATAACAACAAGCATTTGAGAAATTTCAGTGGAAAAGAAGGCAACTGCTTTCTGAGCTAACTTGGAAAGTTACAAACCTATCTTCTGAAATTTGTAGCAGCTCTTTCAGAACACATATGGTAACATATAGAGGCAACACCTATGAAAAGGAAACTCACTGATTCCAGTTAGCTGTCAAATCTATAGAGATGAGTCAAACGAAACACATGTGAACCTGCTGAAGTATGTGTAAGAAGGCGCTTAAATTAATGGGTTTTGGCGCTAAGTTTTATAATTTTTCACACTGATAGTTTCCCAAAGCACCAAAATTGCCTCCAAAGGACTTCTGAGGTTTCTATAAAACAGGTACTACCTGGAAAAGATTCTTCTCAAGTCATCAAAGTTTGTGTTTCTAGAGTTTATATTTAGCTGACAATATTGCTGTCACTTTATATAGCTTAAGACTGTTCTTTGGACGAGAGCTCGTATGTCTTGGAATGCTTTGACTCATGAATTGTTTCTCCTGATAATGTTACATCACGTAACCACCTCTGTCTAATTGGTTAGTATCTGCTGAAAGGGGCAGGCAACCAGACTAACAACTGGCCTGCCTGCCTGACTGCCTATGGAAAACCTAGAATTATTACATGTGTCCCTGAGTATCCAGTTTCTTCCTGAGATCAAAACAACTTGACTTCATGTAACCTCTTTCTTTTTTTTTTTTTTTTTGCTTGATAGAAATAATATTGACTTTCCTCAAAGTTTATCTACCAGTAACTTGTTGGGATTTTTGCTTTGGAAAGCCAGGCCCAGGGTATATAAATAAAATCAGTCACTTAACAATAAGAGCAAAACCAAACAATGGCTACTATAAATACACACAAACTTAGAGGATTTTAATCATGCACAACGACTTCATAGCTCAACTGAAAGCCTCTATATGGCTTGGGTGAAAGAAAGCTGTCTAAAACAATAGCAGAATGAATTTATTTACATATGTTCACTTTGAATCTCCTCTTCACATGAAATGAGAACCATAATTTTTAAACTGAATAAAGGACATGTTTTTGTCAGCTTGAAACTGGATTTACTAATAGAGAAGCCCAATTACAGGGTATCTCATCCAATTATTAATAAAAATCATAGACCCAGAACAATGACTTCTCAGAGAAAAAGGGTAGAAAGCTATCGCTGTACAGTTTCTCATTCTTACCTCTACTTCCACTCTTTGTTTAATATTATCAGAAAAATGAAAATTCATAGTATGTGGATTGTTCAAAATATGAATGCTCCCACATGGTGACACTGAACAAAATTATGTAAAGACGTTAATCTCTGAGGTTCTTCTTTAGGTAAATAAAGTAATCCAGCAATTCCTCTTTCATATAATGAAATAAGGTATAAATTTCAGGTTCCTATCCAAGAGGAAGAGAAGGGGGGAGGGGAGGAAAAGAGGGAGGAGGGAAGAAGAAAGGACAAGCGGTGGGGAGAAGGGAAGAAACAACTATGGCTTTGCAGTTCATTTTCAGTTTGTCTACTTAATGAAAACCTCATTGTACAACCCTGAAAACCATTTCCAGCAGGCAAGTATTTCTGATTCAGCAGAGGTTACACAAGCATCAAAGCAGTTAAATATAGGTGCCAAGCCGCATTGCCAGGAGCTCTTAGTACTGTGAGTTAGTGTTACCTGACAGCTTAGTGAATATAAAATTACTTGTTTCTCCAATTGAAGACAATCAAATTGTCACCTTCCATTGTAATAATGCACAACTAGTGATCAGCAAAGTGCAAACATAATTACCACGAGGAAAACAAAAAATCAAATCTAAATTTCTCTACAGAGTAAACACATTTATCTGGCTTCCCCCAAAAAGGGAGTATATTTTAAAACTTAATGCTATGATGCAATCTTCTTGTTATTTAACAATAAGATTTATTAGTCTTACATTAAATAAAATGAAATACAACAAGAATGACCAATTTATAAAAAGTTAATACAAATACCAGTAAAGGCATTACAACTTTCCAGACATAGTATAAGGCCTACAAATTATATCAGTGCCATTTGGACCAATAAAGTTGGTGTATGTCAGCAGCACGTCCATTATGAAAAACCACACTTTAAGAGATTTCTTTCTAGCCTAGAAACCTATCTTCAGGTTGAAAAGGACAGATAGGATTCAACCTCAAAAGCTTTTGTCTTAAATTTTCCTTAAAAGAAAAAAATGTTATGCTTTACTTTTGCCTTCTAAAGTGGGCTGGCCATTTCCGAAGTTGAAAATTCACCTCACAAAATTGATTTAGTATCTCTATCCAACTTTAGAAAACAACCAAGGATAGGGTGCATGTCCACAACTATTACTGAGACATGCACCATCTGGAATTCTTGTCAAAATTTGGTGGCCATATTGGCCTACTATCAAAGTGATCTCAGCAGCCCAAAGCTGGGCTAGTATTAAAGCACTGAAATTTTGGCACAGTTCTCCTATACCCTGAAGATTCTCAAGATACAAATAACACAAATACCATTAATATAGATGGTGTTCCAACTGTGTTTTAAAAGCTCTCTTAGAAAAGAGATTTTATCCCTATCAAACTCATAATTTAAAACATTCAGAGCTACATTATTCTTATCAATATGCTAAAAAACTACTTCTCCTATTCTCAAAATACTCCCAGCATAAAAAAAAAAAAATTGCCATCGATTCCGACTCACAACAACCCTATAGGACAGAGTAGAACTGCCCCATAGAGTTTCCAAGCAGCGCCTGGTGGGTTCAAACTGCCGACCTTTTGGTTAGCAGCTGTAGCTCTTAACCACTATGCACCAGGGTTTCCTACTCCCAACATAGAGAGAGGTTTTCTTCTTCTACCAATAATACATCCCTTTTATCAGAAAAGTATGCCGTATTTATAGCTTATACCTGGTATTCCATTTTTGCCTGATACCTCTGCTCCAAATACTATCATCTTTTAACCCTCTGACACAAAATTGAGCCAATTAGGGGTGGGGGGGAACTATACTAGGGTGAAAGTGGAATGAAGTAGGCACCATCAATAGCATGGATTCCCTGTGCTTGAATCTTAGTGGACAAATGCAGACATTTACAATCTAATATATCATTCCCTAAAATGACACTTTAACCTTTATAAATCTGAGATGGACAATCCTAGATGTAATTCCTATTATTCCATTTTATTAGAGAACAGTAGGAAAATGGTGAGGTGAAGACAATGGGTGGACTTTGTGGCTAAATTAGAAGTAGAATAAGGATGACAGAATCAGGGGAAAAAGACAACCTAATCATTAGTTAGAGGGCACTGGTGTGTCAGTGGTAGAATTCTTGCTTTCAGTGCAAGAGATCAGGGTTCGATGTCCAGCCAACGCATTTCATGCTTAGTTACTCGACTGTCAGTGGAGGCTTGAGTGTTGCTATGATGCTGAATAGGTTTCAGCAGAGCTTCCAGACTAAGATGGACTAGAATGAAAGGGCTGGTTATCCACTTCGGAAATATCAGTCAATGAAAACCCTATAGATCCACAACCAATAATGGGGATAATGCAGGACCAGGCAGAATTTCCTTCTGTTGTGCATAGAGTCATGATGAGTTGAGGGCCAACTCAATAGCAGCTAGCAACGACAATCATTATTTGCAATTTTTATTGTAATTTAAGATAAATTTCACATTATTAAGAGAAGCTTTTGGATCTGAAAAACAAGATTATTTTGAGAAAGCATATTTTTCTTTGACTTTACCAAATTTCAGGTAATGTAATAAACTTTCTTTCCAAGAGGCCCAGCTTACACGCCTAACACAACGGAAACCTCCCAGTATTTCTATTGGATATGAAAAGGGGATGCAATCAGCATTTTCTGAACTTCAGTAATGGGTAATTTAATCTGTTGCTAAAATTATACATCTACAGAGAATTCTTTACAATATAGTAATAATAAAATATATCAGTAAGAGGAAAAAAAGGAAATTTGTTGTCAGAGAATGTCTTTGAGACCCTGGGAGATAAAGCTTGCATGGGTATGATTATTTTTTCTATGAAAGCTTATCCTATATGTTTCATGAGGACAGGGACCATGTCTGTCTTGTTCATTATTGGATCCCCAGTGCCCAGCACGATGCATGGTACATAGTACCAAAAAAAAAGAAAGAAAGAAAGCCAGACCCGTTGCCATCCAGTCAATTCTGACTCACAGAGACTGTATAGGACAGAGTAGAACTGCCCCACTGGGTTTCCAAGGAGTGCCTGGTGGATTCGAACTGCTGACCTTCCGGTTAGCTGCCATAGCTCTTAATCACTACGCCACCAGGGCTTCCTGATACATAGCAGATAATCAATAATATTAGAAAAATAGAGGCAGAGAGAGAGGGAGGGATGAGCAAATAGTTTTTTTTTAATTCAACTGAATAATCACAGAAAATACCACTCACATATTAATACAGTTAACCTACAAATTATTCTTTACATTATACTTTTTTAATCAAACATCTCAGTACTTAATGTCAAAATCATATAATTATTATAGCTATATCTCCAGCCCTGAGTTCTCTTTCATCTCCCTGAGATAAAAAAAAAAAGCCCCCAAATGACCACTAGACATTTAATATTAAGATGTGCACCATTATTCAGCAAACTTAAAATTGGATTCATCGTTATTTTCCTTAAAACCCCTCCGAATTCATTCACATCCAGAAGAGCATTATTCTCACAATCACACATGCTCAAAACATGAACACTATATCCATCTCCTCTTCTTTGATCCTTGTTCCTCATTGCCATCCTACCGTTAAGCCCTACGAACCCTTCCCTCATAATGTTTCTCATGCTCATACCCCTCTTACCATACTCGTAATCATCTTAGTACAGAGTTTTATTTACCTCAACAGGCTCTAAACTGGTTTTCCTAATTTCAGTATGTCTTACTCTGAACTAATCTTACTCCCACTCCTTCATCGAGCCACTCTCCTGATCAAGAGACATCAGTGATGTTTTAAGCAATGGCAGAATAAAGTCCAAACTCCTGATCCTGGTATTTAAGGTCCTCCATGATTTTTTTTATGATCGCTATGAGTCAGAATTGACTCGAGGGCAATTGGTTTGGTTTTTTTTAATGATCAAGATTCAACCAGCTTTTCTAAATTTATCTTCTAGTAGCCTACACCTTACCTTGCTGCTCTTAACTACATGATATACTCAGACCTCACTTATTGCTGCCTCCCAGCTTTTGATCTGTTTGTCTCCCCCTACTTCCCTCACCTTCCTTTCTTATCACTAGGAAACCAAGTGGGACTATTCCAGATTACTATGATCTATCCCTCTTCTAATGACTTGTAATAAATTTCTGAAAACTTATTTTTTATATCGCTCATTCAACCCTTATGTATACTACCTTAGGTAGATAAATACATAGATACACAGATACATAAATAGATAGCTGCCGTCAGGTCAGGGAATGTACAGTAATTAGATATCCTCTTCAAACCTAATTACCATATAACATTACATACACCCTATCATCTGGAGAAAAGAAACAGCAAAGCCTTATACACCAGGGCATACATTTTTATAAGTTGTAATTGTCTGTGAAAGCTGAACAAAGGTTTTCACCACCAACCCAAATTTCCACATTTTTTTATACGCACCAAACAATCTGGTTTTGAGAATAACTAAATGCTGCTATCTTATATTATATATCTTCCTCCTACCTCTCCCACTGCCTCCCTTGCATTATCATAAACAGCTCCAGGAGAACATGAGAATCCAGTTGTTTCTATGAATCATTGCACAGAATTGTTTGAGTTTTCATTATAAAAGACAAGTGTGACTACCCACTGTCATGAATACTAAAGGATTCTTTACCAAATACCAAGTATCTATTTGCACACTTATCAAGCCACAGAACTTCTAGTTTCCAGGTAATGATGTCTATTATAGAAGAGAATCCTGCATTACGTATTCAGTCCTGTTCTTTCTTCTCATAGAAGCACCACCTCACAACTTCCCAAACCTGAGTAAGAGTTCTCTAAAAAATGTTTACAACCATCATGCCTAATCCATTAGCTTTTAAATTACCTCAAAAGCACATCTTTTATTTTCACCCATGGTGCCTAGAACTGGAAAACCACTACTATTCTTAACAGAAACTATTACCAGAATAAAGTGTGGTGTAGTGGAAAGGTTTAGGGTAGGGATTTAAATCCCCGACCTCTTATTTGTTAGATCTGTGAACTTGAGAGGTTATTTAATTCCTCTGAGCCTCCATGTTTCCATCTATAAAGCTAGGAACAACACGTCTTCCTTGACGTGTCCAAGTATATAGCATTTGGTAGGTATCAAATTAATATATTCCTTTAAATAAAACTTCACAAAAAATAGTTTGACCCAAACAAAAACCAAACAACCAAGAATCCTTGAAGAAGGAGATTCTGGATATTTAAAAATCAAAATAAATAAAACTCTCATAAACTAGAAGTTTTCCAGTGGCAATATATCTATGGCCCAATGCCGAGTGGACCAGTAACTAG